>NC_137149.1:143216320-145711090 GCF_951394435.1 Stenella coeruleoalba | reverse complement strand
CAATAGCATAAAACTAGAAATCAATCACAAGAAGGAAACTAAAAGAGTTACAAATACATAAGATTAAACAACATAATACTGAACAGTCAATTTGTCGGAGAAATCAAACAAATACCTGGAGACAAATGAAAACAGAAATGCAACATTCCAAAATTTATGAGATGTAGGAAAGTCAATTCTAAGAGGGAAGTTGAGTGATATAGGCCTACCTCAAGAAACAAAAAATCTGAAATAAACAGTCCATTCTTAAAAGTAAAATAACTGGAAAAAAAAGGACAAAACAAACTCCAAAGTTATTAGAAGGAAGGAAACAATAAAGATCAGAGCAGAAATAAACAATATAGACACTAAAAATTTTAAAAATGGAAAAGATCAATGAAACTAAGGGTTGTTTTTTTGGAAAAGATAAATGAAATCAACAAACCTTTAGCTAGACTCACTTAAGGAAAAAAAGAGAAAGAGTTCAAATGAATAAAATTATAAATGAAAGGGGAGTTGTTACAACTGATACCAGAGATATACAAAGGATCATAAAATACTACTATAAATAATGATACAACTAACAAATTGGACAACGTAGAAGACGTGGATAAATTCCTAGAGACATACAAGATGAAAACAAACATAAAATCTCTCAACGAAGTGAGTATAGAGCAAATATATCTCAACACAATCAAGGCCGTATGTGACAAACCTACAGCTAACATCATACTCAACAGTGAAATGCTGAAATCTTTTCCTCCAAAGTCAGATATAAGACAAGCATGCCCACTCTAGCCTCCTTTTCTCAACAAACTATTGGAAATACCAGCCACCAGCCACAGCAACTAGGTAAGAAAAAGAAACAAAAAGGAATCCAAATTGGAAGGAAGAAGTAAAACTAACACTATTTGTAGATCACCTGATACTATATATAGAAAACCCTATAGACTCCACTGAAAACCTGTTAGAACTAATAAATGAATTCTGTAAAGTTGCAGGATACAAAATCAATATACAGAAATCTGTTACCTTTATATACACTAATAATAAAATATCAAAAAGATAAATTAAGAAGAACCCAATTTATAATTGCTTCAAAAAGAATAAAAAAAATTATACTTAGGAATAAATTTAACCAAGGAGGTAAAAGACCTGTACACTGAGAACTATAAGATACTGAACTTAAAGAAGGCATGTATAAATAGAAGGATATTTTATGTTTACTGATTGGAAGAATTAATGTTAAAATGACCATACTACTCAAGGCATCTATAGATTGAATGCAATTTCTATCAAAATACCAATAGCATTTTTCACAGAAGTAGAACAAATAATTCTAAGATTAGTTTGTAACCACAAAGACCTTGAATAGCCTAATCGCTCTTGAGAAAGAAAAATAATTCTGGAGGCATCATGCTCCCTGATTTCAAGCTATACTACAAAGTTATAGTAATAAAAACAATATGGTTTTGGCATAAAAAGACACATAGATCAATGGAAAAGAATAGAGAGCCCAGAAATAAACCCATGCATATGTTGTCAATTCACTTATAACAAGGAACCAAGAATATGCAATAGGGGAAGGACAGTCCCTTAAATAAATTTTGTTGGGAAAATTGGACAGCCACATACAAAAGAATGAAATTAGACCACTATCTTATACCATACATAAAAATAAACTCAAAATTGATTAAGGACTTGTATATGAAACCTGAAAACATAAAAACTCCTAGAAGAAAACATAGGTGGTAATCTTCTTGATCTCAGTCTTGTCGGGGACTCTTTGGCTCTTACCCCAAAAGCAAGGCAACAAAAGTAAAAATAAACAAGTAAGACTACATCAAACTAAAATGCTTCTGGAGAGCAAAGGATACCATCTGCAAAATAAAAAGACAACCTACTGAATGGGAGAAAATATTTGCAAACCATATGTCTGGTAAGGAGTTAATATCAAAAATGTATAAATACTTCAAGCATGTCAATAGCAAAACAACAAATAATCAGTTCAAAAACATGGGCAGAGGATCTAAGTAGACATTTTTCCTAAGAAGACATACAGATGGACAACAGGCACATAAAAAGATGTTCATCACTAACTATCAGAGTAATGCAG
Organism: Stenella coeruleoalba; assembly: GCF_951394435.1. Taxonomy (NCBI): domain Eukaryota; kingdom Metazoa; phylum Chordata; class Mammalia; order Artiodactyla; family Delphinidae; genus Stenella; species Stenella coeruleoalba. The sequence goes on along the minus strand of NC_137149.1, from coordinate 145,708,995 downwards.
ATCAAAACCACAGTAAGATATCACCTCACACCTGTTAGAATGACAGTTATCAAAAAGATAGGAAATAATAAATGCTGGATAGGATGTAGAGAAAAGGGAACCCCTGTGCAGTCAGTAGGAATGTCAATTGTTGCAGCCACTATGGACAACAGTACGGAGATTCCTCATAAAATGAAAAATAAAACTACCATATGACCCAGCTATTCCACTTCTGTGTATTTATCCTAAGAACATGAAAGCACTAATTCTAAAAGATACATGTGCTCCTATGTTTATTATAGCATTATTTACGATAGTCAAGATATGGAAGCAAATTATGTCCCCATCCATGGATGAACAGATAAAGAAGACGTGCCATATATATACAGTGGAAAGCTGCTCAGCAAAATAAAAAGAAGGAAATGTTGCCATGTTCGATACCAGACCAGAGGGTGTTATGCTCAGTGGAATAACTCAGACAATTTCACTTGTATATGGAGTATAAAAACAAAACAAAAGAACAAACCAAACAAAACAAAACTCATAGATACAGAGGACAGATTGGCAGTTATCAGATTGGAAAGGGTAAAGAGGTTGGGGAAATGGGTGAAGGGGGTCAATTGTACGGTAATTGATGGTAACTAGACTTATTGTGGTAATTGCTTGTAGCATATACAAAGATTGATTTTGTTTATGTTTTACGGCTGAAACAAATATTATATACCGTTTTTACCTCAGTTTTTTAAAATGCATAAATGTAGACACAACAACCCATAATGCAAACCTAAGATGATTTTGTCGAGGGCCATACCTCTCAAAGAATCTTGAATGCTCCTGAAATTATAGCTGTTATGGCACAATGTTCTTGATATCTTGGAGAATTAAAAATTATTCTACGTATACTCTGAGGAAATTTCCCAGATGTAAGCAAATTTAGAAAACTTTTAATAGAAGTAAAAAAATCTAAAATGGAGAAATTTTCTTTTTTGAAGCATTCAAGGACACTAACAAGAATATTAGTAAAATGTAACAAATAAGAGTGACTCTCTTGGGCTTGTGTTTTGGGGGTTCTTTATGAAGCAGCAAAGAATAAGTGGATAGGTGATGGCTTTCTTGAGTGAGAGTAAAGAATATCTAAAATTTATATGCAAAGACATTATAGAACCCCAAGATCACTAAGGTAAAGGATTCTCCCACCTCATTTCCACAGACAACCCATAACATACAATTTTCACTTCTTTTCATTATCCAAGATGATGTTCACTTCTTCATGCTCATTTTCAACAGAAAGCATGGAAGGAAGAAATTAATTCCCTGGAGTTTGTTCAGCCTTTGTTTCACCTTTTGGGCTGTACACTCTTTGAGTTTAGATTCTGATTCTCTAGGAATAAACCTGAGTGATGAACATGTTCCTTCATTCCAGAAAAATAAATCATTTATTTGTTTTATTAATATTTATTGTTTGTAATACATTATGAAGTATTTGAAGCAAAAACTTCCTTTACCCACCTTAACACTTCATAAGCTATAGGGTGTTGCTCAACTGTAATAGCAAATACGTAGAGATTCATTGTTGGTAATTATAGAAATTCTTAGAGTCAGACCTTTATGGTTTAAGTTTCTGTGATCCCACCAACACAATGGTATATAACCTGCTTACCACGCTTAAACAAGTGATTTGGATGAACTATTAGTGCCTCCCAGACAGTAGAATGGATACGAAAATGTTCCAATAATTCTCTTCAATTCTACATCTTATTTCATTAAGCTCCTCAGACTTCACAAAGTCTAGAGTATATCATGTGAAATACACAAATTATACACAACCTCTATTTATGTACTCACATTGATGTCTTCCAAATCTAAGTTGTTTAGAATAATATTGTTGCGTTTCCAGATGATCGGAGGTCTGAGTTCTCCCTGAATGGCACAGCTCAGAACTGTACTCTGTCCCACAGTTGCTGCTGTGATGCTTAGTTTCTGATCTTCAGGCAGACTCAGCTGGATAACCTCTGTAAAGATAGTATCAGGAATGTTGATGAGCATGTAGTTTTGTAAAGTTAATTAGTATAAAGTTTCTGAATACAAGTAATTAAGGCTTTTAATTTGTATAAGATGGAAAAAGCTTGTGATGAAATGAAAAAAAAGTAAATTGTTTCCAATAAAAGGTCAGAATGACATTTCAATTTAATTGATTGACAGGCATCCTCATGAGGCAAAGCACTATTAAACGTGAAATGAATATCAGAAGTAGAGTTATAATAAGCCTGGCAGATTGCACCCAGAAGAGAGAAATTATTTAACTGCCAAATCAACATGTAGTGTGTCATTGGCATCATTGGCATTGAAATAAAAATGATGTTGTTTATTCACTGATAGATTTATATTGTGGGTGAGGTGAGATCATTGCTGGCTGGCTTCAGAGAACACTAGCATAGCTGAATGGGTAAAATGCCATCACTAGGCTGGGAACAAAAACTGACTCTAAAGGAATAAGATTTATTTGAGAAGTTGAGGGAGGAAAAACTGAAGTTCATCAACTAAACAGCAAATTCCTGAAATTCTGTCAGCTGCCTTTATCAGACAGTGTGGGTCCAGTACAGTTCTTTCCTTATTCTTAAATTTTAAAGTTAAATATATTTTTAAGTAACCATTAAACACATTTCTCCTAGTAATGATGCCACAGCAGGAAATATACTTTGTGACCTGGATCCTCTTTCCTGTTTCCAGACAGTCCTAACCAATCTTGGGAATGAATCATGACATTTATATGATTGTCCATGGTCACCAGAGATGCCTGGGATAATCCCACCAGTCTTTATCCATGTGACAACTGCCCTTTAGTTTTCAACTGACACTCGCTGACACACTATTGTTTCTATATTATGTTGAAGTCTTGCCTTGTGACTTTGCTCAGTCTCAGCCAGGTGAGAAATACCAAAATCACTATTCTTACTGAAATTTCCATGTGGGTGGGGAGACCATAATTGTCCTTTGTTCCTTTGTTGTGGTTGATGATATTTTTCATGATGGAGGGGTTGACTGTCCAAAGTGGTGGCTTTTAATTTGCAATAAATACGATCAGGTACAATCAGAGCTGTATCCTCCACAAACCCCTCTTCTTCCCTTCCATCATTTGACCTTCTTTTTCTCTCTTTCTGAATCCTATCTTCCTCTTAAGGAGGAAGAGAAATGCTAATCAAATGATTTTTATAGACTATAACTGTTCAACAAAAAGTTCTTTGAATTTTTGGTACCGCCACAAACTGTAATGTCAAAAAATGGCACAATTCTTTGTCTCAGAAGGCCGGGATTGAACATATAATCCCTACATGCACTTGTTAAGTGTTGATGTTCCACACCATTATCTGATAAAAATAAGCAGAAGGAGATTGACCCTGTTATACAGGATCTTGTCTTTAAAAGCCAAGTTATTTAAGTCATCATTGGTTTGTGTTGTCAAAGAGTGGGGTAGGCAATCTTTTGAAATTTCAAAATCCTATGAGAGAGACTCAGTTCAATGTATTCTTTTGATTTTACATCACTAAGAGAAATAATAGAAATGGGGAACAAACATCTTGGTCAGTCTTTTGTATTGACAGTTTAATTTTTCCTAATGACATTTCCATATTCACATTGTATTTCAATGTTTCCTGAGTAATAAGACCACAGGGAATGTGTTCAATCTTCTTTTCTTTAATACCCACTCTGTTATACATATTTATATAAAATTACTAAAAGAAAATATACTTGACCAATTAGGCATAGGAAATTTTTGAAATTTGCAGACACAGTGTTTTTTATGTCTTTTTCTTTAATATTACAAACTTACGGGAAGAGAGAAAACTATAAAAGTAATAACATCATGTAGGGTATCAAATAAGAATTATTAACAATTTCCATTAACATTCCTGAATTTCAGCTTCTGTTTCCTCATAAAATCACATACAAGATAATAAGGCATCTATTCTAAAAAACGGTATGTTAGCATTGGCTATTCTGACATTTAGAAATACAATTGGTACTAAGTCACCTTGAAATGTTTTCACTAACCTTCTGCATCTGGTATTAGGTCCCAGGCCTTTTAGATTAGTTGTGCTTTTGGTAGTTATACATTACAATGCTAATTAGATAATATGAACATCTTAGAATAAATGCTGAGATTTGGCATAACATTATGTGGGACATCCTTGTAAAATGGACATCCTTTGAGAGGATGCTTAATTAGAAGTAAGAATTACTATTCACCCGGGAAATATTAACATGCATAGTAAAAACTTATACGTTAATTTGGAGGGTACTTTTTTAAATGATTTTTTAAATTATCTTAGTAATACATGCTATTAAATAATATGTATTTCAAAAAGTCTATAGAATTTTTTCCTGCACGCTTCACCTTTTCTTTAATGTATTATATCGAGCTACATCTACAAAACCAATTACGTTTACCTGTTATTCTTCAAAATCAAGTGGTCATTTTCTCAAATAAATTTAGCTGTAAGATTTCTTTTACTTACAGAACTGTCGTGCTCATCTTGACTAGTCTTTCTGATAGTTATTACCAGACTAAGATTTAGTCTCACAAAATCACAAATGTTAAACATTTTTATTCTATATTCTAATGTCATTCAATATGCTTTAATGGATTAAATGTTTATAAAACATGTCACATTTATAAATTTCAGAGAGAAATGGTGATTATTTCTAGAGATACATTAACAACCTGAAACAACAGCTATGAATTAACCTGTAAACTAATTTAAAACTGCATTTAAGATGTAAGATCAGTTGAATCTGAGCATTTGTGTATATTTGAGTGATCATAGTTGTTAGTTAAGAAATAAGAGTTTCAAAGAAAAGTACTGAAATTTAATTCATTATCAATTATCATTAATATACAATTTTGTAGATATACATTAAAGGTAACATATTTTATTCTATAGCACTCTATTCACAAACATCATATGCTAGTTATGTACAGAGACAAGTAACAGTTATGTGCAGCAAATAACATCTATCATTTTAGTACTCTATGTCTTTAGCTCCAGTGATATTGCACATTTGAAGGTCTAAGTAAAAACATGTATCATATGACATCAAGAGTCATCTAATGTCCTGACCAAATGTAAAAGCATATAGGTTAGATATAACAGATATTGCTGGGATTTTTGAAACATGTCAGTACTTCTTTTGACCTATAAATTATTCCTCTTATTGGAGGCCCTCTCAAGTATTCATGGCAAGAAATCAGAGCTCTAGTTGTGGTGCTTCCTTTGATCTTGTATTATGAAGACTATTAATGCCATTTCCAGACCAGCTTCTTTTGTTTGCTCACCTGGGAAACCTAAGAGGCAAATAAATTTTTTTCTTTCTGTGGATCCCTTTCTGTACTTTCTCACCTTCACAACTTGGCTTAGAGGAATATAAAGAGTTTGTTTTCAAAGAAATGAAAAATTGTATTCTCCTCTAGCAGAATCTGAAGTTGGAGAGACAAGTGTAGTTGAATAAAATTTCAAACACTGCACATCAGTATTTATGAAGCGTTTATTCCAGTAGTAACTAGGTGGTGGAAATAGCAATAAAAAGTTTGGTAAAAATAGTATGTAAATTTAGAATAGAACAGAAAGGGAATAAAATATTTTGAATATTTGTGAAACTCCACTTTATAAAAGAAGATGATTTCAGTAAATTTGTTTGAAAATCAGTTCTGTAAAATTATAAGAAGAAAATAATGTATCATAAACAGAATTCTGTTCTTCTAAATGCCTACATCTTTTCAAGTTCCAAAGTACATACTTATGTTGAATATTTTATTTAATTTATTTAAATACTAGTCTCATAATCTTGTTGATCTGATCATACTTACAATTTCTGTTTTAGGAATGATACCTAGAAGAAATTTTATCAGTGATATTTTCAAATAGCGTTTATGTTCCCTTCTCTACTCCACTAAAATGAATTACTAATTAAAAGCAGATAATAATTAAAATAAAAAGAAATACATCACAATAAAAGACACTTAGGAATGCTAGAAGGAATAAATTAATTATTCTCATAATAAGAACATCACAATTACTTAATGACAAGCTCTTTAACTAACTGGGAAATTATGATGGTGTCTTCCGTCAAGAAATAGGTGATATCCAAATAAATGTTACGTCTGAACTAAGTTAGACACACCAATATATACACTAACTTATTATGATAAAATGTCTAGAGTTTTTTATGCTAATTGCTTATCTGTAAACTATTATATGCTTATATCATAATATGTATTATTAAAATAAAACAAAATAAATTAAAAAGAGATTTAGAAACTTCTTCAATAACAATGCAGTACATAATTTGGACTAACTCTTCCACTGAAGAAATAAAACAACAGCAAAGGATAAATAACCCTGGATTAAATACACATAATATATTTTAAAGAATAAATGAAAGAGATAGTCTTTCTCATTCTTATCCATGAAAGAGACAAGAAGACAATAAGGAATTTCCCAGCCTATGTCCTGAAAAGAATTGTAATTTAGAGAGATGGGATTGCACCTGGAGTCACATTGCTTTGGGAATTTTTCCACCTTAAGAAAATGACTGATCAGCCTAAATGTCCTATATGGCTTCTTATTCCTAGAGACATGGGATAGATGGGATAGGTACAGTACTAGACCACCTCCCTCTCTGTGCCAGGACTTTAAAGCACCTCACTCTGCAAGTGAATGTGTGGACTGCAGGCTATTTTTGTCTGGGTGTCTCATAAAACATAAAGCCTTCCTCTCTATAATAAGATAACATCATCCTAGTTCATCTAATTATTATTATAAAAAATTTTTAAATAAAATATCCAGTACACAATGAAGGATAATATAGAAAACAAAGGGAGACAACAGCATTAAGAGAATGAGGAGAAATAACATACAACCATAACAAAGTCACCAGGATTGTAAAATTTAGGTTTATGAAAATAAAATCAGCTTAGAAATTCTAAAAAAGAACTTAAATATATAATCTATGAACATTATAAGTTTATGAAAGAGTTATATAAGTAGAAAATATGATAACTGAAATTAAGATTAAATTGATGTCATTAAGAACAGATTAGACACAGTACAAAAGAGAATTAATAAATTGAAAAAGAAATATTATGGAATAAAAAGCAGAAGAATAAAGATTTAAAAATGCAGTTGAGGTTAACAAAAATAGGTTTATGTGAAACCCAGAAGAAGGAAACAAAGAAAATTGGGCAGAGGCCATATTTGAAGAAATAGTAGTTAAGAATTTTCCATTAGTGTTGAAAGACACCAATCTATAAGTTTAAGATTATTAAATGTCAAGCAAAGAAAATGAAAAGCTAGAATAACCCACATCTAGACACTTAGTAGTGAAACTGAAGAAAATCAAAGACAGAGCAATCTTAAAATTATGTAAATGAAAAAATACAGATTGCATTTACAGTAAGGAGAGTTAAGCAACTGATATAATGAGCAAAAATAGGAACAAAAAGCTACTGGGATTATATTTTATGTGATGAAACAAAGTAAAGTCAATCTTACAATTTTATACACATACATAAAAATTAAAATAAGTATATTTTCAAAAAACAGTAAGAAAATTCATCTCTAGTAACTCATCTTAAGATAAATTCCAAAGGATGTTCTTCAGGCAAAAGGAAAATGATCTCAGATGGAAGCTTAAAGATGCAAAAAGGAAAGGAGAGAAAAAAATATGTTTAAATATGTGTTAAACTTTAACATTAAACGTTGATACTTCAAGAATGTTTGATAATATAATATATGATTATGTACAATTATAAACATTTATAATAATAATAAATATATTTATAATAATATATAATGGAGATATAATATCTTCATAATCTTATGGTAGAGAAATATTCTTAAACAAGGCACAAAAAACTCACCATTACAGAAATGATTTATAAGTTTTACTACATTATAATTTAGAGTATCTTTTCCTCAAAAGATACTATTAAGAGATAAAAGATGCAAGCCACTGGGCAGGAAAAGATGCTTGCCATCTACAAAGCTATCAAACATCTTATATGTAGAATTAATAAAGATCTCCTAAAAGTAGATAAGAAAAAGACAGTTCCAAAGAACTACCAACAGGAAACTCAAACAAATGCTCCATGAATGAGTAAAACCATGTGACTAAGAAAAATCTAGATAAGTGCTAACTATATGTATAATCAGGGAGATGCAAATTTAAGCCGAACCTTTCAGATTGGTATGAATCACTAGGTCTAGTGTCAAGAAGAATATGAAGCAACATGAATTCTTATATGCCTTGAACAAGAGGCATATAAGGCATATATGTAATATATGTCTTATATGCCTTGAACAAGAGTGTAATTTCACATATAAACTTTCTGTATTGGTAAATGAAGCCTCAACTAGAGAAAATTGCCCTGTCAGCTCCTGTTTCCAAGGACCCAGTTAGCCATATGCCTTGTAGAAGCCTAGAGTATGGCACAGAGATGGCAGAGTATTCAGGTGTTATAAAGACAAAGCAGAGGTAGTGATGCATACATTTTCAAGATACCTTTAATATACTGGACAAAGGAAAAAAGAAGAGAAGTCTAAATGTGGAAAGACAAATCTGATAAGGAATAGGAAAAAGGAATCTCAAGTTTATCCTGAAGAAAAGAAGCCACTAGTGAAGAAATTCTGAGAATTCAAGTGAGAATAGAATGACTTCTGTCACAAGTTCTGAAAGAAAGAAGGACTTATAACCACAAGCATAAATAAAAATATTTAGTAGTTAAAACAAAAAAGTCATTTCTTCCTATGTCATTGGTGGGATTTAAAAGTTATGGGAAGAAATAAAAAGGCTTTTCCATAAAAGATTTTTCTGTAAAACAATGAAGCAATATGTTCTTGTGTAAAATTAGAATTTCATTTTTTATTCACCTCATAACTCTGTAATAAGCGCAATACATTATTATAGACAGGACTATATTTTGATAATACTTCAAGCAGTTTTACAAGTTAACAATAATGAGTCTCATTTTCCTTTTTATTTATTCATGATTTTGATACTCCTTCTGTGCTCTTACAAACATAATACAATTACCATTCAACTTTTTGTTCCATTTAAATTAATTTCTTTCTTTCAAATAATTACATACAGTTGAATTTTAAACTGGAGTATGTGAAGAACAAGGTTATTCATTCAATGATATGTATGACACTAACAACTTGAAAAATAATTCTTTCTTTATGAAGAATAGTTTTCATTTGAAACCTGACCTAACAAAAACTATATCCAACAGAGAATTTGGTGGCCCCCCCAAGTAGTAAGGTTAGTTTTAACTTTATGATTTGGAAAACTTCAAGAGTGCATACAACTGGATGATTTTCACATGATAGGTATATAGGTTGGAATAATAAGTATTGATATTTCAAGGTATGTTCTACCAAGTTTAATGTTTCTTTACAAGTGAATTGCTCCTTGTATGACTAGGATAAAAGAAAACTGTCAGCATTCACTCAATGGTTAATATTTGCCAGGCATTGTTCTAAGTGGTTGATTCATTTAACCTTCACATCTAAGAGTTAGATGCTATAATGACCCTATTTTTTTTTCTTTTTGTGGTACTATTAGGTAAGGAAGAAGTAAATAATTGAAGTTTCACCAGAAGTCTTGTGATCAGATAGGAACTTTCCCCACAAAAGGACACAGAAAGAGGAGTTGAGGTCCTTGATCACAAATGGTGAGAAGAAAGAAAACACCCTATCATTGGATAATGTGTAAAGCAATTGTCTTAAAAAGATGCATGCTACTGACAAAGAAGCCTGCATAACATGGGGATGAAAGCATGAACTATATTACCAGCAAGTCATATTTGAGATATGACTTGATGACTGCGCCAGTTTGATTTCTAATGCACACTATTTAGAAGACTTTTGACAAGTGACTTAAACTCCAAGTCTCAATTTTTCCATCTTTATAATAAAGATGGTACCGAACTCTTAAGAATATTGTGAAGATAAGATATGATATTTAAAAATACTTATGACTATGTCTAGCCTTTAGTAAATTCTGCATAGGCTGCAGCTGCTATTACTAGTGAAGAGCTATCAAAGTGCTTGTAGGTTAAGATAGGCGCCATTTCAGCCAGCTTATAAATATAACCTTGTGATCACTTTGAGAAAGGTACTGCTTATATAAAATCTCATTGGTTTAATTTTCATAGATATTACTTAAGCATGAGAGAAAAAATCCCAGCCTCATGACCCATTAGGCTGCTTGTGCTGTAGTTTTACTTTCACCTACAAACTAAGTACCCTTGAGGTTGAACTTATATATCTGCATGTTAAAAAAAAAGAGGCTATGGAACACAATGATAATCACTCTTCTATTTATAAACAATTGTGAAGAATATCAATGAAATGTTGAAGTAATCAAGTATTTTTCCCTGTATGATTTATTGGTATAAATATCATATGATTTGAGAACATTTGATATTGAGATCCAAATCCCTGAATGCATAAAATACTGAAGTTTCTTGCTGTCTTTAATATTTCTTTTAAAGTTTCAGTATGATTACTTATATATGGAATTCAATGAGGTAATCTGGGATGAGGAATTGCATAGATATATGAAAGAGACAACCCCACATGAACAGTTTGCTGTGAATCCTCATTTGTCAGTCCGAGTAAGGCAATCAGCTAATCAATACACATTTCCTGTATGTTAACAGTGTGCTCAGTGGCCTGTTAAAAAGCTATTACAGATACGAGGAAAGAATGTTAACCTGTGTTCATTCCCTCAGTTTATCTCTGGGAAACCCCAGGATGATAATGCAGGAGAAGTGAATCAGATGATGCATTATTTGCTCTGTCTTTAATAAACTGAAAAAATTTCACCATTTTTTAATATTACGGCCAGGCAGACAGAGCTAAACAAATGAACTATTCATTCCACACAGTGAAAGAGAATTTGAGCATTTTCCACTGAAAAAGACTTTAGCATTGTTTGCCTAATTAAAACAATCCAGGTAAGAAAGTCTGCTATTAGTCATAATGCACTGCTATTACTGGTAAAACTGAAACTGGGATCCAGAGCACTGGCCTTCACTACGATGTTTCACAGATTTAGAGCCTCTCTAAGATGTTACAGCAAATGGATGTGAAGGATGGGGAACTGAACGTTGGCTGTTCATTCTGGCAGCTCTTCACATCTGAAGATGGGCCTCAGCTATGGAAATCCAGAAACAAATTTAAACAATTCATGCAGAATTAATTAGCCCATTGGAGATTGACTGAGCTAATCAAAACCACAGGATACTTTTGTTCATCCTGGAATACCAATTTATTCATTTACAAATGGGAAACCTCAGGTTTAGTAAGTAGTGTCAGCTGAGAGCCTGGGAATATCCCTTGTAACGCACAGGTCAAAAAGCTTCTCAAGACTGATGAATAGAAAATTACAAAAAAGGGAGTTGGCTATTCCTTAACCAGTCAAGCTCTAATCAGCTAATGAATTGCCCTTTTCAACTCTAAAGGCATTTCTGTGTAGAGAGCCTTTCTTTTTCTTGTCACTTTCAAGTTTACTGACAAATTCTTAGTTCTTGGTCTCCTTTTCCTTTTTTTTTCACACCACGCATATCACCATATGTTTGCAAGTAGACCATTAACTCAGGTAGGCTATAAAAGAGTTCAGCTATTAGAGCCTTCTTCAGATAAGCAAATATTCCCACAGTTGTGGGCTTGGCAAACTATATCCATGAACCAAATCTGACCCACCACCTGCTTTTATAAATAAAGTTGTATTAGAACTCAGCCATATCCGTTCATTACTACTGTCTGTGCTATTGTCTATGGCTGATTTCTGCTATATAGGCAGAGTTAAGCAGTTGCTATAGAAAATTCATGGTATGCAAAGTCTAAAATATTTCTGCTGGCCCTTCACAGAAAGTCGCCTACTCAGCTGAAACACAACTTTGATGGTTTTACTTTCCTTCAATATGCTTCACTTATTTAAATGTGATCTATTGGATTCTGCTCATTCTCTAGGTCAGAACAGTAGTGAGAACTAAAATATTGCCTCTGCCATATCAGTAAACAAAGGATGTTGCAGCCATGAAGCCATGACATGAGGGCTGCCCAGACAGTGCACCCTGAGGAAACTCAGGATGAGAAAGCACAGGATGCTGGCCCCAGAGAGCTGAGGTGCACATCAAAGGAATGATTTCAGTGAGCCCGGACTCTTGCGTCTTCCCATACAGAGAAAAGTGCTAAATTCCTTAACTCAAGATGTCTGGTTTTCTTTAATTAATAGTCATCTTCTGATGTTCCGTCTACCTGGTCTTTGTTTCAAAAACTCCTGTATATCCTGGCTCCTCCCTGACTTCTTCTGAGCAGTTCTCTCAGAGCTATCTCCGAGGCTGTCTCCTGGGCTTGAAGTCCCAAGAATATCCGCCGCATAAAACATAACTCTCAACTTTTATGTTGTGCATTTTTTTTCAGTTGACACTAAGCATGAAATAATTACGCAGAGAATACGTGAAAACTGTACCCATTTACAATGGGTGAGTTTGTAAAGTACCAATGTATGTTTTATCTTTGAGTCCTCTGTAAAACACAGAAGGATGAGTTTCTATTAGAACTCCAATAGTTGCTCCTTTTAGAGTCCAATGCAAAATGCAAATGTGAGTTAAATTTTTCTTGTCCAAATGCAATTTCTTAGTCCCTGATGATGGCGTCCTACTGGCCCCCAAGTTTATAAACTTCCCTAAGTTTATCATGTAAAACAGTGATAATTTCAGCCAGAAGGAAAACTATCTGATTTTCCCATGTAAGTCATTCACAGTACTAGTCCGTGAACAAACTTGATTGACAAGACAGTATTTACATTTTAATAGGGAACATTTTAATTCAAATGTATTTTAACCAAAAAGATGCTTAGCAGAAATGTTTTTGAGATGAAAATCTTCCTAGGAACACTTGTCAACACTGCTACCACTTTCTTTCTAAGAAATCAGAGGGACCTAGATCTGACTAGGACTGCCTTCCTGTTTTTCTCAGTTTGACTAACCTTTAGACAAAACCTGTCTGGATTATAAACCTATGACTTCCCTTTTCTTAAGAAAGTTGCAGTGTATATTCTTTCTCTGCCCCTTTGGGATGTAAGTCTTCTCTCAGCTTGCTGCAGGTTTTATAATCCAGGAATGTCTTTCTCTAGGACCTAGGAGCTTCCCCTTTGAAATGTAACCATCAGGGAAGATAGTACCCCAATTTCAGTCTCTGTGAGGATGTAGGAGTTTAAATGCAATAAGTGCCAATTAGCAGACAGACTTGTCCGAATCCCATTGACCAACCTCATCTCCCTCCCCCGCATTGCCATTCAGTAATTTTCCACTTGCTCACCTCGGTACCTAATAACTCTCCTGCCTTCTGTGTCAGTGGGGTTGAATTCAACCTCTCCCCGCATTGCGATAGTCTTGACTCCTATTACAAAATTCTTGATTAAAGTCTCCCTTGTCTTTTTAACTTGTCTGGTGCAGCTTTTCACTGACAATCAAAAATCAGATTTCTGTTTCTGAAAAATTACCAATATTTACTTACCTTCATTCTTTCTCACTCATACTTAAGAGAGAGAGAGTTTACAAAGTATTAACGGAAGAATGAGTAACACTTATTTATGATCTATAATTATAGAGAGGACGAGAATTGAAGAAAGATAGAGATTGTGCTGGTTTGTTGTACCTCTCCCCAAAATAAAAATCCATAAATTTAACGATTTTTATAAACCTATGATTTGTTGCCACACAATGATTGTTCCTGACCACTTATAAAGCTTGAAATACATCTTCTCTGCATATGAATGTAATTTTAATTACTTTAAATATGTATGTCTCAGGATCTTCTAGGCATAATTTAAAATAATATCACCACCTCAGAACTGCAGGTCTTTACAAATCCCATGTAAATGCAGTACAATTGGAAGCTCTCCAGCAAATTAAATGCCTAAGAACTCAGATTTAGGGTCATTTATCTTCATCATCAAAACAAAGAAGTGAACAATTTTACACTTAATAACTGTGAATGGATGTTTAGTACATTGATTGCTAAAATTAGTGTACTAGATTTAAATTATACATTTAAAAATTTTTAATTCTAGAGATATAAATTTCAGAACTGCCAAAGCACATTTGATTGTTTGAGAAAAGGGGTACAGTACAATAAGTGCCAGAATTTACATTTTAAACCTTTTCTTTTTTCACGCAGAATTCTCAGTTTTTATGTCAATTCAATAATGTTTCTCAATTCTGTGAAAATTTTACTAGCTACTATATCTTTATCCTGCTCATTTGAGCAAATTTTGTAAACAGTACTAAAAAAATTAAATACAATTATTTTTGAAAGAAACTGCTGAAGCAAACCTGAAAGGACTTTTAGTAATTCTTAAATAATAAAAGTCTAAACTATAGCATCATACAAAAAACAAGTAAAACAGATATTTCTGGTTAAGTAAATAAAAAAGTGAGCCAAACACATATACTAATGAATTCCAGCGTCTGAGAATATATATTTTTGTAATAAATTGTCAAATGTTCCTATTTTTACATTTAGTCTCAGTTTTGTATTTTTAATTTTGTATTACTAATTTATAATAAAAGTACATAATTTTTATCAGATGACATTTGTTTACATTTTTTAATTCTTATTTTTGAGAATAATTATACTTATTTTAAATTCATGAAAAAAATTTATAATTGGTTTTAATTATATATTTAACAGGGTGTTTCAATGTACATTTATAAAATGTCATAGGAAAGCTTTTTAAGCTTTTTAGACTGTTTCATGTAGAATTAAGTCTATTTTAAGATATGATCAAACACTGCACTACATATAAAATTCTAAACAGTAATTTTGTTTCAGCTGGGTACTATTTGGTGTACAATAAAAGGAAACTGAAGGATTAATGTCAAAAAAAACACTATAGGTTTTCACCACAAATAGAATTTTTTAACACAAATATATATTTTGGCAGGAAGCTAAATTGTAAAGTTTTACAGCACTGACATTGTTACAAAATAATTCCTTTGGAAAGAAAGCAAAGGTGAAAAAGAATAGAAATGAGGAAAGAATAAAAAGAGCCGGTATAGCTGATTCAATGGAAGAAATGTACAGAATAAAAGGCACCAAATAAAAGATACCAAAATCGGGCTTCCCTGGTGGCGCAGTGGTTGCGAGTCCGCCTGCCGATGCAGGGGACACCGGTTCGTGCCCCTCTGTCCGGGAAGATCCCACATGCCACGGAGCTGCTGGGCCCGTGAGTCATGGCCGCTGAGCCTGCGCGTCCGCAGCCTGTGCTCCGCAACGGGAGAGGCCACAACAGTGAGAGGCCCACATACCACAAAAAAAAAAAAAAAAAAAGAAAAAGAAAAAAAAGATACCAAAACCAGACAAGGACACTACACACATAGACACAAAATTACAGGTTGGTATCCCTGCTGGACAGAGATGCAAAAGCCCTCAACAAAATATTAAGAAACTGATGTCAACATACACTAAAAGGATCATACATCATGATCAAGAGGGATTTATTCCAGGGATGCAAGAATGGTTCAACATCTGCAAATCAGTCAATGTGATATTCCACATTAACAAAGTAAAGAATAAAAATCATATAATCATCTCAATAAATGCAGAAAAAGCATTTGGCAAGAATTCAACATTACTCTCAACAAAGTGGGGATAGAGGGAACATACCTCAACATAAGAAAGGTTCTATATAGAAAGCCTACATTTAATATCATATTCAGTGGTAAAAAGCTAAAAACTTTTCCTTAAAGATCAGAAACAAGACAAGGATGCCCACTCTTGCCACGTGTATTAAACATAGTAGTGAAAGTCCAAGCCAGAGGGATCAGGAAAAAAAGAGAAATAAAGTTATCCAATTTGGAAAGAAGGAAGAAAAACTGTCACTATTTGCAGATAACAAAATATTATATATAGAAATACCTAAAGACTCCATTAAAAAACTGTTAGAACTAATAAATTCAGTAAATTTACAGAATACAAAATCAATATGCAAAAATCTGTTTCATTTCTATACACTTATAGTGAGCTAGCAGAAAAATAAATTAAGAAAATCTACATTACAATTGCATCAAAAAGAACACAAAACCTAGGAATATATTTAGCCAAAGAAATGAAATAACTGCACACTGAAAATTATAAGACATTAATGAAAGATATTGAAGAAGACACAAATAAATGGAAAGATATTCCATGCTGATGGATTGGAAGAAATAATATTTGTTAAATGTCCTTACTGCCCAAAGAAATCTACAGATTCAATGAAATCCCTATCAAGACACCAATGGCATTTTTCCAAGAAATAGAAAAAAACAATCCTAAAATTTGTATGTCACCACAAAGACCCCAAATAGTCAAAGCAATATTGAAGAAGAAGAACAAATCTGGAGGCATCATATTCCCTGATTTCAAACTTTACTACAAAGCTTTTAGTAACCAAGACAATATGGCATAGGTATAAAAACAGACATACAGTTCAAACAGAATAGAGAGCCCAGAAATAAACCAATGGATATATTGACAATTAGTTTCTGACAAAAGAGCCAAGAATATGCAATGGTGAAAGGACAGTCTCTTCAATAAACTGTGTTAGGAAAATTGGACAGCCACATGCAAAAGAACGAATCTGGACCACTATCTTCCTCTATACGGAAAAATTAACTCAAAATGGATTAAAGTCTTGAATGTGAGACCTGAAACCATAAAATGTCTAGAAGAAAACATAGGCAATAAGCTCCTCCTTGACATATGTCTTGGTGACATTTTTTTGAATCTGGCACCAAAAACAAAAGCAACGAAAGCAAAAGTAAAAAAGTGGGACTATATCAAGCTAAAAAGCTTCTGGACCACAAAGGAAATCAACAACAAAGTGCAAAGGTACAGACTGAATGGGAAAATATTCGTAAATCATATATCTGATAAGGGGTTAATATCCAAAATATATAAAGAACTCTTACAACTTAATACCAAAAACAATGATCTTTTAAAAAATGAGCAGAAGATCTGAATAGACATTTTTCTGAAGAATACTTATAGTCAACATGTACATAGAAAAGTGCTCTACATCATTAATCATCAGGGAAATGCAAACAAAAGCACAATGAGATACCACCTCATACCTATTAAAATGGCTACTGTAAAAAAGTATATATATGTATAAACATATGCATATATACATATAAATATATATGTATAAAAATATGTTATATATACACATATGTATATTATATACATATAAATATGTGTTTAAATATATATGTATATCTAAACATACATATTTAGATATGCATATATGTGTGTGTGTGTGTGTATATATATATATATATATATATATATATATATATATATATATATATACAGAGATACAGAGCACTTATTGGTGGTTGCTAGTGGCAGGGGTGGGTTTGGGAGAAATGGCTGTACGGTTTTTGTGTTTTTTAGTTTAAATAAATTTAATTTTATAAATTAAAAAAAAAGAAAGTCAACAGGGAAAATATCTTAGGAGCAATCTTATAAACCCATTGGCTTCTTTACTCCATTGCCACCCTAGCCTTTGATGTAAATAATATTCAAAATAAAAAGTAATACTTATCCTTTTATGTTTGCATCACTTCTCAGAAAACAAAAAAAAATTCAAGACTCAACAACTAGTGCAGCATGGTCCAGCAGCATCTTTTGAACCACCTCAAGTCACAATGAGGGCATGGCCCTGCTGTCAT
Organism: Stenella coeruleoalba; assembly: GCF_951394435.1. Classification (NCBI taxonomy): domain Eukaryota; kingdom Metazoa; phylum Chordata; class Mammalia; order Artiodactyla; family Delphinidae; genus Stenella; species Stenella coeruleoalba. The sequence goes on along the minus strand of NC_137149.1, from coordinate 145,691,231 downwards.
ATGGGTATGTCATCATTCCCAAGGGCTCTGCTGTAGGCTTGTTGGATTGGGGTATCTTAGGAAGTAGCTAATGACTAACTTAGGAGCTCAGGTCTGCAACTTAGCCGTTTATCTGGAAAAATGTAACAAGGGCAGTCAATATGCAGAAGGCACAAAGGGGGACTGTTTACACTGACAAAGAAACATTGCAGTGAAGACATGTCTCATTCTGTTTAACAGAGGAATGTGTCAGACCTCATCCCTGGGAGAACCCTTCTGGACTTGAGCGCCCAGTGTTGGCACTGTGCTTCTGGAGTTTCCATAGGAGTTAGACACCCACTGTCCCATACAGCAATTTCATGCCTCAGTATCAGAGTTCTGCTCTTTAATCTCTGGTTTGACTCACTTGAGATATCTGTTTCAATTTAATATGAATAGATTTAAAGGCAACAAAACAAGATTATAGATAATGTGGAATACTTCATAAACATTTCAGCTTAGTAAACAGATAACAACTCTAAACAGACATGCTTCTAATCACTTCAATAAACAGTTTAAAATACACCAATGGATATATGCTTATTTAATTGCTTATTATCAATAAAATAATAGCAGAGAGAGTTTAAAATTAGGTGAAAATATTTCATTAGTATTCTTCTCTTCATGAAAATTTAATAAACCAATACTGGTTTTATTTTATTTTTAAATTTGGTCCTTAAGGAGTGTCATATCATATCTCTAAGTGCATACTTGCTACTACTTCATTTACTTAGAAGTAGTAATACAAATGAATTCACAGAACACAATATTTACCAAGTACTTCTTAATTATCAATTTAATATTAAATAATTCAGACATTAAGCTCACCATTTTGTTAAAATAACAACCCAGGAACACACTAAGATCCTTAAGTAATTCCTCTTATGCTCATAAAAACAAAGCTCTATAATTAGCACAGTTAAACGGAAAGCACTTTTATATAATCCATATTTGTTATTCATCAAAATTCTAATTTTGTAGTTTTAAGAAGCAGGGATTTGCTATATTATCATGAAAGCATAAACTTCCATGTAGTAATTTCCTCAGAAGTACAAATATTAAAATTCTAGCGAGACAAAAAATAACAATAATGTCATTTCCCCTCAAAATTATATTGCATAATCAGATTTTAATATGTTGCTAAGAAATGCTTACATAAATGTGCTTCTAAGAAAAAAAAGACTAAACAGAAGGGAGGTGTCAAAACGGTGCTGTAGGAAGGTCTTAAACTTACCTTCTCCCAGGGATGCAGTTTTCAAGTACAAACGGAATAATTCCCTTGGAAAGAGACTTGAAAACTGGATGAACAGAACCTCCACAACAAAGAATAAAAGGACAACACTGAGATGTATAATAGAGGCAGAGATACGGGCTAGCCAAGAAAAAGTCCACATCCCAGCTGCAGCAATCCACAATTTAGCAGGATCACAAAGGTATGAATTTTTTAATCTGGGGATCAAGAGATTCTAGCTCCACATCAGGCACCTCAACCCCTAGATCCTGCACAGGAGAGATGAGCCCCAAATAACTGGATGTGAAAATCAAAGAGGAATACACCCTGGAAAACCATAGAACTGTAGGGAATGAAAAAAAAAAAAAACTCTTAAAGGGACTGTGTGCAGATTCACTCAAGCTGAAAACCAGCACAAATACACCAGAATGAAAAGTGCATGGACCAAAGGTGAAGGGAACCCAGTTACAAATATTGAAGTGTCTTCCAGAAAGACTGGAAAGAGTTGGGATGCTCCCAATGGAGCAGTCGCTGGCAGGAGCCATTGATGTGAGGTCAGGTACCCTGTTAATACCAGCACTGGGAGGTGCAATATTGGAATTCTCCATCTAACCTGCTAGCACTAGTGGGCATGCCCGGCTAAGAGCCTCTGCAACTTGACCAGGCCTCACAGCCAGCTGAGTGATAGCCACACCCACCATTGCCCCACAGCAGCCACAGTTCCACCGCACAAGAGGGCACAGACAGCCCACATATGGGACAACCATCGAGTGCCTGGCCCGGGTGTACAGGGGAGATTGCACTTCTGAGCCACGCAAGACACCTAAATAAGCCCATTCCTTCAAGACTGGGAGAGATAGCTGATATACCTTATACACAGAAAGAAACAAATTAAGCAAAATGAGGAGATATAGGAATAAGTTCCAATCAAAAGAACCTATGGGGGGTACCTAATGACAAGACAAGGTTGCCCACTCTTACCACTATTATTCAACATAGTTTTGGAAGTTTTAGCCAGAGCAATCAGAGAAGAAAAAGAAATAAAAGGATTCTACATCAGAAAAGTAGAAGTAAAACTGTCACTGTTTGCAGATGACCTGATACTATACCTAGACAATCCCAAAAATGCTACCACAAAACTACTAGAGGGATTCCCTGGTGGCGCAGTGGTTGAGAGTCTGCCTGCCGATGCAGGGGACACGGGTTCGTGCCCTGGTCCGGGAAGATCCCACATACCGCGGAGCCGCTGGGCCTGTGAGCCATAGCCGCTGAGCCTGCGCATCCAGAGCCTGTGCTCCGCAAAGGGAGAGGCCACACAGTGAGAGGCCTGCATACCGCAAAAAAAAAAAAAAAAAAAAAATACTAGAGCTAAACAATTAATTTGGTAAAGTACCAGGATACCAAATTAATGCACAGAAATCTCTTGCATTCCTATACAGTACTGATGAAAAATCTGAAAGAGAAATTAAGGAAACACTCCCATTTATCACTGCAACAAAAAGAATAAAATACCTAGGAATGAACCTACCTAAGGAGACAAAAGACCTCTATGCAAAAAACTATAAGACACTGATGAATAAATTAAAGATGATACAAACAGATGGAGAGATATACAATGTCCTTGGATTGGAATTGTCTACATTGTGAAAATATCTGTAATACCCAAAGCAATCTACAGATTCAACACAATCCTTATCAAATTACCAATGGCAGTTTTCACAGAAGTAGAACAAAAAATTTCACAATTTGTGTGGAAACAAAAAAGACGCCGAATAGCCAAATCAATATTGAGAAAGAAAAACGGAGCTGGAGGAATCAGGCTCCCTGACTGCAGACTATGCTACAAAGCTACAGTAATCAAGACAACATGGTACTGGCACAAAAACAGAAATATAGGTAAATGGAACAGGATAAAAAACCCAGAGTTAAACCCATGCATATATGGTCACCTTATTTTTGATAAAGGAGGCAAAAATATACAATGGAGAAAAGACAGTCTCTTCAATAAATAGTACTTGGAAAGCTGGAGAGCTACATGTAAAAGAATGAGATTAGATCACTCCCTAACACCATACACAAAATAAACTCAAAATGGATTAAAGACCTAAATGTAAGGCCAGACACTATAAAACTCTTAGAGGAAAACATAGGCAGAATACTCTATGACATAAATCACAGCAAGATCCTTTTTGACCCATCTCCTAGAGAAATGGAAATAAAAACAAACATAAACAAATGGGACCTAATGAAACTTAAATGCTTTTGCACAGCAAAGGAAATCACAAACAAAATGCAAAGACAACCCTCAGAATGGAAGAAAATATCTGCAAAAGAAGCAACTGACAAAGGATTAATCTCCAAAATATACAAGCATTTTATGCACCTCAATATCAAAAAAAACAACAACCGAATCCAAAAAAGGGCAGAAGACCTAAATAGACATTTCTCCGAAGAATATATACAGATTGCCCACAAACACATGAAAGGATGCTCAACATCACTAAGCATTAGAGAAATGAAAATCAAAACTACAATGAGGTATCACCTCACACTAGTCAGAATGGCCATCATCAAAAAATCTACCAACAATAATTGCTGGACAGGTTGTGAAGAAAAGGGAACCCTCTTGCTCTGTTGGTGGGAATGTAAATTGATACAGTCACTATGGAGAACAGTAGGGAGGTTCCTTAAAAACTATAAATAGAACTACCATATTACCCAGCAATCCCACTAATGGGCATATACCCTGAGAAAACCATAATTCAAAAAGAGTCACGTACCACAATGTTCATTGCAGCACTATTTACAATAGCCAGGACATGGAAGCAACCTAAGTATCCATCAACAGTTGAATGGATAAAGAAGATGTGGCACATATATTCAATGGAATATTACTCAGCCATAAAAAGAAACGAAATTGAGTTATTTGTAGTGAGGTGGATGGACCTAGAGTCTGTCATACAGAGTGACGTAAGTCAGAAAAAAAAAACCAAATACCTTATGGTAACACATATATATGGAATCTAAAAAAAAAAAAAGATTCTTAAGACCCTCAGGGGAGGACAGGAATAAAGACACAGACATAGAGAATGGACTTGAAGATACAGGGAATGGGGAGGGTAATATGGGCCAAATTGAGAGAGTGGCATTGGCATATTTAAACTACCAAATGTAAAATAGCTATTGGGAAGCAGCCGCATAGCACAGGGAGATCAGCTTTGTGCTTTGTGTCCAGATAGATGGGTGGGATAGGGAGGGTGGGAGGGACACACAAGAGGGTGGAGATATGGGGATGTATGTATACGTATAGCTGATTCACTTTGTTATACAGCAGAAACTAACACACCATTGTAAAGCAATTATCTTCCAATAAAGGTGTTTAAAAAAAAATTAGGCAACATGCAAGGACAGACAGATAATGTAAGTAAAGGGGTGGATACTCCAAAAGAATAATAATTAAAAAAAGATAGTGAATCAGTTACTCATAAAGCAAGCATGGAGGTTAAAAAACAAAAGCAGTAAAAACTGAAATTGCAATATTTAGTTAAGGGATGCATGAAATAGAAAGTTGTAAAATGTGTCATCAAAGTATAAAACAAGGGTGAGGTGATAAAAGATATAGCTTTGGAATGTGTATGAATGTAAATTGATACCACTTAAAACACACTACTTATTACAAAGGATGCCGTATGTACCACCAAGGAAAAAACCTATAGTAAATATACACAAAAGAAAAAATGGGAAAGGAATTTAAACAAAACAATTAAGAAAACCACCAAAACACAAGGGAAGAGAGATAAAGAATAAAAGAAAAAAGAGGGACTATAAAACCAACCAGAAAATAATTGAAAAAGTGGCAATAAGTGCTTAACTATCAATAATTACTATACTTTATATATAAATGGACAAAATTCACCAATCTAAAGACATAGAGAGTATGCATGGATTTTAAAAAAAGAAGACCCATCTATATGCTACTTACAGGAGACTAGCTTTGGAACAAAAACACACAGGCTGAAAGTAAAGGGATGGAAAAATATATTCCATGCAAAAAATATGAAAAGAAAGCTGTAGTAGCTATACTCATAACTGACAAAATAGACTTTGAAAGAAAGACTGTATAAAAGACAAAGGAGAGAATTACATAATGATAAAGGGGTCAATCCAACAGACACCTTTATATTTTTCTTCCTGAATTGATCTATAAGTGTAAATTTCCTTTTATTCATGTAAAATATGATTTTATAAATGTTATATATCACTTTTAAAATATAATGAAGAATCAGTCTCAATTTAGGGAATTTATATATACCTGACACCTAATTTTGATCATAGCTATATAGTAACTAGACTTATCATGTTGATCATTTCACAATATATAAAAATATCAAATCACTGTATTGTACATCTGAAACTAATATAATATTGTAAGTCAATGATATGTGATAAAAAATCATAAAAACTACAAGATGCTCATTTCAAACTATAGAACATAGTTGTTTGAGGAATATTCATTTATTTATACCACATAACTGACATATATTGCCAACTAATAAGAAAAAAATAGAAAGAGAGAAAGAAACAGACAGACAGGCAGACAGAGACAGACAGAATCATAGAGAGAGAGAAATATAGAGAGCCAGCCAAAAGGGAGGCGATTAGAGAGATTGAGAGAGGAAGAGAGGGGAGGAGTTAGGGAAAGCAAGAAAGTATTAACAACATATTTTATCTTGGGGAAAAATTTATAATCTAAGATGAAATTAATAGCTACCACTTTATAATATATTGTTTTTCTTTATTTCAAAATTATTATTCATCAGTTAACAAGTATTTAATGTATGCCTCTTAATAGCGTACACTTGGAAATGTCATCACTTCCCTTCTTGAACCTATTAGTATTCTTGGGGAGTCAGAACAGAAACAGCTACAAATTTTCTTGTGTCAGTTCTGATCTCTGGTCCCTGCAGCTCCCACGTGAGAACTGAGCAGGTGTGCCCTTTCACTAATAATCTGGAGTGTTCACTATAGTTTTCTTAAGACTAAGAAGGCTGAAATTTAATGCCAGACAAATAATAAAGAAAACATGGATTTTTATAAGCAGATTGGTCAATATCTGTGTTGGATGCAAATGTATAATATAAATAAGGATTATTATATGTAATATATACCAAGTATATATAACACTATTTATAATATAAATAAATATATTATGTATATGTGTATATATATCCCACACACTTGGATATAAATCCCAGTGACCAAACAATCCTCATGAAAATTTATTCCTCGTGGAAGGGAATATGAGGGGGATTGAAGGGAGTAATTTAAAATATGCTGTTTTGTTTTTCACTCATCAAGAAAAATAGATTATTTGCAATAATCTTTGGCCCCTTTTGTTAGGCATTTGGGCTCAGAGAAATGCAACAAAGAACAATGAACCAATCCCTGTAGTTTCTAAGATCCAAGTACTTTCAAGTTTGTTTTCATCATTATTACTACTACTACTACTGATAATATAAATTGCAGAAATAAATTATTGAAAATATAGAAAAAGAATGCTATAATTATATGAGTCAAGCTGAATCCAGAGAGGGGTCTATCATTGCATTTGATCAACAGAAAGAAGAGGGTGCATTTATCAGAGCTACAGATAGATTTTCAAAATAAACTGCAAACCTAGTGGAAAGTGAGAAAAGTTTCAAAGTGATGAAAAGTGAGAAATGGGAAAACAGCAATACAGGATGAGATTTAATTTAGATAAATATAAAGTAATACACAGAAGGAATGCTGAAAGAAAGAGACAAGTTGAAGTGTACTGGTTAGAGAACACCATTTAGAGATTAACTATATACTGCATGGGAAATAATTTTGGTACACGACTGTGAAGTAAATTCTAAATGAAATATGAGTTGTAGTACATGAAGGGTATTATTAGCTTTTGATCCATACACCTAGAGTCCATTTTTAGCACACAAAAATACTTTAAAAACAACAATAATAACTTTAAAAACTGAACATTGTTGAACACTAAGTATATGCTAGACATCGTACTAAATTCTTTTCTCGGCATTGAACATTCAAATATTGAAGCAAATATTATTATCCTCATTTTACAGATGTGGTATTAGATCTCGGAGAGGTTAAATAATTATTCAAGGTTGTACAGTTATAAGCAGGGGAGCAAGGATAATATAAATATTGAAAACTTACAGCATAAAACAAGAGAAAATTAAAGGAAGCATAAAAAACACTGACTAATAATGTATAAGAATAAAGATTTCAGTAAAACATGATTTTCTCAATAATTTCTAACACACTTTAAGTACTTACTATGTGCGACACACTGTTTTCCATGCTTTATTAGGTTTTATTCACTTAATCCTCCAAAATCACATGAGTTATTTTGGAGGATTAATGATTATTGCATTTTAAAGTTAGGAACACTGGAACAGGGAACAACTGTGTAACTTTCCTACGGACATATGACTATTAAGTGGCAGATATGGGGTTGGAATACAGCACTCCCCAGCCCCAGCTCCAGAAATACAAGCTCGTTATCATTATGCTACACTGGTTCTGCTGTAGCAGAGACTAGCTGAGACACCCCCATTATGTTAGCCCTTATTCAGCCCTTATTCTTTCCTCCCATTCAACTGGTCTCCTACAGATGGTTTTTTCTCCCCTTTCTTTCTTGCATAATTGCACTCTGATAGTGACTGCCCTCTAGCTAAAGTGGTACTATGCACCTGATGTTTACTTCTCCAAGACAACACTCCCTAGCACCCTTCATTTGTGAGCATTCTTCATTACAGAAAGAAGGTCACAAAAAGATAACTTCAAGGACCACCAGAACCTACTCCGGAACTACCTGACGCCAGCCCTAATGATCTCAGTGCCACCAGGAGGAGAAGAAGAATGCAAGACAACATCAGCCCTGATCCTTATCTACAGCCCTATTTTCCACCTTGAAACTATAAGACCCCTTCCTATTTCTCAGGAAAGGGGGCACAGTCATATGATCTGCTGGGTACTATGTGTGTGTTAAGTACATTTTTGAAATGGGCAGAAATAGTCCTGTCCTCACAGAACTTATATTCCAGAAAGTATAAAACAATATTATACCAAGGCCCAAATATTTACACCTTTATTCCTAATTGTATTCTTCCAGCTAGTTTTGAATCAAAATGTAATTACATGATATAAAGTTAAATCCACTATTATATCAAGGATATTAAAGATGCAATTTTAACTTAAAAACTTTTCTTCACATAAATATGTTTTTATGTAAGGAGAAAATCTTGTGCTAAAAATGAATATAATCCACATATCAATTTAGGAACTGAGAGCTTTGAGATACAAATAAAATAGATGTGAATATGATGGAGTTAGATGTAATGTTATACATTATCCTTGCCACATCACATTCTGAGCTCTGAATCTACTTAATTAGATCAATGTTTAACCACCTACCCACCTCGTGTGCACAGTGTCCTAATTCTAAGCTGTTCTTTGTCCCTTCAAGACACTTCTTCATTCCTCAACCCTTCCATCTCCTTGAGCTTTACATCTGCTAAGGTTTACATGAAGACATTATTTAATCTGCTTGATGAAGGGCTACCTTAAAGCTTTAACTTTTCTGCTTTTGTTTGTTTTCATCTTTCTCTCTCTGGCATCTTCATATGGGAGGGCAATGATGTGCTATAAACACTCACATTCCAAGTGGTGTGACTTATGCCACCTTCCTTAGAGGTTAGAGTTTGTTTTTATTTTATTTATTATTATTATTATGTTTTATTATTTTATTTAATATTTTTCTTTCGATTAAATAAGGAAAATATTTAGAGAAAAAATTATGATAGAGTGTATGTTTTCAAATGTATTTCTAATTTCCCCCTGGAAAAGGAGGTATCTTGTCAAACAAGAAATTTACAAAAGATTAAGTAAAAACTTTAGGCAACACACTAACAGTGGCATTATGAAGACTTGAAAATAGGAGGTACTGAAAGATTGAAAATAGGAAGATCTTTGAATTCCATGCTTTCTAATCTATCCTGTTTGTAAGGCCCTCTGGCATACAGAAAAATACATTAAATCGTTCAGTTCAGTGAAGTGTAGCACTGAAAATGGTAATAGTATGTAGATGCCATCCAGAAATCAAACTGAATTACAGAGTCCAAGAAAAAGTTTCATTATATGAGAGAGTAACTATGGAAATCAATTAATGAAGCAGATAAATCCAGCCCTGGGTCATGTCAATCAAGTAAAAACAGCCTCTGTGTGTGTGTGTATGTGTGTGTGTGATTTGAAAATGATCTTCATAAAATAGAAATGATTCCACTAAAAATGTGTAAATACGGGTATTGCAAACACTTTGATGCCATTGCTTATTTTTGGTTTTCTCTTTTATAAAAGTAAAATCTGCAATAACAAAAAACTGTATCACAGAAAATATGAGAAATATAAAATCGAATTAGGAAACAATCTAGCACATATCAGAAGCATTTTGGTACCATTTTTCAAGCTATTTTTCAATGAATGGATGGATGTTTGTGTATTTCAAGACGTTTACGTTTATTTTCCATCCTTGTAAACAGAAGTACCTCATAAAGTATCACATTGGCACTGACCAATCAGAAGAGGCTGTACAGGAGATACTAGTAAAAATGTCCATGACAGATGATTATTAGCCCTGGTGATGATCAGAATTTGCACAAGAACTGATTTCTCATTCAAAATCATCATTTAAAAAATGACTAGATTTTATCATGTGGACTAGATATAATTTAATTATTCTTTTTAGTGTAATAAACACAATACAATAATATACATATTAATGATTATATACTTTCCCCCTTATTTTATATTATCTTGTCCTAATTTCAAAAGAGGAATTCAAAGGTCAAAATTTAAAATATTTCTTAAAATTCTTGGTACATATTGTTAAATTGCTTTACAAAAGAAAAATGAATTGTCCAACTCTTATATGTATGCACATATATACATACAAATCTGATACTACTTCTACATTTTAATGTTACATATTAAACATACTTAGTATGCAATTTTGGGGAAAATAACCAGAAAAAAAGCCCTACATATTATATAATAAAGGTCTCCCACAATTCTCCTGAAATATTTTTATGTACATATCAAATAATTATATAGTAAGATCTAAATTTTGATAAATATGTATGTATTTTTCTGTGTATATATATAAAACATTATTATATAAACATATGCATATATATGGTAACATAAGACATACAAGTGTAATGTTGTATCTGTAGATTTGTATCCTTTTTCTCAATTATGTTAGACATATTTTTATATTGTTACCCATATTTCTTTATTATTTCTAGTAATTACACTGTTTTACATTATGTAGATGTAAAATATTTATAATGTATTTAATCAGTCTCATCATTTTGGTATCATGGTCATTTCGATCTCCATTACTATTTATTCTAAACGAATCATATCTTGTATACAGTACACACTCTTTTTTAACAAACTTTTTTTTTAGAATAAATCCTTAGAATATGTGAAACAAATTTTGTTAACAAATTTAAATTTTTCATTCATATTTGATATTTGAGCTGTCAAAGTGAATACCAATTTTCAATCTAATAATTTGGACTAAGAATGTATGTTGCTCTGGCCCCTGCCAACATTATGTATTATCACTAAGCAACACACATACACACATACAAACAGACACACTTTGACAATTAAAGAAGTAAAAATGTGTGCCTCAATTTAATTTGCTTTTTTGTAATTATTTATAACAATGAAATATTTGAAGCAAACTAAAAGTATAACGACATGCTAATGGTGAAATAAATGTATACTAAATTGATCTTGATTTCGTACAATGTTTAACATTTATTTATCTGCCATACATGTCACAAATACTTTTTTATTGCAGTTTATGCTATGGAGTCATATTTAATTATGTGCAGTTCAATTTAACAAATATGCTTCAGTATTTATTCCATTAGTGTTCTTACACAAAGCTTTCCAGAACCTGTGACTAAAATGTATTTATTATTTTCTGTTAGTTCACTTATTTCTTTTTATCATTTCGTGCCATTTTACATTAACCTTCCCCTAAGATATGAGTTAAGATTGTAAGAATGCATACTATTTTCAAATAGTTAATCACTAAAACTTTCATATCACTTTGAATAGTGTAAACACAAAAGATTTTATTCTTTCTCAGGTACTGGGGAGAAGTCTAGAATTGGTGGCTTGACAATATCACTAGAAAGCTAGGATTCTTCTCTCTTCTTCACTCCTTCTGTTTTCCATCCTCAAAGCTACGTCTTGATCCAAAATAACTATTACACAGTCTTAACATTCTACACAAACTGAAAGGAAGAAAGTGGAATGAGAGAAATGAGCCTTTCTGGAAATTCCGTACCCAGTTTTAATCTTGTTTTTGAAAAGTAGTCATATTTGGATTGATATTGGAATGCATTAAATTCATTAGTTAAACCCTTCCTTACAATAACACTTTTTTTTGGCATAAGCTATCTTAAAACTTAGTGACTTAAAAGAAAAACATTGTGTTGTCATGATTCTGTAGGTCAGTATTTCAGCCTCAACTCAACCACTTAATTATTCTTTTCCATGCCATTCACTTTGTTGCATTCTGCTGCTCAGTGTGCTAGACTAGAAAGTTCCAAGAGTCTCTGCTCACATGTCAATGGGGCATGTGCAGCAGTGCTCTTCCACAGGACCATTCTCTCACCACCTTGGCCTTTGGCTTCCTTACAGAACAGTAATCAATGAGTATTTGGACTTCTTACACGTCACTCGGCTTGCCGTTTTTATTTTGTCACATCTTTCAAAAATGTTATGACTTCCCATTTACAGACAAATTCTTATGTACTTATAATTCTAAAGGGTTTTTCCTCTTGCAGCTGATACATTTTTTTGGGTAAGTTAATTATACAGTTGATACAGTGAATGTCATCTTTCATTGTATTTTCTAAATGTTTATTGATGGAATCAGGAGTAGTCCTGCTTGAGTATTCCTCCTGAATCCAAAAGATTTCTCAATTATAGTGCTTTTTAATTGAGATCTTTTGAGATCTCAATTAAACCTTGAGATCTAGGTTTCCTAGATATACAATTACATCATTTGCAAATAATAATTGACTTTTTCTATTCTTGTCTCTTACTGATTTTATTAGCCCTATTATGGTTAGTTAATTTCAAAATAAACAAATTACTTGAAGTCATGAACAACTTCATTTCATGCAGCACTGGATTTTGTTGGGAAGGATTTACATCACTATACACAGCTATATATATATATTCTGTACATATTATTTCCTTTTAAGTATTTTATAAGTTAAGACTACACAATAGGAGCAACCATTTTGAGTAAAATTAAAAAATGTTTGCTTGACAAAGTCCTCTTCACTTGCTTGGGATAGGATAGACTTTTCTTTCTCCAATCATAATGAATTCTATACAGAATAAACTCTATAAGAATAATTTTTTCAGTTTTTAAGAAGGTGACTTTTGTTGAGTTTTATGGAAAGGTCCTTTAGTTTTTAATGCGGCACACTCTATGACAAAGGTAGCAGGCAGGTGTGATCACTGAGATTTTGTAACATGGTTAGTTTGACTTGTGATGAGCTGTATCAAATACACACTCTATTATAGGCAGTACAAAAACCCAAAAGATCTTATTAACAATCTTTATATTTACCATACATTAAAATAATGTTTTGATATAGTGATTTAATAAAACATATTTTAAATTAAATCTCATCTGTTCTGTTTTATATTTTTCACATAGCTACTAGAAAATCTAAAATTACATATGTGCCTGGCATTAGAGTTCTATTCAACAGCACAATTCTAGAGGGCTTATTTTTTAAACTGAGATAATATTCACACAACATACAATTAAACATTTAAAAGTATACAATTCAATGAATTTAGTGCATTCACAATGTTGTGCAACTACAATGTCTCTGTTGCTCCAAAATTTTTTTATCTCCCCAGAACGCTCCATATCTTATTCTTCCTTTCCCTCATTCTCTGGCAACCACTAATCTGCTTTCTGCGTCTACAAATTTGGGTGTTTCACATAAAAAGAGTCATTTAATATGTGACCTTTTTATCTAGCTTATTTCAGTTATCATTGTGTTTTTGAGATTCATCCAGATTGTAAAATGTATCAGTATTTCATTTATTTTTAAGTTTGAAAAATATTCTATTGCATGGATATACAATTCCTTTATCCATTCACTCATAGTTCAACATTTGGTTTGTTTCCACCTTTCAGCTACTGTGAATAGTGTTGCTACCAATGCCCATGAACAAGATCTGTTTGAGTACCTATTTTCAGTTCTTTGGAGTGTCTACCTAGGAGTGAAATTAATGGGTCATATGATAATTCCAGGCTTAACTTTTTGAGGATCCACCAAACTCTATTCTGCAGTGGCTGCACCATTTTACATTTTTACAATGTATCAGGATTCCTATTTCTCTACATCTTCTCCAACACCTTTCTGGTTTTTAACTATAACCATCATAGTATGAAGTGTTACATCACTGTGGTTTTGAATTGCACTTCCTTAATGACACCTGATGCTGCAGATATTTTGATATGCTGTTGGCCATCTTCATATGTTCTTTGAGTAAATGTCTGTTCAAGTACTTTGCCCATTTTTAATAGTTTTTTTATCTTTCTGTTGTTGAGTCATAAAAGTTATTTATATATTCTAGATGCAAAACTTGTACCAGATTCATCATTTGAAAAAATTTTCTCACTTTCTATAGGTTGTCTTTTTACTTTCTTAATAATGTTTGATGAATAAAAGTTTTTAATTTTTAAAGACATCTATTTTTTTCTGTTTTGCTCATGGTTGTGTGTGTGTGTGTGTATGTGTGTGTAATGAAAGAATACACTGTGAAATTCAATGCCATGAAGATTTCCCCTTATGTTTTCTTCTAATAGTTTTAGAGCTCTAGATCTTATGTTTAGCCCATTGACCCATTTTGAGTCAATTTTTTATGTATAGAATGAGGTACACTGTCCAACTTCATTCTTTCACATGTGCCTATCCAGTTGTCCCAGCACCATCTGTTGACATGATTCTTTCCCCCATTGAATGGTCTTGGCACACTTGTCCAAAATGAATTGGTCATAGAGGTTTGGGTTTATTTCAGGACTTTTAATTTTAATGTGTTGGTCCATATATTTATCCTTATGCCAATACCACACTATTTTGATTCATGAAACTTTTGAAACTGAGAAGTGTGAGTCTTCTCAAGACTCACACTGTTTTTCTTTCTCAACACTGTTTTTGCTACTGGGGGAACTTTGATGGTTCTATTTCTGAAAAATAAAATTAAAAAAAGGGCACTGGAATTATGATAGGAATTGCAATCCAAGAATAAGGGATGTCTTTTCATTTACTAAAGTCTTTAATTTCTTTTGGCATTGTTCTATAGTTTTCAATGTACAAGTCTTTCAGATCTTTGGTTAAAATCATTTCCTAGGTATTTTATTCTTTTAGATGATATCATAAATGGAATGACATTCTTAATTTACTGCTTGGATTGTTCACTGATGGGGCAGAGGAACACATCTAATTTCTGTGTATTGATCTTTTAATATGCAATTTTGCTGAATTTGTTAATTAGCTCTAGTAATTTTTTGTGATTCCTTAAAACTTTTTCTAGATAAGAACATAGTATCTCAAAACATCAGTGGTGACAATGGGCATTTTTGTCTTGTTCATGAGCTTAGGGGGAAAGCTTTCAATTTTCACCATTGAATATGATTGTAGCTACGTGATTTTCTTAAATGCTCTTTATCATGTAAAGGAAGTTCCATCGATTCCTAGTTTGGTGAGTATTTTTATCATGAAAGAATGTTGAATTTTATCAAATGCTTTGTCCACATTTGTTGAGATATGGAGATTGTTTTGTTTTTTTATTTCTTTCATTCTGTTAATGTGGTGTATTACATTGATTGATTTTCTTATGTTGAATCAACTGTTTGGGGCTGAATTATGTCTCCTCTAAGTTTATATCTAGAAGACTTTACCCCCAGTATCTCAGAATGGGACTGTATTTGGAGATAGAGCCTTTAAAGAGGTAATTAAGTTAAAATGAGGCCTTTAGGGTGTACACCAATACGATCTGACTACTGTCCCTATAAGAAAAGGAAATTAGGGTACACAGAGAGACACCAGGTATGCACCTGCACAGAGGAAAAACCACATCAAAAAACCTGTAAGAACAGCAAAAGCCCAAGAAGAAAGGCCTCAGAGGAAACCAAATTTGCTGGCACTTTGACCTTGGACTTCCTGCCTCCAGAACTGTGAACACATGAATTTGTTAAGTAACCAGTCTGTGATATTTCATTATGGTAGCTCTAGCAAATGAATATAGTACCCTTGCATTCCTGAGATAAATCCCATTTGTCATGGTGTATAATCATTTTAATATGTTGGATCTGGTTTGCTAGTATTTTACTGAGAATTTTCCTGTCAATATTCATAAAGGACTTTGGTCTATAGCTGTCTTTCCTCTTGACATTTTTATCTGGCTTCATCCTCAGATAATGCTGTCCTGATAGAACCTGTAAGGACATGTTCCTCCTCTTATATTTTTGGTAGGTGTTTGAGTAGGACTGGTGATAATTCTCCTTTTAATGATTTGTAAAATTCACCAGTAAACACATCAGTTTTTGGAATTTCTTTGTTGGGGGTTTATGATTATGGATCCAATATCTTTTCTTATTATATGTCTGTTGGGATATCCCATTTCTTCTTGGACTAATTTTAGTAATATGTGTATTTCTAGGAATTTGTCCATTTCATTTAAATTATCTACTTTGTTGGCAAGCAAGGGCTCCTAGTATTCTACAGTAGTACTTTTCATTCATGTAAAGTTTGTAGTAATGTCTCTATTTTCATTTCTTATTTTAGTTTGCACATTTTCTCATCTTTTCTTTGTCAATCTAAATAAAACTTTGTTAAGTTTACTGATCTTTTCAAAGAACTGTTCGTTTCATTAATTCTCTCTATTGTTTTGCTATTCTCTATTTCATTCATCTCTTCAATCTTTATTACTGCCTTCCTTCTCTTGCTTTAGGTATAGTTTGTTCATCTGTCCCTACTTTCTTACGGGGTACAGTTAAGTTATTAATTAGAGACCTTTCTCCTTTTTAAATGTAGATATTTAGAACTATAAATTTCCCACTGAGTGTTTTTACTACATACTACAGCTTTTGGTATGTTGTGTTTTTGCTTCCAGGCATCTCAAAATATTTTATCCTCTAGTGATTTCTTCTTTAAACTATTTGTTGTTTCAGAGTGTATTTTAAAATTTTCATGTATTTGTGAATTTAGTTTTCCTTCTTTTATTGATTTCTAGCTTTATTCCATTGAGATTTGACGTCTTCAACTAATACACTGTTTCCAACTGTATTATTGTAGAGTTTCCAACAATACCGTAGACATCTGTTGCATAACTCTTTCTTCAATTCTGTCAGTATTTGCTTCATATATTTTGAGGTTTATTGTGTGTATATATATATATATATATATATATATATATATATATTTATAATTGTTATTTCTTCTTGATGAATTGACACATTAGTATATAATGCTCTTCCTTATCTCTCATGACACGTTTTAACATAAAGTCTATTTTGTCTAATATTAGTATAGTCTTTCAGCTCTTTTGGTTACTACTTGCATGAAATATTTTTTTCCATTCTTTAACTTTCAGCCTATTTATTATTGAATTTACAGTGAGTCTCTTGTAAACAACACAGAGTTGATTATGTTTTTTTAATCCATTCTGTCAATCACCTCTGCCTTTGAGAGTTTCCTCCACTTTCATTTAAAGTAATTACTGATAAGGAAGGACTGCTTCTAAAGTACTAATTGCTTTCTGTTTTTATTCTTCATTTCTTTCTTCATTTTTATTCTTCATTTCTTCCATTACTGACTTTCTTGTTTTTAGTTCAGTTTTTGCTGTGAATTATTTTGACCCCTGCTCATTCTCTTTGGTGTGTTTTCTGAAATATATTCTGTTAATGGTTATATTGGTGATTACAAAGAATATCTTACATTTATAACAATAAATTTGAATTGATACCAGCTTAGTTTCAATATCATAAATTAACTCTATTCCTATCCAAGTCTTTCCTCCCACCCTTCTATGCTTTTATTGTCACAAATTGCATATTTACACATTCTCTATCTAGTAACATAGATTTACACTTATTGTTTCATGCATTTGTCTTTTAAATAATTTAGGAAACTAAAAGAGTAGACACCAAAAATAAAATAATTCTGCTTTTTATATTTATTTATGAATAAATAAATATTTATTTATCTTTCCCAGTGACCTTTGTTTCTTTGCATGGCTACAGTGTCCTGTTCAGGTGGAAGGAGTCCCTTTATCATTTATTGTGGAGCAGACGTCAAATGGCCACAGCTTTTGTTTATCTGGGAGTGTCTTAATTTTTCCCTCATTTTTGAACGATAGCTTTGCCTCTTATAGAATTCTTATTTTACAGGGTTTCTTTTCTTGAGCACTTAGATGTATCATCCTACTGCCGCCATACTTTCTGATGAGGAATCAGCTGATGAGAAACCTCTGTACATGATGAGTAACTTCTTTTTTTGCACTTTTTAAAGACTCTCTCTCTGTCTTTCAAAGGTTTGATTATAATGTGTTTTGGTGTAGATCTCTTTGTTGTACCTTGCTTGGCGTTCATTCAGCTTCTTGGATATGCAAATTCATATATTTCTTCAAATTTGGGAAGTTTTCAGACATTATTTCTTTATATATATTTTCTGCTCCTTCTCTCTTTCTCTTCTCTTTCTGCAATTCCCATAATTCCTATTTTCGTATGTTTCTTGGTGCCTTAGGCTCTGTTCATTTGTCTTCATTCTTTTAAAAACTTTTTTTCCTCCAAAGCCGATTTCAATTGCCCTATCTTCAAAGTTGCTGTTTTTGTTCTTTTCGGGGGTTTTGGTTTTCTTTTTTGTTTTTTTCCCTGCTTGCTAAAACCTGCTGTTGGACCCCTCTGCCCTCTGGTGATTCAATATCAAATTATGGACATTTTTCCTTTCAGTTACTTTACTTTTTAGCCACAGAAGTTCTATTTGTAATTCTATTTTATAATTTATATGTCTTACTGATATCCTCTGCTTATTCTTACATCATTCTCTGGATATCCATTGTTTTTTTAATCCATGGTTTCTTTCAGTTCTTTGAGCATATTTAACACAGTTAGTTTAAAGTCTTCATCTAATGAACCTAATATCTGGGCTTCCCAAGAGATGTTTTCTGATATTTTTGTTTCTTCCTATGAAGAGGTCATATTTTCAGGTCTGTTTGGATGCTTTAAAATTTTTTGTTGAGAATTGGACATTTTTAATATTGTAATGGGTTGACTCTGGAAATCAAATTATCCTCCCTCCCCAGAGATTATTGATGTTACTTGTTGAGGGCTGCAAGTTGTTCATTTGTTAGTGACTTCTGTAAGCTTTTTTACTTTTATTTTTGCAAAGACTGTATTCCTTGTCATGTATGATCACTGAAATCTTTGTTCTGTTATCTCTACAGTCATCTAATGACCTTACAGTGATTTCCTTAAATGCCTGGGCCCAATATAAAATGAAAAAACAGATTTTTTTCTTTAAATTATGTTTTTACAAATGCTACCTGGGAAGCCATTTGAGCCAAACTCTGCACCAGTTCCCCAGCAAACCAACAGACAAATTAACATGCAACATTGATATCTATAGGATAAAGTCCATATTGTCCAACCAGGCGCCAACAAGCCACATCAGGAATGTATGTAACCATCCCCAGAGTTGGCTGCATGAAGCTCGGGAATAGGGATGGTAGCTGTTATATGAAATGCTAAAATTCCTCAAATTTTACTGTCCTCTTTATTCCTCAAGCACTCTCCTGGGCACTACAACTGTTCCACTAGAATCCAGAGTCCTGATAGTTGACTTTGACAATTCTTATTGAGCTATTAGCCCAATAGTTGTTTCAGTGAAGGGGCCATTTCCTGGAGTTTCCTGCTCCACCATCTTCCATGACATTCTGGAGGGCACTTTGGAACCAGTATTGAAAAACAATTGTCAATAAGAAGGTCTAAAAATTGAAGTTCACAAAAGTAATAAAATTTGGAGGAGAGTGAGTCGTAAGAGAGAGAGAACTGAAGAAGAAAAGTAATTTGATGCAACAGTTTAAAGCTCCAAAGAGCAAGAAAGAAATATGAAAAGCATGAGGAACGGTAAAATAAACAGGAAACTTGATTTTAAATTTTGTCCCTGTCCTTAATTAGCTGACTAATTTCAATACATCATATACTATCTAAAATCCTTGTTTCTTTATTTTCAGAATAAAGGAGTTATGATTTCTATTTTTCTTTTCACCCATATAATTTGAAATTTAAATGTGCAAAAAACAAAAGTGTTCAATGTTTTTAAGTTTTTATTTAAAATCATGCCTATGATGTATAGATAAAAAAGAAAATATCCTATATAATTAGCTTATATAAAGATTTTCACTCTTACGCAATATTAATATATTTAATATTTGTTGAACATTTAATGTGCACTCTTTAGTGCTAGTCACAAGAAAGGATAAAATTTTCAGCTCAAGAACAAGACCAAAGCAGTCTGCTTTCTTTCTCTCCCTAACCTTCACCCCTTGGGTTTTCTAGAAGATGTGCACTGTGTTTCCCAAGTAATAGCCTGTTTTCTGTGGTAACTTGGAATCTCCTGTAAGAGCTGCAGGATATTTTATTATTTTAATTAATAGAAAAATAATCTACAAGAAACTCATTAGTAAACTCACATTTAATATATACAAAATGAACATAACTTTGTCCATTTCTTTTGTGGTACATAAAATGCTGAATTTCTGCAGAATACAATTATATAAATTTATGTTAATTTGTACATTTATATGCTGATATTTTTATAAAGCATGTAACATGCTGCTAATTATGACATGATTAAAAGAGAAAGATTTGCACTTAAAATGTGTGTTTCAGTTACATATTCAATTACAAATTCTATTAACAATGTTGTAATTTGGAGCTTCTTATCTCTTTTTAAGTTCTAGTTCACTGTTTCCTCAAAAATAATGGTAAAATTCTAAACTAATAAACTTTATGGAGGCATATTCTTTCTATCTGAAACTGAGACTGAATTAAGCTTGTGTTCATTTGCTTTGCCACTATAGAATGTAATTTAAAAGCAGTCACATTTTAAAACCACAAAAAACATCCTTTAATGTATAGACTATGCATCAAGTTTAATGAGTATTTCATCATATGTGTATATGCACATTTTGATGCATCAAAGCATCAAAAAAGGAAAAAAAAAATAATATGTACTATGTTGAGATAATATTTGTTATCAATGAGTTTAATTTCTGTTCATAGGTGTGACGAAGATTCCAAGATACTTAAAATTCACTGAAATTAATATTTTGCATTTTCTTAAATGTTGTCATAAATGTCATTCTCACTTAGAAAAAATATTAAATATATATTAAAACATTTTCCCAAAGTAACTTTCACAAGTAAAACTGAAGCTATTGTTTTTTTCTCCCAAGAAAACCCAGAAATATTTTAATATCTGATTACAAGAAGTGAGAAGAAACGAGCAAATTATAGATTTATTATCTACCATAAAATTGGGACAAGTTTTAGGCAAAGCAGGGTGTGACTTTTACAAACAATATCACTGTGTTTTTGTAATGATCATTCATGCTCACAAATGGTAATGTTCTAAGAAATTCTCTGTATTTTCTTTCTTATTCAAAATATAAAGATTTTATTATAAATGCATGTAGTTAAGGAGCAACTGATTTGACTTAAACAGTTGTTAAGTGATTCATTCAAACTATGTTTGAACTGTATATGGAATAACAAACCATTATGAAACAGTTCAAAAATCATTTGTTTCATTTATGTTTTGATGTTAGTGTAAGAAGTAGTGGTAGTGGTGTTTTAACAGGGAAGAGCCAAATCTGACTACATGTTGGATCTGTTTCTTTTACTTTAAACTGTGCTTTCTGCTGCTTTTGTTCACTAAAAGGGTACTGTCTATACATAACGGCCTACCTCGGGGAACCTTGCCCCTCTGCTTGAATGTTAAACCAAAGAGCCTTTGTTCCGGGATGCATCCGGACTCTGTCCACCTGTGGATGGCTACAAGAAAGAAGAAATTAACACATCTCATCCCTGAAGCTGGCCATTCCAGGGGATATTTGCAAAACTTATGGCCTATTTACTTCATCTCCTCCCCCTCTCTGTGCTATAAAAGAAACTGGCATCCAAACCCCGATAAGATGGTTATTTTGAGACTTTAGTCTGCCATCTTCTCAGTCTCTGGACTTTCCAAATAAAGTCGTCTTCCCTGCCTCAACACCTCATCTCCTATTTATCAGCCTGTCGAGCAGAGTGAGCTTGGACTCGGTAACAGTGTGTGATTAGATTGATACTATACACTCATCACCTACATACAAATATGTTAATGCACTTAATTACATTGATATACTATTTAAAAGATATTATGTGGGTTATTTACATCATACTATATTATGTAATGTGATTCCTTAGTACGTATTTAAATATGGTTCCAAGTAGGCACAAATATGTTCTGACATTGGTGGTACTTGTGAAGTTTTGAAAAACTGACCACAATGTTCTCCTACTTAAATCATTAATAATATCCTTCGATTTACAATATTAAATCTAAGCTATTCTATGGCTTTGGAATTAATTCTTTTATGACACTCAAAGTGCAAGTAAAACCACATTAAACTTTAAAAATCTTTTCAAATCAGATGAAAGTTTAGTGTGCCTGCATTTGATGGGAAGGACGAGAGGAACATTACACAGTGATGTCATGAAGCTTGGTCATGGGGACCTTTAGGAGGGTCCCATGGGCACAGGGATTTTTTAATGGCCATTTATCTGCAAGCAGCCATATACTTATCCCCCCAAAAGAAGTGCCCACTCCAGGGTATGTCTTTAGAGAGAACTCACAATTTTCTACCTTCTGCCCTTTATTTCTTGTGACATCCTAGAAGGAGAGAATAAAATCATCCCTGCTAAATATCAGACTAGATAACATCCATGGATGTGACTCACCCCAAAGATAACAAACACTTTTCCCCAGGCCACCTGTTGGATGCTGACACAGCCACTATCTATTGAGTGATTTCTCCTATCACATCACTGATGTCTCTAGAGACACTTTGCTGCTCTGGCTTCCACTGATATTAACTCAACTGATTGCTAAGCCTCCCTTGCTTTATGGCAGAAACAAATACAACATTGAAGTTCCTCTAGTCCTTCCTCAGAAAAATGACTGATACATAGTTGTTGTGGACTGAATTGCGTCCTCACTGCATATGCTGAAGCCCTAAACCCCAGGACCTCAAAATGTAAGTTTATCTGGAGATAGCGCTTTTAAAGGGGGTAAATATGGTGAAATCAGGCCACTAAGGAGGGGCCCTGATCCAATATAACTTGGTGTCCTTACACAAAGAGATGCCAGGGATGAATGTAAACAGAGTGACAACTGTGTGAGGACACAGTGAGAGGGAGCCATGTGCAGACAAGGAAAGAGACCCAGAGAAACCATAAAGGCCTGCACCTTGATCTTGGATTTCTAGCCTCTGGAACTGTGAGAAAATAGATTTCTATTGTTTAAGCCCCCAAGCTGTCTATTTGGTCATGGTATTCTGACTTTCCTATGTTCTCCCTGTTGCAACAGGTTAATAAACCTCAATTTGTTTGACTTCAGGTTTGTTCCTGGTGGTCTCTGTCTGATGGACTTATCCTCCATTTCCTGAGGGTCAAAACCAGCCCTGAGTTCAGGTAACACCGCTTGAAGCAAAAAGCCTTATTCTATGGCACCTGTGGAGACTTGACTGCCAACATCTATAAAAAATATTAGGTAAATATAGTAGTTTAAGAAGAGAGCATGTATTAGCTTATAGTAAGTGTAAAGAGCTCACAATAAGCAGCTGTGTGGAAGTAGATGATAATTATTTAATTTCATACATAGAAAATATATGATCATTATTATTTTTCATCATTTGTTATTTAATAAAATTATCTTACTTTAGGAACAAAATAATTTATCATCATTTAATAGCTTTTTATTGAGAATGGAGTTTATATCTAAATATGTTATTGACTTATTCCAGCTTGCAGACGTAATTAGTACTAGAAAAATATTAGAAACTAAATGTCCAATTGTCAATCTAATGCTTTTTCCACTAAAATACCTCTTACTGGCACTCTCACCTTTTGAGATGGATTGCATTCTGTCTATGAAATGTGTATCTCTCTAAATAAACCCACTTCTTACATATCAAAAAATAAAATAAAATACCTCTTACTGTAAAAAAGAGAAGAAAATTATAGGAGATATTAAAGGGTATTTGCTAATACTGAGGTGTCTTTTCTCCTTTTATTTTTCTGACTGTATTAATCATTTAAAATAATATTTTTGTAGATTAAGTATGGTTTATAAATATTTCCACTGTTTTAACAAAAGTGATTTTTAAAGTTAAAATGAGAAAATGTATATCTAATGAATTTTTGGAACATCACAACTATCACTACCTAAAAGAGATAAATCTGGGTGAACTAGCTTATTTAAATTAATAAACTAATATCATCAAGAGCAGTCCAAATCCTAGATTCTGAATGAGGTTCTCAAAACTAATCTTTGCAAATTGAAATCATCTCATTGCCAACATCACCCAGCTATTAGGACAATCTTTCACTGAAAAGAGATATGAGTAATAGTAAAACATTTGCACACACAGTTATTGATTGATTCTTAAATTAACATTACTTTTATACAGATTGTAATTAGTGCTATAATATAAATTATCTTACTGTATACCTATTCTAATGTATTTAAGCAAAAAATCATCTCAGCAAAAAATTAATTTATGTTTCTTTCTGTAAATTAATTTGTTCAGAGAAATACCTTTCTAGAAAAATTGATTATAGTTACTACTAATAATAAATAATAATAATAGTAAATTGATTATAATTAGCTAATAATAGTTACCTGTACTTTTCACTTCTTTAGCAAGAAATTTAATTTTCACAAGTCAGAACAACATAATACTGAAATGAATTTTAAATCTGGTTTCCTGGCCAAATTACTATTATAGAAACATGACACGCATTATTAAGAAATGATGTTTATATGGTTAATGACTAAGTTATTTTGTTAACAAATGTACAAATTATTATGATACATTTATTAGAAGATATAAAGATGTATGAGTTGGAAAGGAGAGAATATGATCAAAGTTTAAAATTTTATGTCATTCATTATGCTACAAATGTCTCAATAGGATAAAAAATTTTAAAGAATAAAGATTGAAGTATGTACTACGTATAATATTTCTATATAAATTAACACAGCTTATTAATGAAAATGAAACCATTTAATATGTCTATTCCAAAATTTACTTCAAAATTTCCTCACAGAATGTTGTTATTTCAATATTGTTCTGCCAAATATAGTGATATATGAAAACATTTAATCTGCTAACACACTCCGTTCTCCTGAGTTTGTAAATTTAATTTTATAACATAATGGAAAACAACCATTACTAATCATCATTTAATGGTGAAGTAAAATAAGAGAATATGTTCCACAGCACAAAGGGAGTAGATAAAAAATCTTTGACAAAATTTGCTCTCTAGACAATGCTTTTTTCATTGATGCTTGGCATCTAAACCCAATAACACTGAAACAGAAAAATATAAAAAGAGGAACAAGCATCAGGAACTAATAGATATTTATTTCCTCCACCAAAACATCTTCTAAGTTTAGTAAAGGTACAGTTTATCAGTTGTAGAACTCTTATACCTGCCCACAAAATTCCAGATTATAGAAAGTTCAAGTGAGCACATCTTACTGCCGTGTAAAGGTAGGTTAGACATTGCCTATATCCATTAAAACAAAACACAAGCAAACCCAATTCAGCAATATACAAAGAGGACTGTTCATTATGACCAAGTGGAATTTATCTTATAAACCTAAGACTGTTTCAACACCTGAAAATCCATTAATGCCATACACCATATGAGTAGAATAAAGAAAAAAATACAGGATCATTTGTATAGATGCGGAAAAAGTATTTGATATATTCCAAAAATCTTGTGATAAAAATATTCAATTTCTAGAAGTTAGAGGGTAAATTCTTACTAACCCTGATAAAGGATATCTGTGAAAATCCAGCAGCTAACAGCATGCTTAATTTGAAAGACTTAAGCCTGTCCTCCTAAGATCAGGAAAAAGAAACAATGGTTTTCAATGCTTCTTTTTGATATTATAGAGAAGGTTGAGGTCGATGTGGAGCAACTACTAAGGGGTATGGGATTTCTTTGGGGATTTTAGGAACGTTCTAAAATCGATTGTGACGTAGGTTTCACAGCTCTGTGTATATACTAAAAAACTAATAAATTATACACTTGAAATAGGTGAATTGAATTGTAAGTATACAAATTATACTTCCATAAAAGTATTTTTTATTTTTATTTTTTTTTGAGGTACGCGGGCCTCTCACTGTTGTGGCCTCTCCCGTTGCGGAACACAGGCTCCGGATGCGCAGGCTCAGTGGCCATGGCTCACGGGCCCAGTCGCTCCGCGGCATGTGGGATCCTCCCGGACCGAGGGACGAACCCGCGTCCCCTATATCGGCAGGCAGACTCTCAACCACTGCGCCACCAGGGAAGCCCAAGAGTATTTTTTAAAAATAATAAATACAGGACCAAGACCTGCTGTTATGTAGAAAAAAATAAGTGCTGGTAAACATTCTTAAATTCATTTGACCATTAGGTCCACCTTCCTAGTAGTGACTGCAAGAACCATTACAGACTCACAAAGACAATAGATGCCTTACCACAGAATTAAATCAAGACTGAGAGGCTTTGAAAACATTGATTTTCAAAGTGGCTGCCTGATATGAAGACACTCGGAAAATATGGTCATTTGCAAATCATACACAGTTCCCAGGTCCAAATGAACAAGTGTTCAGTAGTGTTATGCATAGTTAATGAACCTAGGGAATAAGTCCAAACTTGCCCTCAACAACTATGTGGTTTAAAGGAGTACCTCTTTCTGGTCAAATTGTTGTAAGTGAGAAATAACTGAACAGTAAATTATGAATAATAATAATTAATAATGTGAAGGAAAAAACCCAAAGCACCCAAATGTATTTTACCCGCGTGCATGTTATTAGAAGTTCTGCCTGGGTGTGTGGAGGTGTCCTTGCACAAACAGTTGAAGTGTGAAAGCTTCAAAGAGAGTTTCTCAGACCACATGCAGTATCACTGTTTCTGTCAACTGGTGTTTCCTGGGTAAGTACTTTAAGGAAAAGTTAGGTAATATAAGGTCAAATGTGTTTCTTTGCTCTGTGACATTACTTTGAAAAGTTAATATTCACCATAACTTTCAATGTTTTCTTTTACAGAATACCCTTAAATTATATTAGAAAACACCTGATAAATTCTATCCAAGTATAAAAATAATGCCCACCTTATAAAAAGAATGAAAGAGTAATTATCACCTGAAATCCCACAAAAACAGTGATGAAAACATTTGATTATTCATTTAAAATACACACATACACACACACACACACTTCCCTACATCTATCTCCGCAGATGTTTAAAATTTTCCATTACTTACATTATTCTCTCCATTGCGTTTCATTAATTTACTTTTTCTCCTAACATTACAAAAATAGGCATAATTTCATGTAAATACATTTTCATTTACGAAAGCCTTTGTTTTTTTGTATACTTTATTTAACTAGTTCACTCTTGATGTGGTTTGTATTATTTTACATTTCCTGTACTTAGACCTGGAATGTTTATTAAAGGGTATGCATTTTAATTTTTTGAATTTTAATGCTATATTGCTCCCCCAAAATATGTCCTTTTACACTCCCAAGGGATAACTTTTATCCACAAACTTGTGGGAATTGTGCTGCCACTTTTTTCAACCTATTGTATTTGTAAATATTTAAAACAATCTCATCATTTCAAATTTTCTTTCTCTATTGACTAGTGAGATGAAGAGTGTTTCCTATTGGTTGGTCACTTGCACTCCTACTTTTAAAAATTGCCTCTATTCCCAAAACATTCTTTGGGAAAATCTGTTTCAGGAGCTTCCCATCCAAAGGGGGGACCCAGGGGGCAGGCACACATTCATTAAAGTGTGTGAAATGGTCTGAGGTCACCACATGACACATTCTCACACAAAGAGGATGTAAATCACAACCTGAAATCCTTATTCAATTTACTCAGAACCAGAATGCAACGTAAGAACTTTACAT
Organism: Stenella coeruleoalba; assembly: GCF_951394435.1. Lineage (NCBI taxonomy): Eukaryota > Metazoa > Chordata > Mammalia > Artiodactyla > Delphinidae > Stenella > Stenella coeruleoalba. The sequence goes on along the minus strand of NC_137149.1, from coordinate 145,663,582 downwards.
TCTGAGTCCTGTTTTCTCAGCTAAAAGTAAACTCCATCTTACTTATTTTCACATTCATTCTCTACTTAATGTTCAGACATAAAACATTTCATAAACAATATACACAATGAGGGCTATGGTGAGGAATAAAAAGGGAAAAGACAAAACATGGGTTTCAAATCTCCTAATCCTCTAACAGGTCTTCTAATCCACTCGCCTGCCGCCTGTAAGGAATGCTCACTCTGTCACTAGGATTTGCTGTGCTGTTGACTGGTGTCTCGCTTCCTGCCCTCAGCCTGGCTGTGTCATCTGCTTAGTCTTGTAATTATTTCAAGGTCACCTTTACATACTAACCAGTCTCTTCTAGAAACAAGGAAACAGAAAAATATCAGCTCTAATATGTATTTCTTTTAGAGACAAGCCATACTTTCTGCCCAGCGAGAAATAAAGTTTGATTTGTGCTTTGTTGATTATAGAGGCAAAAAGATGCAGCTTTATTTAAGTAGAAGAGTTGGGAGGGTTTTCTTTGGCAAAAAAGGCCTGAGGTTATTTTCTCTATCCAATGTGTACTAGGTATAAGACTCATAATTTCAATGTCAATTTAAATATATCTTTTTCATTCTAGGTTTGAAGCTAATATAATAAATTTAATGGTTTGACTAATTATATAGTAACAATATTTCATAGTAAAACAGACTAAATAAAACGTTTAAACAACTAATAAGTTTTTGTTATTTAAAATACTTAATGTAGTTATATTATGAATATAGTCAGAATTGTTACCATGAGAGACAAATATTTTAAGGAGTAGGATGGTGGAGACAAGGGAAAAAAAAATGCACTGAGAACCTAACGCTTGTGAGACATTTAACATGTATGTAGGTTTCTCCCTCCATGTGCAAATAGAAACTGAAGTGCAGGAAGGGCATTAGGCTGAACTATGGGAAAGTGATGATATAGGACCAGTCAAAATCCTTTTGTCTGGTGCCCAAATATTTGATAACAGTTGATCCTTCTCTCCTTACTGAAATAGTCTCTTCACTTGGCTTCTCAAATAACACGTTTTGCAGTTGTTTTTTTGTTGTTGTTTCCCATTTCACTGGCTACTTGTTCTCACCTTTTTTGCTGGATGTTTCACCTTCCTGACTTAGACAGTAGGGTGCAGAATATTGACCCTAATATGCGAGCTACTCACTCTCCATGGTCTAAAGTACCGCCTATTTGTACTTCCAATGTCATTCTCTCTTCTAAGTGCCAACTTAACGTTTCTACTTTAATGTCTACAGGTACCTAAACATAACATATACCAAATTTGCTCCTCCCATAGCCTTCCCCCATCTGGGGAAGCAGCAACCCATGGGTCCAAGTTCTGAGAAAAATTCTGAGTCATCCTTGATTTTCCATTCTCATCCACTTGATACCTGATCAAAAGATATGCTCTAACTATGAAATATGTATCTGAATAATCTCCAGCCTGGACCAGAGCCAAAACTACCTTCCTGTCCACCACTTCCAATCTTTCCCTCTCTTATTCAGTAGACTTCTCTACTCAGCCATCAGAAAAAATCCATTAAAAAGTAAATAACTGGCTTCTTACCACATTTGGAATCAAAGCCAAAATTCTTATCAGGTTTCTACATAACACAATGTCTGTTAATCTCCTCATGACACTCTTTCTTTCTCACCCCCTCCCAAGATAATGGAAGCTCTTTGAGACTACTATTTTATTTACTTTTTTGTCCTCAGTGCCAAGTGATTGATATACAATCTTTGTTAACTGAATGAGCGAATGAGGAGTTTATTGCTCATCTAGAAAAGAGATAATTCTGATTTTATTCAGGTCATAGCATTAAGGATAGACAGAAGTTAGGTGAAAATATCTGTGTAGTAGTTTCAATACAGACTTCAAAATGGTTTGAACATTTTTATGGCTAGAATAGAGAAAAACTACCTGGTTAAAACTGCGAATATTGCCTTTATTTTTATCTGATATTGAAATTCACTTTTTTGGAACAGACTTTCCTTTTGTTTTGGAAAATTGCCTTTAGTAGAATTTTTGATGCTTGGTTAAGACATGAATGTAGTGACATGACCTGAGTGTCCATTTTTCACACTGAGAAGTTAAATGGCCTTTCTATTAATGGAAATTGGCAGGTCATGATTTCTTTAGAGATTTCATTTCCTAAACAAATATTTAAACTGTGTTGAGTCAAACCGTGGAGCTCCTACAGCTGAGTGTTTCAATAGGAAAGGCAATCACTTCCTCCATTATGAGAAACTATTACTGACTTTAGGGCAGTAACTTGTGTTTGTTCATGTAGAGCTTCGTGTTAACAGCAGGCCTCACCCACTCTGGTTTATGCACCAGTGGACAGAGCCTCAAAGTAGACAGACATAACATCAAAAGCATACCTCTTGCGTAAATGTGTAAATGAATACATTTTCCATTATCTCCACCTCAAAACCCCCCATAGGGTCAAGTAAACAAGATTGACCTCTTCAGAGAATTGGGTTCTAAGATTCTTAGAATTGTGCAAAGGGAGTCCACTTAAGGGAATTTCTTGTGATATGAATATGTGGGCTGTTAAAAATGATTTTTATATAAAACTGTGTAATTCTTTTATCTTAATTTAACATGAAGTTTAAAAGTGTGTTTTTTATTGTAAGCAAAATATATTTATTGTTTGGCATTTTGCTAAATTATTTCCTGATAAGGATGTAATTATAAGAAAAATATGCTTATTATATTTCTGTATAGGTAAAAGTATTTAACCAATTATATATTTACATATGTAAAGACATCCATTTTTCCCATTTAATAGGTTACGTAGTTACTTAAATCATTTTTAAAATAATTTATTGGACAAATGTAATACAAAGTATGTATTATATCAATTTGATCTGGGAAATATTAATTCCAAGTATTACAAACTTTTATTATGTGTTATGGCATCTAGCAGAGAAAAACAGACATTTATTACCTGATATTTGAAATCACTGCATGTTGTGCTTTTAAAAATCAACTGGTACACTGTTAAAATAACTGCCATATCTTATTTATAAAAAATGATACAAATTTTGGGAAATTCTTGCTGTTGTTTTAAAACACTTTTCTTCAAGTATAGTAGATTTGACTGATCTATAATTCCATAACTGAAAAGGGAAATTGAAAATAATCTTTACCAAATTTTTATTTTATTATCAACAATATTTGAAGTCTTAGAGATATCTTTATACACTCAGTAAGGAATTCATTTAGATTAATGTCTTTTACTAATCTATGAGCAGCATCTTGGGGAAATTTGACTGAATTATTATCATTTTTATGTTTCTCATTAAATGTTTTATCTCAAAGTTAGTATTTCCTATATTCCCCATCTCTAAATTATGGTTCTTAAGGTGTAAATTATACAATATGCATCTATAAATAAAAGCACATTAAAGCATTAGCACTATGGCAGCTATACTCTACCAAGTAAAAATGTGAAGGGAGATCTGTATCCCTATATGCTCATTTTATTTCCACCGACACAGATGTTTACTTGCTATTCAAATTAGTTACTATAGTTTTGCTTTAAAAAGGAGTAATTGAGTCAACACTCTTTGAAGTACCTTTGGAAGCCACTAGAAATCCACAGTTTGCATTTGGGAAATATTGACACCAATGATTCATAGACAAACCTTCATCTATAGTGACATCAAAAATAAAACTCTGGACCTTTAATGGTTAAAATCTGAGTTGCTTATGCTGAGTTAGGAAGTGGAAGTCCAAGTCCCACATGCCAGGTTTTCCCCTCACTCCCTGTAACACCTCGGAGCTTTCCTTGTAAAGCACGGTCTCCCAGAATCACATTTTGAAGACTATCACCTTGTGAAGTACGATTACAATACATTGTGCCAGAAAAATAAAGTGAGGAAAAAAAATTTAAAACACCATCCCATACAGACAAGCTTATCTTTGGGATAAAGCTCCTTAATAGAAAATGTTCAAACTCTCCCTTTGGTAAAGATTATACAAAAAGTAGTGAGTGAAATTTAAAACAGTTTGCAAAGAGTCTAAAGAAGCATAATCAGGTATCATTATACTGGTGAGCCAGGGGTCAAAGTAATTGAATTTTTAAAAAGGCACAAAGGATATCTGGTGAATTAAATTATAATTAGAGTGTGGTAACATCTTATACATAATGTGAATGCAAATATAAATGAAAAAAATACTTGAAGCTGTCTTTTTCTTTCATCTCTCTGGAATAACATGCCTAGCTTCTAAGGACTATGTGGGTGCCTGAGATTAGTTCCCAGAAATGTTAATATCACTTTTTTTTCATCCTCTCACTGATATGAAAACACAGCTGGGAAATTAAATGCAAATGCAAACATTTCCTTAACAAAAGTCTTCTACTCTTGTAGAAATCTTTTGTATCTATTTGTTTTAATGACAAATCCTATTCAACATTTGTCACTGTTAATTAACAACATGGATTTGATTCAAAAATGAATAGTCAGGTCATCTAAGTCTTCTTGGAATATTGCTTTCCAGGCTCTTCTTGGCTCTAAAATTATTGAATTTCAAATAATTTTCTCACCTACTCTGCAGATGACTCTCATCTGATGTTCAGCTCAGATTCCATATATCTCCTTTTAGTTCGCTTATTTTAGGTGATTTTCCCTAATTGGTATTTCCAGTTCCTTTAAATATTCTGATGTGTGTAAATTGCAATGATGTATTTCCCTATAACAACACTGTTGATCTATCTATATGCATAATTAACCCCATGGTACTTAACTAGCTACTTCCTCCTTCTAGACAACTTCCATTTTAATCATTCTCACAATTTTTATTCACTTAAATATATCGTATTATATTCTTAGCCAAACTACTTTTTAAATGTCATATCTCATAAGGCATGATTGATTAGCTTTTCAGGCTAAATATACTAAATGTCACTAGAAGGGAATCATGGAGGCATGTTAATCCTTTTGGGCCACTAGAATGCCACAGAGGCTTCTGGGACCTGAATAGCTATTGTTAAAGCAGGTCTTTATTAAAAATACTCAGTTAGAGCTATATAAGGCTTTTTCTAAGGGTCACTCTCACATTTACGGAGGACCAGCTACAATGCTTTCTAGAGAATATTTGATTTTATAAAAACAGAAATCTGCGAGGACAAGTCATCCAAGAGGGTTGCCAGGAAGTGCATTTCTGAAACAAGAATGAATCTTTATAATTAATGTGCACATTTAAGGCATATTTTCACCTGCAGAAATGCCATTTGTAAAGAAATGAGGAAATATAAAGACTTATAGTTAGAAACATATTTGATGAGCAGCTTCCTCCATCTACTACAATATGTGAAAATAACGATACCTAAACCGAAACTCACACAATAAGCAATTCGTTGGCAGAGTATAGAGGGATTATCCACTAACTATAACACTGATTGAGCTTGGCAAGAAAAAACATCAGTGGACAATTTATGTTTTTTTAATAAAATAAGCAATTGGTTTCCTTCCCTCTCTTTTTCCTTTAAGTAGGAGGTCAAGAATCTGTACTAAACAGAATATGGGCAGGGTGAAATGCCTTTAGGGTAGCCTAAATGTTGAAACTATTCTTCCCTTTGCTCTCTACTCATCTTTTTGTATCCATTTACAGAATGTACATTTAAAAGACAACAACTGGGAATTTAGGGAGAGGAATATTAAGTGTGCACTGAATCCTTGGAGATGGAATGGCTTAAAAAAGTTAGAATAATGCTTGGCAAACTCAGATAGGATTAGAGGCATGGACATCAATATATACACCTATTTCTCTGCAAGTAGGAGTTAAACACTAGCCAGTGCTCACTGCACAGGACAGATGCCTGGATTATGAAAAGCATGTTGAAGAACGAGACCAACAACAAAACAAACCAACACTGGATTTTGAAAATCGTCTATAAACAAAGAGGAAAGATACTCCCCAAAAAGAAATATACATTTGAAGCTATTTCTAGAGAAAAAAAATGTTACTGTTTAGGTGGTCAATGAAATTCAAAATAATATTAAATCTACAAAGGAGAATGAAAGGCTGTGAGAAGAGTAAAGTATTTTTGAATGGATTTAAAGGTGAAATAAAAGTAAAACTGAATGAGATTCAAAGGGATAGGCTCTTGGAAAGAAAAGATCACAATGAAAGCAAAATAGCAAAATAGCATTAGCAGAATTAAAAATTACAGTTGACCCTCGAGTAACCCGGGTTTGTGCTTTGAGAGTCCACTTATATATGGATAGTTTTCAGTAGTAAATACTACACAATCCATGGTTGTTTGAATCCACAGGTGCAGAGGAACTGTGGGTACGATTCAGGTGCCAACTATAAACTACACACGGATTAACTCCTGTGTTGGTCAAGGGTCAACTGTGTATTTAAGGCAATAAGAGCAGACTAGGTAATGCAAAAATCTAATGAGAGGTGCTGAGAGAAAACTTGAGAAAATTTTCGTAAGGATGTAGGAAAAATAAAATGCAAATGAATAGAGGTGTAGAGAAGGACAGAGAGCAGGCCACACAAATACTGTTTATGTTCTTCAGTAGATGCCGGAACAATCAAATGAGCATTGTCAGTAAATAATGAGATATTTTAAAATGAACAATGGTTACTTATTCTTTTATTTTTTATATAATTTTAAAGGTTACTTTCCATTTACTATTATTACAGAATACTGGCTCTATTCCCCGTGTTGTACAATATACCCTTGAGCCCATCTTACACCCAATAGTTTGTGCCTCCCACTCCCCACTGGTAACCACTAGTTTGTTCTCTATATCTGTAAGCCTGCTTCTTTTTGGTTATATTCACTCGTCTGTTATATTTTTAGATTCCACATATAAGTGATATCATATAGTACTTGTCTTTTTCTGTCTGTGCACAATGCCCTCCATTGTTTCAAATGGCAATATTTCATTCTTTTTATGGCTGAGTTGTATTTCATTGTATGTATGTGTATATATATGTATATAATGTACTATATATATGAAGATATATATATATATATATAAACTTCTTTATCCATTCTTCTGTTGATGGACACTTAAGGTGCTTCCATATCTTGGCAATTGTAAATAATGCTGCTGTGAACATTAGGGTGCATGTATTTCTTTGAATTAAAGTTTTTTGGGTTTGGGGTTTTTTTGGACATATACTCAGGAGTGGAATTGCTGGGTTATATGGTAGTTCTATTTTTAGTTTTTTGAGAAACCTTCATACTGTTTTCCACAGTGGTTACATCAATTTACATCCCCACCAACAGTGTAGGAGGGTTTCATTTTCTCCATATCCTCGCCAAGGTTTGTTATTTGTGTTCTTTTTGATGGTAGCCATTCTGACAGGTATGAGGTGATATCAAATTGTGGTTTTGATTTGCATTTTCCTGATGATTAGTGGTGCTGAGCATCTTTTAATGTGCTTGTTTGCCATCTTCATTTCCTCTTTGGAAAAACGTGTATTCAGTTCCTCTGCCCATTTTTTAATCTGGTTGTTTCTTTCTTTCTTTTTCTGATATTGAGTTGTATGAGCTGTTTATATATGGTGGATATTAATCCCTTATTAGTCATATCATTTGCAAATATCTTTTTCCATTCAGTAGGTTGCCTTTTGGTTTTGTGGATGGTTTCCTTTGCTGTGCAAAAGCTTTTAAGTTTAAATAGGTCCCATATGTTTATTTTTGTTTTTATTTCCTTTACTTTAGGAGATGGATCCAAAAAATTATTTCTGTGATTTATGTCAGAGTGTTCTGCCTATGTTTTCCTCTAGGAGTTTTATAGTATCTGGTCTTACATTTAGGTCTTTAATCTATTTTGAGTTTATTTTTGTATATGGTGTTAGAGAATGTTCTAATTTCAGTCTTTTCCATGTAGCTCTCCAGTTTTCCCTGCACCACTTATTGAAAAGACTGTGTTTTCTCCATTGTATATTCTTGTTTCTTTTGTCATAGTTTAACTGAGCATAAGTGCCGGGTTTAATTCTGGGCTCTCTATCTTGTCCCATTGATCTATATGTCTGTTTTTGTGCCAGTACCATATTGTTTTGATTACTGTAGCTATGTAGTATAGTTTGAAGACAGGGTTCTTCTTTCTCAAGATTGTTTTGGCTATTTGGGGTCTTTTGTGTTTCATCTAAATTTTAAAATTATTTTCTCTAATTCTGTGAAAAATGTCACTGGCATTTTGATAAGGATTGCATTGAATCTGTACATTTCCTTGGGTAGTATGCTCATTTTAACAATACTGATTCTTCCAACCCAAGAACAGGGTATATCTTTCCATCTGTCAGGTCGTCTTCAGTTTCCTTCATCAGTGTCTCATAGTTTTCAGAGTGCATGTCTTTGCCTCCTTAGGTAGGTTTATTCTTAGGTATTTTATTCTTTTTGATGTGATGGTAAATGGAATTGTTTCCTTAATTTCTCTTTCTGAAACTTCATTGTTAGTGTACAGAAATGCGATGGATTTATATATATTAATTTGCAACTTTACTGAATTCATTGATGAGCTCTAGTAGTCTCCTGTTGGTGTTGATTGTCTATGTATAGTATAATGTAATTTTTATTGGGAAAAAAATAACTTCCTTTTTGGAACTGAAAAAATACCTATATACATAGATCAAGAAAGTTCATCATATGCCAGACACAATAAATGGAAAAGTTAGTGAAAAGATATCCATATACACTACAGACAAAACATGCACACACATATGTATGTGTGTAAACACACATTCCTGTATATATGTGTATATACATTAATATATGTGTATATATATGAATTATTTTAAAAATTTCCTCTGGAATATAAAACATTAAAAGACATTGTTAAGATGTACAGACATTGCCTATGATGCAAAATTTTTTATGTGTACATGTTTGTTTGCTTTTTTTTAGTTTTTATCTGAAAACAATAAAAAGACAATCACATATACACCTTTATTCAGAAAAGTTACTAATTAATGTCCTATCTATAAAAATTTCTTGAAGTTATATCATGGATAAATGACATGAATCAAAATTAAATGCTAAGGGCTTCCCTGGTGGCGCAGTGGTTGAGAGTCCACCTGCCAATGCAGGGGACACAGGTTCGTGCCCTGGTCCGGGAAGATCCCACGTGCCGCGGAGCGGCTGGGCTCGTGAGCCATGGCCGCTGAGCCTGCGCGTCCGGAGCCTGTGCTCCACAACGGGAGAGGCCACAACAGTGAGAGGCCCGCGTACCAACAACAACAACAAAAAAAATTAAATGCTAAGCATTTGGGCAAAGGCATACAAACATTTCTTTTAAAAAAGGTAGAAACATAAGATTTAACATGAAACATCTCTATGATATAGTTAATGGAAAAAAACAAACTATAGACCCATGAACATCATATTCTAACAATTCATAATGCTTGCACATGTTTCAAATAACTGGAAATTCATTTAAGTGGTTTGTGAAATGGATGCCTCCAGGGAGGTGGATTGTTTTGGGGAAAAGAGAAAGGGCAAAACTCTTCTGTCCCGTTGAGTCTATAAATTCCTCAATATTATTTATTTTGTACCATGTGCATATGAAAAGTTACTTGAAAGAGAAAATACAATATATAAATAAAATATATGAAAATATTACATAATACATAATTAATAAACATATTTTTGAAAAATATATTCATAAGATTTAGTGATAGCAAGCATTTTTGGTAATGTTAATTCAGTGCATCTGTGAAAAGACAAACTTCATAATATATTTCAATGTTTGGAGTCATCTGGATATTCAAGGAGAAAGATTACCTAAATCATAGGAACCATGATAAGAGTGGCTAAGTGTACTGGGCTATGTTGTAAGGACTTTATACATATCAAAACATTTAATTCCCATTACCACCCTGTGAGGTAGCTTGAATTATAATCCCCATTTCACAGCTGAGGAAAGAATCAATTAAGTAATCTACCCAAGGTAAAAACATGAGCGGCAGAGTCAAAATGTAAACACAGGCCATCTGACCGCACAGCGCACAAAGCAATTCTGCTTCTACAATGGACTCAAAGTAAAAAGACTATTTAGTGATATGGACAATTGTGATGTGATGATAATTGAAAGAATACTAGAATGCAACTCAAATAATCTGAACATAATTCTGAAAGAATAACTAAATGTATACTATACACACAAAAATAAGATGGAAGGAAATATGAATAGAGGTTTAAACTCTGCTGGTATCGCCTATGATTATTATTAAAAACACCACATTTTATAAAGACTAAAATGCACTGTCATTCCTTTCATTATCATAAATATTAAAAGTACACTAGTTGCACATAAGTAGTTAGCTAATTAGCTAATTTACTAAGTAAGTATACCTATAGAACAGTTCCTCTGGGAGCTGATACCCTCAAAATGCCACAGATTAAGGAAGTTATTGTCAATTAAGGAATTCTAACCCATGAAGAGGTAATCAGTGCTCTGCCAAGAATCAACCCAGAAGAAATACTTTCATGTAATTTTTATTGTTTCTGTGTCGGGATGAAGAAAAGCATTAAAGTACAATGAAAGTATAATTTATCTTTTGCATTACATATACAAGTTTTCATTTAAAAATTGAAGAGAAATGAGTTATTTTGAAGAGATATTCTGATTGTTCAGAAACATTGCCTGCCTATTATGCTGCTGAGCTAGGAGTCAAATATTAATTTAATGCTTCTTCCCTGCATCAAATGTGAAATTTATAGTGGCTGAAGATGCACCCAAGTGAGGGATCCTCATGTTGCTGAATTTGTAAACAGATTTGAAAACTGACTTCTTCATTTACCTCGTAAGACTATATTTTGAGATAATAGTGGTCTTTAGTTATTTTTGTCTCCATATATTTTTAAATGATTTGAATTATTGTTTATTCTTCACAAGTAGGGAGCCAAAATTAGAGAGAGGTTGTGTATGAACATACCTGCTCCTGACTGAAATTCCACCAGAATCAGATATAGTTCCAGCCCCAGGTAGACCACATGTGATTCTGCTTCAGTAGTTTTACCGAATAGAGAGAGGCTGGCCATTTTGCCAAATGCCATTTCACTTTATTCATTTTACTGAATGACTAACCTACCAAATTGCTGAATAGTTTTTTGAAAGTTGTCAGTTGTTCTCTGACGGCTCTGTCTCTGACCCTGGTCCTCTATCTTCACGTGGAGCTGTGTGGAATATTTCTCTAACCTAACATGTAGCTTACTGTGTGTTGCAAACATATGCCTTTATCCACTTATGCTCCTCCCACTGTCCACCAGAGCGTTAGACTCTTTGTCATTAAAGTAGCAACAAATGATAATTGTAAGAGAAGAATTTCTGAAAAGGGTGATGTCTTAGTTTTGCAAAACTTGCACTAGAGAAAGGAGAGGAAAATGTGTTCAAGGAAAAGAAAGTAGCTTTTTTAAAACCATGGTTGAAAACAAAGCAAGGCAAGTTCCAAATGTGTTGAGTCAAAATCTATGAGGATGGAAAGTGATACAAACAGGAAAAAGAGGGAAGCAACTAAAATGATGCTCAAAAGGGAAGCTGAGAACAGATCCCTGAAGCCAGAGAGAGCCATTGAGAGACTCACAGCAAGATAGCAACATTTTTAAAAGTTAGAAACATCATCTTGTTGGCGGCTTAAAGATCAGAAATTAAGGTGAGAATTTTTGAAACAGAAATATTAATTAGGAGATTTGCAATAATCTAGGCAATCAATGCTGAAGGACTAATCATTTAGTACAAATGTGGATGCAGAGGGGGCACTTTTGAGAGATATTTAGTTAAATAGATTTGTAATGTTGATGACTAATAGTCTGTTTAGGCACGGGAAAAAATAAACGAAGTGAAAAGATTTGGGCGTGGAATATTGGTGCTTACCTCACAGAGGAAATAAGAGATTGATAATAGTTTGGAAGGGATGATGATAATGTTGGTTTATTTTTGGACTTAAGATGCCATTCAAGGGAACTTGTATGGTAATTTATCAAACTGTGTGTGTGTCTGGAATTGACCTCAGAAGGGAGAGAGATAAAGATTGGGACTTAGTATAACTGAAGTTATATATCACACAGGAAATATGTATCAGTAAAAGAAAAAGTTAACAAGTATTGGTGGAAAAAGGAAGGTACATGATGGAGCCGGGGAAGAACTCACATAATTCTATCTATGTACTTTATTCTCTTCTGCTGCAAAGAATTTATTGGAAATGGCAGTTGTAACAGTCTATTACAAATACATACATAGATATATGTATATATTTGATTATCTCTGTCTTTCTCTCTTTCTCTGCTTCCCAGTTAATAATTGTGGAGAGAGAAGATTTGGCCAAAAGAGAACTTCAAGATACTGAAAACCTTCCACCTCTAGGAAAGAAGACTTTTCACATGCTCTCTAATTGCAAATATCTTTCCTGTCCTTCTATGATTTAGCTGCATTACTGCTTAGATTTCCACCATTACAGAGTCCACATTAATCTCTGTAGTGTGTCAAAAGGAATGAGAAGGGTACCTAGTTGTAACAATGCCCAGGGAGGTATTAAAAAAAACAAACAACAGCCATTAAAAACTAGCAGACTAATGGTGAAAGTTACCAGACACTTCTTCCCAAATGGAGATGTAGACAGTTGCTGAGGAGAGTGGGTAAACTGGCACAAGAATTAAGAAGGAAACTGACAAGAAAGGAGTTAGCTTGTTAGATATTTCTTATCTGAAAGTCAAGGCATTACAACCTCAGAAGGATGTGAATGCCACTCACTGTGGTAGGCTGTCGCAAAGGAGTCCAAGAGAGGAATGGATACTCATCAAAGCCTGGGATTTTAGGAAACTGTCTGCATCTGCTACCGTGATGTCTAAATTTGGAAGCTCCTCTGGACATAGGCAAAGTAGCGATGGGGGAGAAATCGGCAGACAAACCTACAAGCATTATGGAGGACTCACTTTGAAATGCTAAGCAAAAAGCATCACTGCAGCAGATGGGACATGCATGATTAGATGTAAAGAAGAAATCGGTCTGTAGGTAGAGTCCAAGCTGGTGGAGTGGGTCCCACTGCTTACACAGTAAATGCGCAAGATACATTTAAGACTTGGATTAGAATGTTCTCTCATACCGTAGTAGGCAGAATAGTGGCTTTTCAAATATGCTTGTGACCTAACCCCCAGAACCTCTGAATATGTTATGTGGTAAAGGAGACTTTGCAGATATAATTAAGGTGCTGTCCTTAAACAAGCAGATTTCCTTGGATCCAGGTGGACCCTATCTTTATTCACATAATTCCTTAAAAGCAGTGAACTTTCTTTAGCTGATGTCAGAGAGAGGCCTCAGAAAGAGGAGTCAGAGAGATTTGAACTATGAGAGGGACTTGGCCGGCCGTTGCTGGAATTGGGACTATCTGGAAAATACAAAATGAATGCAGGCAGCTCTAGGAGCAAAGACGGACCCACACTGACAGCCAGAAAGTAAACAGAGCCCTCGGTCCTACAACTGCAAGAAACTGAATTCAGCCAACAATCCGAATGAGCTAGAAAGCAGATTCATCCTTGGAATCTCCAGAGAAAAACACAGCATTCCCTATGCCTGATCTCAGCTTGTGAGACGCAACCTAACAACTCTGAACCACGACTTCTGACCTACACGATTGTGAGATAATAAATGGGCTGTTTTAAGCTGTTTCACTTATAGCAATCTGTCGTGGCAGCAACAGCGAACTAATAGGTGGGTATTAACGTGTGATATTGCTATGAACTTAGATCACATTAATAAAATTACGATGTCAAGATAGCACAATAGAAAATTCTAAAGTACTCCCCAAAGTCAATCTGAGGTGTATTTTATTTCATCTGCATATCCCTCTCTAAAAAAGACAGTGAGCAAAATGATGAAAAAAAAATTCAGATGACAAAGAAATCAACCGACTTTAAACCACCTTACTCATGTGATTCAGTAATATACACCAGGTAAAAACTACACAATGAAATAAATAACATGTGAAATATAAAGACGTGTAGAACTTCTCTGTAAGTGGGCAGAATATGATAAGTCTGTGATGGTAAATAATGTCCTTTCAGATCTCCTAATAACACTTAAACGAACAGATATTATTTAAAAAGTCTTCCCCAATATTATGAGATAAAATGCTGTTCAAATTCATTCATAGCTGCCCTGTGCAGCCACCCAATCATCCATCTGCAAATGACCTTGAAAAGTCCAGAAACCTGCCACAAATGCATGGCCCGCCTGCCATCACTTTTAGGAAATGGTACCCCAGAAGCCAGCATGTTAGGAGGTTGACAGAGTCTGCCTCTCCATCTCAGTTCTCAATTCAGGGAGTGGCATATATATGCCACCTGTGCTTTCCTGTTGTTTCAATAACACTGAGCCCCTGCTGCCTCCTTTTAAGCCAAGCTATCCTGTGAGGGAGTGTGAACGTAACACCAAAATGCATTTATAAAAGTTAGGTTTAAGAAAGTTTTAATGCCTACTCTAGCACACCCCCTCCATTTTATAACCCCCCAAATAACTCTAATAAAATGAATGTTTTGCCCTCCTCTACCCATCACTTTCCTGTAGAGAAAATTGAGAAGCATGGGGCCAAAGAGGAGAGAGACAGCTAAGAATATTTTACGATGCTGAGCATGTCAGATTTTCAGCCTCATGGATTTTAAACACACACACTTCTGAATAACTCTGCCCTCAGACCTGCTCTTTCTAGTCTAGCAGTCTTGAAAAAGATGGCAATTACCACTTCATCATGTTCAGTGATATGTGATTTGTCTCCTTTTTATTCTTGTCAGTGATTTAAGCATTTGAAAGGAAGAACAAAAATAGGTATTTTAAGCAGAGGCAATTCTGAATTATAAAATTCTACTAAAAATATGCAAGAAACCATGTCTTCCCAATTTGAAATAAAAGCAAACAAAATCTTACTATTCCGTGTATAACCATTTATTTCCACAGGCATTTATGCTGAAGTTACGGGGTAGCAGTTGGTCAATGATTAAAACTGCCTTCCAAGGACTTTCAGGTACTGGATATGGCAGTGATGGAGGGAGCCTCATATATTCTTCTACACAGAGTCTCAGGAGAGAAAGTAGTGATGGGCTCCCAGAGTGTGTGACCCGCCAGCAACATGGAGCATTACCTCTACTTATGTGTAAGTAGATGTAACAGTGTAGTATTTTATTTCTATATACTTTTACTTCTCATGAGAAATTAGAAGTATTTTCAGCCTAGAATATTCTAAATCAGAATTTGTTGGAATTGTGTGTGTGTGTGTGTGTGTGTGTGTGTGTGCACCCATGTTTGTGGGTTCTATTCAGCTTTTCCAAGAGGAATGCTTTTGTTATTTTATGTCAATCTTATTCACTTCTGTTCATGCCAATCTTATTCAAATTCTGTGTTTTGTGGCTTCAATTCTTTTTCTGTGTGTTTGCAACATACTGAATTGTATGACAGAAGAACTTTGCGTGCAACTAATATTCCTTTGAGAATTATAAAGTATTCATATTATATTGGAAACTTTGTTTCTAGAATACAATGCCAAAGGAATTATAAAGGAGTATTTTTTGAGATGCTTTTCAGGTATATAGTACTTTTCTGAACCCATTTACAACAAATGAGAAATAGGAAACATCAAGTATCTAAACCTAAAACAATTTCTTAGAGAAGGAGATATTTTCCATTGTATTTGTATTTTGTTTACTTATTTAATATAAAATAACTTTATTTAAAATTAATTCTAATTTTATCTTTTTAAACATATCTTAAATAACTTTCATAAAGAATGTATTGAACCAATCAAGATTCTCCTACAGTGGTGTCCTTAATAGATGGCCTCAATCAACTCTTCATAGGAAAAGCTGGTACAGAAAGTTTGCTGCTGTCAGACTCTATCTTCAATTGTTGACCTTTCACCTCCCCTTTCAGCCAGATTCTCACAAATCTAACCCTTTCTCTGAAATGATGCATTGGCTCATTAGCCAGAATACTGAGCCTACTGTCCATAAATTTTGAATCAACACTAATTTACATTTTCTTGCTTGCACTTGACTGTAGAAGCCACAAGAGATTTGGAAGGATTTCATATTTGCAACTGAACATTGAATTACTCAGAATCTTATGCTAGGTAAATGAAAGTTGTTAATGAAAACACTAATAATCTCATATCAGAATAAATGGAATTTGGGGGATATAAGTATCCATTGTAAAGAAAGCAAACAAATAAACAAACATGTCCCTAGTGCCCAAGTGAAGGGAAAAATATGAGTACTTAAATATATGTATATTAATTTTTAAGATCATCTATTATTTTTATTGGACAATTTTTTTAGAGCTGTTTTAGGTTCACAGAAAAATTAAGATGGTATAGAGATTTCCCATAAACCGCCTGCACTTCACATGCACAGCCGTCTTCACTATCAACATTCTGCACCAGGTGGTATATCTGTTACAACTGATGAACCAATATTGACACATCACAATCCCCTAAAGTCCACAGTTGATATTAAGGTTCACAGCATGTTGCACCTTCCATGGGTTTGGGATACTTTATTTTTATTATAATTAATTTTTACTTATAGTTACCAGTCACTATCAAATGAGGTTTCTTGTCTATTACTAATATTTTCAATCAATATGTTAATTCTTACATCACTGAGATAAAATTGGTGTAGATTAAACTGCATATATTTAAATATATGATTTGTTGAGTTTTAATATACATAAATACCCATAAAACATTACTACACTCCAGATGATAAACATATCCATCACCCCAAAAGTTTTTCTGTATCCCTTTGTAATCTTTTTCTTGCATTCCCCCCATGATGGGGGATGATGATGTCTGCACCATCCCCAGACAAAACATTGACTCTCTTTTTGCTACGGTAGATAATTTTGCATTTTCTAGAATTTGTATAAGTGGAATATTGTACATGATATTTTTTGTCTGGCCTCTTTTACTCAGCATAACTATTTTGATTTATCCATTTTGTTGTGTGTATCAACAGTTGGTTCATTTTTGTTGTTGAGGGCCATTCTATTATATGGGTGTACCACAATTTGTTCATCCATTTACCACTCAATAGGCTTTTGAGTTGTTCACAAATTTTGACTATAACAAATAAAGCTGACATAAACACTCATGTATAAAATTACGTATGGCACATCCTTTCATTTTTATTGTGTAAATATCTAGGATAATTGTATGGCAGCTCTATGTTTAACTTTTGAGAAACTACCTGATTCCAAAGTGATTATTCTATTTTGTGTTGCCATCAGCAGTGTATGTGAATTTCAATTGCTCTGTATCTTTGTCAACATTTGGTATAGTCGATCTGTAATTTTAGCCATTCTAGTGGGACTGTAGCAGTATCTCATTGTGGTTTTAATTTCCATATCCCTAATGATTAATGGTGTTGAACAGTTTTCATATGAATATTTGCCATTTGTATATCTTCTTTAGTGAAATTTCTGTTCATGTTATTGCCCATTTTCAAAATTGAGTTTTTTTGTCTTTCCATTATTAGGTTGAAATGGTTTTTTATAGTTTCTAGGTAATGTCCTTTGTAGAATATATGGTTCTAAAATGTGTTCCTATTCTGTGCTTGCCTTTTCATTTTTGTAGTGGTGTTTTTTAATAAACAGAAGTTTTGATTGTTATGAAGACAAATTCAGTGATTTTTTTTCTTCTGTAGTTGATGTTTCTTAAGTATATTTAACTAAGATTTGCCAACCCAAGGTAAGTGAAATTTTATTCTATATTTCCGTTCATAAATTTGATAGTTTTATCTATAATTCATTTTGAGTTAATTTTAGTCTGTAGCATGTAGTAATGGTTAAAGTTTATTTATTTACTCATTTATTTTGCCTATGCATATCTGTTTGTTCCAGTACCATTTGTTGAAAGATTGTACTTTCCTCATTGTACGGCCTTAACACCTTTATCAAAAATGAATCAACATTATACATATGCTGTTTCTTGACTCTTTTTTTGTATTCCATTGTTCTATATGTCTATAGTTATGCTCACAGAATTCAGTCTTTATTCTATAGCTTTATGTTAATAATACATCTAAAAACTAGATGTAAGTCTCCCAACTTTTTTCTTCTCTTTATTCAAATAATTTTGGCTATTCTAGATACACTTCATCTTCATATACATTTTTTATCTTAACTCAAAAGTCTCCTGGGATTTTGTTTTCCACTTTATCTATCCATAGACCAATTTTGATAGAATTACCATGTTTTGTTCCCTGAACATTATGTACTTTTCTATTCATTTAAGCCTTCTTCTTGATCTCTCATGAAAATTGTCATTCTAAGTGTACTGATTTTGCACATTTTTGTCAGATTTATCCCTAACAGATTTCATGTTCTTTGTTGCTACTGTGGGTACGTAAAAAATTAATTTCCAGTTTTTCATAGCTAGTTTATTAAAAGCAGTTGAGCTTTGTATAATATAGTGGCATGATATCCTGTGTCTTTGCAAAACTCATTTATTAATTCTAGCACCTTTTTCTCATATATTCATTAGTATGATAGTTTTGTTTTCAAATAGACACTTTGACTTCATTTCTAATCTGTATAACTTTCAGGTCCTTTCCTTCCCTTTTTGCACTGAGAGAACCTCTAGGACAGTGTTAAATATAAGTGGAAGGAGCAGACAAATATTTTTTCCTCAATCATAGGAGAAAACATTCAATCTTTCAACTTTAAGTATGATTGCTGAAGGTCTTTTGTAGATGTCTTTTATTAGGTGATAAAGTTCCCTCCTATTTCAAATTTGTGAAGATTTTGTCAGTAATATATGTTGGAATATTTTAATTATTTTATATTTATCACTTTAGTAAAATTACCAAGCTTTGTTTCATATGTTTCCTTAATTTTATAATTAAAATTTGTGAAAATATATGATTATATTTTCTTTCATATATGGAAAATTGGTATTTCTTTTAGAAATGTAGGCAGCCACAGGAATTATCTAGACTAACTCTATATTTAGAGATACAGATTATAATTCCCAGTTTGTTTAAATGACTGTCTCAGGGTTACTCAACACACAAAGTAAATATATAGAATTTCCTTCTTTGTCCATTGTCTCTCTTCTTTAAAATACAGGAATAATGTTTTTGAATTAAATTTTCAATCTGTTTGTTAATCTACATTGTACATTCAATGAGAAAATAGGAATAGATATTTGAGAATTAAATAATACTATTATAAATTCATTTTAATGGATGAGAAACATTTTGTCTTTTAAACATTATATCATATATAAACAGTTTCATAAGTGTGTATTTTATCATAAGTATTCATGATATTTTCAGTCAACAAAAGGAGAAGTAAAATTTAGGTGCCAATAATATAAACAAAATTATTTAGTTACTTTTACAATGACAGTAAAGTATTTCTAAGTAGTTTTATTTTTTATTATTTACAATAGATATAGACAGCTAGGGCTAAGTTTCAGTGAATTAATGGCCTTTGAAACCCTGGACAACTTATCTCTTATCTCTAGGCCTTTTTATTTTCTGGGTAAGTATAGGTATTAAAATAAATGATTTTTTGATTCAAATTTTTTGTGATCTCTGATTGGCCTGACAGGTGATGAATATATATTAATTAACGTTTTGAAATGTGATTTACTGAAGGTATCTCATTTTATGTGTATCTCAAATCAATGTGGCTGTTTCAATATCTACTAAATTCCCTTTGATTCTATGAGAAAATAAAATATTTTTGTTTAACAAGTAGTCAGTCTTTTGAATTGAATCTAGAAGAATTAAGTTAAATATTTAAGAATTAGGTGATTTCCCTATATTTTATTATCATCTCCTTCTTCCAAGACCAGTAAACTGAAGCCTAATTGAGTCTGTTAATTTTACACAATTTGTGGTTACAAAAATTTTCTATTTGATTCAGAATTTAAAATTTGTATAGTATAAGTAATACTTTTACTTGTTAATGTATGGATTATGTCAACAATAATGATCAGAAGGATAATTTTAAATTACTGGTCACTGAGAATTTAATAAGAGACAATAGTTTGTGTTTACATTTAATTAAATATACAGACTACCCAGTATAATTTTTTTTTTTTTTTTTTTGCGCTACACGGGCCTCTCACTGTTGTGTCCTCTCCCGTTGTGGAGCACAGGCTCCTGACGTGCAGGCTCAGCAGCCATGGCTCACGGGCCTAGCCGCTCCACGGCATGTGGGATCTTCCCAGACCGGGGCACGAACCTGTGTCCCCTGCATAGGCAGGCAGTGCAGACTCTCAACCACTGCACCACCAGGGAAGCACTCCAGTATAATTTATAACAAAGTAAGAATTTATATTGTATATTCATTCTTAGAAGGAATGTGGGTCAAAAATTGTATTTGTTTCTTTCCTTAAAACTCTCTATTTTCTGTTTTTTTAAAAAAATATGTATTTATTTATTTATTTTTGGCTCTGTGGGGGTCTTTGTTGAGGCATACGAGATCTTTCGTTCTGGTGTGCGGGCTCTTTGTTGCAGCACATGGGTTTCTCTCTAGTTGTGGTGTGTGGGTTCCAGAGTGTGTGGGCTCAGTAGTTGTGGCACATGGGCTCTATAGTTATGGCACAGGCTCCAGAGTGCATGGGCTCTCTAGTTGTGGCACATGGCATCAGTAGTTGCAGCGTTTGGGCTTAGTTGCCCCATGGCATGTGGGATCTTAATTCCCTGACCAGGGATCAAACCCCTGTCCCCTGCATTGAAAGGTGGATTCTTAACCACTGGACCACCAGGGAAGTCCCCCAAACTCTCTATTTTCTAATAGAATAGTTTAATCTAGGCTTAACTTCAACACATAAGGAAAAGCAAGGAAAAATGGAAAACAGCATACTCTGAGGAAGAGATTATTTATCAGTTTTTTACTTCCACATTCAGGAAACATAAAAGCCAGATTTCCACAATTATGAGAGTAAGGTTCTCTCAGTAAGCTTAGTGTTTGAGTGTATGTGACTTTGTAAAATCAAATTTAACACATTTGAACTCTCAAAAAGCAACCATATCAATTTTATAACAGTACATCTGATTACAGAATGTTATTTGCTTGCACTCACCAAAATAAAAATGTTTAATGCTGTAGTAATCTTCAAAGAATAGTTTACTTGTGTCATCTAGTTCATTGTTTTGCTACCATTTTGTTTCAGTAAAAACACACATTATTAAAAATGTTGTTTTCTTAAGAAAGAACATTATTAAGAATTTTGTTTTCTTAAGAAAGGACAACAAACATTATTATATACATTTACTGTGCAGATTAAATGGCACTCCCCAGACAGTTATCTATTTAATGGAGTGAATCTACCACTTAACAAGCAGTTTTAGCTTTATTATAACACTAACTAATATATTCTGTAGTACATAAAATGCATCTATTTCATTCTCTTCCTATACCTTATTGATGACAACTTAGTATTGGATAATGAGATGTAACTAAAAAAGTGACCTCATGCACCCCTCCCAGGAGGCAAGTAAAGGAAATAATAATGATCATGCCAAGGAAATTCCCATTTTTCCCTAGCATGTAGCCAAGGAAAAGTAATTATAAGAGTTCTTTTCCTATTTCTACACAGTGGAATGCATAATCTGAACAGGGTTATGAGAGAATTTGTCCTGCAAATTAGAGCTTGGCAGTAATGTCTGTGGCTATAGGAGCCTACTGGTATCTGGTATCTGGTGTGTGTGTGTGTGTGTGTGTGTGTGTGTGTGTGTGTGTGTGTGTGTGTGTTGGATTAAACTGTGAGTCCTGGAAAATCTAAAGAATAAAGTCATAGCTGCACCTCAAGGTAATGAACAGGAAGAGGAAGAATTGGTTCCTCCTCTAAGGAACCAGTATTAGCCCTGAACAATCTTGTGAAATTTAGATTGACAAAAGCTGAGTGAAGATTGACAAAATGAACCTTAGAAGAAGGAGGAAATTTCCTAGAGAATTACTGGAGAGCAGGCAGAACAAGCAAGGTTAGTGACCAGGGAAACCCACAAAGGTATCACTGTTAACTCTGTACAAGCTTCAGCCTTGGCTATGGGAAATGTCCAATTAAAAGTTCAGGTTTTTGCTTTTTCTAATCCATCTATAATCCCCTTTAATAAATCTAACTTCTTATTCTTGCCTTTCATGTCCATAAAGCACTGTGTGTTAGCTCTTTGGGAACTAAAGGAAAGGGTGAGGAAAGGAAAATGAAGTGTGGCCATCAGTCACCCTCTGTGTTCTCACACTCAGGCAGATGAATGCAGCCAGGAGATGAGCTGAAAAGGGAATTTGATCCTGCAGTGTAGCAGGAAAAGCAGGAAGGGTCAAAGAATGTGGGACAACTCTTCTACCTTATAAGTTCATTCTGCAACAATAATATGAGACATTAATACTCTCACTATCTTTCAGAGTCTTTTTATTACCAGTTGGGCACAAGTATGAAGTAGCTCTCAAACATTATTTCTGGCATATTTTTTCATGATAAATTAAAAGAATGGCAGGAAAGTTAAGAGTCAAAGACAGCTGAACTTCCAACTAAGTGAAGTCTATATATTTATTTCCAAACTGAAAAACACCATTGACTTTTAATTTTTTTATGTTTTATAACATCAACTGCTGACCTCTCTTCATTGATTGGTTTTAAAGGAAAAAGAAAAAGAGGGGGGATTTTCAGCTTTTTCTGAATCAACTACTTTATAATATGCTTTATAACTTTAAATTTTAAAATAGCCAAATATGATGCATTTAAATATAACAATTATGACTAATGTTAAAGAACAAACATTTAGAACTAATACTTTTTAGAATTTCAGTGCTGTTCTTCTTTTGAGCAGATGATCATATTGATTAAGACTGAATAAAAAATGAGAAAACAAGCTTTTCTGATTCTCTAAATGATAGTGGATATAATATTTTAAAGAGAAAGAACATTATTTATCTAATAATTATTATGTTACATACATTCTCTTATACTGAATAGGAATGTATATATATTATAATGTATATTATATATATATTATTTCATGACTTACAAACTATATTTTCAGGACAACACTTAATGTTCTTTTGAGTGTCAATTTTACCTGAGAAAATAAGAGGAAGATGGTCCATTGAAAAAAATCCTGGTGTTCAAAAGTGACCATTAACATCTAAATAATTCTGTCAATGCCGCGACCTATGTTGCTAGCTTTGAAAACCAAAAAACCTTTATAATGCATGTGATTTGGCTCAATAATTGTGAAATAATAGTTCACAATATACTCAGTAATGATTTTTCTCCATGACAAAATGAGAAGGGTCAAGAATGAACATGGGGAGATAGCACATTGAAGACAAGTATTATATGAATAAGAATAAAATAAAAATTAGAAAAGCTGGCATTGAAGCTGATCCAGAGACAGGATAATCAACATAATACACTAGGATCAAAATGTAGCTTGCATTATGCCAAAGCTTATAATAGGAACACCTAGTAGAAAGGCAACCAAATTAATTGGTGTTGATCAAACTCAAATAATAATGCGTTACCTACTTGAAAAATTAGATGCAAAATCAAAACTTTTTGTCTTAACAACGTATTAAACAAGAAAATAAGCCTGATTATTTGCATATTTTCTGATAATACTTAAAACTCTTGACTTGTTTTTTCTGATTATTCTAATTTATTTGCATATTTTGGTTAAATCACTTGCACAATTTCCTTAATGATACAAGTTGTAATCAAGCTCTCTTATCAGTGCTCTATTCTTTTTAAAATTTACCAAGAAAAAACATTTTTGTCCAAATTTCATTTAAGGCAGTATTTGTAAAGGAAAATTCCAACAACTATGCTTCGTCTTATTTGTGTATGCATAATTTGTATGTTCCAGTTATTAAAAATGTGTTTGATGCGACTTCTTGTGTTATGGGTTTGTGTCCCTCCCCAAAATTCATTTGTTGAAACTTTAACCCCCAGTACCTGAGAATGTGACCTTATTTGAAAACAGGGTAACTCAGACTAGTAACTCAGACTAAGAACACTATTATTCCCAGAACAGGTTCTCAATGGAAGGCTTACATAATTGGTCCATTTATTTTAAATCAGAAGAAAAAATAAAATTATTAAAAATCATAAAATATATATTTAAAGGTGTTAATTATGGGTAGGAGACATATGACTTAAATGTCAATTGATAAACAACATTTGGGAGACACTGGTAGAAGGTGGTATTGAATGCATTTTAGTGAACTCTGTTTTTAAAATAAACATCTTATTTATGTTGAGGATGTATATTTTGTCACTTAGATGATTACATTTATCCTATGTGTGTATTTTTTTGGTTTGCTGAAAAATAGATATGAACATGATTTTCACATTATGTTATCTACAAACTAGAATATGTGCTTAACCTCATATTTATTTATTTATTTTTATTTTTTTATTGAGGTACAGTTGATTTACAATGTTTTCTTAGTTTCAGGTATACAGCAAAGTGATTCAGTTATACATACACACACACATATATATAGTGTATATATATATATGTAGTACATATATATTTATATTCTTTTTCAGATTATTTTCCCCTATAGGTTATTACAAAATAATGAGTAGAGTACCCTGTGCTATATAGTAGATCTTTCTGGTTTTATCTATTTTATCTGTTTTATATATAGTAGTGTGTATCCGCTAATCCCAACCTCCTAATTTATCCCTCCCTTCCATCTCCTGTTTGGTAACCATAAATTTGTTTCCTATGTCTGAGTTTATTTCTGTTTTGTATGTAAGTTCATTTTTATCATTTTTTTTAGATTTGACATATAAGTGATATAATATGATATTTGTCTTTGACTTACTTCACTCTGTAATCTCTATTTAAAGTACTGGGATAAAATTTTAGATAGTCGTGTTTTTAACACTTTAATGTTAGCTATCCAAGATGGTAGCCCGTACTACATGTGGCTGTTAAACATTTGGAATGTGGCTAGTACCAATTGAGATGTGTTGTACATATAATATATATAGTAGATTTCAAAACTTGCTGAAAAAAAGAATTCAAATTATTTCCTTAACTTTTACATTGATTATATGTTGTGATAATAATATTTTGGATATATTGGGGTAAAGTGTTATTAAAATCAATTTCACTTCTTTCTTTTCTGTTTTTAATGTGACTGCTAGAAAATTTAAAACTGTGAGGATGGCTAAAATATTTTGCTTGTATTATTTTTCAAATGGGCCAGTGTTAAACTCTAAGGAGAGGAATAATAGTTTGAGGATAGTAATAAAATGTCATGATTATAACTTTTATAATTATGGCATCTTTATACAATGCAAATCATTAAAAACATGATATTAAACTATATTTGTTGATGTTGAGATATGTTTCTAATATCTAATAATTAAAAGAAGTTACAATTAAAATAAATCTTGAATATATAAGAGTAATATAGTCATATATGTATATATGTAGATCTCAAAGTGATTGTAACTGAATGATGTAATTAAAATTGATTCCAATTTTCTCTTGCATTCCTTTCTGTTTTATTTAACTTCTACAACAAGAAAAATAAATAATCATTGTTTAAAAAAAGTTATGGAAATATGGTAGTTAATACAAGCAAAAAAGCAAAGTCTTTGGCAGACCTTTTATTAACATGAAATTTGGCTTAAACTTTAGGAAAATTCAAAAATCTATTTCTCTAGTTTTGATACATTTCTTCCCTTTTTTCAACAAGGTACACTGTATTCAAACTAATATTAGGTACTCAATGTAAATCTTACGATGTCTATATACATGGATAAGGCCTGTTAAAACTTTGTTTTGTCTGGTTATAACCATAGAACTACTCCATAATAGCAGTAGAACTCACTTAACTGACGGAGTAGACCTTTAGCTGGTTAAAAATTAATGAGGCAATAATAACTATTCATTAAAATAAATTTAGCAAAAATGTATTTTCTAAGTATTAGCTTTCAAATTCTTTAAATAAATATTTTTAAAAGATTAAATGCTTAAACGCATATGATTATCTGATACTATAAGTTTAAAAAGCACTTTATTTTATATTTCATAATAACGCTCACTTGTTAGATAAATGCCTTTCTAAAGGATCACTTGACAGAGCAGAATCCTATAAAGAAACTTTCAACTGGAAAATTTAGATAAAATGCATTCTCTCAGAATAACCTAGAGAAGGGAATTCAGAGAACAGCTAGTAATTAAAACATGACAGATTCCATTCCAATTGTTTTAAATTGTTGAACAATTTTGGCCAGTTAAAAATTAAATTCCATTAGTATGAACTCAGTTTGGGAATCTGAGATACTTTGAAATGAAGCAAAGGCTTTGGTGCCAATCTGCAGCCACTCAGTCATGTCCAAATGGCTCAGATCTGGGCAGCAGTGTTCCCTGGATCTCCACAGTAAAGCCACTATGAAGACTCTATCCGGATAGGGTTTCAGACCACACAAGGAAAACATAAGCCTCAATTCAAGGAGTTTCTGAGAAGATGGTATTAAGAACATGGGGTTAACAAAGCCAAAGGACTAGTGAATTATAGAAATGATTGTGAAAGTCCATAAACAGCCTCAGGCAAACTCCATCTCAGAATATTATGCTGAAATCAGCAGAAAGTAATTTTAAGTCAGACACAGTAAATTATGATTGACAAGTGTGGAAAATAAGAAAGATTGGTGAGTTACCATTTTATTATTTTTTATTTCAATTTCACTTTATCAGGCAAGTCCTTATTCTCAATATCTATATGAAAAAAGAGTCAATACTTCAAGAAATAAATAGAAGTGTTTCACCTGAAATAAAAGAAGCTAAAATATCTAATTATATCTGCTTTTAAAAGTTACAAACAGGTCAACAAGCAAAATTTACCAGTGAGAGATCAGAGCGTGTAAAAATCAGAGAGTGTAGAATGCCAGTGGATATAGGTAAAAAGAGAAACATAAATGTGTACCAGCTACATCAGATTAAGGTAACCTTAGCAATGGTGAGGACAAAGTCGTCTTCAGATGGGAATGACTTAAGGCTTTTATTGTTTTTAAAATTATAGTTCAAATCTATATTGCCTTAACACTTGTAATTTTATTTTTTACTTTTTTAGGTTTATTTAAAAAAATTTTTTTAACATCTTTATTGGAGTATAATTGCTTTACTTTGTTGTGTTAGTTTCTGTTGTATAACGAAGTGAATCAGCTTTATGTATATATATATATATATCCCTATATCCCCTCCTTCTTGCATCTCCCTCCCACCCTCTCTATCCCACCCCTCTAGGTGGTCACAAAGCACCGAGCTGATCCCCAGTGTTATGAGGCTGCTTCCCACTAGCTAGTTTACATTTGGTAGTGTATATATGTCCATGCCACTCTCTCACTTCTTTCCAGCCTACACTTCCCCCTCCCTGTGTCCTCAAGTCCACTCTCTACGTTTGCGGCTTTATTTCTGTCCTGCCCCTAGATTCTTCAGAATCTTTTTTTTTTTTTTTTTAGATTCCATATATATGTGTTAGCATATGGTATTTGTTTTTCTCTTTCTGACTTACTTCACTCTATGACACACTCTAGGTCCATCCACCTCACTACAAATAACTCAATTTCATTTCTTTTTATGGCTGAGTAATATTCCATTGTATATATGTGCCACATCTTCTTTATCCATTCATCTGTCGATGGACATTTAGGTTGATTCCATGTCCTGGCTATTGTAAATAGTGTTGTAATGAATATTGTGGTACATGACTCTTTTTGAATTATGGTTTTCTCAGGGTATATGCCCAGTAGTGGCATTGCTGGGTCATATGGCAGTTCTATTTTTAGTTTATGAAGGAACCTCCATACTGTTCTCCACAGTGGCTGTATCAATTTACATTCCCACCAACAGTGCAACAGTGTTCCCTTTTCTCCACACCCTCTTCAGCATTTATTGTTTGTAGATTATTTGATGATGTCCTTTCTGACCAGTGTGAGTTGATACCTCACTGTGGTTTTGACTTGCATTTCTCTAATGATTAGTGATGTTGAGTAACCATTTTCATGTGTTTGTTGGCAATCTGTATATCTTCTTTGGAGAAATGTCTATTTAGGTCTTCTGCCCATTTTTGGATTGGGTTGTTGGTTTTTTTGGTATTGAGTTGCATGAGCTGCTTGTATATTTTGGAGATTACTCCTTTGTCAGTTACTTCATTTTCAAATATTTTCTCCCATTTTGAGGGCTGTCTTTTCATCTTGTTTATGGCTTCCTTTGCTGTGCAAAAGCTTTTAAGGTTCATTAGGTCCCTAATGAGCCTAAGGTTCATTAGGTCCCATTGTTTATTTTTGTTTTTATTTCCATTTCTCTAGGAGACGGGTCTAAAAGGATCTTGCTGTTATTTATGTCATAGAGTGTTCTGCCTATGTTTTCCTCTAAGAGTTTTATAGTGTGTGGCCTTACATTTAGGTCTTTAATTCATTTTGAGTTTACTTTTATGTATGGTGTTAGGGAGTGTTCTAATTTCATTATTTTTTATATGTAGCTGTTCAGTTTTCCCAGCACCAATTATTGAAGACGCTGTCTTTTCTCCATTGTATATTCTTCATTCCTTTATCAAAGATAAGGTGACCATATGTGTCTGGGTTTATCTCTGGGCTTTCTATCCTGTTCCTTGGATCTATATTTCTGTTTTTGAGCCAGTCCCATGCTGTCTTGATTTCTGTAGCTTTGTAGTATAGTCTGAAGTCAGGGAGCCTGGGTCCTCCAGCTCCATTTTTCTTTCTCAAGATTGCTTTGGCTATTTGGGGTCTTTTGTGTTTCCATACAAATTGTGAAATTTTTTGTCCTAGTTCTGTGAAAAATGCCATTGGTAGTTTGATAGGGATTGCATTGAATCTGTAGATTGCTTTGGGTAGTACAGTCATTTTCACAATGTTCATTCTTCCAATCCAAGAACTTGGTATATCTCTCTATCTGTTTGTATCATCTTTAGTTTCTTTCAGCAGTGTCTTATAGTTTTCTGCATACAGCTCTTTTGTCTCCTTAGGTAGGGTTATTCCTAGGTATTTTATTCTTTTTGTTGCAATGCTAAATGGGAGTGTTTCCTTAATTACTCTTTCAGATTTTTTGTTGTTAGTATATAGGACTACAAGAGTTTTCTGTGCATTAATACTGTATCTTGCTACTTTACCAAATTCATTGATTAACTCTGTAGTTTTCTGGTAGCATCTTTAGGATTCTCTCTGTTTATTATCATGTCATCTGCAAACAGTGACAGCTTTACATCTTTTTTTCCAATTTGGATTCCTTTTATTTCTTTTTCATCTCTGCTTTGGCTAAAATTTCCAAAACTATGTTGAAAAATAGTGGGGATAGTGGGCACCATTGTCTTTTTCCTGATCTTAGAGGAAATGGTTTGAGTTTTTCACTATTGAGAATGATGTTGGCTGTGGGTTTGTCATACCTGACCTTTATTATGTTGAGGTAAGTTCCCTCTGTGCCTACTTTCTGGAGAGTTTTTATCATAAATGAGTGGAAAATTTTGTCAAAAGCTTTTTCTGCTTCTATAGAGATTATCATATGGTTTTTATCCTTCAATTTGTTAATATGGTGTATCACATTGATTGGTTTTGGTGTATTGAAGAATCCTTGCATTCCTGGGAATAACCCGACTTGATCATGGTTTATGATCCTTTTAATGTGCTGCTGGATTCTATTTGCTAGTATTTTGTTGAGGATTTTTGCATCTACGTTCATCAGTGATATTGGCCTGTAGTTTTCTTTCTTTGTGACATCTTTTTCTGGTTTTGATATAAGGGTGATGGTGGCCTCATAGAATGAATTTGGGAGTGTTCCTCCCTCTGCTATATTTTGGAAGAATTTGAGAAGGATATGTGTTAGCTCTTCTCTAAATGTTTGATAGAATTTGCCAGTGAAGCCCTCTGGTCCTGGGCTTTTGTTTGTTGGAAGATTTTTATCACAGTTTCAATTTCAGTGCTTGTGATTGGTCTGTTTATATTTTCTATTTCTTCCTGGTTCAGTCTCAGAAGTTTGTGCTTTTCTAAGAATGTGTTCATTTCTTCCAGGTCGTCCATTTTATTGGCATATAGTTGCTTGTAGTAATCTCTGATCCTTTGTGTTTCTGCAGTGTCAGTTATTACTTCTTTTTCATTTCTAACTCTATTGAGTTTTCTCCCTTTTTTTCTTGATGAGTCTGACTAATGGTTTATCAATTTTGTTTATCTTCTCAAAGAACCAGCTTTTAGTTTTATTGATCTTTGCTGTCATTTCCTTCATTTCTTTTTCATTTATTTCTGATCTGATCTTTATGATTTCTTTCCTTTTGCAAACTTTGGATTGTATTTTTTGGTTCTTCTTTCTCTAATTGCTTTACGTGTAAGTTTAGGTTGTTTATTTGAGATTTTTCTTGTTTCTTGAGGTAGAATTGTATTGCTATAAACTTCCCTCTTAGATGTGCTTTTGCTGTATCCCATTGGTTTTGGGCTGTCATGTTTTCATTGTCATTTGTTTCTAGGTATTTTTTTAATTTCCTCTTTGATTTCTTCAGTGAACTCTTGGTTATTTAGTAGTGTAATGTTTAGCCTCCATGTGTTTGTATTTTTTGCCATTTTTTTCCCTGTAATTGATTATCTACTCTCATAGCATTTTGTTCAGAAAAGATACTTGATACAGTTTCAATTTGCTTAAATTTACCAAGGCTTGATTTGTGACCCAAGATCACAAATGTTGTATCCTGGAAAATGTTCCATAAGCACTTGAGAAGAAAGTGTATTCTGTTGATCTTGGATGGAATGTCCTATAAGTATCAAGTAAGTCCATTTTGTTTAATGTATCATTTAAAGCTTGAGTTTCCTCATTTATTTTCATTTTGGATGATCTGTCCATTGGTGAAAGTCAGGTGGGGTGTTAAAGTCCCCTACTATGAATGTGTTACTGTCGATTTCCCCTTTTATGGCTGTTAGTATTTGCCTTATGTATTGAGCTGCTCCTACGTTGGGTGCATAAATATTTACAATTGTTATATCTTCTTCTTGAAATGATCCCTTGATCATTATGTAGTGTCCTTCTTTGTCTCTTGTAATAGTCTTTATTTTAAAGTCTATTTTTTCTGTTATGAGAATTGCTACTCTAGCTTTCTTTTGATTTCCATTTACATGGAATATCTTTTTCCATCCCCTCACTTTCAGTCTGTACGTGTCCCTAGGTCTGAAGTGGGTCTCCTGTAGACAGCATATATACGGGTCTTGTTTTTGTATTCATTCAGCCACTCTATGTCTTTTGGTTGAAACATTTAATCCATTTACATTTAAGGTAATTATTGATATGTGTTTTTGATATGTGTCATTGATATGTGTTATTGATATGTGTTATCATGTTCTTAATTGTTTTGGGTTTGTTATTTTAGGTATTTTCCTCCTCTTGTGTTTCATGCCTAGAGAAGTTCCTTTAGCATTTGCTGTAAAGTTGGTTTGGTGGTGCTAAATTCTCTTAGCTTTTGCTTCTCTGTAAAGGTTTTAATTTCTCCAACAAATCTGAATGAGATCCTTGCTGTGCAGAGTAGTCTTATTTGTAGTTTTTTTCCTTTCATCACTTAAATATGTCCTGCCACTCCCTTCTGGCTTGCAGAGTTTCTTCTGAAAGCTCAGCTGTTAACTTTATGGGGACTCCCTAGTTTGTTATTTGTTTTTCCCCTTTCTGCTTTTAATATTTTTTTTGTATTTAATTTTTGATAATTTGATTAATATGTGTTTTCACATGTTTCTCCTTGGATTTATCCTGTATGGGACTCTCTGCACTTCCTGGACTTGATTGACTATTTCCTTCCCCATATTATGGAAGTTTTCAACTATAATCTCTTCAAATATTTTCTCAGTCCCTTTCTGTTTTTCTTCTTCCTCTGGGACCCCTATAATCCAAACGTTGGTGCATTTAATGTTATCCCAGAGGTCTCTGAGACTGTCCTCAATTTTTTTCATTCTTTTTTCTTTATTCTGCTCTGCGATAGTTATTTCTACTCTTTTATCTTCCAGGTCACTTATCTGTTCTTCTGCCTCAGTTATTCTGCTATTGATTCCTTCTAGAGAATTTTTAATTTCATTTATTGTGTTGTTCATCATTGTTTGTTTACTCTTTAGTTCTTCTAGGTCCTTGTTAAACGTTTCTTGTATTTTCTCCATTCTATTTCCAAGATTTTGGATCATCTTTACTATCATTACTCTGAATTATTTTTCATGTAGACTGCCTATTTCCTCTTCATTTGTTTGGTCTGGTGGGTTTTTACCTTGCTCCTTCATCTGCTGTGTGTTTCTCTGTCTTCTCATTTAACTTAACTTACTGTGTTTGGGGTCTCCTTTTCACAGGCTGCATGTTTGTAGTTTCCGTTTTTTTTGGTGTCTGCCCCTGGTGGGTAAAGTTGGTTCAGTGGCTTGTGTAGGCTTCCTGGTGGAGAGTAGTGGTGCCTGTGTTCTGGTGGATAAGGCTGGATCTTATCTTTCTGGTGAGCAGGACCATGTCCAGTGGTGTGTTTTGGGCTGTTTGTGAACTTAGTATGTTTTTAGGCAGCCTCTCTGCTAATGTGTGGGGTTGTGTTCTTGTCTTCCTAGTTGTTTGGCATGGGGTGTCCAGCACTGGAGCTTGCTGGTCACTGAGTGGAGCTGGGTCTTAGTGTTGAGACAGAGATCTCTGGGAGAGCTCTCGCCAATTGATATTATGTGGAGCTGGGAGGTCTCTCATGGTCCAGTTTCCTGTACTCTGCTCTCCCACCTCCAAGGCTCAGGCCTGACAGCCAGCTGGAGCACCGAGACCATGTCAGCCACACAACTTTGCTTTCCTTGAATTTGACTGTAGCTGTTTTGACTTGGGGATTTGTACTGGTTTTGTTTTACTCTTGGCTTGTTTTCACTTCCATGAAGCCCGAGACCAGCGTGCAGGGCAAAGGCTGAGGTGTCAGCCAGTGGGGGCAACCTCTGAGGGCTCAACGGACTGCGGGAACGCTCTGAGGTGCCCTGGCTCCACCACCTTTGAAGACGTCAAACTCCCCGTTGTCTTTTTATTAACATGTGGGGTATACAAGCAATTTTTTTTTTTTAAGAACCAGAAAACTGTCCTTTTGGAATCTACGTCTATAAGTTGGATCTCAACAATCATGTTTTGCACAGTATTTTTCTATTAGGGATAGAACCCAGACACATCAAAAATAACATACACTACAACCATCTGTAAGCAAGTGGTGCTCTATGTACCCAACGATTAGTGCATATCTACACACTCCAACATAGAGGATTGTATTCATACACACATGTAAACTAACTTTGCATTCAAAGCATGTAACAAAAGAATGATTTCCCCAGTGGACCAGTCAACTAAACTTGCTGCAAGATTTTATGCTACAATGATCCAGTTTGGGGTTATTCTATAGCAGTTCATCCAATGCAGCATTTCCCAAATCAGTGTGGGATTTTTTATCTGGATGAAAATAAGAACATTGCCAGCACCATAGAAGCCCTTCTCTTGCCTTGTGTTCCCACTGCACGTCCTCCACTCCCCCAAAGGCAACCATTCATATTAACTACTAAAATCACAATGACTTTTACCTAATTTGGATTTTAACTACATATATACTTGATGTATATTATGTGCTCTGCTTTTTTGCTCAACATTTGTTTTCATTTCTTTTTTTTTTATATCCAACTTCTCAACCACCAGCACTTTTGCTTCTACCCCTACATCTCTGCTGAAAGTGCTGTGACCAAAGTTACCAACAAATTGGTAACTTGTTTTGAACCCAGCCTTGGAAACAATTCCTTATTAAAATTTTATGATGGTGTACTCCTTTGGCTTTCTTCCTATCTCTCTAAGTTTTGCTGTTGTTTACTTTTAGTCTCCTACTGCTGTTCTGCCCATCTCTTCTATCTTCACATACTCACCTTAGATACCCCACTCCTTGCCAGAGTATCAAATTTTGACTGCATGCTCTATGTCTCTATTTGTGCCCCAGAGCTCCCACCTGACTCTAGACCACCATATTCTCCATCCAAAAGTTTATATTTGAATATTCCAATATGTCTAAAATTTAACTTAATATACTCCCCACACTTCCTTCTCTTCCCATGTTTCCTACTTTAATGAGTAGCATCATTGTTCACCTTTGTTTGCAAGCAGAAAATTGGACATTATCCTTGACTCTACCCTCTTCCTCCCATGTGTATGTAATCACTCATCAAATCGAGATGATTCTGCTTATAAGTGATTTTCCAAATATGGACACCTTCTTGCATTACTGCTACTGCTCCTCCTGCCTCCCTCACCTTAACATACAGCAACAATCTTAATTCCGGTCACTAAATTCTGCTATTTTTCTCAAATAAAGGACTTTCATATACTAATGATCTAATGTCAATAAATGTTAATATAATACTCATATTTTATTGCTCTTCTTATTAGATGATTCCGATAATTAACATTTTATTATAGCAATTGTGATTTCCCAGAAAAATAAATATCTTTTCCTTATAATGTCGTTATCAAATTTATATTCCATTAAGAATTCTTTCATATAAAGAGAGATGACATTTTGTATATAATCATGAAGAGTTAGGTGATTTGAAATAACTGTTCCATATTTTTTAATATTTTAGAATTTTAGAGTCTTAATTATTCTTTTTAAGAAAGGAGAGACAGATATTGTACAGTTAGTTTCAATATAAATGCTCATAATTGATGCATAATGCTTGCAAAAACCTAATTATTTTATGTATAGTAGAAAAACATCTTCCTTTGGATCTTTCCACACATAGAGATCATTTTGAATTGATAAAGATTTATTTAAGGGTGACATTAGATCTTGAATCACTAGAACACATCTTAAAGTGTATGTATATGGTTTGGGGAACTACAACTCATAAGTTAATAGGATTTCAAGAATCTATCAGAGTTACACAGACTCCTCACTTCATGTAATTTTAAGTCAAAGCACTTTATAGTTTAACTCAGGAAATTATGTACATGGAAAGCATTTACAAAATATCTTTTCTCTAGATAGACATTTACACCATTTTGGGTTATCTAGAAAGTCCAAATGAAAACAATTAATTCCTAAAATTAAGAGCCATATAATAACACTTTATCATCTTAATTGAATTTGCAAAAATAAATAAATATAAACATTTATTTGAACATCACTTCTGAAATTAAATGTCTCAGTTTTGTGTATGGTCATCTTGTCTAACGGCAAATCACTTGCATTTACCTACAAATCTGAAGCAAAAATATAGAGTTCCAGACATGTCAAACTTAATCAAACATTGTATTTTAATTTTGAGTTGGAAGAAAATAAAACGCTGAATCTCTGTATTTTAATACAAGTCCTTGTAGTTAATAATGACACTATTAATTTGTTTTTAATTCTAAGTACTCTTTGCACTGAAAAATCTATACATTTTACTATCAAGGCAACAAAATGCAAGTGTGCAGGGTGTCCACCATCTGACGAGAGGATTTAGTATTTCTTATTTTTTAGGTATTCGGGCGTCACTGTTGTGGCCTCTCCCGTTGCGGAGCACAGGCTCCGGACGCGCAGGCTCAGCGGCCATGGCTTACGCGCCCAGCCGCTCCGCGGCATGTGGGATCTTCCCGGACCGGGGCACGAACCCGTGTCCCCTGCATCGACAGGCGGACTCTCAACCACTGCGCCACCAGGGAAGCCCTAGTATTTCTTTCAAATATTCAAAACTATGTCTGATCTCACTTAAGATTTATTGGATCCCATTGCATAGATTTCCAAGTTTGTTAATCAAACAAAGCATGATTTAAGATATTTGATGCTTGCAGTGACGATTTATTTTAAATATCCTAGTAAAAATGAAGGGATTTTTGAATAACGTCAAAAATTCTGGAGAAAAATTAAGAATGTTATCTGATGCTTATTGTAAAATAATAAAATAATTCATCTTATCCAAAATGAAAAAAAATACTATTTTATGGAAAACTTTATAACTACTAAAATAATACCCTAGTCATGTAATAACAGTTGATAATGTGCTGGTTCTTTTTTCTTTACCATTAACCTTTTCCTGTTTGCAAAGTACCCTTTACTTTCTTCCATGTTGTGTGGTGGCAGAAAGAATAATAAACTGGAACTCAAGAAATCTGTTTATCTTTGTATCTACCAGTAAATAAAGACTGGATAAAGACAAGTTTCTTAACTTCTCTGGCCTTAGTTTATTTTTCTAGATTCTATTCATTTAGGGACTTTTTAGTTTTCTGGGCTTTCTTTTTAGAAGCTCTGGGGGAATGAATTCTGGGTGGAAAAACTGATTACTTTTTATCCTTACTATATCTGTCCTTTTTATCATTGTCTGTCTGAGATGATGCATTCTAAAGGAAAGGAAACTTATCTTTTCAAGTTGCTTTAACTGTCACAGCAGTCTATACACATAGGTACTTAATACATAATTTTAAAATAGATTGCCTTTTCACAATTGTTATATTTTTTTATTCATGATACTAATATTATATAATAGAGTGACTTTCTAAAATCATGCCATTATACAACACCTGTCACTAAACTTCACAAAACCGAGGTGGGTTTAGTGGTGAAGTATTTTAACAGAAGGAGAGAAAGAAATAGACGTATGTTTCCTATTCATATATAAGTATAAATACATCTTGCTGATACAGGCAATCCATACAAGTTAGTTTTGCTCTCTCCAAAGGGTCATTCAAGAGCTTGATACCCTGTTTAATAACGGTGAAACACTGAAAATATATTGCAGAGAACTGCTTGGTGAGACCACAATGAATCTTAAAACACCCCAGATAATTCCAGCAGTACTTAAAAACATTACCTTTTCTAAACGATTATGTTAACATCATTTTATCATAGTTAAGGAAAAGTTTTGTGATTATTCAAAAAGATAAAACCTCATAATATGATTGCTGATTGCCAAGTGCTTTTGTTATCAAATATCACTCTATGATTCAAAATATTAAAAATGTAGACCTTTTGCGTTATACATCATTTTGACAGAATGGCAGAATCATTACAATCTTCATTAAACTTCATTGCATTTACTATAAATAATTTCAATAAAATTGCTACCATACTACCTTCCAGTTGTTAACAGAATCATATAAATTTTCTGCTCTCCGAATTCAATAGTTTGTAGTACACTGTAGCTCCTTTAAAAACAACGTTTCACTATGTCTCTATTGAAGTTTGTATTGATGATTCAGATTTCTGAATTGCAAATTTTATTTATCTTTACAACATGCTGATCTACCTTGCCTTCCTTAGCAATATCAAATCGTATCCCAAACACAGCATCATTTTCCCCCTGATAGGTGCAGGCAGCAGTATTCTAGGGAAGATTCTTTTGTACTGATATTGCCAGGGATCATTATTCAGTCTTTGCTGTGTTACCATAAAAATAACATATTACTCACACTTTATTTTCATTGTATTTATTAGTTTCTAGCTCCACTATTCCACCATTAACAATATTTTGAATAAAAATCCTACGTAAACATACAATTTAATTCTTATTGATGCTTGATAGTTTGTATACCATTAAAAATATTTTCTGCTACTGCTATAGATTTCAACTACTTTTATTTAGCCACATCCATGTATCTTCATATTATGGGAGTGGGGGATAGGAGTTGGTAGGTTAGACTGCCTGTTTAATAAAATAAGTTAGTAAAATAGTAATGATAATTGATATATTTCCATAGACTTTCAGACCTGGAAGAGATCTTCCGGTTGGACTAGTTTCTATAAATACTCTGGTGTATCATGCAGTAGAGATTTTATTTATGCTGATGTAGGAGAGCAAAACTGCCACCCCCAAATGTCTCTTTGGTATTAATATTATTTCAAGCTGAAAACAATCAAAGCCCAAAAGACTTGGAAAGTAACTTCAACCTTCCCCCAACTGCCTTGAAGAAAGAGGATAGAGGACCTCTTCCAGGAAGGGAGCTATCACCACAGGTTACCATAGTATGAACTAGGGGTGTGGACAGAAAGGAACTCAGCAAAGTCTGCTTCTTAAAATTACTCTCTGTGTCCCATTGTTTGTGCAGGGCTAAGAGAACATTCATTTACCAAACACTTGTTTTTCCATCTCCATGTGTGTTGCTTTCCTCCCCTTTGAAGCACAAAACCCCTACCTCAACATCCTCTTTTGTCTTTAGCTGAAAATGGTATTTAAGGTGAGGGTTTCAGCCATTTTGGTGAGTTACCCAGTTTTCTTGGGTCTCTCCCATGTATACACGTTATTAAATTTTGATTTTCTCCTGCTAATCTGTCTTATGTGAACTTGATTCTTAGACCAGCCAAAAGGACCCAGAAGGGTAGAGGAAAATTTCTTCCTCCCTGACACTCTTCTCTTTGTCCATCTTCCATCTCTCATCCCCTAAAGTCCAAATCCACTCATCCTCAAGACCCATTCAATTGCTACTACTTTCATAAACTCTCCTTGATTCCCAGTGCTGGAGGTTATATTCTTAGTTCACTTTATATTTTATGTAGGCCTTCCTATGACATTTATCCCCTTGTATCTTACATGATAGTATACAATATAATCTAATGTAAACAATTTTTCCTGATAAACCATAATATTCCTGTCATCCTAAGCACACAGAACAATGCCTACTACAGAGTGAAGTTTAGACTTCTTAACTGGTTTGGCATAGGTCTGATAATAAACTCAGACTTCTTAACTGGTTTGGCATAGGTCTGATAATAAACTCAGACTTCTTAACTGGTTTGGCATAGGTCTGATAATAAACTCAGCCACTTGGTTCTTAACTTCTCTGTGTTTCAGTTTCTTCATATAATCATTGAATGACAATGCTGCTTTCTTGTTATCTTTGAAAAGTTTTCTAGCCTTGTGACACACTTTAAAGGATTAAGTGTTTACCGAGATATCCCATCTGTATTCTGCTTGCAATTTAAAGTGGAAATGCAGTTTAATTAAATCTGAAGAGCATACTGACGTCTTGCCTTAAAGCTTTGTAACAAGCAGCTATTTCACATTTACTACTTTGCTAGTTTCAAATATTATATAAAATATAATTCAGTGTTTTAATATAAAATGATCATGTGGTAATTACTATCCTCATTTATATGAATTTCAGAGATTTACGTAATTTTTCCAATATCAGACAACTGATGGACGACAGAGGCATAACTCAAAAAGGATCTTTTGGGCTTCCCTGGTGGCGCAGTGGTTGAGAGTCCGCCTGCCGATGCAGGGAACACGGGTTCGTGTCCCGGTTTGGGAAGATCCCACAGACCACGGAGCGGCTGGGCCCATGAGCCATGGCCGCTGAGCCTGCACATCCGGAGTCTGTGCTCCGCAACGGGAGAGGCCACAGCAGTGAGAGGCCCGCGTACCACAAAAAAAAAAAAAAGGATCTTTTTATACCAAGTACATATCCTATTTCCTACCTTTTTGGAAAAAAGAAATATATACATATGTATATATTTGGAAAGTCCTATATATGAGAGTGCATATAAAAATATTGAAGATTATCCATCTATCTATCATCTATCAATCTAAAATCTCACTTAACTTTCATTACTTGGTGATTTTCAAATACCAACCAGTTAATTTAATGATTTTTTTTTCTCTTTCTTTTACACATAGCTCCAAACTTTCCCTTCTGTTTTTTGACTCTTA
The DNA here is from genome assembly GCF_951394435.1 of Stenella coeruleoalba. Taxonomy (NCBI): domain Eukaryota; kingdom Metazoa; phylum Chordata; class Mammalia; order Artiodactyla; family Delphinidae; genus Stenella; species Stenella coeruleoalba. The sequence continues at coordinate 145,623,942 of NC_137149.1, read as the reverse complement.
CTCTTTTTTCTTTGAATTATTTTTAATGAATAACCTGTCATACACTTTTTTAACCAAATCATCTTTACAACTTTGCTCTATAAAGTATACTCAATTTTAAGAAGTCTTTAAGCATTTTAAACATATATAATTGATTCCAAAATATCTTAACATAAATATAATTTTCAATTCTTATGCTAATTATTGTTGTTAACATATATGCAAACTTTATCTATTAATCAACTTTGGTTTTTCTATAAAATAAAAAAAATTGTCATTATGTAAATAATTGTTTTTGATATATGGTGACAGTGAAGTGCTGTTCCTACTCTAAAAATAACCTTGGAAGCGTCACTGTGGAATTAATATCTTAAACTAGAATCAATAGGAACTGATAGTAAATGTTATCAAACATTTCCAGCTCTGCATTTTAGAATTATAACTCCCTTAGCTTTTACATTCGTTTCAATACAGCCACACACTTAAGTTATCTCAATTATATACTTCTCTTAAGAAACAGTCTGTACTTTGAGGTCAAGCAAACGCACCATATTGGGTAAAGAAACAGAAAAAAGAACAAAGAGGAATTAGAGAATGAATCTTATACTCACGGAATGTTCTATAAAATTCTTCAAGAGCCAGGTGCTTGTCTGAGTTAAAATCATCATATTTCAGTAGATCATACAAAGTGCAATCAGAAGGGTCCTTGCCAAGTTCTTCCTGTTTTATCACCTGACAAGAAAATTAAATTCAGGCAATTATATCTGTCTTAACATTTCTATAGTATAATTAATTATATGTAAGTCACTTAATAGGTAATTTAAGTCTGTAGTTGGGCAAAGAACTGAACCTATGAGAAACCTGGGTTTTCAGTTACTGGACATTTATTTTCAACTGTTTCAAAGATATACTTAAAAATTTGACTTAGTTGCTTTGACGTTAAGATATGTACTTAGAATTTAGCCTAAATTTTCTAATACAGAAACCTCCCAGTAGGACCCAGAAAATCTGAACACTAAAAGGACATTTTTGTATTGCAGTCATTTCCTTTGCTCCACTTATATTGACTCAAGGAAATGCCTGCACATGAAAATTTCCTCCAATGTCTCAGTGACCCATGTCAAAATAGAACAGTTCTTCTCCAACAAAAATAGTGAGGAAATTTGGTCCAACTTTCATCTTCCTATTATTTGTAAAAAATGAAGTTAGTATTTTTTTTCTCTTCTGCCTGAACTCCTCTCCAGCTGGAAATGAAGGCATTTGGTATTCTGAATTAACTCCCTGGGTCACAAAGGAGCTATTCAACAAATGACTGTTTCCAGGAGCCAGATAGAATTAATGCACCAATAGATGATGGAAACCTACCCAAGCAGGGGTGAGGAAAATCACCAGACTGCTTTTCTACTCTGTGCTCTGTCCCATGGACTGGGGCAGTAGCTTTTTTATACTCTGTTTTTTACCAGACAGATATAGCCTGTCTGGTAAAAGAGGTCTCCAAGATTTTTCAAACATTCCTTTTCATTCTGGGTAGCTGCACAGCTGTGTCCACGGTCTTTCATATTTGTCCACAGAGGGAGTGGTTCATATTGCTTGGAGCTTTGCTTCCTTGTGTTTTTTTTTAAGTTGGTGCAATCAGGAAACACAGACGCTGAAGTCAGCCAGCTCTGGGTTCAGACCATGCCAAGGACACTTAATAGTTCTAGAATATCTGGCAAGTCACTCAACCTTTTCTCAATTAGAAATTAAAGATAGTAATCTCTATCTCTCCTGGTTGTTGTGCAGACTTATAAAAACATGTATATGCTTATACACACACATATCGTCAAGTGCAAGACAGACAGTATACATTCAGACCTAATCAAAGTTAAAAATAATGATTTTTATTTAACGTGCTTCTCATTATAATAATTCATGCAGATTTCCACACCAGCTTGTGCACGTTATAGTTGTATATTCATGATGCTTTACTATTTCTTTTGGTAGAGCGGGATGATTCAAGCTTTGTCACAGCAATGGCAGATTGGTGATAGGAGTTACTAAAGAGCTATTTTTAACCTTTTATGGAACATCCATAAGTTAGACGTTGTCATGCCTGCGCTTGGATGAGCTGCAGAGACAGCGCTGAGGATGGAGCTTAGCCGATGGATCACTAGAAGCTCCAGCCCCTCCTGTAGCCACCTGAGTGGTGACGTGCAATGACAGCACCTGCACTGCTAAATACGACTTTTACACATCATGTGTTCTCTCTTCTTGTTTACTGGATTCAAATTTCATTGGCTAAGCGGCATTTGCTGCCTTAGAAGGGGAGGAAAGTGAATGATTTACCTGCTTTCCATATAAATGGATATTGTCAATAGTGAGGATTAAAGCCCTAGGCTTTAGCACAGTCCAGCTGGAGGGATTAACAAAACCATCTAATGGCTGAAGCTACCTCTCCTATAAGCCTAATGGGGAAACAAGTACTGCTTTTCTGTTTAGAAAGCAACGGCGCTCTCAGCCACTCTCCATCTGTTATTTGTTAGATAATGGGAAGTGACTTTTCCCAGGTGGCGGAGGGGCAGTGTGTTTGATCTTACCTCACTATACTCTTCCTAAAGACCTGCAGTGCCAGCACTGCGGTAATTTTTAGGGTGCAGTGACACCAGGATTTGGTCAGATATTTTAATACTATTTTTAGTGACTTTTAGTCACGTACCTGTTTGTGAAATGATGGAACAGAAAGTTGGGGGAGAAGCTTTCATCATTGTACTGTATGTCTCACATTTATTTCTGTTCTAATATTTCACTCAAGTTAAATCATGTATAGACCCAGAGAACAGACTCCGACTTTTTTCCTTGAAACTGGTTTTGACATAAGACTAGCTTGCTTTTGATTTGATCTTGAACTTGATTTGATCATGATTATAAAACTCCAGCTGGATATGCTGTTTTAATGAATGTGCTTTAGAAAAGTCCACGGTCCTGGCTAGTGAGCTTTTTATAAAAATCCTTGTTCACAGACGCTTGGCCATGCCCACACACAGGGGAAAGGTGATTGACTCCCTCATTCTTCCATATTTTAAATACACGTTTTCCTCATTTAGTCCATTTTTGGTCAATGAAATAGCCTACTTAAGACATGCTTCCTAGTAACTTTTTCTCTCCTCTGTTTCCTGATGGGAGCATTGGCACACTCTGGGGTGTTCCAAATGCAGAAGATACCTTCCTATAGACCTTTTAACCAGCCTGGGAAAATTGCTTCAGATATTTGGAGTTCTGATAGCCTTAACGAGCTGAATGTGTGACTGGGGGAAAGAAAGTATAAAACAAAATAGTAGTAATACATTAAGCACTCTGGTGCTGGGGATCCAAACTTGTAGGACATTTATTTCATTTACCGTCTGGCTCTGGTTCCAAAGACTTCCCACTGTAGCTTCCTCAGAATGCATGTGTTACATCTGAACTAGCGATTCTTGACAAGGCCAGACTCACTGAATATACTGTCATTGAAGTATCTTATGTTGAAACTTTAGTCTAGGAGGCCAGTCACAGTTTCACTTGCAAAGTATCTTTTTAATTCAGGTAAGTACATTGTTTTTTTAGGCATAATGCTATTGCACACTTAATAAAATACTGTGTAGTGTAAAAATAACTGTTATATGCACTAGGAAACAAACAAACAAAAATTATGTGACTTGCTTTATTGCAATATTGTGGTAGTCTGGAACCAAACTGCAATATCTCTGAGACAGGCTTGTACACTACACAGAATCTCAGATGACGATAACTTATCTAAAGGTAAATAAAACTGGAAAGAGAGATAGAAAGTGCCAGAGGTAGATGTAGAGGATTGTCTCCCTGCTAAGAGATGCATGGTTATTAGATTTCTGGGGATAAGGCATGATTTGGACATCCAGGTTTATTATATTAACTCTCACAAAAGCAATAAGATACGTGTAGTTGATTTTGATGGTCTCAAGTCAGGTCATGGTGATGAGACCATCTGTGTAGGGGGTAGGAAGACAGAGGAGTCTAATCTTCCAGTTTTGTGTCTTGTTCTTTCCTCTCCTTGGTGGAGTGGGAGAAAAGATGAACTCGTGAGCTATACCACTCATACTGCCAACTACTAATTGGCACTTGCCAGCTCCCTCTACAAGGATTAAATCATGCGCTGCTGCAGCTGCTGACCTTCAACGCCCCCTGAAAGGAGTTCAGGTGGAGAGCAGAAATGAGGCCCTCTGTGCTCTGCAAAAAAGTGGCAGAACAGGTCTTCAGATAGTTAGATATTTTCAGGAGACAATTTTATGAGCTCAATTCTTGCATCTCCTCATATCTAGAAAAGCACTAAAATCCTTCGTGGTGACGTCTGCTCCTTGTGACGAGTAACCTTCACGAGACCAGCAGAAACCTTCTGCAAAAAATATGTGCTTGACTGCATGTACTCCCTCTTCACCAAAATCACATGTATACTGACCTGCCCCCCAAAATCTTTGGAGCAGTTTCTCAGAGCTCTCCGAAATGCTGTCTCCCGGGCTATAGTCCTCATTTTGCCCCAAATAAAACAACTCACAGCTCTCACGTTGTGCATTTTTTTTTCGATTGATAATATGTTCAAGTAATCTGAGTTCTTCCTCATCCTTTGAAACTATTTTTCTCAAACTAATCATGCCTGTGTCAGAATCACAATGGTCTTAGTAGAGTTAGAGCTCAGTGATCCTCTATTTTAAAGAAAGTCCATCATGTTTGTGAAGTTAAGCAGAGGTAGATATATTCAGTCCTTTACTTGACAAATGTGTAGGCTCAGAAAGGCTCCAAGGCTCAGAAAATAAATATACTCCTGTGGTAACAATACACATCTCCAGGCACTGGCTTTTAACTTTCTCCCACATCAGTATAGGTTGGCTCTTCTATTACTTGGTCCTCCAGACTACTTCTTATCCACTTTCTTCCTTTCTCCCTCTCTCCCTTCCTCCATCCCTCTTTCTTTCCTTTCTTTACAACCACCATATGCCAAGAATAGTTCTAGGGACTGGAGATTAATTAGTAAGTAAGAATGACTCCCTTATGGAGTTAATATTCTAGAAACGGTGAGTGGGAACATGTAATCAATTGAAAAAAACAAGATAATTATGGATGGTCAACAGCGCTTAAAAATAAACAATGTGAAAGGACAGAGAGTAAATAATTAATATTACAAATTATAATGGTTTAATCATATGTAACTGATGCTACCCTGCAATAGGTGTATTAAAAGAAAAGAATTGCATAAAACAATCACATCTTCTAAGTTCTCTTTTAGGTTTCGTAACATGCTTAACACGTTAGAAGACGTTTAAAAAATCATTAGGGCCAACATTAATTTTGAAAGACTAGCTGAAGAGATAAAATTATGAAACAATTGGTGGGATGAAAACTATTTTAGTTTTAAGGCATTCTATATGGCTCACAGGGATTCTCTGAACATGAATGCCAACATTTTTAGTATACTTTGACATTCTAAAGGAATGCTACAAACAATATATTTAAATTTTTTTAAAAATTTAATTTTAAATTCCAAGTTGTCTTATGATACTATGAACAGAGTTAAAGCAAAAAAAAAAAAAAAAAAAAAAGAATATTTGAAACTACTTACTAAGGTTTCCAGCTACAATTGAAATTACTGTTTACTAATTGGAGCCCTGAGCTACACCTAACCCAACAATACAGGCCTTACCTTTCTGTTTTAAGTGCTAATTGTTGCTGTTATTATTCTGAAATCCTTAGCCCTTGAAAGGAAATTCCCAACTCTACTAGGATCTACCTACTGGCATTGCCAATGCCATTTTAACAACTGGTTTCTGCTGCCTTATTTTGTATACCTGACAGGTTTATGGGGTTTGTAAATGCTGAATAGGATTAATTACCATGGCACTCCCAGACAGCCCTCACTTATCTCCTTCTCTACCCAAACAAAGGCTTATTTATTTGCATTTAGTTTGTTTCCACTAAAATAGCATTTTATCTATGGGATAAAACAATTCTTACCAATCTCATTATACATAAATATGTTGACTAGCTACAAGAACCCTTTTAAAAATCTTTAAAACTGTAATAGGCTTAACAACTCAAAATAAAGACTAACTGTCCATTCCCTATGTAATAGTTTTAATAAATTTTAAAGAAAATGGATATGTACAAAGTCTGCAAAGACATCAGCACCATGCCTATCCTGTTAGCTTAAAAATATCTAGCGTTATTTATTCTTGCTTTTTTATTTAATTTTGTAAATGAATTCACATATGGTAGTCATTGAGCAAATGGCTCTTTAAGTCAAATATATATAACGTAATAATCTAAATCCTGAGAACAAGTAGTTCCTTTTGTTATTTTAATAAACAGTTGTCATGTGTGCACATTAAGGAAATATTTCATTCTAATATGTATTCCTAATGTGAATCAGCTTATTAAGATGAGAATCTAAATGAAGAAAAAAGCTAAATCAATATACTCAATACAGCTGCTAATTTAAACTCAGACTCACAAGGGAATGACTTTGCATACTTAAACTCCATGGGTGGTTATTTTATGAAATGGGGAGAAGGCTGAGGAACACATTTGCCAAGCCATTAGCACCATTTCACTTCAAGAACTCTACGTTGGCTGCTCTTAAATTAAGCAAGGAGAATTTTAGGCTGAGGTTGGCTCTAATGCCTTGGCACATACAATACAACCAACCCCTAAACCTGTAAATGCCTCAAGGTTATGAAATCAAAACCTAAGGACAACCAGTCACAAACAACTAGGCTTTAATCTGTAGCCAATTAGTACTTTCCTTACTTTGCTTTCACCTTCTCTCTGTAAAAGTTTTCCCTAGCTCCCCTCCGCAGAATGCTTCTAACAACTTTTGGTATGGCGCTGCCACATTTGAATGGATTTTTGCTCAGATAAACTCAACATTTTAATATGTTTCAGTTTATCTTTTAACATTGCTAATAAACTCAAGGGTGCCATTCTGCTGAGTGAAGTCTGCGTATGTATCCCCTCATTTTACTCTGAGGAACCATGATGCAAGAAGTAGTTGTCCTTTCTCTAAGGGACAATTTATACAAATTCCCTTGTGCTTCTAACCCTGGTTAACCTCTGTGACCCTATAAAATCCAAGTCTCCCCATATTGCTCTGCACACTTCCCAATCTAACCTAATCTCATTTCCTTTCCAACTCAAACCCATCATAGTATCCTCTGTAAATCCTGCTCTCTGATCAGAAAATTCTCTTTTGGCTTCTATTTTTATGAAAACATGTTCTTCACCATACTGACTTTAAGAAAATCTGGCTACCCCTTAAGAAAACCAGTTGTCCAATAATTTTAACAATTGGAGACTAATTTTTTTCTCATGTCTATTCTACCTCAATGGAAGGAAGATGGTCAAAAATTAAATGCTTCCCTCTTGGCACTTCTGGATTTCTTCCTCCTCCCAAATGAGTTTTCTTTCATCAGATAGATAGATAGATAGATAGATAGATAGATAGACAGATGGATGGATGATAAATAGAAGCTACTCCTTTGAATGTCAGGTCATTCAGTTACATAATTCTTTCCTATTCTCTCCCCATAATTCACCAATGATTTACCCCTCAATTCACAATATTTCTGTCTACCTTAACTCTTTATCAATATCCCCAGAAACTTCAAAATGCATATGAATAAACCACCAGGAAGAGTTCTATGCTTCTTTTCATAGCAAATGATCATTAACCTTCTCTCTTCCAATGAACTTTTCCTACATACCAGCCTGCCAAAAGGGATGTGATCATACCTTAGGTCACTTCATCCTGAAATCCTCATTTCAAGCATTACAGGTCTATTTTCAATAACATATGTTCTTAAAACCATAAATGTGTTACTGTGTAGCTGAGCGCCTGACCATACTAGTCACATACACAATACTTAGGGGAGAAACCCTGTTTGTTATTATGTTTCAAATAAAGATTATACTTTACATTTGTTAAGGCTTTTTCAGTGAGCTATTATCCTATGAGACATACATTTGAATATTAAGCAAATTTGCAGCATATTGCTACAAGGACAATTTTCACTGAAGCAAGCATTAGTAAAGCTCAGATTTCACCATAGACCCAAAGAGAGCCCTGAATTCTTGCTGTTGGAGAAGGCAATTTAAGAGAAGCAGGAGAGAGATACAGGTAATAGAGATGAACCTCAGACACTTGTTTAGATTTGGGGAATGGAACTAAGAGAGAACACCAAACAAGCAAAGTTTCACACCGTCAGCCTGGTCTTTGGAAAGAGCCAGAAAATTTGATTTCGCCTTTAGTGCATAAAACCGGTTACTGGCTGAGACCACTCAGTACTACCACCTCATTCTGAATAGGACCCAGGCAGTATAGCACAGATTTAAGAAAAGATACAGGGCTGCCTAGACCAAAGTAAATTAAATGTCCATTTACCCGTTGTCAATAAAGAGAGAAGAGACATCTTAAAACAAAAATGCTCAACAAATACTTTAAATGTGATTGAAATATTACCTTTGTCATACAGTAATTAAGACACGTATATGGGAGAGGAGAGAGTGATGAACTGTTCTGTTCCTGTAAAAATGCTCCCACACTCTCCCCTGTCATCCAACCCCATGTCCCTCAGGAAGGCAAAAATCCTCACCAAGGGGGAAAATGGACATCATACACACTTGAGGAAAGAGAGAGAGGTGGGATTTTGCTTGGTTCTGAGGGTATAAAAAATAAGGCAGAAGACAGAAGATAAGAATTTCTAGTAGTCTCAGGGATTGAAGACTTATTTGCCAAAGGAAAGACTGTGCCAGATATGGCTTTATTTCTTTTTTAACATCTTTATTGGAGTACAATTGCTTTACAATGGTGTGTTAGTTTCTGCTGTATAATAAAGTGAATCAGCTATATGTATACATATATCCCCATATCTCCTCCCTCTTGCACAGATCGGTTTTTGATGTTGGTGTTATTATATTCTATAACTTGCCATTAGTTTTTAAGAAAGGCACATAGATGTTGGTAACTATTGAAAGTGAAGTATTTGGTTATACACATTTAGGGGGAGAATATAAATAAAACAGAACTATATTGTTTTGAGTGATAAGGAATTTGGAGCCCCAGGGAAAATTAAGGAGTTGAAACTGAGAGATAGACTTGGGTCCTGCATCTGTGGTACAGAAAATGCAAGGCATGATCTGGACAGAGCACAAAGAAAGGAAAAGTGTACAAAGTGCTTCATCTAAACTGGATTTCAATGTGTGATTTGTGTAATATGGGATATAATCCCATCCTCTACCACCCTATACATCTTCAGTCATTCAACCAAGTACATATTGCTTTTTGCAAATGGATTGTGTGTGTGTGTGTAGCTCAAAAAGAAATGCAAAGGGAATGACAGACATCTGGATTATAGAAACGTAATAGTATTATTACAATTACTACTACTATTATCATTACTCAGTTACTGTACTATACTAACTGAGGACTTATATATTTTTAAAATATTTAAATTGTAAAATATAGTCAATTAAAGCATATTGTTTCTTTCATAACACATCTATGTCTGTCTTAATCAAGATATTGCTTTCAATTATTTCTTATAACTTGGCTTTATGGGCAAGAAAAAACTGCACAAAACTAGGTATTTTACAGTTTGACAGGTAAGGATATTTTAGTATAATATATATCAGCATCTTAAAAACAAAATATATATGATACTTATTTAAAGTTTAGTTCAATTTAACATCATATCTGTAAAGACAGGGGCACTATATACTCTGGAGAAAAATGCCCAACACCACAGTGGTTGCAGAATGATGCCATGTACTTGTCTCTAGCCTAGAACTCAGGATTTAACAACATTCATACTAGCTACGTGAGATAAGCAGATGAGTACTTCAAATGATGTGAGCAAAATAAATAATGAATAAATAAATAAAACATGCTACCATTTATTTTTCCTAATTTCTTGGAATAACCAAACTATTTTTCTTCTTTTGTAAGAAACATTTTTTCATTGTGAAAATTGGTATTAAAATGCTTGCATATTTAATAACGTGTACATAGATTTCTGGGTTATAATGGCCGATTTGTTCTCACCTATCAGCTGATTGTAAACATTAAAAAATGCAGGGCTTCCCTGGTGGCGTAGTGGTTGAGAATCTGCCTGCCAATGCAGGGGACATGGGCTCAAGCCCTGGTCTGGGAAGATCCCACATGCTGCGGAGCAACTGGGCCCGTGAGCCACAATTACTGAGCCTGTGCTCCGCAACAACAGAGGCCGCGATAGTGAGAGGCGTGCGCACCATGATGAAGAGTGGCCCCCGCTTGCCACAACTAGAGAAAGCCCATGCACAGAAACGAAGACCCAACACAGCCATAAATAAATAAATAAATACATTTTAAAAAAATGCAAAGGATGAACTGGATGGAAATATTGATCAGTTGCTCATCCACTAACTCAAGCATGTGTGCCCTCTTTATATTTCCATTATCCTCCACGGTATGCACAGGAAACTTAGATTGGAAAATTTAATTAGAGCTAACAATTACATCATGTTTTCTATGTGCTAGTTATGTTTCTAAGAAGTCTACATTTTCAAAATAATATCAATATCACATCCAGCTTACATACTAGGTGTTATTATCATTGTTGATATGTAGAAAGGGAAGTTGGGACACAGAGAGTTTGGGTCATTTGCTAAAGGTTGCACAGGAATTAAGTAGTAGATATGAGTCCAGGTTCTATAATCAAAGTTCTTAAACTGTGATACTATAGATCTTACCCCCTTTAACTATTGCTTTTTATTATCTCTTTCTTCTCTCAACTACCTCTAGTTTCCAATTTACTTGAAAATCTGCAAGACAAGCTTTAGAATATATATTCATTATGTGGAGTATGAACAGAACACGGGCAGCCAGCTTTTATGCTGAATTTATAAAACCTCAAAGCCAAATTACGTTCATTAATTTTTACTTGCCATTGGCAGTATCTTGGAATTACAGATTACATTTCTGCTAATAATAGCTTGTAAATTATTAGCAGACACCATTAAGATCCTTTTCCCTTTTACTCTTTTAATTTAAATTATTTTGAAACTTGATATTAAATGAGGATATTATATGTTTCCAAGCTGATTTTTAAAGTCATATACATTATTGACTTTAATATTATAATACTTGGAATACAAGTTCTTTAAAAGCACCTGTAACCTAAAAAGACACAAGTCAAAAACAATATTTATGCTCGTAAGAGCTAGAAATGTATTATATCTTTTCCACGGCGTCAGTTACAACCTTCTGGTTTTTTCACAGCTGATTGCTGACAGATGAGACGCTAACATTTCCACTCTATAAAGCTGAAGGAAGGACTGGGGCATGTCTTCAGGGGTTAGTAAGTATTACCTCCCCAGATCCTTCCTTGCCTGTACCTTGTGGATGGTCAACATATAAACAGGATTCTGAAGATCCTTTCTGCTCTCACATGATAACTTTCAGATGAATTGGAAGGGCACTTTTCAGATGTAAAAGCAAATCCAAATCAAAGGTAACAGGAAAAACAAAACTAAACGTTGTAGCAGATGACTTTATTATGGGTTGTGCTCTGTCCTCCCCAAAGATATGTTCAAGTCTTAACCCTGAGGACTTCAGAATGTAAACTTTTTTGGAAATAGGGTCATTGAAGATGTAATTAGATACTGTAAGATGTGGTCCTGCTAGAGTAGGGTGGACCTTCAGTCCAATATGACTGGTATCTTTGAAGAAGGGACAAAATGATGCGAAAACAAATACACAGAGAGAAGCTATTTGACTGCAGAGGAAGGGACTAGAGTGATGCACCTACAAGCCAAGGAATGCCTGGCACTACCGGAAGCTGAAAGAGGCAAGAAAAGACTCTCCCCCGCAAGAGGCTTCAGATAGAGCATAGCCCTGCCAACACCTCCACCTCAGACGCTGAGCCTCCAGAACTGACAGAGAGGTTGTCTGAGCCACCCAGTTTGCGGTACTTTGTTATGGCCACCCTAGGAAACTAATATAAACTTGGATGTAGCAGAAACTTGAAACAATTATAGGTGAGTGATGTCAATGTCATTTTCCAGTGATGAGCAATTTTCTCTTTGGACTCAGAAGTGGGTCCTAGATTTGGTCAGATCATGTGTCACACCCAACCACTGGTTAAAGTAGTGTAGACATGTTAATGAAAACTAAAAACTATTATAAAATTAAAAAGAAACAAAACCAAAAACACAATATATTTGAATATGTCAGACATGCATAGATCCAAGTGACATGCCTTAATTATAAATTCATTTTAAGTGAATTACGTCATTACTAGAAATGTAAAATTCTAAAGAGTTTCATTCTTGAAAAATAAATTATGACATGTATGACAACATGAATATCTTAATTAAAAGTTGTCTAACTTTACCTTAAAATTCCAGAGTTTCATTCCTTGAATCCCAGGGCCTGGGACTTAGTAACTACTCATTAAATGTAAGCTGAATTAAAGAAGATAATGAAAACGGTGTGTTTTTTAATTACCTAGAATGACAAGTCAATTTGCTCACAAGGTCACTTTGACATGAAGTCTCTAAACTAAGTTACACTATCCTAAAACTTGAAATACTTGCATAATAAGACCGATATTCCACATTGTTGGATTTTTTTAAGTAAGCCATAAAATTAAATATGAAATGTGAATGGCATGATGTTGTGGAAATAGACAATTGAATTTTTTTTTTGAAAACTATATTTCCTGTTAAGCACAGCAGCAAAATCCACCTTAAGATCCACTATAGGAATTATCATGGACTCAGCAACACTCCTCAGGGCTATCACCAATTTCCTAGTCGCCCTGGAGTGGCTTATTCTCTCCTTTGCTCCCTAAAAACCTATATATATTTGTGGAGAAATTTTATGTCCATCATTTTACATTTCCATCACTATACACAAGTAATTTAGGTTCTTAAATCTGGGTATTTCAGTTTCCTTCAGCAGTCTGTCTCAGTAACACACACATTAAAATATTTCTAATTTTCCAAAATGGCTCACATAAAGACCTTTTGTCTATTAAAATATTCTCTTCTCTTTAATAACAATTTGTCTATATGTATCATTTTGGTGGCAATTTTCAAAGAAATGAAATTTAATAATGTTGACATAATATTAAAATCAGATTTAATATACCTGATCTTTGATAATTAAAAAGGTACTGGAGTAGGTCAATAATTGAATACCTTCTTAAATCACTTATTTACAATATGTTATAGATGTACTCAATTGCTGTTCAGTAATGCTCTTGAATACCAGATAAACAAGCTTCCATTGACTGACAGAAAATTAAACATTACAAAAGCTCCAGAATATATCTGGAGATATTTTATAAATTCTATAAGAGAGAACTGGCAATTCCTTTAGGTATTTAAGGTATAGAAACCAGTCAAAAGTAGGTTATCTCTTTTAAATTGTACAACATCATATAAATGTTACTTAAAATTAATACTGCTGATAGAGTAGTCAAACTTTTCTCTTAAAAATATTTTATGTCTATAGTAAAATTATATGAATAAAAATATTTTTATTTATATAGCATAAATTCACACAAATGTAAATATATTGCATATGCTATACTTAAATTAGCTTGTTAATTTAGTCATTAATCCTACCTGAGTTAGTTCATTGATATCTACAAGTCCATTACTGTCGGCATCAAAATATTTAAACATTTGATCCACCAGCAACTTCTTCCGAAATACGTCATCACCGTTAGGGTTTTCATTGTCTTGTGTAACATATTTTTGATTTTGTAAATCTAAAAGCATGCTTTTCATCTTGCTGTATTCAGTGGCCTCGCAGTTATCTCCTGTAACAAAAGAACTAAGTTATTTTCAAAACAATATTATTAGAAAGGAATCATTTATTTTATTAATGTTTTAAGCTGATATCTAGTAGCATACTTTGTACATAATATTTATGTTTCTACTTGCATACTTTACTACTTGTACAAGGAAAAAAGAATGGGCTATTTACATGAGAGGATAGAAAATTTTCATTAGTATCAAATCCAATAACAACACAAATACTGTGTGTTTTCTCGATGACAAAGTCATTGATTCTATGAATGTACATAGAAAAACATGATAGCTTCAATTGGCTCCAATGTTTAAATACACTACCTTAGTTTAACTCCTCACTATACATGTCTACAGTGATAATTTCACAGGTTTTGAACATGAGGTTCAGGGAGATGAAATGGCTCACCCAAACAAAGGGTTAGATTGTGCTGGATTTTGTGCTTAAACTGATATATATATCTGGCTCCAAAAGAGTATAGTAAGTTTTAAATTGGAAATATATATATTTTTTACATTTGGATTTGTTTTGAAGAAGTTTGTGTGTATTTACATTTTTTCTTGATTCTATTTTTTTTATTTTGTTTTGCGGTACGCGGGCCTCTCACTGTTGGGGCCTCTCCCGTTGCAGAGCACAGGCTCCGGACGCGCAGGCTCAGCGGCCATGGCTCACGGGCCCAGCCGCTCCGCGGCATGTGGGATCTTCCCGGACCGGGGCACGAACCCGTGTCCCCTGCATCGGCAGGCGGACCCTCAACCACTGCGCCACCAGGGAAGCCCTCTTGATTCTATTTTTAATGATGCTAAGCTCATATTTGTTTTCTTACAAAAGTTTATTTATTTACTTATTTTTCTGATATTCATCTATTTCTCCATTTAGAGTCTTGGTGTATAATATGAAATATGTTTCCATTTTGTATCTTGAAGTCTTAACCTGTCAATTTCATTTCCACAGCTAAAGTATGAGCTTACTGAAGTAACAACACATTACAGATTTTCAGTATCTCCCATAAAATAACCAGCAGAACACTGGGAACTTCACAGTTAATGGAAATTGTTGCTTGGCTTAATATCTTCAAAAATAACTGCAATTGCTCTAATATCTTGACATCATTATTTTACAAAGGATTTTTCTTACGACAGTCTCCATGCTGATGTCTTTATAACACATTGAAATGAAATGTGCTTACTATTGATAGCAAATGTGATATAAAATGTATACAGAAAATACAATGTGTAATGTAATTTATTAATGAAAAAGTAGGCATTATATTAGCTGAGAATTTTCACAATATATTTTTTAGGAAAAAACCTAGCCTTATAGTTGTAGTTCATTTCGACAATTAAGCTGTGACAGAGTCTACAATATTTCTAAAGATTTTAAAATATATGTCTGAGAAGCATGGGGTTGGGGTCTCATTCCTTTTCCTGCCTGACAAGATGGAAAACAATCTCTTCCAGAGAGATGAGAGACTATCTTGTTTTTCAAAGACAGTGAAATGGCTTCTGTTTTTCAGCAATTTTAGTGTTTAGTAATCCTGTCAAGAACTTCATTTTTTACAAGATGTAAACTTTGTACCACAAATTAAGTGAATTTTGCACTATTCTGTTCTCAGTAAAGAATAATAATATGTTTTCATAATAGAACAGAAATCACTGACAAAAGGGAAAAGTAATCAAGTCCAGAGGGATAGGTAACAATTTTGGTGTCTGTGAAAGATGCATAAAAGGAGACTTCAATTACTTGTGCGTGTGTGTGTGCAGCGGGAAGAGGGAGAAAACCATTCCAACAGCCCTCCCTGGGATTTCTGTATTTGACCTGGGACCTGCCTGTCCTTTCATTTGACTGATGGGAAGGAGGATGGAGTCTGGGGGAAGTGACCTGTGTCTATCCATGATGAGCAGGTGAGAACATGGGAAATAGAATTTAAGTGCTGAACACCTTTTAACTAATATTTGAAATTTGGTGTGAGGAGATACAATTTTAGGTTGTTACACTCTAATTTTGATCAAATCAAGTAATACAATCATCATCATGCTCTCTCTATAGATACTTTTTCCCAAATTGTAAATTCCCTGGCAAGTCCAGGTATTGAGGTAGTTGCTGGCAATCCAAAGAAAACAAAAATAAAAGCATTGCAGTTAAGGTATTCACATTCTATGGAAATGTGCAATAAACAGTCCTAAAATTATGTAACACTTTGTAGAATTTAAAGATTTTAAATAATCGCTGTTACAGATTTTTTTTAGTAATAAATAGATACATCTATTATTAATATATAGATTACCTGTAATGCAGGCTTTCTATGTGCCAGGAACTTTTTATGTATTAAATCACTTAACTCTCATGACAATCCAACAAGAAAGACCTTATAATTACCATTATTTTACAGATGAAGAACTAAGACACAGAGATTAAATAACTTTATCAAAACTACAGAGCTAGAAAGGAGCACAGTGATTTTTACAGCCAGGCAACATCTCTTTTAGCCTTTATTCTCTACTTTTCTCATCTTCAGAACTGAGTTTAAAATCAACTTATACATGGATTCAGTAAATTTGTCCAAGGATTATTTGGAAAGTGAAAAACAAATATAATAATAAACTCCGGGCAATATCATTGCTTAAATTGCAGGTAGAGAAAAAAGAACTTGCAATGGGAGAGAGAGAAAAAGAAAAGGAGTATCTGAGAAATAGCAAGAAAACTATAAGTACTGAAGAGGAAGCTAACAGGAAAAGAACTTTTCAAGAAAGAGGGTGTGATGAAAGGTTAAATGTTTCAGAGTAAAAATAAGATAAGAAATGAAACCTGCTCATTAGATTCCTTAAGTTGGAGGTAACTGATGACAATAAAGGGAAATTTTAGTGAATAAATGGAAAAGTCCTATTACAATAGGTTAAAATGAGTAAAAACAAAATGACGATTTGGAAATATTAAATGTTTACTACCCTTTTAATAAGGATCAATATAAGAAATAGAATTAATGAAAAAGAATAGATATATAGAAATAAACATCAATGTATATTAAGAAATCATGGCCTCATCCAAGAATAATTTCAAGAAGGAAGTTAAGAAATTTTAGTTTGTTGATTTGTTTGCTTTGGTAGGATTCCTTTCTCAATACTTAATCAACCCATGGTGTTAGGAAAAGAAACCTGACACCTGCTGGCGTTAGGCAGCGAAAGGAAAGAGAACTTCTGGACTCACTTGGTGCTCTTGGAGACCAGTAAGAGATCACCTCTGCTGTGCCTGTTCTAGACACTGAGGACAAGATGAATGAGGTCGCCACCTGATGGTACCTATACCATCCTCCTGCCTATGAATGCAGATTCCAGGGCTGTGCTGACTCTGGACTCAGAGTGATGCTAGGGCAGTTAAAATCCACCAGGTCTTGTGGGGCCTGGAAGAAAGCAGAATCTCTGACTTTCTTTTTTTTTTTTTTAACTTTTTTTCTCATTTAAGTAATAGATTCATAATTTTATTCCAACTAAACTATTTTGTGAAACAAAAAACATGCTTGATAATGCCACATGGCCAAAACATGCATGGTATTTCTGTATTCTTATTATGTGCACAAGTTCTCACTTGTTTTTTCTAATTAATTTTTATCGGAGTATACTTGATTTATAATGTTGTGTTAGTTTCTGCTGTACAGCAAAGTGAATCAGTCATACATATATACATACCCGCTCTTTTTTAGATTCTGTTCCCATATAGGTCATTACAGAGTATTGAGTAGAGTTCCTCATGCTGTACAGCAGTTATTGTTGGTTACCTATTTTATATATAGCAGTGTGTGTATGTCAATCCCAATCTCCCAATTTATCCCTCCCCCCTCCCCCGCTTTCCCCCTTGGTAACCATAAGTTTGTTTTCTACATCTGTGACTCTGTTTCTGTTTTGTAAATAGGTTCATGTGTACCCTTTTTTAGATTCCACATGTAAGTGATATCCTGTGAGATTTGTGTTTCTCATTCTGACTCTGACTTTCAAATGGTCGAACCTGTGTATTGGCAAGGCTTCTCCAAGACTCTACTGAACTGAGGATAATTACATTTTATATATCTGATAGTACCACCATCAGTTTTGAGTACATGATAAGTGCTCAAAATTATAGATTCTATCAATTATGCTTAACACTACTTTTTCAAAGCCTGTAATTTGTTCTTATCTCTTTGAAATTACACTTTTATCCTTCCCTTCCATCCATCATTAAGAAGTACCAATTCCTTTCAACATAAAAATAATCAAATCTAAGTATATAAGAATATTACTTGCCTCTTTTTAGCATTTATATTTCAAATTTGATTAATATGATCCTAATATAAGCTGAAATATTAGAAATTAAAAGGATACAAATTAAATGTTTTTATTTTAGCATCAATTCTTTTCATGTATTAGAATGCATACTAGAATTGTTTTTTCATCAAACTATTAAACAATTGCTAAAAGAAAACTTTTACACCTTTTTCATATGTAAACAGTTTTTAAAATGTAAATATTTTCTAAAATGTGTTTTAGAAAAATACTTTGCATTTATAACAAAAGGAATGTATGAAAACTTTAGTATGTTGATTTAATATGCATCTATGAATAAATTCAACATGGAAAACTATTACATTTAAATTCATTTTTAAATTCATTGTTAAACTGTGTGTTTGAAGGAATTAAAATTATCTTGGTTAAAAGTAGTCTGAACAAAATTAAAATAAACTTTAACGAGTATCTACTAAAATATGGAAAATCTAATGGTGTAAATTGTTTTATATTACATAAACTTTACTTAAAAGTTCTTATTAAAACATGTTTACAGTTACACATAAGATTAATGTAAAACTATTATGTTTCAGATACTAGTCTAATTCTGGAAATTTACTAATACAAGCACACCTACACATACCACTTCACAACTTTCTACATTTGAAGAGCCATGATTTCCTCATGGAGAGGGAATTTTTTTTTTAAACAATAGACTTTACTTTTCAGAGCAGTTTTATTTTCATAGAAAAATTGAGCAGAAAATACAGATTTTCCATGTACCCTTTGCCCCCCCAATATGCACAGACTCCCCCACTATCAACTTCCCCACAAAAATTGATGAACTTACAGTGACGTCATTGTCACAAAAACCCCTATATTAGAGTTCATTAGTACATAGGGTTCTTGGTGTTATATACTCCATGGGTCTTAATAAATGTATAATGACATGTGTGTACCTGTACCTACAGAGTAGTTTCACTGCCCTAAAGATCCTCTGTGCTCTCTGCCTATTCATCTCTCCATCCTCCTTAACCCCTGAGAAACACTGACCTTTTTACTGTCTCCATAGTTCTGCCTTTTCCAGACTGTCATAGATTTGGAATTATATACAATATGTAGACTTCTCAGATTGGCTTCTGAGAAGTCAATGCATTTAAGATTCCTTTGTGTCATGGCTTGTTAGCTCATTTCTTTCTATCACTGAATAACATTCCACTGTCTGCATGGACCACAGTTTATTTATCCACTTAACCTACTGAAGGACATCTTTATTGCTTCCAAGTTTTGGCAATTTTGAGTAAAGCTGCTGTAAACATCCATATTTAGGTATCTGTGTGGACTTACATTTTCAAATCCTTATCCTAAGGAGCATAATTACTGGATTGTATGTAAGATTATGTTTAGTTGTGTACAAAATCACCAAACTGTCTTCCAAAATGGCTGTACCAGTTTGCATTCTCATCGGCAATGGATGAGAGTTCCTGTTGCTCCAAACCCTCACCAGCACTTGGTGTTGTCAGTGTTTTGGACTCACCATTACAAAAGGTGTGTAGTTGCGTCACGTTGTCTTACAGGGAATTTTTTAAATGAATGAGGGACTATATTTTACAAGAGACATTGGTTCCATAACCTTTCCCCCACTCTCTGCACACACACAATGTGATTTGGCTTAATTTAACATCTCCTTAAACGTTGTTGACTAGTTAAGTGAAAATGATTAAAAACACAATTAATTCAATTGACATGCTTACTGATTAATTTTGGGAATTACTCTTACTGGAAATAAAAGGAAAGTATTGTGAGTTAAATATTAATTCTCCAAACACTTTGTTCCTTATGATGTAACTTTTTTCAATTATATGCCACATGGTCATTGACAACTGCCTACATCTATACAAGCAGTATTAAAAAGGGGTTTGATTTTCTAGCTTGGCAAATGTGGTATTATAATTTAATAAAGGTGTTCTAGTAACCAGGCCACTTTGCTCTCTTTACCCTGAAAGAACATTAATTAAAATGCTTTTGAGGGACGAGATTAGGCATCCCATGCTCTGTTTTCAATTATATTCTTCAAAGGTGACACACTTTGGAGCAAGTAGGCAGCTTAGCTCTTACTATCCCCACCCTCTCTCATCACCCTCACAAACAGAATCACATATTATAAAGTAAAGATGCAGAGAATGCTGGCAGAAAACACAACAAAATAAAACAGAGCACAATACAATGATGATGGCTATCTAGAATGCTTGGGAACCTTAGTGAAAAATGTATATTTATCTTACCTGAAATAAATACAACTTGTAATAAAATTATCACAATTGCTCAATGTGTGATTTTAATGTTTAGTGAATTAACAGTCTTTTAAGTCATTATCTTTATAGTTAAAACCAAGAAAATACAGTATGCTTCATATGAAAAGGCATACCTCCTATAAAATACATGAGAAGTAGCTAATGATGTCAAACAGTTTATGAAATAAGTTTTTCCTAATTAATTATTGTTTGTTTTCTGGCAACCTTTCTACAAATATTTTGTACACAATATGAAGGACTTTCATCTTTTCACATTTTTGCAATTGCTGTTAAAGTATGAGTGCATGTTGCCTTAAAAATTATACTACACAGTTCTTACAGGTCTCATTGTGGTAGTCTGTGTTTTATAGAAGTTTTAAATTTTGATTTATATTATCTGGATTTATAATATTTCAAGGAGTAAAGATATATAAAGGATATTCTTGAATTTTTAAAAAATTTGATGAAAGTAATTTAAAAAAGTAATCAGGTTACGAAAAAGTGTCTATCCCTTAATCAAGTAGAGTCAAAACTAAGAGTCGGCGCGCGCGTGTGCGGGAGGGGGCGGGTGGGGAAGGATCGCCAGCGAGATCCCGAGGCTAGGCTCGCGTGCCCGCCCCCTCCCCCATCCTGGCCCCCAGCTCCCACCGGGTCGGCCCGGCTCAGCCATGATCAAGGCGATCCTCATCTTTAACAACCACGGGAAGCCGCGGCTCTCCAAGTTCTACCAGCCCTACAGTGAAGATACACAACAGCAAATCATCAGGGAGACATTCCATTTGGTATCTAAGAGAGATGAAAATGTTTGTAATCTCCTAGAAGAAGGATTATTAATTGGAGGATCTGACAACAAACTGATTTATTGACATTATGCAACATTATATTTTGTCTTCTGTGTGGATTCTTCAGAAAGTGAACTTGACATTTTAGATCTAATTCAAGTATTTGTGGAAACATTAGACAAGTGTTTTGAAAACGTCTGTGAACTGGATTTAATTTTCCATGTAGACAAGGTTCACAATATTCTTGCAGAAATGGTGATAGAAGGAGGATTATTAATTGGAGGATCTGACAACAAACTGATTTATAGACATTATGCAACATTATATTTTGTCTTCTGTGTGGATTCTTCAGAAAGTGAACTTGACATTTTAGATCTAATTCAAGTATTTGTGGAAACATTAGACAAGTGTTTTGAAAACGTCTGTGAACTGGATTTAATTTTCCATGTAGACAAGGTTCACAATATTCTTGCAGAAATGGTGATGGGGGGAATGGTATTGGAGACCAACATGAATGAGATTGTTACACAAATTGATGCACAAAATAAACTGGAGAAATCTGAGGCTGGCTTAGCGGGAGCTCCAGCCCATGCTGTATCAGCTGTAAAGAATATGAATCTTCCTGAGATCCCAAGAAATATTAACATTGGTGACATCAGTATAAAAGTGCCAAACCTGCCCTCTTTTAAATAAAAAAAATTTTAAAGGCCACTCCCAGGTAAAATCCGGGGGAAAAGTCATCTAAGTTTACCATGCAGCTGTTTACCAAAAATAGAGGAGGAGAGTCTTAACTTCTGCTCTTGGATTTAAGTCAAGGTACTGCATAGAAGTCATGTAAAATCAGTATGGAAGTTCATTGTTGCTTTTCTTGCTCAGTGATTTTGAAGAAATTGAGTAGTTACAGTGTGATTTTTTTCTTTATTCTCTAAACTGCATTCCTATGACCACCTAAGGCATGCCTCTACGTATTGGCTACCACAGTATTTTGAAAAGTGTTTGGGACATTTCTTTAAATTATGTATAACCCAAAATGTTCGTGTTTTGTATGGATCACAAATACAGCATTCCTTAATTCTTTCTGTTATTTGTCAGAATTGTTATTTAAAGAACGCAGTATGTATTGCATGAAAACATTATGACTTTTTCTCTTAGTTTAAATAAACTCCAAGGTAACTGGACTTCCAAAGCAAAAAACAAAAAAAAACAACAAAAAAAACCTAAGACTCATGTAACTCCATTAAGAGCAGGACTCTTTGTACTTCTGAACACTAAATAATCTTGTCCAATAATTTTATCACAGTACCCAATATGTGGTTTTCAATGAAAATTGTATTGTTTGCATTGATCTTACAGAAGGTATGCTATTCATATCTGTGAAGCCATAGGCATATAATGATTTTAATCCAATATATACACAGCAATTATTGTGTGCTGGCACTGTTCTAAGTATTTTACAGACAGCTCATTTAATCTTTAAAATGATCCCGTGAGGTAAGTACAATTACTATACCATCTCCTTGAAACATAATAAGCCCAATAACAGGCTTGACATTTGACTTTACATGAAAGATTAAGACAATTCTGACCCAATAATTGTAAGCGCATCATACTAGTGAACTCAGACATTTCTCATGAGGTACACAGGACTCACAAGTTGCATCTATTTGTCTCTTGAGAAGATAGAGAAGCTTTAGTTATTCTTTCTTTTATGTTACTCTACAAATTTGTGTGAAATTCTGTCAAGAATTTACAGTTTTCTGAGGACTGCCTGCATACACATATTCATGTATATGAATACACATATTCAATAATAAATCATGTGTCTTTTCTCTGCTACACTGAGAGAGAGAGAGGTCTTTTGGTTGGTAGGATTTTTAATTTCCCCAACAATCATTAGGAATGCTGCATAATATTGATAGAAATGACTCTCCAAGCCTGTCTAAACAACATAACTTCAAAAATATGAATCAAATGGAGATACTAACAGGCAAACTTGATAAACCACAATGATAGAGAAACACTGTCATACTTCTAGATGGGAAATGTAGATCAAGCAGCCATTAAGCATAGTGCCTTGGTGTGGAGCAAACCCAGACATATACTCTTACAGGAATATAGTACTCTTCTATAAGCATCAGGTCTAAGGCTACATTTATATACAGTAGAAGATTGAGGTTGAGTTACTTTCTTCCTGAAGTTTATAGTTTGGTGTTAAGTTTCCAAGTTATGAGCATAAGCATATGTCTTTTTCTGGTCACTGAATATCTTATTCAGTCAAGAGTTCATATACGTCTTGTCTCAGAATATCTCAGTTACTCTTTGTCTTATTTATCATAGAAAAATACAAAAATGATAGTAAAAAACAGGATTTCTTCTATGGTTTCTACTTTATATATTTTCTATATAGCCTATTCATTATTTTCCATCAAGCAAACAAAAGAGATAATAGTCATGAATGGGCATCAACCCCCAGCTATGTCTTTATCCTATTAAATTTAACATAAAGAAATATTCTTTCCAAAGTACACCTAATTCTAAGCAACAGTAAATATTCAAATACCATTATACACTAAACATCACAACAGTAACATTTATAGTATTGTTGTTCTTTTGTTTTATGATAAATACTTTCATACAGGCTCAACGCTGAAGTGGGTTAGTATATGTAACAATTAATAGCTTGGATTTGGGAAGAGATCTTTTGTATGTATTGCATGTGTGGGGGGCAATATCACTTTATTGGATTTTTTAATCTTGATACAATGATCATGTACAAATTATTTATTTGAATAAATGTAACCTGTAAAAAACCATGTCCCTGGGGTAGTCACTATGTGTTGTCATTATTTCTTTTAAGAACAGCTGACCTTCAGGAGACATCGTCCAATGAGAATCCTTTGATATTTCACATTTCAATTGGTCATAGCATGGATGCTAGCGCTAACTGCCTCCTCATTGACCCCAAACCAACCAAATAAACACAAATGATTCTACCAATTTGTGTCTCTCTGTATAAAAGGATCACCCAATGCTCTCAAGAGTCCTGGTAGCAGCAGTTAAATAGTTCAGTCATCGACAGAAGACTTCTTCAACTGGACTGCCATTCTCTACTATATAATGATTCTATGGAATATTTCCAAAGTGGACCCCTATTTTTGTCTGAAATTGCAATAACATAAAATACTATATATTAAGAACATTTGGTCATATATTGCCTACATGCAACATCTATTGTTTTGTTTTCTGGAAGACTATAAATGTTATCTGTTCAATTCCTCAGTAGTACATATTCATCGAAATATGATATTATTTGACATTTTATTTTAATTTACACATAGTCACACACAATAAGTAACAAATATTTATTTAGTCCTACACTTTCTTATGGGTATGCATCATGTTTAACAATAGCTCATCATGACCTTGACCAAAGATTTATAAGAGATAGCAAAGGCGGAGGACAAATGATATAAGGGATGTGAATAGGAGGACATGGGGTAATTAATACTGGAAAGTTTCTACATTAAGTATACACTGTGTGTGTCTTCTGTAGAAATTAGGTTTATGAGACAGTGAGTAAATAAATATAGGGAAATGATAAATTAATCTTTTTTTAAAGATAGAGCAATTTCATTCTTTCATTATAGTTCTTTGGAGATATTTTCAACAAAACATAGTAAATATTCCACATATTAGAGAAAACAAACATTTCCTGATGTTAATAATAGAAAAAAATTTGAAAACAAGTTTTCACCAACAAAAACTGAAAAACAGTCATATTTCTGACAGAAAATAGGTCAGATTTGATTCATGGGCAGTTGATGACTTCCTAGTTAGGTCAACGGCAAACATTTTCCATAAATTTATAGCTTAATTTTGTTCATTAAGGTGAAAATTATATTGAGAGTACATGATATGATAAAAGCATTTTATCCAAAATATGGTAGTGGCAAAGGTGTATTGAAATTAATAATAGTTCCCAATGCTTTTGAACATGTATAATAAATAAGGTACCACTAGTAACAACTATAATTAATAGCCATTTAATCAGTCTTGATAAAATATATTTTGAAAGCCTCCCAGAAATTGAGAAAATGAGTAGTCCTAGAGAATGAATAACAGGTACTTTGGTAAGTTGAGTGTTTTCCCCAGCCCTCTAAATTACTGGCTTTCAAAAAGAAAAAAAAAAATGGAGAACTGATGCAGAACCTAATCAAATTGTCAGCTAATTACCAATTTAAAAATAATTTACAACACTGGATTACTGTGTGATTTTTAGCCCATAAACTGGAAAGAGTTCAAATAATCGATTGACCTGTTATGTCAGACAGAGTCCAGTCAAAAAGCAAAACCAAACTAGATATTTCAAACAGGAGACAATATAGGGAACTGGTTTCCCTGTTGTTAAAGCATTAGGTGAAAAATAAAAAACAAAAAAATCTTGAAGTAACTCGGAGACAACTGCAGGAAGTAGCTACACCCTCAAGAGTTGGGGGAATTAGCTTTTAAATGAGATGAATTTGAGGTAATTATGAGATGCTGGTAGAGGCCTCAGTGAGGGAAAAGAAAACATAGTCAGTTAAGAAGCTCTGTAGTCTAAGAAGAAAGGAACGGTTTGATGAATTGGCTTTGTGTCATTGGTGAATGCATGGAAGCTGAAGTCTGACTGTTAAGGGAGGGCATGTGTAAATGTGAAGTAAAGATGTTCCTGGTCAAAACATGACAGTGTGCATTTTTAAGGAGTATTAAGACACTGCTGACTTAAAAAGAGACCACAAAAACGTCTAGTTTGGTGGAAGAAGGAATGAAGATAGATTTATCACACATCTTTATATGCTAAGGCCCATTCCTTAAAAAGGGAAAAATATCAGCTAACTGTAATTGAACGTGGGGGTCTGGCTGCTCACTGCTCAAAAGCAATTAAAAAGGCAAGGCTGGTGAAAAGGAAAGTGTGCTTTATTTTGGAGGCAAGCAATGCAGTGGGGAGGACTCCTGTCCAAAGGCCAACTCACCCCCACTGACAAGCAGTGGGTGAGAGATTTTATAGATGGAGGGATGGGGCTACATGCAGAAACAGCAAAGTCAGCTCTGACAGTCATCTTGAAATTGGTCCTGCAGCAGTCTGACCAGTGTCATCTTGTCATCTTGATGGTTTTAAGTACAGTTTAGTCTTTAGTTCCAGGGTCGGTTTGTTACCGTTTCTTTGAGGCCAGTTCTTGGCATTGTGGCAGCTTATGTCATGGCTACAGCCTGGTCATCATGTAGTTAAATTCTTTTACCTGGCGGGGTTCCAGTATCTACAACACAGCTCACAGGATATGGCTCAGAATATTATCTGTAGCCCTTGAGGAGGAACTAAAAGTCCTTGACTTTGCTTAACGACTGAACTGTTATTATTATTTGGTCTCGTTTGACTGTTTTCCTTTGTTCTGCTTTTTCTCACTTCTTTTATTAAACTTATTCTTTGGCTAAAAGATTTCTACAGACAAAAGGCAGGCTGAGGACGTGGGGGACAAGGATCACAGGGTCCTGCTCCATTTCATAACTGCTGCAAATTAGATAGAAGAAGATGAGGACAAGGGATGTTGTCTTTCTCTGAAATGCAAAAGTTTTCTGTGAAATCCAGCTGACATCTTGATTTTTACCATATGCATGGATGTGTGTGTGTGTGTGTAAATAAAACAAAATCTGTGGTTATATTAATATGAATAAGAACAGTGGTGTAGAGATATATTCCTTTGATATAGTATTGACTTATGTTCACAAAAAGGCTATGGGTTGTTTTATCAAAGTCTAAGATAATGTTATGTAACGAAAAGTTGCTTTTTCATCAAATTGACTTTCTTAAGTTAATTTTGCTACAACCTAAAGGCATATGAGTTTTGAATACGTTTACATAAAAAAATTCATTAAAATGTGTGAAATTTCTAAAGTCAATAGAGAGATGTAAAATTCCCAATTTTCACCTTATGAATAAATAGCAGAAGAGAATGACTTAAGTATTTGTCCTTTCCATGAATTTTTTCAGATGAAAATGAATGACAAACCCCTTGTTTTTAAAGTCATTCATTTTCACAAGTGAGTTGTGGAATTACTTAATAAACACATTTTAAAACGATGTCTGGCTTTCTAGTTTCTGAGGAAAGACGAAAACCAAGATTTTGCCTTTACATACACTCCAAAATTCATATTTATTTAATTTCTTGGTTGAGTTACCGGTTATGAGCAATGGACGAAAAAAACATCCTCTCTTTGAAGATAACATACGTTAATGTACATATGCCTATATTTGTATGTTTGTGTATATAATACAAAATATAAAATGGTTTAGTGTTTTATAATTTAAAAATATAAAATGGTTTAGTGATATTGTATTCTCTCCAATTAAATTTATTTCTTCTTGGCTTCATAATTAAAATAATGACCATAGCTTATGTAATTTGTGTCTAAAGATTTTCACTTGTTGTTTGAATGTCATTTAGGCCATATACTGATTTCTAGTATAGTTTGGTAAATAAGTTTGGAATAAACAAAGACATTATTAGGTGTTTCCAATGGAAAATTACTCATTATTTATAGCATGACTTTCTGGGTTATATGACTTTAGCCTTTCATTGCCTTTGAAATATTTTACTACCTAGTAAATTGCAGATAACTGATACCAATGGAAAATAATTCTTGCCTATGGACTTGCAAATGAATTTTGTCTGGAAAAGATTCAATTGATTTCTATTCCCTTTTAGGTGGAAAAGGCCAGGTTTATGTCTATTTGTAATTTCATTTCCACAATTGTTTACAGCATATAAATGTATGGCTCTTTGACTTCTTTGAACTGATTATAAATCTGCCTAGTTTCCTCTTAAATAATGAGTTAATTAAATATCTAACATGTTAAATTTATATTTGTAAGAAATTCATGATTTTACCTTGAAAAAGTATCCTTTAACATTCTAGATATCTGATTCATTTTTCTTAGAAGAAAAAAAGGATTAATATAAGCTCAAAGTTCTTGTGATTGTTTAAGATATAAGTGATTATATATCACTTATATAATACATAAGTGACTATATATAGGCAAATTTAAATATACTTCCTGCAATATAAACAAAGAATGTAACAAGAAAAGATATTGTAAATAGAAAACTTATAGAACACCTTTCAGTTTTAATTTTTCGATTCTTTATTACTACACAAAATAAGCTTTAAAAAAATAGAACTCACTAACTGAATTAACTTGACCTTTCTAAAGTAAACCTCCTATACTTATTCTACCAGTTTACTCTAAATAAATAGTTCTTTTATTGTTTTTAATCATTAAAACATCCTTTTAAGGAGAAAATAATATAATTTTTTATTTTGGTATACTGAAATAATGCAAAAATATCATGTCTATTATTTCCTAAAGACACGAAATTTTGATTGGTTAGATTCAAAAGAATTTCCAATTACTATGCACTTCTAACAAGGTCCTTTAGACTTTACTGAACCTTCTAGTGAATTAAGAAAAGCACTCAGCTAGGTGGACAAAACTCTGGATACCAAACTTAGCAAGCAAATATTGCCTTTGTGGAAAGAGGAAAAAGCTGGTGAATACAACACTTCATAGACAGAAGAAAGCTCTTCTTGGTGAATATACCCCACCTAGGGTGCCTGGCTTGAAAAGTGAGATGTAGTTTTAATTTCAGCCTTACTCATTGCCTTGGCCCAGTGCCTTTATGCCCTGGACAGCTGATGGCAACCTTGCCTCTATCGTTTTGTACTGGGCATCATTTTTGTATTTCACTTTGAGTAAGTTAAGCATTCTATTATAAATTCTAACAAAGCCCTTTTTCATGAACAAGCCTCTATTTTTTTACACCATTATATGCATTACATTATTATAGTGTTTCATATATCATGTAAAGAGATCAGCCAATAATATTTAAAATAATGATAAAAGTACCATGAAAATACTACTATTAATAGATATCCTCTTAGAGAAAAAAATATCTGATAGACAAGAAAACAAAAGACATAGTTAAAAGCAAATGGTATCATTATTTAGTCAATAACAATTCTACTTAAGAGCAGGCTCTTTTCATATTTTTCATTTTTCTCATTCATAGTATACATTTTATACCAACTTTCTGGAGCTACTACCCCTGATACCACTGACTGATTCCTGTTCTTACCGGGCCTTGGCACCCCAAAGAACAGACAGGATTTGGGCTGATACCCAATACTTGATTCAGGACCAGGTCTCTAGCACAGTTCTATCTTTTTGGAATTCAGCGAGGTTGAGAGACTAAATAAAAAGTTATGTGAGGTATGACCTGAATTTCTATCTTATGTTGATGAACTTTCAATTCATCCTTTTATTTTTTACATCTTTATTGGAGTATTATTGCTTTACAATGTTGTGTTAGTTGCTGCTGTATAACAAAGTGAATCAGCTATACGTATACATATATCCCCATATGACCTCCCTCTTGTGTCTCCCTCCCACCCTCCCTATCCTACCCCTCTAGGGGGTTACAAAGCACCAAGCTGATGTCTCTGTGCTATGTAGCTGCTTCCCACTAACTATTTTACATTCGCTAGTGTATATATGTCAATGCTATTCTCTCATTTCACCTTAGCTTACCCTCCCCTCCCCGTGTCCTCAAGTCATTCTCTATGTTTCTGTCTTTATTCCTGTCCTGCCCTTAGGTGTATTAGAACCATATTTTTTTAGATTCCATATATATGTGTTAGCATATAGTATTTGATTTTTCTTTCTGACTTACTTCACTCTGTATGACAGACTCTAGGTCCATCCACCCCACTACAAATAACTCAATTTCATTTCTCTTTATGGCTGAGTAATATTCCATTGTATATATGTGCCACATCTTCTTTATCCATTCATCTGTCGATGGACACTTACGTCGCTTCCATGTCCTGGCTATTGTAAATAGTGCTGAAATGAAAAGTGTGGTACACGTCACTTTTTGAATTATGGTTTTCTCAGGGTATATGCCCAGTAGTGGGATTGCTGGGTCATATGGTATTTCTATTTTTAGTTTTTTAAGGAACCTCCATACTGTTCTCCATAGTGGCTGTATCAATTTACATTCCCACCAACAGTGCAACAGGGTTCCCTTTTCTCCACTATGTCTTGATTACTGTAGCTTTGTAGTATAGTCTGAAGTCCGGAAGCCTGATTCCTCCAGCTCCATTTTTCTTTCTCAAGATTGCTTTGGCTCTTTCAGGTCTTTTGTGTTTCCATACAAATTATGAAATTTTTTGTTCTAGTTCTGTGAAAAATTCCATTGGTAGTTTGATAAGGATTGCATTGAATCTGTGGATTGCTTTGGGTAGTATAGTCATTTTCACAATGTTGATTCTTCCAAACCAAGAACATGGTATATCTGTTCATATGTTTGTATCGGATTTGATTTCTTTCAACAGTGTCTTATAGTTTTCTGCATGCAGGTCTTTTGTCTCCTTAGGTAGGTTTATTCCTAGGTATTTTATTCTTTTTGTTGCAATAGTAAATGGGAGTGTTTCCTTATTTTCTCCTTCATATTTTTCATCGTTTGTGTGTAGGAATATGAGACATTTCTGTGCATTAGTATTGTATCCTGCTACTTTACCAAATTCATTGATTAGCTCTAGTAGTTTTCTGGTAGCATGTTTAGGATTCTCTAGGTATAGTATCATGTCACCTGCAAACAGTGACAGTTTTACTCTTCTTTTCTGATTTGGATTCTGTTAATTTATTTTTCTTCTCTGATTGCCATGGCTATAACCTCCAAAACTATGTTGAATAATAGTGGTGAGAGTGGGCACCCCTGTCTCATTCATGATCTTAGAGGAAATGGTTTCATTTTTTTCACCATTGAGAATGATGTTGGCTGTGGGTTTGTCATATATGGCCTTTATTATGTTGAGGTAGGTTCCCTCTGTGCCCACTTTCTGGAGAGTTTTTATCATAAATGGGTGTTGAAGTTTGTCAAAAGCTTTTTCTGCATCTACTGAGATTATCATATGGTTTTTAACCTTCAGTTTGTTAATATGGTGTATCACATTGATTGATTTGCGTTTACTGAAGAATCCTTGCATTCCTGGAATAAACCCCACTTGATCATGGTGTATGATCCGTTTAATGTGCTGCTGGATTCTGTTTCCTAGTATTCTGTTGAGGATTTTTGTATCTATGTTCATCAGTGATATTGGTCTGTAGTTTTCTTTCTTTGTGACATCCTTGTCTGGTTTTGGTATCCGAGTGATGGTGGCCTCGTAGAATGAGTTTGGGAGTGTTCCTCCCTCTGCTACATTTTGCAAGAGTTTGAGAAGGACAGGTGTTATCTCTTCTCTAATGTTCGATAGAATTTACCTGTGAAGTCATGTGGTCCTTTGTTTTGTTTGTTGAAAGATTTTTAATCACAGTTTCAATTTCAGTGCTTGTGATTGGTCTGTTCATATTTTCTCTTTCTTCCTGGTTCAGTCTTGGAAGGTTGTACTTTTCTAAAAATGTGTCCTTTTCTTACAGGTTGTCCATTTTATTGCTATATAGTTGCTTGTAGTAGTCTCTCATGATCCTTTGTATTTCTGCAGCATCAGTTATTACTTCTCCTTTTTCATTTCTTATTCTGTTGATTTGAGTCTTCTCCCTTCAAATAATCCATAAATGATGTTTCCCAGACTTGCTCTCAGGGAAGCAAAGAAATATTTGACACTTGATTTGTGGAAATACAACCATCATTTTAAAAGTCCAAGGAGGTACAGCTTTTTAAATAGACCAAGGAAGATGGGAAAAGTGTATACAGGAGGAAAAACAAACAAACAGAAAATATGGAGGAGGGAAATGAGGGAGATTATACTGCACTGAGGAATAAACATTTCACAAATAACTTTTTCTTCTTTCTTTGTTTATTGCAAGGAATTGTCAAAGAGTAATTTGAGAGAATTAGTAATCACAAATTATTTTAAGTAATAGATTTTAAAAAATCAATCTATAGCAGGTTTGGACAAATTTTCCTCTAAAGGGCCACAGAGTAAATATGTTAGGCTTTCTGGTCCATCCCCTCTCTGTCACAGTGTTATATAGCAATGTGTTATACTGTAAAGGCAGACACAAGCATACATGAACAAGTGGTCGTGGCTATGTTCCTATAAAATTTTGTTTAAAAAAGCAGGCTTTGGGCCATAATTTTTTGGCCACTGATCTATAAAATAATGGTATAGCATAGATAGATATCAGTATAAAATGCATTAACATCACGAGTGTTTTTTTGTTGCTGTTCTTAACATTTAAATATACGTATGATATCACTTACACGTGGAATCTAAAATATGTCACAAATGAACCTTTTTATGAAACAGAAACAGACTCACAGACATAGAGAACAAACTTATGGTTACCAAAGGGGAAAGGGGGTGGGGTAGGGATAAATTAGGAGTTTGGGATTAGCAGATACAAACTACTATACCTAAACTAGATAAACAGCAAGTTCCTACTGTATAGCACAGGGAATTAATTCAATACCCTATAATAAACCATAATGGGAAAGAATATGTATATAGACATGCATAATATGTGTATATATGCATGTATATATAGATAACTGAATCACTTTCCTGTATAACAGAAAATAACACAACATTGTAAACCAACTATACTTCAATTTAAAAACAAAAAAAAGGTTTAAGTATAGACTTCTTGGGAATCAGAGGAAAAAACGTGGATATAGCCATATTCAATTATGAATTTAAAAGTAGCAATTTTTTGTTATCTCAATTTAAGAGATCCTCTGTTTGTCATATAAATGTATTTCAAATAATATGTGAGAAATTAACATTTTATGTAAATTCTAGGGATAGTGTCAGAATGGAGGAAGGCTTCTGTATCACATACATCCCAGCAAAGTCACTGATTTTTCTCTACTGTCATAAAAGAGTGGACTAGACCTTGGACTTCTATTGACATAACCTCTTGGTTGTTTCAGGTAAAAACATTTTGTCAAATATAATCAGGGTAAATTTGGTGTTGTATTAATTGCTGAACATAAGACAGAGCTATCATTTACCTAGTGAGCATGGTCAGGAATGCTAGACACACAGGCAATTCGACCCCAAAGAGTATTTTTGGTACAGCTTAAACTTGCTTTTTAGTTATACTGAATGAGGAAATGGGACTCTCAGAAGCAGTAGTTCTTCACCTGTGTTTCACATTACAGTCATTTGAGGAAAATTAACACAACTGATGCCCGGGCCTCATTATGAGAGGTTCTGATTTAATTGATTGGTGGTGAGGTGTGGGCATCAGTGTTTTTTAAAAGCACATTGGGTGATTCACATGTGCAGCCAAGGTGGTGAGCCACTGTTTCCGAGCTTAAATAAATTAAAATCACATCCCTATTAGGGGAAAAACTGAAACTTGACACTAGTTCGGGTGCTAAATTTAGACCATAATCTCACAGTTGCTTCTTCATGCACATAGGCCTATTAGATTATGCAATGGAACAATGCCTTGAGCATTTAGGACTCGTAAGTTGTTTCTATTGCAGTAATTGTAAATCTGAATTAAATTAGCGGAGCTGAAGAAAAATACACTTTTATCAATGAATTGCATTCCAAGTCTCATCCACTTTTAATGCCCAGTTTAAAGGCAACTTAGGCAGTGTCCCCAGTCCTTCAAGAAGAATTATAGAAGCCCTAGCTGAAGCCTATTTTTATTTCTCCCTTTAGACATCTGTAGTGCTTTATCTGAATCATATTTATTTTCTCTTTCTCTCTCTCAATTTACCTTTTATTTTTTAGCCATGCCTTTTTTCCCCTTCTTTTGGACTATGATATGCTGAGGGTAAGGACCATTTATGATTCATTTCCGTATCATCTACAGATTCTTGAATTAGATTTATACATAATAAAATTTCAATTATTTGTCATAAAATACATCAAATACTACTATGTAAATGTTGCACCTTTTTCTATTCTCCTACTATATGCGTATCATTTATAAGATTTATATATGTATAATTGGGGAGTGTGGTGTGGGGTAAGAAGACATGATAACGGTATTGCTAGCATATAAATTATGTTAACTTAATCTTATGTAAATGGATTTAAAAAATATGATATTCTTTTTTAAAATTGATTGGATTAGTCCACTTGTATTCATTATTGACATGTCTGAAGGTGTCACTTGGAAATTAATATGTTGAAATCCTAATGTCCCATGTGATGGTATTAGGAGGTGGGGCATTTGGGAAGTATTAGGTCATGAGGGCGGAATCCTCATAAATGGGATTAGTACTCTTATAAAAGAGGCCCCAGAGAGCTCCCTGATGCTGTCTGGCATGTGAGGACATAGTGAAAAGACAGCTGTTTATGACCGGGAAGCCCTCACCAAACATTGAACTTGCCGATGCCCAGATCTTGAAATTTCCAGCTTCTAGAATGTAGGAAATAAATGTTTGTTGATTATAAGCCTCTAAGTCTGTGATATTTTGTTATAGCAGCTTGAATGGACTAAGAAAATAAGAATAATTGATATCTTTGGAGTTATTTCTATAACTTTTCTTTGTGCTCCCTATTGTCTTTTATGGTATGTTTTCTTTTTGGATATATTGTGTTTATTTGTTCTGTTTTTATTTCATTGTTTTCCTGTTACAGACTTCGAATTTATATACTTTTTCCCCTTATTTTAGTGTTTGCCCTGGGTATCTTATCATACATGTTTACTGTAGAAATATTTTTTATCCTTTTCTGTGTCTGAGAAATTTCAAATTCTTTTCATTAATGGCCCAAATCTTTTATGGCATTATGCTTTTCACTCACTTTTATCAGAGTCTTAAGGAGGTAAGGAGATAAATGCTTAATCTCAGTTGGTTTCCTTTCATCCTGGCTTCTCAATGTCTGTTGTATTTCTCTATCCCTACTAACAGTAGGTAAATTAACTCAGAACTCCTTTATCATTCATCTGAATCTTGCATTCCTTTCCTAACTGCCTAAGTTTTAACTTTCTTTGCTTTCAACCTTGCCAACTTCAATCTAATTACTGTTAAAGTAACCTATAAATTAATATTTTCAGATGTCTTTTCTGCTTTAAACCTTTAAATGGCTCACCATTTCTTTCTATATTAAGTCCAAACAGAAACATGCGACACAGTCCTTCGGACAAGTTGCTAACTCTTCATTTCTAGTGTAGTTACTTTGGATACTTTGAAATTTCTGAGAGCTGACTTTTCATTGGCTGCTCTACTTCTTTTAGCAAAGATTTCATACTGTCTATTCAGCAGGGTCATGGTACAAAAAGCATACTGAAGCTGCATAGTAAGCATTATATTTTACTCAAATTGTTTAAATGTCCATACACACATTAAATTATTAAAAATTAGGCACTATAACATTCTGGGAACTGCTTAATGATATTCAGCACAGCACTTAATTTTCCTAGAACAGTTTGTTTATGTTAATTTGGTTTTAATCAGGTAAAATGCTACTTTCTACCACACTGGCACTATTAGCTATTCTAGTAGGAAAATGACACGTCTTTTCCAAAATTAGAAACTGAAGTAAATATTCAGCCAAACAACCGATCCATTCTGATGATTATATTTCAATTATAAAGTACATGGAGCACTATTAGAAAAATTGG
Source organism: Stenella coeruleoalba (assembly GCF_951394435.1). Lineage (NCBI taxonomy): Eukaryota > Metazoa > Chordata > Mammalia > Artiodactyla > Delphinidae > Stenella > Stenella coeruleoalba. The sequence continues at coordinate 145,588,171 of NC_137149.1, read as the reverse complement.
ACTTTAAATCAAAAGGTGGACTCTATATGCTGTTTTATATGTACTGTGTTTATTAAATAGTTTCAAATACATTTTTTAATGAATGCAGCACTCTCACGAACAGGAAATTACTTTTCTCATAAGTAGCAAAGCCTATTTGTTGCTTTACTAATATGGTATTTTTGAAGGTTTTTCTATTGGAAATACTTCAGTTATAAGCTTCCAGGAATATTATAGTTAAATTAAAAATATAAAAGCAGTGCAAAACATGTTAAGCTGAGATTTGAATTTCATTTTGACTCTTGATGGTTATGCCCATTATATATTATCAGTCAATAAACCCTCCAAGCAAAAGATTTTACATTATGCAAAGCATAATCTCATCATCAAATAAAAGCTCAAACTCATATATCCCTCACTGTGTATATTTTTAAATGCCATATATATGTATATATGCATATATATAAATCTATATGATAATAAAACTACATAATGGGATAGATGTTAGTATTATTTTCCTCTTTTAGATCAGGAAACCATGGCACATGGAAGTTAACTAATTTCATCAGAGTGACAGATTTAAGAAATGGTAGAGCTGGAATTTGAATTTCAGGTAGTTTGGCTAAGAGTCTGCCACTTTATAGTCTGCCCAGTGATAGTGATCAACCTTAGATAATTAAAATTAACAAACTTGACTACAGCCTCCTGTTTCACAAATAATTTTTCTAGTCTATGAAATATGGAAACATCTAAAAAATGGAAAAGAAAAATAGTCTTAAAATCAAAACTTTATCAACCCAAAAACTAATAGAGATATTTCGCTAGTTAGAATTTTGTCAAGGGTTAAAAATTTTTAAAAAGATGGTCATAATAATTTAAAAAGTACTTAGCACTCATGGGAATACAGCAATTGAAGGCATTTTTAAAATGTACTGTTAGTCTGCACCAGTGGTCTCACATTATAGCTCAATTGCAAATTCTCAGCCCCAATCAGTATTTAATGAATCAGAAACTCTAGGTGTATGACCAAATCATTTGTGCTTTAACAAGCACTTCAGGTGATTCAGATGAACACTCAAGTTTGGCAACTTGTTGTGTTCAAGTGTTGTGTTGTGTTGTTTTACACACAACAATATGATTCAGTGATGGGGCCCATTCAGAAACATAAAAAACACACAAAGTTTAAGTAGTTTAGAGATGAGCAGAGTCTCATTTTTAGCATGGCCTGGCATGCCAAATGAACAGGTGTTTGTTTTAATAATCTGAGTTAATAAAAAAAAATTGTACGAATTTGAACTTCTCAACTGTGTGAAGTGGAAAGAAAAGTGTAAATTGTGGAGTTGAGAAGGGGGGTGGAATTTAGACAGACCAGAGACAAAAGGGAAATTATGATGGGCTATGAAGGCATTATAGGAAAATCTAATGGAAGTTCAAAAGATGAACGCTAAATTAGCTTAGATACTGAGACCATATATTCAACTACCAAAAGCCAAGGCGCCCAAGTTAAGAACCTAACTCCAATGTATAAATACTCGTGAATGCGTTAGTGAATCACTGGCTCTTTCTGGGCCTTAGTGTTCTTATTTAATACAGTGATATCAAAACCTAATTCACACATTTTGAAAAGATTAAGTTATATGTGAAGAGTTCACCATAGTTTATGGCACATAACCAAACCCATCCTCCATTAGATTCTCCTTATAATGGAAACAGAACCCATCCCTCATAGTGATGAGTGAGGCATTAGAAATCAAGTAACGATATTTATACTCTACTTACAAATGTTTGGGGTTAGATATTAGTGATATCAATTTAGTTTGAAGATCTTATTTTAAAATGTTCTGATGTTTCCAAAGGTAAAATACATGAAAAAATATAAAAGCTTTTTTGCCTGAACTCTTTTGATAGTGGAAGCAAAGAGATATTTGACTCAAATTGCTTTACTGTCTAACCTTATTCTCCACTTGCCATCTGTTCACAGTCTATACTTTAGTAGAATGTATGGCTTGCCTGATTCCAAAATGGAAATGTAGAAGCAAGACCTAATGTATACATGAATGACAACAACTAATGTAATTGAATATTCACTGTATTATAGGATCCAAAGCTGAGTATTAATACATTTAATCCCTGCAACTCTATTAGGAGATAACTTTTATGTCTTTTTCATGGGCGGGTAAACTATGGCAATAGGGAGTTAAGTCTCCAAAAAAGATACAGTCAGTGAGTATTGGAGCTGGGTTATAAAATCAGGCAGTTAATCTCCAGAATCTATGTATTTAACCACTGTGCCATGATTCAAGACACTTGAAATAAGGATGTTTACAAAGTAATATTGATTCATACCCATAATAGCAATGCAAGTATTGACATAACATTCAGGACATCTGTTCAAATTTAGATTTCCATATCATGCAGATGTAGTACAGAATGCTAGAGGCAGGCTAAGATTAGACTTGGCTAACTGATTATTGAAATAGTGATGTCTCATCTTAAAGAGTTAATTATACGTTTTATTTTATCACTGAAATAAAAATCCCTTTCCCATTTTCATTCCGACTGTTTGTTTCTGAGCTTTAATTTTTAGATGTAATCTCTGAGGAGCTGAAAATGGTTGACCATTAACCATTTACTTATTTTTAAGTAAGTGGTTCACAAGAAAATTTTGCCTCTAAATCTTGCCTCTCTCTAATGGTTAATTTCATCAAATGGGTTAAATATAGTAAATAATACACAAAACCAGTCCAAATGGAGAGATGCACCTCTTAAAGAAGAGGGTGAAAGGAACATTTCCATAGTGACTTTTATCTCCTCTTTTATAATGTAGGCACTAGACCAACACCCACAATCAGCGTCTTTCCTACATTGCCTGGCCAATTTTTACCTTTCAATATTTATGTCAAAGGACATTTCAGAGCCTTCATGTAGACTAAATTTAAATTGTAAAAGAATCTTATAAAAGCAAATGTTTCTCAAGCTGGCAGATGGAAATGAATATACAAAGATCATCTTTCTTTTTTCTTTTTTTTTTTTCTCAATTGGGACAGAATTGCCCTCATTTCTTTACCTCTCAAGTAATGCTAACTTTTAATGTAGATTTTGTTGCATTAAAACTTTGATAAATTAGCACTTTTAAGTGACTGAAATAGTAAATGGAAATTTAAAGTTCATTTCTATTAAGTTTCAGTCATATTTTAAATCAGAAAATGCCATGAAAAATACTAGTCTTTAAAAATGTGAGCAATAAACTGAGTAAGCATGACTGTAAAGGGCTATTCTTCAGGTAGAATGAATATCTTTAATATAAACAACTATTTTATTTAATTTTCATGAGATTCCAAACAATCCCCCCCAAAATAAATCAGTGACTATTGTGAAATATATTGTGGTATATATTTAAGTAGTTGATAAGTTTATCAAAGTTTATGTGAATACATTGTTTAGTTTCTTTTGATAGGAGTTTGGAAATACTGAAAAACATTAGAAAATAAAGATAAATGACAGTGGATATGTTTCATTAAGCAGCTGCAGGGATTGGTATTAGGTGAGAAAAATGATACGCCTGTAATATTATGGAGATGAAAAAATTTAAAAAGCAGCATTTTTGCAGTCCCAGTTTAAAAAAAAAAACTTTTTTGTAAATATCTTAGTTTTTAGATTTTTGTTATCCATGCATTTTTTTTTTTTGTAGGCGGGAAAGTGTTTCTGGGAGGACAAGACTGATGCATAAATTATATAATTCCTCTATGAACTATATTATTCCTTCTTCTTAATCTTTTCATGGCTAGTCTGCAGCATCGCTGGAAAATAGTAGGGGTGACATTTGGTTTTATGTATTCACTCAATGCACATTTACTTTGTGGAGAAATAAATGGGGTCTGACCATCTTTCTCTCATTTTTATGTTTTCTGGGGTCTGGAATTTTCTTTAGAGGAGATCTCAGAGAAATATGAGAGAGAAATCATTTCTGCAATACCAAGAGATCCTTCTGTTTTATCCCTCTATGTTCCTGATGGGAAAGCAAAGTCCTTCCAGACTTTCTAGGGCTCAGATTGCAAATCTCTTATCCAGGACAGTCTTCGGTTTCAAACATACTGTAATCAAAATTTTCAATATGACTGATACATTCTTGTGAAACTGTAGTTGAGTATATCACTTTATGACTGTGTTGTATAAATATTTATAAGTATCTTTCCTAGCTGATACAGTATGTATGATAAAAATAAAAAAGCCTTTTGAGAAAAATGCCTCTACATAGCAGGCATTCCATCAAGTTCCTTGAACACCCGATGAGCTTTGATTGAAATGTCTGAAGGACAGATTAAAAAGAGATTCCTGTTGTGCCTCTCTTGCTCATGTCTTCCTTATCCTCAGCAAATAAACTGAAGGATATGGCATTTTTGAAGATCTTTCTCCTTGTGTGCACAGTATTCAAGGGTAGAATCTTACTTTGTGGTGGTACTCCATCTATGACAGGAGTAAAATCATGCAGTCATCCAAAGGCCTCATGTGTACACTTTTAAACATATTTAGATAGTGTGCTATTCTTTACATATAAAGGAGACTCTTTGAGTCCATCTTCAGTGTTTTCTTGATTAGGAAAATAATGGATTCTTTGGATTCTCCCTTCACATGTGCTTAAAATGCAACCGCATTTGTTTCTGTTTGTTACATGACTGAAATAGGTCTGCTTTGGTCACAAAATGGAAGATGGTTAACTGGCTCCAAAAATTAGTCATAGGATATTGATTGTAGTCACATTAGTCTAAGAATTCCTAAAACCAGGTAGTATAAAGGTACTCTGTGTGTGTGTGTGTGTGTGTCTGCGTGTGTGTGTGTGTGTGTACTGATAATATTTTCTAAATCTAACACAGTGAACCCATTTATAATTTTCTAAACCAGAGGACTTTGGCAAATGATGAGTGAGGCAGTGCTGTCAGGGGAAATGATGTGGAGCTCTCACTTTGCTCTACTCTACGGCCCATCTATCTCGTTAGGTAAAAAGAGGTAATAAACTTTACTGTGTGAGCAGTTTTCTTAAGCCTATATGTTCCATCCTTCCAAATCTTATGGTATTAATTATCTTTATTATTAGATCAATACCTAGGATGCTCTGCTGTATATTAAGCAAAATTTAAAGGCTGGCAGGTGCTATGTTTCAAAGAGTGTCTTTAATTCATGTCTTGCTGCTGGTAAAGTACAGATGACAAATAACACAAATGCTGTTATTAAAAAGAGGAACTCCATTCATATGTGAATGGGAAGACTAAAAAAACTCATTCTGTACCATCTCTAATGATTTTCATGGCATTATTGAGCAGAAGGATGCCTCCTGAATCCATTCTTAAAGATAGCTGAGTTGTATATATTTTGTGGCAATAGATTTAAAATAATTTTTGAAACTTAATAATCCACTATCTGTGAAAGATTATTTTGTCCTATTATTTATACTAAGAATCCACAGAGAGAATTAAGGTATAAGGCACATATATTGAGTTTTGATATCCTAGTATCTAGTATATTTTATACTTGTTGGTTTACAAATCCAAAAGTGAATTAATTTGCAGCTGTACTGAAGAGAATGCTGCATGAGTTCTGCATAAGGCATTCCAAAAATCACTTAAACCTTTATTCTATTTCTGTGCCTGGGAGTGCTCAGTGTTTATCACTGACGTTGTGATTGATTAACTGGCTAAAATTAATCATCTAGCATAACAAGCTTCAGAGTCATGCTTGAAATCCATATAAAAAGAATTCATAAAAATAAAACATTGGAACTTAATAGGTTGTAACTTTTTGAAGAAAGGTAATATACAATATACAAAAGACAATATGTGTATTGTCTTTTAATATCTATGATCCTGTGAAACAATGATGATCAAATATTCTGTTACTGACACTGACTCTTCAAAATGATCAAATTTCAAAGTTTCAAGTTTCAAAATATTCAAAAACACTCATGGTGGTGACAATCACTTTTAAATATAACAAGTAAGTTTGCATGAACAGATGCTTTTCTCCATGCAAAGCTAGTGATCAATAATTTATACAAAAATTATAGTAATAATATTTTAATAATTTCCAATTGCTGCCCTAACAAATTATTACAATTTAGCCAGTATAAAACAACTCAATTTTATCATTCCACAGTTTCTCTAGGTCAGATGTCCAGGTCTAGTATAGTTCAGCTGGGTCCTCTGATATGAGTTTCTCAAGGCTTAAATCAAGGTGTCAGCTGGGTTGCAGTCCTATCTAAAGGCTCTATGGATAAATCTACTTCCAAGCTCATGCAGGCTGTTGGCCAAATTCAGTCCTTGAAATTGTAGGACTGAAGTTTCCTTGCTGTCCCTTTTAGCTCCAAAGGCCTCTCTGTTCTCAGCACTCAGCAATGGCACTTCAAATCCTTCTGATGCTTCATATCTCTCTGATGTTCCCTTCTGCTGCTTCTCTCTGATTTCTGGATTAAGGGCCCTTGTGACTAGTTAACCCCATCCAGATAATGCAGTGTACTCTCTCTACTTTTAGGACCCTAATTATAACTATATTGTCAGTATTCATTTTGCCGTTTAATATAACTTATTAACAGAGTCCATGGATTGGATGTGGGTGTCTTTGGAGGTGAGGGAGAGTTTCTGCCTACCACAGAATTTGGGGGGTTATTTTACATATCCAATTTTTTACAATTGAATTACTTCAACCATATTTTATTTTCAAATTCCAATTACTCACTGAAGTTTATCAAAAAAAAAAATGTGCCAAAATATATATTGAGCAGTTCCTCTTATGACCAGATATTTTCTGCACAATTATCCTTTTTCTTCAAAGTGAAAAACAGCTATCATACTTTCGGTATTTGTGAGATAATTCTTAAAAATATGGGTGGATTTTTATTATTTTTTAAATAAAAATTAATAGATAATAAAGAGTTGTTGAGTGGCACAGATGGCTGGAGGGTCTTGAAGAGGTGTGCTTAATGTAAATTGCAAAACTCAAATCAGGTTCTTAATAGAGAAAAAGGTTCATTGTTTACTTGGGTAAATACCAGAAGAGACTGGAAGAGAAAACGTAGTTAATTTAAAAATTATCTAAATATAGAAATCTAAGATCCATTGACACTGAGGTGGTCAAAGGAAGGTTCCAGAGGTCATTCCTAACCTTTATAGTTTATAAGTTTGCTACGTGAACAACACTATTTTAGCACTTTACACATATTAACTCATTTAATCCTAAAATTTAATCCTATGAGGTAGGTGTAACTATTAAACTAAATTTTATAGATGAGAAACTAAGCCAAAGAGAAGTCAGTTTTACACAAGTTAGACAATAAGTAATGGTAGCACTTGGAAAAACAACCAGCTTTAAGTCATGTAAAATGTTTCTGTGGATATGTTTGTGTTTGTGTCCATCTCTCCCACTGCTGTACCACCATTGGCCATTTTAGTCCATCAAGGACCCTAAGAAGGGCCATGAGGAGATGGAGGAAAACGTTGAATGTATCAGTCCGAGTAAGGACGGCTTGAAAAGGAAAACTGTCCGACAGTGAAAGGCAGATATTATGAGGAAAAGACTAAAAATGGCTGACAGACATAGCAAGAATCACATCAGTGATGACCTTAAAAAAGCCTTGGAATAGTGGGAATAAAATCAAATTGAAGCTGGTTGACCCCTGAGTTGATTAGAGGTGGTAAAAAACAGTTGGGAGTGGCTATAAAAGGGATTTTTAAAAAAAGTTTAGTAGTCGAGAGAGAGGAGTGTTTAAGGGTGGTCTCATAAATATTTTACATTCCACAGACTAGCTAGCTAGATAGACGCATGATAGACACATTAATATGTTTGATTTCTAATTGGAAGAAGAGTAGAATAAATTTAAGTAGGGGTTCCAGAAAGGGATGTGAGCTGGCACATAGGTAGAAAGATTATACTTCAGTTAGGGGACTATTTTCTATTATAATAGGAGGCAATCAGAAGCAAGGAGTCTTGATATAGGTTAATCAGTTGGTTTACAGGCATAAAATTGATGACAATGATGTTCGCTCTGAATGATAAATCAAGGCCGTTTACTAAGAGTGTATGAAGAAAAAGGAGACAATTTGAAATAGTTGCTGTGGAATATGAAACCAGAGATAACTTGCAAAATGTAGAAGCATTGCCGCTGGACAGAATTAATACTCAAATTGTGGCTGAATTTGTGATGTGGATATTTTGTGAGATTTTTGATACTGTAAAGGCAGGGGTCAGCAGACATTTCTATCAGGGTAATATAGTAAATATTTTATGATTTGTGGGTCATAGGTCTCTGTAGCAACTTCTCAATTATTGTTTTAACATGAAAGCAACCATAGAAAATACAGGAATAAATGGGCATGGCTGTGTTCCCATAAAACTTTATTTGCAAAAATAAGTGGTAGGCTAGATTTAGCCTATAAGCCATAGTTTACAGACCTCTGCTTGGCAGGAATGTATATCCATTTGGTTGTAAACAAGGAAGCACCTGAGAAGAGTGTACCAATCAGTGGACAGGATGGGCAATAAGACACGGGGCTGAGGATAGAGGCAAAATTGTGCTAAAAGTGTTGACCATGTTGAATGGACTGTGTTGGAAATAAGAGCTAATTAAACCAGGGGCTTATATACAGGGAGAAATTAAAGGAACCAAAAATCAAAGGGGACACATAATGTGTGTATTGTGTGTTACTGGGTAGAAGAAAGGGAAACAAAAGGCTACATGAAATAGAATACAGTAAAATCAGGCTACAACAATTTTCTATCTATGTGACTGATGAAACAATTATCTTTTTTGGCAGTGTAGTGAAGAAAGAAAATAATCTAAGTGTTACAACTTCCAGAGAAAAGGATTGATGGGAAATTAAAATAATGCAGGCAGAAAATAAAAAATAGTGATAAATAGATGAAAGATAGATAGATTGAAGTGTATGATAGCAATGTAAAATAGTTATATAAAGTTTCCTCCAAAATTTAAGCATCAAATTACCGTATGATACAGCAATTCCACTTCTAGGCATGTACTCAAAGGAAACGAAAGCAGGAACATGAACAGATATCTGTACAGCCATGTTCATAGAAGCTATATTCACAATAGCCAAAAGATGGAAACAGCTGAAGTGTCCATCAATAGATAAATGGATAAACAAGATGAACTATTATGTCATATACAAAAACTTAACACCAAATGGATCAATGACCTAAAACTATAAAACTCAGAAGAAAACATTGGGGAAAAACTTCACAACTTTGGATTTGGCAGTGATTTCTTGGATATGACACCAAAAGCACAGGCAAAAAAGTAAAAATAGATGAATTGGACTATATCAAAATTAAAAGTGTGTGCATCAAATAACACAATCAACAGAGCAGAAAGCAAACTTACAGAATGAGAGAAAATATTTGCAAATCATATATCTGATATGGCATTAATATCCAGAATTTATAAAGAACTCCTACAACTCAATAACAAAAATGAAAATAACCCTGTTAAAATGGACAAAGGACGTGAAGAGGTATATTCCCAAAGATGATAAACAGATGCCAACAAGCATATGAAAAAATGCTCAACAAACTAATCATTAGGGAAATGCAAATCAAAACCACAATATGACACCTCACTCCCATTGGAATGGCTACTATATATGCACACACACACATATACACACACAACAACCAAAGTTACGGCCAGGATGTGGAGAAATTGGGACACTTGTAAACTATTGGTGGGAATGTAAACTGGTACCGCCACTATGGAAAGCAGTATGGATTTTCCTCCAAAAATTAAAAATAGAACTACCATATGATCCGGCAATTCTACTTCTGGGTATATATTCAAAATAATTGAAAGCAGGGTTTCAAAGAGATATTTGTTGCATTACTTACAATAATTAAGAGGTGGAAGCAGCTCAAGTGTCCATAGATGGATTTACAGATAAACAAAATTTTGTCTGTACATAGAATGGGATATTAGCATAAAAAAGAAAGAAATTCTGACACATGCTACGATGTGGATGAACTTTGAAATCATTCTAAGTGAAATAAGCCAGCACAAAGGACAAATGTTACATGATTCCACTTAAATGTAGTACCTAGAGTGGTCATATTTATAGGAAAAGGAAGTAAAATGGTGGTTGCCAGGGGCTGAGGACAGAGGGAAATGAGGAATTAGTGTCTAATTGGCATAGATTGGGGAAGATGAAAAATTCTGGAGATGGATGGTGAGCATGGTCGCACAATAATGTGGATGTGCTTATGAACTATAACTGTACACTAAAAAATGGTTAAAGTGGTAAATGTTATGTTTTCTATATTTTATAACAAAAAACTAAGAATTCTAAAGAGTCTAAATATTTTGGTCACTGACTAATAGGCTCTGAAGTTAGGAGATGTAAGTTTGAGTCAAAATATCATTGCTTACAGATTGGTGAACCTGAACAAGTCAATTAGCCTAAGTCCCAGTTACCATATTTATAAATGAGAATAATATTAAAACGTAAACATGATGGTGTTGTGAATGAGATAGAATGAGATAATACATTTGAAGTACTTAGCACAGCATGTGGCACATGGAAAGAAATCAATACAAATTAATTATTATTGGTTATTATTACTATTATTTCAAGCTCCTGAGACTAAGATGTGTACACTGATGATAAAACTACTAAAATACTTAGAAAATGCAAGAGAAGAAAAATGAATGTTATGCAGAATGAGGGATGCATTCCCTTTTGAGTAGCCAAAAAAGAAAGCTGTAGAGATGTCTAAAAGGAAATTGGGAACTCAGAACCAGGTGTGAGAGAAAGTTCCTGACCAGGGACATTAATTTGGCGGCTGTTATGGTAAAATGTTTCCATTTCCTAAAAAGCTACATTGTATAAATAGAAAGAAGTAGATTAAGACTTCTAATTCTACTACCAATGTGACCTTGAGCATTTACTTAAAATCCTAGTGACAGAGATAAAACTTAATAGCTTTGTTATAAAATTAATTGATATATTTAATTATTAAAATACTAATCAAAATATAATTTATATACTATAACGGTAATTTATTTAAACCCCTTAACATACAGAAGGTACTTAGATGTAGCTATGACAAAAGTAATAACTGTTGACACAAACACTTGATAAGCATCCACTAATAATAACAAAACAACAACAGCAACAAAATAAAAGCATCACCACCAAGAGTAGCTACCATCTGAAGGCATGAAGCACTCATTGTGTAACTGTGTTAGCCCTGTCCTAAAGATTTCTCATAAATTTTCTCCTTTAATCTTCAAAAACCTCTGTGACCTATTTTTACTCCCCTCCATCATTTTTATGAACAGGTAGTACAAAGTGACTAAATAGAGAGGGGCTGAGAAACACGAGTGGTGTCCTGAGAAAGGAACAGTAAGAGAAGGAGTAAGAGGATTTGAAGAAGGAACAGCTTCGGTGTCCAAAGGAGGACTGAACAAGAGCAACCTCACTGACTCAAACTAGGAGAGAGTTAAAAATCTATAAACCATATAATTTTTTGTAGGATAATCAAAATATAACATTATTTTATAATGAGATGTTTAAAATGTTTTCCTTTCACGTAGATGCCAAGCACTTGAACTATTGAGTGAGTTGTACATTGTGACAGCATTTTAATAGACTTTCTGTATACATGACAATCGAATATAAATTTCCCTCACTCAGCTTTCACTGTAAAAAGCTACGGAGTTAATCTTAAAATGACTCTACTGAGAAAGGAGTGAATTTTGTGTACAATATGTTTGAAAGTATAGAGATGAAATCACAAATGAAATGTTGACCTCAAATTTTACTTGATGTTCAAATCAAGACATGGCTTGAAAAAATAAAAATATGCCATTAATCAGGGCTAATCTTTGAAACCACGGAGACCAGAATAAAGATGTCATTATTCTGTTGTAAATCAGCAAATTTCATGCACAACAATTTATATAAATATTTAATATTACACACAATGTGCCGTAGCATCAAATATTTATCTTAGGAATTAAAGATAAACACCGAATTTATCTAAAATAAATAATTATTTCCAATCGGCCCTCAGGGCTGCCTCACTGAATACAAGTTAAAGGCTCTGAGGATCACTATACATAAAGCTAGGTCTACGCTATGAATATTTCTTTCATTTTTTAAAATTTATTTTATTCAAGTATAGTCGATTTATAATCTGTTAATTTCTGCTATACAGCTAAATGATTCAGTTATACATATACATATATATACATATATATATTCAGTTTTATATATATATATATATACATTCTTTTTCATATTCTTTTCCATTATGGTTTATCCCAGGATACTGAATATAGTTCCCTGTGCTCTACAGTAGGATCTTATTTTTTCTCCATTCTATATAGAATAGTTTGCATCTGCTAGCCTCCCAATCCATCCCTCCCTATGAGTATTTCTAACTAACTGGTTAAGTATTAAAGTAATACTTGATAACAGTCCCTGGGAAATGTTTGAATATAATATTAATGAGAAATATTCCTCTCAGAATCCTAGAACCTCTGTTTTGATAAAACAGCAATGTAGCTGAAAATTCAATAGATGTTATAGAGAAATTTGTTACCAAACTGTGTTTTAGGCAACATTAGTTCTATAAAATACTAATAGAGGTTTCATTAAAAAAATAGTTTGTGGGACAGATATATTTGGGAAATAATGAAGCAAATATCCTCAAAGAGATTTTTTTACACCTTTTAAAAAAGGACTGTGAGTTTTCAAGTGAGGATCACATAGATGCAGTTTTCACCATTTTCCTTGGTCACAGAGCTGGTGTACATGTACTGAGATGCGTGGCTAAGAGCTGAACTCTGGGACCACACTGATTTGAGACAAAACCCAGCCCTGTCATTTTTTAGGTATAAGACTGCAGATTGCTTAACCTCTCTTTCTCTAAATTTTCTCCTAAAATTAAGGAAAAAGTCCATACAAATCAGTCAAACAAAACTAACACATGAGGTTCTAATGAAGACTGAAAATTATATTTTGAGGATTTAAAGTATGATCTGGCATTAACATTTGGTTCTTGTTACAATGGGCTAGGAATTGAATGTCTGTATCCTCCCTCCCCCACATTCATGCACTGAAACTCTAATCTCCAATGTGATGTTAGTTGGAGATGGGACCTTGGAGAGGTAATTAGGTCATGAGGGTGGAGTCTTCATGACTGAGATTAGCTCCCTTATAAAAAGAGAAAAAAGACCTCTGTCTCTCTCCTCTTCCTCTCTCTCTTTCTCTCTCTCTCTCCCTCCCTCCCTCCACAATGTCAGGCTATAGTAAGTAGGTGGCTATCTGCAAACCAGAAAGAGGACCCTCACCAGACACCAAATCTGCTCGCATTTTGATCTCAGACCTCCATCCTCAGAACTGTGAGGAATAATTATTTGTTGTTTAAACCACTCAGTCTTGGTATTTTTGTCATAGCAGCCTGAAAGAAGACACGGATTCCTGGGAGCATCTCTGAGGAGCAGTGCACCAAAGTGCACACTCTGTTTGAGCACATTTCACCAATGTACTATTCTACATTTTCAACAATATTAGCCCAGCCTTTGTTATCACTTAAGCTGCCCTTGGCGGATCCTTGAATGGGTGATTTAAGGAGTGATCATAGATGTAAATCTTTAGGCGCAAGGGAATAATTTCATCCAAACAAGATACCAAATCTCACCAAAACGGATTCTGTTCCAGAAGTAGGAGGAGCCACTAAGAAAGTTTTCTCAGGTCAGAGATCCTGTTTAGATGAGTCATGGACTCGAATAGGTATTTTGACAAGATTAGGGGAGTGGGGATATGAGACTATGGGTGATTCTTTAGAACCACACAAGGCCACGCCAAGGCCACATTTCATAAATACGCTAAACTGTGAACAATTAAACAGCTTAAATGTAATAAGATGTTACTAGAAGCAGCATGTTGTAGTAGAAAGAGAATGCAGAACCAAGAATCAGCCACTTACTTATGAAGTGATTGTGAGAATGTTTTATTTCTTTGAATCCTAACTTTCATTTTGAGGTTGTTGTGAGTATGTCTAGTTGGTCCTTCCCCTCTGTGAACCCTCAGCATTTTGTGGGTTACATACTGGTACATTGCATAGCACAAGCTGACTTTTCAAAAACAGAGCACCTCTGGAGACTGCAATGTTTGTTTTTTGCATTTTATAAATATGACCTCCTTAAAAAACACTGCTACCAGAGTGTAAATAAGATAGTGTATTCTAATTATACATAATAATAATTATGATTTTTTTTATTATTCTAGATCAGGCATTGGGAATTAAAGAAAAAGTTTTGGGCAAGATCCCTGGCCCTTACAAAACTGGAGATAAAAAGATAGTTCAAGTACAAGACATTTTGTTTTAGTTCAGACTCTCTTATTCAATTTTAGTTAAATAGAAAATGCAAATTTTATCTAAAGAACCCAGTCAATAAAGAAATTTGTCTCTATGTCATGAAGAGGTAATGGAGCACAAAAAAAAAAGAAAAACAGATCAGCAAGTGTTTGGGTAAAGGAAGGTGGGCAGAGAGCAACAGAGAAAAAGTAAATGATGCTGAAAGAAAGCAAGTAAGCAAGAGAAGGAAAGAGAATGAAAAGTTTGGGAAAGAGAAAGACAGATGGGTGAAGACATAAATATTCACTGAGAGGAGAAGATAGAGAAGGGTAAGAACCAGGAAATTACAGAGAAAACCAGCATGTCAAGAAGGCATCTGTGCATTTTCTGTTCCATGAAAGTCTGTATACATAATCCTGTAGCCTTTAATCTCCAGTTGTTAGTTTACAAAAAGTTCTTCAACTAAGCTCTAGCCAAGAATATACTGCTATGATTTATGGATTCATGGATTAAATCCAGGATCAAACTGGCCTAAAAAGGTTATTTAGCTCATTTCTGGATGGGTTATTGTTTCATGGATGTTTAAATATTTGGACTGATTGTTCTCATTACTGAACCAAATTTGGGTCTGCTCGCCTCCCACACAGTAAAGCCAATTTACGGATACCGATTGTGGTGAAGCCTTTATTGCAGGTGCCAAGCAAGGAGTTCAGGATGGCTCATGCTCAAAAAGACTGAACTCCCCAATGGGTTTCAGCAAAGCATTTTTAAAGGCCAGGTGAGGGAGGTCACAGGGTATGTGATCAGCTCTTGCACAATTCTCTGATTGGTTGATGGTGAGGTAACCGGGCAGGATAACAGGGGTTAACACATTATCAATCCTTTGGTGCCAGTAGGTCTGGGAGCTATGTACTCATGGTTATCAAGTAGTTAATTTCTTCCATTGGCTGGTGGTTTTAGCATCTGTAAAACAACTCAAGAAATGTGTATCAGATACTATTATCTAGGTCCTTCAGAGAGGAGCTATGGCAGAGGATATAGGGGAAGGGTCTGTCCTGCTAGGTTACTTTCTGGCATCACATAATACTTTAGATGTGTACTGGGTGCAAGTTAACCTTAACTCCAGGTGGCATTCCTAGATAATAACCTGGAAACAGGAGAAAACTGCTCACCATTCATGTTAGGTTGCAATGGACTCAGGAAAGTGCAATTGAAACATGTGCATTGTATAAAGGAATTTTGCGCTGCATATGGCTTTGGTTCCAACCTCTGGCTTAAAATGGTAAAATGTTTCCCACCTCCAAAGCATTTATACACTTACATTTAGTGCAATTGCTTATGCTCTGGTGACAAAAAAAAAAAATGTAGAGGTTTGAGTCAATTACGTAATTTTTATTTTATCCACTTTATGAGTTAGACCTTTATTAGTTCTCTAAGATGTGATAGTATTTTCCTAATACTATGGGTTTATAATATTTACCTTGTGTAGAACTAGCATACATCCCAGCACAGATACCAACTATACATTTGTAGGATAATATAGTGCTGTTTTAATTTTATATTGAAAATTTAAGATCAACAGTTGCAGATGATCATGACTGTTGTGAAAATAAATGAAGGAAAACCGCATGAAAAATGGAGTCAGGAAGCCCTGTAGAGAGAGCTCTCAGGCAGGTACCACTCAACACCCCTCCATCACCAATGGGGAGAAGGGAGATGAGAATTATTTTAACAAGGTCTCTTTGTGTACAGTTCTTTGTATAAAATTCTCTTCATCTCAATCCTTGATGATCCTTGATGATAAGAATGTCACTTTTCTTCTGGTCCAAAGGAGGACAGTTTTTCACAGGGAAATTTCATCTCCTGCTTTTAAGAAATGGAAGGAAGATGTCTCCCTGTCCAGCTACAATGCTCTAGCCACCGCTTGCTTGCAGCCAATAAGAAACCACCTCAAGTTTGAACTCTTGTTCTTCTCCAGTGAACAATAACCCTCCCCAATTTTCTCCTAAAATTTAATGAAAGTTGACATTCCCTTTGTCTCTTCAGGCTTGCCTGTCCTGACTTGCAATTCTCTGCTCTTCATGAATAAATCCATCTTGCTGGTAAAATAACTTTATTTTTGAGGTTGACACTATCATCTAATAAATAAATTAAAAGATAATTTAAAACTTATTTGTTTGAAACAGTTATAGATTATGTC
This sequence comes from Stenella coeruleoalba, assembly GCF_951394435.1. Classification (NCBI taxonomy): domain Eukaryota; kingdom Metazoa; phylum Chordata; class Mammalia; order Artiodactyla; family Delphinidae; genus Stenella; species Stenella coeruleoalba. The sequence goes on along the minus strand of NC_137149.1, from coordinate 145,571,631 downwards.
TGATGATTTATCTTTTCAAATTGTCCATATTAACCATCAAGGTTAAAAAGTCTGTATCCTTTCTAAGCTTTCAAAGCTATTAAATTTTAAATATAATTTACACGTATTTAAAATTTAATTTTAAAACATATTTTTATGTGTTTATTTATTCTTAAATAATTAAGCATTATAATATTGTAAATATTGTATACCTTATATATAATGGTATAAATAGAATACTGTTGATGATATCATGATAGATAAGAATAATTTCAGCTAATGTTTATTACACATATCTGGAAGATAGTATGTTGCCTTTTCTCATTGAAGACATATCAACTTGGAGATAAAGATAATATTTAATTATGCAAATATTTATACCCTAAGTATAAAAATTACCATATTACTATATATTGTTCTATATACAGCAAAATATTTGTCTAGAATTTTAACCCTATGAATACTGACAGCCATTTATTGCTTTTTTTTTTTTTACAAATAATAAAACTGGCAATTTGATTGTCCCAAAACAAGATCTATTTATCACTTATATTCATCATAACACAAGTGACTGTTTACTCAGCTCCCCAAATAAATCGTCAGTATAGTTTCCAATTAGGATTATTAAAAATAATTTCCTAACTAGGAGTCATTTTGTAGTACCTTATTGTTTCAAATCTGAATGGTTTCAACATTGTTGAATAACTGATATAAGCAGCAAATTATTTAGTATATTTCTTGTTAATGCATTTTATACATAGTTTTAGACAATTACTGAATTTCATTATGTTATTGGTTTTGCTACAATTACTTCACACATTTATTGAATGGTAATTTGTAAATGTATCATTTTAAGTAATAGAAGATCAGTCAAATGATATCTTCTCTCCACCTGCACCAAGAACTTAGAAATAAGGGAAAAAATGGTGTCTTAAAAGCAGGTACTTTTGCTGAAACAGCAACTTTTATGGAACACAAACACATGGAACGTTAGCAAACTGGCATCAGTCCTGTGGGCTAGATTAATGGGAATAATTTACGCACAGATGAACCCACTGGGATGTGGTCCTAAATCAGGCAAATGAAGGCTCAGGGTGGACTCAACTCTGGATACTGCAAATGAACTGAGGTGATGGCATTAGTCAGGCTATCACTCACCTCTTCCCTGAGACAGGTATTTATCACCATGCAGGTTGAGATGGGTATCATGTGACATTTTTTCCATATTTGGGCCTTATAGAATATTTAATTTTAAACACTATTTAATTTTAAATTTTAATTAAACAATATTTAATTTTAAACACTATACATTTAATTATACATGTCTTTATTGAGTATAACCACATCATGTTTAAATAAGTTTCTATCACTAATGTGTAAAACTTAATTTCCATAGTTACATATCTTTATGTTGTAAAAATTCAAGTAGCAATGGAAGTGTTCATCCATTATACAGGAGTATGTCCACAATCAGAGAAGAGTCTTCTTTCAAATTTATCTTTTGGTTTACAGTTACAAATTTACAATTGTCACATATATTATAATTTGGTTTACATTTTTACTACAGACTAAAGATGATGCCATCCTGCTCACCTGGTTCCAGATGAAGCATGGGACAAAATTCAAAGGGCAATGACTAGGCTTCAGACCTTGAGGGAGGCTACGTTATTCTTTGAGATATTTTTATATAGAGGTTAACGAGGGGTCTAACACTGTGACTAATATATTTCATGTAATTAAGCTGAGTCTATCCACTTACCCTCCTCCACCGTCCAAGTCATAGTGCCCATAGAGTGCTGAGCACTGTACATACATTCTGACTGATTGGCTTTTCATAGAGACGGACAATATTAAAATAATTAATTTTATATATCAAGTATATTGCAATATCAAAATAAGTCACTTGACATATCACCTATATTAGCAATAATTAATTTTAAAGGCTCTAAATTACCCAGGATTATGCTCTAACTTTGCTGATATCCAACTCTGAGTAATCATGTAAGAAGACAGGCCAAAATTATAATACCATACTAGTGGAGTAATCAGAGCAAAATAGGGTGTGTCTTTGCTATAACCAAGAAGAGTTCAAAGGTCACACATATGGAACAAGTTGAAGAGTTCGATCAAAGGTATAGATCATAACAAAGAAGACACAATATATTGCGGGCCAAAGTTGGAGTTGGAAAAAAAATGTGGAAGATTAAGTTGAAAGCCAGTTTGGACTGGAGTCCAAAAGCTAATTTGAAAAGTGGATTTGAAAACTGGATTTGGAGTCCATAAGCTAATTTGAAAAGGCATTTCTTGACCTGTTCTTTCAAAGTCTCTCAATAATACTGGTGTAGAGGACACACAAATGTTGTAACCTCAGGGAAGGAAATTTAATAGCTTATTGGGATCAGTGAAAAGACCTATTCAAGGATTAGGCTTGAGATAAAAAAATAAGTTTGCAGAAATATTGCTTAGGTAAAAAAATAGTGAAAAATGCTTTTTGAAAAGGAGGCTTTAGGGGAGAATATAAAGTACAATATATAACTTTGTAACTAGGGAAAGCCAGCCTAGAACAATGGAGATGGAGCAGGAAACGTTTAATAATAGCCTGGGTTGAGACTCTGCTGGATTCTACACTGATGAAATGAGGCAGTTGACTGGGATTTGTAAACAGGAAGATAATCTGTACTCTTATTTTGCAAAATATCCTCAACACTTTTAGCAGTTTATTTTTTTTATTAAGTGTTTAATAGTATTTTAAAAACAATTTTCAAATTTTATAGAAATTTAAATGGTGATGGCCGCACAATGTACCTGCAAATTGAATGTAAAGGACTCTGTGTGTGTGTGTGTGTGTGTGTGTGTGTGTGTGTGTGTGTGTGTGTACTTTCAACTAAAAGGGTCTGGGATCATAAGTACTTTTAAATTATTTCAATTCTCTTAAATAATTAGATCTTAGTTTGCATTGGAAATCTTAGAAGAACGCATGACTTTTCTAGTCAAGGAAAAATCCCTTTTCCTTTCAGGGCTTTCTAAAATTTCAGTGTATTTTGAGCTAATGGGAATTGCCCCAGAACTAAATAACATCTGCTCAGTAATTACAACAGCCTTTGCTGTTTTAATCTGTTTGTTTGTTTTAATCTGTTTACCTATTGTTTTTGCTGGATATATTTGGTGTCTCAAGAAAACTGCAGCTTCCTTAAATGCTCAGATTTTAATTTTTGAGGGGAAACACCCTGAATAATTATTTTGCTCGTCACATTCTTAAGGCTTAATAAAAACTTTAGTGATGAAAAGTAAAAAGAGATGCATATGTTGAAATAAAGAACAATTTATAGTACAATTTAACTATTCTAAATATTAATGCTATGGCCTATATGCATGCATCTCCCTATTGCAATAAAATATACTATTAACCTTAATTTTCTATACCTTAATATATTAACTAATGCATTTATCTAATAATAATTACAAAGTTAATGATATTTTTGGTAAAATACATTTCTTTGTGTTTCATTATAAGTACTGAAAGACTAGAATTTTTCAATATTCAAAAAGAGCTAAAAAAATGTCTATTAAAAATAAGCAATAGCTTTCTCTGTCAAATAGCTTACTCAGCAAACAACAGGCAATTTGAGCTGGTTCCTTTTATTTTATGCAGTAATAGTCAAAATACTTCCATGACATTTTGTTTTGTATAACTAACATAAAGAGGGCTTAGAGTTTCTCAAATTTAATCTTTAGTTTCCAGTTTTCATCATCTACCTGTCTTTCTCTGTGGATTTCCAACATTCTAAAATGAAGTATTTGCATTTTGTGATACACATAGAATGTGACCTTTTTAGAAAAACTACATCAATCAGATATACTGTAATTTCTTTTCAAGCCATTGCATCAAACAGGAGGAAATTATGAACTAGAAAAAAACCCAAAAATAGTTTTGATCATTTCAAAATACATTTTAACTATAGCAAGCTCCTTTGAAATTTATGTAAAAATGGCATATTCTAATAAAGTTGGCATGATAAATATGTGATTAAACCATAGTCCTCAATAATTGTAATTCAGAGGAAAATTTAGTTCCCATCTTCTGAGTCAATTTGTTTTGAAAATATTATGTCTATATCAAAAATTGATATTTTGGAGTTTTTTGTCATAATATGATGGAGAAAAGTAAAATTAAAGTCATGGAAGGAATTAAAAAAATGTATATAGCGATTTTCTCTAAAGGACATTGAAGACTCTTTAGTTCCATTAAATTGCTGGAATAATCCTTTACTCTATTACAGTATGTTTTTAAAGTGGAAAGTAATATTTGTTTCCTGATGCTTTCCAAAACTTGTTCTCAATAATACAAAGGAGCAAACCATTTACAAAAAATTACCAGAATTTCCTCTTACACTGCCTACTATTTCAAGTAATATCAATTGATAGAAACATTTTCTAGCTTAAAAAAAATAAGATTAGAAAGCATTACTGGCAGATAAAGATTACAGGAAGTGATTTATTACATAATTTTCCCCTAGATTCCAGGAAGAACACTAATGAAAACAATGAGATGAGAAAAAAGAAATTCAAAATCACCATTAAGAACTTTTGGAGATTCTCAGGATTCAAATAGATGTATTTTAACGATGAATTCCAACATACGGCAATCTAATACCACGTATATACATGCGTGCACACACATACATACTAATTTTAATTGAAAAATAGGTAATAGCTGTTCACCAAACCCATTTTCTTTTTTCTTCCTGAATTCACTGTTGTGTGCGGTTTTTCACGTTTCCTGTAGTGGGTGTGCTTGACTGACAGCTGATGGGAAATGAATAGAGGTGTTTATGGTGATTCTAGGGGTAGACCCTAAAAGCTGCCCCCGGGTGGTTTCCTTTGCGTGTTACTTTCATAGACCAGCTGCAGATGAAAAGGGGGCACTCTGAAGTCATGATGAAGATAATGAAGCCCTAAGATGGAAGAAACCTGAGTCCTTGAAATACCACTGGGAGGAAAACAAGTAGCCCTTCAGAAATGTGTTTTTGATTTTATATAAGTAAGAAAAAAATGTCTATCATATTTAATCTATCACAGTGTTTTTATTTGTTACAATGCCCTAGTGTCAGTTAATTAACATTTCAAGGACTCTTAATTATTAGAATTCAAAGGGTCATTTACAAAAAAACAAAGAATTTACAAATGGAAAATGCATATATTTGTAAACACTCCTGAATAATGATATTTGATTAAACTCAGGTTTAATTAAAGGACAATGAAGAATTAGATGATGAAGATTTCCTAGGTTCTTTTGGGCATGTTAAGATTCACATTTTTAAAAGGGATGTTTTATTTGGGAGAAGGATATTTTTAAACTATGAAAAAGGCATTAACCTTTGAGAAAAGTTATCTGACAGTTTTAGAATCTGTGATTTCTTTCGCTAGACTATATTTTCTTTGAGAGTAAAGTCATATAGCGTTAATCTTTCTAGGCCAGAGTTAAGTTATATTTAGCAATTGATAGATGTTCAATACATTGTATTGAATGATTGAATAAAAGTATGTATTTTGTATCCAATTTTACTTTAGCAGTTATATTTGTTGTGAATCATTAGTACACCACATATTTGCTAGATTTTACAGCATCTTATAAAGGTGATATGCATGAAAACAGAAAGGAAGATCAACAGAGGGAGAGAGAGACAAATATTTTGCTTCCGTCTAGCTAGGGACAGGGGCCAGTTCTATTAAACTCAAGAGTATGTCAAAGGCTGGAGTAGTAGAAGCAGAACATGAGGACCTGTCCTCCACCAGGTCTTTTGGAACTCTGCACTTGGAAGTTGTCAATGGTGGGGAATTTAGAATACTTGAGAAATAGAGTAACTCCAAAGAGGAAAAATTGGAAGTTTAAAACTTTCAGTCACAAAGCACTGAGCTGATCTCCCTGTGCTATGCAGCTGCTTCCAACTAGTTATCTATTTTACATTTAGTAGTGTATATATGTCAGTGCTACTCTCTCATTTTGTGACCACCTAGAGGGGTGGGATAGGGAGGGTGGGAGGGAGACGTAAGAGAGAGGGGATATGGGGATATATGTATACGTATAGCTGATTCACTTTGTTATACAGCAGAAACTAACACACCATCGTAAAGCAATTATACTCCAATAAAGATGTTAAAAAAAAACAAAAAAAACCTTTCAGTCACATTAGACATCACGAGAAGAAGGAGGAAAGTGGATTCCACCTCCAGGAACAGAGTTCTTTGTGCATTTTAAATTATTTCTTTGCTGATGAAACTTCTGACTAGTGCATTAATGAAAAAATCCTTATAATATAGGTAGGCATTACATGTATCATATCTATAATACTATACATTTTATATGTAAATACTAGCATGTGAGTGTATATATATATATATAAATTCTGGTATTTAAAGGCAAAAGCTCTTTAACGTATTAGTTTTAACTCAAAAACAAGCATAGGAAAATATTACAATTTTCCATTTTGGGTGAGAGCTAAAGGAAAAACAAATCAAATAATCATTTTCAGGATTGTCAGTGAATAGAAAGAATTCTGCCTAAACAATAGCAAATCAAAAGATAAACCGAGAGAACTAGATTTTTAAGCTGAAAATCAACACAAATCACATTATGATGAATGTATACAATTAACTATGATAGTATGCAATTCAAATTTATACTGATTTTTCTTCAAAATGATCTCATTTTAAGCATTTCTTATGAATGAAAAATAATTTCCAGTTTTGTTTTGAGCCATCATATAACAAACACCTTGTAAATGAGAAGGAAACAAGAATCCATTTGGCTACTGTGCCAGGATAGACCCTAACAGCAGGGGATTACAATAAAAACCACCTTGATGTTATATAGTTAACATCTGTGCTTTCTAAATGGTAAAGTAAATGAACATAATGGATATAGTTTTGGATTCACATTTTGCCACCCGCCTTTACACAAGCGTATGCAGTGTCTTCAAACCACAGAGCCAAATCTCAGATATATCCTGCCAATTTTCCCTTAAATGGGTGTATGCATCAATGACAAGGAACAAACACATTTTGCAACTTTGTTCACAAGGAAAACACAATAATTAAGTTTACAACAGTGAGAGACTAGACTCAGAAGCATTTTTTGAGATGAATAAAGACAGGAAAGCAAAGATCCAGTAGAATTCCAGAATCAGCTTATTGTTTTAAGTGGTTTTTAAAATATACATACTATAAATATAACAGATTTAAATAACAAAAATATCAGTGGACCTTTTGTGTGATGTAATAACATTCATAGGGATTTAATTTAGGTAAACATATTTGCTATTGTGCAAGCAGAATTCTCTTTGTGGTTACGACTACAGTACAGAGAAAAGTTGGCTACTCATCTTCAGACACATTTTTTGCCTTCGGGAACACCCAGGATACTCCAAGTTGTATACTTTGAAAGTAAGTAAACATGCTGCCAACTATTTCCAGAGATTTTGTTGCCTGCTAGGATATACTTTCCTAGTTCTTAAGGGGATAGTAAGAATTAATAAAGATATCCATAATTAGATTTTTTTAAATTTGACTGCTTATCAATTTTGTCCATAACATTTAACTTGACCAAAATTACTTTTCCTTGCTTAAATTAAAGATGTTGACAGAACTGAAATTGTATTTGCAGGCATACTTTTGTAGAGGCAGAGCGCTTGTTTCTGAGGGAGGTATATCCTATCTTCTCTGTTTACTTGTTTTGTGGCCTAGAGACCCTCTTAAAGTCCCTGGTCTTGAGATTCTCTGTCTACAAAATGAAGGTATCAGTATCTAACTCAAGATGATCCTGTGTGCTTCAAACATATAAAATTAAATGAAAGTATTCCTTGATAAAATACTTGGAAAATAATCATTCTCTAGCCTCTCAACAGAGACCCTACCAACCTCAGAATATTAAGGACTTCAAGAAATCTTGAAAAAAAACCCTAAATAAATAAATAGACAATAAATCTGCATTTCCTCAAGTTGACCAGGGTACTTCCATAAATTGGGATGTGGGAAGTAGGATTAGAACATGTGTTAACATCTCTCTGACCCCTAGGATGCTGCATTGTTATTTTGAGGGGAAAGGTAGTATAGGATGACATATGGGCTCCCATCAGTAATAAATTGCTATGATGTTGAACTCATTTGATAATCACAATTCTTACATGCTCTTCAGAGGTCAAATGAGACTTTCATGACTTAGTATAAGGAAATATTTTGGCTCTTGGAGTCATTTACAAATATCGAAATCGATAGAAATATTGCAAATTCTTGTTTGGACATTTAAATTCAATTTTTAATGACTTGAAATATAGCTCATATCATGTACCTGCAAAGACAAGCAAGCACCATCTACCTAGTTTTTTTTTTTTTTTTCGGTACGCGGGCCTCTCGCTGCTGTGGCTTCTCCCGTTGCGAAGCACAGGCTCCGGACGCGCAGCCTCAGCGGCCATGGCTCACGGGCCCAGCTGCTCCGCGGCATGTGGGATCCTCCCGGACCGGGGCACGAACCCGTGTCCCCTGCATCGGCAGGCGGACTCTCAACCACTGTGCCACCAGGGAAGCCCATCCACCTAGTTTTTAAAGTGACATATTCATCACCTGAATGCTTTCTTTTGGGCCATTGTGAGGAGGAAATAATACAAACTTTGGAAATAAAATGGAAAGTTTTAAATTTCCGAAGGTTACTCACTATTTTGTTTGCAAGTATATAAATCATATAAAAACTTAAAAAGTGTTATCATTTAGTGCCCAATTTCGAAAGTTTACATTATAATATATTTGAGATTAAAAGATAATTAACTGGACTTCCCTGGTGGCCAGTGGTTAAGAATCCGCCTGCCAATGCAGGGGACACGTGTTCGAGCCCTGGTCCAGGAAGATCCCACATGCCGCGGAGCAACTAAGCCCGTGTGCCACAACTACCGAGCCTGCGCTCTACAGCCCAAGAGTCACAACTACTGAAGCCCACACGCCTAGAGCCCGTTCTCCGCAACAAGAGAAGCCACCACAACGAGAAGTCCACACACCACAATGAAGAGTAGCCCCTGCTCACCACAACTAGAGAAAGCCCACGTGCAGCAACAGACCCAATGCAGCCAAAAATAAATAAATTTATTTAAAAAATTATAATTAACTACAGTTTTTTCTTTCTTTCAAATTCAATATAGTATTTTATTCTAATGTGTATTTCCACAAGATTTTAGTTTTGAAAAGTAAAAGCTGTTTAGAGATATCACTTAAAGTAATGTCATTCACTAAGTAACTTCTATTTTACCGTAATATGCATACTTATGAACAGCACATCAGTGCATCATATTAATATATAATGTATACATATATACATTATATACAAATAATGCCATTCTGAAAATTCAAAAATATATTCCTAGGGCTTTAAAGACAATTTGCTGAAAAACATATTTTAAGAGACTGATAAAAGTAACGACTTGTGACTTTATTAACTTATTAAGTGGTTTGAATAATAGCAAAGGACACGGCCCAATTAAGACCATTAATTCATTCAACAGACACTTATTGCCCCCTGCTTGGTATGTGCAAGAAAAGTTAATACAGAGCTGAAAGATGACTGATAGTAAAGCTAGTGCAGAATTCCTATGCATAAACAGACCCCTATAATACAACATGGGGAGTGGATGACACTTTTATGGATGGTATACTTTTTCAAGGCGATGAGGGGATGACTAACCAATCATTGTCTCAGGATAAGGACAAAGGAAGAATTCATAGATGGTGTGAAAACTGAGCTAAAAAAATGAGCTGCACAATAGAACAAGGTGCTGGTGAATTTTGTGAAGAGAGATGATTATTCCAGAGAGCCAGAACACAAGTAGAGATGCATGGAGCTGGTAATGAGTAAGAACTATTCCTACACCTGCATATAGTGCGTCATCCCTGAGGATGTCTGGTGGGTAATGAGCTGTTCACAGAGACTCCTGTATGTTCCTCCAAGGAGTTTGGACTATATCAGGGAGTCTATTTTAAGCAAAGCTACTGTATAATCAAATCTGGATATTAGAAAGAGCACTCTGGAAGCACTGTTGAGAATAGACTGTTGAGAAGCAATTTGGGATATTGTGAAATTTCGGATTTTTAAAATTTATTTTTCAGATATTAAAATAAAGATTGAGTATGCACATATAAGAAAAGGAGATATATTTAACAGATCATGGATTTTTTAAAAACAAATTTGGAATATCTCCCTATTTCTTGATTTGAATAGTCAAGTAGATGTTGATTTCATTTTTTGAGACAGAAAAAAGAAAAAAGAGGGACAGTTTTTGTGAAACAGTAGTGAGTCAGTTCTGGATCCTTTGAGTTGGAGACACATCTGTGTGACCACAAATTCAGGTGCTACATGTGTAGCTGAACCTGTGAACCTGGAAGCTCAGGATACATTTTTAACTCAAGAATTAATTAAAATGTAGGTGATAGTTGAAGCCATGGGGGAGAGTATCATTTATTTGCTAAATCATTTGTAAAATGATTAAAAATTTCTTCAGAACTCAACAGAGATGATGAGGTCATCCAAAGAAAGAGTATATTGTGGAAAGAAGGAGCACTAAATAAGGGATTCGAGAAAGACCCTTCCTCAAGGCCGAAGGAAGAGAAAAGGGAGCCCGTGAATGAGACTAAAAGATGTTGTTAAAATATTGAGGGAAATTTAGAAAATAATACCGTTGAGAATTTCCAGATATATAAAGTGCTTAAAAATCTCAAATAATCTGAAAAGTTATATCCAACCAATCCTGGAAAATGCCTATTTTATTTGGTAACTAAGTAGGATGACTGAAATTAGGCAAAGAAGTTTCAGTGGATTTGGGGGAGTAGATGTCATTGTATTAGTTTGAGGTGAAGCGATAGCAAGGAATTGAAATAATGAACTTAGACAAGATATTTGTCTAAAGATATGAAACACTTGAATATCATTAGTCAAATGAAAAGATTATACTATTTTATCAGTGAGGTCCCATCCATCTTTGTATATGTATGATTTATGAAGAAAGGAGTCTAATTATACAACAAACTCTCATATTTAAAATACCATAAAGAAAAACAAAAACACTTTGTAAGAGTTAACTTTAATACAGCCTTGAATAAGGTTAAAAATACATTCTATGGCTTATGAGGTAGATGCATCTTCTGTGTTATGCATTTAATACCCTTTAATCTACCCATATAAGCAATGCTGACTCACTTGAAATTATGAATACATCTTCATCTATAAAATACATATACTTTTGACTTTCAGGGTCAATAAAACAAATACCAATACATCATTGTGGAAGTCACAGAATGTTAACCATTTGACTTGATCATTTTATATGCTTAAAAGATTTGTCTTTTTAACATGACCTTATTATTCTATGTGTTATTTTTTTTTGGCAAGTAGGGGTGAATTCAATCAAATCTATCCAAGATGTACACACATGTGCACACACACAAACTGGTAACAATAGTAAATTATCTTGTGTGGGTTATGGATCCACTACCAGAGTCAAGATAAGGAACAGATACAATCCTGCAAGGATCCATTGTGTTGCACTTTTATATCCACACTCAGTTCCCTCCAGCTTCTCCTGGAACCCATCTAGCCTTTGGCAACCCACCACTAAACTTTCTTCCATTTCTAAAATAGCATACTTTTAAACATGTTGTATAAATGGAATCATGCAGTATGTAGCACTCAGGATTTTTTTTATACCTTGGTGATTAATCCCAAGTTTATTTCTTTATTTCCTGCTGAGTAGTGGTCCATGTATGTGTAGATCACACTTGGTTTCCCCATTCACCTGTTGAAGGGCATCTGGGTGGATTACAATTGTTAATTGTTATAAATAAAGCTGAAATAAGTATTTGTGTATAGCTTTTGTGTGAGCATAAGTTTTCATTTCTCTAGAATAAATGACCAGCAATACAATTGCTAGGTTACATGATAGGTTCGTTGGCTAAAGCTGCCATAATAAAAAGCCACAAACTGTGGTTTAAACACAAAAATTTATCTACTCACATTCCTGGAGGCTGAAAGTACAAGGTCGAGGTAGAGCAGGGCTGGTGTCTGGTGAGAACTCTCCCCCAGGTTGCAGATGTTTATCTGCTCTCCACGTGCTCACAATTGTGTGTGTAGAAATAGCAAGCTGTCTAGTGTCTCTTCTTATAAGGACAGTGATCCTATTGGGTCAGAGCCCCACTCTTATGACTTAATTTAACATTAATGGCTTCTTTAGAGACGTCATCTCCAAAGACAGCCATACTGGGGATTAGGGCTTCAACAAAGAAATTTGGGAAGGACAAAAGCTTTCAGTCCATAAAGTAGGTAATTGGATATTTTGTTTCATAAGAAACTGACAAGGTGCTTTCTAGAAAGGCTGTACCATTTTCTATTCCCACAAACAATGTATAAGTGATCCAGTTTTCTTGCATCTTCACCAGAATTGGATGTTATCATTATTTTTAATTTTCGTCATTCTGATATGTGTGGAGTGATATATCATTGTCTTTTTAATTTACATTGCCCTGATGATTAATAATGCTTAAAATCTTTCCATGTATTTCCCAGTTGTATATCCTCTTTTGCGAAAGTCTGTTCATGTTTTTTGCCCACTTTAAAATTTGATTTGATAGTTTATTTTTATTGTTAAGTTTTGAAATTTTTATATTTCTAAATGCTAGTCCTTTATTGGATATGCAATTTGCAAATATATTCTTATACTCTGTAACCTGTCATTTCATCCTGGTCCAATAAGCTTTCCTAGAACAAATATTTATAATTTTGATAACATTCAATTTATCACTTTTTTTCTTTTCTGAATCATAACTTTGTTCTGATTCTAAGAAATCTTTATTAAATCCTAAATCCTAAATATTTTTTTCTATTTTTAGATTAAGTTCTCTCTCTCTCTCTCTTTTTTTTTTTTTTTTTTGGCCTATGGCTGTCCTTGCTCCAGTACCATGTGTTGAAAAGGCTGTCTTTCCTGGATTGCCTTTGTCTTTTTCTGGCTCTATTTATGGGTTCTCTATTCTGTTCCATTGGTCTATGTGTCTATCTCTCTACTAATACTACACCATCTTAATTTCAGGTAAGATAATCTTCCCAATTTATTCTTGTTATAAAAACTGTTTTTGCTATTATGAGATTTGTTACACAGGAAGATAATGTATTCCTAGTGATAGAGAAAAAATGGATATTTAAATGTTTATACGAGGATGAAAAATAGGTTTAAATTCAGTGATATAATTCCACCTTAAGGAGCTAGAATTAAAGATAAAATTAACCCAAAGTGTATGAAATGAATTAAATAATAAAGATAAAAGTAAACATCAACAAAATAGGAATCATATAAGCAATTTAAAAGCCCAAAAATAAATAAATAAAAGGTCATAGATACAGAAAATAGACTGGTGGTTCCCAGAGGCAGCAGGTGGCAGTGGGCGAAGTGGGTGAAGGGGTCAAAAGCTACAAACTTTCAGTTATAAAATAAATAAGGTGTGGGGATGTAACATACAGCATGGAGACTATAGTTAATACTTCTGTATTGTATATATGAAAGTTGCTAAGAATGTAGATCTTATTAATCCTCATCACAAGAAAAAAATGTAACTGTGTATAGTGATGGATGGTAACTAGACTTATTGTGATCATTTCACAATATATACAAATACGGAATCATTATGTTGTATACCTGAAACTAATAAAATGTTATATGTCAATTATACTTCAATTTAAAAAGTCAGTAGTTCTTTCTTTTGAAACATTAATCAAATGATTAAACCCCTAACAAAACTGACCAGAGCGAGAGAAAGAGAGAACACAAATCACCACTATTTAGGAATGAAAGATAACATTGGCTGAGAGAGGATGCTTAACAAGAAAGGGGTATGAAGTCTTTTCTGGAGTGCCGGGCATATTCTACATCTTAATTGGAGTGGTGACCGCACAGTATATGCATTTGTCAAGGAGCACTTAAGTATGTCATTGCATGTAAATCTTACATCAATAACAAACATTTTAAAAGAAAACATAAGGCTGAATGAGCTTGCTTCAAGAGAGCATTTAGAGAGAAAAGCATGGGACAAAGCCTGGAATTTTGAATAACAAGAAGGCTACTTGGAAATTTTCAGAGTTTGGAGTGTAATTATAAGAAAACTGCCCTATTACAAAAGCTAAGGGGCTGCATAATTTTAATATTGTTGATAATTATTTTTTTATTGTTCAGGAGTGTTATTTGTAGAAATCTCTTTAGGTCATTGCTGAACAGTATCCACTGTATCAGCAGGTATTGGCTGATCTAAGGGAAAGTGATTCTATGTATTCTTTGCAGCACAGCGAAATAAGAGAGAATTGATGTTGATTAAGGATAATAAGGGGATGTTTTTGTTTTTAAGATGTTTAAATGACATGGAAAAGAAGCAGAAATTTAAAAAAAACAAACAATAAAACTAGGGTTTTAAAAACGTTCAGAAGAGATTGTGTTGGATCCTATATTGACATATCCAAGGTAACTGTTATATTCTGTTCAGAATTTATGTGATAATGTTACTTTTTCAGTGTGTAATAAAGTTTTCTTTAATTTGGATGAAGGAAAATGGAACAGCATAAATAAAAGATCTTCATTCAAGACTAAGCCTTGGTTAGTATTCTCAAGCCATGTTGGTATCAGCAGAAGTCGACATTAGTAAAAAGAACTGTCTGGTTAATCCTTAAATTTAACTTTAGCCACTCTATCTCCTACTGAGTAATTCCTTTAAAGGAATATCACTCCGACCTAATCTGAGTTATCTGGCCAACCACATTTTACCAATTACCCCATAAACATTGTTAAAATTATTGTGCAAGACAAACTGGGTAACTAATATCTTAGTCCCCCATTTGGATCATATTTCCCATGCTTGTTCTCTCTTTCCTTGTCCAGATCCTCCCTTGACTTCTATGGATGACTTCAAGAAGCTGCCTTGACTTTTGGTTTCTGGTGGGGTTCCAAAAATGAGGAGTACAGGCAAGAAATCAAAGGAGAAGGGACATTGAGACTGGGAATAGATAAATACAGATGAATAACTAGCTAGCTAGAATATAGATTAGATATAGATACAGATATAGACATAGATGTGGATGTAGATACAGATGTAGATGTAAGTGTAGGTATAGATGTAGGTGTAGGTGTAGGTGTAGACGTAGGTGTAGGTGTAGATGTAGCTGTAGGGGTAGGTGTAAATGTAGATGTAGGTGTAGATGTAGGTGTAGGTGTAGATGTAAATATATGTGTAGGTGTAGGTGTATATGTAGGTGTAGGTGTAACTGTAGGTGTAGCTGTAGGTGTAGCTGTAGGTGGAGATATAGATGTGGATGTGGATAGATATCCCTTCTTCTCCCCATCACTTGTGGAACCAGTGGGATTCAGCTACATCCCTTAACCTAACATCACAGCTCTTGTCAGGGGCACTCTGCACATGGCTCTTTTCCTGGTAACAGTTGCTTTCTCTTTGCCTTTTAGTCCTAAAATTGAGAAGGAGAACTTGCTTTTACTAGGTCCTTCCAAGCTTCTATAAACAGCTCATTAATTAAACTCCCTTCAAATTGCCCCAAGTGCATGTGCCATTTGTTTCCTGTCAGAATTCTGATAGCTTTGCCTCTTTTATTGATAAAATTATAAATGAAAGTGAAAGAGAAATGATAGCAGCACTGTTACAGTTTCTTACTCACATCTTATATAAAATATTGTATAAAATATATTGATACCATATATTTGTAGGGCCCAAGTGGCCCGGGTGTTTGAAGTGGGCATGAAGAGATTCCAACTTCTGCCATAAACAAATTATGAGGGCTGGATATGTTATCTGAATATGTATTTCAGTCTTTTATGAATGAAAACTTTCAAAGTTTCAGTTACCATATAATCACCTAATTATTCTAAAACAAAACAGAAAATACAGTAGACTGTATACATCTTCATCTGATGATATTAAAGTTATTTTAAAAAATCAGTTCCATTTTGAATATACAAAATGTGTTCTAAAGTATTATTTTGTAACATTTGGGAGCAAAAGTCCATAGATGAACATGTGAGATGATTTTTGTTAACTCAATAGACGTTTATAGGGCAGCTTTCTGTGAGATGGAGGTGAATTGTTAAATGGAAGAGATAAGACCGTTGCACTCATAGAGTTTATATTTAGGTGAGAGGATACAGATGATAAATAAACAAATAAAGAAATAGATAAAAATCTTGTGTAGTATTAACTACTGTTTCTAGTGCTTTAAGGGAGTTACTTTAAGACGAGAAATGTGACCAGTGTAGTAGAAGCACAGTGAGTAAGAGAATGTTTAATATTTTATTTTATTTATTTATTTTTTTGCGGTACACAGGCCTCTCACTGTTGCGGCCTCTCCCATTGCGGAGCACAGGCTCCAGACGCGCAGGCTCAGCAGCCATGGCTCACGGGCCCAGCCGCTCCGTGGAATGTGGGATCTTCTCAGACCGGGGCACGAACCTGTGTCCCCTGCACTGGCAGGCGGACTCTCAACCACTGCGCCACCAGGGAAGCCCAATGTTTAATATTTTAGAGTTTATTCTTCAAGTTGGCTCTTCAGTAATTGTTTTTGATGTTAATGAGACTTTGGCATCCACTCAATGGGTTTGAAGATCTACTCCCAGCTGGGCTGCAGGTTGGTTCAAATTTGAGTGTGTGTTGGTTCAGATTTGAGTCTGTCTTTACCCTGAGCTTCAGGGAAACACTAAGGGGCTTTTGCATGGTGTCAATTCCATGAAGGACTCCAGCAAAGCTAGGACACCTTGTGACATCAATATAAATAGCTGCAAATAGACAGCTGGTACCAAGTAATCAAAAACAGGTGGCTAAATGTGAACTGAAATGTGATGGTGATTATTGTATTTTGAAGGTACAGTCTGTGAATCTGCCTGTGTATAATCAGGATAGCTGCTTGTGTTATAAATGCTATAGGCTTATTGCAACCCCTGTCTATGCTTCCACCACATTAGATTACATATTTGCTTATATAATTTCAAGCATCTGGGTTTTTTAAATAAATTTCACTTATACCAATATGGAGAACCAACTATGATCCTGAAAGTGGTCACCTAAAAAGGAACACCAGTGTAATTGTTCTTTCAGGTTATTTCTGAAGTTACAAATGATACAAAATAAAATGCAAGTATCTTCACTTAAAATGAAATTTGTCAGGGTATATGCCCAGTAGTGGGATTGCTGGGTCATATGGTAGTTCTATTTGTAGTTTTTTAAGGAACCTCCATACTGTTCTCCATAGTGGCTGCACCAATTCACATTCCCACCAGCAGTGCAAGAGTGTTCCCTTTTCTCCACACCCTCTCCAGCATTTACTGCTTCTAGATTTTTTGATGATGGCCATTTTGACTGGTGTGAGATGATATCTCATTGTAGTTTTGATTTGCATTTCTCTAATGATTAATGATGTTGAGCATTCTTTCATGTGTTTGTTGGCAGTGTGTATATCTTCTTTGGAGAAGTGTCTATTTAGGTCTTCTGCCCATTTTCGGATTGGGTTGTTTGTTTTTTTGTTATTGAGCTGCATGAGCTGCTTATAAATTTTGGAGATTAATCCTTTGTCAGTTGCTTCATTTGCAAATATTTTCTCCCATTCTGAGGGTTGTCTTTTGGTCTTGTTTATGGTTTCCTTTGCTGTGTAAAAGCTTTGAAGTTTCATTAGGTCCCATTTGTTTATTTTTGTTTTTATTTCCATTTTTCTAGGAGGTGGGTCAAAAAGAATCTTGCTGTGATAAAGAAGATGTGGCACATATATACAATGGAATATTACTCAGCCATAAAAGGAAATGAAATTGAGCTATTTGTAATGAGGTGGATAGACCTAGAGTCTGTCATACAGAGTGAAGTAAGTCATAAAGAGAAAGACAAATACCGTATGCTAACACATATATATGGAATTTAAGAAAAAAAATGTCATGAAGAACCTAGGGGTAAGACAGGAATAAAGACACAGACCTACTAGAGAATGGACTTGAGGATATGGGGAGGGGGAAGGGTAAGCTGTGACAAAGTGTGAGAGAGGCATGGACATATATACACTACCAAATGTAATGTAGATAGCTAGTGGGAAGCAGCCGCATAGCACAGGGAGATCAACTCAGTGCTTTGTGACCGTCTGGAGGGGTGGGATAGGGAGGGTGGGAGGGAGGGAGACGAGATGCAAGAGGGAAGAGATATGGGAACATATGCATATGTATAACTGATTCACTTTGTTATAAAGGAGAAACTAACACACCATTGTAAAGCAATTATACTCCAATAAAGATGTAAAAAACTGAAATTTGTATCTCTTTATATTTGATAACTGGGCTACATAAGAATATGCTGCTTAAGAATTAACATCTATCTATCTCAAATCTATCATCTAAGTTTAACTTCAAACTTACTCCTAGTTGTCACTAAAATAACAGTATATATCTTTAACAATATACTATGTCTAAAAAACTCTTTGAAAAGTTTCTACTAACAAAATGTTACCCTATCAAAAAGAAACAACAATCAGCTATTATTGATTTTTGACAAATCCAAGTGGTTTCTTGATATCATTTATTTTTCCACTAAGCAATTACAACTAGCCATTCTGTTAATTCTTCTTCTAACTCTCCTGCTCTAAAGTTCAAATAACATTATCATAAAACATAGGCATGTCATAAAACATGACGATCTTTTGAGACCTTAGTCACTTTGACCTATCATGAGTTCT
Source organism: Stenella coeruleoalba (assembly GCF_951394435.1). Classification (NCBI taxonomy): domain Eukaryota; kingdom Metazoa; phylum Chordata; class Mammalia; order Artiodactyla; family Delphinidae; genus Stenella; species Stenella coeruleoalba. The sequence continues at coordinate 145,552,868 of NC_137149.1, read as the reverse complement.
CCATCAGATTCATCAGTTCTCCACTAATGCTCTCAATTATTCTTTATCTACTACCCTAAGGAGAGCAGAAGGATTTGAGTACATGTGTGTTAACTTGATTGTGTTTGCTCTACTGTATATTTTTGATCATTTCATGTGATTGAATATTTCTTTCTTAAATTATTAAGATGGTGCAATATAAACTCAATTCTTTTTTAGCTTTATTGAGATATTACTGACATATATGTTACTTTACAACATACAGTGTGATAATGTAATACATGTATATACTGAGAAATGATCATCACAATAAGGTTAGTTAATACCTCCATCCCCTCACTTAACTACCGTGTGTGTGTGTGTGTGTGTGTGTGTGTGTGTGTGTGCGCGCGCGCATCTGTGTGTGGTCATAACATTTAAGATCTATCCTCTTAGCAACCTTAACTGTAATAGAGTATTGTTAACAATAGTCACCATGATGCACATTAGGTCTGCAGAACTTATTCATCTTATATCTGGAAGTCTGTATCTTTTGACCACCATCCCTCTATTTTCCCCATCTCCCAGCTCCTGGAAACCATCATTGTACTCTCCATTTCTATGAGTTTAACCTTTTTAAATCACACAAGTGAGGGCATAAAGTATTTGTCTTTGTATGATTTATTTCGCTTAGCATAATGCCCTCAAGGTCCATTCATATTGTTACAGAAGACATGTTTTTCTTCTTTGTTTATGGCTGAATAATATTTCATTATATATTTAGATATATAGATATAGATATATAGTTATAGATATAGATCTCACATTTTCTTTATCTACTTATCCACAGATGGACACTTAGGTTGTTCCCATGCTTTGGCTATTGTGGATAATGCTGCAGTGAACATGGGGGTGGAGATATCTCTTCCAGATAGTGATTTCACATTCTTCAGATGAATTATAAGAAGTGGTATAGCTGAATCATATGGCAGTTCTATTTTTAATTTTTTGAGGAACCTCCAAACTGTTTTACATAGTGACTGTACCAGTTTACATTCCCACCAACAGTGCCCAAGGGATCCTTTTCTCCACATCCTCTCCAGCACTGGTTAACTCTTGGTTTTTAGTAATAGCCATTCTAACAAATATGAGGATATATCTCATTACTGTTTTGGTTTGGATTTCCTTGGTGATTAGTGATGTTGAGCATCTTTTCATGTACTTGTTGGGCATTTGTATGTCTTCTGTAGAAAAATGTCTATTCAAATTCTTTCCCCATTTTTTAATCAGATTTTTTTTTCTTGCTGTTGAGTTGTATGAGTTCTTTATGTATGTTGGATATTAATCCCTTATTAAATAGTTCACAAATATTTTCTCCCATTCTGTAGATTGCCTTTTCATTTTGCTGATTGCTTCCTTAGTTGTGCAGAAGGCTTTTTTTTCTTTTCTTTTTTTTTTGATTCAGTACCACTTTATTTTTGTTCTCCTTGCTTGTGCATTTGGTGTCATATACAAAAAAATTGTGTAAAGACCAATGTCAAGGAACTTTCTATGTTTTCTTTTAGCAGTTTTACAGTTTTGAGACTAATATTTAAGTTTTTAGTCTATTTTTGATTTAATCTTTGTGAGTGGTTTAAGATAGGGGTCTGATTTCATTTGCATGCAAATATCTAGTTTTCCCAGCACCATTTATTGATGAGACTGTCTTTTCCCTACTGAGTATTCTTGGTTCCCTTATCAGATATTAGCTGACCATGCATGTGTTGGCTTATATCCGGGCTCTCAGTTCTGTTCCATTGGTCTGCATGTCTGTTTTTGTTCCAACACATACTGTTTTGATTAGAATAGTTTTGTAATAAAGTTTGAAATCAGGAAGTGTGATGCCTTCAGCCTTGTTCTTCTCTCTTAGGATTGATAAGCCCAATTCTTTATTTGCTGAGCAGTACCATTTTTTCATAAACCTCCTTTAAAGATTTTGTGGATATCCACTTAAATGGCTGAATAACCATCTTATTATTTATATAAACTCCATTGTGTTACTTTTATTCTCCTTGCCTTGGGTTATTAAGTATTAGATGATAATAATGTACCCGGAAATTTGTTGCTTCATTTGTATTACAGAATATAATTAAAAACAAACAAAAAAAGAACCAAAGACAATAGCAAACACTGTTCTTAGGAGTTCAACCATACTACGTACATTATTTCTTTCCTGAGTTTAATGCACATATCTTCAAATTGCATGTCTGAGAAATGATTTAATGTACTTTAGTAGTGCAAGCTCTGAGATTAAGGTACCTTATGAATTATAATAATTGATTCCTAAATATCTTTAAAGCCAAGTAAAATCATTTTTGCTTTTTAGTTTTGTTTTAACTCAGGCTGTTGCTTCTCTTTATTCATGCTATCTATCCTGATGCAAGAAGGTAATGTGCTCTTAAAACAAGCACGACTATTGTGTGTCTTTTCAAGCTTCAGAGTACTTAGGAGCTGCCTTGCAGACTAGGAAAATCAATCTCACTCTTTAGTAGACAAATTGCATTTGTGACTGCAAATGATATTATCAAGGTTGATTGCCCATCTTATTCACCAGACATGAAAGGGTTCTACTTTAAATAAAACAAATTTACCACCACTCAATATATTGGAAACTTTTGCTTTATAATACAAATGCAATTGCAAAACAGAAACTCAAGATATTTTTTCAGAAATGTCAGTATCTTTAGATTTTCATTTGATAATTGAAGTATATTAGGTCATAATATGGCCCACTATTTCATTACTTCAAAAATTTGTGATGTTATTCTTTGCAGGTATCTTAAGTATTTTATCTGATATGAAGTACTGTGTGTATGTGTGTGTGTATTTGTGTGTGTGTGTGTGCGTACTGAGAAAAAGGACAAGTAAATGCTAGTCCACAGTGTTATTTTTGGGGTAATCTTTAAATTAGTTCCTGTAATCAAGTGAAAATTTTTAAAATAGATATATTTAAAATCAGTCTGTATATCCAAATACCTTTTTTGTTCAAAATTGTGAGATTTTACCATATATTAAAATGCTGCTTATAATCATAGAAGCAGCAATTTGGTATTTAAGTTTGTGGTACACACTTTTGTCATTGATTATATCATAAACAATACAGAACTAAATTCATACTCTTGAATATAAATTTATTTTAATTTACTAGTTAAGATGTAATGCATTTGTAGGTTTTCATTAGTATGGAAGTAATAGTAACAATGATTTCAAATGCTATATACTACCTATTAACACTATTCAGAAACTAAATTCCTCCATAGATATCTATGAAGAGAATTCACAATGGTTAACCAACCACAATCCATTCTGTCCAACCTTTATTTTCATTATTTCATTTTATTCGTAAAACCACAACATCAAGTGGTTTTTTTTTATTGAAGTATATTTTATTTACAATGTTGTGCCAATCTCTGCTGTATGTTACTGACATTGCACAGATAAAGAAACTGAGGTACTGAAAGTTTATTTACCTAGGTCATTAGCTATTCAAAACTAAATGGAGAATTAGAACCTAAGCACTCTCTTCTCCACGACTAATCCCACTTCACTATACAACCATGATGTCAAGTATTATTGAGTTCAGAGTCTACTGTGATTTTTTTGGGTAATTGATTAAGAAAAAAAAATTGAAACGGTTTTTGATAAAAATATGTTACTGTGTGCATCTATCACTTGGAACATATAGCTAACCCTTAAACCTAGATCTAAAGCGATATTTGGGTGTTCTAATCTGTATTAGACATAGCTATTATTTCAAAGAACTGGTAGGAGGTATTTTTCAGCATAATAGAATTATACCTTTAAAATCACACAATCTTTAAAACTGAGGAATATAAATATTTAAGGTCAGAAAAGTTATATTACTTTTATTGGTGTTCGGTTCACATAATACACATATTGGATGGAATACTAAGAAAATATCAAGGGAAAAAAACCCAAAAATATTTGTACAACATTTTATTAGAGAATCATTGCAAAGAAAGGATGAATTAGTAACCCTTCTTATGGTTACAATAAATAACTTTTGTTGAGTGATTCCAATGTGCAAGCTATTGTTCTAAGCATTTTTCATGGATCAGCTCAATTAATACAACTCTTTTATGAGGGAGCTATTTTTACTATCCTCATTTCACAAATGAAGAAGCACACAGGGCATGGTTAAGGAATTCACTCGAGGTCACAAAGATATTTGAGTGGGAGAGCTGAGACTGAATGCCAGTCAGCAGGGCGCCAGGGCTGCCCTACCAAGCACCATAGTTTATTTACTCTTTAGAGCTAAGACACCACTAGGATCACTGCTGGTTGCTTTTCCAGAAAGCAGCGTTTTTTGTTTGTTTGTTTGTTTTGTTATGTTTTAAATTTTCTTTTCTCTCTTTCTCTAAGTGGAATTAGAGTAAAAACCAAAATAACTCCCAGGCTTACTTCAGTATTTGTAGCTATCACTTTAACATTTTAATTTCAGCATAAACTTAAAATTACTTCTACTTTAATATTAGACAATGCATACAATTTTTTTTTCTTGATGTTTTGTTTTAAGAAAAGACAATAGTTGGTACTATTGCAAAATTACAGTAATATTAATGTATTAAAATGACTACCATTTACCATAAATGTACCATCTTCCAAGAATCATCCATAAAAATGATCTCAGGTATAATTAGGCTTTTCAGAAATATAATACACAGCTACAATAAAAGGATCATCAGCCTTGTAATTTTCAGGATCCTGACCTCTTGATTACTTTAGCTTTGATTTAGGAGATAGGTTATTGTCATTTTAAAAATAATAATTTCACTATTTAAGTTTTTCATAATTATTCTAATTTAATAGTATGCCAAATTCATTTTCTATAATGGGAACTATAAAAAAGGGAGTCCGATCATAATTTTTAAAACATACTGGATAAACATTGCTCAATGAATTCTTAGTATTAAATATGCTAGCATGTGTTGTGTAATTTCAAAAATTAATACAGTATGTTACATATTTGCATATTATATATATAGCATTATTTCATTATGATATAGTCAGGAATAGATAAGGTTTTCTGCAGTGCAAAACAATCAGAAAAGCCCTTGTTACATGTTCACAGTGTATTGTCTGAAACTATTTGGGGGCCAATTTTGTGGTCCTGCCTCTAACTGGAAATTTTCTGGTCCTTGAAAAAAAAAGACAAATAAAAACAAAGAGAAAAAAAAAAAAAAAAAAAGCCAGAGAGGAAAGAGTCTTGACAAGCATGAATCAGTTCTTAATGTCTAAAAAGTGACACATATACCATTTTTGCTCTCATTAACTTGACCAAAGTAAGTTACAAACCTATTCTGAGTTTATTAGGATGGGAAAGGGATATGAAGAATGAGCATGACCTCTATAGGGGGGTTAGGGACAAACCTGGACCTAACTGAACATAGTAGTTGCTAAATAAATGTTTTTGAATAAATGTTAAAGTAAAATTGCTTCTGCATTAAAGACACTTTCTTGGGCAGATCTTTAGAAAATCTGAGTAAACTCAAGATAAAGCTGACTATTTCCTCAGAAGGAAGCCCTGATAACCACCAGCAACAAGATTGCATTGCTTGGGTCTCTGCCTCCTAGACCATCCACCAGTGATGGGCTATCAGATCCTACGTGCTCTGATCTCCTTGACTCCTTAGCTCTACACAAGATATTATTTCTTAGTTACCCACAGAATAGTATTAAAATTATCCTACTGGTTAAAGTTATAGGGAAAAAAAAAACCCTCTGAGACTTATGTATGTTTTCTAGATTAGGAGTATCTGTACTTGATGGACACAAAATTACTTCAAAGTTTCATCAGTGCGTTCAAAGCTATAACACACACACACACACACACACACACACACAGAGGATTCTCACACTTTATTGGATATTTTCTCTCTGTCTCCTCTATTTCCTTCTTTGCTAAACAAGAATAACTCTATTATACAAGGCAAAATACTAATAAAAATTATGTAAGCTCTTTTATATACATTATAGGAATAAAAATGCTACAAGTAGGGAATAAGTAAGAGAAAAGCAAAAACCAACTTTTAATAGTGTAAAATATTAATGGTCAGTGTCTTTAGCGACACTGTTGGCCTACTTATATTTAAACTACATTGCCTGTAAGCATCTAGGACTTTTTTCTTTTCATAGCCATACAATTGTTTTTTCTATTTTCTTTGACATGACCCCTGCTGTTATAGATTATTCCTAGGCAAAGGCAGCTCTTCTAGGTCTTAATATGACAAAATCAAGAAAGTCAATTTCTGTGTCAAAAATATGTACTATTTTTTTCCATTGAAGTTGAATTGTTTGATATCACAAACATTACAAAGGAAAGGTTAATTTTCCATGAAAGTTGCTATAGTATTTATACCCTGTAATGTCTGTTGAAAATATATATTGTAGAAAAATGGGCTGTAATTATGAGTATCTTTAAGCATGTAAACTCTTAGACAGTTTCAACAATGCCACATGTATTTCATCATAGTAGTCTATAACTGAGGGAAAGGGATAATATGGTTTCAGGAAATTTTAGCCAGAAAATTGTAGAAGTTGCTACTTAAAGATATTATTAGTAATGTGTTTTAGAATCAGCACCATGGGATGAAGATTATAGTGTCTGAAGAGAGGAAAACGAAAATGCATTGATTGTATTATTGTGTACTGTCATGGATTTTTAAAACATTAGCCCATTTATGTACCAGGGTGAACACTCAAAATGGTAGAACAAGATGGAGAGAATAGCTTTTTCACACAATTGAGTTATCTCATGCAAAGGATAGTGAGAACCTGTGCTAGGGGAGCACACAGCTGGTGAGTCTGGGACACTCTTCCCAGTGGAGTAGAATCCTGGGTCTGGCTCAAAGTCATACAGAAGGCATGGAGGATGAGGCAATGGTCACCAGAGGACAAAAAGGAATTGGTGTTCAAATCTGAGGAGGGGTGATTATGCACCAAATAAAGTGACCTGTCTCTCCATTAACCCACAGATCCTCAAGGGTTCACCGGAAAAAGAAAAGCTAAGACCTGTGTATTCATATGGGAGGAAACCAACATGATCGTAAGCAAATAAAATCAGAAATTTGTATAAATTTGGAGAGGAGCAAGGATATGAGTTTGGGGGTTTGAATTAATTTCATCCATATCTGCAAGGGCAAGAATGACTCAAGCAAAAATACGGTCTACTGTAGGAGTGTTTATTCCCATTAATTACATATGACAAAGTTGAAAATGAGAAAACTTAAATTCCTGCTAACAGTAAATAATTTAGGAAGCAAATGAGAGAGCTTGGATTTGAAAGTTGATCCATAGTTCTTTTTCACATGGAACATATAGAAATGTATAAGCTACCCTCATAAAATGTTTATGACATAAATATATGTGAATTTTTATTGTAGTCTGTGTTGTTATTATCGTGCCACTATTAAACTTATCTGTTTGGAGTAGAGAACCTTCAGTTTTCACTAGTTAGGTACTGACCACACAAGCACAGGTGCACATAATCGCAAGCAATTTTAGAGACACTGTTTCAATATGTCTTTCTTAATGACAAATTGCCAAAACAAAAGGTATGTGCGTATATACACATACATCTATACAAATATATGCATATGATATGTGTATATCTAATTAATATTATTATTATATATTTCTATGATTTTCCCACATCAGAAATAATTTAATTCTAGATGTTAGTGTAAACACTATTAGAATATTTAAATGTTAGTAAAATATTTTATAGTAACTCAGAAAACAAATGTATGAGTCATATATATTCCATGTAACCTTTGAATATATTTTGTTTTGCGTGTTATACCATTTATAACTTTGGCTTCTCTCAAAGTTATGTAAGTTAGGGATAGTTTTACTTTTATTACAACCATCTTAAATGATAAAAAAAACAGTACAAAGGAAAATCCAATTTATCACACATACACACACACACACACACACACACACACACACACACACACACACACACCAGAACACATGATTTTTCAAAGCATTTGGTTTACTTTAATTGTATCTTGGTTTTATTAGTATTTTCTCTTTATGACAGTTTGGTTACTTTGTTAAGCTATAACATTATCAGAAAATGCATTGTAAATTGGTTAATTTATGCCATCTTTCAGACTTATCTAAGAAATGTATTTTAAGAATTGCCATAGTTTCTCATTTTGTTAAATGAGGTTATAACTTGATGCTCATCCTTTCAGAATGCTCATTGAATTCACTTTTTAAACAAAGGCAGTTGTAAAATATATACATGTATTAGAAATTATAAATACAAGTTCTAAAGGAAAATGACTGCCAAATATTAAAATAACTAATTTGAAGATAATGGAGTTGAAAACTAAAGAAAAATTAACAAACAAAAATAAATAAAAACAACAAAAATTCAGCATACATCCTACCCTTTAGAATAAAGGTGAAATAATTTCTTGTTCTTTTCTCATATTTATATCACTTATGTATTATTTCTATCATTGAAATGAGAGAAAAAATTGGTTTCCTAAATCTTCCCTCATGAATTCTATCAAATTGTGTCTCGTTTCTTTTAGCCCATCCATTTTCTATCATATCAGTAGAATACAATTCACCTTTAAGGAAGTTGTAATGAAAACCGTACAACTTAATCACAGAGATGAATAAGGGTTAAGTGACTTGTTTTTTAAAAAATGCATATTTCACTTCTAAAAAAGAAAGACTTAAACTTTCCTAAAAGTTAGTCACTTTTTTGTTGCTTTTTCTTGGGTATATGCCAACGTTTGCTAGCATTTTTACACTTTAAATAGTTAACATTATTGACCTGGTCAAGGGGGCCCTGTCATTTCTTCATGGTAGGTGTTTCTCCTCTTCACCTGGGTCAGAAAAATACAGTAAAACTGATTCCAAGTGTTCCTATGCATTTTAATGTGATTTATCCAGAGTCTGACAGAAAACAGATCAGGGGACATTAGGATTCTGGAGTAGATAAGACTCTCCACTCACTTGCACTGTAGCCTTAGATAAGCTACAAATTTTGAGACTCACTTTCCTCGCCAAAACAGTGAAAGTAATTTCTACCTTCCAGGTTCAAGATGAGGGTTCACTAAAATTGTCCACCCAAAAGACAGTAAATAAGAAAACTAAGTACCATAAAAATACATATTTATAAAAATAGATCATGACTTGTATACATTTCTTTGTAGTGCTAGCCTTAAAGTTAAACACAAACTTATGCAGTTGGGTTAGGGTGGGTCTGGCTAGGAGAAAGCCTTTTACAGGAATTCTAGGAAGAATCCCTAGAATTGATGGGAGAAACTCAGGAAGAGTTGGGCAGTTATACTTTGAATTATAAAGGGAAAAAATGATTAATATTCACTTCCCAGTTGAGAAGAACCACTGTTCAAAAGAGTCCACTCAGTCCTTAGAAGAAGCTTCTGGTCTGGAATGAATCTTCCAGTGGACAATTTCAGCACTCAGCACAGAGGCTGCTTGCACAGGAAGGAGCAGTATTCATTCTTTGGATGAATGGCATGAGTGCCATGAACGACTGGGGAGTCCCTACCTTACACGATCATTCCTCTTGACAAGGGTTTTGATTATAAGCATTTGTATACATTGGGCACGATTACGGTAAGTCCCCTACATACAAACCTTCAAGTTGCAAACTTTCAAAGATTCGACATGCGTTTGCATGTCCGATCACGTAAGTTAGTTCACGTGTCTGGCGTAAACTGTCAAGTGCATGCATTCTCTACAAGTGGTTGTGCTTTTGTGTACTTTACTGTACAACACTGTATAGAGTGCAGTAGTATCGTATCTTTATTTCAAGCCCAGCACGTCCTGAAGCAAGTGTACAAGCAGCGGTATATGGCTGATTGTGTTAGTTGGGTACCTCAGCTAACTTTGTTGGACTTATGAACAAGTTGGGCTTACGAACGCACTCTTGGAATGGAACTCGTTTGTATGTAGGGGACATACTGTACATGCCTCTTCAATGGCTTAAGAGAACAAAAGATATTTGATTTGACAGTGGGTGATGGCGCTTTTATTTCTCCATGAGAATTACTAATGTTATTTCAACAAAAACACCAATTTTATAAAGCATGTACTTCTTGAGTCAGAGAGTGTGACTCAAATGAGAAATACTAGGAACAAATGAATTAGGTTAAGCTATTGTGTAAAATAGTAGCTGGCTTTCTTAAGAATAGAGGGGTCAAGAGAAATTTTTAATAAAATATCACAATGAACTATATAAAATATAATATATAAAATTCAAAATTTGCTATATAAAATAAATGTCTATATTAAAAATAATTTCCAAATAGATCTATATTTATCATATGGTATACATTCAAACATATTACTGAAACTCAAAAGGTTATTTTTTTAAAATTCCAAACAAAAACATGCCAAATCATTTTCCTAAATCTAAACCTGCTAATAATTACCATGTAAATAACAGTGTAACTATACCTATCTTCACATTTCTTCTGAGGAATACATTTGTGAGTTCTGTTTTGTTTTTTTCATTCTAGTCTTATTACCACTAAGTTCTACAGCTTGGAAGGAAAGATTGAGAATGTTCTCAAGGATCTGACTCAAGGCAGTAATATTAAAGAGAAGAGAGTCAAGAGAGTCTTGATTAAGCCCTAATTGTGCTATTTGGAGTAAATTAATTATTTTGCAAAAAATATAAAGATTAGCAGAGTTTTATGCCCTGGGCTATGTAAAGATAGGGCAACATTGCCATAAGGCATCTTTGGAGAGCTTACTAACTGGTATCTTCAGACCTATTCTATATTCCCTTGAAATTTTACAATTGAAGAAACTTATATATTCATGTTTATAAGGAGTACATGGAAAACAAACTTCTCCTTTGAGCATAAACAGACTCTTTTTTTTTTCAATACAATGGCAATGTGCATTTTTGCAATCAGAGTGCTGACTCACATTTGTTTCAGGATATATAGTTATACTGGAAATATACAGAAACGCAGAGAAATGTGCTCCTAGTTATTCATTTCATCAACACCAAAATATATAGGAAGTGCAGGAAGAAGATAGAGAAGTATGTATGATGTTCGGTCCTAGGACTATAATACTGTTTACTAGTTTGCTTGTTTTCTGGTCACATAGCAACTTATCATCTCACTATTAGAGACACCAATCATATTACACTGAAGTTAATTTATTAACATTTAATTTCCTCACTTAGAATGGTAAGATAAACACCTCAAAATTAAATGCAATCTCAGTTCATTGGATATTTTTTTCCAACATGTACATATTAAAGTGTGCATAATTTTGGCTGGTTTGGGAAAAACGATTCAACACAGGGGAGGAGAAGACACTAAAGAAAGAGCATCTGGGTCTGAACAAGAAATAATGCTCAAGAAGAAGAATGAAAGGAAGATATTTCAAACCTTGCTATTTTTTTTGTTTGGTTTGTTTGCTTATTTTGTTTTTAAATGCTTATATACATCATGCCACTAAATAGCTTATAGTCTTATAGAGATACAATATAAACCACAAATCTATAATATATAAAGGTCTTATAAGCATACAGTAAAAATCACATGTAAATAATACAGAATACTAATTAGTGAAAGCAGGGGGAAATATTTTGATGCTGAGGGAACGGTAAACTACTTCCATTTGGAAAAAGGCGAAAGTTCTCACATATCATAAAGAATATAAATTTTCCTAAAAAGATAATTCAGGCCGAATTTCTTGATTAAGAAATGAGAAGGAACAGCTTGAAGAAAGGCATGATGGAGGGAGAACGTGTGTGCAGAAGAGGAAGGAGAGTGTTGTAACCAAATAGCTTGCTGTTTTCAAAGGTATTCTTCAAGGGAAATATTAAAAATATATTTAAGTATAAAATTAATGATTTTAGGAAGGCCTACATAGCATCAAAGTATAGTCATTAAAAAAGAAGGCATTTTGAATATATGTATATGTATAACTGTATCACTTTGCTGTACACCTGAAACTAACACAACATTGTAAGTCAACTACACTCCAATAAAATTAAAATTTTAAAAAAAAGAAGGCATTTTGAAACACCTGTGGTTTTCCTATATGCAATCATCAAACATTTATGGAGCATATACTGGGTTAGATACTGTTCTTGATCTGGAGAAACAAGAGTGAACAAGACAGCCAAATTCTCATCTCTCTTTAAGGAATTTATACTCTAACAAGAAAGGAAGAGGATTTCTATTTATATCTGTGCCTCTATTGTTTATTTGCATGCTGATATATGTATGCATGTGTATGTGTCTATACCCACTCAGGTAAGCAAGTAAGTAGGTAATGTAAATTCAAATATTAACAAGTATCCTGAAGAATAAAACCCAGGTGGGGGATAGAAAGTTTGGGTGGGATTTAAAGATTGAAGACATGAATGCATCCCGGGACCTGAATGATGAACAGAAATGAGGCTTTGGAAGACCTGAGGGGAGAGGATTTAGGCAGAGTACTCAAGAACCCACAGCCCTGGGGCCAGAAGGAGTTTTGTGTGCTGATGGAAGGGAAAAGTAGGCCATGTGGACTAAAGTAGAGTAAACCTGCGGATAGAACGATGAGATGAGGGCCAAGATGGATGGAGAAGACAGATGTACCATCCTGGTAGATTCCTGTGTGAAGTTTGGAATTCAGTCTAAGCACTGTTGGGGATTCACTGACTGAGATGTTCAAAAGCAGCAGTGGCTTGATCTGACTTGCCTTTTTACCAGATCATTCTGATTGCAAAAATCATTCTGATTGGAAGCAGAGAAGTGGTGTTTAAAAACCCACTGCTGTGGTGGAGGTGAGAGATAGAAGTGATATGGACTAGGTGGTAGTGGAGGACAGATGAGATTTGACCAGATTCTCAAATCAGATACATATTGTGAAGATGTCGGCTATAGGACCTGCTGACAAATGGAATGAGATGTGAGAGAAAGTGGAGTAACCAATATTTTCTGTGTTTTTGTCTGAGCACCTCAGTAAAAACATATTTCGATCCATTTAGAATTATTTTTTTCTAACAAGTCCAGAAAACAATGCTTGGGAGCAATTATTTATAATATTAAGTTATTAAGTTTAAGTTAGCCTTAACGGCTGCATTATACCCAACTGCCTGGAGTGCTACCCCTCCCAGCCCATCCTCCATCCCTTTCTTCAATCTAACTGCTATTCTGCTACTCATTATTTATTACTCAGTATCTTTCTAGAGATTGTTTCTCTGCAAGCCTACATATATTTTAACACATTTATCTCGATTTTAATTACTTAATTTTTCATTTAATAATTTAAGGTTTGCATCCCTACTATGAAAGCTCCAGAAAGGCAGGGACTGTGTCTGTTATATTCACAGATTATTCTCAATACTAAGACCTTGCCAGCAGTGGCGTATCAATAAATATTTATTGAGTGAGTAAGCAATTCTCTTTCCTGCCTCTCCTAATTTTTTTCCAGTCCTTTATACGGGAGCTCCTGCTGTCTTTTTCTATCACCTTTTACCTCTTCCTATTGCTGTCAACTACTAATCAGCTAAGTGTTGTGTGGGGAAGAGGCTTTTAGCCTACTTTTAGCTAACTACCAAATCCAAAGTCCTGGGCAACCATTCATACCGGACTTTGAAAGCTCTTGACTTACTTGCATAATTCACTTTCATAAAAGGTATATTGAGAGAGCCCATCAGGCAAATGAAGTTCTGATGGAGGAGACAAATACTAATCAAACAATCCCATTAAATACCCTGACCTCCAGTCCATGTTAGCTACCCTCTACCATAGACAATGCCTTGAACTGCTCCACTTCTATTGTCATTCTAGTCCTGATTCCTAGACCACAAATCGGATCCCTTCACCCTTTTCATTCTGCTCCTCCGGCTCTGTGCATATGCTGAGACATCTGGTACATGACCTCGGCTTTTACCCTAGATGATTGCTTTGTTCGTGGGTTTACTCCCTGCTTTTTCTTCCCTTAATATCCCCTGGCTCTTCTTTCTTTCCTGAAGCTTTATCTGCTTCAACTCTGCTTTAAGCCACAGATTCTTGGTAAGCCCTAATCTGTAATATATTTATGTATCTTTCATCCTCTAATTCTGTGAGAGCAGTTGAACTTTGCTGGGGAAAATCCCATACAAATTTTAATTAGTGGCTTTGCAAATTTGTGTTTTCCCATCTCCATCAGGACCAGCGTTGTTCAGTAGACTTGTCATGTGCTCCTTGCCAGGTCTCTCTGATTTCCACTCTCTCCAGGAATATTTCTTAACACTGTTTCCTAATCTCTTAGCAGATCATATTGCTTTACATTTTTGGAACATTTGGTCTATCAAAAGTAGACCCTTGGGCTTCTCTGGTGGAGCAGTAGTTGAGAGTCCGCCTGCCGATGCAGGGGACACGGGTTCGTGCCCCGGTCCGGGAAGATCCCACATGCCGCGAAGCGGCTGGGCCCGTGAGCCATGGCCGCTGAGCCTGCGCGTCCGGAGCCTGTGCTCCGCAACGGGAGAGGCCCCAACAGGGAGAGGCCCGCGTACCGCAAAAAAAAAAAAAAAAAAAGTAGACCCTTAACTTACTGCGCTGGTGCCGGCACATTTATCCACAGCCACAAACGTTCCCACTGCCTTCATTTCTACCCTAGAGTAATGGGTGGGGACTTCTCACTCTCACATCCTATCACCATTCTTGTGGTTTACAAAAATGCTAATTTACAAACCTCCGGAATGGTCTCTCTGCTCTTGAACTTTTTCTTTTTGAATCATCACACATTATATCACTAGATTAACCTTAGTAAAATATATTTCATTGGGTTCCATCCATATACAAAAACTCCCAGAAATTTCTTTAAGCCTTTAGTATCTTTCCCAATCTCTTCATCTGTTTACTAAAAACTCTGTAACCTAACTTCATGATAACTAATGCTGCTTTCTACAACTCCTACTCTACATATGGACTCCCAATTCACAGGGCCTTTGTTTTTTCCCCAACACTCTTGTATTTTTTTATTATTTAAAAAATTATACTTCTTCAATTTCAAAAACTTGGGAAGTGAATTCCAGTCAAGAAGTCAACTATATTAAAGGCATAGCACTAACTGCTGGGAATAAAATAATAAATGAAGTGGCCTGTTCCTTACCATTACTAGGCTCACAGCCCATCTGAAGGAGCAGATGCTTACATGCCATTAATTAAATGCTATTATATGATGTTGTGGGATCTGTGGACCATGTAGAAGGAAATGGTACCCAGAGTGAGGGGTTAAGGTGGGATGTCAAGGAAGGCTTTGAACATTAAATACCAATTACATTAAGGGCTACAGGATGAGAAGCATGTATTAAATAAAAGAGATGGCAGGGAGGAAACAACAATGTGTGCCATGCTTTTCTGAGATGTTAAAGAGTACGTACAGAATTTAAAACCTAGTTTGGCTGAAATGCAGAGCTAAAGGTGAAGGTGGGTGACAGATGGAGTTGAACAAGTAATTTTGTTATTGTCGCCCTGTTAAGAAGCTTGGATATTGTAATAAAAGCGTAGGGAGGCTTGAAGAATTAATAAGGTTAGATTTGATTTTTATATCAGTCTGTCTCTCTTCTGGCTTCAGGGGAGAAAAAGTGTCCAAGAGTGTAAAAATGCAGGCAGAAAGCTGAACTAAGAGGCACTCATGTAAAAGGTAATGGCAGCATAAATCAGGGTAGAGGCATTGGGCCCCTAAAATACTCTACCCTGTGGATATATAGAAATTAACTTAACCATTCCCCTAGTTTGGCGCATTTATATTCTGCCTGGTGAATCTCTAAGAAAGGAATAAAGTGTATAACATTTCTTACATGTATTTGCCTTCATTTTTCCCGAAGAACGTCTCATAACACTATATTTATGAGGCCCACCCTACAAGAAACTCTGACAGTGTTGTTTAGCAGTGGATAAATGCTTATGCATACACCCACAACACCACAAGTACTTGTTTCAAGCCCAAGAGACCTTGGATGGAGAGTATACATATTACTACAAACACAATGTAGTATATTATATTTCTCAAAAATAAAACATCTAACTCAATATTACCACCAAATATGCTTAAGTATCATTTCTTTGTTCAGTGTATTGTGTGTTACATTTGTAAATATTTGTGTTGCTATGAAATCATCCCTTTTACTGGTTCTGCTAGAGAGTATTCTCTTTTCTTGTAAGAAACGCTAAATGATAGTTAGGTGGCATCACTCAATTTAGCATAATTATTCTGGCATTGATTCTCATTCAAACATGGTACCAAAAATTCAACAAGCCAATTTTTGGAGAAAAGTTCAGTTAGTGTTATATTTTTCATGGGTAGAGGTTTTCTCTTCCTTCTGGACTCTTCCTAGGGAAGCAGCTGAAGGATTTAGTGGGAAAACTTCAAGTCATCTCAAGCAGTCTCTGGAAGCTGCTTTCTCACTTTAATTCTCCAATAATAAATGCGGTATAATAATAGTTGACAGCAAGATGGAAAGAAAATATATAAATATATAGAATAAACTATTCACAGACAATCTGATCAATGCATGTGTCTGTGGCTAAGAAATCACTTCTCCCTTGATGCATATTTAGTTCATTCTATCCCACTGAAAAGTAATCTAATAACATTAGTCTTTCCTCACCTGGTAAAACGGACACAGCCTATGCAAGGGAACTGAATTTCCTTCTTTGGGAGGAACTGTAATACAGAGATCACATTAACTCTCAAAGGGAATGCATTCTTTATGAAAATACTTCCTGTTTGATAAATACTGCAGAAAAACATTTTAAATAACTCACTTGATTATGTATAGATAAAATAAGTGTCTTTGATAACCTTATAAAATATATTATTTTTTTATAGTGGCATTTCGGAATATGGCAAAGAGAAAAAAATAGATAAGTATTTCATTCATGGGTAAATATAAAGATAGGCTTGACTCTATAGGTATTGGGAAATTTTTATCTAGTAAGAGAAGTTCAGTATTTTCTATTACAGTATCAATTTAAAGAAGCATTTAATATCTTAATATCAGAAAAAGAATGATCTATAAGTCAGTGTAAGAGATATGAAAATTGTAAAGACCTTAAGTGACTGTCCCTTCTCTCTTTTCTCAAAATATGTAAAGAATTTACAAATGTGCTTTTACTGTAATTCAAACTATCTGAAAAACAACAGTGGTAAGGCTATGAATGAATGAAGAAAGTGTATGTCATTAATTTTCCATTGAGTACAATCTATTCTCTGTACCAAGTGTCTGTGATAACACTACAATTTTATTTGATTAAACTTGCTCTCAATTGTCATAATCCCTAAATACACATAAAGCTCATTTAATGAAAATCCCTACTACTCAAAAATAAACAAATGGGACCTAATGAAACTTAAAAGCTTTTGTACAGCAAAGGAAACCATAAACAAGATGAAAGGGCAACCCTCAGAATGGGAGAAAATATTTGCAAATGAAGCAACTGACAAAGGATTAATTTCCAAAATATACAAGAAACTCATGCAGCTCAATATCAACAAAACAAGTAACCCAATCCAAAAATGGGCAGAAGACCTAAACAGACATTTCTCCAAAGAAGACATACAGGAGGCCAAGAGGCACATGAAAAGCTGCTGAACATCACTAATCATTAGAGAAATGCAAATCAAAACCACAATGACGTATCACCTCACACTGGTTAGAATGGCCATCATCAAAAAATCTACAAACAATAAATGATTGAGAGGGTGTGGAGAAAAGGGAAACCTCTTGCACTGTTGGTGGGAAATTAAATTGATACAGCCACTATGGAGAACAGTATGGAAATTCCTTAAAAAACTAAAAATAGAACTACCATATTACACATCAATCCCCCTACTGGGCATATACCCTGATAAAACCATAATTCAAAAAGAGTCATGTACCACATTGTTCATTGCCGCACTATTTACCATAGCCAGGACAGGGAAGCAAGCTAAGTGTCCACTGACAGATGAATGGATAAAGAAGATGTGACACATATATACAATGGAATATTACTCAACTGTATATAGAAACGAAATTGAGTTATTTGTAGTGAGGTGGATGGACCTAGAGTCTGTCATACAGAGTGAAGTAAGTCAGAAAGAGAAACATAAATACCGTATGCTAACACATATATATATGGAATCTAAAAAAAAAAAAAAAAGTGGTTCTGAAGAACCTAGGGGCAGGACAGGAATAAAGACACAGACATAGAGAATGGACTTGAGGACACGGGGAGGGGGAACGGTCAGCTGGGACGAAGTGAAAGAGTAGTACTGGCATATATACACTACCAAATGTAAAATAGATAGCTAGTGGGAAGCAGCCGCATAGCACAGGGAGATCAGCTCGGTGCTTTGTGACCACCTAGAGGGGTGGGATAGGGAGGGTGGGAGGGAGACAGAAGAGGGAGGGGATATGGGGACATATGTATATGTACAGCTGATTCACTTTGTTATACAGCAGAAACTAACACAGCATTGTAAAGCAATTATACTCCAATAAAGATTGTAAAACAAAAAAATAAGGTGATTAAGAGTGTTAAATTCCTCAGCAAGAGCAATCATGGAAATCACTATGGGGAGAAGCTTATATATCCTTCATCTGATTTAAAATTAATTGGTATTTTAAAGATTATTGGACAATTTGTAAACTGGTTACAAAATTATTTGGTGCAAATCATAGGTTAAAGAATAATAACACATATATTACATATGAAAATAAATAGAAACATGCATTCAGTGATGTATACGAAAGCACATACAAGTTTTTCACTTTTATTAATCAAATGGTAACCTCAGTAAATTATTTTAAAGCATTTTTTATTATAATACATCAGGATGTCAGAAGTCATGATAAGATACAGAATCACTGAAATATTGCCTTGTTATTTTAATGTTACAATATCCTAATCTGTTTTCTTCACAAGATATTTCCGTAGTCTTTCAAGCATCATGAACCTGCTCTGCTCTAATTTGAATCACAAGTACAAAAAATAGGCTCTTTTGACCTATGAGGATGCACTTTCTGTTTAGTTGCTGTACTAAATTGAAACCTAACATCTCCAATCAGCAGTTCTAAAACTCAAGTTCCTTTGCTGCTATAGACTGAACCACATTTAACATGAATAGGAAATCTTTCCCAAGAACAGCTGATGGACCTTTATCTTAAACTACTGCACATCTCACTTCTAGCCCACAATGTGAAAGAGATTTTTTTTTCCCCTCACAATGTGTGATTCAGAGAAAATAATTTAGAGAAAGGGCAGCGAGCTGCTCACTGAGGCAAATTGTTTTAAGTATTCTAAGTACTTCCTGTAGTGCTGGCTACTGGAATAACGGTGTCCTTCTAGTTCATATAGAACCTAAAGAAGATTATGGAGTTAGGATTAGTTTATCCCTGGCCTGATGGTTCCCTCTAAAAAACTACATTCCAGAGCTTTTCAAGTCCCGTATGTAATATGGCTCCAACATTTCCCACACTATTTTGTCCAGGATATCAGTCAGTTTTTGTGGATTTTCTTTCTGGAACTCTACCCGAATAATTCATTTCTAAAAATAATTAAACACAAAAATATCCTGCCTTCTGCTTAAAACTCATTCTCGTCTGGGCTTCTGTGACACATGCCTTTACTGATTTTCCTGTTTTCTCTCTGCAGACCCAGATACTATAGCTGCTATGCCCATTTGGATGTTTTATATGTGTGTCAGTTTTCCATTTGGACGTTTCATAGTGTTCAAAAATGAACACTCACTTTTTCCTGATTTCAATAAAGGATATCACATTCTTATTTGCACATAAGAGGAATTATGGAGTTTTTACTCACTTTCTCTCCTCCTTATTCTTACATAAAATCAGAGTTCTGTCATCTCTGATCTCCATTCCTAGTGCCAACAACCTGGTTCAAATCTCCATAATCTCTTACTTCGTCTTAAATGGGTTTCTAACTAGTCCCCCTAGTTTTACAATTTTCTTTCTTATGTTCTTCCAACTTCTTCTGCAACCTAATATTAGAGTGTTCTTTGTTAAAAAAAAAATTCAATTTTCTCATTGGAAATATTTCAGTCTTTGCTGATTGCAGTTAGGATAATATTTAAAATTGCTTCCCTGATGTAGCAGGTGCTTTATGATTTTGTCCTTGCCTATTTCTACAACTTTAATGCAAAGGTCTTAGCTCACTTCAGTTGCACTGTTGTGTGTGCGTTTTGTTTCTATTCAGATCTGTTGCCTCAGGTTCGTTCTATAGTATCAACTCCTTAAGACAGAGACTGGGCCTGTTCAAAATTTTGACACTCAGCATGTATTATCTAAACAGTGAGTGCATTAGTCAGTGTAGCCTTAACATCAGTTACAATTTAATGAAATAATACTTTTGATGCTAAAATGTAGTGATCAAATTAAAATCTAAAATATATTTAGTTACATATACATTTTTCTGCCTATGTACTCAAGTGTTTTTCTATAACTTTCTAAAATCAAGTTGTTATTTTCTGCCATGTAGGACTAATACAGTATTGACTCATTTTGCAATATAGTGCAGATGGGGAAATAAGGGAACAAAAGGAAGTCTGAGGAAATGGTGAATTTCACATTTATTAATTTGTGTTATGAAATTAAATGGCAACTTTTTCACTTTATCTTTAAGCTCTTTCTGGAAGAGAATACAACGAAAGCAAGTGTCAAATGTGATTTATACCAGGTTGATAAAATGACTTCTCTCTCTCTCTTGCTTGCCTCTGGAAATATTTGTTTATATTTAATTCAGAAGAAGAGAGACAGAAATAGAATGAGGTATACTGGGCTACAGTTCCAATCTCGACCCATTGCTTTATCATTTGCTTTATCATTCGAGGGCATTTTATCAAGCGGCCTCAGTTCCATACATATATATTTTATATTTGTATACATATACATTGTGTATTATGTACAATATTATTATATTTTCATCCTACTTGATATCTTGAAATTGTCTTTTAATTATAATGTGTTTTCCTAAGTAGATCATACACTCTTTTAATATTAATGCCCTAAGTAGTGCATGGTATTAATAATATATTTAATTTGCCAATGTCTCAAATAATTAATTACACGTTAATTTAATGAGCATTTTCTATGTGACAGACACATAGATATTTGAGAAAATTATGCAGGCAACTTAAAATATGAATATTTTAAATATTTTTGGAAAGTATGTTCAAATTTAGAACTAATCAAATATGTTCAAAATTATATATATATATATTTTATGTATAGTTATGTGGATATTATATGAATGAAAAATAACAGAGTTAATGTTTGACAGGCTAAAAGTATTTTCACACAATGAAACACTTCACACTCTGAGGTCCATAGGAGAGGTCATACAATGTGTTCACCATCCTGTGCTTAGCACAGTATCCGGCACATATTAGTTGACATATAAATGGTAATTAATTGTTTCATTGTTTTGTTTTATGTTTATCTTTTCACAAAAGAGCAAGTAACTAAAGACTATCTTTCTATTACAAATATGAAATATTACTTGCTCAATCATACATATATCTGATTAGAAGATATAAATTTATATATATATAAATAGTAGAATACCTGGTTTCCAATTTGTGCCCTGGTTATTTAATATCACATCATAGTGCTCATGCATCATGGAGGGTTCTTTTTTTTTGTTTCTGTTAAGCCATGTAGCAATGTATCCCAAGTGTCTGGAATAATAAATGTCTGGTATATACTCGGCTCTCAATAAATTCTCAATGACTGAATAAATATCACTTAACCTTTCTGAGCCACAATAGTTTCTGTAAAATAGGGCTAATAATACTTACCTCCAGGTTTTATTAGGATGCAATTAAATAAAGTAAGCTAAGTGTTGGACATATTAGAAGTGTTCGATACATATTACTTCCTTTTCTGTCTCTATTTTTCCAAACAATTTTCTGGTTGTGAAATATCTCAGACAGAAGGATACTAATCAATGGGTCACATAATGAAAACAAGCCCCAAAAGAATGACAGACACAAAACAGAGTAAACCTTGATTCATAAAGATGACTTAATAATGTGAAGATATGTTTTAAATCAGAAATTTTACTTAAAACTAAATTATAGGGTTTCCCTGGTGGCGCAGTGGTTGAGAGTCTGCCTGCCGATGCAGGGGACACGGGTTCGTGACCCGGTCTGGGAAGATCCCACGTGCCACGTAGCGCCTGGGCCCGTGAGCCATGGCTGCTGAGCCTGCACGTCCGGAGCCTGTGCTCCGCAACGGGAGAGGCCACAGCAGTGAGAGGCCCGCGTACCGCAAAAAAAAAAATTATAATTCAATATACATTTTAAGAAAATACCCACTTCTTTGAAAACCATAGTCTTATAAGTAAATATCATCTTCGCATTACTTTTCAAAGTCAAGAAGAACTATTAAAAGAATATCTGACTACTCTTTCAAACAAGTTATGCACAACTATGCCATCCATAAAAACAAATACTTTTAAAGAAATTTTAATTGTTTGGTCTTATAAAGAATTTTTATAATGAGATTCATTAGCACATACTACAGACAATATAGATTTACCTTACATAGTAAATATAAAACATAACATAGCTGCTAACTAGTCTGTATATCTTTACATCCTTATTAATTTTCCATAGACTTGTTTAGCTACTTTAAATTTTCAAAATCAAGAAAAAATTCTATTTGTTTTACAGACTAATGAATTCTTAATTTGTGAAAAATTGGTATTTAAAATTTGTATTTGCAACTTTTAAAATCTATTAGATAAATCTCTGATTAGATGTGATCACAAGATTGCAAATTTGCCACAATTTTCAAAAGGCAAAAGGCAGTTAACTATCATCATGTTGTGTAAAAAATAATCCTACATATATTTCCACATGTAATAGTCATGACACTTCACATTATGAGGTACACAGGAATTAATATTCTACATCTTAAAGGAAAAGACCTAACTATCAAATGATTAACAGATGCTGATTAAAGGCTTAGCTGACCCCATGAAGGAAGATTATCCATTTTCCAAACTAATTTATTGTTAACATAATGAATATGTAAATTGCAGTTATGAATAAGCAACAGGTTTGAATCACGGCTCTTGCTTCTATTAACTGTGTGACTTTGGACAAGTTACAAACATCACTGACCTCTGTCCTCAGGTTGTAGAATGGGGATAATTATACTGTCTCACAACATGCTTGCATGAAACCAGTCCTTCTTTGATTCATTGAAAGTACACAGAAAAGCACCTGGCATGTCATAAATGCACAGTCATGAAAGTTATTACTCTTCAAATTATCATTATTTCAAGAAAGTAATAGAATTAATTTTTAATCACTAAACTGGTACTGTTTGTACATTTTACACCTACATATTAATTCACATCAAAATATATTGTTTAGTAGAAAAACAAAGTTCACTGATTTCCAGAAAAGTCTTTCATAGCTTAATGTGATGGCTTTAAGAATGTTTCTACTCAAGACCTTTATAAAATTTTACATACCTGATCTTCTTTATGAAAAAAATTGATTCAGAAAGTCTGAACAAGTCTATATCTATACACTTCAACATATGTATGTGTACTATTCAACCAGAATATACATATATATTTATATATACACACATATATATATATAGATATATACACATACATATAGGGATATCTTGGAGATACTGTGGGTTTGGTTCCAGACAATCACGATAAAGTGAATATGGCAAATAAAGCAAGTAACAATGATTTTTTGGTTTCTCAGTGCCTATAAAAGTTATATTTACACTGTACTGTAGTACATTGTCTGTAATAGCATATGTCTAATAAAGACTTTATTGATAAAAAAAATGCTAACTATCATCTGAGCCTTCAGTGAGTCATAATCTGTTTGCTGGTAAAGGGTCTTGCCTTGATATTGATGGCTGCTCAAAGGGTGGTGCTTGGGGAAGGCTGGGGGGGCTGTAGCAATTTCCTTAAATAAGACAACTATGAGGTTTGCTACATGGATTGATTCTTACTTTCATGGGCTAATTCTCTGTAGCATGGAGTGCTGTCTGATAGCATTTTACCCACAGTAGAACATCTTTCAAAATTGGAGACAATCCTTCCAAAACATGCCACTGCCTTTATCAACTATTCTAAATCCTTTGTTGTCATTTCTACAATCTTCACAGCATCTTCACCAGGCATAGGTTCTATCTCATGAACCCACTTTCTCTGCTCATCCATAAGAAGCAAATGCTCATCCTTTAATTTTTTATCAGTCATATCTTTAGACCCCTCTTCTAATTCTAGTTCTCCTACTATTTCCACCACATCTGCAGTTGGACATCTCAAAGTCATCCACAAGGGTTGGAGTCAACTTTCAAACTCTAGTTAATGTTGATATTTTAACCTCTTCCCATGAATCAGGAATGTTCTTAATGGCATCTAAAGTGGTGAATCCTTTCCAGAGGTTTTTAATTTCCTTTGGTTAGATCCACCACAAGAATTACTAACTACAGCAGCTATAGTCTTATGAAATGTACTTCTCAAATAATAAGATCTGAAAGTTGAAATTACTCCTTGATCCATAGGCTGCAGAATGGATGTTTTGTCAGCAGGCATGAAAACAACATTAATCTCATCATATATCTTCATCAGAGCTCTTGGGTGACCCGGTGCATTGTCAATGAGCATAGTATTTTGAAAGGCATCTTTTTTTCCTCAACAGTAGGTCTCAACAGTGAGCTTAGCATATTCACTAGACCATGTTATAAACAGATGTGCTGTCATCCAAGCTTTGTTGTTCCATCTATGGAGCACAGGCAGAGTAGAGTTAGCATAATTCTTAAGGGTCCTAGGACTTTGAGAATGGTAAATGAACATTGGCTTCAACTTAAAGTCATCATCCTCATTAGCCCCTAACAAGAGAGTCAGCCTATCCTTTGAAGCTTTGAAGCCAGGCACTGACTTCTCCTCTCTAGCTATGAGAGTCCTAGATGGCATCTTCTTCCAATAGAAGTTTGTTTCATTTACAATAAAATTTGTTGTTTAGTGCAACCACCTTCATGAATTACCTTAGCTAGATCTTCCGGATAACTTGCTGCAGCTTCTACGTCAGCACCTGCTGCTTCACCTTGAACTTTTATGTTATAGACATGGCTGCTTTCCTTAAACCTCAGAAACCAACCTCTACTAGTTTCACACTTTTCTTCTGCGGTTTCCTCACCAATCTCAGCCTTCACAGAATTGAAGAGTCAGGGCCTTGCTCTGCATTAAGCTTTGGTTTGAAGGAATGTGGTGACTGGTTTGATTTTCTATTCAGACAACTAAAACTTTCTCCATATCAGCAATTTTGCTTTCTTATCATGTGTGTGTTCACTGGAGTAGTACTTTTAATTTCCTTCAGGAACTATTCTTTTTTTTTGCATTCACAACTTGGCTAACTGTTCGGTTCAAGAGGCCTAGCTTTCGGCCTGTCTTGGATTTTGACATGACTTCCTCACTAATATTAATCATTTCTAGCTTTTGACTTAAAATGAGAGACATGCAGCTCTTTCCCCTGATCACCTAGAGGCCATTGCAGGGTTACTAATTAGCTTAATTTCGAGACTGTTGTGTCTCTGGGAATAGGGAGGCCTGAGGCGGAGGGGAGGGATGAGGGAACAGCTGGTCAGTGGAGCATTGAGAATACACATAACATTTATCAATTACATTTGCCATCCTACTTGAGCGCAACTGGTGCCCCAAAATAGTCACAATAGCAACATCACAGATCACAGATCACCATAGCAAATATATAATAATGAAAAAGTTTTAAATATTAGAAGAATTATCAAAATGTGACACAGATTCTCGAAGTGAGTAAATGATGTTGGAAAAATGGTGCTGATAGACTTGCTCGATGCAGGGTTACCACAAACCTTCAATTTGTACAAAATGCAGTATCTGCTAAGAATAACAATGTGAAGTGCAATGAAATAAGTGATGCATGTACATACACACTGTACCAAATCTATAATTTCTATTAGTTTTACAAGCTGCTTGTTTATTTTTATAGGCATTTTTTCTTTTATCTCATGTTTAATAACATTTTCCTTTATATATATGAAAAGCACTTATTCAATATTTCTATAGGTGTGATTACTCAATCTCTTGTTTTTCTTGGTTCTCAGTTTCTCTTGTTATTATGTAAAAAATTATTTTTTATTTGAAGTTGTATTTGATGAAACTTTTTTTTTTCCTATGGAATTACATAAAGCCCTAAGGTAAAAGTTTGTTTGAAAGAAAAAACCTTTGGGTTACTTGCTTTTTCCTGGTGCCTTGTGGGTGCTATCATCCCAAATACTATTTAAAATAAAATATGAGATTTTGCATATTGTAGATATCATATGAATTACAGCAGAAATCTCAGGGGAGACAGTTTGCAATTATTATTTTTAAGAGTATCTTCTTCTTACCCTACCTACTGCCAAGATTGAGATAGACAGGTACGGCTTCAACTGAAAAGTATACTTATTTCTATTTCATTAAGGTCATGGCTTTGGAAAGTCTCAGTGTTAGGTAGGGCTCTTCTATCAGGCCCTCCTTTTTACATAAACATTTTGCCAAAAATAACTGAAAATGCGCAAGTTCAATCTTACCAGCTTTGGCCAATGCTTACTGATCAGCTGGTGGTTTCAGAGATTGTTTACAATTTTGGATTGCCACTATTTCTTCACTTTTGACCTATGAAGATTTTTTTGGCCATTTAACTGCTTGATTTACTGAAGTGTTTTGGATTTTATGTGACATTTGGTGGTATTATGTTTTCGTTTGGATGATTGTTTATGGTTTATGTTGTTTACTGCATCATACAGCCATAACTGGAAGTCATTCTTTTTCTATTTTAGAAAATGTTCAATTTATGCATATCTTCTCATTTCTAGTATAACACTACTCATAAAACTGTAAAGATATGAAATTTGTGATAAATTTGTTGCAAATCAAATGTTTTAATGAAAAAGACAAAATTTTAGACATCTCTCACCTGGAGTCTAGCCACTTTAATAGCTCCCTCCCTGAGCCCCTCCCTTCTACTCTCCTAAAACTGCAAACTATTCACTGTACAGGAGCCAGAGTGATTGTTTTAAAATGTAAATCTGTTCATGGTACTTCCCTGAGCAAAGCAAAGCACTGCAGTGCCTCCCATAATGGATAACATCAGGCTTCTCACCAAAGTGTACAAGTCTCTGCAAGAACTCATCTCAGGCTGTTCCCAACATCATCTCACCACACAGTGTAGTAACCTTCCAAAGACCTGCAGTCTGCTACTGCCTCAGCACCTCTCCAACCCCTTTGCATTTTGCCTTGAACTTTCCTTTTCTGTATTGCCACATGGCTAGCACACCTCACTTCATTCAATCCTTTGCTCAAATATCATCTTACAAGAGGGATCATCTAAGAACTTCTTCTAAAAGATGTATTCTTCCTCCAACCCTGGGATACTTCTCTGTCTGTCATTCCTGCTTATGCTTACCACTATTATATTTTATATTTATTTATTTCCTTATACTCTGGTCTCTCCCACTAGAATATTAATTTCATGGAAGTAATAGAACTGTTTTTTCTGCTGGTTCTCTGATTCTGAATACAGTAATTTCTTTAGTATTAATTTTTATTAACCTTAAAGGTTATTAACCATTTCAGCAGGCATCCTTTTCAAGATCGTTAATCACATCGGCAAAGACCTTTTTTTCTGCCTATTGTAAATTCACACTTCCCATAGATTAGGTTCTGAATATCTTTGGAGGGCCATTATTCTTTCTACCACATTAATTAAGCACAAAATATAAGTATTAAATATAATATTACCTTGACTCATCTCTCTAATATTTGTCTTTTCAAAAAATATGTATTAAGCTAACACCCATATATTGTTGAACTGTAAAATGGTACAGGCCTCTGGGAAACAATTTGGCAGTTTTTTAATAAGTTATACATGTACTTACAATATGACCTAGCTAATCCATTCCTAGGTATTTATTTTAGAGACATAAAAAGTTATGTCCACTCAAAAATCTAAACACATATGTTTATAGCTGCTTTATTCTTATTTGCCCCAAACTGGAAACAATCTTAACTGTCCTTTGATGGCTGAATGGATAAACAAACTATAATATTCATAAATGGAATGCTACTCAACAATAAAAATAAAGAAACTCTTATTACACAACATAAATGAACCTCAACGGTATTATGCTGAGTTAAAGAAGCCAGTTTCAAATGGTCCTGTACAGTATGATTCCATTCATATGACATTCTGGAAAGGGCAAAACTACAGAGAAAAAGGTGAGATTAAATGGCTGCCCTCTGGTAGGGGTAGGGAGAATGTATTACTACAAACAGCAAAGGGAATTTTGGGGGCATAAGAAAACTTCTCTGTATCTTGATTATGAAGGTGGTTACACAAGTCTACATGTGTTAAAACTCATGACACTATACACCAAAGACATGAAAAAGGTAAATATGATTATGTGTAAATATTTAAAATATCACCTTACAGTGTTCCATAATATAGTAATCAGTGATATTGCTGAGGAATTAAAATTAATTTTAACAACTCTGATTGGTTATGAGCAAATGATTTAGCAATTTAATATATCCAGCCCATAGTTGATAACTGTATTTCAAATCAACATTTTGTGCTTTACTTGCTACACACACATACATGTTTTCAACTTTTTTCATAGTAGGGTTAAATTGCATACTAATGTAGTATCGATTAAACTTTGGGACAAATAGTTTTTATATATTTAAGAACATACTGTACTAATTACCTGGAACACCGAATAAAACAACAACAAATGAAAAACAAACAGGTGTACGAACAACTACTCTCTTATTCACATTTACATTTTAGAAATCACTGTTTAAACTAATGACGATTTTTCTGATCCTGACATTTGAACACTGGCACATTTCTTGCTGATTATTAATTGTTTCTTCTGACAGCATTGTTCTGCTGCTCTAAATATCCTAATGGGGAAAAAAAATGCACAAGTCTTGTCATTCTAATAGCAGGAAAGAGTTAGGTCACTGCGGTTTTGGGGGTTTTGTTTTCCTTTTATAAAAAACAAAAACGGAAATGAAAAATTGTATTCTCTTACGCAGGCTTATCTCAGGCTACCTGGCTTCATTTCAGTCATGATGTGCATGATTTCTTAATTCTGAATACAGGAATTTCTTAAATGTTAATTTGCCCTAACCCTCAAAGATTATTTATTAGCCGTTTGAGCAGGCATCTAGGGAATTTTATAAAGTGGCCTCAAACTAATATTTGATGTTAATTCTTTTTTTTTTTTTTTTTTTTTTTTTGCGGTACGCGGGTCTTTCACTGTTGTGGCCGCGCAGGCTCAGCGGCCATGGCTCACGGGCCCAGCCGCTCCGCGGCATGTGGGATCTTCCCGGACCGGGGCACGAACCCGTGTCCCCTGCACCGGCAGGCGGACTCTCAACCACTGCACCACCAGGGAAGCCCTGACGTTAACTCTTATGTAGGTCTGACTCTTTTCTTTCTGACCACTTAAAATTCCTATTTGATCAAGTAATTTTAAGACAGAAATATACAATGGTCTTACAAATGATCAAAATAGTTCCTGAATATCTGTTATATTTGATTAAATAGTATTCAATTATATAAAAGTCCTTCTTTTACAGCCTTCTTTCATCCTCATCCTCTGATCAACCTTCTTCAGATTCTGTGAGCACCAGCAATACTTCTTTCCTCTTATAAGACCTAAGCCAACAGTAATGGACTTCAAGCTGATCACCTGTCTTATCTTAAATTGTTCTTTTCTAATTCAGGATTTTCTCAAATCACTAGTGACTTACTACTTGAAAACCACAAATCCTCAATTAATTCCTATCATTGATTATCCTGAAACTTCATCTGTTGTACCAAAGCAAAACTGTAATATTTCGAAAATGGAAAACATTCATACAGCTTTTGGCATTTCTCTTAACTAAGAATTTTCTTTTCTTATTTGTTTGTTATTTTACACTTATTCATCCCAGTGGTATTATTTTAAAAACCCAGAATGAACATTTCAACCTAATGATATTATCTATAAATCCAAAGTGATCATGACAGTTCTTTGTTAAGGAAACATAAAAGCCTTAAATAACTATGAACAAGAATACTATATCTAGGAAATTTCCTATTTAGATAGATCAAAAAGGCTAATCGAAAATAGAAAGGATTTTAAAGTATGTTTTATCTTCATTTATTTTCTCTACACACTTTCATTTCCACTTACAGTGGAATAACCATTTTACAAAACTCGAGTTATCTTTCCAGTTGAAGCTACAGACTCCTTACATGGTAGAATAGGCAGGAGTATCAGTAGAATACTCTGGTCATCCATGTATGAGGCTTATTGCTAAATGGTTCATTGAAACGTATAAATAGTTTGGTTTCATTTTGCCTCCAAAAGACACTCCTCCAAAATGTCAATGTGTTATCCCAATTGGGTCAATAGGGAATTATTGATTTTCAGTGAGATCATTGCTGAAGAAAATACATCTCCTCTATTTGCGGGTAAAGTCCATTAAAGGTTTATTTTAGATGTTTAAAAAGCAGGTGATATTTTCCCTGCCTAGAAAAACAGTACTGTAGTTTGAAAACAAGAGATAAAAGATAAACTTTAAAACAGTATATACGGACTTCTGGTTTCCAGTTCCTCACGTAAAGAGTTTGGAAGTTACCACTGTGTCCTAACAATAAGTAAAAAGCTGAACAGATTAAAAAGTCAGCAACTCTCCTTCAATTAATTAGAGAAGGGAGGATACAAGGCAAACTGCTGTCTCTAGGTTGGACAGACAGACAGGTGAATACAGGGAGATAGGGTTTTCCAAAGCAGAGTGGAAATTGCAGTGGGGACCTGTGCTGGAAATAAAACCTGAACTGTAATTGCTGAATTGCTGAGGATCAGTGTAGACAGGCTGAGAGTTAAAAACTTCAGGTGTACCCAGTCATGGGGGACCACCACACTTCTGTGAGCTTTACTTCCAGGAGCTTGACCAGATTCTTGCAGTAAATATGAGAGAAAATTCCCCTCATGCTTTCAGCTACAAGAGGGGAAAAGGACCACTTTAAAGTATGAGACAGCATTTTGTTCTAAAGGAGCCTTGCCCCAGGGAAAACCTTGAAGAAGAGTCTAACCTGTTGGTATTCTATCAGAGCCTACTTGACCTGCAGGAAAAGAAATACCCAACTCTAGCCAGTGATAGCCATCCAGTCCCATGTAAGGGAGGAGGAAGAATGGAGAAGCACATGTGAAGTTCACAGTCCAGAAGCACAGGCGCAGTAAAAGTTTGAAACCCAATCACAGAACTATAGAATACTTTCTACCCCCCAGATCTCACACCACATTACTAAACACCTAATTACAGCAGTTCCTTTTACCTGGTACTTCATGTGAGGCTATCAAGAAAAATTCACGATACTAAGAGGCAAAAAAAAAAAAAAAAAAAATATATATATATATATATATATATATATATATATATATATATATATATATCCCACACTCTTTTAAGAGATGGAGCAAGTATTATAATCACTCATGGCAGGGACATTGGAATTATCAGCCCAGAAATTAAAACAATTATGATGAATATGCTAAAGACTCTAATGGATAAAGTAGCATGCAAGAACAGATAGGTAATGTAAGCAGAGAGATAGAAATTATGAGAAAGAAACAAAATTAAATTCTGGAGATGAAAAACACTGCAACAGAAATAAAAAACTGCCTTTGATGGGCTTATTAATATACTGGACATGACTGGGAAAAGAATCTTTAAGCTAGAGGGCATATCAGTAGAATCCTCAAAAAATGAAAAGAAACACAAAGGATGATTTAAAAAAAAAAAGCGTAACAGAATATCCAAGACTGTGGGACAACTACAAAAGGTGTAATATACATGTAATGGGAATACCAGATATAGAAGAAAGAGAGAAAGGAATAGAATATTTCAAACAATAAATGGCTGAGAATCTCCTCAAATCAATGACAGACACAAAATTACAGATCCAGGAAATGAAGAACAGCAAGCAAGATAAATTAAAAAAAACAAAAACAAAAAATCTCTATACCTATGCATTATTTTCAAACTACAGGAAATCAAAGATAAAGGAAAAATCCTGAGCAAAGCCAGAGAGAGAATAAACACCTTACCTATAGAGAAACAAATATAAGAATTATATCTGACAGTGTCTCAGAAACCATGCAAGCAAGAAAAGAGTGAAGTGAAATATTTAAAGATGAGAGAAAAAAACCTACCAACCTAGAATTCTGTACCCTACAAAATTATCTTTCAAAAGTGAAGGAGGAAATAAAGACTTTCCTCACACAAATAAAAATTGAGGAAATTTGTTGTCATTAGATCTGCTTGGCAAGAAATATTAAAGTAAGTTCTGTATTATAAGGAATATAATACAGGTCAGAAACTTGGATCTACAAAGAGAAAGAAAAGTGTCAAAGAAGGAATAAGTAAAGAAAAAATAAAAACATTTATATTTGGATTCTTAATTTATCTAACAGATAACAGTTTGGTCAAAATAATAATACCAACAAAGCATTTGACTGTGAATGTTTAGATACATATATGTCATGTATATGTATATAAATCTATATATGCATATATACATATAAGGACATGACAGCAATAAAACAAAATATGGGAGGGAGGAATTAGGATGATTTCATTACTATAACTTACACTACACATGAAGCGGTATAGTGTTATTTGAAAGAGCACTTAGATTGGCTGTAAATGTATATTGCTAACTCTAGGGCAACCACTACAAAAAGTAAGAAAATAAAAAATAAATATAAATAAATACATATATAGTATAACCTAAATACTAAAAATGAGAAAAAGAATAAAATTGTATAAAATGATTATATAAAGGCAGGAAAAAAGTGAAAAACAAAAGGACATAGGACATAGTTGAACTCAACAGCACCATCAACTGGATATAATTGACATTTATAGATTATTTCATCCCAAAACAGCAGAATACGCATCCCCACATGGCACATTCATCAAGGCAGATCACACTCAGGTCCATAAAATACACCTTAACAAATTTAAAAGCACAGAAGTCATACCATGTTGGCTCTCAGACCACAGTGGAATTAAACTAGAAATCAATAGCAGGAAGACAACTGGAAAAACCCCAAATATGTGGAGATTAACAATGTAAGAGCATATGAGTAAAAGAGGAAATCTCAAAACAAATTTAAAAATATTTTGCACTAAATGAAAACACAGCTTATCAATATGTGTGGGATGTAGTTAAAAGTGCTTAGAGGGATCCTCCCCCAGATTTATTGAGATATATCAAACACACAACATTGTATAAGCTTAAGGTACAAACCCTGCATACATATGCTTATAGCAGCTTTATTTACAACTATCAAAACTTGGAAGCAGCTACGACATCCTTCAGTAGATGAATGGATAAATAAATTGTGGAAGATCGAGACAATGGAATATTGTTTAGTGCTAAAAATAAAGGAACTATCATCAAGCCATGAAAAGAAAAGGAGAAATATTAAATGCATATTCCCGAGTAAAAGAAGCAAATCTTAGAAGCCTACATAATGTATGATTTCAACTACATGGCATTCTGGAAAAGGCAAAGTTATGGAGACAGAAAAAAGATCAGTGGTTGCCAGAGGTTGGGAGGGAAAAAAAAAATAGAGCACAGAGGATTTTTAGGACAATGAAACTATTCTGTATGATACTACAATGGTGGATACAGTATTATGCATGTATAAAAATCCATAAAGTTCAGAACACTGAGAGTGGACCCTAAAGTAAACCATGGACTTTGGGTGATAAAGATGTATCAATGTAGGTTCACGGATTGTAACAAATGTACCATCTCGTGAAAGATTTTGATAGTGGAGGAGGTTAGGCCTGTGATGCCAGGAAGTACACGGACATTCTCTGCACTCTTGGCTCAATTTTGCTGTGAAACTAAAAGTGCTCTAAAACATAGTGTTAAGAAAATAACAGCATTACATGTATTTACCTGCGGTACTTTAATCTCTAGTCCATAAGTTCTTCAACTTCCCACGGAAACTGTCATTGATCTGAATAGTATCAAAGACTTGGTTGAATGAGCCCCAATCACTTAACAACAGTCAGTAACAAAATATTCCTTAAGTTCCTAATTTAATCAATATTTTATTTTGTTGTATTAAGCATACACAAATTATCCACCTAATTTCTAATCTAAGTTCTCAATGTCACATTAACTCTGTCATCATTATCAGTCTCATATTAGTCTTGGGCAGCTGTTTGCTAAGCAATTTAAAATTTGAATAAAAATAAAGATTTCTCCTGATTTCTACTGTGATGAGTAGGGGAAGCAAATGTAGCCCTCTGGGAAATTAAAAATGTTTCAATATGAGTAATTTCAGATTTAAAATCATGAACTTTGCCAGCATTTTGTTGAAATCAAATTTTATCAGGAACCAATTACTAATGACTGAAGTAAATTGATATAAAGGTTAATTGATAGGTCAAAAACAGGTGCTGGTGAACACAGGGAGATACCAAGCTCATGAAGTCAGAGACAGAGCTTCACATGTCTGAGATTCTCCCGGAAGTTAACTAATGATGTTTCCAGTAAATCAAGAGACTCCTAGATGCATTACTTTTTGTTTTTATCATAAAATTTGTCCTCACCTTTTTGAATGTTTCTGTTAGAGTTGTTCAATATTTATAAAAGAAAAATTTACATATTTCAGAATGTGCTCATTTTTTTCTGTAAAGTATGCTTATGGCACAGAATTTTAGAAATTCATTTGAACTGCTGATTGTTTACATCTATTTAAGAAGTGCTTGTCAGGAAGAATTCTATCTCCACTGGAAATAGTATGGTGTCAATTACAATGAAAGATGGGAAGAACAATGCTGATTAAGAGGCTATGGGAAAGGATGTTAGTTCAAACTTGATACTAGGTGAGGAATTTAGGTGAGGTTTGACCTCCACAATTCAATCCATCCCATATACACTGGTAGGAATATTCTGAGGACTAGATGAGAAAACTAATGTGAACGACTGAGATTAGAGAGCCACACTACATGCCCACTATGAGTTTCAGAGCTGTGTCTTTCTTTCCTCTCTCTTCCTCTACTCCACGTTTCCTAAGAAATTTTGATGCACAGTGGAGTGAAATGAAATATAAAGTGGAGCTCACCTTCTATTGAGAGTAAAAAGAGCATAGACATATAATTTATATACTTGTTTACTTAAACTTGTAAAATGCCACCAATTAAGTTAGTTTTTTTTACAGGAGTTATGTCTTATGTAAAATCTAATGTTTTGGAAATCAGATATATTTATACACAAAATACATTTTAAATAAAAGTATCTTTTTTTGGTATTTAGATAATACTGCATTTCTCCAAAACGATTTTTTCCATTTCAATTAAAAATCTCTAGACTACTCATTATGTCACCATTGCCTTAAGTCAACTTCATATCCTGTACTATACAAATGTAAGAAATTATTATATCTATGACAAGAGCATTCTGAAAATATTAAAACATTAACAAAATCTTCCTCCCTCTCTTCCAGTTGCTAAAAACTTCTTTTATTGAGAGAGAAATAGTATAATATGAAAATTACACACTAAATCATCATTCTACAAAACAACAATAAAAGGACATGTGCTTTGCTTTTTTGCTTGTGACAAAGTCTCAGGTAGAAATTGAAACTAAAATTTTGGTTATATTCCCTTTTGATTTTAAATTACTTTATGCTTGAGAGATGCCAGGATAAATGGAAACTAGAATTTTAATTTTACCAGGTGAATTTAAGGTTAAAGTAGTCATAGCCTTCAAAGATGGTAATAAAACTGAAAAGTCTTTATCTCAGTAGGAGACCACACATTTTTTAAAATCTGCAACTGATCTCTGTCATATTTTGAGATCTTAGTGACATGGTTCAAATTCAATTTCTACAGTTTAAAATTGAGAAAATTCAGGAGAAAGTTTTAGGTGAATTATTCTGGTGATTGTCTTTGATAGTCATCTCAATTCTAAATATTTGAATAATTTCTATAATTGAAGGAGAGAGATCAGTACAAATGATCTAAATTACCATAAGGGGGATATTTTTGATTGAAAGCTATACTCCAAAATGTACAAGCTACAAAGGTAGTTATTATCAACAAAATTATTGAGTATTATAACCTAAGGTGTGCAAAGTAGTCAAAAAAAATGCATGTAGTTACACACAAGAATGATTTTTGTAAAATTTGTCATTTATATTGTCATGAGCTGGAAATAAAAAATAAATAAATGGGGATAAGATCATATATGATTTATATTTATATAAATTGGAGAATGAGTGAAAGTAAACAAGGGAAGATACTTGAGCCATTTCTCTCCTCAGTACATTTTTGATGGTATAACTGAGTTTTGGAAATCTAACTATGCATTTTGAACTGTAAAAATGAATTAAAACCCAAAGGAGAATTTATACAATAACAGAAATTTAAAAATAAAAGCAAAAAAATTTTTTTAAATCACTGCATTGCTAATATTTTTGTTTTCTTTTTTTTTCTCTGTGTGTATGTGTGTACATGTGCGTGTGTATGTGAGTGTGTGTATGTGTTTTCCTTTTGGTAAGAAACCTTAGCTTGGATTAGTTAGGTAGCCACAACTGCTGTCACATGAACTGTCATAATATGAAAGGAATTAGAGGAATGATATGGATAATTATTAAAGGACTTAAAAATAATGTAACTAATTAGCTGGAAGATGCAATCCGTTCTTGTTTGTTTTCCTTTAATCAACAATTATTTCTCAAAACCATATTACATACCAGTTCTTGGGCTGTACACTGTTGAAGCAACTGGTAACACTGTAAAAGCCCTCTCTTTAATAAAATTACTATCTAACTGGGGAAACAGATAAGTAAATAAAGTTCTCTAATTCATATCGATGGATAGCTGATCTACATAGCTTTTATTAGAAGAAATTATTTTATTTGAATATATAAGAGACATTAAGATAAATATCTTCCATATTCTTTAATCATATTTGAATACAAAAGGGCCAGTGTGAATGGGCTGTGAAGTAAACTACAAATGGGTACATCTCCATATCATCATTACCTTCCCCTGTGTCTGAAAGCCATCTTTAATTTTAATTCATGTATTATAAAACTCAGTATGTTCTTAAAGTTCTACCACCTTTGAACTATATTCGTGTTATATGCCTAATACAGAAGAAAAAGAGCACACTTTGTTTTAGAAAACACACGCGCTAAATCTGATACTGAAACACATCACAGATATTTGTGTGGCAATTCAAGACTCCCTGGGTTGTGAAACAACAATCCTGATATAAGCTATCCTCTACAAAAGGACTGTACTACTGATGAGAACTCTGGTATCCTAAAACTTTGATAAATAAAAACCTCAATTAAATAGCGTTGGGAGACAGGAAGGAAAAGCTCTCATGCCCTGAGAGGATAGCAAAGACCAACAGGAAGGAGACAGACTCCTCTTCTTCCTTGGCTAGGACTCAACCAATGAAAAGTCATGGACCCTTTTTCTTACTGCAGCCCTCCCAGCTTCCTTTTCCCTCCTATAATAGCATTCTCCTTGCCTTGCTGTGCAGGGAATTTGCACATAGCTCACCATGGTTGCAGACCCCAAACTGTAATTCTCTGCTGACCCCAAATAAACCCATCTTTGCTGGAGAAATATCTGGCACTTGATATTTTCAGGCCAAAATTTGTGTTTAAATATTTTTTTCCCAGCTTGTTCAACTTAAGCTGTAAATAGGTAAATTTATGACTGTTACCATTGTATTGGCTTGGTAATTTACAGGTAATGCAATATTTAATGGTTCTAAAGAAAGTCTGTAGCAAATTCTCAAATCCCAAATCTCATAAAAGCATTAGCAGGTAAGGCTGAGAGCAATTTAACCTAAATTAATGTTGCATGTTTTCAAGGGTATCACATAGTTATTTAATCACAGATAAATTAAATTGCTCATTCAGACCTCTGACCAAGAAGGAAAAAAATAACAACAGCAAAAAACTAATACTACTTTATCCACTATTACCAAGGTTGTCTCATCAAAATTCAGGAACATTTTTTGATCAATTCTTATTTGTTCCATATATTCGTTTACTATTACTCCTATTACTGAGCCTCCTGTTATATCTATCATCTGTCTATCTATCTATCTATCTATCTATCTGAGCCTCCTGTTGTATCTATCATCTGTCTATCTACCTATCTATCTGAGCCTCCTGTTATATCTATCATCTATCTATCTACCTATCTATGTATCATCATCGTCATCATCATCATCTATTTAGCTGTTGTATATCTACCTATTCTATCTATACTATTGATTCTCTTTATTTTCCCAATTTTAAATGCTTCTCAGATTTTTAATCTTTTGATATAATATTCCTAGCAGCACTATGGCATCTTTCATCAAATTTTTAGGTTCATCTCTCAATGTTTTCTAGGATTTCCTCCAGTATTTTTTTCTTTTTTAATACATACATGAGTAAAATTGATGAGAATTTTCATTTATCAAAAACTGTTAATCTTCCAATTTAATTCACTTTCTCCTCAAGACTAGCCTTTATAAGATAGATTACCTACAGTTAATCTTGCACAGGTAAATGTTCAGTAGGGACCATACCTAGTATAATTCATTCATTTTAAAGGGGAGGACGCCTAAGTGCAGAAAGAATAATACTTTGTCAAGCTATTAAGGCTCACATAGTCCCTGCCCACCAATATCCACTCAGGTTTATTCTTCCTTTGTCTCTTTTTTTCCCCCCATTAACCCAGTGACTTCACAAAAATCCAACTGGAAGGTGTCCTAGTACAAATCCAGTAAATTAGATAAAGTCATATAACCACCATTCATCAAACTCAGTTCTTTGTCTCCTTTGCTGCTTTTCCCAGCCTCCCTTAAAGTTGAGGAACCAAGTGACTGAGTTCTGGTCAATTCAGTATGGTAGGGTAATGAGTTTCGTTTTCATCATGGCCCACTAAAATCTCCCAGGGGTGATCCTCATTTTTTCTCCACTTTCCAGCTGAATGGATAGAACCTATAGAATGTGCTACAGACCAGAGCCCTATGATGGAAGAAACTGATCTGTCATGACAGCATGCAGCAGAACCCATCCAAACCTGAAAAACACATACTGGACTATAGCAGGTGGAAGAAATCACATTTCATCATATTACATCACAGCCGCTTTAGGAATTGTTGGTACAGGAAGCAGCACAGCTGACTAATAAATATGTACTGATGTTGCACATGGGTTTCTTTGCGGCTTTGTCCTTGATGACTTTCAGAAGAGGATTTTGTCAGAAATTTTACTGAAGTCTACATTAAAGCAAATGCTTCCTTTATTCAAATATAATGAATATTCTAATGGATAATGGGTGACAGAAATGTGTATTTGTAAATACATACTTGGAGTTTTTTAATCAACTTTTATGCTTTAGGCATATAAATTAAGAACTAGTCATGCTTTGATTCCATCTCTGACTCATTTTATGACTGTAGTCAAACAACAATGTACAAAATATCTAGACAGTGCTATTAAATGTTTTTGACTTGATATGTTCTGTCACTTTGTTAACTCTTTGTCTCGTCTATACTGACAAAAATAAGATTAAATATACTTGTATATTTCTCTATAGATCTTCTGTTTAGTTTCCTATATATGTCGACTTTGTATCCTTTATTGAAGGAACACAGTAAGACAGAAGGAGGTTAGTAAGCTATAAATATGGGAAATAATTATTAATTTCATAACATTAATTCATTGATGATTCATATTTACTTTATAACATGATTAACTCAAGATTTCTTTAGGAGTTATCTGTGTATACAGCATATTATCCTATTTTTTAATCTTTTAACAAAACATTTCATGAAGAGAATTGAGCTTGTGTTATAACTGATAGGGTCATTTGGATTTCTGGTATTAGTTGTACTAGTAATTAGGAATTTATTTATGGCTGTGCATACAAAATGTGTGACTATATTTACAACTGAGAAGAATAAGAAAGTATTTTTAAATGTTTATTTTTCATCCATAATTAATTTCAGTCTAAGTATCTTAGATTTAGCAAACATTTTTTTTTAATTTTTATTGAAGCATAGTGATTTACAGTGTTGTGTTAATTTCTGCTGTACAGCAAAGTGATTCAGTTATACATATACATACATTCTTTCCCATATTCTTTTCCATCATGGTTTATCACAGGACACTGAATATATTTCCCTGTGCTATACAGTAAGACCTTGTTGTTTATCTATCCTGTATATACTAGTTTGCATCTGCTAATCCCACACTCCCAATCCATCCCTCCCTTCCTCCCGCCTCCTCCTGGCAACCACAAGTCTGTTCTCTCTCTATATATATGAGTCTGTTTTTGTTTCATGGATATGCTCATTTGTGTCGTATTTTAGATTCCACATATAAGTGATATCATATGATATTTGTCTTTCTCTTTCTGACTTATTTCGCTTAGTATGATAATCTCTAAGTCCATCCATGTTGCTGCAAATGGCATTATTTCATTTTTTTAATGGTTAAAAGTAACCATTAAATGAAATAATGCTATTAGCAAAATTTAAATAGCAATTTATGATTATTCATCACATAGAGGAGATCTTAATGCTCTTCCCTAAGGAATATTTGGTTTTGTTGAAAGACGATTCTATCTTATTGTAACAGATTCATTTGGATATTATTTGGTTAGAGAAATCCAGGACAATAACAATTCATGCTTATCCTTGAACATCCTGGGGAAGCATGAAATAAACATGTTATCTAGAGGATTATGATAACCTTACTGGAGATGTAAATAACTTTTTTCTGCTCTTATTTCTTATGTGTATGGTTGTAATCCAGCCAGTTGAGAAATACGATTTTCCACACTTCCTACTGCTTTCTCCAGTAGACTTTCCATGCCACTTCTCTCCAATAACCATAAGATTTTTTAATAAAAGGAAATTAAGAACTTAGTTGATTATTTTCATTGTAATGAAATTATAATCTTATGTCATAATTTTGAAAAACATTAGCAGATCAGAAAGTCCGTGCCAATAACACAGATATTGAAGGGGAGATTCCAGCTGTCTGATATGGTTCTGAATCATGTAACATTTACAAAATTAATACCTCTCCATTTTTATTCCTCTTTGCTCTCTGTGTTAGTAAATGGAAATAAATTCATCTATATAACATGTTTAAAATATGTTTTGATGAACTTCACTAAGGTTTAAAGCTAAGGAAGTTCACATGCCACAATGTGTCTGACACCTGATATATGCCCTTTAGTAAGCTATAAGTTGACAGCATGTTGAATTTTAGATGTTAATATTATGTCAAATATCACGAATTCAAGTTTGAATGGATCTTAGTATAAGTCCCATTTTTCTATTGACTATTAATGTGAAATAAATCATCTTTTATACAATTTAGTTATTAAAATTATAGAAAGATTCATGTTAGAAGAAATATTAATATGCACTATCGGTGTCCCTCGTCTTTTTCTGTCGGTCTCTCTCCTTTGGTTAAACAATGAAACTGTATGCTGTGTTTTTAACTGCAAAGCCACTGGTATCAACTAGGGACCCTGATAATGCTAAGTTTATACGTAAATTAGCTCGTGCTTCCTCCCCTAGAACCTGATGTATGCATCAGTCTAACATACTATAGTTTCCTAATTGCTTTACTCAATTTGATTTTTCATCTTCACAACTATGAATCCATCAGTTTTTGTATTTTCAACGGTCAATTCTGCTCCTGGCTGCTTCTGAAGCATCTAGTATTCACTTTTTATTTATACTATTTGATCCTCATTTGTTTTATTTGGTCAAAAATCTTCCTTTATGTCATTCCTGAAAAACTCACTCTTTTTTTAAGAATTTTATTAAATTTTATTAAAACAGTTTTACTATTGTTCTTTTACACACCCAGAATAGAATTAAGAAAATTCAGAAAGCTCTGTTCTCTTCTTTAAAGACAAAATTAGTTATTCTATTTGCAGGAATATCTGGGCAAGTTTAGAAAATACAATTTAGTTGCTAAAATAAATAATCTGGTATAGCAATAATAAGAAGAATCAAAACACATCTGATTTCAAATCTCCTTTTCTCTATTCTAGTTACTAGCTGGTAATCTTGTCAAAGTAATTGATCTCTTATAAATAGAATATAACCTTTCATAAGTAAAATATGGATAATACCCCCTAGTCTATGACAATGTTTTGACTTTTAGGCAAAATTACATTTGATAGCATATAGTTAGT
The DNA here is from genome assembly GCF_951394435.1 of Stenella coeruleoalba. Lineage (NCBI taxonomy): Eukaryota > Metazoa > Chordata > Mammalia > Artiodactyla > Delphinidae > Stenella > Stenella coeruleoalba. Next base: position 145,510,536 of record NC_137149.1, on the reverse strand, counting down.
AATCCATAAATTACAGATGTATTTCAAGTTTCGGGGGGGAAAATTTTGAAAAACAATTCCTTCCTTATATTACTCATATTATGATTGAATTAGCAGGATACTAATATCACACAATTTATCCAGTCTGGGAATTCAGTATGTCCAACTTTTAAAGCACTACCTTTGGTAATGTTACAGATATCCAAATGTGTCCTAATGATTATAGACCTTTTTCGTCCAGCAAGAAGATAAAATGGACTTACCCCTTCTCCTATTTACCTTCTGAACTACTCACTTCCTTCACAAGCCTTGAGGCTTAGGATATTAACTTTTCTCTTCCCAACAAGTTTCTGCCCTCAGAGAAGCACATGTGAATGACCAACTATAACTGACAGCATAGCTTCAATTTTCTCTGACCTTCACATATCTGCAAAGTTCTACTTCCGGTCCCCATCAGTGGTCCTTGTTCAGGGGTGCGTCTAGGATTTTGTTGTCCTTAAATGTCTTACATTCCAGTACCCTGTGATTATAAATCACTGTGCTTTCTTTTCAATCATGTCATTATCTGAATAACTACCAGCTTAGACCACAGTGTGATCAGTACCTTTCTCATTTATACTAACTTTTCAACTTAAATCTGCTTTCATTGGCTTCCCTTTTTAGTGACAGTTCTATATAAACTGAATGTTCATTTTGTTATGCAGGAGTAAAATCCACTAGTCACATTATTTCAGTTACTAAAATAATTCAAAATACATTGATTTATTTTTCCATTACTCTATACTTTTTTTAGTCCTGGCTTCAAAAAACAGGGAAAAAAGTTTGTAAGTTTGTTGAATATTTTGTAATTCTCATTTTATACTCATGACCCTAGGACAACACCAAAGTTTTTTTCTTTGCCACAGAAATTTTAATCCTAGCTGTCTTTAAATATATAAACCTTGTAGAAGTCTATAGGTTCAAATATCTATTGACTATATCTATTTTCTAGAGCTTTTAAATTTGAAAAATTAACCCCAAATTAACTCAAAATATTTCAGATAAACTCATAATAAATCTCATACCACATTATAAGCTTATTTACTAACTTTCACATGTGAAATATTGTTAATCATGTATAGCAAATTAAAATACTTCTGAATATCATGATTTCTGAAGCTATCTTTCTAATATTTTAAAGTAATAGTTATAGGAGAATATAGCAAGTAGAAATTCTTCTGGTTTTCTTTTGAAAAATATATCAGGAATTGCATAACATTTTATGCCAATATTTTATGCTTTACTTAACTTTTAATTAGAAGTATTATTCATATATTTAAGTACATATTATAAAAATGTTTGCCATAATGTTGTATTCTCATGCTGCATATATTTGTATCTTTTTCTTTCAATAAACAAAGAAAAACTGTTTTTAGTGTGATACAAGTCTGTGTTTTTCCCACCACAGCTAACATTTCTGGTTTAACACTTTTAGTCACACAGTAACAAAGATGGATGTAATCTCTGTACAGCCATTTGCCATCTGGTTAAGCAAATACACTTAAAGACACTTCTGCAATTGTGATCAAGCAACAGCAGATCTAAGAGCAGACAGAGCTCGGACTCTAAAATGATGATTGTACAGCTGTAGCTGGCATCATTAGAGACCAATAAAATCCTTATGTTCCGTCTGAATGGCAAGGACCTTATCAAAGAGAAGCTCAAATTACTAAATAACAAAGAAATGACCCGTTTAGCAGTTGTTTTAAATTTAAGACAGATAATAGAACTTCTAAGTCATAATTAGCATATAGCACTGGAAAGATTGTTTTCAAGTTCTATCTTCCATTCTAATATTTTAAACTTCTCATCTTATCATAATTCTTTGTCTATGGTTTTGCTTCATTTTTCTAATGTCGCCATCAATGTTGGTTAAAGGCATCACATAATCCTCAACAGCTAAGCCACTGGATTATCAGAATGCTTTCATACTATTTCCAATTACATACACAATAGAAAAAAATCACTAAATGTCTTTTGCCTAGCAAAAAATAAGCAGACATACACTTTTGTTTTCTTATCAGGTAATTAGAAGCTGTTTCTAAACATTGGATATTTATTATGTATTCTGGTAACAGGGTAATTCTTAAATAGCTATATAAGGTCTATTAAAATAGAACACACGAGCATTGCACACTGCTGATTTGCAGTATCAGCAGTAATTCCTTAGAAATCATTCTTAAGAGTTTTCAGAACTCTAAATTGACATCAGCAATTTTTATTAATTGATTTTTTTTTTTTCTCTAGAGATTCAATCACCTTGGTGCCTAAATATTTTAATCACGTTCCAGACTAGAGGGGAAAACCTACTTTTTATTTCTGCAAACTTAAATATTAGTCAGACTTTCCTAGGCAATGCCTGAAGAGCTTAAATTCTATCCGTCATAGAAAAATATAGGTATGTTTTTAATCCTATATCTATAGGCTATACTATAAAATTATCCAAGTTAGGGGCTGACATGCAGTTCACAGCATCAGAATTTTACATGAAGAGGATATTACCATTCATCTAACTCAACATTATGTCCATGGATAAGGAAATATAAGTCTGAGATGAGTGTTTGGATAAAGTCACACAGTAAGAGGTGGAACACAGGTTACTGTCAGGCCTTCCTGACTCGAGACCCACTTCCTCTCCATTACACTATGGAACTATTAGTCCTAGTTTAGAAAAATCAGGTCTCTTCTTACATGCTCACTTAACTACAGGAACCCTACCAATATCCATGTTAATGTAGTATTTGGTCAATTCAAACAAACAAACAACTGTTTGGGTCATTTTAATGTATCTGCCTGTGAACAAAGAAACATGTGCTTCTTCCAAATATACTTATGCAGACACATATGCATACACAGAAATTAATTTGTGTGGTGCATATTTATACTCTATCCCATGTTGGACATTTATTGGCAGACAATAATTGGCAGACAATTATTTTCAAGAGTGTGCTCATTGTTTAGTTAAGCTCTCCTGGCTCTATCAGTACAGTGCTTGTCAAAAGTATATCAAAGCTTAGAGAAATCAATCATAACACTAGCTCACGTGTACAGGGCACTTGCTATGTGACAAGTGTGATCGAGAAGAACCTTTCTATTGTATTACAAGTTAATCACTAAAGGGATGTTGCCTATAAGCTTAAATTATACATAATGACCCATCTTTGGGAACCCTGCCTCCCATGTAATGAGCATTAAGCTAAAACATCTTCGTTTAGCTCTTAGAAAACATCCTGACCAGGCCACCTGTGAATGACTGCAGGAAGGAAGAAATTAACACATCCACTGCAGAGTCTGACCCGAACCGGGACTCCCCTTTTAACATAAAAGAATTCTGAGTTCTAACTTAGGGATGATGGTTCTTTGAGACACTAGTCCACCACCTTCTTGGTCCACTGGCTTTCCAAACAAAATTGCTATTCCTTGTCCCAACAACTTGTCTCTTGATTTATTGGCCAGTCATGAGCCAGCAGTACGACCTTGGTTTCAGAAAGACAGGCACTGTGCTTTGAGAGTTACAGTTATGTTCTTTATAGTGTTCAATCAGCACAACAACCCTTTGGGGTAGGTATTGTCCTTACCTCCATTTTGCAGGTAAGAAAATGCAGACATGAATATTTGGCTAACTTGCCCAAGGTCTCATAGCTAATAATAAGTATAATAAGTAGCAGAAGAACAACAAGCAGATGTAATTCGACTCCAGTGCCTGTTCTCCTAACCACTTGGTCACAGCGTTAAATTATTATATTTCAAAATTATATTAGAAATGCCCTTTCTTCTGCATGAATAAAAATAATCTATTGTTATAGTTCTTTCTACATTTCAAAGAAGCAATAATTTAAAGAGAAAGTTATTATGCTTCATTTCCTTTTATTTGGAAGCAGCTTTAAATGAGGCTTATGATTCACAGTTAACTGAGGAGCTCAATTAAATAGGAGGACTTTCCACACTGTTAGTAAGTAGCAAAGACAGAAATTAAGCCCAATCTTCTGATTTTAAGTCCAGAGCTATTTCAATTAGAGAAATATGAAGGTAAATTTATACAGACATTTTGGATTTGCCTGAGCTACGATCCAGAGCAGTTGTAACTGTGATATTATAGATGATAGTTTAGAGCAGCAAGAAGCTGCAAATAAAATAATACGGTTAATTATTTTAATTTACTTTAGAGTGCACTTAACTTTGTGCCAGCCACTGTGATAAAGGTATAAAGGTTTTTGTAAATCACGCTGTTTAATTCTCAGTTAAGATTATTAGAATTATTTTTTACAGGTCACAATCGTTTTTGCATGTCCTAGTCATTGACCAGAGGACCGTTGGCTTCTAGGTGGCAGTGGTGGGATTTAGAACAAGTATTCCGTACTCCAGAGGTTGCACTTTTTAGTAACCACAAACAAGAATACAGAGGGGCATTTCTACTGCTTTCCTTTCTATGTTATTTTCCCTCAGCTATATGACAATAGTGGGTTTTATCAATGCCACCTGGGCCACAAGAGAGTAATAGTTTCCTCCTCCACCTATACATGGAAATATACAGTTGATACATAGGATCTGTACTTGTCTAGATAATTAATCTATCATGTATTAGTTTAGGCTTAGTCTTTTTGATATGTTGTCATGACCTCTGAATTCCATAATGATGCTAAACTCTCAAAAATACTGCCAATAATAATTAAGCATTTTTTGTATCATTGTTGTTTTGGTACCTGAACTGTTTCTTTCCTTAATTAATGGTAAAATTGATAGATTAAATGTCTTGTAATTATTGAATTACATACAAATATATTGATTTTTCAATTATTGAAATACACAAAATTATTTTGTAGGTAAAAATGATCGCATATTAGCAATTTCTAATGCTTCAAACTGATAATATTTTCTTATTTCCTACAATGTTCATGCTAAACTTGGTTATTTGGTAATAATTTCTTTAATTTTCCTGCACCAATGTATTAATGCTTTGTGAAATTTTTAATTTAAATGCTGAAGAGATGTTTACCACCTCCCTGCAACACACACATACAGATTAGACAGAATTAAAGCAGCTTAATGCAACTGGGAAAAGTTCATATCTTCCATTTTGTTTTATATAATATTAGGAATTATTTCTTATTTATCAATAAATATTAATGGTTATAATATATATAATGGAGTTTGTATCTAATAAAGCTGCAGCTGCAGAAGCTGATATATTTTAATATCTTAAACCTGAAAAACTATTACATTTTTCTAATTAAGTAATCAGGCATTTACATAATTTCGTGAGAAGAATTTTATAAAAATTAAAAATTGTGTTTTTATTCTCTAAAACCTTTTGGATTATAGACAATTGAATTTCGTATACTTACATTCTACATTTTTATTTTCAGTGTGGAAGCATCAATCAATCGATCGATCATACATTCTGTGAAATGTATTGATTTTTTTCATTAGGTGATTAAGGATTCTACTGACATATATATGTGTATATATATATATATATAACTATACATATATACTTTTAAAAATAGTAAATATATATTAATATTTTGTATTTTTAAATTAAGACACCAAACATTTGAATTCACCTGGATCATGCTGTTTATGAATAAAAATATTATTAAAAGAATAAATTACACATTTCATTCTATTTAATTTATTTGTATTAGGCAATTAGAATATTATGTATTACATATTAAATATATAAGATAAATATAAATATAACACTATATTAAAATTTAATTTATAAATTACGTTCATATTTATATTGCATATACTTATGTATTTATTGTATGGATTTGCCACTCTTTATTTAACCATTCACCTATTGAAGGGCATCTTGTTTGCTTCCAGGTTGGGACAATTTTGAATAAAGCTGCTATAAACATTTGTGTGTAGGGTGTTTTTTTTTGCACCTAAGTTTTCAACAACCTAGGAACATGTTTACTGGATCATATGGTAAAACAATGTTTACCTTTGTAAGAAACTGCCAAACTGTTAAATATTGGTTTCTGAGAAATTACTCAAATTTTGAAGTAGAGGAAATTATAACAGTTGGGGACACTTCTGACTATTCTTAATTAATGCTTTTAAAACCTGCATCTATCAACCCAAAGAACACTTTCTTACTTTCTAAAAATTAAGCATTAGTTCTCAGGAGACTTTTAACAACTATTAATACGTGTTTTAAGTTTTTAATATTTAGAGTGCCAATCTATGATTGAATATCATTACCAGCAATAAATCAGGTCTGTGGTATCTACACAGATACACCAAGTAAACAATTCAATCTCCTTATAGTGGAATGCAGAGAAGTATAATTCAGTCCTGAGATTATAATTACAACAAACTCTCAGATGAAAAGTGTCATTCTTATATTTTTAAACAGCCAGAACGTAAAAGTCACTAAGTGGCAGCAAGCAAACTGAAGAGTTCAATTTTATGTGGAATTCAAGTTTGCGTCAAGTCTTTTGGAAAAAACAAAACAAACAAAGAAAACCCAAAAGATCCCCCACCATTTGGTATTGTCAGTTTGGGTATTTTTTTTAGCCTATCTAATAGTTACATAATAGTATCTAATTGTCATTTATATTTACAATTCCCATATGAACACTGATGTTGAGTCTCTTTCCATACACATGTTTGCATCTGTTTATCTTCTTTAGTGAGGGGTCCATCACTGCTCAGTCTCTGTTACCCTTTTTCAGGTAACAACCCCACAGTTTTCTTTCAGGAAGATACTTTCCCTCCATCCCTTATCCTCTTGGACGGAGTAATTCCATCTTCAATATTTGAAACAGGCCTGGCATAAGAGTCAGTTGGTGGGCAAAGAATTAGGGATGGGCAGGTGACACAACTGTCAGTCATGGGATTCTAATGGGAATTTGTGTGTGAGAGAGGCTGTCTTTCATTGGATGGGAAACTGGGGAAAGTAAGTCCCATGGTGCTGCAGACTCTGGAGAAAGTCTCCTTTCTGCCACTCAGGTCTGCAGAGCTGATGCAAAGGAGATCAGAGTCAGGAGCGGACAGAGGACACCTTCATGGGAACGCATTTGAGCTCTGGCATGCAACTTCACTCTACCCTTATAATTTTAATTCTACATACAACTAAATGTCCTACTTTTTGCTTAATCTAATTCATTGGATTTTTCTGTCGCTTAACAATTTCAAAGCTGCAAACAGATACATTCACACAGACGTGTCATGAAAAGTCCTAAACTTCTTCTGCAGAACTTCTAGGAAGCTTCTCTCTTCCTATTTACTCAGGATTTTAAGCTATTTCTTACTTACAGAACATCTACTAACTGTCAGATTCTGTTCTAGGACTTGAGGATACAGTGATGAAAAATCAAATAATGTCCCTGTCTTTAAGGAATGTCATTCCAGTGGGGAGGAAACAGAGAAAAGCAGACAGTATATAGACAAGTAAACCAAGGACAAGTAAACCCCTTCTCCAGAGCAGCCAGGTGTCTGTGAAGAGAACGCAAAGGAGCCTGCATGGAAGAGGTTGCGTATTTAGAGAACATGTTACCAGCGCTACCAAGAAAGCTCTGACCCCAGGACAGCGAAGTGAGACTGTTTTTATGTTTATGTTTATGTTTATATTCATATGTAAATATATATTTTAATATAACTACTTTTAACAGTGGTTCAAGGCAAGTGAGCATAATCAAGGAACTGTTTTATGAAGCAGATGGTCAAAATCAGCCTTCAAATAGAGGTTGAAGAACATTATTGGAACAGAAGGCATCTAATCGGATGAAGTAAACAGAAACTAAAAAGAGAAAACAATGAAGTGCAGAGAGCAGCAGGAACAACAAAACGAGCGAACAAGAAATGAAAGAACAGAAAACCCTTAATAATCACAGCAGTATGTGGACACTAAGCCACTGCGAAGGCGTCTGTGAGCACCTTGGACCCTGAGAAGAGGCAGACACATCCCAGCAGTAGAGCTGTGGCCCTGGTCTGGTCCTACTCAGTCAGTAAGCACTGACCAGTTCTCATTTGTAAAGAGGTTATAGCAAAAGATAAACATGTTTGAGATTGTCTGTACTGTCAAGCTCTTTAGAAACCTGTTAGTAATGTATTCTTACTCTGAAATTGTGTTTCTAAAGCACTTTTATTGTTATCCTTCAAGATGTCTGAAGGGATATGTTTGAATATTCATTCTTTTATTTATTCCCTCACTTAGTTACCACATATTTACTGAGCTGTTACCTCAATTCTAGACTTGGCAAAATGGTTTATAAGAAAGAAAATGTCCCTGCTCTCCCTGAGTTTACATTTTAATAAGAAAGTCTGCCAAAACCCAGAAGTCATAAATTGCTAGTATCATTTCTGTAATGTTACTAAGGTATACTTAATGTATTTTGTACTCAAAAATTAAGTATAGAACACTTAATGTATTTTGAAGAAAAATATTGAAAGATATTTTATAAAGGATGTCCTATGTGGAGGTGACACATGAGAGTTGGAGTGAGGGAATAAGCCATGTGCAGACCTGAGGAACAGCCTTCCCAGCCGTGCAAGGATGGGAACATAAAGGCCCTTGTGTGGGAGTGAGCTCCCCGCGTTTCAGTATCAGTGAAAAGGGACATGGGACCGAATGAGTGAGCAGTTAGGGAGAGTGATAAAAAGCATGCCTAAGGTATGGATCCTGTGAAACCTAGATTATGACTAAGACTGCATTCTGCTTGGGGTATTAAAGAGTATTTGGGGTGTTTTGAGAAGGAGAGCAACATAATCTTATTTGTCTTCTATAAATTTCATTCTAATCTTTGAAATAGATATGTAGTTAGAAAACAAAAAAAAACTAGCATAAGGCTGGGTTTACATCAATTAAACCCCAAATAAAGATGAGTATCTATGTGCAACATTTTCAATCTCTTTTTTCTTCTTAATTTCTTTATCTAAATATACTTTGTTATATGTACTCTGGTAAGTTTCATTGCTCAGTTCTTTAAAATACTTACCAACTTAATATTGTTACCAATTATATGTTATACATAGCTATATTTTGCCTAGTTTTAATAAGTTTAATGAAGATCGCAACTACATAAAAACGCTTTGTAGGGACTTTCCTGGCTGTCCAGTGGTTAAGACTCCGCGCTTCCACTGCAGGGGGCGCCAGTCCCATCCCTGGTTGGGGAACTAAGATCCTGCAGGCCTTGCGGTGTAGCCAAAAAATAAAATAAAATAAACACTCTGTAAAATCAATTTAATATGTAAAATCATATGATATTTAATCTGATAAGTAAACATTTATTCTTTTAATTTCACTAAATGAAGACAGATTCTCTTAGACCTGCTTTTATGTACTAATAATACTTAGCCAAATTAACTGTCTTAGTATTAAAGCCATGGAGATAGGTGTTTTATTTTTTTTAATACATAATATTTTAAATGATCAGGCAAGGGAACATACAGATATTTAAATAATAGACAAAGGCAATAGGGCTAAGTTTGAATATAGCAGTGTTTCTCTTTATTTTCTTCATCCTCTGTGAATCTGTGTCATTAAAGATGAAAGGAATTAAAATGTAAAGCTTTATAAAAATAACTCCCAAAGAATATTTTTTGTGGATATATTTAATCCTTGCTACTCTCATATCTGCTATCCTACCTTTTGCTAGCTTTCCCACCAATATTAAGACTTCGATAGCTGCTTTTAGATATTTGAAGGGTGATGTCTAATTAATCATCAAAGTCAGGCTACTCACCCTAGCAATAGTTGGCAGTAGACTATATTAAACACCTTATCAGGATTTTTATTGTGGGATTTTTTAATAGGTATTATTCCTACAGGATATCAAATCCCAAGCTCTAACACTTACTTTTTCATGAACTTCATTCATTTTGCTTGATCAGGTTATTAAGTCTTCTAAAAGTTTCTCTTATTTCATGTACCACCACTTTTAACAAAGTTTAAAGGATGCTATTGATGTGACTGGCCCCAAGGGTTCTATTCAAATATAATTTTCATTTCCTTTTGGCATAAAGGGATAATTTTAAAAAACCTTTCTTTTCTAGACCCCTCAAAAACTATTACACCTTGTCTCATAAAAGTAAGAAAAATGAGGAACACTTTTTCATTCATTTCTTCGATTTTTATTACTTGAAACCATCCTTTCATTTTTTTCTCCACTGCTATTCCTAGGTGTAAATTATTAAAACATCCTTGTTATAACTATATTATAATTTTAGTAAAATGTATTTTTTAACAATTGCTGACATACAACATAAATCTTAGGTATCTCAAGACTTTTAAAAATAATTCTTATCAAAAGCCTGATAGCTCAATTATTGAAGTCACATTGGATTTTCCCTACAATTAGACATCGATATTTCACTGAGGATACATGGAGCATTTTTAGTCCTTAGTTATAGACAATAAGACCCTCTTGGGGAAACAGTATGTGGATTTTCCAAAGTATATTTAGTCTTTTTTCTCCAAAAGCATACGATGCATAGATCCATCACTAATTAACAGAAATTCAGATACTTCATGTCCTCGGCCACTCAAATGCTTTCTGTGTTACTCTGGGCCCCTCCTTATTCTTCCAAGTCTCCAGTCCTTCCTTCAATCATGTAAAGATTGAAGGTAAACGGCAACATTATGACAAAGACAGAAACAGTATTACTAGAAAAAATCAAGAGCCGAGCTCATGGGAGAAAATCAGGGAAAAGAAAAATGTCCTGTATATCGCAAAATGCATTAGAATAGTCCTATAAGGAAAAAAAAAAACACTTCTTTTTTCTATAATCTCAAATTCTAAAACTTTAAGAAATATGATTCTTTCAACTCCAAGTAGGATTTCCAGATTTAACTTAGGTATTCACAAACAAACACAATTCTGATGAATTCTATCACTTCCAAACTTACAGACCTTGGCACATAAATACCAATCCTATTGTGATTTGCAGGTGCACAACATAAATGTGGTGATGCCTTGTCTTAAAATAATTAAAGAATCAAGAGGATTGTTTCTTAAGCTAGCTCACAATTTAGTTTATTCAAGTGCTTTAGGATTTGATAATTAGAAATAGGAAGTTTATTTTCTCAAAACTCAATTCATTATTGATTAATGATGAGAGCTAATTGTTTTAAACATCCCATTCACCTTTTTCTCATAAAATGAAACTTACTGTTGAAGCTTTACTTTAGTCTAAATAATTTATGTTAAACAATACTGATAGTGTTCCATTTATATAAAATTCATTTTTCTTAAAGAGGAAGGGTATGTTTGGCATTCAGCAGAAACTAGACAGTAGAAGATGCTCTTTATGCTATCCTTAGAAAAACAAAAACCACAAAACACACACAGAACACACACATTTTCACATAATAAAGAAAAAAATGTTAAAAGTAATAATGATTTGAGTACCAATACCAACATTAATATACCTATACATTTTATTGGTTATTTTATGTTAAAAATTGCTGGATCCTCAGCCAGTTAATTATTGAGGCATATCTGTACACACTAACACCAGTCTTTAAAAAAACTCATTATTTTATTGTTAAAATGTGTGAGAAAATAGAGATTAGCATTATTATTGTAAATATTAAAATTTCAAATCAATGTGTATATGTATGTACATATATATTACTACTTTAAAATTCGTATTTGAATTACTTCATTCTTGCCTACTATTATGAATTTATCACAGGCCCTATCACAGTAACAGGCGGTTGGGTGATATGGTGCCTTAACAAACCCAACATATAAAAATTCACTTTTAATAAACTATGAAAAAATTACCTTTTTTGTCAAGTAATTTTCATTTTACAGGAGATATTCCTTCCCATTGTAGTTCCTTTAAAATTTTTTTAAATGATTAAAATTAGACATAATTATCATAGAAATGTTGGTGGACAATAAAATTCACCTGCAATGCAATTTTTGTGCTCCCAGGGTGCTTGGTCAGGAATAATTGAATTTTGTATGTTTACCTAAAGATGCTACACCATGTCCCAGACGTTCGTTCCATGCCCAGGAAAGAGTCTGTTGAATGGCCTTTTTGTAGACTATGAATATAAAGCAAATGATCCACATTTACTTTTAGAGGAGATTATGATCAAAGTTCATGAGTATGTATGGTTAAGGTAAAGCAGAAAACCAACAAGACGCATTTTCTTGTGTTTAGGTGAAGGCTCTGGGGATGCACTGGTAGGTAATAATGAAAAATAGAATTTTGACCCTGATGTTCAAAATGAGGGAAACATGGTGCGGCAGGCTGGCAGAGTCCTGGCTGAGATTTACTGACCACAGAGAACCCTGAGCAAAGTGCGACCAAGCAGAAAAGAAGGAGAATGGAGAAGTTTCAGAGTGAGGCTTGCTTCAGAGGCAGAAAGTAGCTGAGCCTGGAATCTTCTGGGGGACCCACCTTTGGACAATGTTTTAACCTATGATTTTGGCACATGAGCTCCGGAATTAGAGCCCAACCTGTGCAAACCTGTGATAACTTCACAGAGTCAAAACTACCAGAATCCTGAGTCCATATAAGAGATTTTGCGATAGAAGAATGGAAAAGAAACTTGAGTTTCCTGAGGATGAGACATAACTAAGTGCCCCAAGAAATGGCAAGAACTCAACTAGAGTGAACTCCAGTGAATGCTCACTGATATCTCAAATCACAACCAGAGTTCCTTCTGTATTACTAGTTGCTGGTGAAGAGACTGCCCAGCAGACTCTTTTCAAGAGTAGGAAAAGACAGCAACCAAGACAAAGAGATTTGAGTCAAGTACTTTGGTGAAAAGAAGATAGGTTTTTGAAATAGCTAAAGGCTCTAGCTCAATTGATCCATTCACTCTAATTTGATTGGAAATAAGGTTGGAATACAGCTTGCTTTTAATGCACTTAACACTTTGGTCTTCCTGGGCTTTTCTTAGGAAACAGGGTCAAGAGTTTGGGTTGTAAATGGGGGCAGTGCCTTGCCCTCTTCCAAAAGCCACAGTGTAATGACATTTCTCTGGAGGTCACTGCTTTCCAGTGTCAGAGGGCAATGGGATGGTCCGTGTTGGGACAGGGCAGTGAGGGGGACTGCGAGAAGGGTGAGGTGAGAAGAGGCTTTGCCTCTAACTAACAAACCATTTTCTGTGTCTGCAAGAAAAATTTCCAAATATTTAGGATGACCTAGAGTCAAATACAGCAACCTGTTGCTTTCTACTGCTTGTAAGATAATGTCTCGATGTCTAAATATGATTTTTGTTTATTTATTAATTTATTTTGTATACTATTCTGATGGTGAAATAATTAGAATTCCATAGAAAGGACATGGCATCATCCTTCTCTCATCTATTTAAAGATATGTTTAAATGAAACTCCACACCTGCTACTTCCAGTAGATGTAGACACAGCAGTAACACATTTATACAGGAGTCGGTATGCAGGTTTACTGTGGAATTAATGAACAAAGCTGTCGCTATGTTGTGTATGAGCTGTTTCTGAGCTATAGAGACTGTGCCAACGTGTCATGTAAATGTTTCCACTTCCTAAGATTTTTAAAGGCCAAAACATGTGCTGTATTATTCAAGCATATTTTTCTTCAGGATCTGAAAGTAATTTTGACATAAATTTAATTAAACCCCAACCCCACTCTTATGTTTTGTAGAATGCCATCATAGCTAAATGCCACAGTTATTATTCCGAGTACTGGAAAACACACCCAATACCAACTGGCATGTTCTTTTCTATTTCACCAAAAGTGCAGTTGATGTGGGCCTATTAGTATCTTTCAAGTGAAAAATTAAACAACGTTCAGTTTTATTGTCTATATAATTAATTTACACCCATGTATCTGTTTTGAAAGTAAGTAAATCTGGGGATCCAAAAAATGAATTATGGGTTTTGATAAGGCATGGAAACTCCACTCAAAGCTAGAGCTCTAATGTCAATATTCTGTGCTTGTTTGGAAGAAGATGGACATCCAGTGACTAGATAGATACAATGCAAATGAACAGTTCCAAAAATCATTCTCCTCCTTAGAATATTCCCTTAGTCAAAACAGGCCACGCACTACATGCAGGACATCAGGCTGTCTGAGTTTTTATACATATGAATTAGCTTCAGCACACACTACAACACAACACTTTTACTGGTACTCATCTGAAATTCAAGTGAATGATCAGTATCTCCTAGGTTGACAGAGTGAACAGAATAGGTTAAAGATGTGAACTCTTACAAAGGAAGACTCCCTTCTTATTAAAAGAATGGGCAGTGACTTTCAAAGCCGCGTGAGTTAACACGCAGGATAAGAAGGTGGAATTTGTTCTCAACACGTTCCTTCTGAGTTCGAACTTCCCTGTTGTTTTCTGAATGTGACTGCCTCATTTCTTTCTGAATACTGTTCTCAAGCATCCCTCCTTTCCTCTTTTAATTTGGACCTCATACTCAGTAATAATAAACTGCCAAGAGAACAAAAAGTATACGGCCATCAATAATGTTTGGATGTAACGTGACACATTTACACTGATAAAAAAACGTTTCACTTAAACAAAGGGTAGATAGGTTGTTTTGACACAGAATGATTTCAGCATATCTGACTATCAAGCACAGATGCTTATCTAACATAACATGAGATTTTCTGGCAATGGGGAAAAACATCGATGGGCATTTATCGAAGGAACTAGCCACTCATTTCCACTAATTTGGCAAAAGTAAGAACTGTGTCACCTTCATCTTTGGATAGTGCCTTTAAAATGGGTCAGCCGCAGGATTAGGTGACAACGATCACCAGCGAACAGTCAAAAAATTATATTTGCTCATGAATACCTGTCCATGGTATACATATGCATATATATTTTCTGTAGATACTTTTATTAATTATTACCTGAAACCTTTTGACAGGCATGTGACACTTTGAACACTTATACATTTAATCAAGCATATGTAATATTGTTCCTTTCAATTAATTACACTAATGCTTAATTAGATTCATCAAAAGCTCATGCATCTCTCTCAATTTTTATTAGCGTTTTCTTCCTTTTTAAGAAAAAAAAGTTTCAAAAAGTGAATTAGGGCTTCCCTGGTGGCGCAGTAGTTGAGAGTCTGCCTGTCAGTGCAGGGGACACGGGTTCAAGCCCTGGTCCGGGAAGGTCCCACATGCCACGGAGCAACTAAGCCCATACGCCACAACTTCTGAGCCTGTGCTCTGGAGCCCACAAGCCACAACTACTGAAGCCCACGCACCTAGAGCCCATGCTCCGCAACAGGAGAAGCCACTGCAATGAGAGGCCTGCGCATCACAACAAAGAGTAGCCCCCGCTCTCTGCAACTAGAGAAAAGCCCGCGCGTAGTAACGGAGACCCAATGCAGCCAAAAATAAATAAATTTATATTAAAAAAAAGTGAATTAAATGTCAAAAACCCTAGAGACATCCACATTAAGTCAATCTATATTCCAACATGATTGGGAGCCAGATTGATTAAAACATATTGAATAAATTAAATGTTTAAATGAAGAAATATTTGATAGAAAATGTTTGAGCTGCCTCAAACTTTCGGATAATTTGCTTAATCAAATAAAGCAGTTTCATTTGTCAAAGTATATCCTCAGCACAATGACTGTTCTCAATAACATTGACTTATGGCTTGCTGATGGAATTAATAATAAAATGCTATTATCTTAGATATATGTCAAGATAATTGCCCATCCACTTTCTGTTTTTTCAGAGTTATCTGTCAACAGTTCTTTTTTCCTAAATAAAAATAGTTTGTGTATGACACAAATAGTTACACATAATGGTGACTGCTAATTCATAAGAGAGATGGAAAGCCGTTGAAATAAAATAGCTATTGTAGACTTACATGCTTTCCAAATACTTTGGAAAGGTGTGTCTTGGCTAACTAGTCTAAACAGATTTCATTATTGCAAGTTTTAACTAAGAGGTACAAATGTAAACTGTATGTTAGCATTAGGAAGTTAACCCAAAATATGTAATAGAATTTCCAGGATTTAGAGATGGTTGGGAATCCATTTTGTTCTATACACAAGCTGAGGCAAAAGGTACTCACCAGGAGAGCTCTGGATACAGAGTAGATATGCACAATAAAGCAAAGATAACATAATAATTCTGCCCCTGAGAGAGGTGGAAAATATGGCTTTGGACTCTTTCTTCCTATGTAATTCTTTCCTGGAAAAATTAAAATCCTGGTTCAACTGCATTCCTTATCTTCGCAATGCCTTACTTAAGCAGCTGACTATATTTGTATCAGTAGAAGAATACACAGCCATGGAAGACTACTCTCACTTTAAATTCATGAGCAAAATATACCACATGGTTTGTCAGCACCACCCAACACCCTATTACACCCCCTGGTCTTTTCTCTCTTTTTCCTTGTTTATTGTTTCACAAATTTTTTTCTTTGTTCTCAAATCCCCAAAACTTTCTTCTCTGCCACTTTTAACTCATGCTTCCTTTTTGTCACAAAATGAGGAAAATTTGACAAAAATTAAATATAATAAGAAGTCCACTTAGTCTCTAAATTTATATGGGGGGGTAGGGGAGTAAAATCACATTGTTATACATCTAATAGGTATTCTATTTATAGTATACGGTAAGCAAAATAAGCCTATAAGTCAGTGAGAAAGGTGACTATGAGATAGATGTTCAATTACAATCAAGAAACTAATAATAAATATGTTTCTAAACTTGAGTTATTTTTTCTTTAAGTAGTCTTATTTACAATTGGAAAACTTATTATCGTCAATTTGTTTATTATGATCTGACAGATTTGGTTCTGTAATAATTTGACCAGAGTCTTTTACACAAGACTGATGTAAACCTAAAAGAAATTATGTGTGGCTTCCCAGACTCAAGGGTGAAAATTTATTTCAATCAAGTGTTCACAGTTATTTAAGTTCCACTCTTTTTTTTGCAGTACGCGGGCCTCTCACTGTTGTGGCCTCTCCCATTGCGGAGCACAGGCTCTGAACGCGCAAGCTCAGCGGCCATGGCTCACGGGCCCAGCCACTCCGCGCACGTGGGATCTTCCCGGACCGGGTCATGAACCCGTGTCCCTTGCATTGGCAGGCGGACTCTCAACCACTGCGCCACCAGGGAAGCCCTAAGTTCCAGTCTTTTAAACCCAGTAATTATCTCTTATTAACTTCTTTTGCCCAAGAACTGTGTTAAATGCATTATTTAACCCTTACAAATACCACAGTGAGAAACGCTGTTTCTAAATAACGTAAAATAGTCACATGGAAATTACTATAAAAAATAAATTTTTAAAAATCAAAGGCAAGTAAGCTATGATGACATTAGAGACTTAAGTGGAATGATTTGAAGCATACATGCACTAAAAGAGAGGCCAGAAGCCCTTGGTTCTTATCCAAGTAGCTTTAACTTATGTGTGAATGTTGGCAGCCATTTTAAAAATCTTAGGCTTATTACCTTCTGGCTTGTTATTATAATGAATTAATAATATAATAGCTGTGAAAGTGTTTTGACATAAATAATACCCAATATTTCTCATTTCTCTCTGACAATATTTTAATACATTTGTTGGGTGGTCCTAACATTTAAATCCTCCTCTTTTGGAGCTTTTCATATCATATGTAAAATCTATAACATATCTACTATCTATAAATGGAAGATAAACACATACACTATGTAATGTTTACAAAATCCTTTAGAGTTTTCAAAAATCAGGGGAGAACTAAACATTTGGTATGATTTTAGTAGCAAATAGTGCATTTACAAACGTACACCTAACAACGATTCCTAAAGTATGTTATATAGTGGGTTATACGTAGGATTCTGCAGGTCACAGTTTGATTAGAGAGGAGAGTGACAACAAAACTATATTCTTAACACCGATTAAAATTTCAGTGCAAAATAAATACGAAAAATGAAACACAGCTCAGTTGATTTTGTCATCGAATCAGAAAAATGTAATGTACATCTAATGAAATTCAGGGGACTAATAAAATTGGTTTTGAGGTTGTGGGTACAGGATGCATTCAGAGGAACTGGAACTTCTGAGTGTCAGCATTTTGTCCAAGTTATTAATTTCACCACCAATCTGTAATTCCATTTGCTAATACTGACTAGAAACAAAATAGAACAGAACAAACAAACCAACATCTGGGTACCATTTTCCAAAGTTGATATTATCAACATAATTATTTTTCATGAAATGGTAAACAAGCCTGTTTCAACATAAAATAGAAGCTTTACCAACATGCCCTTTCCCAAAAAAAGGCAATCTAAAAGCCCAGGGGGACTATCACAGGGCATTTTACTGATCTATTTTAAAATATCATTGGCAGCCCAGTTTTCTAGGCTAAGTTCTAGAAGTTCTGTCTTAAAAAATAATAATAATCAGGAAAGAGAATCAATTAAATATGAAATATGAATGTCTCTCCAGATTATACCAAAGGAAAAGAAAACTATGTCAGATCTCATTCAAATAGCACACACGTAGCTGTAAAAAAACATATTTCCCAAGTTGTTACTCTTTGTGATGCACATTTAGGTGCACAGAACATTTGCATTTATAGCAGTTTTATAATCAGTGCAGTAAATGGCCAAAGTGTTTCTGTTCAATTGACTTTCTCATAAAAGGTTTAATTCCCTACTCCTCTTGGCAGAGGTTATATCTTTAGCTTCTTACTCCAGCTTACATCTATACTCTGAGTGTGTAAATTCTGCTGGGTGACCCGGTGTCTGACAGACTGACCCAGCGTCAGGTGAGAGGACCTTTTATTTGTTATGTGTAACCACGTGTATTGCAGCAGTTAGAAAGCCATTTGCGGGTGAGGCATGGGAAATTAAAGCAAAACTCTCATCACAGTGAATAACAAGGCATTATATGAAATGGAAAGTTTGATTCTATGGTAAAGATCATCATAAAGTATTTGATGCCAATAAACAAATACTATAATATTCTATATCCTATTGTAGACAGTTTCTTCATAATCAAATAAATGTGAATAGAAATAAATTAGAAAAAAATTTGTGTTCACAGATGTATGTTTTCTCTATAGTTTCAGAAATCATAAATCACTAAAGAAAATTCTTAGTGAATTCATGTCTATGTTTATGAGTCAGTAGTAATAAATGCTGAGTATACTACAGAGGCATTTTAAATATTTAACACAAATAATAATAAGAAGATATATAGATATAGGTTAGATATAAGTATAGATATGTGTATTGATATAGAGATAAATATAGATATAAATGTTTTTAATCTGGACTCTAATCTTAATTTTAAAATGATGAATAAATATACAGGCTTAATTATAAATACTAAACATAAATCTGATAAATTTATGATGTGTGAAACAAACAGGACTTTGCTTAAAGTTCAAGTCATTCATGAATAATGCAAATCTTCCTTTCTTTAACTTTTTAAAAAGTTTTTGTTATTATTTTTTCAGTACTTTTAAAACTAAACTCTTTTATTTTATGATAATTATATAGTCATCTGCAATTGAAGAAGTAATACAGAGAGATTCCATGCATCCTTTACTCATTTCTACCAATGGTAAGTAACGTTTTGCAAAACTATAGTACAATATCATAAACAGGATACCAACTTTGACCCCATCCACTGATCTTACTCAGATTTTCTGTTTCACTTCTATCCATTTGTGTGTGGCTATGTGTGTTGTGTTCTAGTCAATTTTACCACACACGTAGGTCCCTGTATTCACCACCCTAGCCAAAAAGAGAGGATAATAAAGATCTGCGAATATGTTTAAAATTGATTTTAAGGCATTAGTAATCTTTTAAATCAGAAGTTAACAAACCTTTACTGAAAAGATGCAGATAAAGCATTTTTTAGGCTTTGCAGGCCATACTGTCTCTGTTGTAACAACTCAATTCTCCTTTTGTAGCTCAAAAGCACCCAACGACAATTCCTAAACTAATAGTGTGGCTGTATTCCGATTTGGCCTATAGGTTCCTGTTTGTTGATTTCTATAAGGTTTTCTTAATCACCTTTTATTAGATCTAAAAGTAGAAAAAAAAAATTTTAAGGAGGAAAAGATTCCTGTTATTTTGCTTGTTTTGATTTTTTCTATTTGAAAATATTTAATTAAACATAATTTTTTAGCAGTTCTTGAACATAATATTTTGACTTGCTTCTTTCTTTGGGCCATTATTTGAAACAATATAAATTGCTGAAGTTCCACAGAAAGAATAATCCACAAGCACAAGAATGAATTTTAGCCATCACACTATTAGGCCTTCGGCTCCATAGAATCTCCTTTTATGTCCAAAATTTGGCCAATTGCACACTAATAAGACAAGCAATTTATCATTTTATTATATATTATCTACTTCTTTTCTGCTGAAATAAAATCCTCTTATGAGATACATATATATTTATATTAGGCAAAACACCAAAACAAATAAACAAACAGAAGACCCACCAATTCTAAGACCTGGGAAATGTGTTAACCCCTGGTAACTCACCCAGTTAATATAAATTAAATTGTAATACTATGTATGATGACAAAGTATTTTGGAAGCAATCATAGATCTAATAAATATGCTTAGTATGTCTGAAGGACAAAAGATTTTTAAACCACTGTTTTATGAAGTAACTCATAAGGAAGGCAACATTACACGCTATATCCACTTCATTTATTTCCACGCTGATTTGCATACTGCAATGCATTATGCCTAAGCCTCCAGCAATAGAGCAGAACATTAAATACTCCAGATTTTTTTCCTCACATGATAATTATCGTATATTTCCATATAATCAATCAGCTGGGCCAAACCTCAATACTAGAATATAATTCTAAGTTAATCGCATATTATTTACATAGTTTTATTATACTACATATCAATGGAATAGTAAAATTTTCACTATACCATTTCAGGTCAAAATGATAGAAAAATATTATTTTATGAGTATTAAAGCACAATGTTAATCCAGTTAATTTTAGCTATTTATAAGACAGATTAGATAGAAGAGGATAAGAAACAGAACTTGAAACCAAAGCATCTGTTATTCTTTCAGTAAAAGAAAATAATCTAATGCCATCAATTTCTTCAATACATGTAATCAAGGTGCACAGATTCACTCTGGTAAAGAAACTATTCTTGGAATTTATCTCATTTATATCAAAGGGCTTCTAGTAGCCCCAATGGCTACAGAGCCTTCCATCTTAATTCATTTGAAAAGCTGTGTGTCTTTTTAAAAATCACCTTGAAAATAACACTTTCTTCTACCAAGTTTGAAAAAGAAAACTTAATCAGTGGGCAAATGAGCAACATTGTATGTTACCATACATTTAAGCTAAGAATTAAAATATCACATGAGCTTTTAAGTGTAAAAATACTTCAGCAACATTCTGAGAGCTAGGGATGTAGAACCAATTGAAGATTAGAAACCAAGCTGATCACTGACCTGTTAGAATGATGGGAGCTCTATATACTTAACACTTTAGAATTTCAGTCTGTGTTACGACTATTAATAAAAAAATATTCTTTCCAGCATAAATAAATAAACAAGAAATAAGTTTATAAATAAATCAAAGGCATTAAAGATGTTTAATGATTTATTTATCCAGCATGTTAAAACAATTTGTCAAATTACTAATTCAGCAGTACTTTTCGTATAAACAGTTACCACTGATTTTGAGCACCATGGTAGTAAATACTGCTAACTTTTAAATTTTAAATTATTGTCATCTCAGATTTACTATTTGGGTTTAGCATGAGTTCATAGTTATTTCAGTGGGCATTTACAGGTTCCATATAATTTGAATTATGTGGTACTAGCTGAAGGCATCATTTTTAATCAGGAAGAAATGAGATGTTCTCACAGCATGGCTTGGCATTCATTCTTCTCTCAATTTCACTCCAGGTACATTTCAATGGGTGGAATTGGCTTGTTGACTGAATTGGCCACTCTGTGTCCCTAAGAAAACTGCCATGATTGGGAAGCCATATGGTGCAATGCTGTAAGCTATATTAAATTCTGAGTCATATTTTGGCCAGCTTTGTTCTCATGACTGAGATTCAGAATTGTATCCATGTAAATTTCTATCCACTTGCTGCTCACAAGTGTCATTAAGCTCACATTTTTTTTCTTTATTTTTTTAGACACTTGCTATATAAAGTGGTGCTGGAGTTTACACTTAAAGGCACTAGTTGAGAAGACGGAAAAAATAGAGAAAGGTGACCCTTTAGGCTCACCCTGTATTTACCTCTGAAGAAGCAGTCTTCATTGTGGACAATGGTAATCTTGTGTTTTTTCAGGCAAGCAGCTCTGTGCACCTCACAGTGGTTTTCATAGAATTCTCCATCAGATCCACACACAGGTTTGTAGTGCCGATTGCAAAGGTCCATGCAGGCACATTCCGCTTGCCCTGTCTCTCTGCTGAGAACACAGTGCCTTCCCAAACCACAGTATTTGTTTTCACAAGATGCCAAAGGGCCATCCTGAATCAGGAATCCTAAGGACAAAGAATAGAAAATCACTTGGATTCATATGTCCAAATAAAATGCTGATGTCAAAGTTTAAAGGCAAAAGGAAAAAAATAATCTAAGAGAAATATAATCAGAGTTCAGTTGTTCTCAGTGGAGAAGGGACTTGTATTAGAACCAGCAGGTGAACTTTTTCAAAATACCCTTAACATACTCCCCTTCTTTCCCATTTCTCCTTGAGCTCTCACCTCCCTACCCAATGAGTATTACAGTCCTTAAGGACAAGGGCTCTGAAGTTAAAATGCCTGAACTCAAATTCTCTACCAATTATTAGCTTTATGTCCTTGGATAAATTGCTTCTCTGTGCTAAGTTGTCCTATCTGTAATACAAGGTTGATAGTATAGATGATCTCCTACAGTTGTAAGGAATAGTACATATACTGGTCCACGGAAAGCACAGCCTTGACACATAGCAAATGTTTAACAAATGTCAACCTTTACATTAGCAGAATTCTGGTAGGAGAAAAGAAATGTATGTATATAATGTAGTAAATAGGAGAGAATAGGAATAAGAAGCAGTGTCTTGAAAACTTCTTTCTGGGTTTTAACATCTGATCCTTTCTTGTTTTGACATTTGCCACTTGGCAATTACTGGTGAATTTCATGACTAAATGAACAAATCATGAAGAATTTGATTGTCTTGTTACTTGTTCAGTCTAACAATCTACATTTGCATCAGAAAAGTATAGGTGGATCTAGCAGTCTTGTACTGAAACCAAACTAAGCAACTTAAATACTCAGGCTTTTATAGGTAAATCTGGCTTTTCTTCTTTGAGAACATTATCTGACTGAAAAGTAAAAAATGTCAGTAAACACACACACACACACACACACATATACACACACACACACACATATATATATATCTATAGAGAGAGAGAGAGAGAGAAATATATATACATGTATCTCAAGGAATAATATATATTCATATATATACAAATGCATAAATGTGTGTGTACATATATTTACCATTGGTGACACTTATATACTGCAAAAAATAAAGTTTTGAGAGGTTATAAACTTAAATGACAGTAATTTTATTAGATACTTAGTGTATATTTTCAGCTGGTTGATTTAAAACCATCTCCCTACATGATTGCATCACAATGATTAAGAACATGGTTTCTGATCCAGAGTTTAAATCATAGCTCCACCAGTTACAAACTTCAGGACCTTGGGTGGGTATCTAACACATCTATAACTTAGTTTCCTCATCTGTAAAATAGGACTAATAGTATCCTCAAACAGTTATCAAGATTAAAGGGTTTGTGAGGGAGAGATCAAGATGGCAGAGCAGAAGGAGGCTGGGCTCAACTCCCTTCACAAACACATCCAACTACAAATCCACGTAGAGTGCCACTCACTGAAATCTACCTGGGACAAACACAACAGGTCTTCTACACCAAGGCTATAAATAAAGATCCACAGAGCATCTGATAGGAAGGGAGGAAAGTGATCAGGCATGGACCCACACCCTAGCAGGGGACACAGAAGAGGAATGAATATCACAGGCTTGGAGATTCTCCCTGGGAGCAAGGGATTCAAGCTACATATTAGGTGCCCCAGCCTGGGGCGTCCAACACCAGGAAGGTGAGTCCTCTTAGCTTGTTTGAAAACCAGTGGGGCTTACCAGAGGGCTGTAAGAACCCAAGACTCCATTCTTAAAAGAGCACACACACAGACTTACTCCCAGTCACATCATGAAGGCAGAAGACTGAAATCCCCTGGGGCTCTGGCCAGCCCGCCAGGACATCCTCTGCACACATCCAGCCTGCATGGCCTCCTGCTCCAGCCCATCTTGCTCCGGCACTGCTCCCCGCTAAGGCAGAGTCTGTCATTGCCAATGAGACTGCACATATTTGGAGGGAATGGAGCCGGCTGAGACCCCAGCACAGCCTCTGTCCAGTGTGGAGGTAGACACTGCCAGCTCATGAGTCCCTGTGCACACTTGAGAGTGGACAGGGTCAGTTCAGTGGTGCGGCACTACCTCTGCAGCACCAAGCCAGCCTCTAAAGACAGTGTGCACACCAGGGGGGAAAGTGAAACCAGCAAGAAGTGCAGGCCCAAGCACTCAAGCCCTGGCTGCGTCCCAAATCAAGGTGGAGACTACCAACACACCTGGGTGAAAGCCAAATACCTCAGGGCTCTTGCTCTAGCTCCTCAAGCCTCATCCCTGCCCCAGATAGGGCAGTAATGGTTATTGAGCATAGACGATGTCCTGACCTTCTTCACCTGGCTCTGGTTGTGGCCCAACTACACCAGCACCACCACCCACCAAAGCAGGACACCCAAGGGAAGGACACAGCCTGTGCCCTCTTCAGATCCAGCTCTCCCACCAGAGCCACTGAACGAACATATGCAGAGTGTAGAGGGACACTCCCACACAAGGACACGCCACCAAGCCTGGGATAGGCAACTGTTTCACCTAGTTTCATAGAGAAAAAGGAAGTTAAACAGAATGAGAAGACAGAGGAATATACTTCAAATGAAAGAATAACAGCAAAAACAAACGAACAAACAAAAATCCCTGAAAAAAACCCTAGTGAAATAGAGGAAAATAATTTACCTGATAGAGTTCAAAGCAATAATAGTAAGAATGCTAACTGAACTGGGGGAGGTGGGGGGGAAATAGATGAACACAGTCAAATTTTAACAAAGAACTAGAAAATATAAAAAAGAACCAATGAGAGCTGAAGAAAACCATAACTAAAATTAAAAAACACACTAGAGGGAATTAACAGCAGACTAGGTATACAGAAGAACACATAAGTGATCTGGAAGATAGATAAAGGAAATTGCCCAAACAGAACAGGAAAAATAAAGATTTTGTTTTTTTAAATGAGTAGTTTAAAGGACCTCTGGGACAACATCAAGTGTATTAACATTTGCATTACAGGTGCTGAGAAGGAGAAGAGAGAGAGGAAAAGGTGGAAAGTGTATTTGATGTAATTATGGCTGAAAACGTCCTGAACCTGAGGAAAGAAACAAATATACAGATCAGGAAGCACAGAGCATCCCTAACAAGATGAACCCAAAGAGACCCACACCAAGACATATCATAAATGGCATAGAGAAAAAGAAAGAGTCACACAGAAGGGAACCCCCAAAAAGCTATCAGCTCATTTCTTTGCAGAAACTTTTCAGGCCAGAATGGAATGGCCTGATATATGCAAAGTGGTGAAAGCAAAAGCCTAGGATACTCTACCCAGCAAAGTTATCATTCAGAATTGAGCCAGAGATAAAGAACTTCTCAGAGAAGCAAAAGCTAGAAGAATTGATCAATATTAAACTGACTTTACAAGAAGGGTTAAAGAGTCTTCTTTAAGTGAAAATAAAAGGGTGCAACAAGAAATAAGAAATTATAGGGTGGAAAAATTCCCACCAGAAAAGGCAAGTACATAGTAAAGACTGTGGATCAATTGTTTCAATAATCTAGTATAAAGGTTAAAAGACAAAAATTATAAAATCAACTATAGGTACAATATACAGTTAAGGGTTAGACATTAAGATGTAAAATATGAAATCAAAAATATAAGATGTGTGGGGGGAGTAAGAAATATACAGGTTTTAGAACGTGTTTGTACTTTTTGTACTTAAACGACTATCAGGTTAAATCAAGCAGATGTACTTATAGGTCAACATATATGAACTTTATGGTAACTGCAAAACAAAAGGCTACAATAGATATACAAAACCTAGAGAGAAGGAAACACAAATATAACACTGAAGAAAATCATCAAAAAACAAAGAAAAGACTAAAAAGAAAAAAAGAAAACAGAGAAAAACAAAAACAAAAGCCAGTAAACAAATAACAAAATGGCAGTAAGTACATACCTATCAATAATCACTTTAAATGTCAAAGGACTAAATGCTCCAATCAGAAGACATAGGGTAGCAGATTGGATTAAAACACACAAAACGAACAAACAAAAAACAGGACCCATCTATATGCTGCTTACAAGAGAATCACTTTAGAGCTAAAGACACACACAGACTGAAAGTGTGGGATGGAAAAAGATACTCCATGGAAATTGAAACAAAAGTAAGCTGGGTAGGCTTTTTATTTTAAAGTAGATTTTAAAACAAAGTCTATAATAAAAGACAAAGAAGGACATAATATTATGATAAAGAGATCAATACAATAAAAGGATATAGCATTTTTAAACATAAATGCACCTAATATAGGAGTGTTTAAATATATAAAGCAACAATTAACTGGCATAAATATGGGAGAAATTGACAATAATCCAGTAATAGTAGGGGATTTTAACACCATACTTTTATCCAGATAGAAAATTGATAAGTAAACAATGGCCTTAAATGACACATTATAACAGTTGGATTATATATATATATATATATATAAAACATTTAAAGGAATTAGAAAAAAGAACAAATAAAGCCTAAAGTCAGCACAAGGAAGGAAGTGATAAAGATCACATAGAAAAGTAGAGACAAAAAAATAGAAAAGATCAATGAAACCAAAGCTGTTTTTTTAAAAAGATAAACAAAACTGAGTTAGGTTCATTAAGAAAAAAAAAAGAGGACCCACATAAACAAAATAAAAAATGAAAGAGGAGAAATTACAACTGTTATGACAAAAATACAATAATAAGAGATTTTATGAACAATGATATGCCAACAAATTGGACAACCTAGAATTGGATACTTTCCTAGAAACACACATTGTTCAAGACTGAATCAGAAGAAATAGATACTCTGAACAGACTGATTATTAGAATTGAAATTGAATCAGTAATCAAAACACTACTGATAACTGTAAGTCCAGGACTGGATGGCTTCACAGGAGAATTCTACTGAACATGTAAAAAACAGTTAGTACCTATCTTTCTCAAACTATTCCAAAAAAGTGAAGAGGAGGGAACACTCCCAAATTCAGTCTGGGAGGCCACCATTACCCTGATACCATGACAAAATGAAAATTACATGCCAATATTCCTGAAGAATATAGATTGAAAAATCCTCAACAAAATAAAAATAAAATTCAACAATATATAAAAAGGATTATTCACTATGATCAAGTGGGATTTATTTCAAGGATGCAAGCTTGGTTCATAACTTCAAATCAATGTGATACATCACATTAAAAATACAAAGGATAGGGCTTCCCTGGTGGCGCTTCCCTGGTGGAGCAGTGGTTGAGAGTCCGCCTGCCAATGCAGGGGACACGGGTTCGTGCCCCGGTCCGGGAGGATCCCGCGTGCCACGGGGCGGCTGGGCCCGTGAGCCGGGGCCGCTGAGCTTGCGTGTCCGGAGCCTGTGCTCCGCAGCGGGAGAGGCCACAACACTGAGAGGCCCGCATACAGAAAAAAAAAAAAAAATACAAAGGATAAAAAGCACATAATCATCTTGATAGACACACAAAAAAACATTTTATCAAATTCAACACACATTCGTCCTAAAAATTCTCAACAAAGTGGTATAGAATAAATATTTCTTAAGCATAATAAAGGCCATTATAACAAACCCACAGCTAGCATCATACTCAACTGTTAAAACCTGAAAGCTTTTCCTCTAAAATCAGGAACAAGAATCAAGACAAGGATAGCCACTCTCACCATTTCTATTTAACATATTATTTTAAGTCCTAGCCACCGAAATCAAACAAGAAAAAGAAAGAAAAGGCATCCAAAGTGAAAGGGAAGACATAAAACTATCACTATTTGCAGAGGATAGGATACTATAATAGAAAATCCTAAGGTCTCCACCAAAAAACTATTAGAACTAATAAAGGAATACAGTAAAGCTGCAAGATACAAGATAAATATACAGAAATCTGTTGCTTTTTATCCACTAGTAATAAACTATCAAAAAGAGAAAGCAAGAAAATAGTCTCATTTACAATAGCATTAAAATGAATAAAATACATAGGAATAAACTTGAAGGAGGTGAAGACCTACACTCTGAAAACTATGAGACAATGATGAAGGAAACTGAAGATGATACAGTAAAATTGAAAGATATCCTATGTTCATGTACTGGAAGAATTAATACTGTTGAAGTGTCCATAAAGCAATCAACAAATTTAGTGCAATCCTTATCAATATAACCATGACTTTTTTCACAGAACTAGAAAAACAATCCTAAAATTTATAAGGAAGCACAAATGACTCCAAATAGCCAAAGCAATCTTGAGAAAAAAGAACAAGACTGGAGGTATCACACCACCTGACTTCAGACACTACAAAACTAAAGTGATCAGAACACTATGGCACTGGCACAAAAACAGACACATAGGTCAATGGAACAGAACAGAGAGCCCAGAAACAAACTCATGCACATGTGGTCAATTAAACTATATCAAAGGAGGCAAAAATATATAATGGGGAATATACAGTCTCTTCAATACCTGGTGATGGAAAATTGGAACTCTACATATAGAAGAATGGCATTAGAACATTTTCTCTCACCTTATACAAAAATAAACTCAAAATGGATTAAAGACCTAAATGTAAGATATGAAACCATAAAACTCCTAGGGCAAAAAAAGTCAGCACACTCTTTCACATACATATTAGCAATAGTTTTTTAGATCTCTCTCCTCATGCAAGGGAAACAAAAGCAAAAATAAACAAATGGCACCTAATTAAATGTAAAAGTTTTTTCACAGCGAAGAAAACCATCAACAAAATGAAACAACCACCAACTGAATGGAAGATATTTGCAAAGGATATGGCTAATAAGGGATTAATATCCAAAGTATATAAATACCGCATGCAACTCAATATCAAAAAAATAAACAATCCAGTCAAAAAATGGGCAGAAGACCTGATAGACATTTTTCCAAAGACATACAGATGGCCAAGAGAACATGAAAAAATGTTCAACATCACTAATCATGAGGAAAATCAAAACCAAAATGAGATATCACCTCACACCTGCCAGATGGTTATTGTCAAGGACACAACAAATAATAAATGTGAGATGTGGATAAAAAGGAATAATAGTTTGCCCCAGCAATTCTACTCCTGGGTATATATCCAGGGAAAACGAAAGAAAACTAATTCAAAAAGACACATGCACCCTGGTGTTCAGAGCAACACTATTTACAACAGCCAAGATATGGAAGCAACCTCAGTGTCCATCAACAGATGAATGGATAAAGAAGACGTGGTGCATATACACATGGAATATTACTCAGCCATAAAAAGAATAACATTTTGCTATTTGCAGCAACGTGGATAGACCTGAAGGGTATTATGCTTAGTGAAGTAAGTCAGACAGAGAAAGAAGAATGTTATATGCTTTCATTTATATTTAGAATCTAAAAAATAAAACAAACTCATGAATATAACAAACAGAAACACTCATAGACAAGTGAACAAACTAGTAGTTATCAGTGCGGAGAGGGGTGGAGAAGGAAGCAAGTTAGGAGAAGGAGAGTAAGAGGTACACACTACTAGGTAGAATATAAATAAGATACAGGATGCAATGTCCAGCACACGGAATATAGCCAATATGCTATAATAACTTTAAATGTAGTATAACCTATAAAAATATCTAATCACAGTGCTGCACACCTGAGACTAATATAACATTGTAAATCACTTATACTTCATTTGAAAACAAAATTAAAAGTCTTGGCACATGAAAAACTCCATTTAAATGTTAGTTATTATCATTACTTTTTAAAGTAATTAATTTTCATAAGAACAGATATACAAATAAAAAAGTATTTAAATAATCAATTTGTTTTTATAAATAAAACCCATTAGACATTTTGATTTTTATATAATGCATGTATTTCCATGTGGAATTTAGAAAAACTGAAATTAAAAAAATGACCAAGACTATCAACAGTATAATTTTCAAAATTATTTACTTATTTATCTTTTAATTTTTTTTTTTTGCGGTACGTGGGCCTCTCACTGCTGTGGCCTCTCCCGTTGCAGAGCACAGGCCCTGGACGCACAGGCTCAGCAGCCATGGCTCACGGGCCCAGCCACTCCGTGGCATGTGGGATCCTCCCGGACCGGGGCACGAACCCGTGTCCCCTGCATCCGCAGGCGGACTCTCAACCACTGCGCCAACAGGGAAGCCCCTAATTTATATTTTTGATAGAACTGTAAATTGGAACAACTGTTCTTCAAAGCAACTTAAAATTACTTGCACTCTTTGAAACCATATTATGATCTTTGTGAAACATTCTAAAACATTTAGAACAAAAAATAAGAAAAAAGACAATAAAATTTATTGAATCAAGCTTTGCAATGTAGTGTTACTTTAAATAATTGATAATTACTATGAAATATTTAGTAGATTTTGGAAAATATATTTAATGCAGTATTTCTTGAAGTGTGGCACTTTAGAATGGCCTACAGAAGTTTTATAGCATAGATTCAGCCTTCACTTTACCCTAGAGTTTCTGACTCAGTAGATCTAGGATTGAACCCCAAATTTATATTTCTAATTTCCCAGGTGATGATGTTATTTTGGTTTCTGGTATCAAACTTTTGGGCCTTGACTTAATGAAATCCTAATTGCTAATTAAAATAAATACGACAAAAACAAAAAGACTAGGTAAACAATTACGAAATATTCTTAAGTGGAAAAGTGAGAACTTTGTCATGATTAAAACCAGATAAAATCAAGCAAGTATTTGAATGAAACTAAGAAAGGATATGGAAAATGAACACAATTGATTAGCTAATTGGATATGATATTGGGCAAATTTTTCTACTTTTATATAATTGCTTTTTTAGTGTTCAATATATTAATAAAAGAAATTCCATAATTGTGTCAATTACAACTGTAAAATAATGACTGATTTCATTTTGGAAAATCTTTTTCTTCATTTTTCTACTTATGCCTGTTGTTGATCTTATGTTTATAGGGTCCAAAATGGGGCTGCCATTATAGCACAGGGATTTGACTCATATAGTTGTATTTTGCACAGTTTTATATCTTATATTTTCCTTATTTCCTTAATATCTTACTAACAACTAGTTTCTTGCTATCAAATAGTTTAAAATTTATGAATGGAGTATTTTATTTTTTTATTATCTAAGAATGAGTTTAAGGTCAACTGGGTCAAGAGATTATTTTACGTTTTGATCACAAACTGAGGTGGCTAACAAAATCAGTACAATTTCTGAAAAAGAAGGAATGCTTTGCTATAAAATGAGGTCGTTTATGGTATATTTATGTCAATGAGTATCTTTCCTTGATTCTCTCTTCTTCAATTTTTCCTCTTTTTGCTTGTACTCCAGTTCAGAGATTTGTATTAGAATGGCCAATAAGCCATTTTCTAGAAGTTAAATGAACTATTTTACACTAGCTAGAAGCCGTGTGTTGCATATAGCTGCTACAATTGAAGGAAATTTAATTAATTCATATGCAATCCAAAAGAAAGCTCATATTATGTAAATGAATAACTAGAACATATCCTTTCTGACAGTAATTATCCATGACTAACACTGAACTTAAGTATCAGCTGAGATTAACTCAATTTAATCTGATCAACATGTCAAAGCTTTCTTTTAAGTATACTCAGATAACACACTAAATGAATTTTAATCAAGAACTTCTCTCTTGCTATCTCACAACTTGATAAAATAACATGTGTTCCCACAAAAATGCTATATATTTAACAAGCACATTATTTTATAACTTCTATGCCTTCAGGGCATTACAAAGATTCCTCAGATTTAAAATAAACAAAGAACTGAAACAAAAGATGAAAGACACCAAGTCATAAAGCAAAATCATTCTATATAATTCTAAAGATAGTCTGCTCAGATTCTCAATGATGATGCAATTCTCTTCAAGTGGTTTATGTATATATACTTTATCAAATAGGTACTTCATATAGAGTGGATCTAATTTAAAATAAACTTTAATAAAATGTATTATTTTTATGTGCAAGGTACTATACTAGATGCTATAGAATAGATCAAAAGAGCAGTCACTGATACTTTTTCTAGTGGCTTAAAAAGGGCATGAGGCAGGCCTTGGGCCCAAGGAGAGAGTTAAAAATTTAGGGACATGTTTAGGAGCACAAAGGAGCATGAGATGAATAATATCAGGTAAGACCTCACAAGTATTATATCATGTCATGGTTGAGGTTTATGCTCCAGGAATGGGTTAGGAGTTCAGAAGGCTAATATATGGAATAGACAAGGTATGAATTAAAGATGGATGTTGGATATAAAACAGTAACATCAGAGGGAAGAAAGAACCAGATTTTGACAAGCTAACTACCTCTAATGATAACAGTGGAATATAAGCAAAATTAATTAGAGTGCCAAGTTATTTGAGGTGTTAATTTTCTCATAAAAATGTATAATGTTTTGATACAAAATGTAAGTATTGTGTTAACTTTGATTTGTTAAAAAGAACAACAGATTTTGGTGAAGAGAATAGGATTACAGTCTTTGCATTTCCATTACCTATTGGACTGACCTCAGCTGGGCTGCAATCTCCTTGGGTCAGATGTTTAAATGGTAAGATAAAAGGAAACTGATAAACCATCTTTAGATTCACTCTCATCTGAAAAAAATCCTTGCATTTAAGAGTGCTTGGCAAAACAGTGTCTAGTAAAAGGTAATGTTTGAGAATATATTTAGGAATCTTTCTCTAGAGTGCCTAATAGGTAAACTTCACCTGCAGGAAACAATCATATACTCGTAATTCTCTACTTTAAACAATATTTATGTACTCTAGAAATAGCATCAGAGACCTTCAAGATGGTGGAGGAGTGAGACGTGGAGATCACCTTCCTACCCACAAATACATCAAAACTACATCTACATGTGGAACAACTCCTGCAGAACACCTACTGAACGCTGGCAGAAGACCTCAGACCTCCCAAAAGGCAAGAAACTCCCCACGTACCTGGGTAGGGCAAAAGAAAAAAGAATAAACAGAGACAAAAGAATAGGGACGGGACCTGCACCAGTGGGAGGGAGCCATGAAGGAGGAAAGGTTTCCACACACTAGGAGCCCCTTCACTGGCAGAGACTGTGGGTGGTGGCGGGGAAGCTTCAGAGCCACAGAAGAAAGCGCAGCAACGGGGGTATCGAGGGCAAAGCAGAGAGATTCCCGCACAGAGGATCGGTGCCGACCGGCACTCACCAGCCGAGAGGCTTGTCTGCTCACCCGCCGGGACGGGTGGGGGCTGGGAGGTGAGGCTCGGGCTTCGGAGGTTGGATCCCAGGGAGAGGACTGGGGTTGGCGGCGTGAATGCAGCCTGAAGGGGGCTAGTGCGCCAAGGCTAGCCAGGAGGGAGTCCGGGAAATGGTTTACCTGCTGGAGAGGCAAGAAACCATGGTTTCCGGGTGCGTGAGGAGAGAGGCTTCCTGCTCCATGTGCCCAAAGATGGCAGAGTGCCACCTAAGTGAGCTCCAGAGATGGGCGCAAGCTGCAGCTATCATGTCGGACCCCAGAGATGGGCACAGACCACTACTGCTGCTGCCGCCACCAATAATCCTGTGTGCAAGCCCAGGTTACTACCCACACCCCCCAGGGAGGCTGTGCAGCCCGCCACTGCCAGGGTCCCTTGATCCAGAGACAACTACTCCGGGAGGACACACGGCATGCCTCAGGCTGGGGCAATGTCACGCTGGCCTCTGCCGCCTCAGGTTCTCCCCACAGTCCAAATGTGACTACCGTGCCCCTCCCTCCCCCCAGCCTGAGTGAGCAACAGAGCTCTAATCAGCCACTGCTTTAACCCCTTCCTGTCTGGGCAGGGAAGAGATGCATTAGGGCAGCCTACATGCAGAGGCGGGGCCAAAACCAAAGCTGAACCCCAGGAGCTGTGCGAACAAAGAAGAGAAAGGGAAATGTCTCCCAGCAGCCTCAGGAGCAGCAGATTAAATCCCCACAAGTGGTTTGATTAACCCTGCATCTGTGAAATACCTGAATAGACAAGAAATATTCCCAAATTTGAGGTGGTGGACTTTGGGAGCAACTGTAGACTTGGGGTTTGCTTTCTGTGTTTTATCTGTTTTTGGTTTTATGTTTATCTTAGTGTAGATTTTAGTTGTTGTTTTCATTGGTGGGTTTGTTTATTGGTTTGGTTGCTCTCTTTCTTTTTTTCTTTTTCTTTTTTCTCTTTTTGTGATTGTGTGTGTTTCTTTGTGAGACTTTGTCAGCTTAGCTTTGCATTTACCATTTGCCTTGGGGTTCTGTATGTTCATTTTTTGTTTTTGTTTTTATGAGTGTGTGTGTGTGTATTTCTATGTGTGATTTTGTCTGTTTAGTTTTGCTTTTTCCATTTGTTTTGTAGTTCTGTTTGTTCAAGTTTTTTTCTTTTTCTTCCTTTCTTCTGTGCCATGCAGCTGGCAGGGTCTTGGTGCTCTGGCTGGGTGTCAGGCCTGAGCCTTTGAAGTGGAAAAGCCAAGTCCAGGATACTGAAATACCAGAGACCTCTCAGCCCCATGTAATATTAACTGGAGAGAGCTCTCCCAGAGATCTCTGTCTCAACACTAAGACCCAGCTCCACCCAACAGCCAGCAAACCCCAGTGCGGGAAGCCCCATGACAAACAACTCGCAAGACAAGAACACAACCCCACTCATTAGAAGACAGCCTGCCTAAAGTCACACTAAGCTCACCGACACTCCAAAACACACCACCAGACACGGCCCAGCCCACCAGAGGACCAAATCCAGCTCCATCCACCAGAACACAGGCACCAGTCCCGTCCAGCAGGAAGCCTGTACAAGCCCTGAACCAACCTCATGCACTGGTGACAGACACCAAAAATAACAGGAAATACAAACCTGCAGCCTGCAAAGAGGAGACCCCAAACACTGTAGGTTAAACAAAATGAGAAGACAGAGAAATATGCAGCAGATGAAGGAGCAAAGTGAAAATCCACCAGACCAAACAAATAAAGAGGAAGTAGGCAGTCTACCTGAAAAAGAATTCAGAGTAATGACAGTAAAGATGATCCAAAAATCTCAGAAGTAGAATGGAGAAAACTCTAGAAATGTTTAACAAGGACCTAGAAGAACTAAAGAACAAATAAGCAATGATGAAAAACACATATAAATGAAATTAAAAATACTCTAGAAGGAATCAATAGCAGAATAACTGAAGCAGAAGAATGGATAAGTGACCTGGAAGATAGAATACTGAAAATAACTGCCACAGAGCAGAATAAAGAAAAAACAATGAAAAGAAATGAGGACAGTCTCAGAGACCTCTGGGACAACATTAAATGAACCAATATTTGAATTATAGGAGTCCCAGGAGAAGAAGAGAAAAAGAAAAGGTTTGAGAATATATTCGAAGAGATTATAGTTGAAAACTTCCCTAATATAGGGAAGGAAATACTCAGTCAAGTCCAGGAAGTACAGTGAGTCCCATTCAGGACAAATCCAAGGAGAAATATGCCAAGACACATATTAATAAAAGTAACAAAAATTAAATTTTGAGAAAAAATAGTAAAAGCTGCAAGGGAAAAGCAAAAAATAACATACAAGGGAAACCCCATAAGGTTAACAGCTGAGATTTCAGCAGAAACTCTGCAAGAAAGAAGGGAGGGGCAGGACATATTCAAAGTGCTGAAAGGGGAAAACCTGCAACCAAGATTCCTCTACCCAGCAAGGATCTCATTCCGATTCAATGGAAAAATTAAAACATTTAAAGACAAGCAAAAGCTAAGAGAATTCAGTACCACTAAACCAGCATACAACAAATGCTAAAGGAACCTCTCTAGGCAGGAAATACAAGAAAAGGAAAAGACCTACAATAACAAACCCAAAATAATTAACAAAATGGTAACAAGAACATACACATCGATAATTACCTTAAATGTAAATGGATTAAAAGCGCCAACCAAAAGACATAGACTAGCTGAATGGATACAACAACAAGACTTGTACACATGCTGTCTACAAGAGACCCACTTCAGACCTAGGGACACATACAGACTGAAAGTGATGGGGTGGAAAAAGATATTCCATGTAAATGGAAATCAAAAGAAAGCTGGAGTAGCAATAATCAGACAAAATAAAATATAGACTATTTTAATAATAGTAATAATAATAATAAATAACAATAAAATAAATATTATTTATTTTATTATTATAATAAATATTATTATTTAATAATAATAAAATATAGACTATTTTATATTTTATAAAATATAGACTATATTTTATAAAATATAGACTATAAAATAAAGACTATTACAAGAGACAAAGAAGGACACTACATAATCATCAAGGGATCAATCAAAGAATATATAAAAATTGTAAATATTTATACACCCAACGTAGGAGGACTTCAATACATAAGGCAAATGCTATTAGCCATAAAAGGGGAAATCAACAGTAATACAATCATAGTAGGGGATTTTAACACCCCACGTTCACCAATGGACAGATCATCCAAAGTGAAAATAAATAAGGAGACACAAGCTTAAAATGACACATTAGACCCGATGGACTTAATTGCTATTTATAGGACATTCCATCCAAAAACAACAGAATAAACTTTCTTCTCATGGAACATTCTCCAGGATAGATCATATCTTGGGTCACAAAGCAAGCTTTGGTAAATTTAAGAAAATTGAAATCATATCAAGTCTCTTTTCTGACTACAACACTATGAGACCAGCTATCAATTACAGGAAAAAA
This sequence comes from Stenella coeruleoalba, assembly GCF_951394435.1. NCBI lineage: Eukaryota > Metazoa > Chordata > Mammalia > Artiodactyla > Delphinidae > Stenella > Stenella coeruleoalba. The sequence goes on along the minus strand of NC_137149.1, from coordinate 145,473,485 downwards.
AAACTGTAAAAAATACAAACACATGGAGGCTAAAAAACGCACTACTAAATAACCAAGAGATCACTGAATAAACCAAATAGGAAATCAATAAATCCCTAGAAACAAATGACAATGAAAACACGATGACCCAAAATCTATGGGTCGCAGCAAAACAGTTCTAAGAGGGAAGTTTATAGTAACACAATCCTACCTCAAGGAACAAGAAAAATCTCAAATAAAAAACCTAACCTAAAACCTAAAACAGTTAGAGAAAGAAGAACAAAAAAAACCCATAGTTAGCAGAAGGAAAGAAATCATAAAGATCAGATCAGAAATAAATGAAGGAAACAGCAGCAAAGATCAATAAAACTAATAGCTGCTTCTTTGAGAAGATAAAAAGAAATTGATAAACAATTAGCCAGACTCATCAAGAAAAAGGGAGAAGACTCAAATCAACAGAATTAGAAATGAAAAGGAGAAGTAACAAGTGACACTGCAGAAATACATAGTATCATCAGAGACTACTGCAAGGAATTATATGCCAATAAAATGGACAACCTGGAAGAAATGAACAAATTCTTAGAAAAGTACAAACTTCCAAGAATGAACCAGGAAAGAAGAGATAATATGAACAGACCAATCACAAGCACTGAAATAGAAACTGTGATTAAAAATCTTCCAACAAACAAAAGCCCAGGACCAGAGAGGTTTACAGGAGATATCTATCAAACATTTACAGTAGAGCTAACACCAATCCTTCTCAATCTCTTCCAAAATATAGCAGAGGGAGGAACACTCCCAAACTCATTCTATGAGGCCACAATCACCTGATACCAAAATGAGACAAAGATGTCATAAAAAAAGAAAACTACAGGCCAATATCACTAATGAACATAGATACAAAAATCCTCAACAAAATTCTAGCAAACAGAATCCAACAGCACACTAAAAGGATCATACACCATGAACAGGTAGGGTTTATCCCAGGAATGCAAGGACTCTTCAATATATGCAAATTAATCAAAGTGATAAACCATATTAACAAACTGATGGATAAAAACCATATAATAATCTCAATAGATGCCGAAAAAGCTTTTGACATATTTCAATACTCATTTATGATAAAAACTCTCCAGAAAGTAGGCAGAGAGGGAACCCACCTCAACAAAATTAAGACCTTACATGACAAACCCACAGCCAACATCATTCTAAATGGTGAAAAACTGAACACATTTGCTCTAAGATGAGGAAGAAGACAAGGATGCCCACTCTCACCACTATTATTCAACATAACTTAGGAAGTTTTAGCCACAGCAATCAGAGAAGAAAAAGAAAGAAAAGGAATCCAAATCAGAAAAGAAGTAAAGCTGTCACTGTTTGCAGATGACATGATACTATACATAGAGAATCCTAAAGATGCTACCAGAAAACTACTAGAGCTAATCAATGAATTTGGTAAAGTTGCAGGATACAAAATTAATGCACAGAAATCTCTTGCATTCTTATATACTAATGATGAAAAATCTGGAAGAGAAATTAAGGAAACACTCCCATTTACTACTGCAACAAAAAGAATAAAATACCTAAGAATAAACCTACCTAAGGAGACAAAAGACCTGTATGCAGAAAACTATGAGGCACAAATGAAAGAAATCAAAGACGATACAAACAGATGGAGAGATATCCCATGTTCTTGGATTGGAAGAATCAAGATTGTGAAAATGACTATACTACTCAAAGCAATCTACAGATTCAATGCAATCCCTATCAAGCTATCAATGGCATTTTTCACAGAACTAGAACAAAAAATTTAACAATTTGTATGGAAACACAAAAACCGCGAACAAAGCAATCTTGAGAAAGAAAAACAGAGCTGGAGGAAACTGGCACAAAAACAGAAATAGAGATCAATGGAACAGGATAGAAAACCCAGAGATAAGCCCATGCACCTATGGTCACCTTATCTTTCACGAAGAAGGCAAGAATATACAATGGAGAAAAGACAGCCTCTTCAATAAGTGGTACTGTGAAAACGGGACAGCTAGATGTAACAGGATGAAATTAGAACACTCCCTAACACCATACACAAAAATAAACTCAAAATGGATTAAAGACCTAAATGTAAGGCCAGACACTATAAAACTCTTAGAGGAAAACATAGGCAGAACACTCTACGGCATAAATCAAAGCAAGATCCTTCTCTGACCCACCTCCTAGAGAAATGGAAATAAAAACAAAAATAAACAAATGGGACCTAATGAAACTTCAAAGCTTTTGCACAGCAAAGGGACCATAAACAAGACAAAAAGACAACCCTCAGAATGGGAGAAAATATTTGCAAACAAAGCAACTGACAAAGGATTAATTTCCAATATATATAAGCACTTGTGCAGCTCAATATCAAAAAAACAAACAACCAATCCAAAACTGGGCAGAAGACCTAAACAGACCTTTCTCCAAGGAAGATATACAGATTGCCAACAAACACATGAAAGGATGCTCAACATCACTAATCATTAGAGAAATGCAAATAAAAAACACAATGAGGTATCACCTCGCACCAGTCAGAATGGCCATCATCCAAAAATCTACAAACAATAAATGCTGCAGAGGGTGTGGAGAAAAGGGAACCCTCTTGCACTGTTGGTGGAGATGTAAATTGATACAGCCACTATGGAGAACAGTAGGGAGGTTCCTTAAAAAACTAAAAGTATAATTACCATACAGCCCAGCAATCCCACTACTGGGCATATACCCTGAGAAAACCATAATTCAAAAAGAGTCATGTACCACAGTGTTCACTGCAGCTCTATTTACAATAGCCAGGACATGGAAGCAACCTAAGTGTTCATCAATAGATGAATGGATAAAGAAGAAATGGCACATATATGCAATGGAATATTACTCAGTCATAAAAAGAAATGAAATTGAGTTATTTTAGTGAGGTGGATGGACCTAGAGTCTGTCATATAGAGCGAAGTAAGTCAGAAAGAGAAAAACAAATACCTTATGCTAACACATATATATGGAATCTAAAAAAAAAAAGATTCTGAAGAACCTAGGGACAGGACAGGAATAAAGACGCAGATGTAGAGAATGGAAATCAAATGGTTTTTAATGACTTGATTTTATGCTTTCAATTAAGGGACTTAATGGGGGATTTTTTGAGAATTTTTAGGTTCACAGCAAAATTGAGTGGAAAGTACAGAAAGCTTCATAAACCAGGCACAGAAAAGACAAATACGGTATGATTCCACTTATATGAGCTACTTAGAATGGTCAAAATCATACAAAATTAAAGTAGAATGGTAGTTTGACAGGGACCAGGGGAGAGGGGAATAGGGAATTATTGTTTAATAAGTATAGAGTTTCAGTTTTGCAAGATGAAAAGATTTCTGGAGATGGATGATGGTGATGCTTGCACAACAGTTATGAATGTACTTAATGCCACTGAACTGTACACATAAGACAGTTAAGATAGATTTTATGTTATATGCATTTTTCCACAAAAAATTGGCCAAAAAAAGTAAGGTGCAGAGTTCCTACATAACCCCTCCTTCAAAAACATACAGCCTTCACCACCATCAACCAACTTAAGCATCTACTATTTGCAAAAAAGAGACCTTTATATATTTCCTAAGAATCAAATTATTACCGTATCTGAAACAGCATACTTCTATAAATAAATTATAAAACTTCAATCTCAGTCATTTTTGAGTCATTTTTGAGGCTTTTTCTTTCACTTTTGAGGGTTTAGGCCTATGTTTCAGAGTTAAACTGAAATAGCAAGGCATGGGAGATAAATATATTGACCTCAGGTTCAGACCACACAGTTCATTCCTGATACAATTCTGGGTTTCTATTCTCATGGTCACTCAAGTTCTTTGAACATTAAAAAGAAAAATTAGGACAAAAAGCACTCTCTCTAGGCTCATCAACTCATTTCCTTCAAGCTCCCATTTCTGTCCTCCACCATCTGTGGTTTAAAACTATTTCATGTCTCATTTATCCAAAAACTTTACTCATTCTCTGAATCCTCTCCATTCCACCAGCTTAGGTGTCAGGAATAAAAGCAGTTTTTTTCAGCTTTTCATTGACTTACCTTCCCTGAAGTAACAGACACAAATTCAATCCATTGATTAAACTGGACAAAGGTTAAGTTTATTCATGCTCTTGTCTTCAAATGAACAAATCATATTAAGTTTCTGACTGACAAACTCCCAGTCAAATGTGATTTTTCAGAAATCTAATGGTTATGGAGTTATAGAGTATGTATGCATGCATGTATGTGCTTAGAGACATTTAATAATTTAGGTTAGGTTACTGCTTTCTTGCGGACAGCTTTAAGACATCCGCTTATCCTGTAACACAAGCACAAGTCTCTGTAAAAGATGTGATACTCACTTGCCAAGAAATAAACTAGGTGGATCATTGTAGGTGTGTCTTTTTACTTCTGCCCCTTTTCTTACTGAAATCAGAGCCCCACGCTGAAGTTAATTTCTTTTTAAAATTCTGTAAGCCAGCACATATGGATAATAGAATGCTACCTGAAACGTATTATGTCACCACCATGACAAAAGACCACCTATCCCAGTCTAGTAAGGTTCTGGAAGGCATTCCAGAGGAGAGCAAGCTGGCACTGTACAGGAATTAGTCATGTAGAGAAGAGAATCATGAGAGGAGACTTGGGGCAAAAGTGTGAATTTATGCGCAAAGTGATTGAGTGTTGCCAAAGTGTAGTGATTATGGCTGAGATTGTTGGAAAATATGGTTAACAAACTAGGGAAATGATAATAGTCATCCTGAAGGCTATACTAAGGTTATGTTACTGAGGTTGTGGAAGTTACTATGTTTAAGGAGTGTCTGTAGACTCTAAAAAAGAAACACCAGGAGTTAGGAAGCTACCACCCTAGTCTAGGTAAAAATAACCTGTCAGAACAAGGAGAGAACTATAAGAAAATCAATTTTTGGAGCACCATGAAATGAATTAAAAAGGGAGGGGGCAAAAAGTGTAGCTTTGAACATAAAGGAAGGAGTCAAAGGTGGTTATAAATAAAGATAATTGTGTGAATAGCCTTGTCAGTGGTCAAAGGAATTCTTAACTAATATTCTTGAATAATAATAACAACAGTAAGCACAAGAACAATAAATAATTGGCTGTGGATTAAAGTGACACAACTGAGGGTGGAAACCAAATACGTTTAATTGCACTAATCTGCAAAGTCATGTTGTGTTTCATCAATACTCAGCCATCTCACAAGGAAGAGTGGAGCTATAAGATTATGGCACTATTCAGAGTAATGTTCCTCCATGTTCCATGTGGTGGAAGTATTTGAATGGATGAGAAGCAACCCAGAAGAAAGTACTGCTCACAGGGTACAAGGAACAGGGTACAAATAGGGGAAACAAGGCAAAGTTTCCTAAACTCTTGCCTGGTAAATTGTTTTGTACTTTAATATCACTTATAGTCAAGGAGTTAAGTCCAACATAGTCTGTTCAGCTGAAATGACAATATCTTGACTTTTCTCTAATATTTATGAAAATAAGAAATTCTCTTTCCATCCACCCTAGTAATAGGAGACTTTTTAAATTGCCAAGATCTTAAATCTTTTTTTTTTTCAAAATACTGTTTATTATCTCCTTTATGTTCATAAGCTCTGATACTTGGCGCTGCTGTTTTCATGTGTCTGAAAATTAAGCTCTACATAGCAGAAATATGATTTAAATATCTTAAAAATAATTACGCTAACAATAAAAATACTTACAATATTAAAATGGTTAATGTATTAGTATTTAAAATCCCATTTAGCATAAGTCCCACGGTGATATCTATGTCTTTGGTCTTACTGATTTATCTCTACTCTGTAGCACTGTAAATATTTTGGTTTTGCCCCATATCACTCTGTTTATTATTTTTCATTTTTGAAAAATCAATTTGTTTTTTAAAACTTATTCCATACTTATGACTTCTACATATTTGGAATCTTCCCTTTTCCAAAAAATGAAATCGATATTTTAAAATTCATCACTTAACCAAAGCAAAAGTTTTTCAGTCGTTTTTAAGGATTATTTTATTAATTTTGTTAGTTAATTGCATCATGTTCTTAGCCTCCTGAATATTTTGGTTTTGGTGTTCTTCCCATCACTGGCTTTGTCATTTCAAACTATTGAAAAACTCTCTACAAGTTATACAACAAAACAAAACATTACACTACAATACATACATGTTTCCTTTTATTTAATTTACATATGATAATCTTCTGCATACACATCTTTATATCACATATAATTTGATTAGATAGTAATACTGTTTTTCTGTTTCACATTGTTGGCAGACAGATATGTCAGGTTCTCTGTAAACTTAGAAGTTACTTTATGACCTGGATCCTCTCTCTCCCTACTGTGCAAGCAGATCTGGCACCGATGCTCTTTTCCAAGGGTTTCTCTCATTTGTTTCAGGTTCCAGGGCCACAGGATCCCACTGGACTGATATTTTATGGTGTTAATAACTTGGTGACTATCACTGCTTGTTCCCTCTTCCCATCTCCTCCTTCTTGGGTGTAGAGGCTGTATTATAGAACTCTCTACATGAAGGTAATGCCCTAAGTACTGAACAGTATACTAAGATGCTTAGACTTACAAGGGCCTTATATTTTAGTAGGGCTATGATGTAACTAAAACGTAAATACTTTAAAAGGTAAAAAAAATCCTTGTCACATGGGAGACAGAGTGATATGAAATTTTAGAGAAGAGAGATTGTTCTTTAGAGGGAAAGTAATACAAGCTTCCTAATAAACTCAGATTTTATCAGGGATTTTTTTAAATTGCTTAGGCTTTTGACAGGTGGAAATGGGTTGGAAAAGGAAAAGCATGGGAAGACAAAAAAGCAATATTCTATGTTCCAAAAAACTTGACCCTGCTCTCATTTTCCTTACCTGTATTTCAGAGTGATAATTTCCCTAAGCTGGTAAACCCATCACTATTACGGTCCCAACAAAGGACAACTAGCAAAACCTACTGTATCTCTTCTTAAACAGTTTTACTTTTAAACAATTAATTACCATGTATTTTCAAAAATTACATAAGAAGCAGTACAATATAGCTTTTTCTATATATTTAGTTCTTTGAGTGGTAGCTCTGAAGTAGAAAAGAAATAAGAAAACATCTCAAACCAAGTTTACCTTCTAATAACGACCATTTATGTATACTGACTAAAACATTTTCCTAAGCATTTTACCTCCTTTGTAACAATCCTAGGAAATAATTGCCATGTGTTTCCTGTTTTACGAATAGAGAAGAAACTAACTCAGAATGGTTACTTATCATGTCCTAGGTCACACAACTGTGAGCGAAAGCACCAAGCTTCAAACTCATGTCTGTTTGAACTATTAAAAATTATGTGATTCTGCCTGGATGTCATTCCTATTGATTTGTACAATTCTGGTGGAATATATAGGAGATAAGTATTATAGGCAACTGGAAATGGAAACTTGATCTTAGTAGGAATCTGAATTTGACAACCATCTATATAAGATGATAGGTGAAGCTATGAGTGAATGTATTACAAAAATATATATAAGTATATGGAGAAGGGACAATTGGAAATATCTGGACTTGGACTTAAGCAGTTTTTCAAGAGGACTGGGAACACCTTCACCCTCAGACATTAAAGACATTAAAGTGTCTATTTTAAAAAGGCTCATTTTTCTCACTAGTGGTTGGAAGCCTTGGACCTGGAGTCCAACTGCCTGGGTTTGAAACTTGGCTGCATCAGTAACTTGTTCTTGTAATCTTGGAAATTTTCTTGGCTTCTTTTTGCTTTGTTTTCTCATCAGTAAAATGGAGGTGGTAATGGAAATGATCTAATTGAATTATTGTAAATTAATGCCTATAAAGCCCATGAAATAGTCCCTATCAGATAAGTGCAACATTAATGTTATGTATTATTAACATTATTATTGCTGCTGTTATTGTGGTTACGTTATTTTACCCTAAAATTCAACCCAAAATGTAGGCAGTTGTCAAAGTTATATCCCCGAGTTTATGTGGTATTTGATGCTTACTGAAACAACACTTACCATGATAGGCTGCCAGGTTAACCCATGAACTTTTACTTAACCATCAATGATTCAATGGTATAAGCCATATTGATGATATTACAGAAAACAATCATTATGTGTAAAACATTCTTAAACCAAATATGGTCAGAAATTTATCTTTGGATCTCATGACCATATTTCTTCTCTTGTAGGAAATTTCCTGTCCACATTGTCAATGTATCGAGTAATAGAAGTAAGAACTCCTTCAGCTCCTACTTATTCTGTTTAGCAAAGGAGTTCCAGTTTTTACAAATGCAGGGCATTTGTAAAGGGTTGTAAAGAGAAGAATGAGAACATTAAGACAGTAGGGAGAGAAAACTATGGAAACCTGTTATTTCTCTCAATTTTGATTCCCAGATAATCTTTGCTTCCAGTTCTTTCTCTGTTCTCAGGTATACAGCATCAATGGTGCAGAACCCTCTGCCTTTCCTCAACAAGGTCAACCATCCCGTAATGTCTTCCTGCAAAGGCCATCCTATACTGCTTCATATCCATCAGCTTACCAGTGGCTGTCCTCATAGACCTAAGGAAGTTGGTGTTATCGAATGCATCTCTCTTATGAAAACTCTGATTGATATCTAGGGCTGCAGAGTCAGAGCCATTTCCTTAATCACCAGGAATAGGTAATTAGAGTTTGGACATTTGGAAGGACTGTTCGTTCATGGAATTCTTCTGGAGAAGGTGAGGACTTTTTTCAAGCTTCTGTGTATCACATTCTACCTCTTCCTTTGCATGTGTCTCCGTTGCCTTGATTCTCAGTCATTTTTGCCCTATGCCATTTTCCTTGTAGTCAACTTTTATCCAGTCAGGTCCAATTAACAGATTTTCTTCCTAGGTTTCTCAATGGTCCTGATGGCAACCAATAGGATAAATCTGTACATCCTTCACAAGTAGTCTTACAAGAAAAGCATAGACTTAAAGACCTTCTCCTGAAACTTTTAGTAAATGAACAAACAAGCAAAGAAAAAATAGGAACTACTTTCACCCAGCACACAGCTTCCTTTAATGAAATACAGATCAAAGTTTCTTCATCATTATTCTTTTGGGGAATTGTAGAAAATAAGAAGCAATGACAATTCCTTTATATTTTACATGCATACATGCAATTACATAATCTGAGTATATGTATGTGTACCTAGATATACAGTACCATACATATATTTTCTTCTTAAGTGCACTTCTGGTTTACTATGGCATATTGAACACAGAAATATCATTTTGCTTTCTTCTTAAATCCTTCAAAGCCACTAAAAATGTGTTTTAAAAGATACACACAGGATGAGGAGAACTGGAGAAAAGGCCACAAGGAAATACTGGAAGTTTGAAAGCATGTGGTAAGTGGGACCTGACTTAGTTGCCCTAAGGAAGGTGAACCCCAACCTTGTGATGGGTAAAACCTTATTTACTGCACAGATTCCTCAAAAAAGTACATAAACTAGAAAAAAAAAGTAGTAATACCAAAAAAACTTAGTAATACCAAAAACCTCTGGGAGTGAAAGTTCTGGTGATTTAAAAATATGATGACCTGTTGAAAACTGTTTAAGAAGTTGTTAAATTACTAGATCCCCTCCACTTCATATTCCTGAGAGAATTCATTCTGGACACAACTACATGGAGTGTGAAGACCAGTGAAGGCTTCCTCTGCCCCACTGCCCTCTCTTCCAGCACCTGCACAAATGCCAACATTTATGGACACAGCTTTCAGGCAGATGACTCAAAGACTTTTTCTGCAGAATCTGTAACCTCATATTGGGGGATCCCTATAAACGGTCCACCCAGGTCACCCCCAGTGAAGTTTACAGTTGAAACCCTTACCCAGTGCTCAGAAATTCCAAGTTAGCTTTTTTTAAAAAAATTTTATCCTTTTGTTTATTTTTCCAAGTCAGCTTTCTGATATCCCTGTCTTAATCAAAAGCAGAAAGCCAATATTAACTAGACATCTGATTAAACACTGTAACATGGAAAATAAGGCCAAAATACACAAACAGATAAAACAATATGGAATGAGAATATGCAGAGAGAAAAATACTACGAAAACAAAAGAAAACCTATAATTTATATCCTCAAAGAAATAAAAGATAATAGTGAATCCAGGAATTGAGAGTAAGAATAAACTTTCTAAAACCAAAAGAGGTATTAGGATTTAAAAACCTGATTGTTAAATAAAAACCGTCAAGAGACAGTCTGGAAAATAAAGTTAAGAAAATCTTACAGACAATAAATAAATAGAAAAAATAACACATAGTAAAGAATATACAAAACAACATAGATATCACTTCCAGAATTCCGAAGTACAAATAATAGAATGTCCAGATGGAGGGGGAAAACAAACAGATGGTAGGAAATAATTAATAAAATTATTAGACTATTTCCCAGAACTGAAGCACAAGAATTACCAAGTTGGGAGAGTTCACCCAGTGCCCAGTAAAATAAATTAGAATAGATTCATGCCATGACATATCGTGAAATTTATAAATATTGAAAACAAAGAAAATTTTCTACAAGCTTCCAAACAGAAAAATAAAATGTTCAGGCACACAAAATGGATTAAGAATCAGAATTTCTTTTGACTTCTCAACAGCAGTGGGGCAAGCGCGAAGGCCACAGAGCTGCACAGGATTCTGAAGGGAAAGGACCTTGTGCCGACGTGTTTGTGCCCCTGCTCCCCCCTTCATGCCCTACTCCTGACAACACTGAGTCCGCTCCAGAGAGGTCTTTCTGCTTGGGTGGACTCCTGAGAGTTGGAGATAGGGAATGTGAAATTTAGAGGTGAAAAAAATTCAGACCTGTCTCTCTGCCCATACATCTGCTGTACTTTAGTACCTGGTTTACACTACAGCCCTGCCAGTTTGCCCTACCTGTTACAGGCTTCCAGGTCTTGAGGGCATCCTAATATAGCAACTGCTCCGAAATCATCTCACCTCCCCACCAACACACCTGTTCTCTTTGTCTAACTCCCATTCATCCTAGGTTTCCTGTGATGTGTCTTCCCACCTAAGAGGCTTCACTTACCAGCTTCCTTTCACTTACTCTCTTCCTTTCCACCCTCCTTACACTACTTTACTACTGAAATGTCAATGCACTTTTGTAGAATTCAATGTTTTTCTCCATTACACCTAAACAAAAGTGTGATTATAGGAATACTTATTTGAGTATTTGCTTAATTTCTATGTCTCAATAAATATGGGTTCCAAGAGAGCAAAGATGTCTGTTAGTTCAACAACTGTCTCCTCAGGGGCTAGCAGATTCTCTAATGAATCTCGATAAGTGAATAAGTGAATGCTTGATATACTAGTTGATATTGTATTGTATGCAAAAAATCAAAATGCATCATCAAATGGTATTACATTGTGAAATGTTTTTAAAAGATGCACACATGCGCACACACACACACACACACACATACCATTTAAAAAGCAATATTCAGCAAAAATGATTCTTTTAAAATTCCATAAATTGGGCACAGATTTTTAACCTATGAGAAATATTATATGAGAACACTTGGCATATGAAAGACTGTGCACATCTTCATCTTTTATGTATCATGGGTCATTAAAATGTATTGTTGGTAGGTTAGAGTAGTAAAATATCCAACGCTGAAATATAATAAATTGATTAAATAAGGCTGACAAAAATATGAAATAATTAAAGAAATATCACAATGTATATTACATATCAAAATGTTCGTCCTTGATCTCCATTTAGTCTGAGAACTTTAGATGTAAGATCCTTTTAATAATTGTATTCTTATGAAAAACCATTATATTTATTTAAAACTTTGATCTATAACAAATAGGCTATTTTTAAACTTAAGTTTCCTTTTATTGGCGATGTAAGTCATAGAAAAGTTTTCCAATGATTAATTTTAACTTGAATCAATAACTTAAAGATTTATATTTGTTGTTCCAATCCTCAACAAACAGAACAGTTAGTAACATAAGAATATATTAAGAAATTGTAGCCACAGGAAAAAGGAATGACAGTGAGCATAGTATAACACTTTCCTAGTGTTAACTGAGACCCTTAATTACATCATCTAAGAGATGCAAAAGACATTGATGAAATAATTTAATTTTTGTACTGTACAAAGTGTTGCCATTTTATGCAGCAGAAAACTGCTGAAATATTTAATAAGAAGAAAGGTGTATACGAAAAATAAATTGATTTTGTTTGCTTAGAATAAATATAAGAAAACTATGTTTCCATGTATTAAGTTTAATGAAGTCCTAAGATACATATTGTTGATAACACTGGCATACCTATAACTTGAAATTATATGATAAACATCTGTAATATGAGAAGCTTTTTTTTACTGTAGGTATATTACTTTTTTATGATATCTTTTAATCCCAAATGATCAAGATAAGATTTAATTCTATTTTAGGGCTATTCAGTTAATGGTTTCAGTAACTTTTCTTCTTTATTACCACTAGCTGATTCTCATCTAGTTTGCACGCAGGATCATTAAACTGGTTGACACTTTTCATAACTCAGGCATGAAAATGACCATGTAATAAGAAGGACTGTAAGAGGAGCTGGTTTTTGTTACTTATGAAAGGGAAACGTAAAGCTATTCTTATTGCCAGTATGGAGAGTTTGGCTCCATTTGACAAGAAATAAGGTGGCATCCTCAATTATAGAAAAAGCTGTAACATGAGGAAAACAGCCAATCAGAAAGGTTAATTTTAAAGTTTTGTGCAAGATGACATCAGCAATAGCAGTGGAGCGGGAAATTCTAAGGGTACATCCCTCCACAGAAACACTAAAAAAAATGAGCAACTAATTTTTTTCCTCCTTTCCAAAATTCCTCAGGCAGATGGTTGTCTTTCTTTTTTCTACTGTCTTGAGTTGATGGGTGGAAGTCTGGAGCTTTTTTATTTTTTTTAACATGCAGAAAACCAACTTAAGTATATAGTCTGCCGGCAGGGTTATGGCTTCTGGTTTCCAATGTTCTGAGGTGTATATTAATCGCTTCTGTCCTTGCAATGCTGATGCTCAGCCTCTAACTTTTATCTTCATGTGGAACTCTGTTGGGTTCACTACCACCAGCTTGTATTTCATCTGAAATTTTATATATTTATATCTAGAGGTTGCTTGTTGATAACACCATAGTTTACCATTTTTCAAGAAGATCCTAGCATTTAATTATTTTTATCATTATACCAATACATCCTAATATCAACTGCCAATAATCTTCTGTGTTGGTTCCAGAACACATGATGAAATATTTTTGCCAGTATAAAAGACAACTGTCTTTTTCACATTTATAATAAAAATTGAAAGGCAATTTAGAAAGCTAAAACTTTATTGTTTTATGTTATTTCAAAAAATGAGACATATTTGACATCATGAAAATAATATAATGGTTTATTGATTACTTACTGTTGGCTAATTAGAAAAGAATAGAAACGGATATAGAGAATGTATTATGTATTTTACTGAAGCAAGGCCAAACGATGTCATAGCATGCTATAATAGTAAGCATTACACTGTCATATAAATAGAGAAACTGGATGAAAACTTTGCAATATAAAAAGTACATATACATATTTTAAACTCAGAGTCATCATTATAGTAGTATGTATCATCATACATTGAAAATTATTATTTAGTTTTAGAAAAATAATATCTGTTAAGTTAAATCAAAATATGATACTGGTTTTATAGTTTGGTAGTATTTAATTTATAATACTCTTTAGGTTTTATAAATGTAAAACAGCTATGAATATATAAAGTTTATAACTAGTTATGGATATATATTAAGATAAAATAATTAAGTGAACATTTGTAATTTGCAAAGTCCCCTCTTTAATTACTTTAAATATAAAGTAATATTCACATTTTACTTTCAGTCTGAGAAAACTCACCTAGAGAACTTTTAGAATTGGGTAATCTCAGGTATAATGTGAGAATAGCAAGGATTCATACACTACATATGTTATAATCTCAGATAGCAGTAAATAGTAAATGGATTAAAAGTGAAAAATAAGAGTCTGCATCTACAATGTTATCTATTTTAGTTTTCTTTGCACTGGCCATCAGCTTAATCAGGGGAAAACATTTTTCATATCCTGCCTACATCTTTCTTCCAGGGTCCAGACTACAGATTTTCCTAGGTTTTATGATGGCATTACATCCAAATAAACCAAGTGTAAATTCAAAACGTCGTAAGTCAAAAATGCATTTAACACACCTAACATTGAAGATCAGAGCCTAGCCCAACCAACCTTAAACATGCTCAGAACACTTCCATTAGCCTATAGTTGGGTAAAATCATCTAACACAAATCCTATTTTATAATAAACTGTAGAAAATCTCATGTTATTTATTGAATAAGGTACTGAAAGTGTAAAACAGAATTGCTGTCTGGGTCTAGGATGGTTTGTGAGAGTGTAGGTTGTTTACCCCCATGACCACGTGGCTGATTGGGGGCCGCAGCTGCTGCCACTGCCCAGCATCAGGAGAGGATTATATTGTACGTCATTAGTCCAGGAAAAGATCAAAATTCAACGTGTGGTTTCTACTCAATGCTTGTTGCTTTCACACCACCCTAAAGTCAAAAAAATCATAAGTCGAACCATTGAAGGTAGAGACCGTCTGTAATACTACAATTTATACTAAATATCAGGTTAATTATCTGTGAATTAATCTCCACATGGGTTTAAGGACAATTTCTAAAGTTGTTTCATGAAAACATGTGTTAACATGTTTCATGTTAAATTTTAGAACACTGTTTGTATATAATTTAAGGACTGACTGCATGTAAATATTCCATATTATGGTAGATTCTCTCTAGATATTTCTATCAGGGTGGCATGACAGAGAATGTATGCTTACCCTAAATGTGTCCATATATATACTGTTACCTACCATATGATCCAGCAATCCCACTCCTGGGCATATATTCGAAGAAAACCATCATTCGAAAAGATACATGCACCCCTACGTTCATAGCAGCACTATTCACAATAGCCAATACATGGAAGCAACTTAAATGTCCATCAACAGAAGAATGGTTAAAGAAGGTTGGTACATATATACAGTGGTATATTATTCAGCAATAAAAAAGAATGAAACAATTCCATCTGCAGCAACAATGGATGGACCTAGAGATTATCATACTAAGTGAAGTAAGTCAGACAAAGACAAATATCATATGATATCACTTATATATGGAATCTTAAAAACGGATACAAACAAACTTATTTACAAAACAGAAACGGACGCACAGATATAGAAAGCAAACTTCTGGTTACCAAAGGGGAAATGTTAAGGGGAGAAATAAATTAGGAGTTTGGAATTAACATATATACACTACAATATATAAATGGATAAACAACAAGGACCTACTGTATAGCACAGGGAACTATACTCAATGTTCTGTAATAATCTAAATGGGAAAAGCATCTGAAAAAGACACCTGAGAAACAGCAGATGCAGGAAGGGCTCTCTGACATACCCTCTTCTACCTAAAAGTAGGCCATAAAATTTCCCATGAGAAAGTCAGAGTCCCTGTAACAGGAAGAGAATATCCTTATCACCGGAGACTGGGAATCAACGCTGAAATGGGTCTGTACAAAGAAACTAAAATAGTCCTTATTTCCCGGTACTGTCCCCCTTACATCTCCTAGTCACTTCTCCATAATTTATTGCTCCTGGCCCAATCCTTTTGTCTTAAAACATTTCTTTACAAATATATTGTTCCTTTGTCTAAAATATGTAAAAGTCTTCTGCTTCTCTAGGTGCTTCCTCAAGACTTCATTTTCTATGAAAGCCTCCATGTACAAATAAAATGTTAATAAAACTTGTATGCTTTTCTTCTGTCAATCGGTTTTATATAACTTTAATTCTTAGGCTCAGCCAGAGAACCTAAGAGGGTAGAAGAGAATGTTCCTCCCCTTATAGGGTGTTCATTCTCCATGATACATAATAATGAGTTGCCACAAAAGTTATATAGTATAGCTATTCCTCATATCAGAACACAAAATTCAGTGAAGGAGAATTAGAACAGAGAAAAATTATCTAGTTCAAAGTGAAAAAAAAAAAGAATTTAATTTTGAAGTTTATTCCTCTGACAGACAATAAAAAGTAAAAGCAAAAAGGACCCTAGTGTAAAGGCCATAGTCCAATGGAGCAACAGCATGAAAAAATACACAGGTAATACATTTCTAAGTGCCAACCTCTACGTCTAGACTCTATCAGCCAAGTCAAAAATATTTTAATATTTTATATTCTATAAGGTATGTTCTATAAGTATATCTTACATGAATTTTCCTTTATAGAATATTTTGTATATCCTAGGTTCATTGCCCAGCTCTTCCCCAAATTATTTTAATAAGATTATTTATGTTTATCATCTGTGCTAAATAGGATAGGTGAAAAAATAAAAGTTTATGTTTGCCTGTGAGAAGGATCAAAATATACCACCCCAAAATACGTCTCTTGGGCATACTGGGTACCTTGAGATAGTCATTTTTAATAAACTGCAAAGACAAGAGATATTCTGAAAACTGAGTAGAAGTTATCCTTTGTAAGAGACACTTGCATTTTTAAGGTAAATCTCCGTTTGTAGGGTGACCCCCTCTGTACTAGGAAGATAAGGATGACTCTAAAGCTCTAGAAACACTTACCAGTGAAGACAAGGACTGCAAAACGATCTTAGTCTTGTTTACTGTGCTTTTCCTGGTCACCCCCCAAAACTGGTGCAGCATCTTTTTTTTTTTTCCTGTCTTTATCTGGAGATGGTATTTAAGGTGGTAACTTGGGCCATTTCAGGGAGTTACTCAGTTTTCTGGGGTCTCCCCCATGTATACAGGAGGTGCACATGTTATTAAACTGTTTGTTTTAACCTTTTATTAAAGGGGGTGGGGTCTCAGCTAGGAACCTAGAAGGAGAGATGGGAATTAATCTTTCCTCCCCTACACTTGCTTATTTACTTATTTTTTTTCTTAGTTTTACCATTTGGGGATCAAAGTAGATAGGGAAACAAGAGTGTCTGTGCAAGCTAGGTACCAGCAGCAGGGAAAAAATGTAGAAGTTCCACAACACTCAGGGGTTGTGAAACCAAGTAGGACCCTGTGGGGCGCCTGGGCACAGAAGCCCTCTGTGCCCCTACCCCGTTTCTTGTTTGTAGTCAAGGGATACACCTAACAATATCTTTGAGCTTTTCTGCAGAAATAAAATCCTTAAAAAATGGAAGGTGCTAACTACTTGTTGAAGCATTCTTCAGAGAAGATCAGGAGACCACCTGAGGATAGATTAAAGGAATGCAGGTCCTGCACACACCCTGATCCTTATTAATAATCCCACTTTGAACCATTGCTGTAAAACTCCTCACCAAATTCCCCCGGGTGGGGACACACAGTTTTCAAGGGCAGGAGCCCATGGTGACCCCCTTTGCCTGGCAAAGCAATAAAGCTATTCTTTTCTACTTCACCCAAAACTCTGTCTCTGAGATTCAACTGGGCACTGGTGCACAGAGGCCAAGTTTTTGGCGTCAGTCAAATTGTAGAATTGAGGGCAGTCCTATCTTTCCATGGTGTTTCTCTCGGGTGATGATTTCATTTGTACATCAGAAGAACTTCAGTCTCTCTTTCATGAAGATATTTGTTGTTGCTGTTAAAATAATCTAGTAAAGACTGAAGGCTTCTGATTAATCAAAGGATGTCAACTGTTAACAGTGTTTTCCAAAGCCAAATATTATAGAGCTGGACTCTTTTCCTCCTAGAATCCACCCACAGTCAAACAACAAAATTGCTAGTTTTTAGATCCCCTTTATATGAGGAAGAATTCTATCCACATTTCTTCCCCCTTTCCTAATTCCATAAATTATTGATGAGGCATGAAGAAATCCTGGGGCAGGATGGAGCAACACTCTTAAGTTTGGAATCAGAGAAAACTAAGAACAAAAAAAATAGAATTCTGAGAGGAGGCCTCAGGGAGGAGCAACAGAGAGACAGGCAGACAGAGACAGACACAGAGAGTTAGAGACATTTTAAAAATGCATAACACTTTCATATTATAATTCTAAATTAAAATTTTGCTAATGCTCTTTTCCTATTCCGATCAATGCTACCAAAATCACCTATTTATATGGATAAAATAATTTTTACACATATTTACACATAAAGGACATAACCCAGGCTTATCAGTGTTTTTCTTATAGATTCATCATGTATTTCTTTCTGTACACTATAAGCCATATTTCAAATTCCTGTGTCAGAATTAGGTATAAACCAGTCTAATTTGTTCATTCATTACCTTATTTTTCAAATGACATTTCTAAATTTTATGGTCTCCATCTTTGCCTGGTCATTTTTGCACTATGAGTCATGTCATTAATTTTGTATCCATTAATCACTGCCCTTCTCTCACCTCCTCCTATTAAATGGCTTCAGAAGATATAAAACTTTAATAAAATTGTTAAATAACATAGAATTCTGGTGAGAACATTCACATAATGTATGTTGTTAAATTAATTAAACAAGGAGACCTTTAGACTGAGGTGGCATTAATGTCATGGCAGCTTACATAAAAAAAGAAAAAATCTAAGCCTGAGAATTCCTTAAAGTTATGAAATCAGAATGCTAAGTGCAACCAATCACAAACAGCCAACTAGGCTTTAATCTAGAGCCAATCAAATAATTTACTTTTTTTGTTTTCACATTTTCTCTATATAATTATTTCCCTTGGCTCACTGTGGCTGAGCATTCTGGATCGATTTTTACTTAAATAAACCCTCACAATTTTTAATATGCCACTGTTTATCTTTTAAACAATGTGTCCCATTTGTTTCTGTGGTGACCTAGCTGGAAAACCCAGAGTTGGTATAAAGATTATTTTAAGCTGAAGACATTTGAAATTCAACAGAAACATAAAGAAATCTTCTCTGAGCTTCCCTTGAATGACTAAAATCAGCAATTTCAGGGAAAGGAGGCTGCCATAAATTCTCTTTTCAAGGTGGGTCTACTTGCCCAAGGAAGAACAAGAGTAAACCTACCAGAAATCCGTCAAGAAAATCGGAAGACCACTCACACCTGTGTAGAGAAGCAGTATAAAGACTACCTCCCCTGCCTTCTAAAAACCCATGTGTCTTTTCTAAAGAAGCGTCTCTGTTCTTCCTATAAGAGCCTTCCCCGCCTTCCCTTTTCCATACTACCCTAGGTATTTAGACTTCTAACTTGAATTATTTAACCAGCCAGCTACTTCTTTTGTTAGCTCCACGGCACATAACATGCACATATATAAACCTTTTTCTCCTGCTAATCTCTCTTTTGCCAATTTAATTTGCAGGCCCCAGGTACTGAAGTAAGAGGCAGAGGAAATGTTGTTTTCCTCTTCTCCACTTCAAAGCAGTACTACTATGATTTTATGCTACTCTCATAAAAGACGCTGTGGTTTTTAAAAGTGATATTTCTATTACAGAATATTTGTTGGATTTCAGAAATTTCAATGAAATCAGATTGTTAGTTCAAATTAGTTAGTTGTATATGTTTTGGAATATTGTAATTATAACTGAATAGTATCATAATAATTTTGAAGAACACCTGAGAAGATCAAGTAATTCAAATAACTAGGATCTATGCTTTGATCTTTGATTCTTTTTTTCATTCTAAACTTAAAATACTACTAATTGAAAATTCACAAAAGTAAAAAAAAAAAATTATAGCTGACTATGAATCATGTTAGCATATCTTCTGTGGCATCCTCAAACAAAGACGACAGCCATGAGTCCTTCCACCTGTTTGCTGGTTAGTGTTTACTATGCACGTCTGCAAACGAGAGCAAGTATGTGGACTGTGCTATTTACATACAGTTTTAACCAATCTTTGAATTTTGAACTCTGCATTTGATGGAACCCTTAGTGTGGAACCAATATTCAGAACCTAGCAAAAACAAGGTTTTCAAATAAGAATGCTCACCCCCTGACTACAGCTAACTTAATGAAGGGAGAGGATAGCTAGCCCAAACTCTGTTATTTAGACTTTTCTCTGCTTCTACTTTGGAGTTGGAAGCAAGAGACTTCTGTAGTTGGGGAATTCTAACATGCAGAATTGGAGGGTGTGTAGTCATCAAGGCTTCCACACAGAACATGGACAGCTTCATCCTGAGAAAATAGACAGTTGGAAAGAAAATGCTACCTGGATATCTAATGACTGTGGATCCTGGTGCCTGTCCCTACTTACAGATTAAACACAGTTCTACAACATGCCTTTGGTGGGTTTTATGAGACAAACTCAATTCTAAATTCTTTAGTTCTTATTATTACTTAAGGTAATTTGAGTTGACTTCTGTTCTTGAAAATACAATTATAAATATACAAAAATTATATCAATGCAGCTATGGAAAAAACAATTCTTGATGATACAATTTAGATATTTGTAACATTTCTTGAGTTCAGTGTACCAACAGGGATATGCAATATACGTGAAGAGAAAAGGTTCATTCCCTAATCCTTCACAGACATAACGGATTTGGAATTACAGATCACACACAAGAACGCTCAGGACTCATGCATTAGCTTTAAGCTTTCCTGTCTAAGCAGTTGTGCTCGGGATGTATAACGGCCACACGTGTTAATTTTCTGTTGATATACCTGTGCGGTTGCCTAGATTTGCCTTATGCTGTTTAAAAACATTTACCTGCAAAGCTCATAACAGACACTGTAGTAATTTAGGATCTACTGAAACATTAAAATGTGCATTTTTTTTTATCCAGAGAAAAGCTCACTTTAATTTTTAAGCAGTATGTAGATGACAACTGTGTTAATATGTCTTAAGCCTTAGATGTCATATTTTTATACTCATAAGACTGTGCACAAATATGCAGAAAATATATAAATAAATAGACATAAATGATTGTTCACACCAGTATTTTTCCATTTATTTTTCTCAAAATTAAATTTTAATATGCAATGTATGCTTTTCTTACTTCAACACTGAATTTATTACAAATAGCCTATGATAATTATGATAAAAAAATTATGATTGTGGAAATGCTCGTGGCCTTCCTGCTTTCCCCTTGCCATTTCCCATCTTTCTCTCTTCCTTAAGAACAGGGTTTGGGCTTGTTGACATGCATGAGGAGGGCTGTTCACGTTACCAATGATGAAAGGATAGAAAAGCATGGGAAAATGGAAGACGGAAAAGCTCCATGGCCAAGACGTGTGTGAAACACTGGCACATAAAGGACCCCAGGGATGCAGGGTGTTGCCAGAAAATTCAAGAATACATAGAATGGCTTTTGGAAAGTGTCCGTGTAGGTTATGAATAGAGCTGGGATTAGTCAGAATGCTTTTACTTGGTACTGACAGAAACCACACTCAAACTAGCTACACACAGAAGAGACTATCTGGACCTTGTAACTCAAAGCCCATATTTGATTCTGGTTTTAGATGTGGCTCTTTTCAGGTACTCATCAATGTCATCATGAATCATCCTTACTCTCAAACTGTTTTCTGTTTTCTTGGCCTCAACTTCAACAGTGGCCTTTCCACCTAGCAGCAGTGATGATCCCAGGCTACTCTGGATTTACATGGATCTTACCTCAGAAGAGGAGATACCCTCCTCTGGGCTATCAGCTCATTCAAAGGGTTTCTAATTGGCCCTAATTGGATCATGTGCCCATCCCTGGATTAATCCATATGTCCCCCCAAGAAAGGTAATCTCACAGGTCAGGTGGGGTGAATACACTCCTCATTCTCTACAGTAAACCATGGGCAAGTTGTTAAGTAGCTTTACCAGATTAACAAAGGAAACTTCCAAAAATACATACTATAGGGCAGGAAAAAAAGAGTATTACACTTTTTTTTTTTTAATGGTGTTGAGAGACAGAAGAGAGGAATCCCTTTTAAATTACTTATTTCTGTTTACTTCTGCTAATTTACAGAGATTGAGGCATTGAGTGGTTTCTCACTTGAGAATAATTATGTCATATACATAATGTCATAGAGCAATGAGAATGAGGAATAAAATGGTCTTTTCGGAAGGCAAGAATTAATTTCTAATCTCACCCAGTATTTTATTTTTCTCTATACATATTTGGGGATATGATACATTTGTATATATTTAGCTTATTTTGAGACAAAATCTATATATTGTAAATGCATAGATCTCAAGTATTCAATTTTGACAATCTTACACACTCAATATAAACATTACCCATATCAAGATGTATAATATTCCATCACGTCATCAAGTTCACTTCTGGACTTCCTGTCAGTTTCCAAGCTCAACTCCCCATCCTAAAAAGAAGTATCATTCTGATTTCTGTCTGGAGAGAGTACTTAGTGCCCATAACACCTTTAGGGGTCCATGAAATCGTTTTCATTTATTTTAAATCAGAAGGAAAAAGTAAACTCCAGGTAGAAGGGAATGTTGTACACTGTTTTTCAATATACCAGGAGAGTCATAAAGCATAATAATTTTTTTTTTTGCATAAGGGAAGGAGCCCATCAAGGCAAATGTGCTTAGTGTCCACAGTGTCATAATGCAACACTGATTTCTAGCACCATAGAAAAGTTGTGTCTGCTTTGGACCTCATGTAAATGAAAGCAGTCATACAGAACATACTCTTTTGTGTATGGCATCTTTCATTCTAAATCATTTTTCTGAGAATTATCCAGGTTGCTATGCATAATATCTGTTATTTCATTTTTAATGCTGAGTAGTATTCCATTATATGAATATATGGACATCTGCTAACCTATTCACCTGTGGATGGTTACTTGAGTTGTTTCCTGTTCGGGGCCATTATGAATAAAACTGCAATGAAGATCACAGACAAATACTTGTGTGGGAACATGTTTTCATTTCTGAATAGTAGTGGAATTTGTCGTAATGTAGATTTATGTTTAATTTTATAAAATACTGCCAAGCTCTTGTTCAAAGTGACTTAATATATTACACTCTCATGTGCTAGTTCCACATGCTACATCTTTGTCCAATCATGTTCTTGTCATCGTTCTTGATTTTAGCCATTCTAGTGCATTTGGGATGGCATTTCATATTTTAACTTTCCTGATGAATAATTATGTTGAACATCTTTAAATGTGCTTATTAGACATTTATATTCTTGTTTCCAAAGTTTCTGTTCAAGTCTTTTGTCTATATTTATTGGGTCATACTCCTTATATACCGATATTTAGAAATTCTGTGTCTACTCCTTTGGCAGTTATGTATGTTTTGTGTGTATATGTGTGTGTCTTATTCTGTGACTTGCTGATGCCTATTAATTTCCTCGATGGAGACTTTTGATGAACATAAATTTTATTTTTTAAAAGTCCTACTTATTATTCTTATTTTATTTGGGGATTTTGCTTTTTGTGTGCTAAGTTATCTCTGCCTATACCAAAATTGTGACGTAGTGTGAAGGCTACATAATTTCTTTTCTTTCTTTCCTTCTTTTTTCCTCTCAAATAGTTTTGCCCAGTCTAGGTGTGATGGTTTTCCTTATATGTTTTAGAATCTTACTGAAATTTCTACAAAAACTTGTCTTCTGGAATTTTGATTGAGCTTTATTTAAATCTATAGATCAGTTTGGCAAGAATAAACATCATAACAACATTGTGTTTTCTAATTCATGAATTTGTTGTTCCTCTATTATTTAGGTTTTCCATAAAGAGGCTTTTGTTAGATTTGTTAGACTTATGCTTAGTTATGTGATGTGAAAATTATACTTTATTTCTACTTGAGAAAGAAATAAAAAGAGATCAATTAATCTTTTCTGATACTTTTGTTTCAGAAAATATAGGCTTTAATCTAATACAATTATCCTTCAGCCCATATAACTTTGTTGTTGCTGTTTTAATAATTCCTATAGTACAGCTCTGCTGGGGAGGAATGTTTACAGTTTTTGTCCTTCTGGAAGTGTTTTTTTTATCACCTTCAATTTTTGAGGGATACTTTTTGCTAGAAATTGAATTCTAGGTGGCAGTTTAATTATTAAATTTTTATTTATTTTTGTGGTACACGGGCCTCTCACTGCTGTGGCCTCTCCCGTTGCGGAGCACAGGCTCCGGACACGCAGGCTCAGCGGCCATGGCTCATGGGCCCAGCCGCTCCGCGGCACGTGGGATCTTCCCGGACCGGAACACGAACCCGTGACCCCTGCATTGGCAGGCGGACTCTCAACCACTGCGCCACCAGGGAAGCCCCACATTTTAACATAGATGTAATAATTTAATTAACAGGATTTCATTTTTCCTTTTGTAATACCAAAATAAAGCCTTTCAGCTAATGGTATTCTATATTCAGTGTAATTTGTTACCTCAGATAGTTATACACACTTTAGGCAAGTAGTTCTTTACTTAACACATATTAATTATATTTTCATGTTAAAAATATGTAAACTCATATAAGAGAAGTTCAACTAATGATTGAGATAATGGTAACAATGGAAGAAATTCTGTCAAGCTTAAATTAATGTATCTTAGTACTATCAACAATTTCTAACTACATTAACAAAAGTAACATATGTGTGAGAAATAGCATATATTTAAATTAGATATTTTTTTGGTATAGAAATGGTTTTGGAGATTTTTTTTCAGTAATGTTTCTACCCTTCAGAGTTGTGTGCCTCACAATTCTTTGGGTGATAATTAGCTGTCTGAGGGCATTCATTCAAAGGTTTGCTATTGAATTATCCTTTAACACAAACGGTAATTCATATAGTGGTGTTCTGGTTGCCTAGAAGAATGAACTACGCCTTAAATTTACATCTAGGGAACAGTTTACACAGAAGGCCGATTCTGGCTTCTTATGTGCTCAGCATGACAAAGCTAATATTGCCAAGTAATCCCAGACCCCAAACTAAAGCAAACTGAAACATCATATCAAGAAAAATATGGCAAATAAACATTCATTATCTGCAATGTAATTAAATAAAGATACGTTTTGACATTTGAATGTTTGGTTAGCTTATTTGCTTTTTCAATATTTATTCCTATGCTAAAATAAAAGTGGACTGAGATATACAGAATTTTAACATATTCTAACAAATAAAATGTGTATATATATATATATTTTTTCACTACCTACAATTAGTGCTAAGATAGTTCTTGCTAATATGTTTGGTAATTATGTAGAAATATTTACATTATATAACTGGCTGAAATAACTAATTTATTTTAAATTACTTAAGTATAATGCTTTTCTTGTACATATCAATGCACGCTATTTATTTCAAGCCAGAAGTGAACCTCCTGCTAAACTATCTGTGTTCCACCACATGGAAGCCTGATATCACACTAAAATATTATGAAGACCCTGAGAAGATGGTTCAAAGCAAAAATAATTTTAGAAGGTTCAGATATGAATGGGAAAACTAAGGAAACTATTCAATATTAGAAAGAGTTGTGAGCCACAATGAAAGTAAATCACGGGATGAAGTGAGTTCACTTGTAAGTGAAAATGCAAATTTTAATTTAAATTCTTGTTCTACATGTATATCTCATTAAATATAATCACTTGGTGATGTTTCCTGATGTATACTCTTTTGATTATGAAGCTTTTAATTTATTCTACTGTGCTTTTTATTTTCAAAAGGAAAGCAGAGAGATCACTTTGGTTATAATAGAAATTCAAATAAAAATTAAATTGCATAGTTAATAACAACTGGAATACTTGTCCCAAAAAAGGTAATGAGCAAATAAATAATACTATATACTTTACCTTGAGAGAAAGAATATATATAATTAGCATCCTTTCATATTGAATTGAAATTCTCTTAACCTAGGAAACTCTGTTTTCATCCCCAAACCAACTGTTAGCAATACATTTCTCCATTACAGAACAATTGCAATGTCTCCAAATTTCAAAATTTGGTGCTACACAGTTTTTGTTTTTGTAATTGTAAAACCCAGTTAGTATCTGAATATTAATTTAAAAAGACTTCCTCCTCCCAACCTCAATTAGAAATTGTATCATGGTCCTTATCTTTAGTACATGACCTAATTCCACCATAAAACTTCTTAAAATTCATAAAACAGACATAGCCTGTTATAAACTTTGATTGCTCAAATTAGGTGAACTTACGCAATTTTAAACAAATTCTCTACCAACTAGTTTGATATGTATTTTATTTATGCTATATATATAGTAATATGTGTTGATTATATTATTATAAATATGTCAGCATCACACAATGTTGTATATTTATTCCAATATAATCTTTGTTTTTTTGAAAATTGAGTCCCATTCACAAAAAAGTCAAATATGAGTGAAATCTAATAAATTCTGAACTTAAGAATTTGTGTACCCAGCTCTCAAATGTAAAACCTTTTTATAGTATTATTGAAAATATTAAGAAAATTACAGAATAAAATTTGATGATTTATATAAACATTCTCAAGTAGATTGTAAGCTCCATGAGAGTAGAGTTCCACTTACTCTTTTAAATATTTTGCCTCAGAAACTAGCAACGTTCTCTATATGTTATTATTTTTATATAAATTAGAAAATATTTTCTGCTTTGCTATGCTAGCAAGCCTGCTCCTTGTTGAGATCTAATCAATCTCTTTCCCTCTACTGTAACACCCCGGAACACTCTAATCTGTAGCTTCCTATGAGCTAAGAGGAATAACTGTCCATACTGCTCTTTGAAAATGGAATCACAGGTATTGTACAATAGCGTCTTCTATTATTACCTTTGCTGTTGATTATCTGTCATTTAATTTTCATAAGTTGATGCCCTATCCTTTAAGTTCCTCTAGGGCAGGCACCATGAATTAAATTTAATTTTGTCACTGAGACAGCTTATTAACTGAGCCCTTAATACTCTTGAAACCACTACTGAGATAATCTCTAAGTGTAATTTCAGGCATGTTCATATAACTAAAGAACTTTTATTTCTCAAGGCACCTGGAGGACTATCATTTAAACACATTTATTTCTCAGTTAAGGAAAATGAATTTAAAAATTGTATATGCTAGATTTGTGATTTTGTGATCAGAATCCATTTTTCTGTCTCCCAACTAGCCCCCTTTTTATTATAATTGTGGATAAAGTGGCTATTCCTCTGAAAACTGTCTTACCAGTAACAGTAATATGTATTTTCATGAGTATATACGTATAATTAGTAAGCATTGGTTTATTACGTATAATTAGTAAGCATTGGTTTATTACTATTTACAAATTATTTGAAATACTATTTGCATATATATAAATTTTGCTATCAAAAATGTTAAGAACCCAGTAAAGGCATATTTTAATTTACAAGGATATTTTAAGGGAGGAAATAAGTGTGTGTGTGTCTGTGTGTGTGTGTGTGTTGGTGTATACTGTATTTCAAGATGTGGGTGTTATTATGAAAGAGGTAGCATAGTCTTTAGGGTTAAAACTAAGCTTGAATTCCAGTCATGCAACTTGCTAGCTGCATTTCATTTAGTCCCAACTTGACACTATTAGAGAGGGAAAACAATAACTATTTTGCAAATCTGTTGTAAATTTGAAGGAAATTATTTAAGTAAAATGTTATGCAGAACACCTGAATACAGTACATGATAGTTTTATTTTTTTTTCTTTGAATTTCCTTGGAAATGCATTTTAAATAAGTATGAAATAGAAAATCTCCCTTTGTTCTACCAAGTTCATATAGAGTCACCCTCAATACACAAAAATGCTCTTTATTAAAATGATACATTTTGGGCTTCCCTGGTGGAGCAGTGGTTGAGAGTCCGCCCGCCGATGCAGGGGACACGGGTTCATGCCCCGGTCTGGGAAGATCCCACATGCCGCGGAGCAGCTGGGCTCGTGAGCCATGGCCTCTGAGCCTGTGCATCCGGAGCCTGTGCTCCGCAACAGGAGAGGACACAACAGTGAGGGGCCCGCATACCACAAAAAAAAAAAAAAAAAAATAGATACATTTTAAATCCCCCATATATTGTATTTACTTGCAAGAAGAGTATTTTTAAGAAGATGGTTTTGAATTTTTAATAAATAAATCAAAACAAAACATTCACAGCTAGTGTCCTCATTTGCAGGGTTCTTTATTGTGCATAATGCTTGCAAAACTGAAATACTACAGTAGCCTGGTTCCTCCTTAGATAATTTAATTCCCCTCTTATACATTTCCAATTTAAAAAGACTCAAACACTAGAAAGTAACAAATTAGGATAAATGCTTGAACACTCATATAAACAAGATCATAGCAAAATATGGGATTTATTTAAACCATATTCTTCTATGAACTGTCCATTTCTAATCTCTGACCTTTAAGTGAGAGATTGATGTCATTTGGTAGAAAGAATTCCTTAGATTTACATTTTACAACCACTGTTGTTTTCAACATAATGTGCATACTTGTTATTAGCAATGAATGGCCTTGCCTAAGTATTAACCTGATACTATGCTATGTTGAACAAATTCCAAAAGCATTTTTCCTGCTCATGCCTGACACGTGTCCAATGGTAAAATATACTGAGCAGTGATTTAAATAATTTGTGAACCTACCAAAACACTCTGAAAATTGGTCGTCATAGAGATCTTATGAGAGTACTTGTATTTACAATATATCTCCATGAATTCTGAATTTTATACAGATTTGTATTACTGGGAAAAAGGATTTCAGAATAGATAATAAAGAATAATTGTAAGTAATATCTTTTTTTCTCTATTTTCATTTAAACTTTATGAATCTCAAATACTAAGTATTCACACTTGCAGTGATTTGGGCCCCTGTGGAATTCTAATGTGACCCTGGACTATGGTAGCTGTGAATAAAGACACCACATTGAAGGTGGTCTTCATTGTAATTTGAAGACTATCTCTGAGCATGTGCTCTGGATTGGCAGTCATCTAACTGAGGTGGAAAATTTCAAGTCAGATTTCATCTCTAGAAGAAAATGATATCTTCACACTTCAGCTCACTGATACTGGTTTTTGATTATTTAATTAACAACCAGTTTATTAAATTCTCTGTTAGATTCTACAGAGCTTCACAGCAGCTCCTTAAACATGGTTGACAAATTACATGTAGATTGTTACGGTTTTCTTCCCAAAACCACATAGGAGAGTCAAGCTACATTATGAGGAATTACATGCAGAATACAAAGTTTTAGCTAAAATTCTAAGGAGTAGCTGTGTGTTATTTACCTCGGGAAATCTCAGGCTCTTGCATGTAGTAAAGCAGGCGATTTAATAACATCAAAGGTTAACTATTTTAAAGACCCTCTGTGGTTTTTCTTTTTCTGCTTCTATAGGAAATTACCTGCCAGATTTTTGGTCCATTTATTGTGCTCTTCTATGAAAACAGGTAATATTTAATTTATAAGGTTTACATCATTCTTAGTCTATAAATATTAATAGCTTCCTGTATTTGCCTTCTAGGATGCACCATGATAATATTAGAAATTTTCAAAACATGATTTTTGACTTCTAGCTATAACTGTTACATTTTGGAATAAAATACTTCCTAAACACATATGGTCACAATTCTTTAGAATTTTTTTTTTCCTGAGCTCCAAGAAAAGCAATATAATTTCTTTGTAATAAATAAGACCCTCTTTAATTGTTGGTTCACCATTATTTTGCTTCATTTTATTCTAGAGCAGGATAACGTCTATTTAATTAAGAAGAAAATATTGAGTTGATATAAAACTGTTAAAATGTCTTCTAAAACAGTATTACAATTAAAGGAGAACTGATTATTAGTAAACATACATTAATTTTTTGAATATTTTTGTAAAACACGTTAGTCATGAGAATTTTGAATTTTTCATTATACCTAATCCTTCATATGTCTAGTGGGCCCATTACCCTTGTTACGTGACCATAACTTCCATGCAATATCCATGGTCCCTTTTAAAACTATGTTGTGAATCTCTGGTCCATGATGACACTCTAGACAGTTTTTTAAGTGCCCCAAATTTGTTGAACTAGAGGAAGGGTCTACCCTTATATATTTTAAGGAGTTAAGATCTTCTAGCAATCTTATTTTGAGCCCAAGAAAGACTAAGTTTTGGTAACTTCACCTTGGAATAGTAAATGGAATTTTTGTCTGGACTAGAGACGGGGTGAATATTAATCGGTATCTCCTATCTTTTATATTTGATGTACTTAATAAGTCATTTAATTATATTTTTGTGAGCAAATTATAACTCAGAATCTCTAGGAAGACCAGATCACATTTGTCTTGAGACAGGGATTTGCTATGCCCAGTAGAAATAAATCTGGAAGGAATGCACCATACATATCTTTTTTAGAGGCCATTATTTTTTTTTTTCTTTTGCTTCCTACTTTCCATAGGAATGTTATTTAAAGGTATCAGAAAGTGATAAATCACAGCTTGCTTAATATGGAATAAAGCACTTCTCAGGCCTTTGTTCAGACAGCATTGGGCTAAGGCATTTTAAGGGGAGAAAAAATGATGAGGATTGTCACTTTCTACTGGTAAGTATATTTAGAAATTCAACTCAGCTGCCTTAAAAATAATGTTTCTCTTTTCACCAATGATCAGTAGTAGGATGTGGATAATCTGTCATGGTTTATAAAGTTCCCACATACTTAGCTTATTCATTCAAGGACTGTTGAACAACCAGATTAGATAGATGATGTGCAAAACACCTAGGACTTAATAAATTTTAGTATGTGTCATATATGTATAAATTTCTTATTTTATGTGTGAGCATGTGGGTATATATGTGTATGTGTGATATTCTCATTGCCACAGAGGTAAGTGAGCTGCCATAAAATGTTGTGGTAGGAAATACGAAGCTATAACAAGAAAACATATGTGTTTTCTTTGATTTATACTAAGCAGATGAATGAGGTTGTGGAAACCTAAATTTCAGTTCATACAGATATTTGGCTTACAGCGCTACAGTTTGCAAACATCTATCCTGATTTTGTTGGTCTCAACTTGTCCACTCTAGGTTTCACTAAATTGCTCACTTTGTGCACCTAAGTATGAAAGAAACATTAAATAAATTATTCAGGTAATCTTCTTTAAAGATAGTTTCATAAGCACTTAATATCTAATAGGTGGTTATTAGCTGGATTGTGTCTCTCCCCAAAATTAATGTGTTGAAGTCGAAGTCCTGACCCCTAAAATCCAGAATGTGATCTTATTAATATATAGGATCTTTCCAAAGGTGACTGAGTGAAAATGAGATCATCAGGTGGACTCCAATCCAATATGACTGGTGTCCTTTTAAGAAAAGAAAATTTGGACACAATGATGTTTCCCTTTCACAAAGGGAAACCTATGTGAAAACACAAGGAGTGGCCATCTATAAGTCAAGGAAAGATCCCTAGAACAAATCCTTCCCTCATGGCCTTCAGCAGGAACCAACTTAACTGACACATTCATCTCAAACTTCCCCTCCAGAACTATGAAAAAATAAATTTCTGATGTCCAAGCCACCTAGTCTGTGGTACTTTGCTATGGCGACCCCAGCAAACAAATAGAGAACCTCTTATTTTGCCATCATGATCCTACTTGGGTACATATGGTCTATCTTTATAAAATAATGCTTTAGTTAATGTAAATGAATGACCAACTTGTGGCTTGACATGCAAAAAATCTAGATCTTACAGTGGAAAAATTCTATACAAGATGGACTTAGTCACGACTACCTTAGCCATAATAAACCTCTACACATAAAAATAATGAACTAGAAATGGACTCATTTTCTATTTCCCCTCTAGATTTTTACTATGTAAACAGAATTCATGATGAGCTAAGCCTCATGAGTTCAAAATGTCACTGATGAAAAACTACAAACTGCTCTTTAAAAATCAAGAATTACGGCATTAAAACACAATAAAATAGAGTATGTTTTAGTATGCCCTCTTTTTATTTATATCTGAATGATCTGATAACAACTCAAATTAAATTCTTTAATGAATAAGAAAAATATTATTTTATACACATTCTTGTATTTTACTTCAAGTTTCAAGAAAAATTATTGACTTCTCAACAAGTGACACAGATATGCTATTTTAAAACTAAAGCTGTTGCTTAATCATTCCACAATTTTTAATTTTTATAAATAACATTTTCATAGAAAGTCAAGTATTTAATGACTTGAGATTTATATTTCACAAAAAAAATGTGTCTTATAGGTATACAATGTTATAGCATTACTCTAATATAAGATTTGAAGTAAACGTTTTAGTTTTTGTTTAGTCTAGCTGAGATAGTCAGTTTGTTACATCTGTCTTGAAATGTTCTGGGCGAGAGTCACAGCTGTTAAAGGACATTTGATGCATTCTTGTCATGTGCTGTTGAGAAGCTCCACTTTATAAAATTTCCTTTTGAATAATTCTGAGTTTTATTGAACTAGAAACAACACACATAGTCTGCTTCCAGATACCCTCAAATAATTAGCACTTTCCTCAATAAAAAACTAGCAACAAATAAACCCAAAAGAAAGAAAAAAGAAGGAAAAGAGAGAATGGAAGGAAAGAAAAGAAAAAGGACAAGGAAAGGAAAGAACTTAAAGGAAGGACAAAAAAGAGAACCCTTAAGGAGAGGAAGGTAAAAAGCAGGATGGTCCTACATCTAAGTAAAAGAAAAAAAAAAAAGGTTTGATTACAGAAAGTAACTTTGTAAGTTTTTGATTTGTTAAATGATGTGTAGATATGAGACAACCACAGCATATAACAGACAAGACTCTACAGACAAAAAACATGCTCACACTAATATTTGGGAATCATAGTTTGTGCTAAGTCAACATTTCTTTTTAAAAATCATTAATTATTGGAAGCAGTTGGTTTAAAAAGCCTCCTGATTTAAGTGTCTATTCTGAAAAACAATGTTAAAGAAATACTTTCTTCCAGACAAATCTTAATAAAGAGAATATTTTATGCTCAAAATAAGGAATTTTCCCAAGAAAGAGTATGCCTTTAAACATTTTCTATGCTTACGGATGTTTCAAGAAAAAAAATGCTTCTTTCTTTGTTGTTTGTTTGTTTTAAATATACTGTAGTTGATAAGAACAACTGTTTGGTGTATTTCTGATTTTTAAAAATACCCTGATTTCTCTCTTATTAATTTTGCAACTATGGTAATTAGTTTATTACCCTGAACATCAGTTTTCTCACCAGTTTTCTCATCTTTTTTTTTTAAGTTGAATATATGATACAAACAATGTTTAGTGTCTGGGACAAATGTTACACAAAATAAGTTAAGGGAGAAATATACCCTAATTATTAGTTAAGTGGAGAAAATGAAATACAAGTGTAAAATATAAACGCAACCTTTTTGAGAACGTGTCATCCTTACCCTTGAAATATGTTATATTGCCTCTAAAAGAGACATGAACACAAATAGTTGAAAAGCAGTGTATTTATAAATCAAATATTTACATTATTTCATATATGTAGCACCACACATTCCTTATATGGAGAAATATAAAAGAAAATATGTGATTTTTCTCATAGCAGGAATTTAGAGCAGAAATTTCCCACTGAATATGTGAATTAGCCATTTGGGAAAAAGGATATTAAAAAATAGGCAATCCGGGGTTTACAAGGGCCCTCTGAGACATTCTAAGACAACCATTCATTTGATATTTTAATCTCCTCAAAATCAACTTAGCCGAGAAGCCATTCCATCTATGTTTGAACACCTGTTGGGACAAGCGTCACCACATACTGCCTGCCAAGACTGTCCCCAAATCCCCATTATTTAAAGCTAATATTTGGCTCATATGGAGCCAAATACATTTACTTTAGCCTCGACTTATTAATCCTTGTGGACATGAAAGAGAGGAAAAATGCCTCTTGTCATAACAGACGTTAAATAAGCAAAGATGATTATTATGCTTCCCACTAACATCCATAACAAACAATGTGTACACACACACACACACACACACGCACACACAAGACTTGTTCTTCTTCCAGTGAAATACATAAGGACCAGAAACGTATGAGTTGACTGTGAAACTTTTTACCAAGGGCATCCTCTGTACAAGTTCCAAGGTGGGGCAGGGGTAGGGGACTCTATTGCTTGCAAGTGTAGACCCACTTATATATGAAAAAAGATACTCCATGTTGAGTTCTTGTAAAGTGCAGTTATCAATATGTCTATTCTGTCATATGACTTATTAATATGGATAAGTAAGTTTAATTCATACTTTTTTTCTGACACTTTAATGTTCTGTTTCTCCTCCCTCCTCTTCTCAAGTTGTTTTTTCTACACATAGTTCCAATATGTTGGAACTAACATATTTTAACTGGTTTTACTAAAACTCTTTGCCAAGATGTTGAGAGGACTGAGATTGCAAAATATTTACCTAGTTTTCTATCAGAATTTTATGATATACACAAATTTGTCAAGCACTTCTTCTGTAAGCTAAAAAGATACAATAATACAGAGTCACAGACATCTAAATACAATTTATTTTACTTTTATTTTGAAAGGAATGCATTTATAAGAAATTATTTTAATGTATTTGGGTCATATTTATTATTGGGAGAGTTGGACCAAAGCCATAAATATAGAAGATGTGTAGTTGAATAACACAGTCCTCTCAAGATACTCAGCCCCTAGGAGACAAAAGAATAACATTTACACAGAAGACATACTTCAAAGTATCAAAATAGCACATGGTTGAAGACATAAAGAGGAACATCTGACACAGGACACTGTCGATAGAGACATTGGTAAAGTGGAATAAGCAGTGAAAGTTTGAGAAAATGATGGTTACATCTTATGAATATCTTCTCTCTAATAACAAAGGCTACCTTAGAGCAGTGGTGAGTCACCTAATTGGAATATAGAGTAAAATGATAACAATTAAGATTATGTTAATAGTCTATAGAGCAGTGTGTTCAAAAGGCAGAGAATAAGACCAAAACAATAGATTTCCATCCCAAAAGATATTAACAATCAACAAAAGACTAACCAATGATATTTGTTTGTGATTTTCAGCATTTAGGGGCAGGTAAAAATTAAGGTCAAGACTATATAAGTGAAGGCAGAAATCTGTCTATAGAATCACATAAAATAATTAGGCTGTAGAAGGATAAACCACAGAATTTAAGGAGCACATAATGATCAAAATGTCAATTTAAGTATTTCATTTTAGAAGAAATCAAGTTATTGTACTTCCCACTCATTGGAAAGGAAAATACAGTGATACAAAGTATTCCTCAAAGTATAAAATGACCTCTTCCTCTATTTCACTGAATCTAAAATACACCCAAGTGTATGACAATGGCACACTTTTATTTCCAGCGCAAATAAGAAAAATAACACCTGCTATTATAGATGTAATGTAGGATGCCATAGGGAAATAGAAGAGGAGAACTTAGTCTCAGGATGAGTAAGGACTTCTTGTTGGGGGATTGATTCATGAGCCCAATCTCAAAAAACAAACACACAAACAAATAGGGGGAATGAATAAGGAATGGGAGGTGATGTTAATAAGTACAGAGGAAATGAGGGAGGATTAGAGGAAATGAAGGGGATGGTGTATGCTTGAAAAACTGCAAATAGTTTATTACTCATTCAGGATAGCTTTAATGTGGGGAGAGAGAGAGAGAGAGACAGAGAGAGACTATTAGCTGAAGAGGTTGGTGGGGACCAGACTCCTGTGTTCCAGGCTAAGACATCTGAACTGGATTTGATGGAAATTCAGGGAAAATATGTGATTAAAAAATAGGAAGAGTTGCATTAATGTGGAAGATGTTTTGAGTGGGGAAGAGTGAAATAAAAGACTGTTTTCCACTATGACAATAGTCCAGATGGAGATCACAAGGACCTCAGGCAAGATCACAGTAGTAGGAATAAAGAGGTTAAGAACAGATTTTAAAAACACTAAGAATTTACACTCACAGAGTCTATTCTATATTTAGCAAGTTTATCTTGAATATATCGATAATATTTTCGAGGACTGTAAGAGATCCTTTGCAGTTTGGAAATACCTTAATTGATTTTGAATAGCAATGAGTTTGGATTTAGGAAGAAAAGAGTAATGAGAATAATACAGATTTATGAACTATAATGTTTTGAAATACAATACTGCAGTTAAAACTGAAGTTTCACTAGGGTACATTACATATCCTTCAAGACAAACATTTTTAAAAATACTTAATTCACATAAAATTACATTATTTAATTTTTTAGGAATCTGGTGTCCAGATTGAACTAAAGGAAAAAAGCAAAGCTTAATCCTATGGGGAAGGCATCTGTGCAGTGAGAAACAGATTTTTCCACCCTGTACAAAAACTCTCTCAGGCTGGAATATTGAGCAGAAAGTTTTCTAAAAGGCACAAAATTTTAAACCTGGTTTAAGAAAGAGGCCATTAAAACAGAATATTAGAAATAAAACCCCCATGTTAAAGCATTCAAATAATCAGAAAATAGCCTCTGAAGTGCAAATAGAATAATATGATTGCAATAGATTATTGGAAATTAATTTATATTCTAAGCAACTCTGACTGTATCAGTTATATTTGAACAATGAAATTGAAGTGAATCATGTAGAAGTTACGGTTAATACCTGGTATAGATTCTATTTCATTTGTGTACTCTATGTAAGAAATGTAATTACATAAAAGGGAGCTGGTTCATTATTAAGAAATGACTTTTCCATCTGGGCCTGGGAATTATTTTACTAGGAAACAATAAAAATTTCCTACTAATGCATGTGTCAATTACTGCCATAATATCATAATAGAAATGGCAAATATTAAATGCTTATTTATTTTTTATCTTCTTTGATATAAAATGACTCAGACTGGAGATTTCATGAGATAAATAGAGTGGTGTTCTCAAATCGGATAGCAGATTGTCAATCGCTTCTGATAATGTAGTGTCATACTGAACCATATGAATTGCTATTTTTAATAGGTCATAAACTATGAAATATCATACTTCATATAGTTCTACTTTAAAATATGAGAAATTAATTTTACAAATCCCATATTAAAGTATTCCTAAACTACTTTTTAAGGGTTCTAGCATATTTCATATAGTATTGGATGACTTAAGTTGTACCTATTAATTATATTCACAACTCCCCTCTCTAACAAACCCAGAGAACCATCCTCATACATGAATAACTATTAGGTGGCAGTCAGGACACATGGAATAAGAATTGTTATTGCCTCAACATTCTTAGGGAAAACATTTAAATCAATAATATGGGTTTCCTCTTTGAAAACTATAAATTTCCTGAGTTTAAATATGAGAACAAAAAAGGAATCATAGTCTATCAATTGACATGAATGATGCAAAAAACTCCAGTTATAAACTGCACGTCTCAGATTAAAAAAAAAACCCTAAACAGTAATATAAACACTGATTTATGTCTCAGAAATGCTAACATCTTTCCTTCAACTGTTTGTTATTCTTGAAGTCATTCTCTCGCTGTTACCTTATCCAATCCATTATCTAGTTGATGATATTTTCTAATTATCTCAATCATCTTTCTATCTTCCATCACTAGTTGCTACATCAAGCCAAAGTTACTATGGTGTACAGCCTCCAAGGTGGCCCTCAGTGATCCCTGCCTGCCAGTGTTCACTCACTCGTATAATTCCTCTTGTCTGCCCCCCAATCCCTGCCTGACTGGGGGAGGAAGCTGTGACTTGCTTCTTAAGGACAGAATGTGGGGAAGCAACCTGTGTCAATCAACAGGTGAATGGATAAAGAAGATGTGATACACACACACACACACACACACAAAATGTACAATGGAATATTACTCAGCCATAAAAAAGAATGAAATGCCATCTGCAGCAACATGAGTAGACCTAGAGATGATCATACTAAGTGAAGTAAGTCAGACACAGAAAGACAAGTATATGATATCACTTACATGTGGAATCTAAAAAAATGATGCAAATGAACTTATTTACAAAGCAGAAACAGACTCACAGACACAGAAAACAAACGTGTTACCAAAGGGTAGAAAGGGGCAGCGAGGGATAAATTAGGAGTGTGGGATTAACATATACACACTACTATATATAAAATAGATAATCAACAAGGACCTACTGTATAGCTCAGAGAACTATATTCAATATCTTGTACTTCAGTTTCTTAACTAGCAATGAGGAATTCTTCATTAGCAATGTAAATAATATTTTATGTTATATTTATATATGACCCATAAGGTTATATTGAAGATTAAATGAGTTTATGCTTGGAAAGCACTTAGTTTTATGCTTATTACCGAGTAAATATTCAAAAACATTTTTAAAAGTGTTCAAAAATATAATTCAGTACAATGCAAAGTACTCCCACTTAGTCCCATAGTGTTAGGAGACTTAGAGCACTGAGGAGGGGCCTTCCCTTCAATTCTGATAAAAGAGTTGGGGGTAGAATTTGAACTGCATGTGTTGTATTGAGACCCAAGTTCTACCACTGAATAATCAGAGAAAGGCAGGGGCCAAATTGGAATCACTAAATGATTACTTCTGTGCATTTTATCTTCATGCACATTCATCTCAAGTGGAAAATCGCAGACCATGAACAGATTCTCCTTTGGAATAAAGATGGGAAAATACATCTAATCATGAAGGACTCTCTTTGATGGTCTTTGTATAGAGTGATTAATTCAAAATAGGCATAAGGGCTGGTAAAGGAAGAATGGAGTAAAGTGGTTCTCCTATATAAGCATCTAAATTTATTGGTATAGGACCTAGGTATGAGTAGTACTTTAATGTTTACAAGGTGATTTTAAGGTGAAGTTAGTTTTCAAAAGTTTGCATGAGTCTAGTTAACCCGAAGGGACCTTTAGAACAGAAGAAAAGGGTCTTTGAGATATATGAGAATTAAAAATTCATTCAACACTAAGTTTCCAAGATTCAAACTATCAAGATAGCCAATCTTCCTTGGAAATAGACACCATCTTTTTTTGTTTTCATTGGTGACTATTATGGCTATCTTCATTTTATTCACTCATAGAAGCACAATTATAAAGTCCTAAAGTTATAAAGTCTCAGTCATAAGTGAACCCATCATTCCTTTACAGTTGACCACAATTCACCAAAACAGAATTAGGCAGACCAGAAGTTTCCTTTGATATAATATTCTTTATTAACCCGTATCTTAATTATGGATTGAGAATCCACAGTGCTTATACATCTGTTTACATTACCACAAAGAACTACCATAAAATTCTATAAGTTATTTTGATGCTCTCATAAAAATGCAGAATCCATTAATCACTCATGTTATTGTGCTGACAGTATCGAAACTAATAGTGCTGGCCTTTCCACTTTTACTTAAATTGTAAACATCCAAAGGCAACCTACTGTGCCTGTTTAATGTAGTCTGTGTATAACAGCCATAGAAAATAATGGTTAATGAGTTTTTATTAACAATACACAAATCATGATAATTTGCTAGACATAAATTATATTATTCATGTCTCATTTAAGTCAATTAGAATAGCAAATATTCAAATATATATTTATATGCATATACTCTATCTTGTGAATCTATTGATTATAAAATGTTAATGTTCTCTAAAGTGTTAAAATAACCCTCAATAATAAAAAGAAAAACCTTTTAGTGGACACTTATGGATATTCAGAGATACTTATTTGTTTTGTCTCAATCACATGAAGCTGATTGATATGCTTTATTTTCATACAAAAAATGTGTCACTCTTATTTTATTTATTATTCACACTCTCAGAACAGTTTAAATTTTAACAATGCCCTATTCTATCTGTGTGTCTATTTATCTATCATCTATCCATCCATCTATTCTACCTATCTATGCATTTGAAGGTAAGCCACAGATGTTATGAACTTTACATCTAAATATTTCAGCATGCATCTCCTAAAAATGACAGACTTCTATATAATACAGCATTATTGTAACACTATATAAAATTGTTATTAAATAATATCATGTAATTGTATAGTCCCTACTTGTTTTCCAATTTATCCATGATTTTTTTTTTAACTACGAACTAATCAACCTTTATACCTTGCATTTGTTTGTATGACTTCTTAGGTTTTTTATTTTTTTCCTGTAGAAGAGCATCACTGCCTTTTAGTATGTGTTTTGAAGAATAGAGCATATGTCACTTGTCTTCTAGAATATTTTACATCCATATTTGCCTACTCTTTCTCATAATTAAATTTAAATTTACTTTTTTAGATAATATTACTATGCAGGTGATATTGTGCATCATATTAAGAGATACATGATATCAGTTTGTAATGACATGATTTTGCTTTATCTCTTTTTTAAAAACTTTAGTAACAATGTAATAGTTTCAGGTGTACAGCAAAGTGATTCAGTTATACATGTATCTATTCTTCTTCAAATTATTTTCTCATTTAGGTTGTTACATAATATTAGGCAGAGTTCCCTGTGCTGTGCAGTAGGTCCTTGTTGGTTATCCATTTTAAATATAGCAGCACTGCAACTAAGAAGTCCGCATGCCACAACTAAGTGCTGGCACAGCCAAAATAAATAAGTAAGTAAATAAATAAATAAATATTTAAGAAAATATAGCAGTGTGTACATGTCAATCCCAAACTCCCTGACTATCCCTTCTCCCCATTCTTACCCCAGTAAACGTAAGTTCCTTCTCTAAGTCTATATGAGTCTGTTTCTGTTTTGTAAGTTCATTTGTATCATTTCTTTTTAGATTCTGCTTATAAGCATTATCATATGATATTTCTCTTTCTCTGTCTGAATTATTTCACTCTATGACAATCTCTAGGTCCACCCATGTTCCTGCAAATGGCATTATTTCACTGTTTTTAATGGCTGAGTAATATTCCATTGTATA
Source organism: Stenella coeruleoalba (assembly GCF_951394435.1). Classification (NCBI taxonomy): domain Eukaryota; kingdom Metazoa; phylum Chordata; class Mammalia; order Artiodactyla; family Delphinidae; genus Stenella; species Stenella coeruleoalba. Next base: position 145,432,703 of record NC_137149.1, on the reverse strand, counting down.
TCTGGTCCATTCGGACCATGTTATTCTCAGGATATATGCTCAGGAGTGGGATTGCTGGGTCATATGGTAGCTCTATTTTCAGTTTTATAAGCAACCTCCATACTGTTCTTCATAGTGTCTGTACCAATTTGCATTCCCATCAACAGTGTAGGAGGTTTCCCTTCTCTCCACACCCTCTCCAGCACTTATTATTTGTAGATTTTTTGATGATAGCCATTTTGACTGGTGTGAGGTGATATCTCACTGTAGTTTTGATTTGCATTTCTCTAATAATTAGAGATGCTGAACATCTTTTCATGTGCCTCTTGGCCATCTGTATGTCTTCTTTGGAGAAATGTCTATTTAGGTCTTCTGCCCATTTTTTGATTGGGTTGTTTATTTTGATGATATTAAGCTGCATGAGCTATTTGTAAATTTTGGTTGTTTTATCTCTTAATTTAAATGGTGACTGCAATAGCTCATCATTCAATAGGCATATTATTTTTATCTCTGAACCAAAAAAGTAATCTGTATTGTAATATTTGAGTATGAATAGCCTGATGTTCAACAAACTTTCAGACCATCGATTAGATAGATCTATCTAATCTGTGATAGATTAAATCATGGGACAAGTATTCATTGCTTCTTCTGGGGTCTGTACTTGGTCATGTGGCTTACTTTGGCCACAGAGATGTCAATGGAGGTGATGAAATCACTCTCCAATATCCTTGCTCAGTTGGGCTTATGCTTTTGCACTCTTGCCTTTCACCATGAGAAGAATGTGACTGGCATTGTCCCTGATCCAGGTGAAAGAGAAACACATGAGATTGATCTGAACCCAATATGCAGCCTGGAGTAACTACAGGAAGAAGAAATAAATGTTCTTTGTACCTACTACAACATAAGACTGTATACGAATGGAATATAGCATACATTGATGATTTTTACTTGACTTAGTAACTTTGGGTCTTGAAAAATAATGATTCTCTAATTTTTTTTCCATCAATATTTATTAACTTGCCTTAAATAAATTTATCTCTCTCTCTCTCCTTGTTCTTTTTTTAAATGAGTCATTATGGATACAATATTTTTATTCAATAGGTTATAATTTATTTAGAGCATTATTCTTTTTAAAATTTAAATTATATCAAACTGTACAAGGGAATACCCTTAACACTATTATGTTCTTTGGACATGACCCTGTTGTCTCTGGGCACTTCTTTGCTTTCTGTAATAAGAGCATATTCAATGCTGCCCAGATGTGGGATCACCCATTTCTCAAGGATCTCTTATCCAAGTTAGTGGGGAATGGTACTGAAAAATCAAGATGTGGGCTGTATGTTATTTTCAGTCTTACTCTAAGTGATTGCTTCTAGTCCTATTGGAAAGCTAAGGAATATATATATATATATATATATATATATATATTCAATTCATGATTTCATATAAAGACCTCAAATGCAAACCGACATTATGCATTTTTTATATCTAAGGCCAAACTTTTTCTAGAGAAATATACTTCAGTTATTTCCAACCAAAAAAAGAAAGAAAGAAGAACATTTAAGGAGCTGAATACATTATCAAGAGGCAGATGGATTTAAAAACAAACATTGGGAAAGAAGAAGCAGCTGCTTAAGACCAAAGAACAAATGACAAGTTATATCCACAGGCACCTGTTCTTTTGTTTTCTTTATTCCTAAACATGGCAGTTTTTTTCCCTCCCATTTGTCTCTTTCTTTGCTCATCATAACTCTCTCCCTACATTTTCATCTTCTCTATCTTCTCTTTTTTTCCTTATAGTCTTCAGTTTAATTTTTGTCTCTCATTTGTCATCTGTATCATGTGGAAATCAGAGAAAAGTGAGTGGTATTTTTATACTCTAGCTTTTTCTCTAAATTTATCTATTCAAGACACCAATCCCTTCTCTTAAAAAAAGAAGCATAAAAGGAATTTAATAATAAGCACAACATGGTTGTACTTTCTTCAAGTAATTTTTGCAAAACTTAGCATGTATAAAATCTTTGCTCCTTTTTTCTGCCAAAAGCAAAAAAAACGAAAAACACTTTATAGTTCTAAGATACATATTTTCTGAAAAGTCAGTATAGGAAAAGATTTGATGAGAGAACCAACATGTGTTACCTCTTTACTAAAATACAGATATAAAATCCTAGCTTCCTCAATTGAAATTCGCTATCGTGCACAGCACACATTTTAAACCAGAAGTTAGATCCATTAAAAGATAATGAAAATGCTTTACTGTTACAATGATCATTTTGCATTTTATAGTGTTTCCAGTAAGAAATCAGAGTAGTGTAAAGACTTCCAGAGATTACCTAGCAAAGCTCTTTGCCTTTTGATATACTACAACAAAAAAATGTAAAACTTTCATACTCTCGGGACATTGTTTAATTCAGAATTATTTATTTAATTCAGGAAGTGTAGGTAACTGTTACCAAATACCGCTTATAATATATATATATATATATATAAAATATTTTCCCCATATTTTCTTTCTTTACTCCAGTGATATGCCATTATACTTCTTGTTATTTCCACAATGACATGTAATTACAGTCTCACTTCAGAGCACGTGACTAGTTCACCCTGATAATACTTTGTAGCAAATATAGGTTTGGATTTCTCCCTTTCAGTTCTTTGGAATTGATCTTCAACTTGGTATTTTAGTGTTTGGATATATTCTTTACCTTGAAAAGGTATGGAAACTTTGAATTCTTGACGTTAAAATAATCTATTAATTAATATGCCCTTTAAATGCATATATTTAAATTGAACATTTATATAACAATGGTGAATGAAATTGATTTACATAAAAATCTATAGAGACCTAAAAGTTGTTATGATTTTTGCACACCTCTTTCTCTTAGAATATAAGGTGTTTGCAAGTAGGGAATGAAACCCATCACAGTTGTAACCTTAGTGTTTACCGAAGATCATGGTATTTGTAAAACTTTAAAAACATTTGTTTAAAGAATAAATAGTGAAAGAAGCTAGAGGAATAAATGTATGGATTAATTGAGTTTTTAAAATTAATAATTGGGGGATTTCAGAATTGTTTCCAATGTGGAAGCATCTTTAAATCTTAGTTCCTAGAATGAGATGACTGCATGGAGAGTGGAAGCCAGATTTTTCACCTCAAAAGCTTTCTGAAAAGTAAGCATGAGGTGATGGAGACACAGAACACAGGAAGAAGGGTGGCTGCAGGTACCGTGCATTCACGGCTTCAGTCTGCCTTTAGCTGTTCCTGTTTAAATAACTGCTGAAAACAAGAGTCAGATTTAATTAACACTAGGAATCTGGGGAACTTAACCACAGATCAGTCAATCATCTGTCAAAAATCAGAAGTTTTGACAGATGACTCCTAAAACTATGATATTTGAAAACTACAAGTTATGAAATTGGCTTTGATGCCCAAGGGAAGGAGGAACCTAAACCTGCAGTGATTCCGGGGAAGACACACATCCCACACCTAGTTTTTCCTTATTAAATCTAATCCGTTAACTGTCATGTAGAGGAAACCTAATTTAAAAACAATCCCAATTCCTTTTTTATTACTTATATCTTTCTATGTTATGGCTCACAGAGGTTTTGTTGTGGCAATGATTGTTTTTATTTGTGTTCACAAAAACTTCTTAATCCAAATGAATGTATCTCTTCTGGTGGGTTTTTGGAAACAGTAACAAAGCAGTGAGAAAGATATTTTGGGATGGTAGGGAAAGGAGAAAAACTTTCTAAATACAAGAGTAGGCTTATAATTCTTAAGGAACAGTTTAAATACTATATAAAATGAGACTTCAGTGAGTTAACCAAGCCTAATAGAGGAAGTCAGAGTTAGGAGGGTTATTCCTACTCAAGGGCTCCAACAGATTCTAATTGCAGGCTTACAGATCTCAGTGAAGGACTTCATACCAGAGCACACCATCAATTTAATGACCCCGGTGCAAGAGACTGGCAACGTTCAGCTGGGCTTTGAGAGATCAGTAAGGGTCAAACTACCAATCAAAATAAAATTTAGGGTTTTCCTAGTTCAACTTCATCATTTTACAGACTCAAAAAGTGAATCTCAGAGACGTAAAGAAACTTACTCTATTTCAGTTTGAAATTTTAAACTAAAGGTACAAAGAGGGTACTATAAATTTTGTTGAGACTACTTGACTGAATTAAAAACCACTAAAAGAGCAACTTAGGAAACTCATGAGAGTTGAAAGATGCTTCCAGTATCAGATAAACTGTAGCGTTTCTTTGATTTCACAAAATTGGAACAGTAAATAGAATTTAGAGAAAGTACAGAGGTTTGGTCTCATGAGGTAATTAGTAAGATTTCGCTATTTGCATAGCCTAGGAACCACAAAACATGGGGTTTAAAATAAGGAAATCACAGGTAGCCAAGCAGACAAAGGCAATCCCATTGTATTTCAGTTAACAGAATCACTGAAAACAGAAGATGGATCATTACAAAAGGTGATACAGAGCAAAACAACAACAAAAAATCCAGAATATGTGTAAATAAATTATAGTGACAGTCAATCCTTCTCAAAGACATGCTAAATCTCAAAAAGAAGAAAATTCTATAGAATATAAAGCTTGAAAATTATTTATCAATTAAAAACTGACATATTATAACTTTCAGTGGAAGCTAGTTGGCTTTATTAAAATATGAGAAACACCCAGGAAGACAAACTCCTTCACTGCGTACACTTTTACGATTAACAAAACCAGGACTATGATGAAAATATTGAAACTTTGTTTCCATATATACATCTGACATTTTATGACAAAGAGGTTATTTCTTAGACATTTTATTTTTTTCCCTTTTCTGGCGATTTATTTTAAATTAAATGATGTAAAATGCTAAGTCAGTTTAAAGTTGCAGCAGAACTAATTCAAATAATGAAATAACCCCTTACAGCAAGTCTTTGAATCATTAGAGGATTTTCAGATAATTTCTTGTGAATGCAAACAAGATAATCATACAAGTGCACATATCAAGTAGCCCTTTCTTCAAACACTAATGGTCATGCATATTCAACAGAATGCAAATATTGACTTTTCTGATAGATTGGATCAGATTGAAAAGTGTCTGATAGGAAAGTATAATCATTTTGTGGAATGTGGCAATGACCTTCATGCTCCCAATGCCAAGGATGTATTCCACTTGAATCTCTGATTCTGCTAACCTTTAAACAGTTTCCACAACTTGAGAAATAAAATAGACATCTGGGAAAGGGCAGTCTTTGCCAGTACAATAAAGCCTTGGAAGAAATAAACAGGCCTCGTGTCTCATGATGTTTCTCAGGAGACCCAGACCAACAAAGCCTAAGGTTGCAACTGATTTCTCAAAAAGACAAACCAGCACATGAAAATCTTCCTCCCTCTGAAAAAACTGGGGAGAGAATAGAAAAGGTCAGCTGAATAATCAATATATTCTGGAAATATAATACTGAAATTAGCTTGAAGTATTTAATGTTTCAAGGACAAAAATATCCTAGTACCTTTCAACCAAGATACTGTTAAAAATATTACAACAGGTTTTACATTTATTGAACATAGACTGATGATGCTCCAAATACAAGTTAAAGCACAGCCATAGGATCAAAAACTTAAAAAAATATGGCTAACTATATATTGACTTTTATACATGTACTCTAATAACTTAAAAACGAATGCTACCTTACTGAAATATTAAATGCATTAGATAGTGATGTCAGTCTAATGTCAAAAGGTTACAAACTGCATGATTTCATTCATATGTCACTCTGGAAAAGGTGAAAGTATATGGACAGAAATCAGATCAGCAGGGAAGGTTTGACTGTGGAGGAAAAGCATTAGGGAGTATTACTGGTTGATTGATGGATCTGTCTAGTATCTTGATTTTGGTAGTAATTACAAAATGCTAAACAGGTCTTAAAACTCATAGGTCTGTGGGTTTTCTATTCTGTTCCATTGATCTATATTTCTGTTTTTGTGCCAGTACAATACTGTTTTGATTACTGTAGCTTTGTAGTATAGTCTGAAGTCAGGGAGTCTGATTCCTCCAGCTTTGTTTTTCTTTCTCAAGATTGCTTTAGCTATTCAGTGTTTCGTGCTTCCATACAAATTGGAAATTTTTTTGTTCTAGTTCTGTGAAAAACACCATTGGTAATTTGATAGGAATTGCACTGAATGTGTAGATTGCGTTGGGTAGTATAATAATTTTCACAGTATTGATTCTTCCAGGCAAAGAACATGGTATATCTCTCCAGCTGTTTGTGTCATCTTTGATTTCTTTCATCAGTATCTTACAGTTTTCTGCGTACAGGTTTTTGCCTCCTTAGGTAGGTTTATTCCTAGGTATTTTATTTTCTTTGTTGCAGTGGTAAATGGGATTGTTTCCTTAACACCTATGTTCACCTAATCTATGATAAAGGAGGTAAGAATATACAAAGGAGAAAACACAGCCTCTTCAATAAGTGGTGCTGGGAAAACTGGACAGCTACATGTCAAAGAACGAAATTAGAACACTCCCTAACACCATAAACAAAAATAAATCCAAAATGGATTAAGGACCTAAATGTAAGGCCAGAAACTATAAAACTCTTAGAGGAAAACATAGGCAGAACACCCTTTGATGTAAATTGCAGCAAGATCTATTTTGACCTACCTCCTAGAGTAATGAGAATAAAACCAAAAATAAACAAATGGGACCTACTTCAATTTAAAAGCTTTTGCAGAGCAAGGGAAACCATAAACAAGATGAAAAGACAGCCCCCAGAATGGGAGAAAATATTTCCAAATGAAGGAACAGACAAAGGATTAATCTCCAAAATATAGAAACAACTCATGCAGCTCAATATCAAAAAAACAAATAACCCAATCCAAAAATGGTTAGAAGACCTAAATAGACATTTCTCCAAAGAAGACATACAGGTGGCCAAGAGGCTCATGAAAAGATGTTCAACATCACTAATTATTAGAGAAATGCAAATCAAAACTACAATGAAGTATCACCTCACACCGGTCAGAATAGCCATCATCAAAAATTCTACAAAAAATAAATGCTGGAAAGGGTGTGGAGAAAAGGTAACCCTCCTGCACTGTGGGTGGGAATGTAAATTGATAGAGCCACTATGGAGAACAGTATTGAGGTTCCTTAGAAAACTAAAAATAGAACTACCATATGACCCAGCAATCCCACGACTGGGCATTTACCCAGAGAAAACCATAATTCAAAAAGATACATGCACCCCAATGTTCATAGCAGCACAATTTACAACAACCAGAACACGGAAGCAACCTAAATGTCCATCAACAGAGAAATGGATAAAGAAGACATAGTACATATATACAATGGAATATTACTCAGCCATAAAAAGGAACCAAATTGGTCATTTGTAGAGAGATGTGGATGGACCTAGAGACTGTCATACAGAGTGAAGTAAGTCAGGAAGAGAAAAACAAATATCACATATTAATGCATGAGTGTGGAATCTAGAAAAATGGTATAGATGATCTTATTTGCAAAGCAAAAACAGAGACACAGACTTAGAGAACCAATGTATTGATCCCTAGGGGGAAAGGGGTGGGGGGGTGAGAGGAATTGGGAGATTGGGATTGACATATATACACTATTGATATTATGTATGAAATAGATAACTAATGAGAACCTACTGTATAGCACAAGGAACTCTACTCAATGCTCTGTGGTGACCTAAATGGAAAGGAAATCCAAAAAAAAAAGGGGATATAAGTATACACATAGTTGAGATACTTTGCTGTACAGTAGAAGCTAACACAACATTGTAAAGCAACTATACTCCAATAAAAATTAATTTAAAAAATAAAAGTTATAAACAACAACAAAAAACTCATAGATCTGTGCATGAAAATAAGAAATAAAAAATTTCACATATAAGTGTGTGGATAGAGATATAGAAATAGGTAAAGGGATTGATATAAAAGTATATAGATATTTATTCATATATCTCTTGATTATGTGGATAATGGTTGTATGTGTCAATATGTTGTCAAGCTCACGGGACAAAACCTGCCCCCAGATGTTTACAGTAGCTTTATTCATAATTGCCAAAACTTGGAAGTAACCATTATGTCCTTCAGTAGTAGGTGAATGGACAAATAAACTGTGGTCCATCCAGACAATGGAATATTATTCAGCGCTAAGAAGAAATAAAATATAAAGCCATGAAAATACATGGAGGAATTTAAATGCATGTAACTAAGTAAAAGAAGTCAATCTGAAAAGCCTAGGTACTGTGTGATTCTAACCATACAAACCTGGAAAAGGCAAAACTATGGAGACACTAAAAAGGTTAGTAGTGGTCAAGGGTTAGAGGCGAGGGAAGAATGAATAGGCAGGAATGAATGCAAAGGAATTTTAGGGCAGTGAAAATACTCTCTACAATACTATAAAGGTAGATACATATAATAATAATTTTTGAAATCTTATACAACCCCTATAATTGAATTATACCTCAATAAACAGTTAAAAGTCATTTTAAATAAATGTAGATATACAGGAAATAACTTTGGAGAAGCTACTTCCATAATTTTAAATTAAAGCCAAATTTAAATATTCAAAATAAAACAAGGTAAACTTCAGATGCTACACAGTCTAGTGGATTGTATTCAAAGTAGTGAGGCTGAGTCCATGTTTAGTCAAGTCTGTTTTAAGAATTTAGGCTATATGATCAATATTAAAGCAGTTTCTATGTGACTGTCATATCACGATAAGAATTTAACATGTTGGATTTGGGGCAAGAAAGATATATTGGATTATATACAAAATTGCCTTCTTTATGAAAACACTCTTAAAAGTACTTAATTTTGTTTATTTTATTTATTTATTTATTTTGCGGTACACGGGCCTCTCACTGTTGTGGTCTCTCCCATTGCGGAGCACAGGCTCCGGACACGCAGGCTCAGCAGCCATGGCTCACGGGCCTAGCCACTCCGCGGCATGTGGGATCTTCCCGGACAGGGGCATGAACCCGTGTCCCCTGCATTGGCAGGCGGACTCTCAACCACTGCACCTCCAGGGAAGCCCAATTTTGTTTATTTTTTTTTATTCTTTTGATGCATTTTCAAAGAAAATGATATTGTAAAATCATGATCAATAAAGTTACTTAAATTTTAAACACTTTTAAATATGAATAAATTATTAACACGACCTTGTTATGAAATATGTATAATAAAAATGTGTTAATATAGTAAATAAAATGTAATAAAATATACCAATACTTCTTCTTTTGTAATTTTAACATTAATTCACGTACATATAAATTATATTATCATTATGTAAATTTCTTTCTTTTCCAACTCATTAAGAAATATAGGGAGAAATACAGATAGATATGAAAATTCATAGGATGATATGATAGGTACTACACTGAAAGGCTATTTAGTTTTTAGCTTAAAGTATAATCTTATTCTTTTCCTGAGTAAACATTTTAAACTTAATGCCCTATGAATCATCATAACCTTAGTCGAAAATGAATTGAATAACACACTCACTCCTGAACATTTTCCAGTGAATGAAATATGTGAGACACGACACACAAAGTTTTAAAATTGAATCATAGCTAACAAATAATTATTCTCTCTAGCTAGGTGTTAGATGTACATGCCCAAACTTGCTGTCTTCACTCACCTGGAGATCAGAATATAGCAGCTACTAGCAGGATGTTAGCAATGGAATCCCAGAAGTGAGTGAATAGAAATAGACTTTGTAAAAAAAAAAAAAATTCTCTAGATGTGGCTCAAGTTGCCAACACTGATTTCCCAACAAAATTTATTACACTGTTACTGATTTGGAAATACCACCAAGGCACAAAAATAAAAGGGCTATTAATATATTCAAATTGGAAATACCATGTTTTGATTTCATATAATTTTATCTTAATGTAAATTAATTCACATAATGTATTGTTTTCTCTCATATCTACTGAATAACCAATGCCAATTCATAACGTGCATCTAATTTTGTACCCAGGATACTTGAGCTTTGGGAAAGCAGAAAAACTGAGCTCCTGGAGAACTAGCAGTATCCAAGTTGTGAACCTATTTTGGTGGTTCCATCATGAACCATCCTCAACTCTGCATGTTCTTTCTCTTACTTAGTTCAATATTTCTGTCGGAAGATAATTATTTGTAGAAACTTTTTTCATGTATTCTATCAAATATTTTAAGATAGAAGTACAAGTCAAGCTCCTGCATTATTAACTCATTAAAAATATTTATCAAAGATCTACTACATACTAATATTCTATAGATAGGGCATACAGAAGCGACCCAAAAAGATGGAAACCCTGTCCTCACGTAACTCACATTTTAGTGAAGGAAGCGGACATGAACAGGATAAACAAATAAAAGATATAGTTTGCTAAAAGTTTATAAGGCCACAACAAAAGAGAAAGCAGGGTTAGAGGAGAGGAAGTACTAGAATGGGAAGTTTCAGTTTTTAATAGAAGGGTCAGAGTAGACCTCATGGAGAAGTTGGCCTTTAAGCATGGACAGACATCAATGATATAAAAGAATAAACCATGTGGACAAGTAAGGAAGTAAAGAAGAGTGTTTCAGAAAGAGGCAGAATGGAGTGCAAAGACCCCAGGAAGAGACTGTCTGATATGTTTTTGCTCAAGAAGCAGCAAGGGGGGTGAGGCAGAAGCAACATGAGTGAAAAGAAAGTGATACTGGCTGAGGTCAGAGATGTAGAGGCAGGAACACATTTCACAGGGCCATGTGAGTAATTTTAGGTCTTTGGCCTTTAGGCTGGTAGAGATCCATAAGAGTGGTTTGAGCAGAGTGACTCTATAGGAATCCTTCTGGCTGCTGGACTGAGAAGAGTTTGAAGGGAAGAAAATGCAGGCAGGTAGTGAGTAATTGGGATAAACTTCTAAGCAGAGATACAAAAGCAGTGAAACAGAGGTGTGGGGCATCTTAGAGCTTTGATATGGAGAGAGTGACCTAGTGAAAGAGAGGATTCAAAGTTGATGCAAGATTTGACTGAGCACATGGAAGGAAGGAGAAGCAAATTGAGAAGATGAAGAGACCAAGAGAAGGAAGAAGTATTCTGGGTTGGACAGGATAAGTTTGAGATGTCTTAGGTATTCATGTATAGATATGTTTCAATATGTCTCACAGTGTGTGTGTGTGTGTGTGTGTGTGTGTGTGTGTGTGTTGTTTTCTTTTGTTTTCTAGAAATAAGGCATTATGATGCCTTATGTGATATCAGGTGGTGTCTCTATGGCTTGAACGTCAAATGTAAACCAAGATTTCAAAAAAATTGTCAATAATTATTTTTTCAATAATTCAGTGATGTGGTTGATGTAAAACTTGAAAAAAAAGTCATGACACTTATATAAATGAACTCATTTCCAAAGGCTCTTGGTAGATTATGCTTCAAAAAAAAGAAAATTGAATGGTTTATGAGTTAACTTTATTACTGAATACAACAATATCAACTAAAAAGGAACAAGAAAAATTATGTAAGTTGCATATGAGGCATTTGATAAATTGTGTGATTTCTTTGAAAAATTATAATATAATTTATAACTGGGAAACAGTGTCCTTTTCAAAAGTATGAAATGAATTTTACCTTTGCATATGTTTTAATCATAATGAAAATTACTCAAAAGTAAATGGAAAAACAGTATACATTTTTTTTTTTGCTCTTGGTGTATACAGAAATCGAAGACTTTAAAGCTGTGTGATTACAGGACCTTCTCACACCTTATTACAGGCTCACAAAAGAAGAACTCTTTTCAAGGAATCTGGCTTTTGAATTAAGAATACTCTACCAAGTGACCCAGCAATCCCACTACTGGGCATATACCCAGAGAAAACCATAATTCAAAAAGACACATGCACCCCAATGTTCACTGCAGCACTATTTAAGATAGCCAGGATATGGAAGCAACCTAAATGTCCATCAACAGAGGAATGGATAAAGAAGACATGGTAAATATATACAATGGAATATTACTCGGCCATAAACAGGAATGAAATTGGGTCAATTGTAGAGACACAGATGGACCTAGCGACTGTCATACAGAGTGAAGTAAGTCAGAAAGAGAAAAACAAATACTGTATATTAACGCATATATGTGGAATCTGAAAAACTGGTATAGACAATCTTATTTACAAAGCAGAAATAGAGACACAGATGTAGAGAACAAACATATGGATACAAAGGGGAACGGGGGGGGTGGGATGAATTAGGAGATTGGGATTGACATATATACACTACTGATACTATGTATAAAAGAGACAACTAATGAGAACCTGCTGTATAGCACAGGGAACTCTACTCAGTGCTCTGTGGTGACCTAAATGAGAAGGAAATCCAAAAAAGAGAGGATATATGTATACATACAGCTGATTCACTTTGCTGTGCAGTATAGACTAACACAATAGTGTAAAGCAACTATACTCCAATAAAAATTTAAAAAAAAAAGAAACTAGAGAAATAAACCAGAAAAAAAAAAGGTATGCTTACACTATACTGTAATGTATTAAATGTGCAATAGGAGAACTTCCCAGGTGATCCAGTGGTTAAGAATCCGCCTTCCAATGCAGGGGGTGAGGGTTCAATCCTTGGTTGGGGCACTAAGATCCCACAGGTCGTGGAGCAACTGAGCCTGCAAACTGCAACTACTGAGCCTGAGCCCTCTGGAGCCCGTGCGCCACAACTAGAGAGACTGTGTGCTGCAGCTACTGAGCCCACGTGCTCTGGAGCCCATGCACCACAACTAGAGAGAAGCCCACATGCCACAACTAGAGAAGCCTACATGCTGCAACAAAAGATCCTGCATGCTGCAACAAAGATCCTGTGTGCCACAACTAAGACTCAATGAAGACAAATAAATAAATATTTAAAAAAAAAAAGAATACCTTAATGGAATGCCTTTTTGTGGCAAGGTGGGGAGAAGTAGTGAATAAAACTAACACTAAATTTATTTTCACCTGATTTTTGGTTTCTGTGAACATGTATGTGTGTGTGTGTGCATGGTATGCACATGCCTATGTGTAAGACAGTTGTTTTACTTGGAATATATAATTGATTCAAATATTAACAATTTGTGTAATAAGATTACAGGTTATTAAACGTGGCCAAGATAGTGGAGTAGGAAGACCCTGAGTTCCCCTCTCCCATGGGCACACCAAAATTACAACAATTTACAGAGCAACTATCTACGAAAATGACATGAAGGCCAGCAGAAAACACTTTCCACAACCAAAGGTATAAAGAAGGAATGACAAAGAGATGGGTGGGAGTGTCAGAGACTACATATAGACCACCCACAGGTAGACAGCCCACAAACAGACAGGAGGATAATCACAACTGCAGAGATTCTCCTCAAGGAGAAAGGGGTCCGAGCCCCACATCAGGCTCCATGGCTTAGGGAACCTGCAATCAGGAAGCATATCTGGCTTTGAAGACCAGTGTTGCTTGTGCATGGGAGCTGGGGGGCTGTAGGAAACAGAGACATTGCTCTTAAAGGGTGCACTAAAAATCTCATATGCTCCAAGTCAGACTGCAGAGGCTGTAATTTGAAAGGAACCTGGGTCAGACACACTGGTTGATCTTGGAGAGCTTCCCAGAGAAGCAGGAGACAATTGGGATGCTACCTGAGGGCACAGACTCTGGAGGCAGCCGTTTTATGGAGCTCCTTCTTCCACGAGGACAGTGGTGCTGGCAAGCACCATTTTGGAGTCCTTCCTGTAGCCTATTAGTGTCTGGGGATCAGCGGCCCAACAGTGATCTATATCAGCCTAGGGACCTCAAGGACCCTGCTGCCAGCCATGCTAGGACCCAGCCATGCCCACCAGTGGCCAGCACCAGCTCTGGGACTCCCTACGCTACACAGCCAACCATGCCAGGACTAGGCCCCATCCACCAATGGGCTGGCAGCCACCAAAGACGGCAGGGCTGAAAGTCAACCAGACCAGTATGCTCACCTTCCTCAGCCCCACCACAACAGAATGGCCCACACAGTCCATGTGAAGGGCACCCCTAGAGCATATAGCTCTCAGGATCAGAGGGGAGAGTGTTGCTATGCCCCAAAGGACATATCCAAAACAAGGTTACTTCACTACGATTGATTGGGAAACATAACCAACCTATCTGATACATAGAAACAAACATAATGAGTTAGGAAAAATAAGAAGAAAGAGGAATATTCTCCAAATGAAGGAATAAGACAAGACTGCAGAAAAAATAAATAAACAAAGAAGGGATAAGCAACCTACCTGATAAAGAGTTCAAGCAAGTGACCATAAAGTTGCTTAACAAACTTGGCAGAAGAATGGATGAACACAGGAGAATTTTAATAAAGATTTTAAAAATATAATGAAAAACCAAATAGAGCTGAAGAAGAGAGTAACATAAATTTAAAAAATACACTAGAAGAAATCAACAGTAGACAAGATGGTACAGAGGAATGGATCAGTAAACTGGAAGACAAATTAGTAGATATCACCCAAACTGAACAGAAGGAGAAAAAATAACTTTAAAAAATGAGGATAGCTTAAGAGACCTCGTGATGACATCAAACATGCTAACATTTGCATTATAGGGGTCCCAGAAGTAGAAGAGAAAAGAAGAAAACGGGAGAGAATTTATTTGAAAAAATAAAAACTTCCTTAACCTGGGGAAGGAAATAGACATCAGTTTCAGGAAGCACAGAGAGTCCCAAAGAAGATGAACACAAAGAGGACCACAACAAGACACATTATAATTTAAATGGCAGAAATTATAAAGAAAGAGAGAATATTAAAAGTAGCAAGAGAAATTCAACTACACACTTAAAAGGGAACGCTCTGACTTTGCAGAAAATTTGCAGGCCATAAGGGATTTTAATAACATAGCCAAAATGATGAAAGAAAAAACCTTCAGCCAGGAATACTGTATGTGGCAAGGCTATCATTCAGATTTGACAGAGAAATAAAGAGTTTTACAGACAAGCAGAAGCTAAGAGTTCAGTGCCACTCAACTGGACTTACAAGAAATGTTAAAGGGACCTTCCTAAGTGGAATAAAAAGACCACAATTTTAATGCTCCAATCAAAATACATAGAGTGGCTGAAGGAATTAAAACAAAAACAAGACTCATATTTATGCTGCCTACAGGAGACTCCCTTCAGCTCTAAAGACGCACAGACTGAAAGTGATAGGATGGAAAATAATATTCTGTGCAAATGGAAATGAAAAGAAAGCTGGGGAAACAATATTTATATTAGACAAAACAGAATTTAAAACAAAGACTTTAATAAGGAAAAAAGATGGACATTACATAATGATAAAGGGACTAATCCAAAAAGAGAATATAACATAAGTATAAATGCACCCAAAATAGGAACACCTAATTACATAAAGCAAAACTTAACAATAATATAATGAGAAACTGACAGTAACAGAATAATAATAAGGGACTTTTAACACTCTACTTACATCAATGGACAGATCAACTAGACCAAAAATCAATAAGGAATAACTGGCCTTAAGCACACATTATACAAAAGGTACTAAATAAATACATACAGGACATTATACCCCCCAACAGAAGAATACACATTCTTTTCAAGTGCACATGAAACACTGTCCAGGATAGATCACATCCTGGGCCACAATACACGTCTTGGTAAACTTAAAAAGACTGAAATCATATCAAGCATCTAATCTGACCACAATGGTATGAGACTAGAAATCAATTCAAGGAAAAAAAACTGCAGAAAAGGCAAACACAAAGAGGGTTAACCATATGCTAATAAACAACCAGTGGGTCAAGAAGAAATCAAAGGAAACATTTAAAAAATAACCAGAGACAAATGAAAATGGAAACATAATGATCCAAAATCTATGGGATGCAGCAAAAATAGTTCTAAGAGGGAAGTATATAGTGACACAAGCCTACCTCAGGAAACAACAAAAAAAATCTTAAGTAAAAAATCTAACCTTACAGCTAAAGGAACTATAAAAAGAACAAAGCCCAAAGGTAGTAAAAGGAAAAAGATAATAAATATCAGAGCAGAAATAAATGAAATAGAGAAAAAATAGTCTATCAATGAAACTAACAACTGTTACAAAAAAACAAAAACAAAATTTATAAGCCTTTAGCCAGACTTACCCAGAAAAAAAGACAGATGGTCCAAATCAATAAAATCAAATGAAAAGAAGTTAAACACACAGAAATCTAAAGGATTATAAGTGATTTCTGTGAACAATTATACACCAAAAAGTAGATAGCCTAGAAGAAACGGATAAATTCCTAGAAAAATACAATGAAGAATGAATCAAGAAGAAATAGAAAACATGTACAGATTACCAGTAATAAAGTGAAATCAATAATAAAAAACATCCCAACAAACAAAAGCCTAGGATCTGATGGCTTAATAAGTTAATACTATAAAATACTTAAAGAAAAGTTAACATCTGTCTTTCCCAAAGTATTCCAAAAAGTTCAAGAGGAGGGAACACTTCCAAACTCATTTTATGAGGCGAACATCATCATGATACTAAAAAAAGACAAAGACACCATAAAAAAAAATAGGCCAACATCATTGATAAACATAGATGCAAAAATCCTCAACAAAATATCAGCAAACTTAATTCAATACTACATTAAAAGGGTCATACAACATGAGCAAGTATGAGTTATCACAGGGATGTAAATATTTGCAAATCAAACAACATGATATACCATATTAGCAAATTTAAGAATAAAAATCGTATGATCATGTCAACAGTTGCAGAGAAAGCTTTTGACAAAATTCAACATACATTTATGATAAAAACTCTCAGCAAAGTGAGTATAGAGGAATTATACCTCAACTTAATAAAGGCCACATATGTCAAACCTACAGCTAATATCATACTCAATGATGAAAAGCTGATGGAATTTCCTCTAATATCAGAAACAAGACAAGGATGCCCACTCTCCTCACTTTTATTCAGCACAGGACTGGAAGTCTTAGCAACAGAAATCAGTCAAGGAAAAGAAATAAAAGGAACGCAATTTGAAAAGACAGATGTAAAACCATGTCTCTTTACAGATGACATGAAACTATGTATAGAAAATTCCTATGGCACC
Source organism: Stenella coeruleoalba (assembly GCF_951394435.1). NCBI lineage: Eukaryota > Metazoa > Chordata > Mammalia > Artiodactyla > Delphinidae > Stenella > Stenella coeruleoalba. The sequence continues at coordinate 145,415,623 of NC_137149.1, read as the reverse complement.
AGCAAAATACTATTAGAACTAATACATAAATTCACTAAAGTTGCAGGATACAACATTAATGTACAGAAATCTGTTCATTTCCATACACCAACAATGTTACCAAAAAGAAATTAAGAAAACAATTCCATTTACAATTGCATCAAAAAAGATAAATTACATAGGGATAAATCCAGCCAAGGAGGTAAAACACTTGAATTCATAAAACTACTACCATATTGGTAAAATAAATTGAAGATGACACAAATAAATGGAAAGATATACTAAGCTCATGGATTGGAAGAATTAATATTGTTCAAATGATCTTAATCCCCAAGGCAATCTACATATTCAAAGCATGTCCTATCAAACTTCCAAAGGAAATTTTCACAGAACTAGAATGAAGAATTTTAAAATAGGTATGGGAACAAAAAGAGCCTGAGTAGCCAAAACAATATTGAGAAAGACCAAAAACTTGAGGTGTCACGATTTTCTAACTTCAGACTATACTACAGAGCTACAGTAGTCAAAACAGTATGATACTGGCACAAAAACAGACACATAGATCAATGGAACAGAATAGTGAGACCAGAAATGAACCACACTTAGACTGCAAACTAATTTATGACAAAGGAGGGAGGAATATACAATGAGGAAAAGGCAGTCTCTTTGATAAGTTGTGTTGGAACACTGGACAGCTATATATAAAAGAATCAAACTGGACTATTTCCTCACACCATATATAACAGTAAATTCAAAACGGCTTAAACACTTAAATGTAAGACCTGAAATCATAAAACTCCTAGGAGAAAACATAGGCAGTACACTCTTTGACATCAGTCTTAGCAATATTATTTTGGATATGCCTCCTCAGGCAAGGAAAATAAAAGTAAAAATAAAAAATTGGGACCTGGGCTTCCCTGGTGGTGCAGTGGTTGAGAGTCCGCCTGCCGATGCAGGGGACACGGGTTCGTGCCCCGGTCCGGGAGGGTCCCACATGCTTTAGAGCGGCTAGGCCCGTGAGCCATGGCCGCTTAACCTGCGCGTCCGGAGCCTGTGCTCCGCAACGGGAGAGGCCACAACAGTGAGAGGCCCGCGTACCGCAAAAAAAAAAAAAAAAAAGATTGGCAGAAGAACTGAATAGACAGTTTTCCAAAGAGGAAATGTGGATGGTCAACAGGGACATGAAAAGATGCACAACATCATTAATCATCAGGGAAATGCAAATCAAAACCACAATGAGATATCACCCCACACTTGGCAAAATGGCCATCATCAAAAAGAACACAAATAACAAATGTTGGCAAGGATGTGAAGAAAAAAGAACACTTGTACACTGTTAGTGGGAATGTAAATTGGTGCAGCCACTGTGGAAAATAGTATGGAGACTTCTCAAAAAACTAAACATAGAACTATATATAACCCAGCAATTCCACTCCTGGATATATATCCAAAACAACCAAAAACACTAATTTGAAAAGATACACGCACCTCGATGTTCATAGCAGCATTATTTACAGTTGCCAAGATATGCAAGCACCCTAAATGTCCTCAACAGATGAATGGATAAAGAAGACTGATGTGTGTATGTATATATAGAGAGGGATAGATATAGATATAGATGTATAAATATCCCTCTCTCTCTCTCTCTCTCTCTCTCTCTCTCTCTCTCTATATATATATATATATATATATATATAAGAAGCCCCCACAAAACTGATCACAAAAATAACACTTAAAAAAATACAAGTCATCATTATTCTCACGTGGATTCCAACCATGACCAATGACATGAAAAATCATCATTGTCATTCAACTATAAGAACATCAATGACCAACATCCAAAAAACTCACCCACTGATAAAAATCATCAACAATACATTTATCGACCTCCCAACCCCATCAAACATCTCATCATGATAACTTTGGCTCTTTACTAGGCATCTGCCTGATCCTACAAATCCTAACAGGCCTAATACTAGCAATACACTACACACCAGACACAACAACTGCCTTCTCATCAGTAGCACACATCTGTCGAGACATCAACTACAGATGAATCGTTTGATACATACATGCAAACGGAGTTTCCATGTTCTTTATCTGCCCTTACATTCACGTAGAACGTGGCCTACCTTATGGATCCTATGCCTTTCAAGAAACATGAAACATTGGAATTATTCTACTGCTTACAGTTATAGCTACTGCATTTATAGGCTATGCACTACCATGAGGAAAAATATCATTCTGCGGAGCAACAGTTATTACAAACCTCCTCTCATCAATCCCATACATCGGAACCACTCTTGTTGAATGGATCTGAGGCGGCTTTTCCATAGACAAAGCAACACTCACACGATTCTTCGCTTTTCACTTCATTTTCCCTTTCATCAATACAGCACTAGCAGCTGTCTACCTACTATTCCTCCACGAAACAGGATCCAACAACCCCACAGGAATCCCATCTGACACAGACAAAATTCCATTCCATCCCTATTACACAATCAAAGATATCCTAGGTGCCCTACTACTAATCCTAGCCTCACTAATACCAGTCTTATTTTCACCCAACTTGCTAGGTGACTCCTACAGCTACACCCCGGCAAACCCACTTAACACACCACCACACATCAAACCAGAGTGACCTTTTCTATTCACATATGCAATTCTAAGATCAATCCCCAACAAACTAGAAGGAGTCTTAGCCCTATTACTCTCAATACTGATTCTAGCATTCATCCCAATACTCCACACATCCAAAGAGCGAAGCATAATATTCCGACCTCTCAGCCAGTTCTTATTTTGAGGGCTAACAGCAGATCTATTAACACTAACATGGGTTGGAGGACAACCCGTAGAACACCCCTTCATCATTAACAGACAACTTGCATCTATTTTATACTTTCTTTTAATTTTAGTGCTGATGCTGCCAGTAACTAGCATCATTGAAAACAATTTCCTGAAATGAAGAGTGTTTGTAGTATAACACATTTCCCTGGTCTTGTAAACCAGAAAAGGAGAACAACACACCTCCCTAAGACTCAAGGAAGAAGCCCTAAACTTCACTGCCAACACCCAAAGCTGAAATTCTACTTAAACTATCCCCTGAAATTATATTATAAGACATTTACAAAATTATTAAGTACTATGTCAGTATTAAAACAGTCCATTTTATCACATACTACTATGTACCTCGTGCATATTTGCACCACCACATTAATGAGTACATACATCTTATACATACATATTACATTATATGTATAATCGTACATTACATGATTTACCCCATGCTTATAAGCATGTACGTTATATTATTAGCATTGCATAGTACACACAGGTTATTAATCATACACAGTGCATTAAGTCAGATCAATTCCAGTCAACATGCAGATCCAGTCCATTAGATCACAAGCTTAATCACCAGGCCTCGTGAAACCATCAACCCGCTTGGCAGGTGCCCTTCTTCTCTCTCCGGGCCCATAACTTTTGGGGGTTTCTATTGATGAACTTTATCAGACATCTGGTTCTTACTTCAGGGCCATCTCACCTAAAATCGCCCACTCTTTCCCCTTAAATAAGACATCTCAATGGACTAGTGACTAATCAGCCCATGCTCACACATAACTGCGATTTCATACATTTGGTATTTTTTAATTTTTAGGGAGGATGCTTGGACTCAGCTATGACCTTAAAGGGTCTTAACACAGTCAAGCAAATTGTAGCTGGACTTTAATTGAAGATTATTTAGCAGCATCAACAATCCATGGTGTGCAATTCAGTCAGTGGTCACAGGATATAACAATATTATACATGTACATATGTGCGATAGACATAGCATTCCACTCTCCCCCAACCCCATCTAACACAATATACCCATCAAAACAAATCAGCCTCAGAACACCCCCATCGTACCAATAATCTACTTAGATATGCACCACCCATACAGACAGACATCTCCCTAGATTCATCAGCCATTTTATCAAAAATTTAATACTAAACCTCACACAAACCTCACAACACAGCCATACAAACACCACCTATGTATAACAAGTTGATATAGCTTAAACAACCTCTAAAGCAAGGCACTGAAAAGCCTAGATGAGCTTACTAGCCCCATAAACACACAGGTTTGGTCCCAGCCTTTCTATTAGTTTTTAATAGAATTACACATGCAAGTATCTGCCCTCCAGTGAGAATGCCCTCTAAATCACTAAGATTAAAAGGAGCAGGTATCAAGCACACTATACCAGTAGCTCACAACACCTTGCTCAACCACTCCCCCACGGGAGACAGCAGTGATGAGAATTAAGCCATAAACGAAAGTTCGACTAAACCATATGAATTAAGGTTGGTAAATTTTGTGCCAGCCACCACGGTCATACGAATGACCCAAATTAATAGCATTATGGCGTAAAGCATGTTAAAGAATAATACAAAAGAAAGTTAAATCTTGATTAAGCTGTAAAAAGCCAATAATTAAAGTAAAAATAGACTACGAAAGAGACTTTAACATACCCTGACTACATGATAGCTAAGACCCAAACTGGGATTAGATACCCCACTATGCTTAGCCGTAAACCCAAACAATCATAGGAAGCAGATTATCTGCCAGAGTACTACTAGCAACAGCTTAAAACTCAAAGGACTTGGTGCTTCACACCCCTCTAGAGGAGCCTGTTCTATAATTGATAAACCCAAATAAACCTCAGCAGCCCTTGCTAATTCAGTCTATATACCGCCATCTTCAGCAAACCCTAAAAAGGAGCAAAAGTAAGCAAAGTATACTTACATTGAAAGTAAAGTATGCACAGTGGAATACTACTCAGCCATTAAAAAGAACAAAACACTGCCATTTCAGCAACATGGATGGACTTGGAGGGCATTATGCTAAGTGAAATGTCAGACAGGAAATTCAAATACTGTGTGATATCACTTACATGTGAAATCTAAAAAACACAACAAATTAGTGAATATAAGAAAAAAGCAGCCAACTCACAGATATAGGGAACAAACTGGTGTTCACCACGGTGGAGGGGAGGAGGGGCAATATAGGGGTGGGAGAGTAGGGATTAAAAACCATTGGGCGTAAGATAGGCTCAAGGGTGTATTGTACAACAGGGAGAATATAGCCAATATTTTGTAATAACTGTAAATGGAAAGTAACCCTTAAAAATGTACAAGAATAAAAAAAGTTTAATGAAAATAAGTTAAATAAACAAATAAATAAATAATTATTTAGATAAGGTGGTGGATGATCTATGGCATTTTGAATGTTGATCCTGGCTTTACTCATAATTTGTGTTTTTTCTTAGGTCAAATATCTCCAATGTTTTCTGTGAATAACCCTATTTTTAAGTGCAGCATCCTGTAAGTGATAGGATTTTGTGACCTCTAGTGTGGTGTATAAGTTTATTACCACAATGTTATATAATTGGATGAAACTTCCAACAGGCTATATAATCCAAGATAGGCATTTAAAAAATCATTTACATGTAAAAAGTATTTTCAAATACTCTATTTCCTCTGGCCATGGAAAAAAATTAACAACATAGCAATGTGAGTAAAATATAAGTGATAGTTCGGATGCAAAGCAGATGTGAAGTATTTGAAAAAAATCTTTAGAGAGCAATGTAAGAAAATAAATGAGGCTACAGTTATACTGAAAATATTGTCAAGCTCTTGGTTTTCAAGTTTTCCTGCTTAGTCTCTGAAATAACCCAAGTTACATGAGTTATAACCCTTCATGGAACTGATAACCATAAGGGATGACACAGCCTGTGATGATTGTGTTACCATAAACTACCTTCATTAAAGGAATTAGACCTCCTATCTAGCGAATTATTCAGATGTTGGAGGAAGAAACTAACATGGGCTGAAAATATTGTTTAAATGACAAACGATGATGTTTTCAGAAATGCCTGGAATAATGTCAAAGATAGCAAAGAGGCCATATCCTTGAGATAATTATGGTGCTTAAGAAAATGAATGAATATAAAATGTGTTGAAAGAGAACTTCAAAGAGCATATGTGTTTTTAATACTGTTTACAAAAAACAGGTGACATATATTGGTCAAAATGAACTATGAGAATTCTATAAAAATATGTCCAATACTTAAGTTATCAATAACAAATTTTTATTACATTTCAGGTTTTTAGAACTGTTCAAGTTTTAACAAAGATTGCTTATAAAGACATCAATTTGTTTTACTTCCACATTGAAAGAAATATGAAGTTAACTATTTAAGATAAAGACCACATGCTGTAATAAAGAATACATTATCTGACTATGCAGATAAATGCTATGCCACATGGACCAAAGTTATAAAATATTTGTTCTATTTAAAGTAATGACAGAAAATAAACAACAAACAGTCCCCTGAAAGTAAAGTTAAATGTTGAAAATGGAATATTAACTTTAATCTGGTAACATAAATTAATATTGATGAGAAAACAAAATTGCTTGGAAATTATCTCCTTTTTTGTATAGTAAATATCTTTCTAATTAACTATGTATAGTAAACACTTCATGGTGTCACTTAGGTATTTGTACTCATCAGCAAATAGATTGCCTAAAAAAAGTCTAATAAGAAGAGAATAACCCTCTTCTGGGAAAATGACAATGCGTTACGCATGCACAAATGATCATTTGGAGATGACGTTTTAATGTGGCTGAATTACCACCATGAGAGCAAACAAATCTCACTTATGCCTCAATTATATCTTAATTTTAGAAATGAAAATTTCAAGTATAATCCATAAGTCTTAAAAATTTGATAGCCTACATAAAATAATGATATAAAAATCACATTCCTTGTAATTCTTCCTTAGACAATTCATATGAAAACCAACAAAGTCATCGCGAAGTCTAGTCAAAAGTCAAAAAAGTTTTCTGAGGTCAAATTCAGCTCTGATTTCACAGGTAAAACACAAGTAGATTTTTAAACACAAGTAATCCGTTTTTGCTGGATTCTTCAGGCACTATAAGGTCAGCCTGCACTAACTGATTGAAGACTGAAATTGATTCTGATGAGCTGATCTGAGATACTGTATTTGAAGTTCTTTTGCTTAGGGGCTATCAGGAGAACAGATGTCAAGAGGTTTGACTTCTAGCAGCATTAGCCAGTATCTCTGTGCTTACACTTCTGCCTGCCAGGCACAAAGACTCAAGTATCCATAGGGTGAATAATTCATGCTTTAAAATTGAAGGTTGAATATTTTCTTTTTTTAATGTACCACTTACAGACTTAAAAGAACAGAAGAGGCTATATTTCTTACACACTTTTTAAAAATTTAAACTTCTGAGAAATAAAATAGTAAAGTTAAAGTAGTATTTTTGGATGATTGGGCAAAATCACCTCTGTACAATGACCTTTATAATCTAATAGGAGATTGAGAAATTGTGTTACTAAAATAAATGCTATTATTTTTTAGAGGTCATAATTATAAACTATCTTACAGGGGTTGTGGAAGTAGATGTAAAATAGGAATTGCAGGAATATCAGTCCTTGGTACAAAATAAGGAAACAAGAAAATAAAGGGAGAGAGAGAGAGAATATGCCTGGGAATGTTTGGCAAGGTATTAAAACTGTAGGTGTTGGAAACAGAATATTAAAAGTACCATATAATTATATATAAGCAATGAAATTTCATATCCTATGAATTTAGATTTGTTAGAAACTATAAGTGGATGAGCAAACACAATTTTAAATTTGAATTCCAAAAAATATCCAAACAATAACAAGAAGTCCTGAGATTTTGTGATTTTGATTTAGTTTCATAATAACAAACAAATAAGAATTATCAGTTACCAATTATAATCTACCTGCCATGGGCCAGGAACTGAATACAGTACCTACCCCCTTCCATGGGGAATTTGTTCCGAGACCCCCAGGGATGCCTTAAACTGCACAAAGTACCGAATCCTTCACATACTATGTCTTTTCCCATACTAACTGGTGTGGAATGTGTATAGGGTGCATATGCTGGTCAAAGGGATGATTCATGACCCCAGAGGGACAGAACTGGTGGGTGTGAGATTTCATCACACTACTGAAAATTGCATGGAATTTAAAACTTCTGAATTGTTTGTTTCTGGAAGTTTCTATTTAATATTTTCAGACCCTGGCTGACCCTGGAATGCAAAACCTCAGATAAGGGGGGAGAGGCTGCTGTACTGTATTTATATCTTCATCTCATTCAGATTGTTAAAAGAGGGAAACTCCTCAGCAAATTCTTCAGTGTACTGTATACAGTGCAAGATGGAAAACCAGATAAGATAGTGAAAATGTTGTATTCCCTTTAGGGAGAAAAAGTCAGTATTTTATAAGTGCGTGTGTCTGCGCATCACATTCATTTTTATGATATGCTTATAATGCAGTTGGTATCACTCTCTCTTGTATAGGTGAAGAACATCATATATGTGGAGTGACAGTGAGGTGATATTTAGCAGCTAGTAAGGACTGTGAAAAGAAGGCATCATTGAATAGAAGTTAAGAGTCACGTGGTCATGAGTTCAAATCACAACTAAGTCACTTGCTGGCCATTAGATCTTAGACACATTGCATTGTTTCTGTGAGTTTTAGTTTTCCTCGTTGTATATGAAGGGTCTGGTAGTAAATACATTTATATGTTGTGAGCTGTTAATTGGATAATGTACCCAAGGCTCCTTCTGATAAGGATATATGCCTGTGTGTGTACCTTGTACTGTGTTGTACACACATGCGTATGCACATGCATAACATTCAAATAGTGTGAGTGCACGTGTTTATTACTTCAAGAAATGATAGTGTTCTTACTGTTAGCACCAGGATTCAAGCCCAGGGTTATTTTTACACCAAAACCCACATCCTCTCTGCATTAGTGCCAAAACCACAAACTTCTCATTCTCTTGTTTCTTTAATGCAGGTTAAGAAAAATGATTTATTCTCCTTTACTTTATTTTTATTTAAAATTCTATACCTGATTGGAGGTCTTGTTTCAGACACTGTGGCTAGGTAAAGAGAAACTGTAGGTAAAGAGAGACTGCCTATCCATTAGGGCAGCGTTTTTAGATTACAAGGGCAATCATAATATTATAAGTTTGCAGGATAGAGTTGAAATTGCCTACTGTTTTCTTTAAAATTTATTATTTTGTTTGATCAAGTTAGAAATTTAGCATTTCATATAGGAATATTGTACCTAAACTGATGATATGCAAAATTTTTACATTTGGACCAATACTGCTCTAAACTCAAAGAGACTGATATTTTATGATTTTATGTGCAGCTTTTATAACATATATCTGATTCATTGCACAGCTCTAACTAGCACACTAACACAGAACTACTGTTTCAAAATAATTTCAGAGGAAAAGATCTACTTTAAAATCAGCAAAATTATTTCCCCCAATCCAGCCTGCCACCCCACGGTTAACTCGTGCTCCTATATCAGGTATCAGATTAGTGGTTGCTTTGTCTAGTAAACCCTCCATGAATCCAACCACAGCACAGGGCTCCATAAGGCAGAGACTGCAGCTAGGTGTGTCCATTTCATGTTGTCTTGTCCTGTCAATTATTCAGTTACAGTTGTTATTTTCAGTTTGTTAACTATGAGATTATATCTACTTTGTTGATGATCCTATTGACTAAACAAATGGCTACAAATGCAAAAATCCAATGTATTGTGGTTTGCTTCAGGATATGGTAGTCACCAGATTCTAGTTCTATACACATAAGGAGACTGAATAGAATCAGATAAAACACTGGCAATCTACCACACAGACCCAAATATACTTATTTTATGTGAAGTCTTTCCTTATTACATAAGAGAGTTTTCTTCTATCTTACTGCAGTATTTTGCTACATTGGTAATCAAATACCACATTATTATTACAGTTATTTGTTTCACGTCTAACGCTGCTTTTCTTCTGTAGACCTTGGGTTATTAAAGGTTATTAGCAGGGGCCAACCATCATCTTGTTTTATCTATCACAATATCTGGCAAGGAGTAATATAATGCTACATTTACATTTACTGTGGGCCAGATGTTGGCCAGTCTATGTGCTTTAGTGATTTCATTTTCCATCAACACTATAAGGTAGGAACTGCCATGTCTACTTCGGAGATGGGAAACTAAGGCATAGTGACCAAAGACATTCAGAATTTACATTCAGATGATTGGCTTTGAAATTTGAACTCTAAATTGTTATAGTATGTTATCTTAGCAGATTCGGTACTAAATAAATTAATGCTTAGAGAAGACAGGAAGGAAAAGAAAGGAAAAAAAGAAAAGAAAAAAAGAAAAAAGATAGCAAGTCAATCAGGAAGAAAAGAAGGTAGGGAGGAAAGAATAGTATTTAACTTACAATGAATTAAATGATGAAGACAGAATGAACGGTATGCTATGATCCATAAGAATGACCTATTTAATATATATACATATATAACATAAATGTAACATGCAGAAATAAATAAAATATTATTTCATTAAATGATATATATGCAAATTATATATAATGTTCTATTCATTTAACACTTTATATGAATAACGTTCCTTTTCACATATTGCTTCATTTTTTACTACCTCACTGTTTAGGCTAGGGCATCTTATTTCATATTCTCCTGCCCTTTCAGAATGAATTACACCACTGGATTTTCAGGTTGCAGGCAGCATGTCATGGGACTTTACAGCCTCCATAATTGTGTGAGCCAGTTTCTCATAATAAAGCTAGCTCTTCCTCTCTTTGTCATATCTATATATCTATATCTCTCTCTCTATCTCTGTATCTACTGTTTCCCTGGAGAACCCTAATACAAATTTTGGAAACAAGAGTGTTTCTAAAGAAATATTGACAGAACTTAACGATGAGAGAACGAATTTTCTGAATTGGTTCTCGGGTTTCTGGAACAGCCTCCTCAGTCTTATTAGATTTAAAGACACTGAGGACTATACTTCCATTAATAAACAGGACACTGATTGTCCATGATATGAACTGTTTATAGAGATATGCAAAAAATATGCTTATTTTACACTATGCTTCTAATTACTTTTAAGAAACGAGGAGCTAAGCGACTGTATATGAGTCTTTTGAACATTTTTAGAAAACTGATGAATATAATGATTGGTTGCTCTTAATGTCACTGGATAAAGTGGTGAAAGAAAAGGATGAGTTCAGGGTTTAGAATTCCCAGATCAAGCAGCACATAAATAACCCAAGAGCTTCTATGAGTGCACCACTGAAGGAAACCCTTGTCTCCTGTAGCTGCAGGGTTAAAATTGTTAAAAATCAAAAGCACCACTTTATCCTGTGAATGGCTGAATTAAAATGCAAGCGGAACTCTCAGCCTCGCAGGGTATCTACTGCTAAAGTGAGGGCACTGATCGGGAAGGAACAGGATCCCATAGGTTGAGATGGGGACATATGGTAAGACCCTTACAAAGGTGAGAATATCGAGTCCCTAAATTCTGATGAGTCTTCCTTGCTAGTGGAAGAGGTTTCTCCACTCACAGTGGCAGTAGCATCCCTACCCCTAGTGATATTGCCTTCTCCACTTCCTTCTGAGATTAACCCTGCATTGCCTTAGAAAACTCTAATAGTCTTCCCTGAGGAAGCTGACATACAAGACAATCTTAATTCTCCTCAGTACCCATCCCAACACCCTCTTTGCTTCTAGACCTATAATTAGACTCATTTTCCAGCAGGCCCCTAAAGGTGAGGTACAAAGTGTAACCCATGAGGAGCTGTGCTACAGTCCAAAGTAACAACTTCAGTTTCCTTATTTTTACAGAAAAATAGCTGGGAAACTTCTGGGAATGGATATTAAGGGTGTGGGGTAATGGTTGAAGGAACATAAAGTTGGATCAGCCTGAATTTATTGATATGAGCTCAACAAAAAGAGATTGGGCATTTAATGCTGCAGTTGTGACAGAATTGGAAAGAGCTTTAAATCTAAGTTTGTTTGGTTCGTTGACCGAAACAGAACCAAAAAGGGGCCCACTGTGAGTGAACTGGAATTGCTGGATGTGCCTTAGTTTAATTTAGAGGAAGGGGTTCAAAGGCTTAGAGAGATTGAAATTTACAATGGAGAGGTTCCAGAAGGTGTATCTTTCATGGAAACTGGGAGGAACCAATTTGTGAGGGGAGCCCTGGCCTCCTTAGAGATCACTGTGATCACGCTTCTCTGTAGGACAGACCTTACAGTGGGGGCTGCCGTCACTGAACTGGGAAACCTAAACATGACGGGAGTCATTCATCCCTGGGGTGCCAGGGACCAAGTGGCAGCACTCAACTGCCAAAGGCAAGGTGGCCATGATTATCGTAATGGACATAAGAGTCAAAGCAGCAATCAGAGTACTCTGACTTGTGCAGATCAGTGGTTAGTTGATGATGATATTCCTGGAAGTGAAATAGACAGAAAGCCTGTTAAACTCTTACTATACCTGTAAAAGCAGAAAATTTTCAGGTTCAGTGAACACAAGTCCAGCCTGAATATTGAAAAGCAGAGAGTCATGAGACATCAATCAAATCCTAGACTTCAGCCCATTTACAGCCCCAAAGCCCACTGAATAAAGGAGAGGTCAGGTCCCCTTGAGGAAGAACACTACTAAAATATTTTACTATTAATCTTCCTCCAGCCCTTTCCCTAAGGAAGCTCTAGTCTTCTACTAGAATAACTATACTTTGGGGAAAAGGAAATACTCAGAACTTTTAGGGATAACTGGACTCTAGCTCTGTACTGACACTAATTCCAGGAGACCCAAAATGTCCAAGTGGCCCACAAGTCAGAGTATGGGCTTATGGAGGCCAGGTAATTGATGGATTATCTAAGATCAGATCTACCTCACAATGGGTTCAGTGGGCCCATGAATCCATCTTGTGGTTATTTTCGCAGTTCCAGAATGCATAATTTGAATATACATACATAGACACTGGCAGAATCCCCACACTGGTTCCCTGAGATGTGGAATAAAAACTATTATGGTAGGAAAGGACAAGTGGAAGCCTTTAGAACTGCACTACCTAGGAAAATAGTAAACCAAAATCAATACTACATCCCCTGAGGGATTGCAGAGGTTAGGGCCACCATCAAGGACTTGACTAATGAAATGGTGGTGATTCCCACCACATCCTTCTTCAACTGTCCAATCTGGCCTGTACAGAAGACAGTGGATCTTGGAGAATACCAGTGAATTACAGAAAATTTAACCAGGTGATGATTCTAATTGCAGGTACTGTACTAAATGTGGCTTCACTGTTTCATAAATTTAACACATCCCCTGGTACCTGGTATGCAGCTTTTGATCTGGCAAATACCTTTTCCTCTACACCTGCCCATAAGATTCACCAGAAATTCACCTGCATTGTTCTACCTCTGGGGTATATCAACTCTTCCAGGTCTATGTCATAGTTTAGTTCTCAGGGATCTTGATCACCTTTCCCTTCCACAAGACATCACATCGGTCTATTATATCAATGACATTATACTGATTGGACCTAGTATGCAAGGCGTAACAACTACTCTAGACCTATTGATAAGACATTTGTGTGTTAGAGGGTAGGAAATAAATCTAAAATTCATGAGTTTTCTACCTAGTGAAATTTTTGGAGGTCCAGTGGTGTGGTCCATATTAAGATACCCCTTCTAAGGTGCCTTGGGCCATGTAATTGAGCAGATCCAATGGTGCTTGATGTGTCAATGGCAGATGGAGGTGCTGTTTGGGGTCTTTGGGAGGCCCCTATAGGTGAATCATAGTACAGGACTTTAAGATTTTAGTGCAAGTCCCTGCCATCATATGCAAATAACTACTCTCCTTTTGGGAAAAAACTCTTGACTTCTACTGGGTCTTAGTAGAGACCGAACACTTAACCATGGGCCACTAAGTTACCATGACCTGAGCTGTCCATCATGAACTGGATGTTATCTGACCCACCAAGCCATAAAGTTGGGTGAGTACAGGAGGACTCTATCATTAAATGGAAGTGGTATACACTTGACTGGGCCCTAGCAGGCCCTGACGGCACAAGGAAGTTATATGAAGAAGTGGCCAAAATGCCCATCGTCCTCCTTCTGCTCCTCTGGCCTCTCTCCCACGCAGCACCTATGACCTCACAGGGATCTTCCTATGATCAGCTGACACAGGAAGAGAAGACTTGGGCCTGCTCTACAGATGGGGCTGCGTGGCATGCAGGCACCACCTGAAAGCAGACAGCTGCAGTACTACAGCTCCTTTCTGGGCCATCTTTGAAGGACAGTAGTAAAATGAAATCTTCCCAGTGGACAGAACTTTGAGCGATGCACCTGGTTGTTCACTTTATTGGAAAGAAAAATGGCCAGACATATGATTATATAGCAGCTCATGAACTGTGGTCAATGGTTTGGCTGGATGGTCAGAGACTTGAAAGGATTATGATTAAAAAACTGGTGACCAAATATGTGGATGGACCTCTCTGAATGGGCAAAAAAATGAAGACATTTGTGTCCCATGTAATGCTCACTAAAGGGTGACCTTAGCAGACGAGTATTTTAATAATCAAGTGGATAAGACAACCCATTCTGTGGATACCAGTCAGCCTCTTTCCTCTGCCATCTCTGTCATTGCCCAATGGGCATGGTGGCAGGGATGGAGGTGATGCATGGGCTCAGCCACATGGACTTATGATCATCAAGGCTGACTTGTCTATGACCACAGCTGAGTGTATACCCAACCTGCCAACAGCAAAGACCAACACTGAGGCCCCACACGGCACCATTCCCTGGGGTGATCAGCCAGCTATCTGGTGGCAGATTGATTACATTGGACCACCTCCATCATGGTAGGGACAGCATTTTCTTCTTAGTATTTAGAAGAGCCACTTACTCTGGATAAGAATTTCCCTTCTCTACATGCAGTGCGTCTGCCCAAACTACCATCAGTGGACTTATCCACCACCATGGTTTTCACCAAATCACTGTTTCTGATCAAGGAACCCATCTCACAGCAAAAAAGTGCAGCAATGGGTTCATGCTAATGGAGTTCACTGGTATTACCATAGTTCCCACCATCCTTATGCAGTTGCCTTGACAGAATGGTAGCATGGCCTTTTGAGGACTCAGAAACAGCATCATATAGGTAATACTGTCTTGCTGAGCTAGGGAAAGCTTCTCCAAAAAGCTGTTTCTGCTGTGTATGAGCTTCCAATATATGGTGTTGTTTCTCCCAGAACCAGGATTTACGGGTCCAGGAGTCAAGGGAGTGGCACCACACACCACTATCGCTAATAAACCCTTAGTCAAATTTTTGCTTCCAGTTTCCATGACTTTGCGCTCTGCAGGCCTAGAGGTCTTAGTTTCAGAAGGAGAAAGGCTTCCTCCAGGAGAGACAAGAAAGATTCTATTGAACTGGAAGTAAAAACTGCCATCATGCCCCTTTGGGCTCCTCATATCTCTGAATCAACAGGCAAAAGAGGGAGTCACGGTGTTGGCTGGGGTGACTGACCCTGATAGTGAAGGTGACTGCGACTCCCCAGTGGCAATAAGAAAGAATACGACCGGAATACAGGAGACCTCTTAGGGCATATCTTGGTATCCATACTCCATTATTGAGGCCAATGGAAAACCACAACAACCCAACCCAGGCAGGACCATTAATGGATTAGACTTTGCAGGAATGAAGTTTTGGGTCACCCCATGAGGTAAAAGAACCACCACCAGCTGATGGGCTCACTGAAGGCAAAGGGGATACAGAATGGATAATGGAACATGGAAGTTATAAGTACCAGCTATAGCCATGTGACCAGTCGGAGAAACAAGAATTGTAATTGTCATGAGTATTCCCTCCTTATTTTACTATGAACATGTTTATGTGTTTATCTATCTATCCATCTATCTATCTACCTATCTATCATCTATCTTTGCTTTCTTTCGTCTCTTATTACATCATCCCACAGTATAAAATGTATTGATTTTATATCATAGTATTTAAGTCACAGGATATCAAGGAGAAGAGCAAATATCACTCAATGATTTCTACATATCTTCTAGGGAAGAAGTTAGTGTGTGTTTTGGCTGAATGCAAGATAGTTGTCACATTAGGTGTAATTATAACCTTATTTTTCTCTTTATTTGTAGATTGAATACGGTTTGAGATGCATATGGCTGCCGAGTTGACAAGGGGTAAACGTTAGGTGGCTAATTTTATGCATGAGCTTGACTCGCTATGTGATGCCCAGATTAAATATTATTTCCAGATGTGTCTGTCAGGGTGTCTTCCAGATGAGATTAACATTGAATCAGTGGACTCAGTGAAGTTGATGCTATTACAGATGAGACTGTTTCCTTAATTCACCTTTCTGAAAGTTTGTTAGTGTATAGATTTCATAGTGTATAGTGCAACTGATTTTTATATATTGATTCTGTAATCTGCAACATTACCAAGTTCATTTATTCTACAGTTTTTTCTGTGTATATTATTCTATATATAATACCATGTATCTGCAAATAGATACAATTTTACTTCTTCCTTTCTGACTTGGATGCCTTTATCTGTTTTCCTCTTTGTTGCCTAATTGCTCTGGCTAGAACTTCCAGTACTGTGTTGAATGAAAGTGGCAAGAATGGGCATCCTTGTCTTATTCCTGATGTCATAGCTTTCAGTTTTTCATCATTGATATTAGCTGTGGGCTTGTCATATATGGCTTTTATTATGTTGAGGTAGGTTCCTTATGCATCCTTCATACAACTTTTAAGTATATATTTCCCACAGAGCTTTCCATTTTCTGACTAAGACCCTTGTGTCTAGGTTTAGTGTTTCCATAACACCCTCTGTTTATATCTTTGTTTTCTGTCTTTATTTCCAAACCATAACTTACATGAGTCAAGTTCTATCTATTACTGTATCCTTGGTAGTCTCCTCCTCTCTGTATCATTGCATTATTTAATGCATCATTGAATAGATAAACTGTGGATAAAATCACGTGATTAAGATCGACAGAGAGTGAATTAAGTGAGAAGCCCACTGAGATGCCAGTGGGATCTCAAGACTTCAGAGCTTGAAAGGAATGTAAAGCCTGTGAAAGAGAAGGGGGAGAAATAGAGAAAACAACAGAGTCAGGGAGGTGGGAGGGAATCCTACAAACATCTGCTCTTTCTTGTTTCAGCCCCATCACCTCATCTACCGTGTGAAGGTGAGGCACGGATACGGGTAAGTTCCCAGCACAACTCTAACCCCTTTCTATACGTGAACACGTTTAACCCTCGTTATGGCACCACGGGATAGGTCCTATGTACACCTCCACCAGGGCAGAGAGAGACTCAGTAACTGTCCTGAGGAAACACGTTCCGTAAGTGGATTTAAACACGGAAACCCACTCTCTTACTCCTCTGCATACTGCTTCTTCTCTGACTGTATACAAAATGGTACTTCCCAAGTTGTGCTGTTTTCATATTTTGGTCCTCAGTTGTGTGTATGCACACACACATCACATCCACCCCCCACCCTAAACACAAAGTTAAATGGCAGCAGCTATATACACAGCTTCAGCATTACTAGTTTTCATTGCATAAATCAAGTTTAACACATGCTTTTATTTTTGAATAATGTAAATGAAGACTGTAAAAGATAGTAAGATACTGTAGTGCCCTAATATAAAGGCTAAAGTTATAGTTGCATATAATTTATAACTGGGTAGATTACTGCAGCTTTTACCACACTGAATTTTATTATTGGTAATATTTACATCCCCAATATGTGATTTTTTAAGTTTTCCCTCATCTAATCTGAACATAATTAATGACCTAGATGCCCTGTAAATTCTGGAAAAAGTGGAAGAAATTAGGATAATAGTAGAATTTTTAAAATAATTTTCTGACCTTCATTTAGAAAGTTAAACTGGTAAATACCCAGGCATTGTGGTGCTTAAAAAATGAGAATCAAATAAATACATACATTATATAAAAAATTAGACAATACATGTTCTCTGTGTTTTCTGTGAAAAAATTATATATGTTGTTGTTATTATACAAGTAAAATATTTTGTGATTAATGTCAAGTTTTCTGTATTTCTACAGTAGAATGAATTTTCATGGATTAGAACTGGTATTCTTTTGCTAACAAGAATGAAATCATATTTCCTAAGTTCCAGTGTTATTTGTTGTTCTAAGTGGCTTAATCATAAGCCAACACAACTTCTTTTGTTTTGCTACGCTCGTGTTATTTTTCAAGTATATTTCCTACTTTGAAAATTATTCAATCCCCATGGATCCTATTCAACATTACAATTTTCTATTTTTTATGGTAGATTTATTTCAAATAATGCAGTGGCAAAAACAGTGAAATAGTCTCATGGCTGTGGGAAGGGATTGCCCAAGTCTTAAAATTACTAGATCAGTAAATATTATTTTTAAACTAAAAAAATAATAGATACATAAGCCATCTGGTAACATCCCAAGTCAGTTCTTGGGATATTCTGACTTTCTGATAGCCAATAAGAATTTTATTTTCACACGGTGAGGCATTAAGAGATTTAAGGATGAGTCCCCATTTATCTGTAACTTGTTGCCAGATGCACAATTAACCATCAAGAGGTTATCAGTGATTGACAATATATGAGTTATTATAAAGACAAAAGAAATAAGATAAATTTACCACTCAACATTCTGAAGTTATTAATATGGAAAGGCTATAAAGAACCATGGTATATGGAAGCATAACACATACTGAAATATTTTAAAATCAAGAAAGTATATTTTTCAAATATAAATTGTGATATAGAGTAGGTTCTTATTAGTTGTCTATTTTATAGTGTGTATATGTCACACTACTACGTATAAAATAGACAGCTAATAAGAACCTACTCTATAGCACAGGGAACTCTACTCAATACTCTGTAATGACCTATATGGGAAAAGTATCTAAAAAAGAGTGGATATATGTATATGTAAAACTGATTAAGTTTGCTGTATAGCAGAAACTAACACAGCATTTTAAATCAACTATGCTCCAATAAAAATTAATTTAAAAATTGTGATATAGAGACAAGTACAATAAAAATGTGTAAGAACACACTCACCTTTTGAATGCTTAGATTTCTATGAAAAATATAAGAACTGAAACATTTTATATGGTTGGGTAAATTTTGTATTGTGTTTATGTATATATCTCCATGTGTTAACTCTGCAAAGCCTGGAATACAATCTTTCACCATATTCCAGTTATTTTGAAAAATAAATAAAAGTGTAGTAGAAATAGTACAGGCTCAAAAGACAGGCAAAGTTGGGATTGACCCCCTGCCTTGTAATTAGTCAAACACTGGTCTGCAGCACAAGGGGTAACTGCATTGTGGTATATTCTTACAGTGGAATAGTATATAACGATAAAAATGAACAAATCACAGCTTCAAGCAACCTGTTATAAAGGACTTAAAGCATTGAACACAAAATATTTAAATTTTTTCATTTATGTATCATTAGAGCAGGTAAATTAAACTGATTTTCAGAAGTCGCCTTCATGGCTAAATTTTGAAGTTGCAAGTGACTGGGCAGTGGGTGGCAGGAGAGGGAGAAACTTCAGAGGGCTTGGTAACATTCAGTTTAGTGATATGGTATATATCAAAACTTATACTTGCAATTTGTTTATTTTCTTATGTGAACTATACTATCATGAAGCATTATTTAAAAAACATATTATAGAAATGTTATAAGTAGTGTATTGTTAACATTCTGAAACTTAAACTCTGATCACCTGGATTTATATAATGACCATGAATGAGATAACATTTCTGCCAACTAGTCCTCACTGTGATTTTTACAAAACTAAACATTTTACAAAACTAAAATATTTAGTACAAAATAAAGCAAATACAGGTAGTCTATGTGGTGATGGTGATCAAATAATCAAAGAACAGTAGTGCCAGGACAGGGCTGAGCACAGCTGAAGGAGTTAGGAACATAACCTTAAGATGCATGACTTATTTTCCAACAGCAACTTTTAATACTTTAGAGTATTTAAGTTGACCTAATTTTGGTAAAGAGAGTGCTATTGGAGAAACCGTGGTTGTTTGATTAAGGATGGTTCTGTAGGAAAGTCATCTTTTTACATTTTTAAAAACCTAGAGATGGTTTATAACTCATGCACTATTCTCCTGACAGGGACAGAAAGATCTTATTTGATGTTCCAGTTCTGTAGAAACAATGGCATAATCACTGTGATGTTTGCTCATATTACACAGGAATAAACAATGAGTAATTAAATGCAATTTTCATCTGTGTTCCAGGAGACAGACACCATTACCCCAAAGACAATGAAATAGATAGAAAAAATGCTGGGCTCTGATCTCTTTTAACATGAATGACTTTAGGATATTCCTTTTTTTAAAATATTTAATATGGAGGATGAATTGCTTAAACTTGGGCTTGATTCACACATTCCTCTAGGATAGTAATTAGCATTGCAGTATTTTAAATTAAACAGGCTTAGTTACTCAAGAAGCTATTAAAATGCAAGAATTTTTCTCTTCTATTAAGCTTACATAAAGGGGTTTGATTTTGTAGAGAAATTAACCTAAAAGAAAAAATAAATAAAAGGGGGAACATTAAAAAAAATTGACCTTTGATTGACAGAAGCTTCTAACATCCTACAAAAAGTAGCCAATAATTACATACATTTAAACCACTAGTTAACAATAGATGTATCTCTTTTGGCAAAGCCTTCTTTGAAATGCCACTGCTTTAACAGTAATCAGAACTGACAGCCTGATCCACCTTTTATGATAATGCGGAATGCAGCCTTGTTAATCTGACCCGCTGATATAAATGAAAAATGTACTCATGCCCCAGTGTAATTGTCGGCAGCAGAATTTTAGCAGGCTTTGATTTGCACTTCCCAGTAATATCTCCTCTTAAGTCTGATGGAAACGTTAACCAGAGCTGGCACTGTTCATCGCAAGCTTGGATCTGGGGTAGGAGCAAACCAAAGCTCATGGAGTGAACCAGAACATGACCTTAATTGTCAGGGAAATGCAGCAGTTCTTTGGAAAGGTAAAAGCACAAAATGATACAATAATTGTTTCATTAAGAACCTGCATAATGCAAAAGGCTACCATTATAAAATATGCCACATAAATAAGCGCTCTTTGGATTCATATTTCAAGGTTATATGAGCTCTAATTGTCCTTTAAATTACCAGTAGAAAATAATACATCTTAATATATAATTAATAATATTTAAAAGCATTAACTCACAGACCTGAAGGTAATAGGTGGCATAAAAATAAAAATAATAAAACTGCTATACACAGAAAATAAGAATTATTATTTTTATTCCTCCATTATTCTGTGCATGCATAAAAATTTCAATATCATTTAGTATTTTGTGTTTTTTCCTATGTACATAAGTAATCTTTCAACTCAACATATTTCTGACCATTTTCTACGAATCAGGTGTAGTAGTAACAAACTATAAAGGTGAAAATTAGCATGCTATTTTTGTGTTTGGTTTTTGATGTGAAACTTTAAACAAACTTTTTTGGTATTTTTTGTTTATTTTTGTTTTTGTTTTAAGAAATTGAACCTATTGCATCTTTCGACTATTTTACTATCTATTTACTAGTACAGACTATAAGCATAAGTGGTGAGATTCTGAACCATTTTTTGATGCTTTGTTCCTACTTGTAGGTTAATTTGCTTTTTACAGAGTTCAGCACACTGAGCTTAGGAGTTTAGCAGACAACACTATTTCAAAATAACAAGGTTGTATTATGCAATATATCTCAAAACTTTTTTTCCATTTTCTAATATACTTGTATGCCAATAAAATTATAAATCTGTCATAGCACTGTGGGGTGGCAATGCATTATTGCTAAAGATCATAGGCAAGTTAAATAGGATGTAGAGTCCTGAATAATAATATGCTTTTCATCCTAAGGAAGAAAAATGAAAGAGGAATGTGTGGGAAACAATTCACATACCATACATTCACCCATTTAAAGTGTACAATTTAATGACTTTTAGTGTATTCACAGGGTTGTACAACAATCACTGCAATCTAATTTAGGAACATTTCCATCACCCCCAAAAGAAGCCACACATCCAGTTAACAGTCAGTCTTCATCTTTCCCCTTACCCCTCCTGCCCTCATCAACCACTAACACACTTTCTGTATTTATAGATTTGCGAAGCTGGACATTTCATATAAATGCAACCATATAAGCTCTTTGTGTCTTGCTTCTTTCATTAGTATAATGTTGTTAAGATTCATCTATCCGTGTTATAGTATGTATTGGTACTTCATTCCTTTTTGATTACTGAATACTATTCCACTGCCTTATACCAGATTTGTTCATCTATTCATCAGTTGATGGGGATTTATTTCTCTTGGGTATATACCTAGAAGTTGCATTGCTGGGCCATATGGTAACTCACTGTTTAAGCTAATGAGATTTTGAGGAATTCTATATAGTACAGTAAAAGACAGGAACACCAGAACAGTTTATGGATCCCCCCAGAAAGAAAGAACACATCTGTTTCACTGCCTTCTTTCTTGGCTATCATGTTATAGAAAATACGCGTGACAGTGAGAAGCAGGGGCAATGCTGCCTGGAGATTGGGCTCAGAGTTAGGGGAACTCTCAAGCCAGATATTCAGTGCTCCTCTTGTGCTGGGCCATTGTTCTTTTTTATCATCAAACCTTACGATTTAAGATTTCCATCCCCAGGCTGACATACCCGGGTTACATGCCAAAGATATGACTTGAATTCTTCTGGAATAATGTCCCCACCAACTGGCTCCTAGTCCAGAGACCAGATTTCCAAAGTAAAACCAGAACATATGGTTGACATATGGGCTAACAGCAGGACAGAATATTTAAAATCATAGTTTCCCCAAAATTTGGAGATATAATTCCTCCTGTGTTTCCAGGCTTCCCTCTGTCCAGCCCTCTCAGTGAAGCTGTGCTTGTCATTTTACTCTCTTAACTTAGATTTACTTTAAGTTGTGTTGTTTGCTTGGGACATGGGTCCCTTTTATGAATACTTTTCAAGCCTTGTGCATTTTTTAAGAACTGTATCAAATCTCACTCTTCCAAAAGCCTTTCTAAAATCTGTTATTTGTTATTTTCCTCTAGAGTCTGTTTATTCTGTTTCGATATTTCTCCCCCTGTGTGTTTTTGACTTATCTAGTGGAGCACAAGCATCTGGAAGACAGGCAAAAATAGTTTATGAGTTTGCATCTTTGGTGTGTCTAGGGTAATACTTTGCAGACACTCAGATGTTTAATAAACATGTAGATTCTAAAGCCCTGTGTGATACCAGGATTGCATTGCCTAGGACACAACAAATGTTGATATACAACTTACAGGAACCCTCTGTGGAGGTATCTCGGGAAGGCAGCAGACTGAAATGAGACATAAACTCCAATATCACCTTTCAAGTTAGAATAAGGGAAAAATATATTATCCTCAAGGACATGATACCCACAGAAATCTTGATGATATTCCAGGGGTAAAAGTACTGAATTGTAATAAGCATTATCCCAACACTTCAGAATATCAGCACAAGATTCTCTTGCCTTGATGCAATCTGAGATACCTGAATAGAATTACAATTCTTCAAGTGACCATGGATTATTAGTAAAACAGAAAATCACAGTTAAAAATTAAATGATGTAACCCAAATTTTATTTCAACGATAACTCAAAACATTCCAATTATTTCTTCAATCAGTGAAATCTGTGGCCAAATATCAATTAAAATAAAATTAAAAGAAAACAGTTCTAAGCATATAAATTTTAATCTCTACCCTGCTGATGAATTTTGGTAGAAAAAAAATATCATAGAAAGCTTCATTTTATCTTTTAGGTAATCATATAGGAAAAATTTAAATATATCAAATGCATTTTAAGTTAATATCAAATATCTGAGTAGTTAATCATATTAAATTGGGGATTTATAATAGATTTATTTTTCCGGAATGGTTGGAGAATCATGTTTTTCACCCCCTTTCTCTGTATGATATTATATTTCATTAGAATTCTTGAATCTTATAGTATTATGAATTGTATTCACTAAAATGTAACCTCTTAGAATAGTTTCACAAGAGTGTATCATAGAGCTTCCCTGGTGGCGCAGTGGTCGAGAGTCCGCCTGCCGATGCAGGGGATGAGGGTTCGTGCCCTGATCTGGGAAGATCCCACATGCCGCGGAGCGGCTGGGCCCGTGAGCCATGGCCGCTGAGCCTGCGCGTCCGGAGCCTGTGCTCCGCAACGGGAGAGGCCACAACAGTGAGAGGCCCGCGTACCACCAAAAAAAAACAAACAAACAAACCAAAAGAGTGTATTATAGTCTAAACATTCCCTGCAACCACTTCAACATTTAGTCTGTTCCCCTGGGATCTGGGGAAGGACAGTGCTGAGGATCAGGGCATAGAGATGAGAAGGAAGAATCCCAGGGAGGAACTATATTAATATAACACATGCAGCTCCTGGTTTCTTTCTGTTTTCTTACATCGGTCCTTTGGGAGAAGGTCAGACTTACGGAAGAGGTGAATTTGGGAGAAAACTGGACTTGTTCTGTTTAGTTCCTGTTTTTTTTTTTTTGGAAGTTTATTCCCTACTCTCCACAATTTAGGCTTTGCAGGTTGGGCTCATGGCACATGGCTTTATTTCAGGCATTAGTAAACAAGAGTCTTATGTTTCTTATGCTTGTTTTTGTAGAGGCTTAGATTAGGTTATGTAAATGAATTTTAAGTTGTCAACAGCCTTAAATCAAACATTTGTGATTTTTCTGTTGGGACTGGTCACCGCAGCTTATGAAGGACGTCCACAGGCAACTTTTAAAAGAGATGTAAAGACTTACCTGCAGGGTGTGGGAGGGATCAATTAGGAGTTTGGGATTGACATATATACACGACTGTATATAAAATAGATAACCAACAAGGACCTACTCTAAAGCACAGGGAATTCTACTCAATGCCTTGTAATAATGGAAAAGAATCTGAAAAGCAATATCTATCTCTATCTGCCTCTCTATACACATACATGCACGTATATAACTGAATCACTTTGCTGTACACCTGGAGCAAACACAACATTGTAAATCAATTATACTTCAATAAAAATTAAAAAAAAAAGACATACCTGCAAACATCAGGCCTTAAGCAAAGGTGCACTAACCTTTATAAAGACACTGGGCATCCCGGATTCAAGCAAAATAGAAGCCACATGGATCTCAGAAACTGTATGTGGGCAGAAAATTCCGCAGCACACTCCAAGCCTCACAGGCCTTGGGAAAGGGGTGATCCCAGAGAGTCCTGGCTCTGAGTGTCTGTGGCAGCTTGATTGCACTGCCCTCCATACACGTGTGAAGGCAGCAGTGCCTCGGTAGTTGCCGTGGGCTATAGAGGCACAAGTAATCGGATTTAACTGAAGCAAGAGCTCAATTGTATGGAAAAGGGAATCTTTCTATACACCTACCATTTAGCCTTTACAGAGCAGAGCAGTTATTTCCATTTGTGCCATGCTTTTCAGCCTGTCTGCAGGGAATGACTTTTATAGTACAAGGCAGCTGGATTCCAAGCATACTACATAACACTAAAGAGGTTCAGTTTTTAAATTATTATTGTCAGCCTGAGGTTTCATGCTTCAAATGTCATCTTACATTCAGGGCTAAAGAGGAAACTGGAAGAACTAAGCTTGAAGTCATGGAGTTAGCCCACAAGGCTGAGATTTGAAAAGTAATAAACAATGTTAGATAATGAAGTTACATTTAATTAACTACCCAGGAATTTGCTGGGCTTTGAGAGAACATGTTTGACAAATTCGTGGAATTGAGACCATAAAAGAAAGCATAGCAAAAAATAGGCACATGACAGGAAGGCAGATGGGATGAAGATAAATTCAGTCCATGCTGTGGTTTAATGGCAATATCTCCTGGGTGGGATTGTCCAAGACAAGGAAATGAAGGTATATAAGATTTGTTTGAACAGTGGATGCATCTGGCAGACTCAGAACAAGCAAGCTAAAATCTTAATACTCTGGATGGAAACACAGGGATGGTAAAAGGAGCAAGGCATCTGGATCCAGGAAATTATTATCTCTTTACACTGTGGAAAAGGGAAGAGACCAACCTTATAAACAGGTCACAATAGCTTTTCTAAAGAGAGAAGAGAAAGAGTATGAAAATAAAACAACAGGAGTTGTCTTCCATTATTGCATGAAAAATGTCTACTAGAAATACCACTCAAGATCTGTAAAGAAGATGTGGTAGATATACACAATAGACTATTAGTCAGCCATAAAAAAGAATGGAATTTTGTCATTTGCAGCAACATGGATGGACCTGGAGGGTATTATGCTAAGTGAAATAAGTCAGAGAAAGACAAATACTGTATGTTT
The DNA here is from genome assembly GCF_951394435.1 of Stenella coeruleoalba. Taxonomy (NCBI): domain Eukaryota; kingdom Metazoa; phylum Chordata; class Mammalia; order Artiodactyla; family Delphinidae; genus Stenella; species Stenella coeruleoalba. Next base: position 145,389,309 of record NC_137149.1, on the reverse strand, counting down.
TCACTTATAAGTGGAATCTAAAAAATACAACAAACAAATGAATATAACAAAAGAGAAACAGACTCACAGATACAGAGAAAAAACTAGAGGTTACCAATGGATAGAAGGAAGTGGGAGGGGCAAAGTAGGAGTAGGGGATTAAAAGGTACAAACTACTGTGTATAAAATTCATAAGCTGCAAGGGTGCAATGTGCAGCACAGGGGATAGAGCCAACCAATATTTTATAATAACTATAAATGGAGTATAATGCATAAAAATTTTGAGTCACTACGGTGTACACCTGCAATTAATATAATATTGTCAATCAACAATACTTTAATAATAAAAATGTCTAAAACATTCAAAATATGAGGAGCAACAGTGACTTGAAAAATTCTTGGCTGTATTCTCACTGTCCTTAGTGCAAACTTTTTGAAGCACTGATGGGAGGTTAAAGTCAGGAATATTTTGAGGGGGATGTTAGAAAAAAAAGAGGGAGTAAAACCTTCCCCAGGATGCAGGATGCATAGGTCAGTTCCAGAGGAGCAAGCAGAACAATGAGCCTCTCATGGCCAGACACTGTAAATGAGAGAAAGAATGGAGGCTTGGCTACTGAAAAGAGCCACCTTCACTGTGGCACTGGTGGGCCACAAACACAGGGCTCACAGAAAAGGGAAAAGTCCTGGATTCAGTTTTATTCATTGCTCCAGATCTGCCTACTTGACTTACTTCCTGAACAAATGCCTCAAACAACAATTTAGCTGTTATCCTGAGTCAAGGAGCCAGTTGCCACTGCCCTCAGTATAGACTTGGTGATTCTCTCATCTCCCACGTTCACAGACTTGCTTCACGCACTGCACATGGAGACCCAGGGGCAGCTCAGCACACGTGCCTGCATGACCCTTAGTGCTTGTCTGGAAAGCTCTGACATGTGGGTATGGAGGTGATCAATGAACTCAGGTAAGTTCTTCTGCCTTCTTTCCCACGGATGGACTGTTTGTGGATGGAGAAGCTTCATACGGTTTCACTAAAAACGTCCAGTGAGACTAAGTAACCTGTTTGTTATGAAGGACAGTTTTTAAGAGCACTGCACCCGGTCTCCAATATTCTCTTTTTTCCTACATTATTCTGTCCCTCTCAATCCCTAGGGATATGCTCACCATAAAATGTCAGCACATAAGTCTTTCTAAAGACTCTGCTTTTAGGAGAAATTCAGTTAAGACAGGAAATTAGAAGATTTTAATATGCTGGATGAGAAAGAAAACTACATAATTTAACACTTGCCAAAGCCATTTTATTGTGGATTTCCAGATTCCAAAAGAAGCTGGTCTTGTCTCAACAGCCATTATCTGAGAAAGCAGAGTGTTCATAAGAGATTACTTTCTTCTCAGTTACAGTAAACTCTGCACTGTAATTAACCTCTTGATAAGAGTCTTCTTCTGGTTGAAATTACCTTCAAAGATCATGGACTGGTGGAGATGAACTGGTGTCCTGGAGTGGCTGAAACAAAGCCCATTTTTACTGTATGACCTGCTTTCCTTGGATAGCACTGAGTTTCTGTTTTGGTCTTTGCCAAACCTAAATCCTGGGTTCTGAAAACATCATTCTGAGTGGAACAACTTTGGGTTCTAGAAATGAGCTTCTTTACGAAATTTCTTGGATGAGAATACAAACTTCGATCATCTTCGGACTCTCTAAAAGAGTGGCACAGCAGACTTGATCTAATGGATTCTGAGCTTGGGGGAGAGCCACCTCAAAGCTGTGGCACACGGACCCTTAGGCTGCTGCTGCTGCAAGAGGCCGTGTCCCAGCCAGGCTCATGCTGGTCAGGAAAAGCAATGGGGGTAATTCTATTTTCTTTAGATTCAAAGGAGCTGGATAATTGATTTTTTTGAGTTTTAATCCCTTTGGCTTCTAGTGTCTTTGGATTTTTACTGACATGGGGACTTATTCTCCTGATTAAATTTCTTTAATGGCTTCCCCAGGCTTCAAATAAGAATGAGATTCATAAGTGTATTTGAGGTATTTCTATCTTCTTGGCACTTTCGGAATATCTTTCAAAAGTTATATAATCTCAATATGGAACTTTGGATGAAATATAGTTCACAACATGGCTGTGCTTAATTTGGGAAGGAAAAGAGAATAGGAATGGATTTTCAGATTTGGAGGGAGTAGTCTTAGAGCTAAAGCTATTTTTTCTGATCCATTTCAGCATCTTTCGGGGACAAAATCCACAGTAGCTGTCAGAACATTAGTGGCTCTGGCAGACACTGAGTTTGTGACTTCATGAAGTCTTATAACTGTCTCAATAAATTCCAGGGACGATGCTCACATTGCCAATTGAACACAGACTTAGTAATTTAGCTCAGTGGTTTAAAAGTCAGTTTAAAAAAATCTGGATGGAGGGGTTGGAAGTCCTCTCTGTTCTTATTCTCTAGTAAATTTCACTTTGAGTCAGTCTTTGGAAGTGCCTGTGTGGTTACCACCTGCACGTTCCTCCCGCTGTGATTTTTATCTTAGGGCCTGTGGCGCACAGACCACATGCCAGATGGGCTGTATGCTACCATCCTCTAGATTATCTGCCAGCATGTTCTTTCAAGAATGACCAGACAATAGCCAAACTCTTTGCAACTTCTCTCATCTCTCTCTGACCTCGTTCTTGTTTTTTTCAGATCAATTCACTAAAGGCTCAGAGCCCTAAAACAAAAGTGAAAGCACTTTTCTCTAATAAAGTGTCTTCTGATATTTCCAAATTCTATTACATCACACTAAAACCATTATAAAAGATATCTGTTACCAAAGACATGACCATGTAAAGGGGAAGTTGTGTTGGACGGGCAGGGGAGGCACTGAGAAACAATGTATGATTTCCATGGCCATTTTTGAAGAGCAGTTTGAAGCAGGCTAATCTTAGAATACCTACAGCAGCTGTCTGCTGGAAGGCACATGGTTTTCTGCACTTTTTGGGTATTAGTTTACTTTCATACTTCCAGCAGGCCACTTAACTAAGTCAGCATCATTGGATCAACAGAGAGGATGTGGTCAAGAAGAACGGTAAAATATGTTAGAGGAGGAGACAATGGTGGATAGTACTTTTTCCTAATATACAAAGATTTGATAACAAGTTCATGAAACTCAAGTTTTTCAAAACAGGGTTGTATCTCATGTAAACCATTGCTCTTCCAAATATAGTCCCCTTTTTTTAGCTTCCCCTGATGCAGATCTCCCTACTCATTGGACCTTCCTTAAGTGGTATTTTCCAGCTCATTACAGCTTCTAAACAGTACTGAATGGGTTAGGCAGCTGGGTTCCCGCCTTGAGCCCCTGGTTTTGGAGGATGACCTGGAGCCCTCCTTTGACTGTTCCCCTCTTGGCAAGGCAAGAAGTTCAAGCAAGGGACTAAGTCAAAGTCTGTGCCTTGCTACCCTCTGGGCCTTCCTCAGGGGGAATGGACCCTAGAATTCCCTAACCCTGACCCTGAGCCTACTTCCTGCACCTGCACAGGGCAGACTGTTTTGTTTTCTTTTTTGTTTTTAATTTTCAGAAGAGGTAAAGGGGAGGAATGGTCATGCTGGTAGGTGTGAGAGAAGAGGGAAGACCAAGGTGTATGGGGAGTGGGTGAAGTGTTCTATTTGTACTCTTGGTCCAGGACCCAAAAATGTTAGAATTGGGCCTGTTTAAAACAGGTGTTTATATCCAGAAAAGACCAAAACTCTAATCTGAAAAGATACATGCACCCCAATGTTCATAGAAGCACTATTTACAATAGCCAAGACAGGGAAACAACCTAAATGTCCATTGACAGATGAGTGGATAAAGAAGATGTTGTACATATGGAATGTTACTCAGACATAAAAAGAATGAAAAAGAATGAAATAATGCCATTTTCAGCAACATGAACAGACCTAGAGATTATCATACTAAGTGAGGTCAGACAGAGAAAGAAAAGTATCATAAAATCACTTATATGTGGAATCTAAAAAAATGATACAAATGAACTTATTTACAAAATGAATATAGACTCACAGACATAGAAAAAAACTTATGGTTATAAAATGAGAAAGGGAGGAGAGGGATAAATTAGGAATTTGGGATTAACAGATATATACTACTACACATAAAATAGATAAACAATAAGGACCTACTGTATAGCACAGGGAACGATATTCAATATTTTATAATAACCTGTGATGGAAAAGAATCTGAAAAAGAATATATATATATCTATATATATATATATCTATATATATATCTGAATCACTTTGCTGTACACCTGAAACATTGTAAATCAATTATACTTCAATAAAAAATGTTATACAAAACAAAAACATACATTAAATAAGACCTTGCAAGTGAATAAAAGTTGAGCCAAACTTCATAGATTTTACATTGTTACAATATTGCTTTCCATTTACTTTCTCAACATCCTATTGGCATTTAACATTGTAGTTGATTGGTGATAGTAATTTGATAATTGTTTTATATGTGCAAGATTTTTATTTAGCAGTATATTGGGTGGAGCTAACTCTTTTATATTTATGAGATGTTCTTGCTTAGTGCATATACTTAGTGCATTGTGGAAACCACAGTGCAGCTTAGATTATTTCTCCCTTCATGATTCTTGACCCTGAAGCCTACTTACTTTAATTTCTTTTTTGTAGACCTGTATAATATTTCTGTGTTTTACGTTTCTTTAATTTAAAAATAAAAAAGATCAGTGCCATCTGACCGCTCAGTGTTCCTTCTCAACTTCCAGAAAACTCGACAAAACCTTCTCAGTAAGCTCAGACACAGTTCCTGGGACCCACAGCTAACACATACTGAGGGAGCTGCACAGCCCCCTTCCTTATACTTCAATCTGTACAGATCTGTCTTCTTCACTTACTGTCCCCATCCATTCCATGATGAATAATATGTTTAATAATAAAGCATGGAAAAAAGTAAACAATCTGTTAAAAGTCTAAATGGCCCACATAGTATTTATTGTGTGGGTGCAATAATTGATCCACTGACATCTAAACCTAATCAGAGACTAAACTTTCTGTTGTTGGCTCTGTGGCTCTTAGATGACATTACTCAAATTATTTTGGCTTGTACATTTGATTTTGCCAGTCAGCCATGAAGAATGCTTTTTTTCTCTGCATCTGAAATTTGGTACTTTTTATGATATGGCACATATTTTTCCCCATTTGAGGAAAATGGAATTTTGGTGATCCATGTATAACCCCTAAAGTGTCTTATAGAATAAAAACAATTTGAACAGATCACAAATTTATGTATCTTACTCATTAAAAATTTAGCAAAGCATAACATATGATCCAAATATCAATTCGTTTTTTAACTCCTAATGAAAATACATGATTCGCCATTTGCAAACTTCAACTCTTGAAATTAAATGAAAATTTTATGTATGTCAGTAAATGTAAAAAGTTAATAACAGACTACACTACATTGTTTTTCTAGATTATACATGTTAACAGATGACTGAAAAGGGAATATATTTGCTGTTGTTTAAATATAGAACACTGGTAATAGTACTTAACTTTGAGGAAAAAAATAATATCACATTTCTACTTAGAAAGAGTCTAAATAATTCATTGTGGATTGCATTAAGTGATTTTCTGTGAAAGTATACTGACATTTGTAACTGAATGTGTCTTCTAGTTCATTCGTAATGTATTCACAAATATTTTCGGAATAGCTTTTATGAAGATATAGCTTTCCACCTGCCAGGGTTATAAGAGATACAAATCTGGGTAAGTCCTGATTTTAACCATAAAGAATCTGGCTGTGTGTGTGTGTGTGTGTGTGTGTGTGTCTGTGTCTGTGTGTCTGTGTGTGTGTAATAACGCATAGTATCTTTTCAAAAGGTGGAAAGTGATTTAATTTTGTATCTTTATGTATCTAAGTATATATGTATATTTATAAAGTTATTTCAAATATATTTCATTTATATGTGAGCTTATGGAAATTATTATGAATTATATATGATATTTAATACTATTTATAATAGGGACATATATATGTGTACATGCCTACATATATTCATAAACTGTAACTTGATTTAGTTTTAATAAACATTAATTGAATACCTATGAGTTTCCAGGTAATGTGTTAAGTACTTCTCATATATATTATTAGATTCACCATCTTATTTGGTCCTAAAAAGAAAAACTTTTTAAAAATCCTAAATTATAAATGAGAAATGTAAAGAGAAATGAAAAAATTATACAATTTAAACTTTTTTTTTGAATTTGAATAAATAACACTGCACTTTGATGTCTTGATTAACCAGGATCATGGGACACAAGTCCTATGGATAAACTCACACTGTGAATAATACTAACGACTTAAGTTATTGAAAATACAGATTTAAAACAAATCTGTTCAGTGAAAATTAATCCAGTATTTCAAAAAATGATGATTAAGCTCCGTGCTGTGAAAGATACTGATGTTGAAAGATTTCCTTTTCCTTACAACAGATATTTTCTGCTCCCACCCAAGATAACTCATGATATAGTCATTAGACCATTCTCCAAAGCTTAGTTCATATGTCAAATCACTCAGTAAATTATAATAATAGTATTTAAGCCAACCATTTTGAGTATTAACTATGTGCTGAAACTATTCCAAACACTTCTATTTGCAACCACAGTTAACGCTCACAACAGAACAAGCAGGTGGATGCTATTAGTTGTCTGTCATTTAGGGCAGAGAAAGTCAAGGCTCAGGCTAATGAGGGGCTTGTCTGCAGTCTCATGGCCAGTGAATGCCCAAGCCAGGATCCCACCCATGCATTTGACCCTTGATCTCACTGCACTATGATTTGATTCTGCCTAACCGGGCATAAGAGGATTAAGTCACTTCACACTCAATTAAAACAACAACAACAACAAAGAACAAATAAACAAAAAAGGATTTCAAATAAATTTATGTTTTTTCAGCACATATATCATGTGCTCTTTGCTGATTGAACCAAATGATTATTGCCTTATCAGACTCCTCATAAGAGGTAATTTAATGTTTTAATTTTATTTGTTTATTTTATAATTGAAATTTAAGTAAATCAAATTAATCTTTCATTTGTTTAAATCACAGATGATTTTTTTTTATTTTAAGGCAAAATTTAAAGTTTTTCTCCCATTTAACCTGTTCACATTTGTATTGGTTAGGAAGCATTAATTTTTCACACGGATTCTGACATTTCAATAATTAAACTATTCAAGTTTTGAAGGGATAGGACTTTTCTATCTTACAAGGGACGCAATGTAGTTTTTATTGGTTACTAGGCAGCTTCAAACAATGAACACATTCTCACACTTAGACTTACACAAAATAGAAAGATTTCACTGTATTACATATGCAGTAGGATGTTTGAGGATACTTTTTAGAATGGCAATTCAAGTAAAAGCAGTAAGTTTATTTTAAATTAAGTTTCAAGCATTTATTAGCTGTATAATTTTGCATGAGCTATTTAATATTCAAGATTCATCTTCCTTACATATGAAAGTTCTGTCTACTTCTCAGGGTTTTTTGATAGTTATAATAAGAAGCTAAAGAAATAAATATATGAATAGATATGTGGTACATGGTAAGAGACTGATATATATTAGTTCTCCTTTTAAGTCTTTACAACAAACACAAAACAAATGCAGAAAATAAATCACATCTATAATAACCTAAAGTTGTGACTGTATTAATTTTATTATTTACATAAATTTTATTATATGATCTACCATATAGATCATATAATTTATAATATATTATTATGTATTATATATTAATAAATGTATATATTAACATTTTGTATAACACTATATATATATATAATTTATATAATGTCCTTTATACTAAGATTTTTTAAGGAGAAACTTTAAACACTTTTTTATTAAAAATTATAATGGGATAATAATATTCAATCAATGCCTTTGATAGGAGAGATATTTGCATAATAGAGCAGAAGGATTACCACACAGAAAACCAAGAAACGTGGTGATACTTCTAGAGGTGAACTATAAGCCTGTGTGTTCTAAGTCATCTTATCAAAGCACTGCTGCTTCATTACCCTGAGAAAATAAATTGATGAAGACCAAATAGGACGAAGAAATGATGTAGAGTCCTTTCCTTTTATGGATTCATGGGAGTTACATCCTGAAAATTACCATTTAATTCCCATGATTCAGAACCACTAGGAAGAGATTTGAAGGCAAGATTAAGAGACATATATTTTGCAGAATCAGAAACTATTTCTACTGTAAGGTTTGAAGGTTTGGTGGGGGGGATATTTCGAGGTATCGGTAGTGTAAACTCTCAGGGATGGAGTTTATCCTTTCATTGTATGCCTGTGCTTTTCATGGGATTTTAGAAGGTTTTTTTGTTTATTTGTTTGTTTTTTAGAAAATAGCAATTATCCTTCCTGTGGCAGAGACAGATTTACTAGGAGCTGCAGTCTAAAATCCAGGAAGACAAGATATTTGTCCTGTTTTGTCCACTACAGTATCTCCATGGCCAGGTCTGTGATTGGTACAGAGTTGATACTCAACACAAGTGTTTGAATAAGTGACTGTATGAGCCATCATTATATCTGGCTTAAGAATGTCCTACTGTTATGCTTGCCAGCTAGATAGGACCAGCTGGTTTTACATTTGCCTGAACAAGGTATGTGTTTGCTCTGCAATTTGATTTTAACAACTTGTGCCTCCTGGCCGTCATTGCCTGCATCAGCTTTGCAGATAGGTTTGCTCCTGGAGTCTTTCTTGAAGATCTGGTAAATAGATCTCTGATAAACCCTTGGCTATTTACTTTTTCCATACGAGATACCCTAGTTGTAGTCCTAGAGTAAACTTGTCAATGAAAAATTGTTGCCTGCCATATCAGTAAACAAAGGTTGTTGCAGCTATTAAGCCATCTCATTACAGCTGCCCTGACAGTGAGCCCTGAGGGAACTCAGGATAGAAACAGGGTGCCCACCATCCATCAGTCAGCCACTGAGGCCACCACCCCCACCATGGTGTTTCCTGAGGAGACTCAGGATGAGAAAACACAGGATACTGACCCAGAGAGCTGAGGTGCATCTCAAAGGAATGATTTCCTGTGAGCCCAGATTCTCCCATTTTCCCATACCTAGAAAAGCACTAAATTCCGTAACTTGAGATGTCTGGTTTTCTTTAATTAATAGAAGTCTTTTGATGTTCCTACCACCTTGTCTTTGTTGCTAAAGCTCCTGTATACCCTGGCTCCTCCCTGACCTCTTCCGAGCAGTCCCTCGGAGCTACTGAGATGTTGTGTCCCAGGCTTTAGTCCGCAGAATGTCTGACGAAAAAAACATACTCTCAAATTTAAGTTGTGTATTTTTTTTTTTAAGTCGACAGACTTGGCATTGATCAAGGCTCTTTGTTACAGACAATAGAATCTGCACTAATTTAATTTAGGTTAGAGATATTTGTGAAAGAATATAGAAAATTGTTCACAGGACTGAAGAGAAGGGATGTATACTGTTAGAAATAACTTCTAGAACTCACCACAGAACTGGAATATCAAAGGGTTACTGCCTTTACTATAGTCAGGACTAACCACATAAGGAAGCTATCACCCTAGTTGCTGGGTTCAGAACTACAATGTCTTTGCCATTACGTGTGAAAGGAAAATGTCTTTCCCCCAAACTGTGCTTATTTCTCCAACAAGAATTTCATAAAAGGTCATGCTTGCATGAATCTGACTGGAGAAACCTAAAACACATCCAGAAGGCTAACTGCAAGGGAATCCAGGAAATGTATGTTTTCATTTACTAGACGCTGTAAAAAAATCTATAAGAAGCAAGCTAACTGGTGTTTGAAATGGTTGTTGAGTGAACCAATTTACAGTATCTACTGCAAATTCTTTGCAACTTTTGAGAAAAAAGGATATACACGAACACTTCCAAAAGGAGAATACTGAAAGTTATTTTGCAGAAATAGATGCATATGTAAGAAATTTCTGAATCCACATATACCAAAATGTTAATGGTCATTTATAGATAGATACATTGCCAATAAAATTTACTCTCTTGTTAGTATATAATATTCTTCTGAGGGTTATATAAGATAATACATGGAAAGCACTTAGCAGAAGACTTGGCAGTAAAGAAGTAATGTTAACTATTCATATTTCTATATATAACGATATATATTCATAACAATATATAGTTACCTGCACAGTAACATTCCAACACTGATCTATATATATATATAGTTATATATGTATAACTATATATATTCAAATATATGTGTATATATACATATATATTCATATATATGTATATATATTCATATATACATATATACTTTATATATACATATATATATATATACACACACATATAAATCAAGATAAAGCAACTGAAGCACATTACATAGAGACATAGGGCCTGGCACTTATTAAATACACAGAAACTGTGAATTACTGTAATTATTCTTTTTAAGTTTCTGAATTTGTTTGACTTTTAAAATAACCACACATTAACATTGTGGACAGAAACAATATGATATATGTATTTCTCCATGCATCTATCTACATTGACTTGCACTCAAGAGGATAATCAAGAAAAAGAAAAACAAAAAAAACTACTGTCTGAATGATGATGTTCGTGGTGGTGATGGCATTTATGAAGGTTTATTGAGTAGGTATTTTGTGCTGCTACTACTCTAAATGCTCTGAGAGACAATTCCCTACGGTCTCTTGCATTTCTGTGTGTCTTGAGAGAAGAGATACTGACTATATTTTATTCCAGACTTTTCTTCTCAGGAATTTTCTATAGTGAACACCTTTAGAAAATAGAAAGAGCACCTCCCTCTGGAGCCAGGGGTAAGTATGTTTCCCTGTCAAGTGTAACAGTCAAATGTCAGGTGTGCTTCCTGTCCATTATAAAATATGGTTTTCCTAAGCGGGGCAGTCAGAGGGAGTGGTCCTCTCCTATAATAAAAACTGCTGCACATGCATGCATCCTGAGGGCCTCTTCCCATCTCCCTGGGGGATCAGCACAGGTACTGTACACTGGCAACTGCTATGGCTGTGAGGAAAAAACTCTGCCTCTGACACAGGAGCCTCCTGTCTTCTGCCATAATCCAGAAAACTGGGAGGCTCCCATGTTGGTTTGTGAAGAGGGTAAAATCTCAGACTGTTTTTGATAAGTTCTCTGTATTTAATAACTTGTTTAATCATCAAAAACAAACCTGTCAAGAAGGAACCATCATTACCCACTTTTTACACGTGGGGACATTAGTCCACCAAGTTCAGGTCATTTTCCATTGTCACACAGATACTTAGCGGTAGACTCAGGACTGAAAGTTACTCTGGTTCTGAAGCCTGAGTGTTAAACCACCAAGCAAAATTGATTTTATGATCATCGTGCAGTTCTCAGGTTTTTGTTCTGTTTGTTGAAAGGAAAAAAATGGAATAATAATTTCAGAAGAACTTGCAGCTTATCAAACTGGAAAACTGCTGAGCTTGTTCCCAATATTTCTCAATGCTATACCTATTAATCAATATCAGCCTTCTGTCTAGCCTGAACAATCTCATCACACTAGCATTATTCCTGCTATCCAATTTGCTACTGATACTTTCCTAGTTTTAAATTCCTCTATGAATCCATTCCACTCTGTACTGATTTCTCCTTTGCTTCTCATCAACCTCACATTAATATGTAAATGTGTATTTCACTAATGCCACATGAACTGGAATAATCTCCCTTATTCTTCACCTCTCTGATTCCTCCCTGTTCTTCTAGACAAGACCTTGTCTCCCTATAAAAAGAAAAGGTGAACCTTTCCAAAAGTCCATTCCCAGACCCCCTTCCTACCCCTCGCCTTACCCCCATGCTTGCACAGCATTCTGGCCTTTCTCTCTTAAAGAATCTACCACGCTTTTTTGGCAACTGTATTTATCAGTCCTAGGTCCCATCTCCCAAACTCACAGCCAGTATCACCTGACTCACAACTTTGTCCTTAATTTCTCTGGCATCTAACTTTGCTTCTAATATTGAAATTAATAAATGTTGGTTGAACTAGGTTTTATTATAGAATACAGTTGAACTGATATCTTCTTTTCTGAATTATTTGGACACGCTAACGTTGCCACAAAATTTCTGACATAGCAGCACTTTCTAAATGAAACAGTAGCTAACTTATAAGTCAGTGGGTTAAATTAGCTTTCTCATCCCTAATGCCGCCGCAAAGATCCTGCATGCCGCCACAAGGACCCCGCGTGCCGCAACTAAGACCCGGCACAACAAACACAAATAAATAATTTTTTTTTTTTTTTTTTTTAGCGGTACGCGGGCCTCTCACTGTTGTGGCCTCTCCCGCTGCGGAGCACAGGCTCCGGACGCGCAGGCTCAGTGGCCATGGCTCACGGGCCCAGCCGCTCCGCGGCACGTGGGATCTTCCCAGACCGGGGCACGAACCCGTGTCCCTTGCATTGGCAGGCAGACTCTCAACCACTGCGCCACCAGGGAAGCCCCAATCAGATGCTTTTGAAACCTCTTCTGGTTGATGAGAATAGCATCATTAGGTAGAGGTGGATGTCTGTCTTCCTGCTGCTGGGGCAGGAAGACATGCATCAAGATCATCTAAAATTGGACCAAGCTGTTTAAATGAATCTTTTTAAGAATGGAGGATGAATATTACCTTAATTCACAGAAAAAAGTTATCACTGACATTGAAATCTTTACTACTAAAAAGTTATGTAGGCAATCATTTGGGGGCATTATTTAGATTATTTGCAGTGAATATATTTCCATTAATTAATTTTTATTTTGTGGAGTTATACATTAGAACTTGTTATATGTTTGAAAGTTTGTCAAAGTAACAATTATTATCTTATGTATACAATGGCTTCCAGAATTTGCATCTATGTGTTATCATTTTTGTTTCCATACCTCATTCACTTTAAAACAAAAACTCACATCACTCACATAAAGAGATATGATCACTTTGTTTAATAGTGAAAGATCAGAAATAGAACAATTTTCAGCTAATGAAATCAGAGAAAACTGCCAATGTGTTTATAATAATTGAAAATTACAGTTTTAATTGATTTATCACTGAACAATCAATTTATATTGTTAAGTATAAAATGAAATGGATTGAAATATTTGAGGTTCTCATATAAGCAGTTAAAGAGTTACTAGTCAATCATACACTATTAAGTTGTGCATATGGGACACTGATACTTTGCTGTAAGGTAATCAATAATTACTTACGAGAATACATTTTGCCCCCATTTAATTTCAAAAGTCCATTTTAAGTAAACAGTGCAAAAAGAATTGTTCTGCTATAATGCAATTGCTATGGCATAAAATGTATACAAAACAAAGATCGTTCCTTCGCACTCTTTTACAACATTTATTTTTTAAGATTATTATCACAAGTCTGCCATAAGTACACTTGTCTGGTGTTTATCCAGCATTGCTCTTTGCCAAAAACAAAAAAATAAACAAACCTATGGATCATTCAGTTGACATATTCTAGAGGTGAGTTTTCTTGTCTTTTAGTGCTTGGACTTTCTAAGGATTATAACTATTAACTATGATAGAAAGAACCCCACAGTTTTCATAAATCCTACAAATGATTATTTCTCTCAGCAACAGCTTTCTAAACTGAATACCAAAGAACCTAACATTCATAATGTATGACATTGTAATCCATTAAAAATATAGTGACTCTAGGGGCTTCCCTCTTCCCTGGTGGCGCAGTGGTTGAGAGTCCGCCTGCCGATGCAGGGGACGCGGGTTCGTGCCCCGGTCCGGAAAGATCCCACATGCCGCGGAGCGGCTGGGCCCGTGAGCCATGGCCACTGAGCCTGCGCATCCGGAGCCTGTGCTCCTCAACGGGAGAGGCCACAACAGCAAGAGGCCCGCATACCGCAAAAAAAAAAAAAAAAAATAGTGACTCTGATATTGAGCTCCATGAGCTATTTGTATATTTGGGAGATTAATCCTTTGTCTGTTGTTTCATTTGAAAATATTTTCTCCCATTTTGAGGGTTGTCTTTCTTTTCTTGTTTATGGTTTCCTTTCCAGTTAAAAAATGGGCGGAAGACCTAAATAGACATTTCACCAAGGAAAACATACAGATGGCCAAGAGGCACATGAAAATATGCTCAACATCACTAATCATTAGAGGAATGCAAATCAAAACTACAATGAGGTATCACCTCACGCTGGTCAGAATGGCCACTTATCAAAAAATCTGGAAAGAATAAATGCTGGAAAGGGTGTGGTGAAAAGGGAACCCTCTTGCACTGTTGGTGGGAATGTAAATTGATAAAACCGGTGTGGAAAACAGTATGGAGGTTCCTTCAAAAACTAAAAATAGAACTACCATATGACCCAGCAATCCCACTACTGGGCATATACCCTGAGAAAACCATAATTCAAAAAGAGTCATGTACCACAATGTTCATTGCAGCTCTATTTACAATAGCCAGGACATGGAAGCAACCTAAGTGTCCATCAACAGATGAATGGATAAAGAAGATGTGGCGCATATATACAATGGAATATTATCCAGACATAAAAAGAAACGAAATTGAATTTGTAGTGAGGTGGATGGACCTAGAGTCTGTCATACAGAATGAAGTAAGTCAGAAAGAGAAAAACAAATACCGTATGCTAACATATATATATGGAATCTAAAAAAAAAAAAAAAATTGTACTGATGAACCTAGTTGCAGGGCAGGAATAAAGAGGTAGACATAGAGAATGGACTTGAGGACATGGGGTGGGAGGGCGAAGCTGGGGTGAAATGAGAGTAGCATCGACATACATACACTACGGAATTTAAAACAGTTGGCTGGTGGGAAGCAGCAGCATAGCACAGGGTATGGGCTTGTTGCTTTGCGATGACCTAGAGGGGTGGGATAGGGAGGGTGGGAGAGAGGTTCAAGAGGGAGGGGATATGGGGACGTGTGTATGCATATGGCTGATTCGCTTTGTTGTGCAACAGAAATTAACACAGTATTGTGAAGCAATTATTAATAAAGATCTATTTTAAAAAAATATAGTGACTGTATTTCAGTTAATGGTAAGAGTCTCCATTTCAGGTATTACTAATTGTGCTGGCGATATTTTGTTTCCTAAACATAAAGAAATGCAACAATTAGACAAAACAGTCTCATAAAGGGCTCATATACATGAATGACTGTCTTTCAGTTTTATATATTTTCATTTGTTAATGTAATATATCCAATGGCCTTTATGAATAAGAATTTGAAGGTCAATTTCTATCCACTCACTGTTCCTGACTAGCTACCTGAGCTTGAAGAAGTGAGCTGACCTCAGGAACTCTGTGAAATTATTCTAATGTAGGAGCTCTGAATATTCAGGCAGCCCAAATGAGGAGTTTAGCATTCCGATCTCATAGCAATGCCCCTTCAGCCTGACTGAGATATAATTCCCGTATATATCAAATTACTTTTAGTGTTCTCAGTTACCAGTTTTGTGATGTAGGAAATAAAGGAGAATCTGAACCCATGAGTGTTTAAAAATAAATAGAAGGTAGCTTGTATGTGCATCTGTGTGTATAAAGACTGCAGGCTTCATAGTTCTTTAACAGCATTTACTGTCCCAAACACACTCTTTTAATTCAACCAAGTATGGTCTTGACATAATGTTTTCTGTTATTGCTCAATGTATGTAAGAAGTTATGTACCATAGGAAGAGCAATTGTGCAGCTTACTTTTTTCATATACACAAATGTGTATGACATAATATTTGCCATTTAGAACCCATTGAGTCATAGACTTTTGCATCCTAAGTGCTTGTAATAATAGCATTCTCCAATGTCCTTATAGAAGTATAAGACTTAGAGTTTCAGACACGTAAAGGACTTTTGATATCACAAGGTATGTTTCACTAATATTTACCATAAAAGAGAAACTACTTCCGGAGGGGTTAAGTCATTTGTAAAAGATCATAAGTACCTAGTGAACAAGCTTGAGTAATTCTTACATGTGTCCGTTAGAATATTACTATGTTGCACTTACCACTATCTATTTTTTTCTTAAAGTTACAAAGCACTGAGCAGATTTTATATAAATTAGCAGGAAAATATTTGTGACCATGATGTTAAAGAAAAATAAGGCATAAATAATAAAATTCATATGTATCAAATCCATGAAAATGTAAAAAACATTGCTAATAACAGTATGCTGAATTTACCTAACATAAGTTGGTGATTGGGTATATAAACTATGATCCCTTTTAAAACAGAACGAGAATGATAATATTGATCTGTATTATTTACTTTGGATGTGATTTCTCAAAATGCGGGCATATTTGCATTCTAAATCTTAATAATGCATGCTTGACTATTAAAACGAGATAATATATGTAAAAAGCACAGTGTCTGACATCAATTAGATATTTAACAAAACAGAGAAGATAATAATATAACATGTAAACGATTATCAGGGAACGGACTTTAGTCCTCAGTCTCCCCCAAATGTAGAGTCTTAACAAAAATATAACTAGTAATGAAAGAGGAACATACTTTATTTTTAACCCTTCTGAATGGGAAGAGCCAAGAATATCCACTTGAGAAGAGAGGAGGGGGGAAACTGTGCGTTAAAAGCAATCAGATCTCTTTGATGAATGGACATTCTTTTACTGACAGAAGAGGGTGAAGCCAATACTGAGAAGCATGCCACAGCATAAGCACATGCAAACTCTCCACAGTGATTTCAGCCTTCTGATTATAGTAAAACTTCACACTATTTTGGAGTAGTAGTAAAAACTTGATAGAATTTTTAAGCTATTTGTCAAGCATGGCTTATTTAAATTTTCCTCAAAAACTGTTACTGTTTTATCACTAAGAACTCTAGAGAGATGCTCTAAAATAGACACAAATAAACCAGTCACAAACAAAAATACTTACCCGAGAAATACTGGCAGATGATAATTGATTTCTTATGATCCTTATAGTAGAAATTATTTCTTAATAATATTTACAAAATTCTCAATGGGTTTTAAACACATAATGTGCTCTGTTTAATTTAGCTGTAATGTCACTGGAGAACAGTGTGAAAGATGGTTTCCTGAATAGTTGATCTTTCTTTCAAACCTGTGTAACTGTATTTATTTCTCTGCTATAATCTTTAATGTAACTTTAAGGAAGGACATCTTAATTGTAAACCTCAAAATTGTGTACTAAATAGAGGTTAGTCTTTGTCTCATTTAACAACAGGCAAAACAATGATGAAAATTAGTTGAGAATCCATACTAACTATTGAACTGAAATTCATCTTGTCAGTTGAATTCCATATAGATATAATTTTAGAATATGTAAAATATGGATTTGTATGACATTCCAAAATAATATTAGAATAAGAGCATGTGAGTGTCAAATAATCAATTAGAGACAGAATTGCAAGTTTCCAAACATTTCAATGTATGTCTCTATGTACACAGAAAAATGAGAGATTGGTTCTCATTGTAGTGCTCTGTGAACTAATGTAATTTCAGGTCACTGATATCATGAGGTTGGGATTGTTGTTTCAAGCAGAAACAGGAACCGAATGCAAGAAATTAGAAGATGAAAGACTGTGTATATATTCTTGACAATGTAATAAACGGGTTCTGGCAAATAAGGTTACCAATTAGTCAGGAAGTCAGAGAATTACTAGCTGAGAATTGTTTGGTAAGATCAAATGAGGCCATAGCTCACACTTCAACTATTAGTGACCAAGAAATGTATTTACTATTCAGAATTTTTGTTATTTAATAATGGGTAAGCTATTGCTTCTATGATAATTTTTTTCTTCTTAATATAGATTTTAAAATATTTAAATGACCATAAGTTCCAGTAAAATAATATTGTAAGATGATTCCCATAAGTATTCAAGAAAAAATGTAGAGTTCCTCTAAGCAGAGCTAGGCAACAAGTCCTGATGTAACCATATATCTACTTAAAATTCAGTAGTCTAGCAGACATTATGTCAAGGTTCTGAACCATGTGTCAGCCAGTAACAATGAAAGAAGTGGCAAGCATCATCTTGAAAATTTTATTACATTATAAAAAGAAAACATGTTCCCAGCCAATAGTTGGAAAAAAAACTAATTTCTACTATTTCAGATGTTATAATTTATGTACTACAAGGCAATAAAGCATCAAAAAGAAAGCTATACTAAACTTATTTCAACTATAACAGAATTATAAATATGATTTAAGATTATTCTGAAACCCTGGGCCCCTCCATAAGAAGGAAGATGTGCACTCAGTATGCTTAAAATGCAAATATCATTTAAATGAACATCACACATCACCTCTTAGAATAGAAATTCCCTTTTGCCACACAAAAGTACAAAACTTTGAGTTAATATGAGTATTCTGAGGAAAAATAAATGTAATAATTTCATATATAAAATAACAAGACATACTTTAGTTTGCTGAAAAAGAACATAGTTTGGGAATCCCTCAAAGGGCAGTTTTACATAATTCATTTGAATAAAATATACCAAGCAATATTTTTAAAAGTATGTCTTTTCATATTCTTCAGTAATATAGACGCTTACAGATGACCAAACAAGGAAAAAATTGTGTCAGTCAGTTGTGCGAAAATGTGACGATTATATTTGGACTTAAGTAAGCAAAATTGCTATCATCAATCTAGCCACCCTCAAAAGTGTAACAATCCTTTCATCATTTCAGGAATACATGTAATCTTTGTAACTTTCTCCACAGTTACATTTTAAAATTTATTTGTGTATAACTCCAAAAAACTCTAAAAAAAAATTTCCTGTGCCAAAAGAATGGAATCAAACAGGACAATTGTCAACAGGCACAAGAAAAATGCTCAACATCACTAATAATTAGAGAAATGCAAATCAAAACTACAATGAGATACCACCAAACACGGGTCAGAATGGAAATCATTAAAAAGACTACAAACAACAAATGCTGGAGAGGGTGTGTAGAAAAGGGAATCCTGCTATACTGTTGGTGGGAATGTAAACTGGTGCAGGCACTATGAAGAATAGTATGGAGGTTCCTCAAAAAACTAAAAATAGAGCTGCCGTATTATCTGGCAATCCCATGGTTGGGCATACATCCAGACAAAGCTGTAATTCAAAGCAATACATGTACTCCTATGTTAACAGAAGCACTATTACAAGGGCCAAGACATGAAAACCACCTAAATACCCATCGACAGATGAATGGATAAAGAACATGTGAGATATATATATATATATAATGGAATATTACTCAGCCATAAAAAGAATAATGCAATTTGCAGCAACATGGATGGACCTGGAGATCATCATACTAAGTGAAATAAGTCAGATAGAGAAAGACAAATACCATATGATATCACTTATATGTGGAATCTAAAATATAACACAAATAAACTTATCTACAAAACAGAAACAGGCTCACAGAGAACAGACCTGTGGTTGCCAAGGGGGAGAGGGGTGGGCAAAGGGATAAGTTAGGAATTTGGGATTAGCAGATAGAAACGACTACATACAAAATAGATAAACAACAAGGTCCTAAAGTGTAGCACAGGCAAATATACTCAATATCCTGTGATAAACTATACGGAAAAGAAAATGAAAAAGAATGTGTATATATATATATATATATATATATATATATATATATATATATATATGTATGTATATAAAATTGAATCACTTTGCTGTACAGCAGAAATTAACACAACATAGTCAATCAACTATACTTCAATAAAATAAATTAAAACAAAACAAAACAAGGCAATTGTGCTTTGCTCCATTGTCGGGCTTGGACTACTACACCTTGGGGAAGGGATAGGTGGGCAAGGATGCCCAAAACACAGAATAAGAATGGAGAGACCAGAAGGCCTAACCCTGGAAAAATCTGTGAAGTTCTATCATTATGATTGGCAGGAGCACACACTGATGGAAAAACCTGGTTGAAGGGTTACAATCTACTCAGGGTAATTTATTACCTCAGTGAGTGCATTTCAAAACTGAAGATGGTCTTTATGGTGTAAAGAGCCTTCCTATGTCTGACTAGGATTGACTATGCCATACAAAAAGCTATCACCAACTTTTAATATATAAATACATATTTTCTTGCTTTTTCAGAGAACATAAAGTGAGATAGCAGCGACTAACTAGTTCAGTCTCTAAAAAACATATTTTGAAAAGGTTCATATGCTAAATCATAGATGTGACAGAACACCAACTCTTTTTTTTTTTTAATTTTCTTCCTTCTAGTTTATTTTTAAACATCTTTGTTGGAGTATAATTGCTTTACGATCGTGTGTTAGTTTCTGCTTTATAACAAAGTGAATCAGCTATACATACACATATATCCCCATATCCCCTCCCTCTTGAATCTCCCTCCCACCCTCCCTATCCCACCCCTCTAGGTGGTCACAAAGCACTGAGCTGATCTCCCTGTGCTATGCAGCTGCTTCCCACTAGCTAGCTATTTTACACTTGGTAGTATATACAAGTCCATGTCATTCTCTCACTTCTCCCCAGCTCACCCTTCCCCTTCCCTGAGTCCTCAAGTCCATGGACAATGGTTGGTGGAGGAATTCAATGAGTACAACTCAGGGAATAAACAGAAAATTGTGTCAAAGTTTCCAAAAGCACTACTGAAGAAAGGAAATCTTGATGGAGAATCTTCAATGGCCTTGGGGAATTCCCAAAGGGTTCACAATGGTTTTAAAATCATGTTGAAGATTTTGAAGTCCCACTGTTTTCTCACTTTTAACTATAATTTCAAAGTAGCATCGTCTTTTTTTTTTTTCCTTCTCCTATACTTACACAAATGTATAAAACTATGATCGTAAAATAGTCACTCCTTACCTTTGATTCTTGAACGTTCTTGACTTTTTTCCTGCTGGAAATAAAACAAAAATAGTTCAAAATTTGTAAGTATTTTACCAACAGGCTGATATAAAGTATCACTATAACTAAAGAATTGTCAAAAAATATTTTCTTGTACATATACCCAGGAGTTACCATAACACAATTCTCAACTTAAAAAATACTTATGTTAAATCTTTTATCAAAGCAGTAATCATTCTTAGTGGACATAAATTTTTCTAAGAAACCAATACATTGTAAGAATATGGACTTATAAATAAATGCCTAATGAATAATAAATAAATTATTATGCCCTAAAAAGGTCTTGGTTCATTCCATTTAATTCCAATGACATCTTCAGAATTTGCTTTCAATGTCTCTATGTTAATCATAAAATTTTAGTGAGAAAAAAGGTTTAAGGGCAAACAGTGGATAATTCACGAAAAATTAAAAAAACACGAGATGTTTCAACAGTTTTTCCTTCAGTTTAGCTTAGAATTCACCCCTGTCTCGCTTCTCTGAGGCTAAAGTTGACAACAATTGTATTATTTATTCAAGGCTGCTTCAGTCAGACCTGTCTTTCAATTTGACATACTCCTTATTAGTTACCAGGCAACCCCAGAAGAATTAGCTTGCTTTCAAGTTTTTAAGTAGAAATTGTGCACTCTATAACTTCTCGATTCATATTCAAGCACAGTTTACTCTGTCTAAAAGTTTCAGGGTATCATACTAAAAATAATTTTGAAATATGTTCCTAACAAAATGTCTCACACATACACAGAGATCTGCAGAATTGTATGAATGCCAATAAATTTTGGTAAAATTTATAAACACATTAAAAAATATAAAGAACTTATTTTGCAGCAAGCACTCATCCCAGAGTCAGATTATGATAATAAAAATGCATATTGGCAAATGTATATTTACTGGAACAGCCAACCCTATGTATAATTCTATTAGACTAAAACTTTGTACTCTGTCTCTTATTCTAACACATCCAAGCTTTGTGACTAAATTATGTACTGTCCTTTGTTAATTAATTGATTTTTTTCAGTTCTGATGTATTTTTAATTTAGAGTACTTATTGTTCATTTAAACTAGAATTTAAATATGAAGTACAAATTTATGTATATTATATACATAAATATAAATTCCTTGCTTTAAAAGTACATTATTTTTTCATAATTTTAGGTCAAGCTGGTTTAAATTTTCCAAGTGGGTATTGAGGAAGAGAAAAATCTGTGTCTCTCTCCTCATCTTTTGCCATTTTCTCATTCATTTAATCATTCATTCATTCAACAAATTTGCATAGATCACTTCTATGTGCCAGACACTGCTCCAAGTGATAAGACTATGAAGGATGAAAAAACTGACAAAAAATTATGTCCTTTTGGAACCTAATTATTACATAAATGGTAATAAATTATATTTAGAAAAAGATATACCCTAAAAGGAGTTATTTTGCAGTGAATGACTGCAATTTTACACAGGTGTATAATGTTAAATAATTTTTGAATAAAATTCTGAGTGAGATGAGATGATATAACTGGGGAAAACATGTTTTAGGAGAGAAAAACAACTGCAAACTTCCTGAGATACAGGAGGTCTTGGCATTGTCAAAAATACCAAGGAGACCTGTGTAACAGGACAGGCTGAGTGAGGGGAGTTTTGTAGGAAGTTCAATCAAGGAGGCAACAGGGGCAGAGAGACTAGCACTGAGGTCCCTGGTTATTTCTTTGGTTTTTGCACTGAGAGAGCTGAAAAAAACATTGAGAGTTTCTTCTCCGAGGACTAACATTATCTGAGTTACATTTCGGTAGAATCATTCTGGCTATTGAGAATAGTTTGAAGAAGGGAAGGACAAAATTAGAGGGACCAGTAGAGAAGGTATTGCAGGAATCCTGGTGGGAGGTGATAATGGCTCAGAAAGGTGTGGTGTCAGTGGAGTTGGAATATCAGTTAGAGCTGGAAAGGTTTGTTGATAGAATAAGTGTTGTGTGTGAGATACAGTGCATAAAAGGGTGATCTCAAGTGTCTAAGCCAGTAGAAGAATGGCATTACCTCTAAGATAAGGAAGATGGCCAAATAAGAAACACTTTTATCCCTCTTGCCTTGCCTTCTGGTAGTGTCCCGCTTTGTTCATTTTTCTCTTGTCTGGCTACCCCTGTTCTATCTCCTGTACTGATTCCTTCTTGTCTCCTCAATTTCTAACTACTAGTTTCCTAGACACTGAGCCCTTAACTTTCTTCTATACACCTCATTCCTTTGGTGATCTTTTCTACTTTTCTGGCCTTAAGTGTCATACTTTTCCTAAGGACTCAAATTTATATCACTAGCTAATCCTCAACATTGTACTACAGATTCAAAGATTCGGCTTTACTTATTTTTTTAACATCTTTATTGGAGTATAATTGCTTTACAATGGTGTGCCAGCTTCTGCTTTATAACAAAGTGAATCAGCTATACATATACATATACCCCCATATCTCCTCCCTCTTGCGTCTTCCTCCCACACTCCCTATCCCACCGCTCTAGGTGGTCACAAAGCACTGAGCTGATCTCCCTGTGCTATGCAGCTGCTTCCCACTAGCTACCTATTTTGCATTTCGTAGTATATATAAGTCCATGCAACTCTCTCACTTCATCCCAGCTTACCCTTCCCCCTCCCTGTGGAATCTAAAAAGAAAAAAAAATGTTTATGAAGAACCTATGGGCAGGACAGGAATAAAGACGCAGAGGCAGAGAATGGACTTGAGGACTCAGCTTTATTTTTGACATCTCTGCTTGATTATCTAATAACAGCTTACCTATCATGTCTAAAACTAAACTTCTGATCTTCCCTGACTTCTTCGATCATCTTTCTCATCTTCATCTCTCCATCTTCCTTGTTGTTTAGACACTTAAAATAATCCTTCTCTGTCTCTTAAGAGTAAAGAACCTGACATTTTCATGGGTTTGATATTTGACTGTGATTTTACTTTGAATATCACTCTGAGGATGCAAAGTAGGATGATGGTCAAAATACCTGGAACTTATGGAAGATATTTTAACAAGTTTCATAGATTTAGAAATCACCAGCCTATGTATAAATCATCAGTACTGCATCTGGAGAACATATAATAGAGTTAAATGATCTAGAACTGAATATTGTAAACAATATAAGAAAAATATAAAGTCGAATTAGCCAACAAAAGACAATGCAAGGATAGACAAATTATAGGAGAACAAACAGGAGAGCATGGAATCATGGAATACTAGGGAATATATTATGTAAGTGTGAGATTTTCAATAGTATAGAATTATTATGACTGCTCTAGTAAAATTATATCTAAGGCAATGCCCTTCAGATGAACTGACATATATGGAATCACTGATTTAAAAGAAAGCACATTTTTGATGGTGCTTGGACTTGGAAGTAAAACTGAAGTTTTTCATTGAAGGAGAGGGTAATTGAGAAATATATGAAGTGGTAAAAATGGAATGAGAGAAACACAGCTGGGAAAGAAAGGTCTAGGATGGTGTGTAGCTGAAGAGTGAAGGGAGGTCCACAGAGGTATAGGGTTTGTTTTGCTCACTTGTCTTTTTGTTTTATTTTGTATAAATTTATAATATATTATTTACATAAGTGAGAACTGAGAAAGTCTAAATGATAGGAGATACATAGTAGAAATGGAGAGGATTAAGATAAAAGGGAGAGATGATTAGACTAACTTTATAAGGTTATTGAAAAAGTAGATGTGATAAAGAACATAAGTGGGGAAAAAATTTAGTTAGAAAGACCACCAGTTCCTCTAATGTAACCGGTGGGCATAGGAAGGCATGGTTATAAATGCAGGAGCTTTGTAGGTTTGATATGATGAATTAAACATGTTCAATCTGTGATGATTTATTTTCTTTATGTAATAGAAGGAAAGTCTGCTGAGTGGTGAAGTAGGATGGCTTGTCAAAAATTTGTGGAGATAGCACAGATTTTAAATGCACTGGTTTTTGTGAGGTCAATTGAGTAAAACAGCTTGGTGTTTTTGAAATCCTAACTGAGTTTTGCCATCATAAATATACAGTGACTTATTTTAACTATAGTCAAATAGGCTTAGCACTCACTGATATTTTATTTTATTATTTTCTTAACACTGAAATCTCTATTTGTACAATTGTATGTAATTATAAATTACCAATGAAATATCCTTAAAAATTTTACAAATGGTAAATGTTTAAGAAGCCTGCATTTACAGAAGATAAATTAATTATTAATTTATGGACTGAGAAGAGTAGGAACAGACTTGTAATGTAGGAAGGTAAAAGGGATAAACTACCTCATTTATTCCTAAACGTGTATTAGAACCCTGTCAGTATGTGTGTGTGTATGTGTGTGTGTGTGTGTGTGTGTGTGTGTGTGTGTGATTATACACATATATGTATAATTTAGGATTTTCAAAGTAATAACCGTTCCAATTTGTTTCTATCACTAAAATATCGCATTGTTCACTAAGCAATATGTATTATCCACAACTTTATTTTACAAACTATCACTTTATATTTTAAATGTTAATTTTTAAATTAGGAAATGTTAAGAAGAAAACTATAATTATTTAATTATGTGATAAGTCTTAAGAGGTCAGAAAAATTTTTTACCCTGTCTGCATGATACTTTTGAGAACCATTCTTACGTTATGAAAACTTAGGTCTTGTCCATAATAGAAGAAGTGCCAATCTCTTGGTATATCTCAATTTTAATATTCTTCCAAAACATTTTCTGACAAAGTGGTCTTGTCTTAAAATAAGAAATATATATTTGGCTACGTATCAAAGCTAAATCAAAGCAGACGATTCACGTTTTACTTCATACCACACCATTTCTTGGAAGAATCCCAAAGTGCTATCTTTATTACATAAATAGACTACATGAAATCCAGCTCAATAGTAGAAATGGGCAAACAGATCCTTTCAGACAGTATGTTAAAGATTAGCAAAGACAATCTGGACAGAAGTATGGATTCAGAAGAAATACATGATTGTAAGATATGATTTCTTAAATATTAAACAAAATACAGGGGACACGGATTCGTGCCCCAGTCTGGGAAGATCCCACATGCCGCGGAGCGGCTGGGCCCGTGAGCCATGGTCGTTGAGCCTGTGCGTCAGAGCCTGTGCTCTGCAAGGGGAGAGGCCACAACAGTGAGAGGCCCACATACCACAAAAAAAATAAAAAAGTAAAAAAAAAGAAATACAAAGGATTATAAGAGACTACTACAAACAGCTATAGGCCAATAAAATGGACAGCGATGAAGAAATGGACAGATTCTTGGTGAGGTGTAATTGTCCAAGACTGAACCAGGAAGAATTAGAAAATATAAACAGACCTATCACAAGTAATGAAATTGAAACTGTAATTAAAAATCTTCCAACAAACAAAAGTCCAGGACCAGATGGCTTCACAGGTGAAATTTATCACACCTGTAGCGAAGAGCTAAAACCAATTCTTCTCAAACTCTTCCAAAAAATTGCAGTGGGAGGAACACTCCCAAACTCATTCTACGAAGCCACCATCACCCTGATACCAAAACCAGAAAAAGATATCACAAAAAAAAGAAAATTATAGACCAATAACACTGATGAACATAGATATAATAATCCTGAACAAATACTAGCAAGCAGAATCCAACAACATATTAAAAGGATCATACACCATTATCGAGTGAGATTTATCCAAAGGATGCAAGGATTCTTCGATATATGCAAATCAATCAATGTGATGGACCACATTAATAAGTTAAGGAATAAAAACGACATGATCATCTCAGTAGATGCAGAAAAAGCTTTTGACAAAATTCAACACCCATTTATGATAAAAAAAACTCTCCAGAAATGGGCATAGAGGGAACCTACCGCAACGTAATAATGGCCATATATGACAAACCCACAGAAAAAATCATACTCAATGGTCAAAAACTGAAAGCATTTCCACTAATGCTTGTCAGGAAAAAAGACAAGGGTGTCCACTCTCAATACTCTTATTCAACATAGTTTTGGAAGTCCTAGCCACAGCAATCGGAGAAAAAAGAAATAAAAGGAATACAAATTGGAAAAGAAGAAGTAAAACAGTCACTGTGTGCAGATGACTTGACACTATATATAGAATACCCTAAAAATGCCACCAGAAAACTACTAGAACTAATCAATGAATTTGGAAAGGCTGCAGGATACAAAATTAACGCACAGAAATCTCTGGTATTCCTATACATTAACAACGAAAAATCAGAAGGAGAAATAATCCTATTTACCATCATAACAGAAAGAATAAAATACCTAGGAACAAAGTTACCTAAGGAGGCAAAAGACTTGTACTGAGAAAACTATAAAACGCTCATGAAAGAAATCAAAGATGACATAAACAGATGGAAAAATATACCATGTTCTTGGATTGGAAGTATCAACATTGTGAAAATGACTATACTATCCAAAGAAATCTACAGATTCAATGCAATCCCTATCAAACTACCAATGGCATTCTTCACAGAATTACCACAAAAAATTTTACAATTTGTATGGAAACAGAAAAGACCCTGAATAGTCAAAGCAATCTTTTTTTTTAAAAAACATCTTTATTGGAGTATAATTGCTTTACAATGGTGTGTTAGTTTCTGCTTTACAACAAAGCAAATCAGCTAAACATATACATATATCCCCATATCTCTTCCTGCCAAAGCAATCTTGAGAAAGAAAAACGGAGCCGGAGGATCAGGCTCCCCGACTTCAAACTATACTACAAAGCTACAGTAATCAAGACAATATGGTACTGGTACAAAAACAGAACTATAGATCAATGGTACAGGATAGAAAGCCCAGAGATAAACCCATGCACATATGTCACCTAAATTACAACAAAGCAGGCAAGAACAAACAATGGAGAAAAGACAGCCTCTTCAATAAGTGGTGCTGGGAAAACTGGACAGTTACATGTAAAAGAATGAAATTAGAACACTACCTAACACCATACACAAAAATAGACTCCAAATGGATTAAAGACCTAAATGTAAGACCAGACACTATAAAACTCTTAGAGGAAAACAATAGGAAAAACACTCTTTGTCATAAACCACAGCAAGATCTTTTTAGGCATATTATTTTCTTTCCACACCTTTTATGGGTTTCAAGTCACCAAGGGTTTAAAATCATTAAGCAAATGAAGACACAAGTAGAAATAAGAAAACTATAGTAATGGGTAGTACAAAAATGTTGGGACTGTTGAGATTGAGTAATATCATAAACTACATGTGCTGAAAAAAATACTCTCAGAGATATAGGGTCCACAACCAGAGGGGATAGCTGGAAATTTACACTGTCGGCTAATGCTGAAAGAGTGAGCATTTATCCCACTCAGAATACCCTATGTGGGGAGGGCAGACAAAAGATCTTGGGACAGTTCAAATTGCAGTGTTAGAACTGAGATGCTGGCAAGATGCTAAGACGCTTGATGTGAACTGGGAAAATTTTTTTCAACTTCTATTGTCTGCTAATTCTTTGGAAAAATATATAAAGCAAATTAAAACATGCAAGTAAGAGCCTATAAAAGATATGATAAACTACTGGGAAGTTCAGAGGTTGTCATGACTGGTGTAGGTGGCCAGTAAGAAGTGGTTGGAGAAGAGATAGAAATCTTTGGAGATTTGCTCTTCCCTCCACTTCTATCTAGCTACAAAAGCCTTATAAGTGTCCTTTCCACTGGTACTGTAACACATATGTCTGCTGCAAAAACCCCAAAGCCCACTGTCAGCAGAATACTTTCAGTGCAGCTCAAGCCCCCAGCTGGAATGAGCTGGCTGATTATATATTCTTGCTCATGTATTTCTCTACCTACTGTATTTCAAGATCACAGGATTTATGGATTACAATCTAAGGGCATTACAGCTTCACAACACTGTTCCTTTCAAAGAGCTGAAAGGTAAACTTCTCAGTACAGGAGTTCGTGGAACATTTGTAGTACCGGGAAGATCAGAAATGGTTCTTTGGTGTCTAAGGATCTTAACACTGCAGTCTCTTACTCTCTTTTGAATCAAATCAGGATTAACAGGGAGCAGTGCCTAAACATGATTTTGCAGATCAAAACATCTAGGCATCTTAATACAATTACTAGAAGATAAAGACAAATAGACAGCATAAACCATAGGAGATAATTATAATTTTAAAATAAGCATGATGGGCATATTTAAGAAAATGTTTTAGTAAATGAAATGAGAACAAGTAATCATAGAGAAAAACTAAGCAGAAATATTAATCTTGAACAGTATAATAGTTGAAATAATAAAATGAGAAATGAAATAAACTGCAGGAAGAATGAAGCAGAATGATTAGCAAAGTATAAGTGAGATAAGACAAAGAATCCTGGAAAGAGTGTTAGAAAAGATGTCAGTGAAGTTACGTGATACAAGGCTTCTAATTAGTAGTGCCTTCAACTGTTAATAGGGATTCCAGCAAAATAGAAACCTAAAAATAGAAGTAAGAAAGAGTAGAAGAAATAGTGGAAATACATTATCCACACTATGTAATTAATCTAGAATCAAAAGAGTTTGTAACGTATCAATTAAGATATAAGAAAATGAATTATAAATGCTTGCATAGAGTGAAATATAAAGAGATCAGTGACATATGTATATGTATATATTACATATACTGTACATATATATTTAAATTCCAGAAAGAGTAAATTATAGTAAAAAAAAAAAAGAATTATATTGACATCAGACTTCTCAATAGCAACATACTTATAAGAAGACAATGAAATGTTTAAATTACTAAAATTAATTTTTTAACATTTATATGTGAGTTTATAATAAAATATCTTTAGGCATAAATATGGTTTCAATATTTTGGGCTGTCAATAATTCAGCAGAGTTCTTCACTGTTGTGGTGTGACTTTTTCCTCTTTCACTTTGAAAGTCACTCTTTGAGAAAATATTTCATTAAGATGAGAAAAAAGACTCCAGAAGAATTTGACAAGGAAATAACTTCACGACAACAAGTATATAATTGCCTAAATAACAAGGACAAAAAAAGAAAAGAAAAGAAAAGCTAGTTGCATATTAGGTAAAGGCACAGATGTAGACTATCAACTTGTGTTTTGGGAGGACAGACAGTAGACTACAAAGGGATTGAAGTCTAATCTAAGTGAAGTATGTGTTGTTCTATGGGTAGATATAAATGTTAAGGAAGTTAATAAATCGATAAATAGAATATAAACCTGAGTTTTAAGTAGAGATTTTATATGATAATGAGGAAACCAAACTATAACATTTAAACCAATTAAAGGAAATTATATCTATACAATGAAAGGAAGAAACAAGAAAAATAGAACATAAAAGTACAGTAAAACACATGAAATATAAATGGAAGATGTTGAAAACAAAACCAAATGTAAGAGTAATAATGGTAATTAAAAACAGTTAAATTCACCATTTAAAACTCTGATGGGTCAAAAAATAAGATCTAGCAACATGCTGTCTTCAAGAAGCACTTAAAAGAACAGAAATGTATATCTATATCAATCAATCTAACTATTCCAAATAAGAACAAAGATATTTGGCATAGCAATACTAGAATGTGAGATAAAATGCACGTAAAAAATATACAAGCATGGTGAAGGAATTAGAGAGAAAATATAGTCTTAATAAGACGCATAAAATAAGAAGATATAACCATCACCAACATATATTCATCTAATAGACTTAACACTGAATTAATATATAAATTAATTATATTAAATAAAGATTCAACAGAGATATAAGTAGATACATCTACAAATAAACCTACAAGTGGTGGTGTGGTTTTTAACAACCTCTCAGAAACTGAAAATTCAAGCAAAGAATAATCTGAGCTATGAATTCTAAAGAGAATCAGCTCAAGCTATTAGGTAAAGAATCCTATACTGAATGAAGAAAAAAATGTATTGTTTTAAAGCACATATGT
The DNA here is from genome assembly GCF_951394435.1 of Stenella coeruleoalba. Lineage (NCBI taxonomy): Eukaryota > Metazoa > Chordata > Mammalia > Artiodactyla > Delphinidae > Stenella > Stenella coeruleoalba. The sequence continues at coordinate 145,358,534 of NC_137149.1, read as the reverse complement.
AACATTTATAATAATTGAATGTATATTAGCCCATAAAGGAAACTTCATAAAAACCAATGGGAAAATTATACATATAATTTTATCAGATAATATTCAGTAATGTTAGAATAGTAACAAAATGATGCTGAAATTAGCACCCTATATCCAGAATCTAAATAATGGATTACTAAATAATCCTTTGATTAAAAAGGAAACCATAAAGTAATTCTGACATATTTAGATTGAAGCAAAGGGAAGCACTGCATGACAAAATTCATGGAGCTCTACAAAAACAACTTTCATGGGAAATTTATAGCTTTAATTATCAGGGAACAAGAAAGTTTATAAAATTCAAACTATGCATTCAACTTAAGAGATTAAAAGATAGTAACAGCATAAAAATAAACAAAAAGGATAGGTATCAAGGAAATAGAGAACAAAAAGAAATGAAGAATATAAACAAAGTTTAAACTGGGACTTTCATTTTGTTAAGATTAATAAGACAAACCTTTTGCAAGACTGATTTAAAAAGTACAGATAGAATGTAAAGAAGATGTGGCATGGAAAAAGTTGGACATAAAGACAATAGGCATTTAATGTAAAGGATATTTAAGCACTATATTCTAAAAGTCTTATCTAATAATCTTGTAAATGTAAATGATGTAAATGATATATTTCTGAAAAGGTACAAAATATCAAAATGGCATAAGAAGAAAAAAGAAAACATGCATAGGTAAGTAAAATCTTAAAAGACAACACAAAAACAAAACAACAATAGAATGCCTGAAATTGCCATGAAAAATCTATCTTTCCAAATACCGAGACCCAAATACTTTAGCAGATAAATTCTATTGTATAGTTAGGGAATGAATGTTTTGTATATTAGAAAAAAAAATTCAAGAAAAAATAAAATTACAAAAGACACACTACTGTTTGCGTGAGACCAGAGCAATAAAGTAGGAATAATCCCCTGCCAACCACACATTCTAAATGCTTAGAAATTCTCATAAGTTCCATAAAGGAATAGGGTGGGAGGATGACCACCACAGCATTGTTTGTGGCACAAGGTATTGGTGGCAATTGATGTGGTGATCACTGGGAGAACTGATTTGTAAAGACTAGGGATTCAACAGATAGAAGCAATAATCAAATGGCATGGAAAGATCTTAAAAATAGAGTACTGAGTGAAAAATTAATCAACAGAATGAGAACAAAAGCAGTCCTGTTGATGTGAATTCAAACCACAAAAACACAAGAAAATACAGTTTTATAAGTATACATACACATAAAACTTAGTCATCATGAGGTAGGAGATAGATGGGCCTCTGGGCTGGACAGCTGGTGTTTGTCAAGTGGAGTAACACTGAAGATTTGTTCTCACGCAGACACGCCAAGGACAAAGCCAGTGGCAGAAGCTGAGCTCTGCTGAAGTAAAGAGATAAGGTGCCCACCTAAGGTCAAGGAAAATGTCCCTAACTGCACATGCACAGGAAGGCTCCTTGGGGGTCAAAAAGGGAGGGGGTGCCACCCCATAATATGTATGGACATGCACACACAGCCCTCTGCGGTGGGATCCATCTTAGAAAATTGTTGCACACGCATCTTGGGGAGGGTCCTAAGATGAGTCAGGTGTGAAAAAAGAAACAAGATAATTGGCCAAATGTGAACAAAGACCCGGAAGAACTGTCCTATATAAGTGATTTAAATCACCTCTTCATGGTGCTCCTCATTCAGGCGCCCACCCTCCTCCCTGGGTGTGTATTTCTGCTTTAAATAAATAAACTGTTTCTCTGTGTGCTCTCCCATAAGTTGTGCTGAGTCTCTAATAATAAACTTTGTACCTGTTTTGGAGCTTTTCCTCCTTGAAACATTTTTACTTTCAAACAGGATAAGAATCAGGGAACTTGGCTTCTAGCCCCTGGCCCCTGGTGGACTGGCAGCTAGGGTCAATCCCTGGACAGGGGTTAAGAGCCTTACTCACGACTACTGTCCCTCTGCGAACAATCAAACAAATTAAAACGGCTGAAATAATGTAAAGAGAGGATGAGGATAAAAAGAATTGATGGAATGGTGGATAAATGATTGGTAGATGCATAGAAGACAGATACATACATACACTCACAGATACATACACATATACACACATAGACATAGATAAAAATTAAACAGATAATTCATGTCACCAGTTGATGATAACAGGTACTTAACATGCGTTAATTAACTGTCTTGCATGGAAATCAAACAGGAGAATATATATATATATATATATATATATATATATATATATATATATATATATATAAATTTCCTAAAATAACATGTTTGTCAAATAGAAGCAACAAGGGAATGTGCCGTTTCTAGGCTGAGCTCTAGCTGGGGAGAAGATAATTCCCTTCGTATCTGTAACATTAGGCATGTCCTCATAAGGATTTGGATTGCAGGTTTATACTACTGATATGACCATAAAAAGTCAAGAAATAAACTTAAATGTCTGTACTTTGGTAGTGTTTTAAGGTCATTTACAGCCAAGAGGTTTTCATATCTGGAGACCTGTGTTCTTGACTTATGATTTCCAAGGTTCTCAGGGACAGGAATGAAAAGAACACAGCCTCAGAAGCCGAAAGGACAATTACAGCACATGCAAATTGTCAGGGGAGGCAGCAGTGGGCCAGCTATGCTGCCCTACATTTCAAACACCGAGATTACTGCATGTGGAATATGAAGAGAATAGAATGTTCACAGATTCAGAGAATTAGGCACATCTAAGTAAGTTGTGAGACCCTTTTAAACGCACAACTAAGATAGTTCAAAATAACCTAACTAGTTAACACGTTGAATAGCACCAAGCTGAACAACTGGACTGGAAGACAAATCTGAACAGGTCAACCAAAGAACCTGGAATCAACACAGATGACTGTCACTGGACCATCAGAAATACTATTGTTTGAGGACATTTCTAGAGTCATTTGTGAATATCAACTACACTTGGATATGCAGATATCCTATGAGATGGAAACCCACTTTTGATAATGTATCCTAGAGTAATTTCTGCATTAGTGCTCTTGGAAAAATGTATAAGAATGCTCCCAAGCAGCACAGTTTGTAATAAAAATTTGAAACACTTCACATGGCGAGTATGGGGTATTTATAAGTGAGGATTAATTATAGAGGAAATAAATAAATTGCAGCTATTGGAATCATAATGAATAAATAAGATATCATAATTTATAACATTTTATAATATGTAAATCACTATTTATTGTTTGTCATCATATCCGTATGTATTAAACTTACAAAGAATATAATGGGAGTGATTAACACAAAATTCAAGAAGAACACTTTCTTTTAAAGAGGTGGTCAAGTAAGAAATATGGTTGGGAAGAGATACACAGGGGCTTAAAGAATATTTTCAATATCTTATTTTTTACTTTGGTGTTGGATTCATAGGGGTTTATTAAATTATTTTATATGTTATTGTATATCAGAAATATTTTCTAATAAATTGTGGGAAAATAGTTTATCTAAGTGCCAAATTCCAAAAAACTAAACTAGAATAAAAAGACAACTTAAAACATCTGTTATTTTCATTATCATACAGAAAAATATGTTGATACATGGAGACATTTGACATTGTGCGTCTGAAGAGGCATATGATTTAAACTGCTGCTTAATATAAAAAGACGTGCACAGCAGGTTGCAAATAGGTCCTGAGGGGATGGAACAACCCAGCTGGAATGTGTGGCCCACCTGCCTGATTAGCACCACGGTTGAAAGGGGCTGACAAGCAGCTTCTATTTTTATCTAATCTTTAAATTCCAGGAACCTCATTTCACTAAATCATAGCTTTCTATAGGACTGTAAAAGCTTTCCCTCTGCTTATTCCTTTTTCATCTGGATTTCCCTCAAGAGCACTACTCATAGATGGTTACTATCCTGATAAACTCTCCATATCCTCTGCCGTTACGTTATTGGGAAAAAAACCAAACCAAAACCAAAACAAACAAACAAAAACTCCCCTGAGCTGAGATTAAAGCAAAAAAAAAATCTAGAAATAATTTAGAAATTATTCATACTATTAAAACTAATTTTAAGAAGATTTAAGAATTAATGAAATTCTATTATTTTTAGTGTTTTTGCCTTATGCATAACATAGACCAGTATGCAAAGTTAAATATATTTACAACTACTTGGACCATTTTGCTTAAAGAAACAATAAAAATGCACCCATGAATTTATTAAACATTCCTACAATTGCTCTTTAAGTGTTAGTTTTAATTTTACTTTATATTCAATACATTTTTATATTTGGAAGATACAATACTGGGGTATTGGCTATGACAGGGTAGTATGCCACAAACATATTCTGAAATTGTGTGATATGAGAAAATTTAGTATTTAGCCTATTACACATGTTTATGCATTCTTAATTGAGTCCATTCATAGTTATAAAGTAGATACGGTATATATATTCTGATTGTGAGGATTGGTATAGATAATGAGATACATGAGGATGAGGATGGTGACAGATGAGGAACCCATATGCTTTGTTCTTTGACGTCAGTGATGAGGAAGTTTTTCCAAGAGTTAAGGACAAGGCTGGATTGGAAATATGAAGGGTTCATCCAAATAACTGGCCTTAAAATAAAGAAAGGGTATGAAATGACAGAGAAATAGATCAGATTTTTATGCCAGTTTTCCACAAGTGAGAATAATTCATCAACTTTAGATTTTCAGCTTCTTATCTATTACTCAATTAGAATAATTTTTATGTTGACATACATTTTAAACGGAGTTAGATTTCTAAATTAATACAAAGAGGACATACTACATGCTTTGTGTCAAAGAGTAAAGTCAAAAGAATATGTGGTATATTCACACTATTCACTCAATTAAGAGAGAAAAAAAATCAATTAGCCTACAGGCTTTCAAGGATGCAATTCATCATTACATCCAAAACAATGGCATAATTGTATTGGAAAGCAAGTTCACCAATTTTTGCCCTTTGAACAGGTGTGATTCTATCAATTTCAAATTTAAGAAATAACATTTCAAAATAATTGAGGAAATCTTTTAAAAATAAGGTAGAATTCTTGTAACATTTAAACTTATTAAATAGTTGGAGGGCTATATGCATACCTTTTAAATAATAGTCAAAATTTAAGAGAAAGTACCAGAAGAAGTCTGAGACAATTTTCAACTATTTGATATTTAAACCCCAACAGGTGCTGAGCAGCTAATACTCGTGATACAACAAAAGGGAGAGAGGAAACAGAAAACCCATGAATCATGTGTTAATTTCTCATACTTATCGATAGTCAAAATTTTTAAATTTTTCAGAACTGAAATATTAGCCACAGAACATCATGCACAGTAGAAATCATACATTCCTACATATTAGTGCTATGGTTGGGTTAAAGCATTCAAATTGCAAACTTTTTGAAAGTCAAATAAATATTAAGTTGCAATAGAATGATACTGTTAGATTTGACAATGTGCATTTTTGCCTCATATTGGAAATTGAGAATAAAATGGAAAAAGACATAATATCAGATACTGTTTATTTATTATTAGGTCCATGTAACATCATCAGTATTTTCAGCACAATGTAAGAACCACATTCTGTTTCAGATCACCATTAATATCATATTAGTCTGTCAAGTCAGTGCACAATCACGAAGGTCAGGAAAAGTCAAGAGTCACAGTGGAATGGGAAAGCTAATAATAGTCTGTAAATAGCATAATCTATAACTCAGACAAATGAGAAACGGTTATGTCTATAAACATGAGGAAAACAGGGCAGGATCATGCTCAAAATTTAAGCGGACTGTGGGGAAAGATGGGCTGCAAAGAAGATCAAGGTTAAGAGATCAGAAACATATACTCAGATGTCTGAATTCTGGATAAAGGTCACAGGTCTGGAAAAGTTTCATATTTCTCAAATTATAGTGTGCATCAGAATCACCGGGGAACTTGTTAAACTGAAGGCTTCTTTGGATTCCACTTTAAGAGGAGTGAATTGATTCAATATGTTTTGTCTGAAATATCTTTAAAATAAATTCCTCATAGGAGCCTTTTCTTATAATTTCTCTCAAAATGATATTGGAAATGTGGAATAAAAACACATCAGAATTGAAGGTTATATTCAGTTGGCTTGTGTTTATTGGGGCATTCAATTAATTCCTTATATTCAGTTCTACTATTTGTTTCTTGCCCCTAAATATTTCTCATTCCATAACTTTCTTAAAAATTGTATTTGAAGAATTTTGTTGTAAAATTTTTGAACAGTGGTCTCATACTAGATTGATACTTGAATCGGTGGATCAATGGCTGAAACTGAAAACATCATACTGCAGCAGAGCCTCTAGACTCAGTATCTTCTTTGAGTTTTAGAACGGTGATTGGATTTTTCTAATATAATTTCAGAAGCAGCTAGCTTTATTATGTACATGTCTTCTAAAATCATTATTAAACCCTTTTTTAGATAACCCCCATTTTTTTAGATAACCCCGTTCAGTTTTTATACTGTGATATTTGTCTTTTTCATATTTGAGTTATATCTGACGTCATGTCAGGTTTCAACAGCATTGTTCTTCTGAGCTGTCCTCCTGTTATAAAAACAGGATAGTATGGGCTATTTAGCAGAGCTACCTAACACTGTGACTTCCTATGTCAGAAAATGACTAAAAGAAATTCTACAGATGTCATAGGGAGTCTTCAATCATAAAACACGTTTCCAACTGGCTAGGATCCCATATTCGGCCACACTGAGACACTAAACTCGAAAAATTCCTACAATGGAATGGAAATACCCCTCTGGCTACTTTTTCTAAAAAATGCAGGATTGAAATACTCCTTTTACAGCATCAATATTGGAAAATGTGATAATTAGTTATGATTTTTCTTCCTGCTTGATATGAAATGACTTCATTTTTAATCAATAGCTATAAAGTAATTGTTTTAAGCCACTGATTTTCAATGTCCCAAACAAAAACAAATATAAAACCTGTGGCCATATGCAATACAAGTTTTCCATTCTACCCTATCCCATCTTGACTAATTTCGCTTTTGAAAAGAATTCCTTCCTGATCTTGGAGTTTCTCAGCTGACACTCTAATGCTCTTATTTTATTTCTTAAACCAGCTTCCGGCCCTAGCTTTTCTTCTCAGGCTATGAGAACTCTGGGTGCTACTTTTGTTTTTGTACGGTCTACAGACCTTCCTCCTATTTCATTGTTGAAATCCTCTGGATTGGGATTGGATTTTTATCAGTTTTGCTTTTTTAAAATGTATTATTGCCTGTTTTCTCCATTTATAAGATGCTTCATCAAGAGATATGTCATGTATCTTGTTTAAAACCTTTGACATATTTTGAAAAGATTTAAGAACATTTTTCAACATATCTGACCACACTTTAACATTATGAAAGATAAGTACTTTTATTGATAAAATTAAAATTATCTAAATGTAATAAATTTCTGAAAGAGATAGTCTTGCTTCAAGAAAGCCATAACAAATTTCTCAGAATCTCTCTACTCATTACTCTGTAATGGCCTACATGTTAAAATAATCTAAAAAAGAGTGGTTATATGTATAACTGATTCACTTTGCTGTATACCTGAAACTAACACAACATTGTAAATCAACTAAAAGTAAATAAATAACTTTTGCATCAGATGCTAGAAAGAATAAAGTATTTCACTTCATATCTGTAAACCTATGATTTTTTCTATTGGTGATCTATTTTAAAATAAGGGCCAGTTCACATCATAATAAAAAGTCTTTTCCACTTTTTTCTTCCTGTGTTCCTTTCTCTCCTCTCTATTTATGTTGGCATGTGTAATAGATTGGAGTGTGTTCCCCAAAAATGATATATGTTGAAGTCCCAACCCCCAGTACCTCAGAATGTGACCTTTAATTGGAAATAGAGTCTTGACAGAGGTAATGAAGTTAAAATGGGGTCATCATGGGCCCTAATGCAATATGACTGGTGTCCTTGTAAAAAGGGGAAATTTGGATACAGACAGACATGTACAGAGGAAATATGATATGAAGGTACAGAGAGAATGCCATCTACAAGGAATGCAAAAGATTGCCAGCAAACCTCCGGAGAAAGGAGAAAGGCCTGGAACAGATCTTCCTTCACGGCTCTCAGAAGAAACCAACCCTGCAGACACCTTGATCTTAAGACCTCTAGCCTGCAGAACTGCTAGATTATACATTACTGTTGCACTAAGCCACCCAGTTTGTGGTATTTTGTTATGGTGGTCCTAGTGTACTCACATAGCATATGGTCATTTTTATCAACTGGAACATGTGTTTATTTGAGTCATATCTATTGTGCGGTACCAATATATTGTCACAGAGAAAAAAACTAACAACTTCTGGCATAAATATTACTGAGAGTTGACACATTCCCCTTTTAATTACTCATAAGCTAACTACTGGTTTACATTTATCTAGGGAAACATTTAAAATTCAATGTATGGCTCTGTAACAAAAACTTTTCAGTGACTGAATTGGGTCTTGAGTATTTTTGAAGATTGGCACAATGTTCCTCCACTTCTGAATATGTATTGCACCTGAGTTTATATGCTTTGGTGGGTTTGAGTTGTTATTTTGTTTGCTTGTTTGTTTATTTGCTGGAAGTAAAATGAAGGGTTCTGGTTCAAGATAAAAGGCAAGTTCTAATATCAATAGTTTTTTGAGAAACCTCCGTACTATTTTCCCCAGTGGTTGCACCAATTTACATTCCCACTAACAGTGCACAAGGGGGTTCCCTTTTCTCCGCACCCTCGCCAACATTTGTTATTTGTAGACTTTTTGATGATGGCCATTCTGACAGGGGTGAGGTAATATCTCACTGTGGTTTTGATTTGCATTTCTCTGCTGACCCAGCAATTCCATTCCTGGGTATATATCCGACAAAAAAACAAAAAACACTGATTTGAAAAGATACATATACCATAATGTTCATAGTGGCACTATTTACAATAGCCAAGATATGGAAGCAACCTAAGTCTCCATCAACAAATGACTGGATAAAGATAATGTAATATATATATATATATATATATACACATATACATATATATATATGTATATGCATGTATATATATAATGGAATATTAGTCATTAAAAAGAATGGAATTTTGCCATTTGCAGCAACATGGATGGACTTGGAGGATACTATGCTAAGTGAAATAAATCAGACTGAAAATGATACATACTGTATGATATCGCTTATATGTGGAAGGTAAAAAATACAACAAACTAATGAATATGACATAGAAGAAGCAGACTCACAGATATTGAGAACAAACTAGTGGTTACCATTGGGGGGAAGGGCAACATGGGGTGGGGGAGTGGGAGGTACAAACTAATGGGTGTAAGATGGGCTCACGGATGTATTATGAAACACAGGGACTATAGCCAATATTTTGTAACCACTGTAAATGGAAAGTAACCTTTAAAAACAGTATAAAAATAAAAATAATAAAAGATAAGAAAAATGCTAGGACAAAAAACAAAGAAAAAAAATTAAAGAAACACACGAGGAGGACAATAAAAGAATAAAGTAGTGGCCAAGGTAATGAAGGAAATGTGACCGAGGCCTCGTGGCTGCCCAGCTCCCAGGGAGAAACAAAAGAAATGATGAACCCAAAGGCGCCGCTTTGAGGAGTGATTTTCTGAGGCTCTGCTTTGGAGCACAGGTGACCGGTGCAAGGAGTCATTCTCTCCCTTCCAGGTCAATGGGCAAGAATCCTCAGGCACCCAGAGTGCTACAAAGTGATGTGGGGAGCAGCTTCAATTATATCCTTCTTCCTGCCACATGTGCGCTCTGGGAAAGGCAAAAGCTGCAGAGAATGCACACCAGAGGCTCTGCCACCCTAGGACTCCCTGAAATAAATGAAGGAAATATCTGTGGCCCTGAGATAGGATCAGCTTCGGAATTTGCAGGGCTTAGTGCAACATGAAAATACAAGGCCCCTTATTCAAAAATTATGAAGAATTTCAAGATAGTGGCAGCATAGTTTAAACGCAAACATGCAGCCCTACTAAGCATGGGGTCTCGCTCAATTGCCTAGGTCACATGCCAATAAAACCTGCCCTACCTGGATATGATTCATGCAGAGGCAGATAGGGTAGCAACTGATACGAGATAGTATTATTAACATAATGGGATATGGTTAAGCACGTATATCAATTTCCTACAATTCCTCCATTTACTAAGTATGACAGCTATTTGACATCTTAAAATCTTAATTTTCTGCTTTTTAACTGCTTTAAAAATTAAAACGGTGAATATGCTAAGAGTATCTGACTCAGCAATATATTTCGAAGTACTAAACAAACAAATGGCTTACTAGTTTGAGAGTTTACTTTCTACATTTTTTTAATTAAAATGATCAAGAAGTGTCTTCTAAATTCTATTAGAATTAGGTGCATGAAGTCAAAATATCTTCCTCATTTATATATGGCACATACTATTTCTGATTAGCAACATTAATACAAAGTTTGTGATATCTTCATTATAGATCAAGCATATAGTCTAAATTTTATCTCATCATGAATTTACTATTCTCCTTGACATGGATTTCTAAATAACAGTTGAGTAGTCTAATTTGAAGTGTGAATATGTACTAGCCAGGTAGTCTTACAAACAAAATGAGGAACTCTTAACACTCCTGCTTGTTCACAGATTCAGGATGTTTATGTTGCTTTTTGTTTAGTTCAATTCCTACTACAATTTCCTAAAATAAATTGATAATTTCTCTTCTCAGCACCTGCTTTACCTTCCTGAGAAAGTGCAGATAATACATATACTACATTTTTTTTCTCTTCTATGTTTCTTCTTGGAACAATTTATACACATTCATACACTTGACATTTCCTATCCTCATTTCATATGGATACAACTTCTAAGTAATAAATCAATTTGGGATTGATTATTAATTGTTATAATTAAATATTAAATAATATTTTGTCTTCCTCATGTTCCCCTTTGCAATTAGAAGGTAGGTTACAATAAAGTTTACTTCAAGAATGTTTAAAAAATATATTTTTACTCACACAGCTTAGTTGGATATCTGAGCTTTTCTGCCTACACTGAACTACATTTTCAAATTTTTCATGTTTTCCAAAACAAGAACAATAACAGTGATAATATAAGTCATACAATTCTCTTCTTATAAATTTGCAAATGGTCCACAAACCAAATTCTCCCTAAACAAAACATTGCCCTATTGAACTCTCTCCAGTTTTTTATACATGATAATGATAATATCCTGTCTTAAATTTGCATATCTATTTATTATGTGTACTATATGCTATTTTAAACTGTGTTTTTTCCTTTTTCTATTCAAATATACCCGGCATGCCCTCTCTTGTGATCCTATTGAGTCCTCCAATTGCATTGTTACATCTCAACATTATTTAATCTCCCATGTGTCCTTAACTCTTCTGAGATTATTCTTTTAACTACTCTGTGATTATTAATGATTATTTGCTTTTCTTATTTTGCTCCATTATTTTACCTCCATTCTCCTTTTTCTCATCTGTAAATTAAGAACTATTTTTGAAGTACTGGTTTTCTGTATTTATGCTTAAATATACTTAGTTTTAAATAACATAGCCTCTTTCCAATGCAGTTGTTATAAACTTATATAAGAGAATTTTCATATTCCTGCTTTCCACATACAAAACGATTGCGTTTAAATTTCAAAAATCCTGCTTTAATGGTTTCCTGAGTTTTACTGATACCCTGTATTGATCAATGTGCTGTATCAACTAAAACTCTGTAATGAAATGAAAGAACACAGTAAAATTACCCTTCTGAATCTAATACTGCACAGTAAAAATGCTGAACTTAGATGCTAATTTCTAAAAGAAAAACAATATGTATCATTATATATGAGAATTAGCTATCTAAATTTGGCCTGGACAGTTGTCATTGACTTTCTTTTTTTTTTTTTCTAAAATCTTGTTGATTTGTTATTGTTTGATCAAACCAACTGCCATCTCCTAAAAAAAAAATCAGTTTCTGTTCTATTCTAAAATGATAAATGCCTTACTTTGAAAGATTTGAATTTGGACAACTGTGCTTCAATTCATCTCTCTGGATTTAACCAAGGTTCCCATTTCATGAGACTTTTCTAGGAAGTTATTCCTATTACTTATTCACTTACCTATGAAGTGAATTCTTAAAAATTGAGCTTAAACTTTAAAGTGATTTTTCTGCCCTGTGTTCTTCTTCCCAGAAACTTGTATAAACTTTGTAAAGCCACCTTTCATTCTGTAGATTCAATGAAAAATAGACTAAGAAACACATTTTCTTCCCTTTCTCTTGCCCAGTATTTACCAAAATTACGTTTTCTATATTCTCTTTCTGTCTTAAGAGTTCAGCTATTTCCCCATACAATAGGATGGTACAATCATCCACAAAAAATTAGGTGAGTATTGGCCTCAGTTATGATGAATTGGCATGGATACTTAGATATTATATATGCTGTTGGTATAACATCAATATATACAAGTGATCAAGGAATTTTTGATGCAAAGAATCTTAATAGATGGAGGGAATATGCGGTAGTCTTAAGTAAAATAGCCTGTATTTGTAATTATTTTTCTCAATAATGTTAGTTTAGTTGACATTAGTTCAACAGATTAAACAAGGCACAGTTAATAAAGGACATCTAATCAGAGCTCACAATATTACTTCACATCTAAAAAGTCAAAGAGTAAGTGCCTATTTATTAAAGTATATCCTTTTTTCCCCACCACCGACATACAGGGGTATAAGGATAAAATCTTACCAAGATAATTCCAATTATTGTTAATCTTCCAAAATAAAGAGATAAAGTATATTTAAAATGTTGACATAAAATATATAATTAGTTTAAAAAGAGGATAACCTTGTTCTGAAATCTGTAAGGAATCAAAAAGGGATAAGCTCTTATATTAACAAATGAATTCAAAAGTAATTTTTCACCTATCTACTACTAATTCAATGAATAAATACAATACACGACTTTGTTTCTAGGTATGAAATTAGTTCTTAAAACAGAGTCAAGTTTAATAGTTGTAGGACAAATATAGTGAAAACAATTTTAACAGTGTAATTGCATTCTGATACAACAGCAAACACTTGCTGTGTATAATGTAATACAGTTGAAGTCTAAGATATATTCAATTACAACATAGTTGACATTTTCAAGTTTAGTATGTGGGATGGTTAAATTTATGTGTCAACTTGACTGGGCCAAGGTGTGTCCAGATATTTGGTCCAACATTATTATGGGTGTTTCTGTGAAGATGCTTTTTGGGGATAACAAACACTTCAATAGGTAGAGCCAGTAAAGCAGATTGCACTCTCTAATGTAGGTGGGCCTCATCCAATCAGTTGAAGTACTGAATAGAACAAAATGTTGATTCTCTTCAAGGAAGAAAGAATTCCTCCTGCTTGAGTCCCTTGGATCTGGGACATTCGTTTTTTCCTGCCTTTGGATTTGAACTGAAACTTCGGCTCTTCCTGGTTCTCAAGACAGCCCACCTCCAGGCCAAAACCACACTATCAGTTCTCCTGAGTCTCCTGTTTGCTGATCCACCCTGCAGAGCTCCGTTGTTATCTGTCCCCATAAGCATGTACATCAATTCCTTGTAAGAAATCTCTTTCAAAATACATGTACATAGATTGGGAGTTTGAGATTGACATGTACACACTGCTATATGTAAAATGGATAACCAAAAAGGACCTACAGTATAGCACAGGGAACTCTGCTCAGTACTCTGTAATACCTAAATGTGAAAAGAATTTGAAAAAGAATAGATACATGTATATGTATAACTGAATCACTGTACTGTACACTTGAAACTAACACAACATTGTTAATCAACTATACTGTAATATAAAATAGAAATTTAAAAAATACAATAAACATATACAATGAAGAAAAAACAAAACAATATATATGTACATCCTATTGCTTCTATTTCTCTGGAGAGGCCTAATACAGAATGTACAAATGTTTGTCATTAACAAATTGCTGTTAATCACTATACCACTATGTGTCTGTGTGTGTGTTTTATGATATAAACTCAATATAATGATATATTTTTGATTATAAAAAGAGTCATTTATTTTACATTGACCATTTGCAGAAACATTTGTCTTTCTTGTTTCTTTTAGTAAATTAATCTGATTGATTAAATTGCAAATGTCACAGTAAAACTGTTTATATGAAGGCAAATTGATATATTTATTTATGCTATGCCTTTAATCTTTGCAAAAATAGAAAATTTCTGCATCGAGAAATACCTCAAGAAGCAGCAAAACAAACAGCTATATTTTGAAAATATGCTTCTGATTAAGAAGTATTTAGATGATATCTGACTGCAATAGCAAATGTAAAACATTAATATTTGTTATATTATAGTTTGCTTTGGTGAATTAATTTTTGTTGGGAAAATATATAGTGGGCAAAATTATAGGGAAATTAATGGTTATAAATAAAAACTATACTTATTCTAGTACCCTTTTATGTAAAATTGAATATTCCCGCTGTACTCCTCTTTTATAGAAATAAGTTAGGATAGATCAGGCAATGTTTTCAGGGTTTGCAACTTTTGCCAAAGCAATACAGACACTACTTTTAGAGAATTTTGAGATTCTCGAGCCAATGAATTTTAAAAATAAATTGAACAATGTATGTTATATTTGTTACCTTGTAAATGGTGAGTCTTATACGCTAAAATATACCTTTTTCACTTGCATTTCTACATTTCTCAGGTAGTTCCATGCTTATGAAAACCCTTACTCTACCAAAAAAGGAAATTAGTTCAGCACAATCAGCCCTTCACAAAGTCAGATGGATTATGCACAGCTACTTTCCAATTTTAGGTGATTCTAAATCTTGCCTTTGGTGACTTTAAGTGGTGAGTATTTGCTCACCACTTAGTAATTTACAGATTTATTATTTCCCTCTTCCTAAGGAGATTTACAAATCTTTTTTCCTGCCAACAACATTTATTATTTTTAAATTCATGACTGCACAATTTCCTTTGAATATTTATTACTATTTAACGGATGGTATTCTTAATGCTTGCTAAGTTTTCTTTATTTTTAATTTGAATGTTTTGTTACTTTCTAAATTTACTCATATGGATATTATAACTGTGACCAAAGGATTTTTTTCTGTAAGACTGAAAATTTCAGTATGGAATACCAAGGGCAATATGTACTATGGGTTTAATGAATATCTGTTGAATTGATATTTAATACATATATTACCTTAACTGTTAATATACATAAAATATGACAGACTGAATTGGTCTTCCTACTATGCACCCCTTTGTATAAACTTTGGAATTAGTATCTATCTTACCATTATATGAATTTCATATAAACAAGTCCCATATATTTTTCCTTTTATTTTTTACTCATGGAAAAGAAGACCAGCATCAAAGACAAACATTCACATTAAGTTAATCAAAAGAAGTGATTATTTTCATCTTTAGGTATATGGGAAATTATCTCAATGGAACATTTCCAAGGAATTCATGTTCCAAGTAAGGTTTTTAGAGCTTAATCACTGCCTTCCCTTGATTTGGCCCACATCTATGTGAAAATGGTCTAAAGCTGATCAAGAGACTTTTTTCCCTAGAGAGTGACATCCAAAAAAAGTAATAAAATTTTAAAAACTTTTTAAAGGAGAGAGCTAGGGGGAAAACTACCAATTTCTCATTAGACAAAAAAAAGAGTGTCTATAAATAAATAAGAAAAAAGAAATATATCAATGTTTAATAGTGTGAAATGATTACAATATAGGTAATTTGGCTACTAGCTTCAGAAATCTGTTAGAAACACACACACATATACACACACTCCCTCCAAGAGCACCTAGAAATTCTGGAAAAAGTATAACATATTTTCAGTTAAATGCATACCTGAGCTTTCAAGAAAGAAGGAGACAAAGGTACTAGAAACAAATAGGAAAACAAATAGGAAAGTGAAAAATCAAGGTGCAAGAGTCAAAAGGAATACTGCACATTCCATAAAGTGCTGAAATAGTAATTCTGAGGCTTGAAATATATTGCCCACATGAAATATGAACAATTTTTTGATGTTTCCATTTTTAATTGGAAAAACAAAAATCTTGAAACACGTACATACATTTAGGAGCAAAAGGGGGATGGTTTGTCAATATCCATCAGCAAGTGTTAGTGATTGGTTCTATAATTCAGATTTTTTCTTGTTAAATCTCAAATTTCCAAGTTTATTCTATTTTTTTTCCTATATATTTACCCATTTGAACATAATAATAAGTGACTAAAACAAGATGGTCTACAAAATTCTTTGCACAGATTCTTGGCTGAAATATTTGTCTCATTTCTAAAGATGGTACTCCAATGCTTGTTTTACCCATGGTTTTCCATATACTGAAATGTTTTCTCTGCACTCTATTAAACTATGTTCCATCTTTTCATTATTATTCTTATATTTCTGACATAAAGCATTAAAACAAAACTACCACTTCATGTACCAAAATCCATGTTCACATGACAATATAAGCACTGCCCTCCAGAGATGAAAAAATTGTAGTAATTATCACGCTTAAAAGGTATGTTCTTATTACTCTTTTATGTATTTTGGACAAAAATATTGACCAGCTAATTATGCTCTTCCACACATCACGTTCACTGAGTTTACTACCACGGTTTTTAGTGCAACAAATACCTTTGAAAAGCCACTCTACAGTAATTATGGCAAGGCTCATTAAAATGCAGAGGTAAAGATTCCATTTGTATTGAAACACAGAAAATAATGTTTGAAAAGAAAAGGTGTTTCATCAGGTTGAATTTTTTGTATACTAAAAATATCCATAAACATTTCTTCAATTTGTTTTATAGTCACTTTTTTTTAACATCTTTATTGGAGTATAATTGCTTTACAATGGTGTGTTAGTTTCTGCTTTATAACAAAGTGAATCAGTTATACATATACATATGTTCCCATATCTCTTCCCTCTTGCGTCTCCCTCCCTCCCACCCTCCCTAACCCATCCCTCTAGGTGGTCACAAACCACCTAGCTGATCTCCCTGTGCTATGCGGCTGCTTCCCACTAGCTATCTATTTTATGTTTGGTAGTGTATATATAGTCACTTTTGATGTAGTATCATTTAGTGGTGACAAATTTTGAGAAGTATATGTATAACAAACATTATACTTGAGATTATAGCCCTAGGTAAACATTTAATACACAATACCAAGGTAGTTTCCTTGAACATGAAGGAGATGAAGACTCGGGCTTCCAAAAATTGGCCTGTATCTGTGATGACTGCAAAAAATCTGCACCTTCTGTGGGCCGTACCCTTAATGAAAGTTTGAATTCGGTAAAAAATAAAAATATATACCCACTGGAGAAAGAAAAGAAAGCAACTACCTTTGATTTATTTCTGGGGAATTGGGGAAATCTCTGAGAACACATAATAATAACCACGAGCCCACCAGGGTAGGTTTTCCTATAGCATAGCAATGTCTGTGCTATAGGAAAACCTCGGGAAAGTTATTAACATGAAATTTGACCCTGGCTGGATATATTGCTAAGTAGAATCAAAAGAAAAAGCTTTCCAGAGAGACACAAACTAGTATATACCCCACAGGATTTCTCTCTCAACCTCTCGATCTTTCAATCTTGTGTCCATACTGTTGGTTGGATAGACAGAAAATGTAAAATTTGTATTTCCCAAATATCCTTTTCCATGAGGGTTTGGATGTAAGTTGGGTGTTCCTAGTTAGATGCACCTGCATGAGATTTGGCACACAATTCTTGAGGCAGAGGTCATCTTCCTGATGCTGTTGCTGCTAGAAAGCAATGAGGTGACACTGAGTGTTAGACACAGCTGAGGTGGCCAGTATCCAGTTGTCATCTCCATGGGGATCTGAGTCAGGGGCAACAGACAGATGTCACATTCCAGCATCTGGTCAGCAGGTTCATGGGCATGAGAGTCAGCTGTAGCGGCAGCACCAATAGCTTCTTAATGTCAAGAACTATGAGGGATCTGAGAATTCACATGGCTTTCAAGTAACAAGTCCATCCGCCCCAGTTTTATAGATGCAGCCAGAAGACACCAGCGCGTCATAAGCAAATGACTTTATTACTAATGGCACAGCAGAAAGCATGAGCTACTTCATGCTGAGTCTTCTTCCTGTTCAGATCCAACTAGGGCAATGAGGAGACACCCATGTGCCTGCTGCACACCCTCCTTAGGTGCAACCCCATGTGGAGACTGGTTAATAACAGGATTACAAAGGCAGCCCCCCTTGTCTCAAATTGGGCCATCCCTGAAAGACCACCCCAGCTCCTGAGCTCCCTGTGGGATTGGCTGGGGTCTCTTTTGCAACATCATAGTAGTTTAATTTATTCCTCTGTCCAATCCTTCATTACTTAAAGGTGGTTTCCTCAGAGTATTCCACAATAGTACATCTGCACCCAAATCTCTATCCCAGCTTCTGTTTCCAGGAAATGAACTTAAGACATATATTGTAGCAGGAAGGAAGCAGAAACTATTCCTGGTATTTATAGCACAAATATCGAATATAGGTATTAGATGCTTACACAATAATTGGGAGGTCTGGAGGAGTAAGAGTCTGAAGCTACAAGTGGATGATTAAGGGCAGGAACAGGCTGCTGTAGCTAAAATCTCAATGTCCTGGGACAGAGTTCTCCCTTGGTCTCTGATGTTTCTGCACATCTTGTGAGCAAGGCGACGTCTATCTTCTTTTTCCAAACTGTATTGTCAAGCATGTTTGGATAGTGCATAGTTTTGGAATTCAGAGATACCATTTCCATCCAGCATAAACGGCAGAATTATTTTCTTTCCACTATAACAACAATAGTGTTTGTTATCTTTAGGCTAAGCTTTAATAGGTTTGCTGCAGCCCATTATAAAACATGCAGAAGCTCTGGGTTCCTCAGCTTTGAGACAAACTCACAAGAATTCAGTGACAAAGGATTACTTAAATAATCCCCTGAGATCATATGGAATAAGGTGCCAGTTGAAAGCAAATCTTCTGTGAATGAACTGGTTGTTGGAACATTGTGATGGGAAAGAGAAATACAAAGGTGGCGTTGGAGCACTGGCTGCTTCTGGCTGCCCTGGAATAAACAGTGAAACTTATAAGCTAAGCACTTCTGTGCTCAAATGAGAGGACCAAAGGGTTTTATAACTGTCCTAAAATCATATCTTGTTTTGTAGACAGAGGGTTGATGTGCTACAGAATCTAATCTTATGGATTGTTGAGTTACAACATAAATTGAATTTTTAACTCCTCCATGTCTCATATAAGCATTAATGTACCGACTGGGAGAACACAGGACTCTGATAAATAGAATGGACTATTTCTGATATACCCTACAGAACCTCCACTGCTGGCACAATGAACTCTAAGTCTAATCAAACTACTTCTGTCATTATAATATATATAAAGACATTATAATAACCTCACTTGAAATAGTTACCTTACAATGACATGCCAATATTTTTCTGCCCCTTTCTATCCCTGACTGTCAGATCCAGGTGTCCCAGGGGAAACAAGAATAAAATCTGACTGAGGAAGTAACTAACAAATAAAAATAATTGCAAGATGTTGATAATTTATACAGGCAAAAATGTGGATAATACGTGTGGAGGTGAACTCTAAGAGTAATGAACTATATAGGAAATAAAATAACTCTATTAGGCCATATTTATCAATATGGGTGCAATTACGAGTATTCTGCATTTACTAGGATGGAATCAGAATATGACACTTGATTCTTTTGCTTGATTTATTGACCAAAGCTAGTATACTCATCAGTGACCTATATTAAATAATGCTGAGAGTAATAAACTTTTTTGCTACAGTTCAAAAGATTAAATAAAACACTCAAGGTGATAGCAAAGTTAAAGTACACATCTTAAACTATATATTCAGGCTCTTTAATATCCCCTAAAATATCATAGTGTGAAATCTCTATAGAGGCAGAGGTGAGTTGGTCACCACCACACTTGAAGAGTACTATGGTTATGCCACAGCAGAAGTCACCTCTAAATCCTTGACGCAGCACCTGTACAATGTTCCATATCACACTGAGGGACCAGCCATTTACCTAAGCAGCTTGATTACCTTGGTCACAGTGCATCATGGAGTAGATATTTTCCACATTAGAACAGACAGTCTTCTGGATATGGATTTACCTTTTCTATCACCAATATTTCTGAAGTGGCCACCTTCTTTAGACTCATTAAATGCCTTATTTACTTCTATATACTCCACACAATATTGCTTCTGGACCAAATAGCTATTTTCATGTAAGAGAAGTAATCAACAGAATTACTTCCAACAGTGGATTATGAAATCCACTGATCTTACCATGAATCCCAATACCCAGAAGCAGCTGGCTTTACAGATAAGTGTAATGGTTTATTTTATTGGGTACTTAGTTATGTTCCCAGCTACGAGGAAACAATTGCTTGTAAATTAGTGGTACAAGATGAGATGGACAGTATAAATGGGTAATCATAACGTTCTTCCATATCCTAGGAGACCAAGGAACAAAGGGATACCATTAGGAGAAGTATTTCTTACTATTACACTTAATAGCTTATACTCAATATTTTGTTCATACATTCTCCAACTTCAAGTTCTGCTACTTTAGTATTCCAGAGAGGGATGTTCCCACTAAGGCACAAAAAATTCTTCCACTGAATTGGTTGTCTAAAGTGTCACTTGATAACTGCTATTTTCATGCAGTTGAAATAAGAAGAAAACAGGGATCCTGATTATGATTATCAAGGGAACAGGGTTGCAGGTTCAAAGCACGAGTTTGGAACTCAGAAGATCCTCTGGACTAACGCATAATATTTTCACATGCATTGGTAAATAATGGTAAGAGGTTACAGCAACCTAATACAGAAAAACAAAATCCTAAAATCTCAGGAAAGAAATTTGAGCCCATCCTACCAGGGAAATAACTAATGGTTGAGATATTGTCTAGGGATCGAGGAAACATGAAACAGTTGGTGGAGGAAGGATGTTATAAACACCAACTATAATTTTTGATCAGTTAAGAATCACAGACTGTAGAAAACACCAGTGTTTTCTGCCTTTATCTATTCTCTATTAGCCTACCTTTCTCCTGTGGATTTACATATGGTATGTAGGTGGTTGTTAAATTTCTAATTTAGCTTTCAGGTTAGAGCATATCAAGTTGAGATTACGATTGAATTAGTGCAAAGAATATCATCCCAATTTGTATTCCACGACAAATGGAACTCAGTATGTCTTCTTCTGGGCATATGGATTGGTGTTTGAGACAGGTGGTTCCAGTACACTACAGGGAAAATGACTTCTGGAGATGGAAACAAGAAGTGGGGAGGAATGGAGAGAAGGTCTTTAGGTATATCTCAGTTTTTTTTTTTTTCTATTTTTTTACATAAAGAAATAGGAAACCAACCTGGAAGAATATTAATATCTCTTTATATGGTCATAAGATGTGAGTTTCCCTTGTGCTATTTTTCTGAAATATTTTATGTGTTTAAAAATTAAATAAAAATATAATAATACTGCATTTATGTTTATTTGTCCCTTAACTTGCATGTGTAAATATTTGGATATGGTGACAATTACCCTTTAATTAGAAAATTCTTCAGGACAGGAGCAGGGCAACTTCAAAGCATTATAATGTTCAAAGAGACAATTATATAAATGAGAATTGGAACAGGAATTAGGAAGGTTTGATTCATTTAAAGGAAATATAAGAATAGAAGAAAAAATTACCGAAAAAGAACATGCAAACAATCAAATTGAGAATAAATTTTAAGATAGTAAATTGTACTTTGGATTTGATGTGATGCTAGTGTGTGGTATGAAGATCAAGAAACTACTGTCAGTTTTAGGAGAACATTAGATTTGTTGAAGAGATAAATAGTACAGTACACACTTCAGGAAAATAATTAAGGGACTGTAGCCGAACCAAGACGATATTAGTTAATGGAAAAGAGAATGCGTATCTTTCTGAAGCTACCACAATTTTTCCAAAAGTAAAATGACAGAAATTGCGGTCGGGAAAACTATACCCTTCTCCCTAGAATGATGCATTTTGTGCTGCTTCACATGAACCTTTAAATATTCTGTCTTGTTTATCACTAGCTGAGAAACATCTCTTGAAACAATATAGTATTGAGATTATTTACGTGTGTTGAGTTCCCCATGTCACTTCAGATAGGATTTATTTCAATCATCTTGAAGGGTAATTTTACTCACATTTTTATTATATTTATTTTTCTATGACAAATTTTGTAAGCATTTTTTTCTGAGTTAATGTATTTAACGTGTGTCTTAAAACTGACATGAATAATTTAATCTCATGATGCAAGGAAATAAGCTGATTGCTAGAGGGTTTTAAGGAAGAATTTTTCCCTCTGTGCAGAATACTGTAAAGACAAATTAGAAGAGAGAGGGGCGTGGGGGAGAGTCTCGTTTTCATTACTGCATCCCTGGTACTGAATGAAGTAAGGCACTAATCTTGAAAATTCTACAGGAGACCTTCATTCTAGACATTTTTGTAAAGTGTTGCAAAGTATACTCTTTTTAAATGTACCACAGATTAGCATTTTCCTTTAAATTAATCATAAAACAATCCATTTTCAAAGTTTTACTAATTTTCTTGTATGATACGGTTCATTGCATTTTCTTGTCTCCAAATCATTACTTTTTAATTTGAGTATCAATAATTTGAAATTGATTCTGAACAAAATTCCCCATGCTTCTAAATTTGCTAATTTTTTTGTTATGAAAGTTTACAATGTAAATTTGACAAACTCTGTGCAGTAGATTAAATATAGGGGCTTCTAAACACAATTTAACTCTCAAGTCCTAAATAAATTGACTAAAAGCACCCTAGGGTTTTAAATTGCCTAAATTTAAAAGCATTGCTGTGAACTAAGCATAAATAAGCCTCACTGTTTTAGACAATTTAATTCTGTACAGATTATGTCCATGGGATTTTTTTTTCCAAAATAAAAACTGAAATTCCAAGATTGAAATATATTATTAGATTGATTAAGCTAGGAAGGTAATCTTAGCAGATATTTTTGTGTCTGCCCTCTAAATAATCCTCACTGTAGGAAGCAGTCTGATTTTTAAAAACTGAATGTGTAATCGCTCATCAGGTAATGCCAGCATCTCAAGGTCTAGCAGTGCTGGAGTTTATAGAAAATGAGAGTTTTCCTGGGTCAGTGGCACAAAAATACACTGAAAAGGCAAGTCTCCATCACCATAGGTCACAAGGGACAGGATATAATGGATCACAGTGAAGCCAGGGTTCAAAGGGACCCTGGGGGAGAGCCCGCTGTAATGAAGCAGATCAGAGGCAGATGTCCAGTCAAAACGATTTAACTCATTTATTGCTGACCTGGCATTGGTTTAGACAAAGGTCAATTTGTAAAGTGATTCTCTTCATGGGCGAACAGAATGCAGATAAATCAAACAAGATATGGAAAATGAAACCCAATCTTTTCTCTTGCCTGTCTAAAGCCAAAACACATACAGGTGGGAAGCAAAGCTCAGGCTTGTCTTAAGGGAGTTAGATTCTTCTTTTATTTCTAAGGAGGCCACTGAAAACATACCCCATTTATTACTTAACAACACCAGAGGGTCAATAGAACAATTTGGTAAACAACGGTTCATTTATAGTATGGCATCCTGTCCATAGCTACCTTCAACTAGAAAAAAGGTAAATGATATGAAAACAGAAACAGGAAGAAAATTACTCGTCTCTCTCTCCTCTCCCTCTCTCTTTTCTCTCTCTCTCTCTCTCTCTTTCTCTCTCTCTCCCTCTCTCTCTCACACACACACACACATTTTCTTAGGCAGACAAACATACAAGAAAATACACTTCAAAGATTTCTAAACTGAGTTCAGTAACGAATAAGCAGCCCTCAGTCCTAGTGACAGGACATTTCAAACAATGTAACAGTATATTCTGGAAAGTTATCTTGATTTCAGAATATTTTATAAAATTTGAATGAATTTCAACATGTAAATATTGAGTTATTTCTCAAGAAAAAGAGTGGAATTATTTTAGTACCACTGGAATTATCTGGTTTCTTAAAGTTAGATACTTTAGAAGTTGGACAGTGACTTGCAGAGATGGCTCAGCTGTGGAGCCTCTGGCTCTAGTGCTTCATCAATGTTGACCTCTAATTTCTTTTCCAATCTCTTTTATAGTAGTTGGAGAACGTTTTCCACTTTCACATGAGCTGATTTTGAAAATTTTCATTTTTCTACAAAATCATTAATTTTGTCTAAATTTCAAATTTCTGAAATTGAATTGCTGTAAGAACTGCTGTAAGATGGTTTTTTCATCTTTCCTGGCATTTCCTATTATTGTTCATGTATTTAATCAGTCAGGTTTAAGAGAGGATTATATATTTTTTTAGTAAATGAAAGAAACAGCTTTCAGATATATTTACCTGTTCCACTAAGTTTTATTGTCTAGCCTATTAATTTCTGCTTTTACTTCATAAATTCCTTACTCCTGATTTTACTTCATTTATTCTTGGTCCAATTTTAGGATGAAAAATTAAGTTCTTTACTTTTTCAAAATCTGTACTAAAGAAGGTATTTAAGGCTATATCTTTACCTCTAGTTTCTTACAGTTTCTACCAAGCCCAGTCTGTTCACTTATGTCACTTATTTAGTTCCCAGAATCATTTGAATTCACAACCCTTGAACATCAACACGTCAACTTATGGCAACTCAGCATAATAAATATATAAATGTACATCTTCTGTTGTCAAAATCACATTAAACTTAATCTAGATCTACTCAAGCCTGGGTCACAAAACATTTTTTTTTCTTTTTTTTTTGAGACAAGAGGAAATACAATCCCATCTGTTTAACTTCATGTGGCTTCCAAACACACTCAGAAACTAACCACTGAAGAAATGCTTCAGTACATACTACAAGTAAATCAATATCAAATACAAAAATAATGGTAATGTCGAAGGTACCTCATAGTGATAGTTTTATAAGCTTAGTAAATGGGTGATATCAGTAAAAGCTGCTGTCTGTATTTAGTGCTTACTCAATGGCAAGCATTTTGTGAGCTGTTTGTTTGGAAAAGAGCTTATCATAAGAATATGCATGTCAGAGGTAATTAACTATTTTATCACTTTTTACACTTTGGAAAAAAATGGGTGGAAAGGATCTTTTACAATATTGATTTCACATAGTTCTACTGGAAACATGTACAGAACATATGGCTATTAACATTTACTTGGTGACCGTCTTGTATTTAATGGCTAAGCAAGTGCAATGAAAGTCTTCAAAATGTTGAATTCACAGTGAGCAATAATTACCACATGGTGTGCTCTAATATCCACAGTGATGAATGTTACATACACCACTTCACTCAAAGTACGATAAAAACTGAGATAGTTCAGCTTTATATTATAAAGTATTGCCTCCCTTTAAGAGTACAGTTTGATGTCAAATAAACATGTTTTCATTCAAATAGCTTGTGCAAGATAACAGAGCTTTATTGAAAGGAATTAACGAGTTAATGAAGAAAAATGGCATCTTTTTAAAAAAGATTTTCTTTCTGAAGAACAAAAGATCTTCAACTCAAAATATGTGAGAACCAATAGAGTTATCCAAAAACAAAATTAATTACAAAAATCTAGATCATTTTTATATAGTTGCAAGGAATAATTTTAAGTCATATCACTTGAATATTTAAAATATTACCAAAACAGACCAGTTTACAATAGCAAAACACGTAAAACTCTTAGAAATCAATTTAAAATGTATAGCACCATCATCAGGAGAACTAGGAAACATTAGAAAGAGATGTCAAGGGAAAGTTAGTTGAGAGACATTTGTTTCTTCACGGAAAAAGTTAAATTCATTACTATAATATGATGGTTCTTCTCAAGGTAAAATTCAGTGACATGACTGTCAACAAATACAGTATTTGATATAGGAACAAGTTAATTAATAATTTTAATGCAATACATTAATAAATAAGTCTGTAATTTAACTACCATTACTCCAAAGTGTTCATATAAGAAAGTGCCAGTAAATAGAAAAAATTCTGAAAAATGAATTATAACAAGGATGATGCATGCCCACTCAGGATTAAAGAATATCATAAAGCTATACTAAATAAAACTGTTGCACTTATGTGAGAGTGAACAGATACATTAATGGTATAAATTACAGACACAGAGTTTTGCAGGACAGATTGTTAGCTGATAAATACATACAACAGTCTTTCTGATGGGTCAATGCCCATAACCATGCTTATTGTTAAATATTTTGAACATCATCTTCTGGATTTGTGCTTATTTAGCAATTTAATTTATGACTAAATAGCATTTAAAGAGGTTAGAAAATATTAATCACAAGAATTATATGTGAAAAGCTAGTTAATAATTCGGAGGAAAAAATTAAAGATTTCGGACCCCAAAGTCAACATAAAAACAATAACAAAATATATATTAAGGCCAAATGTATTTTGCCTGGGAGGGGTTATTTTTCCCCTTTTGGTTTCCCTATGTATTTCAAAATTGTTATTGATCTGAGAGCTACAGATTTCATCTTTTTTCAAAGAGTTCAAAACTCAATTCCTATGTTCTCAATGGACACTTCCATTTAAGAAAATAATAACATAATTTTAGAGCTTGAAAGATGAAGTTAACATTTCAACAATGTTCTATAAGTTTTAAAAATAGAATAAAGTATATCTGAGTATTTGGTTAGATCCAAGTGTGTAATAATGCATTCATGTTACAGATTATCCTGTCTCTCAAGATAACTATTATTTGGATATTTTAAAGTGATAACTTGTTTCTGATAGAAAATTCATTTTATTTGTATCTATAAAGACAATTTACTGATGCACCAAATCTGAGGAAATCTATGAGGATATGCAGTACTGTGAGTGTATATAAAACACAGCAATTCAGAGGTCTGAGAACTCTCTCCAGATTTCCTGTGTTCTTCATCATCATAACTAACTTATCTCTGCTCAGAGGAAATAAACCAAACTTTTATTCTCTTTGAATAAGAGAATGACAAAAAGTAACAAATGAATTCCAAATTAACATTGTAATGATAATTTCTTACAGAGTAGCTTATATAAAACTACTCCAATTAATGAAAGTTAAGTTGAACAAAAATCTGTGTGGCTATTTATTGGTTTATAATTTTACTTGTATTTAGGGAAAATTAAATAACAGGTCTGTTGTTTTGTTATGATTGCCATGCACGAAGGAAAAATCTTCAATTTGCTTCTGCTTCATTTTGAGTTCAATCAAGAGAATAAAACCTTAGAAAAACACTGGTAAAAGGTAAAAGCCCAGGAAAACTAAAGGGATTATAAATACTAAATATTCCTGTTTCAATCAAATTCAAATTTCATGGTCTAAATGAATTCCATTCTCTTCACTCCCCCCCCCAATTAAAAAAGAAACAAAATATCAAAAACAGACTCATCAAATCACAGACAGAAGAATTTTACTTTCAAACAATTTTCCAGAAGCATTTACTGAACAAGATGCTTTGTACACCTAGAAGCTGTGAGTCTGATGATTAAGTAAAAGTCATCAAATACTAAATTTTTTACTTTCCCTTTTGAAGGTTATCACAAGTGGAGATAGAGTAGATCTTCACTTCAGCAAAGTATTGAATACATTTCGTAGTATCATTATGGGATGCTGAATTACATAGGTTGATTCTGGAAAAACCAACCTTGCATCTATTTGAATAATTGTTCACATTTTCTATGCCAACGGCTATATCAACATTGTCTAAGTTGCAAGCATTGTCTTAGATAGATATATACAAGATAACATATTGATTTGGGAATAACATGAATGTAAGTGGGAAAAATGAATAAAACAGGGATTTTTGATCTTTAACAAAAATAAAGATAAGATACTGGTTTAATTCTCAATACAGAGAGTTCCCCCAATTCACAATAAAATAGCCTGACTTAGCAGCATGATAGAAAAAAAATCTCTCCCACACACACACACAAAAAGCACAAAATTAGATTCCAGATTGTAGATTTTAGAATAACTAATGTGCATCATCTCTAATAAGATGGGGGAAGAAAAGGAAAAGAAACAACTAATTCATTATTAATAACTTAAGTACTTTGATACAAATGTCATATCCAGAAGGAAGTTTGAGTTTAGTTGGGGGAAAACCACACCTAGAGAACTGGGTTTTATTCCAAGCACCTCACTTCACAGGGAAGGGATAAAATGGAGTGCATTCAGCAAAGTAAGAAGACAAGTCATACGAATAATAGTTAATAAAATTAAAAAATTTTAGCTTGAGAAATATTTCCAGGGCTGCTCAGTGGAAAGAATATTAGATATTTTATGAAAAAAAGTGACAGAGCTGAATTAGCACCAATAACTGAAAGCTAAAAGGAGACAGATTTTAGTTCAAAATAAATTAGCATGTTTTCAAGTAACAGTGAGGAGTTTCATCCATTTACAAGCGGCTGCATGTTATTTAAAGTAACTGACTATAAGCTGAATGACTATTTAACAGGCATTTTTGAGATTATTCAATCAAAAAAGAATAATCATTGATAAATGATGATTTTTAACACATCCAAAATATGTAGCATACAGTAAATGAACTGTCTTATGTTAGAAAAGGAATACTTATGATTTAAATTCTTATACACTTATTAGAAATTTTTATTTGATTTCGGGGGACAAGGGGAGTTATTTTCTTATGTTAAGAAAACTGGAACAATATTATTAAAAATAAAAAAATTAAAAAGTCATAAAAGAAAGAAAGAAAGAAGAGAGCAACCAAACCAATAAACAGATCCACCAATGATAACAAGTGCTAAAATCTATACTAAAGAAACTAAAGAAAAAAAGAAAACTGGAACATTTTGCCTTCCATTTTTCCCAGTAGTTCTCAAATTTTATACTGAGTCAGAATTACCAGGAAAGTTGATTTGGTAGATCTGGGTGGTATCTGAGAATTTACATTTCTAACGAGTTCCTGATGATGCTGGTAGAGTTGATTCTGGGACCACACTTTCTGATTCCATGCCTTAAGGAAGTGGGTTTGTTGTGTTATTGCTTTCAAGCAGGCAAATGGCACCTAGACAACAGTGCAATCTGATCTCCACGTTATTATGCAGAAAGGCCAACCTTTTTAAAATATTATTAAATGAAGCATGATAAAAATTAGCTCCTACACAAAATTATGTTAGATTAAAAATTAGCAAAATATTTTTTTTAACTTTTAAGGTATATAAAGTTACTAACTTTATATTATTTCTTCATCTTATATCTTTTCCATTGGCCTCTTGTCAATACCAGATTAAGATCCAAAAGTTTTACTCTTATTTATGGTATCCTCCACGACCTGTCTGCTCCTTAGCTCTTTAAGCTGAGTTACTGCCTCTATTTCCCTGTAGGGTGAATACTTTCAATCCTTGAAAATACTGAAATAATTCTCAGGGTTTCTGAATAGTTATGTCTTTCCTCCTGCTTAGAACACTTTTACCCCTTCTTTTTGCTACCTAACACCAACGTTCTTTTTCAAGTATCAGCTCTGTTGTTTCTTCACTTACCCAACCACCCAAAAAAACAGCTTGAACGTCTATCTTATACATATCAACTGTGCCCTGCAGTTAACTCAAGTTTTTGCTTGATAAATTATCTCCCTGAATGTATAAGTACTAAATACTGTTGAAATCTCTGCACTAATACATACTTAAATAAAAGTATATTAATATTGGAAGATTTTAAATATCTAAGCTTTACATAGGCATCTTGCTTCATAATTTTCAACTGCTGTCAGTTGTGGCTTAAACCAAAGACATTTTCTTCATTATGAACAGAATCACCCTGGCCTGAACAAAGGTGTTGGCTCCTTTAGGGATTTCTTTCACCGTGAATTGTCATTAAAGGTTTCCAAGCATCTTTCCCCAGCCAACTCAGAAATTAAAGGATTCTAATTAAAGAGATGATCCAAACAGACCCTCTGGAAGTTCTGTTTTTGTTATTTGTTTGGAATTCACTCTCCCAGGCCTTGATTGTGGCTTGAAAGATTAAAGGTTAGATTTTCCTGTTCTGATATCATTTACATACGATAGTCAACCACCCACCCCAGGCATCACACATTTATATCCTCTCTGCTTAATGTCATTGCATCATTATTTTCTTTGTTCTTACAACTGCAGCAGCAAATACAATTTCTCCCACCTGTACAAAGTTTGCACCAATGTGGGTTTCTTTTTATATGGAAACATTTTTCCTTATTAGTTTTATTCAAATTGTATATATATATATATATATATATATATATACACACACACACACATATTTATACATGAAAGTATATATTTTTAATTTAGAAATATTGAAAATTCCTTCTACAATATATATCTTTTCTATATTTTTTCTAGAATATATATTTTTTCTAATTATATATTATAGACTATATTATATATATTTTGAATTTATTCTGTGTATTCTCCATATATTCTTATTATATGATATGTATAATTTCTAAATTTAAAAATGCTTAATATTGCTTTTTAAATAAAAATCAATACTCTTATGGCTTTTTATATTCAACTCTTTGATATGGAATTCTAGCCATTAGTAGAACAGTTGTCTATGCTGACTGCACTTTGGAATCATCCAGGAACCTTTGTAAATACCCATGTCTAGCACCCAATCCCAGAAGCTCTGATTCAATCTTCTAAAGGAAGGGACCAGACATCTGTATTTTATATGATCACAGATGATCCTAATATGCAGTCAAGGTTTATACCCATTGCTTTAGAGACCCTAGCGTCAGTTTACACCTGTAAATCTCAAAATATTCTTAAATTGTTCAAAAGAAACAAACTCGACAGAAATATAAAACATTTTGCTGCAGCTTTATGTAATGTTTCACCATGATGATACCACAGAAGTTTTCTGTTGAGAGTCAGTAATATTTGTTACCATTTATAACTGGTAACAGGTAAAAC
The DNA here is from genome assembly GCF_951394435.1 of Stenella coeruleoalba. NCBI lineage: Eukaryota > Metazoa > Chordata > Mammalia > Artiodactyla > Delphinidae > Stenella > Stenella coeruleoalba. The sequence continues at coordinate 145,327,495 of NC_137149.1, read as the reverse complement.
TCCCAGCAGATGATCATTTTGTTGCCAGAAATCAATTCACTTTTCTTACATTCCTGATAACAGCACTAATACACAAATGGAAGTAAATAATTTTGAGATCACTGCTATGGGCTGAATGTTTATATTTCCCCCAGATTAATATTTTGGTGCCTAATCTCCAATGTGATGGTATTGGGAGGTACAGACTATGGGACGTGATTAGGTCATGAAGATGGAACCCTCATAAGTGGGATTAGTGCCCTTACAAGAAGAAATGTGAGAGAGCTGGCTTTCTCCCTCTCTCTCACTCTCTCTCTGCCATGTGATGACATAATCAGAAGACTGCTATCTCTGAATCATTAAGAGAGCTCTCACCAGACAACAGATCTGCTGTCACCTTGATGTTTTACTTTCAAGTCTTCAGAATGGTGATAAATAAATGTCTTTTAAGCCACCCAGTCTATGGTATTTTTAATATAGCAGCCTGAACTGATTAAGACAATCATTTTTCTACAATTCGATCAGTAAAAAAGAAATAAGCCACAGTAGCTTCATTTACAAGCTCAGTAATTCTACCAGTTGGCACATAATTCAAAAAATAGCTGAGTTTATGTCTTCTACTGATGTAACATCTTAAATCCTATGAACTTAGGTAACTTCAGTAAGATCCTAGTCTCAGCAAATCTCTATTATTAATAGTAATAAGACTATTAGAAAAATAAGACAGTCACAAAATGAATACAAAAATTATGCTTTTCAGTAGTAAGCACTCTTTCAGAAGAATACAGTTTTCTACCGTAAAATCTGTTTTTGTAATTATCAGCAAATATTAAAAAAATAAAATGTTGAGGTCAACCACAGTAAGGATTGAGGAGAGGTGGAAGCTGCTTCAAATGCCTTATTTTAAAGAATGTAAATATGAAATTCCATACCTGGAGAGTATTTTATATGAAATAATTAAATAATATCAAAAACTTTTATGTTTATGTTATGTACAAAAGCTCTAAGAAGTTTAAGTTGTTAATCATTAAGTTTCCTAACATATCAAAAGAGATAAATACCTTTAAGAAAAATTTACACTACAAAGTTCTGTGATTTGTCATTAAGGTAAATTCATAATCGAAGAATGACTTTTTCTGAGTCAGATATTGCATACTAATTCACATCATACCAAACTTTCAAAAAGGGACTTAGCAAGAAATTTTGGAGCTTCAGTTTTAGTATTTTTTTTCTCTTGGAGGATGACTATTCAGTCACTTAATCATCCTGTAATTGTTTTATTCAACATTCATCAGCAGCAGCAATAACATTACATCTGCTCACATCTCATTTTTTCCAACTAGGTAGACAAACGAAAGATCTAGAATTAAAATAATTCCTAAGAGTCATGCTAAAATATTTTACAAAAATAAATACGCTGGTACAAACACTTTGAAAACTCTTTGGAATTGTCTATTAAAGCTAAATATATGCCCACCTTACAATTACACTCCAAGAGAAATAAGTGCATATGCCCAACAAAAGCCATACACGAGAACTTCTTAATAGCCCCAAATTGGGAACAATTCAAATATCCTTCATTAGCAGAATGCATAAAAACTGTGAATTCTGTGTGACAAAACTTTAGAGTAATAAGAACAATATGCTTCCTCTACATTCAAAAATGCGGATAAATATCATAGACATAGTGTTTAGCAAAAAAGGAAAAAATCCATATATAAAAGACTTCTTACAGTAGAATTCCATTTATATGAAGTTCAAAAGCAAAACAGATTAATGGTGAAAAACATGGAATAGTAATTACCTACAGAAGATAGTATGAATTTGAAGAGTTTTTATATAGGAACTCAAAATCTAGTAGAATTGGTAAAAATATTGTTGTGATGGAAATATTTTTACACACAATACACACATAGTCTGCCTGCATGTAAGTACTTTGACGGAGCGTTTTAAACAAATTTATCAAAAAAGATATTACTAATGTGTAGAGTCCCTATCTACTCTTAGTTAGAAGATCAGAATTTTATTTGCAAATCTATCACTAATTGATTTTAGCAACTTGGGCATTTAGCAATTAGGACCTGAATTTTTCATTAGCCAAATGAAGGTATTAGACTTGTAGACAGATCAGATACACTTCAACTTTTAGTGAAGTTTTTCTAACTTATGTATAAATAAATGCAATTAGGTGTCAAAATTTTAATTTTTTTCTCTTGGAAAAAAGCTTTTAGAATTGTCCTCAATATATATTATATATATAAATTATAAAATTTATTCACATATCTTAACTATCTATATTGTTAAAATAAACTTAAATGATAAACACAGAAAGTGAACAGTATTCAATTGATGAAATGGAATTGATACAACAAGTGACGTAATGTTGAAGCTGTATTAACACTTGGCCACATGCCTATGGTACTGACAGGAATGTAAACACAGTAAGGTTAAGTATCTTTTACTTTCATATTCTTCAAAGATAAAATAGTAGTTCATTTTTAAGACTTGTTAAAAATCTAGTATGAAGTGATAAAGCAAGAGATATTTTCTCGTCACAATAGTTACATGTTCTCTTACTCTTTATTTTCCTAAGTGGAGTTTTAATTCCTTCTTTTAAATGCTATTTCTGGTTTGCGTATCGTTAATCTTCTCAGAGAAGTGAGTTATAGAGATAATATACTAGGGAAATACTATTTTAGATCTTAAATTGGGTGTGACCAATTAATTTTAGTGGCTCACAAACTAACTGCAATGGATGAATTCCTAAATTTTTAACAATGAACAATCTATGTTTTAGAATTACATGAATGTTTATATATCATAGTAAATATGTAATTATATATTATAAAATATATTACTATATAATTATAAATCTACAAACATATATAGTTACACACGCATACATAAATATATACAGATATATCTTTAGGTTCACAGTAATAAAATATAGCATTATTTTAGTCATATCTAATTTGTGCTAATAGTTATAGCTTTCAATTACTGTTTACTTAAACATTTGAAACTTCTGCCCAAATGGAGACCCTTTTTATTGTCTTCACATTGTTTTCTATGAAATCACACTGACGAAGTTAACAGTGGCTTTACTGACCTTGAAATTTTACAGTAATATAAATACTTCCATAAAATAATTTATATACTTTGAAGTACTTATGAAATGTACAGAACTTTAAAAACCAAATACTAAAAATATATACAAACAACGGGCAAAGAGATTTGAACAGATTTCACAAAATAAAATTCTTGAATGGCCAGTACACAAATGAAAAGATGCTCAATGTCACTAGTCATCAAGAAAACTCAAAACTATAATGAATAAGACTCCTCAGAATAGCTAAAATTAAAAACACAGAAAACAGCAAATATTGCCAAAATGTGCAGTAACTGAAATTGTATGCATTAATCTTGAGAATGTAAAATTGTACATCTACTTTAGGAAAAGTTTTGGTAGTTTCTTATTCAAGGAAAACTACCTACCTTACAAAAAAGCAATTCACTGCTATCTATTGACCCAAGGGAAATGAAAATATACAACCACGAAGGATTTGTACAGGAATGTTCTTAGAAGCTTTATTTATAAGAATTCCAACCAGGTTTTCATCAATAGGAAATGGATTTAAGAAAAAGCACTGTGGTATATTCATATTCTGGAATATTATTCAGCAATAAAATTAAATATATTATGGAGAAGCTCAATAACATAGATGAATCTCAATAACATTATAATGAGTAAGATAAGTATTACACAAATCTGCACATGTGGCATGATCCCTTTTACACCAAATTTCAGAATGGACAAAACTATATTATGGTAAAAAATATCAGAACTTTGATTGCCTCAGAGGGAATGGGGTCAGAGACTGCTTGGGAAGCAGTGTGAGGGAATTTCCTTGGGGAATGATGACATTCCAATCTTGATACACCTGTACCTAGATGCCTGTTTCACAAATGTATACATTTGTCAAAACTCAGAGAATGAAGACATAAGTTTTGTGTTTTCCACTGTATGGATAAAGTATTTTAAAATAATAAAAAAAATTCTAAATAAACATTAACTCGTTAATGTTATAGTTAAATCTAGTTAAAGTAAGAAAGAAGAGATTACTGTCTATAATTTGAAAGTAATACAACAGTAAGATAAATTAATAAATGGAAAGAGGGATGGAGAGGCACACAAACACACACATAAATATGTGAAAACCAAACATAGCAAAATATTCATTAATGTCTTGGTTACATGGGCACACACTGTAACATTCTTTCAAATTTGCCTGAATGCTTTAAAATTTCATTCTAAAATTTGGGTAAAAATAAAATATAAGGGCTACATAATTCCCTTCAATAATTTCCTAAATCTTCATACAATTAAGACAAATGTTTATATTACTTCAAAGCATATATTTTTAAAATATAAATTGTTGTATTTTTATTTATTTGTTTGTTTTGGTAATGTCAGAACACTTGTTTTTGTTAGGTCTCTATAGAAACTTAGTTGGCAAAATTTCCTGAGGTCGTATAAACTGGCAAATAATAGAAATATATTCTTTTGAAATACTGTATCATGTGGACATTTCAATGACTGACCTTCATTACCACAGGAATTTTTCAGTAGATGAGGTAAATATTCACAAAATAACTTGCTGAGAGTTTTATTTAGATTGTGTTGAATCTATAGATCAAGTTGGGAAGAAATGTTATCTTGATAATATCGAGTCTTCTTATCTATGAACATAGGATATCTCCCAATTTATTTAGTTATTTTTTGATTTTGTTTATTTTGTAGTTTTCATCATATAGATCTTGTACATATTTTGTTAGATTTATACCTGAGTATTTCATTTTTGTGAGTGCTAATGTAAATGGTATTGTGTTTTAAATTTCAAATTCCATTTATTCATTGCTGGTAAAAAGGGAAGTGATTGACTTTTGTATATTAACCTTGTATCCTATGAAATTTCTACAATCACTTATTAGTTCCAGGAGGTATTTTGTCAGATTTTGACTGACAAGTCCTGACAAGACCCACATATATACAGTCAACTGATCCTTGACAAAAGAACAAAGGCAGTACAATGGAAAAAGATAGATCACTACTCAAACTTCAGAATTAGTGAAGCATTTTCCTATATACTAACAATGAACATGTGGAATTTGAAATTGAAAAGACAATACCACTTTCATTAGCACCCAGAAATATTAAATACTTAGATATAAACCTAACACAATATGTACAAGATCTATATAAAGACAACTACAGCACTCCGATGCACAAAATCAAAGAACTAAATAAATGGAGAGATATTCCATGTTCATGGATATAAAGGCCCACTATTGTCATGATTTCAATTCCTCCCAAGTTGATCTACATGTTCAATGCAACCCCAGTCAAAATCTCAACCACTTATTTTATGGATAATGACAACTGATCCTAAAGTTTGAGAGGAAAAAGACCCAGAAAAGGCTATACAATATTGAGAAAGAAGGAGGTGGGAGGACTGACACGAATGCACTTAGGACCTATTATAAAGCTACAGTAATCAAGAGAGTGTGGCATTGGTGGAAGAATTGACAAATAGCTCAATGGAACAGAGTAGAGTCCAGATCAGACCCACAGTAATATAATCAACTGATCTCTGATGCAAGAGCAATGACAGTACAATGGAGCAAAGACAGCTTTTTCAACAAATGATGCTGGAACAACTGGACACCTACATGTAAAAAAAGAAAAAATGAATCTAGACACAGACTTGAAACTCTTCACAAGAATCACCCAAAATGAATCTTAGGCCTAAATGTGAAATGGAAAACTATAAACCCCCTAGAAGGTAATAACATAGGAGAAAATGTACATGACCTTGAGTAGGGCAATGACCTTTAAAATACAACAAAGTCAGGAAATAAATAATTATTAAGCTGAACTTCATTAAAGGTAAAAAATGTCTTCTGTGCAAAAGATAATGTCAAGAAATGAGAAGACAAGCCACAGTCAGGAAAAAAATATCTGACAATAGTACACCTGATAAAGGACTATTATTCAAAATATACAATGGACTCAAACTCAATGATGAGAAAACTAATAACCCAATTTAAAAAATGGGCAAAAGATCTGAGCAGACACCTATACCAAGAGAATATACAGATGGCAAATAAACATACAGAAATACGTTAAACGTCATATGTCTTTAGTGAATGGCAAATTAAAACCACAGTGAGATACCACTATATGTATATGTATTCTAATGGATATTAGAATGGCTAAAATCCAAAAAGTTGGCAACACCAAATGCTGACAAGAATGTGGAACCACTCGCATTCATTGCTGGTGAGAATGCAAAATGATGCAGCTACTTTGGAAGACAGTGTAACACTTTCTTATAAAACTAATCATACCCTTCCATATGATTCAATAATCACACTCATTGGAATTTCCCCAGATGAGTCGAAAACTTATGTCCACACAAAAACCTGCACACAGATGTTTATAACAAATTTATCTTTAATTATCAAAATCAAGCAACCAACATGTCCTTCAGTAAGTAGATAAATAAATTGTGGTACATCCAGACAATGAACTATTATTCAGTACTAAAAAGAAATGAGCTATCAAGACATGAAAAGATATGGAGAAATCTTTAGTGCATACTATTAAGTGAAGGAAGTCAATCTGTAAGGGCTATATTCTGTATGATTCCAACAACGTGACATTTTGGAAGAGGCAAAACTATGGAGACAATAAAATGATTAGAGTTTATGGGGAGTTATGGGAGAAAGAGATAAATAGGCAGAGCACAGAGTATTTTTAGGAGGACGAAATTATCCTGTATGCTACTACAATGGTGGATACAGGTTATTATGCATGTGTCGAAATCCATAAAGTGTAGAACACCAAGAGTGAACGCTAAGGCAAACCACGGATTTCAGGTAATAATGATTTGTCACTGTAGGTTCATGAATTGTAACAAAAGTACCATGTGGTGCAGGATGATGATAGTGGAGGAAGCTTACAGATGTGGTGCCAGGAAGTATATGGGCACTCTCTAGACACTCTACTCGATTGTGCTGTGAACCTAAAAGTGCTATAAGAAAATAGTCTATTTAAAAATTGGGAAAGAGAAAATAAGCCCCTTAGGAGAAAATAAAACCACACTGCCACCATTGCTGATAGCATATGTAAGTATCCTTCTGACAGGATGTTGAAAATAGACGTTTTTTGTTGGATGGTTCTACCAATTGGTAGTATAATCACTGACAGCCCAATCTTTGAATGGGCCATTTGTTTAACACACACAACTGATAAACTCCCAATGACTTTCAGACAGCCTGGTGGCTAGTTCAAACTGTGTGATCTTCAGTAAAGACCTTTGCCTCTCAGGCACTCACTTTTCCCATCTATATTATATGCTTTTAAAGATGGATTGAATATTTTCTACTATTTTATAGCTCTAAAACCACTATCTCTCAGCTCATATACAGGGAACCCGATGCCAGAAATAAGCAGTAAGCAATATTAGTTAAAACTAATCCTATTCTTTTCAACCGTGATCTGTACACCATAGGGTTTTTATGCCTTAAACATGTTGAATGTCAAGCTCATAATTCAGGATATTTCTTTTCATTTATAATACAGAGCTTTGCTAATTGAATTCACAATAGAATTTTAATAATGGAAGATGTACAAAACAACTTATAATTAGTTTACACGTTTAAGTAGTGAATACAAATATTAGGTTGTGGTATATATATATATATATATATATATATATATATATATATATATATATTTTTTTTTTTTTTTTTTGCAGTACGCGGGCCTCTCACTGCTGCGGCCTCTCCCACTGCGGAGCACAGGCTCCGGACGCGCAGGCTCAGCAGCCATGGCTCACGGGCCCAGCCGCTCCACGGCATGTGGGATCTTCCCAGACCGGGGCACGAACCTGTGTCCCTTGCATCGGCAGGCGGACTCTCAACCACTGCGCCACCAGGGAAGCCCAGGTCGTGGTATATTAATGTTAATTTACGTCATTTGCCTGTTCTCAACTCACAAGCCTTTTTTCTACATGTACATGTTTAGAGTAACCACACTGAACCCTGTTATAAACTATGACACCTATATATATTTTTTTGAACAGGAGGTAGTATAATGTGCTTAATTAGTGGTAGATCTGGGTATATGAGTAGTTTGTTTTCTTTAGCAAACTGATGTGTACTAGCACATTCTTTCCACAGAAATGAGGAGAAAAATACAACTATATCTAAAGAGAAGGTGGCTTTGGAAGTCAATCAAAATTCAATCAAAATGAACAGTAATGACAAACCTGTTTAACCACATCTAGATCCTAATATTCTGGTGCTTCTTGATCAGTAAAAGAATCAATAACTGTTCAGGGAAACAGGGATAAAGCCACTGTTTTTCAGCTATCTATCTATATAAATTTTTTAAATTATTGAGTTGGGTATAGAGAAAGCATTGTGGTTCAGGTCACTTGAAATTCATCCCAGAGTGGTAAAAAACATCATAAGTGCCCAAGACTAATGCATAAACAGAGTTTTCTGGAATCCTGACAAGCTTGGTTCTAATATACTATATGAATTTGATTTATTTGATTACTTTGTTATATTTTATTGAATAGATGTAAGTAGAATGCTAATGCATCCCATTTTTAACATTTCAAAACTTCAAATCTTCAAACGAAAGCAGTTATAACTACTACTTTTAAATTTTTACAAAAAATATTTTAATGTAGGGTCATAGAGGTATAAAGGGACAGACTTTATGCATATCACCCTACACATCTGTAATAATAGTACTGCTTTGAGAATTCGTTCTCAAAAGGATCAAATGACAAGTAGGTTCTTATCTTGAAGATTTTAAAAGTTAGATATATCCCTTTATTGACTTATTTTTGGTAAGGAAAGTGATTTAGTCAACCACATGCCGATTTTCCCCAGATTAGCAAGTATGTCCTGGTGTAAAGGAATAAACATGAAAGCAACACATTCGAAGGTCGACAAAACATTTTTTTCCTTAAAGTTCTAAAAAGGACAAAATTAAGCAGTAAAAGGTAGGATGAAGTTATACCTATGCACTTGGTTTGCAAATCAACTTTGAAATACACATCATTAGCTTAGGCCTTAGATACACTTGATGGTGACTCTGACCTCCTGATACAGGTGGTACTCCCATTGTGTCTTGGGAGACAATCCCCCTCATGTTTTTGCACATCTCCTGAGCAGAGACACTGCCTGTCATTTGCTCTGGAATCTATTCAAGGATGTTTGTACAGCAAGCAGCTTTGAAACACAGAGATAATGTCCCCTTCCGGAGCAAAGGCAAGTGTATATACAGCCTTAGAAGACAGAGATTGTATCTCTAATTGCAAAGGACAAGACTACCTACTGTCCAGTATCCTAAAGATAATGTCTTCTTCTGGTGCAAAGAACAGTCCATATGGTGTCCTTCAACGCACAGATCTTCTATATCCTATGGTGTATGCTGCTGTAACCTAGCCCTCTTTGCATAGCCCTGTGGAAACTAGGTTCCAGGCACTAGCTCAATTAATAGCGGAACTTCATTTATCAGAAAAAAAATAAATGTCCTCCTTTTTCAAACATAATTTTTGGATTAAAAAATCTGATTTGCATTTCTCTAATAACTAGCAATGCTGAGCATCTTTTTATGAGCTTTGTGGCCATCTGTATGTCTTCTTTGGAGAAAAGTCTATTTAGATTTTCTGCCCATTTGGATTGGATTGTTTATATATATATATATGTAAATATATATATATGTAAATATATATGTATATATATATAGAGAGAGAGAGAGCTGCATGAGCAGTTTCTATATTTTGGAGATTAATCACTTGTCAGTTGCATCATTTGCAAATATTTTCTCCCATTTTATAGGTTGCCTTTTCATTTTGTTTCTGGTTTCTTTTGCTGTGCAAAAGCTTTTAAGTTTAATTAGGTCCCATTTGTTCATTTTTGTTTTTATTTCCATTACTCTAGGAGACGAATCCAAAAAGATATTGCTGCAATGGATGTCAAAGAGTGTTCTGCCTACATTTTTCTAGAGGAGTTTTATAGCATCTGGTCTTACATTTAGGTCTTTAATCCATTTTCAGTTTATCATTGTGTATGGTGTTACAGAATGTTCTAATTTCATTCTTTTACCTATAGCTGTCCAGTTTTCCCAGCACCACTTATTGAAGAGAGTGTCTTTTCTCCACTGTATATTCTTGCCTCCTTTTTTGTAGATTAATTGATCATAGGTGCATGGGTTTATTTCTGGGCTTTCTATCCTGTTCCATTGATCTATATTTCTGTTTTTGTGCTGGAACCATACTGTTTTGATTACTGTAGCTTTGCAGTATACTCTGAAGTCAGGGATAGTGATTCCTCCAGCTCCATTCTGCTTTCTCAAGATTGCTTTGGCTATTAGGGGTCTTTTGTGTTTCCATACAAATTAAAAAATTTTTTGTTCTAGTTATGTGAAAAATGCCAAGAAATGCAAATCAAAACTACAATGAGGTATCATCTCACACCTGTCAGAATGGCCATCATCAAAAAGTCTACAACTAGTAATAACTAATAAGTGCTAGAGAGGGTGTGGAGAAAAAGGAACCCTCCTACACTGTTGGTGGGAATGTAAATTTGTACAGCCAGTATGGAGAACAGTATGAAAGTTCCTTAAAAAACTAAAAATAGAGCTACCATATGATCTAAAAATAGAGCTACCATATGATCCTGCAATTCCACTCCTGGCCATATATCTGGAGAAAAACATAATTCAAAAATATACATGCACTCCAATGTTCATAGCAGCACTATTTATAACAGCCAAGACATGGAACAACCTAAATGTACATCGTCAGATGAATGAATAAAGAAGATGCGGTATACCTATACAATGAAATATTACTCAGCCATAAAAAGAATGAAATAATGCCATATGCAGCAACACGGATGGGCCTACAGATTATCATACTAAGTGAAGTAAGCCAGACAGAGAAGGACGAATATCATATGACATCTTTTATATGTGGAATCTAAAAAAAAAAATGATACAAACAAACTTATATACAAAACAGAAATAGACTCACAGACATAGAAAACACTTATGGTCACTAATGGGGAAAGGTGGGGAAAGATAAACGTGGAGTTTGGGATTAACAAATATACACTATTATATATAAACCAGATAAACAAGGACCTACTGTATAGTGCAGGGAACTATACTCAATATTTTGTAATAACCTATAAGGGAAAATAATCTGAAAAAAATAGATATATATGTATATGTATAACTGAATCACTTTGCTGTGTACCTGAAACTAACATAAGATTATAAATCAACTATACTTCAGTAAAAAAATAAAACATAAAAAGTCATAGATTTATTAATAATAAATCGCTAAGATATATATGGAATATATATATTAATTAATTAATTCCTTAACATTTACTTAATCATTCCACCATGATGTCTTTACTTCCCTCATCACGACCATTTTTGCTCTTACATAATGGTCCAAATTGATTCTTGACCTCTGCAAAATAGATTAACATTTTAAAGGGCCTTCCCTTGAACATGCTAGAAACAGTAAGATATTTCAGATGGAATAGCACAATTTTTAGTCAGTCAGGAAATAATGCTCCTGGGTTTGCCTGAAGGTTTCTATCCTCTGAGCAGTCACGGTTTTGATGTGTTGTTTAATGTTTTTCTCCTTCCCTAGAGTTCTCTCCTGCCACTCTTCACCAATCCACATCTATCAATCTTTTAATACCAAAAGTAAAACATCACCTCCCACAAACGACTTCTTAGAATTATAGTGCACTGCTATGCATAGCAACACTCTCTGGACTTATTAAATTATGCAAACTCTTTGCTCCATTTGCACGGTAACTACTTTCATAGACTAACATTTTGATTTAGGAAGTAAAGGGATAGTAATGCAATTTTGGTTTGCTCTGCACTATAAAGCTGGGCATCACATTCTCTGGCCACACAAACATGTAAGCTATTTAAGATATTTCAGTGGTCCCACTAGGTATACTCAAAGAGAACTCCTTACTGTCCTCATAAGATCTTCCCTCTAGCTTGGCTTTGATTACCAGTATCAGCAAACAGTGTAGCAGGTGTGATCAGTGCTGTAGGTAAGAAAAAGGATGTAAGATAAGGCACCGATCCTGACAGGATTTACAGTGAACTGACTAGGGTAATATGCTGAAATATTAGTACGTGCATATTACAGGTTTGTGACTACAACAGGAGTTTTAATTGTGGTAGGAAATTATGACTCAGCAGGAAACAGAGAGAAGAAAGAAATACTGGATGAAAGAGAGGAAGAAAAGTATAGGAATGGAAATGAAAAAAAAATACCAAGACAGTAGAGGAAAAGGAGCCCAGAATTTGTGGTTAGGTGATAGGAGTTTATATTCTAGTTCTCTCTTTATTGGTGAGAACAGACTATGGTTATGCTGAGATAGCAAACAACTCCCAAGTCTCAGTGCTTTAAAAGAGAAGATTTTCCCCTAATTTCACATTTCAATTTTAATAATATCATTTGGATAAACAGGAATAATACTCCATGCATCGCAGGATTATTGTAGAATTAAATTACAACAATGTATATGAAAGTACGTAGTGCTATATAAGTATGCAATGTTCACTAACTGCCAGTGTGTTTCACTCATCCTAGTTGATTTAGACACTTAGGATGATTTAAGCAGACACCACCTTGATCAGATGCTGTTTGTCATGCTAGAAGAAAAAGAGAATTCAGGAAGATTTTACAATTGGGATCAAATGTTCAGCCCAGATGCATTTCATGTCACTTCTTACAATTCATTAGCCAGAAGCAGACACATAGTCACATCAACCACAAAGGGACCAAGACATAATATCGTGCCTTACTACTATGTGATCGGAATGCAGAGGGAACAGGAAATACACAGCACACAGGTCAAATTACTACAAAAATTACTCACTGCGGAATGGGCATTAATATATATAGACTCTGCATTAAATCCTAAATCCTGCTTCCTAACATTATAAGGGTGTTGAATTAAACAATTACTAAATATTTTTTAAGCCCAATTTTCTTATTTATCAAATGGTAATAAAACCACTTACGACGTGAAAATCTTCATATAATTAAACCAATGTATAGAATAAAGCTAACAGAGTACCTGGAATACAGTCAATGCCCTGTGAGACTAAGTTCTGTATGGGCTGCTCTGAGTATACAAATTCTGGAGATGGCTTAAAATTTGGGAGACTACAGGGAATTTTCTCACGAATGCACATGGCAGCCAATAGTTACTACTATGCTCAACACCCATATTCCTAGCAACAGACCAGCAGTTAGGGTGGTGACTATTGCTTCCTAGTGAGACTTCATTGGGAGACCGGCCTAAACCAGAGCTACAGCAACCTTCAGAAGAAGGCATTCAATCTGGCCAAGAAAATGGAGGTGGGAACACTGTGGTTGTGCTTATGGAAGGGCAGGAGGAACAATCTGAACGAACAGGAGATGTTTCTCGTTGAAGTTAACGTCACATTGCTTTACTACCATCATCATCTTTATGCTTTTCTGGTCCTTCTTCCCCATCTGTGGTCTACCTATGCTTTTATCTACCTCTTACTAATTTCATTCATTCTGTCTGTTCCCCTCTCTTCTCCTTGGGAAAGTAACTTTTCCTCTCTGATTTTAATAATATCATTTGGATAAACAGGAATAATATTCCCTGCATCCCAGGATTACTGTAGAATTAAATTACAACCATTAATGTATACAAAAGTACACAGTGCAATGTAAGTATGCAATGGTTATTTTAAAATAATAATGAAGGAAGAGCCACTATTTGGATTTGCATTTTGTAACTGTATTTTTCAATTTTACAGTGCTAATGAATTCCTACTCTTAAGTTCAATAAATACTTGTTGGGTAAACACATTGGATGAAACACAGGATCAGCTCCCTTAGATATATATTATGGACTATAATTAAGATTCCATAATTAGCATGATGGATTTATGTTATTCATTTTTATCTTGAGACAGACAAATACATTTGTAATCACATTTGTGTGTATATAGAGTTGTAAATGATATAACTATGTACATATGTTTATAATTATATCTACACTATTTCTATCTAATATGACAAATAATTCTCACATTTGAGTTTTTGCTCCCCAAAGGGGATTCATTATACAGTTAACACACAAATATTTGATAAAAATGAATTCTGTATATACATTTGTCCAGATTCAAAGTATAGACACCTCTCTGGGGAAAATGTGGAGATTGGCTAATCAGAACTCAGTATCTATCATATCTATTATTTTATAGTTTTGTAGCTAATAACTAATATTTAATACTAGTGACACCTATCCAAAGGTTTAGAGAGGTTACTATTCTTTGCAATTTAAATAAAACTATATAGGTTAAAAAATAACAAATAACAGAAAATCAATTTATGTAATGCTATTAAAATAACGTATTTAAAAAATTTATTAAGTATAGCTCTATTGATTTTACTCTGGTAAAATGGTAGAAAAAGAAATTATTTCTGATTTATTAATTATAATAATATAATTATATATGTATATCATCTTGATTTAAGCCTTATTCTAGCCAACAGATGGAATCATTCATTCTACATATATTTGTTTCTTGTTTACCATGTGCCACATACTGTTCTAGGTGCTGTGTTATAGCAACATGAATAGTAGCTTATATCATAATGGAAAGAAACATCCAACAAACTAATAAATAATTAAAATAGATATCTTGCAAATAGTGATGTATTCTATGAATGGAAATAAGAAACAGAGACACAGATGTAGAGAACAAACGTATGGATACCAAGGGGGGAAGGGGAGGTGGGATGAACTAGGAGTTAGGGATTGACATATATACACTACTGACACTATGTATAAAATAGATAACTGATGAGAACCTACTGTATAGCACAGGGAACTCTACTCAATGTACTGTGATGACCTAAATGGGAAGCAAATCCAAAAAAGAGGAGATATGTGTGTATGTATAGCTGATTCACTTTGTTGTAGTGTAGAAACTAACACAACATTATAAAGTAACTATACTCCAATAAAAATTTTAAAATAAATAAATATGAGAGAAGAGTACAGAAGAAAACATTTTACAAAACTATTTAGAATATCAGTAAGAAGTCTAGAAAAGGTCCTATTTAAGACCAAAAATAAAAAATGGACATAAAAAGTTTAGAACCTCTGGGACTAATTAATAAAAGCTTATTTCCCAGCAAAAAGAAATAAAAGAAAAAAGAAAGAAAAGAAATCAAACAGGGGATCTAGGGAATGTCTATGTTTGTCCCATTTTCAATTATGATTTGGGAAAGCCTAACAAAGTAGCATGTGAACCTAACTGGAATGAAAGCAGTGGAAAAAGGATGACCAGGTATCCCTGGGATTCAAACAGTGACTGATATAAACAAAAATAAATAGTATAATGAGATTAGTCTTCAAGGTCTTGGGGAAGGAAAAGTAGACCCCAGTGGCTGGGACAGGGGTTGATAGTGTGTGGAAAGTATCTTGTGGGACTTTGCAGGAACTTGCACAGCTCAGGGTGCTTTTTTATTCCTGTCAAATACACAGGTTTACACACACACACACAAAGTCACAGAATGCCTCTATAGCTTCATGTCACCTCTCTCTCACATCATTTGAAAGTTAGGTATTACATAGCATTCTCTGCTCTCTGCTTCTACATACTAGCAATCATGTATTGTTTCTAATTATTTCGGGCTAAAGACACAGAGATGGAAAAGATTGGGAGGTGACTTTGATCATTTTGGGTGGGTATCAGTCTTTCTAAAACAGGTTTAACTCATTGTGTTGTTTCATTTCCTTAAAGGTTTCTTAAGTCACACAGCAGTGCAGGATAAGAAATTTATCTTCAACGTCCAAATTTAATTCAAAATTATTTATAAATAATACATAAAAATCTGTGGTTTCTATTTAGCAGGGGAACAGTCAGAACTCCTAGTCATGCATTCTACCTGTCATTTTTCTGCCATCGATTCAATTAAACAGTATCTACTATATTCATGGCACCAGGAATGAAAAGATTAGAAAGGCACAGTTTCTGACCTAAAGACACATAACATAGGGCAGACACAAAGCATGGAATAAATATTCACTGGGTCTGTAACAGTATGAGTCAAACGTTGAATTAATAATGTGTTTTGAGAGCATTCATAAAGGAGTTATTATTTCTAAGTTTGGGGCAGTGATAAAACTTATTGTTAGTCCATGAAGTAGGGGAAACAAATGATATTTGAAAGATAGTGGAACGAGGCCAATTCTCCAATTGTATTTATCCAGCCTGAACACTTTAATAACTTATTTACTTTTACATGAGACTAAATTTCTACAATGATTTTTGACATTGAAGTATATTTTATATTTTACTTATTTTCTCTTTTATTCCTATCAAATCTATCCTGCATGTTATACCCTAGCCTACTGATATATTTAATAAATATATGCATTCAGAAAAATACTTTAACATTCTAAGAATTTTTATTTCTCATCTATAGAATGGAAATAGATATGTCTTTATCAGTTTGTTTTGAAGATTAAATAAAATTATAAATTTAACAGCTTAGCCTAGTGTCTGGCACATAAAAATCCCAGTAAAGTTTAGCAATTTTATCAAAATACAATAATGTGATGAAAGAATTTCAGCAAAAATAAATGCCACTAGCATGTACTGAATGTAACGGAGGAAATCAATATAGTTATGTTTATTTCAAGTGTTATTTTAAAAGACAAGTAGCATAAGAAATTTAAAAATACATATGTTCTTTTCAAAATCAGCATTTTTGTCTTTTTTCAGTTCTCTAGGAAAACCAAAATGTATTGTAAACTTATTTGATTGAATAAAATGTTGCTTTAGTATCTTATTTGCAGTATCATGATCTGTTATTAAAATAAAAGCACTAGCTTAATTTACTGTAAGTATATAATCTATATAATTTATAGAATTCCTAAATGTCAACTTATTATTTTCTTGAAAATATTTAACATAAATAAATGAAGTATTTTCTCAACATTAGACAACACAAAATTATGATTTTTGATGAACTTAAAATGTCTAATGATTTTTATAAAAACAAAAACTTTGCCAAACTATATATCTCTAGATGGCAGACATCCTTTTCTCTTTATCTTTATGAGAAATTCAAGAACATAACAGTATTGTTTTATTTTGAAAAGTTCTAAACTTAAAATTAATATCAAAATAATAGAAAGCATCTGGGTGATTAGGTCTTAACATATTTACTGATCTTTATAAATCCTTTACTATTACTTCACGTGAACTTTTAATGACATATTTTTAAACTAGCCCATCTCTATAATTTGTGAAAAAGTATTTAATTCCCAAAGTGGTAAGCTTCCAAAAGTACTACCACTTCATGTTTTAAAATGTGATTTTTATGTAAATTATATTCTGAAAGCATATTCTGAAATAAGTGATCCTAAGTGAGTAGTAAACCAGACAACCAATAGTTTAGTTCATAACCGCTAGACACTAGGAGCAAGTCCAGATGGGTACCGTACCTTGTGTCGCAATCTTATTAGAGGCTGATAAGATTTAAGGCCATATCCTGCTTCTTTGGTTGGCCTTCCTTCTGACTCCAGAAAAATGAATCCAAGAATCAAAACAGCTGACCAGCACTTAAACATCCTTATTGCTTTTCACCTGTGAAAATTAACATTGCAAATAATCAGAAAATACATTCTATATTGAATAAATGTATCAAGAAATATTCAATAGCAAACAGAAATCTTAATAGATCTAATCAAAACCTGGCAGCAGTCGCCAACTGAATCCATAATAGGTAAGCATCTCTGAATAAAGATTATTATCTTCTTGATCATAACAAATATTGTTCGTTTTACTCATACAGCTTTACACAACATTGAATAAGTAGAAATTTAGGGGCCAATAAAAATGTACTGAGGAACAATTAATAAACACATGTTGAAAGAAAAATTTTTAAAAAGAGAGTAAACATTAAACAATGATAAATTTTCTAAGCATCCATACAGAATACAATTATCAACATATTTTTAAATCTCAAACTCCTCTTGGAGTGTATTTGATGAATAATGCTCAATAAAACTATAGCTATTATAATTTACTGGTAAATATTGGTGAGAGGTTGATAAGATAGTCTTCTATGGTAAGTACTTAATAAACTGAGGTACAACAGAAATTATACAGATAGGTTATATCGAGTTATGAACGCATTTTACCAGTAGCACCTAAGAGGACATTTCCTAGAAAATTGCTTTTTAAGTGCTTTAAACTAAAAGTCCTATGGCTCTTTCCACAGCTCTATATTCTTGGCTATAGCAGAGAAATTGTAAAATTGCATAAATTTATCACCATATAAACTCTCTAAGCCCTCTTCCAAACAAACAAATCTATGCTTTGACCTCAACTATATTCAGCTTTACCACTTTCACATCTTTGTCACTATTGTGACCATAGGAGGAGCTTTTTCTCCTCCTGTCTAATCCAATCTGGTCATCTGGCTTGAGAAACTTAGCCAACTGATTAACCCTGCTATTTAGTGTATTTAAACTCTGTCTCTAAATGATTTTCTTCCATCTTTAAATGTGTTGAAATCATCCATGTTTTAAGATAATTTCTCTTCTCCTCTCCTTCTGAATTTTTGGAAGGAATTGTATATCTCATTCTATCCATTTTCTGACCAATCATGATTCTATCCTCATCACTCTATCAAAATAACATTTCTTTTTTTCAAAAAATGGTCACTGTACTTGATGTCTATGACATCCATCTCTTCTGTGTCTACAGAGTTTGTAAAATCGTCTTCTCAGTCCTCTTGCAAGTCATCCTACTCCTTTATTTTGCCATTAAATATTACTTAATCCCATTAGCCATGTATGCTACTCCATTCACTCAGCCAGACATTCAACATAGTCTATGGTTTTAATTATATGTAGTGCTTCTCATTCAATCTCCAGATTGGTATGATTAGCCTGCTTAACAGCTCTGCCTTCATGTTTCAAAAGTAACTCCTCATAGTATACACATCTCTACATAAAGCCATGCTTTTGCAGACTTTCATTCATCCCTTTACTCAAGCCAGAAACAAAGGAGACATTTTTTGACATCTTAGTCTCCCTTACTCTCCATATTAAACCCATCTCTAAGTTCTATTAGTTCTACCTTCATATATGTATATATATCTCTCAAACATCAGTTCCTTTCCCAATCTACAGCCACAACCCTAGTTCAAGCTGTAGGTACCACTTCTCCCTTCAAATGCTCCAATCCCATCCTTCCTCGCCTTCCACACTTATGCACCTTCAATCCCTTCTCCACACAACAGCCTGATCAATCATGTTGCATCTAAACATCATGATGTTATTGCCTTTGCTAGTAACTTTGGGATATATACATTTATCCTTAAGATAAAAAACAAAACCACTGGTTCTTACAAGTTCCTACAGCATCTAGGCTCTGCATGTCTTACTCTTCTTTAAATAACTGTTCTCCAGCCTAATTTCGTGCAGTTATTCGAACTTGTTTTGTCCATTCCTACTATGAGGCTTTTGTGTACTATTTTCTCCAATTGAAATACAATTATTTTCCCATTTATCACCCAAAGACCATCACACATCAAAAATGTCCCTTAGAATCCTTCCCCATAATACGAAGCCTGAGTTACATTTCTTAGTTACTCTGCTCATAGATCAGTATTCTTTCATTTCAGAGCATCTCTTTGTAATTATACAACATTAATATGATTACTTTAAAATGTACTCACAAGACTATATATCTGTCTCCTTCAAACTTCGTGGTTGCTGGAATCTGTTTAGTTTTGTTTTGTTTCCCCACCATTATATCATCTGGACCTACCAAATTGCCTTTCACCTACTGGACATACAGTGAATGAATGCATAAATGAATGTCATCTTGCATGCAAGGGAAACAAGAAAGAGCGTGTTTTCCTGCATTCTGACAATTCTGAATGCAATTCCCATTTCCACTACTGTTACAAAACATCTGAAAACTAACCTGAGAAAACTAAATATTTTCATTTTCAATCCTTCCTTCTGTTGTCATTTTGACATATAGTCTAATCCTTCTTCCAGAAGTAAATATTTGTTTATAAGACAACTGGATGGAATATTTCAAATTCAAGATAGAGACCGAGAATAAAGCGAACAGTTCAGGTGAGGGCGTATTTTTTCAGAGCTCTGAATACTATGTTCCTTCTGTTGTGAAGCAGGAGGAGGAAAGAGGCATGGCAATAATCCTGTAGCATTATGATTCTGGGTGAAGGTGAGGTCATAAATTTCCTAAAAGTGCTCACTTAAGGGTTTGTCTTTCTCTACCCTCCTTCTTTTCCCCGCCTAACCTCCCTCTAATTCCCTTTTTTTGTGTGTGTGTGTGTGTGTGTGTGTGTGTGTATATATATACACACACACACACACACACACACAAAGATACATATATATATATCCCACATGGAAAAGAGTTCATCTACTATAAAATACAGAACAAATGAACAGTTAATTAGGTGAATAAAAATCTCATAAATTTTGGGTGACTGAACTTCTACACATTGATAATTAGATCAACAATCTGCTGAAATATATTTTCTGCCAAAAGGTAACAGGATAGGAATATCTACTTTAAGAAATTTCATTAGTTGAGAAAAATAAGTCAGTGTGTAAATCTTTGGTGTAGTATTGATATATGCAACCTATTTATACTATTTTAATCTACTTTTCTGATACTCTTAACTGTGACTCATTTTTTCTTCAGTGGTAGTCTTATGATTTTCAAGTCTAAAATTTCTTTAAAATACCAAGTTATACAAAAATAAGAATGTTTTATCTTATCAAAAGCTGTCATACATCTGAAGTGGTTTACTTGGTATTATGGATAAAGTAAAGAAGATTTAATATTAAAAGTCAGATAACATTTTTTTAGGAGATCTCTGATTTCTATTGCAGATAGACATTTGAGCTCAGCAGTGGAGAGTTACACAAAGACTAGTTTCCGTGTTTATCTTCTGTGAATGGTACCTCATAAGATTTTCTCCATTGAAATATCACTAAGGAAAATACTTGAATTCAATTATATAGTAATCAAATGGCAACCTAAACATAAAGAAAGAAGGCTCTTCTCAAAGGATACTCAGAAAACAATTATTAGCTTCTTACTTCTAGAATCCAAAAGCGTTATTACTGCATTTTTAAAAGTTCACTTGTCCACAGAAGCTGTTCTGGAAATTTTAAATCAGCAATAATTGATCCCCTGATATACTGACTCATGAGCTCACTTTCTCGGTATAGTAACCTCTGACAACCTGTTAGGTTTTCATAATTAATTGGCAGTTTGTTGACAGCTCGGTAAGAACACTGAAAAGCATGTGACAAAAACAAACCAGCTGGAGCAGATGGTGTGATAATGATCCTATGACATTTCCTTCTAACCTCAACATTTATATGGAAGCATCAGAAAACAACCTATTAACTTAGAGAAAACAAAATGCATGTTACCTAAAAGGTATCTGCCTAATATAGATAACAAAGTTGGACTTAAAAATGGTAACGGGGAAAGCTTGTTTTGGGAGGGGATTCAAGATGGCGGAAGAGTGAGACGCGGAGATCACCTTCCTCCCCACAGATACACCAGAAATACATCTACACGTGGAACAACTCCTACAGAACAACTACTGAATGCTGGCAGAAGACCTCAGACCTCCCAAAAGGCAAGAAACTCCCCACGTACCTGGGTAGGGCAAAAGAAAAAACAGAGACAAAAGGATAGGGACGGGGCCTGCACCAGTGGGAGGGAGCCGTGAAGGAGGAATGGTTTCCACACACTAGGAGTCCCTTCAATGGTGGAGACGGGGGAGGGAGGGGGGAAGCTTCGGAGCCGCGGAAGAGAGCACAACAACGGGTGCGGAGGACAAAGCACAGAGATTCCCACACAGAGGATTGGGGCCGACCGGCACTCACCAGCCTGAGAGGCTTGTCTGCTCACCCGCCGCGGCGGGCGGGGCTGGGAGCTGAGGCTCGGGCTTCGGTTGGAGCACCGGGAGAGGACTGGGGTTGGCGGCGTGAACACAGCCTGCAGGGGTTTAGTGCGCCACGGCTAGCCGGGAGGGAGTCCGGGGAAAAGTCTGGACCTGCCGAAGAGGCAAGACTTTTTTTGCCTCTTTGTTTCCTGGTGCGCGAGGAGAGGGGATTCAGAGCGCTGCTTAAAGGAGCTCCAGAGACGGGCGCGAGCCGCGGCTAAAAGCGCGGACCCCAGAGACGGACTTGAGACGCTGCTGCTGCCGCTGCTGCCGCTGCTGCCGCCGCCGCCACCAAGAAGCCTGTGTGCGAGCACAGGTCACTGTCCACACCCCCCTTCCGGGGAGCCTGTGCAGCCCGCCACTGCCACGGCCCGTGATCCAAGCACAACTTCCCCGGGAGAACGCACGGCGCGCCTCAGGCTGCGGCAACGTCACGCCGCCTCTGACGCTGCAGCTTGCCCCGCCTCCGTGCCTCTCACTCCGCCCCCCCCCACCTGGCCTGAGTGAGCCGAGCCGGAGAAGCAGCGGCTCCTTTAACCCTGTCCTGTCTGAGCGAAGAACAGACGCCCTCCGGAGACCTACCACAGAGGCGGGTCCAAATCCAAAGCTGAACCCCGGGAGCTTTATGAACAAAGAAGAGAAAGGGAAATCTCTCCCAGCAGCCTCAGGAGCAGCAGATTAAATCTCCACAATCAAAGTGATGTACCGTGCATCTATGGAATACTTGAATAGACAATGAATCATCCCAAATTGAGGAGGTGGACTTTGGGAGCAAAGATATATATTTTTTGTCCCCTTGTTCTCTTTTTGTGAGTGTGTATGTGTATGCTTCTGTGTGTAATTTTGTATAGCTTTGCTTTCACCATTTGTCCTAGGGTTCTGTCTGTCCTTTTTTTTTTTTCAATTACTTAAAATTTTTTTTTCTTAATAACTATTTTTTTATTTTAATAACTATTTTATTTTACTTTATTTTATTTTATCTTCTTCTTTCTTTCTTTCTTTTTTTCTCCCTTTTATTCTGAGCTGTGTGGAGGATGGGCTCTTGGTGCTCCAACCAGGCGTCAGGGCTGTGCCTCTGAGGTGGGAGAGCCAAGTTCAGGACACTGGTCCACAAGAGACCTCTCAGCTCCACGTAATATCAAACGGCGAAAATCTCCCAGAGATCTCCATCTCAACGCCATGACCCAGCTTCACTCAACGACCAGCAAGCTACAGTACTGGACACCCTATGCCAAACAACTCGCAAGACAAGAACACAACCCCACCCATTAGCAGAGAGGTTGCCTAAAATCATAATAAGGCCACCGACACCCCAAAACACACCACCAGACGTGGACCTGCCCACCAGAAAAACAAGATCCAGCCTCATCCACCAGAACACAGGCACTAGTTCCCTCCACCAGGAAGCCTACACAAACCATTGAACCAACTTTAGCCACTGGGGACAGACACCAAAAACAACGGGAACTACAAACCTGCAGCCTGCGAAAAGGAGACCCCAAACACAGTAAGTTAAGCAAAATGAGAAGACAGAGAAACACACAGCAGATGAAGGAGCAAGGCAAAAACCCACCAGACCTAACAAATGAAGAGGAAATAGGCAGTCTACCTGAAAAAGAATTCAGAATAATGAGAGTAAAGATGATCCAAAATCTTGGAAATAGAATGGAGAAAATACAAGAAACGTTTAACAAGGACCTAGAAGAACTACAGAGCAAACAAACAGAAATGAACAACACAATAAATGAAATTAAAAATTCTCTAGAAGGGATCAATAGCAGAATAACTGAGGCAGAAGAACGGATAAGTGACCTGGAAGATAAAATGGTGGAAATAAATACTGCAGAGCAGAATAAAGAAAAAAGAATGAAAAGAATTGAGGACAGTCTCAGAGACCTCTGGGACAACATTAAATGCACCAACATTCGAATTGTAGGGGTCCCAGAAGAAGAAGAGAAAAAGCAAGGGACTGAGAAAATATTTGAAGAGATTACAGTTGAAAACTTCCCTAATATGGGAAAGGAAATAGTTAATCAAGTCCAGGAAGCACAAAAAGTCCTATACAGGATAAATCCAAGGAGAAACATGCCAAGACACATATTAATCAAACTATCAAAAATTAAATACAAAGAAGAAATATTAAAAGCAGCAAGGGAAAAACAAGTAACACATAAGGTAATCCCCATAAGGTTAACAGCTGATCTTTCAGCAGAAACTCTGCAAGCCAGAAGGGAGTGGCAGGACATATTTAAAGTGATGAAACAGAAAAACCTGCAACCAAGATTACTCTACCCAGCAAGGGTCTCATTCATATTTGACAGAGAAACTAAAAGCTTTACAGACAAGCAAAAGCTAGGAGAATTCAGCACCACCAAACCAGCTTTACAACAAATGTTAAAGGAAATTCTCTAGCCAGGAAACACAAGAAAAGGAAAAGACCTACATAATAAACCGAAAACAATTAAGAAAATGGTAATAGGAACATACAAACCGATAATTACCTTAAATGTAAATGGATTAAATGCTCCAACCAAGAGACATTCACTGGCTGAATGGATACAAAAGCAAGACCCACATATATGCTGTCTACAAGAGACCCACTTCAGACCTAGGGACACATACAGACTGAAAGTGAGGGGATGGAAAAAGATATTCCATACAAATGGAAATCAAAAGAAAGCTGGAGTAGCAATTCTCATATCAGACAAAATAGACTTTAAAACAAAGACTACTACAAGAGACAAGGATACTACATAACGATCAAGGGATCAATCCAAGAAGAAGATATAACAATTGTAAATATTTATGCATCCAACATAGGAGCACCTCAATACGTAAGGCGAATACTAACAGCCATAAACGGGGAAATCGACAGTATCACAATCATAGTAGGGGATTTTAACACCCCACTTTCACCAATGGACAGATCATCCAAAATGAAAATAAATAAGGAAACAAGAGCTTTAAATGATACATTAAACAAGATGGACTTAATTGATATTTATAGGACATTCCATCCAAAAACAAGAGAATACACATTCTTCTCAAGTGCTCATGGAACATTCTCCAGGATAGATCATATCTTGGGTCACAAATCAAGCTTTGGTAAATTTAAGAAAATTGAAATCGTATCAAGTATCTCTTCTGTCCACAACGCTATGAGACTAGATATCAATTACAGGAAAAAAATCTGTAAGAAATACCAACACATGGAGGCTAAACAACACACTACTTAATAACCAAAAGATCACTGAAGTAATCAAAGAGGAAATCAAAAAATACCTAGAAACAAATGACAATGAAAACACAGTGACCCAAAACCTATGGGATACAGCAAAAGCAGTCCTAAGAGGGAAGTTTATAACTGTACAAGCCTACCTTAGGAAACAAGAAACATCTCAAATAAACAACCTAACCTTACACCTAAAGCAATTAGAGAAACAAGAACAAAAAAACCCCGAAGTTAGCAGAAGGAAAGAAATCATAAAGAACAGATCAGAAATAAATGAAAAAGAAATGAAGGAAATGACAGCAAAGATCAATAAAACTAAAAGCTGGTTCTTTGAGAAGATAAACGAAATTGATAAACCATTAGCCAGACTTATCAAGAAAAAAAGGGAGAAGACTCAAATCAATAGAATTAGAAATGAAAAACAAGTAACAACTGACACTGCCGAAATACAAAGGATCATGAGAGATTACTACAAACAACTATATGCCAATAAAATGGACAATCTGGAAGAAACGGACAAATTCTTAGAAATGCACAGCCTTCCGAGACTGAACCAGGAAGAAATAGAAAATATGAACAGACCAATCACAAGCTCTGAAATTGAAACTCTGATTAAAAATCTTCCAACAATCAAAAGCCCGACCAGATGGCTTCACAGGCGAATCCTATCAAACATTAAGAGAAGAGCTAACACCTATCCTTCTCAAACTCTTCCAAAATATAGCAGAGGGAGAAACACTCCCAAACTCATTCTGCGAGGCCACCATCACTCTGACACCAAAACCAGACAAAGATGTCACAAGGAAAGAAAACTACAGGTGAATATCACTGATGAACATGATGCAAAAGTCCTCAACAAAATACTAACAAACAGAATCCAACAGCACATTAAAAGGATCATACATTATGATCAAGTGGGGTTTATCCCAGGAATGCAAGGATTCTTCAATATACGCAAATCAAACAACATGATACACCATATTAACAAATTAAAGGAGAAAAACCATATGATCATCTCAATAGATGCAGAGAAAGCTTTCAACAAAATTCAACACCGATTTATGAAAAAAACCCTGCAGAAAGTAGACATAGAGGGAACTTTCCTCAACATAATAAAGGCCATATATGACAGACCCACAGCCAACATCATCCTCAATGGTGAAAAACTGAAACCATTTCCACTAAGATCAGGAACAAGACAAGGTTGCCCACTCGCACCACTATTATTCCACATAGTTTTGGAAGTTTTAGCGACAGCAATCAGAGAAGAAAAAGAAATAAAAGGAATCCAAATTAGAGAAGAAGAAGTAAAGCTGTCACTGTTTGAGGATGACATGATACTAGACATACAGAATCCTAAAGATGCTACCAGAAAACTACTACAGCTAATCAATGAATTTGGTAAAGTAGCAGGATACAAAATTAATGCACAGAAACCTCTAGCATTCCTACACACTAATGATGAAAAATCTGAAATTGAAATTAAGAAAACACTCCCATTTACCATTGCAACAAAAAGAATAAAATATCTAGGAATAAACCTACCTAAGGAGACAAAAGACCTGTATGCAGAAAATTATAAGACACTGATGAAAGAAATTTAAGATGATACAAATAGATGGAGAGTTATACCATGTTCTTGGATTGGAAGAATCAACATTGTGAAAGTGACTCTACTACCCAAAGCAATCTACAGATTCAATGCAACCCCTATCAAACTAACAGTGGCATTTTTCACAGAACTAGAACATAAAATTTCACAGTTTGTATGGAAACACAAAAGACCCTGAATAGCCAAAGCAATCTTGAGAACGAAAAATGGAGCTGGAGGAATCAGGCTCCCTGACTTCAGGCTATACTACAAAGCTACAGTAATCAAGACAATATGTTACTGGCACAAAAACAGAAATATATATCCAAGGAACAGGCTAGAAAGCCCAGAGATAAACCCACACACATATGGTCACCTTATCTTTGATAAAGGACGCAAGAATATACAGTGGAGAAAAGACAGCCTCTTCAATAAGTGGTGCTGGGAAAACTGGACAGCTATATCTAAAAGAATGAAATTAGAACTCTCCATAACACCATACACAAAAATAAACTCAAAATGGATTAAAGACCTAAATATAAGGCCAGACACCATCAAACTCTTAGAGGAAAACATAAGCAGAACACTCTGTGACATAAATCACAGCAAGATACTTTTTGACCCACCTCGTAGAGAAATGGAAATAAAAACAAAAATAAATAAATGGGACCTAATGAAACTTAATGGCTTTTGCACAGCAAAGGAAACCATAAACAAGACGAAAAGGGAACCCTCAGAATTGAGAAAATATTTGCAAATGAAGCAACTGACAAAGGATTAATCTCCAAAATTTATAAGCAGCTCATGCAGCTCAATAACAAAAAAACAAATAACCCAATCCAAAAATGGGCAGAAGACCTAAATAGACATTTCTCCAAAGAAGATATACAGATTGCCAACAAACACATGAAAGAATGCTCAACATCATTAACCATTAGAGAAATGCAAATCAAAACTACAATGAGATATCATCTCATACCGGCCAGAATGGCCACCATCAAAATATCTACAAACAATAAATGCTGGAGAGGGTGTGGAGAAAAGGGAATTCTTTTGCACTGTTGGTGGGCATGTAAATTGATACAGCCACTATGGAGAACAGTATGGGGGTTCCTTAAAAAACTAAAAATAGAACTACCATACGACACAGCAATCCCACTGCTGGGCATATACTCTGAGAAAACCATAATTCAAAAAGAGTCATGTACCACAATGTTCATTGCAGCACTGTTTACAATAGCCAGGACATGGCAGCAACCTAAGTGTCCATCAACAGATTAATGGATAAAGATGTGGCACATATATACAATGGAATATTAGCCATTAAAAGGAACGAAACTGAGTTATCTGTAGTGAGGTGGATGGACCTAGAGACTGTCATACAGAGTGAAGTAAGTCAGAAAGAGAAAAACAAATACCGTATGCTGACACATATATATGGAATAATAAAAAAAAAAAGGTCAGACGAGCCGAGGGGCACGACGGAAATAAAGATGCAGACCTACTGGAGAATGGACTTGAGGATACGGGGAGGGGGAAGGGTAAACTGGAACAAAGTGAGAGAGTGGCATGGATATATATACACTACCAAACGTAAAGTAGATAGCTAGTGGGAAGCAGCCGCATAGCACAGGGAGATCAGCTCGGTGCTTTGTGACCACCTAGATGGGTGGGAGGGAGGGAGATGCAAAAGGGAAGAAATATGGGGACATATGTATATGTATAACTGATTCACTTTTTAATTATAAAGCAGAAACTGACACACCATTGTAAAGCAATTATACCCTAGTAAAGGTGTTAAAATAATAAATTAATAAATACAATAAAAAAGTGGTAAGGGGGATGGACAGAGGTTTTTTCTCTTTTTCAAAAAATTAGTATTTTTCTCTGAATCAAACTATTTTTTTTTCACCATATGAAAGAACTGCTTTTGGCAGCAGGATTTAGAGTACTTACATTATTCAGTAGATTCAAATTTGAGGGATTTTGATTTGTTTCTGCATTCTCTGTAATCTAATGTCTAATCGTTTGGGGAAAAATAATAAGAGTGTTAAAGTATTGCGTTAGGAACAAAATGCAGAATTTGATATGGGGAAGGAAACTTTGGTATCATGCCTATGAATGAAACGAACGTTAAGGTAAAGCAAATCCCCAACATTAACAAATGTTTTAAAGGAGTCAATTATCCTAAGAGTTTCACCTGGAGTATCCCCACTGCATCTTACTCCACCCTAGAAAACTACCATAGGTCTTTCAAGAAATAGCCCCAGTCACCTCCTTTGTGAAAACTTCCCTGCCAGTCTCACATGAACTTGACTGCTCTCTGCTGCAATTTTTATGTATCTCCCTTAGAAGACATTTTACCTTGCACTGTGGTTATCAGTTTAAGAAAGGCTATCATCCTCATATAGATATAGAAGGAAGCACACTGAACTGGTTCTGTCACAATTTAACACATTCCTTAACTTCCACAGACCTCTCTTTGCTCTGTTCTGGGTGAGGGAGGTGCCTACACGATCACTAGTGCCTTTTTTCCTTTCTGGTATCCTGCAATTCAATGAGATGGAGAAACGGACTTCCAGACTACCTTGTGTCATGCTGTAAAGCCTAAGCGAAACCAATGGCCTTACCTGGACCCCATATGTAAAAAGAAATTTATGAGCTTATAAAGTCTAGCACCTGTACCAGATTATTCCTACTGAGTAGATGTATTGATCAGAAGATACAGGGAAGAGCAGGTTTGCAAGAGAAAATTATGGTTTTGTGTGTGTGTGATGCCTTTTGTAGTCCTATTGGAGGTGTTAAATAGGCACTGGGATATTGAACCTGGAGCTTGGCAAAGAGGTATAGGCTGGGCATACCTGTTTGGGGTTGTGAAAATTTATATGTCTTTTACTCTAGGTAGGAAATGGGAAGAAGTTAGAGAGGAGAAAAGGTCCAAAGACTAAGCCCTCAGGCAAGTTTAGTTGAAACAGAAGATTAAGTGCTGCTAGAAGGTGGAGGAAATGAAAAGAGTAAACTGGCAATTTTAGAAAAATGATAGATGGGCATTTTCATTGGAATGGAAGGACTAGAACCCACAGCTCTTATTATCTGACAGCCTGTGTTTTCACCGGTTTTCTTCTGTGTACTCTGTATCCAACCAGAAGTTGTCTCATAAAGACAGGACTTTGTTAACCATTTGTGTGAATCAGAGCAGTACATGGCACACAGCATAAACTTAATAAATAATTTTGATTGATTAATTAATAATTAATGGTGATAAGTAATTAATTTGAAATTATAACTATACATAAAATGATTCTTAATCTTCTTCATGTGGTCAAAAATAGTCATTAAAACTATGAAATTAATCTAGAAGTCAAATTGCATGTATCACAAAAAGCTTTTCTTTTCCCCCTGGATCAAAACCTTTGAGCTTGGCTTTCAATGGGAAGTTCCTCTGAAAAAGCCTCTCTTGTCAAAGACAGACAACCTTTTCATTCTTTGGCTCAAATGAAATTGGAGCGACCAGCCAGATTCTCCTACATTCCTCAGTCTTGTCTGTTGCAGCAACTGTTTTCATCTCTTGACCCACTTTACCATGACATCCACCACTGTGAACTCTGAGGTTGAGTTTTAATTTGAGATTTCTCTTAGAAGGAAATATTATCCAAAGAACCCAGTTTTTTGGTTTTTTTTTTTTTTTTTTTTTTTGCGGTACGCGGGCCTCTCACTGTTGTGGCCTCTCCTGTTGCGGAGCACAGGCTCCAGACCCGCAGGCTCAGCGGCCATGGCTCACGGGGCCCAGCCGCTCCGCGGCACGTGGGATCTTCCTGGACCGGGGCACGAACCCATGTCCCCTACATCGGCAGGCGGACTCTCAACCACTGCGCCACCAGGGAAGCCCCTGATAGGTATTATTGCTCATATTGAATTAGTATATAAATAAAGGGAAACTTCTCAAGATAAAGTGTCCAAGAATGACTCTGATCAAATTTGACCCATGGTTCTGTTATATAATTCTACTTTTAAGACACACATAATGTTGCAGATATAACGGGGTAGCCTATACGAGAAGTAGCCATAGAGAGAAAAAAAACAAACTAATTATTCAGACTTCATACTACTGGAAGAGGGAATCCTTCACTTCCATTTGCTTTAGATCAATGTAAATGAAGACTTAAGATAAACAAATGCAGCTATAATGTCAGAGCAGTAGCAATGTGACTTCTGTGTCCAGACTGCATGGGTAAGGGTGGTTCAAATCTATATGGAAACACTAGCAAACATGGAACTTTATTCTTAATCCTATGGTTTATATTGTGAAAGTGTCTAAAACTTTTAAGTGTAATACTCTATGTTGAAAAATTCTAACATGGGCAATACACTTTCTTTAAACATGTGGGATAAGAATAGAATTATAAGTGTTAAATAATGAGAATTCTGACCATTAATTTAATTTCACTCTTTCAAGGAAGGTGGAACTTGTAATGACATCTGAGTCATTAATTCAGATGAACAAAAACTGTAGAGATTCTAATCAATTATACCTTTCAATAGCCAGCTTAATTTGAAGCTGAAAGAAGCTAAATGTAGATAAAATATATTCTTTGCCATTTTAGGACTGCAGTCTAAAATGTACAATAATTTAAGCTTGCACTAGGAGAAAATATTCACACTGAATTCCATTCAATTAAAGAACGTGTGTTACTCTGCTTTAAGCAAATGAAAGTCTCACATTATGAAAAGCATGCTAGGTGGTAAATATTGTTTTCCAAAACCATCTTTGCTTTACAAAACTATTTATACTCAGTTATATTAACTATTCTCGTGCACTAAAAAGAAAACATTTTTTAAATAAGATATTCAAGTACAACACACAACAGATAACAGAACTGAAAAATATAGTAGAGACCTAGTGTAACCACTTCTTTTTATTTGTGATGAATATGAGAACCGATTAGAATAAGGTTTGTCTATGAGGAAAGTAGAAGTGGGTGGGAATACAGCTGTCCTGATTCCAGGTACACAGGTATTATTTTTTCTAATACTAAAACACACCCGGTAGAATCCATTCACTACGGAAGAAAAGGACACACAGGTATCAATGAGGTTTTGTTTAGAAACGGCATCTCTGTGAACCCCAGCATCCTTGTATTTGCTACTTGCTAGAGTTTCCAGAAGCCAGCTGGTAGGCCACCAGAGTCACCATCTCTAGAGAATCGTGTTGTTTGAATAGAATGTTTGGAAAACCTTTCTCCTGTTCCTTTGTTCTGCACAGTAATCTTCGCTGAACAATAATGTAGTTGTGGTTAAAGTTATACATAGATGGTTCAGCTGTCCTCATATAACTGCAATTACACAGTAGTTTCATATACACAACATATACCATATATATATATACATATATATATACAAACACAGACACATATATATACATATATTGTGGTTTATGTAGTTATATAACTATGTGGATGTCCATAGGTATACATAGGTGGCTATATATAATACAGGATACATAGATTTATAAAGAATGAACTTTGCATCTAGCTGACTTAACCCAGGAAATGTTGTAAATTGTATAACATTACAGTAGGCTGGACTTCCAACTGTATATACCAGCACCTCAAATTTAGGCAGAAAAAAAAAAAATACAACCTTCAATGACTCATTTTCAGTCTCCCAAAAGAAGTCCCTGGACTTTATAATACATTTATGATTCAGTAGTCAAAAAGTATATTATGCATAGCCTGAAGTTAAATTAATTCCCTATGTCCATTTTTATGATGACCTCGGTAGACAATACTTAAAAAAATAAACTTTATTCACTTCTTTGTGTTCAGCTTATTAAATCATGGACTGTCAGTTTCCTCTTCACAATGAATAATCTCAGTTACTTAGAGAAAATTTGGTCATAATATTCTGGATTAAATATCTTAGTATGTGCACATAATGGACCACCAGTATCACCTTGCTGAGAGCTGTGGTCCATAACATGGTGAAACATAACAGGTCAAAATCCTGTTCTAACATGGCCAAGGTGATGCGACCCAGCTCATCTGCTCTTAGCTTTTGTCCACTCTATGCCCACCCATCTTATGTGTGACTAGTTCAAAAATAAGCCACTACAATATCATTCCTCTATTTTTCATATAATTTATTACACTTTAAATTTCTGAATTTTAGTTCATTTTCCCAGAAGTCTGACATCAAACAGGCACTTTTTCTTCTGGTGGATGATAAACTAAAGGTATTTATTTCTACAAACCTTACAAAAGTCTTTTCAATACTGAGCAGCAGCATGCTATAGTGGAAATAACAGGAGGCTAAAAGTCGAAAGAGACGGATTCTATTTGTGGCTGTGTTTATAAACATTTTTTAACACTGCTTTAGCGTTCTCAACCCAGGGTGTCTCCCCACTAGTCCACTGAAACTGCCTCCAGAAGTGAGGTCTTTATTGACACTTTCACTTCTATCACACAATATTGTCATGGTTTCATTTCACATTTCTATCCATCCTTCTGCAGTCTCTTTCCCCACTTTTCTTTATTCACCTGATCTACTCACCTGATTCATAAAATAAAAATTTAATCAGAATAATAAAGTTCACTTTCCCTTTACCTTTTTATTTTCAATAATATATCCAAAATATTAAGGAACAACATCTGTATGTCATGGACATATAAACTGAAATTTATAAAAAATACTTTCATTCTTTTCAAAACAAGTACCACCTGGAAGGGATCATGCAACTTAAAACTAATCAACCACAATGATCTTGGCTTTTCTCTTTTTTCTCCGAAATACAATGGATGTAACTTATTGCACATTGCAAAATATTACCTAAAGATTAGCAATCACCCATATGTTTGTTGTGAAAGACCTATTCTCCTACTTTGTATCTAAGCAGTAATAAGTTTGACTGATATATGAAAAAATGATGCTTTAAAAGTTTAAAAATAATAATATATTATATGACCTTGAAGATATTGCCCTGGTGCAAGAGAAGAGAACATCATTATAGGCTCTGTCTTCTGAATTCATTGCCTTCTACCTTGATAGGCACTTAAAATGTAAATTAAGGAAGAACACAGCTCTTAGGATTGACTATGCCTAAAACCTCAAAGGTACTATGTTACAGATTTTATTTGCTATTAAAAGAAATCATTTCAATTTTTTCAATGTCAGACATTTTAAATTCAACCTATTCCATACCAAGCTTTCTAGCGGCCTATGTTCCTTAAATCTGGGACTACACTTAGTATACACGGAAAAAAATCCGTCAGTTTAGCAATGAAGTGCTGCACAGGGAACAACTTAATTTCCTCTGTATTTAAAGCTAAAATGCCATGGGGAAAACTTGCCCATTCATTCAGGTCAGCTGAGATTCAGAGGTATCCCAGTTCATATTCAGGGAAGTATGGGGAGAGTCCAAGGATAGAGCCCCGAATCAGTTGTAGAATTCACTGGAACCCAGGGTATTTGCCAGGATGACCTCATGCCTCTCCAGAAGGACAGATCTGAGCATTTTCTCAGAATCAAAACATCCATGTTTTCATGAGAGATATGAAAAGCAGAGAGCAAACTGGGCATATAGACCAACTGCAGCTGAGTCAACTGAAGATGGGCACATTCCTAGTGATCTGAACACAAGCAGACAAGGGGAGTGGAAACTTTCCAAGAAACTCTTAACAGGAATTAACAAGAGCTGTAGTAGCTAGTTATGTGGTCAGTGTTGACCAGTGATCAAAACAAAAGTCATTAGCAAAAAAACAGCGAATGTCAAGTTGGTTTTCAGCAAGTGACATAAGAGAGCTTGCATTTTATTTTATACCCGTATTTTTCAAAATTCAAAAATAAACATCTGTAAAAGCTTGGATTTTTTTACATATGAACACATTATTTTTAATAGTCTTTTCACTATGTTTTATCATGTTTTTATCATGTTTTTAACCATATTGACTATGGTTCTGTGTGCTATACAGTAGGACCTTGTTTTTTATGTAATAGTTTGCATCTGCTGACCCCAAACTCCCAATCCATATCTCTCTGCTACCGCCCTTCGCTTTGGCAACCACGAGTCTGTTCTCTATGTCTGTGAGTAGCTTGAATTTTTTTAAAACACATTTTATCAGATTGGGAAAGAAAGAAGCCCGAAAAAAGATGAAAAACAAAATCAGTAATTTAATGCTTTATACTATAATAATAAAAAGTACTTTTTGGATATTTTGTCCAGGCACAAGTATACCATATGCTTTCACATTTTTGATAACAATCTATCAACACAAAATCCACTAATTTAGATAGACCAGATATGTGAGTCCAGTCAATATATCCATAACAATTTACTAGATTATACAATCTAGAAGCAAATGCTTCTAGGAGAAAATAAAAGCAAGGCACAGGTACCAGTGTGCTCTCTGAGAATCTCACATTTGAAGTATTTTGGGATGAGTCCTTCTCATTAGATTTAAGAGCAAATACTACATGGTATTGAACTACATGGAATTGGAACTAAATTGCAACTCCATCAGGATGCTGCCTTAATCTGAAGGCAGCTAACAAAAATTTAGTAGCATCATACAACCCACAGATGGCCTGCTTCAGGAACCTTGTAATTCTGCAAAATCCGCAATAACCCTGACAACCATTTTTAATTACATTCTATTTTTATTTAATTTTAATTATAATGTATATATTTTTATATAATTCACTGAATTCTTTAATGGACTGTGATAATGTTTAAAAAAAAAACCTTCCCTTAATAAGTTAGATAAATTAATAGAATTTTCATGAACTTTTTTTATGATAAAAGTTAAGTGGACAATGTTTTTGCATTTATAAGCTCCTTAAAGTACAAATGTGGGTACAAAATGCTAAAATCTATACTATTAAGATATAACTTGGCTTTCATTGTAAACATCTGGAGAAAAGTAGAAAATGTCAACCTGAACATGGGGTCTTTTATTAATATTACTCAAAAGTAGACATATTATTATTCAGTTCATAAACTAACTTTCTCTTAGGTGGAGAAAATTGATAATATTTGAAAGTCATTAATTTATTGGATCTACAACCATGGAAATATTTCAAATGATGTACTGAGAATATTTTTTTACATTAAAAACTATACATCCATCTTTTCATAGTGATTTTCAGAAACTACAGAGCAAGTAATTAATATGTTAAATTTAATTTAATGCCAACATAAATTCAATGAAACATGAATTGTATAAAATTTGATAAAACAAAAATTTTATATTTGAAAGACCTCTTAGAATTTATGTAGTCCAAAGTCATTTCTCCACAGATGAGGAACAAAACTAAGTATAATGAGCTGAAATCTGATGGTACTTAGCTAATAGCCTAGCAATACATCTAGAATATTTCTAGACATATATGTAGGAATATGTCTAGACACAAAATTTCCTAATACCTAGAGTTCTAAGTTTTTATTGAAGTTTTTAATTGAATACATCCATATGATTATCCTAATATTATAAAATATGTAGGAAAATGATGTCTAGAGTAAGGTAACAGGATAAAACTACCGGTATTTTCTTGGTCCTGTTCTAACAATGTGTTTGGTTATTTAGCATGCATACTTCTGTAACAGTGTTTGTAAATGGCAACTTTTCTCATTGTGAAAATGACTTTATGTACAAGAGATCTCTCACATTGTGGCAGTGTGTTATCCACAGGTTAAATTTAACTTTGATACCGCATTGCTTGACACTCTATTTATTTATTTATTTATTTATTTATTTTTGCAGTACGTGGGCCTCTCACTGTTGTGGCTTCTCCCGTTGCGGAGCACAGGCTCCGGATGCGCAGGCTCAGCAGCCATGGCTCACGGGCCCAGCCGCTCCACGGCATGTGGGATCTTCCTGGACCGGGGAACGAACCCGCGTCCCCTGCATCGGCAGGCGGACGCTCAACCACTGCACCACCAAGGAAGCCCGACACTTTATTTTTATGTTTAATTAATTGATTTGTTTTGTGAAAATCCACATCTTATATGAAGTAGAATGCTTTGAATATTGTAGTGTAAATTATTATCTTTTGTATTTTAAGTTTTAAGAAAATTTCTTTCAGGGAATACAGCTGGAATTTAATATTTCCAAATAAAATCTGCAAGTTTTCATATTCTTTACAAAAATACCAAGTGAAAAAATAACCACTTTGATGGTAAAGTTGATGTTATATAGTGAATTCTTAATTAAAACTAATAATCAAAAATCACTTAATAATCAAAAATATCAAGATAACATTATAATTCTTAATTAAAACCTAATAATCAAAAATCACTTAATAATCAAAAATATCAAGATAACATTATTTACATTCTTCCCCTGAGAAGAACAAAATGCTCTATAATTGTGAAAACTTTCAAAATTGGCACTGAGCTGTATCATGGAAGTACTATATTAATAAAGAAGGTGTATCTCAGCTCCATATTGAAAATGAAATAAAATGAAAACAAAACAAAACAAAAACCCTGTTATATTTGACTCAAATATTAATGTAATGCAAAGTAAATAATCCATTTTTATATGAAAGCTTAGGCAAATTCTAAATAAATAATAAACACATTTTTCCAAATTTTATGCCTTTAGAGATAGTACTCAGAAATACATCTGCTATGAAGGGAAGAGAGGAAGAACCTATTCTAACAAAACCATCAAATTCTTTTAGACTTACTCATCACAAGATTTAAAATGTGTCATTTTTTGAGGCAACATGGTAGTACAATAAATATATTTTACAAAGACAATACAGTGAGATTACCAATATGAAGCAATAGAATTCTAAGGACCTAGAGGCATAAAATCCACAAAGGTATCGAACATTTTTCATTTTCTGAAATCACCCTGCCATTTTAAGCAACAAACTGAAGGTCTTGTAAAAATGGCTTTATTCTGCTATCCCTGAACACTTGACAAAGAGTTTAGGGAAAATCGTCTGTGTCTGGTCTTTGAAAAACTCTCACTTTGTTTTCTGTTCTCACTGCCTATATGAGTTCACTCTTAGGAAGGAAGAGTATTCTGAGATTCATGAATTCAGAACTACCTGTATAAAATGTTCCATCTCAACTATAAATTCACCCCTTATCAAGTGCACAATAAATAGGTTCATGGATTTGAAAATTATAGTCTTTTAAAATGAGCTCAATCAAGCCTGAACACTGTAAGCACTTTCTATGCAACTGATTAAGAAAGGGTATGAGCAAAATATCTAAGACCTATGTAAACAGAAGCTTATTATCCTTACAATCATACCTTTTCAAATGACTGATAACTACGTTAAATAAGAAAATTTCCAAGTGAATGTGATTTTTTTTCTTCCTAGGTTTTTGTACTTATACAAGCTGCATTAGTGCAAAGAGAACTATAGATAAAGCCCTTCTAGATATGTCAAGGCCTACAGAGTCAAAACAATATAATAACAACAGCAAACAATAGCAAAATATTAGTTCACCTTATCAACATTTCCATAATGTAGATGTGGTATGAAGTATTAAATATGGTCAATGATTATGACTTGAACATATTTCTATGCTTATTTACATGATGTATCCGCATAGGCATATATATTATTCCTTGTGAATATGTAAATGTCAATCCTAATGGCGGTACCTTTAAGCCACATCGCTCATTAGGTATATGAATAATATTAAATGGAAAAGAAAAATACTTTGAAACCTCTATTATTTTAGACCCACATAGTCTAGCCCAAAGACTTATAGTCCATGTAAACATATCATTTGATTTAGAATACAACTTGCATTATACTCATTGCAAATGTGGTGGTCCGGTGGGTTTACATATCTTTGTCTGCTGAGTTAATCAAAATACAACCCCATTAGAAGACTTAAGAATATACTTAAACTAGCAGGACCACATTACTCCACAGTCACCCCTTAAATTAGATAGAATTAGAATCTCAGATATCATTTGGGTGATTTGAGTGATCATAGGCCATGATTTCTCATTGGAAAGATTTTATATTATTCATTATTTGTGGGTGAATAAAGCTCTATTAACATTTTATACTAAACAAACAAATCCACTACACTACCTGTTAGCATTTACACAGTGAAAAAAAATATGGATTGTGGTTATAACAAGGCCACAACTGTTTAATATCAAAAACAACTAAATTTTACAATGTGGGGACCCTTTCGCCACTTAGGGACAAGTTCATTGATCTCTCAAAGTGGCCATCTGTTGGTCTCATTTCAAATGGAAGTCATGTTCCAAATGATGCACTCTGATCTCTGGAGGACATGGCTAAGCCATTCAACTCTCTCTACGGTAGTAATCAAATGTCACAATGATATAAAATTATTCCGTGGGACTGGAGAGTTTCTGCTATGGCAGTGGCTTCTCACTGAGAGAAGATTCCCTGGGCTGGATGGACACGAGCTGCATCAGAATCAAAGTCAAAAGCTTCCGCACAAGGAGAGAGCCCAGTGGTAACCCTGCTCTGTGCCCTTATCGCCTCACCGACTTTTCCTTCTTCTCTGCCTTTGCTTTCTCTGCACTGAGACCAGCAGACCTGACACTATTCCCATGGCTATCAGATTTTAGTGGGCAAGAGAACGTTGAATAGAGAGCGTTGGTTAAAACTTCCTAGGCCCAACCAAAGAGATTCTGATTTCAGGGTTTTCGGATGAGATCCAAGAATCTGCACGTTAAGCAGGCATCCTAGGTGACTCTGAGACAGGAGATAGACGGGCCCCAGGCTGAGCAGCTGGAGTCTGTCCCCTGTGGACAGATACTCCAAGATGAAGACAGTAGCAGGAAGATAATAGGAGGAGCTGAGTGCTGCCCAGATAAAAG
This sequence comes from Stenella coeruleoalba, assembly GCF_951394435.1. Classification (NCBI taxonomy): domain Eukaryota; kingdom Metazoa; phylum Chordata; class Mammalia; order Artiodactyla; family Delphinidae; genus Stenella; species Stenella coeruleoalba. The sequence continues at coordinate 145,287,733 of NC_137149.1, read as the reverse complement.
GCAAAGAGACCACATGTTTCTCATTCTCACGGTCGAGGAGACCTTCCCGACTACACATGCGCAGAAAGGCTCCTCGGAGGTAAAAAGGGAGGGGCGCCACCCCGTAGTAGGTGATGTCAACCTACTCACAGGCCTCTTTGCGAGAATCCATCTTGACTAAGAGATATGCCGGCACACCGGAAAGGAGGCTGAGTTAAATCAAATACGGACTCAGCACCACGCAAAGCAAGATGATTGGCCAGAGGAAACCCACAAGAACTGCCCCATATAAGTGAACTGAACTACAATGAGGGCACGACTCTCTCTCTGAGCCTGCCCGTGGGAGTCTATTCACACGTCCTCTTTTTCCTCCTAAGAAACACTTTACTTGTTTCACTACTTTCCGTCTCTCTGTGGAAATTCATTTCTACAAAGCTGGCGCCGCGGCCTTAGCACTGGTCACTGGCCCTGGGGTATAGTGGTTAGGATTCGGCGCTCTCACTGCCGTGGCCTGACTTCAATCTCTGGCCAGGAACAGAAATCCTGCTTCAAGCCGCTGCAGGCCGAGGCCACCTGAGATCATCTCCAGTACTGGGACGGTAAGCCCCATACTTGGGAAACACTGCTCTACACTGCATATTATACTCACCTAGGAAACAGATTCACCTCAAAGCACATGAATTCAACTTGCATACCAAGGTCTAGCAAAATATTTGCAGACAATTATTTGCTTCTTTGATGAAACTGAGAGTGGGATTTCAGTTGCTGAATGCCGGTTTTGTTCTTTCTAATCGAGGCAGAACTGCATCTATGTAAGTACCCCCACTTACAAGATTAGGGCCAGAAAATATATGGTGCTCCATCAGAGGCAATATATTGCACACTTTAGAATTTTAAAAATTTAATCTTTCCACCCTGAAATGAACTTGTCAGTGGCATTAAAAATGCCACTATCCTGCAAGTTGTTCCTCAGAGCCTGACAATAAGGCATCTTTGTGTGAGATATGAAATCAACTTCGGAAGCCTGAAAAAATTGCCATCAAGAAAATTGCAGGCATTTATATTTCTCTTGAGGATTTTGCTATCTGCTCTCTCTAGGAGGAACTAATTCCATCTTATCTTCTAGGGGAGGAACTTGTTTGATCCCCAGAGATTGTCAACCTGTGAACTCTTGTATGCTATTAAGTTATAGCAACTAATTATTTTAAAATCTGACTTTTGTATAATTACTAGAAATAGATCAAAACTGTTTTAGTACGTAGCAAAGAAGTTGTAGTAATATAATTCTAATAGTCGTTCAGAAGCATAGAGAGTTGAGGTTAATCTAAGTATTTTCACATGCATTTGAACTTTTAACAATATTTGTGGTTCTCAAAAACCCTGCAACAAAGGAAGAAATGAAAGTCTGGTCTGTAGTACACAATTAAGCAACTGAGGCAGAGCAGGTAAGTACCTTTCCAAAGGTCACACAGAGAGTAAGTTAGAAGATCGCCCTGAATCTAGCTCTATGGTTCCAACTCATGGTTTCTTCAGCACACAAAGCACAAGAGGGAGACTACACTGCTGTTCACTGATGAAACGTTTTGTCTTCAAGTCCCTGTGCTTTTATTTTCCTTCTTAATCTTCCTTCTCACCCTCATCTTTTCCTTTTTTTGGCCATCCATGTAACATCTTATTTTAATATAAATACTGACCACATTCAGATACTTTAAAATGAAGCCCTTCTCTCAGGTCGGATCAGTGTTTCAGCTGGTGCCGGGTATATGGTGGACTTAACAAATATTTGAAAAGTGAAGACGTCAAGATCTATCAGAAGTAGTTCTCTTGACATTATGAATCTTCCTAAATTTGTGGTAATTAGCGCCATAATGAGATGCTTCATTTCTTGTGTTTCAGCCTTTAAGGAACATTAAGTAAGCAGCTCTAAAATACAAAGGGCAGGGATCCTGTGCACATCCTGTGCATGTACCCGCTTCTTGTCGGTCAGGACTCATTTTTACCTAGCGCCACCACTGCCATCCCAGGTTCTCTGAGGCTCTCTGACTTTTGCCTCTCTCTAAATGAACTGGACTCATGGTGCTTGCATTGGAAGCACACCTAATACTAAAAGCCAGAGAACTTATCATCTGGACCCAACTTTGTCTCATGTTGGGTAAATCACTAAATATATATATATATATATATATTTGTCAATCATGGGGGCTTGAATGAATGATCTTCATGGTTTCTTAAACCTCAGAATTCTGATTTCTAATCCATAGCTTCCATTATTCTCGCTCTTTTTGCATACAGTTTATTTTATCTGACATTTACCTCTAGGCCATTGCATTGTAAACTGTTGATAAATAAGAATAATTTTAAGCACGGTGGTATCTCAGGCCATGGAGGCTTCATGGAAGTGTGCTGAGGGAGAATAATTTTAGTCAGGTGACCTAGAAGTGTGTTCAGTAATGCAAAATCATCAATTTTAAAATATGTGATTACACTGCCCCTGAAGTTTCCCATCTTACAAGGTGTATTTTAATCCGTAATTGGCTGATGGGCTTCAGGCTAGCAGTTACACACTCTTTTCTGTTAAATGGCATGGGAGACCACCTGAGAATATTTCAGAAATGTTTAAATTTGTTTGGAAAGGTATCTGAGAGGGAAAAAAAAAAAATTTAGAAACTTATTGGTTTCCAAGGTGTATTTTTTTTTTTTTTTTTTTTTAGCGGTACGCAAGCCTCTCACTGTTGTGGCTTCCCCTGTTGCAGAGCACAGACTCCAGACGCGCAGGCTCAGCGGTCATGGTTCACGAGCCCAACCACTCAGCGGGACGTGGGATCTTCCCGCATCGGGACACGAACCCACGTCTCCTGCATCGGTAGGCGGACTCTCAACCACTGCGCCACCAGGGAAGCGCATCGAAGATGTCTTTTTAAACAATGCAATAATGTTGGAAGAAACTAACAATTTAACCCCTTCTGGTTTTACTCCTAGAGACTGTGATCTCACATGCTGGAGGGAAGGCAGAACAACAAAAGTATTAGCTTACAAAGGCCTCAGGGGAGTTGTTTTAATAGAATGGAATCATGGCTGTTGATCTCATTTTCCCATACATGTTCACAGCTCAATCTGGTGGAATGGCTGTGTTTACCACCACTGATACTTATAATCAGTGTTAACATAGGGAATTTAGACAGCCAGCCAGGCAGTCCTTTTCTTCTCTTGTTAACTGGGCTTGTTATTACTGTTTCCTCAATTTCCTAGAGGATTCATGTGCATAATCATGTCAGCTGCTGAACTGGTGGGAATTGAAGCCATTCTACATTTTGAAAGCATTAGCACGTGCCGACTTAGTAGCTACATAAATTGATGCTCTGCTTTCCACTTTTTAAAAACTTCTAGCAGCTCAAGCAGCTCTAGATTTTGGTAGATGTGTGTTGTCAGCATAGAAAAAGTTGAGTTTGGGCAATTATCTGCATAATTATATCATTTTGGAGCCAATCAAAATAATGAAGTCTTCAAAATAGATGTACTCAGGTTTTGCTATCGTTAGTATTTGTTTGAATCATTTTATTAAACCCTTCCTGTTTATCATTATTCAGATAAACGTTATGCCTCCGTTTCATTTATATTTTAAATGTAATTAATAATAATTCATTAGAACAGAGTAGCTCATTTTTTTCTTTTTTAATAATATATTTTTTGTTATAAAAAAGAATGTATCTTATTGTAGGCATTTATAAAATACATATGAGAAAAATACAATAAAAATTACTTGTAACTCCACAGTCCAGAGTCAATACATTGGTGCATTTCAGTATTTTCCTTATGAATATAATCTAAAATAAATGTTACAGTATAGTTCAACCCATTTCAATATGGTTTTTTCCCCCACTACTCCAGAAAAGTTATCTCACTGAGCCTTTTGTATCTTTGTTGTTGTTAAAATTAATAAAAACCTCTAAATACATTTTTATCTGCCTTGGCTTTCCCTAAATAATTGAGTATCATTATATATTTCAGTCTCTCTGAGATCTTATTTATCTTTGCAGTACTAACACAGTAACTGGCACATGGTATGGCTTCTTTGATATTTTGTTGAATAAATGATGATGTCCTTAACCTTCAATCTCTCCATTTTATATTATGGCAATAAACTTTGTCTACTTTCCACTATCTGTGTGAAAGAGTGCTCAAAATCCCTTTTATTTTTCTCTTGTTCTTTGCTACATTCAATGCTAGTGACTTTCTTCTCTACACCTTCCTCTTTCACAATCTACCTGACTCTCCACACACTCTTTTGTTATTTCAATTGTCATCTGGATGGTTATCTTTCCTAAATCAAAATCCATTATAGATCTCTTTCCAGATTCATAAATGTGACTGTCTACTGTCGTTTTCCACTTTGACACACACATCTCAGAAACATCTTAAGCCAAAAAAAAATACCCTCACCTCCCCCCAAATAACTTCATCTCTCTGTGAGGTCTTTAGGAATAATCTGACAAAAATGGGCTTGACTGTGGGGAATGATGAGACCCCAGTTGTAGGTGAAAAAAGAGACGAATTGAAGACAATCTGGAGGAATAAGTGCCCATGATGGTTACTTTTGAGATAAATGCATCAGCAAACTAAACTGTTTATTAAGAGTGTGTCAATTTAGGTTTTACATTTCAAGATTTGGGGAAGTGTGGACATAAAGGTTCCTGTGAAATGGATTGGGATTCAGAGAGAGACTTGGTTAGGGTATTAACCAAGAAACCTAGACAGAACTCCATAGCTGTAGACTGGATTAATAAGCCAAACTAGTTAGAAAATAGCTATAACTCTGTTCCAGAAAGTCCAACCTGTGAATATAGCCACTTATACACCAAAAGAAGGTCTTATTGCAAAATTATGTATTTCTTAACTAAAACTATATTTTCCAAAATGCATCCTGCAGAACACTAGTGATTTACTAGCTGGATTTATACAGAAAGGAAACGGACTTAGATAGTCAAATTAATTTAGGAAAGCTGGGATAAAAAATAATTTTATGAAAGAATTGTCGGAGACTTCAGTATGATAATGTTTATTGGAAACTCCAAGAGGAAGCTGTAGTGTGCAGGGTTTCCTGAATACATTTAACAGCCATAGTTCATTCTCTGAGTCCATTTCTGTATTGTAAATAAATTTGTTTGTATAATTTATTTTTAGAATCCTCATATAAACAACATCATATGATATTTGTCTTTGTCTGACTTACTTCACTCAGTATGATAATCTCCAGGTCCATCCATGTTGCTACAAATGGCATTACTTTTTTCTTTTTTATGGCTGAGTAATTTTCCATTGTATATATGTACCACATCTTTATCTATTCACCTGTCGATGGACACTTAGGTTGTTTCCATGTCTTAGCTATTGTAAACAGCACTAAACAGATTCACAGACTTAGAGAATGAGCTTATGGTTACCAGGGGGGAAGGGTATGGGAGGGATAGTTAGGGAGTTTGGGATTGACATGTATACACTACTATATTTAAAATGGATAACCAACAAGGATCTACTGTATAGCACAGGGAACTCTGCTCAATATTCTGTAATCACCTAAATGGGAAAAGAATTTAAAAAAGAATAGATACATGTATATGTATAACTGAATCACTTTGTTGTACACCTGAAACTAACACAACATTGTTAACTATACTCCAATAAAAAATAAAAATTTAAAAATATATATATTTAAGAGCAATTCCTATTTTTTAAAAGAAGAATATACTAAGGAATAAAGAGACCTGTGAATAAACTTTGAAACATACTGCTGAAAATAGTTTCAGGAAACCCAACTGCATATCCACGGTACTAAGTAAAACAAGATTTTTAAAAATGCAGTATACTGAGCGCCTGGTGGCGCAGTGGTTGAAAATCTGTCTGCCAATGTAGGGGACACGGGTTCGAGCCCTGCTCTGGGAAGATCCCACATGCCGCGGAGCAACTAAGCCCGTGTGCCACAGCTACTGAGCCTGCGCGTCTGGAGCCTGTGCTGCGCAACAAGAAAGGCCGCGATAGTGAGAGGCCCGCGCACCACGATGAAGAGTGGCCCCTGCTCGCCACAACTAGAGAAAGCCCTCGCACAGAAATGAAGACCAACACAGCCCTAAATAAATAAATAAATAAATTTATTTAAAAAAAAAAATGCAGTATACTAAACAATGAAAAAAGTGTGTAAAGTATATTCTAACTTTTTCTCAGCTATTTTTCTATGTTGGCAATATATCAATAGTTATCACCATAGTTCCCCCAGCAAAAATAAATAAAAGCTGATGGTTATTTTCTACATAATGAAAAATTATAATATGTGCTCCAAATTTCAACATGCATATTTAATTGTTCACAAATACCAAATCTATATACGTACACGGAGTAGATATACATATAAATAAATAAAGTATAAACCTCTCTCTTAAATGTGCTAAGAGATTGTAGTTCAACAACCAGCTCTAATCCAAATATGAAACAGTTTTTTTGAGAAAGCAGTGAGATGGAAAGAACACTTCAGAATTACAGAAACTTCAGTTAAGTAATAAACTGAAGTAATTAATTTGATTAGTATTTATTGCAACTTACCCAATTTACAGATTAAAGGACAGGGATACTAATACGGAATTCATCTTAGTATATGCAGATATAATTCCCTTAATTACATTTAAGATAATGTACGATTAAAAACTCTTAGCAAACAAAAAATAGAAGGGACCTACTAAGCCTAAAAAAAGGGCATTTATTTTAAAAAATTAAAAGAAAAAATATTAAGGCCAATATACTTATTAAAATAATCCTTAATAAGACCAGAAATTTTTTAAAAGTTTGCTATTTTCAATTCTATTAGGATTGTAGTGGAGTCCTAGTCAGTGTAGTTGAAAAAATAAAAAAATAAAATCTATGATTGGAAAGGTGAGCAAAACTCTTTGTTTTTAATGGCGTGATTGTCTATATAGAAAGTTCCACGTGCAGTTTTGTTATTAGAATAAATAAGGGTGACTCAACCAAAAGAAGAAGTTGACATATGACACACAACCGTAATTCTTTAGGCCAAAACGTTTGGTTAGAAAATGTATTTTTTTAAAATTAACATTTAGGATGTCAATAAAAAATATATTAAAGCCCTTTATAGAATAAATTATTTTACTGAAAACATTAAACAATTTAAAATAAATGGTAACCTTGACTGTATTTTGGAGAGAATTCTCTATCATAAATATATCAGTGTTCCCCAAACTAGGCAATCAAATCAGTGCAATTCCAATCCAAATCCCAACGGGGTTCTTTATAGAACCTGATAAGTTGATTTTAAATTGCATATGGAAGAAAAAAGAACCAAGATGTATGAGAGATCCCAGAGGAAGAACTAGGTGGGGAAATTGGCAAATGAAGAAAATGTTTGCCATGATATAATCTAGCAAATCATCTAACAGTTCAAGCAAACTGAGACTAAAAGTTGAGCAATGTTATACAGTAAACGCAGAACATCACTGACATCACCATAGATCTCAGGGACTGGTGAGGCCCGTGCAGGTGAGGATGTATTTCAAGAGAGGAATTTGGGAGAGTGCATAGAGATTACTTTTTGAGGAATTTTGAACCATACAAAGGAGAGAAATGGCTGAAGGATTATTGCAGTCAAAAGAGTTGTGCTTGTTTCTTGGGTTTAAAGATGGGAAAACAACAGCATTCTTTTCTGCTGATGAAAATAAACCAGCAAAGCAGAATCAATTGATGGAAGAGGGGAGAAAACCCTTGGACCAATGCCCTTGAGTAGCTAAGAGAAGATATGATATAGTAGTTGATATATTCCAAAGTTTTTGTTTGTTTCTTTGTTTATTTTTAAGGAGAAAATGACAGAACAAGCATGCTCTGTCATATGCATGTATACCTGCAGGAACTTTATTGCGATTTTTGTCAATTATTAGCAAAATGACTTTAGACAATTTATTTACACTTGAATTCAGCGTTCACCTGTGCAATCATTCCTTCTTGTGAGGCTGTTGAATGAATTAAGCATGACAATATATGTCTAACACCTAACAATTTATTTTCAAATAAAACATTTAGGCTCTCAAATAATGACATCTGATTTTTAAATGATAAAATCAATTCCTTCATCCTTGAAATATTTCTGATTGTTATCATCATTTAAAGTCTCAAATGTAATGTCTATAGTTATTTAGCGGTCTCTTAAAATAGAATATATTCTGCTAAGAAAGATCCTCACTGATATCCAATGATAGATATCATTAGAAATGTCATCTCAAACAACAGCTTCACTTCTTTTAATACGCAACAATCTGCAATTTATACTTAGTCGGGTCATTTTGTTTCTAGTATAGGTGTTAAACTCTAATGTCCGAAAAATCACTTTTAAAAGTTATTAACTATAGCTTGATCTGTATTAAGGCATTTGCATATACTTGCTAAATTTAAGTTAAATCAAATTTAATTAATTTATTTTTTTTACTTTAAAGTTGTAATTATGAATTCACATTGTCACTTACAAGTGTCCTTAGAATTAAATCTGAGAGCAGATGATCATCTCTCAAGATCAGAATTTGTAACAAAGACAATCTTGCCTGTGTTTAGTGGTCAGCATAATAGTCAATGCTCCTTACTAATTGGATATATAATTGGCATCATTACTAATTTAAGTGTCTAAAGCGTATTATTTTCTTTCCATTTTTCTCTTTTTAGTGCAAATGCTCCTTGGCCTCCACAATTATTATAAGTTGCACATTATTGAGTATCTGGATCATCACACACACTTTAAAATTCCAACAGCTAAAGTGACATTATATCTGAATTTTAACACACACACACACACACACACACACACACACACACACAAGGAGACACATGCTTTTACAGTTTCTAAGCAGAATTTTCAAAAGCTTTTTGTTTTCTTTCAAAATTACACAACTGGAGTGTGAACATTACTGTTCTCAAGATATTGCATATTTTAGAGTCAAAATGATTTACTGAGAAAATTCAAGACATTGACATTCCCATGGTGGTGCGCCAATTACAGAACTTCCATAATTATGTCTGAAACAAAACCTGCCAGCAGAGTTGAAAGCTTTAGTGATAGTATTTGAATGCAATGAAGAGCAGTGAAGAGCCTTCATCGGCCTCAGTGGGGAAAAACTTGTCTAGTGACTGGTCTGTGGGAGATAAACAAAACGTATTCTAATGTGATCCAAAGTTAATGAACTTTCAAGCATTCACAGAAAGAACAAAATTCAAATGCACACATCAGTGATTTATATAGCTGTAACTTAATTATTTGGGGGGAATTTCCATTTGTGTTATATATTCTATTATAGATGTAACTCAATTGGATTGCCTTCTTATATTTGCATTTTAATGCACTAAGAGGATTTAATTTGAACTTTTCTCCCACAAGGCTATTCCAAATGGAAATTTATTTCTAGGTTGCTATTTGATCTGTATTCCATTCATTATAATCAAACATGTCAGAGTATGCTATGTTGCATACAATCACTCAGAGTATGTGATTAGTATGGAATCAAACTCAACTTAAATTTTTAAGTAACTTTGTCAGCTCTGGAGAATGACACCAAATCCAAAGTTGTGTTTCTTCGTGATGAGGTTGTAAATATAAAGGACATCATGGTCATTTTGAAAATTTATATTATCATTATATTATCATTATACAAATATAATGATCAGTGAGAAAAAGTGAATTTATATTACATCAAGGAGGCAGTACAGAAAAGCAAAAAGAATTAAGAAATATCCAATATACACATATTATTGTGATCTGGTATGTTAAATGGACATTTTTAAAAACCTATTTTTTGTTTTGAAATTTCCTTATACAATGCTTATAAAGGTGTATATTTTAGAATGTGAACCTTGTTCTAAACAGTAGATATTCACATAAAATTATTGTTATAGGTTGTAAATTAAGAAGTGAGAATCCTCAAAAATGAAACAAACATAAGTTTCTATATAATACAATAGCATTTTAAATAAACATGTATCCAATACCATTATGCACACACACACACACACAAATGCAAGTTCATGCAAGCATGCACATTTACATGTAGAGAGAATTATAAACTTATAAAATATGAAATTTATTTTGTTTACAATTAACGGAAATCTTATAATCATCTCAACTTCTTTAATGGAATTTAAGATATAAAAATAAAACACATATTTAGAAACATATAGGGCAAAATGCCTATGCAATATTACAAGTAGGTATGATAAAAATAAAACTTTCTTTTCAAAATATCTATAAAAATACAAGTTTATAAAGGGTTTATACAGTTTAGAGTCAAGATTGTCTAGGTTACATAACAAACAATTCGAAAATCTCAGGAACCTATTTTTTTTTATTGCATGTTTTTACCTGTGCTATGCACTCACTGATGGTTGGCAGGAAAAAAGTCTTTTCCTGGAGTCACTAAAAAAAGGAACTGATGGAGAGTCCCCAGTCTTATGACATTATTATCTCATGGGCATCAGGATGTGCCATAGAGGGGAACAAAACAGAAAGAATGGGGCACCTGCTCTTCAATGCTTCCGGAGAGGAGTGACCCTGGTGTATCTACTCTCAAATCACATGACCACAGCTCACTTTAAGGGGATAAGACCGTGTAATCTCTGTGTGCTCAGAAGGTGAAGAGAATAAAGAACTGGTGAGAAGTAATAATTTCTACCACACTACAGGACCTTTCATAATGTAAAGCTTATACTATCCTGAATGTGTATTATGACTCTCCAAAGCTGTATTGAAGTTCCTTAAACTTTTTGAACAAGCGACTTATTTTTTTAAGTGGGATATTTTTGCACTAAATTTCTATGAACATACCTTCAAATAGTAGTTAATGCTGTATTTCAACTCTGTGACAGATAGACAAAAATTTTTTCACAATTGCACTTTAGCAATTAAAATCTTGATGTTCTTTTATTACTAAAATATATCTAATCATAATAATTTCTTACTCATATAGCTTGACAGGGAAGGAAATAATAATGAATTTCTGGAACCCAGACCTTAACCCATTAAGCACCCAAAGTTATTTTCTTTCTAACCCTTGGATGGGGATGTCTACATACTTAATAACACCTATATATCTTTACCTGTATATATCTATGTATCAATTGATCTATGTATTAATCTATCATCTATCTCTCTAGATAAAGAATACTTCTTTAATTGAAATACCTGTGAAGCTTTGAGGTGAATCTATTTTAATGAAGGGTCAAATATAGAATTTCCTTTCTAGAATAAATTCCTTAATAATGACTTTCTGTCATAATTTCTGCACTCCTTATACAAGGGAGTATTAAAATATGTTCAAATCTATGATTTTCTTTATAGCAAAAAAAATACTGATTATCCAAAAATAAATCACTTATTAATAAATAAGTTAACTATAAATTAACTACGTTTCTTATCACATTTTCTTTGTGTCCAGCTCATTTTTAAAGATTTTTATAGTTTTTTTTAAGTTTTGGATTCACAGAAAAGTTTCTGTGAAAAGGTAGTATATATACTGTGGTAGATCATAACTATATACCTAACACCTAGTATCTCCACTATAAGCATCTTATTACTATGATACGTTACCAACACCAAAATATTATTATTAACTAAACTCTGTACTATATTTTGATAGTTTTAGTTCTACCGAATGTCCCTTTTCTTTCCCAAGATCTCTTTGAAGACATCACATTACATTTGGTGATGTTGTTTCTGTATGCTCCTCTTAACTATGATCTTGCTAGTCTTCTAGTCTTTTATTTTTTTCAAAATTTTGTAAATATATATATATATATATTTTTTGCACGGGCCTGTCACTGCTGTGGCCTCTCCCGTTGCGGAGCACAGGCTCTGGACGTGCAGGCTCAGCGGCCATGGCTCACGGGCCCAGCTGCTCCGTGGCATGTGGGATCTTCCCGGACCGGGGCACGATCCTGTGTCCCCTGCATCGGCAGGCGGACTCTCAACCACTGCGCCACCAGAGAAGCCCTGTAAATGTTTCTATCTGGGAATTAGTTTCTAAACTTATCTATTTCTTTTTAGGTCACTCTCCCTAGCTTAACACAGAAATGTTGCTTTTCAAATAATGCCAATCAAGTCCAAATTCGAGAAGCATTTCACAAGAAGCTGTTTTCACAACAGGCAAAAACTGGATTTTAAATCTACAACAATTCTTTGATGCTTGGCATTTCCAAGTGTGTCTTATAAAAAAGCTGTAAGATTTCTTTGTTCTACAGAATTATACATTCACTTTATTATCATGAGAAAATATTGGGTTGGTCAATATTTTCATTCAGGTTTTTCTGTAAGATCTTATGGAAAAACCTGAATGAAATTTCTGGCCAACCCAATACAAAATAGAGTGATAAATCCAAATTGGATTCACATTTCTGTACACCATTTAAGTTAAAATTCTACTGGAGATCAATTCACTATTCTTTCTCTGAAGAAGCTTTCTAGAAGCATTTTTTTAATTGCTTGTGTGGCATTTCTTTAGTTTGCCTATTTGCTTAGGTAAATGACAGGCATAAATGACTGATCCATCTTCATTGCCTAAATCACAGTCTGAGTTACCTAGAATCTGGCAGGTTGTTGGTTAATATTTAGGGAAGTTTGATATCTAAAACCAATAAATAAATACTTAAACAGTGAAGCTGTCTGAACCTTCACATATTAGATGAGTTTGTGAACAAATTATACTATTGCCTACTGGGTGATCGGTTCTTCCCTCTGATACCCACAACTAGTTTATCATTAAAAAAATCCTCAAGTGTAATTCAAACTAATGTGAGATCAAAGGCACTATTGATATTTTTTAGTGTGTTAATTATTGTGTCACCCTAAATTCTGTTCTGTCTTGAATTTGGTATTTTACTGCATTTTCAACCATTATATCTAGTATATACATGATTCTAATAGGACTTCAACTTTTAATATGTCAACATAATACTCTATTGAAAATGTAGTTATCTACATATTAATAATCATAAAAATTCCAACTGATATGAGAGTTTCAGAGGCTATATATATATCAGATGGTATAAAAATAAAATATTATGTATTTCAAGTTAAACATGATTAGAGTATTCATTGTCAATAATAAATTATCATATGTGTAGTTCACTCTCAAAAAGATAATTGTGTTCATCTTAAACATGTAAAAAGTATTATACAATGTAGCTCAAAAAATGATATAAACTTCTTGAAGTCCATGTGATTTATTACCATACTTTTATTTTCTGAGTCAGGCATTATTAAATTGCATTACAAAAGGAATGGTCCCACAAACTATTTTATAAATGAATACACCTTATATAATTTGAAATGAATTTTAAGTGCTATAATGCTTACAAAGGGGTAAACTCTTGAGAAGTAACATATTTAGTACTCAGCCTGAAAATATACATAAAAATGGAAAACAATCAAACAAAGCAATGTTTGACATTACTTTTTCCAAGTTTGTAAGGAAAAATATTGCAAAGTCCAAATCAAATCCTTTTGTTTGTATCCTTCACCATTTATATGATCATAGCTATGAGGCTCATAAATGGAGCTCTAGTATTCAAAACTTATTACAATAACAATCCCCTCCAATTAAGTGGCTGAATATCTCTGAATGGATATAAGGATTATACACAAAAATAGGGAAGTGTGGAGTGACGAAATGAGGCCCATAAGTAGTTGACTTCAATTACAATTAAAATAAAATGGCTTAATCTTATTTTTCTTATTATTGAATCTGATGAAAATAAAGATTCCATCACTGAAAACTCAATGTGGAGTCAGTCAAATAGTCTATATATTTAAATCTACATTTATATATGTATATATATGCATATATTTAATTTTATTGGAAAAATAAGATGATTTTAAAACTATTTTTGTTCCTGGTGAAAATGATACCTTGTGATTTTACTTAATGTGTAAGTCAGTTTCAATATTATGTTCAATTTGTCATTTGTTTTTTTGTTTGTTTTTTGGCCACACCTTGCAGCATGCATGTGGAACTTCCTTGACCAGGATTGAACCTGTGGCCCCTGGCATGGAGTCTTGTCCACTGGAACACTAGGGAAGTCCTGTTATCTGTTTTTAAGATACAATATTTGGAGTGTGCCAGAAATAGAAAATTGGATATTCCACCATTTACTGATACGACTTGAATGAAAAACAGAGATAAAATTGTATTAACAAAATTAATTTTATTTTCCCTGTAATTTAGGGAAAGCTTTAATTCATAGTGCTTTTGCCTTTTGTAAAATTGAGAAATTTAGAATTTCTCAATTAAAAAATAATGGATACGGCTTCCCTGGTGGCGCAGTGGTTGAGAGTCCGCCTGCCGATGCAGGGGACACGGGTTTGTGGCCCGGTCCGGGAAGATCCCACATGCCGCGGAGCGTGAGCCATGAGCCCGTGAGCCATGGCCGCTGAGCCTGCGCGTCCGCAGCCTGTGCTCCGCAACGGGAGAGGCCACAACAGTGAGAGGTCCGCGTACCGCAAAAAAAAAAAAAAAAAGGATAATCAGGATTGCATTGGAATAAAATATCTTTGTTAAGAATTTTAGACATGCAAGAGATGAGTTGCTCTGTAGAAATACTTACTTGAGAAATCCAAGTGCTCTCTAGAAAAAATGCTGAACATGGTGGTGCATTTTTATTGAAAACTTTAGACATTGAAAAAAATCAGCTTGCCTGGAAAATATGAACTAAAACTTCAGTGTTCTTCATATACAGACATTGGGCCTTTAACCTCCCAAGAAGCCTTGGGCTCAGCCTCAGTTCTACCTTAAAAGCTCTTTACAGCTTTAGTAAAATAATTTATATGGTATCTAAAATTGTGCTTGAAACCCGATACTTGCTCAATAAACTATTATTATTATTTCATAGAATCCAATTTTCACTGATTCTGTAAAATCAAGTTTCTCTTAGATTAACAGTCAAAGAACATACAGGAAGATTTACAACAAAAGAATTATTTCTAAGAGGTATATTAAAACACCACATTCACTAATAAGGAATTGTAAATAAAAGCTCACACTTAAGGAGGAAGATGAAAGAAATGAACAGAAGTAAGACAACAATAAATATATCTTGAATTTAAAAAGATCTAGAAATTTTAATTTTCATTATTAGTTTAAGAAAATCATAACACACAACACTATGGTCAAATATCTCAAACATTCCTACCATAAATGCATTGATGTAATCATTTTAGAAAATAATATGACATAGGTATCTCTAATCTTAAGATGACAAGTGATTTTACTAAGTAATTTAACCTCTGGGAAATTTTATAACAATAAAAGCTTTGGATGGATTTCAAATACACATTTCAAGAGTTTGTAGATCGCTTAATGTTCATATAAAAACTGCATGACATTTAGGTCTTTAATCCATTTTGAGTTTATTTTTGTGTATGTTGTTAGGAAGTGTTCTAATTTCATTCTTTTACATGTAGTTGTCCAGTTTTCCCAGCACCACTTATTGAAGAGGCTGCTTTTCTCCATTGTATATTCTTGCCTCCTTTGTCATAGATTAGGTGACCATAGGCGCATGGGTTTATCTCTGGGCTTTCTATCCTGTTCCATTGACCTATATTTCTGGTTTTGTGCCATACCCTACTGTTTGGATTACTGTAACTTTGTAGAGTCTGAAGTCAGGGAGCCTGATTCCTCCAGCTCCATTTTTCTTTCTGAAGATTGCTTTGGCTATTTGGGGTCTTTTGTGCTTCCATACAAATTGTAAAATTTTTTGTTCTAATTCTGTGAAAAATGCCATTGGTAATTTGATATGGATTAAAGACCTAAATGTAAGGCTGGATACTATAAAACTCTTAGAGGAAAACATAGGCAGAACACACTTTGACATAAATCGCAGCAAGATCTTTTTTGATCCATCTCCTGGAGTAATGAAAATAAAAACAAAAATAAACAAATGGGATCTAACTAAAACCTTTTGAACAGCAAAGGAAACCATAAACAAAACAAAAAGATAACCCTGAAAATGAGAGAAAATATTTGCAAATGAAGCAACAGACAAGAGAGTAATCTCCAAAGTATACAAACAGTGCATGCAGCTCAATATCAAAAAAACAAACAACCCAATCCAAAAATGGGTGGAAGACCTAAATAGACATTTCTCCAAAGAATACATACAGATGTCCAAAAAGCACATGAAAAGATGTTCAACATCACTAATTATTAGAGAAATGCAAATCAAAACAACACTGAGACATCACCTCACACCAGTCAGAATGGCCATCATCAAAAAATCTACAATCAATAAATGCTGGAGAGGGTGTGGAGAGAGGGGATCCCTCCTACACTTTTGGTGGGAATGTAAATTGGTACAGCCACTGTGGAGAACAGTATGGAGTTTCCTTATAAAACTAAAAATAGAACTATCATATGACCCAGCAATCCCACTCCTGCGCATATACCCAGAGAAAACCATAATTCAAAAAGACACATGTACCCCCAACGTTCATTGCAGCACTATTTACAATAGCCAGGACATGGGAGCAACCTAAGTGCCCATCAACAGAAGAATGGATAAAGAAGATCTGGTACACATATACAATGGAATATGACTCAGCCATAAAAAAGAACAAAATAATGTAATTTACAGCAACATGGATGGACCTAGATATTTTCATACTGAGTGAAGTAAGACAGACACAGGAAGACAAATATCATATGATATCGCTTGTATATAAAATCTTTTAAAAAAGGGGTACAAATGAACTTATTTACAAAACAGAAGTAGTCACAGATGTAGAAAACAAACTTATGGTTACCAGGGGTTAAGGGGTGGGGGGGCAATAAATTGGGAGATTGGGACTGACATATACACACTACTATATATAAAATAGATAACTAATAAGAATCTGCTATATAGCACAAGGAACTCTACTCAATACTCTGTAATGGCTTATATGGGAAAAGAATCTTAAAAAAAAAAGTGGATATATGTATATGTATAACTGATTCACTTTGCTGTACACCTGAAACTAACACAACATTGTAAATCAACTGTACTCCAATAAAAATTTTAAAGAATAAAAAATAAGTAAAACATTAACTGTATGACAAAGAATAGTAAATAGTAAATTTACAAATAGTAAATTGTAAATAAATATAAATTTTACTAAAATGAAAGTTTACTATTTCAAATATGCTACTACTAAATTTAAATGTCCTATAGAAAAAAGCAATTAATTATTAAAATGTCATCAGGCAAGGAAAGAATCTATTAATTTAGTATTAAATCAGGACTAATAATACTATCACTGTGAAACCATGTTAAGAAATTATTAGTAATAATATTTATTTCCTTTACAAGAATGCTGTTATGTCATAGCTCATTCGTACATCTTGGTTAGGTTTTCAATTGAAATATTCAGATATATTTAATACTCTCTGATCCATAGAAAAATATAAAATTTTAATTTTGAAAAAATTTAATTAGAAAATTTTATATTTGCAGCAGAACTTTGAAAAACCGTGTAAGGAAGTCCCACTCAAAAATAACCCCAAATAGTTGCTACTTCCAAATTTATATATATAAACTTTATAAATATGGGATATGGCTCTTGGTATGAAGTTGCTAATTAAAAACAGTCTATTTGGGCTTCCGTGGTGGCGCAGTGGTTGAGAGTCCACCTGCAGATGCAGGGGACACGCGTTCATGCCCCGGTCAGGGAAGATCCCACATGTCGCGGAGCGGCTAGGCCCGTGAGCCATGGCCGCTGAGCCTGCGGGTCTGGAGCCTGTGCTCCGCAACGGGAGCGAAAACAGTCTGTTTAAGGTTTTCACATTTGGGAGGATGATGCTACAAGCGCTGGGTTAGAACAAAATTCCAGTGTATTTAGGCAAACCAGTACAATTTTAGGATATGGCCTGCCATATTCTTAGGACTATCATAGATTTTACTTAAGACTACTGATGTTTCATAAAAGTCCCTTGAAAATTAGGCCTCTAGTGTTCATGTTCTCTTTCCTGGGTCAAGAGCCCTGTACGAAGATCTAAAACCTAGTGCAGTAAAAGCCTGGAGATCAGATAAGGGTCCTCATTGTTTTCCAATACTTTACAAATCAAACCCATTTACTTTCTGTAATAAATAGCACAAAGAAACTTAAAGAGAAATAGTGCAGCTTCGTTTATTATTTAAATAATTGTGAATTTCCCAACTTCAAAAAGATTACTTTGCACTTAAGAAATCTTTATGTCCCATACATGAAGAAGATGGTTTTTGAGGAAAAGCATAATGACATTAAGAAGCTAGTATCAAAATATCCTCACTGCCTTCTTGAGCTCCTTCTCCTGACTTTCAGACAGTTGTTAACCTAACTGAAATGTTCAACAAAACATACATAATTAACAAGACATCCAGTTGAGTGCTAGCATCCGGAACCGTTTTCATAGGTGGACACACAGTTCTACTCCAGGCATTACCAGTTAAGCTGTGCTTTTTGTGCACATACAGGGAAACAAGCTCTGAACGCTATTTCCCTTCCTCAGGCCTCAGGAAACTTGGGAAACAGGACACTTGCCAAAAGAAAATAAACAGTTGTGGAAGATAATTACTTGAATTCTTTGTTATCATGAATTGTAAACACACAAAATGCAAAGAATTTTCTAGAAATTTTTCTCTTCACTTTTTTTTTTTAGCTCAATTAATTATGGCTTCATGAGAAAGCTCACCAAAGGAAATAAGTCAGGCAAAGCAATGGCACAATTTGTGCAAGTTCTTTCAAGCCTTACTTTTTTGTAAACATGTTATTTTCTGAGCCTCTGCCAAAGATTTGAGATATTGTGCAACTAATTGTTACGTTTATTTTGTTAAATTGTGTGTGCATTTTTATTACATTTATTTTCTTTTGCTTTTTCCTTACATAGCTCCATGCTGTCACACTTTTTGGTAAAAAGAACATAATTACATAATTAATAAACACTGTGGTTTCTCAAGCATGTGCACAAACACAAAAGACATTCTAAGCATTTCTCTTTCCCTAATAATGCCATAGTGTCTCGGATAATGGATCATTTGATAGAAGTACTAGCCCACTGGATCATTGATTCAAAGGAACACCGATTTTAGAGCACTTAAGTTTTCTATGAAAAAATATGAAGTTCTGAACAAATAAACTGTACAATGCACAAAGAGTACAAACTAATTTTCAGATTCACTTTAAGTCCCAGGATTTAGATGCAACACGCTCTGTATAGTGTGTTTAAAAGTGGAAAGAAAAATTGATCTAAATAAGAGTTTAAATATATTGTAGAACCAAACAAAGAAGGAAGCTAATTTTCATTAATGAGAAAATCACAAATAAAAAGAAGAAATTTTTTTTTTACAGTGACAGCCTTTGAGTTTTTGCCTATGATTTGATATTAAGAATGAGAGAGAGAAACCCTCCTACACTGTTGGTGGGAATGTAAATGGTGCAGCCACTATCGAGAACCATATGGTGGTTCTTTAAAAAACTAACAGAGTTACCATATGATCCCGCAATCCCACACTTGGGCCTATATCCAGAAAAAGATTATAATTTGAAGATACATGCATCCCAATGCTCATTGAAGCACTATTTACAAATAGCCAGGACATGGTAGCAACCTAAATGTCCATTGACAGATGAATGGGAAGAAGATGTGGTACATATATACAATGGAATATTACTCAGCCATAAAAAAGAATGAAATCATTCCATTTGCAGCAACATGGATGGACCTAGAGAGTGTCATACTAAGTGAAGTAAGCCAGATGAGAAAGACAAATATCATATGATATCACTTATATATGGAATCTAAAAAAAAAAAGATAAAAAAGAACTTATTTACAAAACAGAAATAGACCCACAGACATAGAAAACACAAAGGTGAAAGGAGGAGGAGGGATAAATTAAGAGTTAGGGATTAACATATGCATATTACTATATATAAAATAGATAAACAACAGGTCTTACTGTATAGCACAGGGAACATTATTCAATACTTTGTATTGAAACTATAAGGAAAAGAATCTGAGAAAGAATATATATGTATTCAGATATATATATATATATATATATCTGAATCACTTTGCTGTATACCTGAAACTAACACAACATTGTAAATCAACTATACTTCAATTAAAAAAAAAGAAAAAAGAATGTGAGAGATATTCCAAAGAACATTTAAAGGATCAAAATGTACACAAATAAATGAGATGCTTAACATCATTAATCATCAGGAAGATGCAAATCAAAGGTGCAAAGAGATCACCTCACACCTTCTAGGATGGTTAGTATCAAAAAGATAACAAATTACAAGTTCTGGGGAAGATGTGGAGAAAAGGTTAATCCTTGTGTACTGTTGAAGGAAATGGAAACTGGTGCAACCACTTTAAAAAACAGTATGGAGGCTCCTTAAAAAATGTAAAATAAAACTGCCGTATAATCCATCACTCCTACTTCGGGGTATTTATCCAAAGAATTGAAAAAGATATGTGCACACCCATGCTCATTGCAGTATTATTCACAATAGCCTTAAGTGATGTTAACTTATCAGAAGCTACCTAATGACTATCTTAGAACAGAAGAGTTGGCTCCTATGCTGACCCCTATCTTAGGCAGCACTCTTAGCCCTTAGTAATCTTTTCCCTGTTGTTCTTTTTATCATAACACTGGTCAATGCCAGATATTATCCTTTGTCTTTACTGGTTTGCTTGTCATCTATCTTTCCACAGAAAGAGTAGAGCAGGAACTTTGTCTCTAATTCCTGCTCAACCCCCAGAAACTGAAAGGGCATCCGAAACATAGTAGGTACCTAATCAATATTATTGAGTTAATAGTTTATTTTATAATAAATGTGATCTTACTGTTTTAAGAAAATTATTGTTTATTAAAATTAAAAATTGAATTTATACACTAATTTCCTTTAGCTTTTGTCAAAATAAGATTACCTTAATGATATACAAACTATAAAAGGTATAAGTCCAATGAAATTTTTCTGTTTAATTAATGTTTGTAAAAGTAATTGTGTGATTATTTACCAATCTTCAGACCAAATAAGCAAGAACAAAATTATTGGTACCATATGTGTGACATTCTTTTAAATTGTGAAATTTTTCTTTCAAAGTAAATATAAAATAAATTTCTTGCATTTTTCCTAAATAGCAAATGGAAACATTTTCACCTTTTATGTAAGTTCTATATCATCTGTAAAGCATAATATTAAGTATAAATTCCTGAGTTTTCATGGAAAGATCCCATGTTGCATTAAATAAGATAATAATAAAAAACGCTTTGTGTGGTTTTTCAATTAGCCAGAGATCAAAGACAAACACATGAAAACAGAGCAGAATACCTAAATCTAAAATCTAGAAATATTAACAGACTGTAAATCTGTTACAGTCTCAGGTGTGCAAAACACAGTACAAATTTATTATAATCTTACATGCATAAAAACAGTACATAATAGAAGCAAATGTAAAAAGAATTAACTTCAGTGAAGATTAAATAATAATGTGTGTTTGAAATAATTGTAAACCACAAAGTTTTATACACATGGTAGGAACTCCTAAGCTTCTTCCTTTAAAAATAGATTACGATTACTTGGATAGAACAGCCTAAGACAGATTTAAAAATCCCCAAACAATGCCAAACTGTCCACTGCATATAATCCGGGTCATACATACCAGGGAGGAGAAAGAAGGACTCAGAGGCCCCACAATAATGAGGAAAGACTCTAAAGTTCAGTAGAACTTGAACTAAGCCCAGTAGACAGAATTCGAGCGTGAATCCCAATGACCCACATTCTTGTATAACCACCTCATCTTATGTATAAGCAGAACCTTTAACATGCTTTTGAGCAACGGAATATGGCAAGGGTGATGTGATATTGCTCTTTTGGTTATGTTCTATGGCAAAGAGGATAGATCTTAAGAAGCAATTAAGGTTTCAAATCAGTTCATTTTATGTATGTCAAAAAGGAGATTTTTCTCTCTTGACCTGATCCAATGAGGTTTCTTTTAAAGAAAAGCAATTCTAGAGGTCAGACCAAAGAAGTCATTGAGATGCTTTCAGGCCTCAAAGAAGCAACCTCCCACGAGTTCTGAGCTGCAAAGAAATAAATCCTACCAACAGCCTGGAGGAGGAATCTGAGCCTCAAATAAGAGCCCAGCCCTGGGTGAAACCTGGATATGAGATCCTGAGCAAAGGATCCAGCTAGCTTGTACCCAGACTTGTGACCCATGAAAACTGTGAGATAATAACAGTTTAAGCCAATAAGATTATGGTAATTTTTATGCAACAATCTAAAACAAATACATACCAAAAAATTGACATCTTGGTGATATCCAGGGTGCCAGTGACATGTCATTTGTTGCAACAAAAACTACAGAGACTGAAAAGTACACATGAGCACAATATGCTCTTATACTGTGAGAAAACTTGTCTGGAAACAGGAGTGGGTTATAGGTTGGGATTATTGAAAATACAGCAGTCCAGAAAAGACATCGTGCTTATATACTGGGAAGGAATCATACTTTATATTTTGACCTATCTCTGTTTTACAAATGTGCATTGCACATATGAGAAAACTGAAAATCAGATTGATTGCTTGCAGAGTGTAGAATCAATTAGAAGGATCTTAAAAACAAGCAGAGAATTTCAACTTAATACAGTAAAAATTAGATCCACTGATGATTTCAGAACACAGTGACATTTGAAAGCTTACTTTAATCAAGAGGAATCTAGAAGAGGTAAGATTTCTGTATCCGCAGAGCATAATGATTATGATCATGCAGCTGTTTCAGACAGAGCTTGGTCTGAGTCCCAGCTCTGTGGGCAACATAACTATTGAAGCTTTGGTCTCTCAGTGTCTACCTCATAGGGTGTTGTGCACATAAAATGAAATAATGTTTATAAATACTTAACACCTTTCATGGCATGTTATGAATCATCAAAAAATTTACTTACCATTATAATCATTAATTATTATAACTGCAGGAAGAACCAAGAATTAGAAAGATCAATGTAGAAAATGTCAAAATAATTCTGGTTGACATGGGACAGTCTGGGTTACCTTATCAAGGTAAAAGTGATAAGAGGAGAGAATAGAAAATAGAGAATTAGGTAAAGTTACAATACAAAGGGAAGAATGTCAAAACTTGGAGGCTCACTGCATATAATAGGATAGGATAGAATAGAATAGAATTGAATATGAATGATGTAAGTTTAAAATGTGTATGAATTTTCAGGCCTAGGTAAATGGAAAAAAAATATGTCATTAATTGACAGGCAGAAAAATTAGGATGGGGGACCATGTTAGGAATGAGATGATGAGTTCATGGAGTTTGTCCTGTCACCATGAAATCAGAGTTAAAAAGTCTAGCAGACCTTTGTAAATATTTACATTTATGGAGTTCAAATGTGGGCCAGAGGAAGATATTTGTGAAGAGAGAATAATTGTAGCTTTTGGAGTGACTAGGCTTCTTGTAGGGCTCCCGAGAGAATGAGGAACAGTGAATAGTATACAGAATGGTGTAGAAATTTCAAGATTTAAACCTTTTATGCCAGGCTTCATTTCAGAAGTAAAACACTAGGTATTACTAATCAGCATGTAAAATATTTAATAAAATCCCTATAAATCTTTCCACTTTTAAGTTAAACTTTTTCCACAAATCAAACTTTTCTATCTCCTTTGGGATCCACTTAATAAGGACAACCCAAACTCAGATAACGAGGATTCACTAGGGGATCTGATGCAACTGTGTGGCCCTCCTGGGAGGGCCACCAGCACTTACCTCTTCTACTCAGTCATCCTAAAAGCCATGTGAAAGCAAAGAGCATCAGTTACTGGCCAGCACTTCCCTTTGTATACCTCAAATAGAAGAAACAGTAGAATGAAGTACTGAATGTTTCCTGAGGGTTCAAGAGCCCACTTTAGACTACCTCTTTTTGTATTGTGCTTCAAAACTACTTATTTTATTTTGATTATTTTATTTCATCTCATAGACTATTTGAAATATTAGCAGCTAACTGGTCTGAAAGTTTAAATGTGAGTAGCAGTTTATAACACAAGTGGTAATTGCTTGAAGTAGGTGATTGAACTTCAGTTCAAGATGTATTTGGAATTGAATTTTGTATCCGGGAGGACTTTTTAGAGAATGAAAAAAACAAACAAACAAACAAAAAACTTGAGCTCTTAGGGAAGAGCTCTGTTATATTTCTTATTGTCTTTGAGATATAAAGGGAAATATTGTGTTGCTAGTATTATAGTCTATGAGATTGAATAATGTAACACCTCTAACATTAAATACGGAGGAAAAACTCCTTAAGACCTTTGGTATTGTACATTCTAAAGTTTGTATACTAGAGAATATATGACATAAAATCATTTCAACATAACTTAATAATCAAGGGAAAAACTTGGGGCAAGAGGGGAAAATGGCATTCACGTTAAATAAAGAATCAGAAAAAATAAAAATCCTAGCTTTAAATAAGACACACCCACTTGGATATTTGACCTAAACAGAGGTGCTAAACCAGAGAGTACATGCAAGATGGATGAGCTAAGCTCGATTGCCTAATCCACCTATTCCTAGAGGCGGGACCATGGGCTGGAGAGGTAGAAAGCTTTCACCTGTCTGCTTTCTCATATCTAAAATGAAGGTAACAGAAACTTCTACATGGTTATGTAAATGAAAAATGTCTTAATATGGATAAAGGGATAATATGAAAAATGTATATGTACACATATGAATACTTTAAAATAGCATTTTTTCCTATATTCTCCCTCTTCCTGTATAGGCAAATCTAGGTTCACAGACCATATGCTCAGATGTCAATAGGTAATCTATCATGAGACAGAAAAAGTGTTTACTACTGGTAGCTCACTGGCCCTCTTTCTTTGGAAAGATGAATGATACCACTTCCTTACTCCTAAATGAGGTAGTCCAGAGTCTGGTTGACATCAGGGCCACAACAACACTTGTGTCTTTGAGAAAAAGGTGCACATAACCACAAAGGGCATAAGGTGCACATAACCACAGAGGGCTTGGGGATATTTGTCATTTCATATGTGTAAGAACCTTACTTTGAAGGCTTTAGAAATTAGAAAAAATAAGACCTTGGTGGTCATTAAAACACTATCTAATATGTTTGGTGGAAGTGGAAGGGAAGATTATTTTCATTTCATCATCATCTTTGGGGAACATAGTTCAGACCTGTATGTTTTAATTGCTACTGTATGTATGTTTTAATTGGTACGTTGGTGCTACCTTTGCGGGGAAGATATATCACTAAAGTAAGTTTCTCTTAACTGTCAATTATAATGAATATATTTAAATAAAACTCAATGAAAAAAGGATTTTCAAATCTTCTGCATTGGGCTTTAGAGTTGTTAGCAGTGCTATGAACCAGTTATGAGTTGGAATAATAGTCTCTGCATTGACATGCAAACGAATTCACTAAGCAACTACTTTGCTTTAGAGATTTACATAATTTGATACCAAAGTCACATTAAATTAATATTAATAATTTGGTTTTAAAGCAAGAAAGTTCAGAGTTGAGCTGCTCTTCTTCCCACATTTCACCACATCTATGTATGAAAACATTGATATACAAACAGCAAAAACATTTTAGGTGTAGGGCTATCCATGCTCTGTTCCTTAGAAGTACATGCTTATTACCTGAAGATGTATAAGAAGTAAACCTCATGTGCCTCTTTTAGAGACAATAACTTTCAAATTATTTATCACTACCCACACTTTTTGCAGAACTAGTGTAGTGCTGTAATCTCTTCATTATTCACACATTCATTCTGTTTCTTATTCCTGCCAATTTTTGTTTCCAATTTTTCCTTCCCTTGCCAATCAACATGAGAGCTTCTGAGTGACATTTTCATGTCAAGAAAAAACAAAAACAAACCTTATGTGTGCAGAAGCATACTAGCCTAAATAAAAACTAACAATAATTAGAAAACACTTTTGCCACTACAAATTATATATTGTATTATAGATTAATATATAAATTATTTTATATTAAGTAGCATTTCTTGAACTTGCATGTTCCAGATGATTCCCATCCCATTGCATGTTTATGGTAGAGTAGAATTTACAAAAAAAAAAAAAATATATATATATATATTTAATTAGATAGGTAGATAGCATATATATATATATATACATATTTATGTATAGTACATTCATATATATACATTCACACACTCAGAGTAAGCATTATACTATTGTTTAATTCTTATTCTTTTAGAAAATACATATTAAGACTCAGAATTCTGAACGTATCAAAAGCACTATCTCATCTCTTAATATATCTCATAACATAAAATATTAACTTCTTCAATACCAAGATGATTAAGGAACAAAGGGACCAGTTGTTTTCTTGTGTGTTGACCAATTTAATGAGGAAATTGGGATTTTCCACAAGGGAATCTACAGCTCACCTTAAGTAGACAAAGCCCAAAGGACATTGGAAGTGTTGAAGCAGAAGGTGATTAAGTTTGTTCTGAAGAAAATAATTGGTCACATGGCTGTTACAATGATGTTAACAACAGGAAGTATTTTTCTAGCTTATTAGTTCACAAACATCTTCTGAACTTATTATAAAGTATATTACATATTCTATTAAGTATATTTTATAAAGTATATCATATAAAGAATATTATATAGTAAGTAATAAAAATACTAGAGATTGTATGTCATTTGGGGGCAAATATAAAGGATTCATAGGAACATATTATTCAAAGTCCTTTAGTTTCATGGGTAAATGAGTATTAAACATGAGAACCGGCCACCATTCAAAGAAAATTCTCGATAAGCTATTAGATATAATTTAAAAGTTAATTTAAAAAAAGTCAATTAGAGTAAACTTTTCAGCATATTTCAGATTTTATCATTACTTTCTTGATTTCTCTACTGTACATGTTAATTAATTTTTTAAAAGATAGCAATATATAGTCTTGATAAGATAAAATCCAAATTGTTCATCTTTATCTTAAATTCCTCCAGTCATACATAGTCATTATTATTTGTATGGGAAAAAAAGACATCTATCAAGAAATATCATCTTTTAAATTATTATCTAGATCAATGTGCTTTAAGAATTTGAGAAACAAGAAGGAAAATAATTTGAACATATGTGACATTAAAGTATTTCAATAATTTGTCTATATACTTTCTAAAAGTTCATTATCTTGAAATAAAAAGTACTTTATACAATTTCAGTGCCTATGAAATGAAATGAATTAATGGCTGAGCAGGTTATCTGTTGCTATGGTGTTGACTAGTCCCTTGAATTTCACATGGACAAGTTATAACTTCAAAATATGGTCATTTCTTTGTGGAGCAAAGAATTAATGAAATACCACCATGTGTGAATATCTTTACTAGAAGTCTTCAAAGTTGGCAGTTTTATTTGTTTACAGTTAGAATTGCATTCTGATCAAATAGTATCTCCTATGTGCTAATTTTGGGCTTATTATGGTCACCTAATTTTACCTTACTTCAGAACTAATATATAAAAGCTTAATATGTAAAAAAAAATCAGGGGAAAATGCTTTTAGTGTTTTAAGTTTGCAATCTCATTGAACTTACCTTACTGGTTTCATTACTACCAATAACACATTTTGATTTTAGTGTTTCACCATTTCATTGTGACAACTCTAAACTTCATCTAAAAGAATTCTGGATGCTGGTAGTTCAAGCTTTACTGTTTCTACCCAAACAAAGACATACACCTTGGAAAACTTTATGGAAAAAAAAAGTCAATGGGATACTCATTTGGGTGAATATAGTGTTTATATATGTTACCACTTTTAGAGTAAGTTATAAAATTAAAATTTATGTTTCCATATAATAAATAAAACTAAAATTTTAAAGCCATAAATCTGTTTAAAATTCCACAGTCTGAATATTTATACCAATATGATTAGAGAAAACGTTTCAAAATATACAGAAGAAAAGAATGATTCTCCTCTATACAATTAAAAGAGGCTGGTATAAGCCTCATGGCCCAGTGTTCCATAGACTGTAGTTTGCTTTTCTACCTGCTTAGTTCTTAAAAATTTGTATCACTATTTAAGGTAAGATAGCATGACTTACAAGAATCCTGCAAAGAACACCTGCTTAGGGTAAAACATGAGAACAGCTAAAGAGGCTTACATTTGACCTCTACTGTTTGCAATAATATCCATTTCTTTTAACAATCACTCTCATGCAGGATTGTGCTGTTAATAAAATGCAAAATCTTTACCCAGAGGAATTATTTTAAACAATAAACTCTAAACCTAAAGTTCATCTTTGTATGTATAATGCAACTATAGCATACATTTTATGATAATTAAAAATATACAAATATATAAACTTAGTGTACTTTTTAGTTGCTGAAAAACATAGCCCTAGTCAGTTGAATGGTATTTATTGTCTGAAATAGCTCATATTTCACCCATTCCTATTAATAAAGGACATCTAGTTGCAACCTGAACTCTCTTCCTGGAATGTAAAGAACCTCCTCCCCATGTTTCCCCGGCCGTGGTTTATACTTAATCTAATGTCACTAAATGACAAAAATGAAAGAACATAATATCCTTTACCAGACAAACTATCATACCTATCTAAAAAAGTCATGAATAGTAATAGAAATACATAGAGCACCAGTTAACTTCTATCATTTCATAATTCTTCATTATGAGAAATACTGTTCAGTGGTTTTCTGCACTGAATTCTTTATACATACACACTCAAAACACACTGCCAATTGACAAAAGGAACGTAGCTTCCAAAGAAAATCTCCCAAGTAGAGAAAAGCTCTCTGTTAAGCATACAAGAGGTTAAACATTGCTGAAATAAGGAGACATTTTCCCAGCCCATGCTTCCCAGTTCCATTCAATTACCAACGGCAGTAGCAACTATAATACAAGCTAATACTGTATTATTAAATCAGAGCTTCCTATTTACATCCACCTCTGACCTGAGGGGGCAGGGAGGGGATGACATTCACTAGTCAAGCAGAACAAACCGCTCCCCACTTGGAAATACACATGACCTTGGGGTGCAGAATTCTGAGAGACCGAGTTTCACAAGTTTTATTTGGATCTACTGTATAACACATCTAAATGAACCCAGCATGGTATAAATGCTCCTATCCCTACCACCTCCCCTCCAGAATAATGTGAAGAGAGCTCTGCACTTTGCAATCTAAGCTTTAGATACCATAGGCAATATTGATTAATCAGAGATTAGTCCATTCACATATTTTTAAGGTTACATTTATTTTAAACAACTTGTTGGTTGATTATTTAATGCAATTTACTAACATATTTGAGGACTTCCGGTGAATGGTTCCTGTTCCTTGAGCCATGCAAGAAGTGTTGCTCTACAAAATTTATATTTATAAAGCAAAATGTAACATGATGACATTAACTTCACACACATAAAAAAAAGCAGAGCCCTCAACTTCCTCTCTAGAATTCAGTGCCTAATCACCAATCATTATTCTTGTAATAGTAATGATAACAGTAATTAGTAAAATAATTGTTGCAATCATTGCCAACTGTCCCGTTTCAAATTATAAAAATAATCATAACTTGGTCTTAAATTTTTGTATGACAGTCTGCATTGCTCCCCCATTTGTAAAAATGTTATAATAATGTTCTTTTTCTTACCTTATTTCAACAGTTACAAAGTCTCCCAGAAAGATTCTTAAACGGCGTGTATATGTAAATCACGATAATAATAATAATTTTTTTAAAAAAGCTAAAAAGATGGTCTTAGCCTGGAAAAGATGGAAATAGTTTGGTCTAAAACTATAGAAATCCCCGAAGTCACGCCTGAAGGGGCGTCCAGGTGGCGAACGCAGGACTCTCTCCCACGTCCGATACCACACTCCTTTGTCAAGTCGATAGGGTCCAGCTGGTGAAGAGGGTCCCGCAGGGCACAGAGGGTGCGAGAGGGCGTCGCCTGGAGGAGCGGGACAGCGGGTCTTCCCGCGCCCCAGGTTCAGCACCGGCAGCGCCGTGGACAGCACCCGCTCTTCTCGCCTCCAGTTTGTCTCAGTCACTGAACCAGGCTGATTCTCGCGCCTCCTCCCCGAGCGAGGGCTGCTGCCACTCAACCCGGGAGCGCCCCGCCCCACCATCTGACGTAACGATTTTGCATCTCAGCTCCCCGGGAGGCGCGGGGCCGCCCCCTGGACTGGGCTTCTGCTGCGGTCAGCTGAGGCAGTGGAGGCGACGGAATCCAGGCTGAGGATCGGCGTGGGCATCACTGGACTTCACGATCCATTACAACCAGCCCTGAAGAAACCGAATGCTTTCGGCGCTGCTTGAGCTTTGCCTGCGCTGGGACCGCCGCTCCTGTGCACTCCGGAGACCTCAGCTAGCAGTTCCGGAAGGAGACGGGGCGGAGGGGACAGTGGAGCAGAGGACAGGCTAGGGGCCGGTGGAGAAGGACGGGGGATCAGGGGACCGAAGGAATCCGTGCAACCGGTCAGGAAAAAAAAAAAAAAAAAAAGTCCCTTTGATCTTCCTGGCCAAACTTCCCTCTTTCTCCCTGCCATTTGTTTACTGGAAAGGATGTGTTCGGTGTTCCGTTTTCTTTCCTCGGTTCAGGAAACTGCTAGAGGGAGTCACTACAGCAGAAACTTGTTCAGGAGGGGGGAAAAATGCTTTGAGCACTTGGAGAAAATGTGAAAGCTTGCAATACTTATCATTCGTAAACAATGCTGTCTTAATTTTTCTTATATGAGTTCTGCGTAGCATATATCAGACTTCATATGTGTTCCTATAAAATCTGTGGAACCCTCTCTCTCATTGACATGATTTAAATACATTGTCAAGTTAAATGGATTTGGAGATTCCAGGGTTAAAAAAATTATTTAATAATGAAAAAAGTGAGAGTTCTCAAATTCAATTTCCACTGCCAAAATCCTGAAGGTTATGCAATGTTTATTATGTCTAATATATCAATTGTTCTATGGAAGATGGGGTAGGCTGGAAGCATTTCATAGCCTTTAGCAATTCTCTCAGTGTATGTAATGCTTCTTTTCCCAGTGAGGCTCTAAGGCCCTTGACAGAAAGAGAACCGGACCGGGGATGGGGGGGTGGGGGGGGTGGGGGACCACGCCAGATTTCTGACTGCTTAACCTTGTAAATAAACACTTTTTGTGAACTGAAATGATCAATCATCCCAAAGGGTCATTATTCACATACTATCCCATGTCCCACCTACAGCCATCAGGACTTACTTTTACAAAGAAATGAGCAAAAAAAATTAAGCCTAAGTTTTCTTAAGTTGGATAAAACATTTTTCATAAAAAGATGTTTATTCAAGAAATTTCATAACATCCAACACATTGTTTTTCATCCAAATGCATACATCTATGTGTCGTCATATTCCTGAAGTCTAAAATAATTTTGTGCTGGATTCACTCCTGAGTATTTTCAGGGACTCTGATGGAATGAATTCACTTGTTTATTTTCCTATCAGGAAAAATAAATAATAAATTTGATTTTCTGCAATGTTTAAGAAATTATTTCAGGAAGCATATTTACTTTGTGGGCATATATACTCAAATACCTTCCTAATAGCTATTTAAACAGCAGCAAAATTGAGAGAAAAGAATATATTATTTTTGCTTTTTAGGGACCTTTCTTTTTTCTACTCTGTATCCAATTTATTCCCAAATTTGTCAGTTTCTTTCCCAAATATTCATGTTCCTGGCAGTATCCTTCTAACACATCTAGATCAGTATCCTTCTAACACATCTAGATCATAATGTTTGTATTCCAGGTAATCTGCAATGTTTTATTTTCCTGTGACGACTATTGATTTTATGTAAATATATAAACACACAGCATCATGCCTTCTTGCACTGCTCCCTACACACACATACTCACGTATACACACACATATTCTGAAAGCCCCTCAATTCCCAAAGTGATTTTAATAATGGCTTCTGACACCATAGTAGGACATGAAAGATGACATTTGGGAACAGAGGGTCATTCTACAATTGTAATTACAATGGAACCATTTGAATAGCTTGTTTTAAGGCTGATCAAAGCACATGTGTTTTACTTCTTTGGAAATGTCACATGACATATTTTGGTCTGCTTCATGCCAACCTGCCAAAATGTCAGAGAAGATTTAAAAGTTCACTGTGGAGATATATAGAGTACATTATAAAAAACTCTTATATAATTCCACCCAAGCCTGTGTCATGTGTTGTTTAATAGACACTATTTTTCAGTTCGTTTCAGTGATCAGATTGCTTTTGGCTATGAATTCAATTAAAAACCTGAGGGGATGAAACTGGAAAACAAACCTATGTTTCAAATGTGGAAGCAAAAAAACAGACTATTTTTCTCATTGTCTCTAAAAGAGAGAGAAAGAAAGAAGAAAAGAAACAGAAAAAAAATAGAACTATTTTGGTATGCATGCACAGAGATGTATGCATGCAGAAAAGTAATGGGAGGACTGTACTATTTTAGAGGATTCTAGCTTTTGTTCTGTTCTAATTGGCTGTGTGGCCAAGAGCAAGTTATTCTTTCATCATACCCATCACTGGTAAAATCTGGGTATTGTACTAAGTTATCTTTAAAGTCCTCTACATATCCACCATTATGGGATTCTATATTAGAATTCAAAAACTTCAGAAATTTTTATATTGGAATTCAGTATCTTAAGAACTTTCCCCTTAGGTGGGAAAAATTGACATCTGTTACTAAGACTATGAAAATAGTACCTTAGGGTAATTAGTTTCGGGGGTGTGGAAAGGGGATGAGTGACTAGGACCAAGGATGAGGCTAAGAGGTCAGAAAATAAATTTTCCCCATCCAAGATGAAACTAAGAGAGGACTGAATGGGTTTGTTAAAGTGGTCACTTATTTTTATATAAGCAATATTACAGTATACTCATATAGTCACATATAATTACTGTGTAGGATATTCAAGGCAGCTGTAGAACAACAATAAGATGCAAGGCATGCAGAAAGTGATTACATGGATTTTTAGTTGTAAATTGTCACTGGAAAGATGACTAAAATATCAGGTAAATACGCTCAAGGCAAATGTCTTAAGGGCTCAATGGCCAACATCTACTAAAGGATTTTAATTTAAGTAATTTACATGAGCATATTACAATGTGATACACAGAAATCATGAAGCTCATTGTGTTGTTGTCTTGTGAGTGTGTATTTATACTTGTATGAGAGATTTACCTTTTAATCATACTGCTTTTCAGTTCTCTATTTTTGGACTCCTGTAGTGTCATCAAATTTTACAAGCTCCTTTTCAAATTATAATTATTCTAATGTATTTGTAGTACATTAGAATTACACTCTAACGATAATAACAGTGTGTGTGTTGTTAATGTTTCTTTTTGAATCAATTATGCGAAGGTTTGTTGAGAATTAAGAACATGCTTTTTTGAAAAGCAAAGATTCACTACTTTGTGAGGTAATCATCCCTCTTAATTTTGGGGAATCATAAAAAACCAGGATAGGAAAAAAATCATAGGCACAATGACCAAACCTTCTTTAACTAAAGAGAGCAGCAAACTTACAACATAAGCGCATAGAGACCTCAAATCTTCTGCAATGTGGAATTCCATATTCCTGATACATGTTCTAAAGAGTCGATGCTGCCTTCAACAATTAGTTCTCAGGAAAAACAAGAATTTCTGAAATGTACCCTTACTTTTTGGCCTTGTAATTCAATTCCACATGCTAAATATACAGAGTTTTATAATATTATTTGACTCTTTGACACCTAAAAATATATTTCCCTTTCCTTACCTCCTCTTTTGTTTTTCTTATTTTTGTTATTTCCTTTCCTCCCCCTTCCTAACTCTTGCTCCCTTAGGGCCTTTCTCTCTCTCTCCCTATCTTTTATTTCCTTAATAAAACATTTGTTAGTGATATGTCTGCTGTGTTATAGGATACTTAAATGCAATATTGTGTTATGGAATGGAATATTGATACAACTCATTTAAATATAAATTTCTTAACTAACCTGGATTTGCGATCTTAAATGCACTTTGTGTATGGGGTGTGGGACAAGGTGTGTGCTGAAGATGATTTTCAAATGTGTTTCTTTAAAATGTAGACATAAGACTTGGGATACCTATAAGAATCAAAACCTCAATACCAATACATAAAGCTACAGACTGAAGACCACTTGAGTTACACATACACATTTTCTACCTAAGCGTTATTTCTGATCAACTACATAGTTTTCATGAGGTTTTATTAGTTTACTTTTTAAAACTCTCATTATATATTGAAAATTGAGATTATGTTAAATTTTTGGTCTCCATTCTCTACCATAGTGCAGGCATTGTGTTGGTTTTGGATAAGAGAGTTTTACATTTATCATGAGCAATATGGAAGATAGTTCTTTTCTTACTATTATTAACTGTAACACACAGGGAGATACACTAAGAAAAACTATTTTTACAAATTTTAATCATGAACTCACCAACAAAATGGTATATTTCATAAATGATTATAGATCTTTTTCAGAAATATTATGTTAAAGCTTGTATATAGCTCTTTATCCCTCAAACTCTCAGATGGATGCACTTGTGAAATTTTTA
Source organism: Stenella coeruleoalba (assembly GCF_951394435.1). Classification (NCBI taxonomy): domain Eukaryota; kingdom Metazoa; phylum Chordata; class Mammalia; order Artiodactyla; family Delphinidae; genus Stenella; species Stenella coeruleoalba. The sequence continues at coordinate 145,253,124 of NC_137149.1, read as the reverse complement.
ATTCCCACTGTGTAAATGGGCTTTACAAATTCCACAAGAACCTGGGCAATTGTATAACATGAATAAAAGTTACACGTTTAAGAAATTGGTTGACCTCAATCTGTATTGAGGTAATATTAAATAGAAAAACGATAGAACGTTTCAAGAAAGTTTGTGAAACTAAAAAGCTAAAACCTAGAGCATTTAACAGAGCAATCTATTTTGGGTTTAAAGGAATAAATTTGTTCACTGTAGTCAATAACCTAAGGCTCATTATTGCTAATAATTAACATCAATAATTTGGGGTCAAATTCAGATTCTGAATTTGAATCCAGAATTAAATACTGATGGACATTAAAAGGATCACTGTAGCCTACAAGGAAAGGTATATGCCAGGGGTGCTGAGTGTGGAAAAACCTGTAAACCTAATATTTCCCTCTTGATAAACATGGCTACTTGACTTTATAAGTTTTATCTTTTAAATTGAAGGGGAAAATGCAACTAGCTCTTTATATGAGCATATCAAGGGGAATGAACATTGACAGACAGATTTGCCAGACTCTGGTTTGTGTTATCTACACTAGTTTTCAAGCTCTCATGTACTTTTATCTTCCTAATTTAATAGCTCCTTTATAGACGTGCTTCATCTGACTTCCAAGGAGTATAACCATGAATTTCTCCCAGAGCTGTATTTTTCTTTTCTGTTTTGGTGTGGTAAAACAGAACTTTGTATATCTTAGTCTGGGAAAACAATGGGGATAAAACAATGGGAATAAAATTTCAATAAGAACTGTCATCCACCAATATGTCCATGCACAGAATTCTCAGGCTCCTAGGGATGGTGTCAAAACGTGTTGTTTTCTAAAGGTGAGTGTAAAACGAAATGATGGATTAAGAAAATATTTTTATAATAATAGTAATTGAATAAGTTAAAGATGATTTTTATATGTCCACATATCTATAAAATTTCAGATAAATTTCTTAGGAGAATGACACATAAGGATATAAGCCGAGAAGAAAATCATTTAGTCCTTGTCTTATTAAAAATATTTAGGAGTAATTGAGTAATTTTTTATAAACTAAAGGTAGAAAGAAAACAACATAGTTCTATTTTCCCAGTTTTATATAACAAATGTATCTGAGTAACATTTTTTTCTATAAGTAAACTTTAATGTTAAAAAACCTAGAAGGAGAGATCTATAATTAAAATAACTTCCACTAGTAGACCTTGAAGAACACTACTCTAATAACTATTATAGAAAATAATGGAAATTGTAGTAAAATCAGAAAAATCCAAATATGTGAGATAATACAAGCAAATGCTTTAGAACTCACCCTAATCTTCTGTGATTAAGTTAAGCTTAGAGTTATATTTACACACTATCGTGTTGGCCACATTTATTTAAATTAGAAGCAATCAATTTAAGTGGATCAGATGTATCGCTATCTTCACTGTAGTTTTAAAAATCAATTCTGGAAACGTTTCCTTTTCTTCTATCATTTTAATAATCAAAGTTTGAGGAGGTGATTTGAAATTTGGTAATCTGAAGAGTCTTTGAAATCTAAACATATTGTGCCATTTCACGAGTGTAACTGAACTATGAAAATAAAGTATAAGAACTTACTGATGCTCAAACAGATGATTTTAGTTTTTAGAGTTAGTGTTTAGGAGATCTCTTAGGGCATCTACTGGCCAATGTTAGTATTGCATATGAGAATTTGAGTACAGCAGTCTGAACCCTGGAGTTCTTTGTAACAAAACAATTATTTAAATGCATGTTGATAAAGAGAGTTATGACAGAAATGTTTAATGTTTATTGCTGGATTTAAAGTATTAAACAAATGAAAACAAATATGGTATGGGAGTTGATCTTATAAAACTTTTATAATACTATATTTACATTTCAACATTTTCAAAATTTATGTTAATTGTCTCAGAATCTGTGTCACTGTTTGAATTAGCTGCCATCAGTATTTTATTTAAACTTGTGACTTTTTTATGAGTATCAAAATAGCTGTCTTTTCAAATTTCAAAAGAGGCACACACAGTAACATATTTTACATTATAATCTTTGAGAGCAGAATGTAAAAGGATGTTGAAAATATGACTGTAAGCCTCAAGTTCAGAAAGATTGTAAAGTGTAAGGAAATATACTGCTAGAAGTGGAAATAATCTATGTATCTGGACAGATGGAAAGTTCATTTTGTCTAACATCACAGCTAGTTGCTAGACATTAGGCCCAGCAATGAGAATGGATGGGAAAGTCTAGAAACCGTGTGTATATAATATATAATACAAATATATTATGTAGTAAATAATATGTAAATTAATAACTCTATAACTAAAATTATGATATAATTAAGATAGAAAAATATTACGAGTATATATAAAGTATCACAAGTAAAAATTAGTAAAATGTCACAGGTACAAAATGATAAGTTGAACGAGAAGTAAAGAAGCATTTGGTGAAGTGAGCAATTAGTACTGATTTTTCTTGCTCTTTTTAGCCTTCACCGTGTATAAGATCCCTCCAGAGCATATGGACCAGAGCATCTGTCCCAGTTTGCTCCCAAGAATGGTGTTAGCACTGTCTCGGAGGAACTACGCTAGGGACCAAAAGAGACATATATGTTCCTTTTCTTGCAGACTCCCTCTGTTAATGTGTATTGCTGTTGTTTATTAACATTATACAGAAATTATTTGAACTTCAAAAAGCAAAAGCTGCCAGTAAAGAACTTGAAAACAATTCTGTGTAACAAATTAGGATTCCGCACTATACTTGCATTGTATTTACTACTGCTACTCACCACACCCTTCCTCCTGTGACTGTGTTTCAGTCTCACTTCATGGTCTCCGATGGTTGAGTGGGGCCACTTCTGTACAAAGAACTATGAATAGGAGTGACACATGTCGCTTCTGGGCTGAGAACATAGCAATATCCTGCAGCAGCACCCTTTTCTATCAAAGAAATGGGCAACATTTGAGATAGTGGCTGCTCCAGTTACCCTAGACTCCTGGGGGACATGAGGATCTGAGTGGCCTTTGCTGACTGTGGTGGTCAAGTTTATGTGTCACCCTGACTGGGCTAAGGAATGCTCAGATAGCTGGTCAAACATTATATCTGGGTGTGTCTGTGAGGGTGTTTCCGGGGAAGATTAACAGTTGAATTGAACCGGTAGACTGAGTAAAGAAGATGGCCTTCACCAGCGTGAATGGGCATCATACAAACCACAGAAGGCCTGAATAGAACAAAAAGGCAGAGGAAGGGCAAATTCAACCCTGAGCTGGATCATCAATTTTCTCTTGGCCTCAGACATCTGCACTCAGGGTTCTTGGGCTTTTGAACTCAAAACAGGACTTACACCATTTCCTCCCCCACCTCTGACCCCCCATTTCTCAGGTCTCTGGACTTGGACTGAATTACACCAGCAGCTTTGCTGCTTAACCAGGCCACTGAGATTTGAAGATTATTCATCTGTTATCACAGCATAAATAACTTAAACCAGTTGATAAATACCAGCAACTGAGTTGATTTTGAAATAATTGTATATGCATCAATCTCTCACAACACCTGTTACACACAGTTGATGTCTCTGGCTTCCTACACGAAAGATGTCATTGATCCCCTCAGATACAGGCTTGTTTTTTCTCTAGGTTTTGCATTTATCTGGAATTAAACAAAATGAATCTCACCCTCCTAATATCCATCCTAAAATAAGCTTAGGTTAGGCTGGCAAAAGAAGATTCTTCTGTAGTGACCTGAGTCAAGATCACTTGTCTATCGTTCGGACCTGCATACATTACTTTAGAGCTATGTGTCGGGCTTCTATTCTAGACTTTTTGTAATGGTTCACTATCTTTCAGTTAAGGATTTCCTTTCCTCTTACCCACATGTACCCAGAGTAAGAACCAAGCCACTTCCTTTCCAAGTGTCCCTTCAACATATGAAAATCAGGTTCCTACTCTGAAACAGATATGCTGGAGGTTAGAGATACAAAGATAAATAATATATAATGCTGTAAACAAAACCCAAGTAAACCATTACAATACAATGTAATAAGTACTAGAATAGGGTAATGTGCCTAGAATCAACCCAGTCCAGTATGAACCTTATGGCTGTTTCTACTAGGAACTAAATTTCTGCCTTTAGGACTCATTCAGAATCACTGACTGGTACTTTCCAAGGACACCGCTCCTTGATATAAAATATCTGGTCTCCACATTTCCAAGTATTGTTAGCCTGTATTCTCCATTTGCTTACTCCACTCACTTAGGTGAGCAACAGCTAGTTAAATGCTTATTATCCTATACTATCTACATAAAATTGATGACAAATTACTTGCTTCTTTGAGTATTGTGCTTTGCCCAAACTGCTGAATTTCAGAATTGGCCTCCTTGCTTTTTTAAAGTAGTAGTCTGGTTTTGTCAAGCCCTCTGCTTCCTTCCCCAACTCATGCTAGGCCTAAACTGTTATGATGAAAGTAACTACTTAAAAAATTTCCAAGGAATTTCACAATTGGCCACTGGAATTTCAAAAGAATTATACAAACTCCATGGAATTTAACTTCAGCAAGGTATGAATAATATCCTATGTGACAACTTTCTTCAAAAAATCAAGACTTGTATTGAAGACGAAGTAGAAGAAGAAATAAAACACCACCACCATCACCAATAACAAAAAAAAACCTTTAAGGGGTTACTTTTGTCTAGTAAATTAAATGAAAACTCCTGGTTTTGCCTTAATTCCTCTCTAACCTCCCACACAATTAAAATTGGACAGCACAGGTCTCACTGAACTTTGTGGTTTATTTATCGCTGCTACACACCTTATTCCAACCTACCATCATCTATGGCCTATGAACATCTATATTAGGTATCACCTATCATCTACGATTATCTGGTTGCCTAACTGATCTCTTTACTTACTCTCTTAACTCAAAGTGCATTTCCCAACATCAGCTATAGTTATTTTTAAAATATATATATGTCACATTATGTCCCTTCTTTGCTTAAAACTTTGCATTCCATTTTGTATTTAAAAAAACCTAAATCCCTTGCTGTTGTCCACAGGTCCTCCTATCACTAGGCACACGCATCTTCCAGGTCAGAAACTACTCCTTCACTTATCTTCCCCGAGTTTCAATCATTGTAGCATTCTTGCTCTCTTTCAACATATGAAGCTCATACCCATTTTAATGCCTTTACACTTGGTGCCTCTTTTTCCCAAATTCTGTTCCCCAGATTTCCTTACGGGTGAGTCTTTAACATTCATCCCTGTGGAATTACCTTTTTCTGCCTAGCAACCCTCTACACTACCAACTCTTAACCTTTATACAGCTACTTTTTTCATGGAATATATTAATATTTGGAGATATATTATTTATTCATTCATTCGTCAACATTATGTCTTCTCAAACTCGAATGTTAGCTCAACTTGTTCATACTTGTATTCTGTGGACTCAGATAACTGCCTTTAGTATAAGTGTTCAATACATTTACTGAACAAATGCATTCATGTATTTAGCAATGCATTCATTTGCTGTACCTTTTAACATTTTCAAAATCTACCCATCCTTCAAGAGCAGACTGAATGTTACTTCTTTCATAAACTTTATCTGATTTGCAAACTTGTGACACATCTTTTCTTTGAACCAGTGTAGAAATCTATCATGAGGCTCATTCTGACTCTATTCAAAAGTTTTCTATTTTTTTTTTAAATTCCTCTCTCTGATCACTAGATAATTATCACCTCAAAGAAAACAACTAGGCTATACACTTTCGATATCCAGAATGTAATGTGAATTTCTGACTCACAGTAAACACAATCTAGAAACATATATATTTACTTATTTATGTATTTGTTGTCTATCCCTAAAGGAGAATTTGACCTTTTTTTTTTTTTTTTTGTTTGCGGTACGCAGGCCTCTCACTGTTGTGGCCTCTCCCATTGCGGAGCACAGGCTCCGGACGCACAGGCTCAGCGCCCATGGCTCACAGGCCCAGCCGCTCCGCGGCATGTGGGATCTTCCCGGACCGGGACACGAACCCGTGTTCCCTAGCATCGGCAGGCGGACTCTCAACCACTGCACCACCAGGGAAGCCCTTGACCTCCTTTTTTTGCTCACTGCTATATCCTCATCTCCTTGATGGGAACTGGCAAGTAAGAGAAGCCCAATGAATAGCTGCTGAAAGAATGAAAAAGTCTGAACATTTTCTCACTGAATTTGACATTTCCTAAAATATTCTTTTACCTTGACAGTCAAAGTATTAGCATCACCATCATCTGGTAAATTTATTCCAAGCCTGCTATATTCCGTTATAATCATTTAAATTGTTTACATGATCAAGCAGTGTTTTAAGATTAGTAGAATTTTAATTATGCTTAATTATTTATCCAACAAATGGTTAATTTAAAATTTTATGAATAGTTAAGGAATAAAAATGATATATCAGCTTCTAGGAATAGTGTGGATAGAAAATGTGTTATCTGAGAGTAAGCAGTATATCCCTTGATTCATAAGTTTCAACTTCCTGACATGAACTTAGATGTCTTACCTTACTCTGTAAAGTATTTTACTGATTCTCAGTCTATAATTATCCTCGGTAAGTGTACGAGAGAGGGATGCAAACCAAGATAACTTAAGAATACATACTTCAAACTTTGACTAAAGTTTAGAACTTTTAAACCAAATTTACACTGACGAAATAATACTTGTTATTCTTACATGGATACATATTCAGTTCCCCTTTGCCACTGTTTTGTTCATGACACAAACACAACTTATAAGATTTCAAAAAATTAAGAAAATATAGACCCAAGTTACCAGACTGATATACAAAATATGGCTATTACATAGAAGCTGTTTATATGCCCATTTTAAACAACTAAATAGTAGTGTTTGTGTTGAGTAATCTATCAAATACTTAATCGCTAGCAACTATTAGTGAGTTTACTGTATTTGTTGATTGGTTTTACTGAGGAACAGCAAAGAAACTGGCAAAGTAGTTTTTATCAATGTGATCTTCCTTCCTGTCAGCTAAAAAATGATAATATCTTGCTTTATGAAGAAAAACAATCAACAGACACTAATTGATATATTTAAGGAATCTTTCATCTATTAACAGGAGAAAACTGGTGGCAAATAGAATAAATATTTCTGTACTATAGGATTTAAATATTATGTACAGAATACAGTTATTTTTCCTAAAAATAGAGATTAAGCTAAAGTAATTATCATAGACCCAGAAATTTAGAACACATACACTATAGTTATATGTGAAAACAATTATACTTAAGTTATCTTCAATGGTGCATATCAATTATGAATAGCAATACAATATTACCAAATTTTGTATAAAACTGTAGCCAAAAAGCATAATAATATTTATTTTACAGAATAATGCTTAAATTACTGAAAATAGTTCTATGAGGACATTTTACACTGAATAAATAAAAGTATTCTGTTAGCCAGTGAAATATAAGAAAGAAATGAAAAGTTATAAACAAAGAAATAACACATTTTAAAACGAGTCTCAAAGATTAATATGTTCTATTCGCTATGTTTACTATTGAGCATAAAATATCAAGAAAAACTAGTAAAGAAAATTTATGAAAAAACATTAATCAGATACCTTTGACTTAAGCAACAACTCACTGCACACATAATGCAATGTTTTATTTGGTTATTTATTTATTTTTACTCCAAATCAGGCCCTATTACTGGCACAGCATTTTATATACTTACTCCAGGCAAGTGACAATTTCACTCAGTTGTACAATATATGTCTCAGAATAATATTGGTTGACTTCACAGAACTGCTTCCTCAGTTTCAGGTCACAGACAACCTGCCTTATTACCTATCTTTGTGTACAATTAACAGTTCCAGTCCCCTTGTTTCATTATCATTTTAACATCTAATCAATCCTAATTAAACCGGAGCTCAGGATTCTCAACACTCTCCACCTCATCTATTACAGAAGTTCTTATTTTTTTCCTACAAATGTCATTACATTTGTCCCAACCTTAATATTTTCATGAAATACTTTGACAAAGATGGATGACTGGATACTAATTCAACTTTAACCAAGCTTCAAGTCCATTTGCAAATATGAAAGAGAAAATCTTACTTGACTTGCTTCTGAGTTACAGTTGTATCTGCCTGAAACACACACATGAATTAGATTGACCTGTATTGTCATATAAATGAAGCTAAAATAAGCAAATTTTAGATATTAGAGGAAGAGTTTGGTATGAAATGTGAAGGTGAAGTTTTATTATTTGATATGTTTATAATTTTAATAATTACAGAAATATATTTTGAGCATTTCTTTCGGTCAGGTGATATAATAGGCACTGAGGATGTGGTAGTGACAGAAGAGAAAATACACACCACATTAACAGAATAGAGGACAAAAACCATAGGGTTATCCCAATTTATGTAGAAAAAGCATTTGACAATATTAAATATCCTTGCATGATAAAAACTCACAAAAAACTAGAAATAGTAGGAAACTGCATCAATATAATAAAGACCATACACAAAAGTCATAGGTACCATCATACTTAATGGTTAAAGACTGAAAGTTTTTCTCTAAGATCAAGAATAAGGCAAGGATGCCCATTCTTGACACTTACATTGCAGATATTACTGGAAGTCCTAGCCAGAGAAATTAGTCAAGAAAAAAAATAATAAAACACCCAAATTGGAAACGAAAAAGCAAAATTATCTCTCTTCACAGATGATGTGATTTTATATATAGAAAGACCTAAATTTCAAAAAAAGTAAAATCCTATTAGAACAAATTCAACAAATTTGCAGGATACAAAGTCAATATACAAAAATAAGTTTGTTTCTATAAACAATGAATAATCTGAAAATAAATTATAAAAACAATCTCATTTACAATAACACCAAAAACAATAAAATACTTTGGAATGAACTTAACCAGGGAGGCAAAAGACTTGTCCACTGAAAACTACAAAACACTGATGAAAGAAATTAAGATAGATACAAAGAAAGAAAAAAATCCTATGCTTATGAATTAGAAGACTTAATTTTGTTAAAAATATTCATATTACCCCAAAGATCTACAGAGTCAATGTAATCCCTATCAAAATCCCAATGAAATTTTTTTGCAGAAATATAAAATTTTAAAAATCCTAAAATTTATATGAAATCTCAAGGGACCCCGAATAGCCAAAACCAACTTAAAAAAAAGAACAAAGTCGGAAGCCTCACACAACCTGATTTCAAAACATAATAGAAAGCTACAAAAACCAAAAGAGTGTTGTGTTGGCATAAAGCAGACATATAAACCAATGGAAAGAATAGAGAGCCCAGAAATAAACTCTCACACATATGGTCAAATGGCCTTCAATGGGGCTTCTAAGACCACACATGGGAAAAGGACAGTCTCTTCAACAAATGGTGTTCGGAAAAGAAGAGAACTGAATATCCACATGTAAAAGAGTTAAGTTGGAACTTTACTTTACACCACATACAAAAATTAACTCAAAATGGATTAAAGACCTAAATGTAAGACTGTAAATGCTCCTAGAAGGAAGTACAAAGGGAAAACTTCGTGATGTTGGACTTAGCAAAGTTTTCTTTTAATATGATGGCAAAAGCACAGGCAACAAATCAAAATAGACAAATAGGAATACATCAAGTTTTAAAACTTATGCACAGCAAAGGAAACAATCAACTGAATGAAAAAGAAACATGCAAAGGGAGAGAATATTTGAAAATCATATATCTGATAAGGAGTTAATATCCAGAATGTACAAATAAATCCCAAAACAAAAAAAGGAAACAACTTGATTCAAAAATGGACAAAAGACTTGAATAGATATTTCTAAAAGGAAAATATACAAATGACCAAGAAGCATAATAAAAGATGCTCAACATCACTAACCTTTAGAGAAATGCAAATAAAAACTGCAATGAGATATCACCTCGTAGCTATAAGAGAGTCATTATCAAACAAAACAAAACAAAATAGACCAAGCCCACAGAAAACAAGCGTGTTGAAGATGTGCAGAAATAAACTCTTGTTGGAAACCTTGTGCGTTGTTGGTAGGAATGTAAAATGGTGCAGCTGCTATGGAAAAAAGAATTGAGTGTCTTGACAAATTAAATATGTAATCACAACATTATCCAGCAATTCCACTTTCAGGTACATACCCATAGTAATTGAAAGCAAGATCTTGAAGAGATATTTGACATCCATGTTCATTGCAGCATTATTCACAATAGTGAAGAGGTAGAAGCAACCCAGATGTCTAGCAATGAATGGATGGATAAATAAATTGTGGTCTATACACCAATGGGATTGTTTTCAGCATTTAAAAAGAAGGAAATCCTGCCACATGCTGCAACATGGATGAACCTTAAGGACATTTTGCTAAGTGAAAGAAGCTAGTCACAGAAGGACAAATATTGTATGATTCCACTTATACAAGATATCTAAAGTCGTCAAACTCATAGAAACACAATGTAAAATGGTGGTTGCCAGAGGCTGGAATGAGGGTTAAATGAGGAGTTGTTCAATGGGTTTAGAGTTTCAGTGCTTCCAGTGAAAATGCACAACTACGCGAATATAGTTAACGCTACTCAACTGTAGATTTAAAAATGCTTAAGATGGTGATTTTTTTGTCACGTATTTTTAAACGCAGTTTAAGAGTTTATTCTCAAATTTATCCTTATCTTAGAGGAGAAAACTATTATTTTAAAGTATAGTATCTAGAAAGGGTTAACATTATAGTTCACATCTAATTCTTTCTTCCTCCAGCAACTACAATTTTTCCATCCATCATACTGATAGTTACATGCTGTGTCTCTCAGGCACAAGCCCAGGCTTATAGACTGGATCAGTGCAATATTTTTGTTGCTTTGTTTTTTTTGTTTTATTTCCATGGGTGGGGATAGGGGCAGGGTAGCTTGCAATTGATGTGACTCCAGAGGTTTATAGGTTCTCCTACTGTATTGGAGACTTTCCAGAGCCTGTTTCTAGATAGTAAAGATATGCTTACTAGTAATTGATCACCAGCATATACATTTGAGGATCACAAGTAATTTTTACCCACATGAATGGAGGAGGCTGATGTCATTGGTGTATTCTCTGCCCTGGTGAAGACTGGTTTCTAAACAGAATCTAGTAGATACAAGACACCAATGGACCTGTATATGAAGACTTAAGGACAACAGAGGCAGTGAAGGAGAGGACATAGGTGACTGCAGAAGGTATCCACAAAGATCCAGATTTATTGCCTAGTTTTTAGTAATCTCTATGATTACTGAATCTTGCTTAAATGAATAAATTCTCTCTCATCTATTGTGCTCCCTTCCGTGGCATAGAATCCAGCCAACCTTGATTATAAAATTAGGAAAATCCCTGATTTGAATTATTGGGAAATAAAAAGTCATGCTTCCCAGGTTTAGCATCATTTTCCTCACCTTACACTCAATTCATTGCCTCCCCTGAAATTTATTCTTTGCATTGAATTTTTCTCAAGCTAATGTACACATTCCCTTAATCTATAATTTTCCTATTTTCATTTTTTTATTCATAACTTTAAAGTTATGTTTTTATTTTGCTGTCGGATTGTAGTTTTCTCTGTCTCTCCTGATTCAAGCATCACTTCCCTGAACTCCTGACCCTCATTTCATCATCCCTCTGCCTCTTCTGCAGCCTTGTTATCCGGAGTATTTCCCCCGCTTTCACACATGCTCACTTACCTCCTTCCCAGAAGCACGGCATTTAAACAAACATGCAGAGGAAATGGCAGAACAATTGCTGGCATGCTCCAAGAATTAGGACATTTTTTACAATTACTAGAAATATTTAGTCTGCATATAACCTTCCTTTTGTCCTGACTCCAGATACAGATGAATAACATCAAGAACCTTGGCAAAACAGAACCTAAGGCTAACTACTCTTTTTTCTCTTTTTTCTTTTTCTTTTCCCAAATATACATTGATAATGCAACACTTATTTTTAAGATATGGGTTATCTTGGAAGAATATATATAATATAATATAATATGTCATTCATACATATAATTCCCAAGAAACCTTATTACTAAAAAAATGGAAAAAAGTATCTAAACATCTAGTGGACCAGTTTCTTTAGGTTAATTTTCTTTTACATTAGAATGATGCTATTTTCATCTCTACCCCATATGCATTTCCCTCAGTGTCACCATCACTCCCGCTCTGTGATTAACTGATCCTGTTTTTAATTCAACTGGAACAACTTCTCATCATTTAAGAAGTATTGGGACTTCCCAATACTTCCCAATACTGGACCACTGGTGGTCCAGTGGTTAAGACTCCTCGTTTCCACTGCAGAGGGTGAGGGTTCCGTCCTTGGTCAGGGAACTAAGATCCCAAATACCTTGCAGTACTGCCAAAAGTTAAAAAGAGAAAAAAAAAATTAAGTATTATGTTCGCTCCTAAATCTTGGCATTGCCACCCTTTCATGTTTGTTCCACTACTAGTAGTGCTGGTAGTACGTGTAGTCCAAGTACTCTACTATACAAAAGTAAGCAGTTATTTAATATTTGCTAATTAATCAATTCTTTGTTTAGTGTCTTGCACAATGTTGATTGTGTGGGAACATGATAGACACCATAACAACTTTTTTTTTTTTTTTGCGGTACGCAGGCCTCTCACTGTTGTGGCCTCTCCCGTTGCGGAGCACAGGCTCCGGACACACAGGTTCAGCGGCCATGGCTCACGGGCCTAGCCGCTCCGCGGCATGTGGGATCTTCCTGGACCGGGACACGAACCCTCATCCCCTGCATCGGCAGGCGGACTCTCAACCACTGCGCCACCAGGGAAGCCCCACCATAACAACTTTTTAAATTTATTGTTTGTGCTGAGGTATGGGGACTTGCTGTTCAGGATAATATAGATAAAGAGAGAAGAAAAATCAATTGTGAAAATATTGGAGCACATGAGTTTCTATGTTAATAGTTTGTAAAATCAACTGTACTTGTAAGAGTGACCTACATAGCTAGGAATTCTGCAAACAAATATAAATTAGCATCTTAGTACTTGAAATGTAATAATTTACAGGAAAACATTTTCAGATAACCCATAATAAATGAAGCAGCTTTCTCAAAAAAAAAGTTTCCAGGCAAAGAACACAATCAGAATATCTTCCACATTTTAGGGCATCACTTTCCCAGTCATGCTCTATCCAAACCTTATAATCACTGTTAACTCCTCACTCTTTCTTATATTAAGCACGAAGTTCTATTTAGTTTATACCTGTAACATTGTTTCATTCAGCTTGTAATATATATTCTCTCTTCCTTTCCCTTGATTTTTCAGTACATTTCCTGAGATGATTGAACACCCACCTGGTTTCTCTGCTTCATGTCTTTCCTATCTTCATTCCTTTCTACACATTTCCTTCAAATTAATCTTTGTAAAGCATTTCCCACATCATGTCAGTATCCCACTGAAAGGCCTGCCATTGTTCCCCATTGCTACAGTGACCAGATAACTTGTCATCCAAACTGGAAGATTTTTGAGAGTAAAAGAGGCATGATGAAAAATCAGCCTCAGGCTACAGCTGTAAACCAGGATTGTCCTGGCTGGATGGAGAAGTATGGGAATTCTACTCACTGAAACAAGGTACCCATGATCCTCCCCAAACTATTTGTCTATTCACAAGTTGTCAACCTCTTAAGACAAACTAAATTACTTTATATCTTGACTACTCATCTCAGTTTTACTCACCTCAGTAAAATGTGCTCTCAGTTTTTGTGACAATAAAATAAAATAGTACAAGAATACATGGACTATATCAAGTACTCAAGTAATGTTATTTTCTGTCTTTTCCAATAAATTTCCTTAAATAATACAGAATATCTACTCTCAACAGAGAACACTAGCAATGAATGCCATGTAGGTAGTTTTACTCCTGTTGACAACATTAAAGAATAATTAATTAGAATTCTGTTTTAAATTGTTTGGATAAGTCTCTGTAGAAATTGTCATCATTTACTCTTACACTTTAACTATGGATAATTTAAACTGGAATCAAGAAAATGATTATTTTGGTTAGGTGTATATATAATTTGTTGAGGTATACATTGTTGTCCTTATAACTTTGGGATAGGCACACACATAATACTATTTTCAACAGCCTAGTGTTTATAAAATTAAAATGTAAATTTTTATTAAAATTAAGTTATATCATCATGTTTTTCTTAAGAATTTACAATTTGGCTGTTGAAGACTTACGTTGTAATTAAGTATGGCATTTGATGTCTCCTTCATCAAACAATTACAAACATGTTAATTTATATTTTGATTAGGAAGAAAAAAATACACCGCTACAGGAATATCTCTGGCATGTGTCAGAAGGATATTCTATTACTTATCCTATAATAAATTCATTATTTCATTAATAGATTTATTGAAGTCTCCAATGAAATATGTTTGATCTAATTTCAGTTATATTATCACTGTGCTGTGAATCTGGTTTATATTCAGACATCATTCTCCACAGCTTAAAATCAAGTTAGTAAAAATCTGTTTCCTGTATTTCAATTTATCAAGTTAAATTTGGCCTTTTTTCATCTTTCCTTGTTTCCTTAGATAATTGATAGAGCAGAATAAAACTGACTTATAGTATCTTATTTTTCTCTTTTTAATTTTTGTCTCAATATGTCCTTATTGGTGGAGCGTTAATTCACAATGATCTTACAGTTCTATATCTTTGTAGATAAAAGGTAAATGTATTTTGTTATTTTGTTTATTATTTCAATTATATTTTATGTTTATGATTAGTAAATTGTACAGTAATATTTTAATTTTGTAAGATTTACCATTATTCATCTCATGATGGATATTCTCCCTCAAATATTCATACAAAATTATAAATAGGTATATTTCATATGTGTTATTTATAAACTGTACCAGCCATTAGAAGCCACTCAAAAATGTACTTTGCTTCACTAGAGTAACATATAATCTACCATAAATTCCTTGCAAAATCTCTGATACTGTATTATGTAGATAATTTTTTTATATTACTCTTTCAGAGATTGAAGTTTTAATATACTGGAATGCTCTTAACAATGTACATTTGAGCCATTTGAACACTATATCCAATCTGTTTTAAATGCTATTTATTTGTTTAGAACTTTCTCTTTTTTTTTTTTTTTGCTGTACGCGGGCCTCTCACTGTTGTGGCCTCTCCCATTGCAGAGCACAGGCTCCGGACGCGCAGGCTCAGCGGCCATGGCTCATGAGCCCAGCCGCTCCGCGGCATGTGGGATCTTCCCGGACCAGGGCACGAACCCGTGTCCCCTGCATCGGCAGGCGGACTCTCAACCACTGCACCACCAGGGAAGCCCGCTTTACGTGTGTTTGATACAGGTTCCCTGATAGAAATGCCATCCTTCCCATTCTCCACAGCATAACTCAGTTATTAATCCTGGACAAATGTTCTTCACTCTTTTAGGTGGAATGATTTGCTTGTATCTGTGTTTCTTTGGAAACATTTATAATCATTTACTAAAACAATTAAAAATATTTACTTGTTCATGTATTTCACTGTTGAACTGTAATTTTCTCTAGGAAATATTTCATTCCTAGTGAAGCCGCTGGGTGGCTTTTGGGGAGGCTCTGAGGCACGCCAGTTCTCTACGTCTCAGTGCAGAAAGAATTCAGTGCAGAAGACACGATGATAGATAAGAAGTGACTCACCAGCACAGGACTCCGTGAGGCTTACAAGTGGGCAGGCGAGAAGGCGCCGTACCAAGAACTTAGTGGGCGACAGTTTTATAATCAAAGGAAAAGTGGGGAGAGGGAAAAACCACCTTCTCCCTCATCCTTGAGTAGACATCACGCTTCCATCATCACTTCCTCCTCCATGTCAGGCGGGGGAATTTTCTTGTCCCTACATGGTCAAACCAGGACTGTCGTGGTGCTATGGAAATATTATTTCAGGTCTCAGTACAATGAGGGTCTTTAAGTTAGAAGTGTCACCTTCCCATAATTATTGTTTTCTATGTGTACAGAGCAAATGTCATAGGGGTCATTAACCTACTGAGCTCACGGGGCAGGATGCGGGTTTCATGCTGCCTTGTTTTATTGTTTTGGGGCAGGTTTCATGCTACTGTTGTATGGTTTTTTTGCTAAGCAAGCCTGCTTGGCTTTGTGGTTATGCAAACCACTTTCTTGAGTGATCATTAACTTACAGGGGTCTCCCATATTTTTCCTTTACTTACAATCCCCTAGTGAGATTAACTACTTAATTACCTACTTTGTCCCTTTACTCTGTCCCTGTCACTAGCACTTAGCTAACTATCTGGCACAAAATACTATCCAATAAAGTTTATTAAATCACTTAATGAGTGGCATTCTCCATGTGTTTCATATGCATTGTGTAGGCTGATCATATATATAGCTACTTAGCACTTTGAAATAAATACTCATGTATAATTTAAGAACATATTCTAGAAGATTAAAGGTAATTGTATAAAATAGTATAATATTCTATAATTTAACATTTGTTAAGTATTATTTACATTTTAACATTAAATTTAATCTTTAGATCATTAACTATATCCATCTCATTAACATTAATGAATTTTTTAAAGTCTTGAATATTTTTCTCAGTTTTAACTTGAAATGACATATGGTTGCATAAATAATATTGAACTTCTTATTGGAATTGTCTAGGGAAGCAAAAAGCTTTCTAATCTAAATAAGATACATTAACATCTAACTGTAAACAGATGTTAAGAGAAGCCACAGAAAGATAATTACACTTTGTTACTAATTTAACAATCTTTCCTGCTCTAATTAAAGGAGGAAATAAATGATCCCATGAGGGAATGACTCATAGCATTAATAGTGCAAATGCCTAATTTAAATTATTTAGCTATATGCTTTATTCCGTATCACATTAAAGGATTGTCACAAGTTTAGACATACTCTAAATATGCTTAGGAAAATCACACACAAAAGGTAAATATGGTGTACTGTTGATATTAAGGGGGGGAAAAAACGAGATGCGTAAATTATATGAAAAATTTAAGCTATCTCCTGTTCCTAATCTAACTAACGATGAGAAAAAGAATGAAACAAATAGAACAGGAACACAATTTGTCAAATGTTTCATCAACAAGACTAGAAAGTGATACAGGGACATTCTTGACATAATCAACCAAATGTCAGCTATGGGAGGAGCATGGCAAGTCTCGCTGCTGCAATGTACAATTGATTTTCAGGACTCTGCAGGGAATTGCTCTGCACAAGGGGAATACAAATTAGATCTCTCCACAGTTCAGACATGTACAAGCCCATGTCTCGGTGAATTTGAAAATATCTTTGAGCTTGTTATTTCATTCTTTGCTATACTGTGTAGCAAAGCAGGGAAACATTCCCAGCACCTGGAGCAGGTAAACAAAATGATAACTGTGAGTGATGCTTAGAGAGTAAATTAGAATGATGAGAGAGACACTGGTAAACAGTGCATAATGGGAATAAGAATCACCAGGATTCCAGGAAAACAAACAGTAACTGGAAGAAAATGCGGAACTCTAATGTGACTTTACTGTTTACAGATCCAGTTGTTTTCCCTCTAGCCTAAAAGTTAGACGTGTGAGGGAGAGACCAATAAAAAAATAATCGGCGCTCTCCTGAGCTGTTCCTTTCACTTGTGTACACCACAGAGACAAGTATTAGAGAAAGTATGCCATGAGGTCATTCTCTTGGTGCATTAAAGACAGTAGTAGGGTCCTATTGATAGCTCTGACAAAACCTATAATTGAAAGCAATTAGGACTGTTGGAAAAGGTGTGGTGATCCAGAGAGGGAGCCAGAGTTCATGAATGCCACCACATCCTGCACATACCTGGGAAGTTTTGTTTTCTCAGTGTTGTTAATGATATTAGAGAAACTGAGGAAAGCTTTTTGTTAAAATTTTAAATGGTTTTGACTCATATATGCACATTTCCTCTATGTATGATTTAGGATAGTAGCAGAAGATTTGAACACTAATTCCATGATTAACTGGCCCTGGATCCACCTAACTTTGTGGAACTCAATGTCTTCATTGATAAAACAAAGATGCTAAACTCCCGCCTCATACCTGCATTAGCTTAGGTGAAGTGGCATTTGTAAAGGACAGTATCCTGCCTGTCTTATTGTTATCACTCAAAAAATATTAGAACCCTTTATGGCTTCACCTAAACCCTAAGGCTGTACAGCACCATCCTGTAGATGATGGATCCTTCCAACATTCAGAAGCTGTTTAAAATGTATGTGTTACACTTTGTTAAATTCAAAGATCATTACATAATCCAGTAGATTAAAAAAGGAAAAAAAAAACTATTAATTTAAGAAAGAAGAATACTGTAAGTACAGACAAGAAACATTGAGACCAGCAGTAAAGCCACCAGGCCTGGAAGAAGAAAGTTTCACAGTTGTGTTAGTACAACTGATGATAATTAATGTTGTGACTGTTATTGTTATCTTAGTAATAATGATTTTAATTTAGAGGAGATATTTGTATTTATTAATGACAAGGGAAGATACGCAACTCTTCTGAACCAAGGATAAGAAAGGGATATTTCTCTCTACGTATTTCAAGATGCAGGCATGATGGGACCCAATGGTTAGCTATGCATTGATTCTGAAGAGGTAGGTCACTTATTCAGAACTCATTTATTTTTTAATATTTTATTAATTTCCAAAAGTAGTATAACATTAACCAAAACTTATTGTAAAATATTAAGAATTATATATGTTGCACATTTTCAATTGTTTTGATTTTTAATGGCTCCATAATTATTATGGAGTGCTATTATTGGAAATTCAGGTTACTATCTCTTTTAATTATAAAAGTTTACATAGTATATAGAAAATAATATAGTACATTGATAGTATTAACTATATCAAGCAGGGACTACCCAATCTTCATCATTATAATTTCCTAAACTGTATTTTATTAATATATTGCTGTTTGTGCTTTCTGTCCTGTTTTCTAGACTAAGCTCATAAAGTCTTCCTGTTTTTTGATGCATTTTTATAAAAACGTGAATTTAGTTGTGTTCATTATAATTTTCCTTATTTTACGTGCTTATTTCTGATTTTGTCTTTGTCACATCATATTTTCCATTGGGTTGTTTTTCTATTCCATTTGCAGTATTATAGCTGTCCACTATGTTTATTTAAGTTTCCTTTTGAAGATCATTTGTAACTGAAATTTCTTATGAATTCTCACTTGTCTAAGTCTCATATGTGGCCATATCACATTATCATTTATATTATTTTCTAAGTTTTCCATTTTTGTGCTTTTAATTTCTTCTTTGATTTACATGTTATATAAAATAATATTTTGTTTTAATTTTTTTACTAATTTCTATTTTTTGACACAAAGATTTAAACTTTTGATTTCTCAACACTCTTTTTTTTACAATTTATTTTTAGAGATAAATCATGAAATTGTAAATGTGTTCTACTTTAACTTTTGTTATATATTGTGTATATTGAATTTACCATATTCATTTCAATTTTCAGTTTATTCAATTTTACCTATGAAATTTGGTTAAAGAATAATTTCCTTTCCATAAAATTTGAATTTTAAATAGTTTTATTCTGTGATTATTTATAATTTTATTGGTATCCCTTATATTCTGCGAGCTTTTTGATGTTAGGGACTATGTTAATTTCTTTTTTTTTTTTTTTTTTTGCTTTTTTGCTGTACGCAGGCCTCTCACTGTTGTGGCCTCTCCCGTTGCAGAGCACAGGCTCCGGATGCACAGGCTCAGCGGCCATGGCTCACAGGCCTAGCCGCTCCGCAGCACGTGGGATCTTCCCAGACCAGGGCACGAACCCGTGTCCCCTGCATCGGCAGGCAGACTCTCAATCACTGCGCCATCAGGGAAGCCCAATGTTAATTTCTTATTCTAAACATAAATTCTCATTAATGTATGCTGAATAACTAAATGAATATGAATTTTAAGCTTTAAATTACAGGAATACATTTGCTTTAAATTTTTTTAAATTAAAAGAAAATAAGAGAAATTTTAGAAAATAATGTCAATATAAACACTACATAACAGCTTATAAAACACATGTAACAAGTAAGAAATTCCCAAAGGCACTTTGTTATTTTTTGTTTAAAGAGGAAGCACTAAGTAAATAAAGCAGTCAACCCAAAAACATGGAAATTGAATGAAAACTAAAAATTAAAAAAGAAGGAACATATGATAAATAGAATTGTTTATCTTTTTATTTTCCTTTTCTATAAATTTGACTAATAATATCTTTACTTTTAGTCTGTCTATATATTCACCTTTAGGTGGCTCTTAGATGAGATATTAAGATGTATATTTGTTTTATATCTTTATTAAATCTAAAGTTTTGTCTACCCCAAATCTCCTCATAGTTCCAAAGATGTACAGTCCTTGAGAGGAAATATTGGAAATTTTAAGTGAGACCCTTCATGTGCAGTAAGTGATTCACTTATACCTCCTCAATAATGAGCATGGAAATATAATACCCAGTTTATATTAGAACCTAGAGTAGCATGCTGCCCTTCTCCCTTCAGCCCAACTGTACCCTTATGTGAATTTCAACTTTCTCCTTAAATAAGGTGAAGGGGATTGGGACATGCAGCACTCTTCCTCAGCTCCCTTTATCTCACATAATATTATGATGCCATGTTGCATTCACCACAGTGCCGTGAATCTTGAGTTTTCTTTGTAAGAAATTATGGATTGTTTGTGTCTGTGTGTGTGTGTGTGGATTTGTGTATATGAAAAGTATTTCATTTGTGTCAGTTTTGAGTATAGTTGTTTTTCTAACATTCTATTCATTGCATATATATTACTCATATTTATCCCACAGTGATGTTTATAGAACTATTTTATTAACATTATAGTAACTGTAGGTTCTATAGTAGTGTTATCTTTCTAAATACTAGTATCATTTATGTACTAGTTTAAGTATATCTTCTCTACCCATTTCTTGACTTGCTTCTATAGATATATCAACCTTAGTTTCAAAAACCACCTTTTGATTTAACAATTCTCTGTAGTGTGTTTCTTCTATTAATTTCTTCTATTGATTCTATTATTTTATTCTTTCCACACTTTTACTTTAATTTGCTATTTATTTTTCTAAATTCTAAGAATACTTGGTTCATTGATTTTCTGTCTTGTTTTCTATTATACGCTTTAAAGAGATTATCGTTGCATTAAGATTATCTAGCTGCATCAGCAGAGATTTGACATGAAATATTTTTTAACACTGTTTCAAAGTGTTATTTAATACCCGTTGTGATTTGTTCTTTGACCCATAAATTATATAGGAGTGTATTGCTTAATTTCCAAGCACTGAATATTTTCTAGGTTTTTTTTTTGTTTGTTTCTGGTTTCTAGTTTACTTCTACTGCAAAGACACACTCTGTATGCTTTGTATCCTTTGAAATTGGTTGAGAAAATAAACTTTAGAAAACAAAATTCAGCGGAAACAGTAAGCTTGAATCTTGACTTCTCAACAGAAGAAAACAAAGTATAGCACTTTTAAAATGCTGAAAGAAAATAAGCTCTTATCCCAGAACTCTAGTTTCAGTGCAAATATCCTTCAGAAAAATGAAAACTGAAAAAAATTGTAAATGATAAGCCCACACTAAAGTAAATTCTAGAGAGAGTACTGCAGATAAAAGCATCAGTACCTTTCAGAGTGCCTGATTCATTGAAAGTTGCATGTTTTCCAAAAGTTTTTGCTGTACCTATGTCTGGCATTTGTTTAATGGGTAATAAGGCCCTACATGTCTTACGTTTATGCTTTATTCTTTTGCAAACTATTGGAAACAGATTGACGAGATGGTGCTTATCAATCAGCTTGCCTCTGAATGATATTGCTGCGTAGAACCTCCATGATGCCATTGTTTAATAGCTTTGGCAATCATATTTCTTTCCCCTAAACTTAATTTTTTCATAAGATAATAATAAGTTTTATGTAAGGAATATAATCGCTGGGTTCATGTTTCTTTTTGCAATTATCAGTGACTTCATGTTTTCTCTTTTTTTAATGTAGAATGTTTCAGTGGTTCATACTTAATACACTATTCTCTGCATTATTTTATTCTTTCTTTTTCAAAAACTATGTTAAATGTTTCAGTGGTACCTGTTTAATACTCTTTTCTCTGGCATTTTTAATGGTCTCTTTCTTTTCTTTTGCAGATCCCAAGTGAATGGATCACAGGGAGGATGATGTTGGAGATTTGTTCATATTGCTCACTTAATGATAGAGTGAAGAAACTCTAGATTTAATAGTTACATAGTGGATGCATCAATCCTGGGCTATAACTGGAAAATGATGAGACCGAGACACCAAAGAAAGACTATTTCCTTTGTGTTTTTATGCCCAAGACTTTTGTCTGTTTCACAGGTAAAGGCAATTTGTTCTGCAAAAATTTTTGATTGTTTTGAACATAAATAAACTAACCCCATTTCCTACTTCTTGTTGCTTATATCAGTTAGACTTTGTTCCAAGAATCAAAACCATTCTAGTTATTTTAAACAGGAAGACCTTTAATCCACAAATCTCACAAAATAATTGGAAAGGCCAAATAAGTGAGCATCAGGCCATTGCTGAACCTGCTGGTCTAGGGATAAGAAAGCCAGGATGAAGAGGCTGTCTTGAATCTGCAATTGCCTTACGTATCCAGGAAGATATTGACTGAAGTAAGGAGACACGCGTGTCCTCATAGACTTTTCTTGCTAGATAAAAGAGCAAAACACCACTAAGTTGGCCTTGGCTTCCTTTCTGCCTTATAAACCTTTTAAGTTCATAAAATTAGTAAAGTCTAATTTTTATCTAGGACGTGTAGAAGAGATTCTGGGAAATGCAGTTTTCAGATATAGAGTAAGGCACACAGGAGGAGCAAATGGATATTGAGAATTAAGCAAACATATCTAACATGATAAAAATGTCTCACTTTTAATGAGTACTTTCCTTTTAAAGTGTTGTTAGGGTTTTTTTTTTTTTTTTTTTTCTCCATTTTGGAGGATAACAGCTTACTTGAGGGTGATGATTTCTCAATTTTGTTAATCACCAGTAAGGTCACTTACCAAAATCTTGCCTTGGATATGCACTGGAATTTGGTCTAAATGCCTGGTACATTTTTATTATATCCTGGTTGCAATATATAATTAATTTTTTTCTGAAAATCCAATGAGTATTTTTATGAACAATAAAGAAAGGTTTTATGTGATTTACTGTCTTACTTTACTCATTTCCTTATAACCCATAACCCATCTTGCTGGTTTTCAAGCAATTAGTTGGATGACTTTATGGATTTTATAGCTAAGGACATAGAAAGACAGAGTACGTCATTTAGAGGACAGGTTGGCCCATTTTGCTTGATAATGATGTGAAACACTCCTAAGAACGTCCACTGCTAACTGGGCTCTATGACTTTTCCAGATAGTTAGAAAATCTTTCTTCATTTCAGCCTTTCAAGGATTCATTTTGATCTAGGTAGGAAGCTTTATGAACTAAAGGTGATAGATTTTGGGATTACTGGGCCCCACTAAGGAAAAGTGGCATAGGGTCAGGCTAAAATTCCCCATAGTATAACTTCACCTGAGCCTTTCATCACAGTTCTATACTTGATCCATCTCCATGAATTCTGAGAAGGGGACTGGGATAAGGGGCTAGCTTTCAATTGACTTTCCTAATTTATAAATGGCTCACGATCATACATTGTTTAATAAT
The DNA here is from genome assembly GCF_951394435.1 of Stenella coeruleoalba. Lineage (NCBI taxonomy): Eukaryota > Metazoa > Chordata > Mammalia > Artiodactyla > Delphinidae > Stenella > Stenella coeruleoalba. The sequence continues at coordinate 145,229,388 of NC_137149.1, read as the reverse complement.
ATTGTGTTAGCATATTTCCCACATGAGCAGTTTTATAATAATATTAGAAAGGAAATAAAAGAAGAAATAATACTCTTCCCCCAACTTATAATGTACCAGAATATGCAAGGAATATTATTTGGAACACTTCATTTTACTTGCTGTATTCCTTTTACATATTCCTTATCACGTTAGGTTTCTTTTTTGGCTTTCTATCCTACACTAATGATAAATGACAGGAGAAGGTAGTAATGGAAATCTGGCCATGACTGTGAATGCACACATCAACCTGGACAAAAGTAATGTGAAGTGACTGAATTAGGGTTGTAATGAGGATGCTATAATTTAATACTATTTCCTAGCCTTGTTAAAAGATACAGATCTTGTACCATATTTAGCTTATTATAACTTTTGTCATAAAAATGATTCACTGAATAGTAGTGCCTAAAACATGCCCTGTTTTTGAATTATACATATATTGCGTGCTGTCCTGTCTTCAAGTTTAAAATAAAATACCTGGTTGATCTGCAAATAATTCTATATAATTTAAGTAATTGAGAATAGATTTCCTGGGCACAAAATTCCAACTTATATATTTGCTTTAAGAAATCTTCACGCTTTTAAAAAATTAAATTTGATTGAAATGACTTGAAGTGTAGTTTTCCACCTACTTTTCTAAATCTATTTTAAAATACGTGCTGCAAGATACCTGTAATTTCTCAGAAGTTGAATATATTCTGTATTATTATATTTTTTGTATTTTGCCATTTTTATGTTTAACAGAGGATGTCTTGTGATTTTTGATATTTGGAAAGATGAGAGAGAAGACCTTCTGGAACAAATATCTCAAATTATAGGCAAAGTTTTACAGATGGTGAACCTTCTCCCTGTAGGATACTAGTTGCTATGGTGATGAAAGTTGCTAAATCCTTTAAAGTTTGTAAATTAGAACTATAGTATGAGGTTATTTTCTAATTTATATAAAAATCATTAAGAAGATATACCTTAAAGTAAAGCTAAGGAAATTAGATAGCTTCTGCTACCTACGGAGGAAGAGTCCCAATATAAACATATATATTAGACAAGCAATAATCGGGTGCTAGTAAAGTGTCATATTAAAACATATTATGAATTATTAATAAAGCAGAAGATACAAGAATCAATAAATGTATGTTGGTCCAACCACCTTTCTACCCAATGTAGTCTTCAAATGAGTGGGAATAAATAGTGGAAAAGCAAACGAAGCAGTGGTTTATAAGCTGAGGCTCCAGAGCCAACCTTTAATACCAAACTATAAAAATATCTGAGTCGTGAGTATGGTTCAGTAGGTTCTCTTTCTTGAAATCATAATTGCCACAATGAAGAATAAATCACTTCAAGCAATATAATTGAACACTTCAGTGGCATGAAAAGGTATATTCACCAATAGTCAGCAAGAAAATAAAAGAAAAAAAATCAAGCAACAAAAATAATATCTGTCCTTGATGCCTACCACAGAATGGGCTGATACTGTATGCTCTAGACCAGTGCTCAGATCGTAGCCTAAGTCCTTTGTCTTGATGCTAAAGAGTAAGAATAAAACATTTATTCACAGAGAAATCACCCTAAATGAGTAGCCGTGATCCTTTATGATTTTCATCATAAAAAAGCAGGAGAGTTAATGGAACCAGTCTCCTAAGCAATGACAGTCTAGCCTTGTTAAAACTTTTCATACTCAGACAATAGAATGTCCTTCAAAATTATGATCCATTCATAATAACCCCTCTTTTTTATGGATAGAGGAATGATATGGCAAGAGACACATAGATCTATTTTCCCTAAGCTCAATTATCTAGCACTCACTTTCTGTTAGCTAAACAGTCAGATATACTAAGTCCTCTAAATGTGTTGAGAAAAACAGACAGATTTCTAATTGTACAAGAAGGCATATTGCGGTGAAGGCTGCAGCAGAAATGGAATGGCAACAATGCTGGTGTTTCCATTCCAATTCAGAATTGTTGTGTTCCTTGTTCTGTGGATGCATACTAATATTTCAAGAGTTGTGTCAGCTGAAGGTAATAACAACAACCTTAAGATCAAAATTGTGTTTTCATTTGATGATACACTTCCAGCAGTTTAACACCTAGAAAATTTTATTTGGACAGCACTCTGTTGTCAGAAATCTGAAGTACTTTATTTTCTCCTTGTCAAAATCTGATTGCCCACTCCAGCATTCATCTCCGAAGCCCATATATTTAGTAACCTTGACCAATTTTAAGCTTGTTGCATACATCACTCACTGAGGGTGGAATCAAGAAGATGAATGGTAGGTAAGAACCCACTGAAGCTGATAGGAATCATTTATCTTATGAGCATGATCGCATAATCACATCCTGATAGGGCATATCAGATTCTAGAAGATGACTTTAAGGACAAAGTTCAGGAAGATTGACACTTTCTAAACTCAAGGACCCTCTCAAACTTGTAAAACTTTTCTCCAAATAGTTGATGTTCCTTCTTTGGAAATATATAAACAATCCTTTGTGCCCAATGACATCTGGGTATGGAGTATTTCACAGAAGTTAACTACTGTAATATGCGGTAATGAAGATTATATGCCATAATGTTCTTCCAAGGTAAGTAATGTGGTGTATAGGGTCTTTACATATATCCATGTTTACAGTAATATTTTCTGCCAAAATTCTATACTATTTTTTCTTTTTATTTTGGTTCTTTGTCTATAGAGCATTATAATGCATGTTACAAAATGTGCATTATGATAAGTACATAAAATAATCAGATCAGTAAGAGGTTATATTTAATTTACCAAGGTATTTCCAATATAAATTACTTTTGTAACATTCTTATAGTCAAATTATTTGGTCCCAGTCTTTTAAATGTGCAGAAGCATGTGACTATCCCACTTAAAATAGCAAATTTTGTTTTTATGAACTGAAGAGCAAATAAATAGAGAAATAGGTAAACATTTAGAAGTGGTATATAATTAAGTCAAGAGAAGTGAATATTTAAAAGCTTTAAACACTAGAACTGTTTTACACAGTCTCTCATAAATTAGCAAGCTTTGTGGGTAAGTGTTCATAAATGCAGTATTTTTTTTTTTTTTACTTTGGATAAATTTATTCTTCAATGCCTCTTTGGTTCTTTTTTGGTATCAGTTATTTTGAACAGTTGTAAATTATATAACATGGCAAAATAGACTCTGATTTTTAAAACATTTTCATTTAAATTTGTATCTTTTGTTGAGAAAACAATTCGTAGTATGTAATCAGAAAGTTTTTTGTTTTCTTTTTTCCTCTCCTAACCTAACTTCCAAATGCATAATGTGGAGCAAGTTCTCCTTCTTCCCTTAGTTGAAGACTCTGCCCTTCTCTGGTCACTCCTGATTAGTACAAAGTTGTTTATGATAACTCTAAGACATAGATATGGATCTGATTCAGTCCTTAGAGATCAGTCACACTTACTATTCAAGGTTACAATCTTATATGACTGTAGCTACTCCTGCTTGTGTAACTGGAGCTTGTCTCAGGCAAGAAAATTTTAGAAGACTTCTTTGGTCCATCTAGTTTCCTTACTGAATCACTTTCACCCTTCCTCCCTCATTTGGCTTCTCAAAGTCCCTGAAACTTCTGGGATAGAGCATGGGAGAGGAAAGATAAGGGGAACTTTAGTAATTAAAATTACTAAAATAATCAGGAAAACATCTTTTTATGCCAACAAAAGAGGTGAAAGGAATGGAAATGTATTTTGTTAAAGAAAAAAATTAATTTTTTCCTAAACTGATAAAAGGAGAGAGAGAGAGAGAGAGAGAGAGAGAGAGAAACATAAGACAAAATCTGAAGGTCAAAAAGGAAGTTATAGAATGTTTATGGAAAAGAAATCCTGAAAAAATAGTTTTATTAATGGTCAGGACTGGCTAAGATTACAATACGTTTAATTAAGTAAATGAATTTTGATATTAAAAGTGAGCTGATGCAAAACTAGAATTTGATTTTCTCTATTAGAAAACAAAGTTTTCTTGGATGATTGATCTGCTTTTCATAACAAGTTATAAAGCTTCTTTAACTTTTAATTAATCTGTTGTAACTTTCTGTATTTGCATTTGAAACCTTTCATTGTCTCTTTGGTTAAGTGGACAAGTATTGCTTCATAGTGACCTATAATCCTATTTGACCAAATGTTTTAAGACCTTTTGATATCTTCCCCCAAATCAGATTTTAAATAAAGTTTTTTTCACCTCTCGCTAACTTTGGGATGCTTCAGAGGGTCCCTGAAAATTTTCAAAGAGAGATATTAAACTAATTAGGCTTACTCAGTATGATACATGGAAAGCATTATCAAGTGAGTGATGATAAACCTTCTGAGGTTATACATTATGGGTAAATGTTATTAATATAAATGTTCTTGAAATTATATGAGGTTCCAAAAGTTGTATATGTCTGGGTATAGTGTTATAATTTTAGCTATTATCTTAAAATGTTGTATGTTGCAGATATAGCCAAATTTATTTGTCAGTTGCATTGTAGTCAGATCTTTAACCATGGCATTTTAAGTCTTTTGTCATTTATAGACAGTTATGGTTTTACTCTAACTCTTTTACAAAAATGAAAATCTTGAAGAATATTCATAAAAGGGGCTTTTTGACAAAGAAAGATTTCTGATAACTTTTAGATCATATCACTAAGTTGAGTAAGAAATTACAGTACTCTAATGGAAAATCTGATGGCTTCATAAACTGCTAACAAAAGATCAAGATCAACAGGAATTAGTTGCACAGAACTGAATAAACTGTTGAATATGGTTATAATTTTTATGTTTTTTGTTAATCTTTATTTTCCAGTTATGAAAAACATTTCCCTTAGGCTAACAATGACTTTTGTAAACAAAGAAAAATTTCCTTTTTTCTGACCCCTCCAGAATTTGGAAATTCTTAGTTGAGTATTCTTATTTTCATGGCAATATAGTTATTTACAAAAGTTCAATAAGAATCTGTTCTCCTTATAACAGGACACGTTAGGAAACATTCGTTATATTACCAAGGCTTTGACTGGAATATTTTGTTTGAGAGAGACATGCATAGACTCAGATATGACAAGACAGCTTTATAGAACTAAGGTGGACTTTGTGGAGCCACAAAGCTCCTTGGAAAAACAGTCTAGTGATTTGATTACAGGGTTTTCAGCAGCCTTACCAGGTGAGCAAGTAAAAAAATTTCCTGACAGTTGCAAGAACCCTAAGATATTTTGAGCATCTCAAAAAGAGAGAAATCCACCCTAATCTGTAGGTATTCGAGGCAAAATCTGATAAGTCTTTAGCATGAGTTTCCCGGCCATGAGAGGCCTTTTAAAAGTTTTGAGATTCCTTATGAAAAGTTCCAGCAAAGGCAAATTAAAAGAGCCTATGTGATCAGTTGCTAGTTTCATTACACTTATGTAATTAATCAGGACACATTTACTAAAACCAGACTTATTCTGCAAATAAATTACTCTTAATTTGGCTATATTTGGTTAAAAAGTGGTTACTTATATTTATTTTATGTTTTAATACATATTTAATGGCATATAATTGCTTCACAGTGCTGTGTTAGTTTCTGTTGTACAGCAAAGTGAATCAGCCATATGTATGCATATATCTCCATCTCCCTTCCCTCTTGAGCCTCCCTCCCACCTTCCCCACCCCACCCTTCCAGATTGTCACAAAGCACAGAGCTGATCTCCCTGTGCAATGCTGCTGTTTGCCACTAGCTATCTATTTTACATTTGGTAGTGTATATATGTTGATGCTACTCTTGCTTCACCCCAGGTTCCCCATCTCAACCCATGTCCTCAAGTCCCTTCTCTATGTCTACGTCTTTATTCTTGCACTGCCACTAGGTTCATCATTACCATTTTTTTTTTTTAGATTCCATATATATGTGTTAGCATATGGTATTAGTTTTTCTCTTTCTGACTTACTTCATTCACTATGACAGACTCTAGGTCCATCCACCTCACTACAAGTAACTCAATTTTGTTTCTTTTTATGGCTGAGTAATATTCCATTGTATATATATGCCACATCTGCTTTATCCATTCACTAGTTGATGGACTTTTAGGTTGCTTCCATGTCCTGGCTACTGTAAATAGTGCTGCAATGAACATTGTGGTCCGTGTCTCTTTTTGAATTATGGTTTTCAGGGTATATGCCCAGTAGTGGGATTGCTGGGTCATATGGTAGTTCTATTTTTAGTTTTTTAAGGAACCTCCATACTGTTCTCCATAGTGGTTGTATCAGTTCACTTTCCCACCAACAGTGCAGGACGGTTCCCTTTTCACCACACCCTTTCCAGCATTGATTGATTGCAGATTTTCTGATGATGCCCATTCTAACTGGTGTGAGGTGATACCTTATTGTAGGTTTGATTTGCATTTCTCTAATAATTAGTGATGTTGAGCATCTTTTCATGTGCCTCTTGGCCATCTGTATGTCTTCTTGGTGAAATGTCTATTTAGGTTTCCTGCCCGTTTTTTTTTATTGGGTTGACTGTTTTTTTGATATTGAGCTCCATGAGCTGTTTGCATATTTTGGAGATAAATCCTTTGTCCATTGTTTCATTTGCAAATATTTTCTCCCATTCTGAGGGTTGTGTTTTGCCTTGTTTATAATTTCCTTTGCTGTGCAAAAGCTTTTAGGTTTAATTAGGTCCCACCTCTAGGAGGTGGGTCAAAAAAGATGTTGCTGTGGTATATGTCAAAGAGTGGTTTTCCTTTGTTTTCCTCTAGGAGTTTTATAGTGTCTGGTCTTACATTTAGGTCTTTAATCCATTTGGAGTTTATTTTTGTGTATAGTGTTAGGTAGTGTTCTAATTTCATTCTTTTACGTGAAGCTGTCCACTTACTGAGGAGGCTGTGTTTTCTCCATTGTATATTCTTGCCTCTTTTGTCATAAATTAAGTGACTATATGTGCGTGGGTTTAACTCTGGGCTTTCTATCCTGTACCATTGTTCGGTATTTCTGTTTTGTGACAGTACCATACTGTCTTGATTACTGTAGAAAAGATCTACAAGGAGGTAAGACTTCTAGTGGTGCCAACCAAGAAGAAAGAAGGGGAAAATATGAGAATTAAAGCATTAAATACGTACTAACACAGTAAAAGTTTAAAATAATAATTACAGAATAGTATGTATATCTGTGTGCTAATTAATTTCATAACATAAACAAATGGAGGAATTTTTATTTAATATACTAGAATTGGGCAAAGAAGAATTAAGAAATTTGAATATACAGATGTATAATGAAGAATCTGAAATGAAATAAAAGATCCTTCTCTTTACTTTCTTTAAACAAATATGGCAAACGTGACCCATGGTAGGCAGAATAAATGCTTCCCAAAGATGTCCAAGACCTAGTCCCTGGAACCTGTGTATATGTTACTTTAGCCCTCAGAAAGGAATTAAGTTGCTCATCAGCTGACCTGCAACGGAGAGAACCCTCGATTATCCAGGCGGAACCAATGAAATCAAATGAGCCCAGGAAAGCAGAAGGCGAGGCAGAAGAGTCGATCAAAGACGTGGCAATGGAAGAAGAGGCAGAGAGATCCTGAGTGTACAGGAACTTGGTTCACCATTGCTGCTCTGAAACTGGAGAAAGGAGGTCACGAGCCAATGACTGCAGGCAGCCTCTGGATCTGACAACCATCCAGGAAACAGAGACCACAGTCCTACCACAGCAAGACATGGAAACCTGCCATCAATCTAAATGAGTAAGGGCATGAACCCCCCCAGAGCAATCCCCAAAGGGAAGCAGCACTGCCAACTCTTGGAGTTAGCCTCAGTGTCAGACTTCTGAACTGTAGAATTAGAAGATAAATAATCTGTTTGTAATAATATTTTACAGCAGCCATAACAAGCTAATATATAATCTGAACTTATTTCAGCCTTTATTTCCTGCTTCTCCTCAAAACTCCTGTCCTCCAACTATATTAATTTACTTGCAGTTTCACAGTCACTTCATAGACAATGAATTTTAAGCTTGGACACTTTTTAGGCAAACTTTTCTCTAGAATTCTCTTCCCAAGAAGTCCTACTTAATTAGCAAACAGAATAAACGTTCTTCTTTGTAAAGACTTCTCTGACTCCTTTCTCTTCAACTTTAGTGCATTTCTTCTCTACTCTTTGGTAAAAATAGTAAGACTCTGAATTTGATAGGACAAGGACTTGTACCTTGTTTAACTCTAAATTTCTCGCTCAGAATCTCACAAATAGGAAGAAGTAACAAATAGTTGTTTTATAAATGAATAGCCCATTGGCAGGAAAGCCCTTGACTTCATAAATCTAGAGAACCAATCAGCATACAAAACAGGAACTAAATTTCAGGGTACACAGAGTTTGAGAGAAACATAGAAATAAGGCTTTGGAAGCATTTTATAACTACCCAACATGGAAAAAAAAGTCAGAAAGGATAATGTTGTGAAGTGCAATTCCCCCTTGGAAACTGTCTTTCTGTTGATGCAGCCTTCAGTCAATTCACTTTGACTAATAGCCTACTACATCGACAGTGACATATCACTAAACTCTGGTGCACACTTTGGACGAGAGGAAACATCTTTGAAATTATTTTCAGGATTGCCTGACTGCCCACATGTCCTCATCTTTTAAATATTTTATTTTTGGTGTCAGCACAAATGTTATTTATCTCTAAATGAAAATTCTCAAAGTTGAACACCAGGTCTGTATTTGATTTACTTCTCAGTACTTCTTTTTTTTTATAACATGTAGCAGAATACTCTGCACCTTGTATGCATTCAAATGATCTAAATCTTTTATTTTTAATTTCATTTTCTAAAATATAAACATGATTTCACTCCTCACCGGATTCTTCCTTACTAGCCAAGGGAGTCAAGCTGCCTCTCTCTGTGCCTGTCCTGTGCACACAAACCAAAAATCATTGTTCAATACTCAGTACACTCCAGATGGCTTTCCAGTCCTGAAACCAGGCTTCTGATCTAGCTTATCTCTTGCTTACACTTGATTCTGGACTGCTGAGATATTCAAATGACTGAGTGCCATCCAAGTACACCTCGATATGTATCATGTGCTCTATTTTTAATAAGTTCATGCCATTTGTTGAAAATAATATCCTATTTGGCATAGGGAAGAATCACTATTAAGTTGAAAATTATCTTAATTTCTTCGTCCAAGTAATTTTTCTCAGATCATTCATAAAGATTTTTTAAAATAGCTGTTTACATGAGTTGGATAAATCACTGAAGAATGGACAAATTAAAAAATCTATTTTTAATGTTAAATGTGGGAAAATGAATTGAAAACAAAGTACTACTGATTTCAAATGAAACTGCCCATATTAAGCAATGTATTACATTAAAGAAAAAACATTGTATTTCAGAACTTTCCAAAATAAGACCAGATATAAACTCAAAGTTCAGTACAACATTGATTAATATTTGACTTTTTCCAAGGTGTTTCACAATCTTGAATCAAAAAAATACACTAATTTACATAAAATGCAAATATTTATTTTGACTCTTTATGTCAGTATCATGAAAAAGCAATATTGTAAAAATCATTAAAAGCGTTTTAAATTAGTTGCTATTATTTACCTTTTGGAAGTGGGAAAACTGAGGCTTACAGAGGTTAATTATTTTAAGATAACCTACTTTATCTCAGAGTCAGAATTCAAATTCTTACCTATTTACCCCAAAACCAAATAACATAGCTACTATCCTGTATTTCCCTTGTCTCAAATTGATAAAAATAAATGTGACTGTCTTTTATTTAACACATGTAAGTTTCAGAGAATAGTAAATCTTTTACAATTAACATATTCTTCATTCTTTACAGCAATCTTGTACATGATTATTCCCTACAGAAAGCACTGAATACAGTACCTGCCGCAATTAGCATTCAGTTATAGCTTCTCAAGTTACTAGTATTATTGTTATTAATGTTATCATCTCTATTTTAGATATTTGAGAACATTGAACTCCAGAGCCAAGTAATTTCCCCCAAGGTCATAACAGATGGTAAGTGGCTGAGTAAAAATTTGAAAGCAGATTTGTTTCTTGCTCTATTTAGTAGTATCTTCTAAACCAAATCTGCCAGCTGCTATGCATGCAAATCCAAACAATAGCATCCTGAAACATTCTTGCTTCTCAGATCTTCAGCATCCTGATAACAACATAGGAAATCACCCTAATGATCCGTTTGCTGTTTGCCTCTTAATGAAATCTTTTGACATGATTTAAGACAAGTTCCTCTCTTATCTAATTAGATTTCACAATTAACTGAATAACCCCAATAGCTTTGTTCCTGGGCATGTGATTTACTTTTATGTATTCACTATGTCACCAGAAATATGTAAGAGTCAAATAATAATATCAATTTTCATGTGTACAAAATACTGAGTGGCTTTCAAAATATGTTGTTATTTGCATATAAATTCTCATTGAATATTTATAGCAACCATCTGAAAAACCCTGTGAAATAGGAAAAAAAAAATTTTATAGCATTTGTCGATTAAATAAAATAAGCTTACAGAAGAAGGTCAATATGTAAAATTACATAGCTAGGAAGAGGCAGAGCAGATACTGGTATCAGATTTTTCACGTGTAATTTCCCTGGCGTTTTCATCTCATCATGTTCCTCTGATCTCCTCACTATTCCTACTTCACTCCTGTCCCTTAACCTGTAGCAGCTAGATTCAAAAAATTCACTGAATTTGCTCATAAACAGACGATGGAGTTCTACAGATATTTAACACTGTCTTCTTCTTAAATAGTTTTCTTTTAATTTCTCTTTTAATAAGGGAACACATTTACAATAGCCAAGACATGGAAGCAAACTAAATGTCCATATATATATATACATATATACATATACACACATTGGAATATTACTCAGCCATAAAAATAATGAAATACTGCCTCTTGCAACAACATGGATAGACCTAGAGATTATCATACTAAGTGAAGTAAATCAAAAACAAATATATGATATCACTTATATGTGGAATCTAATAAAAAATGATGCAAATGAACTTATTTACAAAACAGACTCACAGACATAGAAAAGAAACTTATGGCTACCAAAGGGGAAAGGGGGAGTGATAAATCAGGAGTTTGGGATTAACATATACACACTACTATGTGTAAGATAGATAACCAACAAGGACCTACTGTATAGCACAGGGAACTATACTCAATATTTTGTAATACTATATAAGGGAAAAGAATCTAAAATATATATATTTATAAATATACATATATACTATATATATATATATAACTGAATCACTTTGCTGTACACCTGAAATTAACACATTATAAATCAGCTATACTTCAATAAAAAATTTTTAAAAATAAAACAAAAAAACCACAAAGGAACACATTAAACATTGCAGAATGAATAAAAATATTCGAAGAGCTCTTTTTTGTTGTTGTTAGTCATTTATTTCACAGTCATTGCAAAATAAAAATTTAGTAAAACTTATTTAAATTTTGATGAGAAAGATCACTTCTATGAAGTAATATTAGCAACTGTGGAAACTGCTGGTATAGTTTCCTTTTGATGTATAGCCTTTTCCCCCTGTAATGTTAAATATGGGAACACAATATTTTGTTCATTTCATAGTGGTATTAAAAGTAAAATTGCTAAAGAAAATGATATCCAATTTTCATTTCTAACTTGCGTTCCTTTAGACCTCTTACTTCACCACCATTGAATCTATTAGTCTTAATTTCAGAATTATTGACATTTTTAGCTTTGCATTTTAGTAGATTGAAAGTCTTACCTTCAAATGAAGAGCATAAGACTTAAACTAAGTATAATGCCATTTGACTTTTATATTGAAACTCATATTAACCACATCTGTATGGAATGGGAAAAAAATATTGTGTATGTCAATTTGTTACTGCTTTACTTATTCCCATTTATTTAAAATGTCAAGGGCTTCCCTGGTGGCACAGTGGTTCAGAGTCCTCCTGCCAATGCAGGGAACACGGGTTCGTGCCCCGGTCTGGGAAGATCCCACATGCCGCGGAGCGGCTAGGCCCGTGAGCCATGGCCGCTGAGCCTGTGCGTCCGGAGCCTGTGCTCCGCAATGGGAGAGGCCACAACAGTGAGAGGCCCGCGTACCGCAAAAAAATAATAATAATAAAAAAAATAAAAAAATAAAATGTCAAAAGTAGAGGAAGCAGTTAATCTTAAGCACAAAGTTAAGGTCAAGAACCTAAGGAAGTATGACGTGACATTATTTAGAAAAATGTTTTATTATATAAATCTATAAAAGTTTCTGCCATGATTCTAAAACATTTACTCTAAAATTTATAATGCTTTAATTTCCTTAATACTTGGGTGATAATTTTTTTTAAAAATCAATATTTTTTCTAACAATAAAAAAAAATTTAGTTTTCTTTTGCCCAGCCTCTAAAATCAGTTATCCATGAATGTATGTTAGCCCACGTAGATTGACTACCTGTTCTTTACCATGTGTAGTATCTGTCCTATTCCATGCTATGGCTTCGAGTCTGAGCACACATTTGATTCTTGAACTTCTAACTATCTGTGATTCAAGACTGAGAATTAAACTGTCACTGGGCTCTGATTTGGTTGTACCATTTTTTATTTTGTTGCTGTTATGGTTTGTTTCTTATATAATTTTTTAAGAAATATTTGATCCATACATAGAAGACAGTATAATGAAGCCCCATATGCCTCCATCCAGGTTTACTGAATGTTAACATATTTCATATTTGGTCAGAACTCCTTTTTTTGAGAACAGAAATATCACAGTCACATCTGAAGACCTTGTAATGCTCCCAACACGTTTATTCTCACCAGTCTTCATTCCCAGTAACAAACTGCCCAGTCAAATCCAGGAAGTCCAACAGCCTTCCTTCATTTTGCCCCATCTCTGTCCCCTTCAGTTCTAAGTGGCAGTGTTTCTGCTTCTATAATCCCATAAGCTCTTTATCAAGCAACAGTCCAGGCACAACCTTGGTGTTCTCCTCAGAACATGTTTTCTCATTTTTTGCAATATAAATAGACTAAAAGTTTTTCCAATCATCAATCAAGTTTTGTTTCCTTCTAGCTTGACAATTTCTTCTTCAATTCATCTCTTTCCTTTCACATTTTACTCTAAGTGGTGAGAAGGAACCAAGGCACTCCTTCAGCACTTTGCTTGGAAATTTCCTCAACTAAATATCCAATTTCATTATCCACAGGTCCTACCTTCCACAAAACACTAGAACACAGTTCAGGCAAGTTTGTTGCCACTTGATTACAAACATCTCCTTTTCTTCACTTTCCAATACCTTTGTTCCTTGTTTCTGTTTGAGAACTCACTAGATTTGCCCATAACAACCATATTTCTATCATGACCTCAAAACTTTCCAGCCTCCACCCATTACCCAGTTTCAAATTTGCTTCCACATTTTAGGTATTTGTTACTACAGCATCCCACTCTCAGTACCAAAATCTGTCTTAGTCAGCTTGGACTGCTGTAACAAAGTACCGTAGACTTAAGCAACAGAAGTTTATTTTTTTCATACTTTTGGAGACTGGAAGTTCAAGATTTAGGTACTAGAATGGTCTGTTTGTGGTGAGGGCTCTCTTCTTTGGTGATAGATGACTACTGTCTGGTTGTGTCCTCACACTGGCAGAGAGAGTGAGCAAGGGCTCTGGAGTTTTGTAAGGACACTGACACCATCATAAGAGCCCCACCCTTGTGACCTCATATAAACCTAATAATCTTCCAAAGCCCCCACTCCCAAATACCATCACCCTGAGTTTACGACTTCCAACATGGGGATTTGGGGAGTTCACTGTTCAGACCATAGAACTGAGTACTGGATAATGGGAAATAATTAGACATTTTTGAAATTGTTATATGCTGACTGTAACTTACACAGATTTTTGGACACCAGAACACCACTGTGGTCCATCAGTCAGACTAGGAGCACATGATGTTCAGGTGATCAATTTAAGTTTTGTCCAAGGTTTGTCCCTAAGTGAATTGAATGCATCCCTGGTCCTATCTTGTGATTATCCCAGTTCTGAAATGCTTAATAGGATTAGATATACACATCAACTGTCAAAATTCTTATATTAGTGCCTAGACACAAATCATAAGGCTAATCTTGTAGCAAAAACCCAACAGAAGCCACTAGAACTTCCACAACCTATCAAAATAGTAAATCAAGGCAGACCTTCATTCCTGGGGAAATTACAGATACTAGAGCCACCACAAGATCTCAAAAGAGGCAGGGGGTAGTTATCCTTATCACTTCACATTTAATGTGCCTATTTTAACTGTGCAGAGGAGAGATGTATTTCAGATAATGATAGTGAATAAACTTAAGAAGATGATGAATTCAATTGTGGTTGCTATTTCAAATACAAGTTGCATGGCTTGAACAATGAACATATCCTCTGATGCATAGATGCAGCTACTGAACTCAGAACATGTGTTTCCTCTATACTTGTGAATAAATATCATCAGTGACAACTTACTTTCAGTTGGCATGGCCAGCAATATATGTTCACTATTGTGTCTCAGGGCTATATCAACAGACGAGACCTATAGCATAATCTAGTTGTAAGGAATTATATCTCTAGTCCACAGAATATCAAGTTGGTTCATTAAATTGATGATATCATGATGATTGGACCCTGATGAGCTGGAAGTAGTAACTACAATAGACACATTGGTATGACACATGCGTGCCAGACTGGGGGAAATAAATTCCACAAAATACAATGATCTGTCACTTGGTGAAATTTCTCAGTGTCCATTGGTCTTGGACAGGGTTTGGCAAACAATTTTTTAAAGGGGAAAATAGCAATATTTTAGGCTTTGCCATATGTCTCTATCACAACTACTCAATTCTGCCATTATAATATGAGATAGCCACAGGTAATATGTACATAAATGAATGAGGCTGTTTTCCCAGTAGTTTTGTTTACAACATAGACAGTGGACTGGGTTTGGTCCACAGGCTGTGGTTTAATGACACTTGGAATAGACCATATTGTGATATTCCCTCAAAAGAAAGAATATGTTGCTAAATCTTCTTCCAACAACTAATAATGCTTTGTAGCCTCTTTGCATCTTTGAGGCAACATATAATTTATTTAGGCACACTCCCATAGTCCATTTTTGAGTAACCTGAGAAGCAGACGGTTTTGAGGGGTTCCAAAAACAAGAGAGTCTCTGCTTTAGTTCTAGATTGTCATGAAAACTGCTTGGCCTCTTGGACTATATGACTCAGTAGGTTCAGTGCTGCCTGAAATTTCTATGACAGACAGAAATGCCATGGAGCCTTTGGAAAGACACGGCAGGTGAATCACAGCACAGCACAGACCCTTAAGGTTTTGAAACAAAGTGATCCATCCTCTTCAGTTAACTTCTCTCCTTTTGAGAAGGCTGAATACTAGATCTTAGTCGAGACTAAATACTTGGTCAGGTGAGAACAAGCTACAAGGCAATCAGAGTTGCCCATCATGAAAAATTGGTACCTTACCCAACAAACCATAAATTTGGGTACACACAGCAGATACCCTTATTTAATGAAGACCGACTGTATGAGAACAGCATCAAGTATGACCTGAATAGACAGGTAAGTCCTATGACCAAGTGACATGGATATGATTTAACAGGTAAGAAATGCATCCCCCAAGTTCACCTATTTGGTTGTGATATTGGCAGCAATCGTTTTGGTATGTTGTCGTAGTTTACCATATTTTAGAATTAAATGTCCAAGTTCGCATGACATCTCAACACAAATCTAGTAAGCGGTATAGTTGGAATTCGAAATAAGTTTGCCTTACTGAAAAGCCTCTATTATTAATGATTATACCAAAACTACCTCTGTGTTAATACAAGCTAAGGTTTAGAACTGAGATTATTGTTATGACACTCTCACAATTTATATCCCATCTTTTGGCTTCAAGATTATTTTGATATTTATATTTAGTTGTAAAATTTATATTTACTTGTAAAAGTATTAATTGGATTATATTGGTTATAAGCAATCATTTTTTGTACTGTCACTCCTGCCTTATTCTTAAAGTGTAAATGTTAATTCTTCTCTCAGCCAGCTTATATATGTATGTATGTATGTATGTATGCTTATATATACTTCATTTTCCTGCTTTAAAAATATAAAAGCATGTATGATAAAATTTCTGAATCATTAATTATCTGAATAAGTATTTACATTCACTAGAAACTGAATTTTTAACCCCAAATTCTCTACGTTAAAAGTTTATAATAATAGTTGATCAATTATAGAAAGACCTCTAATTTTGTTATTATGTGTTTGTTTAGTGTTTGGGGTTTTTTGAGGCTAAGTGATTGCAGAATTTGTTCATTATTATTGTAATTTTAAAACTTTTCTTTATAGGACAGTTCTTGATTCTTTAATTTTCTATTTATTTTTGCTGTAATGTGGTGACACTTTTTTATATGTCTCAGTTTTTTAGCACTATCAGTATACATTTTCCTTTCAATTTTTTCCTTTTTATTGTCCATGCAATTCTTCCTTTTGTAATCCTGTTATCTTTTTACCTCAGTACATCATCTTCAGCTTTCATTTTTCTTATGACTTTCTGTTTTTTTTAAATAAAATTAATTTTTTTGGTTTTTATTGTAGATGATTTCCAGAGTTATGTTTTTCAACTGACACAGTACCACTGTGTTTTCAGGATGACATGCTGACCCTACTTCTGCCGTATTTTTTCTGTAAATCACATGCTTGGAAACAATCTACCCAGAATCAGCGTTTCAACAGAAAGGAGATGTGGGAAATCACACATTTTTGGTCTCCTAACCTATCTGCTTGAGTGATGTTTTAATTCACTTCTTAGATCTACAGTTTGATGCATACAATTCTCATTAACGAGTCATCACTTATCAAGCATGATCTAATTTCACTGAGATGAGATCTTTGCACCTTCACAGTATCTGCATGTCTGTCAGGGAGAATGATAGATTTTTGGTGGAACAAATAACCCCAGAATTGTATGACTCCTGGCTGCATTTTCTGTTTATAGCTTTCTCACAGCACTTTGCTCAGGTGGAAGGGATGTGGTAGATTAAATACATAGAGTGTGCCCTTGGCAGTGCCCTCACTCCTCTTTGTGACATGATTGCTTTGATCTTAAAAAAAATTCTTAATAAAGAACAGAGGTAATTATTGTATTTACCTCAGAATCAAAACCTAGGAATTAAGACATTTTGTACATTTTCTGGTTGCAACACCTACGTCTAGAGACGGAGAGGGCGCATAGCATGCAGGTAGGTGAGTGGACAGGAAATAGCTTTATGTTCTTTCAGCTGTACAGGGTTTCATACATTTTATCAATATGGAATCTATCATTCCATCATTATAGCATTAAATCATCTCATAGAGATTTATGGTCATTGAAATTACTCTTAGATTCTGACAATAGAACACAGGCTAATATAATTGTCAGTCTCAGTCATGTCATTTGAACTTTCAGCAGCATTTGTAACAGGAGATTGACAACTTATTCTTGAAACCCTTTTTTTTTTTTTAAGTTAGATTCCAGAATACCTCTTTCTCAATTCTCACACCTCATTTATTGTTCCTTTTCAGTCTATTTTTCTCGGTCACCTCATCTTCATGATGTCTTAATTCTGGATGTCACCAGGGTTTGTCTTCATAGCATTTCTCTTCTCTCTGCACCTCCACTCTTAACGTGATCTTATCTTGCCTCGTGGGTCTAATATTACTATGCAACCCATCAAGCAGAATAAGGTTTTATACATATATTCTAGTTTTATTTTATACTCTGTACTCTTGATTTACATATTTTTAAAAGTTCTACACAACTCTACATCTAAGTGTCATCTAAGAATCGCTAGTAAGATTTTCAAAACCTAAGTTTTGTTATAAACTTTCAATTTGGATAAAGGGCAACTACATATTTTGGCTCAGATCAAGACTCTTAAGGTCATCCTTTTCCTTTTTCGGAACTCACACCCCCATTCAGTATACCGGTAAATACTCATAGTACTACCTTCAAGATATATCCAGCATCTACCATTTCCCATCATCTTAAACATTACTACCCTGTGCCAAGCTGCCTTTCACATAAATCACTGTAAAAACCTCGTGTGTGTGTGTGTGTGTGTGTGTGTGTGTGTGTGTGTGTGTGTGTCCCTTATCTCCAGGGAATTAATCATCCACCTGGCAGCATAAGTTTTGTTTTGTTTTAATGTAAGCCACAATATATCACTTCTCTGATAAAACTCACCAATTACTTTTCACCTCTGTGTATTATAATGTACACTTGTGGCTTATAATAGTTTCCTGGTACCAACATTTCACCACTTCCAATCAAGTGTGGAAATCTCACTTTCATTTAACTTCCTTTTACTCGCTACAGTTTTAAATGTTGTCTTTAGGATCACATGGCCTTTTATTTTAATTTCATAATCAAATATAACTTATAAATCATATATTTACATGCTCATATATAAACTTATAAGTAGTATTTTATATAAGTACTCATATAAAAGCTCAAGAAGGAGTCTACTGTATGCAATACAACTCAAAGAACTCCTTTAACCAGTCTTTAAGGGTAGGGCTGCTATTCACAAATTCTCTGAATTCTTCTTTGTAAGAAAATGTTTTTTCTTTCACTCCTGAAAGATAATTTCACAAAATATAGAACTCATGGTTGACAATTATTTTATTTCAACCCATAAAAAATATCATGCCACTTTCTTCTGGCCTCCTTGGTTTCAGATGAGAAATCAGATTTCAGTTGAATTGGCTTTCCCCTACAAATAATATATTATTTATCTCTGACTGCTTTCAAGATTTTATTTTTGTCATTAGTTTTCAAAAGTGTAATTATGACGTGTTCTAGTATGGTTTTCTTTGAGTTTATCTTGTTTGTTGTATAAATGAAGAAGATGTAACAGCTAGGGGACTACAGATTTATATAATGTAGGAGCACAATTGGTTTGATAGGAATAAGGTAATGAAAATGGTAATGGAGAGGTCAAAAACGATGTCTGAGGCAATTTAATATAAAATTTTAATAAATTCCACATGGGATAGAGTCAATTGCTATAGATCAAGAGGTATTTTTAAATTACTGGCTAAAAGAGAAATCTGAAAAAGAAAGGCTAAATAAAAGAAAGAAATGGCATGGACAGATTTTCTATTGTATAATAAAGAATTTGGTTGGTCGTTGTTTCCTGGGAGGGAGCCGCTAAACTTGGGGGATTTCCCTAGTGATAGAAGTGTCTTTGTTATTCATGGTCTGTTCTAATTATTTATGTTAATGAGGTGGCTCTGGATGGACCCTTAGATAGTTTATTCTAATAAAATGACTCAGGATGGGGACTGGCCAAGCCAGCAAGATCACATGATTATAAGGTTGGGATTTTGAGCCACTTGATATCAGCACAACATCCAGGGAATAAAAGGGAATATAGACGGAGTTCAGTGACACAGCCAAAGATTTGATCAGTCATGTCTACATAATGCAACCCCAATAAAATCTCTAGAAGAGACACCTGGTGCATCTCCTCTTTTGGTTGATTCTGATTTGTACCCTTGTTGTTACAGTGAAACTGCATTTGTAAGTATAGTGCCATCAGCAAATTCTGAGAGTCATTCTAGTGAATTAATGAACCCAAGAGGTAGCAGGAACTCTCAAATTTGTAGCCAGCTGGCCAGGACTGTGGGTGTCTGGGAATCTCCAAGCTTGCAGCTGTTGTCTGAAGTGAAGGCAGTCTTGTGGAGGAAGCTTATGTTCTTAACTTGTGAAGTTCAGGCTAAGTCCAGGTAGAGACCTAAGTCATCGTGACTTAGTTGTTGATGATATTTTTGTCAATGCTATTAGGATAAATGGTGAGGTCAGATTTTTCCATATTCCTCTCTGCAGATCAAGAAAGATCTCATAGGAATGAATATTTTTTAGTTTATTTTGCATTATAACATGTACTTTTTTATTTTCTATTTTTAAGGAAATTGGTCTTAAAATGTTGATAGTGAGTGCAACAATCAATGAATAAATTGTATCTGTAACAATCCTTACGATGTATTTCATAATTTATAGTACATGCTATTTTTATTTTTTCAATGAAGGTAGGGTTTTCAATGGTGGTAAAAGAACACAATAGCTATCTTAATTTGATCTTGAAGATCTGTTTTCATGAAATAAACTGGATTATAAGATACACAAGCTTTTGATTTTTAATTAATTAATCTATTTAGTTTTGTGTGATATGTTCCACACTGCCTTACCTTATTTCTTTTTTTTCTTAATCAATATTGTCTTTTGGGGAGAATAACATATTTCAATTCAATACTCTTATCACAACAATTTGGAAAAGAACTCTGTAAAAGGTTATTCTTTATGCAAATTAATTGTAATTGTGTTGGAGGTTGCCAGCACTCCCCAGTTGATTCAAAGCAGAATTGGAAGATGTGTTATGACCTGCTACAACTAAGAGCTTTTTGTATAAAGGTCATGATCAGAGCTGGAATGCTGAGGTTTGTTATCACAGCATAATCCCTAATGGATTCATGCTCGAGAGCTATAGAAAAAAAGTACATGATAAAGTAAGGTGAAACAAAACAAATACAGGAAGGAATGTCTGCCTAAAACTATATAAGGCAAGGTACTTGTCATAAGTTCTTCTTCTGAATGTCTCTAAATCTAAAAGAATGTATTATCGAAGGAAAGGTGCCTTCTCCTGCACTTTGCCAGCAGTAGAGCAAAACAGCTTTAGACCTACTGCTGCCTCGGGCCATTTATGGGGGTGCACATAAGGGACAACAGCTGTAGCAGCAACAGAGACACCACGATACTCAGCACGGTAGCAGCAGCATCTGTCAAAATCTGCTCCTCCTGAGGCAGCATCAGTAGTGCCGAACAGCACAGTGAAGATGTTGATCAGGACAGAAATGCTCAGGATGGTTCCAGCTCTGTCAGTAAGAACACTGCAGTGCCTGCTGAAGAACGGTCAAACTGCTGGGAAGAACTGCACCCAGCAGGATAGATGTGCATGTAAAAGGCAAATAAGACACCTCTTGGGGCCTCCAAAAACTCCTCGGGCATCAATGATAAAGCAATATTTGTGGGGAAATACAAAGGATCCTGAGGACCTCCATGACAAGGTGCAGGTAATTGCCCACGGATCTCAAGTGAATATTGCTAATGAAAACCACAGACAGTTGATACCTGGGGAAATTAAGCTCATGTGTAAGTAACACTTTTTAAACTGTATTTTTGTTACTAGATAGTAAACTTGTAATTGCAAAAGAATGGACGGTTTATTACACAAAAGGAGTTCAATAATTTTCTGAGGAGCTGTTATTGCTGACACAAATTCTGAAATACATTTTAAAGCATAACTGGGAATATTTTAAGTTATATTATGGAGATGAAGCAAAAACTTCGCCATTACTTTAAAATTTCAGCTTTGCCCAGGGAAAATGATGAATAATTTATCTGGACTAAATCCAACAATTTTCTATGATGTACATAAAACACTCTTAAGAAAATATCTTCTCCTTCTGGGAGAAGATACTTTTCCTTGCTTTTTCATGAAACACGAATGTTTTTGAGACACGATTCTGAAAAATATTGCCCAGAGCTTGTCTGTGATAAACAGAGTCCTCATGTTGTAAATGAGCTGTGCACCCAGAGTTCTTGTTCATTCAATTCTCTTCACTTGTTTGAGCTTAGACGTGCCCGCTCCTGTAGAATTAATGTTATGAAGAATCATCAATTCGGAGCAGAACAATACCTCTGCCTAATTTTACAATTCCTGAGAGGAGTCAACTATTATTTGGTTGTAATAGAACAGTGGAACGATTAAGGGGGAAAAATGAGAATAAGGACCATCATATTCCCTTCCCTTGTTAACTCCACGGACCACCATATTGATTACTTGGACTCCATCATATTCCTTAATTCACCAGCCTTAATATCATTATTGCAACTTTTCATGTCCTCCCAACCAAGGGCCACTTGGCACTCTGAATACAGTGGTAAATCCAGCCTTGACCACATGGAATTGACAGTCGAATGAGGGAGATAAACACATAATCATCCAAAAATAAAATAAATGAGGCTCTAATTAGGACAGGTGCAAGATGCTATGGAAACACATGGAGACCTCATAGAAGGCACGCATGTATGTATGACAGTTGAGCCTGTAGGATGACTAGGAGATAATTACAGGTGGAGCATGGAGGAAAGCTTTACAAGTAGAGGGACTGCCAGAGCATAGTCTGTGCAGAGCCCCGGGAACTGGAGGACTAAGGACTAAGCACTGTGCAAAGCCCTAGAATGATTTGAACGTGAATCAATGAGGTAGGAGGCAAGAAGGATGGACAGGACTGCATTTATATTTCAAAAATAGCATCTGGCTACTAATGAGTGGATGCAGCTAACAGTTGGGACAGGAACAATGGTTATTTAGGTGTCCACTGCAAGAGATGATGGTAGCTTGGATTAGGATGAAATGAGCAAGACAAAGAGATGTGAGTGAATTCTGGAGGTTTTAGGAGATTTATGATTTAGTCTTGGGATGGATCCAAGGCAGGTAATAGGAAGTAAAGTTGTGAAAAATCGCTATTAGATGTAAAACCTCCAGACCAGACTTTCACAATTGCACAGGAACACTGATGCCTATATAGGAGAGAACAGAGAGAGCTCTCTTGAAGTATTTTGGCTCACATATGGCATGGACCTCATCAAAATGACACCACTTGCCCAAGAGTAAAACAGAAATATTCTGAAAGTGCGAAACCAGAGTGACAGCCAATTGGTCACAAACCACAGGGTGCAGAATAACACAGTCAAAATCTGGGACAATGAGAGGGCACAGCTGAAATATCTGGAGATCCCCTACATCACAGGGCGACTGGGGTCAAGAACGTAGAAAAAGACTGCTAAACTAGCCTGTTACCAAGCATGCTTAGTGTCCCCAGCTGTGACTCAGACATAATTAACTTGAAGGCATGCAGCACTCAGATTCTGTACCCTGGTGGACAATCGTTAAGTGGTACTTAACTCTATTATGCTTCTGAATTTCTTAAATAGCGACCTCAATCTGCCTGTGATGTTTTTGACACTTCTTTTAGTTTAAAAAATAAATTTAATTATCACTGGAAACGTTTGCAATTAAATATAGAGGTGGTTAAGTAACTCAGATAAATAACACGAATCTTACTCAATATGTTTAAAAACAATCTGTGCATGTTAAAATGTGCACCATGTTTGTTAAAAATTTAACACAAAAATATAACAAATGTTATAGATTACCATAATACATTTAATTGCATTATAATGCAATTTATAATGCAATTTAATTATGTTATAGTTCATGTTGCTCTTTTAATTTTAATCAAAAATAAGAGAATTTATATAGCTTTTAATACAGTGTTGTGCAAGAAAATTTAAAATCACTATTATTTTTTAAATTTTACTTTCAAGCATGATATTTCTGACTATGATCGTTAAGCTTTTAAGCATGCCCCAGGGGTCAGAGTGAGTCCTCAAGGAGGGAGATAGAGAAATCTGAGATGGGAGTCAGTATATGCAGGAACCCACTGAAGCTTCAGTTGAATCCAGAATAGAATGCCGTGATACAAGCCAGGCTCCAATAGCATCAATACAGCCTATGTATTACATAACTCAGATCCATTCCTGTTCCACTTGAAGTTCAATCTGTCTTCTCTGGAGGAGGCCAAAATGACAGGCTGATAGTCATAACTTTAGGATCTGTGCAAATTCTACCATATAAACTGGTGGAGTCATTTCATTCTTGGGATCAGCACATATCATCCCACAGAGTTATGGCTGAAAGCATAAATTTCTTTAAGTGGTGCTTGGGAATAGTGGTGAGGAGAGCCCATCCTACTTTCACTCGGGTTTCTGGACCCATATTCCAGGTTGTTGAGATATAGCATCTTATGATGGCTGTATATTCAATGTATACACCACATCTGGAAATACACCCCAGCCCCTTGCAGGATGTGAATCCACAGTTGGTGCCTTCTTTATAGTTGTGGCACGTGGGCTTAGTTGCCCTGCAGCATGTAGGATCACAGTTCCCTGACTAGGGATCAAACTCGCGTCCCCTGCGTTGCAAAGCGGATTCTTTAACACTGGACCACCAGGGAAGTCCCTGACTCTATTTAAAACTGTGTAAGAAGGTTATCATAGCTCTGGGGTAAGGCACTGAATGTGTCCTGGTTCGGGTCATCTTTCCTTATGGAGACAGAAAATAGCACGTCACCAGATCCTTAGCTATATACCATTTCCAGAACTGATTAAATCTTTTCTAATAAAGATATCCCACCTCTCACAGCAGCCATGTTTGGTACTACCACTTTATTATGTTTAAGTGGTCCCCTGTCTTCTGTCAATATCCATCTTATTTTTGCAGTGGCCATATTGGTGAATTAAATAAAATGCGATGAGGATTTGTAACACTGCACGCATTAAGACACTAGTCTTTGCCGTTCCACGTGGGACATGACACTGATGCAGATTATCTTCTCTATGTAGAGGGGGATGTTTCAGAGACTTCTGTCTGGCTTTTCCTACCATAATGGCTCTCATTCCCTGGGCTAAGAAACCATTGTGACAGTTCTGCCGTCACATCAATTATACATTTAAGGACTATAGACATGACCACAAGCTTGGTCTACAGGGCTGTAAGACACCCAGGGGGTGGACTTGTGACAGCATGTCATGGATCACCTAGCTTGCTTTTATCTCTACACCAAGTGGGGAGGGGCCCTGATGGTGTTTTGTGTCAGCTGAACCCCACAGCTTTCAAAAGATCTTGGTTTCTTTTATCCATAAGTATAGTAAATTTAACAAAAAATTAAGTGCTTTTGGGGAAGAGTTGGGCTGATACTTATTTTAAACGTTTGTTATGACATTGAAGGGCTTTTCCTCAAGGGAACCTGGCTCCTTTTTAATCAACGAGTTTTAAGTCAGAAAACCAGTTAGATCTGGAAACTGGGAGACTAGGAGTTTCCATTATAGCAGCTGGTATCAGTATTTTGCTCACCTACTCTTGATTATTTTTTGTGCTATAAATTAAGTAATATCTTCATGGGCTGCCAGACTACTCTGTCCTAGGAACACCATGGTCTATTAAGCACCATCTCAGATCCCTGCAGGTAAGTAAACCCATCTTGCATCGGAGGATTTAATGCTACCACTTATTCTCTGCTTTTCCAGGATAGCATTCTATCCCATTTTCCTTCCCATGCCTCTTTCCTCAACACACACAAATCTTCAGAAGAAAGTCAAGTGGCCGATATAATTGTCCTCTGTCCATGGAATATAATCTCACCTGAGAATAATACTCTTGATATTTTTCATAGCCAATCACTCAACACCTACAGACTTCAGTGGAGAGGTGGTCCTCAACTGCAGTTTCTGGGCAAAATGTGGTCTAGGTATATGCTGAAAGGAATATGATATTGGAATTTTCTAAAACCTTTTCATTATATTGTTTGGAAATTGAAAGAGATGCCAAATGATGTTGTAAAGGGTATTGAAAGTTTTACATTTTAAAAGATGATTGCAATTTGCATTGGGTTCCTACGAGTTCAGAAATTAAACATTAGGATTTAATTGTTTTTCTACCAGTACACTTAATTATGAATTAAGTATTTTGTGGTCTCTATGTCACATCAGTGGGGAGTATATAATTAATTATTCCATAATTAAATTGAAATAATGTATCTGCGACAGTTTCAAGGTGCTCTACAGAAGGAAATAAGAACCCTGAATAGATAGTCTGCTGCCTAATAAAGAGATTCCAATGGTTATCTTTGAATCGCACATCACATACGTTTGAAAAATGGTCCCAGTGACAAATGTTTTAAACCCTAGGAAGATGTATGATTCACAGTGTGGTCCACTCATTATATGACTAAGACTGAGAATCACTGGAAAGTAAGGACACTTCACCAGCTGTCACAAATATCACCTCAGCAGAAGAAATTATCAGATATATGCCATTATACTGGGAGTAGAGAAAAACAAACAGAAAAAAGGAGTTGGCTCAATGGAAAGTAACAATTTTGTACATACTAAGATGCAGCCAAAGTGATGATAGAGTTTTTGAGAAGACGAAAATACCCTAGTTGGTAAATTGGAGACTATGAAGCAGAAGATATTTTCTCTAATAGGAGTTTGTGATAAATATGGTCAAAGAAAAACCAACAGACAAACAAACATCCCAGTGGCCTATAACAATAAAAGTTTATTGCTCACTTACATTTCATGCCTGTGCCCAGGTAAGAGGCATTGTGAGCATGGAAGGGATTCACATTCTCAAGTTATCCTCCCACCGGACCCAGCTCTCTCTCTGGAGCACTTCACTCAGTAGGGTATGGAGAAAGAGAAACTGTGCCTTGCAAACCACAGACGTTAAAACTTCTTCCTGGATTTGATATTCACATTTTGTTGGCTAAAGGCAATAACATATCAAAGTCTGGTTTTAGTAAGGGAAGGGAAAATAAGCACCACCTCCAGAGTAGGGAAGTAGATATTTATAAACAGTAATAAAATTTACCACAGTGGACATTGGAACATACTTCATTATTGCCGCTAGAGCGAGGGTCATAGGCTCCCTTAGATATGAAGTTTGTGTCAGTTGCTGTGGCCAATTACTGCAAATATCAGTTGGAAAAATCACATGTTTAGAAATGTTTTTCTTACAAGTCAAAGGTAGAAAGTTGCAGATATCAATAAATTAACAGTATCGAACGTCTCTCAGCTCAGGATTTTTTGCATCCTGAGGAGAATGGATAAACATTATAAATTTGGATCAGTTTTTATTCTAAAATAACCAACAGGTGAAGCAACAGTGGTCCCCAGGATGAATCCCATCATAAACCAAGATGCTATTTCTCATCTGTAACTTTAGACAAAAACACATATGCTACACACTATTTACAATAGGCAAGACATGCAAACAACCTAACTATCTACCAACACATGAATGGATAAAGAAGATGTGGTATATATATATACAATGGAATGCTACTCAGCCATAAAAAAGAACAAAATAATGTCATTTGCAGCAACATGGATGGACCTAGTGATTATCATACATATATGAAGTAAGTCAGAAAGAGAAAGACAAATACCATATGATATCTCATATGTGGAGTCTAAAATATGAACTTATCTACATAAGTGAACTTATCTACAAAAGGGAAAGAGACTCACAGACATAGAGAACAAAGTTGTGGTTGCCGAGGTGGAGGGGATAGGGGAGGGATGGATTGGGAGTTTGGGATTAGCAGATGCAAACTATGATAAACAACAATGTCCTATTTTATAGCACAGGGAACTATGTTCAATACCTTGTGATAAACCATAATGGAAAATAAAATGAAAAAGAATATATATATATACACATATACATATATATTTGTACAACTGGATCACTTTGCTGTACATTAAAAATTAACACAACATTATAAATCAACCATACTTCAATAAAATATTATTTTTTTTAATATATGTTACTGGAGCAACAGTGAAGGAATGAAAAAGTCAATGCAGAAACAAAAAAAGTGATACCAGATAATCTATTTAAAATAAAATATTATTGAAGATAACCATAAAAGGGATTATGAAAACGCTAGCTTATAAACAGATAATCCCTACTGCCAACACTAATGGACTTGAAAGTCTGATCTGAAAAAATGTCAGAGGATCATCTAATTAGTTATTTGTTTTATACCTTCCCATAGTAGAGCATGGTTCTTAGGACAACCAAGAATTGCTGACCATCTAAGCAAGTGCTAACTAGATCTGACATCATAACCATCAATAACTTGGGAAGGGAAGTTGTTTCTTCCTAAAGAAACATCGAGAAGTTTGAGCTGTTGTGAAGCAGGCCCCCAGGGATGCCATGTCCTTCTACCTTAGGCCAAGAATGAGGAAAAGGGTGGTTGAGATATGATATGACACTTCCTCTGTGGAGCTGACTCCAAACCACCTGTGATTAGTACTGAAGACAGAAAATTACAAATTCTTGGACATCTGACGTTGGCAGTTTATCATACAAACTTCCAACTTGGGAATAACTGATAAAATGACAATTATAGTGAGTTTGATGTGACTGCCAAGTAGACTGATTATTTTGAAGTAAACAGAGAAACAAGGTTCTACTACACAGCTCAGATGAAAACAATTCCCCTTCGAATATGAATGTTTTTTTTCATCAAGCCTCCAGCATATGACTTGTTTGGGTTTCTGTTGAAAGATCTAAATCAGGTGAAGACTCTATAACCTTTAGCCAATTTAGTCTTCAATGACACCTTCAGAGTCATTGTCACATTGTCATGTGACCCTCTTATAGTCACAAGGGTAGGAAAATTGGGGGTTCTTTTTAGGCTTGGTGTTTCTGCACCTTATTGCACCCAGAGAGTCCTTGCACAATGTAAAGTCCAGCTCTCTCACATATTAAGAGTTGGATTTTCAACCAGAGAAGTAGGTAGGTTGTGCTCTGGATAATAAATAAGTCTTCTAAAGCAGAAATGTGTTCTTTGGGAAATAGTTTGTATATGAAAGTGTGAACTACCCTTTCGTCCTTACCTTCATCCCTCAGTCTAAAGAGGGATGGTCACAGCGAAGGACTTCATCAGGGACATGGCAGTGTTAGTTAAAAAGGTCATTCTTCCAATGGCATGAAAAAGAACTCTACCTCCACCCCAATTTTAGTATTTACCATAAATCCTCAAGGAAATAGATAGCTTTAGCTTGAAACAAATTTAAATGTTATATCAAAATGGGTTTATGTGAATTTTATGTAACATACACTATCTTTCAACATAGTTTTTCAATATATGTTCTTCTATACAAATTATTCATCCAAATTTCCAAATCCTGAGTTAAGCACAATATTATAGCAAAATCAAACACCATATCCAATTTTTTTTTTTGAAGAGGAGGTTGGTGGGGAGGAAGTGATATATTAGGAGCAATCATTCAAGAACTGTTTATGGAGAACAAAATATGTTCCAGATACAGAACATAGTTGATATCATTCCTGAAACAAACATCCCTTCCCTCGCGGAGCTAAAAGAATATTTATGCCGGTGTTTGTTGTTCTGTAAGCAAATATGGACTATATTTATTCAATCATATACCTATATATATGCGAATATATTCAATATACAACTACCAGTGGACTGTGTCAACAAAGTAATACAATTTAGACAGCAAAAAGAGAAACAAATAAATATTTTATTTTGATGAAAGAATATTGAAACTAAATGAAAGTCCCTTTTCACGTTATAATTGACTTGCAAGATAGATTGCTATTCACAGAAAGTTAGAAAATATTACTTTAGGATATACAATTCTAATTTTTATTTAATCATTCTTATCCTCTTCATTTATTTGAAGTAAGGAGTATCCTGCTGTTTTACATTTTCTGTGTATCTATAAAATGTTGGCAAAGGAATGGAGTTCAAAAAGAAAATTTCTTTTAAATTCAAAATAGTGATTAGACCAGAAATAATAATAGAACACTGCTACTGCTACTACTACTAAAACAGTATATCAGCCAGAAATGCCTTGTGCTAGAGCACAGTGTTTCCCTTCTTCCTTGAAGGGGATGATGAGCATACCACCTTTTAGAGATAGAAGGTATGGAGAGAGGGAACTCCACTGAGATAATTCTCATTACTTTCACCACTGCCTGTGTTCCATCAATGGTTATGTGACTTAAATATACCCGGATATCAGACATATCCATGATACATTTCAAATCAATTTCCTCAAGGATGTAAGATGCAAATATTACATCCATTCTCCTCAGAAAATTTTTAGTGAAATCTGCTTATATGGATTTAATTTCTTACCCCACCACGTTTTGTTGTTGTTAGAGTGTGTGGGGGAAGAGGAAGGTGAATGTGTACAGAAAACGAGTCAGGATAATTTGAGTCAAGATACAGAACCTAACTGTATACTAGATTATGGAAGCACCCCTGCCGGGAGCTAGGGAGCACTTGAAACAATGGTTTCAAGCTACTGAATATGTGATTTTGGAGCAAGGGGATTGACTAGGAATTCTAACACAGTGAAGTGCAGAACAACATTGCTATAGACCACGAAAAGCATTCTAGAAAGACGGGGTCACAGAACAAATGAATATTATGGCAAAATAAGCAATACATATTTTTTATATGATGTGATTTGATAGAACAAAATAAAAATTAGAATTGGAAAACTCTGAAATGGGGTCATTTAAATAAAAGGAAAACGTCTTTTCAGAAATGAAGACCAAACTAGAAATAAACAGGCATGAATAAGCATACAGATGAGTATGTAGTTCAGAAAAAAAAAACATAAAAAGTTATAATAAGAAGATTCCTTAAAGAAGAAGAAAAGAAGATCAAATCAATGGAGACAAATGCTAAAATCTATAACTCAAAGAAGTCCCCACCCTCAAAAAAATAAATAAATAAAAGATTTAAAAGTACGTTTGGAAAAGCTTTTACCTGATATTGTTGACCCAGAAAACCCAACAAGATGAATTCTAGTATAATTATCAGATTTTAAAAAAGAGAAAGAGGTAGGCTTCCCTGGTGGCACAGTGGTTGAGAGTCCGCCTGCTGATGCAGGGGACACGGGTTTGTGCCCCGGTCTAGGAAGATCCCACATGTCGCGGAGCGGCTGGGCCCGTGAGCCATGGCCACTGAGCCTGCGCGTCCGGAGCCTGTGCTCCGCAACGGGAGAGGCCACAACAGTGAGAGGCCCGCGTACCGCGCAAAAAAAAAAAAAAAAAAAAAAAGGAAAGAGTGAGAGAGAGAGAACAAAAAGAGGAAGAAGGAGGAAGAGAAAGAAACAGGGAGGAAGATGAGGAGATAGAGAGATGTCTTTTAAACACCCAAGTGAAAAGATCAAATCACTCTTATGAGATGAAAAACAAAACAAAAGAAAAATAACCAGATTGGAATTGTTATCAGAGTTTTCAACAGTGACGTGTTTTGCCAAAATAAATATATTTGGGATTGCAAGAAATGAAAATGTGAACCAAGGATTTTATGAAACTAAACTGCTTTTCAAGTGTATAAGCTATGGGCAATTTGGAAGAGGAATCTAGTAGATTTTAGATCTCAGAGAAATAAAATCACTAGTCAGACACTGACATAAATACTCATTGCGAGCAGTAGATAAAGATTTGCATTTAGTACAAAAACTAAGCGAGGGTTTTAAAACAGAGACACTATGTGTATAGCCCATATGCTCTGATAATGTAGACATACAACATTTAAAAATGGAGTGAAATGACAAAAAATACATATTTTTTTAATCATAGTGGTTGTAGTAGTATTGGTATTGTTAAATGAGAATACTGCACATGAAATGTAGAATTAAACCAGTGAATAATTATGTGAAATTCTATTATCTTCTCTATCTTTGGAAGCTAGACTCTTCGTTGTGAGTAGAGAGATACAGATGTATCTGGAGCAGAACGTAAAGGTCTAGAATATTGTTTCAGAGCTCAAGGCAAGGAAACCATCAAAGTCTAATGTTGTATCAAAGATACCTAAAGCCAAGAGGCATGTTGAAGGTTTGGGAAAAGATAGTGTATCACTTTATTTCATAGATCTTCAGCTTGAGTTTTAAGTAATCAAGAAGTACAATGGAAGAATCAACGTAGGGCAGCCAACCTATAGTAACGGTCACAGCTGGTCAGCAAAGATACAAACTGCAAACATGAATGAAGAGTCGCATGTTACAAAAGAGTTTTCTTATTTTATAATACAATTTAAACAACCTAGCAGATTTCCAATCCATATCCATGTCTTCTTCTTGTAGGACCAAGAGTGATAAAAAAAAAAAATTTAGTCATCAAAATAGAAAAACACCAGACCATCAGTACCAAGTGTAATACCAAGGGTGTCACATGGGCAGACTGGCTCAGAATCCACCTTGTAGATGTTTAAGAACACACCGAGCTAAAACTCATGCTCAGAAAGGACGGTTTGAGAAGATAACTCATTAGTATCCAGTAAATATCTCATAATACAGTTTTGTGGACACCTAACATGCTCTAGACACTATGGTAAGCATTTGAAATATATTACCTCTAATCCACCAATCACATAACAGAAATAGTCTCTCTCTCTCTTGTCCTCCATATGAGAGAGGAAATTAAGAGTCAGAGAGTTTAAATGACTTATCTAAAGCCACGTGATGGAAAGTAGAAATGCCAGATATCAGTTTATCTGACAGGCTCTGAGGTTCTTTTTTTTCCACCATAAAATATAAAATATTTTTCCACTCTAAGAATACCAAAGTACTTTTCTTTGAATAAAACCTTTTTTTATTTATTAAGACCTCATTAAGATTATCCAACTCATTTCCTGATATTTTAATTAAAATAACGTGTTGATCTTTCTTCAGAGTATTAAAATAACAATATTTTGTCACCATGTTGTGTTAAATGGATTTTAATGTGGTAAATAATACCATATAGCTATTCGTTCCATTTTGAATCAGTTAGGAATCTAAATTGCAAGCTACATAAAACCGTCTCTCTCTGATCACAGAAGAAATGTTTCTGAAAATGGATTTTACTTCCCATAACTGCCAGAGTAACTAGAAAATTAAGTTTGAGGCTACACAGACAGGAAGATCACATCCAAATTTGCACTGTGAGTAGTCACCTGAGAACATAACTGCCAAGCTGGTAAGATGACAAATACTGTAACTGGCATGGCCAATTCTATATTTCTGGACACCAATGCTGCCACTGATGCCCAGGAAACTACTTTCCGAGAGAGTGCCCCAGGTCATGCGTGTGTGACACTAGATTCCCACTTTAATTCTGGGGAATTAATTTAATTTAATTAATTAAATTTAATTAATTCTGGTGTTTCCTTGGCACAGCTTGGCTCATGTGCCTGCGTCTTTGCTGTGAGGGACGGCGGGAAAGTGAGTCTCTCATTTTCCACTTCTCTGGCAGCTGACACACTCGGCCTTCTGCACAACTCGCATGGCAGGGAAGACTCAACATGTCAAAGAAGGTTCAGATGCTTTCTCACCAAAAGGTGACAGATCACCACCACGTCCACATTTCCTACATTTTCAACGACATTGGTCTTCTTGACGCTGCTACATTTTTTTGTTTAATCACTTTACTGTGGATAGCTGTAACTAAACTGTTCTAAAAGTAATTTGTAAGCTAATTCCTTGTTATTTTCATGTATTTGTAGGAAGATAACTTTTTAACTAGATGAAGAAAATATAACTTCCTTTGTTTTAATTAGTAGAATACTTTCTCTCAGTTCAATTCTTTATGCTATGGGAACATAGCATAGGACTTTATACTATTTAACTGCAAAGGAATGCTAATTTCACAGTACACCAGGAGCAGCAAAGAGCTGAGGGCTATTTCCCTTCAAAATTTCCAGGAGCTTAATTCTATGCATGCCGAAGGGTGCCCTTGTCTTTTCGTATCTCACAAAGCAATTTCAAACAGAAGCCACAACTGTGCTAATTAGATTATTTTGTATTTATAAGGAGTAGCAAGTGATGAACTATAGTTGCTTTAGATATGACGCACATCTTCAACTTAATTAAAGAAATAAAACTACTTCATATTTATGAAGAACCTTTGATCTAGAGAGATCAAAATAGTTTAAGGCTTTCATCTACAGAACTTCTACAGAACTCTTTAAGTTAGCAGGTAGTAATTATGACTTTATTTATTTTACTGTTGAAGAGTATAAAATACAGAAAAGATAAGTATGAAAGCTTGATTTATCACAAATATCACTTCAGAGGTAGAGGAGGAGACAGAGGCAAGGTCGCCTCACTGTCACTGACCTTTTTCTAATCAAAATTTAATTTTGGAGAATGATTTTCCTCACTTTCACTAATAAAATAAAATCCAGAGACATGTCTTGAACTCATACAAGCTAACTGTTAATAATGTAATATCCATGCATTGCTGATATACAATTCTTGACTGAGTATAATTTAATGAACAGAAAAATATTAAGGTGAAAACCATTTCCTAGTATTAGAGCAGATTTAGATCATGAAAAATGTAGTAGCTGAGACTTGAAATCACCTTTCTTCCAAATATAAGACCTAAAACCAGGTGTGTTTGTCCATTTCCTTCAGGCATTCCAACTTCACGGTGGTTGGCACTGAGGAAACAAACTCAAATGCCCCAGAGGAGTGGGAGGTTAAGTGATGTTTGAAACACCAACTAACAGAGCGGCCATGAACTGTGGCATGACCACCTGGGTTCTGTTTTTTTGTTTTTGTTTTTTAGTGTTAGGCAAATACACGGAGAAATAAAATATTTTCATGCATTCAAATGATACCATTTTTTCATCTCCAGGTTTGAATCCATCTTCATAAAGTCAGCGAGCTGCCTCCAAATGGTTAGATGGTTATTGGAGATGTTTGCTGTGTTCACTTCTCTCCTCTGCGTTTCAGAAAGAACACATATTTTTCCTTTGTGTAACAAAAATAATATTTATATTTTCCCTTATACATAAAATGATTTCTAAAATGACTTAAAAGTATTTCCACACAGGTATAAGGGAATACGTGTCCTCTAATCGTTTTCTCATGGTTTCAATTGTGAGGTATAATTTTAAGCAACTGACTAGCTTGCTTTACTCATTGACTTATTGTGCTTATTTGGATGAAAATTCTTCTCATGGAGCGTTTTTGACTGATGTGTATGTATATGACATAGAAATGATTACAGGCTAATCTAGATTCAAATAGAAATATTAATTCTAGTACTTTTCAACTTTTCATAGAGGCATTTTTCATTTCATCCAACATTAGCTCCTTTTCCAGGCCATGAGTCAGGTGCCATCTAATAGGAAAATAGCCAGCAGGTAGATAGAAAGAGGGAGAAGGTGGGGGAAGTATGGACAAATCATAAAATGGATAATTAACCCTTGGGTTAATCCAAAGTTGACAGCTGTGAATAAATGAGGGAACCTTCTTAAAATCAGAGACACTAAACCATTCAAGAATTCAATAAATAATTTAGGTTCCTTTTTTGCATAATATTTCAGGAATAACTATTCAAGCACACTGCAGGCAGTGTTTGATGTTAGTAAAATATTCATATCTATTCAATTGTGACTTAATAATTGCACAGACTTTAATATTGTATTTAAGAAGGAAGCAATTCAACTTCTACACTTAAAAGACTCTAATTCTGCTACCAGAGGCAGCATGTATTTCTGATTTTCCCACTTTGAAGGGAGTTTTTTCATTTATTTAAATTGTAATATTGGCATTCTGCCCCTCTAGAAAGTCAAGTGAAAATTCAGGAAGAAATGGAATTTACTCTGATCAGAATTGCACAGAAGTGGAAAATGAAAAAAAAAAAAAAAAGAATGAATGAAAATGTGTCATCATGTTCGTATATTTTAAATACTAACAGTAACCATTGTGTGTTCTATTATATATATTTTGGATGCATAACACAGTGGTTTATGAAATTTTTTCAACGTGGGAAATTATTTTGATTTATTTCTTTACATCCCTTAAGTTGAGGAAGTTAAGGTATAGTAACTTCTGACCTTCTTATATTTCCCTTCCACACTCATGTGAAGGAAAATCTGGAAGCCAGCATCCATGCCTTATTAGTTTGTTAGAGAGAGGCCATATTATGCTCACAGATCACCCTGCTTCTCATGTGGGACTCGGGAGCATGAAAGAGAACAGCTGATATCATGATAAGAAGTGTATAATAATTTTTAGTGTTATTTTATATTATTTTTATTGTATTCTTTCACATTTCTCAACT
Source organism: Stenella coeruleoalba (assembly GCF_951394435.1). Lineage (NCBI taxonomy): Eukaryota > Metazoa > Chordata > Mammalia > Artiodactyla > Delphinidae > Stenella > Stenella coeruleoalba. The sequence goes on along the minus strand of NC_137149.1, from coordinate 145,193,583 downwards.
TCTCTTACATATTTAATGTATGCCTGGGCAGCACAGAATAGAGGGCCTTGCTGTCAGTAGTAATTGTCAGTAGTAGTTAAATGAAATATAAGATATGTTATGAGACATGCTTATCAAAATGTTTTTAAAAACATTATTCTTCCACTATTGATGAATAGATCAAGGACTACTGTTATGTGTTGAGATGCTTGGTTCCTGATTTCACTGGCAGGTTCACAATCCTAACAGGCATGGGGGGAAGCTGAGAAAGGAAGAGCGCTCCTAATTTCTTCTTTGTGACCCTGGGTGGCAACAGCTGCCCAACATGGGGCGTCAGCAGCCATGGAGAAATGGCAGGGTGATGTGGGTTAGGTAAAGCGTCCATGCTGCCAGTGGTGTTGAGGCAGAAGAGACCAGAGAAAAGACACGGTAGTACCTGCTTTGACTTCAGCAGCCACTGGATACTCAGGTGGGACACGTGATAACCCCACATAGCTAACTAGAAAGACAGCTCAACGGAATGGACACTAGTCACAGGAGCTTTCTTTGTCCCCATGTGGCCAAGCATCAAGTGGTCTTGTGGAATAAGAATTAAAAGAGAGATTCTTCAAGTCTGAGCATTTAGACAAGTTACAGAGTGGAAGAGAATTTACCTGTGAAGCTTAACCTCTGTTCTCTTCAGTCCTGACTCTAACCCCCCTCTGCTCCCCAGGATAAGTAACACTGCAGAGCAGCGTATCACAGTGAATAAGTAATGGGCCCTGGGGTTTCCAGCTGAACACAGAAGATTAACCATCTGTATTTCTCTTTTCCTATCCACAAAATGACAATATAGAATTTAAAAGATATGAAACTACAAGTTCAAATAAAATAGGAGAGATGATTTAAGTGGGTAGGAGATATTAACTATTTTTTGAGATGGAAAGGAGACAGGCTGGTAAAATGATAGGCACAGCAGAAAAAAGAGGTAAACTAGAGCTTTTAAAGAAAATACTAAATGAGAGTCATGAGTTACAAAAAGACAGGCATTGTAGGAGTTTGGGCTGAAGTGCTCTACCCGCAGGCATGGGACTAGTAGTTTATTCTCTCCAGAAATTGAACAATATATTCTCCCCTTTCAGGCACATCAGAAATGGCAGATGGAAGGAGTGAGTTATGGGGTGGAAAATAGGAGATTAATTAAATTTTTCACACCCAACAGTGGGAAACCCAGGTTTCTCCCTTCCAACTCACAGAATGTTTCTAGCCAAGTATAGGCTCCTGGGAAAAAATGGAAAATTATTCTTGAAAAGTGCCAAAAAATCTCTCTGGATATTGGCAGTTAAAAAGTAGCTCTGTAACTGAGCAATTTTTTTTTAATCAAAATCCATCCATTCATCATCCCCAGCAATGCAGCTTTCACTGAGCTTTTTTTATTCTTAAGTTGGAATTTAAGTATCACTAGACATTTGTGGAATGCCTCCCATAGTATAGACACTAATTTAAATTAAAAATGTAAATGGTAAAAAAGGCACAATTCAGGAAACAGGAGCTAAACACAAGTAAAAATTGTAACAATTAAATTTCCTGGGAAAAATATGTCACCTATAAAATAATGGGAAGCTGTAAAGAAGACCAATCTGAGATCAGAAAACAACTATTAGAAATGAACCATATCATACCTAAAATGAAAGAAAGCAATAAAATTATCAGAGAAGATTAAGAAAACTTCCTAAGTGTACAATCAAAATAAAAAGAAATGAAAAATAGCCTAGAAAATCAAATTTTAAAAAGAGCATCAGTCTAAGGATACCGCTGATGGAATAACAGAGGTTCTAGAAAGTGTTGGCAGAGAGAATAAAAGGAGAACCTTATCAAGGAAATACAAAAGAAGGGGCTTCAGCCAAGTTTCCTCAGGAAAGGAGAAGCCATTCCTGATATTCCAAGCAGGAAGTTTTTGAATACAAAAAGTGAGAGACGCACATACCCTCGTAATGGCTGCAAATACAAAGGTACAGGAAACTGAATAGGAGGTGATACCCGGGAGCTCTCCAGGCACCCGATTCAAGTCTCAGAATCTCATGGGCACTGACCGCTTCTGCTATCCACTGCCTCAAATACTGAGGCTGGAGATTTTCAGAAAATATCTGGCATCTGAGAGGCTCAAAGGAAGACAGTGCTCACAGACTCAACTGCCAAAGTCAATGATTCTCAGAAGCTTTGCCTGGTAGCTACTGTAAATCAAGAATCTTGGGGAAGGTGGATCACTGCTATTGATTTTAGGGCTTGCAATCCTGCATCAGGCATTTATCATTTGCCCAATGTGTGCATACAGCGGTCCTGGGAGTACCTCTCGTTGACAAATTCTCACAATTGCTTGGGAAGGGGATTTTGATAATTCTCTTTTCCCATGCAGAAGATACAGGAGGTGGTTATGATGATATTGCTTTGACCACAGAGAACCAAGCACTAAACTATCTGGAACTGAGGAGCATCCTTTTCCAAATTGAAAGTGGCCGAGTATTTCCCCAGCACACAGGTGAGAAAGAAGATACAACAAGCTTCCAAAGAGGGAGAAAGAAACCCCCAAAAATAAACAAGAGAGAGAGTCTGAATGATAGTATAATTCTCAGAAGAGCAATAGGCAAGTGAGGAAAGCCTTTAAAATTCTGGCGAAAAATGAATTTTAACCTAGAATGTTATGCTCAACCAGCATGTTAATCAAGGTAAAAGATAAATTAGAAACATTCTCAAAAAGTAAGTACCCCAAAACTCTGTAAGCTTTTATTTCCTTTAATTTCCTGGTAATTCCTTGGAGACTACTCTTTAAACAAGGAAGAAATAAGCAAAAATGAGAAATAAATGACATACAAGAAGCAATAAATACATTATAATAGAGTGTGAGAATGATAGCCATGTAATAATTTAATCTTGAAATCAAACAGTCCGGATTGGAGCAGAAAGATAGAAAGATGAGGTACTCTGGGAAGGAGACCTCTGAGGAGTGGGCGGGAGGTGCGAACTAATAGATCAGGGAAAGAAAGTTGAGGCATGCAGTTCACGAAACAAGTGAAAATTCTAAAAGTTTAACAAGTGTTTAAAAAAGAAAAGATCATAGTACATCATTTTATCTACAACAAACAATATTTGTAACCATGTTAATACTTAGCATTTAATAGGATGACCTAGGGTTTAACTTTATTGGAGGAGGTGAGTTAAGAGAACTGAATCCTCATGTGTCATAATGTAATAATATGTAATGTATTACATATGCAATATAACACACAGAATCTGAATGTAGCAGAGTAGTAAGTAAAAGTAAATAAGATCTAAAATTTATAAATCAAGAAATAGCAATATGAGAAGAATATTTTCCACGGGGAGATAAAAACAAACAAAAAATGCAGCTAAGAGATAAGATTTACTGCTTTAATATGAAGTGTGAGAAAGTAAGCTATAAAGCCATGTTAGCAAAGGAAGAGAGAGGAGGGGAGAAGTTTAGGCTGCATTCTCTCTCTTTCTCAGAAAACTGGCTATATATTCTAATTTCAAGAGTTTGTCTTTATTATCTAACTATTCCAACTGGGTTTCCTAACAATGTAAGCTATCGGATGAGGCAGAAATATACTACTTCAAATAACTCTGATTAGGAATTGATAAAGCAGAGTCATTTACTCAGCAAAAAGTAACTATGTTCAAATTAAATACATAAATAGTATATATATATATATGTATGCACTAATATATATAATAGTCTAGAATTATAGCATTTTATCGATTTATAAAGAGTTGTACAAATTAAAAACAGTGCCTAATGTTACTTTTTGTTTGTGTCGTGAGAAAAAAAAGCTATCAATTACATAATTCAAGTGATTGCTGAGCATTCAGAAAAAATAGTAATAACAATGATTACAACTATGGCCAATTTAATCTCCTAATACTCAAAACAACTCTAAAAGGCAGATACCATCATTATTCCCATTTAACATATGAGGACACCGAGGCCTGCCTGCAGTCCTATAGATTATGAGTGGTGGAGCCCTGATTCAAATCCTGATGGCCGGAATGCGGAAGTGACTATAATCCAATACTGTGCACCATGTCTTGAACTCGATAAGTATAAATCTGAACATCTTGTCTCTGAAACCTGTCTGCATTCTGTATTATCTAGCTGCATAATCTTGCAAGGCATGGGTACCAAATAATTTGAAACTCACTGGTGTCTTTCCTCCCTTTTCTGCCTCACACCGACCATCCCCGCTTTGCCCTCATCTCCACTGCCTTGCATCAGCTCTCACCTTCACTTTGGAGCTGCCTTATACTCCCTCCTTATGTCTCTATTTCTTTTTTTTTTTTTTTTTTTTTTTGCGGTACGCGGGCCTCTCACTGTTGTGGCCTCTCCCGTTGCGGAGCACAGGCTCCGGATGCGCAGGCCCAGCGGCCATGGCTCACGAGCCCAGCCGCTCCGTGGCACGTGGGATCTTCCCGGACCGGGGCACGAACCCGTGTCCCCTGCATTGGCAGGCAGACTCTCAACCACTGCGCCACCAGGGAAGCCCTAGTCTCATACTTTTCATATGTAAATTCTACTTTCCCATTGATTCTGATATTTCCTCTGACCTTTGGCATATTTTTCCACACATCATGGAGATAAGCCACTAACATCCTCTCTTCTTAACAACTACTGTATCATTGACAGGAATGCGGGATAATGAGGCAGTTAGGGGATAAGTAGGGAGAGAGACAATGCAAATCTAGCTAATATGACAAATAATTAGTTCTCCCTGTACCCACTTGGGTTACCCATCTATGGCTATGGGTGGACATGTTCATCAATAATGTATAGATAAATAGACGTTTTGTCATCTATATACATGAGCAGCTACTTTAAAGACTAGAAAAATCTTTCAATCTCAGGAGTTAGAACATCTAGCATTAAGAATATTTAAGAAATTCAGTCACAGGGCATAAAGAAGTAAGTATTCAATAGAATCCAAAGCTAACAAGAAGAGCTGGACCTTTAGGCTGTATTGTAGCCATATTAGTCAACTTTTAGCTAATGGCAAGTTTTGTAATTGGAACAGTATGTGACTGGGTTTCTTCAGAGATCTTGTTGGCTGTGGGGTCTCCTCTGACTCAGAGATTTGGGACACACTGAAAGCCTGCAGGAGCCCTGGTTCCTCATTCCCTCTCCCAGAGAAGTTGCTCCTCTAGGAACACTCAAGCCTTTCCTGTCAAGTGTGCTCTCTTGCTTCTGTACTTATAGCCCTCTCTGTCAATGTGTTTGCTTATATCTTAATTTAAAAATTAAAATTCTGTGAGGTATAGGCCAAATTAGCTTGAGGATTTACTCAACTGGAATGTTAGTATTATTTGGTTTCAAATGGATTAAACCAACCCAGGGAGGGATTTTTCGCTGTTTGTGAAAACCTTGGCTATGAATGCCACTCACTCACCCATAATTGTTTTTGCTCTTCAGGGCCAAAAATAGATCTTACTTTTCAGGACCAAAATGAAGCTTCTGATTCTACTCTAATCAGCTATCGTTGTCCTGAATTCTCCAAAGTCCCATCAAGATTTTGGACAGAGGACAAAAAGTAGACGGGTGTGTCATGTGTTTTGCTTTTGAGAAGAAAATGAACATGGGAGAAAAAAAGTGTGGGCACGTAATTTTCATCCTTCTTTTCCAAAAAAGAAAGAAGGAAAGGAAGGGAGGAAGGAAGGGAGGGAAGGAGAGAGGGAGGGAAGGAGGAAGGAGGGGGAAAAGAAGGAAGGAAACGAGGAAGGAAGGGAAGGATGAATAGAAGAAGGAAGGACGAAAAGGAAGCAAAAGGAAAAAATGTTAAATGTTGTGAACTGATCTGAAAACTAATCTGAAAAAACTAACCTGAAACTAAGAGAGTAAATGAAGTCAGCTTGGGACTGCAAACATGAAAATCAATCCTGCCATTAATCAGATTGCTGTAACAGACATGGATAAATTTAGCGGCAAAGTTAGCAAGAAACTATTTCTCCAAGGTCATGCTGCATTTCTCAAGTATTATACCAACCCTCTTCTCTGAGGCACTGCTGCTTCCTCGCCAATGACTTATTGCATGATTGATCATGAGCAGTGAACACAGATAAGAGATACTCTGTTGTTAAGCTACTCTCACCTAGTGGCAACAGTCAATGGAGAAGTGAACCTTAGTCTCCTGTAGCCTCACCTCAGGAAGACCAAACAATCCACCTGCTGTGGCCTCCTCAGAATCATTCAGTGCAAGTGTGTTTTGCAAAGAAAAATCTCCTTGTTTCATCCTAACTGAAAGGTATTCCACAGTTATTTTGGAATACTCTTCCTTGTTTCAGAAAACGAATAAACCTCACATTGTTGAACTACTGGTTTAGTCCTTGGTTTTCATTAACTCTGACATTAGTGATTAAATATTGCATTTATAATTTACTGTATTCTATTAGCTTTATAAGTACTTCATGTTTACTAATAAATAAGCCTTTTAAAGACTTCAATATTTTTATAAAACTAATAAATTCAATTTATAAATATGGTGACTATTCATGCTTCTTAAATGTGTATACAGTTTATGTAATTTTTAAGATTACTATTTAAAACCACACTATAAGTCATTTTTTCAACTAAACATCTTAAATTAGAATGTCAGTATTGATCTATTTTTAAGTAAAGTATTTTAAATATTGCAAATACTTAAAAATGAACACATTATTCTGTAATACAATTATTACTACTATTGATTTGCTTATCCATTTTGGAAGTTTATATTTAACTTTTCTGTTCTGAAACATTTATGCAATAAAACAACAACTATTTTATAATGAGAATAATTTTGAGTGAATAACCGAAGGCATCCAGCTGGTATGCTTGTGGTTTCCCATCAAAGCAATTTTTCTTCTATTGATTATTGATGTATAGCATACATAAATACAATTGTACAAAGTCAAAATGCATAGTTCAATGAATTCTCACAAAATCTATGTGACCAAATAACCAGCACACAGAACAAGAAATAGTATTATCAGCAGCGTGGAAGTTGCTTTATAGCCTTCCCTGTCAATATCCCACAAAGAAAACCAGTATCTTGACTTCTGTCACCGGAGATTTCTTTTTTTTTTTTTCCGGTTTTGAACTTAAAATCAATGAAAACACATAGTATGAGATTATCTTCCCAGTTAGCTTAGATGTTATATTGACCAGAGAATTTACCTAAGATGCAGAACCAGTGATTCTTGCCTCCAATACTGATTGGACACCTTGAGACCTGTTTTCAGATGTAATATCAGAAATTCCCAAACTTTGAAACCTTGGTTAGCTTTGCTTTCAAAGCTCACATGCATAACTTTTAAGTCATACTCGTTATTACTCAATGCTTGTCTACTGTGAGAAGTATGCAGATTAGGTTATAAATAAACTTTTATATGGCATCAGTTATGCTTGCATTTTGTCCTTTTAATATATTTGAATATCTTATGATTGGATTCTCTGTAGTTCTCAAAACTTTGCTGGTTTTATGGCCATACTTCTAGGATTAGTCTAATGAGTTTCTTTAGCAAGTTTTCCTTTCTAACTCTAAATTTCCTTCTCTGTAAAAAAAAGTTAAATAATGTATATTTATAGCAGCGGTCCCCACCCTTTTTGGCACCAGGGACCAGCTTCATGGAAGAAAATTTTCCCGCAGACAGTAGGGAGGTGGATCGTTCGTTCAGGTGGTAATGCGGAGAGAGATGGGGAGCGGCAGATGAAGCTTCCCTCGCTCGCCTGCCCACCCGACGCTCACCTCCTGCTGTGCGGCCTGGCTCCAGTACAGGTCCGCAGCCTGGGGGTTGGGGCCCCCTGATTTACAGCATTGTTGTTTGATTAAGTTTGAAAGAGGTAGAGTATGTGAATATGCCTAACCCACAATAAATGCTCAATAGTTTTGTTATTAAGCATGGTATCATACCCTGTCTTCATTCATTATAACATTAAGAATTTATTATGAAACTGAAAGATAATTGTACATTCTCAAACATAATCTCATCAAACCATTTTTTTCTAACAGTTTTAATTAAACCTGCCTGAGCAATTGTATATAATTTGCATAAACTCTGATGTTTTGCTGAAACGGGGCCTATATAAACTTTTAATTTATTCAATTGTTAAGGGGAAATTACAATGGAAAATAGAGATAATTTTTGTGTGCATTGCTTAACTTAATTAACATTGTGCTTTGGTAAAGGGTAAAGTACAAAGTACAAAGGTACTATAGTTTTGGATATATTTCTTTGAGTCATAAAGGAAGCTAAATGCAAAGAAATGGGCAAAGCACTTACTAATGATAAACAGAAAGTGAAAACACAGTTACATGTATTATCGGAAATAGCTGCAAATTTCTTTTCAGAAAAATAGAATTGCTTCACTAACTAAAACAATCCAAGGATTAGTAAACGATGATTAAAATGTTTAAAACATGAATTCGATGCAAAGTATACAACATGGATGAAGCTGGTCTGTTAATGCAGGTTTACATAACTTATTTTATCTTCAGTATTCTTTTAATCTCATTAGATTTTAATCAGAGAATGTCCTGTAAAATGTTTCATCAAAATTATACTCTAAAATGACACCAGGCAAATGAGGGTGTGTAAGGAAACCTTGAGATTTATGGTAACTTTTTAAAAACTCCATAAAGTATATGCAAGCATCTCCTCGGGATGGTTTAGTGAGGCACCAGTCAAGGTCAGAAGGAAAGCTAGATGTGCTCTGTGAATTACCAGGCCTCCCAGACTCAACTTATTCCTATAAACTGTAGGAAGAGTGTGGATAAGACGCAGCAAAGGGCAATCAGCAGCAGTTTCAGTTACTATGGATAAGACACCCTTGCTTCTGTTATGAATACATGTCTCAAGGAGGATAGAGACTTCCGATTCTGAAGCACCGATGGTGGTCTAAATGTACCATTTCAACATTTCCTGCATTTCTATCTAAGTAGAAGAAACATTATCACACATGACAGGGGAAAATCAAATAATTATACATGTAGTGCGTGTGTGTGTGTGTGTGTGTGTGTGTGTGTGAGAAGTTTGGAAACATTTTAATTATTTTTTACCTAATTGAAATATAATTTTAAAGCCTGGTAATTTTTTTTATTCAAGTATGATTGATTAAAGCCTGGTAATTTTTTTTATTCAAGTATGATTGATTAATCATATATATATGATTAATATATATATATATATTCTTTTTCAGATTTTTTTTCCTTGTAAGTTATTACAAAACATTGAGTAGAGTTCCCTGTGCAATCCAATAGATCCTTGTTGGTTATCTATTTTATATGTAATAGTGAGTACATGTTAATCCCAAACTATTAATTTATTCCTCCCCTTTTCCCTTTGGTAACCATAAGTTTGTTTTCTGTGTCTGTGGGTCTATTTCTGTTTTGTATATAAGTTCATTTGTACCATTTTTTTAAAGATTCCATATAAGCAATGTCATGTGATATTTGTCTTTCTCTGTCTGGCTTCCTTCAATTAGTATGATAATCTCTAGGTCCATCCATGTTGCTTCAAATGGCATTATTTCATTCTTTTTTAAGGCTGAGTAATATTCCATTGTATATATGTACCACATCTTCTTTATCCATTCCTCTGTCAGTGGACACTTAGGTTGCTTCTATGTCTTGGCTACTGCAAATAGTGCTGCAGTGAACACTGGGGTGCATGTATCTTCTCAAACAGTATGAAGATTCCTTAAAAAGCTAAAAATAGAACTACCGTTTGATCCTGCAGTCCCACCCCTGGGCATATATCCAGAGAAAACCACAATTCAAAAAGGGCAGGTAATGTTTTGAGAGCATGCAAAACTTGACCAATAATAACAATGAAGTTAGAAAAGTAAAATTTGGGATAAGGAAAATACCTGAATTTGATGCCTACCTCTGCCACTAATTTGCTCTATGAACTTGTACAAGTTATAAAACCACTGGACCTGAGCTTTTCTTCCATAAAAAATAAGTCAAACTCAATTCAAACATTTATTTGACAAAAAATATATCAAACACTAGTCATTATCCTAAGAGGTAAGAAAAAAGAGAGCGACGAGCTAAAGAAAGAACCAAATCACTGGTTACCAGCACATGATGCTTTTTAGCATGTGTGTGTATATGTATATATACTGGCCCAGAGGAATGTTCACCTCATTCATATGTAAAAAGAGAAAGGAAAAATGGAAGGAAGGAAGGGAGGGAGGGAAGGAAGAAAATAATTACCTGGCAACATTTAAAACTCAGGAGATTTCATATAAAAAATCAGGACTTCTGGACTTTTTTGATGAATTAAAACATCTGACAAAATTGAACTCCTTTATTGCATGAACACATTCTACTAGTCATAACTGATGAATGCTCATTTAAGAAGGGAGTTAAGAAAATCCAAACAGAGGGAACGGAACAGGCATGAGATGGCATGGTCCATTCCAATCAATCACTTGTGTCAGGATCAGTGGGCAGAGATGCCACTGGAGGAACAGGCCCAAAACAGGGTAAGGATCAGCGTCATAACTGATTCTCAGGAAGTTCAATTTTATTCTTCAGGAAATGAAGAATCAATAGCAGAAGTTTAGATGGTTATTTCTAATATTTGAATGGACTATGACAAGTAAGCAAAAGGTGACTAGCTGTGTTCTTCAAAATGAGAGAGTGGCATGGACATATACACACTACCAAATGTAAACTTGATAGCTAGTGGGAAGCAGCCGTATAGCACAGGGAGATCAGCTTGGTGCTTTGTGACAGCCTGGAGGTGTGGGATAGGGAGAGTGGGAGGGAGGGAGACACAAGAGGGAGGGGATATGGGGATATATATATACGTATAGCTGATTCACTTTGTTATAAAGCAGAAACTAACACAACATTGTAAAGCAATTATACTCCAATAAAGATGTTAAAAAAAAAATGAAAGTAAGGATCAATTTAAAATTACTTACACTTATTTCTGACACTTCTATGATGGGAAAAACTAGACAAATTTAAATTCAAATTTATCAGCTATAAAAACAAATACTAGAGTATACTTAGCATTTTAAAATTCCTTTTATAGTTCTAAAAAGTTAAATAAAATAGACATGTGAGTTTTAAAAGTCTGATTTAAGTCCCTTTTTGGATATTATTTTCCTGTTTAGGAGCATATAAGCAAGATAAACATGCAAAAATATGACAGTTATCTTCCATTAAGGCTCAGTTCTATTCCCATGGTTCCTTGGCCAAAGTGTAAGTCACTTACTTGTTATTTCTCTATCATATAGAAATACCCAAAATATATCTGAGATGCCCTCTGTGAAGAGCTTAAGATTTCTTATGAAATAATACAGGATATTTGAGGAGCCTCAAAATAGATGTATAAATCTAATTTCTCCAGGAAAATGGAAACAATAGAATCTATATATACAGATGGTTTCTGACTTATTATTTTTCAAAATTATGATTGTGTGAAAGCAATACACATCAGTAGAAACCAAAGTTCAAATATCGAATTTTGATCTTTTTCTGGGGGAGCAATGCATGTGGTAAGATCCTGTCTAGTGATCCTGGGCAGTGGGCAGGGCTGCAGCTCCCAGTCAGACACACATTAGGAGGGTAAACACATGATACACTTACAAACCATCCTGTCCCCAGACCCATTCTGCTTTCCACCTTCAGTACAGTATTCAATCAATTGCATGAGATACTCAACACTTTATTATAAAATAGGCTTTGTGTTAGATGGTTTTACCCAGCTGCAGGCTGGTGTAAGTGTTCTGAGCACATTTAAGGTAGGTTGGGCTAAGCTGTGATGTTCAGTAGGTTAGGTTTATTAAATGCATTTTCAACTGAAGAAATTTTCAACCTACCATGGGTTTATGGGGACATAACCCCATAGTAAGCCCAGGAGGATCAGTATATATTTATTGTATATACAAAGAGATTTATTTTAAAGAATTGGCTCCCGTGGTTATGGAGCTTGAAAAGTCCTCAGATCTGCAGTTGGCAAGCTGGAGGCTCAGTTCCAATCTGAGTCCGAAGGCCTGAGAACCAGAAGAGCTGATGCTATGATTTCCAGTACAAGTCAGAGTCAGAAGGCAAGAGGAGCCCAATGTCTTACCTTGAGAACAGTTTCGTTACCTGGCTTTCCTTCTATTCAGGCCTTCAGTAATCTGAATAAGACCTGTACACACTGGGGAGAGCCATTTGCTTTACTCAGTCTACTGATTCAAATGTTAACCTCATCAAAAGAACACACACACACACACACACACTAATGTTTACCAGATATCTGCACATCCCAGGGCCCAGTCAACATGATATATAAAATTAATCATTACAAGTCCACCCATTGGCAACTTGGCATTCCTTAAACCACAATGAATCTCCAAATAAAGTTAACAACAAGGTCTTAATTCTGCCTAACATAATACAACTATCGAGTTTACAACTGAGAACACAATTAACACTTTGCCCAGAAGAGTAGGTAAGGTCTTTGAGTGATATTTACTTTTCTCCTTGATATCCAGAAATTAAATATTATGATGTAAAATTAACAATAGTTACACACTATGATATAAAATCAATGTGTTTATGTTACATGAGGGAAAAAAAGAGAAGGAAAAAAAGATAGTTGCTGAATACACCCACACATATTCATAACAAAATAAAGGAATACTCATGACAAATATATTCTTCCTTTCTGTTAACTGGTCATGTGGCTGTAACTGGCGTTTATAACTACCTTCATTCACTACCTGTTATGTATTCCCTTTGCCTTCAGCAAGCACTTCAGCTGATCATGGTGCTTTACCTGGTGAAGTGACTCAAATTTTTATCCAGTAGGCACTGGGGCATGTAGTTTTTTATTTACTTTAATCACAGGACATGGTAATAATAAGACATGGGATCTCCTGTATTCCAGATATCCTCTTCTTTACTTCCATTGTGGAGTAGCAGTCCAATTCCGCCTGACAGTTAGTATTAATCATTCCAAGCAGGAAGTAACTACCTTCACTGCCTATTGATTCAGAATCAAGAGAAGCCCAAAGAGGTAGGTGGCTATCAACTCCTTGGTCAATGGAATCATTGTGGAAGCATTTCTCCCTTTGAAACTAAGACCTCAAGGCAAGCAGAACACAAGGTCATGGGAACAAAAAGCAAATATTTTTCTGGTGGGTCACTAGGAGTAATTGTGAGTGGTGCCACTCCCGTTCCCATGGCTTGATTCTTGGATTCATGAGTCCTGGTCATGGGAGAAACAACACAATATATTGGACACTGATTCAGGTCACATACAGCCATCTGGAAAATCTTGCTCCAGCCATGCAAGCTCTTGCAACCTAGCTGACACTGCACCTGAGTCTTCAAAACGCCATTCCACCATTCTATTACACTAGCTGCTTCAGGACCGTCAGGAACATGATAAGACCAGCGAACTCCCTGAGCATGGGCCCACTGTCACAATTCTTTCGCTATGAAGTGAGTTCCTCGATTCGAAGCAATGCTATGTAGTATATCATGATGGCAGATAAGACATTCAATAATTCTACAGATGATAGTTTTGGCCTAGCACTGCATGCAGGGAGCACAAATCCATATTCAGAATATCTATTCCAGTAAAAACGAAATGCCGCCCCCTCTTGATGGAAGCAGCCCAGTGTAATCAACCAGTCACAGGTACCTGGCTGATCAGCCCAGAGAATGGTGCCATGTGGCGGCTTATTCTCCGCAGGCAGGTTGGGCACTCAGCAGTGCCTGTAGTCAGGCCAGCCTGGGAGTGGAAGCCCCTGTGGCTGAGCCCATGCCTCATCTCCATCCTTGCCTCCATGGCCACTTTGTTCATGGGCCCTTTGCGTGATGACAAGGGTGGCTGGGGAAAGAGGATGGCTGGTATCCGAAAAATGGGCCATCTTCTACTCTTGATTATTTAAGTCCTCCCGGCTGAAGTCACCCTTTGGTGAGCATTCACCTTGGACACAAATATGCTCATGTGTTTTGCCCATTCAAAGAGAGTTATCTACCTAGTCCTCTTCCCCAAATTTTCTGTCACCAACTTCCCAATCACGTTTCTTCCAAGACCCTGACCTTTCAGCCAAACCACTGGCCACAGTACATAAATCAGCATATAACACACGTTTGGCTACTTCTCCTTTTATGTGATGTGAATAACCAGGTGCACTGCTCAAAGTTCTTCCCACTGGGAGGATTTCCCTTCCCCACCACCCTTCAGGGATGCCCCAGAAAGGGGCAGTACCACTTCAGCTGTCCACTTTCAGGTGGTCCCAGCATACCATGCAGATGCATCTGTAAACCAGGTCCAAGTCTTCTCTTCCTACATTGACTGCTCGCAGGGAGCTCCCCATGAGGCCACAGGTGCAGGTCGGGTAGAGAAGGCAGAGTAGAAGGAGGGGGGACCATGGGCATTTGGGCCACTTCTTCACGTAACTCACTTGTGCCTTCAGGGCCTGCTCAGTCCTAGTTGTGAATAAACTACTTTCATTAGATGATGGAGCACTGATGTGCTCACCTACCTTTATGTCTTGATGGGCCAGATAATACCCAGTTCATGATGGGCAGCCCAGGTCACATGGTAACCTGGTCCATGCTTAGTGTTCAGTATCCCCTAAGGCCCAGTAGAAGGCCAAGGGATTTTTCTCAAAAGGGGAGTGGTTGTCTGCAAAGGAAGACAGCTCTTTGCTCCAAAATCCTAAAGGACTGCAGTGCAATTCACCTGTAAGTGCCCGCCGGAAGCTCCAAATAGCTCCACCATCTGCCTTCAAGAACCATTGGATCTCCTGGATCACATGGCACAAGGCGTAAAGCAGCTTACGCGTCAACCTGGACCTATTGTAGAGCCTTCTCTTGTTCCTGGCTCCACTGAAAACCAGCTGCCTTTCGGGTCACTTCATAAATGGACCAGAGTAACACACATAAATGAGGACTAGGTTACTTCTAAAATCCATAGTCCCACCACTCATTGGGCCTCGTTTTTGGTTATAGGAGGGGCCAGATGCAACAACTGGTCGCAAAGAGATATCTCAACAAGTCCTACACCACTGAACCTTTAGAACCCCGGAAGTAGGTAGGAGGCTCCGGAAATTTTGTCAGATTCATTTCTCACTCTCTGGCACACAAATATGTGAATGACGAGTCTAAGGTAGAACTACTTCTTGCTCACTCGGTCCAATGATCATAATGTCATCAATGTAAAGTATCAGTGTGATATTTTACCCCCAGGAGAGCCCATGGTATAGTTTCAGTCCAAGTTACAAAGCCTGAGAAACAGAAAAATCAATGTTCCAATCTGAGTCCACGTCCAAGAGCATGAGAGACCTACACCCCTGTTCTATGACAGTCATGCAGAGAGAGAGAAAGAATTCTCCCTCACTCCACTTTTTCTTCTGTTCAGGCCTCCAATGGATTGCATGAGGGCCACACAAGGTGGGAAAGGCAATCTGCTTTACTGTCTACCGATTCACATGCTAATGTCAATCCAAAACACCCTCAGAGACACATCCAGAATAATGTTTAACCAAATAAATGGGCACTCTGTGACCTAGTCAAGTTGACACATGAAATTAACCATCACAGAAGGTGTGTTCTTATTTCTGCTAAAATTTCTATCACTCAAATTTCTTGTTTGTATACATAATATGCAACGTAAATTATATGTGGCACATTGTAGCAAGCAGTTTAAGCTAAACAAAGGCCAGCAAGCACCCTTTCTGAAAAAGTCATAATACTCTTGGGTTTTTTTAGACCTAGGAGATTAAGTAGGTTTAAATTTAACATAAAAATAATGCTATTATAACACTATCTGGCTTAGCTGCAAAAACATAGTGCTTCCTGCAAGGATGAAAAACTTCTCTCTCAAGGCTAGTGCGGATTTTGTATTATAATTCTATCTCCATCCTAATTGATTAGTATTGTAATAGATCAAAAGAAATCTTTCTGTATTTATTTTTCATTTCCAAATTTTAGCAACTGATGATGTGTACTCAGTACAATAAAGCTTGATGCTGCTAATCCTAATTTCTCAGGGAATTTAAGATGTAATAGATACATTTCAGTAACAAATATTAGTTATCTTTATAAGGATATATAATAATAAATCCTTCCTTAAATACCTATAGATTATCTCCTTATAAACAAATGTAGGTGTTTTATTTTAGAAATAAATTCTTTATTTATGTTGCTGATTAAATAATCAAAATTTATTGAAAATGCTTTACTTTGGTGTCTTTGGATTATTACCTAAGCCTTTGTTTCTGTTATGCTCTAAAATAAGAGACTTTTATGCAGTATGATAAAGATTTACACCAAAGTGAAATGAACATGACGGTGAATTTGAATTTAAAGAAGAAAACATGTACTATATCATAAAGAATTATTGTCCACTAAATAATATCTTTAAAATATCTTTTGGAATTTTGGGAATTTTATTTTCTCCAAGTAGTGTCAGTCTATCTGTCTGTCCATCTCTCTCTCTGCCTGTTTATTTGTGTTTTCTTTGACAAGTGAAGTGAGAACCTCTTTCTAATTAGGTGTAAATCAGACTCCATTGGCTCAAGTCCACAGATCGCATACCAAGTCATGATTCTCAACCAAAGGTGCTGGTGTCAGTTGAGGTCTCAAGAGAACTACTAAATATTCCAGAACATATAATGTCTCAATAGTGTGAGAGTCAGGTAAGATTAGAAATACAGCATCAGGGTTATTATAGATGGTGTGCCCTTTACAGGAAGGTGTATCCATGATAGGCTCAAAGCTTCTTAAGCTTCAGGTCACACCCATAGCTTCAGTTGTCATGATGACTACAGAATCTATTATATTAAATTTAAATTAAGTAAAAGGTAGAATTTTAAAATTTGGTGTCTCTGACTTTTTAAATGCGTGGGTTCTTTCCTATTTATTATTGTCTGTCTGTCTAAAGAGTAGCTTAAAGTTACTAATGAGTTCTACAAAAGTGTTTTGGGGTTTAATTTTTTACATTGTTTTACTCAGATTTCTATTATACTTCCCTCTCCGTTCATTCTTTCCTCCATTTCCCAAAAGCATGTCAGATGAAGCAACTGCAGTTAGAAATGATGGGGTTAGAATAGAATATTTTGCTTTTACCTTCTGACACTGGTAACACGCAGCCAAGAAAAGATTGGTAGAAAGTAAAGCCTTTATATCACTTTGTTTCTGGGCCGTCAGTTAAACTCAAGGTGACAGAAGCTACTGATGATTCAAAGGGTCCAGTGTGCTTAATATCTAACAAAAACTACATTCTTTGCCTGTGTCTGATGGTCACTGATGAATAGAGTTTACACACTTGTAAACAATTTGTATATGGGAAAAGAGGGAGGAAGACGTGTCTAAGATGGTTACAAACATGCATAAACGTCAGCAGAAGATACTATTACTCTGAGGGAAAATTGAGTATAAATATTGTATGGTGATGAAGAACATGATTAAGTTTGTTTTAATAAGCTAAGGAATCATTAAAAATCATCCACGAATCTATGATGAAATAATAAGAAAGATTAGAATATAAATTTTACTCTCAAAGTCATAATAAAAAGTTAATTGATTCTTTTTCAAGAATATTTTATGATAAGCTAGATTTTCTCAATTTTATTCTAAGGTCTGAAATATAGATCAGAGTGTTGAGCAGCCCATGGTGATGCTGTTTTCTCCTTGCTTTTGATGTCCTGATGTCTGTTTATGTGGTGCTATGAGAAGGTGTAGGCAAAAGATAATATGAATTCAAATTGTTTTAAACTTTATTGATCTCTGAGTGAATTGCTTTATATCAAATTATATGTCTTATTTTCAAAAATCTTTTTTTCTTCCCTGTAAAATATTAGTCTGATTTTCCCTTTCCTGGAATCTATTTTGAATTTTATTTGAATGCAAATCAGTTGGCCTTCTAAGTTTTAATGCAAATTTAAGTCCTGGGTCTCAACCGCCCTCCTTCTCAGTCTTCCGTTATCTCTCTTCCTTGGTCTGAATCCTCCTGTGTTGGATTCCTAACTATTCATGTTGACACCTGACCCTGCTCCTTCCACCTTCTACTTTTCCAAATATTTTCTAAATATCTGCACAAGGGCGCCCCACAGCATCCAAACTCATCATAAACTAAATCAGACTTCTTGTGTGGAATGTAAAACAAGGGGTGCCTGCCAAATCCATTTCACTGCCTATTTTTGCATGAGCTAAACCTGTTTTTTTCATTTTCACATGGTTGAGAAAAGGATTAAAAGAAAAAAATAGTATTTCATGGTGCTTTCGAGAAAATTATATGCAATTCATATGTTAGTGTCCATACATAAAAGGCTTATTGGAAAATATATAGGCTGATGTGTTTAATTATTGCCTTTGGCTGATCTAGTGCTACTAAGATAAAGACTTTCTATCCAGCAAAGCCTAAATATGTGCTATCTGGTCTTTTACAGAAGATATTTGGTCACCCCTGATGTAGAATATAAGGTACATAAGGGCAAGGATTTCTCTGCCTTATTCATCACTGTATTCCCCATACAGTAGACAGAGGACAACAGAGTACAATCGACAGAGGACATTGTACTTGTGTGCTCTCAAGAATACTGATTCAAAGAAAAAAACAGGGACAAAGAATATTATATTCTGTCTAATTTCTCTACATTATTAATTTAACAATCTAATCTACTATTCTCCTACCTATTATTAAATCTATTTTTTAAACTTCAATTCTTACACAGGTATTGTTAGTTTTATTTCTACATTCTGTGTCACAGTTTTCCCTTCAACTGTCCATTTCCACTGCCCTTGCTTTAGCCAGGCTGGCATTGCAACACATCTGTAATGGCATCACCAAATACCACTGCATTCATTTTCTACCACCGTCAAGCCACCCTTCACACTGCTGTTCTCTAATATTCTGTTGCTAACTACTACACAATTTACTGCACTCAAAAAGCATAAGATGGAAGAGAAAAGGAATAAGTAGCAATTGCGGGAAGGAAGGAGGTGGAGATAGAGATCTGCTATTCCTGTATCCCTTACTGAGTACACCATGAACAAGTGGGATTTATCCCAGGGATGCAAAGGTTTTTCAAAATCTGTAAATCAATCAGTGTGATACACCACATTAACAAATTAAAGAATAAAAACGAAATGATCATCTTTATGTATGCAGAAAAAAGATTTTGATAACATTCAACATCCATTTATGATAAAAACTCTCCAGAAAGTGAGATAGAGGGAACTTACCTCAACATAATAGATGTCATATATGACAAACTCATAGCTAACTTCATACTTAATGGTGAAAAACTGAAAGCATTTCCTCCGAGATCAGGAACAAGACGAGGATTCCCGCTCTTGCCACTTTTCTTCAACATAGTTTTGGAAGTCCTAGCCATGGCTATCAGAGAAGAAAAAGAAATAAAAGGAATCAAAATTGGAAAAGAAGTAGTAAAACTGTCACTGTTCATCATCATTCCTTTTAATTTAAAGAACATGCAGTCATTCCTATTAAATGTTAGAGTATAAAGATAACTTCCTCTACAAAGAGCTTACAAATCGTTATTTAATACATTCAGTACAAATCAGTTTCACAATATAATTTATTAAATAAAAAAATGAATATTTAGGGGATAAATTTTAATGAGTGAAAGAGACACATTTGATACTGAAAGAATAAAACATATAAAGATTAATTAATAAAAACATATCCAACAGGATTTGAACAAAGCTAAGTAGATTGTTAAGTGTTTAACAAAAAATGAAAATTAAATTATTTTATTCTTGTGAGAGAATCCTTGTGAATAAAGGGGAAGACTTTGCATATTAGGCTAAACAATGATACATACAAATGCTATTGAACTCAAGCTATTTCCCATTTGGCCCTTTGATCTACTTGAAGGAAAATATAGCCATCACCTTTGCCACATGTTCTTAAATACCAGGGCATAGCAAAAGGAAACACTCCAAGAGCCCTCCAACTACCCATGGCTACTGTCATCAGTCACTGACTTGGCCTGCAGCTACTAACCATGCCTATGAAGTAGAATGAATTACATAATGAAATATTGTTTACTTACAGTATGAATCAAGTACATATAAATTTGTGATGGACTGAGAATAAGATAACTTTGGTTTTAGTATACTGCATGGTAGGTAATAGGACACGTTTAAAATTCAAAAGACCTGGCTTTGAATCTAGATTCTACCCCTTAGTAGTTTTGTGGGCTTATACCATGTTCCTTAAGAAGCTTTCAAAAACTTGTGTTTCTTTAACTATAAATTGGGGATAAAAATACCTTACAGTGTGGTGGCAAAAACTAAATATGATGAAGTGATGGTTTAAGCACAGGTCTGACATACATTAAATGATGGCTAAATGCTAGCCATGTGATAGATGGGGCTCATCTTCCTGTGAGCTGTAACTCTGAGTACTTAACAATACATCCATTATTACCCTCTACACGTGGTAGAAAACCTGGAACACAGGTTTTAAGTTTTGTTCCAACTCTACAAGGACATGGTCCTACTAATGTTAACAAATACTAGATAAGTAAGCATATCTGCTAAATTTTCCAATGGCTGTCATCTTCGCACTAGTCATGAAATCCTACACCACCTTCCTTCTTCTCAACAACGCTGTGTGGAAGGAGCATGGTATTGTACCCATTTACCAATGAGGAAATGGAAGCAGGATGTTAAGTGGTTTGCTGAATCTCACACATTGAAAAATGCTGGAGTTAAGACATGAAATCAATTCCTGTGATGATACAGCGTTTGCTCTTTCATGAATATCAGGTTATCTTCCATGCATGAAAATACTGTTTTAGTTACTATCTTTTACTGTAAGAAAATTATCTGAATCTTATTTTACAAGATTTCCTAGAAATGTCTCAGGAGTTAAAAAATATATCTCCAAAGGCCTTTTAGTTTCCTTGTTCCCCATTTCTGCCTGGGTGGCAAAATGTTTTCTAAATGAGCCAATTGTCTGCAGTAGCTAAATAGAGCAGCAGCCATTCTGATATAGACAGAGTAATGCACACTTTGTCTCCATCCTACAAGAGCAAAATTGCATGGGCTATGAAGTGGTAAATGTTGCAGTAAAATGAAAAAGAAAGTGATGACAAAAAAAAAAAGTGTCAAAATTTCTCAGCAAAACATTATTTTCAGAAGAACAGTTTCAGGGGTATAGGAATATTTTATCAACTAAGTTGAATATGTTTCATCTAAATGAAATATTTAGTGTCTAATATTAAGAGGCTATTATGTCAATCATATCCCAAAGGGTACCATATGAATGAATAGTGGGAAAAGTTGTAAGTGTAAAAAGAAAGGACAAGAGAAGTATATAATCAAGAAACATTTGTGAAACAAATGTAATTGAAATTATCATAAGTAAAATAATACAGTTTTAATTTGATTCAATGAAAAGACAACTACAATTAAACCTTAGTATTGTGTTTGGTAGAGATATTATCTAAACAAGAGAGAAAAAATATACTTATATAAAAGTTCAAATCATTAATATTTTAAAATACCAGTGTGCTATTGAAACTATTTGGAAGAGTTTTAATGGAATTCAGAATAACAGTTCTTATTGATATAACTCAAATTGTCCAACTACCTCCATCACTTTTGCCAACTCAAGGGTCCAAGTTACTATCGCCTTTGGCAGGGGATAACATAACAGCCTTCTAATTGGTCTCCAATCATCCAGCTTTCTCCTCCTGCAATCTATACTGCAGTCATCTTTTCAAAATGCAAATACAATCACATCAATTCTTTCTAAAACCTTGCATTTGTTTCCAATTTCTTTTTGGGAAAGAGACAAAAATAAATCCTCAATGTGGTCTATCAGGCTCTGCCGCCTACCTGTTTCTATCTCCCTATTCTCATCCCAAACACACCCTATCCATGCCCCAGCTAGACACGACGTCTTCAGATATGTAAAATCTCATGTTCCCTCCCATCCCAGGCTCTTTGTGTAATTGTTGCCCTTTGTTTGGTATACTGTTACTGTTATACTTGGTCATGTAACAATATATACTTATACGTACTTAAAAATTCTCCATTTTCAGATCTCACTAGAAACATAATCTCAGGGATGCTTTTGTTATTCCTCCAGGTTAATCCTTTTCTCCTTGTTGTTGCTGTTGTCACATGCTCTTATTGATTTATGTCCCTCTGTTGAGTATGTATGTATCTCAGTTTCTAACTATACATTCATTTGTATTCATTTGATTAATGTCTGTCTCCTGTCCCCATATTAAATTTAAATCTTCCTAAAATCTTAAAATCTATGACTGTTTATTTTTTGTTCACCATTATACCTTCATCCCTAGTCATAGCTCTGAACACATCATAGGCACTGAGTAGATATTTATATAACAACTGACAGAAAGGTTTAACAAAAAAATGATATAAAATATATAATAACATAAATTGGATTTTAGGATTTTTAAGTTGGGTTTATACTCAGGTGAAATGTTCTCATATTCAGGCAACATGGTTTGTAATCAGGTGAAGTGGCCTTTATATTCACTATTTATAGTCTAAGAACTGTAGGAAATTATTTTCAGTACCCCTCAGAAACAGATGCCACTACCAGCCTGGGCTATCTGGATGCAGAGATTAGAGCAATGGAAGTTGCCCCCATTGTAGGCAAAGTGAATGAAAGATTCAGTCTTGGGTTTCTTCCTTATCAGGAATCAACCTGAATGAGGAACTTCCTCTGGCCATTAAATCCAATGTCCACTCTCATTGAAGAAATTGATGATACTAAAACCAATGTACCACTTACCTCCTTTTCAATAGTCAACATTCAAAATTTAGTATCCCATTCTTTTTTATTTTTTTAATTTTTTAACATCTTTATTGGAGTATAATTGCTTTACAATGGTGTGTTAGTTTCTGCTTTATAACAAAGTGAATCAGTTATACATATACATATGTCCCCATATCTCTTCCCTCTTGTGTCTCCCTCCCTCCCACCCTCCCTATCCCAACCCTCTAGGTGGTCACAAAGCTCCGAGCTGATCTCCCTGTGCTATGCAGCTGCTTCCCACTAGCTAGCTATTTTACGTTTGGTAGTGTATATATGTCCATGCCACTCTCTCACTTTGTCCCAGCTTACCCTTCCCCCTCCCCTATCCTCAAGTCCATTCTCTAGTAGGTCTGTGTCTTTATTCCCGTCTTACCCCTAGGTTCTTCATGACCATTTTTTTTTTTAGATTCCATATATATGTGTTAGCATACGGTATTTGTTTTTCTCTTTCTGACTTACTTCACTCTGTATGACAGACTGTAGGTTCATCCACCTCACTACAAATAACTCAATTTCATTTCCTTTTATGGCTGAGTAATATTCCATTGTATATATGTGCCACATCTTCTTTATCCACACTTACGTTGCTTCCATGTCCTGGTTATTGTAAAAAGAGTTGCAATGAACATTGTGGTACATGACCCTTTTTGAATTATGGTTTTCTCAGGGTATATGCCCAGTAGTGGGATTGCTTGGGTTGTATGGTAGTTCTATTTTTAGTTTTCTAAGGAACCTCCATAGTGTTCTCCATAGTGGCTGTATCAATTTACATTCCCACCAACAGTGCAAGAGGGTTCCCTTTTCTCCACACCCTCTCCAGCATTTATTGTTTGTAGATTTTTTGATGTTGGCCATTCTGACTGATGTGAGATGATATCTCATTGTAGTTTTGATTTGCATTTCTCTAATGATTAGTGATGTTGAGCATTCTTTCATGTGTTTGTTGGCAATCTGTGTATCTCATTCTTTAGATTTCTATTATTCCCAAGTGGCTTTTCATGTTTTTGAGCCCAGTCTATCACCCCTTCTATTCTCCCAAATCTGCCCTCCACAACTATTTTTCCCCATCATCTGCCAGGTCCCTGATGTCAGGGAATTTTCCCTCTATTTCCATTCATTGACTGAAGACTGGCTTTATTCTCAAAATAATGGGTTTTTTTCCAGGCCTCTCAAACACATGTCAGGCTTTCCCACTGATGCAATTCAAGCAATATCTGTAGTGACTATGCACATAGGTTCTCCTTCAGTCTACTGGGATTTAAATCCAATATTCTTATTTAATCATTGGTTCATGATCATCTGTGATCATCCAACTGAAATGATCTACAACCAGTTTTTAGCACAGTTCTGAAAACATAATACTAGCAACCAAACAATGTAGAATAATACTATCATTCCAGACCATTATTACCTCACCCTTGTTATTATTAATAAAAATAATAAAATAAAAATAAAACATGATCCATTGCAGCTAATATAATTAGGGTATATTTTACTCTGTCTTTGTTCTTTGCTTTTAGCTACCGATGTTACAGTCATGATCCCATTCACTGAAATATTGATCTCTGCCTCAGTCTACCTTCTATCCTGCTATCTTGCATTGGTTGGTGCATCCAGTGATTTAGCTTGTCAAGGGGCATACTCTGACTGTCCTCTTACTGGTGTCTGTCTGGTGACAACTCCTGGAAGTTTGACCTGGTGACACTCAAGCCCAGAGGTGGGCAGCAAAGCTGATTGCCCCCAGAGCCTTTGCTCCCATACTGGATATGGAGCATTTTCTTACTAAGCACAGGTGGGGAGATTAAGTCACAGCCAGGACTGCAGGCAGCTTGCAGCCCCTCCCAACTGGAGAGCCTGTTTGGAAATTGAGAGTAGCCTGGAGTGATCCCTTCCCTTCCTGTCCCCATAGGGGAACTGAGTCATAGCTTTACCTACTGTGGAGAGTATCTTTTGGCTTCATCTGCACTCTTGGAAGCTATGCAGCTCAGTGGCACTTAGCTGAAGCGTGGGCAGTTAGAGTAATAATGATAGTTTGCAGAGCAAAAGTTAGTGGTCCTGTTCAATCAAGGAACTTGGGAAGCAAGTTGGCTTGAGTTTACACAATAAGCAAAGAGCTTTACCAGCTTTAGAGTTGCCTATCCTACTGAGCCTGGGCAAGAAATCTAATTTGTAACCCCACTCATCCTCATCGCTGAATATAGACTTCAGACTGCCCAATCAGGGAACCTGACCAGAGCACACAGGAAGCTGTGTAGCCCATTTAGCGACCCTACATAGAATGGCACCTGAGCAGAGAGCACAGCCCATGGCTTCCTCTGGCTTCCTCTATCTGTAGAGCAAAACCAATGGCCTCACCTAACAAGGTAATTCAGTGGATATTCTGGCCAGATTCAGGTCTCCAAAAAATAAGCTGTGTAGGCTCTGCGTCCCATCCTGCCCTACTACCAGGACAGAGAAGCTAATTTATAGCCCCATCTGTTACTGAATATAGCAATAAGTCCTAACCGTCTAGTGAGCCTGACCAGAGAATCCAGGCAAGGTAGAACCTATCCTAGACTCTTGCTTGGGTAAGGAACCAAGCCAGCAGTCCTGTTTAACTATTCCCAGCCTGTGGCACTATTCTCCATCCCTGTCCTCAGAGCTTGAACAATTGCTTCACCCCATAACAGATCATAAAAGCAGGTCCCACTTGCCCAAGGACATTATCAGCAGACACACCGAGACACCCAAACTGAGCTGACTGGTGAAGAACTGTCTCTGACAATGCAAACCTGCAAAGTCTGGAAGAGGAACTTGATTACTCAAATTGGCAGATACCAAGGTAAGAGATCAAGGCAAATGAAAAAAATCAGGTAAAAATTACACCATCAAAAGAAACTAATAAAGCCCCAATAATTAACTGTAAAGAAAAGGAGATATATGAACTGTCAAAGAACTCAGAATAATTCTCTTAAGGAAGTTAATTGAACCACAAGAAAACACAGACAACTAAAGAAAATTAGGAAAACCATACATGAATAAAATGAGAAGTTCAACAAGGAAATAGCAACATCAAAGATAAATAAATAAACAAAAATCCTAGAGCTGAAAAATACAATAACTGCACTGAAGAATTAAATAGAGAGTTTCAGAAGTAAACTCAACATGCAGAAGAAAGAAGTAGAAACATTCACCTTACAGGAATTCCAGAAGGAGAAGAAAAAGAGAAAGTGACAGAAAGTATATTTGAAGAAATAATTGCTGAAAACTTCCTGAACCTGGGGAGAGAAATGGATGTCCAGATTCATGAAGCCCAAAGGATCCCAAATAGATTGAACCTAAATAGAGTTACACTGATACACATTATAATTAAATTGTCAGGAGTCAAAGACAAAGGAAGAATTTTAAAAGGAGCAAGAAGAAATAGAGAAGCAATATACAAGGGAACCCACATAACACTACGGGCAATTGTGAACTATATATCATATATTAGCATCCTGCAGTAGATTAGCAAACATAAACACATTTCAAATTTTTAGAAGTATATTCTTCTTCATACTATTTTCCATTGTGCCTTAAAACATGTTTATTAATAGACCAAAATATCCTTATCTCTGAAAAAATTAAAAAGCCAAAACTAAACAAACTATGTTTAGCAATAAATGTATCAGTTTACCATTGTATCTGGAAATGATTTAGATATTCAATGAATAGCCATTATTTAAATTAACTTATGAACTTTTATTTATATTTATTTAAAACGCTTGTTTTTAACAATTGCGTTTGGATTATACAGTAAATAACCATCATCTTTATTTTTCTTTTTGAAAAATTTTGAAGACGTGCCAACTTTTATTAAACCAACTTAAACTATGTTTCTTTTATCAAAGATTATCACAGATAATGTGAACTTGAAACGCATTTGGGTTACTTTCTGTATTTCTGACAGTATACTTGATTTACATAATCTTTAAGCCAATTACATAGAGCTCTTTACAAATTAATTTTGGAAATACCATCCAGAGGTAGAAAAATATTATATAATTATAACATATACTTATAGACATACATAATATACAGGCAGACACAGAGATGTTTATAGGTTTTGTTTTTAAAATTTTAGCCATGTCTCATGTAGAAAACTCAAAATAGTTGGATCCAACTTGTGTTTTTGGCAGATGGAGTAAGTTAACGTTGCTTGCTCGGATGGCAAAAGCTTTTTTACTAAAGATGTTTTATTTGCATGCTGAAAATCATTTCAACTTTTAGAAGCTTATGCATATCAATCAAAGAACACATTCCATTCTCTCTGAGAATTTTGAGATCCTCTTTTTAAGGGCACCCCTTAATGTGGACTTATCTAAACAAAGTTCCTCCAGACTGGCCATTATAATTTTAAATTATCTAAAAGTTCACTCATTTTGCCAGAAAGGCACAACCTCACTTTCCAAGAACTAGGTGGAATCTATCTTGTCTATGAATTCCTTAAAACATCTTAATTATGAGGGGCTCTGTTTTCTAAAACACTAGGAATCATGTTATTCCCTCTTTTGAACAGAATGGATGCAGGAAGCTTCATAAAAGCAGATTGAAACACAAAGACAGCAGAGCTTGGATGCACAAAGAGAGCAGTAAGTCAACCTCAAAAATAAAATAGCCAGTTATTTTACCAGCAAAATGGGTTTATTCAGGAATAGCAGAGAATTGCAATTCAGGACAGGCAAACTATAGTGAATCATAGGCAAGTTCAAAGAGACGAAAGAAAGGTCAGCTTTTATTAGATTTTAGGAGGAAACTGGAGAGGGTTGTTTGGAATAAATTTTTATTGGAGAAAAACTCTTATTGGCTGCAAGCAGTGCTTAGTTCTTAGTACTTAGTGCTTTGCTAGGGCAGGGAGAAATCTTCCTTCTTTTTCTTAAAATCAGGAGATGAAATCGCCTTGTGAAAAATGTCTTCCCTTTACCAGAAGAAAAGTAACATTCTTATCATCGGGGATAAGAAGTTGAAACCGAGAGAACTTTATACAAAGAAATCTACACAAAGATACTATCTTAAAATAATTCTTATCTTAAGTCTTCTTGCCGGCTATGCAGGTGCCTGAGAGCTCTCCGTTCAGGGCTTCCTGACTCCATTTTACATGAGGTTTTCATTTCTTTATTTTCACAGTGTATATGTGTGAGTCTATTTCTGGATACTCTCTTTTGTCCTGTTGAAATATTTTTTAACCGTGGGCCAATGCAACTCTATCTTGATTACTGTAACTTTATAATAATTCTTGAAATATAGTAATGAATATCCTAACATTATTTTACTATTTCAAGGTTATTTTCTTAAAGTATTTTCATACCCCTAGACATTTTAGATTCAGCATGTTAGAAATTTTAATTAGGATTGCATCAAATCTGTAAATCAGTTTAAGGAAGACTGGAATCTTAGCAATACTGAGTTTTCCACTATGTGAGTGAACAAGCTTTATATCTTTCTGTCCTCTCTTACACAGTTGGTGGGTCAGGAAATTGTTAACGTCACCGCAGGGAAAAAACAATTGATGGCATCTAATGAGTTAAAAATATCCATACCCTGTAAGCTAGTAGATAGCTTCCTGAGGATATACCTAAATCAAACATGTAATATTTTCCCCCAAAGTTATATCTTAGAAATTTTTGTCATATTAGCCTAAATACTTACAAAGG
This sequence comes from Stenella coeruleoalba, assembly GCF_951394435.1. Lineage (NCBI taxonomy): Eukaryota > Metazoa > Chordata > Mammalia > Artiodactyla > Delphinidae > Stenella > Stenella coeruleoalba. Next base: position 145,165,129 of record NC_137149.1, on the reverse strand, counting down.
TGAACAGCTTAATTTATATCAACGATAAAATGTATATTTAACTTGTGATATATTCTCAAAATAGAGTATTATACAACAATAAAAACAAAGTATTGTTCCATCTAAGAGAATAGTTGAATCTCTCAAATACACTATTGAGTGAAAGATTAATTATAAAAGATACATATTTACACAGTTATATAGTGTTAAGTTAAAATAAGCAAAAAAAAAAGTGATCTTTGGTTTTCAAAGTCAAAATAACGTTACCTGTTGGGAGGATCAAAGGTATAGTAATCTTGAGGAGACATGGATGTTTCTGCTATGAATGATATTTTATTATGGTGGTTTGGTAGTTGTTAAAAAATGGGTTAATTCTGTCATAATCCATTGTTACCCCCACTTAGAATGTGTAAACCTTTATTTTTGGCCTACACTAATATAAATATTTGTTTTAAGAAAAAAAATATGTATTTAAAAATCTGTCCGTTATGGACACCTGTGCAGTTCTCCTGGAGAAGAGTGTTTCGGGCTCCAGTCACACCTGGCTCTGCTCACCACTCTCCCTGACCCCATGTCTGCACCTCGTACACCCTTGTTTTCCTCAATACATAAAGGATTTGAAACTTGGAAAAATACACAGGCTTTTGATAGTTGGCTTTTTTTTTTTTCCTTTGTGGAAATGGGACTGGATATCATCTAAATGCAGAGTTCTTAGAAGATGATATAGTCTGATAGATTATTCACAAGAAAGGGGTCATTTAAATTTTTAGATCTTTGCTGTTTTCCATCTCCTCTTTATGCTTCTTTTTAAAAATTCATGTGTATTTCATACATTTGTTTTTTTCATTTCCCTATGCATATCATTTTCTCAGTCTCAAACATATTTCTCTCTCTGCTTTCGACTTTCCCCTCTTTACTGATTATCTTTTTTTGTAGTTACTGTACTATTCTTTTTCTCTTTCATATACTGTACAAAGATTCTATATCTTCCTAAATCATCATTCTTATTTTAATACTGGCATTAACACATCTAATTTAGTTCCTCTACTTCTCTTATCCTCCTTTGTCATTCTCAAAATTCATTTTCCCTTTATTAGGTTTTAGTTTATCTGGTAATTAATCTTCCATTATGCATAATTTACTTTTAACAATTCTAATTTCCTTATGCTTGGTAAGGTCTGCTACACAGAAAGGAAGTTCTTTTCTTAAAACTCCAATTGCTTATGAAATTCTCTTGTCACACACACAAACACACACACAAGCAGCAAGCCATGCTGGTAATATGGTCATTTTCACATCACTTGAAGAAAATACCCAATATTCCATCCTGAGTTATTAGAACTTATGAACCTACTGGTTATCACTTTCTTTCTCCTGAACTTCAAAGTATTAAATTTTCATACCCTGAAATATATCATCCTAACAATCTTAGGTTATTTTTATAGGTTTAATAATATGTATACTTGCTTTTTGTTTTACTTGTCACTGACTGTTGATTCTTGAAGTTTGCGGTGTTTATTTTCATGCCTTAATAGAAATTCTTCATTATGTACTAAATGTCAGTTGTTATACACACACACACACACACACACACACACACGTAATGTACAATAGGAATTGTTCTCTTTTTTAATTATTATTATTGTCTCTCATATTCAGATTGTTGTATTTTATACCCACAGCTTAATCATTATTTTTATATTGTTTATTAACTGTCACCTACCTTTTTGAATTTGTATGACATTCAGGCAATAATTCACTCTGATGTATTTGTTATATGTCAATTCTGATTTTTGCTTATGACTCTGATATTTTTATTGTTCTCTGCAAGTTTATGACTTCAGTAATGCATCTCTGGTTACTCTCTCTTTTATTCCTGCCTGATGTATTTTCAGCTCTCATTTCACACATTCCCCACCTTGAAGTCTCACTGTTGTTGTATTACTTCTCTTTACTGCCACTGGCTGCTTCTCCCGAATTTCAGAACAGAAATAAAACAGCTTCCAGATGATTTTCTGCTTGCTTCTTTGGCCTTTTTAAAACTCAGTATTTTTAGCAATGAACTTTTTTCTTGTTTCTTGTTATTTTTCTCCTCCCCCTGATTTCTCTCCTGCTGATTAGGCTTCTTTTATTGTTCATCTACAATTATTCTGAAATATATTCTTTTTTTTACACATCTATCTTCATATATTATTTCCATATTTTCAGTGTTATCTAAACATATTACCTGCATTATTATTTCATAGAAAGTGGCAGAAGGATTCTAATCTTTCCCCTATAAACTAAAACTGCTCAGCCTTTAATAAATTATTTGGCCTCTTAGTTGTGCCCTTTTAAAAAGTGTGATAATCACATCACTTGCATAAGTTGGTGACAGGATGTGAGGATTAAATATTTTAACATGTGTTAAGGGTTAAGGGCACTATCTAACATTGTTCAGAACTTTAAAAATACTAGTTCTGTTTATTGGTAATATTTTAACTCATTTTATTTTTAAATAAAGACTTAGACAAGAGATTAGAGAACAACATTCTTGAAAGGCAGAATGGGTATAAAATTATCCACATAATTTTACTTCTTTAATGCATTTTATAATAGTTTAGTTATTATTGAAATAACTCATACATGTGATACTTAAAAATGCAAATGTTCAAAAGAGTGGCTGATGATGGGCTTCCCTGGTGGCGCAGTGGCTGAGAATCTGCCTGCCGATGCAGGGGACACGGGTTTGAGCCTTGGTCTGGGAAGATCCCACATGCCGCGGAGCAACTAGGCCCGTGAGTCACGACTACTGAGCCTGCGCGTCTGGAGCCTGTGCTCCGCAACAAGAGAGCCCGCGATAGTGAGAGGCCCGTGCACCGCGATGAAGAGTGGCCCCCACTTGCCGCAACTGGAGAAAGCCCTCACACAGAAACGAAAACCCAACACAGCCAGAAATAAATAAATAAATAAATAAATAAATAAATAAATAAATAATTTTTTTAAAAAAAGAGTGGTTGATGAAAAGTAAAAATAAGCCTTTATTTCCATCCCGGTTCCCTTCATGAGAACAGTAACTCTTAGCAGTTTCTTTTGTATCGCATCATAGATATTCCATGTGTACACAAATATTTATATCCAATTCTCTGTAATGAATTATATAGGTAATAATACATATTATATCTTTTATGATACATGCACATATATATATATACATATTATATGTGTGTGTTATATATGTTAATATGTTTACCAACTCTTCTTCCGAATATAGGTGCAATATTTCCAAATAATCCTATAGATATTCCTTGCTAACCTACCATTAGAAAGTGGATCAGGGCTCAGAATATAGTCTTAGAGTCTATTAACACTTCCATATGCACATTTTTGAGAAGATTTTGAGAAGTAAGTTTAATTTTAACCAGAATTAGTAATCAGGAAATAATAAACATGCTAAGACAAGAAAATATGGTATCCTGCACCAATTAACACAGACAAAATATCTTCTATTTTCACAGGAAATACTATTGTATAAAAGTGTAATAAAAGAACACACAAAAGCACACACTGCTAAACACCACATAAAGTACTTAAAAGTAACAGATTTCAGAAAATGATATTAGTTCAATCCTACTTTCACCAGTGCTTATAAATATACATGAAAACTGCTCATAAAATCACTCTTTGTACTAGTAAATCTGGCAATAATTTGAATCTTTGGAAATAGAAAAGTACATAAAGCATAATATATTTGTATTATAGGGACAATAGAACCACTATAAGAAAGAAAGAGGTGTTACATACTGAAAAAGAAAGCGCTGTTTTGTAAAAGAAAGTAAATTAGAGAGATAGATGTAGGTATCTACGTAAGTAATGCACACATATATATATACATATATATCATTGCATGGATAGAAAATTTTTTCAAAGGTTGACACTATTAACATTTACCATCTAAATACAATGGACAGTCATCTGAATACATGGGATGTGGGCTTGGGAGTGTGGGATGTCATCAATTTTAATTTATGTACTACTTATGATTTTTACAAGTATTATAAAGTATTATATTATGAGTATTATAAAGGATTATCTCTATTATAAATTCTGTAAGAAACATGATATTTTGAGCTTTCTCTCATACCATGTAATATCCTCTTCTCCTGTTGTTATGCATAATTTTTTACAAATGATACCTCATTAGGCTTATACCTCTTCTGTACAATGACATTTTCACCTTCCTTCTCACTGTTGGAGCATACTTCATCCCTTATCGTGATCAAGCGCACAATTTGAGCTGATAATTATGTCATATTTCATCATGAAAATGGAAACTGTCAGAAGCATTTCAATCTTCTCAAGACTAAACCTATGAACTTACCAATGTCTGCTTCTGTTTTTATACTTTCTTCTTTACTAAGAAGTGCAAGAGGCATCCCTTATTTTTCAGTATCAGTCCCTTTATGTGTGAACTGAATTCTCTCAGTTTATCAAGAGCTCACACCTTCATTATCCTTTCTTGATCCTTGATCAAATATCTTACCTTCTTAAATACAACTTATTTTAGCATAAATTGTCTGAAAATTTTGTACTCCTTGAAAAATAAGAAAGGGAAGTACCCTCTGATGGCCAGTAATATTACTAGAAAGTGTCTTCTTTTTTACTCTTTAGAACCAACTTTCCCAGATAGATACTGTGCCTTTTCTATGTAAGATGAGTTTTCTTCATGGGAAAATTTTAGCTGTCTCTAAACAGTAGCCAGGAAGGAATGTAGCTGTCTTTCTAGCCTTCTCATTCTATCTTACACAAACTCTTTCTCTTCCCACTCTCCCAGTGTCTTTGTATGAATGTTGTGCCAATTCTTTTTCCTAGGCATGTTTGAAAGAATTCGATTTTTCTAGACCAGCTATTCACAAGAGTTTCCTGTTGAGGTGAGATTGGGCCCAATGAGCCTTCATGCGAAGCTTTTCATGACAAGGGTTGTCCCTCTGTTGTTACACTGACATATTTGAAAGGCTATACCTCTTATGCTTCCAAGAATTTACCAGGTTTAAGAAGTGTTCTTTTGCCAGCTCTGAGCTCCTTCAGTTCCTGAAAAAGGCAGTACCAAGAGGCTAAGCCCCTGCCTTCCAAAGTAATACATTTCCTTTTAGAAGGTATATTTATTTGATGGTATTTTTGTTGTTGTTGTTTTTTCTCTTCTCCTATGGGCTTCGCTAAGCACTTTTTACTTTGCTGCTCAGCTTCTACAGTTTTCATATACTGTTTGGTCTTAGCCTTAATCATAGCAATTTCCATTCAGATGGTTTCTTCTTTGAGAAAACAGATTCAAAATTTTGGCTTCGTTAGACCCCTCTGTACTGGCCATGCTTTTTTGCTATATTTTTGCAACTTGTTGTGGGTCCCGCTACATACTCTGATTATCTGAATTGCTTTGGGGAATACTTACATATAAATTACAATTTGAGATTTCCTCAGACTCCTAGTTTTCCTAAGAAATAATTAATGTTTTCTTCATTGTATTGCATCGTTTCCAGGAAAAGAAAGGTGATTCAGAACTAATTCCCCACTATGTTTCCAATGGTAATGCATTAGTATAAATTTGAACACAATCCTGCATGAGGACAGGCAAGTTCTTATAAATCTTTGAAGAAAAAAAAACAAACATCTTTTTTCCACCTGGAGAATTAGCCAAGGCTGACAAGTTTCTGAGTTTTTGCTTTTGTGTTTTAAATGATGGATTGTTTCTATACTTTTTTACACTCAGTGTCCTAGTATTTTCAGGGATTTTAGTTCTAACCTCTCTCTTTCAATAGATCAAGGTAATGAACCCTGTCTCTACTGTTCATTAAAATCAAAATTGCCTAGATATACAGGCTAGCCTCTAGGACAACTAAAATTTTCACAACAGCAAATCACTCTGCGTTTCAACGTTGCCTTTATTTTTGACCTCTAATGATGAATGATGTCTCTACTTTTCTGCAAAGTTGGATATTCCATTTTAAAATTATTTTTATTGAGGAATAATTGACATGTAACATTATATTAGTTTCAGGTATACAACATAATGATTCAGTGCATGTGTAAATTGTGAAATGATCACCATGGATGTTCATTTTTCAAACGTTAATTTTTTTTTTTTTTGGCTGTGCATGCCCGTGGCATGTGGGATCTTATTTCCTGGACCAGGAATCTAACCTGTACCCCCTGCAGTGGAAGTGTGGAGTCTTAACCAGTGGACCACCAGCGAATTCCTTTTAAATGTTATTTTTGAGGCTTTTCTAAGCATTTTGTAGCTATTAGTTTTTAATATTGGATCCTCCATATTATCAAAAAGAAAAACTTCTCCAAATCCTTTAAATCTGGATTCAGTCTCAGTCACTGGAAAAGTGACATTATACTTTTCACAATCATTTATGATCTTCATTTTATCACATCAAATACTTAAAATCCCTCCCATCTTCTTCACTGTAACTTTCCTTTATTGTGGCTTTTGTGGGAAAAACAAATAAGCACACTAAAGTCCTATGCTTTTCCTAATATACTTGATGGTCAATTCTCACTTTCATTTGGAAAAATCTTCTATCTAGAATTTTTAGGGCTAATAGGTAACCTCCGTACACTGACTCTGGAGGTAATCACTTCATTCTCTTAGATTTAAATAAACATAAACACTTATTTTAATGTGTTTGCTATATTTTCTAAACTGGGTAGAAATAATATATTTTTGTATAGTAAGGTAATGGCATTTTTATAGTAAATTTTTATATTTAATAAATATCTTTCTTATACTACATGTAACTTTGTGCCTTTAGTATGAGAATCTATAAAATATATTGTTTCTAACTTTAAGTGTTAATATTTTATTATGTGTTTCCTATTGTCTGAAAACAACAAATAAATAATCCAATACAGCAGTCTACTTACCTTAGGTAAGTAGACCTTAGGTCTCAGAAAATGAGTGAGCAATTCTACTGCCTCAGTGTTTTTCTCTATTCCACTTGGGTCTCTACTGCAAGTATGCATACTTCTCCCTTTAGTTATTCTGTGTTTCATTTATGCATAAGAGTATACTTATTCTTCATCTTTAACACAATCTTAGATACTTTCAAAAAAAGAAAGTATTTAACAGGGAAAACCAGTATTAGCTAACGACTTCCTATGCCCACGTTATACTGCTTATTAAATGTCAGAATATTTGAAATGTAAATATACCTGAGTATATAAAACTATAAATATATTTGAAATATGAATTAATTTTATAAAGGTAACACATTCTACAAGTTTTTTAAAGGTTATGAGTGGGTGCCATGAAATAAACCCCAGTAATTTACTGACATGTAAGTGAATCATGGTTAATATAATACGACATACTTAGCTTACTTAGCTTAGCTGATTGCTATAATATGTCTCTCTGACACTTCACAAAATTCAGCAGTAATGTAAATATTTAAATACAAGAAACTCAAAAGTGTCATGTTTTCAAGATCTAGAAATTACCCACACATGGCATCATTGCCAGGGCCCTTAAATCAGTTTCTCATATGAGAAAGAAGTCCATAAACATACTTGTAGGGGTTATCTAAGCTCCAAAACAGTCAAGTTTAAAAGGGAGTTGTTAAAGAACAATTTTATTATTATTTTTTAATTTTTTTAAAGGAATTTTGCCTTTTTTAAAAAAATTTTTATTTATTTATTTATTTATTTATGGTTGCGTATGGCTCTTCGTTTCTGTGCGAGGGCTTTCTCCAGTTGCAGCAAGTGGGGGCCACTCTTCATCGCGGTGCACGGGCCTCTCACCATTGCGGCCTCTCCTGTTGTGGAGCGCAGGCTCAGTAATTGTGGCTCACGGGGCTAGTTGCTCCGCGGCATGTGGGATCTTCCCAGACCAGGGCTCGAACCCGTGTCTCCTGCATTGGCAGGCAGACACTGCGCCACCAGGGAAGCCCCAGAACAATTTTATTTTAATAACAACAGCAAAAGCCCAGAAGTCAGGCAGAATCAGACTAATTCCTAGGATAACAAGCCGCTATGTCTCTCACCCTTTCTGCATCCACCATGCTTTACTTTCTATGTAGATTTAGGTAGGTGTGTGGAATGTGAATCACAGGAAACCCAGACAAAGATATACCACATTATTTTTTTATAACTCAACTTGATTTCTCATTATGAGTCTACGTTCTTCATGGCTGCAAGAAAAATGAAAAGTCAACTTAGCTGCTTCTGGGATTTTGCCACCAGTATGGTGTCTTTTCCAATTTCAGCTCTTAAGCAGTAGTGATGGGAGTAGGTTACTGACCTACATTTTAATTTTTATGGGTTTATCTTTCTGGTCCAATTGTTCTGTAGTGCTGCCAACCCATACTTCAGACACAGAATCTTCAACGCTGTAATTTTGCATATGGCCCTGTAGACCTGGGTACGACACTAGGGTCATGCTGCCTCTCAGGAGTGGTGTTGGCGTGTCTGTGACAAGTAGCCTATTTTTTTCTTTCCATCCACCCGTGCTTCTCTTTCTCTCAGCTTGAGGAAATCTATTACTCTTACGGGGAAAGTGCTTTTTCCAAAACCACAATTCTTATTCCTGGGGATGCCCAACCTCCTATGAGGTTGAACAGCAGAAAAGACATTTGTACCACTCCTGCTCCCTCTGTTCAATGCATCACAAACTTGCTAGAAGCTAATAACTAAGTACAGAGTCAGCATTGCTATTGGGTTGGCCAAAAGATTTCTTCTTTTCTTTTTTTTCCCAGAAGATGGTTCTAGTAGCACTTAGTTATCTTTACCTTCATTCAAAACAATTTTGTTAAACTGTATGTGACAGCTGTCATATCAAGAGTGCATTTAAAAAAAGACTTATCAAAATTGGTGAATTTTTGTGTAGCCATTTTAATATTGAAGGTCGAAGATAAAAAGCAATATTTTCAGCATATTATGCTTTATTATTTCAAGAAAGGTGAAGGTGCAACTGAAACACAAAAACAGATTTGTGAAGTGTATGGAGAAGGTGCTGTCACTGATCGAACGTGTCAAAAGTGGTTTGTGAAGTTTCGTGCTGGAAATTTCTTTCTGGACGATACTCCATGGTCGGATAGACAAGTTGAAGTTGATAGCGATCAAACTGAGGCATTAGTTGAGAACAATCAACATTATACCACATAGGAAAGAGCCGACATACTCAAAATATCCAAATCAAGCATTGAAAATCATTTGCACCAGCTTGGTTATGTTAATTGCTTTGATGTTCAGGTTCCACATGAGTTAAGCAAAAAAAAAAAAAAAACAATCTTCTTAACCGTAATTCCACATATGATTCTCTAATTAAACATAGTGAAGACGTTCTGTTTTTAAAACAATTTGTGATGGCAATGGAAAGTGGATACTGTACAATAATGTGGAACGGAAGAGATCATGGGGCAAGTGATGAACCACCACCAACCACACCAAAGGCTGGTCTTCATCCAAAGAAGGTGATGTTGTGTATATGGTGGGATTAGAAGGGAGGCCTCTATTATGAGTTCCTTCTGGAAAACCAAACGATTAATTCCAACAAGTACTGCTCCTAATTAGACCAACTGAAAGCAGCACGACACAAAAAGCATCTAGAATTAGTCAACAGAAAACGCATAATCTTCTAACAGGATAACACAAGACTGCATGTTTATTTGATGACCAGGCAAAAACGGTTACAGCTTGGCTGGGAAAGTCTGATTCATTCTCTGTATTCACTAGACATTGCACCTTTGGATTTTCATTTATTTAGGTCATTACAAAATTCTCTTAATGTAAAAAAGTTCAGTTCCCTGGTAGACTGAAAAGGGCACCTGGAACAGTTCTTTGCTCAAAAAGATAAAAAGTTTGGGGAAGATGGAATTATGAAGTTGCCTGGAAAATGGCAGAAGGTAGTGGAACAAAAGGGCGAATACATTGTTCAATTAAGTTCTTGATGAAAATGAAAAGTTTCTTTTATTTTTACTTGAAAACTGAAGGCAGTTTTTGGCCAACCCAATATGTTTTATCTTTTCTACAGTAGTGTGGGTTTGGACTGCACAGTTTTCTTTTTGTTTTCAAGAGGGAAGATTTCACATCCAGACTTGTAGATTCTCTTGGAAAATAAGAAGCTCTCAAAATTCTGGACCTCCTTTCCCCTTCAATATTATTCACAATAAATTGGAGTTAAATACAGATAGTATAGATCCGGTTGCCATAGTTCCCACATCTATTTTTCAACTCAACTTTCAAACGATTGCACTTAATTATATTTTATAGTTGGTTCCTATAGAGATTTTAATCATTACACTAGGAAAGATATACGTGTGTGTGCATGTATATTAGCCTCAAATATATTAAAATAAAAATAAACAATATTAATTTGGCAGTGCTGAATATATTCAAATGTGTTATTGGAAAAAATCTGGTACTTTTTTATCGTTTTGGATTAAGGATTAATGATGGAAGATGGTTATTTAGAGACATTGGTCTGCTATCTTCTCGGTGTGCTGGCTCTCTGAATAAAGTCATAGTCCTTGCCTCAACACCTCGCCTCTGATTTATTGGCCTGTCATGCAGTGAGCACAGTGAGCTTGGACTCAGAAACATATCTACTGAACTTAAGCTATATTGTTTGAACGTACCAGAACTTATTTCTCTAGTTTTCTATGGATGGACCTTTAAGGTGTTTACAGTGGTCTGCTATTACAAAAATTTTACAATGGATATCTTTGAATATACGCATGCATGTGGCTGACGGGGTCTTGGTTCTCTGGCCAGGTGTCAGGCCTGAGCATCTGGGCTGGGAGACACGAGTTCAGGACATTGGACCACCAGAGACCTCCTGGGCCCACATAATATCAATGGTGAGAGCTCTCTCAGAGATCTCCAAATCCACAGAATTAGAAATGAGAAAGAAGTAACAACTGACACTGCAGAAGTGCAAAGGGTCATGAGCGATAATGACAAGCAACTATATGCCAATAAAATGGACAACCTGGAAGAAATGGACACATTCTTAAAAAAGCACAACCTTCCAAGATGGAACCAGGAAGAAATAGAAAATATAAAAGGACCAGTCACAAGCACTGAAATTGAAATTGTGATTAAAAATCTTCCAACAACAAAAGCCCAGGACCATATGGCTTCACAGGCGAATTCTACCAAATATTTAGAGAAGAGCTAACACCTATCATTCTCAAACTCTTGCAAAATATAACAGAGGGAGGAACACTCCCAAACACATTCTATGAGTCCACCATCACCCTGATACCAAAAGCAGACAAAGATGTTACAAAAAAACAAAACTACAGGTCAATATCACTGATGAACATAGATGTAAAAATTCTCAACAAAATACTAGCAAACAGAATCCACCAGCACATTTAAAGGATCATACACCATGATCAAGTGGGGTTCATTCCAGGAATGCAAGGATTCTTCAGTGTATGCAAATCAATGTGATACACCATATTAACAAACTGAAGGATTAAAAACCACATGATCATCTCAATAGATGCAGAAAAAGCTTTCAACAAAATTCAACACCCATTTATGATAAAAACCCTCCAGAAAGTAAGCATAGAGGGAACTTACCTCAACATAATAAAGACCATATATGACAAAACCAGAGCCAACATCATTCTCAATGGTGAAAAACTGAAACCATTTCCACTAAGATCAGGAACAAGACAAGATTGCCCACTCTCATCACTATCATTCAACAGAGTTTTGGAAATTTCAGCCACAGAAGAGATGAAAAAGAAATAAAAGGAGTCCAAATTGGAAAAGAAGAAATAAAACTGTCACTGTTTTCAGATGACATGATACTATATAGAGAGAATCCTAAAGCTGCTACCAGAAAACTACTAGAGCTAATCAATGAATTTGGTAAAGTAGCAGGATACAAAATTAATGCACAGAAATCTCTTGCATTCTTATACAGTAATTATGAAAAATCTGAAAGAGAAATTAAGGAAACATTCCCATTTACCATTTCAAGAAAAAGAATAAAATACCTAAGAATAAACCTACCTAAGGAAACAAACGACCTGTATGCAGAAAACTATGACACTGATGGAAGTAATTAAAGATGATACAAACAGATGGAGAGAGATAACATGTTCTTGGACTGGAAGAATCAACATTGTGAAAGTGACTATATTACCCAAAGCAATCTACAGATTTAATGCAGTCTCTATCAAACGAACAATGGCATTTTTCACAGAACTAGAACAAAAAATTTCACAGTTTGTATGGAAACACAAAAGACCTCTAATAGCCAAAGCAATATTGAGAAAGCAACACTGAGCTGGAGGAATCAGGCTCCCTGATTTCAGACTAAACTACAAAGCTACAGTAATCAAGACAGTACAGTACTGGCACAAAAACAGAAATGTAGATCAGTGGAACAGGAAAGAAAGCCCAGAGATAAACCACACACACATGGACACCTTATCTTTGATAAAGGAGTCAAGAATATACAATGGAGAAAAGACAGCCTCTTCAATAAGTGGTGCTGGGAAAACTGGACAGCCACACGTAATAGGATGAAATTGCAACACTCCCTAACACCGTACACAAAAAGAAACTCAAGGGGCTTCCCTGGTGGTGCAGTGGTTGAGAGTCCACCTGCCGATGCAGGGGACGTGGGTTTGTACCTCGGTCCAGGAGGATCCCACATGCCGTGGAGCGGCTGGGCCCGTGAGCCATGGCCACTGAGCCTGCGCGCCCAGAGCCTGTGCTCCGCCAGGGGAGAGGCCACAGTAGTGAGAGGCCCGCGTACCACAAAAAGAAACTAAAAATGGATTAAAAACCTAAATGTAAGACCAGACACTACAAAACTCTTAGAGGAAAACATAGGCAGAACACTCTGTGACATAAATCACAGCAAGATCCTTTTAGACCCACCTCCTAGAGAAATGGAAATAAAAACAAAAATAAACAAATGGGACCTAATGAAATGTAAAATCTTTTGCACAGCAAAGGAAACCATATCAAGACAAAAAGACAACCCTGAATGGGAGAAAATATTTGCAAATGAAGCAACTGACAAAGGGTTATCTCCAAAATATACAAGGAGCTCATGCAGCTCAATACCAAAAGAACAAACAAGCCAATCCAAACAAGGGCAGAAGACCTAAATAGACATTTCTCCAAAGAAGATATACAGATGCCAACAAACACATGAAAGAATGCTCATCATCACTAATCATTAGAGAGATGCAAATCAAAACTACGATGAGATATCACCTCACACTAGCCAGAATGGCCATCATTAAAAAAATCTACAAACAATAAATGCTGGAGAGTGTGTGGAGAAAAGGGAACCCTCTTGCACTGTTGGTGGGAATGTAAAGTGATACAGCCACTATAGAGAACAGTATGGAGGTTCCTTAAAAAACTAGAAATAGAACTATCATATGACCCAGCAATCCCACTACTGGGCATATACCCTGAGAAAACCATAATTCAAAAAGAGTCATGTACCACAATGTTCATTGCAGCACTATTTACAATAACCAGGACATGGCAGCAACCTAAGTGTCCATCAACAGATGAATGGATAAAGAAGATGTGGCACATATATACAATGAAGTATTACTCAGCCATAAAAAGAAATGAAATTGAGTTATTTGTAGTGAGGTGCATGGACCTAGTGTCTGTCATACAAAGTGAAGTAAGTCAGAAAGAGAAAAACAAATACCGTATGCTAGCACATATATATGGAATCTACAAAAAAAAGGTCATGAAGTACCTAAGGGCAAGATGGGAATAAAGACGCAGACCTACTAGAGAATGGACTTGAGGATATGGGGAGGGGGAAGGGTAAACTGAGATGAAGTGAGAGAGTGGCATTGACCTATATACACTACCAAATGTAAAATAGATAGCTAGTGGGAAGCAGCTGCATAGCACAGGGAGATCAGCTCGGTGCTTTGTGACCACCTAGAGGGGTGGGATAGGGAGGGTGGGAGGGAGATGCAAGAAGGAGAGGATTTGGGATATATATATATATGTATAGCTGATTCACTTTGTTATACAGCATCAATTAACACAATAATGTAAAGCAATTATACTCCAATAATGATGTTAAAAAAAAAAAAGAATTAACTGTGGCTACTAAGGAGCTGCACAAGTAGGACAGTCAGTCTGAAATGCCAACCTGATCCACAAACTGGAAGCACTGTTTGCTGTTCTGCTGAACAATATGGACAGTTTCACATGCATACTCACTCACAGTGTAGCCAATGTTAACATACAGAGAAGTAGAAACATGCCCTAGAACTCATTAGCATCAGCTAAGTGGGCTTCAGGAAGAAAATTAAAATGCAGGGTAACGCAATAGAGATGTTGCACTTACAAACTATTCTGAAATGCCGTATTGAAGTCAGTGTAACAAGTGCTTAGTTACCATGAAGATTTTTTTAAAAATAATTAACAATAAAATGCAATTCTTAAGAACACAAGAAAAAAACATCTAGCGTGTATTTAGAATTTAGACCCATGTATCTACTGCTTAATTCTCATTGTCTATTTTTTTTTTCTTATTCTCGGTGCTTATTTTCCTCAAAATTCTAGAAAAGTCATTTCCAAAGTGTGTGTTGGTATACATCGTTGGGTAATGAAATAAATGCGGGGTAATGAAATAAATAGGGTGGAGTATAATAGAAACAATTACAACACATCACATGGTCTCTTAGCAACAACTGCGTACTTTGCAAAAATGGGTCATGATATGAAGTGTATCTTACTATATATTTTTAAAAGTTTGTAAAGAATAAGAGCAGTAAATGTAAGATTCTATTTTAGAAATCTATGTGCATAAGGCAAATGCCTTAAGAAGAGAGTGATCATTGCTGTCTGAGGTTTTTTTCTCCTACCCTAAATAAAAATGACAATAGGCCTTCTACTTCAGGACACACATCACTTTTGTCTTTTTTATTTTTCTTTCTTTTTTAGAATATCTCACTCAAAAATGAATTTAATCTAAAATGACTAAATATGCCTATATAAATACTACAATCTTCCTTAAAAAATTAAAATAACTGACTTTTAGAAAATTGATTTTAAGCACATGCCTCATTATAGAATTATCAGAGAATATAATAAATCAAAATATAAATAAGAATTTCTCTTTTTAAATTTCTGATTTATCTCTTCTGTAGACTTAGAATCTAAATCCTTTTTTAATGGGAATTTTGTCCCCTGCACTTACCTGTCTCGCATCTCAATCCTCACCATCAAATCTATTTCCAGAAATGTAAACAGATTTACAGCAACTAATATAAAACTAGGCACTTAGTGGACACTCCATAAATATTTGTTGATGATTATAACTTTGTCTTGACCAGATTGCTCAGATAATTGCTTTGTATCTCATGTGGCAATTTAGTTACACTGTGTGGAATTTGGCATGTCAATTAGAAACACCCTTCCCAAATTTGCGTATAGGCAGATGATGCTTTCATCAAATTAAGTTAGGTCCTTTTAAAAAAGACTATGACAGTATTTTGAGATCCAAAATGAATCCAGTTCTAAGTATAAAAATATTGAAATACATCATAACTAATCCTAACTATGCCATAAACCCTTATTATGTTACATTTGCATCTGGAGTATTTTAAGTTTGAGAATATTAAATCAATAAATTCATGATTCCATCTGTCAAAAGTCTCTAAAGCCTAAAAATGCTGCCAACTATGTTATTAAAAATAGACTTCCAAAGGCTGCCTATATTAACAAGGAGATAAATGAGCAGACAATGTAAAGTCACTCAGGATTCACTTTTCCTTCAGTGAATTTTGTTCTTTCTTTAAACATAGATGCCATATAGTCTTAACTTTAAAATTCTCTCTGCATCTTCTGGGAATTTGTGTAACAAATAATATAACGTGCAGTATAAAACTTTTTTTTCCCCATACACATGCATTTACAATCTTTTTTTCATTTTTTTGAAAACCAAAGAGGGTGCTTGAATAAATAAGTGTAACTCCACTTTTAAAAATTAAAAAAAAATGACAGAAACATAATAAAACACACATAGGAATTTATCTAGACTCTCAATTGTCAAACTTCCAAATATGGGATAATTTTATAATCCTTTTTTAATGTGGGGTTCTTCTATGGAGCCCATTAATTAAAATCTCATTTTTAAAAATCCTCCAGTGTCTCAATTACCTCACTCAGAAAATTATAATTAATTTCATGATTTTTCTTTCCATCTCTATTGGTATTTTGTTGATAAATGAAGAACTGGAGGCCCTCAGAGCCAGAGAATGCTCTGCTTCTGAATGAACTTACTTTGACCACAGTACTGCATACACTGTAGCCAATGAATATCCTCTGGCCCATGGACTTCCACAGCCAACACAGAACTTCCTGTAGTCAGTGTTGATACATTGCTTGGGTATAATTTTCCCCATCTTCATGAATATTTCATTCTGTTTTGCCTACGTCAAAAATCTGAAAATGTTTATCTTGAAACTGAGAAAAACATTTTCTTCATCTGAGGTTTTCTCAATTCAAAAGTACTCATTTATCTTTTAAATTCATTCTCCTTTAAAAATTAAAACTACTTATTTTTATAGAATTGTAATCATTTTAGTTCTATTTAAAGCAGTTAAAAACGAAATCAGGTTGGACACATTCCAATCTTATTTCTTTAGATGTCATTGCAAACATCAGATTATTTTGATCTTTCTGTGTGTGTGTATATGTTTTAAATTTCTTGTTACTTTTCTTTTCCCCATTAAAACTTCAAAATCTCTTTTGTTTCCTGTACATTTTATTTTAGATGTTGACTTGCTTTGTTGCCTCATCTTTCTGGTTTTCAATTTTTGTTCAACATGGGGGTAAAATCTAAGAATGGCATAATTCTGTTTCTTTCATAATGTACTACAGTAGGGACTAACTACATCTCTACAGCCTCTCAAAAACAATAGAGTGACTGGAAATAAAGTGAAGTGATACATTCAAAATTTACTTTGACTCTCTCTGAAGCATGTCTTCACTCATCAAATACTATATAGCACAGTTGAACGTGGTGAGTTCTAGATACTAACAAGTTAAGAATAAAGATTACTGCAAAAATATATGAACATGCTTCAACGATACAACGAAATGACTTAAGCCAAATTTGACTCCTCAAATCAACAGAATCAGGAGACCTGGATTCTGCCCCTGGATGTATGTTTCTGGACCTCAGTCTCCACTTGAAAATGAAAGGGTTGACTTCTGCATAGATTCTGAAATTCCTATGTTTTGCATAAATTAATGCTTCCTATTTCTGTTATCAATATTGTCAACCTAACATTCTCTTTAATCTTGAGCTATATAAAAGTGATCAAACACGTCAAAATAATTGCTAAACTGAGAATACCAATACATGTTTATAATGCACATGTTTTTATATTATGTATTTCTTATAATAAAGCACTTCTACTATGATTGGCAGTAAAGTGCTCTGTCAACAAAGCTGTCAATCTCTCTCATACTTGTCTCTCAAATTCAGCCTATTCTTTCCATCCACCTGTCACAACTCAGGTCTAGGTCCTCATCATTTCTCCCTTGGACGATTATAATAATAGCTCGTAACTCTCTCAACTGACACCCGATTTCTCCTTCACTCTAGTTTACTCTTTCTATAGCTGTCAGTTATCTTTCTAAAAGCAAAATAGTTCATGCCACCCAGCTGCTGAAGAACTTTATTTTATACAATATAAAATCCAAATCTCATACCTTGGCACAATCTATCCTCAACAAATTTTTCTGTTCCCATCTTATACCAACTCCTTTCAGATTCCTACTGCAGTGATCTTCCTTGAACTCCAAAGGCACATTGGAGCCTTTGTTACAACCCACTGCCTCGTGGGTGCCTGGTTTATGGTAAATACTCAGTAACTATTTCTTGACTGAGTGAGTGAATGAATGAATTTACATGCTGTTGCTTTCACTTGGTGTATACAATTTTTCATATGTTTTTCCAGTCAAAGCCATATTTTAAGTTCAGTTTAAATATCACTTCTGCATTCTCCCCCAATTTACCCACTCAAGAAGTTGTTCCATTTTCTGTTTCCACAGAATTGCAGTGTTATCTTCGCACTGTCTAATATATATTCTCAGTTATCTGTTTAGGCTTAAATTAGAAATTTCTATGAAAATTATGGTATCTTATTACAAATTTTATATATATATATATATATATATATATATATATATATATATATATTCAGTACTTAGTCTCTCCCAGGGTCATAGTAAAAACTCAGTAAATGTTGGATCAATAAAATACATATAAATACTCTAAGAACTAAAAAATATATCTGTATTAAATTGTAACAGAGCAGTTTCTCATTATCTATGAGAAATCATAATGAATGATTATTTCAAAAGCAGGCATTAAAATATTTAATTTAAGCATATCATTCTATAAGGATTAATCTACTATAAAGGACAAAATAGGGTCAGTGTGATATGAGGAAAAATAAATCCATGTAAATGTCTGTAAAGGACTCATGAAAATAGTCATTAAAATGGTAGAAAAATGATTATTCTCATAACTGTAGTAACAAAGATTTCTTGAATTAAAAGTTTAGGATATTTGAAGATATTTAAAATATATTGGTGGGCTGCCCTGGTGGCGCAGTGGTTGAGAGTCTGCCTGCCGATGCAGGGGACACGGGTTCGTGCCCCAGTCCGGGAATATCCCACATGCCGCAGAGCGGCTGGGCCCGTGAGCCATGGCCGCTGAGCCTGCGCGTCCGGAGCCTGTGCTCCGCAACGGGAGAAGCCACAACAGTGAGAGGCCCGCGTACGGAAAATAAATAAATAAATAATTAAAAAAAAAATATATATATATATATATATAGGTGAAAATCACATTATATTTTGTAGCAAGTTTAAATTATACAGAATCATGACACTGAAGTATTTTAATTAATAATACATATTATAAAGTAAAATATATATCTATTTTTGGTAAACAAGATTTAAAATTAAAGTTGTAGGGCTTCCCTGGTGGCACAGTGGTTGAGAGTCCGCCTGCCGATGCAGGGGACACGGGTTCATGCCCCGGTCCGGGAAGATCCCACATGCCGCGGAGCGGCTGGGCCCATGAGCCATGGCCACTGAGCCTGTGTGTCCGGAGCCTGTGCTCTGCAATGGGAGAGGCCACAACAGTAAGAGGCCTGCATACCGCAAAAAAAAAAAAAAAATTAAAGTTGTAGCCACACCTAGCATGAAAATTTATGAAAGTGGAGGTATATAAAAATTATTTGAATTCAGGGATTTTGATAGTATCTGTGGTTTAATAAAGGGTTTAACAACAAATTCTCAATCTCACTATCTATGACCATTTTAAAAAATTGTAAGTTGTCTCAAGAGGTGACAAGTGCCTTTAAAACATAGGCTTAAATTATCCTTCAATCAGAAATATATATATATCTTGTTTTAAGTAACAGTTTTCACCAAAATGGAACAAAAAATTTCTCTAAAGCTTTGTTTCTATGTCAGCATCAATAATCACTTTGCTTATTCTACCTGTGATCACAAAACTTCATTATTTTTAAAAATCAATTTTTTATTGAAGTATAATTGACTTGCAATATTATATTAGTTTCATCTGTACAACATATTGATTCCATATTTCTGTACATTGCCAGGATAAGTCTAGTTACCATCTGTCACCATGCAAAGTTATCACAGTATTATTGATTATATTCCATATTATGTACAGTACATCTCTGTGACATTTATTTTATAACTGGAAATTTGTAACTCTTAATCCCCTTTGCCTATTTTGCCCAACTCCTCATCCCCTCCCCTCTGACAAAAACCAGTTTTTTTCTCTGTATCTATGACTCTGTTTTTGTTTTGTTATGTTTGTTCATTTGTTTTGATTTTTAGATTCCACATATAAGTGAAAAAATATGGTATTTGTCTTTCTCTGACCTATTTAACTTAGCATAATACACTCGGTTTAGCTATGTTGTCACAAATGGCAAGATTTCATTATTTTTGGTGGCTAATATTCCATTACACACACACACACACACACACACACACACACACACACACACATTTATCTCACATGATCAAATTTTCTTTATCCATGGACACAGGTTGCTTCCATAATCTTGACTATTGAGAACAATGTTGCAATAAACATTGGGATGCATGTATCTTTTTGAATCAGTGCTTTTGTTTTCTTTGAGTAAAGTTCCATTTTTAATTTTTTGAGGAATCTCCATACTGTTTTCCATAGTAAACATATACCACCAACAGTGCACAGGGGTTCCCTTTTCTCTACATCCTTGCCAGCACTTCTTATTTCTTGTTTTTTTGATAATATCCATTTTGACAAGTATGAGGTATCTTGTTGTATATTATATATTATATTATACATATTTATCTATGTCATGTAAATAATATTACTTTTTATGTTTTATTTTCTTCTATTTCTTGCTCCTGAGAGAGAGAGAGAGAGAGAAAGAGAGATTTTAAGGAATTAAGTCATATGATGATACAGGCTTGGCAAATCCAAAATATTTACCATAGGCCAGCAGGCTAGAGACCAAGGGAAACATTGCAGAGTTCAAAGACAGTCTGCTGGCAGAATTCCTTCTTTCTGTGGAGAGGTCAGTGTTTGTTTTATTAAAGTTTTCAACATATAGGGTGAGAACTAACCTCATATAAGGACTGCTTTACTCAAAGTCCATCAACTTAAATGTTAATGTCATCCAAAAAATGCCTTCACAGAAACATCCAGAGTAATGTTTGACCAACTGTCTGGGCACCATTGCCCAAGGAAATTAACAAATAAAATTAACCATCATGTTTCCTTTGAAGAGTTTGTGGTTACTGGCACACATTTTTTAATGAAGTAAATACTCAAAATAAGTCACAAGTACGAATAACAATGTACATATACTGCAGCAGTAGCTGTAACTCTGTATAATCTGTCATAATAGAGAACTGTATGTAGAAAAAAACCCTTTAACTTCTCAATTCAAAAAACCTTTATATTAAAAAAAGTCACAGATTTTTAAATCTCTTTCATTATTTTTTCTCTGAAAGAAAATCTTTTTTCAGATCCTTTGTCATGGCACTTAGATTCTTTATTTTTGAAATAAGTTGGTTCACCCTATGTAAAAATGAAGAAAAAACAATTAAACATCTAAGTACAGCAGAAGAGAAACAAATGACTCATCACATTTAATAGGGCACAGACTCATAAAAATAACAATAAATAATATTCAATTGTATGTATAGTTGAAAATAGAATATAATGTAAATTGAATCTCCAGTTGATGAATATTGAATAAAATACTACCAAATCTAATGGCAAGAAATATTTGTCATGCTAGATTGTCTAGGAAAAACCCCAAGGATTATGACCACATTATGAGGATCCACTGGCTTATAGGCTGAGACCTCATTCTTAGCTCTCAAAGGATAAATGAATGCAGAGCATCTCAAGAAATTTAAATCTTAAAAAGGACACAGCAATACTGTCCCCAAACATCTCTACTTTACTGCTAAAGATACAGAAAAGAATGTGTTAAACTCTGCTTCAAATATCAATTATTTTGAGATATAAATATGCGTGTGTGTGTGTGTGTGTGTGTGTGTGTATATAAATGCACTCTTTGTGTAGGGGAATTACTTGATCATAATGAAAAACTTAAAATTCAGAGAATTGTATTATGGGGGTGAGGTGAAGGTGATTTGAGTAACAATTTTTAAAGCCCATGCTAAGTGTATCTAAAAATATTAAAGTCTGTAATTTGAAAGCTTTGTGTCTCTGGGAATATAGTTAGGTCTACAGACAGGGATTAAAATAAAACTGTTTTCTTATTAGAAAAGAATCTCTGAATAAATAATACAACAGTAGCTTTACTAACTATAAGGAAATATTTCTAGATGCATCTCTATTTAAATTTCATGCAGCATAAACCATGTCCAATCATTCCCCTCTTTCATCTGAGAAGATGTGTTCCAGGTCAGAATGTTAACTCACATAAGTGAATTAGTTCTAGATTTATGCTGAGGCTTGGATTTGCTCAAAGTATATCATATAAAAAGCAAAACTTGAAGCATGGAGAATTACACAAGAAAATGTTCAAATGTTCAGAGTCTACGATGTATGTTATTGGAATGTGCTATTTGAGCGCTATTTTACTCTCTTTAACTAGCTGTGAGCTGGTGCTTTACTTCACCACTCTGGGATACTGTTTCCACTTCCTTATGAAATTAAGGCTTTGATATAAATCATCTTTAACCTACAAAGCTCTTTAATCTGTAAAACTAAGAACACAAAACTGTGAAAGCCAAGAGCTTCTCAATGCATTTTGATTCTAGAAAAGAAGTGTGTCATGAAATTAAAACCATTCATGCTTACCCTGGAGATTCATCCCCCAATAGATTTGTGTCAGAATAAAAGATTTATAAATACATGTACACCACTGTACTTGTACCAAAAGTACTGTAATGTTATTGCAGTTGTGAGACAGAGAAAGGATAATGAAACAATTTGTTATTCTTTATAGCTTTTTTGTATGAAAACCAAAATTATCAAAAATGTCTGCATATAGATTAGACATTTGATATGAAACTGCAAAGTACAATTGAAGAGACAAGTTCCATTCTGTGACATAGATACTTCTTTAGACATCAAGCGCAGCATTTCTGTTTACAGGAAGCAAGCCCTGAAGTTCCTCAATCAAAAGTAATATAGTAAATCAAAAGTGCCTGGTTTATTCTGAAGTGTCTTTGCTTCGATTTGAACAACCGTTCTGCTGCTTTTTTTATGAAGAGAGAAGTGAGGGTTTTTTTCTCTCCTTTTTAAACGGGAGATCTTTAACTTTAGAGTGTTCTCCTTTGAAAATGACATATTCGTGTACTCTGTATATTCCATGCATGTGTCATGCTGGAATAGGTTTAGTTTCTGTTATTGTTGTCTATGAGGTGGGCCGTGAAGGGTGAGAAATGAGACAGAGAGTAGAAGACAATTTATTGTGAAATTGGTGCTGAGCAGTTCAGTGACCTGGAAGGCATCATGAGTGAGAATCACTGAGTTATTGATCCGTAATGTATTACTGTCATACCTTCATGCCACTTACACTCAGATCAAAGGGTGAAGATGGTGACATTGCTCTAAATTAGAAAGCATATTAAAAGAAAGAAATGCTAAATTGAGTTTTCGAAGTATTGGAGAACTGTGTGCACAGTCTAACAGAAAAAAGAAAAAACTCCAAAGAAATCTTAGATACTTTTGCATGAATTGATACTATTGCATGAAATTGATACTATTGCTATGATACTATTGCATGAAAAAAAATGTTTTCAGCTATTTTTCTAATTTATTAAGCAATAGATAGGCAAAATTATGTCTACATATTATTTACAAACCAAGGAAATTGATACTTTTATTCATTAATTTATTCCTAATTTACATAAATATAATTCATAGATTTTAACTGTAATGCTCGATGAATTTTAACAGATGAATGTACCCATGTAACTCACATCCAAATTAATAAAAAAGACATCATCGTTATCACCACAAGGTTTCTTTTTCCTTTTTTTTTTTTTTTTTGCGGTACGCGGGCCTCTCACTGTTGTGGCCTCTCCCGTTGCGTAGCATAGGCTCCGGACGCGCAGGCTCAGCGGCCATGGCTCACGGGCCCAGCCGCTCCGCGGCATGTGGGATCTTCCCGGACCCAGGCACGAACCCGCATCCCCTGCATCGGCAGGCGGACCCTCAACCACTGCGCCACCAGGGAAGTCCCACAAGGTCTCTTATATCCGTTTCTAGTTAATGATCCTCCTCACCCAGGAAACTGGAGTTCTAATTTCTACTGTAGTTCAATGTAACCTTTTATTGAACTTACTATAAATACAAATCTGGACATTGTGGTAGATGCATCATTAGATGGTTTCTGTTATCTTCTCCAAGGAAGTACTGAGTTTTATTCTAGCAAATAACTGAATTGTAATCAATAACCTTGAACTTGTGGACTTTGTTTTGATGAGCTTAGTTCATTTGTGTCATTAATCCCAGGATGAACTCCTTACTTTTTGACTCTCCAGGCATGACCCTTTTGGGTGTTTTGAGACAGGCTGGGACCTGGGACCCTTTGCTGCAGTGCTTGCACCTGGACAAAGGTCTCCTCAAGCAACAAAATACAAAGAAACTATAACGGACTAAAAATAACCGCATGCATGCAGATTTAGGGTAAATTATGAACAAGATACAAAGAGACCAAGAATCCAACTGCCACTTCTGAAGAGCCGAGAGCAAAAACAGGGTGTCGGGAGCAAAAGCAGGGCACTGTGCACGCCCCCTGTACGCAACACCAGCAAACGGGTGGGCCGACCAATTAAGCCGCCCCTCCAGCCCAACCCTGGGACCTGCCCACACCCTCACTCTATATAAGGAACCAGCTCGCACCACCTTGGAGAGTGAACTAGGGAAACTGTTACTTGTTTTCGCTCCCCTCTTTTGCAGCAGGAGCCCCAATAAAGCCTTGCCTGAATTTCTTGTCAGGCCTCTGATCAATTTCTATTGATTACAGAAGTCCAAGAATCCTGGTAACAGTTTGAAGACAGAGCCCAACTTCTGTACCAATGCCCTCGAAGTGAGTAGGATTCAAATTGTAAGAGTCTCCTTTCATTGTGCAGCAGCTGAAAGATGGACTCTTCCCATTAAGCACTCCATCTGTGGTTCCCCCCGGACTCCTTGATGTCTTGCTCACATACATAGCCCACTGCTCAACTCAGATTTGAAAAGAGGTTATACAAGCTGTTGCGTTACTGTCCCGTTTCTCCCTCCTTTTTAGATCTCCCTCAATTTCCATGTACAATGTCAGTCCCAAAGGTCTCCTCTGACAGCATCTCCAGTGAGGCCGAGGCTTTCTGCTTGAGTTCTATTCACTGTGGACACCTGCATAATTCCCGCAACGTGGACCCTTTCCACAGAGGGTAAATTCACTCGTTTCTGAATGCTTTTGTTCACCCACCAGTGTCTTCAAATAGTTCTTGTTCAAATTTTGGCCATAGTTTGTAACTATTTATTTTTATAAAAAACTATTCTGCTCTATCAGAATTGGTTTGTACTCTGCTCCCACACAGTTATCCTAAATCCCTAATGGTATCTATTCCTCTATAGACATACGTGTGCTATGGTCTTAATGTTTCTTTCCCCCCACCCCAAATTAATATGTTGAAAACCTAATGCCCAGGATGATGGTATGGGGATGTGGTGGGCCTTTGAGTGTTGCTTAGACCATGAGGGTGGGTCCCTCATGAGTGGAATTAATGACTTAGAAAAGTGGCCCCAGAGAGACTGCTCACTCCATCCACCAGTTGAAGACAGAGTGACAAGTCATCAGCTATAAACCAGGAAGAGAACCCTCACCAGAATGCAACCTTGTTGGTGTCTTGATCTTGAATTCCTAGCCTCCAGAACTCTGAGCAATACATTTCTGCTATTTATAAGCCCAAAAAACAAACAAACAAAAAACCAAAAACCTATTCTGCTCTATCAGAGCCAAGCTCCTGTTCTAAAATAACTTGAAATTTTATTGAATAGAAGTACTGTGCTAACACTTGTTATACCAAAGTCCTTATCACATGGGTTACTTGATTAAATAAATAATAATATACATAAACATGTAACTTTAAAATGTAAAATGTTTCCAAACGAAAAACAGATTTGTGAGAGAAAATACAAGAAGCAAATAATTTGGATTGGACTTCGTAAGTACCTCTTGGGACATCTGTAGGATAAAGATTTGTCAGATAATAGGACATGGAGAGAGGTTTTCAAAGATAGAGGAGAGCGTCTGTGCAAGAGAAAAGAGCTTATTTCACATAGGAAACTGAAAGCAGGCCAGAGCGACTTAGCTATGGGGCGCAAAAGAGAAATAGCAGAAGCAAGGCAGGGACGTACCACTTAGGATTTTGGACAAATGCTTGTAAAATACACTTGTATGCCAAATACAATGGGAGGCTGTCAACAGTTTTTCATCAAGGTAGTGACATGATTTTGACTACAGTATGGAGTCCTATACTTTAGCTAAAATATGGAAGATGATTGGATTATGTCAATTCCAATTGATAAATGAAAGACTGTGGGAACCAGGTAGGAATAGTAAAGAAGAAATTAGAAGAATCCAGATGTGTTTTACGGAAGAACAATGGAAAATTTGAAAACATTCTCTTTAATTTTTAAAACATTATTTCATTATTTAAAATCAGTAGTAGCTCATAACAGATTTGAAAAAAAAAAACCTTTTTCAGCAATTATTACATTTTTCTGACCTTCATAAATCTATTAACTTATTAAATAACATATGACATAACACACATTACTGCTTAAAAATTTACAGTTATAAAAACAATCTTCGAGGTCATCTAGTCCAATTCCCACAACTTAAAAAAAAACACACACATCTAGCTCATTACTTTTTTAGGGACCTATTTAAATCTGGAAAATCATAGAGGCTGAAAATTCTGACTGCTAATGAAATGAAATCTGCCTCTTAATTTTTACTTAAAGTTACTTAATGATTAAGATGAGTACTGCTCACTTTACACTAATGAACTTTCTTAAATTTCAGATCTTTGGCATATGGTTTAAAATGTTTGGTATTTTTGTTGCTGTTGTTAATATGACAACCTAGAATGATATTCTCAATTTCTAGGCATTCAGTCACTTCTCCTGCCCTTGCCTAGTTTTCTCCACTTTTGATCCTTCTGATAAAAGTTTATACAAATCAATCAGTGTTTGACTCATCTACTTCTTACATACTTAAATTTTAGACTATTTACAAGTCACCTGCTAGTATTTATATCCTAGCTCTGAAACAGTTTAATGGACAATAGTAAGATCATTAGACGACTTTGTGTTTCTTGTCAGTGTCTGTTATATTTAAACACCAACACTTTTTGGTGTCCTCTCTCGTTTTCTTCTTTTCTTATTTCAATCTTAATCCAAATGTTTTCCAGCAGCCTTCTTTCCTTAAGTTCATGTATATACACTCTGGACATAGCATATCATGCCAGTACTTAGTTTATCTGCCATGTTTATGCATTGCTAATTACAACCTGTTCTTCAGTGGTACATCCTGTACGACGCCATACTCTGCCGGTATTTTTGTGTTAGGATATACTTAACTCTCTATTGTTGCATGTTAAGGTCATTTCATACCTGCCTTCTTAAATATAAATGAAGGAAAGGTAGTTCCTTAAAACTTTAAGGTTATTGTTTCTGCTAATAATTTATTCAAAATCTTTTCCTTTTCTGAACAAATTAAAACCCCTTTATCATTTAGTTCAATGTTTCTTCACTAGCTTTAATGTCGTCACACACATATAGATGTATGTACATGTAATATGTAACACAGATTCATATGTAAAATTTAAAATCAACATTTGGTGACTGTTTTTATATGTAATTCCACCCACTCTGATCATAATAACCATGAATAATTCACTAGGACATTATAAATAAAATCTATCAGGGTCCTTTAATTCCAACCTTTACGTAACAACAAATTGAGACTTTTCTTTGAAGCTCTAAGAAATGAGAACCACGTAGATATTAGTGCAGATCTTTGTATAAATATATACAAAAATATAAATGGTGCATAGAGAGTCTGGATACAAACTTTTAGGTTCTTTTCATTGTTCAGATGTGATCTGGATTTTTCTTTTGTTTTCACTGTAAAGTTATGAGAGATTCCTTTTCATCCTCTCTACCATTACATTGCCACACTCTACCCCCATGTGACTGCCATTTCCAGTAAACTAGAGGTCTTGCTTCTCTCTACATTTGACTGGATCCCCAATGCCAATCCAATGTCAAATATACAATTCTTAAAAACTAAATATTTTCAATAATATTGGTAAACAAATGAATAAAATATTTTTTGTGAGGCCCCTTATTCCATCCTTGTACCAAGAAATGTACTTCCATTTGCACCAAAGTGCTTAGGCTGCATTAGTAAATTCATAATGTTCGTTTCATACATCAAGTTTTTATTGCCTGATTATTAATGAGGCAATGTCTAAAGGCTCGGTAACCTCTTTTCTGTAACCCTTTTATAGCACTCTACATTTTCCAACTTTGTAATAAAGTTAGTTGATATACACTCTTGGGGTTTCTCTTAAATTGGCTTAAAAAAAGGCAGGCACGGGCTTCCCTGGTGGCGCAGTGGTTGAGAGTCCGCCTGCCGATGCAGGGGACACGGGCTCGTGCCCCGGTCCCGGAAGATCCCACGTGCAGCGGAGCGGCTGGGCCCGTGAGCAATGGCCGCTGAGCCTGCGCGTCCGGAGCCTGTGCTCCACAACGGGAGAGGCCACAACAGTGAGAGGCCCGCGTACCGCAAAAAAAAAAAAAAAGGGCAGGCACCTATGTTAGTTATTATGGTAGGACCATACTTTTTTGGTATCCTCTTTGATATTTAGCATAACTATGTGACTTGGCTTGGACAATAAAAGGTGTGCAGCAGTGAATGGTCTGATTTCTGGGTTAAAGTTTTAACAGCCAGTGCACTTGTCAATGTGTCCCATCCTCTAGTGACAGTGAATGTTGAAACTTGTACTGAGATGTGGCCCACAATGCTTAACGGTTTTTCTTTGAAAATATTTGTTTCCTTTATGTTAAAAAATGTTCCCCTCTATCTGAAAAGAAAGGACAAAGATTTAGCATAGTAGAATATGGCCTATATACATTTAAAAAAAAAACAAACATTAATCAGAATGGGAATTTGGAAATGGAATTTGGGCTTTTTAATAGTGTTTATTTTGGGGGGCCCTAAGACTAGAGTGTTACTAATTCTGAACTAATTACTATGCTTTGGGGTCATCACAATACAAAAAGAGCTTTCCTGACAGTGTTATTAGCCTTCTAAAAATCCATTCTTCCTTTTTCTTTATTATAAGAAGCTTGACATTTACAGAGCAGAAACGTGTCCAGTTAAAATATTTGGTTTTTCAAGGTCTTAGAAAGGTAGCTACTTAACATTTTAGGAAAATAATTTGTTATTAATTTACTGAAAACCTTCTATTCTAAACTAAATAACACTCATTTATAAGTTCCTTAAGTGTTTCCTCACTGGTCATGGTTTTTCTGTGTAGCATGTGGCCGTGACGTGCAGTCCGGTGCTGGGTTTCGGATGAGGTTTTAGGCGGGCCTCTCACTGTTGTGGCCTCTCCCGCTGCAGAGCACAGGCTCTCGACGCGCAGGCTCAGCGGCCATGGCTCACGGGCCCAGCCACTCCGCGGCATGTGGGATCTTCCCGGACCGGGGCACGAACCCGTGTCTCCTGCATCGGCAGGCGGACTCTCAATCACTGCGCCACCAGGGAAGCCCTCGGATGAGCTATTTAAGAGAGGGCACTTTGCTGACTTCTCCATGTACTCTGTTCTTCCTCATTTGCCCTCTTCCTGGCTACCTGCCTGGAGGACAGATGGAGTGACCAGAAGGGAAGCAGCCAGATTACAACTGTGAGGGGAAACAATCATATGCTAAAAATGGCAGAAAAGGGTGGATACACCATTTCTAAACTATTTTCCCTTGTAGTTACTATTTCACTATGAAAATATCTCCTCATGTAAGTAAATTAATTAAGTTGTTGTATATCTGTTACAGTGCAGCCAAACGCAATGAACAACTTGCTAACTATTCTCTGCATATCTTGGGAGATGATAATCATAGGTTTAAATTGATCAAATTAATAATATATATTAAAATTCCTGGGATTAAAAATAGACAATATCCTGTACTTTTCACCCCTCCATCTCCCCACTCCTCTTTTCGTTTTTCACTGCTTGCAGCAACGAAAGTTTAATCTACAGTTTGTTCTACCCTGAAGTAGATAGCTACAGTGTAGAACAAAGTTCTAGATTCCATAACAAACACAAACTATATTTAATACATACACACTGCTATGTTTAAAGTGGATAACCAGCAAGGACCTACTGTATAGCACAGGGAACTCTGCTCAATATTATGTAACAACCTAAATGGGAAAAGAATTTGAAAAAGAATAGATACATATATATGTATACCTGAATCACTTTACCGTACACCTGAAACTATCACAACATTGTTATTCAACTATAATCCGATATAAAATAAAAAGTTTAAAAATACATATTAAAGAATTTAAAGATATGTTATACAAAGTCTTTTGGTAGAAAACATAGTTAATGTTCATTATGCCACAGAATAAAATCTGGATTGTGATAGTGGATATTCTGTTTGGTTACTGTATATTCTTAGGCAAGTTGTTTAAACTTTCTATCCTTCTGCACCCTCATCTGTAAAATGGTAATAACAATACTTATTTTATAGAGTTATTATAATGATTAGTGACCATAATTTCACAATGAATGCCCAATAAGTAGTATATGTTAATTTTTTTGTATGTTTTCAGGCATGAGTATTGTTAAAGACACAATATTTGCTAGAGAGCCCAGCTTTGTCCTGGGCATGGAGGATTAATTCGATTTTTTTTTAAGTGAAATTTGAGGGTTTTTAAAATTTTATTTATTTATTTTTGGCTGCGCTGGGTTTTCGTTGCTGCACGCGGGCTTTCTCTAGTTGCGGTGAGCGGGGGCTACTCTTCATTGCGGTGCACGGGATTCTCATTGCGGTGGCTTCTCTTGTTGCAGAGCACAGGCTCTAGGCACATGAGCTTCGGTATTTGTGGCACGTGGGCTCAGTAGTTGTGGCTCGCGGGCTCTAGAGCGCAGGCTCAGTAGTTGTGGTGCATGGGTTTAGTTGCCCCGCGGCATATGGGATCTTCCCGGACCAGGGATTGAACCCGTGTCTCCTGCATTGGCAGGCAGACTCCTAACCACTGCACCACCAGGGAAGTCCCTATTAATTTGATTTTTGCACAATTAATCCCTTTAGCAAGCTTATAATTCTTCAGGGAGGGAGATTATTATTTTTTTCTACAAAGAATATTAAAATCTATCTTTATTGAGTGTGCTACTATGAAAAGGAAGTAAGCAAAACATGGGGTATATTTTACCTAACTCTAGAGCAATGCACAGAAGGGAGATCATCAAGGAGAAAGATAGAGGCTGTAGAGAGAGGATGACTTGCTTGAAGCAGAAGTAAGCTTCATGTTTTCTATGATGATTGCCATTTTGCATCCATGCTTGACAGCTTCTAGAGTCTGCAAGGTCTGGAAAACGAACACCACATTTCTCATAAGCTCTTTATAGGCAGGGTTTTTTTTTTGTTTGTTTTTGCGGTACGCGGGCCTCTCACTGCCGTGGCCTCTCCCGTTGCGGAGCACAGGCTCCGGACGCGCAGGCCCAGCGGCCATGGCTCACGGACCCAGCTGCTCCGCGGCATGTGGGATCTTCCCGGACCGGGTCACGAACTCGTGTCCCCTACAGCGGCAGGCGGACTCTCAACCACTGCGCCACCAGGGAAATCCTATAGGTAGGGTTCTTGATGTGTATTAGGAACTGCTGTTTGTATGCCCTTACTTGAGATGTAAAATGTGGGAATAAAGCAGAAGTCCTCTTTCATTTATTTTCGGATACATTTTGTTTGCAATACTGTATGGATATGGGAATTTTCTACAGTATCACTGAAGTCCAATCTCTGGCTCCACCGGTGTTTAGAGGCTGTTGTGTTGACAGCTGCAGTAATTCCATCATTCATATTGGTAAATCACAAATTCAGTGAATTTTTAAACTCAAAGTTTCTGTGATGCTTTCTGATACCTTCTTAGTTGTGTCTCAGGTAGAAGCTCCTCCACTGGTCAGTTTTAAAAGTTCTGGGAGTTCTACCAAGGAGGACCTGGAAGGGGGACTAAAACTCTCCCTGACATATATGGCATTTTCAGAAGATGGCGTGGTTCTCAAGTGAGTTACTGGTATTTTACATCAGCAAAATAACTCGATTTTACAGGTTACAAACAAAAAAAATATGTTTCTCTTTATGCATTTTATTATTTTAGAATAAAATAGGTACATGCTGCTGTAATAAAATTGTCTTTAATCACTTAACAAGCCTAAACTTGACTAAAGCAGTGAATGCCTGGAAACATAATAAATGAAAAAAGCTAGTATTTTTATAACATAAAACAGTATCATTTATAGCTTGTCCATCTCATATTGTCATCCAGCAAAAATAGAAAGCCCGGTAGAGAATTAAGTTATCTTAGTACCTACTAATGATGGACACTATTTTCGTTAAGACTGTCAGAATTTACTAACCAAAATTATGACATATAGTCCAAAGAATGCAGTAAACTCTTTATCATGTTAATTAATTGTTCTCTTTTGAAGATCTATTGTGTTGACTAATTGAACATTAATTCAAGTAGAGTGTCCCAGAAAAATAAAAAACTCTTGGGCTCCCTCTTTGGAGTTTGGCTGGTGGCTCTGAGCATTGCCAATGGCCCCGACTCACTCTGACTTTGTGTCCTTATTTAGAGGCCTTGTCTTCTGCACATGGCTTCCTTCCTCATGGTCTGGAAACAACCTGGAGTTGTGTTCTGTTTGGCTGTTGTCTGGCCAGGGCCTTTTGAACAGTACTGTCCCAATGAAGTACTAGATATTATTTATGTAAGAATGAGCTTTTTTTTTTTTTTAACCATAATATCCTTTCAGAAATTTCTAACTACTTTGTAACTGCATGACTTAACCTGGTGATAAAAACAGTTATTAACAGTCTACCTTTTCCAAAGCTTAAAAAAAAACAAATAAAAATGTTAAAACTCTCCCTAACAACTTGCAATGAATTTGTGAGCACCAAATTTCAAGAGTTAAATATGTTTTCTGTTTAAAGTTATCTAGAGGGGTTTGGTTTTCTCTATTGAATCCCAAGGGAGATGACCTGAAACCAAGAAAGCACTTTTAAATTCAATTCTTTTTTTCTTAAAAATTAAGGACTTTCTTCTTCTCCTTTCCACACTTGGTCTATTTAGTACCACTATCTGACCACTATCCATTAAAGTTTTGTTTCAAAACATTGTTAAAGTGGTTCTCTATGGAATGGACACTTTAAAAATTGTATATCTCTGCTCCTACACTCCTTACCTTAATGTGCTCACTTTATCAGGAACAACTGTTTTTCTCTAATAAACAAGTATATTTTGATTCTAAAGAGATGTTTCTCTGGCAAATGAAAGTTGTCATGGATTGACTAAAGGTAAATCAGAAATCCAGAGGGGCTCTTACTATAGATATTGCCCTCTGTGATGAGAAGACTTTATTTTGTCAGTGAATCATAAACACAGTTTTCTCTGACATTTTATTTCCCAAAGTTTTAATAATATCCCAATCAAGAAATTTTAAAAATTAACATATTTATGTGTACACAAGCATTTCACTTTTGTTTGGTTGTGCCAGGTATAGGAAGGAAAGAAGGAAGGAAGGAAGGAAGGAAGGAAGGAAGGATGGGAAAAATATGGAGTAGAAATATAGAAAAAGAGTATTTGCAATTACAGAAGTAGAAATATTGCACTTGGCATAAGAATAAAATAATAAGTATGAAGAGAATATATATAAATACAAACCCCACCTCCAAGATGCATCTCTCTGTTCCTACTGGTATTCTTACCACCATGGTGTAGCCCTCTCCCAAATTACACCAGGATAGGTCCATGTGACCAGGAGACTAATAGAATTAGTAGGTCACTTTGAGGTCAGGTTATAAGGACCGTAGGGAATTCTCTTGTGGACTCCTTGTTTGCTTGTGCTCTCATTCTCTCTCTTCCTTTCCTCACTCACTCTGGGGAGGCCAGCATCCCCGTCAGGTGAGCAGCGCTATGGAGAGGCCCACACAGCAAGGAATCAAAGCCCCTTGCACTCAGCTTCTGAATGAGTGTGAAGTAGATTGTCTGGAACTTTCACGAGACTGTGGTCACACAGACAACTTGAGCGCAACTCACGAGAGACACTGAGTCGGAAGCACCCATTAAGGCATGTTGGGAGTCCTGACCCTCAGAGAGTGTGTGAAATAACACACATTTGTCCCTAAGTTTTCAGGTGTTTTGTTACACAACAGATATCTAATACAACATATAAATATGAAAATAGATGTATGTTTATGTATATGCATGTGTGTATATATACAAATATATATATGCATATATATTTACCTTTAACTTTGATAAATGTTGCTGATTAAAGTTAAATACAACTATTTAAAATCAACATTGATTTCAGCTCAGCATTGCAACAGATGGCCAAATGCCTTAAAGTAACTTAAAATATAAATACCTACTGCCATCTATTGGTGATTTTAATAACTTCCATGCTTATTTAGTGATGTTTATTTTTTTTAGGGTGAGCTGTATTTGAAATATACACAAATATATTCAAGCTCTTGAATATCAGCTGTTTTATCCAGAAAAATATTTTATTATCCATATTATCTAGTTAGATAAAAACTTATCTTAAGGAAAATATACATTCATTATAATGTCAAAACTTCTTAAAAAGTATCTTCACTATGCATATTTATATTTTAAGTTCAAAGTCTCCTTAGATAAAGTATTTAATTTGATTTTTATTTAATTTTATAACTCTTTTATAAATCATTAATAAAAACAAATTTATTTTCAACATAACTTTAGTGTAAAGTGCATTGCATTTTCCCCTAAATCTTACTGAAGTTTGATAAGCTGACAATGACTATGAGTAATGAAGAGATTGTTCATTAACTAAATTGCATTATTCTAAACAACTGTTAACGGCTTTTTTTTCTATTGGGTAAATTAAAATATAATTTATGGCCTGTGGTATTTATAAATTACTAATAAGAACCCTTAAACATGAAAATGTAGAGTTCACATTAACAACTGGAAAAATATTAGACAGCTCTTTCACAAAACTTTCTGAAGATAAGGAATGGAGAGCATCAGGACTCCCATTACATTCCCTGCCTCAACTGTCTTAAGTAATAGAAAGCAATGGTCAATCTTCACTCAACATCTCATGCAGAACTCTTCTCTTTTAGAACAACTGCTCTGGTGACACCTAATATATGTTTAGATTTCATAGTATCAAATTACTCTCAGTTGCTGGGTTTTTTTTCTCATACATTATCTTCTATATTTCTTTTATTCTGTACATTGCTTATCACATTTTGAGTAGTTGCTAAGTGTTTAATAATGATGATAATGAGTATCTCAGGAAGAACAAAGCAAGATATAATTGTATAACAGCAAGATGATACATGGATGGATAGATGATAGATAGATAGATAGATATTCCACTTGCAAAGATTAGAATAAAGACTCTAAAAGCTATACCAAGTCCAACTCAGGCAGCTCAAATTTATTCTTTTGTTAGGCTGGCTTCTCCTGCCTATAAATCTTTCTGTCCCAGTGGGCTAGTCATTATAGATAATTGGTTAGTATGTTATTTTCATGCTGAGTGGAATAGCTATGTTACTAAAAGCGTTTTTTATAGGCCATATATTGACACTTGGATAATTTAAGAAAAATATGAATCTCATAAAACACCTGGTATTCATTATCTATGTATATCATCCTGTTCAATATTTTGATGACTTACCCCCTTCTGTGTAGATGACAGAAAAAAATCTCTTTCATAAGAGAGAATTTATATCTGCATGAGCTGCACATACAGTGCAATGCAGCACATTTATTTTCCAACTGTTCCCTTTTAGTGCAGAAGATGAGGTAGAGCTACTGAAGTAGGTAAGAAAGTGTTGATTGTGAAGAAATTTATGAGAATCCAATCGACATTATCTCATTTTTGACTTACTTTTTGCCAACTAATGGGAATTGTGGCTGAATCTGTCAGAAAGAAATTAACAAAGACTAGAGGATAATTCGTAATGTACAATTAATAAGCAATTTTCTTTGTTGGCTCGTTTATAAATGTTGGATACTATAGGAAATTATCCACAAAGGACAGTCCATTCTCCTGTTTATAATTAATTTTCACTTTGTTAACAAATATTTTCTTGCAACTATACTGACCTTATAAACTTGTGTTTGAAAACCAGGAAGAAGTATTTTAACAACGGTTTATTTTGCACTTCTCAGGTGCCAAATGGCACAAATATAGTCATTTTTGACATGATACTGGTTTTCTAAAATTTCTTATGTTAAAGTGAAATGTGAAGGTAATTAACTATGATACATATTTTATTACAAATTATACAGAGGAATGCAAAATTTTATAAAGAGAAATCAATAGAAATTATGTCTATATATTGTATCAGTCATCATATTTAGTGACTCAAATTAGCCAACTACTTTGGTACCAGTAGTACATATTGGTAAATGTTTACATCTAGTCTTTTAGTTTATTCTAATTGTTAATTGTTACTGTGTACTGTCAACTAATGTGTATTTAGAATAAAAATAGTAGAAATTGATGTTGATTATGGAAACAACAGCTCTAATTTAATCTGTATTAATTACTAATAGGTCAGACTGTGCCAGAGACAAACGTCTACACAGTGAATGCCTTAGTAGATTGAACACATCGACCAATAATTGCTTAATATATTTCTCCAGAAAATGGAAGCTGGCCTAAGCTTAGTCTGTGGAAATAGACTAAACTACAAAGATGGAGTTAAGAGAATCTTTGGCAGCATGGAAGACTTCCTGTGATCATAAAATGAGAGCAAAAGCAAAAAAAAAGCTAAATGAGATGGAGGAAAAAAGAGGACAACTACAAAGTCATCACATTTAGAAAGTGGAAATGGAAGAGAGATGTTTCCAAAATATATTGATATATATTTCACTTTGTGAATCTTATGGGGTAAAGACTTGTTAGGTGAGTGAAAGAACTAGAGAATGCCCGTGGAAACAGTTTATGGACTGAGTTCTTTGGAGGTGGACTGGTTTCTTGGCACTCACTTGTTCATTCAATTCTTCATTCATTCATTCAATGAGTATGATTTTAGCACTTTCCATATTCTAGACACAGTTCTAGGTACTGAGTATTCCACAATGAACAGAACAGATATCTGCCCCCTCTTGAGTTTGAAGTTTGGTCCGGTATTGCTATATGCTGGACGAGTTTCACTTGTCAGGTGTGATTCATTGTTTACTTTACAAAGGTAATGAGGGAGAATTCCCCCCATGGGAGTGGGCTTAGATGCAGTATCATTACAACAATCCACTCCTGACTGATACTTGAAGATTGGCCTCCAAACTCGGTTCGTTAAATTCGTCACAATATTCCTTTTTACTTTGAGATACCTGATAGCACAACACCTTAGAAGTCTGCTTGTCAATTTAGTTTGGGGACATCTTCTCGTATTATGTCGCCTTCAGGCAGACTGCTCCCCAGATCAATAAGTTTGACATTTTCCCTTAATGAATGTCTCTGTGTTACTGTTGTTCATCCTCATTTTTCTCCTGGTAATGGCCTTGATTTCAGAACAGATGAACAATGATACCCAGTAGAGGATCAGAAGAATGGCAGTCTTCAATGATCTCATAAAGCTGCCATAATGGTCCACGTTACATAGCAACCCCACCCTCAAAGTGGAAGAATCTTCACTTTGAGGAAATGGGGAGAGAGATCTAGTGTAAAATTTTGGAATTACCTGGGGGTATAGATTCCCCAGTTACAGGATCACTCTCCTATGTTTCTAATTCCCTTGACCTAATGACATGATACATACTACTGCAAGTCTAAAGATATAACTTCCAGAATCATCTGGGAAAAATGACTCTTGCCTCTATTTCCTAGTCCTAAATTTAGTAATACTGATAATATTGAACTTGACTACAAAACAGTGATAGTTAAGAAATATACCCAACCTTTTGCTTTCTGCCCGCCTCCACCACAACCATTTTGTGTTCTGGGAAATGGCTTACTGCAAAGAACCAACCATCTTTCCCCATATGATGTAGGTAAGACTCACTCTCCACTCTCTCTCAGGACTTTCATAAGACCAACTTTGATACCCTTGTTTGTCTATGATAAGTCCAAACACAGACCTTTTTCCCTTCTGCCTGAACTTGCTGTCAAGGTCAGACACAGATTGTCAAACTCCCTGTACTTTGATGAATGATTAACTGGGATTAGAACTTTTTCTCTTGAAACTAATTGGACACAGAGATGAACATTTCCTGTAAAGCTAACTGGCCAGGACTTCCTCTTTTTGAAAAGCAATTCCAGCTCTAAACCACAATACCTGTAATGTCTCTACTCTCCCCATGAAGCCTAAGCTGAAGTCACCTGCTGAGACACCATGATCTCAGATCTGGGGCACCCTCCCTTTGCAATAGCCTGAGTGAGATCAATGCCTTTACCTGTTTGATTTTTGTCTCTGACATGTATTTGGACCAAGCTCTATCAGCCTGTATAAGCTGTGGATGTTACTTAAGATAATTGTTAGTGCTAAATGTACTGTACACCAATAATCTTATTTCTCCATGGACAACTCCAAGAATGATAAGGTATACGTGATCCAGTAAGGTGATCTCTAGCTTGCATCTAGGTAGTGCTGTATGTTTATGGCTAGACCTGAGGACTGCAGAAGGACAAATATACTTCCTTTATTTAAACATTATCACCCACAACTGTGTTCCTTTTAGAATATAGCTGATCTCCCTATTGGTTATCTTAATGGTGCTGATTTTCTTCTATAGTCCTCGTATAAACGTTTCTTTAAAAAAAAAAAAAAAACCACTCTTGTTTATGCCTTAATTTCAGTTCAAATCACGGGTACCATTGGCGTTTGTCAATGTAGTAGCTGAATCCCATCCTTGGGGAGTATTTAGTGGAAAAACTGACAATAGAGAACTGTCTCCTCATTTCTGCAAATTGCATGAGCAATTTGTTTATTTGGCCTTCAGCCACCTAAGGCTAAATGCAGAAATGATTCAAGTAACAGGGATACAAAATTGTGTAATTTTTCCTAATAGCACTGAAGTTGTTGACCTGGAACCAGAACTTCTCTGCCTTCTGCTGTATTATCATCAAGGCAAGAAGAAGTAAGCAACACACTCTAACATAGTTACACTCAGTTGTCATCAAGTTTCCAGAAAGCACCCTCCTCCTCTGTGTTAATGTGTCCTAGGTTGTGAGAGACAATAGGAAAGATTTGAGGTGCTCCATTCCTACAAAGGACTAACAGTTCCTCATCCCACGTACTGCCTCCACAACTAAGTTTACATTATCATTAAGGATCTGCTTCTTATAACCACAATTCCTAAAGAGGTGGTTTTGAAAGTGCAATGATAAAATATAAGTATATTCTATACAGGAATAGTGCCGGGCACATAGTACCTTCCCAACAAATGTTTAGTTCTATAGATACTACTATACACACACACACACACACACACACAACACACGTCTCTCTGGTCCCTGACTTTATTTTTATTTATTTTTTTACCTTTTTAAAAAAAATTTTATCTTATTTAATTATTTTTGCCTGACTTTACTTTTAAAATCAAAATAATGTCTTTGCTGTCATTAGCTTTATTTTATCTATGCTTTTAAACATTCCATGTAGCATCTGTCTGTTTTCCTCCACTTTAACATTCTCAAAAAAGGTCATTTGATATTAATAAATTATATCCATAGGGCAAAGGGAAAGACATTTACTTTGAGTTATTAGCTCCTGTTTATCCAAGTCACAGTCAGATGCAGTCCTTTCTACAAGTCATTGACATTTCTAGATAAATGAGATAACACATTTACATGAATACAGGAAAAGTCAATTCACCAGAGGCTAGAGTGAGGGATTATGGGGAAATTCATTTCCCTTGCCTGTTGTCCTTCATTAACAAAAATGAGGAACTGAGATCATTACAGAGCTGGCTGAGAATTAAAAAGGAATATAACAGTTACCATTAAAGCAACTCTTGAGGAATAATAATAGGATAAATAATGTAATACTCTATAGGCCTATTTCTTCTAATTCCCATTGAAGCACAAATCTTAGCACTGAGAATTCTAGCAAGATATTTGGCAGGACAACTACTGATTGATATTCTAGTTAACATGTCTTTTGAATTCAGACATATTTGCCTTATATTTTAAAGAACATGCTGAGAAAACATGGTACTATATACGCTGTTTCTCAGGGAGACACTCAAGAGAAAGGGCTTACCAGAACACTTTACAATACTACCAGTCAGTCTTATCTTGTAATGTCAACACATAGGGAGAAAGGACTCGTGAATAAAATATGCTTTGTTTCTTCAAACCACAAGAGAATAACCTACCTTGTGTCACTTGGTTGAGACCTCCTCCAGTAAATTGCAAATCCCTCATTGTTTGTAATAATCTTCCTAAATCTACAAAAAAGGATAAAAGAATTTTAAAATTCAGTATTGTTTTAAACCATAAAGCCTAGTGAATTCCTCCTAGTACCTCAGATCACAATAATAAGATTTGAGTGACAGGTTTTAGAAAACTCTATAAATTAAATTAATGGACATATTCTAGCATACTTTTAATTCATGATGATTAATGATAAGACTTTATAAGGTTAGCATTAATCAGTAAATAATAGTCATATTCTGCACATCTTGTGTGTTTTCTGGCGTTCATGTTTAAGTATGACATAACATGAGGTTTTGCTATTCAAATTCCCTAGCATTAATAAATGTATCTACAGATTTTGGAAATAAAGATAATCCTTGCAAAAGAAACAAATAAGAAGCAGCACATAACAGATATAATTAGGTATTTTGGTAAGTTACTCTAAGAATGCCTGTAAATGTGTTATTGAGTAGTTTAACAAAGTCTTTAATTAGAACAGATGAAGGAAGTATAAAATATTAATTGAAGTCAGAATAGAGTTGTTTTGAATAAGATTTATTTAACGAAAAGATGTTGCAAAAAAGAGTATGCTGTCTTCATATAATATACAAAAAGAAGAACTTGTAAGTACATACACTTAAAATTTTTCTGTCATGTGCAGGAAACAGAAAGGGAAATAGGTACTTCAGGAACCAGTAGCTGAGTACTTGAAATGCCCTCAGAAGACTCTGAAAACCTGTGCAGAATTCATATCTCTTCAACTACCACGTCCGTTTTGCTGACTCCTGTCCTCTGAAGTCAACTTTTTACCCAAACTTGGAATTTCCAAGTAATAGGATGATAGAATCCTATTACTTGGATTAGGACCAAATTAGGATGGTCTCTAATTTGATTTCTTCAAAGAACATTTGCTGAACATCTAACCTTCTATACGTCAGACAGTGATAAAACAAAAATTAATCAGAATCAGAATTAATCTTTGTAATTTTAGGGTTTTTAAAAATTAAAATATATATAATTAGAATTGGAGTGTATATGTATACAAGCATATATGCACACATACATGTATGCTCTTCTTATATGTATGTATATATGGTACGTGTGTGCGTATTAGTCTTAAGCAGCTGATGATGTAACAGGAGTTTCCCACAGAAGAGTATTTGCCCAGAGATTTTCTGCCTTCCACAGGGGCAGATTAACCAGCATGCTAACTTTTTTTTTTCTTAATTCTTTGAAAGTGTTTTGAAATTCCAACTATAGGAACACATAATGTAATTTTAAAAATCGGAGCTGAATTTTTGAATAACAGATGGAGATAATGAGAATAGAGAAGTTCCTCTCGGTATAAAAATATCATTCAAATATTGGTTGTTACATGATCCCTTAACCGTCTGGGTTTTATACACTGATTCCTGGGACAGAAAGTGTGTCTTCTCAGGCTGGCAGTGCACAAGCTAAGGAAGTGTCTACTCTCTTACTCATTAAATATGGAAAATACCAGCAGTGCGGTTGAGCTCAATTAATCATTGCAAAGACAAACATGATATAAATCATTTGAAGCAGCTGATAAGGCAAACTTCAAAAGTATAAATGCCAATTTAAAAGTGTTTTCCGGGCTTCACTGGTGGCGCAGTGGTTGAGAGTCCTCCTGCTGATACAGGGGACACGGGTTCGTGCCCCGGTCCGGGAAGATCCCACATGCCGCGGAGCGGCTAGGCCCGTGAGCCATGGCCGCTCTCCCTGCGCGTCCAGAGCCTGTGCTCCACAACGAGAGAGGCCACAACAGTGAGAGGCCCGCGTACCGCAAAAAAAAAAAAAAAGAAAAAAAAAAACTTCTTGGTTTTAGGGGATGATTAATGTTGAAAAGGAATCCCATAATAAGGTATGTTACCACCCATTCTTCCATGGGAAAGATGATACTGTCAAATGTTGAGGAAACCACTACCAAGAGAAGTATGCTGACCAGGCACATTCTCTCCATGAACAAGCTTCTGCATTTAGGCAGGAATTTTTGGAAGCATGGAGGTCAGAGATTGATGGTCTTTCAAAAGCTTAAGTAAGGCGACGTTAGCTGTCAAAGCACAGTTACTCTGATAAAATTGTTGATTGGTTGGCACTTGGAGGTGTTATGGGAGTGAAACCATTTCTAATTATTCAACTGAAGTAAAAAGCTGTCACTGTTTGGTTTGCTTGTAAAAAAAAAAACTGTAATTAATCAATTGATTAATTGATTAATTAATAAGCGGCTCCATGTTTTAGATAGGACATGCAGAAACAGTGCTTGATTATCTGCTGCACGGCATTTTTAGAGTAGAGGAAGAGCAAGTAGCAGGCTAATTTTTCTATAAATGACTTCTTAACTAACCATCCTCTTTCTGCTGTACTATCCACT
This sequence comes from Stenella coeruleoalba, assembly GCF_951394435.1. NCBI lineage: Eukaryota > Metazoa > Chordata > Mammalia > Artiodactyla > Delphinidae > Stenella > Stenella coeruleoalba. The sequence goes on along the minus strand of NC_137149.1, from coordinate 145,122,543 downwards.
CCTATCTGTGCTCCAAGCCCTATGATTGGAGTGTCTCCTCAGTCCTCAAGGAAAGCTGCCCTCACAGCTCTGCTCCTCCAGCCTTCTTCCCAGTGAGAGGCCTACTGCACCCACAGCACTGTTTTTTTCTTCCCCTAAAATCCCAGTCATGTCTATTACCAAACTTCATTCATAATGCTCTTACATTGATGAGTACTTCTTCTTCTCACTAGTAAAAGTTCATGACCTTGGCTATCTTTAATAGCAGTTTGATAAGATTTTGAAAGAGGAAAATATATGCTTAATAGTTCATACTGAGCTATTTTAAATGTTCTCAATTTTTGTTATATACACTTGGCTTAATATCATGAATGGTCAGAGTAAAATATTTAAAATCAGAATTTTCTAAAATAATTTGAACAATGTGACCAAAAAGGGGTTAATTTCCAAATTATACAAACAGCTCATACAAATCAATATAAAAAAACAAACAACCTAATTAAAAAAATTGGGCAGAAGATCTAAAGAAACATATCTCCAAAGAAGACATACAAGATGGCCAACAGGCACATGAAAAGATGCTCAGCCTTGTTAATTATTAGAGGAATGCAAATTAAAACCATAATGAGGTATAAACTCATAGCAGTCAGAATGACTAGCATCAAAAAGTCTACAAATAGACTACCTTTCTCATATGTGGTAACCACCAGTTTGTTCCTTGTATCAGTGAGTATGTTTTGTTTTATTTATTAATTTTTTTTTGGTTTTTAGATTCTGCATATAAGTGAAAATGTGCAGTATTTATCTTTCTCTGTCTGACTTATTTTACTAACAATAATACCTTCAAAAATCATCCATGTTGTCCCAAATAGCAAGATAGCAAGATTTCCTTCTTTTTTATGACTGAGTAATATTCTAGGGGGTGTGTGTGTGTGTGTGTCTGTGTGTGTGTGTGTGTGTGTGTGTGTGTGTGTGTGTACATCTCTTCTTTTTTATCCATTCATATGTTGATGGGCACTTAGGTTGCTTTCATTTCTTAATTACTGAGAATAATACTGCTATGAATATTGAGGGGCATATATCTTTTCAAATTAGTGTTTTCCTTTTCTTCAGATAAATACCCAGGTGTACAATTGAGGGATAGTATGGTAGTTCTATTTTTAATCATTTGATGAGATTCCATACTGCTTTCCATAGTGGCTGAACCAATTTACATTCCCACCAACAGTGTACAAGTGTTCCCTTTTCTCATGTATATCGTGTACAGATATGTTCTCCTATTTAGTAGGTTGCCTTTCCTTTTTTTTTTTTTTGATTGAGGTACAATTGTACAACATAATGATTCACAACTTTTAAAGGTTATACTCCATTTACAGTTAATATAAAATATTTGGCTATATTCCCTATGTTGTATAATGTATTCTTGTAGCTTATTTATTTTATAGGTATTCTATTATTTTTCACTCAATTGTAATTGGGATTGTTTTCTTGATTTCTCTTTGTGATAGTTCATTTAGTAATGAAATGCAATAGATGTCTGTATATTAATTTTGTATCCTGAAACATTATTGAATTCATTTCTTTAGTTTTAATAATTTTTTGTGGCAGCTTTAAAATTTTCTATATATAGTATTATGTTATCTGTAAATAGTGACAATTTTACATCTTCCCTTCCAATTTAGCTGCCTTTTATTTATTTTTCCTGTCTGATTGCTGTGGTTAGGATTTCCAATATGATGTTATATAGACATGGGAAGAGTGGGTATCCTTATCTTCTTCCTGATCTTGGGGGGAAATCTGTCAGCTTTTCACTGCTGAGTACAATGTTAGCTGTGAATTTGTCATAAATGGTCTTTATTATGTTGAGGTGTGTTCCCTCCATAGTCACTTTGTTGAAAAATTATATTATGAATACATGTTGAATTCTCTCAAATGTTTCTTCTGCATCTATTAAGATGATATGATTTTTATCCTTCATTTTGTTAATGTGGAGTATCACATTGATTGATTTTCTGTTGTTGATATTTGCATTCCTGGAATAAATTCTACTTTACTAGGGAATATAATCCATTTAATGCACTGTTGAATTCAGTTTGCTAATATTTTGTTGAGAATTTTTGCATTTATATTCATCAGGAATATTAATCAGTAATTTTCTTTTTTGTAGTATCTTTGTCTGGTTTCATTAATTGTTTGTTTGTTTGTTTGTTTTTCCTGGGTTTTATCTTGTTCTTTTGTTTGGAACACATTCTTTGTCTTCTAATTATGTTTGAATATTTCTGTTTGTCTCTATGAAATTAGGCAAAACAATTACCTATCCTGACCTTAAAGGCATAGCCTTGTGTAGGAACTGTCTGCTTGTGCCCAGTGGATTTGGTGGGAGAGTTGCATCTGAAGCAAGTGCAGGCTGGGGCCTTTTTTGGGGGGAAGTGCTGAAGGCCATTGCCTTAGCAGAGTTGGGGGTGGGGGTGAGAACTGGAGCCCAGCACAACCCCAAGCTTCTCCCACAGTGTGTGGGGACCACTGCCTTGCCAGGGGTAGACTGGAGCCAGGAGGTGGCTAGAGAGGGAGCATGATTTTAGCTGCAGTTTCTCCCAGGGTGTGCTGGCAGCCACCACATTGCAGAGGGCAGGAGCCACAGCCTGGTACAGCCTGGAGAGTGCACTGAGGTGGTCTTGGCAGGCTGGCGAGACCATCAGACCCTTTTCAGTCTGCTGCTTTCACACTGGGGTTGGGAGTGAGCAAGTCTGCACATGCACCCTTAAAGAGAAAAGCCTTGGTTTCCCATGGCCCTTCTGTAAGCTCCACTGGTTTGCAAACCAGGGGGCTCATCTTCCTGGTGCCAGACTCCAGGGCTGGATACCCAGTGTGGGGCTTGAATCTTCACTCCTTAGGGAGAATCCCCGAGCTTGTAATACCCCTCCCCTCCTCTGAGTTGCCCCCCAGGGAATGGGGGCAGTGTGGGTTCTGACTAGATCACTTCTCTTTCCCTCCTACTAGTGTCAGTATGTTTTTTTCTTTATATCCTTGGTTGTAGAAGAACAGTTCTGCTAGTCTTCAGGTCATTCCCAAACAGAACTGGCGTATATGTAGTTTTGGTGTGTTCCTGAAGGGAGAAGAGCTCAAGTTCTTCCTCCTCCACCATCTTGATCCTGACTTAGCACAAAAGATCTTTACATTGGGATCTGTGAACTGAAGTGCTGACCCTGAGGTTTGTGCTGTATGCAACTTTTCACAGTGAACAGACCATGGTAGCTAAAATTTGAACAGCATTATTGGGGAACTGGTATTATTTCACTAAAACATGGTAACTAAAATCTGTGCATATCAGAATGGTGCAATGTGACCACTGCTAGCATATTATAATTTTTAACCTTAAAGAATATTTCTAAAATTGCTTTTAGGTTAAAAATGGAGAAATATAGAGTAAAAAATGACTGGTACATAGAAAAAAGGGAATATTATATGTAATTACTTGTGGAGGAAACCCAACTTGTTTTTATGGTGTATACCTGAGTAAGACACTGTGTCTATGAAAGTTTTGTTTTGGAATGGTGTGACTTTTTTGCTGATGGAGAAAATATGACATACATAGCTGAGTTTTCTTATGAAATACAGAGTAATTTTAAAATTCTGTATGCAGAATTGTCTTCATAATTGGCAAGATGCAGTACAAAATGAAGGTATGAGACCTTGTATTCAAAACTTATTAAGAATTTCAAGACAGAAACAGCATATGCTCCTTCTGAGCATATGACCTGTGACACTGTACAGAGGACATGCTCAGGAAGCCCACCTTGCATGTAACAATTTAAGCTGGCGTATTGTTAGGTAGTATGTTGGTATATTTTTAGCTAGCTGAGCAATTCATTTTAAACTGGTTGCCTTGGTATGATTATTTATACTACAACTTTTCACTCTCAGAATTTTCCTATATAGGCTCTGAATTCCATAGTCACTCTGGTTATAAGTAAATATGTTAAAGCTGACATACTCTTGACAAAATGAATGGTTTATAATTTTTGAATAATGGATACTGATATTGATGGTTCATAGGTATTATGCTTTCTTATAAAGATTAATAAGACCTTTCTGGTCTCAATAAATCTGATATATAGGAAAGACAACTGGAAAGGAGGAAATGGGGTAAAGGGGAAAGGGGACATCTCTTGGGTTACAGCCAGAGCTCACTCTGGAGGATGGGAAAATGAGTGTCAATGATCCCATTGTAAAGAATATAACGCCCTCTTCAATTTCCAGCTCCCAATTTCTTTCTCATAGCCAAGACAGATTAAAATTGTTGATAAATGATGAATAATAAATAAGTAGCTTTCTATCTACATCATATATCTATATAAGTATTATATATAGAGAGAGATAAAATATATTATGTATGTATATATGTAAATATAGATATATAAAAGACATATCTATACATTATATGTAATTGATATATAGATATAGATTTGGATAGGTTATATATTATATATCATATATTATATATGGATAGAGCTATGTTATTTGCGTATATGTGCGTTATATATATGTTTACATATTTGTGTGCATGTGTATATTTTAGCACAAAAAATTATCTGTCTCATTATTTTATTTGTTCTAAAAGTATTTCTTAGGATTGCGACATAATATTTAATTTTTTAAAAGTTCTGCTTTTCTAAATTCCCCTAGATTAACCTAAAAAAAAAAAATAGGGACATGAACCTGTTTCTATTATTTCTTTCTACAACCACACAGTGGCAGTAAAGGATAAGAGTAAATGCATAGAGCCACTGAAGTGTATAAAGGAAAAACTGAAACCTCTAAGCACTATAAATAACGTTACATAACAAGTTATATAACAAATATAAATAACAAGTTCACAATTAAGAGCAGTCTTATGGTATAAAAGTAATTTATATTATATGGTTTACAAAATACTAACTATTGAAATTCAAAGTGTTTTTTTTTTAATGAAGCATAGTTGAGTCCCAGTATATATTAGTTGCAGGTATACAGCATAGAGATTCTGTTATTTTATTATTATTATTTTCTGATTGTATTCCATTATAGGTTATCATAAGTTATTGAATATAATTCCCTGTTCTATACTGTAAATCCTTGTATCTATTTTATGTATAGTAGCTTGCATCTGTTAATTCCATACTCCTAATTTGTCCCTCCTCTTCCCTTCTCTTTTGTAATCCTAAGTTTGTTTTCTATGCTTGTGAGTTGGTGTCTGTCTTGTATATACATTCATTTGCATTCTTTTTTAGATTCCACGTATAAGAGATATCACAGAGTATTTGTCTTTGTCTGACTTACTTCACTAATTTTTCTCTAGGTCCACCTGTGTTGCTGCAAAGGTCAACATTTCATTCATTTTTAATGGCTGAGTAATATTCCATTGCACACATATATATCACATCTTCTTTTTTTTTTTTTTTTTTTTTTTTGCGGTACGTGGGCCTCTCACTGTTGTGGCCTCTCCCGTTGCGGAGCCTGTGCATGGCAGGCTCAGCAGCCATGGCTCACGGGCCTAGCCACTCCGCAGCATGTGGGATCTTCCTGGACTGGGGCACGAACCCGTGTCCCCTGCATCGGCAGGCGGACTCTCAACCACTGCGCCACCAGGGAAGCCCCCTATATCACATCTTCTTAAGCCAATCATCTGTTGATGGGCACGTGGGTTGCTTCCATGTCTTGGCTCTTGTAAAATTTCTTGGTATCTTTAATTCTAATGGGTCAATAGCATAGCTATCAGTAGTTTCCATGTTGGCCCTACAACTCACTTTATCCATACATTTGGACTTGTACTCTAAAAGCGGTTCCCAGATTCTTAGCCATCCATTCCATTATTTTCAACTCTTCTCTACATACAAATGTATTTTCCTCCACTTATTATTATTGTAGTCATGAACACAAAGACTCTCAATATATATAGAGAGAGATCTCTATACATGTGTACATATATATGTTATATATATTATATAAATTTCCTCTTCTTATTTGTGATGCCTTTAAATATAACTTTTACAATGTATTTTATTTCTTTCCATATGGTGTATTCTTTAGATGCCAAACTTCCACCCAGAATTCAGGAACTTCTGGCTCCTGCCAGATGTTGAAATTACAGCTGCCCTACCCTATAAAGTTGGTGATAGGGTAATAGCGCTGATGTCTGACCACTGAAAAATTCAAATCTGAAAATGTCCACCCTTCAACAATCACTATTCTACAAGGTCTGAGGGAATATCTCACTATGGTTTTGACTTGCATTTCCCGGATGATTAGTGATATTGAGCATCTTTCCATTAGTCTATTGGCCATCTGTATGTCTTCCTTGGTAAAATGTCTATTCAATTCCTCTGCTACATTTTTAAAATTTATTTTTTTAAACATCTTTATTGGAGTATAATTGCTTTACAATGGTGTGTTAGATTCTGCTGTATAATAAAGTGAATCAGCTATACATATACATATATCCCCGTATATCCTCCCTTTTACGTCTTCCTCCAACCCTCCCTATCCCACTCCTCTAGGTGGACACAAAGCACCGAACTGATCTCCCTGTGCTATGCTGTTGCCTCCCATTAGCTATCTATTTTACATTTGGTAGTGTATATATATCCATGCTAATCAAACCCATATTTACATGTTCAGCTAATTTATGATAGAGGAGCAAAGAATTTACAGTGTGGAAAAGACAGTCTCATCAATGACTGGTGCTGGGGAAACTGAAAGGCTAAATGCAAAAGAGTGTAATGGACCACTTTCTTACACCGTGTACAAAATAAACTCAAAGAGATTAAAGGCTTAAATATAAGACCTGAAACCATAAAATTCCTAGAAGAAAACATAGGCAGTACACTCTTTTATATTGATCTATTTTTTTTTTTTTTTGGATCTGTCTCCTCAAGCAAGAGAAACGAAAGCAAAAATAAACAAATGGGACCACATCAAACTAAAAAGCTTTTGAACAGTGAAGAAAACCATTGACAAAACAAAAAGACAACCTACCAAACGGGAGAAAATATTTGCAAATCATATTACTGGTAAGGAGTTAATATCCAGAATATAAAAATAACTCACAAATCTCAATATCAAAAAAAAATATTCTGATTTAAGATGGAAAGACAGCACTCAGAATGGGAGAAAATATTTGCAAATGAAGCAACTGGATTAATCTCTAAAATATACAAGCATCTCATGCAGTTCAATATCCAAAAAACAAACAACCCAATCCAAATATAGGCAGAAGACCTAAACACATTTCTCCAAAGAACATATACAGACTGCCAACAAACACATGAAAGGATGCTCAACATCACTAATCATTAGAGATATACAAATCAAAAACATAATGAGGTATCATCTCACACTGGTCAGAATGGCCATCATCAAAAAATCTACAAACAATAAATGCTGGAGAGAGGGTGCGGAGAAAAGGGAACCCTCTTGCACTGTTGGTGGGAATGTAAATTGATACAGCCGCTATGGAGAACACTATGGAGGATCACTGAAAAACTAAAAATAGAATTCCCATATGACCCAGCAATCCCACTACTGGGCATATACCCTGAGAAAACCATAATTCAAAAAGAGTCATTTACCACAATGTTCACTGCAGCACTATTTACAATAGACAGGACATGGAAGCAACCTAAGTGTCCATCGACAGATGAATAGATAAAGAAGATGTGGCACATATATACAGTGGAACATTACTCAGTCATAAAAAGAAAAGAAATTGACTTATTTGTAGTGAAATAAGGCAGAAAGAGAAGAACAAATACCGTATGCTAACATATATATATGGAATCTGAAAAAAAAAAAAAGGTTCTGAAGAACCTAGGGGCAGGAGAGGAATAAAGATTCAGACATAGAGAATGGACTTGAGGACATGCGGAGGGGGAAGGGTAAGCTGGGACGAAGTGAGAGAGTAGCATGGACATATATACACTACCAAATGTAAAATAGATAGCTAGTGGGAGGCAGCAGCATAGCACAGGGAGATCAGTTCGGTGCTTTGTGTCCACCTAGAGCAGTGGGATAGGGAGGGCTGGAGGAAGACGCAAAAGGGAGGATATATGGGGATGTATGTATATGTATAGCTGATTCACTTTATTATACAGCAGAATCTAACACACCATTGTAAAGCAATTATACTCCAATAAAGATGTTTTAAAAATAAATTTTAAAAACGTAGCAGAGGATTTGAATAGACATTTTACCAAGGAAGACATACAGATGGCCAATAGACTTATGGAAAGATGCTCAATATGACTAATCATCCGGGAAATGCAAGTCAAAACCATAGTGAGATATTCCCTCAAACCTTGTAGAATAGTGATTGTCAAAAAGATAAGAAATAACGAGTATTGGCGAGGATGTGGGAAAAACAGAACACTTGTGCACTGTCAGTGTAAATGTAAATTTGTGCAGCCACTAAGGAAACCATATGAAGATTCCTCAAAAAATTAAAAATAAGGGGTGGGATGAATTGCGAGATTTGGATTGACATACATACACTAATATGTATAAAATAGATAACTATTAAGAACCTGCTCTATAGCACAGGGACCTCTACCTCACTTCACTGTACAGTAGAAACTAACACGACATTGTAAAACAACTCTAACCCAATAAAAAAAAATTAAAATAGAAATACCATACGATTCAGCAATTCCACTCGTGGATATTTATCCAAAGAACACACAAAAACACTAATTTGAAAGGATTTATGCACCTCTATGTTCATTGCAGCATTATTTGCAATAGCCAAGATATGAAAGCAACCTAAATGTCCATTGATAGAGGAATAAAGAAAATAAAAATAAAAAGATAATATGGAAATGTTAGAGGAAAAATAGAGGATAATAGTTAATTTATACGTAGGTATAAATGCAAACAGCCATGAAGTCCTAGTCAGTAATTATAATTTTATTTTTCATAATCCATTATATGCTCTCTTTTTCTTCAGTCTGATCTCCTGCTGGCTGTGGTTCTATAACTGGGGTGGGGGGACCTAAACTTTAAATTTTGAATGTATTAGTGACTTTGCCTACATATTATAACTTTCATTAAATTTACCACTAGCAATGGAAGTACTAGGAGGCAATCCAGATGACTCCCTGGGCTTCAGACATATTTTATTCCATTTGTTTTATTATGTAATAGCAGTACTAATTTCTCCTGATAATCAAGACCGGTTATCTCAGCCAATATTGTAATCCCTTCTGAGCCTGCGGGCAGCAGTCTCAATGCCCATCTTGATGCCCACTTTGAGACACTGCTATTGTATTCTCTTGTATGTATGTTTTTCTTTGGACTCTAAACAAGCAATGTCCACAGTAGTAGGATTAATGAGCATTTACTTTGTAGGTGGATCATCAAGGGTAATAGTGAGAAAAGGCATTTCTAATCCTAATCCTTGATTTCCAGACCACTGAGGCTGAGCTATTAATGAATGTTACATGCCAATGGATGTACAACCTGGTCAGCTAGAACACTTTACTATGTTTGAAGCTGAGCACTGTGCAAAGAAATGAACAGTAATTTATCTCCCCTCCAGGTGTGTACACGATAAATGTTGATCACAATTTTCCAGACCCTGATGTAGGATAATCATAAACATGCATTGTCAGAAACTGTTTAATGATTACTGAAACATGTTTAACTCTATGTTATGATCCCAGACTGCTCTATATATCCTGAGAAAACCTGTCTTAGACGTCTGGAAAGGAAACATTTCTTCTCAGTCTGGGAAACTACCTAAAACTTAATTATTACTAATTCTACATATCCTTCAGAATAAAAACAATTATTAACTAATTCTGTAACGCATGCATTTAATTATTTAATTTTATTGCAATGCATGTATTCAATTTTTTTAAATGTTAAGGCACAATGAAATTGGAACTCCAGAAATGTTTAAGGTTCAATTTAAGACATATAAAGGTGAAAAAATAGAAGTGAAGAAGGGAAAAATAAGTAATATTTTACTATATTTCTAAACTGTATTTCAAAATCTACGGTAAATGTCTTCTATGAACTAGCACCCTATTGCTACATTGTGACCTATTTCAGCCTCAGAGATATTAAGTAATTAGGTGAGATCAACAGCATATAATTAGGAATGACAGGGTAATCAAATCAACACTGGATTATTTTCTGTTTTCTGGATGATGGGAGGTTTTCCACGTATGTATGCTTTTCAATAGCAAAATATTAAAACTATTTTCAATGTGTCATAAAAAAATTAAAAACATACTATATTTCACCAATTATGATGGAATCGTAGAGATGTATCTAGAATAAACTCAGTCTCATTCTATAGCACTCAGTTGTACAGACTGCATTTTTGGACATAGGATTATCTGGGCCAGAGTCAGCTGAAATCTCCAGGGATTTTTCACTGGGTTAAGTGTTGCTCTCACAAAAGTGCCTTCACTAAATTGCCAAGACCACTTTCACTGCACTTACTTGTTCTTTACAACCTTCCTTTAGGTAGTGACCTAAATTTACCTGGTTGGGCTTTTGAAAACCATGTGATGTGTTTGCAAAATCAACATAAACGTCTCTAAGATCTAGGGTTTTCAACAAGGTGTAGGAATATAAGATAAAGATGATGGTGATGATGATGACAACTCATGATAAAGTCACCTCTTTCAGTTTAATGCAACACCCATCAAAGAAAAGTTAGTGCCTTACCCAAATTTATTAATTTACTCATTAAGTAAAAAATAAATACTTATTATGGGCCAATAACTGGGACAAATATTAAAATAAATTAACGGAACAAAATTATTTTACTTTTTTTTTTCCTACTTTGTGTTTCTCAGTGAATCTTTTAAAGGATACTGTTTATTTATGTTTTAACTCAGTCTTCATTTGTTTATGAAAAGTAATGCTTTAAGAGCCATTCTTGAAAGTTCTGGCAATAATCAAGTAGTTTAGTTCACAAAACTACTTGTGTGTTATGTAAAATACCATTAATTACTAAATCATATTTTATAAATAGAATATTATTTAATTACTTCCTAAAGAGATAAGAACTACATTGCAGGTGACTAAACTATGCTTTTGTTTATTTGGGGGATATATAAACACATTGCATGCAATAATATATACCCCATGTTGGAAAATTAATTTTTGTACAAAAACATAGGTACCAAAGAGATAAGAGATAAAGAAAATGATAGAAATAATGATATATGTTCATTTGGACATGGTCCAGAAGAAACTGTTTTATACAACTTTTTTTTTTTTTTTTTTTCGGTACGCGGGCCTCTCACTGTAGTGGCCTCTCCCGTTGCGGAGCACAGGCTCCGGACGCGCAGGCTCAGTGGCCATGGCTCACGGGCCCAGCCACTCCGCGGCATGTGGGATCTTCCCGGACCGGGGCACGAACCCGCGTCCCCTGCATTGGCAGGCGGACTCTCAACCACTGCGCCACCAGGGAAGCCCTATACAGCTTTTGAATAGATAAAAACAGGATTAGGATTAGAACTGCCTTTTCTCACTATTACCCTTGATGATCCATCTACAAACTATTGAATAGACTGTAATCCAAATACACATTGCCCAGTTATATAATTATTATAGCACAAGAATCATTTGCATATCAATTCTTGGGGAATTATAATATTTTCTCATAGGAACAATACCATAAATAATCATCAGTTTCACTGGATAGTCCGTGAAATCTTTTGAAGTATCAAACTAACAAAGTAAAGTTTATACAGTACATTGCCAGGAGAATGGTTTGAAAAAATGCCATTGCTTACAGTACTGAAGTTTGATAAGCAGTGTTATAAACATTTCTAGGAGCATGAAATTAAATTTACATAGACACACTTAACCTCAGGGGTATGATTTAGAATCCGAACATAAGCTAAAGTCGTTGTTTCAGGAAGTAAGCAACATAATAGTCAAAAGTCTAAATGAGAATCTAGCAGATATCTCAGCACTTGGGCAGGGCTGGCTATGAATTAGCTAGGCTAATTCATAATTAGCTAGTTCTGAGGTCTTAGCTACAAGGAAAAAGAAAAAAAAAACTCCAAATCTAACCCAAAAGGACAATGCCAAGCCAGTAAGTGCCAACCAAAACACTGACTTGTAAGTTAAGATTCTTTCTAAGCTTAACACACCTCCTTGGGCTGATGTCCTCTGAATTAAAATTAAAATAGTGCATAAATCTAATACACCATCTTGGTCACATCCAGTTTTTGATGATTAAGAATAAAGCTGCTATAAATACCCATGTGCAGTTGGGAGTGGGTAAGTTTTCAAATTCGTTGGGAAAATACCTAGAAGCACATATGTTGGATCATAGGGGGATCTTTAACCTGTCCTATCTTTAACATTATAAAAATTGCCAAATTGTTTTCCGCAGTGGCTGACTCTGCATTTCCACCAGCAAATTAATGAGTTTCTGTTATTTTGAGTTTTTACCAACATTGCAAACAGGCCAGTTTTATGATTTGGGTATTGTTAGTTTTGTATTTAGTCATTCCAATAGGTATGTAGTGCTATCTCATGACTTTTAATTTTCAACTCCCTGATAAACAATGTTAAGCATATTTATATGTGCTTATTTGTCATCTGTATATATTCTTTGGTGAAGTCTATCAAGACTTCTTGCGCAGTTTTCTTTAAATTGCATTGTTGGCTTTCTTATTGCTAAGTTTTGAGTTCTTTATATATTTTGGAAGCAAGAGCTTTATCAGATATGTGTTTTGTAAATATGTTTTCCCAATCTGTGGTTTGTCTTCATTATCTTAATAGTTTATTTCACAGAGCACGTTTTTTTTGTTTGTTTTTTGGGTATTTTTTAGTAGTTCCAATTTATCAATTTTTTTCTTTAATGAATCTTGGTTTTGGTGTGGATCTAAAAATTCATTGCCAAACCTAAGGTTATATAGATTTTCTTCTATGTTTTTTTTCTAGCAGTTTTATCATTTTGCATTTATATTTAACTTGATAATCCATTTTGAGTTAAATTTTGTGAAAGGTAAGATTTTTTTGTTTGTTTTGCATATGTGTCCGATTGCGCCAGAATTATTTGTTGAAAATTCCATTCTTCCTCCATTGATTTCTTTACTCCTTCATCAAAGATCATTTGACTATAAGACTGTGGGGGATTTTTTATGGCCTATCTATCTGTTCCATTGATCTGTCTGTTCTTTCACCAACATCACATTGTCTTGATTACTGTAGCTTTACAGTAAGTCTTGATATCAGGTATTATAAGTTCTCCAACTTTGTTCTTCACAATTGTGCTTTTTCTTCTAAGTCTTTTGTCTTTCCATGTAAACTTTAGAAACAGTTTGCCAATATCTACAAAGTAGGTTCCTTGGATTTTGATTGGGATTGTGTTTAATTTATAGATAAATTGGGACAAACTGACATCTTAATATTGAATCTTCCAATTTATGACCATGGAATATCACTTCTTTTTTAGATATTCTTTGCTTATTTTATTACCTTTTTATTATCTTCCACTTACATTTCCTATATGTATTTTTTTAGATTTATGACTAAGTGTTTCATATTTTTGTGCTGTTATTAGTTGCATATATTGTAAGACTTCAAATTCCATTATTTATTACTAGTAAATAGGAAAGTAATTAACTTCTGCATATTAATCTTATATCTTGTAACTTTGGTATATTCACTTATTAGTTCACAATATAGATGCTGAAGGTAGAGATTACATGATTTGCCACTGGGTTTGTTGTTATAAGAGAAAGAAGTGTCACAGCTTTTGATCTGGGTAAATGCACTCATAGAGAGCCAGAGGGGAGGCTTAGGGAGTTTGATTTGGGAAATTCAATATTGAATTACCCATCACTCATCAAGTGGAGATGCCAGGTAGCCAGCTGAATACACGAATCTGGGGTTCATGGAAGAAATCTGGCTTGGGAACACACATTTGGTATTAATGATCATGTGTATATATTCTTAGACTATGGGATTGAATGAAAAAACTTAGGTAATAAATGTAGTTATAAAAAAGAATATGTTCATGGACTGAGGCCTGAAACATGTCAAAATTCAAAGGTCTGAAAGATGAGAAGAATTCAGCAGGGAGGTGAAAATGAGTTTCCAAATACGTAAATGCAGAACCAAAAGAGAGTATGACCCTTAGAGATAAGTGAAGACATTATTTCAATAAAAAGGTAACCAACTACATCTAGTGCAGCCAATAACTCATTCATACAGGCTCTGAGAAATGACCACTGAATTGGCAACATGGATGTCATCAGTTGTTCTAAGAGCTATTTCACTGGAGCAATAGGGAAATAAAGTACCTGTTTGAAGAGGGCCCAAGAAAAAACAAAAATATACAAAATGAGTACAGTTTGCATTAACAACTCTTCAAGAAAGTTCTGCTATAAAGGGAAGTAGACAGGTGGGGTAGATTGATTATTTCTAAAGAAGGAAGATAATTTAGTTTGTATATGTTGATGGAAATAATCTAGTAATTTAATCATGCAAGAGAAAGAGGGGACATTTATAGAGGAACATCTTTGAAAATTAAGACATGGTTGGATCAAGTGCATGATTATAGGTGACTGGCAACAAGGGTAGCACCAACACAAATTCACATAACAGCAGTGAAGGCAGAGCAGACAGTTAGAGAGGCAGTGCAGTAAGCTGATGTTGGTTATGGTCTATGTGAATACATTAAACAAAGGATCTTGTACACGTAGTCGTAATGTCATTTCCCAAAGACACCTAAAAGGAAATCTAAATTATATTTTATGCTGACAATTGAATTATACAACAATACCTCTGCTTGCATGTGTGAGTTTAAAACCACAATGTGTTACTTACACTTAGAAATAAGCCATCAATAAAGATATTCACTATTAATTAGGTCATAGTTCAATATGTAAGAAATCTATACAAGTTTATGAAAAAATTAGCTCTAAAGAAATATATATATTTGTATACACACATGCAGAGAAAAGAAACCGACCTTGGTTAGTAAAATTATGAAAAAATATCCACCCTCACTATAGTCAAAGAAACGCAAGTAAAGAAAATGCAAAAAGTGAATCAACAAACAAAATTTAACTCACAATTTCAGGCATTATTAAGATGTGCATTCAAAACCACTGGACTTTTTTAAGAATTTAATTTAGAAATAAATATGAAAAGTGTTACATACAATTTTAATTTAAGTAATAGAATACAAACATAGCACAAGTCATTATGACAAGTTTGTTAACAGCTGAGGTGGAATTTCATCCGATTATAAACATGGATTATTTAAAGATGGTAGGATGAGTGACTATTTTGTTCCATTTTTTGAATTTTTCAGATTTTATAAAATTAGCATTTTTAATGATCAGAAAGTAATTAATAAAAGATTCAAAATTTAGTCATTACATTGATAATACAATATTATGAATTGCAATCTGAACCTCTAATGACAGGGGAATGGTGCCTTATGGTTTGAACAGTTCATGTTTGGTGATACGTCATAAGAATTATTTAAAAATAGGGAAATAGTCAAAGTATTATTCTAGGAAATAAAGAGATCCTCTCTGGTATATTACTATGCTCACATTCATGTCAGTTAGTACTGAAGAGAGAGAGACAGAGACAAAGAGAGATAGCAGAAGAGTGTCTTAATGAAGACAGGAGCCTTGTTTATCTGGTGTATTGTGCAAGCTCAATGCCTAGGCCTAGGTTAGTGTCTGGCACAAAGTAGACACCAATATCTATTTGTGAAAAGAATGTATGCATGCAAAGATTAATATATTTAGACTCAAGGAAATATACTAAAATACTATACACATTAATGTTGACTTTGGGTAGTGGAATAATAGGTGGTAGATGATTTTTGGAAAAAATGTTTTACATTTTTATATATATTACCTAACATTTCTATAATAATTATGCAGTATATATCTCATTTCTTATCCTGATCTAAACTACCACAAAGAAAACATCAAATACATGTCAATGTGATTTTAGGCAGGTAAAGAAAAGATAAATTGAAGATAACATTTTTATTCTCATCAAAAAATATTTTACTTTTTTGGAAATCATAGTGAAACAGCTGTTCTGATTAAAATTAAATAAAAAATATCCTTAGTTCAGTAGCAACTTCTTATGCAATATCACTGTGAAAATCACTGCTGATGGTTAATTATTGTCAGAGTTGAAATTAGTATTCCAGCTACTGACTCTTTAAAGAGACCTTAGTGCCAGAGAAAAGAAGCAGCAGATGTTCAGATGGCTGCAATTTGGTCCTCAGCAAAGGTTATAATCAGGTTCATAATATAAGCCTCGATGAAGAAGCAGTGTACTCTAGAAGAAAAGTACATTGGGGAAAAACTCATAAAAATGAGCTCAAAATTAGTCTTCATCACTTAGTAATTATGAGTTTGATTCATCCTTAACTGTTGTAAGCCCCAATTGCTTCAACTATATAATAGAGATCATAATAACTGGCTTACTTACTCATTTCAAGTATAGTTTAGAATATCTGTCAGATTTCGAAGAACTTCTCTTGTGTCTTTTTTTTTTTTTGGCTGGGAATCAGTCACTTACTTTCCCTCCCCCACCCATCAAATCACATACCATCAAAATCACTGCATTTCAATGAAAAAAATAAGATCAACTATGGTGGAACAAGTAGCCAATATCACAGACATAACTATTAGAAAAATGTTTTGAGATGTGTGTTTATAGATTGCTTTACTTAAAATACAGTTTTTTAAAAGTATACTATAGCACCAAATAAAATATGGCCTTTTTCATATTTTTTACTTAATTTTACTTTAAAGCTGGTGTGGCTAAAAATAGTGTAAGATTATAGATCTTGACATTTCCACATGGCCAGAATAAGAGCCTCATGTAGGCTGTAGATTCTGCCGTTTCTGAGTCAACCACCCCTTTATCCAACAGTCTCTGAATATTAAGCAATGTGCCCACATTTCTTAAAGAAACTTCTAAAATAGTTTTACAGGCCTCTTCTCCCGTAAGTACTCCTTCCTGCTGATGCTCCATCACACCATCATCCCAGGAGCATCTGAATTTTCTTGAGACTATATGCATCCCTCTTCACTTCCTCTTCTCTTGGTCCTTTAGACCTCTATATTTGTAATCAGTAAACCCCTTATATCCTCAGCTTTTTCTACTTATCTTCCACCTCAGGTTCCCTAACTGACCACGGTTTTGCTAGTTTTGAAGTGACAAGGGTTATACTTTTTATATATATTTTATATATTTTCTGATGTTCCTGGCAAGAGAGAGAATAAACAATTGACAGGATAGCACACTGGTGTCCTCAGTGAGTGGTCTGGCTTCAGTTAGAGTGAGGAGGCAGAGAGAATCCAGCCCCTTCCACCATGTGAGTTACAGCAAGAAGTCTACAACAGGAAGAGGGCCATCGCCCTACCATGCTGTCATCCTCATCTTGAACTTCCAGGCACTAGGACTATGAGAAATACACTCATGTTGCTTATAAGCCACCGGGTATGCGATGTTTTGTTATAGTAGTTGCAAAGAACTGAGACATGGGGTGAAATAGTCATTTTAGGGAATAGGAAAATGAATTTACAAGGAAAGGAAAGTAGATTAGACTCTCTTTGTTGAACATCCACTTTTAATTTTTGCTCATAAGTTTTAAGTGAGTATAGTGAGTGTTGTGGTATGCTTCTGTCAATGCTCAGCTGCTTTAACTGAATTATAATGCAGATAGTTGGGTTTGGCAAAGTTTAGTTTTGCCAGATGTGAGTGACAGAGGAAGAGAGGAACAAGGGAAGTAAGGATACTTGTGATGGAACTGTTGGATACTTGTGATGGAACTGTGCTGGGCCATGGAATCTTGTTTGGGTGAAAGATATGAAGTCATATAGGAGATAAAAGATTACTAAAATAGTGAAAAAATGGTATGTTCACTGAATTGGGTGTCTTAATGAGGTCAAAGACTTTTGGAGTGGGACCACAAGTGTAAGTAGAACAGCAAGTGATGATGAATTGTGATAGTTGGGATCAAGGTATAAGGTCATGTCAGGGTCTAGGATATGAACGTGTAAGTGCACAGCTGTAGCAGCTTCTCTGTTGTGGTAGTAGGGAATGGAGACGGCAGAGGGGCAGTGCTGGATCATCACAAAAAAAAACTTCAAGATAGGCCTTATGGCTGTTACTCCTTCCCTCTAAAATTAACTCTAATTGATCACTGCAAGGAGAATGAGGTGTTCAACAAACAAACCAGAGCATATGACCACACCCTCAGCTTACAACTAGTCCTTGTCTCTCATTGTTCTCAGATAAAGAGCACAATTCTAAATATTTCTGTATTGACCACTCTTCACCTGCCTTGCCAGCCTCATCTTCACCAAGTGCCCCTTCCTGGCTTTGCTCTGGACTCGAGCTGTGCTGTGCTCTTAGGATTCTCACTCTAAGAATCAGCTCCCTCGCTTCCTTCAGAGGTCAGCTCAGTTAGCCTTTCCTTGGAAAAACCTTCCCTGACCTTCTGAACTATCATAATACCAACCTCCCTGCCTCAAGAGTTCAGGAAAGCAAATTAAATAATGAACATCATGTTCCACATTTCAAAAAAATTAAAATGTCACAATGTCCCATTTTAGTGAGGATATGGGAAAATATGTGTGCTTACACATTGCTGATGAAAATATATATAAGCCCCAGTTCTGGTCTGACATACCATTAAGTGCAAAAAGCACATAAGATACAGGAGCACCATGAAGCAAATTCTGTAATAGTGTTAATATCAATACTAATGAAAGTGTAATTCTGGTATATGTTACTGGAAAACAAAAAGATAGACAGGTAGATAAAAACCACTGTTTCAATGGCGTGTTTCAGTGGTAGCATAATGCATACTCAGGAACTATGCACTTTAAGTATTATGCCATATTAAGGCAATTCACATCATCGTTAGACTGATTTAAAAATTCACCAAAATGCTTAGAGTAAATATTTTTGTGGATGAGTTTTGGGTAGAGAAACTTCAAATTAGTTTCTGGAAAATGAATTATTTGCGTTGAGTAGAATTAGACCACAGACACTCACTAAAAGCCTAGACCTATTTTCTGGAAATTTCCGTCGACTGAAACTAATTCAGCCACTTACTCCAATGCTATGTTTAGTTGTTCTCTGTCACCATTCAGTTGTTTTCCTCTGGCATATCATGTGTGCTCACCCTCTCAGAGCTGGGCTGTTCCGGGAAATTGCCTGTCAGACTTCTGAACATCTACTGTTCTGGGGGCAATCTGGCTTTTTCCTGTATTAGTGAAGTCGGCAAAGAGATTTTTGCCTTAAAGAGAAAAAATATTTTAACTAAAATATCAAAGTGGTTTTTTTTTCTAGAATAAATAAGGGTCATATTAAGGCTTGAAACATAGAAAATTAGAAAACTAGAATGAATACACATTTTGCATCTTAATATTCACCCAGAAAAATAATTGATAAAAGCATAATACTTTTTAAATGGGAAAAACACTAAAATCAAGAAAAACAAAAAACAAACAAAAAAATCAGACCTGACTTTTTTCATTCTAGTCTGGAACCTGAGAACAAGTTTTGTTTTGTTTCGTTTTCTAGGCTTGGGTGTGGAGACTAAAGAGGAAGAATCATAATGTATTACAGAAAAAGCTTGGGCTTTGTCTTTTATCACCTTGGGGTCAGATACCTATGAACTGTATGTTCCCAGGTAGATCACTATCTGCCTCTAATTCTTTGTTTCCCCTGCATGGAAAGTGGAGATAATGCAAACACTTGTTCTCTATGTTTGCGGGGTAAAATAGGTACAGTGTGTCGACGTATGTGGGAATTCTTTCCAGACTGCCATGTGAGTGAACATCAGGTTATCATTGTTCTGCCAGTGGGTGAGGTCCTCCACGTCTCCACAAAAACTGATGCCACAAAGATGTACGAACACTATTCTTATGGAAGAGGAAATGGAGAGAACACAGCACGCTTCACCAGAGGACATTTCATCAGAATTGTCTGATGGCAATTCTGATTGTAAGGGACTATTTCTCCCAGGTGCTGTGAATGAGGAAAAAGAAGCTTACGCACGAGTCCCCACCTCTGAGAACTACTCCATCTGGTTAGGCCAACACAGAAGAAGAGAGAGATTAAAAGTGTTTGCAAAAGAGAGGTCAGGCAAAATCTATAATATTGATCTCTTGTGGGAAGTATCATATTTTTAATTTGCATAAAGTGCAATGTTTTCTTTACAACTCTCCATTTTAGAATATGGATAAATAAGTGGTAAACAAGTGTGAAAATTCAACGATTCCAGAGAAAGTATGCAAAATACACAAATGACGAGAACTTATCCTGAAGCTCATCCAAACAGAATCTACCAGTCATCATCTTTATTTTTAGGTATTAGCCATAAAATAGCCATGGCTATTTGCTTTATGCAGTAAAGGAATCTTACAAGTATTATCTACCCTTGAGGTTGAAACTTAGCAAGACACTGATTAAAGACTTAGGGATAATTCAAGGGACAACATTCTTTGTATTGGTACAGAAGCATTTAAATTTAATGCTCTGGGATGCCTGTCATTATTTATTAGAGATAGAGAAACAGAAAATACTAAGTAGAACAAAAATAATGAAGGACAACAGAGAAGGGAAATAATGAGCCCTGTATACCTGTCTGTAAGAAAAGGCCAAATTCAAATCATCCTGTCGATTTCCGTAGCACTCTTTTCCTATCCTGTTACTCATTGGGATAAAATGAATACTGAGTTCCATTACAAGTGGATTATAAACAAGCTCAATATAGATGTGGTAAAATGCGTATTAACCCCAAAGCATATAATTGCCTTCCACATCATGCAGTGATAATAGCAATAGGAAGGGAAATTTTCAAAAATTCTTTCATTTTATGCTAACTCAATGTAAGTAACTATGACAACATTTCCTGACAGTCTTAATTTAAATAGTACATTCTGAAAAAATTCCAAATTGATTCCATAAAAGAAATGGATTCATCAATGTCTATATAAATCTAATTTAAAGAAATGCTTCATACGATAATGGAAAGGTTTTATCCAAATTATAATAAAATACATTTTAGTTTTGTGTTCAACCTTGGCAATGAGTTATTTACTTTCAAATGTATTTATTCATCATGATTCTTAGGTAGCAATCAAAGGACGTCTATCATTTTTCTACTCACTAGAACGTATGCAATGATGGTATGCCTCTAGGACATAAAATTTTAGTATATTAAAAATAAAATCAGTGGGCTTCCCTGGTGGCACAGTGGTTGAGAGTCCGAGTGCTGATGCAGGGGACACAGTTTCGTTTCCCGGTCCGGGAAGATCCCACATGCCGCGGAGCGGCTTGGCCCATGAGCCATGGCCGCTGAGCCTGCGTTGTCCGGAGCCTGTGCTCCGCAACGGGAGAGGCCACAACAGTGAGAGGCCCGTGTACCGGAAAAAAAAAAAAGCAGTGACCAAATTCACAATAGTTTTGAAATGAGAATTCTAAGTAACTCAAATAGCCAGTTACTGCTGACACTGCAGTGTCCTAATTTCCTATGTCCACAAAGAAAGGAACTATGGAGCTATGCATTTACACAGAAGATATTTTCACAAATTCATATATATATATATATATAATTTTTTAGACACAAAAGTATTTAGAATGAGAGAAAAAATCACAAGAAATTAAATATTTTAAAAAACTGATAAATACCATAAACATCACAAAATCTAGAAACATTACATAATAGTTTAATTATTTGCCTGACACACTTCACATTATATTTTTCCATTTCATTTTTGAGCTATGTAAGAATATGTTTATAAAATGTAATTTATAACATTTTCTATAGAGAGAATAGATAATTCAGTATTTCTTTTAGCATGGTTGATCCAAATTTCTTTTCTAAGCAACTTTTAAAATATAGAAGACTTAGATTTACAGAAGTTGTGAAGGTAGCACAGAGTTCCTGTATACCCCTCACTCATTTTCTGCTATTGTGTATTTGTTACAACAAATGAATCAATTTTGAAACATCTTTTTTAAAATTTTTATTGGAGTATAGTTGATTTACAATGTTGTGTTAGTTTAATGTGTACAGCAAGGTGAATCAGTTATACATATACATGTATCCACTCTTTTAAAAATTCTTTATCTGTGTATATATTATATATTTTGGCTCCAAATTCACATAGGTCCTCTCATCCTATTGGGCTGGACTCAGGCATAAGCTCATTTTGACTATTTCAAATAAAGAAATTATATTTGAGTCAGACACTTTTGGTCTCCTTTCTTGTTCTTATTTGTCCTTACAAGCCAGAAGCAAATTCTTAGGCTGAATCTCATCACAATAAAATAGGAAGAGCACAAATGAGAGATAATTTTCCTAAGCGCATTTAATTTTAATACTTTCTTTCAGAATTACAACGGCTACTGCTGACACCACCCTATCATCGATGAGTCTGTCTAGTATGTCTTTGTACAATATGTCAGCGTTCTGTTTTTTGGAAGAGAGAAGTGGCGAGCAACGTCCTTGAATTTCTCTTGACAGTTATAATATTTCACTAAAAATATGGATGACTGCACCTTGTGGACTAATATTTAAAATAATGTTTTATTTTAAATCCTTATGTATATTACAGCATCTTTAATCAGAGACTAGGTGTATAAAAAGAGTCAATATGAGAAATGTGACAACAGATCATTCCAAAGAATAGTATGAGTGTTAATCAAATGAAGGAATGAAAGGATAGATTATCTTCTGCTGGGTCCAGCTACGTTCTTCAGACTCTCTCAGGCCTATACTAGGTGGCTAATCAAGAGTGAAGGAAAAAGAAATTCTGAAATGTCTACCTCCTTATTTCATACATATTGGCCCACGCTTCCTGATAGCAGCTAAAGAAACTTAAACCCTGTTGTCAGACACAACTATTTTCAGAGCTTAGTAAAAATGGCCTTGAATGGAACAACTACTCTATTTGAGGAAAGTTGATTCATTTCATTTCATTCACTTCATTTCAATGGTGTTTACTTCACTTGCTTTAATCAATCCCACGATTTAGGGACAGTTATCAAAAACACTGTCATTTCTTTCAAGGTTTCACAAAATTTAAAAACACAAACTTTCATAGCAATACTGTATAAATAAAACATCAACAATTTTAAATATGTGTATTTCACATAAAGTAGCTTATGCTACTCTCATAGTACTATGTTCAAGGGCCCATTAGGCAATTACGTTATAAGCTTGTATCAATAGAATCATTTTTATTGTTTTCTATAGTATGTGACACAATTTTTTTATATTACAGTGAGATCTAAATGTGTTATGATTCTTTAAAACTGTTTTTTACAACATTACACATTTTCAAGGAAACTCTCAAGAGAATTCATAGAACACTGATTCTTCGTGGAAGCTGATTGGTGCTTTAGCACCCAAAGCAAGATTATTTATCATATTCCATAAAATGTGCTGCCTCCATCATGTATTTAATTTGGTTTAAAAAACATCCAACTGATCCATGCTACACATTCCTTTGTGTTAAATATAAATTCTTAGAACCTAAGTGTTTTAGCGGTACATCTATTATCATATTCAAGTGCAAGAAGTCCTGCAATTTTCTGAGAATAGCACAACCAAAATTTGACACATTGTGCAAATTTGTACTAGAAGTATAATTACAAGTATTCTATTTTTGTCAGTGCTTTGACACTGCTGGTGGTTATCTTGCCATGTACTGCATACTTAATAAAAGTTTTTCTTGTTTTGGTTTTTGGGTTAGGTTATTGTAACTACAAAATTTAAATAAGAGCATTAATAATGTTTTCAGTTAGCTATCCATGTTATTCTAAGAAATAGACCATTTGATGATGATGATCCAACTGCCACTCAGTTTGTCTAATATGACTTCAACTCAAGTGTATGCAATCTGGATGAGTAACACTTGCCCAATATTCAAATTGAACAATAAGAGAAACTATTAGAAAAAAGGTTAAATTTCAGTTTAGGTGGTCAATTATGGCGCTGGTGAAATAATCACCACTCCATAGTTTTTCCAAACGGTTACCATCTGCTCTAAAATTAAGAGCCTCTGGTAAAATATAGAGCCTAGCTAAGAAAGTATCTGTAATATCTGAGCATAGAGTCCTTATTCTTAAGTAAGTGCCAAATGCCACAGAGCAGAGGCTCCGTCATAGACTTATTTCAAAAGGACAGGGAGGCAAATTTCAAACCTCTCTTGACATTCATAATCCCTCGACTCGAACCTGTGTTTGACAGCCCCAAAGTATAAACCTGTCTGTGGGTTTATCTGATCTACCCAGAGTCATTTTTAAATACAACAAAGAGAAATTAAGGAAACACTCCCATTCACCGTTACAACAAAAAGAATAAAATACCTAGGAATAAACCTACCTAAGGAGATAAAAGACCTGTGCTCAGAAAACTATAAAACACTGATGAAAGAAATCAAAGATGACACAAACAGATGGAGAGATATACCATGTTCTTGGATTGGAAGAATCAATATTGTGAAAATGACTATCCTACCCAAAGCAACCTACAGATTCAATGCAATCCGTATCAAATTACCAATGGCATTTTTTACAGAACCAGAATAAAAAAATCTTAAAATTTGTATGGAGACACAAATGATCCTGAATAACCAAGACAATCATGAGGTGAGGGAAAAAAACAGAGCTGGAGGAATCAGGTTCCCTGACTTCAAACTATACTACAAAGTTACAGTAATCAAGACAGTATGGTACTGGCACAAAAACAGAAATATAGATCAATGGAACAGGATAGAAAGCCCAGAGGTAAACCCACACAACTATGATCAACTAATCTATGACAAAGGAGGCAAGGATATACAATGGAGAAAAGACAGTCTCTTCAATAAGTGGTGCTGGGAAAACTGGACAGCTACATGTAAAAGAATGAAATTAGAACACTCCCTAACACCATACACAAAAATAAGCTCAAAATGGATTAGAGACCTAAATGTAAGATGGGACACTATAAAACTCTTAGAGGAAAACATAGGAAGAACACTCTTCGACATAAATCACAGCAAGATCTTTTTTGACCCACCTCCTAGAGTAATGGAAATAAAAACAAAAATAAACAAATGGTATCTAATGAAACAAAAGCTTTTGCACAGCAAAGGAAACTATTAATAAGACAAAAAGACAACTCTCAGAATGGGAGAAAATTTTTGCACACAAATTAACAGACAAAGGATTAATCTCCAAAATATATAAACAGCTCATGCAGCTCAATATTAAAAAATGAACAACCCAATCAAAAAATGGGCAGAAGACCTAAATAGACATTTCTTCAAAGAAGACATACATATGGCCAAGAGGCACATGAAAAGCTGCTAAACATCACTAATTATTAGAGAAATGTGAATCAAAACTACAATGAGGTATCACCTCACAACGGTTAGAATGGGCATCATCAGAAAATCTACAAACAACAAATGCTGGAGATAGTGTGGAGAAAATGAAACACTCTTGCACTGTTAGTGGGAATGTAAATTGATACAGCCACTATGGAGAACAGTATGGAGATTCCTTAAAAAACTAAAAATAGAATTACCACATGACCCAGCAATCCCACTACTGGGCATATACGCAGAGAAAACCATAATTTTAAAAGACACATGCACCCCAATGTTCATTGAAGCAGTATTTACAATAGCCAGGTCACGGAAGCCACCTAAATGCCCATCGACAGATGAATGGATAAAGAAGATGTGGTATATATATACAATGGAATATTACTCAGCCATAAAAAGGAACGAAATTGGGTCATTTGTAGAGATGTGGATGGACCTAGAGACTGTCATACATAGTGAAGTAAGTCAGAAAGAGAAAGACAAATATCGTATATTTACGCATATATGTGGAATCTAGAAAAATTTTACAGATGAACTGGTTTGCAAGGCAGAAATAGAGACACAGATGTAGAGAACAAATATATGGACACCAAGGGAGAAAGTGGGGGGCAGGGGTGGTGGTGGTGGGATGAATTTGGAGATTGGGATTGACATATATACACTAATATGTATAAAATAGGTAACTAAGAACTTGCTGTATTAAAAAAATTTTTTAAAAATGAGTCTCTCACCTGATTAAGTCACTGTTATTTGTGTTGTCTATTACAGGCAGTCAGACACACATCCTGACCAATGCAAACCTAAAAACTCCTCACAAATTTATTCTTCCTGAATTCCAAATGATCTCTCCCTGAGAGTTGCACTCTAGAATTATAATTTATACAAATTTACATATAAAATATATCTCACAATAGTATGAGTTTTATTTTATGATCAATTTTTTTAATGGATTATGTTAAAGCTGCATAATTTGCTGAAAAGAGCAAGACCTGAAGATTAGGATTTGGCCATTTTACCCAAGATTTGCTAGTGAGCAGTCTGGGACTGCAAGATGATTGTATAAAATCTCTAGGTCTCAGTTCCTCATCTGTCAAATTACGAGACTGAACACGAATCCCTCTGAAGACTCTTCTACTTCTAATACTACATGTCTGTTTCTCGGCTGTTTGACACCTTGTGCTGTGGATGATTATTGTAAAACTCTGCATTAAGAGAAATGCTGTAGTCAAATTAGCCTAGAGTAAATTAGCCCAACTTTAAATTAGGTGATTATGGCTACCCTTCTCCCCCACAAAACACAATGTGAAGGCTGTATGTCAGATATCTGTTTTATTCACCAAGTTAGGGAGCTGTTGTAACACTTCCTAATGGCACCTGCTGTCTTCTCTCAGTGATTTTCTAAACTACAGCTGGAGATCAGATTGTACTTGTTACATCTATTTCTAGTGCATGGTCAGATTGACCTGGTGCAACATCTTTGTTGGTGAGAGTGAAAAGTTAATGAGACAGTATTGGCAGATTGAAGAAGAACTGAGAAAATCTAACTGGAAATATTTTATAAAGCAAATACTCTGAATCACTCTGGACTCTGCGTTTCCATATACCATTCTAGAACACTCATGCCATCCTTTATGAAGTGGCAGTTGCCCTGCTGGAAAATGAACGCCAAAGAGCAAGTATTTCTATCTCTTTTGCACACTGCTCCATCCCAAGGGCCTAGGACACTGTGTAGCATAGATTAAACATCCAATAAATAGTTTTGAATTGAACTTAATAGAAATGGTTTAGTTCTTAGTATTGCCTCTTTGGAAGAAAACTGGCTGTATTTATGGCAGATAATTTCCAAATTTAAAAAACAACAACCCATTTGTATTGCTAAGCAGAAAGTGTCTTCCCATGAAATATAAAATACATGTTTTGAGAATATATTAAATATGTTTTTCTGATTTTTGTTCAAGTTATGGTGACTGGGAGTGAACTCAATGTCGTAACAAATTTTTAAATGCATAAATTGTACTCTCTTCATTTGCTAAGTATACACATACTAACATAAAGGATTTGGCTCAAATACATGGGCATGAATGGGAGAGTATGTGGAAGAGCTAGATCAGGTTTCCCAGTGTCTGTCAGAGCAAGGCTATCATTGCTATCAGGGTGCTGGTTGCTGATATCTAATCAGGAAGGCAGTAAACATAATGAGGGTATATTGCTGATAATGAGGGTATATTGCTGAGATGCGATACAGCTTAGCCACTTCCGTGAGCAAAAAGAGCATAGAAGTAAGATGCTCATTGGAAGGCTTTCTTTCAAGTTAAGCTTTGATTACAATAAACATCATATCGTGAAATAACGCCATCCTATATTGAAATTTAGTAAAATAAACATAAAAGGAAGCTGCTATAGGCTGCATTTTCCCATTATTCCAGGGGGCATCAACTACTACTGTAGTATGGCTTGATATATTATTAATTCTAGAGGACCTAGACTGAAGTTGCTTTCTCTATAATGGAAGGAGATTAAATTTGCTGACCTTGTGTACTTAAAAATCTTTATCTGTAGGAATTCTAGCAGATGTTTCATGATAAAATGCCCAAAACCTTTTTTTTTAATCCCATGTTTGAAACTAAAAATAGTAACACACTCACAAGTGTATGATACTTATGACTTAATTTTTACACTTTAAATCTACTGATAAGAGGAAAGGATGGAAACACATCCTGTTTGAAGGGTTATTTGGGGGGTTTGGGGGGTGGAAAATTGAGACTGGGCAGCAAGAGAAATGTGGATTTCTAAACTCTTTGGGGGAATTTCTGCCATATCAGTACTATCGCTTGTCTGTGGTGGATATGCCCCTACTTACTTTGGTCCCATCTATCCCTCTAACTTCCTCTCCCATCTTCTCTCCCTCCAGCCACCCTGGCTTTCCTGATGCTCTTGGACATCACACTTTCACTTTATGGTGTTTTCATCTTTGTTCTCCGGCGAGAATGGTATTCAGCCATTTATCCTCATAATTTACTCCCCCATGTAATCCTAGTCTATCCTTAGATATCACCCTATTAGTAAAGGTTTCACCTACAACCATGTGTCAAGTAGCATTGTCTCTCACTTTGGATCTCCTGGTTTGACTTTGCTATTCTTATCAATGTCACATATTATGTACTAACTTACTTCTGACTGATTTTGCCTCTAGAATATAAGCTGCATGAGGGTTACATTCGTTTTCTCCACTGCATATCCACAACACCTAGAAGAATGCCTGGCAGGTAGTGGCTGCTCCTGAAATGCCTCTTGGATAAATAAATGTGCTGCTTCAATGTCAGCCTACACAAAACATGCTGCATTTCTGAGATAAGCCAGCCACTTTTTCAGCCTTAATAGCCATGGTGTTAGCTGACTAAGATCTTTCCAAATAAATATTTCTGTTTAGATCGTTTTCTGCCAATTCAGTGTCTCCTTTGATCACCTCTCTACCCAGTTTTGGAATTCAAGTCCAGTATAATGAAGAACTCAGGTTCAAAGTTTTGTCCTATAAGACATGCTGGAGCTTACCTAAGTTAATAGAGGTTTTAGGCTGCCATAAAAAGAGTATAATGCCTTTTTTTTCTTTTCTAAATTTATATCAACTGTATTTTCAGAACTATGTCTCACTGTCAGCTTCTGCTGGTAAACTCCCTCGTCTGCAGATCTTAACAACCTACTGCAGGCTTTCCACTCAAATGTTACATCTCCTGCTGTGTTTTCCAAGTATCTAACAGGACATTTCCCTGGAATGCTAGGTGTTTGGGGACAGGGATCAGGGAAGAAAGTTTTATAGATCTGTGCTGAATTTTGACACTCTATTACCTTCTCTCTAGCCTTCCATACCAGCTTGTGTGAGAATTTTATTTTTGTTTTTCCTTTGATAGCTATGGTATCAGAAATAACAGTTGACATTGATCTTAAAGTGCTTTAGGGATCTGTGTATCAAAGGATGAAGAAAAGAAAATTTTGAATAATGCAAACATGAATGTTATTCCTGATTCCTCTACTTAACTAGATGAGAGAATTTTAAGAAAACCACTTAGTGTACCTAAAATGGTTTTCTTCATCTGGTAAATTCTAGTCACACTATTTAATAGGAATTTTGCAATAATTATATGAAATGACATATGTAAAGTGCCTGGAACATAGCTGATGCCCAGTGAGTGTTGCCTATTAATAGCATATTAATCTAACCAGTAAGGTTATTAAGTGTTGTGACAGTGAGGAGAAAAGAAGAGGAAATTCAAAAGCAAGAGTGATAGTAAACAAAAGAAGCAAAAAAGAAAAAAAAATAGCAAAATAAAAGAAAAGGAGGAAGGCAAATTCACATACACAAATGAAAACCATGAGCAGGAGAAGGGGGTCAGGAAGCCACTGAATTATCTGTATGATAAAGTACATTAAAACCCTTACATTTTCCAACTCAAGAATTCTATGTGATAGTAGGTGCCTTTTGAGGAGATTAGAGCGTATGGGGACACTGTTCTTAGCCACATAATTAAGTTCACGAAGTCAGTTTTGGAAATCATTGAACATGTGATCATGAATCAATTGTTTTTGTGGATTAGTATGAATTATGATGAATTATTTTTATAATTGTTATTATGAGTTAATCTATACTTATTAAAGTAGAGATGGTATAAATAATCATTTTGTTGGGATAAATATTGCTCCCTTGAAGTATCCGTAACATTTTCAAAGGAGGAAACTGTTATCCTCTAAAAGTCTTAGGAATTATGTAAACAGTTTACCTAAGCAAACTTTTAAAAAATATATTAACAAGCACAATGCTTTTATAAAAGCAAACAACAACAACAAAACACACAATAGTGTATTAATTCGCTTGAACTTTGCGTTAATCTTCTTGAAACTGTTCACTGACCCCTGGTTAATTTTCTTACTTTATTTATTTCTATTGCCCCTCATTACAAATTAAATTCTATTTACACTGAACTTCTTTCTGTTGCCCTAAAATGCTGTTTCAGACGATATATATTGCATTAAATGTGTTTGTGTTCTGGTTGATGAATACCTTGATAGATTTCATGGTATTAAAAGGATCATATTTAAAAAAAAAAAAACAAAATAAAATGATCATATTTAATTCCAAATGCATCCTTCAGCCTCCTCAGGAGTTAGGATGCCTTTTATCTTCCTCCCTGAGGTTTGACTCAGGGGTGGCATGCATTAACTGTTTGACGGTTATATGTTGCTGAGTAACTCATTTGGTCTCAAGCTGATCTTCAATTAAACCTCTAAGAAACCAGATAGTTCCAAAAAAGACATTTGTTCCTGATTCATAATATAAATGATTTGGAGAATTTAAAGTATAACAATTTGATAAGGTAACTGTCTTAGTAATCTTGTAAGATTTCTCATTCTATTGAAAATAGCACAGATTGTCACAAACAGCTAATTTTTAAAAAAGCATTCTGCTGCAACAGTAGAATGGAGATATATACTGATGTGTTCTTATTAATTCTGAAGTTAGTGTGTTTGCTCTCCTTAAGCAATCTAATTATTTCACATTGTAAAGCTATTTGAAATTTAGGTTGGCAGTTAAAAGTAGCTTAAAATTAATCTCTAGTTTTATCTTCAGAAGCAATGTTTATCGTTAAATGTCTTCCTGTAGCATTTCATCACTTTCTCCAAGTAGTATTTTTCTCTCTCTTCACTAACTACCAAATCAAAAAAAAGAAAAGAATATGACACTGTGATTAGTTGACTTATAAAAGAAGTTCTAATGCTTAAAAACAAATTAAGTGGAAAAATTATATTAAAAGCTTAAGAGCACCTGACAGTATACATATTTCTGAAAGCAAAACACAGTCCAAGTTAAAAATATCCCAAGTTTGAGGATTCAAGATGGCAGTGTAGTAAGATCCTAAACTTACCTCCTCCCATGGATGCAACAAATCTACAACGACATATGGAATAATTCCCTCAGAAAGGGACCTGAAAACTGAATGAATAAAGCCTCCACAACAAAGGGGGAATAGTACAGCATTAATACTTGTAAGAGAGGCAGAGAGACAGTCTTGCCAAGGAAAAAGCCACACTCCGTTCAGTGATCCACAATTGAGAAGGATCACAAAGATTTGGATCTTTTTCCTAAGGGGCAAAGGATCTAGCCTCCACATGAAGCACCCCAACCCCTAGATCCTGCACAGGAGAGACAAGCCTCCAAAAACACCTGGCTTGGGAAACCAACTGGGAATACATCTAGGAAAGCTATAGAACTGAATGGAATGAAAAACCTGCTCACAAAGGGCCTACATGCCAAGTATCCTTACTCAAAACTAGCACAAAAACACCAAATTAAAAAATGCACATATATGGAATCTAAAAAAAAATGGTACTGATGAACCTAGCGGCAAGGCAGGAATAAAGACGCAGATGTAGAAAATGGACCTGAGGACACGGTGGGGAAGGGGAAGCTGGGATGAAGTGAGAGAGTAGTACTGACATATATACACTACCAAATGTAAAATAGATAGCTAGTGGGAAGCAGCCGCATAGCACAGGGAGATCAGCTCGGTGCTTTGTGTCCACCTAGAGGGGTGGGGTAGGGAGAGGGGGAGGGAGACGCAAGAGGGAGAGGATATGGGGATATACATATACATAGAGCTGATTCAGTTTGTTATACAGCAGAAACTAGTACAATTTTATAATTGTAAAGCAATTATATTCCAATAAAGATATAATAAAAATAAATTTAAAAATTAATGGACCATAGGTGAAGGGAACATAATTATTAGTCTTGAAGTATCTGCTGGAGAGGCAGGAGCCAGCTGGGACACTCCCTGGGGACAGAGACACTGGCAGGTGCCATTTTTGTTATCTCAGGCTACCTGCTAATTGTCACACTAGCAGCACCATTTAAATTCTCCCTTTAACCTGTTAGTGCCATTGGGTGCATCCCTGTGGGAGCTCCACCTACCCTGCTCCTCAGCTGGACCTCACAGCCAGCAGAGGGAGAGCCATGCCCACCAGCACATGCAAAAGTTGTGGGTGGGCCTTGATGCTGGTCCAGGGCCAGCCCAAACCACAAGCATGCTTCAGCAGCAACTGCAACCAATCACAGCAGGAGGGCACACAGAGCCCACCTATGGGATACCTGTTGAGTGCTTGGTTCTGGTGGTCAGGTGGGATTGAGACTCTGAACCTCACAGGATATCCCCTAAATAAGGCCACTCCCTCAAGACTGGATGATTTACCTAGTACATAAAAACAGACACAGAGAATTAGGCAAAATGAGGAGGCAGAGGAATATGTTCCAGTTGATATAATAAGATAAAACCTCAGAAAAAGAACTAAATGAAACAAAGATAAGAAATCTACCCAATAAAGAATTCAAAGTAATGGTCATAAAGATGCTCACCTTGGAGAAGAATGAATGAACACAGTGAGAATTTCAATAAAGAGAGAGAAAATATAAGAAAGAACCAAACAGAAGTGATAACTCAACTGAAAAATACACTACAGGTGTTCAATATCAGACTGGATGAGTTAGAAAAACAAATCATGATCTGGAAGACAAAATAATGAAGCTCACCCAGACAGAGTGACAAAATGAAAAAATAATTTAAAAAAAACAAAGACAACTTAAACTAACTTTGGGACATCAACCAGAATAACAGCACATAGTAGGGGTCCCAAAGGAGAAGAGAGAAATAAAGGACCAGAAAAATTATTTGAAGAATTAGTGACTGAAAACTTCCCTAATCTGAGGAAGGAAATAGGAATCCCTCAGTCCAGGAAACCCAGAGAGTTCCAAGTTAGATGAAATCAAAGAGACACACTCCACACACATTATAATTAAAATGGTAATTAAGGATAAAGAGGGAATCCTAAAAGCAGCAAGCAAAAAACAATTTGTGATGTACAAGGGAAACCCAATAATGCTTTCAGCAGATTTTTTAGCAGAAAAATTACAGGCCAGAAGAGAGTGACATGATTTATTCAAAGAGCTGAAAGAAAAAAAAAATTCAACAAAGAATTCTTTAATCAACAAAGCTTTCATTCAGAATTGAAGGAGCAGAAAAGAGGTTTCCAGATGAGCAAAACCTAAAGAAGTTCATAATCATTAAACCAACCCCACAAGATATGTTAAAGGGAGTTCTTTAAGCTGAATTAATTGTTAACAAAAAAACAAAAGTAAAAATCTCACTGGAAAAGGCAAATATATAATAAAGGTAATGGATCAATCACTTATAAAGTAAGTATGAAGAGTATAAGAATATAGTAAAATTAAATTACAATAATTAGTTAAAAAGCTGCATAAAATAAAAAGATGTAAAGTATATCATTGACAGCATGAAATATGGTGGGGGGGTGAGTAAAAAGATAGCCTTGGAATGTGCCACCAACTTAAAACAGACTACTATTTACATAGAATATTATATGTGAAACTCACAGAAACCACAAGAAAACATAGTAAATGCACAAAAGAAAATGAAAAAGGAATATAAACTTGACATTAAAGAAAACCACTAAAACACAAGGGGAGAGAGAAAGAGAATAAGAAAGGAACAGGGAGGAAATACAAAAACAGACAGAAAACAATTTAAAAAATGGCAATAGGTCCATACCTAGCAATAATTACTATCAATATAAATGCACTAAATTTGCCAACCAAAAGACATAGAGTGGTTGAATGGATAAGCAGTTCCATCAATATATTCCCTACAAAAACTCACTTTGGAAGAAAGGACACACTCAAACTAAAAGTGAAGGAATAGAAAAAAAATTTCCTAAGCCAATGGAAATGAAAAGAAAACTGGAGTAGTTATACTCATATCAGACAAACTAGACTTTAAAACAAAGACTATAATAAAAGAAAAAAAGGGTATTACAATATGATAAAGGGGTCAATCCAGCAAGAAGATATAACATTTATAAACATATATTCACCCAACAGAGGAATACCAAGATATATGAAGCAAATATTAATGGAATTAATGTGAGAAATTGAAAGAAATACAATAATAGTAAGGGGCATTAATACCACACTTACATCAATGGATGTATCATCCAGACAGATAATCAATGAGGAGTCATTGGGTTAAATAATATGTTAAATCACACTGCTTAATTTTATATGGAACATTTTATTCAAAAGCAGCAGAATACACATTCTTCTCAACGGCATATGGAAAATTCTGCAGGCAGATTACTTGTTAGTTCATAAAACAAATCTCAAAAAGTTCAAGAAATTGAAATCATATCAAGAATCTTCTCTAACCAAAATGGTGTGAAACTAGAAATTAATCAAAAGGAAAAAAATAAGAAAACACAAAAACATGTGGAGAAGATGCTACTGAAAAACCAAAGGGGTCAACAAAGAAATCGAAGGAGAAATCAAAACATGCCTAGATATAAATGAAAACAGAAATACAACATATCAAATTCTATGTAATCCAGCAAATGCAGTTCTTACAGGGAAGTTGTTAGCAATTCAGGCCTACCTCAAGAAACAAACAAACAAACAAAATCCCAAATAACAATCTAATCTTATACCTAAAGGAACTAGAAAAAGAACAAATGAAGCTAAGAACTGGTAGAAAATTAGTAGAATTAGTAAAGATCAGAGTGGAAATAAATATAGACAAAAAAATAGAAAAGTTTGATGGAACTAAGTGCTGGATCTTTGAAAAATTAAACAAAATCACAAGCCTTTAGCCAGGCTAACAAAGAAAAAAAGAGAGAGGATTCAAATAAATAAAATGAGAAATTAAAGAGGAGCAGTTACAACTGATACCACAGAAATGCAGAGGCTCATAAGAGACTACTAAAATAATTATACACCATAAAAATGGGACAAATTAATTTATGATAAATAAGCAAAGCTCAATGGAAAAATAAGAGTCTCTTCAGTAAATGGTGTTGGGAACACTGGACAGCCACATGCAAAATAATGAAAGTAGACAACTATCCTACACATACACCAAAATTAACTAAAAAAGAATTAAAGACTTGAAGGTAGGGACTTTCCTTGCAGTCTGATGGTTAAGACTCCACGTTTCTACTTCAGGGGACATGGGTTTGATCCCTGGTCAGGCAACTAAGATCCCACATGCCATGTGGCACGTCCAAAACAATTAAAAAAAAAAAAAAAGATTTGAATGTAAGACTTGAAACCATAAAATTCCTAAAAGAAAACATAGGTGGCAATTTCATTGGCATCCATCTTAGTGATGCTTTTGTAGATCTGACTCCAAAGGTGACAGAAACAAAGCAATAACAAATGGGACTACATCAAAATAACAACCTTCTGCACAGTGAAGGAAATCATCTCAAAACAAAAGGTATTTTACAGGGCTTCCCTGGTGGCGCAGTGGTTGAGAGTCCACCTGCTGATGCAGGGGACACGGGTTTGTGCCCTGGTCTGGGAGGATCCCACATGCTGCAGAGCGGCTGGGCCCGTGAGCCATGGCCGCTGAGCCTGCGTGTCCAGAGCCTGTGCTCCGCAACAGGAGAGGCCACAGCAGTGAGAGGCCCATGTACCGCAAAAAAAAAAAAAAAAGGTATTTTACAGAATGGGCGGAGATATTTACAGATCATATATCCAATAAGGGGTTAATATCTAAAGTATATAAAGAACTCATATGACTCAACAACTAAGACACAACCCACTTAAAAATGGGCAGATGTCGTAAATAGTCATTTTTCCAAAAAAGACACATGGATAGCCAACAGGCACATGAAAAGTTGTTCAGCATCATTATTAGGGAAATGCAAATCAAAGGCATGATGAAATATCACTTCATATGTGATAGAATAGCTATTATTAAAAAGACAATAAATAACAAATATTGGAGAGGATGTGGAGAAAAGGGTACCCTCATAAAGATGCTACTATAAACTGGTGCAGACACTATGGAAAACAGTATGGAGATTGCTCATAAAATTAAGAGTAGAACTATCATATGACCTAGTTATTCTATTTCTAGATATTTATCTGAAGAACATGAAAACATTAATTTGAAAGACATAGGCACCCCTATATTCATTGCAGCATTGTTTATAACTGCCAAGATAAGGAAGTAACCTACCTGTACGTTGATGGATGAATGAATAAAGAAGATGAGGTATATATACAAAATGAAATACTACTCAGCCATAAAAAAGACTGAAATCCTTTCATTTGGGACATAGATGTATCTTGAAGGTATTATGCTATATGAAATAAGTCACATGGAAAAAGACAAATACTGTCTGATTTCACTCATATGTCAAATCTAAAAGAAAACAAAAAACTAAATAAAACAAAAACAAAGCATAGATACAGATATCAGATTAGTGTTTATCAGAGGAGGAGAGGGCTGGGGGGGGCGAGCAAAATGGGTGAAGAGAGTCAACTGTATGACAATGGACGGTAACTAGACTTGTGGGGTGATCAGTTTATAGTGCACACAGAGTCAAATTATAATGTTGTACACCTGAAACTTTAACAATAATAATAAAATAATATTTCCACAGAAATCATCAAGGTGTTGTTTTCAACTAAATCTCCTAAAATAGGAATGTGTGAGTGAACATCTCAGATGTAGCATTAATGGACAGAAACTTAAGATAAGGGTAACTCAGTGAAGCAGATAGGTGACTAATCTCACACAGTGTTTTCCAAGGATCCCTAGCTATCCGGGATAGTAGTATAAAATACACATAGCAACAAAAATATTTTGTGATCACAGCACTTTGGGAAGTGCTAGGTGAAAGAGTATAAAATATTTTTGTAACATAAACCTTAGTGTTCTTTGTTTTTGCAGAGTGATTCATGTGACAAATTTTGAATGAATCAACCAAAATGAAGCAAGTTTTACTTCATTTTATGAATTTGGGGCCTGAATTTATGGGTTTAAATTTCTTCAATGATGGAATTGCACACAATATTACACAAATAGGAAGTTATTGTGGAAAGAGCTGTGTAATAAACTAGACATGAGTTCAAATCTTTTACTGCCATTTACTAATTACATGACCTTGAGCTGTTTAAACTTTATGAATTTTAGTAATCTCATTGGTAAAAACATTTTTTTAAATCTACGTACATTTATCTAAAGAGTTATAAACATAAAAAATAAGGTAAGTAATAGCTATGATCAACTTTTTTATCTATAATTTATCAACAAAAATTCTTAGTCACTGAATGCATTATGTAACTTAAAAAGATGTCATATCTGATTCTGATAAGCTTTCCAAGTGAATTAAAAAATTATAGAATTATAGAGTCCTGGGTTTACAACTCCATTCTAAATGAATCAAAAGTTATGACTTGCCTTTGTGTAAAATACAATTAGACCTATGTTGAATCAGTAACTAACAGAAGAAAAACAATTATTTAGGCAAGTTTCTGAGTTAGAAAAAAAGGTTCAGATGGGGTGATCTTGGCACAGAATGATTCATATATGAAAGTATAAAGCACAAGATTTTAAAAATGATTTTCATGTTTAATTTAGAGAGAAAAAATGAGAGGTCACCGATCAATAAAGAGAAAATCTAAAGGGAAGAAGAGTAGCCATTTAGAGATATTGAGAAGAAAAAACATAATGGATTTGAGCCATTTGGGGAAAAAATGAACATAGCTTTTAAAAACCAAAAAGGACTCAGGAGATTGAGAGCTTCAAAGGGATTTTTCTGTGTGTGAAATGACTATAACTGCTCATTGAGACATTATTCCAGTAATGGGATCAACTGCAGATTACCACAAACGGTTCTTGACAAGAATCACCTTTGTTAATACTACATTCATAGTTGCACTGAATTTTGAACTTTAAAAGTAGCATGGATACATCACTTAAGAGTTGCTTTAGGACATTTATTCAATTTACTACAGAACCAGTCCATAGAGAAGATTAATTTATAATGAATTTGAACTTCAACAAATAAAATACCTACCTCTGAAGGAAGATAATGATTATAAAGAAAAATTTCCCCTTTGCCAAATACCTACTGATTAATTCAAGATTTCAAGACACAGATCGAATGTACTTTCTCTGTAAAACTTTTTTTTAAATTTCCAGAATAGAAATATTTAATTTTCTCATGTTTTAACATAATTATTTTAACATCTTTATTGGAGTATAATTGCTTTAGAATGGTGTGTTACTTTCTGCTTTATAAAAAAGTGAATCAGCTATAAATATACATATATCCCCATATCTCCTCCCTCTGGCGTCTCTCTTCCATTCTCCCTATCCCACCCCTCTAGGTTGTCACAAAGCACTGAGCTGATCTCCCTGTGCTATGTGCTGCTTCCCACTAGCTACTTATTTTACAT
This sequence comes from Stenella coeruleoalba, assembly GCF_951394435.1. Classification (NCBI taxonomy): domain Eukaryota; kingdom Metazoa; phylum Chordata; class Mammalia; order Artiodactyla; family Delphinidae; genus Stenella; species Stenella coeruleoalba. Next base: position 145,083,873 of record NC_137149.1, on the reverse strand, counting down.
TTGGTAGTATATATAAGTCCATGCCACTCTCTCACTTTATCTCAGCATAAACTTCCCCCAGCCCGTGTCCTCACATCCATTCTCTATGTCTGCTTCTTTATTCCTGTCCTGCCCCTAGGTTCTTCATAACCACTTTTTTTTTTAGATTCCATATATATGTGTTAGCATATGGTATTTGTTTTTCTCATTCTGACTTACTTCACTCTAACAGACTCAACCACCTCACTACAAATAACTCAATTTTATTTCTTTTTGGGGCTGAGTAATATTCCATTGTACGTATGTGTCACATCTTCTTTATCCTTTCATCTGTCAATGGACACTTAGGTTGCTTCCATGTCCTGGCTATTGTAAATAGTGCTGCAATGACCAGTGTGGTACACGAAACTTTTTGGTTTTATGGTTTTCTCTGGGTATATGCCCAGTAGTAGGATTCCTGAGTCCTATGGTAGTTTTATTTTTAGTTTTTTAAGGAACCTCCATACTGTTCTCCATAGTGGCTGTATCAATTTATATTCCCAACAACACTACAAGAGGGTTCCCTTTTCTCCACACCCTACCCAGCATTTATTGTTTGTAGATTTTTTGATGATGGCCATTCTGACCAGTGTGAGGTGATACCTCATTGTAGTTTTGATTTGCATTTCTCTAATGATTAGTGGTGTTGAGCATTCTTTCATGTGTTTGTTGGCAGTCTGTATATCTTCTTTGGAGAAATGTCTATTTAGGTCTTCTGCCCATTTTTGGATTGGGTTGTTTGTTTTTTTGATATTGAGCTGCATGAGCTGCTTGTAAATTTTGCAGGTTAATCCTTTGTCAGTTGCTTCATTGGCAAATATTTTCTCCCATTCTGAGAGTTGTCATTTTGTCTTATTTATGGTTTCCTTTGCTGTGCAAAATCCTTTAAGTTTCATTAGGTGTTCTTTGTTTATTTTTTTTTTATTTCCATTTCTCTAGGAGGTGGGTCAAAAGGGATCTTGCTGTGATTTATGTCATAGAGTGTTCTACCTATGGTTTCCTCTAAGAGTTTGATAGTGTCCGGCCTTACGTTTAGGTCCTTAATCCACTTTTGGTTTATTTCTGTGTACTGTGTTAGGGAGTGTTCTAATTTCATTCTTTTACATGTAGCTGTCCAGTTTTCCCAGCACCACTTATTGAAGAGGTTGTCTTTTCTCCACTGTATATTCCTGACTCCTTTATCAAAGATTAGGTGACCATATGTGCGTGGGTTTATCTCTGGGCTTTCTATCCTGTTCCATTGATCTATATTTCTGTTTTTGTGCCAGTACCATACTGTCTTGATTACTGTAGCTTTGTAGTATAGTCTGAAGTCAGGGAGCTGATTCCTCCAGCTCTGTTTTTCTTTCTCAAGATTGCTTTGACTATTCGGGGCCTTTTGTGTTTCCATACATGTTGTGAATATTTTTGTTCTAGTTCTGTGAAAAATGCCAGTGGTATTTGATAGGGATTGCATTGAATCTGTAGATTGCTTTGGGTAGTAGATTCATTTTCACAATATTGATTCTCCCAATCCCAGAACATGGTATATCTCTCCATCAGTTTGCACCATCTTTAATTTCTTTCATCAGTGTCTTATAGTTTTCTGCATACAGATCTTTTATCTCCCTAGGTAGGTTTATTCCTAGGTATTTTATTCTTTTTGCTGCAGTGGTAAACGGGAGTGTTTCCTTAATTTCTCTTTCAGATTTTTCATCATTAGTGTATAGGAATGCAAGAGATTTCTGTGCATTAATTTTGTATCCTGCTACTTTACCAAATTCATTTATTAGGTCTAGTAGTTTTCTGGTAGCCTCTTTAGGATTCTCTATGTATAGTATCATATCATCTGCAAACAGTGACAGCTTTACTATGATTTTAGGCAGCCTCTCTGCTAATTGGTGGGGTTGTGTTCCTGTCTTGCTAGTTGTTTGGCATAGGGTGTCCAGCACTGTAACTTGCTTGTTGTTGAGTGGAGCTGGGTCTTAGCGTTGAGACAGAGATCTCTGGGGGAGCTTTTGCTGTTTGATATTACAAGGAGCTGGGAGGTCTCTGGTGGAGTAATGTCCTGCAATCTGATCTCCCACCTCAGAGGCACAGGCCTTACACCCAGCCGGAGCACCAAGAACCTGTCATCCACATGGCTCAGAAGAAAAGGGAGAAAAAAAGAAAGAAAGAAAGAAAGAAAAGAAAAGAAAGTTTTTAAAAAATAAGAACAAAAAAATTATTAAAAATAAAAAAGAATTAAAATGTAATAATAAAAAAGAACAAATGAAAGAAGTCAGCAACCAAAGCAGAAAATATCCCAGCAAGATATATTTTCTCTTGAAACTGGGTAGATCTTTGTAACTGCCATGATCAAATGGAATATAGCAGAAATAATATGCCATAATTTATAAGGCTACGTTAGAACAGGAAATACAATTTCTGCCAAGTTCTGTCCCTTGGGACACTTACCCTTGGAATCTATGTACCATATTATAGGAAAGCTCTGACCCACTCAGAGGGCACAAACACTGTATTATAGGTAAAGGCCAAGCTAAGTGACCAGCTTATCAACAAACAGTAAGTATCGACCACCATAGTGTGGGTGAAATGCCTCAGATGAGTTCAGCCCCTATGTGTAGAGTCAGTTCAAGCCCTCAGCTGTTAGTTGAATCCCCAAACATCACTGAACAGAGACAAATGGTCCTCCCTTTGTCTGCCTAAATTCTAATGCTCCATAGAACCTGTGAACATACAAAATGGTTGTTTTACAGCACTGAATTTGAGGGTAAATTTTTTACACAGCAATAAATAATCAGAACAGTAAGGATTATCAAGAGCAGATAAAAAATATGGAATTAATTGATAGAAATAATCCTGAGATTAAAAAAATTTTGTTCAACCACATAGTCAATTTTTAAAAGATGATTGATGCATTGTTTTAAAATAATACAGTATAAAAAGGTGAGTTTTTATGGACTCATAGTTATAAAAAGATGAAGTTAAATTTTGGTCTCCCATGAGACTAACATCCCTTGAGAACTGAGATCATTATTCAAATTTTTGCATAGGTTCTCAATGTTATTAATCAATAAAAGAACTAATTAATGATTGAAACAATAACTTACTGAATCATGTGATGACATTTCCTTTAAACTGATTAGAATTAATATGGGACATCTAGATTCCTGATAGTCAGAAAGTGATTGTAGGGATTGCGAACTGCTCCTCTCCACACCTCTAAACACATAGACACACACACATAAGATCTTAAAGACATTAAACAAGACACATGAGAGTAAAGATATTTCTGGTTCAAGTGGTTTTGTTTTGGTTTGTTTTGGTTTTATTCTTAATGGCAGGATGAGGATATAATAATATTGCAAATAATTCTTAAATTTTATAATTATACATTTTTTTCATGATTGTTCAACTCTTAAAGCAAGAGTTCTAGTTCTCTACATATAGACTTCAAGCAAGGAGAGCAAAATATTTATGTATAAATTTTTTGGCTGGTGAATATTAGTGTAGCAAAATCTGGCATTGTACCTGTTCCTCTGTAAACACACACTTTCAAATTATTCAAAATTTAATCAATTTGACACTACCCATCTATAGGCCACCTGAAAATACTGTTTATTCCTAAATTGCTTGAAACAGTTAAGTCACTCGCTTAAACTAGAAACATTTTTGTGAATAAAGCTACTGGTGTTGCATCTGACATCTGGACCAATTATCAGCCCTAGATAATTATGTCCCTTAATGTTCCATGCACTTATTTTCTATCCAGTTCAGACCTTGTAATAAAAACCTCTTTAAATAGGATACAGCTTTTTTGGATAATGCAAAATCCTGATTGAATTGAAAAGAGAGCTGTGATATCACAGAACCATTGTCTGTAAAAAGCAATTACATTTTTAAAGTTTTCATCTTCACTTGCCTTAGAAAAATGTAGGTATTCTATACATAGCCAGTAGGAGAGCAGTGAAAATCTCTAGTGAATGTATTAATGTCTGTGTCACATAAAAATTCCTACTTTAGGTTTCATTAAGTCCCATTTGTTTAGTTTTGTTTTTATTTACATTTCTCTAGGAGGTGGGTATAAAAGGATCTTGCTGTGATTTATGTCATAGAGTGTTCTGCCTATGTTTTCCTCTAAGAGTTTTAGAGTGTCTGGCCTTACGTTTAGGTCTTTAATCGATTTTGAGATTATTTTTGTCTATGGTGTTAGGGAATGTTCTAATTTCATTCTTTTACATGTAGCTATCCAGTTTACCCAGCACCATTTAGTGAGGAGGCTGTCTTTTCTCCACTGTATATTATTGTCTCCTTTATCAAAGATAAGGTGACCATAAGTGTGTGGGTTTGTCTCTGGGCTTTCTATCCTGTTTCACTGATCTATATTTCCGTTTTTGTGTCAGTACTATACTGTCTTGATTACTTGGTTACTTGATTATATGGCCTTTATTATGTTGAGGAACAAAAACCAGATGATCATCCCAGTAGATGTAGAAAAACTTTTGACAAAATGCAACACCCATTTATGATAAAAACTCTCAGAAAGTGGGCATAGAGGGAACTTACCTCAACATAATAAAAGTCATATATGACAAACCCACAGCAAACATCATTCTCAATGGTGAAAAACTGAAAGCATTTCCTCTAAGATCAGGAACAAGACAAGGATGTCAACTCCCACTACTATTATTCAATGTAGTATTGGAAGTCCTAGACACAGCAATCAGAGAAGAAAAAGAAATAAAAGGAATACAAATTGAAAAAGAAGTAAAACTGTCACTGACTGCAGAAGACATGATACTATACATAGAAAATCCTAAAGATGCCACCAGAAAACTACTAGAACTAATCAATGAATTTGGTAAGTTTGAAGGATATAATATAATGCACAGAAATCTCTTGCATTACTATACACTAACAATGAAAGATCAGAAAGAGAAATTAAGGAAACAAACCCATTTACCATAGCAACAAAAAAATAAAATACCTAGGAATAAACCTACCTAAGGAGGCAAAAGACATGTACTAAGAAAACTATAAAACACTGATGAAAGAAATCAAAGATGACATAAACAGATGGAGAGATATACTATGATCCTAGATTGGAAGAATCAATATTGTGAAAATGAGTATACTACCGAAAGCAATCTACAGGTTCAATGCAATTCCTATCAAGCTACCAATGGCATTTTTCACATAGCTAGAACAAGAAATTTTACAATTTGTATGGAAACACAAAAGACCCCAAATAGCCAAAGCAAACTTGAGAAAGAAGAATGGAGCTGGAGGAATCAGGCTCCCTGACTTCAGACTATACTACAAAGCTACAGTAATCAAAACAGTATTGTACTGGCACAAAAACAGAACTATAGATCAATGGAACGGGATAGAAAGCCAGAGATAAACTCAAGTACATATGGTCACCTTATCTTTTCCAAAGGTGGCAAGAATATACAATGGGAGAAAAGACAGCCTCTTCAATAAGTGGTTCTGGGAAAACTGGACAGCTACATGTAAAAGGATGATATTAGAACACACCCTAACACCATACACAAAAAATAAACTCAGAATGGATTAATGATCTAAATGTAAGGCCAGACACTGTAAAACTCTTAGAGGAAAACATAGGCAGAACACTCTATGACATAATTCACAGAAAGATCCTTTTTAATCCACCTCCTAGAGAAGTGGAAATAGAAGCAAAAATAGACAAATGGGACCTAATGAAACTTAAAAACTTTTGCACAGCAAAGGAAACCATAAACAAGATGAAAAGACAGCCCTCAGAATGGGAGAAAATATTTGCAAACAACGCAACTGACAAAGGATTAATCTCCAACTTCTGAAATAATTGTGATAGACAGATAAATAGATAGATAGATAGATGACAGATAGATGATAGATAGGTAGTTTTCATCAAGCAAAATTTATTTGTGGTATCCTTTCAAAAACATCATTATGATTATAAAAGAATATTGTTTCACCTAATGCAAAGCCATTTCTAAATAATTTCCTGCTCAATAAAGATGTTTTTCTTACAAAAGTTAATGCATGTCATTTTGGCCAAAGCAACAGTGGAAGCTGATTACATGTCAGCTACATTAGACAGTGTGTCCTGCTTTATAATTGCTACGCTGGCCTGAAAATCCTGGAGTAAGATTACATGACAGCTGTTTCCCTGTTTGTCCATAAAATTGAGGTGTTTGTTTCATAAAGCAATCCCTGTGACCAGAGATTGTTTTTAATAGGCAACTAATATCTTTATTGAAATAAGGGAAAATACAAAATGGTTAACTCTCATTGTTCTTGTCCCATCATTTTTATACCTTTGTTTGGTAATAACTCTGTGTGTATAGCTTGCATATGTGCTTGTGTTTGTAGAAACATTCTTATATAATACATATAAATTTTGAATAAAGGTATATATATATTTCTGTTATGACAATAAAAAGTTAGAAAGATAGAAAGAGGCCATAGGGAAAAATGATAGAATAGGGAATATAATCCACTATATATATCCATTATATGGACACTTTATTTGCCTTCTATAACATTCAGAAAGTATATTTCTCTACAATGCAAAATTGTAACATATACATTTTAAATCAATTATATCATTAATCTAGACATTTAATTTTCAGTCTGTAGAAGAAATTCAATAAAATAATTTAAAAGAAGTATTTGGCAGCATTTTTCCACGTGCTGAAGTCCTGTCTCTCTCTTTCCGTCCCTACCCTAACTTTTTATATTATCATGCATCATATTGTGTTATTTTAAAATTTTTTATATAATGCAGACTTTTTTATATTTGTCAGCTGATGAAGTATTTGTTTCTTTTACTAAATGAAGTGTTTCAAGGATAAGATCATCTCTTTCTCCATCTTTGCATTTCCAGCACCTGAAAGTTGTATATACTTGTCTTAAATCAAGAAACAGTCCTGGTTGAAGATGCCCTCATGCATATAAATGGTATTTAATTGGATAAGATCATAAAGACATGAAAAGATTAATTGGTGAGATTAATTGGAAGCAGCAAAGAAAACTGAACGAAATCTTCCAGCACATTCATAAAGATAACATCCAAAAGTGCATGTTGGATCGAAAGAAGAGTTTTGTATTGCTTACGTTTTTCATGTGAGAGAACAAAAAGAAAGAGAGATCAGAACTGAGTTTTTCCTTAGTATGTGTCTCAGCATATAAGCAACTCACATATAACAAAGAAATCCTGCGAAACTGTTTGCATGGTTTATCACTGAATGCTCATGCCAAAAAAGTAGAACCTTTTGTTTTGATCACTGATTATTTTGAGATCAGTGGGATAGACAGGAAAAGAAATGTTGAGATCAATATTGATGTATGGCCTATGATGTATGCAACAGGATGGCATTTTGACAACACGTGCATGCCAATGTCTGTCTGTCTTACTCACCAGAAACATCTTGTAATCATACATTTCCTGATCTTATTTTTGTATTGGAGAAAAAAATGGCAAAATACAAAAGTTATCACATCGCTCCCACTTGTTACATGTAGAAATCTTTGTATGGTCTACAAAAATACTTCTCAATCGTTTTCATCATTTTTACTTTAACATTTAAACACACACCAATGAATCCACCATAGTTTTACATAATTTTCATTGCATGAATTATAAACCCATCTTTTACTTTCTCCTAAAGAATGTGTATAGAATGCAAGTGCTTGAAAGTGACATAATTGTTAGTATGACCTTAAGTTTACTTCACATAATAAAAATAATAAACCAAATTGTATATCATAGTGACATAAACTGCAAGTTAGGAAACTGCAAACTGTAGCCACCATGCTAGAGCCAGTTCAATAAATATATTCTGAGAATTTTACAGCAAAATGCAACAGACCCAGAATTTTAAGTGTAAAGAGAGTTCGACAACACATTTTTGTCTATTAAAAATGTTATAAACCTAAGATGATATATAATGACTTTTCAAACTAAAATGTTTTTTTATACTCTATTAATATTTTTTGTACAACAACTTTTAACAGACATCAAATAATCCCACAATGCTCAGTGAATATCAAAGAGAAGAGGACCAAAGATGAAAAAATTAGAACCTAACAGATGAAATAGATTGTAGCTGTTCACTGCTAAATACCTTTAGACAAATTATTGAATTGTAAAATAACAAACAACACTGGTGATTATTTGTGCTGACAGAAAATCCATCCTGAAAAACAAAAGCAACAAGAATGTTTTTCAAATCCTAAAGGCCATCTCAGAAAATTGTTCTGTTTTGTTAATTCCTTGAGGAAGGAAAAATAATTTTTAAATATTTGAGCATAAATTGTTGAAGACTAAATATGGAGACACTGAGAAATAAGATAGTTGTATAAGTACATAATACAGTTGTTACCATCATCACTCACAAATGATAATACAGATTAAAATCATGTCACACACAGCACTGAACCAAACTACTTTGCATGATAGGCTAAGTTTCTTATGAGTGGTCGGCTGTATAATTAATAGCTACTTTGGATGAGTCAGTCCTTATCAATACCACCAAATTAAAAACAAAAAATAGCTGCAAAATCCAAAACAGAAATAGATTTTTTATTAATTGTAGCATTTAGAAGCAGTTTAATATTTATTTTGTTTTTTCCCCTCTATCATAACAATTTACTTGATATAAAAATCATAAGACCCTTATAAGCTAAATTTAAGCTCCTCAAACCTGTACAAAATTTAATTTGATATCAATCTAAGGATCTGAGGAATGAGCAAATAACCATATTACAGCTGAATTTTTTTAAACATCTTTATTGGAGTATAATTGCTTTACAATGTTGTGTTAGTTTCTGCTGTATAACAAAGTGCATCAGCTATATGTATACATATATGCCATATACCCTCCCTCTTGCATCTCCCTCCCACCCACCCTATTCCACCCCTCTAGGTGGTCACAGAGCACCGAGCTGATCTCCCTCTGTTATGTGGCTGCTTCCCACTAGCTATCTATTTTACATTTGGTAGTGTATATATGTCCATGACACTCTCTCATTTTGTCTCAGCTTACCCTTCCCCCTCCCTGTGTCCTCAAGTCTATTCTCTACGTCTGCGTCTTTATTCCTGTCCTGCCCCTAGGTTCTTCAGAAACTTTTTTTTTTTGTTTTTTAGATTCCATGTATATGTGTTAGCATATGGTATTTTTTTTCTCTTTCTGACTTACTTCTCTCTGCATGACAGACTCTAGGTCCATCCAACTCACTACAAATAACTCAATTTCATTTCTTTTGATGGCTGAGTAGTATTCCATTGTATATATGTGCCACATCTTCTTTATACATTCATCTGTTGATGGACACTTAGGTTGCTTCCATGTCCTGGCTATTGTAAATAGTGCTGCAATGAGCATTGTGGTACATGACTCTTTTTGAATTATGGTTTTCTCAGGTATATGCCCAGTAGTGGGATTGCTAAGTCATATGGTAGTTCTACTTTTAGTTTTTTAAGGAACCTCCATACTGTTCTCCATAGTGGCTGTATCAATTTACATTCCCACCAACAGTGCAAAAGGATACCCTTTTCTCCACACCCTCTCCAGCATTTATTGTTTGTAGATTTTTTGATACTGGCCATTCTGACTGGTGTGAGGTGATACCTCATTGTAGTTTTCATTTGCATTTCTCTAATGATTAGTGATGTTGAGCATCCTTTCATGTGTTTGTTGGCAATCAGTATATCTTCTTTGGAGAAATGTTGATTTAGTTCTTCTGCCCATTTTTGGATTGGGTTGTTTGTTTTTCTGATATTGAGCTGCATGAGCTCCTTGTATATTTTGCAGTTTAATCCTTTGTCAGTTGCTTCATCTGCAAATATTTTCTGCCATTCTGAGGGGTGTCTTTTTGTCTTGTTTACGGCTTCCTTTGCTGTGCAAAAGCTTTTAAGTTTCATTAGGTCCCATTTGTTTATTTTTGTTTTTGTTTCCATTTCTCTAGGAGATGGGTCAAAAAAGAGCTTGCTATGTTTTATGTCATAGAGTGTTCTGCCTGCCTATGTTTTCCTCTAAGAGTTTTATAGTGTCTGGCCTTACATTTAGGTCTTTAATCCTTTTTGAGTTTATTTTTGTGTATGGTGTTAGGAAGTGTTCTCATTTCATTCTTTTACATGTAGCTGTCCAGTTTTCCCAGCACCACTTATTGAAGAGGCTGTCTTTTCTCCATTGTATATTCTTGCTTCCTTTATAAAGATAAGGTGACCATATGTGCATGGGTATATCTCTGGGCTTTCTATCATGTTCCATTGATCTATATTTCTGTTTTTGTGCCAATATCTTACTGTTTTGATTACTGTAGCTTTGTAATATAGTCTCAAACTAAAATGCTTTGATTGACTTTTGCAGTTATGTATCAAATTACAAATGTGCTCAAATCACAGAAAATGACATTGGAGAACCTCTATGTAAATAACTCAAAGACTAGCTTCCAGTACTTTCTCTTGTTTGAAAGATTAATGTCCTGACATATTGTAATCCACAAATATTCTAAAAAGATATTCATAAATTTTGAGAATTTAAATCAAATACTAACAAGAAATTTACTAGTTTTTGTCTACAAGCTAAATCATTTATGACAAAAACTGATAAAAATATGAAACCAAAACAACTAAATATTAAATTATATTAATTTATTCATAGTAATTTAGATATAATGGAAATATAAATGTCACTCATTTTTAAGGAAAATTACTGAGATTAAAAATTTTTTAAAGGGCTTCCCTGGTGGCGCAGTGGTTGGGAGTCCGCCTGCCGATGCAGGGGACGCGGGTTCGTGCCCTGGTCCGGGAGGATCCCACGTGCCGCGGAGCGGCTGGGCCCGTGAGCCATGGCCGCTGGGCCGGCGTGTCCGGAGCCTGTGCTCCGCAACGAGAGAGGCCACGACAGTGAGAGACCCACATAACGCAAAAAAAAAAAAAAAAAAAAAAAAAAAAAAAAAAAAAAAAAAAAAAAAAAAAAAAAATTTTTTAAAGAATAAATTTAATTTTTCCATATATTTCCTCTGCAATAGAATATAAAGATTGATATAAAAATTCTGAAAATTTGACATAGATAAAAAGCAGAGGAAGCCTTCTTAAGGTGGTGCACCCCCAACCACTGCCACTATCTTTATCCCAAGCATACTGGGTGTGAAAAAAGAAAACTAAAACTGTATTTGTCTGAGAACAAACAAACAAATAAACAAACAAAAATACAGTTGACCACCCCATGGGGCTATAGGTAATATATATATAGGAAATAGAAATCTCTGTACATGGTGTTAGGGTTCTTCAGAGAACCAGAACAAATAGGAGCTATTTATATATGAAAGAGAGCGAGAGAGAGAATTGAAGGAATTGGCTCATGCAGTTATGGAGGCTGGTGGGTCTGAGATCTTTGGGGCAGGCTGAAGCCTAAAGACCCAGGGAAGAGCTGATGCAGCAGTTTGAGTCTGAAGTCTGTCTGGACAAAGAATTCCTTCTTCCTTGGGGACCTTAGTCTTTACTAAGGCCATCAGCTCATTGAGTGTGGCTCACCCAGGTTATGGTGATAACCTGCTTTACTCAAAGTCTATGGATTTAAATGTTAATCACATCTACAAACTACTTTCACAGCTATATTTAGATGTTGTTTACCAAATAACTGGGTACAATAGCCTAACCACGTTGACGTATAAAATTAACCATTACACATGGAAAGGTAATGAGTGAAGCAGGTAAAATTTAGAGGCTAGGATTTGAGTTAAACCTTTGCAACAAAATCTGCAATATTGCTAATATCTCTATAGATGGGTAATCACAAATATAAAAATAATAATTCTGGTCTGAGAAACCTAGAAAAACAGATGAAGGTGAAAACAAAACTGTAGTATTGAGAAGTGTAATCGAGAAGGTGACAAAATACACATTCAAGGTGAGTCTACAAAGTACAATCCAAAATATGTGATGAAATTTAACAGTAAGAGAGCAAACAGAAAAAAAATTGAGATAAATCTGTTTAGAATTCTAATAAATTAGACAACCTTAAAAGAGCTATACAATGAGTATATATTTATCCTCAAGGAGATAAAGAATACAATTAACTGAAAAATACAAGTAATTATGAAAAAAGTCCATCCTACTTCAGTTGTCATAAGCAAGAAGCAATGAAGAGGGTCAAAGTAAAAATACTAGAAATATAGCTATCATAACCAAGCTATCTCTTCTTGGTAAAAGAAGAGACAGATAGATCAATGAAACAGAATAAGGAGTCCAGACATAAACTCACACAAATATAGCCAACTGATCTTTAACAAAGAAGCAAAGCAATATGACAAATTTTGCTAGACAACTGGATATCTGCATGAAAATAAATAAAAGAAGAATCTAGACAGAACTTAAACCCTTCAAGGTTAACTCAAAATGCATTGTAGGCCTAAATGTAAAATGCAAAACTGTGAAACTCTTAAAAGATAATATAGGAGAAAATATAGATAACTTCGGACTTGCAATGACTTTTTAGCTACAATACCAAAAGTATAATCCGTGAGGAATTGATTAAGTGGACTTCATTATAATTAAAAACTTCTGTTCTGCAAAAACACAGTCAAGAGAATGGGAAAATAAACCACAGACTAGAAGAAAATATTTGCAAACCACAGTCGACAAAGAACACTTCCGAAATATTCAAAGAACACTTAACACTCAACAGTAAGAAAACATGCAAATTAATTAAAAATGGGGCAAATATCTTAACAGACACCTCACCAAAGAAGATATACTGGTGGCAAATAAACATATGAAAATAGGCACCAAATTATATGTCATTAGGGAATCTGAAGTTCAAACAACGATGAAATATCACTACATGCTTATTAAAATGATCAAAATTCCAAACGCTGACAATACCAAATGCTGGTGAGGATGTGGACCAGCAGGAACTCTCATTCATTGCTGGTGGGGATGCAAAAATGGTGCAGCCACTTTGGTAGACAGTTTGGCTGTTTCTTACAAAACTAAACATTCTCTTACCATACAATCCAGCAATCATGCTTCTAGGGTTGAAAACTTATGTTCACACAAAAACCCACACACAGATGTTTATAGCAGCTTTATTCGTAATTTCCAAAACCTGGAAGCAAACAAAGATATCTTTCCAAAGGTGAATGCATAAATAAATTTCAGTGCATCCAGAAATGGAATATTATTCAGTCAGTACTGAAAAAATGGGCTATCAAGCCGTGAAAAGACATGGAAGAATCATGAATGTATATTGCTAAGTGAAAGTAACCAATCTGAAAAGAGTGCATACTTTATGTTTCCAGCTATATGACATCCTGGAAAAGGCAAAACTATGGAGATAATCAAAAAAGCAGTGATCATTAGGCATTAGTGGGGAGGGATGAATAGGTGAGGCACAGAGGATTTTTAGGGCAGTTAAACTACTTTGTATGATACTATAATGGTGGATAAATGTCACTTATACATTTGTCCAAACCCATAGAATGTGCAATGCCAAAAGTTAACTCTAATGTAAACTATGGACCCTAGATGATAATGATATATTAATGTAAGTTCATGGATTATAACAAATGTACCACTTCGGGGAAGGAGTTATAACTTCCTCTCAATTTGCTTTGACCTAAATCTCCTCTAAAAATAAAGTCCATCTGAGAAATCCTGGAAATAAAAAGAAGCCATTGAAATAAATATGTCACGCTACAGAATAAATTTTAAATCAATGAATATAAAATTGATGAATTGGAAGACATTAATGAGAAGTCACACAAAACACACACACATATATATATATACACAAAACATGTATATATATATATATAAAACTGTTGAAGAAATTATCTGATCATGTTATATAAAAAGTTTGAAGACAGTTAGAACTGTAAGTATTGCCTAGTAGCTCTATCCCTGCTCTTGGGAAAGTTGTTTACCATCTCTGGATTTTGTTTTCCTTAGCTGCAAAATGTGTGTGATTTAATATTTTTAAGACTATAAACACGGTTGATGTTTATACTTAGTATTTTTTTTTCATTTTTCCAGCATGAGTAAATTTAAATTTCTATGAAAAGCTGAGAAAATACAGGTACTATGCAAAAGTAAGTTATTAAATAACACATTTTAGACTTTTACCTTTTCATTCCTACTGCTATTACTCTTGTTTAGACACCATTCTTTTCTGCCTGGACTATTATAATAGACTTCAAATTCTAATGTTCACAATGGCCTTCCAATATCATGTTTCTCCCATCTGTAATTAAACTCCCAAAGACTGCTATTAAGGAATGTTATCTTGAAACATAACTCCAAATAACATACTTCTCAGTGACTCTTCTGGGCTTGCAGATGTCACAATCTTTTGTCTGTATTCAAGGTCTTCATATCCTGACCACAACTAATTTTTCCATCTTCATTATGAAAATACCAACTGAAAAGGCACTCAATGGAAGTCAAAACAATCCATTAGTGGTAGCAATAAAAAAGAAAGTTGATGAAATCTTGGGTGGGGAGGGACAAGGAACATACATTGAGAAAAGCTCTTTGCTTTCTCTCAATTAATGGAAGCTAATTCAATGAAACCAGGAGCAAACTAGATTGATCATGCATCTATTGCTGGGCAAGGCTTGGGTTGCCCACAGTTTAATTTCTCAGCAGTTTCCTGAGAAGTTGTATATAAAGGTCTGTTGTTGAAATGAAGAAAGATGCTGGGAATGGGCTTTCTGATCCTGCTCTGTTGTCAGGTTGGTTTCACCACCCAGGGGCCCACCGTGCCTCTTCCCATTGCTGCGTTTCAATGTGCTTTTCATTCTCTTGGCTGCTTGAGCAAACAGCCATCACTGTTTCCATTGTGAGCTCTTCTCTGTCTGGATCCAAGCCCAAGTTTAGAGAACATGTGCTTGCGACCAACATTTGGCAGCCTGGGTCCCCACTTGGAGTGACTCTCTACCTTTGCCTTTTTCCCATCAAGACAGTTCCTGAATCTGGAGACTGAAGAGCAGGACTGAACACGCTTAGCTCTAAAAGCTGGTTCCTCATCCTGCTGGCTCACTGGGATGAGGGACAAAGAATTCACAAAATTCACACCAAAACCACACCAAAATCCAGAGCAGTCTCTTCATTGGAGACAATCTTTCCCTTAGCCTGATATTTTCTAGTAAAAATATTTAGTTAGGGTAAATTCTTGACCTATGTCTTTATTCCATGTTAACTTCTTAAAGGAAAGAGTGAATTTTGTGGTTGGTAAATGGGGTAGGAAGGATTCTAAGACGGCCCCAAAGATTCCCATTCCCTAGTGTTAATACTCTCTATAATCTCCCATTTTTGTAGGAAGAACCTATATATATGGTGGAATGCACTCTCATGATGATGTTGCATTCAATGGCAAAGGTGAAGGCATTTTGCAGATATAAGTAAAATCTTTCATCAGTTTGACATTGAATTAGGTAGGCCTGACTTTACCAGGTGAACCCTTAAAAGATTGTTTAGGTTTTTGTTGAGATCAGCGAGATGATCTATCTGGTCTTGAATAAGCAAGCTCCCATGTGTTCAACAGCAGCAAGAAAATGAGCTCTGTCCACAGTCACATGAACTGGGGAGAGGACCCTGAGCCTCAGTGCAGGCCAACATGACACTGTGAGGTGTGGCTCCTTGCACCCAGGACCCACAAGAGACATGCCTGGACTTCTGACCTACTTGTGAGGTAATACATGAGTGTTGGTTTAAGCTGATAAGTCTGTGGTGATGTTTATGCAGTGATAAAAAGTTAATATAGTAAGTTTGGAATAAGTTAGTGATAAAATATTGTAATATTTTATTATCTGGGAGCTGCCTGACCACAAGCTGCATGGGATGATTCTTTTATGGAAATCCTGTAATTTTTCCAGTTGTGGCCCTAACTAGGTTGGTTAATAAACCCAAATCGGGGATAAGTAGTAGCAAGTTCTCTTCACACATATAAAATCATGCTCTTCACTCAACTTTATTAATAATAAAGGTAAAATTTGGGTATTAATCAATCTAGATCCTGATTCTTTCTCCCATTTGGTTCTGAATTAGTTTGGGGAAAAGAAATACACTTTCTTTGTGAGATGTTTACAAACCCTGAAATCTATAATATTTTCACTTGTCATACAACAATAATGCATTACCAACACTGCACATCATTACTGCTAACCAAGACAATTGAAAGAGAAATGCAGCAACCAGAAAAATAAAGTGCATCATGGGGAAAATGGCATTTCTCTAAAAAATCTAAAGCAATTTCAATGCTATCATCTAAACAATCACCCCTGAGCTTCATTATTTTCTTCCTGATGTGAAATGGGTTGAAAATATAACTTTTCTTTCTTAAATGCACAATTACAAAGACGGTCACAGTAGAAGAAAATCTTTATGAACACCGTGTCCTTGAATGATGTCAGAGTTGTTGTTTGAAATGAATTTGCATAACTGCCAGCCTTGAGTTTCCTAAACGTCTTTGGCAGAAATAGTGTCCCAATTGTTTTCTCCAGAACCAAGATGACAACGTTCTTAAATAAAATTGTCATTAAATTTCCTTTTGAATTCTGACTGCATGATTGAATAAATATTATCTGCTGAAACTGGCTGTGAAGATAAGTATTTCATGACAGTTAATATATTTCATATGCAAATGTTTTGGCCTCTCTCTATATTGGAAGCATGGAAAAAAAAACACTTGCTATCTATTTAATTTAGAATGTAATATCAAATCAGATGCATAGATTCCTGAAATCAAATAGCTATTTTATTGTATCATTTTTATTAAAATGACACATTTTGTTCTGAGGACAATTCAGTGATAATATGCTGATTTCCATATGTATGAAGTACTACCAGAAAGAAATACATCTTCTTATATATAAATTATTCAAGTAAAATGTGAAGTTTTTACAATATGTATATATGAGCTTTTTACATATTTATGTATATATATATATATATATATATATATATAAGTTTCCAAATTTTCATCTGAATTTCTCCTCACAATTAAATTATCATATATTTTGCCATAAATATCCTTGGATTCCTTGTACCATTAAAAATATATATATTGCTTCTTCTATTCATAAAACCTCTCTGTTTAGATTATTTTGAATTGACCCTCACCTGATTTACTGTGTATATAATTTGCTTAATATCATAATTTATTCCCCAATTAAAAAAATAAATATCACTTGTTTAAAGATTCATAGGACTTATTTTTCCACAGACTATAAGTTTTAGGTCTAATAACCATTTTAAATTAAAAGTATGCTGGATGAGAAATACATTAGTATTTGTAATTTAGAAATATGTAAATTATTTCTCATTCCCTGAAAGCTGTTTTCTTAATATCAATTGCCCTCTTTCCTAGACAGAGAGGCATTGGGTTTTGATGTTATTTGTACGAGTAATGAATAGTCTTTGTAAAAATTCCCACTCTTCTTTAAATGTGTAATTTTGTTATTATCCCATTTTATGGTCAGCCTACTTTGAGTCTTCCCCAAATTCCCCTTTTGTGTGCATTGCTAGTCCCCTTCCTAATTAGTGCTGTGATTGTTGCTTTCTTAAAAGTGCACCAATATATCTTCTCCTGTAAAATACGATTTTTTTTTATATTTCTGGAACTAAAAACAGATGATTCTAAAAACACAGCAACACAGAAAAAAATATTTGAATTCTTAGAAACACTAAATCTCTGAAAGAAAGGATAAGTAGGAAAACAAAAGGCCAAGGATCCAGAGGTGGGGAAAGATGCAGAATTAAGAGATAGAAAGTGGAAGGAGGGGGTGAAAAAATGAGGTGTTTGATGCAAGAGGACAGAATGATAACCTCGTGTCCTGTGATAGAAGATAAAGGTGAAAAAGGACCATAAAGCTTCGTGAATGTTGAGAAGTATGAAAAAGAAGACATGAAAGTGACAGTGAACAAAATGACCCCATTGTATTTGGAAAGAAAAAAGCATTTTCTGCAAAACTGTAGACAAGAAAGTTAAATCACATGGAGACTGAACAAATATTTAATCTATTATCTCAAATTTGGTCTCAATTATGTTTATTCCTATGGAAAATAAACTAATGTTTTAATACTTATTTTTCTGTTCTGTAAAAAAACAAAAGGATACGTTTTGTGATTTTCTAATAAATTACATACTTATTTCTATATCACTCTATTATCAGATAGTCACAATAAATATTAAATGGAAAGTCGAGAAATTAGAAGGAGAAATTTAGGGACTGTAGTTTTAAGTTATATAAAACAGTCTAGCACTTTACCCCAGTGTAGATCCCTCTATCAGTCAGGGTTCCCCGGAGAAACAGAACTAATAATTATACAACGTGTGTGTGTGCTGTTGGGGAGGAATAAATTTCCTCCACCCTTCTGGGCTCTTCTGGCTGCTCTAAGAATTAGATTAACATGAGGCAGATTAACAGAAAATCGAACAATGGAGAGACCCAGGAAAACTAACTCACCACGATGGTTGAAATTCTCACTTTAAACACTGTCTTCAGCGGCTACTTCCCACTAGCTATCTATTTTACGTTTGATAGTGTATATATGTCCATGCCACTCTCTCACTTTGTCACAGCTTACCCTTCCCCCTCCCCATATCCTCAAGTCCATGCTCTAGTAGGTCTGTGTCTTTATTCCCATCTTACCCCTAGGTTCTTCATGACCTTTTTTTTTTTTCCTTAGATTCCATATATATGTGTTAGCATATGGTATTTGTTTTTCTCTTTCTGATTTACTTCACTCTGTATGACAGACGCTAGGTCCATCTACCTCACTACAAATAACTCAATTTCGTTTCTTTTTATGGCTGAGAGATCAGCTAGGTGGTTTGTGACCACCTAGAGGGGTGGGATAGGGAGGGTGGGAGGGAGGGAGACACAAGAGGGAAGAGATATGGGAACATATGTATATGTATAACTGATTCACTTTGTTATAAAGCAGAAACTAACACACCATTGTAAAGCAATTATACTCCAATAAAGATGTTAAAACAAACAAACAAAAACACACCGTCTTCAGCTAAAGACAAAAGCTTCTGTTGCGGGTGGGTGGTCGGGACTTCCGAGGGGAGGAAGGCAATTCATGGAAGATGGAGAAGCAAATGTTTGGTAAACAACTGTTTGCTGGGCCACATGGAGACAATGGGACACAGAGTGGACTTTGATCTCTAGGCCCTGTTCCCCCACCACTCCTAGCCCACATTTTGCAGACATCTCCAGTGACGGTTTTATTCCAGGAACAGTACCATAAATCTAAAGGCAGGCAGTTAAGGGGGCGGTAACAAGAAAGACCTCCGGAGTCGTGTTTTTTTTAAAAAAATAACCAGTCTAGATTAATCCTCTTGTCAAAGAGACACAATTAGGGGTGACAAACTGCTGCCCTAAAGTCCCACGTTTGAAACTTCTCCAAGTCTCAGAGTCCAGAAGCTGAGTCAGTAGATTGTTCCATCCCACTGAACCAGTCTCTTAGTCCTGACCGTAGTTGTTCCTGCCCGTCTGCAGGAAGTTCAGGCAAGACCCCATGGAGGTGTTTGTGGACGACGAGACCAAGCTCACACTGCTTGGGCTGCAGCAGTACTACATCAGACTTCCTGCAGAAGAACTGCAAGCTCTTTGATCTTTTGGACGAGCTGGAGTTTAACCAGGTGGTGATATTTGTGAAGTCGGTGCAATGCTGCATGGCCTTAGCCCGGCTCCTCATGGAGCAGAACTTCCCAGCCATTGCCATCCACAGGGGCGTGGCCCAGGAGAAGCAACTGTCATGTTATCAAGCAGTTCAAGGACTTCCAGTGGTGGATCCTGGTGGCCACCAATCTGTTTGGCTGAGGAACGGACATTGAGCGTGTCAACACTGTCTTCAATTACGACATTCCCGAGGACTCGGACACCTACCTCCGCCACGTGGCCCGTGCGGGTTGCTTTGGAACCAAAGACCTGGCTATTACTTTCGTGTCTGATGAGAATGATGCCAACATCCTCAGTGATGTCCAGGACAGGTTTGAAATGAATGTGGCAGAGCTTCCAGAAGAAATAAACATCTCCACATACATTGAGCAGAGCCGGTAAAAACCTCTAAGATGATTAAGGAACTAGAATCTAACATCCACTACTGAAACGTAATTTTTTTTCTAAATTTACCCTCATTTTTTTTAAGTCAACGATAGCCAAATTAGGCTAATTTGTTTTCAGAAAATGTCTAGTTTCAATAAACTTGGCCTGATTACTTGCATAGTCCAGAAAGAATAGCAACTGACCATAAAGGCTCTTTTAAATTTGCTTTGCTGGAACTTTTCATAAGGAATCTCTAGGTGGAAATTTTAAATACCTCTCAAGGCCAGGAGGCCAAGAAGCCAAGGGTTTGCCATCAGATTTGCCTGTAATACCTGTAGATTTGGGTGAATTTCTCTCTTCTTGAGGTCCCCAAAATATCCTGAGGTTCCTGCACCTGCCAGAAAGTGATCTTCCTTACTCACCTAATATGGGTGCTGGGAATCAGGTAGGCAAAGTACCTGCCTGTTTTCCAAAAGGCTTTATGGCTACATAGAGTCAAACTAAGTGCCTTAAAGCTGTCTGGTTATATCCGATTCTGTTCACATTCTCAAATATGACATTAGAGTCAAAACCTTGGTAATATAATGTTTCGAAATGTGTCCTGTCACAATGAGAGCAGATTTTTAGTGAACTTATGTAACTAACAAAAATTGTCAGGAACATAAGACTATTCATTAAGCGCTTTCAAATTCTGGAGGGATCAAGTAGGGAGAATGTTTCAATTCTGCTTACCAAGATATACTTTATGAAATTGTGGTGGATCACAATTATCTTGTTTTCCTTATAACTGGAAAACAAAGATTAGAAAGCTAGTAAAATGTCAGGAAAAGTTATGACAATTATAATCATATTCATTGGGTCATTCAGTGCCATGTAATTAATTCTTGTTGAACTTGATTTTTTTCTTAGCAGTTTCATGAAGTTATCAGGTTTTCCATTAGAATTCTCTAATTTTTTACCGAGTTCAGTGTTATGATCTGAAAGTTATCAGAAACCTATAATTGTCAAAAAGACCTTGCTACGAATTTTCTTGACGATAAAGAATTTTTGCAAAAGCATCAAAGTAAAATGATAACTGTCTACAAATTTCAAAAGACATAATGGCATACAGATCTGAGTACAATACAATTAATTTAAAAGATTGTCATTTCTGTGACATATAACATTTTAAGATAACTAGAATTAAGACTGTTAACATTTTACCAAGACATATCAGATTTTAGGAATGTCATATAAATTTTAGAACACATATTAATAACATTCATGCACACAAAACAACCTACAAATGTTTAATATTGCTTATGTGACAATGCTTCCCATGTAATTTAATATGCTAAATAAGCCTTATTAGTTTAGTATAACTCTTTGAGGTTGTCGACAAAAAATTAATCAACTGATCTAAGAAAGAAATGGAAAATTTTATTCAAGCCAATTGAGGGTTATAACCCAAGGATAGCATCTCAGAAAGCTCCAAGAACTGTTCTTCCCATTAAGTCAAAGCACAGTTATGTAACATTTTTGACACAGAGGGCTATACATTAAATGACATATCGTTGACTGTTTATGTATTCCAGATCTCAGTGTCATCATGCCCCCTTACAAGATCAAGAAAAAATGTTATTTTTTAAGAAGTTGTCTTGTTGATGCTAAGAGAATGTTGCTCTTTATGATTGAGCATGTATTTCTGCTGATGGGAGTTTTGGTCAATGCATAATGCAGATGTACAATGCACAGGAGAGGGAAGAGAGGAGACCAAAGGGCAGAGAAATATTTTTTATGTTTAAATTCTTTTTCTTGCCATAAAATCTGAATTTTATTTCACACTTGTCATCCCTACCTTAAAATCATCACACAAGTCACAAGCTAGCATCTGACTTTAGCTGCTCCTCTACTGTACACATCATCAACTGTCATGAATATAGCGCCAAAAAAATAACTCACAGGAAAATAAGATACATCTTTTGTATGCCACAGCTGGAAGAGAAAGAGAAGGTAGATCAGATGAGGCAGAAGTAATATATGTGATAAACGATAATTTAAAATAAGCATATTCATTATTCACAAAGAGGTAAGGGAAGATTGGAGCAGTAAAAATGCACATGAAGTCATAAAAGCCAAACAGAAACTACTATTAATAAAAAGCAATAATTAAGATAAAGAACTCAACAGATGGGCTGAGTTCTAGAATGAAAACCAGAGCAGGATGGATTATTGACCTGCAAGATAAGGCAAAATAAATTTCTCAGAAGCTGATAGGAAGAGAAGAAATTTTAAAAGTAAAAGAGATATGGAAGTTGGAAGTATAATTGCTAGTACGTATACCATAGATTTTAAAGAAATAAAGAGTAACCCAAGTGTCCATTGACAGATGAATGGATGAAGAAGATGTGGTACATATACACAATTAAATATTACTCAGCCATACAAAAATAATGAAGTAGTACCATTTGCAGCAACATGGATGGACCTAGAGGTTATCATACTAAGTGAAGTAAGTCAAACAGAGAAAGACAAATATAATATGATACTGCTTATATGTGGAACCTAAAAAAAAGATAAATGAACTTATTTATACAACAGAAATAGACTCACAGACATAGAAAACAAACTTATGGTTACCAAAGGGGATAGCAGGGGTGGGAGGAGAGATAAATTAAGAGTTTGAGATTAACATATACAGACTACAATACATAAAATAGTCCAACAGCAAGGACCTACTGTATAGCACAGGAAAGTATATTCAAAACATTGTAATTAACTATAATGGAAAAAAACCCTGAATATATATATATATATATATATATATATATATAAAAATAACTGAATCACTTTGCTGTACACCTGAAACTAACACATTGTAAATCAACTATATTTCAATAAAAAATTAAGAAAACAAGAAACAAAGAGTGATAAGGTATTTCTTTATTAATATGTATGTTATCTTGGTTGGATTTAGGTATAAATGTTATAATGTCTACATAAAAAGAATTCAAAAGCTTTTGTACATGTTCTATGGTTTGGTACAATTTAAACAGCATTAGCCTTATATGTTTCTTAAACTTTATATGAAATTTTCTCTGAAAAACCATGTGGACCGAATGTTTTAGTAGAAGCAGAGATAGCTCATTAATTTTTTCTCTTATTTCTTAGTGATAACTGGTAGTCTTAGATTTATCTCCCCTCTGCCCTTAACTCTGAAAATTTATGTATTTTGAAAATTACCTAGTTTTGTCAAAAACTACAACCGTAATTTTTTTCCACTGTAAATTGTATGCAACACTTTTGCATTTATAGAGGATTTTGAAGCACCTCCCCCTTCTTAGTAATCTGAGGTTAGAGATTTCTCCAATTTTCTTTCAAGTTAAAATTATGTTCCTGTGTTTCTTCCCTTGATACTTTATAATGACATCTGTGAGGAAAGGGAGGTAGATAATTCTCCATCATATTAAATCAGAAATAAAAACTGGAAAACTAGTTTTCATTTTAATAGACTATCTTGCAGGTTTGTATACTCTACAAAGTCAAGCTGTATTTTTCTTTACACTATAGAGTTACTTACTGAATAGAAACAACAGTTATCCATTTTGGTAAGATACCATGTTTAGAGAGCAAAAAACAGCTAGAAAGATCATCAGAAACTTAAAATGTCATGAATTTAATTTTAACATTAGTAATATTTCTAAGGCACTTAAATTTGATCTCAATATGACATGTCATTATTTTTAATAATAGAATTTGGCAAGAAAATTAAAACTTGACAAGGCTTGAATAATTTACAATTAATAAAAGTTTACGCTTTGAGAATGACCTGCCTTACCCATAGAACTCTTTGCTCAGCACTTTTTAGAATGTTGCCACAAAAAAAAACATGGCAAGAAACTTGAACTAATGAGTATTTTATACCAAAGTTTGGTGTCTAAAACCAACACAGAGCTTTTCCCCTATTGTCTTCCCTTAAAAAAATTCATCCTCCCGCCTCTAGAAGAAAGGGGAAGTAGGAGCAAGAGAAGGAGAAGAAGGAAAAAGAGAAAGAGAAGAAAACATTTTTGGTTAAAAATTGTTTACAAAATAAACTGAAAGGAATGATACAAATGTCTTCTACAAATGGAGATTATAATTCTTGGACAAATTATTAATTCCTTAGCATCAAAGACTATGCATGACATCCATTATCAAGTCAAAAACCCTAGTATAATAAAAATAATGAAATAATAATATCATCGCATTTTTGAGGAATTCCTATCTAATAGAAAATAATACAAATCGTCCACGTAAAGCATATATTAGAATTTTACCTGACCACAAACAGAACATAATAAATTACTGTTGTGTTTATGCTATTTATTATCTAATCCTCATAATGTCTTATTAGGTGTTCCCTTTTAAAAGAAGAAAACTGGAAGCTCCTAGAAGTTGATTAATTTGGTCAACATATCATTGATAGTAATTTGAAAAGGCAGATACTAAGTTGGCCTCCAGATAATCTTCTTATGACATTGCCAAATCTCCTGCATGTGACTGACCATGTATATGTCAGCATAGCTTCTTACCCAAATATACTTGGAGTTCTTCTGAATCCAGAAGGATTTCCATCCGTAATAACAAAATACCTATTTTCTCTTCTCAGGACTGGAAGCCCTTCCACCACACAGCATGCATGTGAACAGGCACAACTTTCTACAGGAAAAGGTGGCAATTCATCTACAGGGTAACCCTAACCCATCCCACCCCCAAATCCACATCTACGTGACAAGAATGCACTGACACCTACCGAACTTGATGATGGTATCTCTTATCTAACGTGAGCTAAAGTCTCGAATATATACTGTTTGGTATCCATTTGTTGGGCTCAGAAGCAGTCTACCCCAAGATATGTCACAAAGGCATATTGATGATTTTGTATTAAAGTTACTTGAGAAACATCTGGTGAAATAAATTGATATTAAAAAAGTGTTTTGACTCTCCTCTTTCCCCCTGAAAATAGAAAATTAATCTTTCATGTGAAGGTATACTCCTTTATAACAGGAGGTTAGAAAGCATCCTTATCATCAGAGTTAGGGACCTCAAGCCTAAGAAAACTGTATAAACAAACACATCCTTTTTCATTAGTCTGCTACCCCAAGCACAAGCTGTTTTGTTTCATTAAATCTTCACAAGTAATTGTTTTGTTAAGCTAAACCTGGTGTAAAACAACCTGCTTAGGTTACTTCAGGTATCTCACTTTTATGAGGCCTTCATGCATATGAATTAAATTGTTGTTTTTGTCTCCTGTTAATCTGTCCTGTTTCAATGTAATTATTAGACCATTCAAAAGAATTTCAGTGGGGAAGGGGGAAATGTCCTCCTCCCCAACACATTCTATGACTAACTAAACTACCTGACCCTCATAGCTATGAACTGTACATTCCCCATACCTCTGGGTCTAAATTGAAACATGATTGTCTCATGAGGACATTACTTTTCCTGAATCTTTTTTATGCTTTTATCTTGTGCTTTCAACTATTCTTGCTCACAAGTTTGTTTGTTTGTTTTTTTAATAACTGAAACATCTCGCCCATTCACCAGTCTAGATTGTTATGCACAAATGTCTATTCCTGCTTCATTTCCTGTCAACCTTACTATCACTGCCATATCACTTCAAATAATCTCAACTATATTCCAAACTCTTTTGTCCAATTATCCTTCCACTACTCCCACCTGGAACTCTGTAACTATGAAGTGCTAATACCCTATTCTCTCTTACCTCCAGAGAGGCTGTGATTTGATCCTGAAAAAAATAAAAAGTAAAAAAAGAATAAGTATTGTTTCTTCCAAAATTTTGATTATTCTTGCTATCTATCCATGTTTTTCTAGTCAACTGCTTATTCTCCACAGTAAGTCTTTTAAAACTTCAAACCCTCACCTCTCTCCTTGTTGTCATTCAGGGAAAGGAATTTCTAATACTTTCACAATGGAATAAGACCAAAAGCTTTACATTCAGTATGAAATATATCACAACACACTTCCTTAGGGAAAGTTCGTCAGCCTGAAGGGATGCAGAAAAAACCCTCCTGTCCAAGAACTCCCACTGATACAGGACAAAGTTTGACTGCCATGTGGAAGAGAGGTGACACAAAGCTAGCTTTCACGCTGGTCTCTGCCCTGAGTGTGAAGAAGTGTGAAGAAGTGTTGTCTATCACTCGGGAGGTGCAGAAATGCTGAGAAAGATATACCCTTGAGGCTCAGATGCACAGGGCCTGCCCAAGCCTTTGACTAAACAGGAGAATGAAGAAACGCCCCTTTATGTACAGCACAGGGAATATAGGCATTATTTTATAACTTTATATGGACTATAATCTGTAAAAATATCAAATCTCTATGTTGTACACCTGAAACTAATAAACTATTGTAAACCAACTATACTTCAATTAAAAAAATAAAGAAAGAAAGAAACACCTCCTGCCCTGCTTCTGAGCCATTTACTGAGTAACCAACAAGAGCAGCCTACCACTGGAGAAGGATAAAAGAGAAGAGACCACCTCCTCTTTATGTTACAAGTGTGCAAAGCCTGCCAAAAGACGAGAGTGAAAGAACACTGAAAAATCGCCATAACAGACTTCAATCTAACCACAAGGTAAGGGCAGCCCGGGAATGTGAAGCCTGTTGTACACTGAAAGTAACTGTACTAAAAGCAAAACCCTAAACCATTCAGCCTCTGACTAGATTGACTTATTCCCTACACTAACAGTCTGATAGAAGATACGGTATGACTATTTCCAAGCAGAAATATAATATTCATAAGTCTTTAGTCTTTTTTTTTTGTACACAATGTTCAAAATTCAATTAAAAAGTACAGGATTTGTAAAAACATCAAGATAACAAAACTAGATTCATGATTAAAAGTTAAAATAGTCTCAGAGACGTACAAAATGCTGAAACTATAAGAATGATGGCTTTAAAATAACTATATTTAATATGTTAAATGTTTTAGTGAAAAAGGTAAACAGCGAGCATGAGCAAATGGTGAATTTTAGTATACAGATGGAATCCATAAAAAGAATCCAAATAAAAACACAGTATCAGAAATGAAAAATCCCTTAATGAGTTACTCAACAAGATGAACCCAGCAGAGGAAATAACCACTGAACTTGAAGATGCAAATATGCATAGTACCCAAAATGAAACAAAACGCACAATGCAAACAAATAGAACAGAGCATTCAAGGGTTGTAGGAATATATCAAACAGTCTAACATATGTTTCATTGGAGTTTAGGAAGGGGAAAATGAAGGGATCAAAAGAATTTCAGTAGAAAGTAGCCAAGAATTTCCAAAATAAATGAAAGCCCACAAATCTATTTAAACCTAGAGAACCACAAATAAATATTCACCTAAGTAGGCACATGATTATCAAGCTGCTGGAAAACAAAATTTAAGAGAAAATCTTGAAGACAGCAGAGAATAAAGAAACTTACCTACAGAGGAGCAAAGAGAGGACCACAGCAAATTTCTTGCCAGAGACTCTGTAAGCAGAAGAGAATATCAATGTCAAGGGAGAAAAAGTCATCTTGGAATTCTGAACACAGAAAAATTGTCTTTCAAAAACTTCAGGCAAAATACTTTTTCAGAAAAAAAGCTGAGAGAGTCCATTACCAATGCACTTGCACTACAAGAAATGTTGAAGAAGTTACTCTGGCAGAAGAAATATGATACCAGATGAAAATGTGCTTCTACAGAAAAGAATGAAGAGCACCAGAAATCATAAAAATTGGAGTATGTATTTAAAATCTCATTTAAAATGTTTAATTGATAATAAATTGACTAAACAAAACAGTAAAAACATATTATGAGGTTTATGACATATATAGAAATAACATGTATAAGGATAATAGTATGAAGAACTTGAAGGATAAAACGAAAGTCTAATGTAAGTTTTCTTTAACTACGTGAGAGATGGTATAACATTCTCTGAAAGTAGACTGTGATAAGTTAAACTTGCAATATTTAAATCTCAGAGCAATTTCTAAAAATAAAATAATTAGCTAAAGCCAATAATGGAGAAAAGATATATAATCATAAGAAATACCCAATCCGAAGGAAGGCAGGAAAAATACAATATAATGCTGATTGACGTTATTTCTCTCCAAATTTATATATAATGGACTGTATATGAAAGAGAAAATAGATTAATGTTTGCCTTAGCATTATTATCAGCAGCAATTCTAACCTTATAGTGTCAGAAAAACTTGGGGTTAAGTCCAAGTTCTGCCTCTTCTGAGCTGTGTAATAATTTGTCAAATTCTTAGCTTCTCTTACTTACTCTTGTTCTTCTTATATGAGAGGCCTTTTAATCTCCATCTTGAAATTGTGTCATTTTTTTAAAAGCAATTTAGCTCCTACTGCATGTAAGTTTTACAAATTCTATGTATCAATATTATTATTATACTATAGATATTGTATCAGAAGCTGAAAATCCTCATCATTTTTTTTCTGTAATTACACACTAACCTGCCTTCAACATGCCGCCTTTACCGCACTCCAAATCAGTACGTTTAAGTAACAGCATTTTGAAATAAATTTGATTAACGTAGCCATATTATAGTATGTTTTATCTAAAGTCTTGCTATTGCCTAGCCAATATCAGTGTACATATGTAGTGGGAAATTATTTGTAACCGGGCAAATATCATGTTGCCTCATTATTTAACCATTACAGACGTCAAAGGAAATATTTGTTGGAGCTCAGACAGGACCTTCAGCAACAAAAAAACTTGATGTGGCAAAAGAAAAGAGTCAGGGTTTTGATCTCAGAAAGCAAATGTAGATCACTTTTTTCTTTTTTAATTTTCCCCAAAGACTGAATTAAAACTATTAATATGTTATACAGATTGTAATAAACTAGCTGCTTATTTATTGCTTTGTAATGGAGAGGAAAGCTGTAACTTCCAAGTGACTGGAGGGCAACTTTTTTTTTTCAGACAGCACTTTCTCCATTCTCCAAATTTTCAACAGAATACGATAACAGAAGCAAAGAACTGGCTTTGATTTTTACACGTGCCCATTATTAAAGCAAATATATTTAATATATCATGACTAATGCTTAATTTGACTATTGCAAAAAATAATAATACTAATAAAGACAAAAGTAAAAGAAACATCCCTGCCCTCTGTGAGAGGCCCCCAAAGATATCTAAGTCCTAAACCCTGGAATCTGTGAATGTTATAAAACTATAAAAACATGGCCAAAGGACTTTGCAGATGTGATAAAATTAAGATCTTGAAATGGGTAAATTATCCCCTATTACATGAGTAGGCCCTGGATGTAATCAGAAGTACCTTTAAAAGAGAAAGTCTTCGGGGAACTTGACACAGCAGAAGACAATGCAACAACCACAGCAGACAGAGATTTGGAGAGTCTACACTGCTGACTTGAAGATGAAGGGAAAGACAAGAGGTAAGGAAGACAGCTCTATAAACTGGAAAAGACAAGGAAACCAATTCTCTCCTTAGACATTTCAGAGACAGCATGGCCCAGCTGACACCTTGATTTCAGCCCAGTGAAACTGATTTCAGAATAGTGACCTCCAGAACTGTGAGATGGTTAAGTATGTGTTTAAGATAGTAAGTATGTATATAAGATAATAAATGAGTGATAACACAAAGCTTGTGGTAATTTGTTATAGCAGCCATAGGAAAATAATGTACTCCCTGCCCCCCCAAAATAAATTACAAGTAGAATTCTCATGCCTGTAAGAGTGAATGTGCCTCCCCTTGATAGGCTAGAAATATAGTCACACAAATTTTAATTGGGGATTTTCTCTTCTAAAGTTCATGTTTGTTGTACCTATTGTTAACCAGATTTGCCTTAAATTTTTTCAATAAAATAATTGTTTATGAAGAATGCATTCTCCATATACTTGGAAATTTATAACTCTAATTTAAGAGAAATCTCTTAAAGATATTAGTTTGTCAGATGACTGAGTCTATACAATTTGTGTAGTAACTTGCTAATCTTATTTTCAGGAAATCACTTCTTTTCAATGTGGTCCAAAATTAGAGACAGCTGACAATTTTATTGTACTCCCCAAGCAGTAAAATTGTTGCATTCGTATTTTTACATTTTCCAAGTATTTCATAGTAATAAACTCAACTGATATTTTTGTCAACGTAAGATATGCATAACAACCAATATTATTATAACTAAAAAGACAACTCAGTACAGAGGAAGACTTAGCCATTTAGTCACTTGGCTCGCTAGTGTGTTATATCTGTGTCAAGACCTTGAATCTCTGTCTCTAGTAAGTAGTACTAGTTACTAGTTACTTTCCTATGCACCACCTAATGCATCAAAACCTGAATTTCATGCCTAACCATGACATAAAGATTCAGAGTGTCATGATCAGTTTATACTACTAACTAGATATGATGCCACATATAGGTACTAGTACATGACTTAGGAACTAAAGGATCAATTTATTTTATGTGAACAGGAGTTACTGTTTTCTAATGCCAGATACAAAGCATGTATGACATAAACAGTGTTCTAACAAAAATATATTTCCTATTTTAAAAAATTATAAAAGTGAAACACTAAAAGGGATTAATTGTTTTCAGAAATTTGAAATTAGGCATATCTCATTCAAAATAATATGCTATTCTTATTATATTATAGCAAGAAAACATACCCAATAGTATTAATCAAATCAAAGTGTTTCATATTTTCAAAACATCTCCACTTAGGTGTAAAAAGAGCATTAAAAATGTGAATTGAAGTTAAGTATGCAATAAAATTAAAAATAAGTTTTGAGGGATTCCCTGGTGATGCAGTGGTTGAGAGTCTACCTGCCGATGCAGGGGACACGGGTTCGTGCCCCGGTCCGGGAGGATCCCACATGCCGCGGAGCGGCTGGGCCCGTGAGCCATAGCCGCTGAGCCTGCGCGTCCGGAGCCTGTGCTCCGCAATGGGAGAGGCCACAACGGTGAGAGGCCCACGTACCGCAAAAAAAAAAAAATAAATAAATAAAAATAAGTTTTGAGATTAACTTTCAAGAAATAATAGTCAATAAAGTGATTGCGTTATCTTATATGAAACTGTGGTTTGGCATTTCAAATAACTTTTATGATGATATCATTAACTTAAATGTACCTTTAAAGCGTGAGTCAGAAGTAATGAGAAAAAGCACTTAGTTATGAATATTAACTAACCATCTGGATGTTATGTTTGAAAACAGACCTTTTATTTACTAACAACAACAGCATAATGATCACAAAATCTGGCTTGGCCTAATTACTTATGATGCTGATAAAACTGCAATGATGTTCATATTACAATCATAAAATTACAGTGAATTAGAAATGAGAAATTATGGATGAAACAGTATTAAACATTTGGTGATGATAAAAAATTATGAAAACAGTTGTCAATGCATATTCATGCCAAGCCTGAATTGAAGATTCTAATAATAACAATACAAATAACAAGAACTCATTTTATGAGTCAGACTAAAATTAGTGCCAGTTCACCTGCATTATTATACTTAATCTTTACTATCCTCACATTGTAAACAAACTCTTTAATACATTTTCCCAAATATTTGACAGAGTTGTGATTCGATTTGAATATCTGACTCAAAATCCCATTTCTTTGCCTTATAACAAATGTCTCTATGTTAATCTCTAACTTTATTTTTACTCTTTATTCTGTTGTGTGTTTATATAATGATGAATTTATGTGTTCATCAAAATTATATATGTCACTCTCTTTACCTCTAAAATGGAAAATATGGAATAATTTTAATATTTAATTAAAATGAACTAATGTTTATCAAGTTTACCGAACAAACAAACAAAAACCAAGCCATTGTTCCTTCTCAGGATTCTTAATCTACCTTGCAAAAGTATGTAAATAATCAACTATACTTTAATTAAAAAATAAATAATTTAAAAAACCAAAAAGAATGAAACCTGCCTGCACCTTGCATTCAGACTTCTGGTCTCCAGACCTGTGAGAGTATACATGCTTGTTGTTTTAAGTTACCAAGTTTGGGTAATTTGTTATGGCTGCCCTATGAAACCAATACACACCTGGCCAAAGAAAACTGGGGAGAGGCATGGGAGAAGACCAGAGTTTACCCCAGACAAAGATTTCAGCAGCAACATATTCAGCGAGCAGAATATTCAGACGAGACAAGTTTGGTACCAGAGTCAGCAATTCAGGGAGCTGCCCTGTCCAGTCCTCGTTCATAAATAGCGCTCCATCTGGATGTGAGAAGGGGGAAGTGACAGAGGTCTGAAAGACCAACTGAGGAATATCAAGCATTAAAACGACAGCACCAAAAACCCCAAACTACTGAACCCATCTAAGATTACGGATTTTCTGAAATTATTATGGTCAAAATAACCATTTCTGTATTTCTGTATTTCTGTGTTTCTGTAACTTCCTCCTCTGCCCCTTTCCCCGGACGGGGACCATCCAGATGTTGACCCTCTGAGGTTAAGAAAGAATTTGATTCTCTGCGAATCATCTCAACTGTTTGGCAGCGCTGTTCTGGGAAAGAAGAAAAGAGTAGGATCAGGTTATAGCCGGGGTCACAAAGCCGATTAGTAAAATGCCAAGAAAAGGGTCCTGCTGACTGGTTCTTTTATTGGGGCTTCATGTTCATAATTCTCCCTATTTATCCATTCGTTATTTTTTCTTTCTAATATTTGATTGGACACTCCCGAATACCAGACATTGTGTTCAGTGCTGTAATATAGTAAAAAGAAACAAACAAAACATAAGTGTTCCAGGATTTAATTGTGAAAATTTGCAAATTGGAAAACTTAAAAGACTTTTTCAGTGACCATCAACATACCCATCACGGTCTAGTTTCTATACTTAAACATCATACTGTGCTTACTTTATAACATATTGATCCATCTCTCTAATCCTCATCTGTCAATCTTATTTTTGATATATTTCAAAGTAAATTTCAGGCAGAAGTAGACTTTCCCTAAATACTTCATCTTGCATATCATTTACTATGATTTAACATTTGTTTGCTGGTTTATTTTCTTTAGGGTTTAAGCTTACATACGGTGAAACTCAGAAATTTTAGGTGAACATTCACTGAGTTTTGGCAAGTGGGTAGATACACGTAACCCCCAACATCTTGAGATATAAACATTACCCTAGACCCCAAATCCCTTCACTTTTCCATCCATTCTGTGTCCACAGACTCCAGAGACAACCATTGTTTTTCTCTCACCGTAGAAAAGTTTTGCCAGTTTTACAAGTTCATATGTACAGAATAATGTACTATTTTGTGTAAAGTTCTTTCACTCTTTTTGTGCTGAGTTATATTGTTTTTATCTAAATGAGTTCCTTTTTATTGCTGGGTAGAATTAAGTTGTATAATTTTATCCCAATTTGTCTGTTTATTCTCCTATCTATGGGCACCTGGACTGTTTCCAGTTTGAGGTTATTATAAGGAAAGCTGCTATAAACATTCTGTAAAAGCCTTCTGGGGTTTTGTGTGTGTGTGTGTGTGTGTGTGTGTGTGTGTATGTGTGTGTGCGTGCTCGCACACACACGCACTAATCTGGGCTGACATGACATTTGGTCTTTTTTTAATGTGTGCATTTTTATTTTTCAAAAGACAAGACAAAGAATTAAAAAAGAGATAGAGCATGGTGTCGGCTGTTAGTGTCACAGAGATAAGGATGTGCTCATTAAAAAAAAAAAAAAGTGGCTTTTACTTTTGTGACCTTTCTGGAAATCTCTGGAAATTTTCCTGTGTAGTCACAATTAATAATCTTAGAGAATTCTGTTCCTTACAGATGAAAAGTACTTTAAAAGACTTTGATATGCCTAGATTTTCAAGATAGATAGGAATGAATACTCCAGCATTTGTCATCAGAAGCACACTCATATCCAATTAAATTAAAAAGAGAAAACGAAATATAGAGCATTGTGTATAAACTGGGTTATCATGTAAGAATGTAAAAGAACTGAATGACCAGAAAGAGGAGAAAGTGTTAACATCCTATCTGTTTTGGAAGTTAGGGAGCCATTCTGCCATTCCTGGTGCTAAGGAACATCCAGTTATTTTAAAGTATTTTGCACAATGTGTCTGAATAAATAATATTTTATTTTACCTTGTGGTCCTGTGCTCCTGCCATGGCTTTTCTTTCTAAAGACCAGTATGTTAAATATAAATTATGAAACTTTGAGTATACGGACTTGTACCATATGGACTTAATTGCTTTTGAAGCTTTACAGCTGTCTTCATACCTTAGATGAATGTTTTGTTCCGGAAAACATTTTATTGCTTCTCTTTCCTAAAAACCCTTGTACTTCTCTACCTTTCCTCATTGCACCCTCAGTTCCCAAACAATAATGCTGCAAGCCCCAAATCAAATAAAACACTCTGCAGTCTTTCCTGCCAACATTCCAAATGTGATTCCTCTTTCTTCTGAATTCTTACATCTTTATATTATGTGTTTTTAATCACCAGAATATGAGAGCTTGTATAATAGTGATAGATTTCACATATGTTTCTTTACCACAAACTATCTAGACAGGAACATGGTTTACACATCTTTGTACCCCTTCCTCTTCGCCTCCTAATGCCAAAGCAATGCATTTACTTGTGTGAATAAACACCTGATTGTTCAAAACTGCCAGAACCTACTTAGGAGGATCAATAACTACCCCACGGAGGCCCTTCACGAACCCTTCAGAGACCCGTGAGAGAGGTCTCAGAATTTTCTTTTTCATCCTCACTCCTGAGTAAGGCTATGTCAGGACAGCCTTTTGCAAATATAAGCAAGAATTTTTCATAATACTTTTTAAAACATCTGTGGATACTACTTGTACCACTCTGCCCTGATAGAGGTTAATTTACTAAAAATAGTGTGTTTGTATGAATGGGAAATTG
This sequence comes from Stenella coeruleoalba, assembly GCF_951394435.1. NCBI lineage: Eukaryota > Metazoa > Chordata > Mammalia > Artiodactyla > Delphinidae > Stenella > Stenella coeruleoalba. The sequence goes on along the minus strand of NC_137149.1, from coordinate 145,048,906 downwards.
ATGTATGTATGTCTATATTTATCATAAACATCGCACAGGGCTAGCTGTATCAAAGCTTGAGTTGCATTTTTCCAAGATTACTTAGACTTTGTGTATTTTATCATGTTTCCAGTTTTACATCACTTTCAGGTGGTTCACTGTAGTTCAGTTTTATGACCTCAATGTAAGACATAACGAAAAAAATTTAGATTCAAAGACCACCTTATTTTTATCAGTTTTGATCACAGCTTGTAATATTTCATTTTACTGGCCTAAAAAGTTCTGGAAGAAGCTTACTGTGCTTCATAAAGAAAAAAAGTATATTTCTGTCTAAACGATCCCTTGTATGAAAAGAGCCAGAAAGATGTATCTTAAATACAGAAAAAGAAAACTATTTTTAATCTAGAGTGCAATATCAATCTGAAAGTTTTGTCCAGGTTCCACAGCTGTTAAACTACTAAGAATTCTGTTCATACACACAAACAAATAAATCTGTCCAGACTAATTCCAAGGAACAGATATTTGGCATATAGGATAGTTCCCTAAAAAGAAACTGTGATAAACATGGCTTTCAGGAAATTGCAAAGCCCTCTACTTTTCCTCTTCCCATTATATCCAAAACAGATATTTACCACATCTGCATCAAAAGATATAAGAAAATACTGTTATATATAAACATTATATGTATTTCTCTTTTTTTTTTTAGTAAATTTATTATTTTTTTTAAATTTAATTTTGGCTGTGTTGGGTCTGTTGCTGCACATGGGCTTTCTCTAGTTGCGGCGAGCGGGGGCTACTCTTCCTTGCGGTGCGCGGGCTTCTCATTGCGGGGGCTTCTCTTGTTGCGGAGCATGGTCTCTAGGCGCGCAGGCTCAGTAGTTGTGGCTCGCGGGCTCTAGAGTGCAAGCTCGGTAGTTATGGTGCACGGGGCTTAGTTGCTCCGCGGCATGTGGGATCTTCCCGGACCAGGGCTCGAACCCGTGTCCCTTGCATTGGCAGGCGGATGCTTAACCACTGCGCCACCAAGGAAGTCCCAGCGTTATATATATTTCTAAAGTATGCTCTGTATGCTGTGTGAGGTAATGATAAGGAACAACATTAGCTAAAATATTATGTATAACATAAAAGCCAAGACAGTGGCCGGAGAATGCTTCATCCATCTAAGCAGGGCCCAGAGAACATAGAAGATAATTGAGAACACCCAAAACTCACTGGTGAGTGAGACTCCTCCCTTGGGGGGACCCAACAGCTGGATTAACGATTAGGTGTCTGTTTTTCAGATCATACACCAGACTTATTCCAGTTTGAGAAAAATACCTCGAGCAAATCAAAACAAAGAGAAAAACTTCACATCCAGCTTCTACCTAGAATCCTGCGGGGGCCCACTCTCTGACCATTTCTCCAGAGAAGTGAATTCTCAGACTCCCCCAGCATGAAGAGCAAAGTGCTATTGCCCTCGGGGCCCAGCACCTGGTAAGAGAGCATTTCCCTCCCTTCTCCCAATATGCATTTTATCTCCAACTGTAACAACATAGAGGTATGTAGGGGAGGGACAGAGATAGTTGAAACATTCCTTTAAGAACACTGCCTCTTTCTTTTGTCTTAGTATCTGTATAGAGTAGTCTTTGAAATAGAGCCATTTGTCACATAATTAGGGTTGTTGAAATCAAAGCAAAACACAGAAATAACAAATAAAATGGACATTACTGTTTTCACACTCAGACTCCTAGAGAACATATATTACATTATAGAGCACACTTATTCAGTCATTTCCTTAAGGAGCCCTACCAAATCTTTGCATATTGAAAACCCCACTTCATGACCTATTTCCTTTCACAGCACACAAATTAACTGTTGAATTAATCACCACAGATGTTTTGGAAAAAATATCACTGCAGACAACAGCTAGCTTTTTCAAAAGCCCTGTCCTCTGCTCCAAATTAAACATGAAAGTGATACGTGTTCACAATAAAAGTTTACCCCAGCCTACTTCAAAGGACAAGAAAAGCAAGATTAAAAAAGGAAAACATTTCACTCCCTTTTGTTTGCAGATCTAGGTGAAAGTTCTCCAAACAGCTTGGGACTTAATGATGACAGAGACCAACAGAGAAGATCCATCATCTCTTTCTTCTGATTATGAATAGTACAACAAGCCTTAAGTGGACTGATGCCGTACTAAGGAAAAACCATCTCTAGCCACCCTCCTTTGCTGGCTGGTGTCTTTGAAAGCGGCATGACATTTCACCAGAATATGTTTTACTCAGTCGTATTTCTAAATAAAAGAAATTATATGCATGCTGTCATTTTAACATATTAGGAAGTATTAAATTAATTAAATGAGGAGGCCACTAGGCTGAGGTGGGTACCAAAGTGAAAAAAAACACCTCAAGGTTAGGAAATTGAAACCTAAGGACAACCAATCACAGCCAACTAGACTATAATTTGTCGCCAATCAGTAATTTCCTTACTTTTCTTCAGCCTTTTCTCTATAGAAGTTTCTCCCACCAGACCCTGTCAGTGGAATGCTCCTAACCACTTCCCATTGACGCTACCTGATTGTAATGAGTTTTTGCTCAAATAAACTCAAAAATTTTAATATGCTTCAGTTTATCTTTTACAGAAGAAAGAGTTTTAAAGAAAAAACACTTATTTCTGTTTTTAGTAAATAAAGCTCACTAAAAAAGTATATTTTTGTGTGTGTTAAGAATTGCACCAAGATAATCTGTTATTTTATAATATTGGAATACACCTGTGCTTCCATGGGTCTTTGATGTCAGCAAAGCTTACCTGCCTTTGGCATTCTCGTAATTTATACAGTTTACCCTAATGAACCAGTGGGGCTTTTGCTGTCTCCAGATGCAATGGTCTCTCCGGAGTACCTCTTACAATGTTTTAGTTAATGCTTCTGCTTTTCCTTCCCTTGCAGCTGGGTTCTTGACAACCAAATACCTTGGATACAGGTGGGTTTATTTCTGTTGCTTTCCAAACTCCCATTCTAATTTAGATCTTCAGTTCGTAAAATCACTGCCCCAATATATACATATATTTTTTGGCTGTACCTTGCCGCATGTGGGATCTTAGTTCCCCGACCAGAGATTGAACCCGTGCCCCCTGCATTGAGAGTGCAATCTTAACCACTGGACCACCAGAGAAGTCCCCACTGCCCCAATTTCTGATTGTAATCTAAGGAAGCAGGTAAAAATAAAGAAAACAGAAGATGTTGCATAATTGTTATTATGGTAAAATGAATTCATCACTGTCTATGATATATTCAGTAATAAAGAATTTCTTCCGCTTCTAAATTCTTCTTGCAATTGTTTAGTAATTTTCCATTTCTATCTTGTAGTATACATATTTTTATGCATGTCTTAGCTTCTATACTAAAATTTAGTCTTTTAAAGGACAAAAGCAAATATGTAATGATTTCTATCTTGCCTTATTAGTTCAAATGTAGTACCTTAAAATGATTGTTTGAGAAGTGTAAAGTACATGTTCTTTGAGACAAGATTTCACAGATTTAGAAAACGAATTTTAACAAAGTACCAGAACATGGAAAAACAAAACAAAAATGCCAACAAACAAAAATAGTGCACTGTAAACACCAAACACGGCACCTATAAAATAGGGTTTATAAAGAAAAGCAATAGTCCTCTGCTGCATGTTTCCCCAAATGTAGCCTTCCTTGGTGGACTCAGCTATGGTTCCCTCACTTAACTGTATATGCTTTTAACTCTTTGGGTTTTTATCATACCATAAAAAAACATGCTTATGCTGCTGTGTCTTGACTTTACAGTTTTAAACATTTAAAATTGATGTTGCGGGGAGGGGATCAAGACGGTGAGTAGGAAAACCTCAGCCTGCTCCCCTCTCAGGCACACCAAAATTACAACTACTTACAGAACAGCTACCCGTGATAGTGACAAGAAGATTAACAGCAAAGCCTTTACACAACTAAAGATATAAAGAAGGAGTGACAATGACAGGCTGGAGGGGCAAAGACGCAGTCTAGTAAGGACCCTCAGACTGGAGGAATACCATAGCTGCAGAGATCCTCCCCAGGAGCAAGGAGTCCAAGCCCCACACAGGGACGCCCAGCTCAGAGGTCCTGCACCAGGAAGATAAACCCCCAGAATGTTGGACTTTGAAAATGAGTGGGCCTTACGTTCAGGAGAGCCAGAGAGCTGTAAGAAACAGAGACTCTGCTCCTAAAGGGTGCTTGCAAAATCTCACCCTCTCAGAGTCCCAGCCCGGAGGCACTAGTTTGAAAGGCACCTGGGACATACCCACTTGGGAACGTGGGGAGCCCCCCGAGGGTCAGGAGACAGCTGGGACTCCCCCTGGGCACTGAAACACTGGTGGCAGCCATCTGGGGGCTTGTCCTTCTGTGATAACACCAGCGCTGTCAAGTGCCAATTGGAAATCCTTTCTCTAGCCTGTTAGCACTGCAGGCCAGCCCCAATCACCACCAAGCCCACAGCAGCCACGCACCACGGGGCCACACATCTGGCCACCCACCAGTGGCTGGAGCAGCCACAAGGCAAGGCCTTGCAACCAGCCTAGTGGGGGTCCAGCCTCACTGCACCCACAGTAGTCAGCTCTGCCACAACTGAAGGGAGCACACAGCCCACATAAGGGACACCCCTGAAGCATTTAGCTCTGACGGCCAGAGAGGAATATGTTGCTGGGCCCCATAAGATGTCCTGTTCATAACGCCACTTCTCCAAGATCAGGAAATATACCAGACCTACCTGATACATAGAAATGGACACAGAGAATTAGGCAAAATGAGGAGACAGAGGAATATGTTCCAAATGAATAAACAAGACAAAAACCTCAGAAAAAGATCTAAACAATGATAAGCAACCTACCTGTTAAAGGGTTCAAGGCAATGATTATCAAGATGTTTAACGAACTTGGAAGAAGAATGGATGAACACAGTGACAATTTTAACAAAAAATTAGATAATATAAAGAACTAAACAGAGCTGAAGAACACAATACCTGAAATCCACTATAAAAAAAAAAACTGAAAAAAAATAAACAAGTGGAGGCTAAACAATATGTTCCTAAACAAATAATGGATCACTGAAGAAATCAAAAATACCTGGAGACACATGAAAATGAAAATACAATGATCCAACTCTATGGGGTGCAGCAAAAACAGTTGTAAGTGGGTGTTTATAGAGATACAATATTACTTCAGGAAACAAGAAAAATTTCCAATAAACAGTCTAACCTTACACTTAAAAGAACTAGAAAATAAAGTGACTAGAAGAAAAGAAATAATAAATACCAGAGCAGAAGTAAATAATATAAAGGCTAAGAAACAATAGAAAAGATTACTGAAACTAAGAGCTGGTGCTTCAAAAAGTTAAACAAAATCGATAAACCTTTAGCCAGACTCATCAAGAAGAAAAGAGAGAGGGCCCAAATAAATACAATCAGAAAGGGAAGAGCAGTTACAACTGACACCACAGAAATTCTAATGATCATAAGAGATTACTATGAACAATTATACTCCAATAAAATGGACAACCTAGAAGAAATGGATAAATTCCTAGAAAATGACATGATTCCCAAGATCAATGGAACAGAATAGAGAGCCCAGAAATGAACCCACACACTTATGGTCAATTAAGCTACAGCAAAGGAGGCAAGAATATATGATAGGGAAAAGACAGCCTCTTCCATAAGTGATATTAGGAAAACTGGACAGCCACATGCAAAGAATCAAACTGGACTATTTTCTCACACTAAATGTGCAAATAAACTCAAAATGGATTGAAGACTAAATGTAAGATCCGAAAACATAAAACTCCTAGAAGAAATCAAACGCAATAGGCTCTTTGGCATCAGTCTTAGCAATATTGTTTTTGGATCTGCCTCCTCAGACGAAGGAAACAAAAGCAAAAATAAACAAATGGGACCACATCAAACTAAAAAGCTTTTGTAGAGCAAAGGAAACTACAACAAAATCAGAAGGCAGCCTACTGAATGGGAGAAGATATTTGCAAATGATATATCTGATAAGTTAATATCCTAAGTATACAAAAACATACAATTCAACATCAAAACAAACAGACAAATGACCCAATTAAAAAATGGGCAGAGGGGCTTCCCTGGTGGCGCAGTGGTTGAGAGTCCACCTGCCGATGCAGGGGACACGGGTTCGTGCCCTGGTTCTGGAGGAACCCACATGCCGCTGAGCGGCTGGGCCCGTGAGCCATGGCCGCTAAGCCTGCGGGTCCGGAGCCTGTGCTCTGCAACGGGAGAGGCAACAGCAGTGAGAGGCCCGTGTACCATAAAAAAAAAAAAAAAAAAAAAATGGGCAGAGGGCCCGAATAGATTTTTTTTTCCCAAAGGAGACAAAAGATGGCCGACAAGCACATGAAAAAATGCTCAGCAGCGCTAATCATCAGAGAAATACAAATCAAAACCACAATGAAATATCACCTCACACCTGTCAGATGGCTATCATCAAAAAGACCATAAAAAGCAAATGTTGGAGAGGATGTGGAAGAAAGGGAACCCTCATACACTGTTCGTGGGGATGTAAATTGATGCAGCCACTGTGGAAAACATACTATTCCTCAAAAATTTAAAAATAAAACTACCATATGGTCCAGCAATTTCACTTATGAGTATCTTTCCAAAGAACAAAAACACTAGTTCAAAAATATATATGTACCCGATATTCATTGCAGCATTGTTTACAATAGCCAAGTTATGGAAACAACTTTAGGGTCCATAGATGAATAGAAAAGGAAGTGGTAAGTATACAGAATGAAATATTACTCAGCCATGAAAGAAGAATGAAATTTTGTCTTTTGCAACAACATGGCTGGACCTAGAGAATATTAAGCTAGGTTGAAATAAGTCCTACAGAGTAAGACAAATAACATATGATTTTACTCATATGTGGAATCTAAATAGTAAATGAATGAACAAATATAACTAAATGAACAAATATAACTAAACAGAAACAAACTCATAGATACAGGGAACAAACGAGTCACTGCCAGAGGGAAGAAGAGTGAGGAGATGAATGACGAAATTAAGAGGTAGAAACTTCCAGTTACTAAAAAAAAGTGTCACGGGGATGTAATGTATAGCATAGGAAATACAGTCAATAATATTATAATAATTATGTATGGTGACAGATGATAACTAGACTCATTGTGGTGATCATTTTGCAATGTATAGAACATTGCACCTGTCAGAATGGTTATCCTCAAAAAGACTAGAGATAACAAGTGCTCGAGAGGGTGTGGAGAAAAGGGAACACTTGTGCACTGTGATGGGAATGTCAATTGGTGCAGCCATGACCGAGAACAGTATGGAGGTTCCTCAAAAAAGTAAAAATAGAACTAACATATGACTCAGCACTTCCACTTCTGAGCATTTGACAGAAGAAAACAAAGAACACTAATTACAAAAGGTATACGCATCTCTATGTTCATTGCAGCTCTATTTACAACAGGCAACATGTGGAAGCAACTTAAGTGCCCATCGAGAGATGAATGGATAAAGGAGATGTGGTGTTCATGTATATATTTGTTATATATATATATTCATATCCACATAATATATATGAATATCACTCAGAATTTTTTAAATGATATTTAAATAAATAAAACGTTGAATCACTATGTTATACACCTAAGAGTAACATAATATTGTGATTCAATTTTTCTTCAAAAAATGAAAAAATAATAGTTAAGAAAAGGTAGAAGCCAAGACAGACCTCTTAATCTTTGTAAGATTTATGTCAATAAGATTATTATGACCTTCCATTTCAAACTCCAAGGAAGGTACAACTAGTTCTCAGATAGTTCTGGCAGCCCTCGATGATGACATAGTGTGTGTAATGGACAGTGCTTCTATTTTATGAGTAATAAATTGATTATTTTTTTAACATCTTTATTGGAGTATAATTGCTTTACAATGGTGTGTTAGTTTCTGCTTTATAACAAAGTGAATCAGCTATACATATACACATATACACATATCCCCTCCCTGTTGCATCTCCCTCCCACCCTCCCTATCCCACCCCTCTAGGTGGTCACAAAGCACTGAGCTGATCTCCCTGTGCTATGCAGCTGCTTCTCACTAAGTATCTATTTTACATTTGCTAGTGTATACATGAACATGCCACTCTCTCACTTCGTCCCGGCTTACCCTTCCCCCTCCCTGTGTCCTCAAGTCCATTCTCTACGTCTGTGTCTTTACTCCTATCCTGCCCCTAGGTTCTTCAGAAACTTTTTTTTTTTTTTTAGATTCCATATATATGTGTTAGCATATAGTATTTCTCTTTCTGACTTACTTCACTCTGTATGACAGACTCTAGGTCCATCCAAATCACTACAAATAACTCAATTTCGTTTCTTTTTATGGCTGAGTAATATTCCATTGTATATATGTGCCACATCTTCTTTATCCATTCATCTGTCAATGGACACTTAGGTTGCTTCCATGTCCTGGCTATTGTAAATAGAGCTTCAATGAGCATTGTGGTACATGACTCTTTTTGAATTATGGTTTTCTCAGGGTATGTGCCCAGGAGTGGGATTGCTGGATCGTATGGTAGTTCTATGTTTAGTTTTTCAAGGAACCTCCATACTGTTCTCCATAGTGGCTGTATCAATTTACATTCCCACCAACAGTGCAAGAGGGTTCCCTTTTCTTCACACTATTTCCAGCATTTAATAAATCAATTATAATATAAATTCTATATAGCATGTGGTCTACTTTATGGCTAATTTAGATTTAGAAAATCTATTCTTCAAATCAACTCTCTAGTGCTGGCAGTACTATTTTCCTGTTTGAGGAAACTGAGGTACAGAGGCTGTCATTTTTCCAAAGTCAGGGGACTAATAAATGGTATTGCCTGGATTCAAACACAAACTATTTGTCCTCAGAGTAAGTACATTTAACCACCAGTATTCTCACATCATACTTGCTTTAGCAACTAATAAATAATTTTCAGGACATTTTCTGTAACAACCTCCTGCCAATCTATTCACCACTCCTTCACCAGCTACATTCCTGCCCTGTGTTTCTTGTGTTTTCTACAATTGGTTCATTTATCACACTATATGAAACTGTTCATAAATTGTCTCCCAAAGGAAACATTAATTCCTTGAGGATTCAGTATTAGGCAACTATTCAAAAACAAATAAATAAAGCTGTTGTACAGAAGATCATACATGAATGTCTAATTAAATAAATGCATGGTTGTATACTTTTATGCTAATGTTCCTTCCAGCTCTACAATCGCATGTTGGTGAAACATTGAAATCACCACAGTAATGTTTTCACCAATTCATCACAGTCCTATCTTTAAAATCAGCTTTTTTTCCCTGTTAATAAGAAAAAATTATTTTTATTGAATTATAATTGATTTAAAATGTTTCAAGTGTACAGCAAAATGATTCAGATAAATGGAAATATGTATATATGTATGCATATATATTCTTTTTCAGATTCTTTTCCATTACGGGTTATTAAAAGATATCAAATATGGTTCTCTGTGCTATACAGTAGGTTCTTGTTGTTTAAGTATTTTATTTTGTTTATTTATTTTTTAACATCTTTATTGGAGTATAATTGCTTTACAATGATGTGTTAGTTTCTGCTTTATAACAAATTGAATCAGTTATACATATACGTATGTCCCCATATCTCTTCCCTCTTGGGTCTCCCTCCCTCCCATCCTCCCTATCCCACCCCTCTAGGTGGTCACAAAGCACCGAGCAGATCTCCCTGTGCTATGCGGCTGCTTCCCACTAACTATTTTACGTTTGGTAGTGTATATATGCCCATGCACTCTCTCACTTTGTCTCAGCTTACCCTCCCCCTTCCTGTATCCTAAAGTCCATTCTCCAGTAGGTCTGCATCTTTATTCCCGTCTTGCCCCTAGGTTCTTCATGACCTTTTTTTTTTTTTTAGATTCCAAATATATATGTTAGCATACGGTATTTGTTTTTCTCTTTCTGACATACTTCACTCTGTAGACAGTCTCTAGGTCCATCCACCTCACTACAAATAACCCAGTTCCGTTCCTTTTTATGGCTGAGTAATATTCCATTGTATATATGTGCCACATCTTCTTTAACCATTCATCCGGTGATGGACACTTAGGTTGCTTCCATGTCCTGGCTATTGTAAATAGAGCTGCACTGAACATTTTGGTACATGACTTTTTGAATTATGGCTTTCTCAGGGTACATGCCCAGTAGTGGGATTGCTGGGTTTTATGGTAGTTCTATTTTTAGTTTTTCCAAGAACCTCCATACTGTTCTCCATAGTGGCTGTATCAATTTACATTCCCACCAACAGTGCAAGAGGGTTCCCTTTTCTCCACACCCTCTCCATCATTTCAGTTGTGGGGAGTATGTTGCCTTTTGGGAGGTCTGAAGTCTTCTGCCAGCATTCAGTAGGCATTCTGTAGGAGTTGTTCCACGTGTAGGTGTATTTCTGATGTATTTGTGGGGAGGAAGGTGATCTCCGCGTCTTACTCTTCTGCCATTTTGAAGCTCCTCCGTTAACCTATTTTATATATAGTAGCATGTATATGTTAATCCAAAACTCCCAATTTATCCCTTCCCATCTCTTTTCCCCTTTGGTAACCACAAGTGTTTTTGTATGTCTATGGGTCTATTTCTGTTTTGTAAATAAGTTCATTTGTATCACTTTTTTAGATTCCACATACAAGTGATATCATATATTTGTCTTTCTCTGTCTGAATTACTTTACTTAGTATAATCTCTAGGTGCATCCATGTTGCTGCAAATGGCATTATTTCATTCTTTTTATGGCTGAGTTAATATTCCACTGTATATATGCACCACATTTCTTTATCCATTCATCTGTCAATGGACATTTATGTTGCTTCCTGTCTTGGCTATTGTAACTAATACTGCTATGAATATTAGGGTACACCTATCTTTTTGAATTAGAGTTTTCCTCTTTTCTGGATATATGCCCAGGAGTGGGATTGCAGGATTTTATGGTAGCTCTATTTTTAGTTTTTTAAGGAATATCCATACTGTCCTCCATAGTGGCTGCACCAGTTTACATTCCCACCAAGAGTGTAAGAGAGTCCCTTTTCTCCACAGTCTCTTCAGCATTTATTATTTATAAGCTTTTTGATGATGGCCATTCTGACTGGTGTGACGTCGTATCTCACTGTTGTTTTAATTTCCATTTCTCTAGTAATTAGCTATACTGAGCATCTTTTCACATGCCTTTTGGCCTTCTGTATGTCTTCTTTGGAGAAATGTCTATTTAGGTCTTCTGCCCATTTTTTAATTGGGTTGTTTGTTTTATTTTTTTAATATTAAACTCTATGAGCTGTTTGTGTATTTTGGAAATTAATCCCTTGTCAGTTGCATCATTTGCAAACATTTTCTCCCATTTCACAGGTTGTCTTTACAGTTTGTTTATGGTTTCCTTTGCTATGCAAAAACTTTTAAGTTTAATTAAGTCCCATTTATTTATTTTTGTTTTTATTTCCATTAGTCTAGGAGATGGATCCAAAAAAATATTGCTGTGAGTTATGTCAAAGTGTTCTGCCTAGGTTTTCTTCTAGCAGTTTTATAGTATCTATTCTTACATTTAGATCTCTAATCTATTTAAGTTTATTTTTGTGTAAACTGTTACAGAATGTGCTAATTTCATTTTTTTTTACATTCTTTTCATTCTGTTCAGTTTTCCCAGCACCGCTTATTGTAGAGGTTGTCTTATCTCCAGTCCATATTCTTGCCTCTTTCTCGTAGATTAATTGACCATAAGCACCTGGGTTTATTTCTTGGCTTTCTATCCTGTTCCATTGATCTATGTGTCTGTTTTTGTGACACTACCATATTATTTTGATGACTATAGCTTTGTAGTATAGTCTGAGGCCAGGGAGCCTGATTCGCCCATCTCTGTTCTTCTTTCTCAAGAGTGTTTTGACTGTTTGAGTTCTTTTGTGTTTCCATGTGAATTTTAAAACGTTATTGGTAATTTGATAGGGATTTCATTGAATTTGTAGATCACCTTGGGTAGTATAGCCATTTTAACAATACTGATTCTTCCAATCTAAGAACATGGTATATCTTTCCATCTGTTTGTGTCATCTTCAATTTCTTTCATCAGTGTTTTATAGTTTTTGGAGTACAGGTCTTTTGTCTCCTTTGCTTTATTTCTAGGTATTTTATTCTTTTTGATACAAACGTAAATGTAATCATTTTCTTAATTTCTCTTTCTAATATTTTTGTAGTTAGTAAAATCAGTTTTTAAAAATATTTTTATATCTGCTTCTGTACACTCTTGCACTGAAGTTAGCAGCTTCCATAGGTTTACTGCCACCCCTCACTCAAGCCTCACAAACATTTCTTGTACACTAAATTACTTATATGAAGCTAGGTTAAATTTCATCATTTGTTGATCACTTTTTTCTGTTCCCTCCATAAGCACTATCACTTTATAAGAGCAAACATATGTTCTCTCACCTGTGTTTCATTTTGTCCCCATTGATCTCTTTTATTCCAACCATGAACCTGTTTTGTTCCAATTAAATATTTCCTGTCTCATCCCACTACTCACTCCCTCATCTTTTTTCCTTAATCCTGTCTCCATTGCTCATAAAAGTCTCTTAAAACCATTCCAAAAGACAGAAAGGAATGGTCTGGGACTCGAGAGTTTGTCTAGTTATAAAGTTAAGTGACTAAAAAACTTTTAAATTTAAGATGCTATTTCATATTAATTTAGGAAGAAAGAATAGAAAAATAGGTGGTTCAATTGCTAATGATTGAATATAATTTTGAGCAATAATGATTATTTTAAATCTTTTTTCTTCTTTAATTAAAATAAGGTGATATAAGCCCTTGCTTCTGGTATTCTGATAAATACTGCTATCACAAATACTACTACTATTACAACCCTTTTTAGGAAGACATAAAAGCTAGTGATACTTCTTTGCCAGAAATTTGAAATAAAAATTTTAGAAATAAAGAAGGCTAAGTAATTCTACCAAATGAGGTTACAGTATATATCACTAAATATTTACTAAAGTTTTAAGAGTATGTATAAAAAAAAGAATTCATTCATATTTGAGTACTTTAGAAGAAACAGAAGAATCTTCAGCTTGAGGAGAAAGGGATGGAATGGATGGAAAAGGAGGAGAGAGGAAAGGAAGGGAAGGGAAGGAAGGGGAGGGGAGGCGAGGGAATGATGGACAGAGAAGTTTTGAGAGTAGAAACCTATCAAAGGAACCAAACTCTTCCCTGTGATTTGATTATTCATTTTTCATAGCAAAAGTTGTAATTCTGTTCTATTGTTTTTTATAGAATTCCTGCAGCATTAACACTAACTGGGAAAAATTCAGAGAAAAAAGCAATGGGCTTCACAGAGCATTCTACAGCAGTGCACAGGGATATGGGCAACAGGGCTGGATATCAGACTCTAGGCATAAAACCCTTGGCTATTGGGCTTTTAAGGTACACAAGTAAGGAAACACTAGCTTTTTCCCTGGTGAAATTGAGTACGGAGCACAAGCAATATGATATGGGGGGAAAAAAACTGTGCTTTAGCCAATCATCCCATCTCAGGCTTTACATTTGTTGGGAAAACAGTCTCTCCCTTAGGCTTATCACAAGCCAGTGTCTGGGGCTCACAGCTGTAGCTCAGTGGCCTGGTAAAACATGACTGTGTTCACAGTGGAAGAATCACTGGGCTCCATCCAGGTGGGTTGGGGCTTGGATCCAAACGTTGCTGTTGACTTGGACTGACTTTCTGAGGCACAGGGCTCTGGCTAGTTTCTCTGGAGGTTTTCAGAAAATCAGGTCTCTTATGGGAGGCCAGCCAGAAGGGAATCGATCTTACATAACTTTCTCTCTCACTACTTTGTTAGTGTTAGAGGAAGCAGCTGCTATCTCATGTTTCTCATTCTGCTTCAATCTACCATTCACACTATTCTTTCAAAGGTAACAGTAAGACACCTCCAGACTGACAAACACATGGTCATCTTTAACTCATTAATAACTTTAATGTTCTGATGTTTATGAAATAGTTCACCCCTGTGCCTTTTTAAAATAAATGTAAACTTTTAAAAAATGCTGACTAAGAATGTATGCCTCTGGTATTCTGTTTCTTCCCTCAAATAGGGACACTGAGGTTTACATTATAAATATTCTTCAAATAATCAGATCTTAAATTTAAAAAAATCAAATTATCTGCTGTTTCAGAAATCATTTTATAATTATTGATTTATTTTCTTTTCCTTAATTACATGATTTTTTCCCCAAATTTTTAATTTGTACATTGATTTTTCATTCTGACAAATTTTATTTTTTATCTTTAAAAAAATTTATGGTATAAGTTACAAGTGTAAAATTCAGTGATTCACAATTTTTAAAGGTTATAGTCCATTTATAGTTTTTATACAATATTGGCTATATTCTGTGCATTGTACAATATATCCTTGTAGCTTTTTTTCCCTTGTGGCTTATTTTATACCTAATAGTAATCCCCACCCCTATATTTAAATGAAAAAATTATTTTTACAGACAATAGTTAAACATCAATGTATTTTATGATTTAGCTGATCCTGTTAAAGATTGTACATCATACTTCTTTTAGTCTACACCCTGACTTTCAAACAGTTATTATGAGTGGCGTATGCTGTGAGTCCTTAATGTCTGAAGTGACTCACTTGTATCATCAGTTTTGATAAGTGTTTTTATCCTGAGAATACAGGACTAGATTGACAGTAATGGAAGCTTAGAAGGTTGAAAATAGTATTCCACAGTCTTCTGGCATTTATTGTTAATGATGAACATTTTGCTGTCAAGCTTTCTGCTTTTCCTTTACAGAAAATCCTCTCTCTCCCTGTCTCTCTGAAAACTTAAAAATTTTCACTTTCTCATTGATGTTAAAATTTTATCATAACCTATTTTAAAAATTTTTTATTGGAGTACAGTTGATTTATAATGTCGTGTTAGTTTCAGGTGTACAGCAAAGTGAATCAGTTATACATATACATATATCCACTCCTTATTTAGATTCTTTTCCCATATAGGTCATTACAGAGTATTGAGCAGAGTTCCCTGTGCTATACAGTACGTTCTTATTAGGTATCTATTTTATATATAGTAGTGTGTATATGTCAATCCCAAGCATATATTTATTTTATTTATCCTTCTCTGCATGTAATCTAACAATTTTATTTTATTCAAGTCTGGAAGAGGCTTAGTCATTTGTTTTTTAAAATATTTTTACGTCAATTCTTCTGAATTTTATATAGCTCAGTCAATAGATAGACATTCATATATATTTTATATTTGTGTATGTATACCTTATAGAGATCTATCTATCTACCTATTGTCGATCATCTTTCTGTTTATCTATTTATCATCTATTTGTCTACCTAATAATCTATTTGTTTAGCTTTCTTTTTCTAGGAAAACTATTCATTAAATCTGCGATCTGTGCTTCACAGCTCTCAATGCCCGCCCCCCCCCAATTTCTTCCTTGTCTCTTCTTTCCTCTTCTCTGAAATTAAACTATATTTTGAACTTTGACTATGCAGTGCTGATTTTGTTTTCCATAGTAATGATACTGCTTTTACTGCAATATCTACAGTTGGATATTCTGGGGCTTTTTTCTTAGTTCTTTCTGTGACACTTTCAGAGGGTTTCTGTTTTTGTTGTTGTTGCTATTGTTTATAAATATTTATATCTTGTTTAGAAGTATTTTATTAAAGGTGAAAAGTAGTTGATTGACATTTTTGCTTATTACTTTGGGAAATTACTTCTTAAAATCTGCTCATTTTAAATTATTTTTGCATGCTATATATACATGCTTCTGTTATTGCAAAATGTTTCATAAGTAGCTTGCATTTTTTATTCTGTTAGGTAATTAGAAGTCAAGATAACTCTAAACTGGTCTTTGATTTTCACCAAAATACTGTGAGTGAAGTTTACTTGGTTTTTCTCCATGTTTATTTGGGCAACATTAGGCCCCTGTAATATAATCTTGATGGTCAGAAAATAAAATTTATATTCATCTCAGTAACTGACGGAAATAAGAAGCTAGTATTCCTGTTGTAGGTCCTAGCCTGTGTGCAATATTTGTGTTTGGACACCACAGTGCAGCCATGTACCGTGTACAGCTGCAGCAAGATTTGAAAGCAGGCTTTCTATCCATACCGGGGCTCCATTTTGATTTCGAATGGCTCCCCTGATTGGGAAATAACTGGCCACAGTAGTGCAAAGGTTTATAATGTTGAGATGCATGTTTGGTTTTGTTTTCGGTTTAGTGATACTGCATGTACCTTCTTTTGTAAAATCAGTGCGGAAGTGTCTTCAGGAGTATCCACCATTTCTATGGCCGAATCTTTCGACTGACTCTGTACTGCAGTTCTACCCATGTCTGATGTTGCTAGTACTTTTCCTACAACCTTGTAAGTTAGGCTGCAGATTACTATCAATTGTGTATAAAGGGAGCTTCCAACGCATTGGACCCAATATCATTTAGATTTTACCCACAATTCCAGACACATTCCTTACAATTGGGTGAGGTACAGATGATTTGCCAGAATTCCTTCATCTTAAATATCAAAATACTCTACCCTTCTCTCTGGGAGGCAGTTGTATCTTGAATTATGATGTTCTATTTCATTTTGCTCTGAATTTTACATACATGGCACAAATTGCCTGCAATTTCTACCAAATGATTGGCATTACACCCTAATTTTAATACTGAGTTTTTCCTCAAGGTAAGTGTAAGCAGCACTTCAAGGCTTCCCCATTCTCTGACGGTGAGTGACATTGAAGTTGTGTTAATATCCAGAACTATCTCCATCCTTTTACTAAAGTAAATGACTTCTGTGCCCAAAATTTCCTCTCTCCACATTCTTTTGAGGTTACTTAAGGAGACGCACAATTGTTTGTTTATCCCGCTTTGCCCTTACTCAATACCTACAGACTACTAGCGGGGTAGAACTAATTTTCTGTTCTATTGTCTGTATAATATTCACCTTAAATTGTTTAATATTTTCATTTTTACTCAGGACTCTATTTAAGCAATAAGTTATTTGGCAACAAGTTAGTTACTATTCCAAACATGCACTGCTCATCGATGCTGTATATTCACTTACCCTTTCTCAAATATAAATAAAACATTTGTATTTTAAAACTGTACAAACTGTATTTATTGCTTTTATTTAATATTTAGAAAGTGCAATTTCTACTCTCTTATTTTTATATATTCTGAGTTCTTTAAGTCAAGTTTCACAATTAAGGAATTGGTCCCTGATAATATCTTTCTGTCTGTCTCTGTCTCTCTCTCTCTCTCACACACACACCCACTCATGAAGTATGTTGTTAACCTTAGTTGCCTCAATCACTAAAATTCCCAGAGCTATGCTACCACCATAACTTTTACTGTTGCTGCCCCCAGCATTCCAGATCTGGAAACCCATCTTGTAGTGGGGTTTTTGCTAGGTATAAGTGTCCTCAATTTAACCTCACAGTAAAGATCTGCTGATCCCAAAGGCACAGGTGTTTCCACCAAGTGAGTTCCCTTCTTCTGTGTGATGTATGACCATGTGAGCCTCACTATGGGGAAGACTGCCCAAGTGTTACAGCTTTCTGGTGGTGGTATGTTTTCAACCCACACACAGTCTGTCATTTTCTTCAAACCCTTCCATAGCCCTGAGTTTCTGGGTTGGGTTGTATTCTGAGGTCCCTGTAGTTTTGGTGAGATAAAAATATGCTGGATCAGATTCATTTCATCTTAATGATAATTTCCTTCTCCAAACATCTTTATCAATCCCCATAAAAATGCTTAGTAAAGACCATCTTGTGAAGGCAAGGACTATATGGATTTTGTTATGTCAAGAAATTAACATAGTTTGAAGAGTATTATATATCTGGTTATGCATTTGCTCTCTCAAGCTTATTCCCCAAAACCTTAGCAGCAAGGATCACATCTTTTATGTTAAGCACTGTATTACCTGTTCTCAGTGCAGTGCCTGGGAAGTGGGAGGTATTCAGTAATGCTGGCTGAATAAATATTTGTCTGATTGGTGGATGCATAGTCAGGCTTCAGGTTGCCAGGCCTCCTACCCTCAACTTCCTTATTAATTCAGATAGATATATGGGAAATAGAGCAATGGGTGAGGAGACAAAAGTATGCCTTTAAAGAATCTTGAAGCTAGACCTCAGGTTCAGGAAAATACTGTAAAATGTGTCCCTTTTGGTCATTTCAGCCAGTTCGAGAAAAGCATCAAGGGAGAAATCTGGGGAAGATTTTAAGCCTGTTATTATATTACTGCCTTCTCAGGGAACTCTCATTTTCTATCCTTGAATCTAGCTTTATATACTTTGGTTTCTATGATATATATATATTTTCTAGGTTTTCTTCTTATAATTTCAGACTTTTTTCTTCTCAAAATAGTTTTTTTCCATGGCACCACTCTCAGACTTCCTTACTTCTTGTACATAATCTCTCAATAACCACCTGCTGAGCACATCACTGGATATCCCTCAAGTACCTAAACATATCTCAAACCAAATGCATTGCATTTTTCCCAAATATTTTTCCTCGTTTCTATTTCAGTAAATAACACTTCGAACTTTTCCCTAACCAAGGAACCTTTCTATTTACCAATCATTCAACCTATTTTTTAGACATAGGGATAAAAGACCCATTTATTTAATATCTACTCTATTCCAGGGACTGTGATAGACTCTAAAAATACAGAATCAAATAAAACATAGTTCCTGAACTTATTTAGAGAGAAAAGTAAGTAAACAACTAAGATACAATTGACGAATGCTATGATACATCTATGCATACAGAAATATAGGGCCATGTCTGTGCCATCTAAATCTGATTAGACATTCAAAAAAGACTTCAAAAAATTTTAACATCTTTATTGTAGTATAATTACTTTACAATGTTGTGTTACTTTCTGCTTTATAACAAAGTGAGTCAGCTATACATATACATATATCCCCATATCTCCTCCCTCTTGCATCTCCCTCCCACATTCCCTATCCCACCTCTCTAGGTCATCACAAAGCATGGAGCTGATCTCCCTGTACTATGCGGCTGCTTCCCACTTGCCATCCATTTTACATTTGGTAGTGTATATGTGTCAATGCTACTCTCTCACATCATCCCAGCTTCTCCTTCCCCCTCTGTGTCCTCAAGTGTTTTCTCTATGTCTTCATCTTTATTCCTGCCACTAGGAATAGGTTCATCAGTACCGTTTTTATAGATTCCATATATGTGCGTACTGTATTTGTTTTTCTCTTTCTGACTTACTTCACTCTGTATGACAGACTCTAGGTCCATCCACCTCATTAAAAATAACTCAATTTTGTTTCTTTTTATGGCTGAGTAATATTCCATTGTATATATGTACCACATCTTCTTTATCCATTCATCTGTCGGATGGATATTTAGGTTGCTTCCATGTCCTGGCTATTGTAAATAGTGCTGCAATGAACATTGTGGTACATGTATCCAAAAAAGCCTTTTAAATGAGAAGAGTTTTTGAAGGAAATGTAGAAGTTTTCTGCATGAGAAAATGTAAGTGCTCTATCTAGTCAAAGAGAAAGTAATGTGTTAAGACATATAAATATGAGCCATAAGAAGTGGAGAGGAGTAAACAATGGAAGGTCTATGGGTGAAAGGATGATGGGCACAAGGAGAATAAGGCTAGGAAGATAGATGCAACTGTTCAACAAAGACTTTATAGACATACTGCTGGAAAAGCATGTGTGTGTGAGTGTGTGTGTGCGTACGTGTGTGTGTTTCAGAATTAGCAGATTATTGGTGAAAAGGAGAGTTTTCTGAAATAATAGCAGTAAAAATAAGAGTTCAGTGGTTTCAAGAATGAATTGAAGGTAAGAATGTGGAGGAATTGAAATTGAACCTACACTGATTTTTCTGGAAGCTTGATTTTCAATAAAGAACGTATAGAACAGAATGTAGAGGACATTTGTAGTGAGTGCTGTGGAGTAAAGACTAGAAGGCTTTGAAGGCTTTATACGCTGAAGGGAGAGATGGTAGTGACGAAGGAGAGGCAGAAGATCCACGACAGGGGAGCTGACTTATAAGCAAGGCACCTTGTGGAGGCGGGAGAGGCTGGGCTCTCGAACACTACAGTACCAGCCAGACAGGAGGGGGCGGGAGCCGCCATGCATTTTCCTTAACCGCTGGCCTCAGAAATACCAAGCAGGTTATTCTCAGACTTCTTTAGTTAGCAATGTATACCCTCCTTCACCGAACAGTTTAAAGATACCAACTCCACTCTCTAGGTTGTATTATGAATTAGCAAGGACATCACTTGCTCAAAACTTTCCATTGTGCCCCACACTCACCACCAACTTTGTAAATGGATACATAAGGATTTTTTTCTTTTTTAATTATTTTTTTTTATTAACGTAGAGCTGCTTTACAATGTTGTGTTAGTTTCTGCTGTACAGCAAAGTGAATCAGCCATACGTATACATATATCCCCTCTCTTTTAGATTTTGTTCCCATTTAGGTCACCACAGAGCATTGAGTAGAGTTTCCTGTGCTATACAGTAGGTTCACATTAGTTATCTGTTTTATACATAGTAGTGTATATATGCCAATCCCCATTTCCCAGTTCATCCCAACCCTCCCTTCCTCCCTTGGTGTCCATACGTTTGTTCTCTACATCTGTGTCTCTATTTCTACTTTGCAAATAAGTTCATCTGTGCCATTTTTCCAGATTCCACATATATGCAAAAATATATGATATTTGTTTTTCTCTTTTTGACTTACTTCACTCTGTATGACAGTCTCTAGGTCCACCCACATCTCTGTAAATGGCACAATTTTGTTCCTTTTTATGGCTGAGCAATATTCCATTGTATATATGTACCACATCTTCTTTATCCATTCATCTCTCAGTGGACATTTAGGTTGCTTCCATGTCCTCGCTATTGTAAATAGTGCTGCAATGAACATTGTGGTACATGTATCTTTTTGAATTATGGTTTTCTCCTGCTATATGCCCAGTAGTGGGATTGCTGGGTTGTATGGTAGTTCTATTTTTACATTTTTAAGGAACCTCCATACTGTTCTTCATACTGGCTGTACCAATTTACATTCCTACCAACAGTGTAGGAGTTTCATTCTCTCAACACTCTCTCCAGCATTTATTGTTTGTAGATTTTTTGGTTATGGCCATTCTGACAGGTGTGAGGCAATACCATTTTTTCTTATTTATAAACATTGAGGACAGTAAGTTCGATTCAATTTTCAAAGCAGTTACCTAAAAAGAATTAGGATTCTCTTTCTACACCAGATGGCTAACTGTCTTTGGACTATCTAAAGCCTTGTGCATTCACTGGAGTGTTAAAAACACTCTGAACTGTAAAATATATTTTTCTGAAAACTATAAACTCTTCAGGAGTCAAAAGAGGACAATAAATGTCTTACAAAAGATAAAAACTCCTTTACAAAAATGATCAGGGAATTCGAAATAAGTTGTAAAACTACTAAAATTCAAATTGAGTTTCACATTTCACTTTTGTCAGAACATTTTATCTGAGATGATTTATAATAGCAGCTGACAAGACAATTAAATAGATATCAGGTACACTAAATGTGTTATGAAGACTGATGTCTTACAGTGACTAACAATGACTTTTATTATTCAATATTATTCATCTCGAATAATTTATAAATTCTAGTCAATCCTGTCAAATTCATCTCTGTTCTATTGGAAAGCAAGCTCATCAATGATCTCTCCTTTGAAGGCTTAGACAATTTATATGGCAAATTTAGTGTAATTAAACCAGCTAAAAATTGTTTAGCATGCATTTAAAAATATATTATTCAAATGAACAGTGCTTAATTGGAGAAACACAGCAAAAGGGATGTTTTATAATCTACCTTTCTAAATAATATATATTTTGTCAATTGCCATTTATAAATACAATGATTTGGATGAGTTTAAAGAAAGATACCAAACATATTTTCATGTGCCTATTGGTCATTTGTATGTCTTCTTTGGGAAAATGTCTATTTAGCTCCTCTGCCCATTTTTTAATCAGGTTTTTTTTTGTTGTTTTTAAGTTGTATGTGTTCTTTATATTTTTTTGGATACTAACCCCTATCAGATATATTGTTTATAAATATCCTCTCTCATTGAGTAGGCTGCCTTTTCATCTTGTTGATAATTTCTTTCACTTTGTGAAAGATTTTTAGTTTGATGTAGTCTTATTTGTTTATTTTTGCTTTTGTTTCCCTTGTCTGAAGAGATATATCCAGAAAGATATCACAAAGACTGATGTCAAATAGTTTCATATAGTATAATGCCTATGTTTTTCTTCTTTTACAGTTTGGGGACTTAGATTCAAGTCTTTAATCCATTTTGAGTTGGTTTTTTATGTATGGTGTGAGATAGCTCTTTTTGTTTTTTTAACATGTAGCTGTCTAGTTTTCCCAACACCACTTATTGAAGAGATTATTCATTCTCCATTGTATCTTTTGCTCCTTTATCACAAATTAATTTTCCATTTATGTGTGGGTTTATTTCTGAGCTCTCAATTCTGTTCCATTGATATGTGTGTCTGTTTTTCCTCTAATACCATGCTGTTTTGATTACTATAGCTCTGTACTATAGTTTGAAATCAGGGAGTGTGATACTTCCAGCTTTGTTCTTTTTTCTCAGGATTGCTTTGGCTATTTGGGGTAAAATTTTAGAATTTTATGTTCTATTTCTATGAAAAATGTCCTTGGGATTTTCATAGGGCTTGTATTGAATCTGTGGATTGCTTTAGCTAACATTTACATTTTATCAATGTTAAGTTTTTTGAATTTGTGAGCATGGAATATCTTTCCATTATTTTTGTCTTCTTCAGTTTCTTTCAACAATGTCTTACAGTCTTCAGCGTATAGGTCTTTCACCTCCTTGGTTAAATTTATTCCTAGATATTTTATTATTTCTGTTGTGATTGTAAATGGGATTCTTTTCTTAATTTCTCTTCTTGCTAGCTCATTGTTAGTGATTAGAAATTCAACAGATTTTTATATGTTGATATTATACCCACCAATTTTACTGAATTCATTTATTATTTTGAATAGATTTTTGGTGGAATCTTTAGGGATTTCTGTATATAAAATCATGTCATCTGAAAATAGTGATAGTTTTACTTCTTCCTTTCAAATTTGGATGCCTTTATTTCTTTTTCTTGCCTAATTGCTCTGGCTAGGACTTCCAATACTGTGTTGAATAAAAGTGGTGAGAGTTGGAATCCTTGTCTTGTTCCTGATTCTAGAGGGACAGCTTTCAGTTTTTCACCATTAAATATGATGTTAGCTGTGATTTGTCATATGTGGTCTTTGTTACAGTGAGGTATGTTTCTTCTATACCCATTTTATTGAGAATTTTTATTATAAATAAGTGTGGAATCTTGTGAAATGCTTTTTCGGCATCTCTTGAGATGATCATGTGGCTTTTATCCTTCATTTTGTTAATGTGGTGTGTCACCTTGATTGATTTGTGGATGTTGAACCACTCTTGCCTCCCTGGGATAAATCCCACTTGATCCTGGTGTATGATCCTTTTAACGTACTGTTTTATTTGGTTTGCTAATATTTTGTTGAGGATTTTCACATCTACATGCATCAGAGATATTAGCCTGTGATTTATATTTTTGTGTTGTCCTTGTCTGGTTTTATATCAGGGTAATGTTGGCCTTGTAAAATGACTTAGGGAGTATTCCTTCCTCTTCAAATTTCTGAAACAGTTTGAGAAGGACAGGTATTAAATTTTACAATGTAGAATTCACTGGTGAAGCTATCTGCTCCTGGACTTTAATTTTGGGGAGGTGTTTGATTATTGTTTCAATCTTTTACTAGTGTTTGGTCTATTTCAGATTTTCTATTTCTTCATGATTCAGTCTTGGAAGGTTGTATGATTCTAAGAATTTGTCTGTTTTTTCTAGGTTGTCCAATTTGTTGGTGTATAGCTGTTCATAACATTCTCTTATAATCCTTTGAATTTCCATGGTACCTGTTGTTACCTCTCCTTTTTTTCTGATTTAATTTATTAGAATCCTCCCTCTCTCTTTAATGAGTCTAGCTAAAAGTTTGTTAATTATGTTTATCTTTTCAAAGAACCAGCTCTTAGTTTTATTGATCTTTTCTATTGTCCTTTTCGGCTCTATTTTATTTACTTCTGCTGTGATATTTATTTTTTCCTTTCATCTAATAACTTTGGGTTTTACATGTTCTTCTTTTTCTAGTCCTTTTAGGTGTGAGGTTAGTTTATTTGAGATTCTTAATTTTTCTTGAGGTAGACCTGTACTGCTATAAATCTCCCACTTAGTACCACTTTTGCTGCATTCCACAGACTTTGCATGTTGTATTTTCATTTGCATTTGTCTTCAGGTAATTTGTGATTTCCCCTTGGACTTCTTTGTTGACCTAATAGTTATTCAGTAGATGTTGCTCAGTGTCCTCATATCTGTGATTTCTTTCAACCTTCTTTTTGTAGCTGGTTTCTAGGCTTATACTATTGTGATTGGAAAAGATGCTTATATGATGTCAATCTTCTTAAATTTATTGAGACTTGTTTTTTGTAATTTATTAAGGAAATGAAAATCAAAACCACAATGATATCACCTCAAACCTGTGAGATTGGTTCTTATCAAGAAGGCAAGAAATAACAAGAGTTGGTGAGGATGTGGAGAAAAAGAAACCCTCACTGACTTAGCTTTTCCACTTCTGGGTATTTATCCAAAGATTATGAAAAAATTTTGTTTTGAAAAAATATGTGCACCCCTATGTTCCCCATGGCATTATTTAAGATAGTCAAGATATGGAAACAACTTAAGCGCTCATCAGTGGATGAATGGGAAAAAGATGTGGTATATCTATACAATAGAGAAAAGATGAAATCCTGCCATTTGTGACAACATGCACGGACATAGAGGGGCTTATGCTAAATGAAATAAATCAGACAAAGACAAATACAGCATGATTTCACTCATTTGTGGAATATAAAAAACAAACAAACAAGCAAAAACAAAATAAATAAACCAAACCAAACAAAAACAAGCACAGGGAACAGAGTAGCAGTTACCTGAAGAAAAGGGGTGTTCATCAGGGAGGGGGTGAAATGCATAGAGGGGATCAACTGTAGGGATATAGATGGAGACTAAATTTTTGGTGTATAATGTTGTATACATGAGATTATATAATGTTATAAACCAATGTCACTTCAATAAAAAATAAATTTAAATAAATAAATAAAGATACTGAAGGTATCAAAGTCAAGAGGATTAATTGCTAGTTTGACCAATCATTGGCCCTTGGCTGTAGGTATTTAGAGGGAGGCCAGGCAAATTATTTTTTAAATTTCATTTTTATCATCAGAGGCAAATTGAATTGAAACTCTATTAATTCTATTTTGTATTCACTATTTCATAGTAATAAAAATTCTTAACAATTTTGATTCACTCTACGTTTTTCCCCCAGTTATAACTTAAAGAAGGTTGTTTCTTCCCAACCCTATAGAGTTACCTGTTTAAAACCAAAATTCCGGAAGAACTGAAGGCAAAATAGAGTTAAAGAAATGGCGATACATGAAAATTCTAAACAATATGTTACAGAGACTCCAGTCTATAAGACCATGTTTATGTGTACAACATTTTTGTTAAACTCTTTGGATGGAGTTTAAAGCAGAAATTCTTTTGAATTCAACCTTGTGTAATCAGAACTACAATCAATGACTGAATATAAGGAACTTATTTAATTTTTATTACTTAGTTTTGCTTTGATTTGTTTACAAACACTTCAGCCACCATTCAACATCAAGGGAATGGGATGGATAAAAGAATTTTATAATGGTAGAGCTTGTGTGTTGATAATGCCTATTCATACACATAATTGTAAAAGTTACCTTCTCACAGTATAAAATGTGTTAATATAATCTAAATGTATGAAGCCTTCATCTATTGCCACTTAAAAAAATTGCTTTTTAGCAAGTACTCTTCACTTTCTCTTGCATGCACAGTTCTCTTGGATTACCAGGCCATGGCAATGAATAGGAATTTCATAAGAGCAACTTCAAAGGAAGTGTCATATTTGTAAAGTAAATTTTTTGACAACGTTTTAATCTCAGAATTATTTGTCATAAGAAGACATATCTTGGGCTATTTTTCAAGCATTTGACCAGCATACTTTATGAAACTTTCAATCTGATTTTTTTTCCAAGGGAGGAAAACAGCAGATTCCTATTAATTCTATGCTATGACTTCTCCTAGAAAATAGCTTCCAATTTCCTACATTTCTATCAATAGAAAAAAATTGTATATAAGTAATATGAGTCCTTATTAAGTTAGAATTTGTTGGTGTATTAGCCACTGAATCAACATAAAAATAAGTTCTTCAGAAAGCTACATCAATTACACAGACATCTAAATAGCCCTTGAGAGATTATCATGCTATTCAATAAATGTCATTCTGTGATAAATTTAGCACTTTATATTTCTCTTTTAAAGTCCAAAACATTTTTTGGTATAAATTACATACAGAAATCATTTGACCACATGTGTCGATTGATCATTTATATTTATAGACTCTCCCCCTCCTTTTTATTTCTGGAGTATTCATAATGCAGTAAACGTTTTAGAGATTATTGAAAGTAATAGAAAGACCAAATATAGTATGGACAGATAAAGAGGGACTAAACATAAAGACATAGTATTAGATGAGTCTATAAAAAATCTGAGGAAAACCTTGATTGTCTGATACTCAGATAATCCAAAATAACACATTTTATAAGACAATAATCAATTTTCATAAATCTGTGTTTTTAATATTGAATGTGGCATTGCTTATTTATGTATTAATTATGTTTCTTTCCTCCCTCAACGAGCTATTCTTGTATTCTTCTTCCAGGGTTCCTCTGCAGCCTCATACCTTGCCTCTTGCCTCTAGATACATTAATTAGGAGTCACCCTGAGTTCTGCATTTGGACACACTGTGGACAGCTCTTCATTTGTGTGCCTGTAATTAACTTTGCCTACAAAGTATCATCACCATCACCAAGTCAGCTGGATAAACTTTTGACTCTCCTAATCCATGATTCCTTCACTTACCTCTGGCTTCACCTGATAAAATAGTTAATTCCCTGCCCTCTAACAACTAAGTGCTTTTCTATGACCATATTATATGTAACCCATTGTCTTGCATTTATTTGTTACACATTTATTTTCCTTACCAAAATAGATAAGTAACTGTGTTTTATTCAGTTTGTGTCTGTACTACCCAGTTTATTGTCTGCATAAATGTTGCTGAGCTAAAATAAAGTATGTCAGACGGAAACAATCTAGTTTGTTAATAGTGAATAGAAAAGGATCTTTAAATTCCCAAGAGATAAGTAGTGCCGTACCAGCTCTCTTAAACCATGTCTTTCTGCCTAAGTGTCCCCTGTTCCTTCCAACCCCACAAGGCTTCAGGGGAGGGACAGGAAAACATGACAGAGGGCCTTACTCTTTTTCTCTTAGTCATGGATCATCTTAATAATTTTCTCTCTAGAATGTGTGAGCTCTCATAAATCTTCATCATCTAGAAGTTTGAAGTACTCCCTACTTTGTCAACCAGATCACTTGTGAAAGTTACAAAAATGACTCCCTTGTGAATTCACCTAGGATATCATTAGGCCACACTTGACTTGCAGTTGATGTGGTAAAGCTCAGTCTGCAGTCCACTTGCCATTCTAGACAAAAGCAAACGACAATCATCCGACTTCCTTTGAAAATGTTGTTTTGATCTTCATCATAGTAAATTCCAAATTTATGTAGCCAGTGCCTTTTTTTTTTAAAAAAAGACTATCCTGACCAAATCTTGTCACCCATGCTATGCAGTCCAGACCCCAGGCGCAGAAACTGTCTTTAAACAAACAGGCTAGTTGTGTTTTATCAACAGTTTCCCACAAAGGCTGCAACAAAACCAGATTGGACAGGCTAGATCCAAGATGGTGGGCAACGTACACTGAGGGTCACCATTTTCCTTGCCGTGTTGATCTCTGTGTTTGTTTCAAAAGCACCTGGTGTTTGGCAGAGACGCTTTGCAGCTGTACTTTGAGAGATACACAGTGGTCAACCACCCCGACAAACTCTGACTTGACCACACAGTGGTCAACCACCCTGACAAACTCTGACTTGACCACAGGAACGCATCTGCGCAGATGAGACCAGAGTTGCCTTTGCTTCATTGCCACAGTGAGATCTCCACCCCAAGGGGGGATTTGTACTCTGTTAAGGGCAATTAGTTAGTGCCATGTCAAGGTAGTCTGAGGGACTGTGCGTGTGCCGGCTGTTCCTGGAAATCTCCACCCTTTTCCCCAATTTCTGATGATGCAACTGTCTCTTACCACTTAAAGGACCCAACTTTCCTTCTCCCCTTAAGGGAGAAGATGCTTTTAGAGCATGAGCTCCCCTTCTCCATTCTCTGGCCATTGAATAAAAGTCTGTCTTGTTTGCACTAAACTCAGTTTCATTACTGGCAGTGTGAATCCAAGTGGGAAAGAGCTTCCTGACCTACCAGGGGGGCTTTGGTTCAGCCAGGACACCAAGAGGATGGCCTCACATCTAATTTGGTAACACTTTTACAAACTTTTGAAAACTGTTTGGAAGTGATATTGGAAATTTATTTCTTTTATTTTAATTCCTCTTTGCCTTTTATTTTTAGAATATGGATGATTTCATTTATCAATTAGATAATTTCCTGCTTTATAGTTGGGAACAATTGCCAATGTTTCATAATCCTATTAAATTTCAGGAACAACCATCATGCTTTAGTTATGACTTTAGCTATCATTCATTTTTTTTTTAAGAAAGGCTTTATTGGGTCTCATGCTGTAGAACAAGGGAGTGAAAGCAGTGGAATATTACTCAGCCATAAAAAGGAATGAAATAATGTCATTTGCAGCAACATGGATGGACCCAGAGATTATCATACCAGTGAAGTAAGTCAGAGAAAGATCAATATCATATGATATCGCTTATATGTTGAATCTATGATACAAATGAATTTATTTACAAAACAAATAGACACAAAGACTTCAAAAACAAACTTACGGTTACCTATGGGGGATGGCAGGGGGAGGGATAAATTAGGAATTCAGATTAACAGATACACACTACTATATATAAAACAGATAAGCAACAAGGACCTACTGTATAGCACAGGGAACTATATTCAAATCATCTAATAACCTATAATGGAAAAGAATCTAAAAAAAATATGTATACATATGCATAACTGACTCACTTTGTTGTATACCTGAAACAGTGTAAATCAACTATGCTTCAATACAAAACATAAACCTGAAAAAAGTTATAATCCACTATGTTCATACAGAGTCATTAATCAATATTGGACCCCCAAAATGGGATATAACAAGTAACTGGGTGTGATTCACATAATTCGGTGGTGGGATTCATTTAAATATAATTTCTTCATTCTAATACAGTCACAGAGACACACCCCCTTCTCATATTTATTCACACTATTCCTTTCATCTGACATCTTTGACTGATGTCTTAACTGAACTTGCTGAGAGCAAATTGAGAATCATGATGATGACCATCGGGACACAAAGAAAGACAAGGAGGAGGAAGCGCAGCCTCACAGAACCCTTTGCCTTTTACTAAGTGGTTCCACACACAGCTTGCACTCTACTCTCACAGCAGCTCAAGAGGTGGCATCATTCTTCTCACTTCCCAGCTCACACAACATAATTTCAGAACGTTTGTGATGCTTTTCTGAGTACGAAGTGCTAGATGCAGAATCTGAATAGAAGTATGAGCTTTTTTCTCCAAACTCCATGGTTCTTGTTACTTCAGAGTTAAACAATAAATGACTGTTTCATGCCATTCTGAATGCACTTACTTGTAGCCCTCATGACACTTCACCACTAAGTATTTCAGCATCTGCTAAGAATGAAGGTGTTCTCCTACATAGCAAAATTACATGCCTCTCTTCAGGGAATTTTACAATAATATAATACAAATACCTAACACAGAGTTCAAATTAAAATTTCTCTAATTGCTCAAGGAATACTCTTTATTGCCTTATCTTCTAAAATCTAGGATCCAACAAGAAGCGCACATTGCCTAATGTTGTTACATTTCTTTAGTCTCCATTAATACAGCACAGGTCTTCAGTTATGTTTGATTTTCATTACGTTGTCATTTTTTTAAGGGTACAGTCCAGCAGCTCTATTGTATAATCCTTAATTTAAGCTTTCTTTATCTGATGTTAAATAAAAATTTTAATTAGTAACAAGAGAGTAAAGTTGAATCTCAGACATTCCCTTTTCCACCCAAGAAAATGAAAAAAGAAAAAAAGTGTTTGTGTGTATGGCAGGGGGCGGAAGGACAGTAAAAACGTTCAGTCTCATACAATAAGTATCACAAATGGCAGCCACAGAAATGAGTCCAGAGAGTAAGATCTGCTCCTACTCTGCACCAACTCTGAAAAAAGGAAGAAAAGTCACAATACCCTGTGAATTTTTGATAGTCTCTTCAACTTGTAGGAAAAAAAGACTGTGGATTATTTAAACAGCCTAGAAAAAAAAAAGGTAATTCTAAAAACAGCTGAGCAAGACTATTTTTTAGATGTTTGAACATCAGGAGAAGCAATAAAACAAAATCAGACTCTTGTGGGAAAACATAAAGTAAGGGATGGCTGCTCTTCATCTCTATGAAATTTTATTTTATCCTTAAAATCAGGTGTATTACTTTAGGAAAAATGAAAAAATCAGAAAATTTTCTAGAGAATTTTGAAAGACCCAAAGAGATTATTATCCATAACTGATATCAACATTTTCTTATACATTCTTCACTTTCATTCTCTTTACTTTCCATCCTCTCTGGAAACGTTTTGTCAGCAGGACCTCCACCCACAATTTCCCTGAAACACAAGTATCCAAATCATTTCCTCTAATTGAATCACTTTATTTTCTACAAATATCGTAAGTTGACTTGAACTATTCTTGTTGCTGAATGACTTTAATTTTCCTTTTGGATCTGTCCTGTTCTTTGCTCCCAATATTGAATCCTGAATTTCTACTAAATCAGGGACGTGAGGTCTGGCCACCATGGTAGTTTGGGGGTGTGGTGGTAACAGACAGTAAGGAGAAGCTAAAGCCACCAGCTTCATCACCTCCAGACCCCCACTACCCTTCAGCCACTAGGAACCACCTCTGCTCAGTCTGTATCGCAGAACACGCAGAACTGCTCTTGCAGAGATAATTTGGAGATGGCAGTCTCTAAACTTTTTCATGTTCACGACTTTGCTACTTGAAACAAGCACTAATGATAAACTATCACACACTCTGGAACAGAAGCAGCTCAGAGGGTTCTAACCACACAGCAGAAAGGCAGAGAGGTCAGAAGAGATTTTCTGCAGGTGACTCTCTTGAAGCTGAAACTTAAAGGATGTGCAGCAGTTAGTTAGGAATACAGGCACGAAAACTCATTCCAGAAAAAGGAATCAGAGGTCAACAGGGCACTTGGCTGGGCTGTAGTGAGACAGGAAGGAAGTGGGCAGGGCACAACCATTAAAAGAATGACACAACTGTTAAGAATACCACAAAAACCGGTTAGAACCCACTGGGCCCAAGATGGCAGAAGATTTGACTTCCAGTTGACCTTGAACCTCATTATGTGCTCATTGTAATACATTAGCATATGCTAAATGCACACCCACCAGCACCATGACAGTTCCAAGGCTGACCATAAAAGGCCAAAAAGTGGGTGGTGCTGCAATTCCTGGAAATTCCCGCCCCTTCTCCAAGAGACTTAGAATATTCCTTCCACTCAGCCTATGCAATGACCCAGCCCATAAAAACTAACCACCCCCTCGGCTTGGGGCAGGTCTCACTTTCTGAGACCACCCCATGCCCTGCAGCCACCTCTCACCTTCTGAGGTAGCCCACACTCTCTCCATGGAGAGTATCTCCCTTAATAAATCTGAATTCACTTTACTGTGGCTCACTCTTGAATTCTTTCCTGTGTGAAGCCAAGGACCCTCACCTGGCAGACCATCCCAGAGACTCACCCGAGACCTGGGACATGACCATCTTGCACCTCAGTTTTCCTACAGTAGGAGGAGAAAGAAATTGGTAAGAGTGTGGATGAGAGGGCACCAGAGACATGGGTAGCCATCGGGTCCTAAAGGGACTTGTACACTAGGTTAAGGATTTAGGTTCTCTTCTGAAACCAAAGGAAATGTTTGTATCTGCTTTACGGTAAAATCAATGAACTCAGAGGCTCTCTCTAGTAAACATATTTATACCATTGTCAAGGCAGCATAATACAAATCCCATGTTAATTTACCCTTAAGTTACCTAGCATGAGATTACAGATGAGCAAATAATTTTTTTTTTCTGGCTGCATGCATTTCAATGAAATAGAAAGGCATAGCATTTTTAGTTATTATTTGGGGAGAAACATCCCTTTATCTTGCCAATTTTCTCCAAAATACACCAATATGTTTGTTTGCAATATATTTCCCTAGATGAATGCTGAAAATAAACACCCAAAATTGAAGAGAAACTCTGAGAAACAAGCCAAGTCTGTTTCTGGCACAACCCCTTCTCCTTTCCAGCAAATTTTCTCTCTCACAATCATGGCTACTCCATGTGATATTTTTTCATGCATTTTCTTATTTTGCAATTCTGAATGGTATCTAGTGGCCATTGAGAAATATTATACTTTCTGGGAAAAGGTTTAGTTTTGCCTTCCCTAAAGGGGAAAGGCATTCTCAGTTTAATTAATAAGTAAACAAGAGTTCCTTTGATATAAAACCAGAACATAGATGGTGGGTGTTAATGTACTTAGACATGAGAAGGAACTCTTGTCTCCCTCTGATGCTCACATTTTTGATCTGGCCTTCCAAGAGCCTAAATGTTCTCATGGGCTCACTTAGGTTGGAGAGCACATCTGGCGCCTTAGAGTTCTCTAGAAAAATGCGCCTAAGAATGCATTAAAATGCTAATTCTTTATTTGTGAATTACAAGCCCAAGGCAATGAAAGTGAGGGAAAAGGAAGTGAGGCCAGGAAAGATGCAAATGAAAGAGAAGTGATGTTTTACAGCACTGGTTACTGCCTCACAAGCTGCTTTACTGACATACCACAGGTGACTCAGCACTTCTGTGCAGCAGTACAAGGAACTCTTTGATTTGCAGGAAAGATGCAAATGAAAGAGAAGTGATGTTTCACAACACTGGTTACTGCCTCACAAGCTGCTTTACTGACATACCACAGGTGACTCAGCACTTCTGTGCAGCAGTACAAGGAACTTCATTGGAAGGGCTGCAAAAAGATCCACACCTTGAAGGGGGAGAAGAAAAGGGGACTTATCCATTTTTACCCTTCCGTGTTACATTTCTCATTGGACAAGATTCACCCCATGAGTGACTCAACTCTCTTCATCTGACTAACAACTCCAGAAGCCATGTTCCACAAACTCCAGTTTGGTATTTTATGCAAGTCTGGCATTGGAATTATGATTCTACAAGGGACTGGTGCATCAAAGAGAAAGAAAAATGAAGGTGGTGAAGGAAACTGTAAGGATATATGAGCTTTTTGTCAAATAGAGATAGGGTGCTTTGAGGGGATTTAGATAGGAAGACATACACCTATGTAATTTTGTACAGAAAATGCATAAGTCACACTTTATGCGGCAAGATCATACGTTAAATGTTATTTTTTTCTATGCATTTCTTTCCTGATTTTCTTGCATCAATACCCCGAAGGCTGTTTTTCAGCCCTGGCACTCTTCAAGGCAAAAACCAAATATTCAGAGATAAACATTGAAGGAAATTTTCATCTGAATGCCAGGAAAAAGAACCTTGGAAGTATACAAATAAATGTCTTTTTTTTTTTCTTTTTTTCAGAAACTATCGTAATAGAGAAAAACATCAGACTCCATGTTAGATCCGTCTCTTTTACTTTAACCTTTGTGTTCTCTTGCTTTTGCTACAAATTAATCACTAAAGAAATGTTACCTATACCTCACAGTGTACATAATGGCCCATCTTTGAGAACCCTGCCTCCCATGCCTGTTTGTTTGTTTGTTATAATGTAAGTGTTTAATCTGCATGCCTATGTTTATCCCTCAGCTGTACTGCAAATTGAAGAAAGAAAGTAAAAGGGGCTATTATCTTGCTTCCAAACTCCACCAAAAAAATTACTGTTTAAATCAGATGAAAATGTTGTCAAGTTTATATTTACAAGCAGCTGGTAAGTGTTGTGGATTTTAAAATAAGCCAACTGCTAAATCTTGTATAGATATGAAAAAAATAGCATGTATAAGAAAAAAGTCACATCCTGAGCTTTGTCTTTCTAAAAATGTGGACTTCCTCAAATAAGCAGATAAATGCCAACTTTATCAAGATATAAAATACTCCCTATACATTTGTTTTAATATCTTGGACTTTGACTATACCTTTGACTAATTTGTGGAGATAGAAGAACATTTGTGCTAGGGCAAATCCTATGTTAAAAAAAGAAAAAAAAAAACTATTGGTTAAATCTTATGTATTGACCTATTTCCTTTTACTCTAAGACCCCATTTTCCAGTGAGAGTCAGTGAGAAAACGTCAGATCTCTAAAGTCAAATATCTTTGCTTCTAGGCCACCTAGCTCAGCATGAAAGAAAGCAATAGTTGGTCCATGGGTCTGTCCTCTTTCAGTGCAGCTGTAACTAAGTTCTCTGCACATGGAACTGGAGATCAGGCCTAGAACGTGACACCTTGGACAAAGCCATCCACTGCCCAGAGGCTGGGGAAGCCAGCCCTGCTGTCCCTGCCACTGACACACGAGTGCAGTAGCTATGCAGAGTCTATATCTTTACTTTTTATAGTAAAGTGTGGACACTGGCCCAGAGCAAACTTGTCATGTGGCTTCAGGTTTCCTTTGATATCTGTGACCTCATTATTGCTTGTTCTTTATCGACATCCATGAATTCATCTATCAAATGGTTGCCCAGTGATTTTATTCTCTACCCCCAACCCCTCCTCAAAAACTACAGGCAGGAAATATTTTATATGGGTATTTCCATGAATGTGTAAATGACTGACAAGTTTTAGCATGTCAACCTTATATTGGTGCATTTGTATTTGAATAGATGGGAAATTTAAACCAA
This sequence comes from Stenella coeruleoalba, assembly GCF_951394435.1. Classification (NCBI taxonomy): domain Eukaryota; kingdom Metazoa; phylum Chordata; class Mammalia; order Artiodactyla; family Delphinidae; genus Stenella; species Stenella coeruleoalba. The sequence goes on along the minus strand of NC_137149.1, from coordinate 145,013,732 downwards.
GGATCAGTCAACAAGTAGCAAAGGTTTAGAGGAGAAAAATAGGAACTGACTCTTACTGAGCTCTTCGTGTGACCTGATGTATAAGCTGTGATAACGCCCATCATCCTCCCAACACTTCTGTGAGGGAGGCACTGAAACCACACTCCTCCTCAGCTAGGACTCAAACCCAGCCAAACCTCACATTGTGAATTGAACCCACGATCCCTGACTTAGGAGGGGACTTGAACCCACTGTCTTTTGATTGAAACTGCTCACCTGGTATCAGGACTTACTGAAGCTCAGTTTCTTTGCCTTGATGCAGAAAGAATTCAGCTTGAGGCAAAGTGATAGGCAAAGGGTGAGTTTATTAGCACAGGATGCTTATGAGAGACACAAGCAGGCAGGCAGGGGAGCGCAGCTCTGGGAACGGGGTTACATTTTTATAATCGGAGAAAAAGGGAGGGGAGAAGACCACCTTCATCCTCATTCTTGGGTAGACGTCAAGGCTTACATCACTAGTTCCTCCTTTAACCCTATCCGATCTAACTAGGATTGTCATGGCATTATTTAAATCACATGTATATTAGCAAAAGGTGGTGACGTATACAAAAATTTGGCATTTCATCTCACGTTTTGCTATAATGTCCCCTCTCACCTAGTTTCTTTCCCCTTTCACCTATATTCCTGTCTTGGCTACATGCAGCAATGCTACTCTTCAGGCACCATTAACTCCCTGACTTCATGTAATAAAATTCAGACCCCATGTCTATTTTCCTTTACTTTAACTACACATGTAGGTTGTTGCTTTGTTACTGGATTCTTTTCTTCAGTGGTCACTAGCTTACAACAGTCTCCCAAACTACCTTAAAATTCCCTTCCTGTTTTTAATCCCCTAGTGGGATTTCTAACTAACTATTTAATTATCCTACTCTATCCCTATCAATACTACAATAGGTATTCACATTTTCAAATATCAATAGATATGATTCACATATGAGGAAACCATAGCACAGAGAAGTTAAATAATTTGTTGAAGATTCTTTCCACAGATACTTAATGCCTGCACTAGAATTTTCATCCACTTTCCTCAGCATCTGTATACACAATCACTACAATACACTGATGCTGGGGAGGCAGGATGAAGAAAAACGAAAATAAGTTTTTCTGGCTTCTCCAGAAATCATATCACGTGAGCACCGCATTATCTGTCTACTTCTAATGCCAGTCCAACCAGCTATGTGGGAATACATGAAGGTTTCTGTGTTCGTATTAGGAAACACAGGAAGCCAGTCTTCACGTCCCTTGCTTATACGGACCATCAACCAGCAGCGAGGTGTCGGAACACCCACAATAAAATGTTCCTACCTTATTAACATGTACTAAAGCTAACTGGAGAATAATTGGATACAATCATGAATTATGAAAGGCATTTACACGTTGAAAGTCATTATTTTAGTTCTCTCGACGGCAATGATTCCCTCCGAGATTCCTTCCCCTACTTTCTCAAAGAATAGTCTCTCATTATTTAGCTGCACTTGGTACAGAATGGAAGTTCGTTCTAAAAATCAACAGTGAAAAATCCCCCAAAAGGATGCACAGTAGCACTGCAAACCAACAGGCTGTGCTATCTGGACCATTTCTATCACACTTATTTTCTAAAAAGTCCCACCATTTTCTGAAATGAAATATGCACTTATTGAGTGAGCAGCTCTTAGAACGTGCCTCTATTGTGGAATTTGTAGAAAAAACATTATTAAAATAACTGAATGTAAAGGATGTAAGCTATATTTAAAATTTTGACTTGAAGCCTCTCTATATAATTTTTCACTATTCTTTAGCTAGAAGTGAAGGCACCAGAAAAGTAATTATCAGGTAAATACAGAAAAAGCTAATATTGTATAACTAGGAACCAAATCTTTACTATGTTTGTCCACAGAGATAATCAGATTATCTCTGAGAGTATTACTTCTTCACTAAAACAACTGAGGAACTCATGTGATGATAAGTCTTCATAATAACCATTCTGGCATTTCCTTCCTTCTTCTTTGTATTCTCATGAAAATAGTGCTTGCATAGATATATATAAATAGTCAAATTTTATGTGTAAGTATTAGACCAAGGGCCAAAACTCTGGCTGATCAGAGTCATTTTCAAGTTGTTTTTTGTTTTTTTGTGTTTTTTTGCGGTACGCGGGCTTCTCACTGTTGCGGCCTCTCCCGTTGCGGAGCGCAGGCTCCGGACACGCAGGCTCAGCGGTCATGGCTCACGGGCCCAGCCGCTCCGCGGCATGTGGGATTTTCCCGGACCGGGGCATGAACCCGTGTCTCCTGCATCGGCAGGCGGACTCTCAACCACTGCACCACCAGAGAAGTCCTCAAGTTGTTTTAAAATACAGAATCTCAGGATCTGTTCCACTCATGCTGAATCAGAATTCCAGCATTAGGCCCAGAAAAGAACCCTCTGTAGAGGAGTCTGTTGATCAGCAGAATTGTAAGTCTCTCTGTATCTAGGCTGATATACTTAAGAGTAATTGTTTAATTCAATTCATGTTTATACTTCAATTATAAGAATATACATTTACCTCTTTATTGTTATTCCCTAAAATGACATGCAAAGTTTGCCACTATGATGTCAAATATAAATATAAGAGGCCTTGAGGGCTTCCCTGGTGGCGCAGTGGTTGGGAGTCAGCCTGCCGATGCAGGGGACGCGGGTTCGTGCCCCGGTCCGGGAAGATCCCACATGCCGCGGAGCAGCTGGGCCCGTGAGCCATGGCCGCTGAGCCTGCGCGTCCGGAGCCTGTGCTCCGCAACGGGAGAGGCCACAACAGTGAGAGGCCAGCGTACCACAAAGAAAAAAAAAGAGGCCTTGAATGACAGGGCCCCACGTCTGCCTTACTCACTGTTATAACAGTAGCAAGGAGCACAGAGCCAAAGACCTAATAGATAATCAATAAAGGCTTGTTTAGAGAATACATTTAGTCAATGCTATTCGATACTCTGGCTTTCTATTACCTAGATATGCCTTGATTCAGTGTGCTGTCCTCATCAAAGGAAAAAATGGAAGGAGTGAGTTAACCATCAATAAAAATATTCATTAGATTTAGTGACAAAGTTCTTTACGCATCTGTAGTATAGCTAGACAGCGTCCTGTAATGCTACTTTTCAGAGCTAGCTATATATATCATAGAAACATCACTTGTCGTTATTTTATTAAGTTTGCAGACTTCCAATTTAGGATCTATCAGCATTGTCACTATTGTTTAAAAATGTATTGCTATTGCATTACCTAAAGTGGTCCTGTGATGATCTAGCTGTCTTACTCACTTTCTCTGACTGTTCAATGAGTCATATTGTATTTCCTTTCAAAATCTTTCATCTCATTTTTACTAACCAAATGCTTAAATAACTGGCATTATTTATGGAAATGGAAACATGGTGAAAGTGAGTTGAAAGTTAGTATAAACCTAGCCAATTTTATAAGGTACAAATATTTAAGATGAAATCACCACAGTATTATGTCAATAGGAAGAATTCTTCTTATTTAATATAGTAGTGTTCTCTCTATGTATATAAATATCTGTATGTATATATGTATATAAATATGTATATAAATATCTGAGTGTGTTTTATATATATCTTTATAAAAAACACACACATATGTATTTACTATATATATATATATATATATATATATCCACACACACACACACACACACACACACACACGCCTATGGGCATAATCACATTTTCAAAATAAAAATAATATTTTCTTTCTTTTAACATCCACTCTGAAAGCTCTACAAACTGTTATATCTCTTTATAACACTGAACCTATTCTTTGACTTGAAAGAATATCTATTCTTGTTTTGCTCTTTGTAACTATCAGCTATAAATCTTAGTGCCCACTTTTCTTTCATTTATCTTAGGTCAATTTACCCTATAACAGCTGGCTTATGGAATCCCACAGAGAATTTCAAAGTTTATTGCATCTGAAACAGAATCATTTTCCAGAACTTCATAGTTACAGATGCAGCTAACCACTTAGAGTTGCATATAGATTATGGTTTAGATTTGCTTGTGAGGACTGCTCAAGAAACTGGAATCAAAAGAAATGTCAAAGGCAGATCTAAATGTATTTGGTATGTACAAATTAAGTCCTAATTTAGTCTCTAGACCGTTGATTTGTTCCAGTGATAGAAGCCACAGCATCATCATGCTTTGCTGTTAGCGCAAAAAACATGCTGACATACGATTTGATTTTCTACTCTGTCAATTCTTTTTGGGCCACTATTTAACAAAATCCTCCATTAGGAATGAAAGTATAAGTTTTAGCTTGTATTTCTCCATGAAATGTAACGACCCAGTCTAGTTCAGTTTACTTTCGTTTGCTTGTTCTTAAGGTGTATCAATGATTCATTTCCAACTAAAAAAAGTGATGTTTGCAGGTTCTACTGTGTGAAATATAAGACTGTAAGGGTCATTCAGCAGGTCATCCAGGCTGATCTAAAAGAGCTGTGAGGGTGGAATGGCCAGCTTTATTGGAAATTGTTCCAAAAGATCAAGAATAATATTCTCAACTGAGCAGCTAAGCCTCCCATTTTTGAAAGAATTAATGATTTAATAATTTGAATGAGTAATACATTTATAGCATGGATGCATCATGTATATCACTGATACAAAGTAGTGGTGTCATAGATTTTGTGTTTACTTTTACTATTTCTGACATGGCCATAGTGTCACCTGACCCACCTTAGGATGTCAGCAGAGTCAGTAATGGAATTCTCTGGAGTTTAAAGACAAAGACGGTTTTATCTCAGGAAGAGAAAATACTTTTTAGAGGATATATTAAGATGAGAATAAAATTATCAGTGAAATTACATATACTTAGTGATATATAAATGAACAAAAGCCTATTCTCACATGCATTGACCTGTACCTTCCTAAAATTTACCATATTAAACAGACATAGTTTTATTTATCACAAATAAACTTCTACATTTAAAATCTCTTATTTTGAGATCATTCCCACATTTAGGTGGGTAAAAATTGGAAATTGAGGAACCCTAATGGGAAGGCACCTGTTTTGGTGTTATGTGGTGGTGAATTCCTGGAATAATGTGTGCAAACCACATATAAAAGTTGGAAGTTTGAGCTTCCTGATGGCTACTTAGTAGCAAACAGCCAAAGTCCAGTTCCTCTGTCAGTCACTGTTAGAGAGCACTGACTTTGGAACTTTCTTGTCCTTTAAGTTTCCCCACAATGGACTATCTAGATTTATTAATCCATGGCCCCCTTAGCACAAGCTATCCGTCAAAGTTTTCTTTTTCCATCCAATATACTATCATCTGTCACAAGACATTCTAAGGCATAAGTAACACATTCTCATGATTATGATTTTATCAGCACTGACAACAGTGTACAAAACATCCTGTATGGTCTGGTTAGTAAATTTCAGTACAAGCAACACCATTATTTGGAAAATACTCCTCAAAATAGTTTATACCATGAATCTTTTCATAGCTTACTTGCCTATTAAATTATTTCTTTTTTATCTAAGGCTAAGTAAAACTAAAGACAAAACAGGTAAGTCTTTTTCTTTAGATTTGGCATGCATGTAGGATTTAGCCACAAGATATTTTATAATTAAATATATCAAACTAAGTCAACCGCTTCATATTTTAGAAATTTTACTACAAATCTCTTGAACATGACAGCAGTCCATCCACATCTATGATCTGCACAATCCCTAAAGTTAATTACCGAGGGTATACTTATCTTAAAAATGTAATCTTAGAAACGGCACAGTACACTTTAAAATTATGTTAGGTAGTACAAACTATGCAAACCTGACAACTAATAATGTATTATATTTTAATATCACTAAAGATTGCATTTAAAATCTAATAATTCTCTAAAGCAGTTTGAGTTAAATGATCCTTACAAAATGTAGTAATTTTCATTTCAAAAGGAGCTTTTGTACCTTAAGGCTATGAGAGCCAATCTGAAATTAAAGTTGACTAGAGTGAGATAAACTATATAAAATGGAGCAGTGTTAATGTTTACTTAATGCCTGCAGAGGAAAACAACCACATAACATCTCTATAATGTAGTAAAAGTAATTGCTTGTAGCTTTGTTCAACTTGATTTTTATTTAGACAGTGAGGGATTAATAAAAAAGACTTCGAAGTTTCTTATGATGACAGCTTTAGAGACAAAGGCTAACATTTGGATACCTTTGGCTCAGGAAAAAAAACCAAAAAGACCAAAAAGACTTATTGACTAGAATTTTTTAATACATATCAAATTAGATTTTAAATCATCATATCAAAATGCACAGCTGGATTCCTGGCCCAGAACAACCATCAAAATGAAAACACAGTTTCATTCAGCTAACATCTGTATCAAATCTAGGGACACAGAGTTTTATAATTTACATTTTTATGGATGTAAAACTCCATGCATTTGAATAACTTTAACATTTCAAAACAGATTTGACTTCCAGTTTTTAAAATAAAGTGAGATGAACTAAGAATTTATATTAAAATGAAATATATTCACCTCCATTGAAAGTGGTGGAAAAAATAGCTACCAATGAAGTAAGAAACAGCTTTTTAGAAGCTGAATGCTGCAACAGGGAAGTGTGACTAATAATTCATAATCTTCAACTGGGTCACTAAGATGCAGTGCCCAGCTAGTATCTGGAAATCCTGAGTGCATTTTTTCCAGTTCTCCCCAGAGTTTCTCGCAAACCTTCACCAATACAGCTACGTATGATCCCAACCTCTCGGCATATGACCATTTTCTTGACTTCTGTGAGAAAATATAGTCCATCAGATATGAAACCCCACATCTTTCTCTTAATATCATTCTAATTTGACTTTCTCTCTTTTCCTCTGACTTATTAATCTCTTAAGGGCCAATCACCCTACACATGCCCTCAATTTCTTTATCTCCTGCCAGTGCAGTGGACGTCCTCCAAAAATTACTTCTCTTCCCTGTGCATTATCTTCACCATCTTCCTCCAGATTGGTTTCTTAAACTCAGTATGTAGGTATGCTCACATTTTAATATGAGTATCAAAATAATGACCTTTTCTTATGCCTGCATCTCCCTACATCTAGTCCCACGTGTACACCTACCTACCCTTCCATTCGCGGTCGTGGCTCCACGTGGACTAATTCATATAGTTTATATTCTGGGTTCACACTTCCTCACCTCGCCCTTTCATACCCCTATGTTTTGTTTTTAGTCTTTCATCTAAAATTCCTTTGCCAGAGTTATTAGTGAGGCTTGATTGCCAAGTGCAAAATTTGTATAATCCTTTTTTCATGTCACCTTCATGCATTGAACAAGCCACCGTCTTATCCTTGAAATTCCACTTTCCTCTACCTTCAGCAATTACACTTTCTTCTGGTTTTCCAGCTACTCTTCCAAAAACACTTTCCTAACATCTGCTTTCTCTGACTACCTCTTAAAGGGCAGTGTTCCCCAGGTTTCCACTCTTAACCATTTGGATTCTAATTTAATTCTGTATCTCCTCCACAAGTGATCATATTCACACCCATCGCTTTAACTAAGCTTAATAACTAAAGTTTAACCCCTCACTCAAGTAATTATAAGAGTGATTGCTATGTTCTCTATTGCTAAATATTAGAGATTACTAAAATACTAAAATACCATCAATTAATGCATAAGATGCTTGATTATTCTGTCATCCTCAACTTCCAGGTGACTAGTAAAAACTGAGTGTAATATATACACTTGTGCGTGTGTGTGCATAGAAGTTACATAACTTTAAGGGCAATCTGATGTAAGACAAGCTTGGGTTAAAATCTTAGGTCTGCCATATAGTAGTTGAGTGGAAAGGTCTTGTGATTCTCTTAATGTACAGGTTATATGTCTCCTCCTGTACCGTGTTTTACAACCCTTGGTCACTGTAGACAATGTCAGGTTCAAACTCAAGTATTGCCCTATAGAAAAAGAAAAGAAGGTGGTCCCTAGAGAATTGGTATGGGCTTGGGAAACCACTGACACAGGAGAGCTTTAATTCAGAGGTGGAATAAGAGCCCTCAGATAGGGGAGTATCTTGCTACAGCATGAACATGTAATGGAAATTTGGATATTCAGGTTTCTCAACCTCAACTCTATCTGCCCAAATGTCTCCAGCCAATGTCCTAGGGCCTCATTCATTTCCCATCAGCATCATTACTGTAGTGTAAGAAAGTTGTTAGGATAGAGAGTATAATCTGTGCTGCTACTTTGAGACCCTCACAAAGCCAGGCTGATTCCCAGCTGAATCTACCCTGTGACTACTAGTGACAAGAAATTTCAAAACTTTTATGGAGACTTTTGGTCTTCACCAGTGTTCTTAATTTAGAGTCCTAGTTTTCAATTTGTCTTTGTTTTCCTATATATGTCCTCTAGGGTGTTAAGAAGTAATCAGGTAATTCCACAATCACTGTAAGGTTTTTTGTTACCGTGTGAGTTGAGGAACCCCCAAACCACCCCCTGGTTCAGTGATTTTCAAGGAGCGTTACAGGACTCATATAGTCATACAAATGCTATGATTTATCACAACTAAAGGTTACAAAGCAAAATCAGCAAAGGGAAAAGCACATTGGGTAAATAAAGTACAGAGGAAACCAGGCACAAGCTCTTAGGAGTCCTTTCCCAGTGGAGTCACAGAGGACCTGCTTAATTCCTCCAGCGAGTTTGTGGCAAAACATATACAATATCTCTCAGGGGAGCACACTGGAGACTCAGTTCCCAGGAGTTTTATTGAGGGCTGGTCATGTAGGCACTCGCTGCAAGTACCAAAATTCCAGACTCCCCACTTTTTGTTGTAGGTGTTCAACATAAATCACATTGTTTGGTACACAAAAACATCACACTGTATGCCTTAAATACATACAGTTTTTATTTGTCAATTACTGGGGGAAAACACATTTTAGAAACAGTTTAGGCACAGAGAGACCATCTGAGTGGTTCTGGGAATGGTAAGAACCCTCCCAAATCCAAATTCCCAGATGACAGCCAAGAGCTTGTCTTGTAAGCAGTCCTTGTGAAGGGTGCGGGTCTCGGGCCTCCTGCAGGGACAGTAACTCAGTGCATGGACCCCTGTTCTCCCAAGACCTTGCTCTCTGAATGCACTTTATCCCACGTTCATCTGGTGATAATTTGAAGAGTCGTGATTTTTTTTCACTTGCTATGAATTACTCATGTCTTATTTTCCCCTGCAATGGGAGTTATCTATGTATTCCTTAAATCTATGACAAACAAAAGTCCGGAATCCCATTTCAAAGACCTTTTTACTAAGACCACTTCCAGTGGCAGTTACTGTATCAATCAGGGGTCCAGCAGAAAACAAACAAAATAATAAAAACTGAGATATATCAAAGGGGAAGTGTTTATAAAGGGCATAATTCCAAAGTCAGAGTAGGGAGACCACACAGAATTATATAGAAACACAGGACCACCATCAGCAGAGAGTCCAACCACCAAGGCACTAGGGGACATTGGAAGGAGAGTTTTCTGAACCCAGGAAGAGAAAGGGTTGCAACCTTAGGAGGAGCAGTGGATATGTTTCTTGGAGATGGTTATGTGATAACTCAGGACAGCTTAATATCTTGTCTAAGACAAAGATGTAGATATAGAATCATTGAAAGCAATTATACTCCAGTAAAGATGTTAGAAAAAAAAAAGAAAAGAAAAAAAGAAAACTTACCAAAGAAAAAAGAAGAATCATTGCTATTTAGATATAACTAAAGCCATGGAAATGGGTAAGATCTAAATCTATATACTGCATGTTTTGAGTGGACAAAAGCATAAATTCTGGCATCAGATCAAAGTGCTGATAGATTTGAATCTTCATCCTATAACACACATCAGCTGAATTAGCTTGAATAAGTTTATTAACTCATGTCTAGTGTCCTCATTTTTAAAAGGGAATAAGGATAGTGGACACCTTATGGAGATACCGAGAGTCTATCATTAGTTAAAACATACTAAGTGCATAGGATAGCACCTGGCAGAAAAGCATGTGCTCAATAAATGTTAGATTACTATCATCATCATCATTATTATCATCTCCTAAAAGAGTACTGAATGAAAAGAGGTTCAGGACAGAGTTATGAGACGCTTTAAATTTTAACAATCAGGAAAGAAAAATAAAGATTGTGAAGAGAAGCCAGAAAGCATGAAACCAGAAGAGACCCGAAAAGATGTCCACTAGACTTAATAGCATGAAGGTAATTTTTTACCTCAAGGACATCTAAGCAAAACGGTGAGAGTAAAAGTCCAATGATTGTGTTTGAGGAGTTGACAAGAGGTAACCAAATGGAGAGTATACAAACTCTTTCAAGAAGTTACCTGTGAAAGGCAGGTAGCTGGAATGAAAGTGGGAGAGGCAAAAAGTTTAAATACAGATAGGAATATTCTAATAATAATGGAGATATTGAAAATGGGAAAGTGAGAGGGGGTCATGGAAAGATAATTAATAGTCAGTCTCTGGAATAGAAAAATGAGGTTGCACTCAAGTACCAGTAGGGCAACGGGGAGGGACTATAGATTTAGCTGAAAAGAAATATAACTCCCTCCTTGTAATAGAAGAATAGAGAAAAGAAAAAGTTAATATTTAGGATAATTTATAAACTTGGTTGTTGAAAATGAGGTAATTTCTCTCTAATCATCTTTCTGCTCTCACTAAAAATAGGAGACCAAGATGACTCAGGTTTTAAGTTTGACAATATTAGGGAGATTTTGTTATAACAAAATACAGAAAATTGAAGTGAGAATCAGACACAGATATTTAGTTGATTATAAAGAGATAATAAGTACAATTCTGACATTAACGATCATTAATTATCATAAATTTTTTGTAGCATCATTTTGTCCTAATATGTAAGATTCTCCAGTTTTGCTTAGCTATTTGTATGAACACATGGATAAAGTGGCCAATTCTATTCATCCACAGTTGCGATTTTTTGGTAAGTGTTAAATAATTACAGAGGACTTAGGAAATATAGGTTTAGGCATTTATTCATGGAATCTAACTTGTATTACAAAGGAAGTGATGTAAGGAAGATTCTGATGGATAGAGAGAAATAAGAAGGGTTGGTAAGCTGGCATTCTCCATGGGCTCAGAAGATGGAGATGACAGATTTAATAAGTGAATAATCTGTAAGCAGAATGTGTTGTATTAAGACAGTGGGATTTCAAGGATAATGTTTGGAGAGGACTAATAGATTTGAGTGATATAAGGTTACTTGGTATGGTCCTGGGGCCAGAGCCCCATTAGCAGAGCAAGCTTTCCCATCAATTCAGCCTGCATGGATTTCAGCCCTGGATCACCCACTTGTTGGTGTTTTTGCATAGTTTACACACTGCACAGCCTGCATCCTGGAGTATGGTCAATAGAGGTGAAGTGGGAAGATTACTGTAGTTGAGAAACACTGAGGAACTAGTGTGAGGAATTGGCCATCTATGGATTTCATAGTTCAGAGTGATGACAGGACTTGAAAGTAAAGGGAAGATTTTTTTTTCCCCCGCTACGTGGGCCTCTCACTGTTGTGGCCTCTGCCGTTGCGGAGCACAGGCTCCGGACGCACAGGCTCGGCGGCCATGGCTCACGGGCCCAGCCACTCCGCGGCATGTGAGATCTTCCCGGACCAGGGCACGAACCCGTGTCCCCTGCATCGGCAGGCGGACTCTCAACCACTGCGCCACCAGGGAAGCCCTAAAAGGAAGATTTTAATGTGGGTACCAAAGTATCATGAGGAAAGATGAGTGACTAGATGCTCATCTGTAACATGGGGACTAAGTGGATTCCTCAGATAATATGAGACTTGGTTTTCCTGAGACAAACACCCACACAGAGGTAGCTAGGCCCTTATCTGATTATTCAGTGACCATTTACATAATACTGTATCTCACAAACTGTTCTAACCTCTTCAGAAATGTTAACATGTTTAATCCTCATAACAATCTGGTGAGGACACTGTCATTCTTGAAACTGCATCCTTCAGATAGGACTCGAACCCACAATCCCTGACTTAGGAGGGAACTTGAACAGATTGTCTTTTAACTGAAGTGACTCACCTGGTGTCAGGACTTACTGAAGCTCAGGATCTTTTGTCTCGAGGCAGAAAGAATTCAGCTCTAGGCAAAGTGCTGGGCAAAGAGCAGGTGTATTAGCACAGGACTCTTGTGAGAGGTACAAGCAGACAGGCAGGGGAGCACAGTCCCAACAAAGAGGGCTACATTTTTATAATCAAAGATACATCATTAGTTTCTCCTTTAACCCTATGTGGTCTAACTGGGACTGTCATGGCGCTGTTCAAATCACATGTATGTCAGTAGAAGGGTGGTAACATATTAAAGCATGGTAATCCACCTCAGGTTTCAGTCTAATGCCCCCTTTTTCTAGCTTCTTTCCCCTTTCACCTATATTCCTGTCTTGGCTATAGGCAGGAATGCAGTTTTTCTCAGGGTCTGTTATCTTATAGACCTCCCAAGGCCAAATGCAGGTCTTGGAACCAGTTTTCTGTGGTAGTGGCCTAAGTAAGTCTGTTTAGTTTCAAAGTGTTCTGATTGTTGCTTAGCAGCCAGATGTTCTGGGCATTTTCTGGTTGGTGTCTAGCTTACTGTGATCTCCTGAAGTTCCTCTCTATCTATCTTCCCCTAGTGGGATTTCTAGCTGTGTAACTATCTTATTCTATCCCTATCATACTCATTTAACAGATGAAGATATGTAAGCCCCAAAAGTTAGGTAAGTTGTCTAAAGTGATGTAGCTGGTAAATAGCGGAACTGAGATTCAACCCACTTGGTGAGAGAGGGAGAGAGGGAGAGAGAGAGAGACAGAGAGAGAGAAGCCACTTAATTAGGCTACAGGGATTGTGGAAGGTAGAGGAAGGTATTTGTGCTTAATATAAATAAACATTGAGTGATCAGAAAGATGGTGAAGAGACAGGTCCAGATAAAGATTACGGGAGAAAAATCAGAAATAAAAGGTTGGCTTCAGAAAAGTAATCTGACGCTGGAGTAAGAGCAAAAAGGAGCAAATGTCACCAAGAAAAATAAAAAGTAACGCACTCTAAATTGTGTTTGAACAACCTTTGATAGAAAGTGAAAGTTAAAAGAGACAGGTTTGTGCCATGATCTGAAACAGGGTTTGGAGTTGCTGTGTTTGGTTGGGGCTTTTCCCTCCATGCCACAAGGGGCTGATACAAACAATTCCTATTCCAAGACGAGAGTGGCGGCCTTGTGGTCCAGCACACAGGCAGGGAGTCTGGGTGCTGGACTGCAGTTGGAACTAACCACGCCATTGACCGTCCACCCACCACAGCAAAGGGCACTTTCTCGTGGCCCCATTCACCGCCCTCCACAGTAATGTATCTTTGCTAGTGTGTACATTTTGTTCCAGAGAAGTGGGTGGTAAATTTCCATTATTTTCAACACACTGAAAATGATTAAACCACATTGCTTTCTGTTTCTCAAATTTCTGTGTGTTTGGGAGAAGGGACTGCCAGGCAGTTGTTGAATAAGGTTCTTAAGAACCTTAATAAGAGCTAAGCCTCAAGCTGTCTCTGTGACTAATCAAATACAAGAGATTACAGGCACCACTGCAGGGACACTCTGCACCAGGCCAATACTTAGTGAAAATTTTCATTTTTCATGAAGAAGGATTCAGACTTCCCACTGCTAATCTCAGATCCAGATTGTTTTTTTTTGTTTTTTTTTTTTGTTTTTTAGTAAAGCAATAAAAGTCACTGGGAAAAAAGAGACACCAAGGGAGAATGCATTTATAAAAGAGCTAAAGCAAAACTTAGGACTCACAGAATAAAAGACCCTGGGAATCATCTAATCAGAAAAGTGCAGGGCAGTCATATGACATTTACTCTTTTCATATCCACGGCAGACCTCCAAGAGTAGCCCTAGTGATCTTCCTACTCATCACAAATCTAACCCTAAACAACGAAAAAAGGAGCTTCAGATAGCACCAGAAAATTAATGTATAGAGCTGGTATACATTTTGACATGACTTTGCCCTCCTCAGTGAGGCATTATCCCTTCACCTAAGAGAAAAGGAAACTGAGAAAAGGAAAAGATGCCAAGTGACCAGTATAAGTCCAAGTAAGTGAGGGAACAAGCCAGACGAGAACTCAGACTTGCCCACTGCCAATCTTGTGCTCTGCAGACCACCCCCAGTTCATCCATGCAGTAGCTGACCTATCTTTTGTTGAGGGAAAAGATATGTGTGTTATATAGGAGTTTACCTAATAAGAGGAACAAATGAAGTATTTCGTGCTGAGTCCCCTGTTCTGTTCATTGATTGACAGAACCCATCGCAGGAATGTAGAGCCAGTAGACTGTTCCACACGTGAGATACGAGTCTCAGTAGCGTGAGTCCAATACTCTCCTCTAAAGTACCACCTCCAATAATTAAAGGTGGACCTTTTGCTTAGGGTAGAGCATTTTTTTATCAGCTTTACTGAGGTGCAGCTGATAAAATTATATTAAAGTATACAGCGTGTTGATTTGATATGTGTATACATCGTGAAGGATTCCTACTACTGAGTTAACTGACACGTTTTTGACTATAGTTGATAATACTGTATTTTATAATTAAAATTTTCTAAGAGTATAACATAAATGTTCTCACCAAGAATAAAAGAATAAAAATGGCTAGAGCAATATTTTAAACTTCATAGACTAAGACTTAGAAGATTTCAACAATTAGTTGAAAGCATGGTCTTTGTGAGGGCAGGACACGTATATTTCCTGGTGAGAAAAGAGCAATAAAATGGAAAGGAAAAAATATGGCACTCTGGCATTTTGCTTCATTGTTTTCCCATGCCCAGACCCTACTGTCAGGAATCCCCTTATGCTTATTCCTAGGAGCGTACGGAATGGTACCAAAATGTCTCTTGGGATTGAGACTCTCACAATTGAAGTGACATTAATTTTCTTTCAGAATAGTGTAATGTCAGATTGTGACAATTACAGTGATTTGGCATTCATTTTATGTTAGGACAATGTACGTCTTAACCCACAGCTTTCCCCATTCTTGAGTGTCAGTCTTATAGACAGCGTTATTTTTTTCCCTTTCTCGTTGTCACTCTGAACTGTGCTTAAAATAGACTCTAAAAACAGGATTCTGTCTTTGCCAACTCTCTATTTTCTAGCACGTAATCTGTTCCAAATAATGTAAATGTTCCCCTGTACCTTAGGAATAACCTAGAGGTAATAAGCTATTCAAACCCTGTAACTGTATCTCCTCAGATTTTCTTCTAATTTTCTTATATTTATATTTTCTTTTTTCTATTCCATTATGTGCATTATGGTTGCAAGAAGTCTCAAATCCTTTGGGATTTAAGAGGGATAAATACTGCCTTCTTTCCAAAAGATTCTTGTCACCCTTAGGCTATCTCTGAATCATGAATATTTAAAAATAATTGAAATGCCTGCTAATACTTAATTGACAAGTAGGAAAAGATTTTTTAATTACCTACAGTCTTTTGTAAATTTTGAAATTTAAAAATATTTTTTACGTATAACAAAGAGCTTAATAAATTGGACAATATTGAAGACCAGTGAGATTTAAGTTTGAATATAGAGGGTAGAAGCTGTTGATCAGTATAATCTAATGGTCCACATTCTCCTTGTGAACTGCTCATGTCTCTAATACGTTCTCACTCTCAAGTGCTAGCGATCTTTCTGATCTCAATGTATAAGCAAGACCTTTTAATTTTGTACCTAGAGTTTGGAATAAAAGGAAATGGGCCCTCCCTCCCTTGGCTACTTTAGAGTTGATAGGTCATTTATTATTGGAACTGAAATGGTATAAAAAATTCTCTTTTTTCCCTTGTTAACAGCAACTTTCATTGTTAGAGAGAGGAGAGTGAGAGAAGCCTGATTGGTTGACGTCACTTGGTTCATGAAGCCTTCACCTAGAAGTGAAGCTGCTGAACAAACCTTGAGAAGAATCATCTTTTGCTTCAATCTGCTGCTGGATAGGAACTAATCAGAGAGAGAGAGGCAGAAGACGGAGAAGGAGGGCGTCCAGGGCTTTCCCGATCACAAATCTCACCTCCGCTCCAACTCTTTTTATACTTTTCTTGCAAAAATAATAATAGAAATAAGGAGGTGGTGGGGTTTCCAAAAACAAAAATCGTAACCTTCAACCGTCTGGGGAAGGCAAAAATCCCATCCACCGCAGCTCTCAGTTCGAACGTAAAGTTGTAGCGCACACAACCAGGATGTTCCTTAAGAGTGCTCTTAAAAGAACACATGGTGTGTGGCTGGCAGGGTCCTGGTGCTCTGGCTGGTGTCAGGCCTGTGCCTCTGAGTTGGGAGAGCCGAGTTCAGGACATTGGTCCACCAGACACCTCCCAGCTCCACATAATATCAAACGGTGAAAGCTCCCCAAGAGATCTCCGTCTAAATGCTAAGACCCACCTCCACTCACCTAAGTGTCCATTGACAGATGAATGGATAAAGAAGATGTGGCACATATATACAATGGAATATTACTCAGCCATAAAAAGAAATGAAATTGAGTTATTTGTAGTGAGGTGGATGGACCTGGAGTCTGTCATACAGAGTGAAGTAAGTCAGAAAGAGAAAAACAAATACCGTATGCTAATGCACATATATGGAATCTAAAACAACAGTACTAATGAAGCTAGTAGCAGGGCAGGAATAAAGACACACATGTAGAGAACGGACTTGAGGACACGGGGAGAGGGAAGGGTAAGCTGGGACCAAGTGAGAGAGTGGCATGGACATATATACACTACCAAATGTAAAATAGATAGCTAGAGGGAAGCAGCCGCATAGCACAGGGAGATCAGCTCAGTGCTTTGCAACCACCTAGAGAGGTGGAATAGGGAGGGTGGGAGGGAGCCGCAAGAGGGAGAGGATATGGGGATATATAGCCAATTCACTTTGTTATACAGCAGCAACTAACACAACAGTGTAAAGCAATTATACTCCAATAAAGATGTTTAAAAAAAAAAGGAAATGGGTCATAGAATGTCACAGAGCATATCAACCTTTTAATGCTTTCCATTAAAATTCCTTTTCCTTTCTCTAATTGTGAAGAAAATTATCCTTGGCTTAAGTTTCTATTTTCCTTTAAAATTCTGATCTCCTACCACCAAAATTCAATTAATTTGTTCAACAACTTTTCCGGTCCTTATTCAGCAAAGCTTTTCTTGGAACTACTATAGCTCTTAAATTTTGTGCAAAGTGCTATCAACTCACAGATAAACCAGCCACTGCGCCGTGTAATGTATCTCAGAGACCAGTGTAGGAAAAACTAACAGTTGAATGTAGAAAGTAGAACATTCAGGTCAGAATTTTTCTTAATGGCCAGAAATTGTAAGTAATCTCAAAAATCACAATTGCAGAAGGAACAATTATAGCATGGCACAATCACGTACTAGAAAACCAGGCAACAATGAAAATAAAGGAACTGCAGCTACAGCTACATGCAGCAACATGGGTGAATCTTAGAGAAAATGTTAAATGAAAAAAAGCCACAGGAAAAAATTGCATACTATGTAATTCCCCTTTATGTGTATTTCAAAAATTGACAGAACAAAACTATAAATCTTAGGAAGGTAAACCTAAATGTTAAAAGGGCAAAGTCAGGAAACTATGAATCATAAACGTTACAGCAGTGGTAACTTTTGAGAAAAAAGGAGACTATGAAACTTAAAACGTTTATAAAGTAAGACGCAGAGCCCTTGTTCATGTGTCCAGATGTTTGTTTTATACTAGTTTATGAGGTTGTGCATATTGTTTTATTTTAGGTGTGTGTTATTTTTCAAAATAAAAATATTTTTACCACAGAAAGTGTAACATGTCCTAAAAGATGACATATGTGATTGCTTATTACATGTTTTTCATAATAGAGTGAGTCTATGTTCGGTGTCAGTGGAAACTGCTTTGTTCAGCCTTGGATACACAATGCCCAGCACTTAGCATGTGACGTTGAATAAATGAACAAGCAGAAGTATTGGCAGGTGATAAAAATTGTGTGCATCTCAAGGTCTTTCAGTATGCATTGTTCATAATGGATAAAATTATGGAGGGTTTAAAATATTAAATATTTATTATGTTATATATTATAATGTATATTATATATTAAATAATTAGCTTTCTCATTAACTTAATAGTTGAATTGAAGAGAGTCAAGAGAGAAAAAGTGGCATCACAGCATTGAGAGATAATCCTCTATGGGTCTCTCACATTCCTTCATGTCTTGAAAGCAGAGACACTGCTACCTTTGCTCCAGACTATCTTCTAAGAGATGTTTATCTCCCTCCAGAACCGAGGGCAGATTTGCTGACAGCCCACTGTGAAAGATTTGGGTTCCCTAAGCTCGGGATTCCTCTTCTATAATGCAAGCTGCTGCATGTGCAGGCGGTCCCTGGTCCTCTAACCATTGCTTTGTGGACAATGGCACCTAGGTAACCAACAGAAATGTGGAGATTCTGGCCACTGCCTTTGCCATGAGTAATGAACTGTCTTTTGTCTCTAAAACAGGAGCCTTGTGTCTTCCACAGCATCTGTAGAACTGTGGCAGGCTAACTTGTAGAGAGACAAATCAGCCCCTTCCCAGCTCCTGACACACAGATGTTACCTTAAGGCACTGCAAGGACACTAGAAAGTCCCAATGGAACAGATCAACACCTATAGCTTATTTTGAAAATACATTTTTAATAGGAAATCACCTGAAGTTCTGGCAGTTTATTTTATTTTTTAATTTTTTTAACATCTTTATTGGAGTATAATAGCTTTACAATGGTGTGTTAGTTTCTGCTGTATAACAAAGTGAATCAGCTATACATATACATATGTTCCCATATCTCTTCCCTCTTGAGCCTCCCTCCCACCCTCCCTATCCCACCCCTCTAGGTGGTCTCAAAGCACTGAGCTGATCTCCCTGTGCTATGCGGCTGCTTCCCACTAGCTACCTATTTTACATTTGGTAGTGTATATATATGTCCATGCCACTCTCTCACTTCGTCCCAGCTTACCCTTCCCCCTCCCTGTGTCCTCAAGTCCATTCTCTACGTCTGCGTCTTTATTCCTGTCCTTCCCTTAGGTTCTTCAGAACCTTTTTTTTTTTTTTTAGATTCCATATATATGTGTTAGCATACAGTATTTGTCTTTTCTTTCTGACTTACTTCACTTACAGATATACAATGGAATATGACTCAGCCATAAAAGAAAAACAAAATTGAGTTATCTGTCGTGAGGTGGATCGACCTAGAGTCTGTCATACAGCGTGGCAGTTTAATGAATAATTGTACTTACTATTTCTAAGGAAGTGTTTCAAGTTGTCATGTTAAAATTGAGCTTCCCTTTACCCCAAACAAACAAGAGTTTTCAATGAAATAGAATGCTGAAGTGAAAAGGAACACCAGAAGCATTTCTTCATAGCGTTCTTGTTTATTTATGAAGTGCTAGATCTTTCCCTCACTTATTGGGCGTATTTAACTAACTATTGAAAAAACATTCAAGAGTTTTATTCCTTAAGTGAAGTGCTGAAAAATAATATTGCTCTATGCACCAGATGCTAAAATTGTATTCACAGCTAACGCCTCACAAAATACGGCACAGCTGAATGTGACCTACAGCATATTACACAGTCGGGTCTTTGGATATGAAATGTCAGAACCACAGGACACCAAAATGCAACACTTTCACTTTACTTTCTGAAAAGAAAAATGACTTGAAAATGAATACAAATACTACTTAGAAACACTTAAAACTGTCAAACTAACTTCCATGAAAATTATTGATGTTCCCGGTTTCCTCAGTGCCATTAAATACTCAGTATCTAATTAGCTATTGCCAATGGGATTTTCTCTTAATTTTGTTAGATGGCCCATTTGTTTCATGCCATACTTTCATATTAGAAAAGTCACTACAAATTATGACCCTGCTCCCTATTTGCCGAGCTCTTATGCCTTACATGTCTTATGCTACTTAATCTCTAAGCCTGCAAAACACCATTAGGTATTAATACTATGCCAGAGAGATGATCAGGTTAGAGATTAAGAGATTATCACAGCCTTAAATCATATTTTTCAGATTACACTTCTCTGTGTTCATTGTCACTGTTGTGTAGCAAATTGTCCTAATAATCCCAAGCTCATGGAACTGCCTTCATGTGGGTCAGGAGGGCTTGCTGCCCGCCACGAGCAGATATTTCTGTCAAACACCCATGGCTCTTTATGGACAGGGAAGAGAGAGATTACATTGTCATTACTAGGAAAGCTACCCAGAAATGCCCCCCCAAGTTTGAGATGGTATTGTCACCTCTACTCTCGGGACAGCTCAATTTTTTAAGTCTATAACATGGAGTCCTTTTAACTAAGATTTACCCTTCATTTGCAGATATATCATAAATTATTAAATGGTACCATCAGTTTCCTCCTCTGTTTATGGCTTCATCATCATCACAATTGTTATTTATTATAACAAATGCTGTGACAGACATTTATTTACTGTTGTGTCATTCAACAGTCACAATCAACCTTTGTGGTATTAAGATCCCCATTTTTTAGGCTATAAAACTAAAGCTTAGGGGCTTCCCTGGTGGCGCAGTGGTTGAGGGTCCGCCTGCCGATGCAGGGGACACGGGTTCGTGCCCTGGTCCGGGAGGATCCCACATGCGGAGCGGCTGGGCCGCTGAGCCTGCGTGTCTGGAGCCTGCACATCCGGAGCCTGTGCTCCGCAATGGGAGATGCCACAACAGTGAGAGGCCCGCATAACGCAAAAAAAAAAAAAAAAACAAAAAAAAAAAAACTAAAGCTTAGAAAGACCAGGCGTTGCTCCTGTTGGGGAAGCTAGTAAAATAGCCTTGTTCAGGCTTCAGAGGCAACAATAGGCCCCTGACTAAACAAAGACCCTGAAAGACCTACATGCCGAGCTGCTAGACTACATGCAGGTCAGCAGAAACGGTGCTAGCAAGTCTTGGGAACCAACAGATAAAGAATGGAATTAGTCACGAAGCTTCCTGGGCCTCAGGAATCTGGCCAGTTCCCAGGGATCAGTAAACATTGTGAGACAACTACAGTATCAAAGCATTTATGATAATAGCCAGAGCTGCATATTGGCACAGCTTGCGGCTTGGCGTTAAAAGCAGGACTCCTTTGAGCGGCACTCTGAAGTCTCACCCGTGGGGTGGACGCACCGCCCGGCACCTTCCCAGCTGGGGCTCCAGATTGCTGTTCCAGGGACTTCCTAGCTGCTGCTTGGATCTGGAAGTAGGTGTTGGCCCAATTCAGTGATGCATGTTCTGTTATATACTCTGTCAATATTCTTATTCCTTTCCTTTTAATGATTGTATATTGAAATTAAGTTAAATCCCCTTCTATTAAAGATTTGATTGAAGCTGTTTATTTGCGTGAGAGAGTGGTTATTTTGCCAGAGAATCCAACGAACCTTAAAACCGAAAGCGGGTTTTCGGCAAAACAGCTCCCCCAAGGCCATATGTCTGTTTAGTGGATATCAAAGCAGACTGGAATTTAGACATTTTCAACCCCAAGAACTGCTTCCATTTTAGCATATTTCATAGTGGAAGCAATAGGATTAGATGTATATTGGTTCGTTTATTTATCAAATACTGATAGGGTATGTACTGCATGCCAGACCATGATGTAGGCAGTGGTATTTCAGCAGTAAGCAATCCAAACCATGTCCCTGCCTTCCTGGTGTTCACACGTGGGAGACAGATAACGCACTTAAATAAAAGGGTAATTTCAGCTAGTGCTCAGCGCTGTACTTCAGTGATCAATTACTGCACAATGAACCACTCCAACACTAAGGGGCTTAAAACAACAATTATTTTGTGTGTGTGTCACAGATCTGTGTGGAGAGTGGACAGATCTGCTGGTCTTAACTGGGATCACCCAGGCTGGCCCCCTGACTCACAATTTCTGGGTCTCGGTACCAGCTGTTGTCTGGCCTTATCCAGACAATGTAGTCCCCTCATTATAATCTAGCCTCTACCCCCTGACATAAGAGACAGAGCAAGAGGGGAAAAGCAGAAGGTTGTGGTGCTAGCCAGCCGCTTCTGAGGTGTTTCAACCTCTCTTGCAACTCCACTACCTTTTGTCTTTCTAAGTCCAATTAAAAATTACAATTCCGTGAAAGCTACTTGGTGGGAATTAAGGAAGGAAAGAAACCAGGAGGGACACAGTGCAGCAGCCTGAGAGGTAAAGTCACCCCACATAAAGTGCTACAGATGGGATTCAGGCCGTGGGAAATGGGGTTCACAGTTCCACATGCAACAGACCCACCCACAGAGTCGGGGGCCAAGAGTGTAGCCAGAAAAAGATCCCAGCAACGATCATGCAGGTGTAAGCCCGCCCACCTGTGAGGGGCAGGATAACAGCCATGACACAGCTCCATCGTTCACCCATTACCCTCGGGACACTCTAGAAGCATGCATGTGGGCAAAGAATCAGGACAGAGGAGCTAGACTGTGGAAGGAAGGGAACAGCAGTCAGTATCTTAAACAACAAAAACAAAAACAAAACCTCCTCCTTACCTAGTAAGAGACAGAGGTGCTCTATTCTCACACGTTTTTCAATACCTCTTCTTCATTCAGGATGTGTGCATACAGACTGCCATAAATTTTTATGACACAGAGAAGGACACTGAATTGTTGAGTTCCCGGCAAAGAAGAATAGGGGTGCTAAATTCTTAATAGAAAATGTCGGAAGAACAATTCTGCAAAAGAATTGTCTTGAGAATTGATTTATGCTTAAAATCTTACATGTGTTGGTGAAGAGATAAAAAATGAATTTCATCTCTGAATACAGCTTGATTCACATAGAATTCTAGATAGCTCATATATACTGCTATTTTTTTTCTTTGGTAATTTAAAAAACCTGCTAAAGTCACTCTAATCAGAATCCCCCCAAGCCCCCAACCAACACAAACATACACACTGAACAAAACAGGGAGGGGAATTTCCTTTAATTTTTGATTAGAAACTGCAGTTGGGTTTGGCAATTCCCTAGGAAACCAAGAACTCATTTTTGCATAATTTTGAATAGACAGTCCTTTTAACGAAAAGGGTGAGGGGTTTCGCTAGAGACAACAGTCATTTAACCAGTAAATGTGTATATACATTTGAGAATGTTAATTAGAAGTATTATATAATCATCTATTTTAGGGATTCATTTACTTTTGGGATTCAGTTTGGTTGCAGGTAAAGTTTCATTGGTAAATTTGATTATAAATTGGAAAAGTTTATTTGTAGAAGTAAACAGATATTTCTTAATATCCTCCATGTTCAGTGTGTATACCATCACCGAACACGATATAGTGGGGTAAGCATGAGGTGTTTCATCTCTGCAACAGTTACCGAATCAGGTCCGGCTACTCGCTGTTCAAAAATCACTACTCAAGAGATAAAAATGTCGGTGGAAAGGAAAGTTGCTTTTAATCAGAACGCCAGCAATCTGGGGAGAAGGTGGACTCAGAGTCCCCCAGAAACCACCTCCGAAGATTCTGTTCGCCCATGAAAGTTTTTAAAAGGAAACAGGGAAGTAAACTCCCTTAATCTTTGAGATGGGGGGTCAGTGTCCTCACCATCCCCACTGTGTGCAGGCTTGTTGACTCCTTGCGATCTTTCTTTACATTCTGTCTTGTTCACACAGCTTGTTCATGAGATTACTGAAGGGGAAGCTGGGGAAGAGATCTTGTCGCCTGTTAATTACTTATTCATTTCTACTTCTTTTTTTTTTGCGATACGCGGGCCTCTCACTGTTGTGGCCTCTCCCGTTTCGGAGCACAGGCTCCGGACGCGCAGGCTCAGCGGCCATGGCTCACGGGCCCAGCGGCCCCGCGACACGTGGGATCTTCCCGGACCGGGGCACGAACCCATGTCCCCTGCATCGGCAGGCGGACTCTCAACCACTGCGCCACCAGGGAAGCCCCATTTCTACTTCTTTGACCTATGGAACGAGCCAACAAGTTAGGCCAAGGTATTGTATGATCACAAGATCTGAAAGGTGCGCCAGGGCCAGAAATGATTACAGCATGGGAGTACCTGGCTTAAGTTTAGTGACAAGAAAAAGGGGTCTCATGTAGAGAGCGCTTTCCTGCCAAAGCTGTGTACACAAGCTATTTATAAGCCTTGAAACCTGTTTGCAATTGAATTTACTTAGAAATGCTTAAGAATTTCCATTGCATAATTTTTTGTGTTTTCTAAATTTGTGGAAAGGTATAGAAAAAATTCTGGGATTGTTTCCAAGTGTAGCAGTCAATTATTTTTAATGTTATTGGTTAATAGTAAGCTTTTGGGTTAACACTACTATGAACACGGAACTGAATTCAGACTACGATTCTGAAAGTTACGGGGTTAAGAAGAACTGGAATTTCAATTCACTTTCCTGATTAAAAATTTATCTTGCAATAGAATTTGTTTGCTTGAGGCCTGGTTTGTATTTCTGAGAGCTCTAAGGCCTTTCCTTCTTCATTTAGGAGTCCTATGGCCAGACCTCTGGTGTGTACTTGTGCTCTCAAGAGAGGGCCTTTCCTCCCTTCCGATGTCAGCATTTCCGGTTTCCTCAATGACGACAATCTAGAGGCCTGACGGAGGAGGCGTATTTATCCCAGGATACCTGGTGCTGTTTTATTGTTTGTTCATTTGCAGCTTGAGAACAGGCGAGTAAATGGCAAACCGGGGTCTGTAAACGCTATACTATAATATCATCGCTCCCCATCCACATTATTACCAGTCATTTCTATGAGTTTTCTTCGGTTCTTATAATAGGAACTCAGAAGCCAAAACAAGTTCTCCTACTTTTCTTCTTGTTATGGTCCGAAGCCATGGCTTCTGCTGACAGTGAGAGCCCTTCATGTTGAGCATGGCTGTCCTCTCCCTGTGATGACTGCTACTGTTGTCATAGTGTGTCGGGGTGGGGAGGGGACTCTGCTTTGGGACACTTGGAGTGGATGGTGCCTTACCATCTGGTGAAATCTTAATCCAGGGTCAATCAGGAACACGATTAAATGGCCTCAATATGTCTCCCAAACTATGTGTCATTCAGTTTGAGCATGGCCTGTGGTATATCAACAGCCCGGGTTAAATGGAAAAGCACCAAGAAGAGACAAGTTCCTTTCTGACTTCTCGTCCTCAAAGCTTGGAGCCCAGTCTCACCTATGGCTCCCCCTTGCTAAGGGAATCTGAAAGCAAATGTGAAACCGCACTCCTTCTTGGGTAGCACTCGAACCCAGCCAAAAACCAGACTGGGACTTGAACCCACAATCCCTGACTTAGGAGGAGACTTGAACCCACTGTCTTTTCACTGAAACTGCTCACCTGGTGCCAGGACTTACTGAAGCTCAGATCCTTTTGTCTTGATGCAGAAAGAATGCAGTGTGAGGCAAAGTGATAGGTGAAGAGTGAGTTTATTAGCATAGGATGCTTGTGAGCGGTACAAGCAGGCAGGCAGGGGAGCACAGCCCGGAGAGCAAAGGGGGCTACATTTTATAATCCAAGAAAAAATAGGGAGGGGAGAAGACCACCTTCTTCCTCATTTGGGGGTAGACGTCAAGGCTTACATCATTAGTTTCTCCTTTGACCCTAGATGGCTCAACAGGGACTGTCATGGCATTATTTAAATCATATGCATTATATATTAGCAAAGGGACGTTGACATATACTAAAATATGGTAATTCATCTCAGGTTTCAGTATTATGTCCCCTTTCACCTAGTTTCTTTCCTCTTTTCATCTATATTCCCATCTTGGCCACCTGCAGAAATGCTACTCTTCAAAGACCGTTAACTCCCTGACTTCATGTAACGAGATTCTGACCCCATATCTACTGTCTTGTGCTTTAGCGATCAGAACTTGTGGCTTGAGTGTGCCTGGTGCTTGGATAAACCTGGTCTTCCTTCAAAGTGGAGTAGATTGTTGCTTGGTTACTGGATTCTTTTCTTGGGTGGTCATTAGCTTACAACAGTCTCCCCAACTCCCTTAAAATTCCCCTTCTGTCTTTAATCCCCTGGTGGGATTTCTAAACTAACTAATTACCCTGCTCTATCCCTATCAAATGTAGTTAATGCAGTGAGATCACACAATAGTGAAAATGGTTGAAAGCTACTCATGTCAACATGGATGAGTCTCAAGAATATAGCACTGAGAAAAAAAAGTCTCAGAAATATCCAGAGTACACTTCCTTTTACATGAGTTTTCCAAACTAAACAATATATTGGACAAAGTATGTAGCACTTTAAGTATAGCAAACAAGTATGTAGCACTTTAAGTACAGCAAACTAAAAGTATGTAGCAAACTAAAAAAATATGTTTAAAATAAACATATGTAAAATACGAAGAAAGCAAGTGGGAGTGATTAACACACAGTTCAGGGTTTGGCTTTTCTCCAGAGACGTAAGAGGATGTGCTCAGATCCAGGTTCCCAGTGACCTTAGGGCTACAAGTATCATGCATGTTCTCTGCCTCTATGTTGGGAAAGCCACTTTTCCTTACTCACTTTTCAACTATATGTGTGTATTAATACATTATTTTATTTCTATACCATATTCCACAGTTTTAAAAAAGGGTAAACATTATAGAAAGTAAATCTGAAATATAATACAAAGGATGAGCAATTAAACTAATGCAAAATTTGTTTTTAAAAAAGAAAATATTTTAATCCCAAATTCCTAATTTATCCCTTCCGCCTGGTAAACATAAATTTGTTTTCTATGTCTGGGGTCTGTTTTTGTTTTGTAAATAAGTTCATTTGTATCTTTTTGTTTTTTTAGATTCCACATATAAGCAATATCATATGATAATTCTCTTTCTGACTTCACTTAAAATATACACATCACTATATGTAAAATAACCAACAAGGACCTACAGGGAACTATATTTAATATATTATCATAACCTATAAGGGAAAAGGATCTGAAAAAGTATATATGTATATATATAACTGAATCACTTTGCTGTACACCCGAAACTAACACATTTAAATCAACTATATTTCAATAAAATTTTCTTAAAATTAAAAAAGAGGAAAGAAAGGGAGAGAGAAGTGAGATTTTATTTAATAAATTTATCTTTTACTTATTTATTTTTGGTTGTGTTGGGTCTTCATTTCTTTTTTTTTTTCTTTTTTTTGGGGTCTGCATTTCTGTGTGCGGGCTTTCTCTAGTTGTGGTGAGCAGGGGCTACTCTTCCTCATGGTGCGCGGGCTTCTCATTGCGGTGGCTTCTCTTGTTGCAGAGCACGGGCTCTAGACACGCAGGCTTCAGTAGTTGTGGCACGCGGGCTCAGTAGTTGTGGCTTGTGGGCTCTAGAGTGCAGGCTCAGCAGCTGTGGTGCATGGGGCTTAGTTGCTCTACAACATGTGGGATCTTCCCAGACCAGGGCTCCAGCCTGTGTCCCCTACATTGGCAGGCAGACTCTCAACTACTGCACCACCAGGGAAGTCCCAAGAAGTGAGATTCTTAAGAGATTACGCTTGGAAAACAGATTTTAGCCTGTGAGGAAAAAGAGCTAGAGCAAAACTTTTTCAACAACTACAAGTCATTTTTTGTTGTTTTTATTGTTCCTGTTGTTGTTATTTAGTTTATGCTATGGGCTGTGTTATGGACTGTGTTGTAGATTGCTTTGGGCCTTTTCTCTTTTCCACTAGCTGTATTATATGTCTGCTTGATGTTGCCATTGGGGAAGGTTGGTTTATGTGACCAGTTCTAGAAGCTTATTCCAAAGTTCAGGAAAAATGAATACAAAACTGCTGAGCTTCCTGGGCTTTTGATATGTTAGCTGTACTTTTTATGTTGTCTGTTTTGTCTTGTGCTCTGATTTTTCACTCTTGCTTGTTTGAGGGAATACATAGAGGATAACATGAGTGTGTTTGCAGAATGACCACCATAGTGGAATTTAGCATGCCTTTATGTAAAAGGCATCTAACCACACGGGAGAAAGAAGAGAGACTTCTGACATACAACGAAGTGTGTGGGTTTATTACTACTACGAAAAAGTGCCCAAATGTTGACTGCTTACAGGTGAGATAAAGGGGTTGGCAGACTAGATGGGGTAGTTCTGTGGGACTTCTTAGGGAGAAATAAAGAGTCAAAACATCAGGACCTTGAGATTTTATCTCCTGATATACAGAGCTGTGGGATGAAGATCAGAGAAAGACCCTGCGTTTTGTTTTTGTTTTTATAATGCCCTAGTATGAAATCTGTGGTGGGAACCATACTTACAAAATCCTATGTAGAACACAGCCCTAGGTCACATGGATTTATTTCCTTTGTTAAGATGACCTGAATATATCAATGAAATATTTCCCAAACCTGTCAGAAGTATCCTAGTTGTTGTCAGCAGTATTTCAGTTGTAGTTTTGCTCTACCCCTCTCCACCAAGGCCACTGTAAAGACTCCTGCTATCCGTAAACCCCACAGTGCTGGTGGCCTCATGGTCCTAGCAATGTGAGGTGAATGGTATTTACTGGAGTTGTGCAACGTGGTGGCTCTGGGCCCCTGAGCTCTACCTTATAAAGCATAAAGAATGAGATATATCTAGCTAAGCTCGAATCCTACAGAACACTGTGTATCCCACAAAGTGGGATGGGCATGGCTGTGGACTGAATTGTGTCCTCCATCCAAATTCATACGTTGAAGCCCTAACCCCCACGTGACCATGTGAGAGACAGGGCCTTTAACGAGGTGATTAAGGCTAAATGAGGTCATTAGGATGGAGACCCGATCCAAAGGAGCCGGTTTCCTAGTAGAAGAGGAAGAGACACCAGAGCTCGCTCTCTATCTTTTCATGCATGCTGAAAGAAGAGGCCATGTGAGCACATAGTGAGATGCCCACCTACCAGTCAAGAGAAGGAGCCTCAAAATGAAACCTACCTTGCTGGCACCTTGACCTTGGACTTCCAGCCCCCCGAACTGTGAGAAATAAACCTCTGTCGTTTAAGGCCCCCAGTCAACAGTTTTTGTTACGGCAGCCTGAGCAGAATAATACAGAAACATAAGCTGCAGACTGCAAAATCTGATTAGGGATTTTATTTATGCTTAGAATGCTACCCTCTCTATTCCTCTGCAGCTACTCGCAACTTCACAAAATGTATCTTTTGCATCCTTAAAATCCACTTCAGGTGACCTCTCTTCCACAGTGCCTTTCCTGATCTTTCCTTGGATGTCGTCATGCTAACGACTGAAATTAATAGCATGTTTTCACCATTCATAACTTATGTTCCAGTGGTCTGTGTGCGTAATTATGAACACTTATCACTATTCTTGTTATTATCCTGTCGTTAAAACGCAGTTGCTCAGAACATAAACTTTTGTTTCCTTCATATCGAATATGTTGGCAAGTTTTGTCAGCCCTGTGTCAACACATTGCTCAAGACTGACCATGTCGCCTCCGATCCGTCTCCATCTGTTGAATTTTAACTAGCATCGCCTGTCACTCGGACAATGTGAGCAGCCTCCTAAACACTTCTCTTCCTCTGCTCTAGTTTCCTTACAGTTTAATCTTTTCATAGCAGCCACTGTGATCCTTTTAAAATGTAAGTCATATAGCATCACTTATCTGCTTAACCACCAGTGCCGCCATCTTGCTGCAAATCACGGTGAAAAATCAAAGATTGTCCTAACTGGGATACTTTAATCTAGCTTGTTTGGTCATTTCAGAAATGAGGGGCTGAGAGTCTCGGCATAGGCGAGAGGCAAACTGAGTCATGCTCAACATGTTAACTGCAGAACTGTGACTATTCCTGACTCCAATGCTATTCTTTCATCACACCATATGGGGTACACTATTTCCTTTTAGTACAGCAGTCGCCAACATTTTTGGCACCAGGGACCAGTTTTGTGGAAGACAAGTTTTCCATGGACGGGGGTGAGGGGGTGGGGGGGATGTTTCAGGCGGTAATGCAAGCCATGGGGGTCGATGGGGAGCGGCAGAGGAAGCTTTGCTCAATTACCCACCGCTCACCTCCTGCTGTGCAGCCTGGTTCCTAATAGGCTGCAGGCCACTACTGGTCCCTGGCCCCGCGGTTGGGGACCCCTGTTTTAGTAGGAATAAAAAAAAGACAATCTTTGAGAAGGCAGAGATTAATAGAAGGAAATGCCTAGCTGAAGTACAAAAATTTATGATGGATAATATCTTTTATTTTGGCTTCCAGAATCTATCTGAAGAGCGTGAGTTTCCCCTGTGTGTGTTTTTCATTGCAAATTACTTTATACGTTTCATGCAAATTATAGGTATGATTAATAAATTAACATTAAATTCATTTCATAATTCACCCCTCAAATATTATTGCATCTCCTAAGTCCCAGGCATTATTCTAGATGTTGGAGAAAAGCGGTTAACAAAATATACACCTGTGTAAATTCTGTTAATTAAGTAAAGTTATAAAAATTAATTGGTTTGGAATTATTATATGAAAGCAATCAAGATTGAAAAATTAGTGATTACATCTCTGCAATGGACAAAAGGCAGACAATGGACAGAAACTTCAGTAAAGCATAGAGTATGTTAGATCCTAGTAAGTGCTGAAAAGTAAAATCAAATAGGGAAGAACTAGGAATAATTTGGGGGTGGAAAAAGGGGTGTAATTTTAGGTCAAAGATCCAGGAGAGTTTTCTGTGAGAAGCCTGTTGTTTGACTACAGACCTAAAAGAAATGAAGGAGTGAGTCACGTGGGTACCTGAGGAGGAGGAGCCAGCAGAGCAGAACCAGTGCAAAGGCCCTGGGGCAGGGGTGTGTCTGCATGCGTGAAGACAGGTTAGTCAGTGCAGCCAGAGCAGACTGAACAATGGGGAGAGGGTGCTACAGAGAAAGACACCAGGTCATGTGGAAAGTCAGAGGTAGGTTTGGGACTTCAGTTTTTTCTCTGAGTGGGATGGAAACCCCTGTAGGTCCTGAGCAGAGTGGTGGGGTCTGACTTTCCCTTCTCAGGCACAGAGGGAAGCGGTAGCAGCAGAGAGCAGGGGTATGGTTTGAAGACCACTGCAATAACCCAGGCATCTGAAGTGTGGGCATTTCTGAATCACCTCCAGAAGATCCCATCTAATACCGTAGACTGCCCCACTAAAAACCCCTCACCTAATGTCTTCTAGGTAACCAACCAGACTAACACATCCTCCCCGTACCCTTGGAAACAGGGCTCGCCTTAGTCGTCTTACGTTCAGCTACCTGGCAGCTGGGATGCTCGCCAATGATCACTTATCTTCTTCATAAATCTTTTATGCTAAGTTTATTAATTATTATTCATTATGTAACCCAAACAAATACTATGTAAACACGTTAAATGCGTGTACAAAGAGAGTCATTGTTTATATGAAAACCAAGTGAAATTCTTTGGAAAAAAATGGATAAAAGTAATCTGCTTTAAAAATACTATTGAATTAGGGGAAGAAGTTGATTTTAAAAACTAGGGGAGGGAAAAAAAATCTAGAAAGATGCTTTACTCAGATTGCTTTGTAAGTCTTTAAGCAGAGTGTCTACTTTTAAGTAAATCAAACTAAGTGCAAATATTGGTAAATATGTTTTATGAGTAATTATTTTTTAATTAAAATAAAATATCTAAGCCTAACTCATTATCTTTAAATGATTCTCTGCTTTAAAGATATGTTTTCAATTACTCAACCTACAATCTCTACTCCTGATAGGTAGAGGGTTTCTATTAGAGTATGTGTAATGTCAGGTAATTAAGTAAAACTATAAAAATTAAGTATTTGGAATTTTTATCTGAAAACAATCATAACAAAAAATTAAATAGTGATTGATTCATCTACAAAACATAGAAGCAAGTCTTTGCCATAGACTGTTACGTTACATTCAAATATGCCTTAACTAACTGGAAATCGAACTTTAAGTCAGAATTTCTATGATTCAGTCTTTCCCCAAAGAAACAGAAACTAATGAATATAAAAAATATGTAAAACAAAACCTACCAAATAAAAAAACAAGTAGCTTGTTCCTCACAAATGTCCGTAGTGTTTTATGTCAGAATTGTGAATATTCAAATGATACATTTTAAAAACATGTGAAAACTAAGAATTTTTAGAATATAAAAAGGGGTACTTCAATGGCTAGTATTCAAAGGTTTTGTATTCAGTGTGTTTTACAGTATCACAATACTTGGGGAACATTATGATCTTCCACAGACATTCTTTCTAACTGAGGGGTAATTATGGAAATTGTACAATAAGTGATCCAAATATAACATAAATACTGTACTCCCATCCTTCTCACTTTTCTGGTGAATAGATACACATCTTTGATTGAATCAAATCCACCCTTTAAGCTGGATGCTTCCCTAACTCTGCCACATTCAAGGCGCTAGTAACCCGGCTACACAGTATCCCTGCTGGATTCAGTCTTCTCCTCAGGACACTTTTTTTTTTTTAACATCTTCATTGGAGTATAATTGCTTTACATTGTTGTGTTAGTTTCTGCTGTATAACAAAGTGAATCAGCTATACATATACATATATCCCCATATCTCTTCCCTCTCGCATCTCCCTCCCACCCTCCCTATCCCACCCCTATAGGGGGTCACAAAGCACCGAGCTGATCTCCCTGTGCTATATGGCTGCTTCCCACTAGCTGTTTTACATTTGGTAGTGTATATATGTCAATGCCACTCTCACACTTCGTCCCAGCTTACCCTTCCCCCTTCCCTGTGCCCTCAAGTCCATTCTCTATGTCTGCATCTTTATTCCTGTCCTGCCCCTAGGTTCTTCAGAACCTTTTTTTTTTTTAATTCCATATATATGTGTTAGCATACGGTATTTGTTTTTCTCTTTCTGACTTACTTCACTCTGTATGACAGACGCTACGTCCATCCACCTCATTACAAATAGCTCAATTTCTTTTTATGCCTGAGTAATATTCCATTGTATATATGTACCACATCTTCTTTATATGTACCACATATAAAGATATATGTACCACATCGATTCATCTGTCGATAGACACTTAAGTTGCTTCCATGTCCTGGCTATTGTAAATAGAGCTGCAATGAACATTTTGGTACATGACTCTTTTTGAATTATGGTTTTCTCAGGGTATATGCCCAGTAGTGGGATTGCTGGGTCCTATGGTAGTTCTATTTGTAGTTTTTTAAGGAACCTCCATACTATGGAGGACAGTTTTTATATCCAAGAGAGTTATATGAAGAGCGTAAAGAGTTGGCACAGCACACAGCAAATACTAAGCATTTCATCAATAATACCTACAGGGGTAATTTTCTTTCTAGTTTTATTTATTTATTGCTGCTGTGTTGAATTTAAAGTTTTTAGGGCAGACTGGCAGGCTGGGAAGTCAGGCAGGAGCTGATATTACAGTCTTCTTATTCTCCAGGAAACCTCAGTATTGCTCTAAAGGCCTCCACTGATGGGATGAGCCTCACCCACACTGTTGAGGTTCATCTCCTTTACGTGAAGTCAGTTGACTATAAATGTGCACCACAACTTCAACATACCTACACTAACGTTTGATTAAACAACTGAATACTATAGCCTACTGAAGTTAACACATGAAACTAACCATCACGTGATGCTAAAGCAGCCATAGACAGTAATGTAAACAAATGGATGTGTAGATGTTACTGTGTTCCAGTAAAACTGATTTTGTTTGCATTTCATATACTTTTCACATGTCACAAATTATAATTCTTTTATTTCTTCCTGAAACACTTCAAAATATAAAAACCATGTTTAGCTCATGGATAAGCCATACAAAACCAGGTGGTGGGCCATATTTGATCCAGCGGCTATAGTTGCTGACCCCCTGCTCCAGGACAATGTGTTGCATGTGTTAGCTATGTTAATGATCAATATTGTAATTTTATTTTTAATCACATTGAGCAACATTAGGAAAGGTTTCGATAATATGTCCAAACTCAGCAGTGTAATGTACAAATTAGAGCATGGCCTTGGTGTCCAAAGTAGACTATACTCTTGAATCAGGATTTGTTAGCTGAGAATTTTAAAGCAATAGTCTAACCTCTTTAAACCTCAGTAAATGTTTTGTACATTTTCCCTATGAACTAAATGATATAAAAAAAAAGAAAAAAAGAAAACGGGGTCTATAGACAGAATTAGCACCAAGCAAATGATAGTTACTATTACCATCACTGCTGGCATTTTTTGGCCTTATTATGACCAAAACACTAATTATGTAATTATCAGTGTCAGCAATTTAACGACCCTGATGATGCAAGAGAAACATTACTGAGAAAGAAAAGTAGTACTTCATACAGAAGACTTAATCGAGTATGTTCTTAAATTGGCACATAATTTTGTAACTGAACAAACAATATTTTCAAAGTATAAAAGACAAGACCTTTATTGGAAGTGTCTTCATTTTTCACATATATCCACTTGAATGCTCCAAAGTCTCTTAAAATCTAACAAAATCTTAAATACATATATTTTTTGCCCTTCCCGACCTTTACCTGTCCTCCAGCACTTCCTTGCTTCCACAGGTTTATAATCTTTAGATAGTAATTCCCCACCTCTTGTGCTCACCCCATGCAGTGGGCCAGCTCTTTCCTTGAAAATACCTGCGAGGGGAAAATAAACTACCTTCCACTGGCAGTTTAAAATCAAGTCTCATGTGCACATATTCGTAATAAATGCCTTCTCACATCACTAAATTTTTCTACACACTTAAAGAAGCATCTTCTTCATCCATAAATTTGACCATTTCAGCACTCACAATTTTAGTAAATAGTGTCCTATATGATATTTGAATAAACTATCATGGGCTTTTAACATCCATTTTTAGTCACTCTCTTATTCACTTGCATTTGTCTGTGTATGAGAGAGTCGTAATTTCCACACATAACCCTCTTAACCTCCTGAGACACCGCACATTGAATTTCTCCTTCTGAAATGAATGACAGTTTGGTACTGACAGCGACACTCCATAATCTGTGTCTTCTACGATGGCCTTGCACTCCAGCAACTGCTATAGACCTCAGCACCTTCTCTGTGCCTCGTATCATCTTCCTTCCCATCACACTTGTACCTAAGATAAGATTTACCCCAGGCTTGAAAAAAGTTAACCATGATTCATTAAACGAAGACCTGCTGCTACCAAACCCTGAGTCAAGCTCAACTGAGTTGCCACCTACGAGGATGAACTCAGCTGTCACTCAGCAACCACAGAGTAAAGCACCTGCATTTGTCACCTTTTAAAGGGTCATATCCGAAATTACTGTTTGTTTTCTCTTTCTGGGGCATCTAATATATATGCCATGCTTCTATCAAGCCACAGTCTCACGGGACTGTTACCAGTCCTTGTCTTCAAGTTCTTCCGGGGTCATTTAAAGCACATTTTATGTTACGCTACAAGCGTCAGTCCACCCCAAACAAACACTCTAAAGGTGATGGCAATCATGTCAGATTTAACTGCTCCAGGGGAGGGGGGTGAATGTTTAAGCCCTCTTTTACCTACCAGTATTATTCTATTTACTCGAGTTTGGATAATTGTCATCTCCACCTATCACCTTGCTATCTTTATATTTAAGAGATTAACCAGACTTCCCCAAAGTGCATTTCATATACATCATATAGTCTATACATGCCCCCCATTTGGGGCAAATATTCACACGCTGTTCTAAAATGATGGAATATTAGGAGACAGTGATTCCTTTTTTGCAGTTGACCTTGAACAAACTGGGTTTGGACTGTGCAAGTGCACTTACACGTGGATATTTTCAATAGTAAATACTAGAGTACTACATGGCCCAAAGTATACTTGGATTAACGATCACATTGTTCAACTGCACATATAAATTATTGGGTACTGAATAAATCAAGTGTAACTGAAGAAAAATATAGTTACTTTCACTTCCATTATTTGTTTTTATTGGCAAAATAAAATGTATTTTACTGTGGACACAAATATAGTATTAGTTTTTTACTGCTTTATCATTTTTCTAGCAATTTCCTTAGATTCTCCCCTCAGCCATTCTTTGTTTACTCCTTATGGTCTTTTCATTTTGTCTTAATTTTAATCTGGAATTTTCCGCAGATTTTTAAAAACTCTAAATATTTTGCTTTTCTATTTACCCTATATATTCCTTGCAACCTACAATTTCACATTGACTTAAAATCTTATAGTGTGTATACACATTACTATATATAAAATAAATAACTAATAAGGACGTACTGTGTAGTGCAGGGAACTCTACTGTATACTCTGTAATGACCTATATGGGAAAAGAATCTAAAAAAGAATGGATACATGCATATGTATAACTGATTCACTTTGCTGTACACCTGGAATGAACACGACATTGCAAACCAACTGTATTTCAATAAAAAATTTTTTTAAAAATCTTATAATAATGAAAACTGCATTATGAAATGTGTTACACACAGAGACACATGTGTTTGATTAACCAAAGAATTATTACTCTATCTAGCCTAAAAATATATTGTAACGATTCGTTTAATCTAGAAAATAAAACAGAACATTTTGGAAACAGACTTCTCCATGATACCAAAGCAAGGATTATTTTTATCAATTTATTTGGACTCATATTATTAAATCAATGCTGATTTTTCCAAAGCAGAGTTGTCAAATTACCCTGATTTAAAGTGAGAATGACACTTAAATGCAGAACCAAAGTTGAGAAACTCCCATAATTTGTGTGCCGCAGAGAAGCCCTCATAATTCAGTTTGGAAATATACGGTGGTGACTGTATGAAATGAATTGTCAAAAGGCAATCCGGGATTCTGGGAAAAATCCATTTAGCTCACATAATATATGAGTTTCATTATTGCCAGGTCTCCCCACCAAGTCAGAAAGCAAAGCAAAGCAAATCCATTTGTTTGTATGTATGCTCCTTCTTAAAATACTAAATGTCATAAACACTTTATAAACATTAATATTTCAATAGAATAAAAGACATTAACTTACATAAACAATTTTCAAATGTTTTGAACTGACTTTGCATATCCCTTGATATACTAACTAAAATGGTGATTATTAAAAGAAGAATCACCAAGAAGTTTCTACCTGCCAACATTCTTAAGAGTTAAGAAATGTGGTGGATGTAATTGTAGGCTTCTCATTAATTCAGAATATTACCCTCTGAATATTTTTCCTAATATCAGAATATTTTTATACTAAACAAATTCTATTCATGGGCTTTATCTCCAATCATTCTTTAAATGTAAAATATCAAGGTGATTTATTCTTGAAGAGAGGAGATGAGCCTATTACATGTATTAGCTCACCGTTTTCTTTAAAGGTAGAGGACTC
Organism: Stenella coeruleoalba; assembly: GCF_951394435.1. Taxonomy (NCBI): domain Eukaryota; kingdom Metazoa; phylum Chordata; class Mammalia; order Artiodactyla; family Delphinidae; genus Stenella; species Stenella coeruleoalba. Next base: position 144,976,468 of record NC_137149.1, on the reverse strand, counting down.
CCTGATTAGATACTTAAATAGTACAAAAAATTGAAAATAATCACTGAAAGGTATTGATTGAAAATTGCAAACAATTATAGAAAACCAGTGTTTTACTTAGGGGGTTCTCCTATCCCAGGCTTTATGATTGCAATGAATAAAAGCCCATGCAAATTAGCATAAAAAATAAATGTAAGCAGATCTTCTGATGATGGCCATTCTGACCAGTGTGCAGTGATACCTCAATGTAGTTTTGATTTGCATTTCTCTAATGATTAGTGATGTTGAGCATCCTTTCATGTGTTTGTTGGCAGTCTGTATATCTTCTTTGGAGAAATGTCTATTGAGGTCTTCTGCCCATTTTTGGATTGGGTTGTTTGTTTTTTTTTTTTTGTTATTGAGCTGCTTGTAAATCTTGGAGATTAATCATTTGTCAGCTGCTTCATTTGCAAATATATTCTCCCATTCTGAGGGTTGTCTTCTGGTCTTGTTTTATGGTTTCCTTTGCTGTGCAAAAGCTTTTAAGTTTCATTAGGTCCCATTTGTTTATTTTTGTTTTAATTTCCATTTCTCTAGGAGGTAGGTCAGAAAGGATCTTGCCAGGACTTGGAAGCAACCTAGTCTCATTCTCCCCTTTAATTCCACTTCCTGGAATCACTCCCCAAATAAGCTACCTGTGTTGAAGGCCATGTTTCAGGCTTTGCTTTCAGTGAAATCTGAGGATTCAGGACGCAGAACTCACTCCCAAATTTCAGCAGGCTCTCATGGGGTTTTAAAGGGCACCAAGAATGTAGTAATCTCTCAAAAGGGTTCTCTCTTATACCCACTGGGGGAAAAAAGCACAAGTTAAAAGTTGAGAATTATGCTTTATTCAGCAGACACGCTGAGGATTCAAGTCCACGACACATCCTCTCAGATGCTCTGAGGGATGGCTCGGAAGAGGTCGGAGAAGCCAGGATATGTAGGGGTTTTTGCAACAAAAACCAGGTGGTGGGAACATCAAAAGCTTACAGTTAATTAAAGAAAACCAGACGTCCCAAGTTAATGTGTTTAGCTCTTTTCTACATATGGGAAGATGCAAGAGTCTGGGCTCACTGAAATCACTCCTTTGAGATGCACCTCAGCTCTCCGGGCTGGCCATATCCTGTGCTTTGTCATCCTGAGTCCCCTCAGGGGGCACTGTTGGGGGCAGCTGAGTGGTTGATGGTCCAGCATCCTCTGTTTACTGATATGGCAGGAAACATTCTTAGTCTACACTTATACCTCCTTTTCTTGAGGGTCTCTCTCTCTCTTCTCTTTCTTCCTCTCTCTCATTTGTTCCAAAGCTGAGCAGTTTAATTCTCTTTTTGGCTTATCTTCTGTAAATCCATTCAATCAAGGTTTCTGCGTCTAGCCCAAGCAGCTTATAAACATGTTGTTTATAAACATGTTGTCATAAACAAAGACATCTTTGTCCATGAGAAGAATTTTGGTTAACTTTTTTAATTTGCTCATAAATAAGTAGAATTCTTGGGGTAGAAATTGTTTATATTTTTCAGACATGTCTTTATTCCCTTCCTATTCTTATGATAATTCCAGGAAATAAATGTCATATTTTTAAAATTATTTACGTGTGGTTTGATTGTAAGTTCAGTGTTGAGCTATTATTTATCATGTATTAAAGAAAAGGAATGTTAAGGATTAATATTATTCAGCCATAAAAGAGAATGAAATAATGCCATTTGCAGCAACATGGATGGACCTAGAGATTGTCATAGTGAGTGCAGTAAGTCAGAGAAAGACAAATACCATATAATATCTTATACGTGGAATCTAAAAAAATGATACAAATGAACTTATGACAAAACAGAAACAGACTCACAGACGTAGAAAACAAACTTACGGTTACCAAAGGGAAAGGGGGAAGGGATAAATTAGGAGTTTGGGATTAAGACACACACACTACTCTATATTAAATAGATAAACAACAAGGATCTACTGTACAGTACAGGGAACTATACTCAATATCTTGTAATAACTTATAATGAAAAAGAATCTGAAAAAGAATATAAATATAGCCGAATAATTTGGTGTACACTTGAAATAACACAACACTGTAAATTAACTATACTTCAATAAAAAAGTTTCAACTTCAGAAACACTTTTCAAATAATAGGAGATATATATATATATATACAAATGTTTGTCATGTTGGAGCACAGTAAGCTGATTTATTTTTCCCTATGGCATTAAATAAAATTTATTTTCCTATGTTTGTACTCTAGAAAAATAGCACCAACAGTTCTTCATTTTTCTTCCCCTAAATACTGCATATCAATTTTGACAGCGTTCTTTCTGTATAAGTCAGTAAGGTGTTAACGAATTTTTACCTTGGACATTTTTATATACTTAGACTTTTGAATTTTTAACTAGGGGCCATCAATTTTAAGGAAAGATTATTTTAAATTGTTTATTAACTATCAATCATAGCCCCATCCTCCAAAGATCCAATATGGAAAGCCCTCCAGGCATTTAAGGGCCAACAGCCCTGATACGGGGTTTAATTCAGCTGCCAACCATAGGCCACACCAACAGAATGATTCAGTGTGGCATCTTCCATCTGACTACTGGCCCTGGGACCCAGAGTCTAACGTTTACTATCACCACCCGTGCAATGAGTCCTCATATTCTTCGTTTAGTACACAAAACTCCCTGATTGTCAGGGCTTTGATGCCTTCCACGCCATGCTTAGAGGCCTAGACTTTGGCCAAATCACTCTCCCTGTTAAGAGGCTTCAACAAGCTCTCTAATTCCAGCTCACTGCTGCCACCTTCTGGTCCTGAATATTAATTTTGACTTCCCCCAACCCACCCATCCCATCTGGGCTTTAGCCCTTAAAATTAGTTTTGTAAAACTCAGATCGAGGGCTTCCCTGGTGGCGCAGTGGTTAACAATCCGCCTGACGATGCAGGGGACACGAGTTCGAGCTCTGGTTCAGGAAGATCCCACAGCTCGCAAAGCAACTAAGCCTGTGCGCCACAACTACTGAGCCTGTGCTCTACAGCCCGCGAGCCACAACTGCTGAACCCCGTGAACAAGAGTTGACCTGCTCACCGCAACTAGAGAAAGCCTGCACGCATCAAGAAAGACCCAACGCGGCCAAAAATAAATAAAAATTAAATTAAGTAACTTATACTGACCTTAAAAAGAAAAATCGGCTCTGTGCTTTGTGACCCCCTGGAGGGGTGGGATAGGGAGGGTGGGAGGGAGGGAGACGCAAGAGGGAAGAGATATGGGAACATATGTATATGTATAATTGATTCACTTTGTTATAAAGCAGAAACTAACACACCATTGTAAAGCAATTATACCCTAATAAAGATGTTAAAAAAAAAAGATTTGATTTTACATTTAAAGCTTGAATCTGTAACAGGGCCACATGCCCCTGATTATCTTGCCAGGTTATATCTAAGGATTATTTTAAGCTTCACTAACTGGCACAAGGTAGTCATAACAACACAGCTTTCTTCTTTGTCTCATGATAGGCAACTATTCTGAAGTAAATATTGCTGACTTCATTTCTAGATTACTGTACCTACTGTTCCAGTTAAATTTACATTCTGTACCAAAGACTTAAAATTGGCTGAGTAGTGATGACATGTCAGTAGGACGTTAGAACAATGCAGTTTGATGTGGACAAGCATTTCCTGAACCAAGGGCACCAGCATGGATCTAATATTCCTTGAATGGCTCACAGGCTCAGAGCCAAGGACAGATGTGATGGGGGTGGAAGGCTAGTGAAGGAGTCTAGGCTCAGTCCCCAGCATCCCACTCACTCTGTGAAAGCAGCAGAGTGTTACTGATAGAACCGTGCTTGTTATTACATCAAAAGTGTGGAAAAACATGGAAGGATAAGACCAAAAAGCGTCAATAATGTCAGAAGGATTCTTAAGATTTTCATTCAAGAGTCAAACAGTGAATCTGAGCCAGGGAGAATATTTTCTTCTTTGTGACACAAGTACTGATACCTTGCAAAATGAGGAAAATCCAAGAATACTGTCATATGAACCTTAGGTTCTCTAACAGAACTGCGGACCCAGTTGTGCCCTCTCTATACCAAAAGCAGAGCCTCGGGTCCATCACCACGGGTGGAAGCCAGGAAGGGACTCATTTCCTTCTCCAGTGAGAGGTTGAGGCTTGGCCCAATCTCAGCTACAAAGATCAGGATGTAGGGCCAGCGACTACTTTTCAAGGTCAAAGCAAATTGGTTATTTAAAGCAGGGCTTGTAAACTTCAGTGCCTGGAGGGACTAGGCTGGTAAGCTAATCAAGGAAGCCATTTATACTACGAAATTGAGCTGAAAAATGGTAGTAAAAATGGTAAATGACCTGATGCCTCCATGTTGAAGAATATAGAGTGATGGTCAGTAACTGTCACAAGTGAAAGAAATCATTACCTGAGTGAGCAACCCCAAATCTTGCCATCAAAAAATGTGGGCCTGGTATACTAGAAGTTTTGTGGTTTTTTTTCAACAAAAGTCATCAATTTGACTCTTTAGGTGAATTCTCCTGGAGTTAAATAAGGCAATTTTCTAAACCAGTGTGAGAATCCCAAAGAGCTGTCTGACAACTGGTAACTCTTGGAATAGAGGCTGCTGTGTACATACGTCATCACCTTCCTAGGTTGTGTTCATTTAGTGTTTGTTCTGTGGTTCCACTTGGATTCTTTTAACTTTTGAGCTCCTCTCTCTGAAGGTCTGATGCAACTTGGTTTAATTCCAGCTTAGAATGGATCACCAGCCTCAGGAAACCTGGGCAGGTGTAAAGGAGGCACTACCTGAAACCAACACAGCTCTTCAGAAAACTGGACTGGGATTTGGGCCAAAGCCTTACAGACCCCATAATTTTCCCCCAAATGCCTCCTTAACTGAGGCAAAAGTAGTCAGCTGGTAATAAGCCAATGATACCTTCCCGTCAGTCTTTTTTAGTCTTTTTTTCATTTTGCATCTGCAAAATATAATATCTAAATCCTATAAGACCAACAGAAAATTATTATAGACAATTGTTTTCCATACCCTGTGTTGATAGTAATATCTACATATGCCAGATTTATGGCATAGATTGTGATTATGACAAACTCATGTCAAAACACCATGTACTGCTGGTCTCACACATCTGCGCTTCACCACGGACCATGTTAACTGTCTGTTGGGACACGTTTCTCCATGGACTTCTTGTGTTTCCACATGGCTTGTTAGTGAGGCATTGACTGTCCTTTTTTGTGGATAAACCGTCATGGATAATTGTATAGTGAACAGCCTTGGAAGACAGAGACTGTATCTCCCTCTGGAACAAAGGCTGAGCATACTTCTGCCCATTGTAAGAAATGGGTGTTCCCAAGTTCAACACACTGCAGTGCTGAGCTGACATCCACTGGGCCCATTCACATCACCTCTGTAAGTCTGGAGGCCAAAGAAAACTGACCCAAATATGTTGATATTGATGCTGCTGGCTGTGTCCTGAGTGATGAAAACTGACCCAAATATGTTGCTATTGATGCTGCTGGCTGTGTCCTGATGATAGAGTTCTCTGTGCCTGACCTGAAGTCTTGTGTCTGCTGTCAGCATCCATGATAATGTTGCTGTCCACCTTCACAGCTTCCAAGGAAGGAAGAATCTCAGACACTTCCCAGTGCTGGGCAGTGCCATGCCCGTAGCAGAAGGCTGGCTTGTTACATGCATCTGGCCCCTTCCACTTGTCTGACGTGGGATCCTGTTATTGTTCTGCAAGCTAGACCTTAGTGTCCTCTGCCCATCTGCCACACTAGAGGACTTTACTGAATGTCATTCTCTATTTTTGTTAACTCTTCACGGCAGTGGCAGAGGGCAGGTACTGTGGGTCACTACAGAGGCTGAAACAGCACATACTTTTTCATTCTTCAGCAAAACTATAGAATAATTTAGTACCCCCAAATACATACTTAACGATAGCTCTCATTTGTTTATAATCCGCATAGCAACTATGTTCTCCTTGCTGCTAATGACCAAGATGAGGTTATCCCAACAAACTTGCCTTTCACTGTTTGCAGAAAATCCAAACGATGTTCTTCTGAATTTTTCTCTGAATCTTCAAGTATCTTGTGTCCTTCTCTGACTTTGCTGTCTTATTTTCTCTTCTAAGTCTTGCAGTTGTTTCTCTATCACTGTCCTTGCATTAACTCAAATATGACACTGAGCCCCTTATCTTGGTTTTCACAGAGGGTAAAATATACCATATGAGATCAATGTCCATGTATAAGATTTATTAAAGATTTGAAGCAAGTTTATGCCACATCAAAGACATAGGGTTTAGGAGATTTTCTTGCCCTTCCTGTTACGGAGTGAACATGTAATACCCACTCCCTAGTCCAGTGAGCGTGGTGCCTATTCTCAATCTGTGTCACCCTTAAGTTCGCACTCTGCTTCTCTCTGGTGTGTTCTGAGCCCCAGGACCCCGAGAGCTGCCACACTAAGGTTCACGTGTCCAGGAGGAGGCAAAGCCAGGGGTCAGAGCTTAGTAGAGAGAGGGAAGATTCTCTCTCTCTCACTTGCTCTCTACCTCACCATCGTCTGGCTGAAGCCACATTCCTCTACCAAGGACCACAGTTCCTGTCCAGCCCTTGTAGGCAGAGGGTGCCAATGGCTTAGTGCCACTGCCCCACCACCTCTGTTGATTCCCTGCCCAAAGTTCTGAAAATAGTCCCTTCACTAAGCCACCAGTAGTTAATTTTTTGAGTGTATCATCTCTTTCCTTCCAGTAATACACCTGATACATCCAAGCACTGAAAACACATTACTTCTAATCCCAGTTTTCCAGGGAAGAAGCTAAAGCTCGAGGGGATTAGTGAATAGCCCAAGCTCACTCAACCCCCAAGGGGAAGATCCAGGATATAATTATGAATGGGTTGTTTCCAAATCCTGCCCTGTTTATACCATGTCAGGCTCCCTCTCCAACGGTGCTCTATAATTCAGAGGATTGGTTTCACTCACAGATATGCTATAATAGCAAGCATGCTCTAAAATACTTTTCTAAACATGATCCTACTGCTTCTGCAAACTTCTTGATGTTTACGAGTTGAATAACAATGAAAGCTCCATATGAAGTGTCTGAAGTCTTGAAGGATATACACGGCTTATACTGAATAAATAAAGGAACAAATAAGTAAATAAGCGTTTTAAAAAAATATAGTCTAGATGTCATTCAATGATTGCTTCCCCATAGAGGATTTATTTCTCAGCCTGAGTGAAGCAGAATCTAAAGGCAGGATTCTACAAAGCTTTCTCAGTTACTAACCAGAATTTAGATCAAAAACCCTTTATTCATAATTATCTCTGTCCATCACTTTACTAAGAAAAAAAATAGAGAGACAAGTGTAAGATTTAAAGTAAGAAAAACAAGTACTCGAGTGTCAATACAAGATACTCTTGAGGATTATTTTAGGTTTGCTTTTATTAGAACCTGCCAAGGAAGTCTTGGTCAATCCAGAGAAAGACTATCAAGGTTGGTTTCGGGAGGATGAAATCAAGTTTGGTTTCATTAGTTGTTGAGGAACACAGACTAGGTCACTGTTTTCTGCATAACTAGTGAACAAATGGATGTCTTTGCTGGCAGGCTGACAGATAACCACAGACGTCTTATTTAAATTTAAATAAATTTAAAGCCAGTTCCTTCTGATCTTCTCAATCATATTCTGTCTATCCCTCCGTGTATTAATGTCTGTGCTTTTCTCTAACTCCTAAGCCTAATTTTACTTAAAATATTTTTTTTAGAAATTCAGTTGATAACTTGGCCATTTTATAAGACACTTTATTATGTCCCTTTTTGTCCTTTGCACACATAGCATGAAAATATTGTTTCCTAACATATTTGGAGGATAAAGCGACTCCCTCTCTTCTGGTGGCAGTGCCAGTTAGATACATGTGTATAGATTCCAAGAGATACAAATACCTGTGAAAATTCACCTGGCTAGAATGATTCAAATAGCATCCCCGGGTTACATATTCAGTTCCCTAGAGGTAAGAGTGACTTTTAGATGTTCGTTTTCAATAAATATATTTTTTCAGACATTTTGAGAAAAACAGAATTTTATGGCTAAATAACTGGCTTTTGTTGAATTTTCTGCCACATCTGACAAGAGGTCTGCAAACCAAAATGTTCAACAATAACAATAATGAAAGCATGTTCAATAATAAACGGTCAAAAGACATGGTATATACGGGGAGCATAAAAAGGTTACTTCAAGTACCATTAAAGAACCATAAAGTATCTGTGCCAAGAGCAGCAGGACCAAAAACAAAGAAATTTCTGGACTTTTTAAGCACAATCTCAGGAACTCGAGTGAGTGATACCCGGGTCCATCTTGAAGCCCATCTTGCCCTGCCCAGCATATGTTATTCTGACTTCAAGCAGCTAAGCCTCACAGTGGGGCTCAACAAGGTGGAGATGCATCGGGTCAATGTGACAGGAAGGAAAAGCATTCCTTTTAGAGGAGGACAACCTCTCTTTTCCAGGTTAGATGCTCCTAACAGGACTAAAGGTTTCACTGTTCTTTCCAAACAAGTACCTACAGACTGTTCTTAATCACTTCTCTGAGCTTCAGTCATCATCGCTGCTTTCTTGTTAGAGCACAAAACGATCCTTCTCTTTTCTTTCATCCTGTGAGTGGACAGCTATCTGTGTGCCTTTGTACAGGAGAAGGCGAACAACAGTGCCTACCGATGTGCATGTGTGTAGAGATATATTTTGTGCCAGATAGATACATAGATGATGGATAGATGGATAGATAGAGAGATAGATGATAGATAGACATGCCCTTCAAAAAATTGAAAATATGAATAGATTTCAATATATTTTCAGAAGCTCTAGTTTATACACAAGTTTTTTTCCCCCAAATTAATATGTATAAGCCGTACCAAAAAGCCCTTCATTTTTATTTTTTTGTTAGGGTCAAATTCATTTTCTACTTCTCAGCTCTCACTTCATTTCTTCCTAGTTATAAGATACATCCTGCAGTTCTTTATTTTTCTCAGGAAATTAAGAACTTTCATATATTTCAAAGTATAAATTTAATCACTGCTATAAAACTGGGAAATCAAGTAAGAGAACAAAACACAGAACATAGCTTTCCTTCAAAAACTGACATTATGGAATAAACTGTGAAGTATAATTTGTTAAATTATTTCTTTAGATCCCACTGTCACTATAAAAAGAGGTTGACTTCATTTTTTACTAGAGCAAACTGTCAGACTATGGTTACCAGTGGGGAAAGATGGGGGGAGGGATATTTAGGGAGTTTGGGATTGACATGTACACGCTGCTACATTTAAAATGAATAACCAAAAAGGACCTACTGTATAGCACAGGGGACTGTGCTCAATATTATGTAACAACTTAAATGGGAAAATAATTTGGAAAAGAGTAGACACATGTGTATGTATAACTGATTCACTTTGCTGTACACCTGAAACTAACACAACATTGTTAATCAACTATACTCCAACATAAAATAAAAAAGTAAAAATTAAACAAAAAAATATCAGATTAGGAGATAAAAAATAAAATAAAAGACATTAGGCAAATGAGTGCTAAAAAATAAAAATGTTGGATCAAAAAAAAAAAACCAAAACAAAACACTGCCAGAATATTTCTCAGGATTCCAAAACAATGTTTAAGAAAAGCCTATGGGGTACTTTACATAGACTTGGTATTCAAAAATTGCTTGTTGCTTTTTATTGCAAGAATGGAAGAAATAATAAACACAAATACACATGTGATTGAAGTTATGGCTTTTCATATAGAAAATGAAAGCCCACACAGACATTTTAAGCTAACTTAATTATTTGAATTCCATCTTGAACAAGGATAATATCCTTTGGGATTCAGTATCACTTCAAAAGTTGAAAAGGTTTCTTAGAATTTTAGAAAGGGACCCTTGAGATCAGCTAGTCTATTGCTTCCTTAGCTACTAAAATTTTGGCTCAGTTGAAATCTTACCCAGAGCCATAAACAAATAAAAATATATCTGACCTATTTGAAGTGGGTTCTGGGGACCTGTAATACTGTCAAATGTCGTCTTCATCACCCTTTCCACAAAACCACCAACAGGAAAGTCTCTCAGAAGATTCAAAAAATAAAACAAAGATGAGCAAAACCCTCCAAATTTAAAAGCTCTGTTTGAAACCCACTGATCTAGACCAGTTTCCTCATATCATGATCTCAGAGAAGAAGATATTGACTTGGCAGAATATAAGTCTAAAATTTAGCTAATTAATATCGAGGTCAGGGCTTCAGGCTCATTTGTTCAGTCCTTTTTATTTTTATTTAACTAACTTTACTTTCATATTTAAATGCCAATCCTCACTTAATACTCATTTTATGGATTCTCATTTGTTTAAAATATATAGTTAGGGCTTCCCTGGTGGCGCAGTGGTTAAGAATCCACCTGCCAATGCAGGGGACACGGGTTCGAGCCCTGGTCCGGGAGGATCCCACATGCCGTGGAGCAACTGGGTCCTTGCGCCACAACTACTGAGCCTGTGCTCTAGAGCCTGCGAGCCACAACTACTGAGCCCGTGTGCCACAACTACTGAAGCCCACGTGCCTAGTGCCTAGAGCTCCGCAATGAGGGAGCCCACTGCAATGCAAAGCCCGCACACCGCAACGAAGAGTAGCCCCTGCTCGCCACAGCTAGAGAAAGCCCGCACACAGCAAAGAAGACCCAACGCAGCCAAAAATAAATAAATAAATATAAAAAAAAAATAAAATATATAGTTAACAATATTGTCCACTGAGAATAAGCATCTTTTCTTAATTTTGTTATACTATAATAAGCGCTGACTTTACATAGTAGGAAAGTTCATTAAGGAGTTAAAAGATAAAGTCAAAAGATAAAAGATAAAGTAGCAAAATTAATCACAATCTGGGTACCTGTCTTTCATCTTTATCCTTTCCCCTCTCTGACCCTTGATAATAATCTCTCTGGAATAGCTCTCAACCCCTGGACAGCTCCACAATTTCTAAAGAAGACAGTTATCAGGTTGGCAATTTGTTTGGAAGTGAGAACAGCCAAGAAAATGTTTTATTCAGATTTCAGTTGTATTATGGAAGGTGTGGAGAGAGGAGTGATGAAGACTAGGGGATGCCAATCCTTAGTGATTCCACTTTCTAATCCTCTGACCTCCTTTCATTATGCAATTTCCATCATTACTCTTCATAGCAGTTCTTGTGGTTCTATCTTAGTACTTTTTCCTCCCCTACCTTGTGGTCACATAGAGTAAGGAGCCCTTTGATGTTTTCTTCCTCCAATGTCTTATTCAGATTTTTTATTTTCTTTTTGTGGAAGACTTGGTCTGAATACCTTAGTCAACTATTTCCCAAGAAGAGCAAACCAATATTTATCTCTCAATTACTACCCCTTGATGACTGCTCATCAAGGATATGTGCTCCACACACTTATATTCTGTCAAAATTTTTAGTTAGGGTCTTCATGGATGGGTGGAGTCATCTATAATTCTAGGAAGAATAGAAAATATTGACATTTTCTGTAAAGAATTTAATATTGATTGAGTGAAAAGATTGCTGGGATGTGTGAAAAAAAATAATGAGTAAGACATTTCAGTTTGTTTTGGAACAAACAGAAAGGCTTTCCTGCAGCAATGTTGGCAACTCAGAAATGGAGGCATGAGATTCAAAGGCATATTTTACCCAGGGCAGATGACTGACAAACAAAGGATTCAGAAGTGAGAAGACCCTTAATGTACAGGTCTACAGTAGTAAGGCAGGAAGGTGGAATTAAAAAAAAGTGACAGGCTATGAATAGGAGGAACTCGAAAGCCAAATATCAAAGAGAAAATTTAATAGTGACAAGTGTATGAGAAATACTGAAGGAAGGAGGAGATTTTTCAAGTCCATAACCCTATAGACAACACAGAGCCATTTTTAACAAGATACAACAGGAGAGCTGTTCCTGGTGTGACTGAATAGAAAAGATCACTGGAGCAGAAAGCCTGAGGCTCTGTGAAGAAATTTTGATTTTTTTTTTAATGCTAACATTTTTTTCTTAAAAAATCATAATCAGAATTAATATTTTGATAAAATTTCAGACCTCTTCTGGTGATGGTTAAATGTATAGGCCAACTTGACTAGCCACAGTGTCCCAAGGCTAAATATTATTTCTGGGTATCTAGGATGGTGTTTCAGTGGACTTGGTAAAGTAAGTTGCCCTTCCCAATAGAAGGGAGTATCAGCCAATCCATTGAGGGCCTGCACAGAACAAAAAGCAGAAGAAAAAGGATTGTGCTTTGTTTTTTCCTGCCTCATTAATTTAGCTGGAATACCTCATCTAGCATCTCCAGCCATCAGACTTGGATTTACACCATCAGGTGTCCAGGTCCCGAAGCCTTCAGATTTGGAGTGACTGAATTACACCACCAGCTCTCCTGGGTTCTAGTTTGCAGATGGTAGATCGTGGAACTTCTCAGCCTTCATAATTGTGTGAGCCAATTCCTCATACTCAACTCAATCAATCAATCAATCAATCATCTCCTACCAGTTCTGTTTCTCCTAGAGCACTTGACTAATATACTTCTTGTATATCATAAACCTAATTTTTGAAAGAACTGTATTGCTTCAGCAGATGATTGCTCTTTACTACTCAACCATTTTGACATTTAACCAAAATATTTATGTTTTCACCTTCACCTTAGAGATAAATGGTGTACACAAACATCATGCAGGCATCTGGATCATACAGATATTCTTCCCTCAGTGGTTAGTTATTTTCTATCAGTGTTTTGCAAAATGAGGTAAATATATAAGAAATGCATACCTCTTGTGCGAAAGGCTCGGTAATTTTCATTGGTGGATAGGCTTTATAAAATTTTAATTTTTATTTATTTAATGTGTATTAGAAAAAAATGACTGGCACCTCAAATCCATAATTTCACTGCTTAGATATTCATGCTTTTAACTAGAAATACCAAGTCTACTTAAATAAAAATATTAAATAAACAATATTACTGTTCAAATACAGTTAAACAAAAATCACAAAAGCAGAAAATGACTGAGTTAAGTTTGGAATAGTGAATTACATACTATTGACTCCTAAAATGTCATTTTTGCTCTGACCTAGATCTGGCCCAAAATTAAAGTCTTTCTTTAATATATGGAGGAAAAAATGTATTTAGTTCCTCAAGAAAAATACATGCCCAGTGTAGATTACGTGGACTATATTATAAAGAAGATGGTTTAGTATATGAATTTTAACCAGCTACCTTGTGATTCTTCTCTCGTATCTAAAGTTGAAAAATCTCTTTCTCTCTCTCTCTCTCTCTCTCTGTCACACACACACACACACACACACACACATACACACAAAAATACAGATATAGAAGTTTAAAAGCTTCCATGGCAAGAAGAGTAGAAAACTACATCTGGGAGCTGTTATATGTATATAATGCACTTGTCAAGTAACATGTCCAATTTTGAGTAAGGACCAAAGTTAAAAGACAAAATAAATGATCTTACCTCATTTTTAATTCCTCGGGGCAGAAGGAAGAATCTTTCTATTTAACTACATATTACCATACATTTTAGGATAGTGCTTTACCCTTTTCAAACCACTTTATCATATATTATTTCAGAGAAGAGAGTATAGTGGAAGGATAATGAACTTAGACTTTGAAGCAAGATAGCGACATACTTGGTAAAAATTTGTGAACTGAAATTGTTTAGCCTGTTTCCCCATTAGCTCCAAACCAGAGCTAATAGTAATAACTCCTTATGAATGTTATTGAGAGATTTAAACATTATAACATATAAAGTGTCACATGCGTTTTGTTGATTATTCATATGTTCATTTGTCCCTTCACTGCTTCATCCAATAAATGCTTATTCAGCACATGCGGTGTTCAAGCATTATATTGGTCTTTGGGAATATGTCAGTGACCAATACAGAAAGAAACAATTATTGCCTTTTCGAAGACTGAATTCTAGTGTGGGGCAAGAGAAAATTAAATATCAATAGATTATCATATTGAAGGATAAAAGGTGATAAGTGTTATGGAGACGAGGGGATGGGGAGTGTGAGGGGCACTCGGTCACACTGGTTAATGAGGAAAGGAAACAACAAACAAAACAAAAAGACAACCCACAGAATGGGAGAAAATATTTGCAAATGATGAGACCGATGAGGGATTCATTGACAAAATATACAAACAGCTCATACAGGTCAATATCAAAAACAAACAAGCAAACAAACAACCCAATCAAAAAATGGGCAGAAGACCTAGACAGACATTTCTCCAAAGACATACTGATGACCAACAGGCACATGAAAAGATGCTCAACGTCACTAATTATTAGAGAAATGCAAAGCAAAACTATAATGTGGTATCACCTCACACCAGTCAGAAATGCAATCATCAAAAAGTCTACAAGCAATAAATGCTGGAGATAGTGCAGAGAACAGGGAACTGTCCTATACTGTTGGTGGGAATGTAAAGTGGTACAGCCACTATAAAGAACAGTATGGAGGTTCCTTAAAAACCTAAAAAGAGAGTCACTATATGATCCTGTGATTCCACTCCTGGGCATATATCCAGAGAAAACTATAATTCGAAAAGAAACATGCACCCCTAAATTCATAGCAGAACTAGTTACAGTAGCCAAGACATGGAAGCAACCTAAGTGTCCATCAACAGGTGAATGGATAAAGAAGATGTGGTATATATACACAATGGAATACTACTCAGCCATAAAAAAGAATGAAATAATGCCATTTGCAGCAACATGGATTATCATACTAAGTGGAGTAAGTCAGACAGAGAAAGGCAAATATATGATATCACTTATATGTGGAATCTAAAAAAAAAGTGAGACAAATGAACTTATTTACAAAAACAGGAATAGTCTCACAAACATAGAAAACAAACTTATGGTTACCAAAGGGGGAAGGAGGAGAGGAATAAATTAGGAGTTTGGGATTAGAATATACTCATTACTATACATAAAATAGATAAACAACAAGGACCTACTGTGTAGCACAGGGAACTATACTCAGTATCTTATAATAACCTCTAATGGAAAAGAATCTAAAAAAGAATATACACATATATATGAATGAAACTGAATCACTTTGCTATACACCTGAAACTAACACAACATTGTAAATCAACTATATTTCAATAAAAATTAAAAAAAAAAAAGAAATGGCTTCACCAAGAACATGAGAATTGAGCAGGAATATCAAAAAGGTGAGAGTAAGCCATGTGGGTTCCATAAGGAGAGTATCTCAGGCAGTGGAAGCACAAGAGCGAAGACCCAAGGGTGAAGGACACCTGGGTCTACCTGCAGGCGATGTGAGAGAGATTTGCAGGGCGGAGCAGGAATCCACAGAGAGCCAGCATGAAGAGTCCTACCGAAAGGCCATTGTAAGGACCATGGCTTTTACTTTGAATAAGGTGGGAAACTACTGAACAGTCGTGAGCACAAACGTGATGGGATCTGATTCATATTTTTAAAGGTGGGACGTAGGTAAGGGTGCAAGAAGTGAGACCAATGCAATAACTCAGGTATGAGATGAGGGTGCTTGTACCAGAATGACAACAGGAAAGGTGGCTCACAAAAAAAGATGAAAATCTGAAAATATTTTAGGAATAGTGCAACATAATTTGCTGACAGATTTTATGTGTAGTATGATAGAAAGCAAGAAAAAAAGGAATGAAGAATTCTTCTGTATTTGCAAAGAGACTAGCTAAAATTATTATCAGCTTACAATCCCTACTTAAAACTGAAGGAAACTGAAATCTAAGTAGATTATATACCTACATTGCTTCTCAGTGCAATGTTTATGCCATTTAACCTTAAATCATGAGCACTTGCCCAATCCAAGCATATGAAATCAGAATTTCTGGAAGACAGCTGAGTAACAGCTACCTTCTGCAGTTTACTGTTTTTGCGTGAGATAGTGTAAGATTATCAAAGGGTTTGCAGATCTGATAGGAAGCAATTTCACAACGTATAATGCATTTGCTCAATTGCTGAGGCTGAGGAATGACTGTTATGATAAACTGTGAATGAACTAATCCTTTCTGGAATGAAAAGAACAATTCTGGGTGAAAATGCTTTCATTTTTCTCCTCACTTCTTATAAGCTCGTTGGTCATGGGAAGCAAATGAAAAATGCTGTGGAAAAGCTGAGACAACTCTTTTAATTCAGGTGTGTGAATTTTTGTACAAATAGCTCCCTACCCAGCTCCTTCTCCTTGAGAGGATAAAACTTCTCATCTTATACCAGAAATCAATTTGTCCTAAGAGTCCTTGAATTAAACCTTCACAATAAAAGGAAGTTCAGACATTATTTCATGAGTTTTAGAAGCAATGCAAGCCACACTCTCAGGTCTATGTCAATTGATGTGGCAATAAATTCCCAAGAGCTCTTTCCCATGATGACCTCTGATTGCAGGTAGCATTCAGAGCTGAAGGATGATGACACACCAGAGTTATAAGCATCCCAGAAGGATATAGGGGTAAGCTGTTGGCAGCAAACTTTGCCCACCTGGTTCAGCTCATGATGAATTGGCTGAACCCACTTCAGGCTTTCTATACTTGAGTTTAGCAGGAAAAATGATACATTGAAGTGAGTTCCAGGAAAACAGCCAGGTCCAAAATTAAAGCAATCTTTTGGACTTCTGTCTTGTAAGTTAACCATTAGTGTTTTCCTAACCTGGATTTTTCATATACAACCCTTAGATCATAAGGTCTAAATATACCTATAATTATAAGAAAACCCTATACAGCCTCTATAAACACTTATATAACCATGGAACACATACCAAGAAGAAGGAATAATTTTTTTGTGGTGAGGATGAGACAGTGGTAGAAAAGTAATGATTGGTTTTTATATGGCATTTATGAAGACCTAGCACATCAACTTATGGCTATGTCTTGTACACATCTGTTTTGTAGACAATCTAGATGGCTGAAAAGTGAACTAGGATTTCCAAGAATAGAAAAAATGAATATAAAACTTAAAGCTGTTTCTAAAACACTACTGAGGATAATCAGATTGCCAGATAAACTACAGGATGCTCAGTTCAACTTGAATTTCAGACAGACAATAGATAATTTTTAGTCTAAATATGTTGTAAGTACTGCAGTTTTTTGTTAAATATTGTATATTTTAATGTTTAGTATTACATAGCATGTAGTATTACTTATTGCATATTTTAGTATTTAAGTCTGTCTTAAATATTGCATGAAGCATAGTTAAATGAAAAATTGTTGATATCTATATGAAATTCAAATTTAACTAAACACACTGTGTTTTTGCCTGCTAAATCTGGCAAACCTAGATGGAAAGAAGGCATTCTGGATAAACCAGCAAGGTTTTTGGGAGAATACATTTTCCAAGAATTTGGGAAATTGAGTCTCTAATCATCTGTGTGACCTTGAGCTTGTATGAATGTCAGTTTTCAGCTGTCAGTTAAATCATTTAAACTATTACTGGTTTCAATTTCATGATATATTCAAAGCTAAAACGTCCTGTTATATGAAAACGGTCACTCTGAATTACCAAGCTAGATACCACGAGTGACCACTACTTGAGACTTTATCAGGAACCAGGCAAAGCACTATATTTATAGGGTGTTAACCACTTGACCCCTATATAATCTAATAACACAATAACATCGGTGGAATTATGCCCCACTTGACTCCTATATAATCTAATAACACAATAACATCGGTGGAATTATGCCCCATTTTACAGGTGAGAAAAATCTGTTTCAAAGTCTAAATAGCTTGCTTTGAGAACACAAAGCTACTAAGTGGCAGATCCAGGATTTAAACAGAGATCTCGACCACAGGAATGCTCACACTCGGAAACACTATACTGTCTTCTTTTCAGTGATGCTGAAATCGGATTGGATAACGATTCAGCCTTTTTCATTGCCTTAAATTTATTTTATAGATAGCCAACTTTGGATGTATTTATTGCATGACAAACAAAAACAAAGTTAAAGCAATCATTTTTACCACGTGTATACACAGAAAATGTAGATCAACTGCCATTTTGACAACTTGCCCTGAACTCCCGCAGCCTTTTTCCCTTGGTAGTTTCATTTCCTCAGAGCCCTCACTTCCAAAGAAAATTACCAGCCACTTTGCAGAGCCTAAACTAGCTTCAGTTGACTGGCAAAGCATCTGTTGAAAGACCACAGACTCACATTCTGAGTCAATAAAAATACAGCACATGCTGTGGTGCCCAACTATTTGTAATGTGGCTGGAGAATGGGAAAAGTCAAGAGTGTATTAGGAAATGCAATCAAATTAGTCCAGTGATAAAACCATTAATGGTAAAATAAGTGATATGATGCCAAGTCATTGAAGATTGAAAGCAATTTTTATTCAGTCTTCTAAGCATCATACACAAATGTTGTCTGATGAATTGCCTTGTCTATAAGATGACAGGCAGAATAAGAAACTCTTCCAAAGTAGCATGCTATCCAAATATACCATAAATTACTTTATAAAGTCATTAAAATGTCAGCACAAGTTTATTAAAATATAATGTTATTTTTAACGTTATGGCCCTTCCTGGAATGAGAAGAATATTCACTGATGAGTAGCAAATGTAATAAGAAAGAAAATCACATTTGAGGTGAATCTGATCCAATTCTGCTGTAAGTAAAATGGAAATGCAGGGAATGAGGCCATGGGTTTCCAGCAGGAGGAAGATGGATGAGAATGATGCTGCTGCTTGTTGAGAGAGGAAAAGAGAGCTTTTAATTCACTCCCTACCACCACATGGTGCTAGTAACCAAGAACAGAATGGACAAAATGGCCATGCCATCCACCTTGGCCCCTGATTAAGGAAGTCTGACTCCCTTAAAAGAATTTCTAATGTGTCAGGAGTATACGGAAACAACAAGGGGGTGTAAATAACCATGAATGGCTTCTCAGGAATGTGGCTGCTCTGCAGGAAACAGTATGAAGGGTCAACAATAGTAAAACTGCAGCTCTGGCAGCACCAGGGACTTGGACACCAGCCTCATCGGGATGGACGAGAACCATCTCATCTTCATGGGAAACGAGAGAACAAGTAGAACAGGAAGAACAGCAGCAGGGTGTGAGTGGGCTTCCCTGGGAGTCTGCCCCCTAACTGAACCCCCAGTCCTACAATGAATGGAACTAGAGCAATGGCAAATCGGTCCTTTGGAGCCGGGCTATAAAAGACTAGGTCTTATCTCAGCCCTAATGCTTTCAGCTGCTGAGGTCTCGACAAGAACTGACTAATGGGCACCCTTGAATGGAGCATTTCAGTCAACAGAAGAAACCCACGTAGAAATCAATAGTATGTTATTTGCCTTAAGGTCTAGAGACCTAAAGTCATAATGCATTTTGATGGGGAAATAACATTCCACAGGCTAAGCCAGCTATTTAACCTGTGCTATCTGACCTAGCAGTGGACAAAATAGTATGAAAAAACAAAACAAACAAGCAAAAAACTAGCAAGAGCCACTAACCACTATGGAATTTCAGTTTAATATCTAAACAAGATTCTGTGCTTCCAGAATTAGACTATTCCCTCTTTTAAAGCCATAAATGAGACACAAGCTGGGCTTAATTCATAATTAATGACTTTCTTTGGCTCCCATTTTAAAGTTAATTATCTACTTATATTGCTATGTTTTTCATAATTATCTCTAAAAATTATTGGACAGTAGTTGCAGAGAACAGAAATTGCTCCAGTTGATATATGCAAGAATTACGTGTCTTGCAAAATTATGAGGAGAAATGAAGAAACAACCTTCAGTCTGAGCTTCCAGAAAGAACTTCCACCATCAGGAAGCCACCCTGTGAATCTGTTACCACAGCTGATCTGCACCAGCAAAACGGACTCCCTGTATCCTGCCTCTCTCCTTGCCTGGTTCCAATTCAAGTCTTAGGAGAGTGTGCATTTAATTGGCATACCTGTCATCAACCACACCAGCAGCAAAGAGATCTGAGAAAAGTACCATCTGCCTCTCTGATCTCTGGCTGATAGTCAGTAGGAATACATGTTGAGCTAAGTAATTCACAAATTTACTGTAACCACCCAATACTTTTACAAATACAAATGCTTTCATGACTTGGCAAGTTCCTAAATGGGTAAACACAATTACATGCCTACTTTATCTGAAATATAAAGGTGACATTGATTTAAAATGCTTTTTTTAGATAATTGAACATACAAAGATCTCACCTAAGAACCTCACTGACAATTGAATGATCAACTGCTGCGATAAATGTGAGACTTGCTGGAAATAAATTTAAAATATACAACATATATCATTTTGTACATATAGACAGGAAGAGAAAGAAAGAACTGAATCATTTGATAACCTTCATGGAAAAAGAATTGATTGACTCATTCTGTTATTAAAATAGACAAGTTCTTAAAGTTATTTAAATACTTCAAGAACTAATTCCCAAGTTTGACCTTTCCCATTCTTTCCTGGAAGAAACATAGCAAAACATTCATAATGAATTTGGAAATATTTTTTCAAATAGGAGTGAGCCTAGATTCTTATGTGGGAAGAATAAAAGAACCGTACATAGTATTATGTTGATTGGATACAGTTGTTAGTGTTTTAAACTAAAAATCTGTTTTTCTAGAATTTTGTGCATATACTTCACAAAGTTATTAAAATGTCCTACATAAACCTCAATACATATACCAAACTCTTATGAAAGTGAAACAATGTACTCATAACTTAACTTTCTTGTGTTTATTCCATGTGTGTATTTTTAGATATTCTCTTAATAATACCCAAAACTTTACCTATTAATTGTATTGTTCCTATTACTTTTAACTTTATCTCAATAAATTATTTCATGAGGCTTTTAAAATTAAGTATAATAGACTATTTGTCTTTGTGGATTTAAGATCTGCTATTTTGACATGAAGTAATGTGGAGTTTAACTAAAACTCAAAGGTAACATTAGAGTTGTGCTCAGAAATGTCCCACATTAGCCAGGCAGAAAAAGTGGGAAAACCACATGGAAATATCATATGAAAATCATAAGCTACGTTGGTACTATAGGATGTGGTGTACTGGACCACCCGTAGTT
This sequence comes from Stenella coeruleoalba, assembly GCF_951394435.1. Taxonomy (NCBI): domain Eukaryota; kingdom Metazoa; phylum Chordata; class Mammalia; order Artiodactyla; family Delphinidae; genus Stenella; species Stenella coeruleoalba. Next base: position 144,955,362 of record NC_137149.1, on the reverse strand, counting down.
CATCATGGTACAAGTGTCCAGGGTGTGCAGGGATGTGATGGTAGACCACGCTGGAAAGGCAAACAGGGGGCAGATCGTGGAGGTTTGAATTTGTTCTGCTTACATTTTGAATGTTATCATGAAAACAAAGGGAAACATTGAAAACTATTCAACTGAGGGAAAATGTACCATCAGAGGTGTAAACTAACTAGTTTTGTGCTTTCTAAATATCACTGTTTAGCAGTGATGGGATGATTTCAGAGGTGCTAAGGGGAAAACAAGAACAGCAGCTAATTGATTAGATTGGAAATGATAGGGCTTAAAACTAGGAGAGGAACAATAAGATGAAGAATGTCAAAATTCAAGAGATACATAGGAAAAAAAGAGGCAGGACTAGTAAATAATTGTATATGGATGACAAAGATAAGGTAAAATGAGTCTCAAATTTATACATTGATTGAGTAGATGGTGGGGTAATCATTTTGAGATGTCAGATTAGTAGATCATTCTGCTATCCTCACAGATCAGTTTTTTATCTCTCTCTCAAAAAACAAATACCTTTCTACTAATAATTATTAAATTCTAAAAAGTGGGGTAGAGTGAAGAGACTATATTAATTGGTCCCTGTAAAACCCAGGAGTCAACTGGGCTCATACAACCCAAAAATATCTAGGTAAGTTTTATTTGAACATTTATTCCATTTTCTGTGTAAAGTTTATTCCCATACTGTATATTTTTATAAATTCCTAGATTTCCAATTGCCCCCATGGTCACCATCGACTTCAGTTTTCTGTCTGCAGAATTCCTTTTTTCTTCTATACATCTTGTTTCTAACACCAACTATACATCAACTTAATTCTGTGCATGGGAGAGGGGAAGAAATATATATATAATTACTATATAAAATATATATATATTTATTATATAAAAAATATATATATTTACTATGTATATATATCATTACTGAATTTTAGTTATCTTTTATGATTTATATCACAGAAATTTCAAAACTGAATATTCAACATTTCAGTTTTTAAAGGTCTTTCAGTGGCTGAGCCATGTTTCTTGTTCAGTTATTCATTCTCCATCCTTTTCTCCTGCTTTTGTTCCTTCCCTTCCAGGAATAGAAACCCACAAATCAATCCAATTTTCTTGTGAACAAATCAGCTCTCTCCAGCTCATGCTCTAAAACCCATGGTCTAATCTCCCTTCCCACATCCAAAGACTGGGACGAGATGAGAAATTACAGTCATCAAGATGTTAGTTTCTCATACAAGGGCCACATTTCTTCCTGTTTATTCTATAATTGGAAATGCGTTATGTGTTGGGAGGGAGCATCTCCTCTTCCAGATATTTCTATTGCTTCATTTTTTGCTTTTTACAATACAAAATATACATGTGGAAATTTGTGTGTTATACTAGTCAAGTGCTTTTTTAATTTAGCTTTACAAAAAGCTTCAGAACAAAGAAGGTGAAGAAATAAATAACTCTTAAATGTGAACAGTTCTAAACTAAAATGGAAGTTCCAAAAGAATAGGAAACTTGTTTTACCCTTGTTCACTGCCGTAGCTCCCGTATCCAGAATTCTGCTTGGCATGTGGCAGAAACTTATATATTTGGATGATTGAATACATTATACTTAAAAATAGACCCAACAGCTACTACACCTGGTCTCTCCCCCTACAGCTATCTCATAGTTATCTAAAGGTAAAAAGCTTTTTCATTATGTATAGTGTTCAAATTTAGTGAATGTATTTTATCATATTGTAGGACTCTCTTGGCATTTCTTGTATGGTAAATACTTCTGAATTGAAACAGAGTCTTCTATTTTCCCTGCAGTCATTAGGCTACTCAGCATGTCTTCTGAGCTTTGCTAGTGTGACCCTGATATGCTCTTCTCTAGAGGACTCTCATTCTTTGTGGCTCACAGACCAACAGTTCTAGCACTTTTCTCATCCACTTTAACAGTATCAATATGTTTTCAAGCAAGTCCACAGTGCATGCTTCTTTGTGACCAGGAGAATGTTAAATCAAACCATTGCACTAAGCAGAAGGAAGGTGTAAATAAAATATTTACGTAAATAAAATGTCCAAACACAAAATCAGTGAGCCTGCTGCAGCATGGCACTGCCTGCCATCTAACTCACTGACCCACCTACTCTCAAGATTAATGGTTCGAGTTTCAGCTTTGTTTACTTGCCCAGGACGGCTGTGAAAAATTGCCACAAACTTTGTGGCTTTAAATAGCATAAACTTATTTCCCCATTAGTTCTGGAAGCCAGAGGTCTGAAATCAAGGTGTCAGCAGGGCCATTTTCCTTCTGAAGTTTCCAGGGGACAAACTGTTCCTTGCCTCTCTCAGGTTCAAGAAGCTCTAGGCATTTCCATGTTTGCCTCTGTGTTCTCATTGCTTCTTTTCTCTCTCTCTTTCTTCCTTGTGTCTCTTATAAGGATACTGGTCATTGGATTTAGCGCCTACCCAGATAATCCATGATGCTTTTCTCATATAAAAATCTTTATCTTGATTACACCTGCAAAGACTACCTCATCACTACTCCCAAGGTGTAACTTTCAGGGTCCCAGCTCAAATTTATGAGATTCTGTATGTATATATAAATGCATATACATTTATATGCAGGAAGGTTGGCCTGAGTACCTGATCCAGCATTTTCCAACACCAAACATTCACATGTTAATTTATATATTATTATAGAGATTACTAAGACAGCACAATAAAATGGTATATTTGTAGATATATTTTATCTACATAAGCTATAAGACATAAGTGGGTGGAATAATAAAATAGTCGGTTTTAAGTTCTCATCTTTGTAAGAGTGTATATAAATGATTAACTGCAGCAATAAGCAAATTATTATATAAAAATTATAACCATTTTATATATAAAAGTGGATGAGGATATTTACATTTGGGAAGACATAAATCATGAAGAAATACTCAGGTTGCAAATTAGAAACTGTCAACTGAGTCATGCATTAATTGGATTTTTCCTGAAACCAGCCCAGATTTCTCTTAATTTGTATTATCCAATAAAACTCTAAATTATGATTAGTCTACAGACTAGGCAGTCTCTTTCTCAGTCAGCATTGCTTTTACTGTTAGTCAACTTATTTAAATCAATTTTGAACTGAGGGTAAAACACATCAGATTGAAAGGGAACAAATAAAGCATAGCTTCTTTCTTGCAAATGACTGAGATATTAAAAAACCTTCTCTAAGCATGTTATCATTCATTTAAAAGTTTGGACAAAGGTGGAAATGAACGTGCTCCTCAGTGTATTGTATTATTTCATTTGAACTTAGAAATGGCCAAGCTGATGTTTCCACTTTTTTCCTCCAAAATCACCTTGAGGGAGACCATCCCTCTCGACTTCCCAGTGAAAGAGGAAGAGCTCATTTTGATCATGGATGACAAGGGACTGCTTCAGATATTATCCTGACTTGTTCTGAAGCATCTGTGGCCCTCAGTTCTCTCACCAAAAAAGTAGATGAGATTAAGTGACACCGAAGATGCCTTAAATTATAAGATTCTGTGACATAATTTTTAAACATCACATGCAAGCCTTAAAGGGATAAGGATTACTAATAAAAAGAAATATATCTGCTATTCTTGAGTTATTTGTAATAAATTATTCAAGTCATTTCAGTATGATATGTTTGACATTTGGAAATAATAATGACTGAAAATAACTGAGCTATTAATATGTCCAAGACAAAGAACTTAGTACTTTACATAAATTGTCATATTTAATCTTCATAACATTACTAGTAGGTAGAAATGTAATACTTGTACATGTATAAAAATGTCAACTTGTGTGTGTGTGTGTGTGTGTGTGTGTGTGTGTGTGTGTGTGTAGAAAGAAAGAGAGGGACAGGGAGAGAGAAAGAAAATCTGAAAATAAAAATAATTTGAACCATGTTTGTTTAATTGCCATACACATCCTTTAGTTCTGGGGAAAACATACACACAAAAGTGATCAATTGCAAATATCATTGATTCTTACCATGTGCTAAGCCTGGAAGGTGAGAAAATTTTCCCAAGCTTCCGCAACCATTGAAGCAGCAGAGCAGAAAATCAAATGTCGATTTCCCTGGCACAGAAATCAAGTGGCTATATTGTTATGCTATACTGCTTTTTGCTCAGTTTCAAGATGATAGATACTTTACATATACATTTCTGACTGCATTTCCTTTCCTAAATATAAAAACATTAAAAAATCTAGTTAAAAAATAAGGTCAGTAACAGACTGTAGTATATCTGTAAAGTTTAATTTAGTTTTAAGCCAACACTACAAATATAGGTTAAATCAACAAAAACTTAATGCCTACTTTAAGTAAGAAATAAGTCCAATAGCTACTGTTCAAGCTGGTGAAATAATCCAACCTGATCCCAAGAATATCAGCTACCTCATCTAAGTGAGCTGTTTCACTGCCTAGGCTTTCTGATTACTTGTTCTCTATATACATTGAATCTAAAACTATGGTTATAGTCTAATTAACAGCTCTGGCTGGGAGCTTAATCCTGGCTGGGAAATAAGCAGGAAGGAGCTGCTCACATTTTTTTTTTGGAACATGGATGCCAAAAACCTTAGGGTCAAAAATGCTTTTCAGATAGGTCGGTGCCAAATTATCATTTACAAATGGTCTATCCTGAACCGTGTTCTAAACCGAAAATTTACACCTCAAACCAGAAATTGAATTGAAATGTATCATCATATAGAGAAAATATATTAGTCAGAAGCAAAATGTGCTACATTGCAAATGTAAATATGTAATATTTTTCCAGTGAAGATATTAAAAGTTATCTTTAATAACATCCAAAAGGAGTGTGTTGCAGTTATATAGTGGTTGTTTTCTTCTCAAACCCCATCATCACATTGCTCAGGACCGTTTGTTTACAAATGAAATCAAGCTAAAATGAACATCCAGGGTAGACTCAATGGTGTGGAGGGAGGATTTCTGAAAAAGTCATTATGAAGGGTATAAATTAAGAGCAAAAACTGTTCCCATTTTGCCTTAGAGCATTGTTGCTCATCTCTGCACCACTGACATTTTGGTCTGGATAATTCTTTGTTATGGTGGCCTGTCCTGGTCACTGTGGGATGTTTAGCATCATTCTTGCTTCTGCCCACTGGTTGCTAATTCCAATTCCCCACCCCTAGTTGTGACAAACAGAAGTGTCTCCAGACATTGCCTAATATTCCCTGATTGAGAACCTTGCCTTAGAGGAAAGGGTTAGCGGCTGACTTTTATGAAAAAGAGCAATATATCTAGGTCTGTTATTGATGGCTTGTTAATGAAACTGGGGGATCCAACATCTTACAAAGGTCCTTGTTTCTTTTCCCTTTTGCACTTTTATCCCCAACTCATTTCCTCTGTATATGAGGGAGCCATTAAAGATGTTTCCTGATTTTATGAAAACTAATCTTTTCTTATCCCGTGGATTTAAAATACCAATCTTTGTGCATATATGTATCTTAAATATTCTTTCCACACTTTGGCCACTGTATGTCTTTTCTCGTTTTCCCTGATTTGTTTCCCCATGGTGATATGTCAAGTAAATGTTTTGAGGAGCTATCTATGTAAAAGATTTTTTTTAATGGTAGGAGGAAATAGAATTATTATAAAACTACATATTGGGCATGGAGATGAAAACAAGCAGACCAAAGTGTTCTATAGAGTCATATAGATAGCAGATAAAATTAAGGAATACTAGTAATTTGAATATTTTAAAAATCAACTATTTTAATTCATACTATAACTCCAAATTATTTTGAAGAGCTCTGACTTTATGTTTGTGGTCAATATAATAGAAAAGAGAAATTTAACTAGGTAAATTTTTTTTCCAGTGCTAATGTGAACATATTTTAAGCACCTTGGGAAACGTCATTACTTTGAAGCAAATAATGTTCCACTAAAGGAATAATTTATGAAAGTATCATTTATGATAAAATTAAAAATGACAACATGCAACTCATGATTTAGTGTTAGTAAAATTTAAAAAAATATGTATACTGACTATAAGCAGTAATATCATTGAATTGTAAAATGTTATAAAAATGTGTGCTATGACATTTATATCAATTGTAGAACTCATAGGTTGACTTTTGCATGTATTTGAGAAAAATAAAATGTAGAATGGTCATTCCTTCCCTAGGAACTCAGATTGAATGTGTCATAAACTAGTTTTCCAATATGTTGCAGAACAAACTAACAAAATTGGACCCTACAGACAACTCTAAAGAGTCAAACCATTTTTCAAGACACATCTCCCTCTTACTGACTGAAAATGAAATTTGGAGCTTACCTAACCTTGAAGGCTCCCTTAGGCACCTGAGAATTAGATCCAGGCTTACTCACAGTTAGAGCTGTTCCCAGTGGGTTAAGACACCAGCGATTCACATCAATACACGATTTGAATTTTCTGCCTCAGTTGTGTATGCAGGTTGAGCTTTTATAAATGCAATTTTTAAGTGAGCAATGATACGAAAACCCTAATTTATTCAAGAAGGCTTTATAGCATGGAAATAAATACGATTTATTTCATGTATTACTTTACTTCAAACTATGCTTTTTTTCTCTTGATGTACGTGGGTTGTGTTTCTCAACAGATTACCTTATATACCACTGCACAGTGAAATTAAAGCTGTTAGGCTCAATCATTTAGCTGCCCCCATTCGTCTTTTACCATACAAATAATGCATCATCACCACATTTTTTCCTTCTCTCAGAATATATAATTTATCTGTCCCATAGCTTCATCCTTTTGCAAGAGTTCCACACATGCTTGCCTCATTCACAAAGAGTGAACACTGATGTGATGGATGTAGTTAATAACAGTGACTCAGTACTGGCTCATCAGTGGTGACACACCATATGAATACCAAAAAGATACTAATCAATCTCTTGGACGTAATTCGCATTTTAAGAAAAATCCACACAACACATTATTTTCAAGTGCACATAGAGTAGTCACTGAGTTATACTATATTTTGACTATGAAATGAATCTCAGTGAAGAGATTCAAAATTAATACAAAATATGTTTTCTAACCACAAGCTATTAAACTGAAATCCATAACAGAAAGATATCTAGAAAGTTCCAAAGTGTATGGAAATTAAAGAACACACTTCTAAATAATCCATGAGTGAATAAAGAAATCCCAAGGAAAATTCAAAAACATTTTGAACTTCATGACAATGAAAATGGACTAGATCACAACTTGCAGGAAACAGCTAGAGCAGAGCTTGGAGGGAAATTTATAATTTTAAATGCTTATATTAGAGGAAAACAGCCTAAAATAAATGATTTTTGCCGTTCCCACTCTAGGAATCTGGTAAAAGAAAATCAAACCCAAAATAAGCAGGGGAAACATGTAACAAAGACAAAAATCAGTGAAATTCAAAACAAAACTAAAACCAGTAGATAAGTATCAAAGAAACCAGCAGTTAGTTCTTTGAAAAGATTAGCAAATGTTCCTGACCTGAATATAACAAGTTAAGAAAGATTTTTAAATAATCAGGAAAAGTAATAAACATAATTCTTTGCCTACACTAAGGATGTGTAACATTTGGGGGTCATGAATCCCTTTGTTCCAGTTATCAATGTTCTGCCTCTCAGCTTCTGATTTGGACTTCATTGCCTGCTTTGCAAGAATGGAGCCGGACACTGTACATATTTCTCCTTTGCCAGATGGCACAATAGTAACCTTTGCCAGTAGAGGGTGATGGAGGAAATACTGTCCTGGGTCAGGTGTGCTTGTCTAGGCAAATTCCTTCAGCCCATGCAACTTTCCCAGGAGTTCAGCCCTATAGCATATGTGGCTTCTGCAGTGTCCAGCAGAGATTTCCTGGCCTCCACCTCAGTGGCTTCCCAGAGGATCCTCACTGTCTCAGCATCTGCCATGAACCGCTGCTTCTCATTACCGTCTTGGAGAATTCTGCAGCAGAGTGCTGTCACTCGTGAATGGCTTCCCTAGAACCTAAAGTAGCTTCACAGTGGAGTGTCAACAGCCTACACAGCGTCTTCCAACAGACAGTTTCCCCCAGGATCCCCCTGCACAACTTCACAGTCTCTGAGTTTCATGATCCAGTGTCCTCTCCAGCCATGTCTAGACTTCAACCCTGGCCAAGGATCGAGGGCAGGAAGGAGTCACTTCTTCCTTGGAGCTCTGTCTCAACCGTAGGCTTGGTGGACATTTTCTATTTATAATTTCTTTAGAACTTTATTTACTCCTTACTAGCCAATTCTTTTCTGCTCCAATTCCTTCTTATAGTTAATAATTCTTTATATTTAACTTTCCCTGTTTGATGCATCAATTGATCTTGTCTCCTGATCGACCCTTGACTGATACACTTTATGCAGCCTGGTGAAGCCAACAGACCCCATTTCATAGCGATGTTTCAAAATGCATTAACTAAAGTACATGGAAAATAAAAAATATATGAAATATGAAAATCAAATAAAAATATTTAAAAATACTTTTTGTGGTATGGTAATATATGAGCTTCTTAATACTACACTAAAAACATACTGTAATTTCAAAGTTATGAGATGTTTAAATAATATTTCAAAATTCTTTGTCAGCTCTAATGTGATAAGAACATAGCTTTAATTTTTGTTGTGATGAGTTGGAAAAAAAACAGCCCTCCCGTGTTTCTCCTTTACTCTCATGCTACTACCATACTCAATACATTTCTGACACGAGATGTGTGGGGTTCTCTGTACATCTGAGACCAACTGAGGGCCCTATTATGCAATTAAGTTCTGACACTAACTGGAGTTAATGCAGACCCCACAGGTTAAGGGTTCACTCCTATGAGACTGTCCCCCACTTCAGATATCAGTTGCAAGTAGTGGGTTCCCAAGTTGCCCACAATTTCTGCCTGACTTATTTACTAGTCAGAGGTTCCCATGACCTTCCTCCTTGGATTCACTTGCTAGAACAGCTCACAGAACTCAGGGGAGCACTTCATATGTCTACCAGTCTATTACACAATAGAGGATATGGATAAAGGATACAGATAAGCAGACAGATGAAGAGATACATAGGGTGAGATCTCAAAGGGTCCTGAGTGTAGGAGCTTCTGTTCCCAGGGACTTGGGGTGAACCACCCTCCCAGTATGTGGTTATATTCATCACCTGGAAGCTCTCTGAACACACACAGTATTGGGATTTTTACAGAGGCTTCATCATGCAAGCATGATCCATCTTAATTCCATTTCCAGCCTCCCTCTTCTCCTCGGAGAATGGGAGCAGAGCTGAAAGTTCCAAGCTTCTAATCATGGCTCGGTTTTCTGGGGACCAGCCCCCAGCCAGGAGCCATCCAGGAGCACATCCTGAGTCACCTCATTAGAACAAAAAACACCCCTCTCACCCAGGAAATTCCAAGAGATTTAAGAGCTCTGTGTCAGGAACCAGTGTCAAAGACCAAATATTAGAACAAAAGATGGTCCTAGTGCTCTTATCACTTAGGAAATTACAAGAGTTTTAGGAGCCCTGTGTCAGGCACTGGGCCTGGAGACCAATATCGATATATATTTCCTATATTTCACATGTGACAAAATCACAAGTAATATTAACACCACTGTGGTGTGTTACCTATATATGTAAGTAAAGAAAATGCTAATTGCTTGTTAGAAGTTAATGGTAATTTGTATGTATTTTTTTCACATCCAAACTTAAGGACATGAGTTCTGTACATGGTCTCCTTCTTTAGAACTCTTAAGTAGTAATTGTTTCAATCAACAGTGAGATTTGTGTCTCCAGTAATGATAATTTAAGCCAACAATCATGCCAAAACCAAAAATAAGTTCAGCTAAATATAAAAACCATCTGTGGAAGGGCACTGGACAGTTAATAAGACAGTGAAGAAACATGGGGTAAAAACTGGGAGGAAAAAAGAAACCCACAGAGGTGAGCCCAATAATTGAGGCTGCATTGCCCTACAATTTTCTGCCAATGATACAAGAGGTACCAACACGGACAAGAAACTGACCACAGTTTTTGACTGGCCTATGACTCCAGGGGGACAAAATAGGAGTTCAGGGACTTCTAAGAAAGAGATTATAGCAAAATACTAAGGCTTTGGGTTGTGACCCTAAGAGATTAAACCTATGAGTAAGGGTGAACAGGAAGCATAGAATACCCTATTCCTTTATAGGGTGAGTCAACTAAATCCCTGATTGGATTAAATTGGTCAGGAATTGCTAGTGTCTAGCTAATGTAGGTGCTGGCCAAAAGCCAAACAAAATATTCTCTTTGGGAGAAAAAGATCTTTTGTATACTCTAGGTATCTCTAGAATTTTTCAAAATCTGCACAACTTAGTCCTTTTACCTCACCAACGAGCAAGGTAAACTGACACTTTCACAAAGACAGGCTACCATTTGGGGCTCCTGAGGAAGTAATGCCTTGAATGGAGAAAGGTAGAGCTTCGACAGAAACTGTGGAATTTCTAAGTATAAGTATTTTCATATTAAATACTCTTGTAATCTCTATTTAAAACAGAGAAATGTCTTGATGGATGACGAAAATTAATACAAGAAGGACTGAAAGAAACATGCAGGAGGAGACAGTACGTATGGAGTTAGGTAGTCATAGAGGTGAGAACACAGATAAGTACATTTGCAAAACACACACATACACACATTTTGGAGAAAGAGAGCAGAATAAATGATGTGAACACAGAAATCAAAGCAAGAGACACCATTGCCATGTGTCACCTCTATGATGTGAAACCCAAGGTTCAATAAAAGGAAGAGAATTGGTTGGTAGAGTGACATGGGATAGGCAAGCAGCAAGGGCAGCAATTTGACAGAAGACGAGTTTAGCAGTAAGATGCTTGAGGGCTTTAATAGGAGTGTACATGTAACGCACAAAACATAGAAAGTCCTGCGTGTGTCCATCCGGATGGCTGAAGGGACCATCCAGTATCATATTAGAATCATATGGTTTCTCCTATAGTGTGTAAACTTTATCATTATTTAATCACCATTTTATTCATATGAGTGAACATATCCCTACCATTCTGACTGACTTCAAAATGTATGAAATAAGAAACATTACCCAATGAAAATAAAGAGCTTTATTTTCAGAAAACTGCATATGTACTCCAACAGGTAGAAGAAATACAACACCCTATATAAAATTATAAATTTGATTTCTTTCTGTGATTCACAGAGAGCTTTCTTCTCTTCTCCCAAAACAGAAAATCAAATTAAATTGAAGAGAATTCAATTCCCACTAGTTTAGATTCCAGTCTCCTATCCATTCAGTGGGCTAATTACAACTTACGATTTCTGTATTCTTCATAAAAAGAAGAAAATGAAGCATCCCTCCTTATCTAATGAAAATGCAAGGAGAGATATACAACATCACAAATTTTTAATGAGAATTTGTAGTAACCAGCCCTGTCTTGGCTTATTCTTCAAATAGATACATAAATTTGAATGCCTTTTAAAATTTATTGTGCTGTACTCATGGTGCGCCCTTGGCTGATGGAGAACAGGGGACAATGGGTAAAGGTTTCCTCCTTTTTTTCCTTCGCGAGACAGTTCACAGATATGTTTCCCAAGGCTCCTTAGAAGGAAGATCCTACAGGATTAACACCAGTCACCTAGAGGGTGAACAACCTGACTGTGCAATTTTATGTGCCTGTTTTCCTTCCCCATTTAATGTTTCAGTCCCTCAAAACTACTTCCTGGGAGCGCACTCCTAAATGAACTCCTGTCACCAAAGCTCTGCTTTTAGAGGAACGTGCGAGTTCACTTTCAGTGAGGATCCTCCAAGACCTGGTCACAGGCTGCCTGGTCAAGTCTTCACCAGTTCCTTGAATCACTTTAGTAAATGTTCTACAGTTTGTCCACCTTCCAGGCAGGCTTCGTTTACAGCCCCACCAATGTTTCTGCTTAGATCGTTTACTGTATTCTTTTCCTTGGTCCCTTTTTAAAAAAAAAAAACTAAGTCCCCCCTTTCTCTGCCATTTAAGATTCCCCATTAAAGACACTCGCTCCCTTTACTGATATTGGGTCTGCATCTAACCAGGGAGATGAGCCATCTGACCAGCTGGCTTCCCACACACCACCCAAGAGCAACGCTCTCCCACCATGCTGACTCAAATTGCATCATGCTTACCAGGCTGGTTCTGCTTCCTAAATGATATCCCCTGCTAGGGGCAAACCATAACCTAACGCTTGTTCAAAAGAAAAGCAAGAACAAGGCTGAAGACTATTCTTCAGTTTCTTTTCTTTGAAGTCTATTTTAGTTTCTCTTTTTTTTCCCTCTTCTACCCACAATTTTGACATATCACATTAAAAAGGTGATTAAAATAGTTGTATTTAATTTGAATATCTAAATTTCTAGGTCCCTTCTTAACAGTCACATCTGTTCTATAAAACCCGAGGCCTCAAGATTTTGCCAGGCAAAAATTAAATATGTAACACATCTGTAACAATTGTGACTTGCAAATCTCTTTTGCATATGTAATCTTATTTGATTCTCCCAATGTGATGTCCATAAGAGAGATGGTTACAGGCAAGAACATCTCTATTTTACAAATGAAGACATTGAAATTCAGAGAACAGAATTGCATGTGACCACAGTCATCAGGCTGGTAGTAAATATTGAAGACAGGATGTGAACTCAAGTCTTCTGATTTCCTGGTCAAATGCTCTCTCCACATACAAAACCGATGACTGTTCAGCTGGTGAAATCCAGTGCTACAGTGGGGTACACAATCCAAATGCACTTCTTCCCCCAAGAAAATGTGGCAAGAAAATATTCATCAGTCACCTTCCTCCTGAAGGAGGGGGGACATGAAACAGAAATGTGGTCAGTTTTGTGAACAATGCTGTCATCTTTGTTGATGGTTAAAGGCAGCATTTTAAAATAATCAGAAGTCAGTATCCTCTCTCCAAGAGCTTTGTTTATTGGCAAGTTTCTATGCTACGCTGGAGGTATAACAGATGCCTGGAGTGTCTGTAATGAACTTTGCATACATCAGTGTGCTTTGTGATTAGAATCGCCTGCAGGTCCTCACAGATGACTTTTGTTCCCTCTTTTTTCTTGATACATTTCACTTTTGTGGTGAAAACTTTAATAGTGGCACCCCTACTTAGAGCAGGGTTATCAGCACTCAGTGTTTGACAAGACAGAACAATCAAATTATAATCTGTGATTAAAAAAAAAAGAAAAATAATGCCATTTGCGGCAACATGGATGGACCTAGAGATTATCATACTAAGTGAAGTAAGTCAAAGACAAATATCATATATCATGTGGAATCTTTAAAAATGATACAAATGAACTTATTTACAAAACAGGAAGAGTCTCACAGATATAGAAAACAAACTTATGGTTACCGAAAGCAAAGGGTGGGGAGGGATAAATTAGGAATTTGGGATTAAAAGATACACATGACTATATACAAAGTAGATAACCAACAAGGACCTACTGAATAGCACAGGAAACTATACTCAATATCTTGTAATAACCTATAATGGAAGGGAATGTAAAAAAAGGAATATATATTTATACACATTCATATACATATGAATATGTATATATGAATATATATAACTAAATCACTTTGCTATACACCTGAAACTAATACAGCATTGTAAATCAACTATATTTCAATAAGACAACAAAAAATATATAATCTTCATAGCAGCTACACAGAGCCCCACTACCCTTGCCTGGGAGAATGGGAAGGAAGGGAATTCAGAGACTACCAAACACTCTCATTGGCCTGGAATGAACACACACAGATGAATTGGTTTCTATGGCATCACTGAATAATGTGCCTTCAAAGATGAGTGAAATTGAATTGTTTGTTGTTGTTGTTTTTAATATTTATTTTTGGCTGTGTTGGGTCTTCGTTTCTGTGCGAGGGCTTTCTCTAGTTGCAGCGAGCAGGGGCCACTCTTCCTCGCGGTGCGCGTACCTCTCACTATCGCGGCCTCTCTTGTTGCGGAGCACGGGCTCCAGGCGCGCAGGCTCAGTAGTTGTGGCTCACGGGCCTAGTTGCTCCGCGGCATGTGGGATCTTCCCAGACCAGGGCTCGAACCCGTGTCCCCTGCATTGGCAGGCAGATTCTCAACAACTGCACCACCAGGGAAGCCCTCAAATTGTTTTTTTTTAATCAAGAATTTAGCTTTCATGTAATTCCTCAGCTAGAGGAACATTGCAAAATGGAATTCCTAAAGTCACCGTGAAAAAAATCCAAGACACATTCTTTTAGTTTCTAAAAATCTGGATGTAATTTTAAAACTTTTTGGTTTCTGGTCAGTTTGATTTCATAGGTTACAAACTAAAAGTCATCTTTAATTTATACACTTAATTCTCCATATCTCAACCGTATAAGACCTATTGATTTATTCTTCAAAATGCCTCAAGACTTTCTATTCTTGCCACCCTCATAGACTGCATCCTTATTTACCCCTGACAGCTATCTAGAACAGTGCCACGGAGAAGATAAACATTTAAGAAAGAAAGCCTGAACTAATGTTGGAGGTTGTATTTTTAAAAAACTACATAGTAAGACAAATTGCCAATGGAAAGAATAAAACCTTAGAGAAAATATAGTTTTAGAAGATTAAATTTTTAAATGACATTAACTATAATTGGGAAACACAGGAAAGTGAAATTCTAGAAGGCATTGGTTTTCAAAACAAACCATATTCATCAGTTTTATCACCCTGTTCTGGTAGATACCTTTCACTAGTACTGACCCTCTGCAGTTCTTCAGGTCAGCCCATTGTCAAGCACCAGGGAGACAAAGAGGCAGACTGGTGACATACTGGTAACAGGCTGATGACAGGCTGGTTGCTGACTTCTTCCTCAGCAGCAAATGCTCTCTGGTGGGCATTAATTTGAGACTCAAAGATCTGCTCACTTTATAAGTCCAGCCGCCAGTCTGTTCCCCCAGACGTCTTATCTTTGTCTTCGAATATTGCTCATTCCTGACACAATAAATGTTTGGGGATTTTTTTGTTTGTTTCTTTTTTTTTTTTTTTTTTTTTTTTTGCGGTAGGTGGGCCTCTCCCTGCTGTGGCCTCTCCCGTTGCGGAGCACAGGCTCCGGATGCGCAGGCTCAGCGGCCATGGCTCACGGGCCCAGCCGCTCCGCGGCATGTGGGATCTTCCTGGACTGGAGCACGAACCCGTGTCCTCTGCATTGGCAGGCGGACTCTCAACCACTGCGCCACCAGGGAAGCCCTGGTTTTTTCTTTTTTTTAATCCGACAAGTTTGGAGGTTATTTGTTGTGTCGCAATAGATAATTAATACAAGGAGTAAAGAGATTTCCTTATTAATACTGTAACAGGGAAGAACAAATCTGACTCCATATCGGATCTATTTCTTTTATTTTAACCCTTGTGTTCTATTGCTTCTGCTACAAGTAAATTACTAAAAGCCTACAGCTAGAGGCTAAAGCTTAAAGTATACATAATGGCCCATCTCTAGAAACCCGGTTTCCCATGCCTGAGCTTAAGCTAATATACCTTTGTTTAGCTCACGGGAAACATCCTGACCAGGCCCACCTATGAATGGCTGCAGGAAGGAAGAAATTAACACATTCCCTCTAGTCTGGCTAGAACAAGGAAATAGTTGCAACTTAACCCCTTTTTTACTTTACCTCCCCACCTAGCCCTCGTTGCTCTATAAAAGAAACTAGGGGCTTCCCTGATGGTGCAGTGGTTGACAGTCCGCCTGCCGACGCAAGGGACATGGGTTCGTGCCCCAGTCCGGGAAGATTCCACATGCCGCAGAGCGGCTGGGCCTGTGAGCCATGGCCGCTGAGCCTGCGCGTAAAAAAAGAAACTAGCATCCAAACCTGGGCAAGATGGTTTTTTGGGACACTAGTCCACCATCTTCTCAGTCCGATGGCTTTCTGAATAAAGTCACTCTGCCCTGATGATAATTCATCTCTCCATTTATTGGCCTATTGTGCAGTGAGCAGTGCGAGGCTGGACTCATCTTCAGTCCCCTTACCTGACCCAACATAAACCAACATGTCTATTGGAAGCAACTATTAGCAGAAAAAAGTTCCCTTCCCTCACAGAGGGAGATATAAATCAAACAAATAACTAGGTTAAATGTGGGTTATTTTTGAGATATAATTGACATAAAACATTATATTAGTTTCAGGTTTACAACATAGTGATTCAATAGGGTGAAAATGATCACAGTAAGTCTAGCTAACATCAATCACCATACACAATTACAATTTTCTTCTTGTGATGAGAACTTTTAAGATGTATAATCTTAGCAACTTTTATTGAGTATAGTCACCATACAGTACATTACATCCCCAGGTCTTATTTTATAACTGAAAGTTTGTACCTTTTGACCCTCTTCACCCACTCTGCCCACCCCTCCTCAAAATAAGTTTATGTTGTTGCTATTTATTGAGCTCATGGCTGAATACGATTCTCTAATTTTTTCTTTGAAATGCTTTAAACATCCTTGACTGAATAAATGCTAGCTTCAGTAAATTAGATCCCTTTAGTCAAAACAATTTATGGAGTGATAATCCACACCCTGATACAAGATACAAAGAAATGTAGAAAACAAGGCATGTTCTAACACACTGTCCAACTTTAACACAGCTAGCAAATGCCAGAGGAAAGAATCGATTCTGCAGTAGAGAAGAGGCAGGAGGAAGTCACCACTCTTCTTAACCACGTAATTTCTGAGGGTCTGGAGGGCCTTTGTCATTTGTTTCTGATTACACCTGAGTAAAGAGGAGAGATTTCTTTCTTTAACGTTTGTTTTCAGTTTCTTGTGCTTATGGAAGCGCCAATTAAACCTCTGAAAAACGTTCACCACAGAAAATAACAAAGACTCCTCAGAGCTGCTCTTGAAAAACAAGAAGAAGGATTGCCTATTGTGATTTAGCGAAGGAGACTTAAAGGATACGGGCCTCAGCAGGGCAGCCTGGAGAACTGACTCCTCTCTAGTGGGAAAGGACAATTCTGTGTAGTAAGTTAAGAGTTTTCCCTGAAGGATCATTCAGGGAAAAATATGGAATAAACAAACATTTTCTATAAAGGGACTTAATGTAGAAAGCACTAAGCAAATAATAGAAAATAATTTGTTTAATTTAATTTTTTTATGGAAGTATAGTTGATTTACAATGCTGTGCCAATCTCTGCTGTACAGCAAAGTGACTCAGTTATACACATAGAGATGTTCTTTTTTTTAATATTCTTTTCCATTATGGTTTATCACAGGATATTGAATATAGTTCCCTGTGCTATACAGGAGGACCTTGTTGTTTATCCATCCTATAAGTAATAGTTTACATCTGCTGATCCCACACTCCCAGTCCTTCCCTCCCCACCCCCCTCCCCCTTGGCAACCACAAGTCTGTTCTCTATGTCTGTGAATCTGTTTCTGTTTTGTAGATAGGTTCATTTGTGCCATATTTGCAAATGATGCAACAGACAAGGGCTTAATCTCCAAAATGTAAAAACAGCTCATACAACTCAACAACAAAAAAGCAAACAACCCAATCAAAAACTAGGCAGAAGACCTTAACAGACATTTCTCCAAAGACATACAGATGGCCAGTAGGCACATGAAAAGATGCTCAACATCACTAATTATTAGATAAATGCAAATCAAAACTACAATGAGGTACCACTTCACACAAGTCAGAATGGCCATCATTAAAAAGTCTATCAATAACAAATGCTGGAGAGGGTGTGGAGAAAAGGGAGCCCTCCTACACTGTTGGTGGGAATGTAAATTGGTACAGCCACTATGGAAAAGAGTGGGGAGGTTCCTCAAAAAACTAAAAATAGAACTATCATATGATCCAGCAACAGCCAAAACATGGAACCAAACTATATGTCTATTGACAGATGAATGGATAAAGAAGATATGGTATATGCAGGGACATGGATGGACCTAGAGACTGTCATACAGAGTGAAGTAAGTCAGAAAGAGAAAAACAAATATCCTATATTAACGCATATATGTGGAATCTGAAAAAATTGGTATAGACGATCTTATTTACAAAGCAGAAATAGAGACACACAGGTAGAAAACAAACGTATGGATACCAAGGGGGAAAGGGGTGGGTGGGATGAATTGGGAGATTGGGATTGACATATATACACTATTGATACTATGTATAAAATAGATAACTAATGAGAACCTACTGTATAGCACAGGGAACCCTATTCAATGCTCTGTGATTACCTAAATGAGAAGGAAATCCAAAAAAGAGGGGATATATGTATACATATAGCTAATTCACTTTGCTGTACAGTATAAACTAACACAATATTGTAAAGCAACTATACTCCAATAAAAATTTTTTAAAACTAAAGAGACGATGTGTGTATGTATATGCTATGGAATATTACTCAGCCATAAAGAAGAACAAATTAATGTCATTTGCAGCAACATGGATGCAACTATAGATGATCATCCTAAGTGAAGTAAGTCAGAAAAAGAGACAAATACCATAGAAAAGAATTTTATTCAAGGAGTTAATAATAAAACTTCAGAGAAATCACTTAGAAAAGAAAATAATGTCGAGTATGACATTTGGAAATCATCTGTGCCAGTGACATCAGAGAATGGACAACAGTGAAATGGAGCAAGAAATTCTGCACAAACAGATGTGTAACACTAAGTTTCATTTAAAGAGTGATTTGTAACTAAAGGATTTCCACATGTTTTCTCCAATTGTATTCTTATAAAAATACTGTGAGGTAGGATAAGCTGGTAGAATTTTATTACAGATGAGAAAAAGTGAGATCCTGTGAGGCTGAACACCTTGTCTAAGAAAGAATAAATAATATTTATTGGTATTAGTCCTTTATTAGATTTTTCCTACATTATTTATTATGACACTAAATTCTATTAAACTTCTATTTAAGGGCCTCGTGGAATTATGTCATTTATGACTTTCTTTTCAAAAGTGGAATTTAGAAAGAGAAGAATTTAGAAGTGACTGTCATAAAACCTTCTCTAGGAAATTTTAGGCTGTTCTGCAAAGCTTTGCATTACTTCAGGAGGTCAAAAATGGGTTTTCAGAGACATTTTAGAACAAGACCATTGCTTTCAAACAGTTTAATCCCCCATCAGTTTCTCCACCATGCCCTGCATATCTTCTCCATTCTAGCAGTTAAAAAAGAGGCCCAAAGTACAGTAGAAGGGGATATTTTTTAAACAAGAACAGAAAACAAAAACTTCAACGCTAACTTCTCAGAAGAGTGTGACCAAATTCTATACCGACATTTCCAAAGAACATTATACAAAATACTAATCCCTTTTCTCCTTACTAGAATCTTCTTCTTTTTTCTTAAAAATAGACTCATTCATTCTAGTTACAAATATGTTTTATAATGAGTGACTATATCTTTAGATGTGAATTAAACACAGGTGGGTTAATTCATTGTACCATTGGGTTACCTCTAAGTCTATGCATGTTTCAGTATTAAAAACAGATTTCAGAGTCAGAATAGATTCAGTTCTTGACATTGCTTCGCTACAGACACCAGTAAGCCCTTTCAACTTTTCTTTAGAAAATCTTCTTTCTTCAGATCATTATACAAAACCTACTCCAAAGTAATAATTATATTAAATTGTACTTTCCTCGTGTTTATATGCTTGAGTATAACCATCCTGGATACTACCCTAGGACTTATTCAATATCTTGTCCTTTTACAATTTAACTTTAAAGTAACAATTTAACTTTAAAGTAACATCCAGTTTCTTAACCATCCTACTTCAAACAGGTACATATCCCCGCTCAACCAAGAAATTGGTGTACAAGTGTTAATCCTATCTTTGCAAACTCTTGTGTGCAAGAAATGTCACAGTAATCTATTTTTTAATCAAATAAAATAAGGCTCGGAGCCTATCTCTCCCACACTAGTAGGAAATTCAATCCCAGTTCTGAATGCCATCTCTGCCCACTCACCTCTACAGAATGGAGCAGATGGCCTGGCCTAATTTTTGAAATTTGAAACAAAAACTAGAGATGTACACAACACAGACACTGCTGTATTAGCATTCCCCAAACCTAACTTTTCATTTAATAACTGACTCAGTTTATTTGTTTCATGATGCTGGAATCAGAGGCATGCTTAGTTTACTTCAAGTAATATAAAAAAATACACTACTGTATTATTGTAAAAAATACACTAATATATGGTCAATAAAAATCATTTAAAAATAATAAAAGTGCTAGGTTTAATGTTTTTTAGTAGATACGAGCAGGTCATTTTGTCATACTGGAATGTGAGGACATCCATAGGTCCTTATCTATAGACAGAGATAATCCCATGCCAGTTTTTCTAATGCTCTGTTTCATCCATTGTCTCCTGGCATACAATCAATCTCTCTCCGTCTCTCCGTCTCTCCGTCTCTCTGACTCTCTCTCTCTCTCTCTCATTCAAACTCTCTAAGAAGATGGATCTAATTGAGTCAGTCACTAATATGGGGTACCACTTCAGTGCAGAGATGTGACAGGTAACCTGACAGACTACTGATACCTTTTGTGTTCACCATGTAAATGACCAACTTTGAACCAGGTACTGATGTTGAGTCCTCTCATTCTTGCTCCACAAAGAAAACTGCAACTTAACAAGTCAGAAATCTCCCATGACTGCTTTGGTTCAAAATGGGTCAAAGAAACTAGAAATTACTTTTAGGCTTCAAAATTGGTCCATGTAAAAACATAACATCACAGAAGTGGAAAAAGCATATTTGAAGATATACTGTATCCTCAGAATGAGTGGCAAAATAGAACCTACTTAAATGGAAAAGGAGAAAAATATGGTAGAAAGTAAAACGGACTCATCCTCCAGCTTTCCAGGTCCTCCCAGTGTGGAATCTTATGCAAACTTTCCATAAGAAGTTGTGACATTTAATATTTCCAGTTTTAGGTTCTCACCTTTAAATTTTATGCATCTTAGGTCCTATTACTAAGACATTCAAACCTTTACTAACCAATCAAAAACCAAAATATAATATAGGATTAATAAATAATTGTGGGGGCTTCCCTGGTGGCGCAGTGGTTGAGAGTCCGCCTGCCAATGTAGGGGACACGGGTTCGTGCCCCGGTCTGGGAAGATCCCACATGCTGCGGAGCGGCTGGGCCCGTGGGCCATGGCCGCTGAGCCTGCGTGTCTGGAGCCTGTGCTCCGCGACGGGAGAGGCCACAACAGTGAGAGACCTGCGTACCGCAAAAAAATAAAATAAATAAATAAATAAATAATTGTGGCTTAATGGGCTAATATTCCCATGTTTATTTTTTTTGAGGAATTCAATGACTTAACCCAAATACTGTAATAACATTACACACTGTAATGGAGATTGAAGACATGCTGTGTTGATGGGAGACCATTCCAATCAGATAATATCGCTTGAGTTTTAGTATTATTACCTTGTGAGTTGTATGGTGATGTTAATAATGATAATGCTCCCACTTTTTTAGTCAATGGTATAAACACCTTCAATATCACCACAATTACGATATAAATCCAATACTAACACTGCCTATCACCATAAGATTTTAGCTCTGTCAAAACCCTCATATGTTTCCCAATTTTATTTCACAGGGTTAATAGGAAATATAATATGCTAAAGCACTAAGCACAGTCTCTGGCACATACGATAATCAGTATATATTAGAAGACTTGGAATCTGAAAACTCTGAGACTGAAAGTAATGAAGTTAATCTACCAAGCTTATAAAGCTAGACAATGGGAAATCTGAAAGAAGAATCAATGTCTCTAAAACATTTGCTGCACAGTTCTTTCTGCTTTACCATGCTGCATTTCATTAGCCCAAAGCTATTACTTCCTGCCTGACTCCTCCATATATTGCAGGATAGTCCTGGTTTGTTTACTAATACTCCTAATTTTTTGAGTACTAAATGTCTTCCATATTGAGAAAAATGATTGCTTTCAAAAATTATACTTCTATTCATTAAATAACTTTTATCTTTAACCTCGTCAAAGTGAAGCTTTCAAAATGTTTCATGAAAAGATAAACAAACCAGAAATGCAGCACTTCTATTTTAATAAAGTATTACCTTATGAACTTGCTCTTGCTGTGCATAAATTTTAGATAAACATAAGCCCAAAGTTTTGACATTAACTTGATACTTGAGGTCAGTTCAATCAATAGATCAATGACCTTTTTACCTATATGCCGTGGTATATAAGCAAAAGTTAAAGAAAATAGTAAGAGGAAAAATAAGAGATAATAGAGAGTAAGAAAAGAAGTAATTTCTCTCAAGAGAATATTAAAAAAATATTTTGAACTAAATGAAAATGAAAACACTACTTAATGAAATTTGCTGGATGCAGCAAAAACTTTGCTTGGAAGTTTATAACATTAAATGCATATGTTAGAAAATAAGAAAGCTCTAAAAAACAAACAAAACAAAAAAAAACACTGAGCTTTCCCTTTAGGAAACTACAGTAATAAGAAGAATTTACCCCTAAATAAGCAGAAGAGAATTTTAAAACAGAGCAGAAATCAATGAACTTGAAAAGAGGAAGGCAATAGATAAAATCAAAATAATCAAAAGCTGATTCTCTGAAAAGATCAATAAATTTGACAAAACTCTCACCAGACTAAGACTATAGAAAAAAAAAAGACACAAATTACCAATATCAGAAATCAAAGTGTCTCCATTGACTCCATGAACATGAAAAGGAAAATAACAAAATACTATGAACACCTCTATGCCCACAAATTTGCTAACTTAGATCAAATGGACCGATTCCTTAAAAGGCATGAAGTACCAAACCTCACGCAAGAAGAATGAGCTCTATAGCCATTAAAAATATTGAAGCAATAATTTTTAAATCTTCCAAAAAGGAAAGCAACAGCCCCAGTTGTTTTCACTGGTGAATTCTACCAAACATTTAAGAAAGAAATGAAACATATTCTTACAATTTCTTCCAGAAAATGGAAAGAAGGAATACTATGTAACTACTTGTAAGAGGCCAGCATTAACCTATGCTAAAATCACATAAAGACATTCCACGAAAAGAAGACTACAGACGAATATCACTCATGAACACAGACACAAAAGTCTTCAACAAAATTCCTTTTGGTGTATGTTTCTGGTTAGTGTGAACCACAAGGAGATTCTCCCGACATTTCGAAGAGCATAAGGTTAGTGGCTGCCTTTTTATTGCATATGTTAGCTTTGCTGATCTGCTGACTTACCTCACTCGCGTGAAGCAACAGCTAGACCAGATGTGTGGTTCTGCTTTGTGACAAAAGGCCTCTGTATACCCTTGTCATCAAGGACAGAGCAACAGGAAGACAGACAAGTTTCAGCCCATCCTTGTGGGTATAAGCTCATGCTGGTGGGGTTCCAGCCTGTTCCTGATTTCTCCCTCCCGACCTCCTGCTCAGTGAACTTTAACTTCCAGCTTCAGCCAAGCTGAGACAGTCTTGTAGGAAATAGTTAACTAGTGTCCTCAATGGTGCAAGTCAATTACGTGTGCTATTTATACATTATACATATAAAATACGCTACTGGTTCTATTTCTCTGATTGACTCTCTTTGATATAAGCAGTGATCTCTGATCTCAATATGGGACCAAAGGAATTACCAAAGTTAAAAGGAAATCAAAGTAAGACTCCTTAAGAAGTCATTTTTAAATGTTATAAAAATATATATATACATATAGACCATTTAGTTTTGGAAGCCAAAGGAAGAAGAAACTTTATATATCAGCAGTGTCAAATGCACCATACAGCTCTAAACATTTGATGATATCTCTTGGATTTAGTAATTATAAAATCATTCAGCACCCTAGTTAAAGAAGGTTCAGTAGACATATAAAAGACATACTGTAGTTGATTTGGGGAACATACAGGATGTGAGAATTTGGGTCTAGCAATTATTGACACCTGTTTCAAGAAAAAATTAGAAAATTTAAGTAGTAACTGAAGGGTATTAAAATTAACTTTTGTTTTATAGACTGGAGAGACTTGTGCATGTACAGGCTGAATGGAGAAAATTAGGTAATATGGAATGTACATGAAAACATGTAGTATAGCAGTATTTCAGTGGAAGTAGGAGAAAATTAAGTCTGGGTATACATGGAGGTTGCCTTTCAACATAATTCATCCTCTGACACTGATGACAAGACATGTCCTAACAAGGGAGAAGAAAAATAAACATCTGCATAGAAGGAAAAGCCTTATCTTCCACCAAAAGTGCCTTTGATGCATAAGAAAGATTCTGGTTGGTTTCAGACCCGCTTCAGCATAAGATAAGTCACATTTAGGTTTATCCCTAAAATTTCACATGTGAAATCAGGCGACAACAAATTCTAAGGTCGGTCTAGAAGAGAGAAGAAATTTGCAATAGGGTAACTACCATGAGGGCAAGGACCAGTCACCTCTTTCTCCTACACAAGGTTAACTGTATTTACAAGCCAAAGGGCTTCAGGTCTTCTCTTTCTCCTACCCCTTATACCAGGCAGAAGGCAATGTCACCCTGTAAGAACTTTATCCTTGTCTCTGTATAATTTAATCAGCTGACCTTGTTATTCAAAAGATGTGAGAGCCTGTTAAAGGAAATGTATTCATGCTTCGCACTTAAGAGATACAAAATCACGTCTGACGTTTCCTGGAATATCCTAAGCTGACGAATATCATCATTCGGTGTTTGGATCCTATAAACGAACCATGAGGCACAGGAACAGGACCCAGAGCATTTAGATAGGTCTGTGGTGCCCTCCAACTGTCCAACACACACATGGACTCAAAAACAAGCCATGTGTTTATCAAAACATTCGTAAGACAATCTGTAACTAGATCTTAATGGTTGCCTGGAGATATTATGGAAATATCACATATCCAAAAAGCCTGATTTTGCTGATTTCTGCTACTGCTGCTAAAGACCTACTTGCTTCTGGGTATAGTTAATTCGTTTTCCCCTCAGATCTACAGCATTTGGGTTTGTAATATAGGGCTTATTTACATAGATAAAGTATAGCTCAACCTTTACATTAATTAACATACCTAGGAAACAATAACATGCTTTATGTAAAAAAAAAAAAAAAAAGTAAGCTAAAAATTCACAAACAAACAGGTGAGCCTGGAGTCTGAGGGGTTCAATTACTGCATGAAAAAGTCAGTGGTGCTTTCTTAATGGTAAGATCAAATAGACTATATAAAACTTCTTCAGAAAAAGTAGTTTACAATTAACTCCTCAAAACATGAGATATTTCTATCTAATGAACAAAAGAAAAAAGATAAAACTAAAATAAAAGTAAAAATCAAATTAGTATCTTAACAAAACAAACATGCCAGACAGATAAATGTTTTCTGCTTCTCTTTTATTAATTAATTGTTTCTGGCCATGTTTCTTGTCAGACGAATCGATAAGTGGACCTTTTGACTTAATTTATTAGGAATACATAAATTCCTAAAAGATATTAAGTTTTTATTCATTCAATAACATTTCCTGAGCCCCTACAATGATTCTGACATTGAAAATGTACAAATAGGTAGAACACAGAACTCCCTGCCCAAACGGGACACCAGAGATACAAAGTAGCAACTAACAGGTTATGCAATATGGTATATCAAGTCCTCCTTACCACCCACACAGCCACCTTCTACAGCACCAGGATGTTATTCCATGCCTCTCTCTCCATAGTACAATCACTTTCAGAGAGAAGAACTGCCTGTCTGAATACTACACTTATTAGTACACTACCTGGTATGTAGCAACAGTTAACAGATGTATATGGAATGAATTAAATCCTGAAACTTGTGGTTCTGAACAGTTCCACAGAGAGTGACATAGGAATTTCCTTGGAAGAAAAAGGGGGAAATTACATGTTCAAAACTGTGGTAGAATAAAAGTTTGAAGACTACGTGGGAAACCAACTAATCCAACGTGAATGACAAGATGAAAGCGTGACTTGGAAGAAATGGTACCTCTTAGGAGGAAGAGACTGGTGAAGTTCAGGTGGTAAGCCAGCTGGTGTGCTGTGCTACGGAGTTCAACTTCTTCCTATAGACAACAGGCAGTCACTGAATGTGAGAGTGCTTCTATAAGCAAAGCACATTGTCTATTTGTTTATTATTATGCTATGGGAAAATGGTCAGTATATCTTCACCAAGTTTAGGGGGTACAGTTAGGATGGTCTATGAAAATGTAGACTTTATCCCATACTCAAAATTATGAGAGGAGGGGTACTTCTGAGGGCTTCCCAAATAGAAGAGTTTAAAACTGAGTTATGACATGAGCCCCATTATATTCTAATATGGGGAGATATGGCATATCTATCAAGATGTGATAGGAAGGGAGAATTTGCTTCAGATATAAGCCTTAAACTGAAAATCATAAAGACATAGTACCTTAGCAGGTAGTCTAGGTCTTGATCTTACAACAGCTGGTCCTTGAAGCTAGGTTCAAGATAAGATGTTAAAATAAGATCATCAAATATCATGATTCAGATGAAGGAGGAAAGTATGGGCATGCTCTTACCAGGCAAAGTTCAGAAATAAAGGGTCATATACAAAAGATAGAAAGATGACATAAAGAAGCATTAGCTGAGACTGAAATATGGCATGGAAAGAAAACACAAAAATCTCCTTTTATTTATACTTAAAAAAAGAACAACAATCAGCAACGCATAGGGCAATTCTATTCCACTCATGGTATATTGACTTAGCCCAAAGCATTATTACCTAAATTTTATTATGCTACCATTCTTCTTTGACAATAAGATCCTTAGCAGGCTTACAAATGGCACACTAACAGTGAAAACAGGAAACTGAAAGTCTGAGGTTGATAGTACAAGTGATCACCTAACTACTCTAAATGAAATATTTTTTTTGTGAAACAGTATGTGCAGTACCCAGCACAAGACAGGCACCAAATGAATGAAGATCAATGAAAGGAAGTAAAAAAGATTTCAGCAAAACAAAGCAAACTCTCTAATACTGATACATTGGTTTGTAGGTGGGACTGCCTGCTTTCACTCAGGATTTCCCCCAAAGTGAAAATGGTCACGTGAAAGGTGAATGACTTCTTAGTGATGATGCTGCAAAAGAGAGCCGTGTGTCCAGCTCTGAGACTGGTTCTGTCAGCCCCTGCCTCTAGATGTGCAGGGTTTAAATCAATTGTACCAAAATTTTAGGTTAACTGAATATATTTCTCCTTCAGTAATTAAGATTATGGGCCAAGTATATATAAACCAATAAAGACATTTATTATGGTATATTTATTTTTAATGTATTTGTTCATTCATTCACCTAACAAATTATAAAGTTATCTAGATAATTAACAAACGTTAAATTATTTCTGCCATGTGAAGTACATAATACCAGGCATGAAAAGATCAAAATTAATTTCATAGTAGAAAGAAGATACATAAACAAATATCCAAACACAAGTTACACGCAAGTCTTACAAGACACAAAGAAGAGGGCACATTTAGTTCGAAAAGAACATATTTTTGGAGCAGCTGGAATTTGAGCTGGGTCTTAAGGATGTGTATCTTCCAGTGGATCTGGTGGTGAAGCACATGGGACGAGAGACCAGTAAAAGCAAAGGAAGGAGAGAAATAGTTAATTTTACTGAACATCAGGTACAAGTTGGAAATAAGGTTGAAGTGTCATTCCTATCCAGACAAGAGAGTTATTCTAATTCTGGGCTCATAGGTAGTGGAGTTCTCGTTCAGGAGAGGGCCTTGGCTGGACAGCCCTTTTTGTTTTGGGTTTTTTTTTGTTTTTCTGGCCACACCACGCGGTTTGTGAGATCTTAGTTCCCTGACCAGTGATTTAACCTGGGCGCTTGGCATTCAAAGTGCGGAGTCCTAACCACTGGAACGCCAAGGAATTACCAGGACAGCGCTTTTTGAAGGTTAAGATATTTACAAATCGACAGATGAGAAAAGCAGCTTTTGGTTATCTCTTTAGATTCAGGGGAAGAACAGAAAAGCCTGAAGGTCTGACACTAATTGTTATCTTGCCTGCATTATCCCATTTTGTCCTAACCACCTGTGAGGATTCTACTATCCACATGTTACAGAAGAGGGAACTGAGGTTCGTAAATGCTAGATCACTTCCCAGGGATACACGGTCGGTATTCGTCTGAGTCAGGATTTGAATTGATATCTAACTTAAGATTCAGTTTCTTAAGCACTACTCCAAACTTCCAAAAGCAGTAACAGGGCTTCCCTGGTGGCGCAGTGGTTGAGAGTCCGCCTGCCGATGCAGGGGACACGGGTTCGTGCCCCGGTCCGGGAAGATCCCACATGCCGCGGAGCGGCTGGGCCCGTGAGCCATGGACGCTGAGCCTGCGCGTCCGGAGCCTGTGCTCCGCAATGGGAGAGGCCGCAACAGTGAGAGGCCCGCATAACGCAAAAAAAAAAAAAAAAAAAAAAAAAAAAAGCAATAACAATGAGAATGAAAAGGAGGGTAAAGGTAAGCAAAACATTTCTGAAGGGAATATCCAGAGAACAGCTCTGAATGGTGAGAGGAGGAATTCAGAGACAAGCATATCAAAAATTGGAGAGTCTCTATGCCAACTGACTAAAAACCTTTCAAAGATAGAAGTGATTTTTTAAATAAACGGTTAGAAATTATCCTTAAGCAGGATGTACATAACTCTGACTTTTGCTTTTCTATAAACAAAAATTTCTGTAGAGACTAGATTTAGCTTAATGAGCATATACTTCTTATTTAATATTTTTATATGAACCCATTTGTAATAAAAACTAGTTCCCAATGGACTGTCCTTATCCAATATCTTAATTAGTTCTCTGCATAGTGAATGTATAATAGAGGCTGACCCTCTCATCTCTGAACTTTAGAGATTCAAACTAAGTACGAAGAATACGACCTGGTGCCTTTGTCAAAAATCTCTCCTAATGGTACAAATGAACCAGTTTGCAAGGCAGAAATAGAGACACAGATGTAGAGAACAAACATATGGACACCAAGGTGGGGGGGCAGGGAATGGCGGGGGGTGGTGGTGGTGTGATGAATTGGGAGATTGGGATTGACATGTATACACTTATGTCTATAAAATGGATAACTAATAAGAACCTGGTGTATAAAAAACTAAATAGAATAAAATTCAAGAATAAAAAAGAAACTTAAAAACAAAAACCAAATGTACCATACTAATGTTAGATGTTAATAATAGCAGAAATTGGGTGTGGGGTTTATGGAAATTCTGCAATTTTTCTGTAAATATAAAACAGTTCTAAAAAATAAACTTAAAAAAATCTTAAACTTAAAAAACTTCATAAACTTAAAAAAAAAATCTCTCCTAGGACAGAGTTTATTAGCTGAGGATTCATAGCCCATGCCCTGGCAGCACCCGTATTTTCCAGTCATCCATCAGACAAGTTCACAGGGGAAAAGATTAAGTGGAAAGTTGCGAGCTGTTATTTTTCCCCTGGGGCAAGAGACAGAGTAGGAGACCACAAGAGTAAAGCAGTTGCATGGAAGATATCTGTAACAAATGTTCCTTCACTAAGTCCTCTCCCTCAACATTTGTCTCCCCTCAAAACCAGATAACACAGCATCTTACTTAAGAACTCAATCATGAAAGGAAGAAGATGTTACGCTGGAACTCAGTACACTTGCAACATTCTATCCCATATGTTCAAATATTTATAATATATAGCCACCACACACACACACACACACACACACACACACACTAATGCACAGATTATTGGCATTGTGGTCTCTTCCCACAAGCTCATCAATAGATCTGACACCAGTAGGATCTTATAATAAAACCCAAACTGTTACTTCAGTACACACTGAGGACCTCACTAGAGAATAATATAATAATATCAAATATGTTAACTGTTTTGTCAATATAAATGCAAAACAGAATGCAATGCATGCTTCTTTTATCAAATGCATAGAATGCAAAAAATCACCAGAAATCCTAGTACCTGAGAACCTGCTGTTAATATAGTTTGGGTCCTTGTTTTTCCTTGTCCTTTAAAAATAAAGACCATGGGGCTTCCCTGGCGGTCCAGTGGTTAAGACTCCGAGCTCCTAATGCAGGGGGCAGGGGTTCAATCCCTAGTTGGGGAGCTAAGATCCCACATGGCAGACCCTAAATAAATAAATAAGTAAATAAATAAGTAAACAAACAATAAAAATAATTATTAAAAGAAATAAAGACCACAACTCTCTGGAAGACTGTGAAGGTTTTCCTGATGAACCGTGAACATCTTGCCTTCAGGATGAATGAATTATGAGAAATTCCATGAATTTTGCTTTTGTTGTGGCAAAGAGCTCCTTGCTATTAATATACTAAGTGAATTACTAAGAATTACTAAAAGTGAATAGTGGTTAACATTTATTGAGGGCTTTCTACATGTCGGGCATTGTGCACTTGACTGTTAACTAATTTTTCTCACAACAACTGGGAGACAGGCACCATCCCTCCTAGTTTACAGGTGCACAGGAGGCCGGGTCACCACACCTGCCACATAGCTGTAAGTCATGGAGCCAGGATTCGAACCCACAGAGTCTAACTCTAGAACCCTTAGTAATGCCTCTCAGTGGCACTGAACCCTTTACACACAAACATAGGAAATGCATTTTAGAAAATTTAAGTAAAATGTAAAGACTAAAGAGTTTAAAATTTTTTTCTGACAGTGTTACTGAGTCTAAGGTCATACTGCTCACGGCACGACAGGCCAATAATCGAGAGATGAGTTGTTGGGACAAGGAATAGCGACTTTATTCGAAAAGCCCGCAGACCAAGAGGATGGTGGACTCGTGTTCCAAAGAACCATCTTCCCTGAGTTAGAATTCAGGACCCTTTTATACTAAAAGAGGACGGAGTAAAGTCAAACACTTCCTGGTTCCCATCAGCCTCTGGAGGGGATGTGTTAATTTCTTCCTTCCTGCAGTCATTCACAAGTGGGCCTGGTCGGGATGTTTCCTGTGAGCTAAACAAAGGTATTTTAGCTTAATGCTCATTACCTGGGAAGCAGGGTTTCCAGAGATGGGCCATTATGTATAATTTAAGCTTATAGGCAACATCCCTTCACTGATTAACTTATAATAGAATACAAAGTTTCTTCCCTATTACAACAGTAAAAGTCAGTGTTACCCTATCATACCAGAGAAAGTATCTTGGTGTCACCAATGGATTGGCATGGACACTGGATTCACAGACCCAGATTAAAACTGGTCCTGCTATTTTCTAATCATGTGTAGAAAAAGAGACATGTGGATACTGGGGGGCAAGTGGGCATGGAGTATTTTTTAGCCGTTCAACAGGCATATTTCTCCTTCCTGGCACAGAGCAAGGCTACATTTTTCAGCATCCCTCAAGGTTAAGTTTGACCATGTAAAAACTTCTCAGCAACAGGACATGCACAGAAGAGAGGGTGTCACAACAGTGAAGATAGTTAAGGAGAAGCGTGCCTTCTCCACTGTCTTTAACCCAGTCTCGATGTAGTGAGCAGAGAAACCTTGAGAGAGACAGTCTGAGGAGAGCAGAGGCATAAAATAGAATAAGCCTGAGCCGTGAACCACTACTTGGAAGAGAGGCCTATAATTCCATGACCGAACCAAACTTGGGTCTGCTCGCCTGTGCGGAATAAAACCAGTCTACTGACACCAGGTTGTGGTGAAGTGTAGCGCAGCATTTATTGCAGGTGCCAAGCAAGGCGTCCAGGACAGCTAGTGCTGAAAAAACCCCAAACTCCCCGATGGGTTTCAGGAAAGCATTTTTAATGGCAGTGTGAGGGAGGGGGTGTGATCAGCTGGTGCACAGTTCTCTGATTGGTTGATGGTGAGGTAACCGGGTGGTGTCACAGGGGTTAACATTATCAATCCTTAGGCGCCAGTAGGTCTGGGGGGCTACATGCTCAGGATCATCAGGTGGTTAGTTTCTTCCATTTGGTGTGGGTTTTAGCATCTGTGAAACGACTCAGGAAATGGGCATCCAATACTATTATCTAGGTCCTTCAGAGAGGAGCTACAGCAGAGGGTATGCAGGAGGGGTCTGTCCTGGGAAGACCCCATAGGGTCCTGCTCGGTTACAATTCAGCAACACTTTTTATGAATTTAGATGCACGAGAAATAAACATTTATTGTATTTAAGCCATTGCACATATTGGTTGTTTCTTACAGCAGCCGACATTACCCTAGCTAACACCTCATTCATAAGGTTCTTTATTACAGTCCTGTTAAACATAAACAGTATTGCTGGGGTTTCAATTCTAGCTCCACCACACATGCTGTGTGATCTTGGAAACTCAGATAAATTCTTTGAGCTTAAATTTCTTCATTTGTTAAAAAAAGAGAGAGAGAGAGAGACTCAAACAAGCTATTTATTCATTTTACAGTGTCCTCTAATTCAATTATATAAACTTTAGCTTATCCACATTAGTAGCATTTCTAAAGAAAAACAAAACAAAACCCCTGAGCTTCTGATTAAAATCTGGCGGATCAAACGTTCAACGTCCCTTTCACTCTCTCCCACCATCTACAAAAATTACCGAAAAAGGAATTTAAAAAGGTTTAAAAAGATTTTAAACCTTTAAAAAGGTTTCTTTTTGAAAGAAACCATAAAACCACAAAAATACAAATTGAATAGAAAAGGAGACAACAATTAAATTTTAATGTCTGAAAAGCAAATGGATGGGTAACTAATCTGTAAGCCAGCAGTGTGGAAATCAGAGACTCAGCCCATCAACACTGTGGAATCTCAGGGACCTAGCACCAGCTACCTCTGGAATGGGACAACGGAAAACAGCGGGACTGGTTAAAGACTCTAGGAGCATTCAGATTCTTAAATATCCTTCCTACTCTGTGTGTCTGAATAAAGTCCTCCACCCCACATGGAGGCAGAAGCCCGAAGAGTTATCTTCCAGAGAGATTAAAACAGAGGATCAGGGACTTCCCTGGTGGCACAGTGCTTAAGAATCCACCTGCCAACGCAGGGGACACGGGTTCGAGCCCTGGTGTAGGAAGATACCACATGCCGCGGAGTAACTAAGCCCATGCGCCACAACTACTGAGCCTGCGCTCTAGAGCCCGCGAGCCACAACTACTGAAGCCTGCGCACCTAGAGCCCGTGCTCCACAACAAAAGAAGCCACCACAATGACAAGCCCGCGCACCGCAACGAAGAGTAGCCCCCGCTCGCCGCAACTAGACAAAGCCCGCGCGCAGCAACAGACCCAACACAGACAAAAAAGTTAATTAAAAAATTTAAAAAAGAACAGAGGATCGCAGCACTGGGGACTATCAGCCATAGTTGACAGAAAAACACAAAACGGTCACCAAGTAAACACAGAGACCTCCATGAGCTAGATGCCCAGAACTGATACCCAGAATTCTGGCCAACAGGCTTGTACCAGCTCCCACAGCAGATCAGAGATAAGAATATGACCAGACTATTGTTGCCAAAATTCTGCCTCTGTACACCGGGGCTGGATTAAATCTCAGAGACAGAGTTTTGGGTGAAGTAGAAAGAAATGGCTTTATTGCTTTGCCAGGCAAAGGGGGCCGCAGTGGGCTAATTCCCTCAAGACTGTGTGTCACACCCTGAGAGGGCAGTGAGGAGTCTTACAGGGTTCAAGGAGCAGGGAGTGGTCAGCTCATGGACATTCTTCTGATTGGTCGGAGGTGAGGTAATGGGGAGCCAGCGTCATTAACCTTCTGGTTCCAACAGGTCTGGGGTCTACTTGCTTGTGGGCAGCACACAGTTAATTTCTTCCACCTGGTGGGGTTTCAGTATCTGCAAAACAGCTCAAAGCAGCTCAGAATATTATCTATAGTCCTTGAGGAAGAACTAAAGGTCCTTGACTTTGTTTAATGGCTAAAGTATTATTATTTTGTCTCGCTTGACTGTTTTCTTTCTGCATTTTCTCACTTCTCGGTTTAAATGTATTCTTTGACTACAGTTTTTCTACAGACAAAAGGCAGGCAGAGGACATGGTGGGGGGGTCTATTCTGGGAAGGCCTTGTAGGGTCCTGCTCAGTTACACCATGAGAGCAGCATCTAAAGATAATGAAATTGGGAGATAGTCAATGAACCATCCAGTCTGATTACCTTTTGATAAAAACCCAGTCAGGCCTCAATCAGCATTTTACTCTCTCACTCACAAATATAAGCAGAAAATAAAACAGTATCAGATATTTGAAGAAAACCTATAACACATAGAGAACAAAACAAAAACAACTGGAGAAGCAGAAACTAAAGAGGAAGAGGGAAATTTCAAATATATATATATATGTATATATAATATACAGTACATATATATCATCTTCAAAAAGATAAGTTATTTAACCACTAAACAAGAAAATTGTGATTTAAAGCAAAAAGTAAGAATTTAGAGAATAAGAAAACAATGCTAGTATTAATTTTGATAGACAAAAAAATTGAAATTCAACAAAAGATTTGGAAAGAAATATAAAGCTTTCTAAGGAAATCTCTCAGAAATGTAATAAAAAGATGAAGACAAGGAAATTATGAGAGTGATTTTAAAATGGAATAATATTCCAGAAGGTGCCAAAAATGCATTTCAAGAGTTTCAAAATAAGATAACAGCAAAATGAAGAAATCAATAATGAAATAATGCAAGAAACATTTTCAGAACTACTTCAATTTTCAGATAGACAGGGTTCACTAATGGCCCTGCAAATGGATTAAAACTAGAACCAAACCAGTAAACATCGTTATAAATATTCAGAACACTAGACCAAAGTGAAAATCTTTAAAATCTCCAAAAAGGAAAATTCAGGTTTTAGAACAAGATTAAAATTAATAATATAATTAGATATAAGAACAACAATAAGGGCTAGGAGGCAGTGGAACACTATCTTCAAAATCTAGGAAAAAATTATTTCCAACTCGGAATTCTACATTAAGCCAATTTATTCATTGAAAGTAATAGCAGAAAGAAGATATTTTCAGACATGGAAAATCTCAGTAACACCGGCAAAAATACCTATCACGAAGCCTTTCTCAGGACACTCCAGGAAGAAATGCTCCAATAAATGGGGAATTTAAGAAAGAGGAAAGCCTGAAATCCAGGAAACAAAGAAACCAAGAAAAGATAGTGCTACAGAGACTCCCTAGCATGATGCTGAAGGGATACCTAAAACAATATCTGTGTAGCTGCCTTAAATCAGCTATTTCAGATTAGCATAATCAGAGGTGATAAAGCATTCAACTCAATTCAATTCAGTATGAAGTTAAGCTCTGTGTAAAAAAACAAGATGGCTAGAAGAAATTTATATTCCAAACATTAAAGAAAGTTAAGTAAACATGGATCTAACATTCACAGGGGTTTCTTCTGTTTTATTTTAAATGTCAAACCTGTCTTAATGAGTTTCTACCAACATATGTTTTCTTTAATCGTCATTAAGTCTTAGTAATAAAAACACTGGTATTAGGCCTTTCATTTTCAAATCTAAATAATACTAAATCATCCAGCCTCTCTTCAAACTAAATGTATACAGATATTTCATTAGCAAACAGTTCTATTAATTAAAAGTATGTTTTTGTAATGGAGTTAAAAACTGCTTTTCTGTAACTTCACACATCCTGCCCTTTTTCTCTGATCTAAATTGGAATTGCTCCTTTATGTGATGACATCAAATACACAGCTTCCTATCTTATGTTTTCAGATAAGAAAAAACTGTAATGCCTAGGGATTAAAATTAGCATCTTAACTTAAAATAATCTCTTTCAGGTTAACACTAACTTAATTCCAATATTACACAAAAACTTTTGTCTAATATACCTCTGTTCCTTACCCCATCCTTTGTGCTATTATATCTTTATATATTATAAGCCCAGTAACATAGCTTCATAATTACTGTTCTATGAATTATCTTTTAAATCATATAGGAGATGGAAAGAGTTACAAATGAAAATACGTTTATACTGCTTTTATATTGACCTATATGGTTGTCTTTAGTCGTGCCCTTTATTTCTTCCTGGGGATTCAAGTTACCATTCACTGTCCCTTCATTTCAGCCTGAAGAACTCCCTTTGCTATTTCTTGTAGGACAGGTCTTCTAGCAGTGTGTTCTCTCGGTTGTTGTTTATCTAGGAATGTCTTAATTTCTCCATTATTGAAAGAGGGTTTTGCTGAAAATAGAATTCTTGGTTGACAGTTTTTTTCCATCACTTTGAAGTTGCCATCCTTCTACCTTCCAGCCTTCATGAGAAGTCACTTGTTGATCTTATTGAAGATTCCTTGTATGTGATAATACTTTTTCTGCAATCAAGATTTTCTTGTCTTTGACTTTTGTCAGTTTGACACTGATGTGAATCGGTGTGGATCTCTTTGAGTTTACTTGAAATTTGTTGAGATTCTTGGACACGAAGATTAATGTTTTTCATCACATTTGGCAAGGTTTTGGCCATTATTTTTTCAAATAATGTTTACGTCCCTTTCTCTTCTCTCCTTGTACTATTATCTTTCGTACCATACAAAAAGAAGTACTATTGTATATTATACTCCTTGTATTATTTTTTCTATTTATTGATTGTACTTATTTGGGGAGACATAATTGTTATACTTTCCTTTAATTGTTTAGTCATGGTGCCCTTTAGTTCCCTGAACATGTGTGCAATAGCTGCTTCAAAGTCCTTTTCTACTAAGTACAATATCTGGGTCTCCCAAGGGACATCATCTGCAAGGCTGTCTTTTTTCCTATGTATGTAGCATACTTTCCTATCTCATAATTTTTGGTTGAAAACTGGACATTGTAGATACTATATTACAACAACTCTGGTATCAGTTTCTTTCCTCAACACCAAGGCTTATTTTTGTTACAATTACTGTTGTTTTTCTTGTTACTGCTTATTTTTTTAATGACTGTCCCTGACTAACTCTATAGATTCTCTATTCCCTGTAGTATGTGGCCACTGAGTTCTTAGCTAGCATTTTTTAAGTTCTTGTTTTTATTTTTAAGCCTAGCTTGCTAGGGTTCAGCCCGAGGTCAGTATAATTTGATAGTCAGACAATGATGAGATAGAAGAATTCTTTAAATGCTTGCCAGCATGTCTAGTCAGACAATGATGAGATAGAAGAATTCTTTAAATGCTTGCCAGCATGTCTATCACCCTTTGTCAAGGGAAGCTGTGTGAGAAGGCATGCCTTCAAATTTTAGGCAGCTTACAAGATAGTCTCATCTTCGACTCTCTGCTCGCACGGGGTGTCAAGTTCAGACAGAGGTGAGTGACTGTCCTTTCCCAGGTCCTTCCTGGGCAAAGCCATGCACATGAGTGTAACTTTCTCAATCCCAGGAACATGTTGGAAATTTTCCTTCTTGTGTCTTATCAAATTTCATCAGAATACTGTAGTTCATAGTGGTATGTTACTAATTATTAGTACACAACCTAAATGGCTAGTATTTCAGAACTGATACATTGCTATGTGATCATACGCACACATTATACCCAAATCTCTAATAATATTTAAAATTATCCAGTGACTAAAAAATAAAGCTGAACTGGTGGACTACTGTAAAAAAACTATTTAAAAAAAGACCTTAAAGTAGTAAATTTTTACCCAATTAGCGTCTTCATTTTTTTCCCTGATTTAGAAAGATTTTCTGATCTGCTTTCCATCACCTGGCTCTGTTGATCTAAATTGTTGTCTTGAAAATATTTCTGTTTAACATTAATTCATTGTATCTGTTGAAGTTAATTTCTCACATCGTTCTAGAAAAGGCTATGTTCCCAGCAGAGTTTCTTTGTCATACAATTTAAATGATCTGTAATCCAGCTAAAGGACCTAAATTTTCACACCACTTCTCCTTCTGGCAATATCACATTTGGCTCGAGAATGTCTCATTACTCTAATAGGTCTCTGGTTAGAATGTGGTGAATAGCTGTGCTTGTCCATGTTTTCTGGATCTGGATACAAACACAGACTCAGGAGGATACAGGAAAAATAAATACCATTTCCACCCTACGGTACTAATTCCATCAGAAAATTAAAATTTAATTTCTTCATGAAACATCTACTCAGATTACCTCTTCTTTTGTCATCTGGTTTACCAAAATCTATGTACTGTCTGGCTTCACATAGTGATTTTATGACCTAAATATCAAGAGAAAAAAAGTATCCCTTTGCTAGGGTAAAATTTAGTTTAAGAAACTGAAGTTATTAATGTTAAATTTCACAGTGCTCTTCATTTCAATAGTCCTTGGAGACTGAGCAAATAGATTTCTATACTTCAGATTGTTTAGCGAGGCTTATTATTAATAAATATATTTTATTGAAGACTTCATTTCCCCTCCATCTTTTTCATGTCTTATTTTCAATCTGAACCCCTAACCCCTCTTTCAATGGGATTATAACTATGTTTAGCCCTTATTGTATTACTGAATATAGAATAGTTATACTGGAATGCAAAGGATTTAAGCAATTCCCTTGCCTTATGCCCAATTTAAAACCATAAGGGAAAACCAAACAACCAACCGAAAAACTTACCTCTTGGGACTCCTTTACATGGATGCATTCTAAAGCTATTCCACAAGTTATTTGGGTGGTGAGTATGTGAACAGAAAGATACTATTAAAGCTACAGACACTAGATACTTGGATGTATGTAGTGTTTTATTAACCAATTACACTCATTTCAGCAAGTGCTGATTGAAAACCTATGAGGTCTAGTTTTCTTGTGGTACTAAGAAAAATAGAAATAACAGAAACATGACCAAAGTGTTTGAACACTGGGCAAAAGAAGAAAAATATGTTCAGTGAAGGAAACACCCACACAGTGATGAATGTGGAAGGAACCTGTGCAGAAGAAGATACAGACAAAACAGGAGATGAAGACCCTTCTGGAGGTTAGTGCAAGATGCGATGGATTAGGTAAAGTGAGTCAGACTATAAGTGCTCTTCAAAGATGTGACGCAAGACAACTTGTTAAGGTATAAAAGTATATTTTGCTTGCATTATTGTTTATAGTTTTCTTTTGCCAATGCATATTAAAAAAGGAAGCCAACCTGCTTTGCAATAAAAATTGTCAACCACCTTACTTTCACTCACTCTGTCTGGCACCAAAGGAAAACTTGGATTGTTTCTTAATCAAATGGGTGGGCAGAGGAAGGTCCAGTGATGGTGGTTATTTAATTTTCCACCAGCTGCATGTATGAGCTCAGAGCAGAACACAGAGTTACTGGAATACAATACCTCTGATATTTGCTATGATATTTGCTCTGAAACAAATGTCATATTCACCAGGCAAGATAAGGAGTTTTCTTCTTCAGTAAAATTTACTTAGCCCCCAAGTTATCCAAATATACAAGACAGTTCCATAATGTAGCCAAATATAATAATGACACAAAATCTAATAACTTTTCAATCGCTAGCAATAATCACATTGTAAATATAATAGGAAAAAATATATCCCATCACAACTTCAACAAAATTATAAAAAAGTAGGAACAAACTCCAAAAACTCTACTGTAAGAAAATTTCACATGGAAAATACAGAAATATATAGAAAATAGAATAAAGATACAGAAAATAAAGATTTAAAGTGCTCATACATTTTTTTAATCTAGTAAGTTTACTTCTAAGCATTTACCATCCAAATGGACTATGATGTTTATTACAGCTTTATTATAGTGAAAACTGGAAATATAAATGTAAATCAATAAGAAAATGGTTAAATAAATTATAGTAAATTCTTCAAGATGCATTATTAAGTGTTAAAGTAATTGGAGAATACTATGTATAGTATGATACTATTTGTGTAAAAATAGTAAAAAAACAACACTATGCAAAAACTTGTGTGTGTGTGTGCGTGTGCGTGTGTGTGTAAGTAAACCATGGTAAGAAAAATGAAAGAAAACCCAACTGAATAGGGAGATAGCCTTTGTTCACAAATTGGACAACTTGATATTTTAATTAAAAAAAATTTTTTTAAATTATTTTTGGCTGCATTCGGTCTGCTTGCTGCAGGTGGGCTTTCTCTAGTTGTGGGGAGTGGGGGCTACTCTTCGTCGCAATGTACGGGCTTCACATCGCAGCGGCTTCTCTTGTTGAAGAACACAGGCTCTAGGCACGTGGGCTTCAGTAGTTGCAGCACACAGGCTCAGTAGTTGCAGCACGCAAGCTCTAGAGCACGTGGACTTCAGTAGTTGCAGTGCATGTGCTCAGTAGTTGCAGCTCACAGGCTCTAGAGCGCAGGCTCAGCAATTGTGGCGTATGGACTTAGCTGCTCCGCAGCATGTGGGATCTACCCGAACCAGGGATCAAACCCATGTCCCCTGCATTAGCAGGCAGATTCTTAACCACTGTGCCACCAGGAAAGTCTCATAACTTGATATCTTAAAGGATGTTAACTTTCATCAAATTTGTCTTTAGATTCGGATAACTCCATCAATATTTCAAAATGTTTTGTGGAAATGTACAAACTGAATACTAATAAAATGTACATCAAAATGTATAGGACCTAGAAAAGCCTACTTGGGCTTCAGATAGGTGAGCAAAAACCAAGATGCAGTCTTGTTTAAGTCAATGCTATTCAGGGTCTGTCACTTTCAAACAAAGATGACCCATAGAGTGGTTGTATCAGAAGGGCCTCATAAATATCATCAATATCAAATAAACATGCCTCTTCACCGTGACTCTCATAGCCCTAAATTGCCATTCCTTTTCCTTGTAGATAAGTGGTTTTGACCAACCCTTTCCAGTTTCCTTGGTTGGAAAGTTGTCTCGGTTCCAGTATCTGTGACTCATAATTTGAAAATCTTTTCATAGATATAGATGGTGTCCTTCCATTAATCTTCTAAGTACCAGGATGGGTGCTAACACTAGTTTCTCCATTGTTACCCTTTATACTGTAACACAGCGTGATTTCTGATGAAAGCTCTTTGCATCAACAGGCACTAATGTTCTCAGCATGAAATTCTGAGTATAATTTTCTCCCTGTTTGTGTCAGATTCAATTCCTCCAAACTAGTACACAAGATGTACATTTTATCCAGGATCATTTTTAGGTGCTCTTTCATAGCAGAATACAGAGAAGAGGCTCAAAATATTTAGGTCCCCTGTCAATCATGTATGTAACAACAAAGCCCACTTCTTTGGTTTATAGATTCAGTGTCCATTCCAGGCAGGAGTGGCATAATTTTACCAAGTTTCAAGGTTACACAGTGAATTTTGAAATATAAACCTTATATTTCTTCAAAGAAGGTAAATATATGTTTAATCACATCATGACTTAGAACCAATTCCTGGTTCAACTGTTAGTTCGGCTCTAAGGCTGATCTTTCCATCAGGAACACAGGATAACAGGACAGTGAGTTTGTCCTAGTACACAGGCATATGGGTTCTAGAGCAAGGCTGTACAAGATAGAGTGGAGAATTACATACCTTTGGAGAACAATTCTTGGCATGATACTGGACCTTGGTAGAGGTCATGTCTGACAATGAATATCATGCATCTGAAACATTCTATCTGATTTTGCCAGACCCAATAAGTTATAAGGATGAGTGAGTCCAGAAGTAATCTATTATACGGTGGAAGTGGTGTGTCCAAAATCAAGCATGACCCAGACAGAAGGGCTCAAGGAAGCTGCCCAGCTCATACCTACTGCCACATGGGGGATCCATTATGACCAGCGGGCAGAAGATAAAAAGCCCCCCCTTGGTTTACAGATGGGTCTAATTGATATGAGGATGAAAGCTGAGAATGGCAGCAGCACCACTCAGGAAAGGTCTTGAAAGATAATGGGGAGTGAAAAACAACATCCTCAGAACACGCAGAGCTTCAGGTGGTAAACCTGGCCATCTACTTTGTGCAGATGGAGGTCGGGATGCACACAGAGCTCTAGGTCAGGCATTCAGCACTTTTACAGGGGCTTGAAAGGAGACAGATTGCAAAACTGTGGATTAGGAGGTTTGATGCACAGACATGGGGATGAACATATGGGAATGGACACAAAGTGTGAACACCTTTGTACCACATAGTAGCACTCACAGGAGAGTATCTATCAAGACTTGGACAGTCTCTGCCACTGGCCATGTCAGCAAGGGTATGATGGGCACATGAGTTCAATTAATTCTCTGGCCACAGTGGGAGTAATGGAGACTAAGCATGGGTCCAACAGCACGAGACCCCACTTACCAAGGCTCACCTACCTGCTGCTGCAACTCAATGTCCAACCTGCCAGCAAAAGAGACCAATGCTGGCACACTCAGTGGAACTGCTCATCACAGAGACAGATGAGCCATTTGATGGCAGGATGACTACATCATGCCCCTTTCAACCTGGAAAGAACAAAGCCTTGCTCTAATAGGAACCGATACACATTGTGGAGGAGATTTTGCACTACTGTCCACACAATCTCAGCAGGACAACTATCTACCAAGGGTTGATGAAGTGTTTAATTCTCCAGTATTGGGTCCCACATAGCACCAGTTAGATCAGAGGACTTTCTTTACGGCAAAGGAGGTATAGAAGTGGGTCCATGACTATGTGACCTAATGGTTTTATCACATATGCACCAACAGAAGCTGTCGGCCTGAAAGATCATTAGAAAGTAGAGTTAACCAGCTTAGAAGCAGTATTCTATGAAGATCAGGCTTCAACC
Organism: Stenella coeruleoalba; assembly: GCF_951394435.1. NCBI lineage: Eukaryota > Metazoa > Chordata > Mammalia > Artiodactyla > Delphinidae > Stenella > Stenella coeruleoalba. Next base: position 144,912,797 of record NC_137149.1, on the reverse strand, counting down.
TCCAGGATGCAGTATACACACTGAAGCAAAAACCCTATACAGTATCATATAGGAAGAATACATACATCTGAGAACCAAGGAGTAAAGATAGGAAGGGCTCCACTAATTATGGTTCTTCGTGACACTGGGGGATTTTTGCCTCACATCCCTGCAACTCTAGGCTCTGCATGGCTGGAAGTTCTAGTTCCCAAAGGGTGCAAAGTGTTGCCAAGGAGAAGCAATAAGAACCCTATTGAGCTATACGCTACGGTTGACACTTGGGCACTCAGGCTCTTTGTGCCCAGAGACCAGCCGGAAAGAAGTTATAATCTTGGCGGGAATAATGGACTGTAATCACCAAGAGGTGGTAGGGCTTCTGCCACACAGAAGGAGCAGAGAGAAGTATGTGTGGCACCGGGTGATCAATGTGGAGGTCTATTGCTAGCTAGCCGCTTGCCCAGCTGTAATGACACATGAAAAAGGCCAGCAGCTACAACATAAGTTTACGGTAACCAAGGGTCCAGGGCCCTCACGGATAGTCCAGAACACCTACCACCAAGCAAACCATCAAGACCAGGCACGGTGGTCTATCTGAGGTTAGAGGAATCCATAAGGCGTAGCTGAGGAAGAAGCTGATGAGTATCGGATGGGGTCCCAAAGAGCAACTTCGATAGTAGGGGCTGTACTTCATACAGCTAACCTTCCTATTCTGTGCTTCCCTTAAAAAAGAGAGGTCCTCTGGGATCCTGGACTCACTCCTCCGCAAACATCTTTGAGGAAGTCAAGACAACCAGCTTCAGGCACAGAGTGTTGTGAACATGGACATGGACCTTTCCCAGATCCTACTGCAAGAAAAGACTTGAAGTTGCTCCAGCACGTGGTGTGTCAGGAGTTTGCCTCAGTGGCAGAGAGCTGCACAGTCCAAGGACATGATATTCCCAGGGTGGGCCACCTCCAGCGACTGACCACAAAGGAGCTGTGGAGGCCTGGCCATCTCCCTCACTGCGCGATATCAACTCCTCACAACAGTACATACTCCAGAAACCCCTGTGGGATCAGCTGAGGCTGCATTGTACCTGCACCCGTTTGACTTCTCCCTCTGCCCAGTCGTTTCCTCCAAGTCTAATGTACCACGGAGGCCTTTATAATATGGTTTCTATTTCCAGTGTCTACTTTCCACATTTCTCATAATATTTCTTATAGTTTCCTCTTTTTTATAGCCATTTCATATGCAAAAGCCTGAGACCGTCACTTGGTAAACGCCAAGTATCAGAATTTGAGTTCCTCTGTCTTAGCCCAAACTAAGATATAGTCTGTGACTTAACTAGAAAACAAAAAATAAAATAAATTAGGCAACTTCTACTGAAAAAAATCTGACCATACACATCGATGGAAAAAATTTTTTGAAGTATGGTTGATTTACTATATTATATTAGTTTCAGGTGTACAACATAGTGATTCAATATTTTTATAGATTGTACCCCATTTGATGTTTTATAAAATATCACCCATATTCCTTGTGCTGTACAATATACCCTTGTATCTCACTTATTTTATGCAGAGTAGCTTGTACCTCTTAATCCTCTGCTCCTGTCATGGCCCTCCCCATTCCCCTCTCCCCGCTGGTAACTGCTAGTTTGCTCTCTATACCTGTGAATCTGGGAAAATCTCATTATTTTTCTCTGAAACTCCAGCTCTCATTTTAAAGATAAAGAAATCAATACAGTATTCCTCTCGTAGGGATTTTGATTCCCCAGGGCAATATATTTCACTTGTAGTAAATGCAAGAAATTATTCAAAGGCAGCTAGAGTTGAATTATCCTCTTGGGAAATCACAATTTCTGATTTTTTATGATCTGTCTATTGTATTTCTGTGTGACTATATTGCGTATACTGTTATATGACTCTTAGAGTTTTTCTGAAAGGCAAATTTAAGGTAATTAGATTGCCATTCCAGCTTTGCTTTTGATTCTGGGTTATTTACTTTTTATCTTGTAATAATACTAGCATTTCTCAAATGGCTACAGTTAAATCTTTACACATATTTCTTGTTTTCTTCTTCTTGCAAGCATAGTAAAGCACATACATGCTTTATATATAAATTAAGTCATTTCCACAGTTCTAAATTGAATGATGATTCATTCATTCTGTTACAACCAAATTTTCTGAATGCCTACTAGGTCTCCGACTCTTGCTTATGTGTCAGGGACATAAAGTTGAATAAGAGATGGTTATTCCTTTTAGGAATTATTCCCACAGAAAACATAGTATGAATGATTTCTTAAATAGGCTTTATTCCTTTGCCACCACAGTCTTAAATTCAGTTTGTTAGTATGATGGACTAAGTTGTGAGTCTCCAAAAATTCACATGCCAAAGCCCTAATCTTCAATGTGACTCTATTTGGTCACAGGGCATTTAAAGAGGCAATTAAGGTTAAACGAGCTCATAAGTCTGGGGCCCTAATCCAGTAGGACTGGTGTCCTTATAAGAAGAGCAAGAGACACCTGCAGTGCGTGCACACAGAGAAAAAGGCCACGAGAAGACTCAGAGAAGGGGACCATCTGTAAGCCAGGGAAAGAGGCCTTAGGAGAAACCAAACTTGCCAACACCTTGACAGTGGACTTCCAGCCTCCGGAACTGTGAAAACAATAAATTTCTGTTGTTTAAGCCACCCAGTCTGTGGTATTTTGTTATGGCAACCAAGCAGACTAATACAGTCAGATATACCTTTTTGGCCAATTGACCAGGAATTCACTCTTGTGAATTGCAGTGATATGTGGTCACTTTACCTCTAAGAACATCCTCCTTTTAAAGCATTAAAATGAAACCTGAGCCACACAGTATTTTAACGGAACATTCCTTTCCTGCAGAGCGTCCCTCTCCAGCACAGGCAGCAGTGGGCAGGGGAAGGGGCAGGTCCTTTCTTTGGTTCCTTCTCCACTTGCCCCGATTCTTCTGACTCTTCTTGGGTTGGGAACAGAGGAAGGGCAATGACACAAGGACTAAGGGTGATATTTCCCTTCCTGTGATATCCCAGTCATCAGGGCCCTCTTTCCTGGTATCATAAGAGGTGGTATTGTCTGGCTTCTCAGAGACACTCGGAAACTGCCCTGGGAACCTCCCACTTCCCAGTCACTGACCCTGACATGTGCTTGTTTATAAAGAGGCCAGGATGGACTTTTCATATCAACCATACCTTTTTGTTTGCTTGAGTGCTCTGTTACCTTAACTGCAAGTAATTACAGTGGCTTTTTCTCCAGTAAAGTAAAATTAGAATTCATGCTTTCCCTTGATCCACAAGAAGCAAGTGTATATCTACTATCCAGCCTTAGAAATATATATATATACATACATATATAATGTATATAAACATATGCATACATAAAACACCATAACTTCTGAAGCCTCCTACACAGCCCTGTCCAGTTCCATTCTCCTGTCTCTCTCCAGAAGGAACATCTGTCTTGACTTTGTGTTTATAATTTTCTTGATTTTTCAGTATAGTTCTATCATCTGTTGTTACCTATGTATACAACCTCAAATAACAGATTGTTTAATGGTCTGTTCTTAAGCTTTATTTAAGTGGAATGATATGTGTGCATTTATCTTGCCTCTTTTACTCAATAGTGCATTAAGGAAACTCAAATATGTTGAACCTGTAGGTCTAGTTAGTTCCCTTTCCTGATGCTCCATACTCTATCACAGACTATCACAAAACTTTGCGATCTATTCTAGTGTTGACAGACTATTGCCCTTTTCCCATTTGTTGTTTCAATGAACAATGTAGCCATGTACAATTGTGTGCATCCTGAATCTTGCTGAACCACAGGGAATGTATCACCAGCTTCAGGAGGTGATGTAAGTTTTCCAAAGGAACTGCACAAATTTAAACTCCTGTCAGTAGGTAGGGGCATCATTGCTCTACACCCTCAAAAACACTTTGTACTGTCAGACTCTTCCATTTTGGCAGACTGGTCAGTATGAGATAGTCAGTATGGCTTTAATATCCATTTCACTACTTAGTAATGATATTAAAAAAAGTTCTCACGTGTTTATGGGCCATTTGCTTTCTGAACTACTTACTCATAATGCTTAAGTTTACTATTGGGTTGTTTTTCTTTACCTCATTAATATGTAGAAGTTTTTGTATATTTGGGACATCAACCATTTGTCAGTTGTACATAAAGCAAATATTTACTTTGAAGCCTGTCATTTCACTCCTTTTATGGTGTCTTTTGATAGAACCTCTGTTTTAATGAGCTCATTTACGAATCTTAGCTTTTATGGTTTATACTTTTGTGCATTAAGAATAATTGGTTTTTCTTTGTTATTCAGTGCATAATAATTACTGTCATTATTCTCTTTTCGGTGCTCAAATTATCAAATTTGTCAGGTGGAGACCACTGCCAGATGCGTCTTGTGTCATTTTTTATACTACCTCATTTACGTTTGGGCTCTTTCTGGCATAAGTTGTCTCAGCCGCACTGTGTGCTTTCCTGCCTCAGGTCTGGAATCAGAAGATTCTCTAAGTCCTAGTTCCTTTTTATGAGCAATTATACTGTACTTAGAAACCAAGATCTGGGTAATGGCTATGCTAACTACCACCAAGGTGTCCTTTTAGGCCTTTATTAGTGAAGAAAAAAAAAATTATAAAATATATATTTTAACAAGCATAAGACCTCACTAATATTTCCAATTCAAAATCAAAATCAGAGAGGGTCTTCTTTCTTATATTCTTTTAAATTCACATATCCTTTATCCTGCTGTGAAAAATTCTAATTCCTAATAACTTCAATACATTAGCTTATTTGACAGTATTCTATAATATATACAGAGGACTCTCAGAATCACATTACCAACATTGATATTAACAATACATCCATAAGTACCCCATAAGTAATGTTTAACATATTTCTTGCAGTACTTTTGTCCTGAGACTATATCTTACTAAGGATGTGCAGTCAGAGCAGTTTTTTTCAGACATGACCAAAAATAGTCGTTTTCTCCACATGGTTGTGCTATCAATGTAATATGCATATACACTGGTTTGTATTTCACTTTAGGAGTGACTTTCACCTTTTTTTTAAAAAAATAAATTTACTATTTATTTATTTATGGCCGTGTTGGATCTTCGTTGCTGCGCGGGCTTTCTCTCTAGTTGCGGCGAGTGGGGGCTACTCTTTGTTGTGGTACGCGGGCTTCTCATAGCGGTAGTTTCTCTTTGTTGCAGAGCATGAGCTATAGGCACACAGGCTCAGTAGTTGTGGCCCATGGACTTAGTTGCTCCACGGCATGTGGGATCTTCCCGGACCAGGGCTCGAACCCATGTTCCCTGCATTGGCAAGCGGATTCTTAACCACTGCGCCACCAGGGAAGTCCCTCATCCTTTCTGGATACAAATTTATCTTTGAATGTGTAATATTCAAGAGCGAAAATTGCTAAATGCTTGTTTGGGAAAACACTGAGTTGTCCCAATACCATTTACATAATTGAGCATGATGAAAACTTGTCTTTGCTTATACACAGTATCATCAACAGGAAACCTTACCCAGCTGAACCTACTAGAGTAAGAATCCATAAAAGCAGACATACACACAGCTGAAACATCCACCTACTGCTTCAGCTGACAACATGTTGCAAGCCCCATTCATCCACATCTGCTGGGACAACTTTCCTCCAACCCTCCCTCCCCATCTCACAATAATTCACATGCTGCAACCCCTCTGAGGGCCACTTTCACTTGCAAACTTTAGGTCTGTTTCATGATATAGTGCCATGTTTATTGTAACATTTATGTATTTCTTAAACATTTAACATGTGTATAACTGTGTTACCACTTTTATTGTATTCCTACCTTTTTTTCTTAATATGTAACTAATGAAGATTTTGAGTATTGTGCCTCAAACCTTGAAACAGAGCAGGACCCTGTGGGGCTCCTTGGTACATATCCTTTCCGTGTCCCCCATTTCCTGTTTGTAGGAAATAGTCTTCATTCAGCCTCCTTGACCCTCCCTGAGTTCCAAAGGGCAGATCAAACAGTTGCTTATCAGGGAAGGGAGGGGATGCAGAGACAAGGGAGAAGCAGCCAGGATAATGCAGGCTTGGGGCAGGGTGTGTTCTTCCTCAAGGAATATGCATAACAAAATACCTTTGAGTTCTTCTGCAGGGACTAAGGCCCCCATCCAGGTGGAGGGTGGTAACTTCATGCTGAGCACAAGATTCCTGGAGCACCACCCTGTTACCTCACCACCAACCAATCAGAAGAAAGCCACACACCCTGCAGCCCACACCTCAAATTTTGCCTATAAAAACTTCTCCCCCAGAACCATCAGGGAGTTTGGGTTTTTTGAGCATGAGTCTCCCATTCTCCTTGCTTAGCCCTGCAATAAACTTTCTCTGCTCCAAACTCCAGTGTTTCGGTTTGCTTGGCCTCAATGGGCGTGGGGCACACAAACCTGTGTTCAGTAACAACCTTATATTTCCCACAAGCCCTGTGGGATTTATTATGCAATTTTGTATAATACAGTGATTTTTTTGGAATGCATATGACTTATTATAGCAGAACTAACAAGAACACAGGCTCTCATTCCCATCCCCTTTACTCATTCCTATCAACCTCTTGTAGGTAACTTTTTCAGTAGGTCCTGGTCTAGATTCTGGTTTATCCTTCCAGTGTTTCCTTTTGAGAAATGAGCAATTAATAATTAGATAGTGGATAGATGGATAGATATTCTTATTTCCTCTTCTGTCTTACCAAAACTCAGTTGCACTGCTCCTTGAATTTTTTTCACTTAACAATGTGTCATGAACATCACTACCTATAAATCATAGAGATTTTTCTCTCCTTTTTTCACAGCTTCACAGAATTCCAATGTGAGATTGTACCACGGTCCATTGAACCAACCTCCTGTTGATGAATATTTGTGCTATTAATCATTTGTTATTCTAATTAATGCTGCAATAAGTAATTTTGTACATATGTCATTTTGTATTTGTGGAGGTAAATCTTCAAGGTAGATTTAGAGAAGTGTGATTTTTGTGATCAAAAATAAAAGTATGTGCAATGTTGATTATTCATTTTGCATCAGTACCAGTAAAATATGGGAGTGCCTGTTTCTTCATAATCTTGCCCTCACAGTGGGTTGACAAGCCATTTTTGTTTGCCAATACTATATATGAGTATATAACCAACATGTTAATCTACATATGGATCTTTACATTTTTTTAAATCTACTTTTATGTCTCATGTGTCGTAAAGTACTCCTTGGGCAGGTTTTGCCACTGTTTAAGCTTATTCCTAAGTATTTTGTCCTTCTGTCATTATTGTAAATGCAATCTACTCATATATTTTATTGGTTATTATTAATGCATATGAAGACTACTGCATTTTGTATGTTAATTTCGTATCTTGCTCCCTTGCTGTATTTTCTTATTGTTTGTATAAGTTTTAACGTTGATCCTGTTGAGTTTTCAGGTACAGTATCAGGTTAATTACAAATTACTCTTCTGTTCCAATTTCCAAACATGAAACAGTTGTCTCTTGTCACTTTGTATTAACCAATACTCTGATACAATGGCAAAGAGTAATAGAGAAAGTAGATATTCCTTTTTTATTCCTGATTTTAGAAGTGCCTTTGTTTTTTTCCCATTGGTTTAGCATTAAGATTGAGGTTGTTTAGCTTTGAGATTGAAGCATATCTAGTAAGAAATTATCCATCAGTTCCTATAAATATGTGTTACTGTCAGAAATAGGGACTGAATTTTGTTGAAAGGTTCTTCTGCAACTGTGGAGATGATCATGTGATTTTTCTCCTTAGATGTCTTAATAGGATGAATTGTATTAGTGTAATTCTTAATACTGAATTATTCATATACTCCTAGAATAAACCCTACTTAATTGTGATGTATATTTTTTAAAATATGCTCATGGATTCTCTTTTTTAATTTTATTTGCCAGGCTTCAACCAGAGAAAGAGATGCGTGTGCATGTGTGTGTGTGTGTGTGTGTGTGTGTGTATACATCCACATACATACATATATATACCTACGCATACATATGTATGTGTACCTAGATAGAGATGGATGAAAAGATAGATAAATATATACATAGATATAGAGAGAAAGATTTATTACAAGAAATTGACTCATACAATTATGGGGGTTGGCTAAGCAAGTCCACTGTATAGGACAGCCAGTCAGGAAGAGGAAATCCTAACCAGAGTGGGAGGCTGGACCCTCAGGGCCTGAGCTGTGGGGAGCCTCTGAGCCCAGGGAAGGCCTGATCCCTCTTTCACAAAACTTTCCTGCTTAGATCAGACCCCTCTGGCAGAATTTTCCTTTTTATTACCTTAAAATCACCTGAGTAGGGATTTAAATGATGCAATTCCTTTCAGATGCAAATTCCTTTCACAGCAACACCTAGACTAGTTGGATTGGATAACTGGTAAAAGTGTTTCACTGTAGCCAATCCTAGTAAGGTTCATATTTTTGTTCTAGGGGCAACATTTATACAAATCACTTTCTTTGATGTTCATAGTATTTTTTTCCCTTGATTTGGCTTCTCCTCTCCTTTGACTCCCAACTATTCTCTGCAGAGCCATCAAAGAGGGTATTCTATTCTCTCTATTCTTTCTCGTTTCTCCTTTCAAGTTCTTAATTGTGTTATTTTGCTTTGTCATAGCCATAACATTTGCATACTATATTTCCACCCATACCCCTACCTTTGTTTTAATCTTAGATCTGCTATTAAATGTATTCAGCTCTCCTGGGCCAATTTCCCTAATCATTTTGGGGGCTAATGAAGTTTGTCCTTTAATAGATTCCTCACAAATGGTTTATATGTGCAACAATTCTTAAATTTTATTTACCTGTTTGCAATTTACATTGTCTTTCTGTAGTCTTGAACCATCAAAAAGAGCTTGGCCAGATTTAAAATCCTTGGCTTCTACTTACTTTCTTTGGATTTCTAGAAAATTTTGCTCCACTGTTGCTTTGTTTTGTATGTTGCTAGCGAGAAGTTTCAGCCAAACAGATATTTTTTTCCCATGAAGAAATTTGATATTTTTTTCTTAGATGCCCAGAGAATATTAATAACTTTTTATCATCAAAAATAGTTAAAAGTTGGGGCTTCCCTGGTGACGCAGTGGTTGAGAGTCTGCCTGCCAATGCAGGGGACGCAGGTTCATGCCCCGATCTGGGAAGATCCCACATGCCGCGGAGCGGCTGGGCCCGTGAGCCATGGCCACTGAGCCTACGCGTCCGGAGCCTGTGCTCCACAACAGGAGAGGCCACAACAGTGAGAGGCCCGCGTACAGCAAAAAAAAAAAAAAAAAAAAAAGTTAAAAGTAAAATAAATTATATCCTATCTGGGGCTCATTTGTAAGTGTCACAAAGGATACACTCTGTTTTATTTCTTAGTGACCAGTCTCCCATGCATTTAGGTTCTTAAAATTTTATTAATTATGCATAATTAAAAATCAATTGAGAGCTCTAACACATTTTCACTTACATTAAGTTTGATTTTTTTTAATCTGAATACCAGTCTGATACGGCTATTTGTTTATGTTGGTAACAACCTAGTCCTTTGTAGGGACTAAAATGGGCTTCATTTTAATTAAAATTAAAATGAAAGCTGAAAAGCTTTTGCCCCTTAATTGAGTTTTTAATCTCATCCTAAAGAATTGTCTGGAAGCCATTATGCTTGGAATATAAATACTCTTAGATTCCGGCAGTCAACTATGATTGTGAATTAACCATGCTAATGACACATCCAGCCTTTTTCAAAAGCATAAAAGTTTCCAAGAGATTAGCTTGAATTTTTTTTCTCTTTTAATTATTTCCATTTATGACTAAAGGGCTGGCTAAAGGACTGGCAGGATGTAAAGGAAAATTTTTATTTTAAAAGTAAATCAAAATAAAGCCCTCTTGCTTATTGAACTAAGCTTTGAGGCAAAATAGGCCACTATCTGGTAATTACCAAAGGAAGAGCAGGGGAAAAATAATAAATCTTGAAATTAGGAAGGTTTTGAAGCATTTGATTAATGAAGTTCTTTTCAGCAGAATATTTTAAATGTATGCAGCTTACATGAGTATTACTCACTTATATGTACCATCAGTAGGTAAGATGAGAGCTATTTGAAGACATATCAATATATCTTCAGTGTTATCAACTCATTAATCTGAATGCTACCTTAGTATACTTTTTATTCCCAATTTTGAATTCTTATTTTAGAAGGTTTGGTAGATAAGGATGAGTCATCTTTCAGTCATTCGTTTCAGCAAACAGAATGAAAATAGACATTGCTCACTGACCTTAAAGTAGAAAGTCACTAACACCACTCTTCCATCTACACAGTTAAAACTGGCAAGATCAAGATGGTGGAGAAGGAGGCCATGGAACTCACCTCCCCCCCAGGAACACATCAAAAATACATCTATGTGTGGAGCAATTCTCACTGAAAAATAACTGGAAACTAACAGAAAGGCTCCTATTCAATCAAGGCTGTAAAAAGATACACATAGAATCAGATAATAAGGGAGGTAACAGGTCAGGACTGGTAACAGGTCAGGACTTGTGTCCCAGGAAGGGTACTCAGAGAGAAGTGATATTACATGGGTGGAGATCCTCCCTGGGGAGTGAGTGGTTTGAGCCACACATTGGGGGCCCCAGCCTTGGGGTCTGACACCAGGAAGACAAGACCCCTGGGTTGATTAGGGGATCAGTGGAGCTAACAGGAGGGCTGTGAGAAACCTGGACTCTGCTCATGAGAAGCACATACATGCGTGCTTATTGTCAAAACAGGGTGGAGAGGGCAGCTTGAAACTGCAATTGTTTCCGGAAACCACTCCAGCCCTGCTTGCTTCACAATGCAGCTCCACACTGGGGTGAGGGCTGTCACAGCCAAGGAGAAATCTCAGCTGTGAGACACAAAAGCAGCTCAGACCCAAAGTGGCATCTGAGCAGGGTGGGAACAGCCATGACCAGCGCTTACGCAAACAGCATATCAGAAGCAGTCCCAATGTCTTTCTGCAGCCTGCCCGCAGACCCAAGCTAAGTGCCCTCACTAGCCCTTCTTTTCCCAGCACTGCTCCCCTCTGGGACAAGGATGCTGGTAAGCTAAGTGCCCTCACTAGCCCTTCTTTTCCCAGCACTGCTCCCCTCTGGGACAAGGATGCTGGTACTGGGAGGAGAGAGAGCACACACTTAAAAGGAATGGAACCAGCTCAGACCCGAAACTCAGGGCTTCTGCTTTAGCAACTTGGGACCCAACCCCACCCCCAGTAGGGGGATGCTGGGCACTGAGCAGAGGAGAAGCCCCAGCTCACACCTGGCTCTGGCTCTAGCCCCTCCATCTCCAGCCCCACCTCCTACCAAGGTGATAGCTGCCAGCACATCTGGGAAAAGATGTGGCTTGTGTTCATGTCAGATCCAGCTCTTCCACCAAAGCCACTGGGCACATGCAGTATGTATAGGGATGCGCCTACACAAGGACAGTCCTTTGAGATCGCAATAATAGGTAACTGTTTCACCGAATTTCATAGAGACAGAGAAACTTAAGCAAAATTAGAAGACAAAGGAATTTGTTTCAACAGAAAAAGCAAGGAAAAACCCCTGAAAAAACAACTAGTGAAGCAGAAATAAACAATTTACCAGATCAAGAGCTCAAAGCATTAGTAATAAAAATGCTAACTGAATTAGGGGAAAGAATAAATAAACACAGTGAAAATTTTAACAAGGAACTAGAAAATATAAAAAGAACCAAGTAGAACTGAAGAATAAAATAACAGATATGAAAAACAGCAGACAAGGTGATATAGAAGTCATAAGTGATCTGGAAGATAATCACCCCATCAGAGAAGCAAGAAGGAAAAAGAATGAAACAGTTTAAGAGATCTCTGGTACAACATCAAACCTACCAACATTATTATAAAGGTCCCGGAAGAAGAAGAGAGAGAGAAGAGGGTTGAAAATGCACTTAATGATATTATGGTTGAAAACTTCCCAAACATGAAGAAGGAGACAGATATCCAGGAACAAGAAGCACAGAGGGTTCCAAACAAGTTGAACGCAAACAGACCTACACCAAGACATATAATTAAAACGACAAAAGTTAAAGAGAGAATTCTAAAAGCAGCAGGAGAAAATCAGAGTCACATAGGAGGAAAACCCCATAAGACCATCAGCTGGTTTTTCTGTAGAAACTTTGCAGGACAGAAGGGAGTGGCATGTTATATTCAAAGTTCTGACAGGGAAAAACCTGCAACCTAGGATGCTCTACACAGCAAGATTACCATTGAAAATTGAAGGAGAGATAAAGAACTTTTCAGGCAAGCAAGAACTAAAGGAGTTCATCAATACTAAACATACCCTAAAAGAAATGTTAAAAATCTTCTCTAAGTGGAAAAAAAAAAGGCTTTAAGAATGAAGAATCTACCAGAGTATTTGGGCAGTGGCTACATGGTAGTTTACCAACTATTCAGTACACTGTAGACAACTAGGGACCTTTAAAAATAGTGATGCCTGGTTCCCACACCAGGATATACTGATTTAATTGTTTTGTCATGTGACATAAACATTAGGCATTCTTAATGCTCCCCAGGCAATTCTAATGTGCTGCAATGTTGGTGAAACTTTAAGCTGCAGTAAGGGTCCAGGTAGGGAGTGGGAGCCATGGGCCATTGGCTACTCTGAAGAATCAGTCATCCTATTCAAGAAAAAATTCACGCTATGGTAGATGGTGATAAGTAGTGTCCTGGAGCAACTCTTACACAATTGCTGAATAGTTTGTAAAAAATGTGCAGATGGAGCCATTTATTGGCCAAGGCATCCAGTGCTGAGATGACCACCTGAAGTTTGGCCAACTGTGCTGATGGCTGAATCCAGTCCTTTATCAGGGATATCCAAGTTCAGGGACGGAAAGCAGCAATATTCCACTGAACGTTGCCTCAGTACATATATGAAGATGATATCATCATAAAGGATAAGAACTCCCCCCATTGTTGTTCACTCAGATGAACCCAAGGGACTCCCCAAGTAAACGATGGGTCTGGGAGAGGGGTGCCCACCTCCAGCTTTGTGCCATCTGGCAAGAGTTGGAAGACAGGGAAGCCACCTCTCCTTCAGATCCAGGTATGGCTCCATTATACTGTAACAAGCTTGTGGGGTGTGCCTTCCATGACCTAAGACATAGGGATAGCTGGGTATGAAGGGTCACAGGGTCAAGGTCTCTAAGATCCTCTATTTCCAGAAGAGGACAGAATGTGGCCAGCAATTGCTGTTCTAATGGCGTACAGTACAGGGCCTAGGAGTACAGTTTCTTGCATCAGAAGCCCATTGGCAATTTGCCAACACAGGTGGTCCAGAGACTCCAAGAGGCAAGAGAGGAAGTTCCTAAAGTCTCTACAGTGCAGGCCTCTCAGAAGGCACTAACAGGAGTGCCCTTTGATTTCAAATTGGACTGATTCTGGAGCCTTTTGTTGGAGGGTGAGCTTATTTCTAAGTTACAGTATCAGGAAGATTAAGTGACAGTTGTAAATAAGGAATAGGTTAACTACATAACCCAACAAAGGCTAAAAGATATTGGACTTGTATCAACATTACTGGTGCTAAGAGCATCAACAGCTGTTTGTTGTGACAGTGTCAACAATGGAGAAGCCCTCAATTTACCAAATAATTTTCAGTAATTTAAGAGAGGTGGCAGGACCTTTAACTATGTGTGAGGCAATAGCCCATCCCCTTTTTGTAAGCCCGGTTGTGACTATTTGTATGGTTTTTTTTGGTTTTTTTAGTTCAGTATAGTTGATTTACAATGTTTTAGGTGTACATCAAAATGATAGTTTTATATGTGCATTATTTTTTCAGACTATTTTCTATTATAGTTTATTACAAGATATTGAATATAGTTCCCTGTGTTGTACAATAGGTCCTTGTTGTTTATCTATTTTACATATAGTAGTGTATATCTGTTAATCCCAAACTCCCAATTTATCCCTTCCCCACTTTCCCTTTTCGTAACCATAAGTTTGTTTTCTAGGTCTGTGAGTCTATTTGTTTTGTAAATAAGTTCATTTGTATCTTTTATTTTTTGATTCCACATATCAGTGACATCATATTTTTCTTTCTCTGTCAGACTTACTTTACTTACTATTTTATGATAATCTCTAGATCCATCATGTTGCTGCAAATGGCATTATTTCACTCTTTTTTATTGCTGAGTAATATTCCACTGTATGTGTGTGTGTGTATATATATTTTTATATATATATATAAAAATATATATACACACACACAAACACACCACATCTTCTTTATCCATTCATCTGTTGATGGACATTTAGGTTGCTACCATGTCTTGTTATTGTAAATAGTGCTGCTATAAGCAGTGGAGTGCGTGTATCTTTTTGAATTAGAGGTTTTGTCTTTTCCAGATATATGCCCAGGAGTGGGATTGCTGGATTACATGGTAACTGTATTTTTGTTCTCTAAGGAACATCCATACTGATCTCCATAGTGGCTGCACCAATTTACATCCACCAACAATGTAGGAGGATTTCCTTTTCTTCACACCCTCTCCAGCATTTACCATTTGCAGATTTTTTGATGATGGCCATTCTGATCAGTGTCAGATGATACCTCATTGTACTTTTGATTTACATTTCTCTAATAATTAGTGATGTTGAGCATCTTTTCATGTGTTTATTGGTCATCTGTATGTTTTCTTTGGGGAAATGTGTATTTAGGTCTTCTACCCATTTTTTTGAGTTGGGTTGTTTGGGTTTTTTTATATTGAGCCGTATAAGCTATTTGTATATTTTGGAGATAATCCCTTGTTAGTCTCACAGTATGCAAATATTTTCTCTCATTTCATAGATTGTTTTTTCATTTTTTTATGATTTCTTTCACTGTGCAAAAGCTTTTAAATTTAGGGCTTCCCTGGTGGCGCAGTGGTTGAGAGTCCACCTGCCAATGCGGGGGGACACAGTTTGGGCCCTGGTTTGGGAGGATCTCATATGCCATGGGGCAAATGGGCCCATGTGCCACGTCTGCTGAGCCTGCACTCTAGAGCCCGCAAGCCACAACTGCTGAGGCCCGCGCGCTTGGAGCCCATGCTCTGCAGCGAGAGGGGCCACTGCAGTGAGGGGCCTGCGCACTGCAGCGGGGAGTGGCTCCCGCTCGCCGCAGCTGGAGGGAGTCCACTAGCAGCAGCGAAGACCCAACAGACAAAAAATAAATTAATTAAAAAAATAAATTAATTAAAAGCTTTTAAATTTAATTAGGTTTCTCTTGTTTATTTTTGCTTTTGTTTTCATTACCCTAGGAGACAGACCAAAAAAAAAATAGTGCTGTGATTTATGTCAAAGAGTGTTCTGCCTATATTTTCCTCTAGGAGTTTTATACTACCCAGTCTTACATTTAGGTCTTAAATCCATTTGGAGTTTATATTTGTATATGGTGTTAGAGAATGTTCTAATTTTGTCCTTTCACATGTAGCTGTTTAGTTTTCTCAGCATCATTTATTAAAGAGATCGTCTTTTCTCCACTGTATATTCTTGTCTCCTTTGTCATAGACTAGTTGACCAGAAGTGTGTGGGTTTATTTCTGGGCTTTCTATCTTGTTCCATTGATCTGTTTTTGTTCCAATATCATATTGTTTTGATTACTGTAGTTTGTATTATAGTCTGAAGTCAAGGAGTGTGATTCCTCCAGCTCCATTCTTCTTTTTCAAGATTGTTTTTACTATTCGAGGAATAATTCCATGGAAATTTTTACTTATGCAATCATGAAGGAATTGATAAATTAAAATTTCTAAATACCCCAGTCTTTAGCATAAACGGGTTATGCAATACCTTAAATGTATTATAAAAAGCTAGTGTCAGTAATATTAATATGGTGAAAAACAAATATGTATGTATGGAAAGGGAAATACATTTTATAACTAGAACTTCTAAGGTACTATCCAGTGTTTCATAGAAACACATTAATTACTCTACTTCTATCTTACAATAATGGGATACATGAAAAATTAGTATGAGAAGTTTAGTTATCAATATAGAACCTGAACAATCATACTTTATTCCTTCCTACTTGACTTTCTTTTTTTCTTTAATTAATTAATTGATTGATTTTTTTTTTTTTTTTTGGCTGCATTGGGTCTTTGTTGCTGCATGCGAGCTTTCTCTAGTTGTGGTGAGTGGGGGCTACTCTTCGTTGCAGTACATGGGCTTCTCACTGTGGTGCCTTCTCTTGCTGTGGAGCATGGGTTCTAGGCATGTGGGCTTCAGTAGTTACCGCACACGGGCTTGGTAGTTGTGGCTCACAGGCTCTAGAGTGCAAGCTCAGTAGTTGTGGTGCATGGGCTTAGTTGCTCCACGGCATGTAGGATCTTCCAAGACCAGGGCTCAAACCCATGTCCTCTGCATTGGCAGGAGGATTCTTAACCACTGCACCACCAGGGAAGGCCCTTTTCTACTTGACTTTCAACATTAACATTTTATTATGCAGGGACGTCAAATGTCACATAATTTGCATATACATGAAGAAATTAACAAGTTATATTTTATATTTACCTGTACCTGGCTCAACACACTAACCTTGAAACATCTCAGAATAATCCTTGTTAATTTTTCTCAAACAATTATCAAGCACTTATTAGCATGCTAGAGATGACATATTAAGGCTTTATAGAAACGTAATTCTGTTGATATTCAAGTAGTCTTTTCATAGCAGTAAATTTGAACAAAATTGTAAATTGCCCTTCTTATAAAATGAAGTTTGTTTAATTTTACTTTTTATGTTAACATTGATTTATAGGTGTGATTGGCTATATATGTATTTTTTTAAGTAAGTGTGATACCCAAACGCATTTGACAAAGGGAATCATTCTGAACTAAGGTGACCAGTGGAGAAGAAAATTTATTAAGAATCTAGAGAAGGTTGTGTGCATTTATATGATTATAAACTCCCTTCATCTATGATTCAGTCGCTTCTATTACTTTTTTATGAGGGTACTCTTCCTGCTCTTTGGTGTGTGCAGAATATCTGCTAATTTCATCCCAATGAATGGAGAGACTATCTTCTCACTTGCTTCCAGAGTTGGAGTCTACTGGACTCACTAACCAGCTGTTTTAAATGCCTTGGACCACTTTCCTAAAAGCATAATTTTCTCTGAACACTACTTTCCTCCTTTCATATTTTCTTGTGCACAGGGCCAGATACCTCATATTCTGGATTTTCAAAGACAGCCCTAATTTCAGTTTTATTCTTTTCTGTAAATATCACTTTTTTAATGCACAAATTAATGTTATTTGAATTTATATCTTTTTTGTGAAATTTTAGCTAAATGTGTAAATCAAATTACCCCTTATCACATTATTTACTCTACTTTTAATTCTCAAACATGTTTACTGTGTCCATAGAAAAGTCATTTTCTGAGAAATAAAGTATGCAGTCAACTGCTTAACAGACTAGGGTTTGCAGTCAGTTATCAGTTCTTCCTGTGAAAGTAGAACTCATCACGTTATGGAGTAAAAATAGCATTAGACATGGAATACAATATGTCTATTTTGGAGAATGTCAATAAACATAGAAGAATAATATTAGGAAATACCAAATGCTTGTCATCTGCCAAAGACTTTATCTGCAGTATCTCATTTTCATCCGTCTCAGTAGTCCTCTGACCTGAGTAATATTTGTATCACCAAACTACAAGTGAGGTGATGGAGGAATGGAGACTCAGTCACATGTTCAGGTCTGGTGAGCAGTAAGTGGGATGAAGGTTCCAAATGAGACTGTCCATCTGCAGAGCTTGGGTTCTTAACACTTGGCTGTCAATCACAGTTTCATGAGAAATTTTACAAACGTGATTTCATTTTGCCCACACGACAATAACATTACACAGGTATTTACTCCATGACAAGTAAAACTCAGTGTTGCTTTGCCAGACATCACCCAATTAGTAAGAGTCTATGGTAGAAACTGAAGCAAAGACCTCAAATATCAAATTCAGTGCCTTTTCTTCCACACCAAAGTACCATCTCCACTTAGTGCCTACTGGGCAGTCAACACAGAAATGACATATTGATTTGCTTTTGAAAAATAGCTATAGTTTGGATTTTTATAGTTAACAAAAGCACATATATAACACACACCTTCAACCTTTGAGGCAGGAAGCATGTTTTCTAACCCTTTAATTCCTTCACCCACTTAAAACAAATCAACATTTAAAATACCAGTTCTAAAATCCTTTCCTACTTAAGATCCCTATGGAGGGATGTGGGCTCTTCTGTTTACCCTTTGAAAACTTGAGGCCTGATAAATGAATTAATAAAAAGAATAGGTCATAAATAAAAATGACTAAGAATCTATAGGAAAGAAAAAATTCCTCTAGTAAAGACAAATATATAATAAAGGCTAAGGATCAATCACTTAAATAAGCTAGTACAAAGATTAAAACACACAAAAAAATCACAATATCAACTATACCTACAATAATCAGTAAAGGGATAAACATGAAGATGTAAAATACAGTAACAAAAACACAAAATGTGAGTGAGGAGAGTAAAAAGTGTAGCTATTTTAGAATGTGACTGAATTTAAAGGACTACATGTTTAGAAGAAATAGATACAGTTATAGGTCAACATAAATGAACCCACAGTAACCACAAATCAAAAACCTACAACAGCTGCACAAAAACTAAAGAGAAAGGAACACAAACATACCACTAAATAAAATCATCAAACCGTAAAGGAAGAAATTAAAAGAAAAAGTGAACACAGAAGAACTACTAAACAACTGAAAAACAAGTAACAAAATGGCAATAAGTACACACCTACCATGAATTACTTTAAATGTCAATGAACTAAATGCTCCAATCAAAAGACATAAGGTGGCTGATTGGATAAAAAAACAAGACCCATCTATATGCTGCTTAAAAGAGACTCACTTCAGAGCTAAAGACAAACATAGGCTGAAAGTGAGGGGATGAAGAATGATATTTCATGCAAATGGAAATAATAAGAAAGCAGGGGAAGCATACTCATATCAGACAAAATGGAGTTTGAAACAAAGTGTATGGACTTCCCTGGTGGTGCAGTGGTTAAGAATCCACCTGCCAATGCAGGGAACATAGCTTTGAGCCCTGTTCCAGGAAGATTTCACATGCTGAGGAGGAACTAAGCCCGTGCGCCACAACTACTGAGCCTGTGCTCTAGAGCCAGTGAGTCACAACTACTGAGACCCACACACATAGAGCCTGTGCTCCGCAACAAGAGAAGCCACCGCAATGAGAAGCCCATGCACTGCAACGAAGACCCATTGCAGTTAAATAAATAAACAGACAAATTTATTTAAAAAAATAAAACAAAGTGTATAACAAAAGACCAATAATGACATTATATAATGATAAAGGGATCAATAAAGAAGAGAATATTACAATCATTAATATATACACACCTAATACAAGAGCACCTAAATATATAAAGCAAATTTTAACAGACATAACGGGTGAAATTGACAATAATACAATAATAGTTGAGAACTTTAACACCCCACTGACATCAATGAACAGATCACCCAGACAGAAAATCAATAAGGCTACAATGGTATTTAAAAACACAACAGACCAGTTGGACTTAACAGATGTCTTTTCAAGTGCACATGGAATGTTCTCCAGGATAGATCACATGCTAGGCCACAACATAAGTCTCAACAAATTTAAGAAGATAGAAATTATATCAAGCATTAATTCTGACCACAACAGTATAAAACTAGAAATTAATTACAGAAATAAAAATAGGAAAACCACAAACACGTGGAGACTACTAAACAACCAATGGGTCAATGATGAAATCAAAGAAGAAATCAGAAAATAGCTCAAGACAAATGAAAATGAAAACACAAATTTATAAAATCTACAGAATCCAACAAAAGCAGTTCTAAGAGTGAAGTTTATAGCAATATAGGTCTATTTCAAGAAATGAGAAAAATCTCGAATGAACAGTTTAAACTTCCATCAGAAGAAATTTTAAAAGAACAAAGCCTAAAGTCAGCAGAGGGGAGGAAATAATAAAAGTTCAGAGAGGAAATACATAGAGATAAAACAAATAGAAAGATCAATGAAACTCAGACTATTTTAAAAGATAAACAAAATTGAAAAGGCTTTAGCAAGAAGAAAAGAGAGAGGATCTGAATAAACAAAAAGAGAAATAAAAAGGAGAATATCAATTGATATCACAGAGATATAAACAATCATAAGTGAATACTATGAACAGTTATATATCAACGAATTGGATAACCTAAAAGAAATGAACAAATTTCTAGAAGAAATAGAAACTTGAACAGATCAATTACTAGAAGTGAAATTGAATTTGTAAAAAAAAAAAAAAACCTCCCAGGAAACAAAAAACAAAAGTCCAGAACCAGTTGGTTCACTGGGGAATTCTACCAAATACATTAAACACATAAAGAAGAGCAAATATTTATCCTTCTCAAACTATTCCAAAATATTGACAAGGATGGGACACTTCCAAATTCATTCTATGAAGCTACCATTACTCTGATAACAAACCAGACAAAAACACTACAAAAAATATTACAGGCTAATATCTCTAATGAATATGGATACAAAAATCTTCAATAAAATATTAGCAAACTGACTTCAACAATATATAAAAAGAATCATACACTGTGATCAAGTTGGATTTATTCCAGGGATTGAAGGGTGGTTCAATGTGCACAAATAAATTGTTGTAATACACCACATTAACAAAAGGAAGGATAAAAATCACATGGTCAT
Organism: Stenella coeruleoalba; assembly: GCF_951394435.1. Lineage (NCBI taxonomy): Eukaryota > Metazoa > Chordata > Mammalia > Artiodactyla > Delphinidae > Stenella > Stenella coeruleoalba. Next base: position 144,892,024 of record NC_137149.1, on the reverse strand, counting down.
CTCAATAGACACAGAAAGAGTATTTGACAAAATTCAACATTCATCCATGATAAAATGCCTCACCAAAGTTGATATACAGGGAACATATCTCAACGTAATAAAAGCCATGTAAGACAAACATGCAGCCAACATAATACTCAATGATGAAAAGCTGAAAGCCTTCCTTCTAAATTCAGGAACAAGACAAGGATGCCCACTCTCACAATTTCTGTTTATGATAGTATTGAAAGTAAGCAACTGAGAAAAAAATAAAATAAAAGGCATCCAAATTGGAAGGGAAGGAGTAAAACTGTCACTATTTGCAGATGATATGATATTATACAGAAAACCTTAAAGTGTCCACCAAAAAGCTATTAGAACTAATAAATGAATTCAGTAAAATTGCAAGATACAATATCAATATATAGAAATCTGTTGCTTTCCTAAACACTAATAATGAACTAACCAAAAGAGAAAGCAAGGAAATGTTCCAGGACTCAAATCCAGCCTAAACCCAGATTGGGACTTGGACCCACGTGGCTGGGACTCGAATCCGGCCAAAACCCACAGTCTTTCAACTGAGATCACACACCTGGTTTCAGGACTTAATGAAGCTCAGGTTCTTGATGGCTCATCACAGAAAGAATTCAGTGAGAGACAAAGTGATATGTAAGAAGTGGATTTATTTAGAGAGAAACACACTGTGGAGTGTGTGATCTCAGTTGGAAGACTGTGGGTTTTGGTTGGGTTCAAGTCCCAGTCATGTGGGTTCAAGTCCCAATCTGAGGTTCAAGATTTCAGAGAGCAACCCTCAGGGTATTGGAGGAGTGAAAGGGAGCTCAGCCAGTATTTCCCCCACCCACTCAGGCCCCTGGGAGCTTGCTGAGGTGCCAGGTTTGAAGGTCTGCCCTCCGAGGCCCTCTCTGGCCATGCTGCCTTTTCCATCTGCGGGGGTCCTGAGGCTAGGCCCTGCCTCCTGCCTAAACAGTGCCCCCTCATAAGCTCCACCCCCCCACAGCCAAGGCCTTTTCTGGCCATTCTTTCTTTTTTGTCTTTTCCTTCTTTTTTTTTTTCAAGGTGTGGTTCTGTTTTACCTGGCTGTTGTAGTCTCATTTATATTTTTATTTTTTCTGATAATTTTTTATATTTTTCTAATTTTATTTTATTTTTTATTCTTTGTTATTGTTCTGCTCCTTTCAGTTTGTTCCCTCCCACCCTTTTTTTTTGTGCTGTTGTAGTTCTGCTTTACCTTGTTGTTGTTGTTTCACTTATATTTTTATTTTTTCTGATATACTTTTTACTTTTCTAATTTTATCTTATTTTTTATTCCTTGTTATTGTATTACTCCTTTTTTTTTTTTTTTTTTGCCAGGCTGCACGGCTTCCAGGATGTTGGTTCCCTGGCCAGGGGTCAGGCCTGAGCTCCGATGATGGGAGAGCTGAGTCCAAACCACTGGACTAACAGAGAATCTCAGACCCCAGGTAACATTAATTGGAGTGAGAGCTCCTGGAGGTCCTCATCACAGCACCAGGACCTGGCTCTACCCAAATGCCTGTAACTTCAGTGCTGGACGCCTAAGGCCAAACAACCAGTAAGGCAGGAACACAGCCCCACCTATCAAAATAAATGAAATGAAGAAAAAAATATTACAGATGAAGGAGCAAGGTAAAAACCTACAAGACCAAATAAATGACGAGGAAATAGACAACTTACATAAAAAAAAAATTCAGAGTAATGATAGTAAAGTGATCCAGAATCTCGGAAATTGAATGGAGGCATAGATCAAGAAAATACAAGAAATGTTTAACAAAGACCTAGAAGAACTAAAGAAAAAACAGTGATGAACAACACAATAACTAAAATGAAAAACACAGTAGAAGGAATCAATAGCAAAATAACGGAGGCAAAGGAATGAAGAAGTGACCTGGAAGACAGAATGGTGCAAATAACTGCCAAGGAGAAGAATAAAGAAAAAAGAATAAAAAGAACGGAGGACAGTCTCAGAGACCTCTGGGACAACATTAAATGCACCAACGTTCGAATTCTAGGGGACCCAGAAGAAGAAGAGAAAGAGAAAGGGTCTGAGAAAATATTTGAAGAGATTGTAGTGGAAAACTTCCCTAACATGGTAAAGAAAATAGTCAATCAAGTCCAGGGAGCGCAGAGAGTCCCATACAGAATAAAAGCTAGGAGAGACACACCACGACACATATTAATCAAACTAACAGAAATTAAATTCAAAGAAAAAATATTAAAAGTAATAAGGGAAAATAAACAAATAACATACAATGGAATCCCCATAAGGTTATCAGATGAATTTTAAGCAGAAACACTGCAAGCCAGAAGGGAGTGTCAGGATATATATAAAGTGATGAAAGAGATAAACCTACAACTAAGATTATGCAACAAGGATATCAGTCAGATTTGGTGGAGAAATAAAAAGCTTTATAGACAAGCAAAAGCTAAGAGAATTCAGCACCACCAAACCAGCTTTACAACAAATGCTAAAAGAACTTCTCTAAGTGGGAAACACCAGAGAAGAAAAAGACCTACAAAAACAAACAAAATAGTAATAGGAACATACATATCGATAATTACCTTGAATGTAAATGTATTAAATGCTCCAACCAAAAGACACAGATTGGCGGATTGGATACAAAAACAAGACCTGTATATATGCTGTCTACAAGAAACCCACTTCAGACCTAGGGACACATACAGACTGAAAGCAAGGGGATGGAAAAAATATTCCATGCAAATGGAAATCAAAGAAAGCTAGAGTAGCAATAGTCATATCTTATAAAATAGACTTTAAAATAAAGACTGTTACAAGAAATAAGGAAGGACACTACATAATGATTAAGGGATCAATGCAAGAATAAAATATAACAATTATAAATATTTATGCACCCAACATAGGAGCATCTCAATACATAAGGCAAATGTTAACAGCCATAAAAGGGGAAATTGACAGTAACACAATAATAGTGGGGGACTTTAACACGCAACTGACACCAATGGACAGATCATTCAGACAGAAAGTAAATAAGGAAACACAAGCTTTAAATGACACAATAGACAGATACATTTAATTGATATTTATAAGACATTCCACCCAAAAGCGGCAGAATACAATTTCTTCTCAAGTGCACACAGAAGATTCTTGAAGACAGATCACATCTTGAGTCACAAACCAAGCCTCAGAAAATTTAAAAAAATTGAAATTGTATCAAGCATCTTTTCTGACAACAATGCTATGAGATTAGAAATCAATTACAGGAAGAAAAACTGTAAAACACACAAACAAATGGAGGCTAAACCCTGCACTGCTAAATAACCAAGAGATTACTGAAGACACCAAAGAGGAAATTTACATAAACCTAAAAAAAATGACAACAAAATCACAACGACCTAAAACCTATGGGAAGCAGAAAAAGCAGTTCTAAGAAGGAAGTTTATAGAAATCCAATCTCATGTCAAGAAACAACAAAGATCTCAAATAAACAATCTAATCTTACACCTAATGGAACTAGAGAAAGAACAACAAAGAAAACCTAAAGTTAGTAAAAGGAAAGAAATCATAAAGAACAGAGCAGAAATAAAGGAAATAGAAACAAAGAAAACAATAGGAAAGATCAATAAAACTAAAAGTTGGTTCTTTGACACGATAAACAAAATTGATAAACCTTTAGCCAAACTCATCAAGAAAAAAAGGGAGAGGACTCAAATCAATAAAATTAGGAATGAAAAAGGAGAAGTTACAACTGACACTGCAGAAATACAAAGGATCATAAGAGACTACTACAAGGAACTATATGCCAATAAAATGGACAACCTGGAAGAAATGGACAAATTCTTGGAAAAGTTCAACTTTCCAACTGAATAAGGAAGAATTAGAAAATATAAACAGATCAATCAGAAGTAATGAAATTGAAACTGTGATTAAAAATCTTCCAACAAACAGAAGTCCAGGACCAGATGCCTTCACGGGCGAATTCTATCAAACATTAAGAGAAGAGCTAACATCTATCCTTCTCAAACACTTGAAAAAAATTGCAGAGGGAGGAACACTCCCAAACTCGCCCTACAAGGCCACCATCACCCTGATACCAAAACCAAAGATACCACAAAAAGAGAAAATTATAGACCAATATCAATGATGAACATAGATGCAAAAATTCTCAACAAAATACCAGCGAACAGAATCCAAGAACACATTAAATGGATCATATATCATGATCAATTATCCCAGGGATGAAAGGATTTTTCAATATATGCAAATCAATCAACGTTTCAAAACACAGTATTCACAAATTAAAGAATGAAAACCATATGATCATCTCAATAGACGCTGAAAAAGCTTTTGACAAAATTCAACACCATTTTATGATAAAAACTCTCCAGAAAGTGGGCATAGAGGGAACCTACCTCAACATAATAAACGCCTTACACAACAAACCCACAGCAAACATCATTCTCAAAGGTGAAAAGATGAAAGTATTTCCTCTAAGATCAGTAACAAGACAAGGATGTCCATTCTCGTTACTATTATTCAACATAGGTTTGGAAGTCCTAGCCTCAGAAGTCAGAGAAGAAAAAGAAATAAAAAGAATCCAAATTAGAAAGGAAGAAGTAAAACTGTCGCTGTCTGCATATGACATGATACTATACATAGAAAATCCTAAAGATGTCACCAGAAAACTACTAGAGCTCATCAATGAATTTAGTAAAGTTGTAGGATACAAAATTAATGCACAGAAATCTGTGGCACTCCTATATACTAACAACAAAAGATCAGAAAGAGAAATTAAGGAAACAATCCCATTTACCACTGCAACAATAAGAATAAAATACCTAGGAATAAACCTACCTAAAGAGGCAAAAGAACTGTACTCAGAAAACTATAAAACACTGATAAAAGAAATCAAAGATGACACAGATGGAGAGATAACAATGTTCTTGGATTAGAAGAATCAATATTGTCCAAAAGACTGTACTACCCAAAGCAATCTACAGATTCAATGCAATCCTTATCAAATACTGAGGGCATTCTTCACAGAATTAGAACAAACAATTTTATAATTTGTATGGAAACAAAAAAGTCCCCAAATAGCCAAAGCAATCTTGAGAAAGAAGGAGCTGGAGGAATCAGGATCTCCAATTTCAGACTAAACTACAAATCTATAGTCATCAAGACAGTATGGTACTGGCACAAAAACAGAAATATAGATCAATGAAATAGGATAGAAAGCAAGAGATACACCCATGCACCTGTTGTCACCTAGTCTATGACAAAGGAGGCAAGAATATACAATGGGGAAAAGACAGCCTCTTCAATAAATGGTGAGGGGAAAACCAGACAGCTACATGTAAAAGAATGAAATTAGAACACTTCCTAACACCATACACAAAAATAAACTCAAAATGGATTAGAGACCTAAATGTAAGAACAGACACTATAAAACTCTTAGAGGAAAACATAGGAAGAACACTCTGATATAAATCACAGCAAGATCTTTATCGATCCACCTCCTAGAGTAATGGAAGTAAAAACAAAAATAAGCAAATAGGACCTAATGAAACTTAAAAGCTTTTGCAAACCAAAGGAAACTACAAACAAGACGAAAAGACAACTCTCAAAATGGGAGAAGATATTTGCAAATGAATCAATGGACAAAGGATTAATCTCCAAAATATATAAACAGCTCATGCAGCTCAATATTAAAAAAAACCAAAAACCCAATCCAAAACTGGGCAGAAGACCTAAATAGACATTTCTCCAAAGAAGACATACAGATAGCCAAGAAGCACATGAAAAGCTGCTCAACATCACTAATTATTAGAGAAATGCAAATCAAAACCACAGTGAGGTATCACCTCACACCAGTCAGAATGGTCATCATCAGAAAATCTACAAACAACAAACGCTGGAGAGGGTGTGGAGAAAAGGGAACCCTCTTGCTCTGTTGGTAGGAATGTAAACTGATACAACCACTATGGAGAACAGTATGGAGGTTCCTTAAAAAACTAAAAATAGAATTACCATATGACCCAGCAATCCCACTACTGGGCATATACCCAGAGAAAACCATAATTCAAAAAAACACATGCAAAAAAAAAAACACATGCACCCCAATGTTCATTGCAGCACTATTTACAATAGCCAGGTCATGGAAGCAAGCTAAATGCCCATTTACAGATGAATGGATAAAGAAGATGTGGTACATATATACAATGGAATGTTAGCCATAAAAAGAATGAAATTGGGTCATTTGTAGAGACGTGGATGGATCTAGAGACTGCTATACAGAGTGAAGTAAGCTCAGAAAGTGAAAAACAAATATTGTATATTAACACATATATGTGGAACCTATAAAAATGGTACAGATGAACTGGTTTGCAGGGCATAAATAGAGACACAGATGTAGAGAACAAACGTATGGATACCAAGGGGGGAAAGTGGTGGGGGGATGGTGGTGTGATGAATTGGGAGATTGGGATTGACATGTAAACACTAATATGTATAATATGGATAACTAATAAGAACCTGCTGTATAATAAAATAAATAAAATAAAATTCAAAAAAATAATTTATTATATATAAATGTAAACATTTATACATAACAAGTGAAAGTTGACAACACTGCCCATGCATAAGAATATTTCATTAAATATCTACCTTCCTTCTACCCCATATAATTATGAATGGCATGATATTTAAGGTATTTATAAATAAGTAATAAGGAAATCATAAACAGGACAAAAAGACAACCCTCAGAATGGGAGAAAATATTTGCAAACAAATCAATGGACAAAGGATTAATCTCCAAAATATATAAACAGCTCATGCAGCTCAATATCACAAAAACAAACAACCCAATCAAAAAATGGGCAGAAGATCTAAATAGACATTTCTCCAAAGACATAGAGATGCCCAAAAAACACATGAAAAGATGCTCAACATCATTAATTATTAGAGAAATGCAAATCAAAACCACAATGAGGTATCACCTCACACCAGTCAGAATGGCCATCATCAAAAAGTCTACAAACAATAAATGCTGGAGAGGGTGTGGAGAAAAAGGAACCCTCTTGCACTGTTGGTGGGAATGTAGTTTGATGTAGCCACTATGGAGAACAGTATGGCGGTTCCTTAAACAACTACAAATAGAACTACCATATGACCCAGAAATCTCACTCCTGGCCATATACCCTGAGAAAACCATAATTCAAAAATCCACATGTACCCCAATGCTCATTGCAGCACTATTTACAATAGCCAGGACATGGAATCAACCTATATGTCCAACCTATATGTCCCTGTAATACCCAGCTAATGGTATACAGAGGAATGGATAAAGAAGATGGATAAAGATATATGTAATGGAATATTACTCAGCCATAAAAAGGAATGAAATTAGGTCATTTGTAGAGATATGGATGGACCTACAGACTGTCCTACAGAGTGAAGTAAGTCAGAAAGAGAAAAACAGATATCATATATTAACGCATATATGTGGAATCTAGAAAAATGATACAGATGAACCTATTTGTAGGGCAGGAATAGAGACGTAGATGTAGAGAATGGACATGTGGACACAGCAGGCAAAGGGGAGGGTGGGATGAATTGGGAGATTAGGTTTAACATAAATATACTACCGTGTGTAAAATAGATAGCTAGTGGGAAGCTGCTGTATAGCACAGGGAGCTCAGTTTGGTGCTCTATGATGACCTAGATGGGTGGGATGGCGGGAAGGGAGGTCCAAGAGGGAGGAGATATATGTATACGTATAGCTGATTCACTTCATTGTACAGCAGAAACTAACACAACATTGTAAAGCAATTATACTCCAATAAAAAAATTAAATAAATAAGCAACAAAGATATATTGTACAACACAGGGAAATATAGCCAATAATTTATAATAACTTTAAATGGAGTATAATATCAAAATATTGAATATTTTGTACACCTGAAACTAATATAACATAACCCAACTATACTTCAATAAACAATTTAAAAGTTTAAAATTAAAAAAATAAAACACCTGAAGAATCCCTTACCTTGATAGTTGATAACCATAAACTCTAAAGTAGTATTAATTTTCTAAGTAATATCATAAAATATGAATGAAAGGAAAAACATGACATGAGAAGAATGACTTTCAGTGGAAAAAAATTTTGAACTCTAATGTTACTTTTAACAAAAATTTTAGAAGAGGTGTTTTTGCCTTAAATTTCATTGGTTTAACTCATATCTACTTAATCTAATGTATTTTTAATTGAAAGTTTTAAGTTATTCTAGATATCCCTATGTAAATAAGCTGAAGCCCATTACAAGGAAATTACATATATAATCTATTTCAGTCATCTTTATCCTAAAGGAATTCATGTAATCCAGTGACAATAATGTTACTGAAAATAGCATATATAATAGTTGCTTGCATGTTGTATGTTTTAGCATTTATGAGGAAATACCTCAGGTCTAGTTGCACTAAATTATCTATAATTAGCACCCAAGAAGATAAACATTATTGGGAAAAATCATGCCCACAAGCTGATTGATTTAGGCTTAAATCTATGCTGCAAATTACAAATAAGCACCCATATTTACCCTGTAATCCTACCACACTTCCTTGGTGAGCATAGTTTTATTCTCAAAAATGTCTGTTTCATTTGGTATCCTCTCTTCTCATGCTATCAACATCTACTAATGCATTCTCAAATTCAGTTGATTGCTTCACTTCCTTAAGAAAATAAAAATTACCAGTCAGAAACTCAATTATCTCCACACACCAAGTCTATAACAGACCTTAGTAATTTATTGTATCGTCAAATAAAAAACAAATCTGATTTAGATAAGGATAGATCTTATTCAAAAGGAATATCATAATAAATGGAGGGAACCTATTGTAATGGGGAGAACATGCATACCATGAGAACTGCAAGTGCCTCACGGGTCCAGGAGAAAGAAATTTTCTTTTACGGTAAGTCCCCCAAATACGAACCTTCAAGTTGCAAACTTTCAAAGATGTGAACATGCTTTCGCATGTCCAATCACGTTAGTTCATGTGTCTAGCGTACATTGTCACAAGCGTGCATCCTCTACAAGTGGTTGTGCTCTTGTGTACTTTACTGTACAGTACTGTATAGAGTACAGTATCTTTATTTCAAGCCCAGGATGTCCGGAAGCAACCATAAAAGCAGCAGCATATGGCCAATTGTGTTAGTTGGTTACCTAGACTAACTTTGTTGGACTTATGAAGAAATTGGACTTACGAACGCCCTCTCGGAATGGAACTCGTTTGTATGTAGCGGACCTACTGTATAAGAGCTAGAGACAAGGCTAGAAAGAGCTGGGTGTGGGCTAGTGGGTGGCGTGATTGTAATGGGAAAGTTGATCAGAAAATGTCTCCCCTCATGGTCAACTGATTCTTAGGAGGGGCCATGAAGGAGAGACTGTATGCTACCTTAGGCTGGGTCAAAGGTCAGGGTCATAGGGGATGTAGAGGAGCAAATTTGGTCAAGTCAGTTAATAAGCAGTTTATTTAAGTTGATCAGTGGAGACAAACAGTTCAGCTAATGGTTTATGGAAAAAGAATGGGAATTTGGAAGGTCTTTGTCTGGCCTTATCAGAGATAACTAAAGGGGAGGCGTGAATCTTATCTAAGTCTGAGGGGGAAGGGTAGTTTCTTGCAGTAAGCCATCTCCTGAAACACAGAAGACGACAGGGATTTTGTAACCATTATTGTTTCCCAGGAGCACAGGATTCAGGTAAAGCTTAACTTTGTCAACAGATATTTGCATCTATTAAAGCAGAAGTATCTCCAGTTCATTATCTCCATTCCCGTGTGTTCTTCTCTCCATTTCCTTTGTATTTTCTAAACATTTCTTTGATTATCTGCACTCATTTTCATAAATATCTCCCTTCCTAATGAATTGTTTCCAAAAACTCACAATCATGCCTAGGTATATCCAATCTGAAAACAAATCAAGATGAATAAACCGTCTCCTCATTGCTCTTCAGCCCACTGGCTATGTCCATATTTCTCCTCTCCCCTAACTACACAGGCTAGCTATGTTCCTTCCACTCATCCTCATTTTCCAACACACTACAATATGGAGCTTGTCCTTCTCCTTAGCCTGAAATCACCAATGACCTCGATGTTACCATTAACGACAGAGATCTTTTTATTTTCACAACTTTCTGTACCTCTCAGCAGGATTGGAAACAGGTAACTATTCCTTTCTTCTTGAAATATTCTTTATCCTACCTTCCAATACAGCACATTTTGATCTAATTTATCCAACTGAGACAAGAAGGGGGCAGGGCACAACCTTTCAAAGAATGACAGCCATTGAGTACATGACATACACTGGTTAGAACCAACTAGGTCCAAGATGGGGGACGAGTTGACTTCCAGTATACACTCATTGTAACACATCAGCAAGTTAAATGACACACCCACAGGCGCCATGACAGCTCCAAGGCTGACCATATAAACGCCAAAAAATGGGCGGTGGCCCAATTCCGGGAAATCCCACCCCTTTCCCAAAACAGTTGGAAAAATCCTCCCACTCACTGGCCTATGAAATTACCCAGCCTTATAAAAACTGACAACCCCATACCCTGGGGCCTCTTGCCTTCTGAGATGGCCCACACTCTGTCTATGGAGTGTGTATCTCCCTGAATCAACCTTCTTTCTATTTACTATGGCTCACTCTTGAACTCTTTCCTGCTTGAAGCCAAGAACCCACACTTGGCGGCCATCCCAGGGACTTGCCTGAGACCTGGGACGTGACCATCCTCTCATGCCCCACCACTCTTTCCTGCAACACAACCTCACTGGAAGCTTGTTTTCATTCTTCACTGTTGACTCCTTTCCTACACAACTTCCAAATATTAGGATTTTCAGGAATTTTTCAAGACCTCTTCCATTCTCATCCTAATTGCTCCCTCGATGATTTCATCCGTTCCCAAGGCTTTAAATGCCATCTATATCCTACTGATTTCAAAATTAGTACTTTCAACCAAGATGTCTTCCAAGAGCTCTAGACTCACAGACACAAATTCCAAGTTGACATCTCTATTTGGATAGCAGATGTTAAGAGAACTTCTTAAACCATGTGACCCGGTTCTGCTGCTACTTCCACAGATGATGCCACTGTTCTAGCAACTTTCAGACACCCTGCCAATGTGACCCATTACATCACAAGATGACTTTCAAAACCATTCTAGAGCTTAACTTGTAAGAATATTTCAGGGCTTCCCTGGTGGCGCAGTGGTTGAGAGTCCGCCTGCCAATGCAGGGGACACGGGTTCGTGCCCCGGTCCAGGAAGATCCCACATGCCGCGGAGCAGCTAGGCCTGTGAGCCATGGCCGCTGAGCCTGCGTGTCCGGAGCCTGTGCGCCACAACGGGAGAGGCCCACGTACCACAAAAAAAAAAAAAAAAAAAAGAATATTTCAGATGACAATAAATGGAAGAACATGAAAGAGGACCCTGGTTCTACTGTGTTAATTCCCAGTTGAGAGAAGCACGTTACCCTGCTAGATGACACCTGTTAAACTGATTGAGTTCCTACCTGCATGACAGTCAAAATGAATTCTGTGATTCAACTGTCAAATGTATAAAAAGGTTTTTCTTCAGAGAGTACAGCCAATTTGTTGAAATTGGGAGAAGGAAGGCCTGCAATCAGCTGACAAAGTTTGCATGGAGTTGCAAAAAAAATTTCAAAAAAGATGACTAAGAAACAATGAAAATGCCCAAACTTGAAAACTAGAAATTCAACTCTTTCTTAGTGTTTCATAAGTCAACACGATCTTTGTGAGACAGAAAATGACGAATTCATATTTGTAGTTTACAAGCTTGTGTTCCACAAAACCAAGAATTCACACATTTGGGGAACCATCCATGGTTTTTCTATTCCTCGGTGGTGTTGATATTTACCTCTTCTGCCTTATTTCTGGCTATTGGTTCATACTTGCTGTTCTTTCATCAGTCTTTTAATTTAGGAATCTAAGTTGGTCCAGCTTTCTCACTCCTCTCCACTTTTGCATAATTTCCTCTCCTTCTAGGTTTTACTTTAACGAGCTTATAACCTTTGTTCTATTTTTAAAGAGTAAGGAATAGCTGCTGAAAATTGATAGGGTTAAAAAACACTGGTCACTTTGAAGTCTAGCATCTAATCAGAGCTGTTTCAGAGACCAGGTATTAGCTTCCCTGAGGTCTGACAAAGACAAGGCCTTGAAAGCCACCACCATTATTGATTAAGCAGCTAGATCCTTTCATTACCTGCTTTTCTTCCCTATTTGAAACTACTTCCTAAAGACTATGGTTGGAAGACACAGGCATGGTAAGTACAAGTTCTCGGTCTCATTACTGGTACCCACAGAAAATGTGAACATTCTACGCACTTTTCCAGTCCTAAGGTTCACATTGCCTGAGAAATCCTGACCTAACTGACCTTAGACATTTTTTTACTCTGTAGTTATTTATATAATTTTGCTCTGCTTTAAAGAATAAAATTCAGGCCCATTAAAGCCTAGTACAGAAGGCCCTCTATTTTCCAGTTTTGTCTTCCAGTTTTCTTACATGAACCTTTGCTACCACAGGCTGTTGGAACCCTCCCGCTCTCTCTTTCTTAATTAGCACTTGCTGTTCAGTGATATTCAATGTCCCTTGAAAAGCATAGTATGTTGTTAGTGATTTATTGCTCCAGGTCATCCTTTTCTTTGTTGCTTCGGGAATACAAATTAGATATGCCCTTTTCTCGTGTAACCCAAACCATAACATCAGAATGATTATCCACTAATCAGATGAAACATAAGAAAACAGAAGTATTACTTCTTCTTCAATTTCTGATTAGCCACAAATATAAACCATGCTCTCTGAATTCTATGAATTAATGTCTCACACACATCATCCCCAAAGGGACCTGTATTTTCCTTTCAGAATGGTTGTACTTCTGAAGGCAAGGATCTCTGTCCCCAGCAAAAGCAGAATACTTAACACACATAAGAGCTTCTTAAATTTTTGTGGAACGAATGAATGAAAATGTTGGTATTCATTGTTGCAAGTAACAAATGGAAAAACTAGGATTTACTGGAATGATAACAAATATTTGTAAGGTCTAAGAGAAGGAATGAAGCAAGGCCCAAGGACAGAAGTGGAATTGAGATTGCTCAGGGAGTCTTTATGCTTAATTTCTACTTCTTTCTTCCAATATGCTTCATTTTACTTTGCCCCTGATTCTTTCCCTCCCTCTCTTCTTTCTCTGTCTCTCCCTTTCCCTCTGATCCAGCTTTTGTTTATCCTATCCACATGACATGATCCCATATCTCTCCAACTGCTTCTTGCAATCTGTATTCAAAAATATAAAAACTGGAGGTTTCCGGGAAGATGGCGGAACAGTAAGACGCGGAGATCACCTTCCTCCCCACAGATACACCAAAAATACATCTACACGTGGAACAACTCCTACAGAACACCTACTGAACACTGGCAGAAGACCTCAGACCTCCCAAAAGGCAAGAAACCCCCCCACGTACCTGGGTAGGGCAAAAGAAAAGAGAAAAAACAGAGACAAAAGGATAGGGACGGGACTTGCACCAGTGGGAGGGAGCCGTGAAGGAGGAAGGGTTTCCACACACTAGAAGCCCCTTCGCGGGAGGAGGCTGTGGGTGGCGTAGTGGGGGGGAAGCTTCGGAGCCGCGGAGGAGAGCGCAGCAACAGGGTGCGGAGGGCAAAGCAGAGAGATTCCCACACAGAGGATCAGAGCCGACCGGCACTCATCAGCCCGAGAGGCTTGTCTGCTCACCCGCCGGGGCGGGCGGGACTGGGAGCTGAGGCTTGGGCTTCGGTCGGAGCGCAGGGAGAGGACTGGGGTTGGCGGCGTGAACGCGGCTAGTGCGCCACAGCTAGCCGGGAGGGAGTCTGGGGAAAAGTCTGCACCTGCCGAAGAGGCAAGAGACTTTTTCTTACCTCTTTGTATCCTGGTGCGCGAGGAGAGGGGATTCAGAGCGCTGCCTAAAGGAGTTCCAGAGACGGGCGCGAGCAGGGCTAAAAGCGCAGACCCCAGAGACGGGCGGGAGACGCTAAGGCTGCTGCTGCCGCCACCAAGGGGCCTGTGTGCGAGCACAGGTCACTATCCACACCTGCCTTGCGGGGAGCCTGTGCCGCCCGCCACTGGGGTCACGGGATCCAGGGTCAACTCCTCCGGGAGAACGCACAGCGCGCCTCACGCTGGTGCAACGTCACGCTGTTCTCTGCCGCCGCAGGCCCGCCCCGCACTCCGTGCCCCTCCCTCCCCGCCCCCTCCCCGGCCTGAGTGAGCCCCCGAATCAGCTGCTCCTTTAACCCAGTCCTGTCTGAGCCAAGAACAGACGCCCTCAGGCGACCTACACGCAGAGGCGGGGCCAAATCCAAAGCTGAGCCCCTGGGAGCTGTGCGAAAAAGAAGAGAAAGGGAAATCTCTCCCAGCAGCCTCAGGAGCAGCGGATTAAAGCTCCACAATCAACTTGATATACCCTGCATCTGTGGAATACATGAATAGACAACCAATCATCCCAAATTAAGGAGGTGGACTTTGAGAGCAAGATTTATGATTTTTTTCCCCTTTTCCTCTTTTTGTGAGTGTGTATGTGTATGCTTCTGTGTGAGATTTTGTCTGTATAGCTTTGCCTCCACCATTTGTCCTAGGGTTCTATCCGTCCGATTGTTTTTTTTTTAATTTTTCCTTTTTTTCTCTTAATTATTTTTTTATTTTAATAACTTTATTATATTTTATCTTACTTTATTTTATTTTACTTTCTTTCCTTCCTTCCCTCCTTCCTTCCTTCCTCCCTCCCATCCTCCCTCCTTTCTTTCTTTCTTTCTCTCTCTCTACTTCTACTAATTCTTTCTACTTTTTCTCCCTTTTATGCTGAGCCATGTGGATGAAAGGCTCTTGGTGCAGCAGCCAGGAGTCAGTGCTGTGCCTCTGAGGTGGGAGAGCCAACTTCAGGACACTGGTCCACAAGAGTCCTTCCAGCTCCACATAATAACAAATGGCGAAAATCTCCCAGAGATCTCCATCTCAACACCAGCACCCAGCTTCACTCAACGACCAGCAAGCTACAGTGCTGGACATCCTATGCCAAACAACTAGCAAGACAGGAACACAACCCCACCCATTAGCAGAGAGGCTGCCTAAAATCATAATAAGTCCACAGACACCCCAAAACACACCACCAGACGTGGACCTGCCCACCAGAAAGACAAGATCCAGCCTCATCCATGAAAACACAGGCACTAGTCCCCTCCACCAGGAAGCCTACACAAGCCACTGAACCAACCTTAGCCACTGGGGACAGACACCAAAAACAACGGGAACTACGAACCTGCAGCCTGCAAAAAGGAGACCCCAAACACAGTAAGATAAGCAAAATGAGAAGACAGAAAAACACACAGCAGATGAAGGAGCAAGATAAAAAACCCACCAGACCTAACAAATGAAGAGGAAATAGGCAGTCTACCTGAAAAAGAATTCAGAATAATGATAGTAAATATGATCCAAAATCTTGGAAATAGAATGGACAAAATGCAAGAAACATTTAACAAGGACCTAGAAGAACTAAAGATGAAATAAACAACGATGAACAACACAATAAATGAAATGAAAAATACTCTAGATGGGATCAATAGCAGAATAACTGAGGCAGAAGAACGGATAAGTGACCTGGAAGATAAAATAGTGGAAATAACTACTGCAGAGCAGCATAAAGAAAAAAGGATGAAAAGAACTGAGGACAGTCTCAGAGACCTCTGGGACAACATCAAACGCACCAACATTCGAATTATAGGGGTTCCAGAAGAAGAAGAGAGAAAGAAAGGGACTGAGAAAATATTTGAAGACATTATAGTTGAAAACTTCCCTAATATGGGAAAGGAAATAGTTAATCAAGTCCAGGAAGCACAGAGTCCCATACAGGATAAATCCAAGGAGAAACAGGCCAAGACACATATTAATCAAACTGTCAAAAATTAAATACAAAGAAAACATATTAAAAGCAGCAAGGGAAAAACAACAAATAACACACAGGGAATCCCCATAAGGTTAACAGCTGATCTTTCAGCAGAAACTCTGCAAGCCAGAAGGGAGTGGCAGGACATATTTAAAGTGATGAAGGAGAAGAACCTGCAACCAAGATTACTCTACCCAGCAAAGATCTCATTCAGATTTGATGGAAAAATTAAAACCTTTACAGACAAGCAAAAGCTGAGAGAGTTCAGCACCACCAAAGCAGCTCTACAACAACTGCAAAAGGAACTTCTCTAGGCAAGAAACACGAGAAGGAAAAGACCTACAATAACGAACCCAAAAAAATTAAGAAAATGGGAATAGGAACATACATATCAATAATTACCTTAAATGTAAATGGACTAAATGCTCCCACCAAAAGACACAGATTGGCTGAATGGATACAAAAACAAGACCCATATATTTGCTGTCTACAAGAGACCCACTTCAGACCTAGAGACACATACAGACTGAAAGTGAGGGGATGGAAAAAGATATTTCATGCAAATGGAAACCAAAAGAAAGCTGGAATAGCAATTCTCATATCAGACAAAATAGACTTTAAAATAAAGACTATTAGAAGAGACAAAGAAGGACACTACATAATGATCAAGGGATTGATCCAAGAAGAAGATATAACAATTGTAAATATTTATGCACTCAACATAGGAGCACCTCAATACATAAGGCAAATACTAACAGCCATAAAAGGGGAAATCGACAGTGACACATTCATAGTAGGGGACTTTAACACCCCACTTTCACCAATGGACAGGTCATCCAAAATGAAAATAAATAAGGAGACACAAGCTTTAAATGATACATTAAACAAGATGGACTTAATTGATATTTATAGGACAATCCATCCAAAAACAACAGAATACACATTTTTCTCAAGTGCTCATGGAACATTCTCCAGGACAGATCATATCTTCGGTCACAAATCAGGCCTTGGTAAATTTAAGAAAATTGAAATCGTATCAAGTATCAAACACATGAAAGAATGCTCGACATCTCTAATCATCAGAGAAATGCAAATCAAAACTACAATGAGGTATCATCTCACACCAGTCAGAATGGCCATCATCAAGAAATCTAGAAACAATAAATGCTGGAGAGGGTGTGGAGAAAAGGGAACCCTCTTGTACTGTTGGTGGGAATGTGAATTGATACAGCCACTGTGGAGAACAGTATGGAGGTTCCTTAAAAAACTACAAATAGAACTACCATATGACCCAGCAATCCCACTACTGGGCATATATCCTGAGAAAACCATAATTCAAAAAGGGTCATGTACCAAAATGTTCATTGCAGCTCTATTTACAATAGCCCGGAGATGGAAACAACCTAAGTGTCCATCATCGGATGAATGGATAAAGAAGATGTGGCACATATATACAATGGAATATTACTCAGCCATAAAAAGAAACAAAATTGAGCTATTTGTAATGAGGTGGATAGACCTAGAGTCTGTCATACAGAGTGAAGTCAGTCAGAAAGAGAAAGACAAATACCGTATGCTAACACATATATATGGAATTTAAGAATAAAAAATGTCATGAAGAACCTAGGGGTAAGACAGGAATAAAGACCCAGACCCACTAGAGAATGGACTTGAGAATATGGGAAGGGGGAAGGGTAAGCTGTGACAAAGCGAGAGAGAGGCATGGACATATATACACTACCAAACATAAGGTAGATAGCTAGTGGGAAGCAGCCGCATAGCACAGGGAGATCAGCTCGGTGCTTTGTGACCGCCTGGAGGGGTGGGATAGGGAGGGTGGGAGGGAGGGAGACGCAAGAGGGAAGAGATATGCGAACATATGTATATGTATAACTGATTCACTTTGTTATAAAGCAGAAACTAACACACCATTGTAAAGCAATTATACTCCAATAAAGATGTAAAATATATATATATGTATATATATATAAACTGATCTGCCCTTCTAAGGTCAAGCATCCATCCCAGAAATAATTATGACCAATGGACCAGATGCACATAATACAAATATAGTTAGAATCATGCAGATGGAGGAGGAAAATAGTTAAATTCTAAAAATAGGTAGTAGGCACACAATGAAACAGGTCTAAGAGGAATCTACTATACAATGAATGACATAAATGAGTTGTTAGGGGAAATAAAGGAATAATTTTTATTTAGACTCCAAATATTGATTCCTAGACAATCTCTTAGTATATGCCACGAAACCAGACTTTCCATTTTTCAAGTATGATTTGAATATTCTAAGGATCCCATCAAATATTGTCCTTGTTCCTGTTTGATCCCCAGTCTGTCTTTGTGATTACAAGGAACCTCAAAATCTGTGATATTGTTACCGAACCAAACTTGGGACTGCTCTCCTGTGTGCAGTAAAGCCAATCTACTGGCAATCACAATCACCAGGCTGTGGTGAAGGAAAGTGCGGCATTTATTGTAAGGTGCTATACAAGAGTCCAGGGCACCTAGTGCTCAAAAAAGCCCAAAGAATTTTTAAAGGCCAGGCAAGGGAGGGGAATCCCAGAGCATGTGATCAGCTCGTGCACAGTTCTCTGGTTGATTGATGGTGAGGTAAAATAAAAAGTCGGTTAAGTTGTTGCAAAGTCCTGGTTCTGGCCAGACTCCAGAGGGGATGTGTTAATTTCTTCCATTTGGTGGGGGGATCCTGGCATCTGCAAAACCACTTCAGGAAATGTGCATCAGATACTATTATCTAGGTACTTCAGAGAGGGGCTAAAGCAGAGGGTATGCGGGAGGGGGTCTGTTCCAGGGAGGCCCCATAAGGTCCTGCTTGGTTACAATATCATCACTTTCCTGCCACACCGTTTTCAAGGTTAAACTTAAAGACTCTTTCCAGCCAAACAATTCATATTAAAGTTTGGCTTTTCTTCCCTCCCACATGGCTCCAAATCTATAATGTAATGGCTTGAAAACACTGTTACTCTACCATCTCCTCTGCCCCCCGCTCCCTGTTTCCACCCCTACAACTCCTGATGCTGTATTCTTCTATTTCGCAACCTTGAGAATAAACCTAATTTCACCGTGGAAAATAACAAGCTGCTTTGAAGTACTAGCTGGTTTTGCCCAGCTCTTTGAAATACCTGTCTTTGAAACTCAGGTCATTGTTATTGTCCCAGCTCTTCAGAAACAGTCATATTTAGGCCATTCTAGTTGTTTCACATTAGCAGGAAGGTTTTTGAATGACTTATGAGTGTTTTGGTCCTCTTTTAACCAACGCTTTTGTTCTTCCTTGCTTTCTATGTTATATTTCCTTCCTCCAGGTTCAGCAGCTGTTCATCTCCTGAGAACTTTTATAAAATAAGAGTAGCCACCTGTTTTCCTTGGACCTTATAAATGAATCCATTAGTACTTAAGGCAAGCAAAGTTTTAAGTATTCAATAATTCTCTCACTTTTCATGCTTACGTGTGATCACTATTTTATGGAAATACAATTTACAAAGTTAGCAGTGGATAAAGGTAATGAGGCACCTCCTATGTGCCCATTACCTTGCATGCACTTCATGGACATCATCTCGATCCTTCCCAATGCCAACATCATATAGTTAGAAAACTCCTCAATTCAAGGGGGGAAAACTGAAGCTCAAGTAAGTTTCCTAAGGTCATATGACCAGTAAGTGAAGAAAATCATCTTCAAACATAGATCTGGGTCACTCCAAAGCCTGTACAGTTTCTAGAACAATACATTTTCAATAGATTGTACCCTCCCTTCCGTGATTACATGTTCATATATGCTCTGTTCTCTAATGTCCTTGCTAATCTCTTACTCCTATTTTTTTAACAAAGTAATATTAGACCATAAGAACTTACAGACATAAAACGTTGTTGTTTTCTTAAAAATGGGTATATGGGTATCCAATTGCTGCTGTAACAAATTACTAGAAATTTAGTGTCTTAAAACAATAAAAATGTAATATCTTATAGTTCTAGAGGTCAGAATTCCAGAAATGGGTTTCACTGGTTACTATATATAGAATAGATGAACAACAAGGTCCTACTGTATAGCACAGAGAACAATAGTCAATATCCTATGATAAACCATAATAGAAAGAATATTTTAAAAAATGAATATATATATATAAAACCGAATCACTTTGCTGTACAGCAGAAATTAACACAAGATTGTAAGTCAACTATACTTAAAATAAAAAATAAATAAATAAAACAAAATAAACACAGTCAGCAGGGTTGTGTTCCTTCTGCAGTCTCTAAGGGAGAATTCATTTTTTGCTTTTTCCAGTTTCAAGGGGCTGCCCACATTCCTTGGCTTGTGGCTTTGCATCACTCTGATTCTGCTTCTATCAGCACTTTTCCTTCTATGACTATTTCTCCTCCCTCCCCCTTTCACTGATAAACCAGGATAGTCTCCCCATCTCAATATCCTTAATCACATCTGTGTAAGGTAACATTCACAGGGTCTAGGTGTTAGAAGATCTTTGGGTAGACCATTATTCCCTCCAACAAAATAGGGTGAGAGCTTTCCTTAATTAAGGCAACAATGTTATGGTAAGAACTATTTCTTAACAGTGTGACTGATACACATGATAATGATGTAGCATTTATTGTTGCTTGATATTGGAAAAGAAATGTTTAAAAAATATGTTTAAGCAGTATATTATAATTTTATCTGCTTTTACAGTGAACAAAACTGACTTTTCTTTTAAATCTTCCTTGTTCACTTCTTTCCAAATTTTTTTCTGATCATTTTCCCTAACAAAGGTTGTAGGTTGAATGTGTCCTGTTATCTTGTCCCTCTCCTCTCCAAGAGCAAATAGAGATTAAAAGATGAGTTTTAGTGTTATGGAAGCTGGACTGGAGAGACACAACGAAGTTCTGCTGACTAACACTTCCCCAAGTTGGCCGTCTCCAAGCTTTTCCAGGGGGCACAGCTGGGCAAATGGAAATCTCCAGCAGAGGCAGCACTGGCACCAATAAACTTACCACATGCAGAAGCAGAAGCAGTGAAGAGCAAATACCATTACAGGCAGACAGGTCCAAAGGGGAAGCCATGAGTCTGGGCCACCAATAAAAAGAGAAAATAAGGAATGAATAAGGATAGGAGCTACCTCCCTAATGTTCTCAAGAGGATGTGAATGGCAAGTTGGGGAACCATCAGAGACATAAAGAGAGAAGAAAAGATTCCTCTCTGTAAATAACACGTCTTCTATGTCCTCCTACGCACATATGCTTCTAGTCTGAAATTGGGATAAAGAACAGAAAGCCACATACTTCAGAAGGTAAACAGCCCAGACCTTGCTTCAGTCTGAAAGCATTTGCTGTACAGTAACTCATGGGACACACTCTTCTAGGAAATGTGCAAAATACCGTTAAACGATAAGTTGCATATGCTGAGAAGAGTGCGCCAGGTAGCACTATAAAAGCATCAAGAGTACGTAAGATACGCAGAATGGTTTTTACCTGGAAGAACCCAGAGAATGCTAGGCAGAATGAGGTGGAGAAGATGAGAACGAGCAGAGATAACCTTGACTTGGGATGCAGACAATCTGATGCAGGGAGTAGGGGTATCAAAAGGTAGGAAATTAAATAAATGAATGAATGTAAATTATATAAATGAAGAAATTATATAAAGGTGAATTCTTTTGACATACTTTCCTTTAGTTCTTTAAATATATTTAAAATAGCTGATCTAAGTATTTTTTTCTATTAACTCCAACATCTGTGCTTCCTTGGAAACAGTTTCTTTTTTTTTTTTCCTGTGTGTGGGCCCACTTTCTTTTTTCTTTGTATCTTATTTTTATTGAAAACTGGAAATTTTAGATAGCATAATGTAAATTCTGAAAATGAGTCCTTCCCTCTCCCCACCTATATGTTGTTGCTGTTTGTTGTTTTTGTTACTTGTTCAGTGAATTTCCTGACCTAATTCTGTAAAAGTCTGCTTTGTCATGTGTGACCGCTGGTTAGCTTAGTGGTCATAATGATTGGACAAAGATTTCTTCCAATATCTGAGACCAGTAAGTCTCCTAACCTTTGCCAAAGAGTTCTGTGTGCATGTTGGGGCACCTTTATTGTGAAGCCATGCAGCTGACAATACTGTGTAGCCTTCTTTTTCTGGTTGCACAGAGTCTCAGGATCACAAAACGCTGAGTCCCTAGGGCCTTTTCAGGGCTTTCCTGAGTGAACAAAGAGCCCTGGGCATGCACTCAGCTCTATGCATGCATGTGTCCTTCTAGAGTCCCAGGAATACATTGGAGATTTTCCTTCCCTATGGACACCTCCTTCCCCAACTTTTCTTTTTAAGCTTTTTGGTTAGCCTATTGTTTGTCCTAATTGTTCCCCACCTTCTCATGTGGATGTAAAGTTAAACAATTGTCCCTATACAATTCAACAAAGATCCCCAGGGAGCAGTTCTTCACACTGGGCAAGCTCCATGTCAGATCACATAAGAACATCTGTGTAGGTGAGCTCTTCCAGGGAGCCACCAGGCAGACCAAGTGATAACAGTCCTCTGAGAGTGAGACTTTGAAGGAGCCCCAACCAGTTCTTCCTCCTCTAGTAGCTGCCAGGTTCCTGGCTTTCACTGTGACGGTGGGCTGTTGGCTTTCAAAGCTACCACAAAGCTTCAGAAAAGAGGATGGGAATATGGGAAGTTAAGACACCACAAATCTCACTCTTCTTGCTGAGATTCAGCCATTTTTTATTGAACAAACACTCTTCGTTTGCTGCAAAATTTGGCTTAATTTCCAGAGCTCTGAGAAAATTGATTCTGACACTTTTTTGGTTTTCTCATTGCTTTAAAGCAGGAGGAAAAATTTAGAGGTCCTTCTCACCCATTTTCACTGATATACCAAAATAAATATATAAAGACTGGGTTTGGGGTGAACTACGAAGGACATGTAGTTAGGTGCATTATAAAGGCCTTTATTTTATGAAAGAAGGCATTTGCACCAAAATGAGAAGGCTAGAAACATGGAGTGGAGCAACAGATGGCATTAAAAAAGAGTCAACTTAACAAGTAATTGCCTTGTCCTTGAGAGAAAGGGTGGCAGCTTGGGCCAGGGTGTTGATAGTAGAGCTCAACAGAGGTAGAAATTTTGCAAGACATTCAGGTCCTGCACTGAACATGAGAGAGTGTGGTGGACAAAATTTTCTCCCCATGATCTTAGCCCCTTGGTGCGACTCACGGTGTTATGTTACTTTACATGGTAAAAGGGATTTTGCAGATGACGTTAAGATTGCTACTCAGCTAACTTTAAAATAGGGAGATTTTCAGGATTATCCATGGGTACCCAGTGAAATCACATGGACTCTGAAAGGCAGAACAGGAAGATGAAAAGGGAGGTGTGGCAGAAGAGGAAGTCGGAGAGATTCACTGTTAAAAGTTCGTATGCCCAACACGCAGTGAGGCCAAACAAACTGAAACGTTGGAGTTTGGAGCAGAGAAATGTTTATTGCAAGGCCATGCAAGGAGATGAGGTGCCTCATGCCCTAAAAAGCCTCAAGTTCCCTGAAGGGTTTCGGCAAAGCATTTTTAAAGGCCAGGTGAGGGGGGTGTCACAGGGTATGTGATCAGCTTGTGCATGATTCTCTGACTAGCTGACGGTGAGGCAGCAGGGTGGTGTCACAGGGGTTAACATTATTAGTCCTTAGGCTCCGGGAGGCCTGGGGCCATGGTCCTCAAGTAGTGCTACAATTTGGTGGGGGGGGGGGGGGTTCACATCTGCAAAACAACTCAGGAAATTTTCATCAAATACTATTATATAGGTACTTCAGAGAGGAGCTAAAGCAAAGGATATGGGGGAAGGCCTGTCCTTGTAAGACTCCATAGGGTCCAGCTCAGTTACAATTCCCCCCTTTTCTTTGATACTCCTCAATCTTGAGGAGAACAAGTTTTGAACAAGAAAAGAAATAAAGGTTCAGATAGAGAGGTTAATCAGATAGAGAGGTAGATGGCAAGTGTCAATTTTCAGCCGGCAGGGCTCCTTCATGGCCATAAATTTGAGCATGGTTTTGTGGGGACTTCATGACCATTTCATCCCACAGTGCTAGGAATGCTTATTCTCAGGTCTGGTGAAGAGTTCATTGGTAGGCCACTCAATGTGCTATCCAGTGGACTAGGTCTTAGTGCCAAAAGTCTCTGGACCTCCTGTTTTACTAGTCTCTTATGGTCCAGGAAAATATTCCCTCTTATTGCTTCTCATATCTAGAGTTTCAATATTACAATCATTGATCTCATATGGAACTATATATTATTTTGTCAGAGGCTCAGTCACACATTAGTTAATGCAAGACACAACAAAAAAGGCAATATCGGTTATAAGTTGTTGCAAATATCTCCTGGTTTCGGCCAGACTCAGGAGGAGATATGTTAATTTCTTCTTTCTTGCAGCCATTCACAGGTGGGCTGCGTCAGGATGTTCCCTGTGAGCTGAACAAAGGTATTCTAGTTTAACATTCAAGTGTGGGGGCAGGGTTCCCCAGAAATGGGCCACTATGTACACTTTAAGCTATAGGCAACATCCCTTTAGTGATGAACTTGTAGAAAAAGCAATAGAATACAAAGGTTAAAGTAACAGGTCTAATATGAAGTGAGATTTGTTCTTCCCTATTACAATTCCCAACTGTCAATGTCCATTCCACAGTCTTGCGGGGAAAGGGGCGATGACTGCTCTTAGCTACTTCCTGCTGTATGGGGCCAATGAAGGTTGATTGTGGAAAGGAATTGGTCAGCCTTGTGCAGGGAATATTAAACCCTTTAGCCTTATATCTAATTTGTAATTGGACCTATCTATTAATTTTAACTTTCTGACTCTGTCTTAACTATACTTAGGGAGAAATATTTCCTCACATCTGGATAAACACAGACTGAAAGCCAGTAATATTTTAGGCAAAAAATTACGACCATATTCATCAGTTTACTCAGTCGTATATAATTAATCCTTTTTACTAACAGTTTTATGAAATCAGAGTTTCCATTACATTTTTAAAATATCTTACCTAGTTTAGCAGTATGATTTAAAAGTTATCAGAAACCTTTTTTTGTTAAAACATCCTTTCTATGACTCTTCTTGAAGATGTGGCAGTTTTGCAAAGCCATCAGCTCAACTGCCTATGAATGATAAAAGTCTTCGAAAGGCAAGGGTAAAGATCTGATTGCAACTCTTGGCAAAGAAGCTTATCCAAGTTGTTGTGACATGCAACATTTTAAGGTAACAACTAAAATTACAACATTATACCAAGACATATACAAATTTCCAAAACTTTATATAATTTCTGGGATGTCTATCTTAATAACATTTATTCATACTGTATAATCTGAGGAGGCTTATCACTCATTTGACAATGCTTTCAGTGTGATTTAGCATATCAACCAATTCTAGGCAGTTTTATATATGTATATGTATATATTTTTTTTCCCCTGAGGTGTCTCAGGGCCCTCTGAAGCATCCCAAAGCTAGCTGAAGTCAAAAGAATTTTAATTCAAATTTGATAGAAAGTTCATCAAAAATATCAAAAAGTTTTTTAAAAAACATTTGGTCAGATAGAATATTTAAGAACAAATGCAGGTCAGTTAAAGGCAAGATAGTTCACACAATCTTTATCAAAAGCAGCATTCTAAGTAAACTTGTTCTCTTAGCAAAGAGGAACCAAGTCTGGTCCTATACCAGTCTACTTTTAATAACAAAATTCATTTACCCAATTAAGTGTAATCTAATCTCATCTCATCATGTAATCTAATCTAATCTCTCTAAGCCTGACCATGCATAAAACTCCTTTTTTTACTCAAAACATATATCCCACTTTCCTACTGTATAGTGAAGTGTATTATTATTTTTAGTAGCTTTAATCATTCAAATTAGAATTCCCAACTCTTGGAAACCTTAATTTCTAGTGAAAACCAAGAAGCAAGTAATAGTTACCAAACTCTGGAGAGACTATTTTAGATAATTTTCAGAACATAATTATTCCTCTAGAGTTTACCTAAAAGTTCTTATCTCGTTTACATTTACTTTAAAGTTTCATCACATTATTTTTCTTCCTGACAAATTTGCAACAGATATAACATGATTTCATTTAACTTCCATTAAACCTAGCTGCAATGAAAGTAATATACTTAATATTGATGACTCTAAAGACATGGCTATATTAATTAGATCAAAAAACTTAAACTTTAATACCAGGTATTAATTTAATACTGAATATTTCCCAGTTCACATGAACCTGAAGTTCATTTAGCTTAATTTCTCTTGTATTTAGAATTGTCTGGTTTGTAAGTGCTTACTTTTCTTTAAGCCAATTAAATAGAGCTCATTTACAAATTAACCTCAGCAATGTTATCCAAAGACAAAGATACACACGCCACACAAACAGAGAGACCTCATAGCTCTCATTTCAGAATTTTAGCCATGAGTCAGGTACAGCAATGTAAACCCCATCAGTTTACAAAAGAGGTTGGATTAAAATTAGGTTTCTGGCAGATGGAACAGATCAAGCTCACTTGTCTAAATGGCTAAATATTTGCAGAAAAGATACTTAGTATTTCTATTTACCCTTGAAAAGTGAATTTCTAAATTACCCTCTTTTCAAAATTTGCATTTTAAAAGGATGGCAGAGATGAGGATTCCTGAGAAGACCATATAGGACATTTGCATCTCAAAGATACAGGCAAGGGCTTCCCTGGTGGCGCAGTGGTTGAGAGTCCACCTACCGATGCAGGAGACACGGGTTCATGCCCCAGTCCGGGAAGATCCCACATGCCGCGGAGCGGCTGGGCCCATGATCCATGGCCGCTGAGCCTGCGCGTCCAGAGCCTGTGCTCCGCAATGGGAGAGGCCACAACAGGGAGAGGCCCGCGTACCGCAAAAAAAAAAAAAAAAAAAAAAAAAGATACAGGCAAGTTTCTCTTTGGATGACTTTGTTTCCCCTTTGTTGGTCTCTGAGGGGTCAAAACCATTGCCATCATTTGGTCCTTTTGCATATTTCTCTGGGTGCATTCAGCCTTTTTGACCATATCCCTATTATTGGAAACCAAATAAGCCCATTGGAACAAATCATTCATTGGACTCTGAGGAACAGCAGTTGCTTTCTGAATTTTGCGCCTGATGTCTGGGGCACGCTGGGTTATGAAACATATAGCCAAAAGGACCTGTCCCTTGGAGAAGGAGGGATCCACCTTCGTCTACTTCCTAAAAGCCTCCACTAATCTCCCTTGGAAGGCTGAAGGATTTTTGTCCTGTTGCTATTGGACACCTTTTTATAATTAATATGTTTTACTGTAAGTTTCTTCACACACTTACGAAGCTTATGAATCAAAATGTGGCTGAAGGAATATTCCCAGCAGTTTTGAATGCATCCCCTTTTTGCTTCAGTTCCAAGCAACACAGATTGATTAGATAAGCTCCAGAGGGCCTAGGTAGATCACGTACATCTCAAAGGCAGAGGAAGAGAAATGCAAACTCCTTTTCTAACTACTTATACAAAACCCAGCCATCTCAGGCTATCTTCAAGGAACCTTCTTTCTTCCGTTTCCCAAATATCCACCTCAGTTTAAACAAAAAAATACGATAATACGTATCATCCACTCACATTCACACGCCCCCTTCTCAGCAAAACCAGGAAGAGAAAAAGGGATTTGTACTCAGGTACTGAGAAACTCCTTCAGGTACACACACATACTCTCAAGATAAAAGCAGTCGCAAAAGACCCACTTTGATATAATAGCCAAGCCATTAGGGGCCTTTGCCCTCCAGATCTCAGGGATAATTGAGGCATTTTCTTTCATTTAAGGAGCATAACTAAAGATCTCTTAGTTTTGCAAAAGTACCCCAGGAGACTATAAGATGGAACAAGGCTCTGATCATCCGTACTTCATTATTCATGGCCAGTGTTATCAAATATCAAGCAAACAGCAATTTAAGTCTGTCCCTCAGGGTCACAGTTCCCTAGCTCCAAAAAGGAAGCAAATCCTAACCAATGCTCTACTGTAGGCGAAACTAACACAATAGGGAAAGATACCCTGGTGTCGTCACACACACACGAGCCCTGTTATTCACCAAAAATATCTCAACTGGCCAATGCAAGTACTAACACACATTTGAACAACAAACACATGGTCCCACAAACAAAGAACCAGACGAGGCGTAGCCCAGAAATTCCACCTCCGTTCCCAGACGGAGGTTCCAGAGCAGCCTGTCTCCTGAAAAAGATGGCCCACGAGTAGCTCACCCCAAAATGATACACACAAAACACAAACAACAACTAACCTATGGTCACACAGACAGGAACTCAGAAGAGGTGTAGTCTAGAATTCCGCTTTCACTCCCCAAACGGAAGCCCCACCAAGCCCAGCTCTTGCAGATGAACCGGTTCCCGAATCAGGTAGAGTTCAATAAACAATCCCCCTCTCCAACACGGCACCCCAACCAAAATAATTAGCTTGTCCCATAAAGGAAAAGCCCAAATTGAGGGGGAAATATGTTCCCGGTGTGTACACCAGAGCAACTTATCCTCAAGTGGCTCACTGCCCACAAGGGAAGCAGCCCAAATGGAGTGGAGAGAATGCCCAGCTTGCGCGAGCTGGAGTGACTCACCCAACAACGCTGAATGTGGACCTCAACTCCAGATGTTTGTCGATTCCAAACAGCCTCATGCCATGGCAGCCAGCACCTCTTGGCGACAGTCTGTCTGAGATCTCCAGAGGGAAATGGGCTCCGGCAGTTGCTGGGGGCTCAGGGAAGGGGCTGCCCCAAGCTGGAGTGAACCTGCTATGGGCACGGACTCCTAGGCTGGCTTCGCCAAAATTGTTAATGCAAGCTCATGTGCCTGACGCACAGTGAGGCCAAACAAACTGAAACATCAGAGCTTGGAGCAAAGAAAGGTTTAGTTTATTGCAAGGCCATGCAAAGAGATGAGGTGTCTCATGGCCTGAAAAGCCTCACGCTCCCTGAAGGGCTTTGGCAAAGCATTTTTAAAGGCCAGGTGAGGGAGTCACAGGGTATGTGATCAACTTGTGCACAATTCTCTGATTGGCTGATGGTGAGGCAGCAGGGCGTTGTCACAGGGGTTAACATATTCAGTCCTTAGTCTCCAGGAGGCCTGGGGCTATGTGCTTATGTCATCAAGTAGTTCTTCCATTTGGTGGGGGGTTTTCACATCTGCAAAACAACACAGGAAATTTGCATCAAATACTACTATCTAGGTACTTCAGAGAGGAGCTAAAGCAGAGGATATGGGGGAAGGCCTGTCCCTGGAAGGCCCCATAGGGTCCTGCTTGGTTACATCACTGCATAACAAGGACTTCATGGGCACCATTTCTGGCCTTAAGAAAGAGAGGTCCATGTATGGGAGAGAAACTCTTGAAAATGAGCAGGATCCTATGGGGCCCTCCTGGATCCAAAAGCCTTTCGGTGTCCCCAATTTCTTGCTTGTAGAACAAAAGGTCTCAGCCTCCTAGACCTTCCCTAAGTTCCAAAGGACAGAGTCACAGTTACTAATTAGAGAAGTGAAAGAATGCAGAAATAAATGAGGAGAAGTTGAAAAACAATAGTGCAACAATAAAGCAGGGTCCTGGTTCCTTCTCAAGGAATAGACATAACAAGATCTTTGCGTTCTTCTACAGGAACTAAGGCCCCCCACCCAGGTGGAGGATGGTAACTTCAGGCAGAGCACAAGATTCCTGGAGCACCGACCTGGTACCTCACCACCAACCAATCAGAGGAAAGTCACATGCCCTGCAGACCTCCCCACAAATTTTGCCTATAAAAACTCTTCCCCAAAAACCACTGGGAAGCTTGGGTCTTTTGAGCATGAGCTGCCCTCTCCTCGCTTAGCTTTTTCAATAAACCTTTCTATGCTCCAAACTCTGATGTTTTAGTTGTTTAGCCTCAGTGTGAGTCAGGCACATGAACTTGGGTTCAACAACAATTCTGCCAACAATTGTGAGCTTAGAAGGGGGCCCTGAGAACCAGATGAGAACCGCAGGCCTGACTGATGCCTTGCTTTTAACTCAATGAGCTCCTGCGCAGCGAATCCACATGGTACCAGACCTCTGACCTACACAACTGTGAGGTCATAAAATAATGTTTGGTAATGTGATATGGCAGCAACAGAAAACTAACACATTGTTGAAGGAGAGGAGAACAAGGATGAAAGCTTGTTTTGTAGCACATACAACTGCATGGAACTTGGTGCAAATTTCTGAGATAAGAACAGATCAGGGAGCGAGTAACTGAGCCAGGTGAGAAGGAAGGGTCATGAGTTCACTCTTGGACATTTTCAGTTTTCAGTAACTTTGGAAGTTCAGGTGAAAAAAAAAAAGTTAGCCTATTTCTTATACAGGTTTCCAGCTCAGAGAGTAAATCAGGACTAAAAATATGACTTTACTAACATCTAGCTATTAACTGAGGCCAAATGTGTGGATAAAATGGCCTAGACAGAGAGTACAGAATGAGAAGAGACAAGTGATTATATGAAGCTGTGTTGTCTCAGACTTCTAGGTACAGACTAAAACAAGACTCCTCTAATCAAACCTATACATGTGCTCTGTGTTCCGTCATCTATTTTAAGGTGGTTTCACAGAACCTGGGGTAAAGTTTATCTTTCTTGAAGCACTTCAGGGGGCAAGACTAGCTAATATATTCCAAAGCCTCATATTTTCCTAGCATGCCTCCTAAAATGCTCCAATTTAAACAGCAGCCTCAGTAGCAAATATCAAGGATGACCAACTTAGCAGACTGGAAGACTGAAACTCACAGTCTCCCACACTTCCATCAGCTCAGTCAATTCTACATTATATGATTGCGCATTTAAGCACATATCCCCCTTCTAAGTGCTTAATGTCAAAATTTTTCAGGACTCCTTCATTTGAAAAATGTAGACACTAAACCTCAACTAGCCTAGGCAAAAATGAAAATTTTATTAAGTAGATTTATTCAATAAACAAAAATTTATTGTTTTTAATCAATATATTTATATATTATATTATATTTAGATGTTTACATTTTATATTATATATGTATATATATTTATATATTTACTATATTATATACTTTTATATATTTATATATTATATATTTAATTTTTTATATAAATATAATATATATTTTATTATATATTATATTATAACATATTATATTATATAATAAAATATATTATACAACAAAATTTATTACATATTATTAAAATATGTTATATATAATACAATTGTATATTGTAATATTAATATATTAATAATATATATTAATAACATTTAATAATATATTAAATATATTAATATATAATATAGAATTGAATATTATATTATACTTAATATAATATATTAAATATATTATACATAAATATATGATATGATATATGATATGATATATGCTATATATGTATAAGTATGATATAAGTATATATGCTATATATGTATAAGTATATAAGTATGATATATATACTATATATATCTTATAATATATACTGTACTATAATTGTAATATAATTATAATTATTATAAAATTAATTATACTTATTTATATTATAAATAAATTATATCATTTTTATATATATTTATAATTTAACATATATTATATTATTTTATTATAATATATCTATAAATAATATATATTATATATAGTTATATATAATACACTATAAAAATGTATATTATTGTAATATATATTATATTGTAATATTTAATAAAATTAATTAAGTATAATTGTATATTGCTTACAATTATATAAATATAATATATAATGATATATTATTTATAAATATATAAGTACACATAATTTTTTATAATTATAATATATACCATATATATTTAATATGTTATATATAATATATACTTTTATGTATTGTATATTTATTTATTTTATCACTATTATTTCATTTTATTATTGTTTAATTTATTAGTATTTTATTTATATATCTTATGTATTTACTTTATTATTTATAATTGTATAGAAAATATATAATATATAACTTTACATATTTATATCATATTAATATATTAAAAATAATATAAAATATAGATTTTATATTATATTATGTATATATTAAATCTAATATATAATTTTCTATATTATATATAAATATATATTTTATTTTTTATATAATATATATTTTATTCATATTGTATATTATATATATTATATACAGATATATTAATATATATAAAATATTACATTGTATTTTATATATTGTATGCTACTATGTAATATATCATATATTATATGATACTTATTTATAATATATATTATATTATATATTTATATATAATATATCATAATATATTATAATTATGTTATACATATCAATTATACATTTATATATAATGTAAATATATTGTTATATTATATATTCTTATATAATATATAAATGTATTATATCATATTATATCTGATAATAGATAATGTTATATGATGATAATATATAACACATCAGTAACTGCTAAGTGCCAGATATGCAAAGGTAAACAATGAAGACCTGGTCCCCCGCATTCCAAGCTAAGCTTCTCATGGGATGCAGACACCTGGGTAACTTACACAGCCGGAGGAAGAGCTGAAAAACCAAGGCGGGGCTAGGGCAAGGCTGGGGCCAAGGCTTAGAAACCACTGAGGCAAGAAATCACTCTAAGAATACAGTTCCGAGGGCCTGTAATGTAGTAGAGCATTTTCTGTTCATCATCTTATATTTTTCTCACAAGTGTATGATTTAAACAGTTTTAGCTCCATTTTGCAGATTAGGAAATTGAGGCCTCCAGAGATTAATAAATTGTCTGAAGTATTCGAAGTAATAAAATTGAGAGCTAAGATTTTAAGCCAAATCTTATAATCTCAACTTCTATGCTCTTTTCACAATATCATTTTGTTTCCACACCAAAATCCAGGAAAATGAGGAAATGGCATTTATGTCCAATTTTCAAAAAAAAAATACAAAACATGTGACAACGTTCTCATTCACTCATGCCAATGGGCCAAGTGATTCTATGATTTCCACTTTCCTGTTTGTGACTGTTTCTCCCCACAACTGACTCCATAGCTTTGAATACATCCTACACCTATGTAAAGAATCCAATAGCATGGAAATAATATATGTTCAATCTTCATAGATCTATTCAGACTGAAGTATTCAGCATTGCTTCATCAGTGCAAGTTAAAGCTAGCTGCATGTTTAGTTCTGAAAACAACAAGAAAATAAGAGATGTCAGTAGATTTTTAAAGGTAAGTTTCAATTAGAGTATTATATGTAAGCATACTACAATGCTGATACATTTAAAAGTGTTATTAGACCAGACTATATTCAAACAAACCCAACCTGACAGACTTTGTATTGTTTATATAGCACCTCACTGACACGACATTTCTGAAAACAAGACCATTTGAGATGGCTCAGCAGTAAGAATTATAAACCACAACATGTGGATGCTGTTAGCAAACACATTCCTAAAGGGAATAGTGCTTCCAAAGATCATTACTTTTGAGGAAAGCTCATGTTAGAGATATAGTTCAGAAATGCAATTTTTAAAAATTGAAAAAGGATCAACTATATAAATATAAAAAATTTTAGTGCCCATCTTGATCTATGTCTTTCATTTTCTTCTGACAGCAGTGCCAAGCTCAGAAATCCCAGAATCTACTATGAATAAGCAGCAACACTGGCCACGCTAACAACTCCCGGCTTCAGGTTGGCATTTCATCTATAAGCTTGGGGAGAGAGGATTCTTTACTTTCTAGTTCAGTGACCTAGTTTAACTTCCTTCTTGCTAAAGTGCACGCACCCACACAGATGCATGGGCATGGACACACAAAGGAACAACAAACAATTATTTCAAGCTGTGAAATTCAAATCCCAATTTGTGAGCTATTAACAATGACATTGGATGACTCACTGGATACAAGATAAGATTTATGTAATTTCAAAGAGCAAAATCGTTACCCAAAGTGAAGATGCGATTTTGAATATATTGCTTTTACCTAAGTATATTCTCCTGACAAAAATTTGCATTGTGTTTGATTATCTAAGCTTAACAAATAACTCTACATTCAAAATGAGACAGGCGCACCAGAGCCTGAGAGATTCTATGTGCTGCAGACACAGAAGGACAAGTGTTACCCAAGTGGCCTCAAGTCCTCCCACTTCCTGAGTTCCTTCTTTTTTTCAAAATAAAGTAGCTTAATGTTTCTTCATCCCAAGTACTCTAAGAAGTGTACCACAGCCCCAATTATTTCTGAAGTTCTGGAAGGAGGTGCTTTAGTTCTTTTTTGTCACCTTTATGCCCAGACATAAATTCCAATGATTACTGAGTGGTTAGACCCCTGCCTACCAACTCACTTCCTGTAGCATCTTTCTTCTCTCCCTGTCTCATCCCTTGTTCCTCCTCTCAAATATCCATTAGAATCTTTTGGTGTCACCAACTTTGACTCAAGGCGGTAGCAGAATGATGGGACACTAGCCGAGTACATAAAAGAAAGCAATTTTAAATTTATTACTAGATATCAGTGCCATTAATGGTACTGGTCCATCACCACCATACAAAACTTCCCTCCAGCTGCCTTTATTCTAATCCTGCTTATTTTTAAATTTTTTGTGTTATTATCTCCTCTAACCAGAACTTTCTCCCATCACATACTCTTCATATTGTCCAGCAAAGAACTCAAAACTCAAAATTTCTCTTATTGTATTAAGCAATTAAGAACAGGAATTTACTTCTCTCAACTTCCTTGTCTTTCATGCCAAAAAGGTCATTAAAATGTTTCCCTAAACAAAAGATCTGCCACCTGTGATCTCCAACTTAAGACACACACAAACAGAAAACTGAAACTGAAGTTTTCCTTTTGTATAAGATGAAATCCATGGACAGCAAACTCTGTCCCACACATAGTCTCTGAAAGTGTAAAGGAAGCTTTGGGAAAACGACTCTTTCGTGTACTGAGAAAATCTGAATCATGATTGGTTGGTTGATTATTTCTTACAACTTAACACAAAATTAAATTAGGGGCATTAGCCTTCTTGATTCTGAACCGGGGCTCCAGAAGAAGTCCAATTGTAAAAATACTTTGGAGTGGATTTACAACAAAAATACAAGGAAGACACCGGATTTATTTGGAGAGAGGACTTCTACCTGTTTGTCCTCTGGTTCCCTCAAATGCCCACCTTTTCACACACACTTTCTGCATTTTGAGGCCAGTTCAGGGCTGCTGGTATGGTGGGTGTTGTACAAAACCAATAAGAGATTCCTCCCCAAATTAGTCCGGGTGTTGTAGAGTCCCTGCAGCCTGTATCAGCAAGTTCAAGAATAGCAGCCCTTTCTGAATGTTTCCCAAGTTCACCCAAAAATAGCCTTTAACTTTTTTTTTTCAAGAAACTGCCTTATTTTTCTTTAACAGTAGGAAAAAACCAAATTCCTATTTCCTCATTCCATAAAATATACAGCAGTGCTAGAGAAAATGGGGCAAATGAGAACAAAGCATCTCTTTCCATCCTTCCCATCACTTCTTGATGAGTTGCACTAGGCAAGGATGACACTTCAATCTGTTGGGAGCAGCAGCTTTCCGGGCTGGGACCCAAAAAATGTATATTAGATTCCGCCTCCCAGCCTGGGTTACATGAAAGTACACCCTAGGAATGGGTCGTCGATGCATTTCCCTTCATAAGTTAAAGTGCAGAGACTCTAAGTCCAAGAATCCTCTTCACCACCTTCTTAACAAATATCTTTCGGGCCTTTGAAATACTTAGGACTGGAACGCCTCCTTAGCTTCTTTGATTAGTCTTTTCTATTTGCATATTTCTTTATTAACTTTTTACCAATTTACATTTTCTTTTCATTGTTCTCTTTCAATTGCTGATATGGAAAACAAAAGATGTGGGACTTAATTCACTGTAACTTTAAAAATGCAAAGGTTATTTTGGTTGCTATTATACTAGAAAAATTGAATTTTTATTTTAGACTAGGTTCTAGTCAAACCGTTCATTTTATAGAATAGGAAACTGAAATCTAAGAGATTAAGAACGACTTGCCTAGAGTTTCTCAGTTAGATTTTGTTAAAACTGGAATCCATCTCTCTTATCTCCAGACCAGGGCTTTTTACAATATGCCATGCTGCCTCTGTCCCTATGGTACATTTAATTTGTCACACTCAATAACAACTGATATGCTGTATTGGGTTAGTTACTATTATTTTATGTTTATTATTATTGTCTAAACTGCTGAATTACAAGTTTCCTGAGGGCACAGTTTATGTCTGATTCCCTGGCATGCCTGGAAGCTAGTATAGGACAGCGCTGGACACATTTCTGGCACTGTTTACACTTGCTGGGTAATTTTAACACATTTTCTTCTCCAAGTACCTTTGAAACTGAGTAGGACCTTGTGGGGTTCCGGGGCATGGAAGCCTTTCCTTGTCCTCCATTTCTTGTTTGTAGGAAATAGACTGCAGCCTCCATGACCTTCCCTGAGTCCCAAAGGGCAGATTCGAAAATGTGCTAATTAGGGAAGGGAGGGAATGCAGAGACAAGGGAGGGGCAGCCAAGAAACAATAGTGCAGCCTTGGGGCAGGTCCTGGCTCCTTTTTAAGGGATACAAAGAAAAATATCTTTGAGCTCTTTACAGATCCTAAAGCCCCCAACAAATGGCGTTAGCATTCTTCATTCCAGAGAAGACCATCAGAGGACAGATTAAAGAAACCAGAGAAGTTCATCAAGAGACCAGCTGAAGCCAGATTAAAAGAGTGCAGGTCCTGCACACACCCTACCAGCACCCCCACCTTGAACCATTGCTATAAAACTCCTCACCAAATCCTCCCAGGTTTGGACACACAGTTTTTCAGGGACATGAGCCCGCTGTGTCCCCCTTTGCATGGCAAATCAATAAAGCTATTTTTTTCTACTTCACCTAAAACTCTGTCTCTGAGATTGGATTCAGCACAGGTGCACAGAGGCTGAGTTTTTGGCATCATTTTGCAAGGCTTCACTCTTTCTGAATTAATTGAGTGAATGATGTTAAAACAAAGATGAAATTGACTTCAGGAGTGAGTCATGAGTCTTGTTCTATCTCCCCTCTAATGGTAAGGTGAGACAATGTTGCTAGATCAAATGAAGTCTTGAGGGAAGAATTATAATGCTCTAGGTGCTGACATTCCCTGATGGAGGGCACTCCATTAGAGGAACACTCTGGCCTCTTTTCCCTGATCCTTCTCGCCTCTACAAAGGAAGGTGAAGAAACCATCCCACTCAGGACAGGACTTCTGTTTCCACAGCCCCATGGAGAGAGCATTTACACTGTAGTCTACTTGGTAGACTCTTTAGTGAAATATTAGTGAATCTGGCCCTTCTCTAAGGGGTCTGATTTTATGCAGAGAGGTTATTTTGCTCACCAGGGCATCGTCCTATAGTTGGAGGGAATAAATTTAATTATAAGGGGCAACATTAGCAAAACCACTTGTCTGCAAATCTAGGCTATATTCACACAGCTTCCTCAGAAATAAAGCTGATACTTTTGGCTCCCATGTCATTTGGTTCCAAATTTAGGTGCCAGGAAAGAGGATTTATTTATTTAATGAGCCCCCTTAAATGTCAAGAATGGTTGCCTCTTTTTGTAAATTGCTTCAAAAGCCTTGTAAGAGGACAGCAGATATATCTTAGCTGTTAGCTGTCTGAATGTCCTAGAAGGTAAACATAGGTGCCCACTGATTGTAGAAAGATAAATGAAATGTTATCTGCCTTCTGTCTCATTTTTTAGTACAGTAGAAGGCAATAAACCTAACTTTTATACTTCTACTATTTCTGTATTTCTAGCATTACGAAAACGTGTGCAAAACAGTATAGTGATTCATTTTATCCAAGTTAATGTTCTGGCAGAACTGGAAGCTACAGTTTTTCACATGCAGGCTCTTTAAACAGACGGTCAGAAGAAACATTTTGTCCACCTGGGACATTGCTGAACTAATGTGATATAGTGTGTCAAGCTTTGCCAAGTTTGTCACTTCCTACTATAATGTAATGAAAAATCATTGGGTTAATTAATTAGCTGGCATAATTAGTTAGAAACACTCACCAAAAATCAATTTACTTACTTTTAGTGGGAATAGAATGGGTACTAGATACCTCCCAAGAGAAAATGGAAAAATGGACTCTAAGGGTAGACAAAATAGTCAAAATAACATTACCAGGGTACAGGGTAATTTCTCAGTTGCCTTCTCAGGGAGGCCTCTTTCTAAAATTGCAGCCTGATACCCTGACACTTTATATGCCCCTTCTCTGCTTTTCTTTTCTCCTGGGTACTTATCACTGATTAAAATACTATGCATTTTGTTTACCATTTTCCCCCAAAATATACACTCCATGATGACAGGGATCTTTTTCTCACTTCTGTGTCTCCAAATCTTAACAACAATGCCTGACGCATATGAGGCCATCAATAACGTTTGTTAAATGAATGAACAGATACATGAAGGGAAATATTCTGAAGAATTTCTTTAATTTTCTCTTCCTGGCAGTGAAGAAAATTGCCTTTTCTGTTTTTCCCTGCTGCAGCCTTGTCCCTGCGGAGTCCCTTAACTTCACTCCATCACACTTGTCTACATCTTCTCCAATAAAAACAATACAGGCGCTTAGAAGAGCATGGTATTTTGTACCTAAAAACATATATTTGTTTTACTTCTAACACTTAGGAGCTGTTTAATGTGAGCCTGTTATCTCACCTGTGAAGTGGGAACACAAATACAAATACATTCACAAAGATGTGGAAAAGATTAACATTGGAGAGTGCTTTGTGAACCTCAAAAACCTATATAAACATTTACAATTACAGGCCAGCTGTCACAGAGCTTTTTCTTCTCCTTCCTGCCAAGTAATATTTATCCTCCAGTCCCACATATATATGTTTTAATTGTAAATGAAAGCATTCCATGAACTCTTTCTTCTGGAATAAACAGAAAGGCAGTCTAGTGGCTTCTATGCTGCTTGTTATAGAGGCAAAGGCCACCATTGTCCATCATTTGTGTGACAGCTGCCACTTATGGACTTCCAACAACCAGATGTAAGCCAATGAGCCAACAGAAAAGGTAACTTATTAAAGGGTCCAACAACCAGAGAGCAAAATATCTGACAAAGCAAACGAAGTACATGCATGGTAAATAACAGCAGAAGTGGTAGGTGATATAATTAGAAGGGCGCTGGAAAGATCTTTCCTCATTTGCTGTGGACTCTGAAATTACAAAATGAGATATTGATTTCTTTGTTCTAAGACATTTCTCTTCAGAAGTCTTCTATTAGTGAGTCACTGCCACCTGAGAGAGACATAAAAACCAGCATCAATCTTCAATATCTTTGCATAAATTAGGTTTTAGATAGCTAGCTCTCTCATTGGAAGGCGGAGAACAAAAGCCCAGTGGAATGAGACGCATATTAAGCTAGTTGCAATGCTAGGAAATGAAAGTCCCAGAATAACTCTTAAGAAGAGTATGTTAACCTATAGCAAGGTTTAGTAGATTTCTTCTGTAAAGGGTCAGATAGTGAATATTTTAGGCTTTGCAGGTGATTTGGTGTCTACTACAACTACTCAATTCTGACACTGCAGTGCAAGAGCAGCCATAGACAATAAATAAATGAATGGGTGTGGTTGTGTCCCCCCAAAATTTTATATACAAAAACAGGCAGTGGGCCAAATTGGCTGGTGAGCCGTAGTTTACAAGATCCTGGCCTGGAGGTCCAAAAGGGGTGGGCTCTGGTCATCTGTGTCCTGGAATGATGAAGCAAGTGGGATATCAGGAAAACTGGAAAATACAGAATATAAGCATTTCCTAAGGTTTCTTAATGCTGCCAGGGGCTAGTTCTGGCATCAAACTTTATGTGGAATATTAAATCTCACTTCATCCAATCAGAATTCAGTTTAGCAAAGATTACAATCGATTGTCCCCTGTCCCCTTGATGGGTCACACTCACTAAAAGTAGCAGAGAGGAGTGACAAAGAGTGTGATCTGAAGCCAGATTTCCAGCAGCTGAATCCTATTCTGTCATTTTCCACATGTGTGACATTGGGCTTGTAACTTAACCTGTGTGTCCTTGTCTGTAAAGTTGGGGGTTGTGATGAAGCCCACTTCACAGGTTTCTTGTTTGTTAGTTTGTTTTTTAACATCTTTATTGGAGTACAATTGCTTTACAATGATGTGTTAGTTTCTGTTTAAAACAAAGTGAATCAGCTATACATATACATATATCCCCATATCCCCTCCCTCTTGCGTCTCCCTCCCACCCTCCCTATCCCACCCCTCTAGGTGGCCACAAAGCACCAAGCTGACCTCCCTGTGCTATGCAGCTGCTTCCCACTAGCTATCTATTTTACGTTTGGTAGTGTATATATGTCCATGCCACTCTCTCACTTCATCCCAGCTCACCCTTCCCCCCTCCCCGTGTCCTCAATATATGTCCATGACACACTCTAACTTCATCCCAGCTTACCCTTCCCGTCCCCATGTCCTCAAGTCCATTCTCTACGTCTGCATCTTTATTCCTGTCCTGCCCCTAGGTTCTTCAGAACCTTTGTTTCTTTTTTTAGATTCCATATATATGTGTTAGCATACAGTATTCGTTTTTCTCTTCTGACTTACTTCACTCTGTATGATAGACTCTAGGTCCATCCACCTCACTACAAATAATTCAATATCGTTTCTTTTTATGGCTGAGTAATATTCCATTGTATATATGTGCCACATCTTCTTTATCCATTCATCTGTTGATGGACACTTAGGTTGCTTCCATGTCCTGGCTATTGTAAATAGAGCTGCAATGAACATTGTGGTACATGACTCTTTTTGAATTATGGTTTTCTCAGGGTATATGCCCAGTAGTGGGATTGCTGGGTCATATGGTAGTTTTATTTTTAGTTTTCTAAGGAACCTCCATAGTGTTCTCCATAGTGGCTGTATCAATTTACATTCCCACCAACAGTGCAGGAGGGGTCTCTTTTCTCCACACCTTCTCCAGCATTTATTGTTTGTAGACTTTTTGATGATGGCCATTCTGACTAGTGTGAGGTGATACCTCACTGTGGTTTTGATTTGCATTTCTCTAATGATTAATGATGATGAGCATCCTTTCATGTGTTTGTTGGCAATCTGTATATCTTCTTTGGAGAAATGTCCATTTAGGTCTTCTGCCCATTTTTGGATTGGGTTGTTTGCTTTTTTGAAATTGAGCTACATGAGCTGCTTATAAATTTTGGAGATTAATCTTTGTCAGTTGCTTTATTTGCAAGTATTTTCTACCATTCTCAGGGTTGTCTTTTCGTCTTGTTTATGGTTTCCTTTGCTGTGCAAAAGCTTTTAAGTTTCATTAGGTCCCATTTGTTTATTTTTGTTTTTATTTCCATTTCTCTAGGAGGTGGGTCAAAAAGGATCTTGCTGTGATTTATGTCATAGACTGTTCTGCCTATGTTTTCCTCTAAGGGTTTTATAGTGTCTGGCCTTATATTTAAGTCTTTAATCCATTTTGAGTTTATTTTTGTGTATGATGTTAGGGAGTGTTCTAATTTCATTCTTTTACATGTAGCTGTCCAGTTTTCCCAGCACCACTTATTGAAGAGGCTATCTTTTCTCTGTATAATCTTGCCTCCTTTATCAAAAATAAGGTGACCATATGTGTGTGGGTTTATCTCTGGGCTTTCTATCCTGTTCCATTGATCTATATTTCTGTTTTTCTGCCAGTACCATACTGTCTTGATTACTGTAGCTTTGTAGTATAGTCTGAATCAGGGAGCCTGATTCCTCCAGATCCGTTTTTCTTTCTCAAGATTGCTTTTGCTATTCGGGGTTTCCATACAATTTGCGAAATTTTTTGTTCTAGTTCTGTGAAAAATGCCATTGGTAGTTTGATAAGGATTGCATTGAATCTGGAGATTGCTTTGTTTAGTGAAGTCATTTTCACAATGTTGATTCATCCATTCCAAGAACCTGGTATATCTCTCCGTTTGTATCATCTTTAATTTCTTTCATCAGTGTCTTATAGTTTTCTGCATACAGGTCTTTTGTCTCCTTAGGTAGGTTTATTCCTGGGTATTTTATTCTTTTTGTTGCAATGGTAAATGGGAGTGTTTCCTTAATTTCTCTTTCAGATTTTTCATCATTATTCACAGGGTTTTTATGAAGTGTACCTCAGAGTTGGGGAAAGCTCTCAGAATAATGCCTGAAGTATATTAACTGCATTCTGGAGTTTAATTATTGTATTTACTCCTTCTGGGCCAAGAAAGAAGAATGCTTTTCCCTCTACCTATTCCTGAGTTTCAAACATAAATAGATAAATTTTACTGTTAGCTGATGACACATGCTCACTATACTGTTCAGGTGATGGCTGACTGTGGGGAAGAGACTTCTGAGAAACACTGATAGGAATAGACCCATCTTTCCAGTCTCAGCTCTCACCTGCTTGCCTCTCCTGGGCTGGTTGCCAGTGACCACAGAAAGCTGAGTGTTCATGCAGTTTTGGATTTTGTGGGAAGGCTGACAGAGACAAGGGATTGGACCTTTTTCACTCCTGGCCTAGGCTGCTTTCTCAGACCAGGACCAGGAGTCCCTGGGTAAGAAACAGAAAGAAAGTGATGGATCCTGAGAAAAGTTTGGCCTGCAGAATCCATGGGTCCATTAGGACATGAATGTGACTCATATTTTTATTGTCAAAAGGAAAAGAAGGAGCCAAAGTGATCAATGGAGTCCTCCCTACCCCTGAGCTAAGGAGACAAGGATGGAAGCAGGTTTCTCCCAGATGCAAAGCTTCTACTTTGTCAGGGCAGGGGAAGGGGACTATGCCATCTTCTGTTGTTTGCATGACTGTGGTCAGTTGGGATTCTCCATCAGCCAGACACAACCCCAATAAGCCAACAAAAACATACAACAGCCTGTGTGAGGGGATGCAGTAGCCACAGAGAACATTATCCAACAAAAAAGATTTTTGATGTTCTGTACAGAATACTCCATGGAATTGGAATTGGGTAAACAAATAATTTTTTACCCAAGCCAGAATACCTTGAAAATGAACGAGGATCTTAATATTTGTGCTGGGGACACAAACATAAACTGGGACTGTCCCAGGCAAACTGGATGTATCAGCCCCCTAAGTGTGAAGAAAAGACAGAATTCAAGAATGATAC
Organism: Stenella coeruleoalba; assembly: GCF_951394435.1. Classification (NCBI taxonomy): domain Eukaryota; kingdom Metazoa; phylum Chordata; class Mammalia; order Artiodactyla; family Delphinidae; genus Stenella; species Stenella coeruleoalba. The sequence continues at coordinate 144,848,884 of NC_137149.1, read as the reverse complement.
AAGTTTTTAGCTTTAACCACTGGATGGGTATGTTGGACATTTTGAAAGGTGAAGGGCTGGAAGAGAGGTGGGTGGAAGTGGCTTAAAACAAGAATCCTACCAGGGCTAGTCTCACGGACATGTGACCCCTGCCGTCACACAGATACTGTGCACAGAAGGGGATCTCCAAACCACAGCTGGAGATAAGATGTAAAAAATTAAATAAACTCGCTATTACAGTTGTCTGAAAGTCATCATATAACTAGCAACAGAGTAGTCTGACTGTGAGTCTCAGAAGGCTGAGCAAGAGATTCTCCTTTTGTCTGAATTCAGAATTGGTCTTAGATCTGGGGAAGCAGCTAAGCCTGCAAGTGACCATCAGTCATCCCTATTATTGGGGACAGGCAGGTACCCTAGGGAACAGAAACAGGTATCGATTTGGACGCATGCTCTGCCATCACACACACACACACACACACACACACACACACACACACACACGATGGGGGGGTATGCAAAGAGGAGGGTTTGAAAACACCAAAGGTATACTAGATGCTACATGTCACTAAAGATTTTCTACTTAATTTCATTTGGGTAAACGTAGGAATAAGCTTCACGACTGTGATTTGAGGAAATGAAAGTAAATGCTTTTTAAAAATTACCTAAATGTATCATAATATAACTAATTTGTATTTTTTAATTTTTCTTCTTTTTCAGTTTTACTCTTCCTTGTTCCTTTCACTTTTCTTATTCTCTTCCAACTTAGTGTCTTTTCTCTTTGTAAAAAAGTATGTGACATTGAGCTATTTAAAAGTAAATATCATCATTCTTATTTAAAAGGAATATGGTAACCATAATTTCAACTTAATGTTTTTATTAGTCATTTTATAGAGGTCTATTTTTGAGTGAAATGTCAGCAACTGAATATGGATCATAAACAGAGAAAATTGGTCATTATTTCCACAATTTATTTATTTATTTATTTTTTAATTTTTTTTTTTTGCGGTACGCGGGCCTCTCACTGTTGGGACCTCTCCCGTTGCGGAGCACAGGCTCCAGACACGCAGGCTCAGCGGCCATGGCTCACGGGCCCAGCCGCTCCACGGCATGTGGGATCTTCCCGGACCGGGGCACAAACCCGTGTCCCCTGCATCGGCAGGCGGACTCCCAACCACTGTGCCACCAGGGAAGCCCTATTTCCACAATTTTTAAATAAACCTGGGTTTCTGTAACTGTGATTTCAAGATTAATTTTAAAGGAAAACTATAAATAATCTGTTTAATTTTCTCCCACATCATATAAAATAACAGAAAAAATGTCTTCATTAATCCTGCCCAAACATTCCCTATCTAGTTATTTCTGTCAACAATTCTAAAATTTTATCATAATTAACCCATATTAGCTATGAATTGACTACCACCACAATGCTCGTAAATAGAGCACATCACGTTCATTTCCCTAACTCACTTTTAATGAGTTCTGACCCCCTTTCCTGCCAAATTGGTAAGAATTTTGTGCTCGGTCTTTATTGGGATCGTGTTCTTTCTCCGAGGGCTTACAGAGTAAAGGTCACTGGGCAGACGGCACAGCCCTTGAGAGTGTGAAACTTTGGTGTTTCCCTACCCCCCTTGAGCACAAGTTGTGTGTGTGTGTGTGTGTGTGTGTGTGTGTGTGTGTGTGTGTGTTGAAAGGAGGTGCTCTGACACCTCCTCTCTGTGGTTCTTCAAAGTCAGTGGGTGCAGGGCTCTGGCCCCTGACACCACTTATCCTGCTACGAGGCTTGTATATGAACCGACTCACTCTGGTATCCAAGGCAGTCTGAACAATACAAGAACTCTTTGCAAAATGCTCCTCATGTTAACATTTTCACTTTACTGAAAGATGATTTCCTAAGCATCTAAAATCAACAAGCAGCTGAATTTTAAATAACTGCAGCTTTCTAGAATACAATCTCAAAAATCCAGTGGTTCCCCTGGGCTGGGGACTGGTTTCTAAGGTCTGACTCAGCATAACAAGTCTTCTGAGCCACGTGGCTGCTTCTCCTGGGAAGAGGAATCCACCATCTCCCTGGGGTGCTGCACCTTCTAAACGTGGAGTGTTCCCTTTGTGCTCTTCAAAAGACTCATGATATTACAGCCACCTGGCCACTTCTATAGTGAAGAGAAAGGAAAAACCAGCAAGGAGAGAACCATTGTCTAAGAAAAACAACTTCTCAGACATGACTCTTGTGTCTATGTATCTTGTGTCTATGTATAAGCGATATTATACAATATTTGTTTTTCTCTTTTTGACTTACTCCATTCTGTATGACAGTTACTAGGTCCATCCACATCTCTGCAAATGGCACTAATTAGTTCCTTTTTATGGCTGAGTAATATTCCATTGTATATATGCACCACGTCGTCTTTATCCAATCCTCTGCTGATGGACGTTTAGGTTGCTTCCGTGTCCTGGTCTACCTACCTATTTTTAATCTTATATCACAATATTCATCATGATGCATGGACTCTACAACTCCCTGCTCATCCGCCAAAACACCCCACACCCTCTTCCTACTCTTCAGCTTTGCTCCTGTCAGGAATGACCTCACCTGCTCAAATCACATCCTCCTCCAGCCTTTTACAGAAACTCTCAATCACCCAATGTGACATGGTCTCTTAGTGCTCACAACTCCCAAAACTCTGCTTTCAATATATTTCCTTGAGCCTTATTCCTCTAATTGTTTGTGTATTTGTGAAGTCAATGAGAATTGTAATTATCAGTGTACCTCATCTCTGTCACTGTATTTTAGTTTCATTTAACTTGCACAACAAGATCTCTGTCTTAGCGTCCTCCAAACACTTGGCACAGTTTTTAACACAATAGGTGAGGAATTGTTTTGAAGGGCTTTTGACCAAAAGTGAAAGGAACATCTTTCTTCTTTTGGGAGAAAAATTAAAATGACGAATAAATTTGCTTTGTAAGTAATATAAAAGGTTGAGAATTCTGAGAGAGATTTTAGTAAAAAAAGGTTCTTTTAGTAATACATTTTTAGCTTCTACTCAAGTTGACAATAGACGGTAACCAGATCTTGCCTCCCTGGTTTCTCACTTAATAGTGAGGTGTTTTAAAGGTCTATGTAAGGATTCAAGAAGGGTTCCATGGGGCAAGCCAGAAGACTGTAGTTCGTCATTAAGCACCATGGGAAAAAATCTGGTCATAGCTATTCTCCTGACGACATTTCTCTCTTCTTTTTATTCAGTATGGTTGACAGGAATGACAATCAGAACCTTTCCTTTCTCAGTTTTGGGCTTTCAGAACACGCTTCCTCTACTCCATGAAAGAGATATAAGGTAGCAAGCATGCAAAAATATCTTAAAACAAATGATGATGCACAATTATCATATAACAATTGACGATACAAAAATTTAAGAAGTATCCTATATTTCTTTAGTTAACCCTTTGCTATTTTAACTTAAATAAGCTATATCATAAGTGATATCATATGACATTTGTCTTCCTCTGTCTGACTGACTTCACTTAATATGATAAAGATCTTGGTTTCTAATACTATTCTTCAATCAAAGGAACCAAGCCTCTATAAAGAAATGCTGATCTTAGAAATAAGGTAGGAAATATACGAGATGAGCCCTCAGAATTTTGTAGTGATGGAAAGTAAGACAGTGATCAAAAAAAGAAAAACCCCACAAGGATGGTAGTATGACAAAGGGACACAGGCACTGACTGAAAGAGTTCCCAATAGCCAGAGCTGGAGAAAGTTGAGCAAAAAAATAAATAAAATAGTCCTGGATTATAACCCAAAGTATAAAATAAATGTCCATGAGCAAGTAATGATATAAATTACTGACTGAATAAATCAATAAATGGGGAAGAAGGGACAAATCTCCCATGTAAAAGAATGCAATGTTCTCCTGCGGAGGTGATCCCACCCAGAGCACGAACGTGGCTCCATCCTCCATAAAGGTATCAGGTTTGCTTTCTGAACTATGCCCAGTTTAACGATTTCAAAATGATGGCAAGAAGCGACATTGAATAAATCACTGAGACTGATTCTTAACTGTCTATGGACACTTACTCGATAAATCCTCCCCATCGCACTTTGACAGTTTAAAACCTGTGCTCTGTTTTTACTTACAGAAGGACCTGCTGGAACACTATGCATCCTTCCTGGGCTTCTTCCAATAAGTACTGTAAATATACAGTATTTTCATAGACCTGTATACATTAGGTATCACACAGAATTGAGTTCAAAATAATATTGGCTATTGTATATCATGCAGTAAATCCAGCTACTTTCTAGTTTCCTTATCTTTTTACTGTCATTCTTTTACTACAGTTTCTCCAATTTGGAGAAATCATTAAGTAATCTTACCAGACACATTTTAACCATGTCTCTTTGCCTGCTCCCAATTCCTTAATGGCAAATGTTTGCTAATCAATAATACATGATATGATGCAGACACAAGCTCAGGTCCTAAACCTCAAATTCAGGTTTATCTTGGGCAGCTGAGATAGATACCTCTGAATAAGACAGTCTGGGTAAAACCATTTTCTTATGAAAATGTTTCTGTATAAACAGCCTGGCTTAGTTTTTTAGGCACTTAGGAAAAAAACACCAAACCTGAGTTGCACCTTTTTAATTAGAAACACCTCTTGCCCAGCTGGCCAGTAACTGACCCTGAAGGGAATGACCGCAATCCAGCTCTCGTCCCTGTGAGAACTGCGAGGTCCTGCCACCACAGAATGTCCTGGCCCTGGGAACAGAGCAGCTGTGGCAGATTACAGAGATGCTGCTCTCCAGGCTGGGAGCATGTGGGGGTGCAGAAGAAACCTCCTGTCCACCAGAGGGAACCTGTGGGCCCAGTTTTTCCCGCAGTCACCACCACGTGGCAACACCGGCAGATTTACCTCCACAGATTTCTAGCTCAATCAGACCCTAAGGGTTGGGGCCAAAAGCATGTTAACCCAGTTTAGGGGACAGCTGAGATTTTGTTTGTCAGATTTCACCACTGAAATTTATTCTTCCTTTCTCCCTCTTCCATACTGTACTTTTTAGAAGAAAGTGTGATAGGGAGCCTTTATTGAGTAAGAGTCAATAGAAAGTTAATCAGTCTCAGCGATTTTTTCAATGTCGTTTCTTGCCATCATTTTGAAATCGTTAAACTGGGCATAGTTCAGAAAGCAAACCTGATACCTTTATGGAGGACGGAGCCACATTCGTGCTCTGGGTGGGATCACCTCCGCAGAAGAACATTACATTTTCTCTCAAAGACAAAATGCTTGTAGGTTTTGCCTCTTTACTTTGTATTTACTTTTAAAGTTGCACTTGTTCACCTACCAGTGCTTATGAAATCCTATATTTGGGATGTTTTTTTCTATAATAAAATGTTATCATTTGTGAATTAAAAAACCCTCAGCTGTGTGATCAAGGTCAAGGTCGACAGTGATAAATCATGGTGTCATGCACCCTTTATTATGTAAATCACGATAATGTGTACACTTATGATGTGATGAAATGGCGCTTTACCTCTGTGACCTTCCTCCTAAAAAACCCATAACTCCAACCTAATCATAAGACAAACACCAGACAAATCCCGGTTGGGAGACCTACTACAAAATATCTGAACAGTTCTCATCAAAACTGTCATGATCATCCAAAAAAAAAGGGAAGTCTGAGAAATTCTCACAGCCAAGAGGAACCTGAATAGACATGACAACTAAATGTCATGTGGTATCCTGGAGAAAAAGGATGTTAGGTTAAAACTAAGGATATTGGAATAAAGTGGACGTCAGTTAATGTATCAATACTGGTTCATAAATTATAACAAATGAACCATATGTATGTAAGATACTAATTATAGGGGAAACTGGATGAAGGTGTACAGAAACTCTCTGTACTACGTTTACAATTTTTCTGTACAACTAAAATTGTTCTAAAATAAAAACGTTAATTAAAAAAATACCCTGGCCTGTTTCTGCAGAATTATATAAATACTGCTCATTCTAGCTTCAATTATTCCTAGATGTTGTTAAGGTGAGTACAATTTCTTTTTTAACATCTTTATTGGAGTATAATTGCTTTACAATGGTGTGTTAGTTTTTGTTTTATAACAAAGTGAATCAGCTGTACATATACATATATCCCCATATCTCCATTTTTTACAGTATTATGTCTCTGTATTTTATCATCATCCAAAGCAAAATACAGGAAGGGGAACTGATGCCTCCTGGATCAGTACGTCCTACAGGTCTAGTAGACAGTGATACACAGACCAATGATGGGAACCTCCAAGGCTCCCAGACTGTGGACTACTCTCACGAGACTATCCAGTGTCACATGAGCAACATCATCCTCCACCTTCAAACTCTCCCCTGTACCACAGGACGTTCTGCTGATGGAACCTCTTGCCAGAAGAGTCCTGGTTTACAATCTGTCAGTGACAAGTAATGGCAGCAGACGTTTTCCTGATTTGTGGGCCCCCTGTCCTTCCAAATATTCTATAGGTATCCAATTCTTTGTATTAAATTTATTCCCATTTCAAATATGTTGAATGGTGATTGTTTTACTAACCAAACACTGGCTAATTCAATTTGTTAGTAATTTGGTCGATGTATATAGCTATCTTGTTTTCAGGGTCATTTAATTTCCAAATACACTGCCTCACAATCTAGTACTAATTTATTATATTTCCATACCAAAAAAGATTATTCAATCTGATATACAGGAGACTGATATACTATTGAGATAGCTCATAATTCACTCACTCTTTCAGTCCAAAGATGGTGATTCTGGCCCACATAAGTTTTAACCCAATCTCTATGTGATCATTCTGAGTTGTACCATTTACTTTAATAAAGACCTCTGATATACAAGAAAATAGTAAAATCTCAAACCAAGTTAGAATTGTTCCGTATTTTCCCACTGTCAGAGATGCATCCAACATGGCACTCAGAGTCCCATGGAGTAAAACTAGGTATTTTTACAAAATCATCTTAAGTATATTCCAGAATTCTTGAATTAAGCTAGAAAATAAACTCAGCATAGATGGGTGGTAGACACCTCAACAGTGCTAATAGGTGCAGCGTTCCCAAATAAAACAAACATGTTAGAACAAAAATCCAATCAGTCCATGGCTAGGCTCCCCTGGAAAGCCATGTCTTTATGAGAGACCAGGGTGTGTTTAGTTATCCTGCAGACATCTGTATAAGAAAATAAGTTGTATTCATAAATCCCAGTTCCAAAGCATGCAGAATAGGTAAAGTGTGTGTCAGCTTTTGAGCAATAATAACCATCATCTGAAGAAGGAAGAGAGGGGAGAAGGAAGGATTAAAGAAAGAAAAAGTGAAAAGAAATGTACATAAGGGAAAATAGAAATTGAACAGTTGGAGAGAGGAAAAGAATGAAGGAAATACACAAAGATAGATAAGTAGATAGATAGATAGATAGGCAATATTTTCTTTATCTCTGTAGTAAATTTTTTTCTTAAGAGCATTCTTGACTCAAGCTAAGACCTCACTTACTCTACCTAAGATAAACATCATTAACTTCATTTCTATAGTACTACATGAATTTCCCAGAAAAGTTTGCCTGCACAAATTCTAGCATGCAGAATTATTTGGTATGCAAATTATATATTATATATCAATTATAAGTTATGAAATTGGACGACTGAGAATATACAAGATAACTTTTGCCACATCTGTGTCTGCTACAAAATAGGCACTCAGAATTTTGATACGAATAAACACTTCTGATTGCAACATTAATTAAAATACCTAAATTTATTGTATACTTATTATAACTGAGGCACTTTAGAATCATTATCTTGTGTAAGTCTTAAAGCTGTCATTTAAGGTAGGTTGTACTATTACTCCCTTTATACAAGTATGAAACATGATACTAAGAGGTTGACTAACACAAACACACAATCCACACACACACACTTTTTTTGGTCTAAGAAAAGACTATAGAATCTATCTTTGAAAAGATGCAGACTTAAGACAAGCCAAACTGTCCAGCCTGCAAAAAATGGCTACAAAATTAGATGAAGTTCCATTAAATGACATTAGACTACTATTATGCTCTTCACACCACTGTTCAGTGAAGAACTTACCACTAGAATTCTAGAGAACCAAAAAGAGTTAAACAGCAAATCAGTTAATTTATAACTATAATAAATAACAACTTAGCCTCCAGATAGGAAAATTTGATTCTACTACTCTTATTTTTTTCTTTCAGTTTGGAATAGTACAATTAAGCTAGACTTCTAAAAGCCATCAAAACCTCCCCCATTCTCTCTTCTGTATTTTTGTAAAAATGGAGTTCTGACTGTTCTTTGGGAGAATTAGAACTTATTGCACAAGTTTCACATATTTCTGAAGCTTGGAATGCGCAGACATAGTTCACATTTACTTCGAAGTATTTTAGTTTTTACCTCTCCCATTTTTTTTCCAAGTCCTCTTTTCCAGAATATAAATTACTTATAGCAGCAGACCTGAAGCACCAAGTGTTCTGTTTCATCCTAATTGCTGTGATAATTTGTCCTATTTATTTAGATAAGATGAATCACACGTTAGAAATGTGATGTTTGCGTGTGTGTATAAATTTAGCATGAATCGATGTCCTAGATTTGCTAAGGAAGAGACAATATCCTGAAATTGTCATCCCATCTTATCACAGACTTAACGTTACTTTGACACGTCAAAAATACTGCAGTATCCTAGTCAAGCTTGCCTGAAACACTCCGCTATTACCATTTAGTTTCTCTCAAGTTAAGTTACTAGGTAAATAGCATGAGTTCCAGTGATCTACCCATGATGTCTTTTCTGGGTTCATCAGAAACTCCCTAGAGCAGAATTTCTGCTAATAGAGAGGTAATCCTAATGGATTTTGAAATCTCTTGAATAAAAAAACCAGGGATTCAATCAGAGATTGTCAATACCGTGAAGCCACACAAGGAAGGATGGACATTTAAACTAGGCAATGGAGTTTGAGGAAAGCTGAATAGGAATAAATCCTCTTTTATTTCATCAAAACTCTTATTGGTCTTTGCAGTTGTTGTTCTACTAACAAAAGGAAAAAAGTACAATGCCTTTTAGATTTTTACTGTTTTAAAATGCCCTTAAAAGGAAGCCAAAGATTTTTCCTATGTTTTCTTTGAAGGGAAAGAAAAATTAACATTAATTCTATCTATACCAGACAGATATCTTTGCAAACAATTGTAGTGCAAGAGGTTTCTGCACCTCGCCATTCACTTTACAACAGAATGTACCTTCTTTTTTTTAAATTAACCTTCCTTTAATTTTTAAATATTGTTCATAATTTTTAAAAATTATATTTTAGTTTTATTTCATCAAAACTCCTTCCTTTTATTCCTTCATTCCTCCCTCAGAGATGTGTCGTTTCCACCACTCCTGTTTTTTCCTTCATTCCTCCATCTGAGATTTGTCATTTCCACCACTCCTACCGTAGGCAGTGAGGTTAGTGTTAACACCTTAGCTTCTCAGAAAAAGCAAAAATTCTTTCTTATTGTTTTGTTAAAATATAAAGGACTAAACATTAGACGACTGCCGAATAATAAACATACACTAGTAATATTAAGTCCTTTAGGTATCCTCTGGAGACCCAGAACTAATTTGGAAATCTTTTTCATCTCTGATGTAAAACTTGGCTACTTCAGTTTCCCAGAGAGTTTGGTGCCTAAAAATGGCTGGGGAGAGAAATAAGGCTTGATGCTATGGTCTGCTCTGGAAACGTACTCTGAAACTTTCCCAGGGCTACTTCTAACAGGCTGGGGTTGGACATGAGCAATGTTTTCTGAGTTCGAAATAGGAACTGACACACGGTATGAATTATTTAGGCCTTAAGTTAGCAATTTTAGTTGCAGCTGTTGCAAACAACGTCTCCTTTTTTAAAGTCAATTAGCAAACGTAAAAATCAAAGTGTGGTCGGTGTTGATGGAACGCACTAGCACATCTGATTAACCCCTAGTTTTTAGAGAGGTCTAACCTTGTTTCCATTCCACGGGACCGTCTCATCAGTGGGTAACTTTAATGTCAGAGATAAGCAAGGAAAAAAGCACCACAAGCAAGAATGGTGAGGACACGTTAAATTTTTTAAAGTTTGAAGGAATCGCAGGAGGGAAATTGACTTAGACATTCTCCATCCTTAGTTTGTAGTCTGGCCAATTTTAACCAGAAAGGACTAAACACCATCAGCCGAGCCCTGCTGGAATACATGTGGTCAAGCATAGGATTCTCACACCATTCCCCAAGGAGTTTGGTCTTTGCAGTTGTTCTATTAACAAAAGGAAAAAAGTACAATGCCTTTTTGCTTTTTGTTATTTTAAAATGTCCTTAAAAGGAAGCCAAAGATTTCTCTCATGTGCTTCCTTTGAAGGGAAAGGGAAATTAACAATTAATATTGATTCTATCTATACCAGACAGATATCTTTGCAAATAATTATGGTGAAAAAGGTTTATGCACCTAGCCATTCACTTAGAAAGTACCTTCTTTGTTTTTTTTAAGTAACGTTCTTTTAAATTTCAAAACTTATTCATAATTTTTTAAAATGATATTTTCCCCAATAAAAGTAACTTTGCAGATTTTCTATATCAGAAACCATTTTTGATAACAATTTACAGCTGGTAAAACTAAAGTAAAACGAGGTCAAATGCCTTGTCCCAAAAGAATACTGAATTAGTTAGTGTCAGAAATAGAAACCAAGTCTCATGATTCTCTATCCAGTATTCCAGCTCACTCTGAAAGTCTGAATTATTAAAAATAGTTTTAGGGAAGAAGTACTCTTATGGGGCCTATACAGTTGAAATAAGACAATTGCCCCTGTGTTTAGCTGCAGTGGAACAAGAATTTGATTATGCATTCCTTCTATAGAAAGGCATTATAAAGCTATTTAAACACTAGCTTCAGGAGGATACATAAAGTTTGTTTTCTTTAATCACAATAGCGATCCCAGTCAAAGCAGCTGCATAACATCTGCAGCGACAATGTGTTAAAACTCACAAAATGCATTACCTATAATACGAGGTCACTGACATTTTATAGGTGAGGAAAATGAGGCTAAGAAAAGAAGATTAAATACATTCCCTAAGTCAAGCTGCTGGAAAATGACATCTTTGTGACTTGGACCTATTGGGAGTTTAAGTCTCATTGTGTGCTCTTACTGAGTAGAATACTCATTTACCTGTTTTATAATGAAGATCACAAGAGCAATAATAAGACTAACTTATAAATGATATAAAAATCATTAAGGCAATTTACACGTAGAGATAATGTTTGCAATTTGTCAACGTTTGTTCAATCTATAACAGGATGGCAAAAAAATTTTTTAATTCATTCATGCAATGTCAGACTTTAAAAAGTTATAGAAGCAATCATATTTCCAAAGAAAAATAAATTATGAGTGGAGTAACAGTCCACAGGGACATTTATTTCAACCAACACTTATTGAGCACTACCATACGCCAGGTAGCAGCCTCACATGGCCCTCAGGAGACCTGAGACCCTTACCAGGACTTGGGTCTGTTTTACCTCCTCTGACATGAGGATACACCTAGGTATGGTAACATTAACACAAATTATCACTAGGGAAGCTGGTCCAAATGAGGCATCAAGTCAGAAAGGGACAAATAATTATTAAGTCAAAATTCTAAGGTAAGAGTCTTGGCAGGCTGGCCAGGCTTCGGCAAATTTAAGCAATGTCATAACAGCCTTTTTACCCAATGAGATAGAAGCATGAAGAAGATTAGTTAATCCAAAGTTACTTAAAATAGGTATTATCAAAAGAGAGATATAGGGCTTCCCTGGTGGCGCAGTGGTTGAGAGTCCACCTGCTGATGCAGGGGACACGGGTTCGTGCCCCGGTCCGGGAATATCCCACATGCCGCAGAGCGGCTGGGCCCGTGAGCCACGGCCGCTGAGCCTGCGCATCCGGAGCCTGTGCTCCGCAACAGCAGAGGCCACAGCGGTGAGAGGCCCGCGTACCGCAAAAAAAAAAAAAGATAACAAGTGTCAGCAAGAATGTAGAGAAAAGGGAACCATCATACACTGTTGATAGGAATGAAAATTGGTACAGCCAATATAGAAAATAGTTTGGAGATTTCTCAAAAAAGTTAAAAATAGGACTACTATATGATCCAGCAATCCCACTTCTGAGTATATATTCAAAGGAAATGAAATCACTATCTCAAAGAGATAGCTGCACTTCTGTGAAAATTGAAGCATTATTCACAATAGCCAAGATATGGAAATACCTAAATGTCAATGGGTGAATGGATAAGGAAAATGTGGCGTATTAACAGGCACACTTTGGAGATATTTCAAGTTAAGTTCTGGACCACAGCAATAAAGCAAATATTGCAGTAAAGCAAGTCACATGAATTTTTTAGTTTCCCAGTGCATATAGGAGTTATGTTTACACTACAATGTGGTCTATATATGTAATATTATTCAGTCTTTAAAAGGAAGGTTCACACCAGTCAGAATGGCTATCATCAAAAGGCTACAAATAACAAATGCTGGAGAGGGTGTGGAGAAAAGGGAGCCCTCCTACACTGTTGGTGGGAATGTAAACTGGTGAAGCCACTATGGAGAATGATATGGAGATTCATTAAAAAACCAAAAATAGAGTTGCCATATAATCCTGCAATCCCAATCTTGGGCACATATCTGAAGAAAATGCAAATTCAAAAAGATGTTCAATGCTCATTGCAGCTCTATTTACAATAGCCAGGACATGGAAGCAACCTAAGTGTCCATCAACAGATGAATGGATAAAGAAGATGTGGCACCTATATACAATGGAATATTAGCCATAAAAAGAAACGAAACTGAGTTATGTGTAGTGAGGTGGATGGACCTAGAGTCTGTCATACAGAGTGAAGTAAGTCAGAAAAACAAATACTGTATACTAACACATATATATAGAATCTTTAAAAAAAAAATGGCTCTGAAGAACCTAGGGGCAGGATAGGAATAAAGATGCAGACATAGAGAATGGACTTGAGAACATGGGGAGGGGGAAGGGTATGCTGGGACGAAGTGAGAGAAGTGGCATGGATATATATACACTACCAAATGTAAAATAGGTAGCTAGTGGGAAACAGCTGCATAGCACAAGTCGATCTGCTCAGTGCTTTGTGTCCACCTATAGGGGTGAGATAGGGAGGGTGGGAGGGATTTGTTAGAGGGAGGACATATGAAGATATATGTATATGCATAGCTGCTTCACTTTGTTATACAGCAGGAACTAACACATCATTGTAAAGCAATTATACTCCAATAAAGATGTTAAAAAAAAGATGTAAAATGTGTCAACAAATATATAAAACATAGGTAGGGGTGTGAGTGAAAAGATAATGCTTTGGAACATGTTCAGATTTAAATTGCTACCAACTTAAAACAGGCATGTCGTTATATAGGACATCCTATGTGAACATTACAGTAACCACAGGAAAAAAACATACAGTAAATACACAAAAGAAAATGAGAAAAATATCTAAATATAACACTAAAGAACACAAAGGAAGAAATAAAGAGAAGAGGAAAAGAAGAAAGAGACTTCTAAAACAGCCAGAAAAAATTATCATAATGGCAATAAATACATACCTATCAATAGTTACTTTAAATGTAAATGGATGAAATTTGTTAAAAGACACAGAGTGGCTGAATAGATTTAAAAAAAAAAAAAAGAAAAAAGACTGATATACATGTTGCCTACAAGAGATTCACTTCAGAAGACAGGATGGACACAGACTGAAAGTAAAGGTATGGAGAAAAATATTCCATGCAAATGGAAGTGAAACGAAGTCTGGAGAGGCTATACTCATGTCAGACAAAATACACTTTAAAACAAACACTGTAATAAAATACAGAAAGGTCACTACATATTGATAAAGGGTTCAATCCAGCAAGAAGATATAACATTTATAAATGTATGTGCACCCAACAGAGGAGCACCAAGAGATATAAAATAAATATTAACAAAGTGAAAGACACAAATAGAAAGCAATACAATAATAGTAGGGAACTTTAACACCCCACTTACATCAATGGATAAATTATCCAGACAGAAAATCAATTAGATAATATTAACTTAAATAGCACATTAAACCAAATGAATATATATATATGTATATATATGAAGTTCAGTACATTCTATACAAAAGCAGCAGAATACACATTCTTCTCAAGTGTACATGGAACATTCCCCAGGATAGATCCCATGTTAGATCACAAGTCTCAATAAATTCAAGAAGGTTGCAACAATATTAAGCATCTTCTTTGACCATAAAAGTATAAACTAAAAATCAAGCACAAGAAAAAATGGGAAAAAAACACAAAAATGTGGAGATTAAACAACATGCTACTAAAAAACCAATGGGTATCAAAGAAATCAAAGGAAAAATCACAAAAGCATCTAGTGAAAAATAAAAACAGAAATATGAAATACCAAAATCTAGGGGGTACAGCAAAAGTGGTTCTAAGAGGAAAGTTCATAGCAATACAGGCCTACCTCAAGAAACAAGAAAAATCCCAGATAAACAATCTAACTTTACACCTTAAAAAACTAGAAAAATAAGACAAAGCCCAAAATTAGTAGAAGGGAAGGAAATAATAAAGATCAGAGAGAAAGTATATGAAATATAGAGACTAAAAACAAAAAATAGAAAAGGTCAATGAAACTAAGAGCTGATTCCTTGAAAATACAAACAAAATTGACCAAACTTTAGTAAGATTAATCAAGAAAAAAAATAAAGAGGACTCAAATAAATAAAATCAGAGATGAATAAGTTACTATTAACATCACAGAAATACATAAATCGTAAGAAACTGCTGTGAACAATTATACATCAACGAATTGGACAACCTAGGAGAAATGGATAAATTCCTAGACACATTCAATCTTCTACGACTGAATCATAAACAAATAGAAAATCTGAGTAGACTGATTACTAGTAAAAAAAATTGAAACAGTAATTTAAAATCTTCCAACAAACAAAAGCCCAGGACCAGACGGCTTCATTGGTGAATTCTACAAAGCATTCAAAGTAGATTTAATACCTATTCTCAAACTCTTCCAAAAATTTGAAGAGAGTGAAAACCTTCCAGATATATTTATGAAGGCAGTGTTACTATGATACCAAAACCAAACAAGGACACCACAAAACAAAAATCTTCAACAAAACATTAGCAATCCAAATCCAACAATACATAAAATGGGTCATACACAATGATCAGGTGGGATTTATTCCAGGAATTGAAGGATGATTGAAAATCTGCAAATTATTCAATGTGATACATCATATTAACAAAATGAAGAATAGAAATCTTATGAGTATCTCAATAGATGCAGAAAAAGCACTGGACAAAATTCAACCTCCATCTATGATAAAATTTCTCAATAAAGTATGTGTAGAGGGAACATACCTCCAAATAGGCCATATATGACAAACTCACAGATAACATAAAACTCAATGGTGAAAAGCTTTTTCTCTAAGATCAGACACAAGACAAGGATGCCCACACTTGCCACCTTCATTGAACATAGTACTGGAAGTCCTAGCCACAGCAATCAGGAAAGAAAACAAAATAAAAGGAATCTAAATTATAAAGGAAGAAGTAAAATTATCACTAGTCTCAGATGACATGATTTTATATATAGAAAACCCTAAAAAGTCCACCAAAAACTGTTAGGATTAATAAAGGAATTCAATAAATTTACAGGATATCAAATCAATACACAGAAATCTGTTGCAGTTCTAGACACTAATAATGAACTATCAGAGAAAACAATCCCATTTGCAATTGCATCAAGAAGAATAAAATACCTAGGAATAAATTTAACTAAGGAAGTGAATGACTTGTACACTAAAAACTATAAGGCACTGATGAAAGAAATTGTAGAAGACACAGATAAATGAAAAGATATTCCACGTTCATGGATAGGAAAAATTCATATTGCTAAAATGTTCCTACTACCCAAAGCAATCCAGATTCAATGCAACCTCTATGAAAATTCCAATGGTGTATTTCACAGAACTAGAACAAATAATTCTAAAATTTGTATGGAACCACAAAAGATCCTGAAGAGCCAAAACAATCTGAGAAAGAAGAATAAAGCTGAAGGTATCACAATCCCTGATTTCAAACTATACTACAAAGCTACAGTAATCAAAACAGTATGGTACTAGCATAAAAACAGACACACAGATCAATGGAACAGAATTGAGAACCTAGAAATAAATCAGCACATATACAGACAATTAATTTAGGACAAAGGAGCAAAAAACATACAATGGAGAAATGATAGTCTCTTCAATAATTGATGTTGGGTTAAGTGAACAGCCATATGCAAAAGAATGAGACTATACCACTATCTTACACCATACACAAGAATTAACTCAAAATAGATTAAAGTTGTAAGTGTAAGACTGGAAACCATAAAACTCCGAGAAGAAAACATAGGCAGTACACTCTTTGACATAAGTCTTAGGAACATTTTTTTGGATCTGTCTCCTCAGGCAAAGGAAATAAAAGCAAAAACAAACAAACAAGACCTAATCAAACTTTAAACATTTTGCACAGTGAAGTAAACCATCAACAAAATGAAAAGAGAACCCACTGAATGAGAGAAAATAATTGCAAATGATATGTCTGATAAGGGGTTAATATCCAACATATATAAAGCGCTCATACAACACAATATCAAAAAACAAACAACTAGATTTAAAAATGGACAGAGGATCTCAATAGACAATTTTCCAAAGAAGACATACAGATGACCAACAGGCACATGAAAAGATGCTCAACATCGCTAATCATCAGAGAAATGCAAATCAAAACCGCAATGAGATATCACCTCACACCAGTCAGAATGACTATTATCAAAAAGACTAGAAATAACAAATATTGGCCAGGATGTGGAGGAAAGAGAACCCTCGTACACTGTTGGTGGGAATGTCAATTATGCAGCCAACTGTTTAAAACAGTATGGAGATTCCTCAAAAAAACTAAGAATATAATTACCATAGGACCCAGCTACTCTACTTCTGAATATTTAACTGATGAACATGAAAACACTAATTTGAAAAGATATATGCACCCCCATGTTCATTGCATCATTATTTACAATAGCCAAGGTATGGAAACCACCTAAGTGTCCATCAATGGATAAATGAATAAAGAAGATGTGATATATCTTGTGATATAATATATCTTGTGATGTTATATAGATATACATTATATATATATAATTGATTTCTATTCACCCATAAAAAGAATGAGATCCTGCCATTGTGATAACATGGATGGACCTAGAGCATATTATGCTAAGTGAAATAAGTCAGATGGAGAAAGACCATATGATTTCACTCATATGTGAAATCTAAAAACAAAACAAATGAACACACAAAATAAAGCAAACTCATAGATACAGAGATCAGATTAGTGGTTACCAGAGTTGAAGGGGGTTGGGGGTGGGCAAAATGAGAGAAGGGATCAAATGTATGGTGATGGATGGCAGCTAGACTTGTGATGGTGATCACATTGTGATGTATACAGATGTGAAATTATAATGCTGTTCACCTGAAAGTTATATAGTAAAAAAAGGAAAGGAAAGGAAAGGAAAGGAAAGGAAAGGAAAGGAAAGGAATCTGAAGAAAAAATCATCCTGTGGCTAAATGCTTTCTAGGCAATAACCTAGTTTCCCTACACTCAGTCTCTAAGTTAAATTCTCATAGTTATCCTTCTCATGAGCAAGAAATTCACACCTTTCTGGACCACACAGAAGATTTAAAAAATTATTTTCCTTAATCATTCACTTACTAAGTTATTCATTCCAAATATTTTTTAGAACTTGCTAAGTGCATAAAGAATAAATGTGAAGCAGAGGAAGAAAAGCAGGTAAATAATAATTATGCAGCATGCCAAGAACTGTATTAGAGAAATGGGCAAACTGATATGAAGTGTTCTTTTTCTTAAGCTGCTGATGTGTCTCTGAGGTATCATTAAGACGCAGACCTCCTAGAGAACGGACTTGAGGTTATGGGGAGGGGGAGGGGTGAGCTGTGACGGGGCGAGAGAGAGTCATGGACATATACACACTAACAAACGTAGTAAGGTAGATAGCTAGTGGGAAGCAGCCGCATGGCACAGGGATATCGGCTCGGTGCTTTGTGACAGCCTGGAGGGGTGGGATAGGGAGGGTGGGAGGGAGGGAGACGCAAGAGGGAAGAGATATGGGAACATATGTATATGTATAACTGATTCACTTTGTTATAAAGCAGAAACTAACACACCATTGTAAAGCAATTATACCCCTATAAAGATATTAAAAAAAAAAAAAGAGAAGTTGTAGAAGGCATGATGGTGATTAGTCATGTTGTTTATCTCTGTTTCTGAAGGATTTTGTCATTGCATCATTTACTATTCATCAACTTTATTTCTATTCTGTTCCTTTAGTACTATACTCATAAGCTTAATGGATAATTAATTCCTGTACTTGTGTACTTGAGCCAAAGCAACATGCTGTTCTTTAGTTTTTACCCTCAGAGCTCTTCAGGGGCATTTTTAAATCACTAAATAATTCATTGCATAATTCCTCTCTTTGGTTTTGCTCTTTGAACTGAGACACATAGTGATCTATGTATTTCTTCTCTCCTCCCCTTGTACAGCCAGGAGTCACTTATTTTCCTAAGACAAAACATTTTATTTGGAATAAAATCCCATATTCTCTTACTTGGCCCTTTAAGTCATAAATTGTAGCATACTAGTGACTCTGAAAATGAGAGCTGGCATATATATTTTGCATATTTTTTTCAAATTACAAAAAAGATAGAGAACAAATTTCTTTCCCCACTTTATTTTTTTTTGGTATATGCAAATGGGATCCTGGGGACTTGCATTGAACAGACCTTAAAAGGACATTTATTTCATTTAACTAAGAGCTTGTCAGGGAATTCAATCCTACAAATCATAAGACCAAAGTGATTGATGAGTTGCTAAAAGCGTTGTCACTTTCACTAGAAAACGCTTAAGTTTCTATTTCCTATAGTCTAGATATGAAAATGTAACTCAGATAGAATCGACACTGACACTGAAGGATAAGTCAAAAAAAAATAGAAAAGAAAAGAAAATCTCCTGAGAGTTTGATTGATATGTGAGTTTGTAACCCAATGAACTAAGAAAGAGAAATAAATAGCTTGCATTGTTCTCCAAAAATCAGTCACTAGATTTCACTATTTTCTAAAAGGAATGGAAAGGGCAAACCTACCAACAGGAATTCTTACTTCAGTGTAAAGTAAATGATAGAAGCAATTTCTCTTAAATGTTGGTAGAGAACATCTGATTATAGGGAGAAAGACTAAAATTGATTCAAGGGTACAAGAGAGCAGGATTGTATTACACTGAGCCATGTTGATGTAATTATGTCATTCCTTTTCCCATCTAGATTGCTACATCAATACAAAGAATGGGAGCTTCGTGAAAAATCTATAGGAGTGTGAAATCAAGATAAAATAATAGCATTATAGATGTGGATCTTTAATTCCACAGAATTGTAATATATTACTGAAAGCTCTTTTTCAGTCAAATCAGATATTATAGACCGTTTCAGACCAAACACCTCATTTTACAGGGGAAAAAGGAAACAAGCTAGTAATGATTATGATGATATTAACCAAAATTATTAAAGGATGGTTAACCAAAAATAAGTATTAGTGTTATACTGTAATTAAAAAGTATTGCAGGGCTTCCCTGGTGGCGCAGTGGTTAAGAATCCACCTGCCAATGCAGGGGACATGGGTTCAAGCCCTGGCCCAGGAAGATCCCACATGCCACGGAGCAACTAAGCCCGTGTGCCACAACTACTGAGCCTGAGCTCTAGAGCCTGGGTGCCACTACTAAAGCCCTCGTGCCTAGAGCCTGTGCTCCACAACAAGAGAAGCCACCACAATGAGAAGTCCGCACACTGCAATGAAGAGTAGCCCCAGATCCCTGCAACTAGAGAGAGTCCGCGTGCAGCAATGAAGACCCAACACAGCCAAAATAAATAAATTTATTTTTAAAAATGTATTACAATAATAAGTATTTCCCACATATTCTTCTGGCAACTATTGGCTAATTAGAGTCTCTCAAAATATTAGGGAATTCTAATAGCATTAATTAGATTTTTAACAAATTTTTACAATGCAAATAATTAAATTTCCATGAACAAAAATATTTTTTAAATATAAGAGGCAAAAGACGTAAGAATATTTTTCCAATATTTCACTGCTAATAAATGTGATTTATATTATAGTGAGATATTTGCCATCTATAAAATCACTTTGCCAATGATGTAAAAGTTACTAGGAGACCACTCTAAAGCTATCTTTGGAGGAATGTAGCATGATAGCCACACGACTCTACCTGATATTTGGTCTATTTTAAAGCCCCAGTGTTGCTGTGAAATTTTATGCACACTATAATAAAAGCAAACAGAGTAGCAGAGAAGTAATATACAATTGTCACAGGTGGGTTTCCAAGAAGCAAATTCTGAAGTGTTTTTGTGTATATGCAGTGTTCATGTGTATTACCATGTAGGTTGTACTCTCAGGATCAACTCTTGGGATGGGAAGAAAATAGTATTTGCAGAGGGAGTAGTTTTGCTGAAGTGCAGTCATAAAAAGGGACACCATGAAGTTGGAAGCTGGGATGACCTTGAGAGGTTTCCTCAACTGAAACGAAGACACTGAGCTTTTATAACCCACTCCCTAGCCCCGGCCTCCATATCAATCCCAGTTTGGATGCAGGCTGCCCTGAGGAAGGGGTGTCATCATGGCCCAGTGATGGGAAAGGCAACGAATTGCGAATGTTAGCAGGCATCCTTCTCCGCAGCTGGGAGCATAGGCTTTACAGTTCTGAGATGGGAGCTGGACAGGGTACCACAGAATCCAACGTGGTAATCCCCCTGATCCGAGGTTTCACTTTCCACAATTTTAGTTACCCATGGTCAAATGGGGTCTGAAAATATTAAAAGGAAAATTCCATAAATAAACAATTCATAAGTTTTAAGTTGTGCACAATTCTTTTCTTTTTAAAAATAAATGTATTTATTTTATTTATTTTTATTATTATTATTTTATTTTTGGCTGCATTGTGTCTTTGTTGCTGCGCACGGGCTTTCTCTAGTTGTGGCGAGCGGGGCCTACTCTTGGTTGCGGTGCGTGGGCTTCTCATTGCAGTGGCTTCTCTTGTTGCGGAGCATGGGCTCTAGGCGTGTGGGCTTCAGTAGTTGTGGCTCGCAGGCTCAGTAGTTGTGGCTCACAGGCTCTAGAGAGCAGGCTCAGTAGTTGTGGCGCACGGGCTTAGTTGCTCCACGGCATGTGGGATCTTCCCAGACCAGGGCTTGAACCCGTGTCCCCTGCATTGGCAGTTGTGCACAATTCTGAGCAACATGATGGAATCTCAAGTCATCCAGCTCCATGCCAATGGGAAACCAGGGACATCACATCATCTGGTCCTGATATCCAACCGTCAACATTGTCATGGCTCCATCCAGGATCACCCAAAGCAGATGATCTCCTTCTAATATAGCCTCAGAAGGTCAATAGTAGTAGACTACCCATATCACAATGCTTACATCATTCACCTCACTTCATCTCATCACTTAGACATTTTACCATCTCACATCATCACAAGAAGAAGGGTGAGTACAGTATAATACAGTATTTTAAGAGAGAGAGAACATTCACATAACTTTTACTATAGTATTTTGTTATAATTATTCTATTTGATTATTGATTATTGTTGTTGTTAATCTCTTACTGTGCCTAATTTATAAATTAAAGTTTATCATAGTTATATATGCATAGAAAAAAACAGCATATATAGGGTTTGGTTCTATCCATGGTTTCAGGCATCCACTGGGGGTCTTGGAACGTATCCCCTGTGGATAAGGGGGGACTATGGTACTGTCTATCTTTTGGCCACATCAAGCACAACAGCTGAAATTGGGACCACCATTCTTTTTCAATAGTTCAGTGTCATCTTCCCTGATCCATCTGGTTTTTCAGGGCCAGAAACATGAATTAATTGAACATGTGATGGGGCTGCCTCCCCTGCTGCTTTTGGGTCTTTAAGGGATTAATCTCTGCCACTGTCCTCTAAATGTGACATTGTTCTGGGTATACTAACTTGGCTGTCTGTGTGGAAGAGGGAAGGAGGTGTAATTCTAAAGATTTCAGTATAATATTTTTATTCAAAATCTATTATATTACCAAACAAGAAATCAATGGTAGTGACATTATGGTCCACTACAAAAAGTCCCCATTCCAATTACACATTCTGAGACAAGGAAATGACCACTGGATGTATCCATGGACCCAGTGACAAGGGATCGACAGTGAACTGGACCTCATATGACTCCACTATAAGAAAGAGCCCAAAATGATGATTCATATCTCTGGCATCAGTGGTCGTTCAGACTCTTAAACCAATAATACTAAAAACCGTAAGTCATTCTCTCTTCTCAAGTATATGGCTTCAAGAGCAAATAGACATTATCCTTTTGGGGAAAAAGAGGAATCATTACTCTGTACTGTGGGTTCCTTCCCCCAAGTAATCTGGGAGGAAGTTAGCAATTTATGGTATGAAAACCAACTCGGGTACAAAACTTAAGCAACAAGTCATGATATCTTAATTGGGAGGCCTACACACAATCTTCTGGTCATCCATCATTGATCTTTTCTGGTTAAGTAGATGGAGAGATATTCTTCTTGGCTGACAGACAATCTATCTGGTCCCTAGAGGTACCATGTACTATTAATTACCTCCAGAGCTCTCTGTGGGTCAGGCCTCCCTGGCTACCACTGTGACCTCACCATTCATTGTGATAATTGTACCTGCCTGGCTTCTACCTGCCTCTATTATTTCAGAATCCTACCCATGAACCTACTTCAGTGATACCATCAGCCCTGGTTCACAGATGATGGCTATAGCCCAGTTTCTCAATGATACTGATACCCCTCATCATGCCATTCCTTTTGTGAGGGAAGCAGAATGTCCTCAGGTCTTCCTCCAGAAACTCCCAGAGGGTCTCCAGCCACCTGTAATATACCCACTTTGACATGTGCACTTATCTAAGCTTCTTGACCTTTCTTTCTTATTGCCTCCCTGGCCATTCTCACATTGTTACTTTATTTGGTGTGGGCTAACACTTTCTCCAAGCTTCAAGGTGCATTCCAGAAACACGTTAGCATCATCTCTTGCCCAGTTTGTTAAGTTCTGTATCCCAGAAAAAAATGTTCCCATATTGAAAAATTTCTTTATGTTCCATCGACTTTAACCCAAGACATCAGAGTCCATTCCAAATGTCCTCTCCCTGTTCCTGGTAATACTTGGTGAATATGTCCCAAGTCTCCTCTTTTTCCCTCTAACCAAACCCAGCACATTGCCAGTCAGATGACATAGTGACTTAGCCATAGGTACTGGCCTGGTGGCCAGGAGGGAGATGAGGAAGATCCTGAGAACGTCACAAAGTAACTTTGGGGCATTGCCTTCTGCCTCATCTCCAAGGAAGGTGGAGGAAGCATTTGCCTTTAACAGAGAGGAGTGGGCTGTGTCCTCAGCCTCAAAGTTTCAGAAGAAGCTCAGATTGTCCCATCCCATGTCTCAGGATCCCATTCTTTCCCAGCCTACCTAATTTGGAAATTTAACCCTATATGTAGCTGTGATATACTTTTACAAAGTCCTGTGCCTTGTCTCCAGCTGTCTCAGAGAGGCCTCTGTCTTCCATAGTCACCTTTTAATTGACAGCTAACTATTCTCAGCTTTTTATTGTCTCTCTCCAGAGAATCAATCACCCCTAGCAAATATCATCCAATTTAATTTTCCTTATGTTTGCTCTTTCTTCTGTATTTTTAATGTGTCGGATACATAAGTCCCACTAACTTATAGCCTACAACTGGCACATCATCCCAACTTACCACCAGTGAAATTTTAACAATTCCACCACCACCTTGTGCTCAGGGCTGTGTGTCGTCCACAAATACCCACCCTAATAACGTGATAGGGTCCTCACCCACTGACAGTGAGAAAGCTAGTGTGACAACTTCCCAATCTCATGACAGCCTCTGCTTTCCCAGACCACGCCTGGCACCAATGGCTGCAGGATGAGTCCCCAGGAAGCAGGGGGATGAGTGTGCAAGAAACTTACTGTGGAATGAGCACTCTTGGAATCTACAACGCTGGTGAAAGGAGAGGAAGCAGGATTTACCAGAAGAAGTGGGGCAGCTGCCTCAGCCATCTCTGCAGGGAGTGCAGGAGCTGAGGTGATGCCAGAAAATTCCCGATTGTGGTGAGGGCATTTACACTCCACACCAACGTCCCTCTGGAAGTTTCTGGGACCTTAGTCAAGGCAGTTTTCTTCAGCAAAGGGCAAGTCCCAGAAAACACTGACAGCTAAAAGTAGCCGGGCTTTGGCAGTACACTCTCCAGCTGGGGAAGAATCTTTCATCCTTGAAGGGAATCTGGGTTGTACACCACAGCATCCACTTCAGCCAGCATCAAAGTAGGGAATTCAGGAAAAGTAATTATATGATCAAGCCTTGCTGTTACTACTTCTCACTGAAGATGCTTTGGGGAAAAATAAGTAATTAATTAAATTCAATACCTGCCTGTTTCTCTTGTATTTTCCATTGTTTTCTCTCCCGCCATCTTTGCCATGGTATCATCGTATCATTGTCCGTACTCGGCACTACTGCTAGACTCATGTCCCTGAAGCACGGTTATATTTAGGTTCTCGTCCTCCACCAAGACCCTCCCTTTCTCCCAAAGAATCAATAAAATCCACCCTTTAGCACTTGCTCCAACCTAATTACAATTAACCTATCGACTCATACACAAAAAAACATCCTCTCAAACCACATGGTCTGTATTATTGTCCCCCTACCCTACCAAGCATCCAATCTGTATTGCCTCTTCCATGTTTTGTTCATACTGATCTACCCTTTTGAAAATCCCTTCCTTCTC
The DNA here is from genome assembly GCF_951394435.1 of Stenella coeruleoalba. Taxonomy (NCBI): domain Eukaryota; kingdom Metazoa; phylum Chordata; class Mammalia; order Artiodactyla; family Delphinidae; genus Stenella; species Stenella coeruleoalba. Next base: position 144,823,875 of record NC_137149.1, on the reverse strand, counting down.
CTATTCATCCTTCAAGATGACTCAGGTCAAAATTCACATGGCATTTTAAGGGCAGGCAGTGACCTCTCCTTCCTATGGATTTTGTCACTGGCTCTACCCTAATAATACAGTACCCCTTTAGAAATTCTATACATGTAATCTCTCATCAACAATCATATCATTCTTCTGTTTTGTAGCTTACCTTTTCACAAAATTAAGCCTTTTCTCCCTGTTCAGAGCATAGATAATTGTAGGGCAAAAACTTTGATGTTGTGTGCCTGGGCTCAATAAACCCTAAATGAATGGACATGGAAAGCACCTGTCACAGGGCAAACACCTGTGCACTTGTTCCTTGAGAACAAAGCCCTCCAAGACTCAGTGTCTCCCAAACTTATGTTTTGTCCTGTCCTAGAAACTGTAGCACTTAACATGATGTCAAATTACATTCCATTCCCACTAGGCCTATTTGTACCAACAGTAGATATTGGTGCATTTACCCTGTGAAAAAAGAAAATCAGTCTTACATGTTCGAATTCATGCAGGTCCTTCTTTGTGTGAAACAGGAAGTAAAAACTCACTGGGTACACATATAATAGCTATGAAAGCCTTTTGTAGCACTCTACCAGTTACAGGTGCCAGGTACAACATGCCAAGTGGTAAGTGATTAATCCAATGAATAGAAGACAATCACCAAGCATTTAAGGCAGTGCGCCAGTGGGTTTTATGATTATAGCTATTATTCATGTTGAGCACCAAAGTGCTTCAACATTAAGCGTTCATATGGAAGAATTTTTCCCATTCTTGATTGCCAATAAAGTTGTGATTTTAATATTTTTAAATGATTTTTTTCTAAATTTTTCAAGGATTGGAGCAATTGGGTGGATTGAAACCATATTTCACCATTCAATAGCATTCTTTAAGAGCTGCTCAGATTTCTAATCACGTTATCCCAGACAAGCATGTTCAGAGGACCAGAATCTAGCGCAGTGGATCTCAACTGGGGGAGGTTTTGCCCCCAGAGGACACTGGTCAATGTCTGGTGACAATATAGTTGTCACAGCTCTGACTGTGAGGGAAAAGGGCCAGGAATTCTCATGAAACCAAGCCACGTGTATTGAAAACTTTATAGAAGAGGAAATACTAGAGTTATGAAATTAGAAAAGAAAAATCTTATGTCTTCGGTCTCAAAGTTCAGGAGAATAATTTTGCATACAAATGAAAAACGGGAAAGCAATGAAGCTGAATCCCATACAACGTTCATATTAAAAAATAAGACATAACTTTTGCATAGGATGGCGGAAGAGTAAGACGCGGAGATCACCTTCCTCCCACAGATACACCAGAAATACATCTACACGTGGAACAACTTCTACAGAACACCTACTGAACGCTGACAGAAGACCCCAGACCTCCCAAAAGGCAAGAAACCCCCCACATAACTGGGTAGGGCAAAAGAATAAACAGAGACAAAAGGATAGGGACGGTACTTGCACCAGTGGGAGGGAGCCGTGAAGGAGGAAAGGTCTCCTCCACACACTAGGAAGCCCCTTCCCCCCAGTCTCCCCCGCGGAGACTGCGGGTGGCGGAGGAGAGCACAGCAACAGGGGTGCGGAGGGCAAAGCGGAGAGATTCCCGCACAGAGGATCAAGGCCGACCGGCACTAACCAGCCCGAGGCTTGTCTGCTCACCCACCGGGGCGGGCGGGGCTGGGAGCTGAGGCTCGGGCTACGGTTGGAGCACAGGGAGAGGACTGGGGTTGGCGGCGTGAACACAGCCTGAAGGGGCTAGTGCGCCACAGCTAGCCGGGAGGGAGCCCTGGGAAAAGTCTGGACCTGCCGAAGAGGCAAGAGACTTTTTCTTACCTCTTTGTTTCCTGGTGCGCGAGGAGAGGAGATTCAGAGCGCTGCTTAAAGGAGCTCCAGAGACGGGCGCGAGCCGCGGCTAAAAGCGCGGACCCCAGAGACGAGCTTGAGACGCTAAGGCTGCTGCTGCCGCCCCCAAGAAGCCTGTGTGCGAGCACAGGTCACTCTCCACAACCCCCTTCTGGGGAGCCTGTGCAGCCCCCCACTGACAGGGTCCCGTGATCCAGGGACAACTTCCCCGGGAGAACGCACGGCGCGCCTCAGACTGGCGCAACGTCACGCCGGCCGGCGCCTCACGCTGGTACAACGTCACGCCGGCGCAACGTCACGCTGCCTCTGCCGCCGCAGGCCCGCCCCGCACGCCGTGCCCCTCCCTCCCCCCGGCCTGAGTGAGCCAGAGCCCCCGCCTCAGCGGCTCCTTTAACCCCGTCCTGTCTGAGCGAAGAACAGACGCCCTCAGGCGACCTACACGCAGTGGCGGGGCCAAATCCAAAGGTGAAACCCGGGAGCTGGTGCGAACAAAGAACAGAAAGGGAAATCTCTCCCAGGAGACTCAGGAGCAGCGGATTAAAGCTCCACAATCAATTTGATGTACTCTGCATCCGTGCAATACCTGAATAGGCAACGAATCATCCCAAATTGAGGAGGTGGACTTTGAGACCAAGATTTATGATTTTTTCCCCTTTTCCTCTTTTTGTGAGTGTGTATGTGGATGCTTCTTGTGAGATTTTGTCTGTATAGCTTTGCTTCCACCACTTGTCCTAGGGCTCTATCTGTCCGTTTTCTTTTTTTTCTTAATAATTATTTTTTAATTTTAATAACTTTATTATATTTTATCTTTATTTTATTTTACTTTATCTCCTTTCTTTCTTTTTTTCCTTCCTTCCCTCCTTCCTTCCTTCCTCCCTCCCTCCTTCCCTCCCTCCTTTCTTTCTTTCTTTGTACTTCTACTAATTTTTTCTTTCTACTTTTTCTCCCTTTTATTCTGAGCCGTGTGGATGAAAGGCTCTTGGTGCTGCAACCAGGAGTCAGTGCTGTGCCTCTGAGGTGGGAGAGCCAACTTCAGGACACTGGTCCACAAGAGACCTCCCAGTTCCACATAATATCAAACTGCAAAAATCTCCCAGAGATCTCCATCTCAACACCAGCACCCAGCTTCACTCAACGACCAGCAAGCTAAGGTGCTGGATATCCTATGCCAAACAAATAGCAAGACAGGAACACAACCCCACCCATTAGCAGAGAGGCTGCCTAAAATCATAATAAGTCCACAGACAGCCCAAAACACCACCAGACGTGGACCTGCCCACCAGAAAGACAAGATCCAGCCTCATCCACCAGAACACAGGCACTAGTCCCCTCCACCAGGAAGACTACACAACCCACTGAATCAACCTTAGCCACTGGGGACAGACACCAAAAACAATGGGAACTACGAACCTGCAGCCTGCAAAAAGGAGACACCAAATACAGTAAGAAAAGCGAAATGAGAAGACAGAAAAACACACAGCAGATGAAGGAGCAAGATAAAAACCCACCAGACCTAACAAATGAAGAGGAAATAGGCAGTCTACCTGAAAAAGAATTCAGAATAATGATAGTAAATATGATCCAAAATCTTGGAAATAGAATAAACAAAATGCAAGATATATTTAACAAGGACCTAGAAGAACTAAAGATGAAACAAACAACGATGAACAACACAATAAATGAAATGAAAAATACTCTAGACGGGATCAATAGCAGAATAACTGAGGCAGAAGAATGGATAAGTGACCTGGAAGATAAAATAGTGAAAATAACTACTGCAGAGCAGAATAAAGAAGAAAGAATGAAAAGATCTGAGAACAGTCTCAGAGACCTCTGGGACATTAAACACACCAGCTTTAGAATTATAGGGGTTCCAGAAGAAGAAGAGAAAAAGAAAGGGACTGAGAAAATATTTGAAGAGATTATAGTTGAAAACGTCCCTAATATGGGAAAGGAAATAGTTAATCAAGTCCCGGAAGCACAGAGAGTCCCATACAGGATACATCCAAGGAGAAATACGCCAAGACACATATTAATCAAACTGTCAAAAATTAAATACAAAGAAAACATATTAAAAGCAGCAATGGAAAAACAACAAATAACACACAAAGGGATCCCCATAAGGTTAACAGCTGATCTTTCAGCAGAAACTCTGCAAGCCAGAAGGGAGTGGCAGGACATATTTAAAGTGATGAAGGAGAAGAACCTGCAACCAAGATAAGTCTACCCAGCAAGGATCTCATTCAGATTTGATGGAGAAATTAAAACCTTTACAGACAAGCAAAAGCTGAGAGAGTTCAGCACCACCAAACCAGCTTTACAACAAATGCTAAAGGAACTTCTCTAGGTAAGAAACACAAGAGAAGGAAAAGACCTACAATAACGAAGCCAAAACAATTAAGAAAATGGGAATAGGAACATACATATCGATAATTACCTTAAATGTAAATGGACTAAATGCTCCCACCAAAAGACACAGATTGGCTGAATGGATACAAAAACAAGACCCATATATTTGCTGTCTACAAGAGACCCACTTCAGACCTAGAGACACATACAGACTGAAATTAAGGGGATGGAAAAAGATATTTCATGCAAATTGAAACCAAAAGAAAGCTGGAGTAGCAATTCTCATATCAGACAAAATAGACTTTAAAATAAAGACTATTAGAAGAGGCAAAGAAGGACACTACATAATGATCAAGGGATCGATCCAAGAAGAAGATATAACAAGTGTAAATATTTATGCACCCAACATAGGAGCACCTCAATACATAAGGCAAATACTAACAGCCATGAAAGGGGAAATCAACTGTAACACATTCATAGTAGGGGACTTTAACACCCCACTTTCGCCAATGGACAGATCATCCAAAATGAAAATAAATAAGGAAACACAAGCTTTAAATGATACATTAAACAAGATGGACTTAATTGATATTTATAGGACATTCCATCCAAAACCAACAGAATACACATTTTTCTCTAGTGCTCATGGAACATTCTCCAGGATAGATCATACCTTGGGTCACAAATCAAGCCTTGGTAAATTTAAGAACATCAAAGTTGTATCAGGTATCTTTTCCGACCACAACACTATGAGACTAGATATCAATTACAGGAAAAGATCTTTAAAAATACAAACACATGGAGGCTAAACAATACACTACTTAATAATGAAGTGATCACTGAAGAAATCAAAGAGGAAATTTAAAAATACCTAGAAAAAAATGACAATGGAGACACAACAGCCCAAAACCTATGGGATGCAGCAAAAGCAGTTCTAAGAAGGAATTTTATAGCAATACAAGCCTACCTTAAGAAACAGAAAACATCTCGATAAGCAACCTAACCTTGCACCTAAAGCAGTTAGAGGAAGAAGAACAAACAAAAACTCCAAAGTTAGCAGAAGGAAAGAAATCATAAAAATCAGATCAGAAATAAACGAAAAAGAAATGAAGGAAACGATAGCAAAGATCAATAAAACTAAAAGCTGGTTCTTTGAGAAGATAAACAAAATTGATAAACCATTAGCCACACTCATCAAGAAAAAAGGGAGAAGACTCAAATCAATAGAATTAGAAATGAAAAAGGAGAAATAACTACTGACACTGCAGAAATACAAAGGATCATGAGAGATTATTACAAGCAACTCTATGTCAATAAAATGGACAACCTGGAAGAAATGGACAAATTCTTAGAAATGCACAACCTGCCAAGACTGAATCAGGAGGAAATAGAAAATTTGAACAGACCAATCACAAGCACTGAAATTGAAACTGTAATTAAAAATCTTCCAACTAACAAAAGCCCAGGACCAGATGGCTTCACAGGCAAATTCTATCAAACATTTAGAGAAGAGTTAACACCTATCCTTCTCAAACTCTTCCAAAATATAGCAGAGGGAGGAACACTCCCAAACTCATTCTACGAGGCCACCATCCCCTTGATACCAAAACGAAACAAGGATGTCACAAAGAAAGAATACTATAGGCCAATATCACTGACGAACATAGATGCAAAAATCCTCAACAAAGTACTAGCAAACAGAATCCAACAGCACATTAATCGGATCATACACCATGATCAAGTGGGGTTTATTCCAGGAATGCAAGGATTCTTCAATATACGCAAAAATCAATCAACGTGATACACCATATTAACAAACTGAAGGAGAAAAACCATATGATCATCTCAATAGATGCAGAAAAAGCTTTCGACAAAATTCAACACCCATTTATGATAAAAACCCTGCAGAAAGTAGGCATAGAGGGAACTTTCCTCAACATAATAAAGGCCATATATGACAAACCCACAGCCAATATCGTCCTCAATGGTGAAAAACTGAAAGCATTTCCTCTAAAATCAGGAACAAGACAAGGTTGCCCACTCTCACCACTCTTATTCAACATAGTTTTGGAAGTTTTAGCCACAGCAATCAGAGAAGAAAAGGAAATAAAACGAATCCAAATTGGAAAGGAAGAAGTAAAGCTGTCGCTGTTTGCAGATGACATGATACTATACATAGAGGATCCTAAAGATGCTACCAGAAAACTGCTAGAGCTAATCAATGAATTTGGTAAAGTAGCAGGATACAAAATTAATGCACAGAAATCTCTTGCATTCCTATACACTAATGATGAAAAATCTGAAAGTGAAATAAAGAAAACACTCCCACTTACCATTGCAATAAAAAGAATAAAATACCTAGGAATAAACCTACCTAAGGAGACAAAAGACCTGTATGCAGAAAATTATAAGACACTGATGAAAAAAATTAAAGACGATACAGATAGATGGAGAGATATACTATGTTCTTGGATTGGAAGAATCAACATTGTGAAAATGACTCTACTACCCAAAGCAATCTACAGATTCAATGCAATCCCTATCAAACTACCAGTGGCATTTTTCAGAGAACTAGAACAAAAAATTTCACAATGTGTATGGAAACACAAAAGATCCCGAAGAGCCAAAGCAATCTTGAGAATGAGAAACAGAGCTGGAGGAGTCAGGCCCCCTGACTTCAGACTATACTACAATGCTACAGTAACCAAGACAGTATGGTACTGGCACAAAAACAGAAAGATAGATTAATGGAACTGGATAGAAAGCCCAGATATAAACCCACGCACATCTGGTCACCTTATCTTTGATAAAGGAGACAGGAATGTTCAGTGGAGAAAGGACAGCATCTTCAATAAGTGGTCCTGGGAAAACTGGACAGGTACATGTAAAAGTATGAAATTAGATCACTTCCAAAACCATACACAAAAATAAACTCAAAATGGATTAAATACCTAAATGTAAAGCCAGAAACTATCAAACTCTTAGAGGAAAACATAGGCAGAACACCCTATGACATAAATCACAGCAAGATCCTTTTTGACCCACCTCCTAGAGAAATGGAAATAAAAACAAAAATAAACAAATGGGACCTAATGAAACTTCAAAGCTTTTGCGCAGCAAAGGAAACCATAAACAAGACCAAAAGACAACCCTCAGAATGGGAGAAAATATTTGCAAATGAAGCAACTGACAAAGGATTAATCTCCAAAATTTATAAGCAGCTCATGCAGCTTAATAACATAAAAACAAAAAACCCAGTCCAAAAATGGGCAGAAGACCTAAACAGACATTTCTCTAAAGAAGATATGCGGACTGCAAACAAACACATGAAAGAATGCTCAACATCACTAATCATTAGAGAAATGCAAATCAAACCTACAATGAGATATCACCTCACACCAGTCAGAATGACCATCATCAAAAAATGTAGAAACAATAAATGGTGGAGAGGGTGTGGAGAAAAGGGAACTCTCTTGCAGTGTTGGTGGGAATATAAATTGATACAGCCACTGTGGAGAACAGTATGGAGGTTCCTTAAAAAACTACGAATAGAACTATCATATGACCCAGCAATCCCACTATTGGGCATATACCTGAGAAAACCATAATTCCAAAAGAGTCATGTACCACAATGTTCATTGCAGCTCTATTTACAATAGCCTGGAGATGGAAACAACCTAAGTGTCCATCATCGGATGAATGGATAAAGAAGATGTGGCACATATATACAATGAAATATTACCCAGCCTCAAAAAGAAACGAAGTTGAGTTATTTGTAATGAGGTGGATAGATCTAGAGTCTGTCATACAGAGTGAAGTAAGTCAGAAAGAGAGAGACAAATACCGTATGCTAACACATATATATGGAATTTAAGAAAAAAAAAATGTCATGAAGTCCTAGGGGTAAGACAGAAATAAAGACCCAGACCTACTAGAGAATGGACTTGAGGATATGGGGAGGGGGAAGGTTAAGCTGTGACAAAGCGAGAGAGAGGCATGGACATATATACACTACCAAACATAAGGTAGCTAGTGGGAAGCAGCCGCATAGCATAGGGAGATCAGCTCTGTGCTTTGTTACCGCCTGGAGGGGTGTGATAGGGAGGGAGGGAGGGAGGGAGACGCAAGAGGGAAGAGATATGGGAACATATGTATATATATAACTGATTCATTTTGTTGTAAAGCAGAAACTAACACCATTTTAAAGCAATTATACTCCAATAAAGATGTTAAAAAAAAATAAGACAAAAGTGTAAACTAGAGACAACATAGAAACAAATACTAACATACAGTATGCATTAAAAAGTAGAAGAAAAATGAGATGAAACATTTAATGTATAATAAAGAAATGAAGAAAGGAATTAGAAAAAAATGAAAACATTGAAGACAAGCAAAGAATATATACCCATCTCACAGATATTAGGAAGACCAGAGCAAGGGAAAAATAAAAAGCAAATAATCAAATCAAGGTTAAAATTTCCAAAAGGTTCATGAAATTAGAATTAAAGAAGGTTTGAAACCCCATATTGAAGGAGTACAACAATACTTATCTGGAAACAATCTACATATAATATAATTAAGAAATAGTCTAGTAAATTATGGTTGTCATAGGAAAGAAATAGAAAAGAAAAATCCTTCACGTGAACAGGTAAACAAAGGAGTGAGTTGGAAGGGTGAGAAAATTCAAATTTGATCAATTTCTCAGTAGAAGAAATTATGAACATTTTTAAGATACTTACAAAAAAGGCAATATTCTAAAGGTTTTTTTTCCATCTAAATGGCTTTTCAAGTATAAACACTGCAGACAAACTGTCTTCCACATGAAAATTTTCAGGGAATATGTTTCCCATAAATCTTCCAGAAAATGAGTACTTGATAAGTAAAATGATTAAAGAATTATTGACATAAAGCAGTTAATGTTAAATATATGTTCATATGTAGAACAGAATAAAATAGGAACAAAAAAGAGTAGAGATTATATAATGGCTATAGCTATATTTAAATTTGAAATAAATTTTAAATAAAATTAATAAAATAAAAAAATTAACATTTGCCGTAATCAAATGGGTGGGTTTTGTGTTGCCATTCTGGGAATGTGTTTTGTGTAATGTAGAAAAAAGCAAAAAATAATTACATCGCATTCTTATAATATCTCCTTTTGGGTCCTTGAGAACCATGATTCCTTGTGGGAGAAATGGAATAAAAGATGTGAACTGACGAGTTATGTACATACTGTGGAGTCTAGCATTTAAATTGGGGATAGCAATTTGAACTCATGATGTATTTTGTCTCCAAAATCATGTATTTTATACCAATGAAAAGCCTTTCCTAGCTCTGTCCACATAGAAGACCTAGGAAAAATAACATATCTGGTGTCAGTTATTGTCTCCGTCAGCCAGATTGAAATGCCATTTGCTAGTAAAATAAAACAAGTCTTTTTAGAAAAATGACCGATTCCAAGTCTGGAATAGAAAATGGACCAAAGGAGCTTAGAAAACCTTATTTTAAATTATACACACTTATGAGATGCTACTGACATGTCATAGTTGCTAAGTGTCTCTGCAGCAGTCTTCTCCAGCCTAAATATCCTAGTGCTGAAGTAGAGAAACCCTGATCTGGAGCAAAGTGCGATTTTCTATTATTTTACTCACGCACCAAATGAAAGGAAATGCATTCTTCCTCTGGGATGAAGACGTACTGTTACTTCAGTTTAAAATTACTTAATTATGTGTACCTGAAGGCAAGAACAGATTTGAGGCAATGATAACAAAGTTTCACCTAAAATTTTGTCTAGGAATTTTTTTTTGCAGGCAAGGCAAATCATGCCACACAGCGATATGGAATTAAAACCTCAGCGAATTTTGCTTTAGTTTCTTTTACTCCAAGGACTTACTTTAATAGTTCCATAATAACTTCCTGCTATCACGGTTGAAGCTACACAGCACATTTTGAAGCCCTTTGCTCTCCCACGGCTGAAATTGTGCAAGACATTGTTATTATTACCATTTGGATCTTTTAAATGTATTCCAACCCAGTGGTGCCTAGAATCTGCCGCACTGTAATTCTTCCTGTGGTTACAACCTGTTCATTGCTCCTTGCAACTTCCATTCACCACCGAGTGCTCTCAGCCTGGCTTTATGCTTTCAGTGTGTTTCAAGTACACAAATGTAGACTGAACATCTGCTCTATTTCTGTAATCCAAGTGTTCTCTGATAAAGTGACAGCTCAGAGCCACTACCATTACATAGCTTCCTAAAAGCCATTCATAAGGCCCTTTCAATAAACAGAGCTACATATTGTTCTTCCAATAAGAAGAGATATTTCTTCTGATCGCTGAACAAAAAAGATAAGCAGAGTCATCGGTTTCTATTATATGTTTCATTAGCAGCAAATTTCCCCAATGTTTATATCAATAAGATTTTCAGAAAGGAAAACAAAAGGAGAAACACAAGCAAAAAATGTGCAGAATGTGACTACACACAATGCTCAGTATTATTTTTAATAATAATTAATGACGGTAGGTAATAAAATATTTCATGATGTGGGGAAATCTTCTTTACTTATATATAAGAAGTTTTTATAAGATAGAAAAATGAGTTCTTGCATTTCTTCTCTGGAGAAAAAAAACAATAAAATAATAATCAAACAATAAATAATGTTAATTTCTTCACAGGTTCTTCATGAGCTCTTATTTCATGCTAAACAGGGTGTCAGAGTGTAGTACATCGGATTTATTCAGAAGAATCTGTTCCTGGTGTGTAGATTGTATGAAACTGACAAGGAAAATGTGACCAGGAAGGAGAGATGAAGCAGTTTTATTTCAACAAACCAAATGACAATATAACCAGATAAAGAAGACAAAATTAAGATAATACCAGCTTCTGGTTGTACAGTTTGATAAATCTCTGGATATTAATGACAACTGAAATGGAGAATGGGATATTGGTCAAAGGTATGCCCATGAATATTAGCAAGGATTTTTTTTTTTTTTTTTTTGGTGTTGCTTCTGTTATAATGGTTCAAATTGCTAAAGGAACTTCAGCAAAATCAGAGACCTTGAAATTCCCTATGGAAAGGCTTCCCTGGATCCTATTTATACTGTAGGTTTTAGGTGGTCATGCAAAATACGATAGAGTGTCACCTCTAATGGAAGAGGATTTTTTTTAAATCAATACGCAAAATTTTAATTATTAATCCATTACTCTGTAGATAAACTACCTTGAGAAACTTCCATGATCTCTCTGCTTTCCAGTTTCTTCATATGTGGAAGTACACATTATTTAACAAACATTTATTGAGTTCCTACTAGGTAGTGTGCATTAACACATAAGAGGAAAGAAGATACAATGTCTTTCCTGCTCTCAAATTATGATGAAATCTACTTGTCATTTTAACATTGCAAGGTGAAGTATTGATTAGAAAATCATCCTGAGGACTTCCCTGATGGCACAGTGGTTAAGAATCCAATCCGCCTGCCGATGCAGGGGACACGTGTTCAATCCTTGGTCTGGTTAGATCCCACACGCTGCGGAGCAGCTAAGCCTGTGCGCCACAACTACTGTGCTCGCCTGCCACAACTACTGAAGCCCAAGCACCTAGAGCCCATGCTCTGTAACAAGAGAAGCCACCGCAATGAGACGCCCACGCACCACAATGAAGAGTAGCCCCTGCTCTCTGTAACTAGAGAAAGCCCGAGCACAGCTATGAAGACACAACACAGCCAAAAAGGGAATAAATAAATAAATGTATGTAAAAAACAAAAGATAATTATCCTGAAAGTATCAAAACAAAAGTATAAAAAGAAAAGAGAAAGTGCCCTAAGGTCGGCAGTGGGGGTCACTTACGTAATTGATTATTAAATTTTTCAAATCAAACACAAACATTCCTACTGGTTTATTTTTTATTTTTTTTAACATGTTTATTTGAGTATAATTGCTTTACATTGGTGTGTTAGTTTCTGCTGTATAAAAAAGTGAATCAGCTATACATATACATATATTCCCCATATCCCCTGCCTCTTGCATCTCCCTCCCACCCTCCCTATCCCACCCCTCTAGGGGGTCACAAAGCACAGAGCTGATCTCCCTGTGCTATGCGGCTGCTTCCCACTAGCTATTTTACATTTGGTAGTGTATATATATCCATGCCACTTCTCTCACTTTGTCCCAGCTTACCCTTCCCCCTCCCCGTGTCCTCAAGTCCATTATCTATGTCTGTGTCTTTTTTCCCATCGTGCCCCTAGGTTCTTCATAACCATTTCTTTTTTTTAGATTCCATATATATGTGTTAGCATACAGCATTTGTTTTTCTCTTTCTGACTTACTCCACTCTGTATGACAGTCTCTAGGTCCATCCACCTCACTAAAAATAACTCAATTTTGTTTCTTTTTATGGCTGAGTAATATTCCGTTGTATATACGTGCCACATCTTCTTTATCCATTCATCTGTCAGTGGACACTCAGGTTGCTTCCATGTCCTGGCTATTGTAAATAGAGCTGCAATGAACACTGTGGTACATGACTCTTTTTGAATTATGGTTTTCTCAGGGTATATGCCCAGTAGTGGGATTGCTGGGTTGTATGGTAGTTTTATTTTTAGTTTTTTAAGGAACCTCCATACTGTTCTCCATAGTGGCTGTATTAATTTACATTTCCATGAACAGTGCAGGAGGGTTCCCTTTTATCCACACGCTCTCCAGCATTTATTGTTTGTAGATGTTTTTGATGATGGCCATTCTGGCCAGTATGAGGTGATACCTCATTGTAGTTTCGATTTGCATTTCTCTAATGATTAGTGATGCTGAGCACCCTTTCATGTGTTTCTTGGCAATCTAGATATCTTCTCTGGAGAAATGTCTATTTAGGTCTTCTGCCCGTTTTGGGTTGTTTGTTGTTTTGATATTGAGCTGCATGATCTGCTTGTAAATTCTGGAGATTAATTCTTTGTCAGTCGCTTCATTTGCAAATATTTTCTCCCATTCTCAGGGTTGTCTTTTCATCTTGTTTATGGTTTTCTTTGCTGTGCAAAAGCTTTAAAGTTTCATTCTGTCCCAGTTGTTTATTTTTGTTTTTATTTCCATTACTCTAGGACGTGGGTCAAAAAAGATCTTGCAGTGATTTATGTCATAGAGTGTTCTGCCTATGTTTTCCTCTAAGAGTTTTATAGTGTCTGGCCTTACATTTAGGTCTTTAATCCATTTTGAGTTTATTTTTGTGCATGGTGTTAGGGAGTGTTCTAATTTCATTCTTTTACATGTAGCTGTCCAGTTTTCCCAGCACCACTTAATGAAGAGCCTGTCTTTATTCCATTGTATAATCTTGCCTCCTTTATCAAAAATAAGGTGACCGTACGTGCATGGGTTTAATCTCTGGGCTTTCTATCCTATTGCATTGATCTATATTTCTGTTTTTGTGCCAGTACCATACTGTCTTGATTACTGTAGCTTTGTAGTATAGTGTGAAGTCAGAGAGCCTGATTCCTCCAGCTCCATTTTTCTTTCTGAAGATTGCCTTGGCTATTCGGGGTCTTTTGGGTTTCCATACAAATTGTGAAATTTTTGGTTCTACTTCTGTGAAAAATGCCATAGGGATTGATAGGAATTGCATCAAATCAGTAGATTGCTTTGGTTAGTATAGTCATTTTCACAATGTTGATTCTTCCAATCCAAGAACATGGTATATCTCTCCATCTATATGTATCATCTTTCATTTCTTTCATCAGTGTCTTATAGTTTTCTGCATACAGGTCTTTTGTCTCCTAAGGTAGGTTTACTCCTAGGTATTTTATTCTTTTTATTGCAGTGGTAAATGGGAGTGTTTCCTTAATTTCTCTTTCCGATTTTTCATCATTAGTGTATAGGAATGCAAGAGACTTCTGTACATTAATTTTGTATCCTGCTACTTTACCAAATTCATTGATTAGCTCTAGTAGTTTTCTGATAGCCTCTTTAGGATTCTCAATGTATAGTATCATGTTATCTGCAAACAGTGACAGCTTTACTTCTTTTCCGATTTGGATTCCTTTTATTTCTTTTTCTTCTCTGATTGTTGTGGCTAAAACTTCCAAAACTATGTTGAATAAGAGTGGTGACAGTGGACAACCTTGTTTTGTTCCTGATCTTAGAGGAAATGGTTTCATTTTTTCACCATTGAGAATGATGTTGGCTGTGGGTTTGTCATATATGGCCTTTATTATGTTGAGGTAGGTTCCCTCTATGCCTACTTTCTGGAGGCTTTTTATCATAAATGGGTGTTGAATTTTGTGAGACGCTTTTTCTGCATCTATTGAGATGATCATATGGTTTTTCTCCTTCAGTTTGTTAATATGGCTTATCACATTGATTGATTTGCATATATTGGAGAATCCTTTCATTCCTGGGATAAACCCCACTTGATCATGGTGTATGAGCCTTTTAATGTGCTGTTGGATTCTGTTTGCTAGTATTTTGTTGAGAATTTTTGCATCTATGTTTTCAGTGATATCGGCCTGTAGTTTTCTTTCTTTGTGATATCTTTGTCTGGTTTTGTTATCAGGGTGATGGTGGCTTCATAGAATGAGTTTGGGAGTGTTCCTCCCTCTGCTATATTTTGGAAGAGTTAGAGAAGGATAGGTGTTAGCTCTTCTCTAAATGTTTGATAGAATTCTCCTGTGAAGCCATCTGGTCCTGGGCTTTTGTTTGTTGGAATATTTTTAATCACAGTTTCAACTTCAGTGCTTGTGATTGGTCTGTTCATATTTTCTATTTCTTCCTGGTTCAGTCTCGGAAGATTGTGCTTTTCTAAGAATGTGACCATTTCTTCCAGGTTGTCCATTTTATTGACATATAGTTGCTTGTAGTAATCTCTCATGATCTTTTGTATTTCTGAAGTGTCAGTTGTTACTTCTTTTTCATTTCTAATTCTATTGATTTGAGTCTTCTCCCTTTTTTTGGATGAGTCTGGCAATGGTTTATCAATTTTGTTTATCTTCTCCAAGAACCAGCTTTCAGTTTTATTGATCTTTGCTATAGTTTCCTTCATTTCTCTTTCATTTGTTTCTGATATGATCTTTATGATTTCTTTCTTTCTGCTAACTTTGGGGGTTTTTTGTTCTTCCTTCTCTAATTGCTTTATGTGTAAGGTCAGGTTGTTTATTTGAGATATTTCTTGTTTCTTGAGGTAGGATTGTATTGCTATAAACTTCCCTCTTCCTACTGGTTTATTTATTTATTTATATATATTTTTTTGTGGTACGCGGGCCTCTCACTGCTGTGGCCTCTCCCACTGCGGAGCACAGGCTCCAGACACGAAGGCTCAGCGGCCATGGCTCACGGGCCCAGCCACTCTGCCGCATGTGGGATCCTCCTGGACAGGGGCACGAACCCACATCCCCTGCATCAGCCTGTGGGCTCTCAACCACTGCGCCACCAGGGAAGCCCCCTATTGGTTTATTGTTGGCCAGGTTCTAAGTACCTCACCATAAATGCTGTAAAATACCACCTTTCATGTAAACATCATGCAGATATATAACAGAGCAGCAATGAAGTGAAAGTGGAATGAGCATTGACTAATGAACCTGGACTAATCATCATGTAACTGAAAGTGGGGTCCAGCTGCTCACTGTTCAAAAGCCATTAAAGGGACAAGATTAGTGGAAAGGAAAGTTTGCTTTATTTTGGATGCCAGTAACCCTCGTGGGTGGGGGAGAATGGACTCTTGTCCAAATGCTGTCACCCACACCCCACTGATTATCAGTGGGCAAGAGCTTTTTTAGGCATAGGGAGGGGACTACATGCAGAAACAGCACAGTCAGCTCTGACAGTCATCTGGAAATTGGTCGTGCAGTGGTCTTTCCAGCATCATCCTGATTAAGTACAGTTAATCTTCAGTTCCAGGGTCGGTTCATTCCTGTTTCCTTGAGGCCAATTCTCGGAATTGTGGCAGCGTACATCATGGCTATAGTCTGCCATAATGTAGTTAGCTTTTTCCACCTGGCAGGGGTTTCAGTATCTACAAGACAGCTCACAGGATATGGCTCAGAATATTACCTATAGCCCTTGAGAAGGAACTAAAAGTCCTTGACTTTGCTTACTGACTAAACTATTATTGTTTTGTCCTGTTTGACTGCTTTTCTTTGGTTCTGCATTTTCTCACTTCTCTGATTAAACTTATTCTTTAGCTAAAGTTTTTCTACAGACAAAAAGCAGGCTGAAGACATGGGGGCATAGACCATAGGGCCCTGCTCCGTTTCAATCATGGTTAAAAGGGATCGAGGACAAAGGTGGGGGGCGAATTGGGAAAGGGGAACAAGCAATTGTTGGCTTCTCTCTCTCGCAAGGGTCCACTGCTCCTTTGTCTAAAGTTCATGAGTCACTCTGAGCATTACCTGGCTGTGAGTTGATTGCTGTCCAAAACTTGTCAAAGGCTGGCTTGAGACCTTTGATAACAGAGAGGAAATTTAAGCAGTCTCTTAAGTACACATTCTTCCAGATTCTAAAAGTTCATCCAGACAGATTACCAGACAGTAAACATTCAATTCTGTAACCGAGCAGGACCCTATGAGGCCTTCCCAGAATAGACCCCACCCATCTCCTCTGCCTGCTTTTTGTAGAAAACCTTTAGTCAAAGAATGCATTTGATCAGAGAAGTGAGAAGATGCAGAAAGGAAAACAGTCAAGTGAGACAAAATAATAATAGTTTAGCCATTAAACAAATTAAACAACATTTAGTTCTTCCTCCAGGACTAATATTCCTCCAGGACTAATATAATATTCTGAGCCATGTCCTTTGAGCTGTTTTGCAGATACTGAAACTCCCACCAGGTGGAAGAAGTTAACTGTATGCTGCCCACAAGCACGTAGACCCCAGACCTGTTGGAACCAGAAGGTTGATGCTGCTGACTCCTGATTTCCTCACCACCAACCGATCACAAGAATGTCCATGAGCTGACCACACCCTGCTCCTTGAACACTATAATACTCCTCACTACCCCCTCCAGGGGGGACACACAGTCTTAAGGGCATTAGCCTGCCATGGCCCCCTTTGCCTGGCAAAGCAATAAAGCTATTCTTTTCTACTTCACCCAAAACTCTGTCTCTGTGTTTCTATTCAGCACCAGCGAACAGAGGCCAAATTTCAGCAACAACAATTCTATTCTCTTCACTCTCTACAAGAGTTCAATCCATGAGTTAAAATATGATATACTCTCAACACACAGAGAATACATATTGATGTAAGAAAGGTCATTTAAAGGTTTTTCTCTATAATCTTTGAAATCGTTCATGAACTATTTTTTTCTCAACAACCCCTAAATCTGGGATTCTCATTGAATATATATTTAACTGTATTTCAGTGAATCCATGACCTCCCCAAAATTTAATGCAAAAAGTACTGTTTCTCGGACAGATGGGGATGGATCTAGTGCTTTCATCATCTTCCTGAAAGAGTCTGTAATTTCTTAAAAGCACTGTGAACCACTCACTCCCTGCACTTCTTGGAAGTCCTAGATTTAGAGGAAGAATGTTATATTCTAAGCACAATTTGTCCCTAAATAATCTTCCTCATGGTTCAGAGTCATAAATATCACCCTACATTTCTTCCCACAGTGAGAGTAATCGTAGTTTTCATGTTATATATCTATGTCTATGGGGTGTAGTTGAGACAGGAAGAAGCCTCACCACTGATGGTCAAGTTACCATGTAATTACAAGTTGGGACAGATTTCTGGGATACTTGGCATGGATATATGAGCAAGAGGTTGGGAGAGACACAGCTGGAATTCCGACTTGATCCACCTTATTTTAGAGGAAGCAGTACATAGTTATATCCTGATCGCTGATCATGAGTCAAGCTCCAGACCCTATTCAGGGAGGCTGCCATTATTACATTTGCATGTTCCTCCAGCCTCAGAAAGTCAGTCAAGACTACAGCTTTTCTCCTTTGGATCAGCATGACCTTACACCAGACGTCTCCTCAATTTCTTGCCTCAACATCCCAACTTACTCCAAGAATCTTTAGCAAAGAAGCTATTTTCTAACTCCACAGAGTGCCCTTCACTATTAAAGGTTAACAGTCCAGTAGGCTCTCCAGAGAAGTTTGGAACTTGCTAAGGTCAGGAGTGGTTTCCACAGGAATGAAGTAGGGCTACATTTGTACTTCATTCTCTTTAAACTTTATTTTTTACTGAAGTATAGTTGATTTACAATGTTGTGTTAGTTTCTGGTGTACAGCAAAGTGATTCAGTTATACATATACACACATATTCTTTTTCATATTCTTTTCTGTTATGGTTTATTACAGAATATTGAATATAGTTCCCTGTGCTATACAGTAGGACATTATTGTTATGATATATATGGTGTATAGGTGTATACACTATACACACCATAGTGGTGTATACCTGTTAATCCCAAACTCTTAATTTATCCCCCTCCCTTACCCCACTATCTCCTTTGGTAAACATAGGTTTGTTTTCTATGTCTGTGAATCTGTTTCTATTTCATAAGTAATTCCATTTGTGTCACATTTTAGATTCCACATGTAAGCGATATCATACAGTATTTGTCTTTCTCTGTCTGACTTAATCACTTAGTATGATAATCTCGAGGTCCATCCATATTGCTGCAAATGGCATTATTTCATTCTTTTTTATGGCTGAGTAGTATTCCATTGTGTATATAAACCATATTCTCTTTATCCATTCATCTGTCAATGGACATTTAGGTTGCTTCCATGTCTTGTCTATTGTAAATAGTGCTGTGTGCATATATATATTCATATTATAGTTTTCTCTGCATTTATGCCCAGAAGTGGGATTGCTGGATCATATGGCAACTCTATTTTTAATTTTATGAGGAACCTCTGTGCTATTTTCCACAGTGGCTGCACCAATTTACATTCTCACCAACAGTGCAGGAGAGTTTCCTTTTCCCCACACCCTCTCCAGCATTTTAAACCTTATATTTTGATATCATTTTGGTTATGAGTTGGATTAATGTCTTATTTCCATTTTCTGTCATGAACAGAAAGTTAAACATGATTTTATTATTATACAACAGGGTTGTCATTTTCCTTGCCCTGATATATAATGAATTACCACCACAAAGAATGGCTCAAGATAAACTATTCCAAATCTCAAATCATTATTTTTAGTAGCAAACCTCCAACATTTTATTAGCTTAAAGCTCACAAGACAGGGAATTTCATGCCCTAGGTATTCTAAATATTCTTGATGTAGGCCATAGCTATAATGAAATATACCTGGAAAAAATGTTGACACTCATAGAAAACATCACTAATAGATCTTGGCACTAGCTTATATCTACAGTTTAGGTCTTATTCATGTTTATACCAAGTTTACAATAACTTTGAAAATCCTTCTCAAATCACTGGCATAATTTCCAACTTTCCAGGTTTCCTTCCAGATACTAGGATCTTCCAGAGGGCTTACACATGTTCAAGAATCATTTGCTGATACTTACTTCCTTAATGGAGGAACAAAGGCTCTCCCCTCGAAGCCAGACCCCAAATGGATGGCCCTTCTGCTAGACTTGATTGCTTTTACCATTACTCTGGGTTTGGTGGTCAGACACCATGGTCACTGCTGCTGGTGTTGGGATTCTGAGGAGGAAGACAAAGGAGGAAATTTCACATGTAATACGGGGACCTGAGAGCAAAATTCCTGTCCTAAGCTCTCATAGCTGTTTGAACTCAGGAACATGCTGCTACAATCACTATACACACATTTCTGTCTGGAGGTTGTGCTGCATTCAATAAGCTCAAGTGAACACTAAACTGTGATTTAAAGCAAAGAATATTAAGAGCATCCAAAGAAAGAGTCCACACTGTCATTTACGAAAATACCCTTTCTTATTCTAAGCATTTCCCTCACGCTCCACAGATATTCCAATATATCCTTCCTCAAGCTCTTTTCAAAATCTTTCTCCAGCCTCTGAATTACACAGTTTGTTTTCCTTCCTTTCACCAACTTGGTCTTTCTGTATTTTCTTATATTGATTGACTCAGGCCCTTTACCAGCAAGATGGACTCCCTTTTTTATGAAAGGAAGAAAGAAAGATGACTCTCAGAAAACTTAGAAATATTTTCTTATCACAAAAATGTATTCAGACCAGGAAATTACTATGAATAACATAGAACTCCATCAGAGAGAGTCCGGTGGAATCTGGGGAAAATCCTGGACCAGTACCAATTGCCTGCTCTCCTGATGGAAATCTTGTATTTGCTTTTCTCTCTTCATCTGGCAAACACAAACTTATATAAGGAAAAATCAAGTGTTTCTTTCGATTGAGCTCACAAAGTAGATAAGCCAACTCTGTGTAAACCTGTCTTTTTCTGTAAATCTTTGTCAGTTCTGTTTTTTTTTTAATATAGTGAAGATGTGAAGAAGCATCAAAATTTTCTACAGACTTTTTAGAAAATGTTAAACCAGAAGATAGTGAAGTATGAGATCTCCCACCCTCCTTTCCTTTATCAATTGCAACCCAAGACAAGAGGGAGAGCATGAAATGGAAAAAGAAACTCCATCTTTGAAGGGATGAGGCACCTGTAACCAGAATCCACCCAGGATGGGTTACTGAGGACAGGAAAGCTTTGACCACAGTGAGAGACACATGCAAAGGATTCCAGCAGCTAACATGTGAAACAGGGCACAGGGTTCTCCAAAGTCATGGATGGCCGGAGGGACACAGTCAGTGAGTGACCCCTTTACCCAGAACTACAAGAATGGGACATATGGACTGTCTACAGATGTCCTCTAGATGCTTTCCTATATTCCTCTGACATTACGATGTGTCAGAAGCAACAGCTAAATTTGGAAACGTACAGAAAACACCATCTCTGTAAATGTGCTGGGATGCAGAGAGGTGTGAATGGGAAGGAGCTCTGAAGCTTCTAATTTTCCTCAGTCGAACAGCTGGACGGCTTCCCAGGGAGACAGGAAAGGTTTCTGAGCCCAGACAACAGTGCTGGCTTTCTACTGATCATCCTGTAATAAACTGCTGGTCCAGGGAGAAATCTCTGGAAATTTGAATGTGATCTTTTTAATGATATAAGAGTTATAATACACACACACATACACACATATATTTTTTCATATATATATATGAAAAAACAAAAGCAACCTAAATGAGGGCTGAAAAATCAACAGAAAAATGTTGCCCTTAAAGAAATGAAAATGTTGAGTAAAAACATTTCTAAAACCTCAAAAATAGTAATGAAAATATTTCACCTAAAAAGCAGGAGATCGAGACAGAGACAAAATTTTATGAAGAATTGAGAAGACAAAAGAAACGAAAAATGGCGTGTGCAGTTTACGAAAGATGTAGAGGAGAAAATAAAATGTACCAGGACAGAAATGAAGCCCAAGAAATTTTAATTCAAGAAAATTTTTTGAAATAAAAATGCACTTGAAATGACAGATTGTAAGAAATTATAGATTAAAAGGGTACACAGTGGGTCAGAAAATATCAATACAGAATTTTCAGCTCCACTACAGATACTAGAAAAGTTACTGGCTTTACAAGAAAATAAAAAACTTTTGAAAATTCGGGGGGAAAAAGGCATCATTTCCTTCCCTAAACTCAGAGGGACCTCTCGACTCTCAAAGTAGCATTCATTTCTGGGAGAGAGCACAGAACATACACATCTTCAGAGGGAAAATCATTACCTGGTAGATTACAAGAAAAATCTACCGAGTCAAGCTGTGTTGTCAAAGGCCACTGAAAAATATTTTTAATATATAAAACTCAGGAACTGTGACTCACGTGAACTCTTGAAAAATGCATTAGAGGAAAAACTTAAAATGAAAAACAAAGGACCAGAAACACTATGGCAAAAACTGCTGACATGGAGCATTGAATCCATTTAAATACAGGACATAAGCTAAATGATTAGGGGAGTTACAGTTACAGAGGAGGATTTTAGTGACATAAACCGTGGCACAGTAGAAATACTACTGTAGCTAATGAAAGTTAAGATGGCAAAGTACATATTACACATAAAGAAGGATGAGTATGCGGCTGGCTTCATCTTTTTATACCTTGAGACCAAAAAAAAAATAGTTTAAAGCTGATAAGTCAAGTAACAGAGATATGCTCAAAGTTATAAAGATTAAATACAAAAAGAAATCATATTAATATTATAAAATCAGGTAAAACAAAAACAAAAATCAGAGGAGGAAACAGAGGTATGGGGGTGTCAAATAATGCTAATTGTATCATCATTCATCAATGTATCATCAATAAGTCATTACTGACTATATAAGAACTAAAATTATGTCAAAAAGTAACAGTAATAAAGGTAACTACTTGAGGAACTAAAATCAGACTACAAAACTTCCAGAATATCAAAAGGATAAACACAGGAAGTCAAATAAAGAAAATAAGTATGTGCTTATTTCCATCTATAAAGACTAACTGTGGAATGATAAAGAGGGGAACAGTAATAAGATCAGGGGAATGGAAAATATTGGCAAGATTAAATTTTGACCAAGAAACATAATTTAATAAAAATTGTATCATATATTTTTAAAAACTAATAAATTATTTTCAGGGGCAAGATTTTAAATTATGAAGGCATAAACAAAGTCTGTATCAGCTTTGTACAGTGTCATTTAGCCAGTGGAACTAGACACCCTTCTCTGTAGAGTTCCAGGCAGACTGGCCCCAAGAAGGATTCACATGAGCTTGGTAAGACAGAGGTGATGCGGCAAGCCCTTACACTCCGGAGCTGGTCTAGGGCTCCAGGCACGGCTGCAGTTCACACTGGCCCAACTCTTCTGGCTTGTTCTGTTTGCAGGGGGGCTGCTGCAAACAGACTCCATGGGAGTTTCTCCATGGGAGTTTCTCTTTCAGATTCTCCAAGTCCAGGACCAGATGCATGTGCAGCTCTAGTGCAAAAAGCCACCAGCTCCTTCTACAGATGGCTACGACATTGAGATTGGAGGTGGTGACAAGTGGTTTCCAGCTGGTCTTCACGAATTCCAGAGCATCCTTGCTCTCTCCCTCTTCACATCCAGCTTATCTTCCTGATTGCTGGCCTCGCTGATTCACAGTAATTTCAGGCCCCATGCAGACTCAGAGGCAATGACCTCCCAGGTCTTCATTAGAAGATCTCACAATTACGTGAGGTCAAATGCCTATTCTGCATCACTCACAGTGGTTCTGTGTCTCTGAATGAATCTTAACCGATACAAAAACAGTGGTAACAAAAGGGGTTTCAGGGAAACAGCCTTAGAGATGGGTTCTCTGAACTGGTCACCAGTTTTCTGGAATTGGTTCTCTGGTCTGATCAAATTTAAAGAACCTAGTGAAAGAAAGGAAACTGGTAGACCAGAGGTAAAGGAAATTGGTAGTCCACGGCATGCAGTGGAAAGTTACGCACATCAGCACCTTCAGAAACTTTTTTGTTGTTGTTGTTGTTTGGTTTTTTTTTTGAAGATATTGGGGGTAGGAGTTTATTAATTTATTTTTGCTGTGTTGGGTCTTCGTTTCTGTGCGAGGGCTTTCTCTAGTTGCGGCAAGCGGGGGCCACTCTTCTTCACGGCACGCAGGCCTCTCACTATCGCGGCCTCTCTTGTTGCGGAGCACAGGCTCCGGACGCGCAGGCTCAGCGGCCATGGCTCACGGGCCCAGCCACTCCGCGGCATGCGGGATCTTCCCGGACTGGGTCACGAACCCGTGTCCCCTGCATTAGTAGGCAGACTCTCTACCACTGCACCACCAGGGAAGCCCCAATAATTTAATATATTATTTACTTTTCACCATCTTGACATTTATACTGATGATGTAAAAAAAATTGTGTATAGAACTGCTGACATCTTACCATGAATCAAAACAATGGCACTAAACTGTATAATCAGTTATTGTATTCTTACCATCATAAACTCGTAAAAAAAAAAAAAAAAGAAAAAAAAAAGCCAGTTTCACTTAGGACTGTCTTTGATGAAGCAGTAAAAACTGTTAACTTTATAAAATTCCACTATTTTTGAGTACATACATTTTTAATATTTTGCATAATGAAAAGGCAAGCATGCATAAAAGACTTGAGGTTGGTAGTGATGTTATGAAAAGTTAATTTTTAATATTGTATAGTGGGATGTGTCAATATTTGAAAAATCTTGGGAATTCCCTGGCGGTCCAGTGGTTAGGACTCCAGGGTTCCACTGCCAGGGGCCCAGGTTCCATCCCTGGTTGGAGAACTAAAATCCTTTAAGCCACATGGCATGGCAAATAAAATAAAATAAAATAAAATAAGATAAATAAAATAAAATAAAAATAAATGTAAAATAAAATAAAATAAAAATTCAGAAAATCTGACAAATTCATAGAATCAATGCATGATGCCACAAAATCGTGCATGGATAAAAGATACATTCAAATTGCAAGGCAGATGATACATTCAAAGTGCAATGAATTTTAATGTTGCAAAATAGAAAATTTTATTTATATGGTTTCATTGTCACAGTGAAATTAACCTTTAAGAAACTATTATGGGGCAGTTTGGTGCTAAATCAAAGAGGAGTATCTACAGTTATCTGAAAAGGCTATTAAAATATTCCTCTCTCTTCCAACTAAATATCTACATGGATCAATTCCTTCATACACACCCCCAAAATAAGCTACCTCAAAAAACTGAATACAAAGGCAGATATGAGAATCTAGCTATCTTCATTATTTTCAAAAATATAAAACAATGTCAGTTTTCTCATTATTTTTGTTTGGGAAAATACAGTTTTTTCCGTTATTTATGTCAAAATGTGATCAATTTATTTTTGTTATTTTAAATAAATTATTGATAAACATTCTTAACATTTAACAATTTTAATTTTGGTAATCAATAAGCCACATTAAGTAAAGCTCTTTGATTCCTCAATAACTTCTAAGAATATAAAGGGAACCTGAGAGCAGATATTTTGAGAGCTGATGCTATACAGAAAGATTTTAAAGCCTTAGGAAGACTGAAAGAGGCTGGAGTAACTTGTCACTTACACATTGTCCATATCTCCTGGAGGATCAAGAGGACATGGCCAGCGCTCCATGGGCCGTGACTGGCCACGTAACTGCTGCCCTGCGGGGGGCTCCCTGAATTTCATAGTCATGACAGGATCCTAAGGGGCAGCAGCCAGAGATAAAGTGGGTATTTTACCATAATGGGAACAGGGTCCAAGCTATAGTCAGAAGGGATTGATCCAGAGGAATTTTTGGCATGAGCTGATTGGTCATGGAGTCCCTAAAACTGAAACAGACGGGTTTCAGCAAAAGTGTCACTTGACTTGCAGGCCAGAGAAGCTCTAGATCTGGTGAATGTTAAGACTTAATGAGAGTCACCACACAGAGACTGCAGCCCCTCAGGCAAGTCAGGACCTTAGACTGTGGACAGACAGACCCCATGCAAATGAAAGGAGGGGGTGGGTAGTGTTTCCTTGAGGAATGACCCTCCTTTCCTGCTTACAACTGATGCTATGAATCTTCCAACTGGACCCCCCTAAAGGAACCTGTAACAGTTTTCCAGGACGACTGTGCATTGAGGAAAGTGAAATAAACAGGCTTTTAGGAGATAACTCAACATCGGCTTAAAACAGAAAATCATTAACCATAAAAAAAAAGATGGACAGACTATACTATAGTAAAATTAGTCATTTCCATTCATTAAAAGGCACCATTAATCAAATTAAAATGCAAGTCACAGAGCGGGAAAGATATTTGTGACACATGTAACCAATAAAGGAATCATATCCAGAATATCTTAAGAACTATCAACAGTTAGGAAAAGACTGCCAATGCACATTTTTAAAAAAACTTTGGCAAGAGCCTTGAACAGCCACTGATCAAAGAGGACATCTAGGTGGCCAGTAAGTATATAAAAAGAGAGCAAACTCATTAGCGATCAAGGGAAGTAAACTTAAAATCTCAATGAGATGCCACTGCACATCAACCAGAATAGCTAATTTTTAAAATAAATATGAAAATTTTGGCAAAGATATAGAGAAAGTAGAAATTTCATATATCAGTGGTCAGGGTTCCATAAACCAGGATAAATCCTTTGGAAACTTTGACATTAGCTAATACATTTGCACATATTAATACACTATGACCAACAGAAATGCCTTCCCATATGCATCAAAGTGTGCACGAGAATGTTTATGACACTGTTATCTGTAGTAGTCTATCTGCAGAAGAAGAAATAAATGGTCATATATTTATACAATGAAATACAGTACAGAAATGAAAGTGAAAGAAATCCTGCTCCATGCGACAAAATGGATGATGATACTCAAAAATATAAATGGTGAGGGCTTCCCTGGTGGCGCAGTGGTTGAGAGTCCGCCTGCCGATGCAGGGGACACGGGTTCGTGCCCCGGTCCGGGAAGATCCCACATGCCGCGGAGCGGCTGGGCCCGTGAGCCATGGCCGCTGAGCCTGCATGTCTGGAGCCTGTGCTCCGCAATGGGAGAGGCCACAACAGTGAGAGGCCCGCGGACCACAAAAAAAAAAAAAAAAAAAAAAATATATATATATATATATATATATATATATATATATATATATATATAAATGGTGAGTAAAAGAAGGTAGACAGCAAAGAATACATAGCACAAGATTCATTATAATAAAACTAATACAAAGTGTTAGAAGTAAGGATAGTTGTTACCTTTGGAAAGGAGGATAGTGATCCAGAACCATTTGTTGAAGAGACTGTCTTTTCCCCATTGTGTATTCTTGGTACTCCTACTGAAAATCAGTTCATTGTACATATGAGGATTTATTTCTGGGCTTTCTATTTTGTTCCATTGATCTATATGTCTGTCTTTATGCTAGTACCGTACTGGTACGATGACTCTAGCTTTGTACAGGCAGACCTCATTTTATTGTGCTTCGCTTTATTGTATTTCACAGGTACTGTGTTTTTTTACAAATTACAACCCTGCTTCGAGCAAGTATCTCGGTGCCATTTTTCCAATAGTATTTGCTCACTTTGTGTGCTCACATTTTGGTAATTCTCACAATTTTTCAAACCCTCCACCAGTAAAAAGAGTATGACTCACTGAAGGCTCAGCTGGTGGTTAGCATTTTTTTTAGCAATAAGGTACTTTTTAATTAAGGTATGTACATGGTTCTTTTAGACATAACTGCTATTGCACATTTAGTAGACTACAGTATAGTGTAAACATAACCTTTATACACACTGGAAAACCAAAAAATTCTTGTGACTCTCTTCATTGTGATATTTGCTTTATGGTAGTGTTTTGGCACTGAGCCTGCAATATCTCCAGTGCGCCTGCAGAATATTTTAAAAACAGAAAGTGTGATGCCTCCAGCTTTGTTCTTTATCTCAAAATTGCTTTGGCTATTTATAGTCTTTTGTGCTTCCATGTGAATTATAGAATTGTGTTTTTTTTTCTATTTCTATTTAAAAATGTCATTGGAATTTTGGTAGAGATTGAATTGAATCTGTAGACTGCTTTGGGTTGTATGGACATTTTAACAATATTAATTCTTCCAATCCATTAACACAGGATATCTTTCCATCTGTTTGTGCCTTATTTAATTTTTCAACACTGTATTATAGTTCTCCATATACAGGTCTTTCATTTCCTCAGTAAGTTTATTCCCAGGTATTTTATTCTTTTTGATGCTATTGTACATGGGATTGCTTTCCTGAGTTCCTTTTCAGACAGCTCATTGTTAGTATATAGAAACACAACTGATTTTGTATGTTGATCATGTATCCTGCAACTTTTTCGAATTCATTTATTAGTTCTAGCAGTTATTGTAGAATAACGCAGTGAATTTTTCAGTTCAATTATTTGTCCTTCAGCACCACGCTTTCTGTTTAGTACTTTTAAAATATTTTCTATCTCTGTTGAAATTCTCACTTTGTTCATGTGTTTTGCGGTGGGTTTTTGTGAGAGTTATTTTTAATTCTCTGTTAGGTAAATCATGTAACTCCACTTTAATTAGATTTGGTTTCTGGAGGCTCATCTTGTTTTTTTGTTTGGAATGCCTTTGCCTGATTCTTCATTTTCCTTGACTCTCTGTTGGTGTCTGTGTGCTGGACAAAGCAGCTCTGATTTCAGTCTCCATTTGTACAGAAGACCCTCACCAGAAAGCCTGGCCAGAGATTTCGGGGGCCTCTACCAACCCTCCCCAGGGAGAAGCAGGCAGATGTGGCTTTTGTCGGCTCTTCTGTACTAAGAAAGGGTGGGGAGCTAAGGCATCTACCAGCCCAAGCTGCTGTTTCCATTCCCCTGGGCCAGCTAGACTGTCCCAGACCCATCAGAGTTCAAGACAGACAAGACAAAAGCCAGTCCTCTGAGTGAGGAGCCCCTTCAGAAAACTTGGGGCACTGGACCAACTCCTCCTCTCCCCGGGGTGAAGCTGGGAGCTAGGCGGCCTCTTCTTGACCATATGGAACTGTGCTGGGTGCAGACTGTCTGGCAGGAAGACATCCCAAATCTTCCTACCAGCTTTGGTGAATCTGGTTTTGCATTCTCCCGGGATGCAGAAGTCTTTTTCAATTAGTTCCTGATTCGTCACAAAAGGAATCCGTCCATGAATTATTGCTGAATTGGTGTGTTTGGGGTGGGGGGGGAATGAAGGGTCCAGAGACAACTGTCATTCAGTTAATGCCACTGAAATTGACATATTATATGTAATTGTAAAACATGAAAAAATGTGTTTTAAAATCAGGAACAAGACAAGAATACCTGTTGTTCTAGACTGAATTGTGTCTCCACAAAATTCCTATGTTGAAGTCCCTCAGTCCCTCAGAAGGTATTTGAAGATATGATCTTTAGAGAGGTAATTACGTTAAAATGAGGTCATTAGGGTGTCTCTTAATCAACTATGACAGGTGTCCTTATAAGAAGAGGAGATTAGGACACAGGCACACACAGAGGGAAAACCGTATGAAGACACCAGAAGAAGACAGCCTTCTACAAGCCAAGGAGAGAAGCCTTAGAAGAAACCAACACTGCTGACACCTTGATGAAGACTTTTAACCTCCAAAATTGTGAGAAAATACATTTCTGTAGTTTCAGCTGCCTAGTCTGGTATTTTGTTATGGCAGCCACAGCAGGCTGATATATCGCTTATCAACAAATATATCCTACGTGGCACTGAAGATCCTAAATAATTCAATGATAGGTAGATAGAGTGACAGGTAATCAATTAATTAGAAGAATAGAAAAAATTTAATTTGTCATTATTTGAAAATTTTATTATTATATACATAAAATTGAAAGGAATCCACCACTAAATTATAAAAATTAATAACTTAAAATTTTACAAAATACAAAAATATACAAAGTCAATATGTAAGGTTTGAGGAGGGTGAGGGTATTAGTCCTCTGACAGCCCAACTCCACAGTTTAAGGCTGAAGAATCCCCCCCAGGATTCAATCTCCATTTCTTCCAGAAAAATGAAAGAGAAAAGTGAAACAGCACTTTCTATGCCCAGAGGACAGAACTACTTCTGACTTTATTTTCACTACTCCAAAGAAATCATCTTTCCACTTTATCCTTAAGGACTCAGTAAATTTAAAATACCAAACCTGAGGTTCTGTCTTTTTTATTCAATAAATACTTCCATCAGCTTTTTATTGAGAGGTTAACTACCTATAATCTGAAATTTTGTTAAGTCATGAGAATCTTTTAAGACCATTTAAAGATCTCAAATTTTAAGGCTCTCTTAAAGCAAAAATTCCCCCAAATCTGTTCTCAAAGATCACTGCAGAATAGCTTGGGAATTAATAAATTAATGAACATATTTATTAATTCATTCAGCTAGCTGGGAGAGGCTGGATGATGTCACGTGACAGCTGTACATACACACCAGCACAAACACAGCCCTAGATACCCAATCCAGAGCCACGCCAGCTTTTGTGAACCGTCTCCACAGTCATCTCACCCAAGCCCATCTCCCCTGTCTACCCTCCCAGACCACCCCTGCTGAGACGCCACATGCCCTGTTTGAGCACCTAAATTTGTCTCGTGTCTCCTGCGGATCTTTGACTGCTGGCATTCACTGAGAAGAGAAATACTGGAGAAGGAGAGGACTGTTTGAGGGCAAGAGGATAGTTTGGTGCAGTGAGTGCCCAGTGACCACAAAGGCAGATTTCTGGCAGAGACTTAGTGGCTTTGGCTAAGCATGACCTTTTCCCACACTAACCCGGCCCCTCCCAAATCTGTATCTTGGGAGGACCCGACCATCATGTAAGTCTATTTTATTAGGTGAGAAAAACGGGCATAGAGCTGCTGAGTTTGTCGGTGAATTGCCTAACCCAGCCCCATAAGATAAAAAAAAACAGAGGAGAGTATTTCTGGATTAACATGTATTTTTAACTTAAAGCCATCTCACCACTGGTGAAGGAAGTGGAATGTCTTGGATTTACTTATATCTGAAAGCAGCAGCTCCTCTTCCTCAGGTAGATGCAGGAAGGGGAAGGGAAGAACAGAGCAGAAAGTTGCTCCACCCCCAGCTGTCAAAGTGGAACCTGGAAGAAAATCTGTCCTGCATCACACCAGGACACGCTTCCCGAAACTGCATCTTTCTGGGCAAAGTGAGTGCTGCGACAAAGGAAACTCTATAAACACCTCTCCTTCTCGGTGCATTGCTGTCATTTAACTGCTTTTATCTTTTTGACAGAGATAGAAGGAAAACATGTTGTAAAAAATTTAGATGAAACTGAACTTCATCCTGAATTTAAGGATGAACTTCACTCCTGAAGACCAATGTATGAAAATACATAAATGTGCTACTGGTTCCAATTTTTTAAGAAATTACTTTATAACTTATCAAAGATATACTGATTCTGATTTTGCCTAGAGTCAAGTAGTACATGACTAAAAGAAAGATGTGATCTCAGAGTCATGGTTTTCCATATTCTCTGTCTTAGCACATGTTGTAAGCTATTTTGAGAGCTCTTCCCTCTCTTTATCAACCTGGAAATCTCCTACTCATCCGTCAAGACACAGCACACATGTCACCTCCTCTGTGCTGCCTTCCCTGCTCTCTCCTTTATTCCTTCACTCTAGCTTATAATTATTTCTACCAAGGCACCCATCTCACTGAATGGAAACCATTCTTTCCTTTCCCCGCCATCCCTGCTAGACAGTGAGATCCTTAAGAGTATAGTTTGTGATTTAGTCATTGTGTTTCCAGTACTGAAAGCACTACCTGGCACATAGATACTCATTAAATATTTATAAAATAAATAAAGGAAAATTCATGGCCACTTATTATGCTTCTGGCTTGTTAATTGCAAATGATAAGGAAACTTAAGGAATATCTTTTCTATTAAAGGGTCATCTGGGGAAAGAATTCCATTAACTAGAGGTCCCATAGCATAGAGCTCACAAAATGTGAAAGTTTACACCTGAATAAAAATTCAGGAATATTAGTAGCTTCTGGACTCCTGTTAAGAACTTAGGAGGAAAGAAATGATTTCCATCTTCTGGATCCAGCTGAGCACTAAAGTCCAGTGCCTTTTCGTGAGTTTCAGCAATTTGCTGACAAGATACATAAGTGTTCTAACGATACTTACCTCCTTTTTATTTTAATCATCTCTAAGCTTTCCTGGCAATCAAAGATAATTATATAAGAAGAAATTCAGCACTTCTGCTTAAGAGTTTCTCTGTAGCTCATTCAACTTGCTCCTTTGGTTTAACAATTCCCTGGATTAATGCACACTGATAAACGCTCTCACTTACCTAACATAGGGAGCTTAAGAACCTAAATGAAAAACATTTCTCTTCTTGTTACAGTAAATAGAATGACTTGCATTGCAAGTTCTACTTTACTTTGTACACATACAAAAAGTTCTATTTCTTCTTGTGATTGCTTTTTTTCTAGTCACACATATAAAATGAATCACATAAATGTATATTACCGAAGTAATCTTAAAGTTATTATTGCAAAATACGCAGCAAGATAATAACTCCACTGGCAGACTAGAAAGACAATTTTAAATTAATTAATTAATTAATTAATTAATTTACTTTTGGCTGCGTTCGTCTTCCTTGCTGCGCGCGGGCTTTCTCTAGTTGCTGCGAGCAGGGGCTACGCTTTGTTGCGGTGCGCGGGCTTCTTATTGCGGTGGCTTCTCTTCTTGCGGAGCACGGGCTCTAGGCGCATGGGCTCAGTAGTTGTGGCGCACGGGCTTCGTTGCTCCGTGGCATGTGGGATCTTCCCAGACCAGGGCTCGAACCCGTGTTCCCTGCATTGGCAGGCGGATTGTTAACCACTGTGCCACCAGGGAAGCCTGACAATTTTAAAAATTAATTATTTTTCTTCCCAGTCGCAGATCAACAAACAATTTTGAAGACCGTAGCTCACAGACATTTTTATAGTGTAGAGAAGGAACTGCTATCTATATTTAATTTTAGCTAGAGTCAGAAAGAGGAGGAGAAGACAAAATCAGAAGAGATGCTGTAAAGAAAATCTTTTTACCAGGATTGTGGGGAGGACAGAGAGACAGAAGAATAGTGAGGTGCTCATATGTGTGTCCAATTTTAGGTTCTCTAGGGAGAGACAGAGAGAGAGAGACCAAGGAAAGAGAGGGCACTAGGAGGAAGCAGCTGTGTCCGCAGGCTGCCCATCTGCCCATATCTACCTGGGCAAAAGCCATGTCAAAATAAACTTGGCAGTGTGATGAAAACTGCCAACTGCCATATTGATAAACACAGGATTGCTGCAGCTCTCAAGCCACTACAGCTCCCCTAACAGTGAGCCCTGAGGGGATTCAGGATGGAGACAAATGGGCTGCCCACTGCCAAGCTCTCAGCCACTGCAGTTGTCCCCAGTGGTGCACCTGAGGGGACTCAGGACGGGAGAGAACAGGATACTGGTGCCAGAGAGCAGAGGTGTATATCAAAGGAATGACTTTAGTGAGCCTAGACTCTTGCATCTTCCCATAAAAAGAAAAGCGCTTAATTTGAGATGTCTGGTTTTCTTTAACAGTAATCTTTTGATGTTCCGACTACCTGGTCTTTGTTGCAAAAACACCTATGCTCCCTTACCTCTTTGGAGCAGTCCCTCGGAGCTGTCTGAGATGCTGCCCCCCAGCCTTGAAGTCCTCAGCAACTCTGCTGAATAAAACAAAATTCTCAGCTTTTAGGTTATGCTTTTTTTTCTTTTAAGTTACCAACAGCACAGTGTCATCAACTAGATAGAGGAGTTTGATCCCCCCAAATTTCTATTTCCCCTAAAATTCAAATGTTGAAGCCCTAACCCCCAGTGTGGCTGCATGGGGACACAGGACGTTTAAGGAGGGAATTAAGGTTAAATGAGGCCCTGTGGGCCTTAATCCAGCAGGGCTGGTGTCCTTTAAGAAGAGGGGGAGACAGCAGAGACCCCGCTGTCTCCCCAGTGTGCACAGAGGAAAGGCCGTGTGAGGACACAGCAAGGTGGCAGCTGGCTGCAAGCCAGGAGGAGAGGTCTCACCAAACACCAAATCTGCCAGCACCCTGGCCTTGACCTTCCAGCCTCCAGAACTATGAGAACATAAATGCTGTTTAATCCGCGCAGGTGGTATTTGGTTAAGGCAGCCTGAGCAGATTCATACAGATGCACTGAAGTTGAGTTTTCCTGAATCATTCAGTACCAGCTTTCAAGACATTTTGCTTGTCAACTAAAAAATTATTCACAACCTAAAAGTTGAGAGTTATGTTTTATGCGGTGGGAATTTTTAGGACTTCAAGCCCGGAAGACAGCATCTTCAGTAACCCTGAGAAAACTGCTCCAAGGAGGCGAGCTGGGGAGCCAGGTTATGTAGGACCTTTGCAGCAAAGGGCAGGTGGTCTGAACGTCAAAATATTATTGTCAATTAAAGAAAATCAGACATCTCAAGTTAAGGAATTTAGCACTTTTCTAAGTATGGGAGGATGCAAGAGTCTGGGCTCACTGAAATCATTCCTTTGACGTGCACCTCAGCTATCTTGCTGCTGTAATGGTTGATCTCCATAAAGGATAAGGAGACCTTCTCCAGTTTTCAAAACTAAACCTTTACTAAACCAAGTCAGCATAAACATTCAACAGGCAAGTGCATCATCTTATAGGAGAAGCCTAAGCTCATGAAAAACCTAAGTGAACATTGGTGCCATTCTCATGAAGCTTTGTTTTGTGGTTCTCATTATTTATCCAACACTTCTTTCTGGCTTCAGAGAGACACTGTCCATCGGCATGTTTCAGTTCTGAGACATCCAGACTGCAGCAGCACTGAACCCTGCAACTTCTTTTGGAGGAAACTCCTCCAGTCTCTGTTTCCTGCGGCTGTGACTTCAAAGTCGGGCTCCTCCCCTTTCTTCTGGCAGAGGACAGACTATGAAGAAGAGAAATCTCCTTCCCGACTGCCCCTCCCCATGTGTCCCCTTCAGTGTGAGGCAGGGAGAAGGGGAGGGAGAGAAAGGGAATCATCTCAGGTTCTGTTTGGGCACGAAAGGCCAAAGCTGCCCGGCCTGTTCTCCCACCTTTTTTTTATTTTTTTTAAACATCTTTATTAGAGTATAATTGCTTTACAATGGTGTGTTAGTTTCTGCTTTATAACAAAGTGAATCAGTTATACATATACATATGTTCCCATATCTCTTCCCTCTTGCGTCTCCCTCCCTCCCACCCTCCCTATTCCCACCCCTCTAGGTGGTCACAAAGCACCGAGCTGATCTCCCTGTGCTATGCGGCTGCTTCCCACTAGCTATCTACCTTACGTTTGGGACTTGCGGCTCCCCGGAAGCTCATGTGTTTTTTTTCTTATTCAATATTGCAGTTCACTTGAGTCTTGGTCAAGTGTTGTATTATTAAAACAACGGCTGCAGCACTGCTGCATTTCAATTGAGCCACCCAAGTTATGATTGTCAAAGTTTGAATTGTTAATACATTGACTTGGAATTTTTCTGATCGTTTCTTAGACATTTGTTTCTTTTGGTTAGAAACAGATTGTCAGCTTGTTTGCAGATTTGGAAAATATCTCCTAGGTAGCTGCTTGGCCCAGCTACTCTGCTTCGACAGTACACTGACTGGGTGATGTCATTAGC
Source organism: Stenella coeruleoalba (assembly GCF_951394435.1). Taxonomy (NCBI): domain Eukaryota; kingdom Metazoa; phylum Chordata; class Mammalia; order Artiodactyla; family Delphinidae; genus Stenella; species Stenella coeruleoalba. The sequence goes on along the minus strand of NC_137149.1, from coordinate 144,788,628 downwards.
TCCTTGGACACCTGTGTAAATGAACATGTGGCTAAGACTACAGATTGTGCCATATTTGGTGCACCAAGCATTTTATAAAAATGGGCTTTTAATAAAATTGAATATACCTACTTAGTGAAAAAAACAGATGCTATTATAGAGATGTTCATAAAAATATAGTTAATTTTGGACTCTTTCTGTTATATTTCATACATGCAATTTCTTTTTGTTCCTAGTTTTACTGAATATAACAAAACACGGACATACAAAGATAGTGATTTTTTAATGTCTGAAATTACTCATCTGTATTAAAGTAGCAAGAAGGAACATTTATATTTGAGACACACCTATCCCAGTCTCTAAGCTCATTTATTTATTAACCAGAGTCATAATGAATGCTCACTGAGAAACAACTTACAATGCATTGGAAATGATAAGCTTCACTTTCTGAAAAACATCAGGGCAGTGGTTCCATGAGAATGCCAGTAGAGTATTTTTCCAACCTCAGTAGTGACATCTGGTGAAATTCCTAGCGATTTAGTATAAACAATCAGGAAAGCTACTATTTGTGCATAAGATAAATCCAACTTAATTATAGCGACGGCTCAATGATTTGTTCAGTGCCTCTTCGGGCATTAGGACGTTTTAAGTTTACAAACAAAACAACAGTGCTTCCCTGGTGGCACAGTGGCTGAGAGTCCGCCTGTCGATGCAGGGGACACGGGTTCGTGCCCCGGTCTGGGAAGATCCCACATGCCGCGGAGCGGCTGGGCCCGTGAGCCATGGCCGCTGAGCCTGAGCGTCCGGAGCCTGTGCTCCGCAACGGGAGAGGCCGCAACAGCGAGAGGCTCGCGTACCGCAACAACAACAACAACAAAGTTTAGACCATCTTGCAGGAATGAAATGACTTCAATTCAGACAAGAGTGACCTCAGTCCAGTCTCAGATCTAGGCATATTCTAAAAACAATCTTTTACCTGAAAGTTCTGTATTGGCTCAAGTATTTAAAAAATTGGTTTCCATACTTCTCTACCATTTGCTCCATTAGCCAGAACTGGGGAGAGAATAAAAACCTTTAGTAAACAAAAAGCCCGATGCACAATACTGTTTTTCGGTTTTTGCTTTTTTTTGGGATGCACCCGGCAGCTTGTGGGATCTTAGTTCCCCAAGCAGGGACTGAACCCGGGCCACAGCAGTGAAAGCGCGAGTCCTAAGCACTGGACCACCAGGGAATTCCTGCTTTTTAGGCATTTTTAACTAATCTTCCCAGCATGAAATTCTAATACCTCAGATATACTGTATATCTAATTATAATTATATATATCTAATACATAATTACTGTATGTGTATCTGCTGTGTACAGAAAAAGAAGAAGACTAAGAATTTTTCACTTTCTAAGAATTAAGTCTTATCTCCTTGGAGACGATATAGCTCCCTTGATAATGCCTGATAAACAGGAATTGAAATATCGGAAATAGGTACTATTTCCTAGATTCTTTATCTATGTTGCAGTGAGCTGTGCGTATATTTCAAAGATTATAGCTCACTTGAGTGTCAGGATTCAGAAAATATTCCTTTCTTCCTGCATACATTCTCTTTGCTTTCATCAGTAGGTTAATGAGGAGATGACCTCTCTGGGCTTTCTGAGAGGTCACAGTTTCTGAAGTCACTAGACCTTGACCTTGGAGATCTTAGGTCATTCTACTCCATTTTCCTGTAACTGCTTACAGGAAGGGGAAGATTGGGTAAGGGTATTGAAGGAGGGGAAGAAATAGATGAAGATACTTAGATAATAGCACATTGTTTATTTCCCAGTAGCTGTTTATTCAAACTCATTATCGAATAGCTTACTCTGTCTCTTTTGAAACTTCCTAACTTAGCACTTGGAAAGCATCTCTTATTTCCCCATTCTCAGTTAATAAAATCCTTTACAATTTCCTAAAAGAGAAAATAATATTCAAATGTTGAGCACTGAATTCAATATGAGAAAGTCAGTCATACTTTAATATAATAATTGTTAAAAGTTACACTAATCTGCATTTTTTTTCATTTAGTCAAAGCTTTCCTCCTTCATATTAGTTGATGAATCAACGAATCTATAATTAAGGCAACAGATAAGGCATTTTGTTTATATTTTCCTTTGTTATGCTTCACACTAGTAATAATAAGAAGGAATATGAGATTTTAAAGTGTAATAAGTGTTCTTAAAATGTATTTAATAATAGGCAAAAATATACTCTTTGAATTATTCCTTCATTCATTCATTCAACAAACATTCCCTGTGGATACCACATGCTTGAGGAAACACGTGCATCTAAAGGAGCTGGGGCCCAGTGACCAACCTGCTCGTGTTTGGAGCTCCTTCCTTCTCAGGAGAGAGCCTCGCAAGTGGAGGGCTTTGTGTCTTTCCCTTGGGTTACAGCTCCTTAATGAAATTAGGCTCATGCAGAGGAAATAGTTCCCCATTTCCTCCTTTTTCTCCCCAAATCATCACTACATGTTGACAATAACTTCTTTAGAACTCTCCATCTGTACCTCTCACATTCCAAGGTATTTCTGCTTGGGGCAGAAACAAGCTCTTCATTAAAACAGCTCCATGGGACAAGGTTTCGGTGTTGTCCTTTCATCTTCTTTTTGCCCATGTAGAGACTTGACCTTGCAAGGGCTGAGAGAAGACAGCTAGAGGAAATCACTTCTTTCAAATACAATTCAAGAACATGTCCTTCTTCTCCCTCCATTACCTCCTACCCTCATATGCCCCATCCCAATATAAAAGTCACAATTTATGCCATAAATGAAGCGCTTAAAATAATTTCATACTTAAAAAGCTTATACGCCCTGGCTAGATTACTCTAAAATGTTGGCCTACAATTGTTACTTATTCATTCTGGGAAAGGAGAAAAAGAAGTTGAAAGTATTCACTCTGTATTCATTAAAATTCCTTTATTTCTGCCGTCTAAAACATTTCAATTTGTCTAGGAAGAAAAAAATCCTCTTATTGTAAGGCTAATGTTTGTTTACAGTATTTTCCTATGAGTGAGTGAAGAAGGGAAGTAACATTTAGGGACCCAGAGAAAGAACACAGGTGTAACGAGGGGACGATGACATAATGACCGACCTCACAGAGCCGAGAAAAACCTGCCACAGCTTGCTCTGTGACAACAGCGAGATCCACTGTTAGAAGGAGACAGCTTCTCCATGGGGAGTGGAAACCTGACATCAGTTGACACAGAAAGCTGTTGGCCGGGATCACTCACACACGTGATCTGTTTAGAAGTCACTGCCAGCCTCCGTGAGTGAGTGGCAGGCTCTTAACTGTAACAGGAACTTGCACGGTGAGTGCAAGTTTGGACTCTTCTTTCCCTCCTCTGGAAACCTAAGGTCAAGGAAAAGTGGTGTAGATGTGTCTCAACACACTCCTGCAGATTTCAAGCTGAGTTTTAGTTTTGCTTTTGGTTTTTTCTCTTTTTTAAAAAAAATATTTTATTGAAGTATAGTTGATTTACAACATTGCATTAATTTCTGCTGCACAGCACAGTGACTCAGTTATATATATATACACACACATTCTTTTTCATATTCTTTTCCATTATGGTTTATCACAGGATACTGAATATAGTTCCGTGTGCTATACAGTAGGACCCTGTTGTTCATCCATTCTATATATAATAGTTTGCACCTGCAAATCCCAAACTCCTCATTCATCTCTCACTTACCCTCCCCACCTCTGCCTTGGCAACCACCAGTCTGTTCTCTCTGCCTGTGAGTCTGTTTCTGTTTAATAGACAAGTTCCTTTGTGTCATATTCTGGAGATGACCATACTAAGTGAAGTAAGTCAGAAACAGAAAAACACATACCATATGATATCACATATATGTGTTTTTTTCTCTTTTTGTTTCCATCAAGTTAAACTCTAGTATGGGTATTTTTGAACCCACCACTGATGAGCTCTAACCACTTTATAACACAGATATTTATATTTGTGGTCCCAGGGATCAGGAACCATAATCTCTGATTTAGTTGTATTTAAAAAATGGATTAAAGGCCTGGATGAAAACTGATAGAGCTGCCTGAGTTTGCTTCTCCCTTTTACAATAACTATAATAACTAATTAAGCCCAGGAATTACTCTTCAAAGGCTCCTCAGAAAATACTTTATCTAAGTGGCTCTGGCAAAAATCTCTCCTTTCTAGATGTGACTCTAGCCATTGCATATCTACCCTTTGCTGCTTTTCCCAGTGACAGGGGTAGGATATATTCTTCTAGATAAAAAGCTGAAAGACTGACAGGCTCCAGACGCGCAGGTTCAGCGGCCACGGCTCACGGGCCCAGCCGCTCCGCGGCATGTGGGATCTTCCCGGACCGGGGCACAAACCTGTGTCCCCTGCATCGGCAGGCGGACTCTCAACCACTGCGCCACCAGGGAAGCCCAAAAAACTGATCTGATGTTAAACAAATAGATGAGTATCCTTGTCAGCAGCTCTATGCAGGAGGCCCCTTGGTCTTGTCACTAACCTTAAACCAGGCACCCCATGCTCTACTCATTCCAGCCCTAGCACACCTTTCAAATCTTTTGATCACCCAATACATTGCCTAAACTGTTGGTTCTTTCCATGGATCAAAGAAGTAGAAATGAAGAATAAGTAATTAACAGATCTCTTCCCTAGCTTCCCCTTCAGTAATCTCATGAACAAGCTGTGTGAACAAGAGATCATCTAAAGAAATATCGCAAGGAGTCGACAAGCCTGCACACAGTGAGGGATGGTGAGGACGCTGACCCCCATCTCAATGATTAACTGAAATGACTTCCCTGTTCCCCCTTAAAAGCTTTCATGGCCAAGCAGAACCTTCAGAGATGGTTACTGCAGACACTGAGTCCACCTTCTCCCCAGATGGCCAGTATTCTGATTAAAAGCAACTTTCCTTTCTACCAACATTTCTCTCTCTCTCGTATTGATTTTCGAGAGGCCAGCAGCTGGACCTGAGTTTGGTAACATCCTACTCAATGGAGGCAGGAATGATTATTGGTGGAAAGGGAGGGAGACGAGTTAATCCCTTTGGTCTTGTCATCAACCCACGTGGAGTATTTAAATCCAGAGAACTACTCCTGGCAAACTGGGAAGTAGGTTACTTCTCTACTTTAACCACCACCCTCCCATCCCCATCCCTGATCATAAAGTAAAATATACAGTCCTTATTGATTTTCCATTTGCTTTGTCTTGAAGCAGGTATCTGAGGCTTGAGCAACTGCAAGGAGGGAGTTGTCACCACTGAGAGAGCAGACACTTCTGGTGGAGCAACTGTGGAGTGAGAGCTTAGAACTGAGTGGTGGACATGTTGAGGTGTGGATTAGTCATCGGAGTGAAACATCAGGTGGTCTGTGGAGTTCCAACTCTGAGCAAAGTCTGGGGTAGAGATGAGTGTAATTGGAAAACAGAAGTGCACCAAGCACAGAGCCCTGTGACCGTGCTCCCTAAGAGGCAGAGCAAAGAGCAAACCAGGAAAGGAGACTGACAGCAATGCCCCTCACGGCACATCTCCAGGGACCTGGGCATATTTTTGTTTAAGTAAATAGTGCCACTTAGACCTGTGGCTGGTCTGAGAAAGTGTGACCAGTGAGGTAGAAAAACAAGAGAGCTTGACATCCTAGAAGCCAAGCGGAAAAAGTTTCAAAGAGTAGAAAAGTATCAGCCTTCATGAAAATAGTGAAGTATGACGAAGGCTGAGACCAGACCATCGTAGCTGGCATTGTAGGACGCACGGAATGACTGTGACAAGAGTGGTTCTCATCCATTAGTGGGAGCAAAATCCTGATTAGAATAAACTAAAGAGAGTTGGGAGAAGAGGAATTGGGGACTGGGATAATAGATCACTTTTAAAGTCATTTTTTTGCAAAAGAGAGCAGAGAAACAAGGCAGTAACTGGTGAATGGGCCAAAAGAATTACTTTTTTTCTAATTATAGGATGGGACAAATAATGGAAATTTTTCCAACAAGGAAAGATTGGTGATGTCAGGGGAGAGGAGAGAATTGCTAGAGTGATGTCTTTGAGTAAGCAAAAACAGTACACGAATGAAGTGATTGCTTTAAATAAGAGCTCTACCTAGAGGAGGCAGTCATAGGACTTTGGAACAGAAGCAGATTGGTATACGGACATGGCGATATGAATCTGGATCCTTTATGAGGTGTCACAGAATGAGTTCTGGAAGCAAAATTAAGCTGGAGTTTGGAATGCTGAATACTAGGGATCAACACTTACGAAGGGAGAGGGAGGAAACAGGATTGTTTGGAAGAAAATTTCAAAGTACAGTTCATACCTGGCAAAGCCTTAAACCAACTCCAAAGACAGATTTGGATTTGTCCCTGGTGTCTTTATGCTGCTGCCACCCTCTTCCCTCTAAACTGACATTGGATTTGGGTTCCTCTGAAGGGTCTATGCTTGGGCTCTTGCTAGGAGCTGATTTCAGGCATATATCTGACAGCTCTCCCAACAGCTGGGGTAATGGCGTTTTTCTTGAAAGGGTGATACACCTCTATGTCCAACAAATAGAATCCTTTCCATTTTCTCAGAGCAAAGAGGCAGGCAAAATACCCAGGAGAGGAAGAATAGTGAAATAGCAGGTGGGGGAAGTGGAGGGCTTGGAGATAGAGGAGAGGCATGAAATTGTCACCTAGGTGGAGACTGGTGAACAGTCTAGCGAAATATGGTGCATTTCCAGGCAGCCCTAAGGGTGCATTTTTTGGGGAAGTGCTGAGGAATTTCAAGTGATCCAGACAGCATGGTGGTTTGGTTTTCTCCACTCATGTTCAAGTATAGATGTGCAACTGCAGGAACAGAATGAGAAAGAGGAAGGAGAATTTTCTTTTTAATCAGAGTATAATTGCTTTACAATGTTGTGTTAGTTTCTGCTGTAGAACAAAATGAATCAGCTATACGTATACATATATCCCCATATTCCCTCCCTCTTGCGTCTCCTTCCCACCGCCCATCCCACCCCTCTAGGTCATCACCGCACCAAACTGAGCTCCCTGTGCTTTACAGCATGTTCCCACTAGCTACCTATTTTACACATGGTAATGTATATATGTCAATGCTACTCTCTCAGTTCGTCCCACCCTCTCCTTCCCACCCCACCTCCGCCACGTCCACATGTCTGTTCTCTACGTCTGCATTTCTACTCCTGCCCTGGAAGTAGGTTCATTTGTACCATTTTTCTAGATTCCATATATATGTGCCAATATACAATATTTGTTTTTCTCTTTCTGACTTACTTCACTCTGTATGACAGACTCTAGGTCCATCCATATCACTACAAGTGACCCAATTTCACTCCTTTTTATGGCTGAGTAATATTCCATTGTATATATGTACCACATCTTCTTTATCCATTCATCTGTTGATGGACCCTTACGTTGCTTCCATGTCCTGGCTATTGTAAATAGTGCTGCAATGAACATTGTGGTACATGATTCTTTTTGAATTATGGTTTTCTCAGGATTCATGCCCAGTAGTGGGATTGCTGGGTCATACGGTAGCTCTATTTTTAGTTTTTTAAGGAACCTCCATACTGTTCTCTAAAGTGGCTGTATCAATTTACATTCCCACCAAAGTGCAAGAGGGTTCCCTTTTCTCCACACCCTCTCCAGCATTTATTGTTTGTAGATTTTTTGATGATGGCCATTCTGACTGGTGTGAGGTGATACCTCATTATGGTTTTGATTTGCATCTCTCTAATGATTAGTGATGTTGAGCATCTTTTCATGTGTTTGTTGGCCATCTGTATGTCTTCTTTGGAGAAATGCCTGTTTAGGTCTTTAAAGGAAGGGGAATTGAGAAATCAGTTAATAGGGGCCAGATCACTGAGGGACTTGCAGGCCACTTAAGGACCTTGTCTTTTTTCTCTGAGTGGGATGGGAAGACATACAAGGGTTGTTTATCTTAATCCTTTTGACTTTGAAGAATAATATACACATATGGATTTGCTTAGAACATAAATGTACAGCCTAATAAATTATCACAAAGCAATCACCCATATAACTGTATCTGGGGTGTGGCCAGAACTGTAGAAGGGCCCCCTTTTGCCCTTTCCCAATTATTATTCTTCCTCACTGTTAATGCATTCACTCTCTTGACATTTATAGTTAATTCCTTTCTTGCTTTTTTTTTTCCATTTTTAATATTTGTGCTATCAAAGTGTGTATCCCTAAAAACTAAAGGTCAGGTTAACTGGTTTTTACATTTCTTTTTTCATCTTTTCATAAATGGAAACAAACAACATACCTTTTTGTGTCTGGTGGTTTTGCTCTACATTGTTTTTGAGGTTCATTCACAGTGTTCATCTGAGGGTCATTCAGTGTTCAGGCAACCACAGGATCACACATAGGTTTGGTTTTTGGAAATTCCAACCCTGCAGCTAACAGGAGATAGTTTTGTGAAGGAGTTGGCACTGTCTGTTTATTTCAGGATCATATAGACGTTTTCTTGGTCCTTACCCAGGTTGCAGGATTAGAATTTAAAGCCCTGGGCTCAACTCTTTTCTTCTCCAATCTCTCCAATCAACGTAGAAGAATCACCTAATGCAAAGTCCTTATTCTTTATTTCCACAGTAATGTTTTCTGTCAGCAGCTACTTGATCAGTTAAAACTTTGTCTTCCCTAGACACCAGCTGTTTAGTTACCACATATCATGGGCTATTGTCTGTTGCTCTTGTGTACGGGCATTTTTGTCTTTGTAGAATGTTTTTAGACTTTTCAAACTTACCCAGATTTCACTCCTTGTCACAGTATGCCTGGAGAGAGCTTTGTAAAACGGAGACTGACAACTAAATTTGTTAAGGTGAAGATAATTCCTTTCTTTTAGTGTAAGAGTGATTTCCTGTTCACGGTCTAAATTATAAATAAACTCCATATTGGGGGCTTCCCTGGTGGCGCGGTGGTTGAGAATCCGCCTGCTAATGCAGGGGACACGGGTTCGGGCCCTGGTCTGGGAGGATCCCACATGCCGCGGAGCAACTAGGCCCGTGAGCCACAACTACTGAGCCTGTGCGTCTGGAGCTTGTGCTCTGTAACAAGAGAGGCCGCGACAGTGAGAGGCCCGCGCACCGCGATGAAGAGGGGCCCCCGCTCGCCACAACTAGAGAAAGCCCTCGCACAGAAACCAAGACCCAACACAGCAAAAATAAATTAATTAATAAAAGGTGTTGTTATAAAAAAAAGACCTGGCACAGCCAAATAAATAAATAAATATATTAAAAAAAAAAAAAAAAACAACTCCATATTGGGCAGAAACAATTGGAAGACATTTTCTAAATGTCTAAGACCATTAAATATTTCTTCTCCTCCTGGCTGTAATTATTTGGAAGTTTTGCCTATAAAGCCATTTGAAATCCAACATTGTTCAGGCCAAATTTTTTTAAATTGAATGTATCCACAGATATATTCTTGCAGGTATAAAAATTCTGTAAGACATCAAAGAGGCATTTCTATAGAATGAAATTTTAGTTTCATAATTCAGTGTCTCCCAACGTGGTCTCTGAGTAGTCTTGGGGATTCACAACTATTTTTTTTTTAAGGGTTTGTGCATTATCAAATTTGAAAAAGATTTGTGTTATACGTGCTCCAAAAAAGGGAAAACCTTGAGAGAGACTCTCTTTCCAGCCCCTTTCTTTTTCTCTCTTTAAAAACAGGAGCAAAGCCACGGACCCTCAGTTCTCCTCCTTCCTAGAAAAATGTACATCTCACAGGTTTTTAGTAGGCTCTAGAACACTGCAGGGGGCAGGGGCGGTTTGGGGAGGGAGGGAAACCAGGTTAAGAACTACAGAGTCTATACTAAAGAACAGTGGTTTCCTAACCTAATACAACATATTTAACATTACTTCCAGGCCCCAGGATCTTCTAATAAATTGTCTTCTTAGCAAGACCAGGTACCTCTGAGAAATGTGCCCCACCATGAATTTCTTCCAGCTATTATCTATGACACTGTTTCCAAAATGTGACCTATAGAATAATGGGACAGGGAGATGTTCACTGAAGAAAAATATGTGTAGGAAGTAATGCATTATGGAGTCCATATTTAAGATTGAACCGTATGACATTGCCATTTTGTAGGCAATTTCATAGGGGTCAAACGGTATCTGAACGTATTAATAAAGTTAATGCCTACAGTTATTTTTTTCTGCCCTTAAGTATTTTTCCACCCATAATTTTGCTAAACAGAAAACTCACGGTGCTGCCAATAAATATACCAGGAATTACAGTTGGTCAAAAAGCAAGCTGGTGTTAAAGAAAATTAATCATTTGCTTTGAATGAATTGGCCACTAAGACAGCTGGCATACCTGGGGCTGACAGTGCCACGTGCTGAGATGGAGTACCGCGTGTGACTCAAGGTCAGGCAGGCATTTGGAGAGCATCCCTCCTGTGTGTCACGGGACAACACGTGAAAGTTTGCAAGAGCTGCCGCAACGGTTGTGCACATCGCAGTGGCTACGGATACTGAGAGCATGTTAGAAGTTCATCTCTACCATCCAAACATTACAGACCACCACCATCTATATATCACATTTTAATAAGGATTCTACGCTAACAGATTTTATTCCTTTGTATTTATTACTGTTTGGGTCACATCTCTTGTTAGAGATAATGTTTATGCTCAATTTAAATAAAAAGCTTTTACCACGTAAGGTCAGTTTGTTCTCTTTGGGGGCTGGTGTAATGCAGTAACTACGAAATAAGCCAATGTAATATTTATTCCCATTTCATCAACCTTATGAATAGAAATAAAAGGTACTGAACAACTAAACTATGCATATCAATCAGGCTTTTTGTACTAGCCTTCAAATATATATATGAAAGTATACATATAATATATATATAATTATTCATATTTTTTTATTGAATATGGGGAAGAAAATTTTTCCTCATTGGCTATTTTCATTATTTTACCATTTGATACACAACTGTGTACCTCATTTCCAGGACACTCAGTAATTGATCGAGTCTAATCCACCAATGATAACAAGTTAGGTACAGAGTACACAGTCAAAGACGAGATGTCATTTCATTGCTGCTAGTAGCTCAAAACAAGTACTTGGGCCTGACAGGTGGTATTAAGAAGATATTTCCCAACTTTAATTTCAGGCACAGTATAGTAATTGTTTCCATGGGATTTTTTGGGGATGGAACATAATTGCTACATAAATGTAGGAACTGACTAGGTCAGAATGTCAAGGAGAGAATGGATTTTGGAATACTGGCAATTTATCTGCAGTGAAGGACACAAATGTGTACTGTTTTACCCTGAATGTATTAAATCATAAATATAGTGCAGACTGTATTAAATCATAGTGTATCTGCAACATAACCTGACAATGACTTCTCATAATTATTTTTTTTATTTTCCAGCTTGTATTCTATTAAAAGTATCTAGTTTTAAATAGTTACACCTGAGAGCTTATTATTATTGGAATCAAATATGCAATGTCAGAACGAAGATTTTATGAACGCAAATTGTGGGAACATACAAAGTAATTCACTCTACGAAACGTTAGTTTTTAATTCTTTTCTTAAAAAGACCTAGTATTTAGCATACTTATTTTCCCTAGCACACAAATACATAAGTACAAGACTATTCTGATGAGCTTGTGAAGATAGTGTGCTAAGTGTTTTCTCAGGTACCCCAGCCAAGCAGTGGGGAAGGGCGAGAGGTAAACATGTAACAAATTCTTTCTCTTCCTCTGCTATGTTCCCTGACCTGGGTCATCATCTGGAGTGGGGAAGGACTGCCTTTTTCCACAATAGAAAAGAAATCAACAACGGACGTTGTGCAAAGTAACTGGTAGAAAGCATTAAGCCAGTTAATCATATTGCCTTAAAATGTTTAAATTCATAATACTGAACGCAAATGCCAATTACTGTTGAAACAGAATATATATGAATGACACAGTATGTCTGAGATTTTCTCCCCAAATCATTAAGAAAACTTGTCCGTAAAAAATATACCAAGATTTTTCACACCTGGGGATTTTAAATACCACTTCTTTTTTTATCAAATAGTTTAAAATTATAGTAGATTGGAACTCAGATTCTACTCATTTCTTATTCATCACATGTCTTGAAATTTTAATGTACTTAGTTTCACCAACTCCAAGCAAGGAAAGATAGCACAAAGGGAGTGAGGTGGAGGGCAGGCAGTAACAAATCAGAATGGGGGGGAAGAGAAAGAGGGAAAAGGCTGCACCCTGCAGTCCTCAACGCCCACAAGAGTGGAGACCCCGGCACATGGGTCCCTGCCAATGTATCCAACTAGTACTGATAATAGGGTCTACTAATCAGCTACACAGCAGAGATGGGTACATTTTAGGATTTAACTTTATGACTTGACCACAAGGCTTTTGAGAAATGTGTTTTGCTAAGTTTTGAAACTGTACCTCCTCTTCTAGGTCTAGGCAACCTCAACCCAGTTCTTTCAATATTTATTTCTAATATTGGACAAGTCATCCAATGACCATGGACCTCACTATCTTTTCCATTAAAGAAAAAAAAGAGAAGAGATACTGACCTTAATAAAATAAATATACTAGCCTAGGCCATAATTTTAATTTCATTTTGCCATATTTACAACTGTAGACATGCAAAAACATTATCTATAGTCAATCATGTGAATGTCAATCTACTTTATTATACGAAAAGACTTACATAAAGAATTCTCTATTTGAGGTGAGAAACGGTGTGAGAAGAACATTAAGTTTTACCTTTAGATCAGCTAGTAGTTGATCTAGGGCCACATGATTTTAAAAGCAGCACTGCAAGATTAACCTTGGGATGATGAAGACTGTAATATTTCTCTCTTCCAAATGAAAGAGACAACTTGGTTCCTCCTCTTAAACTCCAAAGATGCATACAGCTGAAAAAATACAACTCTGAAAACCAAGTGAGATGGCAAGGATACAATTTAAGTAGCCAGTTTTATTTCCCTCTTCTTCCCTATCAACTCCCCACACCCTCACCACTACCCCAAACAGAACTCCCTTCAGTCCCTGAGTGAAGGGCCGAGAAGCTGGAGTAGGTACATCTACCCTGAAATCTACACAGAGTAAATCCTGAGATTCATCACCTGCAGGTACCTGTTAAAAGTGGTTTCCTAGGTCTCATCTCAGGTATACTGAATTTGAATCTGGGGATAAAGTCCAAGAATGTGCACTGTTAACAAACCATCCAAAACTCAAGTGATTTTTGAAGTTTCAAAAGCCTTGAATTAAGTACAGAGAGGAAGGCAAGTTGGATCTAAGTGTTTAAGGTAGCAGCTTAATTGAAACCAGAAATCAAATGGTATGGTTCAGCTCTAAGTTTCTTCAGATATTAAATAACTACTGTCAAATATCTACCGACTACTTTTGGACAGAGGTCTAAAGATTTTCTAAATGCCATGGTGATTATAACAGCTTACTGATTTGCTGTAACTGGATGGCAACATCTCACTCTTCCCATTTTTATAAAAAAGTTTTGGGGTTTTCTTAGTGTTCTTAGATATAATCTCACTTAACTCTTACAATATTCCATCAACCAGAAGACAGCGCCATAATCTATGAAGACAACTCCTAAAGAGAAGCTGCAGTAATGTTTCAAGAAAGAATCATAAAGCACAACATGATAAAGCCAAGGTATTACCAGAGCAAGAACCTCTCACCTTATTACCCGGTAACCCTGAAAAGAGTCTCCTCAGCCCACAGGGAGGCGAAGTGGGGTCTCGGTGCAACCAGAGTCCAGGGGCTTGTGATAAATTAGCAGATTACCCCAATGTGCATACAAGTACTATTTTGTAAGAGCGTCAAGGAACGAAAGATTGAAAAACACCAATTTAGTAGAAAGTGCTGGTCTGAGAATCAGAACTAGGTTTAACTCCTTGCCACCTCACTGGCGACCCTGGTGACCTAACTTCCCTGGAGCCCCTAGTCAGGCTGCTCCGTACTTATTAAATTAGGACTAGTTCCGGCTATTCCCAAGGCCTCTTCTATCTCTCAAATTCTCTAACTTCCTTACGTTTATGTTTCATGAGTACATGAATCATGTAAAATAATATTCACTGGTCATTTAATTAAAAACTCTAAATTCAGTCTGTCGTTCAATAGATATTTATTAAGTACTTATTCTGTGCCAGGCATCCGAGCATCTGGGAAACAGATATGGAGACACAGTCTCCTAGTGTGGCGGTAAATACATGCTACTGTGAATAATCCTTGTGTCTCCTTACGTGGTTAAACAGTAAAGCCTACTGGATCATGCCCAAATAATGGAAATTTGCATAGATAATGGAAAGCCTGCCTGTGCAAAATAAATAAATATTAACTTTAATTATAGACATGACTGCTGCCAAGACCTAAGGCTTTTCTTCTTTGTACCCTTCACTTGCTTTAAAAAAAAAAAAAAAAAGTTAGGACATTTATGTTTATTAGTAAACGGCATTTACAATGAAAATCAATTTTCAAAGTATAAGTTTATAAAAATAGTTTATTTTAAAGACTCTCAATAGGACTTAACATCTTATTTTCAGATATACCAAAAACATAATCAATATGCTCAGTACGTTTTAATCCATGATGAAAGTTGCTCCAGATCTATTATTATTAGATCTACACATACTGTTTAACTGGGTGGTGTTCAAAGTTTTAATACCACATAATTGGATCCCCCCCACGAAGTTTAATGTTAAATTTTCATGAATACAATTTCACAAAGATTACAATATATATCAACTTACAACTGAAGGAACCATTTAGTAATTTATAATGTTTTAAAAATCTAGCTACATAATCTCTTTTAAAAAAATCCTTCCTATATATATATGTGTGTGTGTGTGTGTGCGCGCGCGCGCACGCGTGTGCACGCATGTGTGTGTGTGTGTGTATGTATATATATATATATATATATATATATATATATATAAAGTCCACATTTCTCAGGAAATGCATACATCCACCTAATAGTAAGGACCAAAATGAGAAGCATTACTATCTCCAGAAGAGGAGGGGGGAGGCAGAGGTGGGGGGGGCGGAGGTGGGGGGAGGGAGTACGGTAGGGGAATTAACGGGTGAGGTGCCACAGCAGGGGCAGCCCAGCCCATGTTTGCAGATGCAGGTGGTGGGGGTGGTGGAGGGGGAGGGAGTGAGAAGTTATGCATGTCAAACCCGGGAGGAGGGAAGGGATACTGTGGCATCATAGGGCCATCCTGTCTCTGGGGTGGAAATCCTGAAGTCTCCTGAGGTAACATGTGCTCTGAGTTATAAAACTGCGGAGGTGGGGGCCTGCCAGGACAAGACCGAGGATATCTGCCCCGGGAAAACCCTCGTGTAAATTCTCTGCTGTGATATCCTTTTGAAGGCTCTGAAGCAGAGCTATGAACATTCCAATTCTGATGTACTTCTGCAAAATCTTCACCTTTGGGGAAAAAAGCATAAAAACAAAATTAAAATTAACTTTAATACATCAAAAAACACTGTTTAGGGGCTTCCCTGGTGGCGCAGTGGTTGAGAAGCTGCCTGCTAATGCAGGGGACATGGGTTCAAGCCCTGGTCTGGGAAGATCCCACATGCCGCGGAACAACTGGACCCGTGAGCCACAACTACTGAGCCTGTGCATCTGGAGCCTGTGCTCCACAACAAGAGAGGCCGCGAGAGTGAAGAGGCCTGCGCACCGCGATGAAGAGTGAGCCCCACTTGCCGCAACTAGAGAAAGCCCTCGCACAGAAACGAAGACCCAACACAGCCAAAAATAAAATATAAAAATAAATAAATTAAACAGATAAATAAATAAAAGAATAACGCTAGAGGCTTCTATAAAAAAAAAAAAAACCTAGTAAAAAAAAAAACCACTGCTTAAAATTTCAATAATGTCTTCTTTAACTTCCAGTATACCTTACAGTAATTACAATTTTATAAGGCTTAAAATTATCAATTTTAAATGAATCCAAAAGGCCAGAGATCAGGTAAGGGAAAGCAAGACAAAACTTTGAGACAATAACCAGTTGATTTCAGTCAAACATCACAGAGAAAACTGGACAGGAACCTCACTCACATTCTCAAAGGTTGAGTAAGGGGCCTGGCTAGCTCTCCCAACCAGGGTGGTCAGAAGAGGCTGAGCAGGGAGCCAGTTTCCAGCCTCCCCTCAAAGACAGTGGAGACCTCATGGGGAACCTGGACTTGCATCTCCACCAGCAGCAACACAGTGTTCCTCCACTTCCTGTACTTGGGGTGGAGTCAGAGAAAACCTGGGAGAGTCAGGACTTTCATCAGTGCCCAGCATAACAAGGCCATCCCCCATGGTGTCAGGAGCAGTAACGAGGCACTCTTACCCCCACCAGACACAAAAGGAGGCCTGCCCAGAAGCACTCTTACCCCCACCAGACACAAGAGGAGGCATGCCCGTGTGCAGCAGTAATGATTCACCCCCGGCTTCAGATGTCAACAGAAGTTATAAAGAAAAGCTTAACTCCTATCCCCACCTGGTAGTAACAGTAATAACGCAACCTCCCTCCTTTCCCCGCCAGAACAGTTTTAAAAACAAAAACAGCATAATAACTAATATGTCCACGTTTCAATTAAAAACCACTCGTCATACCTAGAACCACAAAGATTTGAAACTCAATGAAAAAGGAAAACTAAGTGAGGCCAACATCAAGAAGACAAAGATGTTAGAATTATCAAGAAATGTTTTTAAGTAGTCATCATAAAAACACTTCAATAAAAAATTAGGAACACACTGAAACAAGTAAAAAATAGAAAGCCTCAGCAAAAAAAAAAAAAAAAATACAAAGAAGAAAAATAAATTTCAGAACTGAAAATTTAATAATCAAAATTAAAAACTGAAGGGAGGGCTCAACAGTAGAACGAAGGGACAGAAGAGAGAAGATAGAACAACGAAAAGTATCTAGTCTGAAAAGAAGAAAGGAAATAAACTGGGGAAACAATAAACAGAGAGCTTCAGGGATCTGTGGGACTGTAACAAAATAACTAATATTTACATCTTCAGAATTCTAGAAGGAAAGGAGAAGAAAAATGAGGGAGAAGGTATATTTCAAGAAATAATGACTGAACACTTCTCAAATATGGCATAAGACATAAACCCACAGATTCAAAAAGCGAAATAGATTTCAGTCAGGATAAACCCAAAGAAGTCTACACCAAGAAACATCACAAACTTTTAAAAACTAAAAACAAAGAAAAAACATGAAAGCAGAGGAAGAGAGAAATGATACCTTACCCACATGAAAAAAACAATTTGAACGACAGTAGATGTCTCTTCAGAAACCACGGAGGCCAGAAAGAAGTGGCACAACATTTTTCAAGTGCTGAAAGAAAACTGGCAATCTAGAATTCTATATTCAGTGAAAATATCCTAAGGAAAAAGGGAAATCAAAGACTTTCTCAGACGAAGAAAAGCTACAAATTTATCTCCAGCAGACTTACCCTAATAGAATGACTAAAGCAAGTTCTCTAAACCGAAACAATAAAAGAAAAGACTGTTAAGACATCCGGAAGGAAAGAAGAACACAGTAAGCAAAAACAGGAGTAAATACAGTAGAATTTCCTTCTGTGACTGAGTCTTCTAAATTATGTTTGATGGCTGGAACAAAAATTATAACCGCTAATGTGTTTCTTATTGTATACATAGGAAACATTAAAGCAATTTATATTATTAACAAGGGAAAATAAAGGGACGTCTAGAGAGGCAAGGTTTCTACACTGCACTCAAACTGGTAAAACGACAACAGCAGATTGTGATAACTTATGTATATAAAATTTAAGACCTAAAGCAACCATTGAAAGAAAACCACACTAACTGATACAATCCACACCGCAGATAAATGCAAATGGAATTCTAAAAAATGTTACAGTAACCACAAGCAGGCAGAAAAACAACAGAGAAATAAAAACTAGAGAGAATACAGAAAAACACAGATTTAAAGCCCAAACATAACAATAATTACATTAAATATAAATGGTCTAAATATACCAATTAAAACACAGAAGTTGGCAGAGTGGATTAAAAAACATAACTACAATCTACAAGAAACATTTCAGATGATCCAGTCATGTTGAAAGTAAAAGGATGGAACAAGCTATAATATGCAAACATTAATCAAAAGAAAGAAGGATTAGCTACATTAATATCAGATAAAACAGGCTTCAGAGCAAAGACTGGGACATTTTATAATGATAAAGGGGTTATCTACCAAGAAAATATAGTAATCCTAAATGTGCATGCCCCAACCACATGCTCTCTCTCAACAACGGACAAAACACTTATACATAAAATCACTAAGGCTAGAGAAAATTTCAATACCACCATCAACTAACAAGATCTAATTGACATTTATAGAACACTCCACCACACAACAGCAAAATACACATTACTTTCAACTGCCCCAAATCATATTCCTAGATAGACCATATTCCACAAAACTTTTTTTAAAATGTAGAATTGAAATCATACAGATTGCGTTCTCAACCCACAATGGAATCAAAAATAGAAATCAATAACAGAAAAATCTCCAAACAGTTGGAAACTAAATAATACTCTTCTAAATAATCCATTGGTCAAAGAGGATGTCTCAAGGTAAATAAAAACAAACAAAGGAACATTAAGCTAAATCACAATAAATAAAACACACCACTATCTGTGGAACAAGTTTAAGCAGTAAAGTCTTAAGTAAATAATATAAGCTCCCACCTCAAGAACCTAGAAAAACCAGAACAAAATAAACCCAAAGCAAGCAACAGAAAGTTAATGATAAAGAGCTGAAAGAATGAAACTGCAAACAGAAAAACAATAAAGAAAATTAAATGACGTAAAGAACTGGCTCTGTGAAAAAGCAACATAATTGGCTATCCTCCAAGCAAAACTGACAAAGAAATAGAAGACACAAATGATCGATATCAGGAAAGACATCAAAAGGATGTTAAGGCAATATTGTAAACAACTCTACACAAATTACTTGACAAATTAGATGAAATGGACCAATTCCTTGAAAAACACAACCTACTATAATCTATCGAATGTGAAAAAGATATCACTATTAAGGAAATTGAACTTGTAATTAAAAGTCTCCCAAAAAAAGATAACTCCAGGCTGAGGTGATTCACTGGAGACTTTTTACCAAACATTTAAACAATTAATACCAAATCTACAAAATGTTTTCAAGAAAATAATTTAAAAAAAATTCCCAAGTCATTTTATGAAGCTAGTTGGAAGCTTCTGCCGACATCAAAACCACATAAAAAAAATGAGAGGGACAGAGAGAGAGAGAGAGAGAGAGAGAGAGAGAGAGAGAGAAAGAAAGAGAGAAAGAAAGAGAGAGAGAGGGGGAGAGAGAGAGAAAGAGAAAGAAAAAGAAAAAGGAAGGAAGGAAGGAAGGAAGGAAGGAAGGAAGGAAGGAAGGAAGGAAGAGAAAGACCAATATTCCTCATGAATATAAACATAAAAATCCTTATCAAAATATGAGCAAAATTCAACAACATATACAAACAATTATACACCACAGTTTATTCCCATGATGCTCATTCAATATTCTAAAACCAATGTAATCTACTTTACTAACAAGGTAATGAAAAAGTCATGTGATCTTATCAATCAATGCAGAAAAACAATTGTCAGAATTTAAAATTCTGACAAAATTCATGATTCCTGAAAAAAACCTCAGGGAAAACAGAACTACACAGAAACTTCCTCAACTTGATAAAGCACATCTACAGTACCCCTACACCTAACATTTTACTTAATGGTGGAAGGCTGAATGTTTTCTTCTATGACCAGGAACAAAACATATTTACTCAATATAGTGCCAGAAATTATAGCTAGTAATGGTGAGAAAGAGAGCTAAATATGCATACAGACTGTGGGGGGGGGACATTGTTCTTAACTTCCATTGACATAATTGTCTACATTGAAAATCTCAAGGGAGAAACTCCTAGAACTAGTGAGTTCAGCAAGCTCACAATACACAAGCTAAACACAGAAACAGTAATTGTATTTCTGTATTCTAGAAATGAACACATGAACATGAATTAAAAATGCAACACCATTTACAATGATTCCCCAAAAATGAAATACTCAGGTGTATATCTGACAAAAAAATGTACAGGACTCGCATTCTGAAAACTACATAATGCTGGTGAAAGAAATTAAAGATCTAAATTAATGGTGATGTATATATACCATGTTTGTGGAATGGAAGACTCAATACAGTTAAGATGTCAATTCTCTCCAAACCAACATACAGGTTTAACCCAATTCCTATCAAAATCCTGGCAAGACTTTCTGTCAATATAGGGAAGTTTATTCTAAAATTCATATGGAAAGGCAAAGGAACTAAAATAGCTAAAATAATCTTGAAAACTTTCAGAAAAAAAAGAGAGAGAGAAAATCTTTGGGAGGTAGGTCTAGGAAAGAAATTCTCAGACTCTATACAAGCAAAGCAGATAAACTGGGCTTCATCAAAATAAAAATTTTTGTTCTGCAAAAGATCCTTTTATGAGGATAAAAACACAAGCTATAGACTGGAAGAAATTATGTACAAACTTTCATAACTCAAGAGTAAAACACAGAAATACAATTAGAAAATGGGCAAAAGACATGAACAAATACATCATTGAAGAGATACACAGATAGCAAATGAGCTCATGGAAAGCTGTTCAATATCATTAGTCATTAGGAAAATGCAAGTTAAAAATCACAATTACATATCATTACATACCTATCAGAATGGCTAAAATAAAAAATAATGACAATACCAAATGCTAGTGAGAATGCAGACAAACTGGGCCACTCATACACTGGTAATAGGAATGTAAAGTGGTAAAGCCACACGAAAAACAGTATGGCAGTTTCGCAAGAAACTAAACATGCAACTACAGTGGACCCTTCAAATAACATGTGTTTGAGCTGCACAGGTCCACTTATAAGCAGATTTTTCTCAATAAATACATACTATACTATCCAGGGTTGGCTGAATCCACAGATGCATAACTGCAGATACAGAGGACCAACTGTAAGTTATACACAGATTTTCAACTACATTGGGCTGTGTGTGTGTCAGTGCCCCTGACCCCAAAGTTGTCCACTTGCAACTGTATCATATAACCCGACTGTACTCTTGGACATTTATCCCAGAGATATGTGAAAATTTGTGTTCACATAAAAATCTGTGCACGAACATATAAAGCAGCTTTCTTCATAAAACCCCAAACTGTTAACAATCCAAATGTCTTTCAATGGATGCATGGTTAAACTACCTGTGGTATATTCACACCACAGAATACTACGCTGGAATGAAAAGAAACTTGATACATACAACAATCTAGATGATTTCCAGAAAACGGTGCTCAGTGACAAAACCCAATCATTAATTTATATAACCATCCTTGACAGGACAAAATATATCACAGAAATGGCACAAAGATCAGTGGCTGTCAGGAGCTGAGGAAGAGGCAGGAGGAGGGAAGTGGATGTGGATATAAAAAGGCAACATGAAGACTTTCTTCTGTGATTGCATTATGTCAATAGGAAATAAAACACCTTGACTTTAGCTTAAGCACCATATCATTTAATTCTAAAAATGGAAGCAAACAGCTTTGTAAAAAAAAAAAAAAAAGTACTGATGAGTACAAATGATTCTACCAAGGCTTAGTTTGCCTTTTACCCCTAGGAGCCATTTTTACATCCATGAGCCTGAAAAACCACCAATGAATATCCCCTGCGACTCTCCCACCACATCGCATGCTGTGCGTAATGCCTCCAATGCTAGCCAGATGCCAGAGCGTAAAGAGAAGACCCCCAGATGTCTCCCTCAGTTTTATTACTGAGGAACTTACATAGATGTAAATGAAGATGAAAAAATGACTATATATTACATTTAACTCACCTGGTTCATTAAATTCAGATCTGAATTTTTTCCGGCCTTGAATCTGAGATTTTTTTCTCTGTTTGGCTTCTTTTTCCTTTTCATCATCACTGAAATCTAAGGCCTTCCACAGAAAAATAGATTTACGTCACATGCATTTACCAATTCAATGGTATATATTTAACAGTGACCCTGACAGAAAAGTTACCCTTTTCAATACTTAATATTTACCAGTAATATTCAAATCAGATATGATAGAAAAATAAAATATTTTTTGATAAATGCCTAATGACTCTAACACAGAAGATGAGTACTGAAGATTTTTTTTATATTGTTTTGTTTTGAATGCCTAGAAAGTTTCAGATAGGTAACTTTAAAATGCTGATCTTAAACACCCTTCAGATATGGGCATTCCCTCGCTAGAAATCTGACTTCCAGCTTAGAGTCACGATTCATCATAGTGCCAGCTGCCAAACAATTCGAAAGACAGGAGTAGTTAGGAATAAGCAAATACATAAATTATCAGATCTAATATAAAAATGGAAGTGAATGTTATACCCATCATTTATTCAAAAATTTACACACACCCATTATATGCCAGGCACTGTTTTAAACACTTTATAGGGATTATTTTAATAATACAATGTGAGGTATAGTAAGGGATATAAATAAATAATAAGGCAAAGTAAGGGTGGGGAAAATCACTAGGATGCCCTTTGGATAGGACCGTAGGAAAAGGCTTTGATAAGCAGATACGTGAATGACCCAACTTCCAAGAAGAAATCGTTTTAAATTACAAGAGGGAAAATTCAGATGTTACTAAGAATTGGGATCCACTGTTACAACCTACCAAAAACCAAGACCTATTAGCTATGTATAACTTCTATGATTTCTTGGAATTCAGGTAATTTACTATTCTATTAATTTCAGAAAATTACTATGTTTTGTTAAAAAAAATACAAAAGCAGGGTCACTGTGTATACATGTGTTCCCTAATTAAAAGGAAGAAATAAAATACATATGAAAGTTTCTGTATGGGATTTTCAGTATGGTCTTGCTGAAATATATTCTAGATTGAATCTTCCATGAACCAAGAGTTGATATGCCTCAGAATCTATAATCAAATTCAAAAACATCAACTAATTTTAGTACCCTGAAACACATGATCTTCTATTACTGATCTTTAATGTGCTAAAAGTTTTAAGCTCATGTTAAATTTGGTATTGAGCCAGGCACTCGAAAGTACTGAGATCAGATGGAAGACACTGCTTTCTCTGAAACGGTTCAAATGAGAAAACAGATAAATAAGCCAATAAACAAGTGCTATGACAGTGCTCTGGGATTATGGAGCAAAAGAAAGAGGAAAGAGGGCAAGGAAGACTTGATACGGAAGACCCAGGATGAATCTCTGATGATGAGTCAGCAATGAACAAGGAGAAGGAAACTTTTGGTGGGTGGGGGATACATGCAAAGGCACCGTATATTAGAGAAGTACAAATGGTTCTCTAAGGCAAAGCGAAAGCTTCTTACACAGCAAACTTTGAGACGATGAAATTGGAGAAGTTAATAAAGACCCTTATGGGGCCAGTTTAAACAACTGGACATTATCCTAAAAAGCAGGAGGACACCATTGTAAAGCAATGATATGCTAATAAAGATGTTAAGAAAAAAAAAAAAGCAGGAGGGCTGTATTAAAGGATCTTAACTGGCAATAGTTTATTTTAGAGCGACTACTTTGGCAATATTTTGCTACCACCTCACAAAATCAGAGAAAAATTCACATTTTTCTTATTAATTTAAAATTAATTTAAATTTGCATTCAGTGAACACATTTATTCAACTCAAATTATGTATTCATGTTAGAAATGGATGTGGAGATGAATAAGATGTATTCACTATTATGCTCCTTTATCCCAGTTCAGTATTTCCTATTTTCAGGGCATGATTTTTTTTTTAAGTTTAAACCCCACAAATTCCAAATTCTAGTCTACGATTAAGACCAGGCAATAATCCTATATGACAAAATCTGATCATTATAAAATTAGAATCTCAGAGTTTCTCATATTACGGAAATAGAGACATCCAGTTGACTACTTGGAAAAAACAATTCCCACGAACTATGTTGTGATTTAATTTTAAAATTAACCCAATCAAATCAATTTTATAAACTATTAACAATTCCATAATTAACAACTTTAATGCTTAGGTCTAAAACAACAGGGATGTATTAGAATATATGGATTTCACAAGAAATATGTTTCAAGACCTTTGTGAATCTCCAAATACTTTTAAGATGTCCTGAACATAACTAAGAAAATTAAGTGAATCTTCAGGGTCTTAGTGGAAATCACATGTACACATGACACAAATCAGAAAACATAATCCCATGGCAGTGTGGATACTAAACTAGGACTGCTCACTGGTTAAGTGACTATGTAAGTGGGCACTCCCTGACCGATGCTTCAGCAAAATCAGAAATTAACATAGACCATGAACCTTCAGCACCGTTTGAGAACATCTAAAATGACCAAAATTAAATCTGCAATACCAAGAATTTACAAAACTGAGAAACTTCATCAGAACTACTGAGCACATTTAAAAACTCCCACTTATAATAATTACAATTTTTCTTTTATATTGTATAAATTCACACTATTTTAATAAATGTATACATTCACTGCTGTAATTTTCATATTTTAATAACTTGAAGACTATATATATCAAGCTACTTTGAGACAAAAAAATAGTCTTGCTGGCATGGATTTAAGAAAGAAATACAAGAACACTCTTTTTAGGGAGGTAATTATACTGTAAAAAATGGAGAAGTAGGTAAGACTGTAATGATTCTGTACCTCCAAAAGAAAAGCAGCTTATTAAAAGCACCATCAATAAATGTGATGGTGTATAATCACGTCCCACATGGTGAACTTACTAAAGAAAAACAATTTTTTTTAATAGTGACAATTCTGCCTTTGCCAGGCCTCAACAGAATTGATAAAAATAGGACATTTTAAGGAAAATGATAAGGTGATAATTATTAAAATGTGACTGAAAATTTTTTTTCCTGAAGTGATCGCAAACGCTGGGCGGTATAAAAGCCATCTGGGACAGGGGAGAGCACATAGGCTGGCAAAAGGCAGCGTAACTGGTGAGCAGCCTTGAGGACCTCCTTCAGGATTTATAAGATTGGATTTACAAGACTGATGGATTTATAAGATTGAGTCCTACCTTCCTCTCTCAAATACTGTGTAAAATGATGGATTTATAAGATTGAGTCCTACCTTCCTCTCTCAAATACTGTGTAAAAAGACTTATACGTGTACCTCTGGTGGTGGTTCTTGATCATTCTTCCATGATGCATCTGATCCCCTATCCCTAGGGGGGAAAAACAAAGGTCAAAGGGTCAAGGTACTTACTAAGATTTAAGTGCTTATAACCTAATAGTATGGAAAATAATAAAGTAGAAGACCTAAGCTCAATCTTAATTTGCAATATATATGAAAATAAGAACAAAGAATAAAGGCTCATTTTTGTGTTCTTTACCTCATTTAAGAAGACGTGGGAAAGGCACACGTAATTATTAGGAGCGGGGAATCAGAATGAGAAGCCGAGGCTGTGTTGTGCAGGGCAAAGTGGTTCTGCAGTTCCTAAGTAGCTCCAGATGCTCTTTGACTGACAGTTTCATGATACCTGAGCTCAGCTCATAAACTTCCTTCAATAGATGCTTAACCAATACCACAAGGTCAAAATGCTGTTCCAGGTGCCAAGGACACAAAAATGAATACGAGGCATTCCCTTGTCTAAGACTTCACAGGTTCAACAACAGAGATCACAACATGAAATTCTTCTTCCTCGATTTACCTGAGGAATATCAGCGATCCTCCCTGAGTAACCAAGGCTTGCTCTAAGACTGACTCTCAAGGACGAGAGGATGAGACAAAGGGCATCTAGTCTGGGAAGGAGGAGGAGCTTCGGAGACCCCAAAGGACAGTATCATCACAAGCATTAACTACTTTTGGTGGAAAGTTTTACACTCTATGACCAACAAAAGCGCGAACATCTATTATAAGTACAATTATAATTTCTGAAACCTCATTTTAAATCTTGTCTGGTTAATCTTCTTGAGTTCAGAGTTTGACAATATTTGTTATTCAATTACATTAAAATATTACAAGGTATTAGGAGTAGATTTTGTCCTCCCTGCTTGAAACCAAATCTCAAAAATAAATGGAAGATTCTCAGGAATTAATTCATTAAAATCATTAATCCATTAATCCACAATCCATTAAAATCAATTTACAGATGTCTGTGGGCTGGCACGACATGAAATCATTAAGTTTGCTCTAAAATTTTAATTCAGAATTTTGACATTATATACGATGTATACCAATGATTTTTCTGCTTTTAATTATCATCTTACACCCATGCATTTATCATAGCTCCAGGACTCCTTTTTGTATGGATACCATCTGATGGCCTGCGGTGCCCTTAGTGTGGAATCTTAAAGATGTAAATGGTAAACGCTCCCCAAGTAGGGTATCACCACAGAAAATCAAAATCTACTATAGAAAAGATCAAGCAACATTTCAAACAGCATCTTTAACAAAAGACTAAGTTCATGGGAAGCTAAGATTAAAATAGCCTTACTAGAAGAAGGTAAGCTGGAGAGAAGCTGAACTTCTCCACCTCAAAGGCAAAGGAGTCCCCACGACTGACACAAAAAACGCAGCCTAGAACAGAAGTCTTTGTCAGGCTGGGTTTCTGCAGGGTGGGCTCAATTTCCCAATTCTTTAGTTTCTTGTTCTTTCTTTCTAGGACAAAATTCTTGTTCTTGCAAATCAGTACAAAGACTGCTTCTAAATCTATCTAAAAACATCTTCAGAAAATATTTTCAACCTATCTATTTTTAGCTAAAATATTTTATCTGTTAAAAGCTAAATATATGGCACATCCAGAGCAACAGCCTAATATTCAAACAGAATGAAATGCTAATTATTTAAGGCATGATTTTAAAACATACTAAAACCTCTATGACTTTGTCTATTTAATTCACCTTTCTTGTCAATATTTAGAAAAACTAACCTTATGCAACCTGAAGAACACCTTAAGTTCCTTCAGATAATCGTGTGGCTTCTTAAACATGAGTTTAATCAATTATCAGGAATAAAATGTTCATCTCATTTCAGAGATTATTTCCCATAACTGAAACTCAGACTGGATTTAATATGTAGGTGGTAGAGAGGCCTTCTCGTGGCCTGCAGCTGGGACTGGCACCAGGGTTTGACAAGCACCAGGGTTACTACTCACTGTTAGCTCCTGCAAAAACCACACCCCTAATGCTTCACCTGTATTTCAAGTTTCCAACTGAAAGACAGGTAGATTTCAAAGGGACTTCTGTGACAAACTGAGTGCAAAGTCTTTTCAGATTTAAGATCTACTCTCTGCCAATCCCTTGAGGTCTTTTCTTCTGCCCCTAACTGGGCAATATTTTTATTGGCTCATATTCATTACATCTTTCCAAAGCATTTAACTTATGTTTATAGAAAAAGCTATTCTACTTGAATTCATATGTCACTGGTTTGTGCAAAAATTAATTATGTAATTATAATAAAAAAACCTAACTGATATAAACAGCTCTACAGCTAACACCTGGCAACACAATTTACACCTGGCAAATATACAGCTCATCGGTGGGAACAGAAATATTATCAGACACATGCCACAGGCATCATATAGCATATTTCATATAGCATCCAGACAGAAGGGAGACCACTCGTTTGCTGGTGAAGTCAACCCTGTTAACCATGGCTTGATACACAACACACATTTTAGTTCTCTCTTCTATTAAGTTAACAATTTATAAGCAACCTGAAATTTACTCATTTGCTTTTTTCTTCTTGAGAATTATAGTTTCATTAAATAGTGAAGCCTATGAATGTAATCCAAAGAAATTTTTATTTAAAATGGAAAAGGTTTTTTTTAAAAAATTATAATACTAATGGTAAAGTAGCATATATATGAAAGGAGGTATATAATGGAAAAAATAATGAATTAAAATTGACAAAAGTATATGGCCCAAACATGCTCTTACTAGTTGATCATGTCATTTTGGGCAAAAGATACAAATGATCTCGACCTATAAAATCTGATAA
The DNA here is from genome assembly GCF_951394435.1 of Stenella coeruleoalba. Classification (NCBI taxonomy): domain Eukaryota; kingdom Metazoa; phylum Chordata; class Mammalia; order Artiodactyla; family Delphinidae; genus Stenella; species Stenella coeruleoalba. The sequence continues at coordinate 144,760,606 of NC_137149.1, read as the reverse complement.
CAACTGTAGCTTTCAGAGATGCTACCAGGAAGACAAATGAACTCTTTGTTAGATAGATACCACTTTAACTACAAGAAACTACATCACTGAGAATTACTCCTAAAACATAAATATTAGATAAGCAAAGAAATAGCATGCCAATAACGTACTTACTGTTTAAGTTTTTCTGTGAATATATACTGGGTGAAGTCTTTCATTGATGGAGCAAAATACATAGTGTCCTTTATTTTAATACTGTTATTCTCAACGTGCTCTGAAGAATTAAACCGTAACACATAAAATGGATGCGCAACAGGGCCAAATATCTCAAATATCTATGAAAAAGAAGACACATAAAGTTCTCCTTTAACTGCAAAATAAAGAAACCCGATAAATGTTTTCAAAGGTAATTGCTGTCAATATAAAACCAATAAAAGCTTAAGTCATTTCTGCGTACTCATAAAGCCTTCACATTTTGATCATAAAATGCATTAGCTTATTCCAGATTTCCTTTCTATGAATCTAAAATAACTGTGACAAGTTTGTTCCTTGCTAAATTTAAATCATTTTGGTGGTACCAATTACCAACTAGACACAAATAAATTGTTTTTGTTATTGCTCATTTAAGTTATAAGATACAAACAAAAGAATTACAGTTGGTAATGTTTGAGAAATATAATGCTGTCATTTAAAATCTTATGAAATGGAACTTTTCGATTCTTTTAGATTCAGTCACTTCTGCCGTTTCCAGAGTTGTTAACATTTTTATAATATTAAATGACAACATTTTTTAATTCAAAAAGTAGTAAAGTAGATCTGAACTTGAAATTGTTTATTTCTCAAAAACCAAAGATACCATACAGCCTTTAACTTTTAGGTGAAGGAACTGCTTTTAGCATATCTATTATTTTATTTTTGAAAATGTTTTATAAATGATGAAAGGGAACCTCTTGATTTCAAACTCTTCCCAATATAAATGCCTGAGTTTTTAAATATGTTTCTGATAATAAATGTACATTATAGAAACTAGACCATGATCAGTAGCAGTGTAGATTTTTCCAGTCTTTTTCCTATTAACAATTTTTTTTCTTTTGAGACTATATCATACTTTTGTATATTGCTCCGTTTTATTTTAACTATTTTTTTAAATTGAAGCATAGTTAATTTACAATGTGTTCGTTTCAGGTGTACATTAAAGTTATTCAGTAATGCACATGTGTGTGTGTGTACTCTTTTTCAGATTCTTTTCCATTAGATTATTACAAGATGTTGAGTACAGTTCCCTGTGCTATACAGTAGGTCCTGGTTGTATATTTTTAATATAGTAGTAGTGTGTATCTGCTAATCCCAAACTCCTAATTTATCTCCCCACACCCCATTATCCCCTTTGGTAACCATAAATTTGTTTTCTATGTCTGCAAGTCTATTTCTGTTTTGTAAATAAGCTCATTTGTATCATTGTTTTAGATTCCACATATAAGTAATATCATACAATAGTTATCTTTCTCTGACTTACTGCACTCACTATGACAATCTCTAGGTCCATCGATGTTGCTGCAAATGGCATTATTTCATTCTTTTTCATGGCTGAGTAATATTCCATTCTATGTAAATACCACATGTTTATCCAGTCATCTGTCAATGGACATGTAAGTTGCTTCCATGTCCTGGCTACTGTAAATATAGTGCTGCTATGAACACTGGGAAGCATGTATCTTTTACAGTATTCTCTAGATATGTGCCCAGAAATGGGATTGCTGGATCATATGCTAACTCTACTTTCAGATTATTGAGGAACCTCCATACGGTTCTCCGTAGTGGCTGCACCAGTTTACATTCCCACCAGCAGTGTAGGAGGGTTCCCTTTACTCCACACCCTCTCCAGCATTTATTATCTGTAGACTTTCTAGTGATGGCCATTCTGACTGGTGTGAGATGATACCCCATTGTAGTTTTGACTTGCATTTCTCTGATAATTAGAGATATTGAGCATCTTTTCATGTGCCTGCCTATTAGCCATCTGTATGTCTTCTTTGGAAAAATGTCTATTTAGGTCTTCTGCCCATTTTTTGATTGGGTTTTTTATTTGTTTTTTTAACATTAACCTGTATGAGCTATTTGTTTATTCTGGAAATTAATCCCATCGGTAGCATCATCTGCAAATATTTTCGCCCAGTCTGTAGGTTGTCTTTTCTTTTGTTTATAGTTTCCTCTGCTGAGCAAAAGCTTTTAAGTTTAATTAGGTCTCATGTGCTTATTTCTGCCCTTATTTCCATTACTCTCGGAGACGGATCTAAAAAAATATTGCTGCGATTTATGCCAGAGTGTTCTGCCTATGTTTTCCTTTAGGAGTTTTACAGTATCCTGTCTTACATTTAACTCTTTAATCCATTTTGAGTTTATTTTTGTAATACGGTGTTACAGAATGTTCTAACTTCACTCTTTTACTTGTAGCTGTCCAGTTTTCCCAACGCCACTTAATGAAGAGACTGTCTTTTCTCCATTGTAATATGCTTGCCTCTTTTGTTGTAAATTAATTGACCGTAAGGTGCATGAGTTTATGTCAGGGTTTTCTATCCTGTTCCACTGATCTATTGCTCTCTTTTAAAACCTGAAGTTTCTTTAAGTTTTTTCATGTTAAATGTATTCTTCATAAGCATAATTTCTGTGGCTACTTAACACTCTTTTATACATTTAGCAGAATTTATTTAATTTGTCTTATTGTAGAACACTGAGACAGCTTCCAATTTGTTCAGTGTAAGAACTGATGCCCCGTAATAAATACCTTTATCTGTAAATCTCTGTACTTCAGATTTCCTGAAAATTGATTTGTAAGGAATGGAATTATTGGAGCCAAAAGCATGATTACTATTAAAACTCTTGATTTAAACTACTAAACAACTTTCCAAATACCTTAGACCAATTTAAACCAACTGCATTAAAAGTACCTATCTTATTACATCCTCAGTTGCTGATTTTTGATTATTAAAGTTCTCATTTGTTAAAAAGTAAAACAAAAAATAACAAAAACAAAACCTGCTTGAACAAATGCTCAAAACTAAATGCAAAGAAATTCAAGTTATATAGATATAACAGGTGATATAGGTTAGTCACTTTTTAAAAAGCCCCTAATATTAAAGAACTCACATTAAAAATGGAATTCCATTCACTAATTATCAAGAGGAACTAATCATTATTAGGATTAAAGTGCAAAAGTAGAAATTCAAATCTGAGGTTGCCCTCCTTAAATCAGTGAAAAAGGGGGAGGGAGGGAGGTGGAAGGGGAAAAAAAAAATCAGACCACCTGGGTTGTAAACTCCACTTTGTTCCTTTTTAGCTATTGTGATTTTTGAGTAAATGGGGATAATTCCACTTCCTTACAGAGTTTCAGTGAATTTTAAAATATACACAAAACATTCGACACTGTAGCTGATCATTATTGTTATTGAAGAGGAGAGGGAAAAGGAAGGACGTGCAAAGGTTTAACATTAAACGTAAAACCAATCTAGTGTCTGGATAATATATGCTAAATATCTAAGAGATTCAATTTCATTTTCTGATCACTGGTTTGTTTAACTGATACTCTCAACCCTCCACACCTCCACCATTATCTTAGGGATTATTTCAAGGTGCTTAGATTTATAATCAAATATTTTTCAAAGACTTGTCACTTCTTGAATTTACAAAGCTTTCTATGTAAAATTTGGAGAGAGATTTAATTTTTCTTTCTAGACTTATACCACATAGCTAAAGTTAAAGACGTAAATATTATATTTTTATCCGACTTGTTCCAAGGTCAAATGACAGAAGGGCTGAGTATTAATATTATTCAGGACTGAAAATTCAAATGTCCTGGGGGATATAAGAAATGTGAGTTTAGAGGTTTTCAAAATTAGTGAAGTGTTGAGTATACTGAAATTGAAATTGTCTAAGTTAGCTATTAAAGAAAAAGGAACTGTCATGAAAATCATAAATAAAAGGAATCATGGAAATGATCAGTTTCAATTCAGTCAAGAAGAGGAGGAAGTGCATTTCCCTTGCCTCTGCTACCTGGCCTCCCCTGAGGAGGCACACCAGCCTGCCTGTACATGGAGAGTTCCCTCCCCAGCAGTGTCCACCCACTTCCACTCCTCTCTCTCTCAACGGCCTCCAAGGTTAAGCCCCTAGAATCTCTCTAACCCCTTACAAAGGCACCAGCAGTAAATAGGGTTTGTTCTGTATTGCAGTACTTCTTCCTCTGAATCAAAAGCACTGAGATTCATACTTGAAACAAAAGTACTAAGCCTAAGTATTTGAAAGGGAGAAAAGCACAGCACCATCCTTCAGTATTAAAAAGTCTTTCTTCTCTTTGCAAACTTTCTCAAGAATTGCCAAAAAGTATTAGCTCTAGACCCCAATTAATTCTGTTGCTGACTGCTTTGCAATCGTAAGAGACTCATTTCTCTTTGGTAAATTAGTCTGGTGACCTAAAAAGTAGGTAGTGCAGGGTGGCAGGACCCTGATAAAAGCCTGATCCCTTTCTAATTTGTGTTAGAATAGAACAGCAGGAAAAGGCATAGAAAAGGGAAAGTTATGTGAGTTGATCTAATAATATAGTTCAAAATACATGCTTTTTTCTGATTAAACACAAACTATATCTCTCCGAACAAAAAAAGACACCAACTGTTGCTTATCTAGGAAAAAATAAACCCAGAAAGTTGCTTCTCCAAAGATAGCAGCTGGTTTCTTACCTGTTTGTTTTCAACTCAATACATATTTACTCAGCACATATAATTTACAAAGGACTGTACTACACACAGTGGGGAGTCCCGAGGTGAATATAACTCTGTCCCTGCTGCCAGAAAAAGAACACCTGGTTGGTATTTACATTCTTCATCTTGGACGGTTTTACGTCCTCTGCTGACCGCTCTGAATTGTTATTTGCAGGGTAAAATGTGGGGTCTTTCCTCCCTCTTAAGGTTGGACATGCAGCATGTGGGGTTGTTCCATTAGTAAGACGTTAAAAGGGACCCAACCTTTCGATGATACACATATTCATAATTCCCCAGAAAGTGCCTACGGTGACACTTTACTGCTATCACTGAAATCTTTTTCCACTTGAAATATTCCACTCTCAGCTTCCACCTGAGGAAGGCAAAGTCTAAAAAGTTTTGAGAGTCACTATTCAAAGGGCCTCCCTCACAAACCAAAAAAGTGTATGAACAACTATGCAGTGGAAAGTCTCCTGCACCTAACTGAGTACCTGGAGGAACTGTATCTTATTCAATACACAGACCCACTGCCTGGCAAACAACCTGACAAACATCAGGAAAAATCTGTATACATGTGTATTTAATGACACAAACAGCAAAGGATAATAAGTAGTATTAAACCAATGTAAAGGCAGACACGAAGTACTGAAGAAAATCGGGAATGTACTAAAATTTGAGAGCTCTAGATTGCTCATGTACTAAAATTAATAAACTTTTTAAGACAGTGAAAGTCAGAAAAACCAATCAACAAAGAAACAGGGTAATTAGTAGGATGTGAATATTTTTTACAAACCTTTCCTGCTGCCTGTCGATCACTTTTAAAAACTACAGTCTCCTCATTAACTGGAGGTACGTTAGTCATAGATTCAATTATTACTGAAAAATGAAACAAAAAGATTATTTCAAGATTTAATCAGAAGATAATGTAGAATTTAAATGAGAATTTAGGCTTTAATTCCAACATAATTTAAAATGAAATTTAAGGTGGGATAATATACCTCAGTAACTATTTCTCTTGGATAAAAAAACAAAGTCTATTTATTACCAAGTAGCACAGGGAAATAAATTCTACATTATTTTATTTTATATGAAAGCTACAGTTCCAAGAAAAAAAATTAAAGTACAAAATCTCACAGAAAATTGGAATCATCCATTAAGACAACAAATTCAAGCTGATCATTTTCTCAAGCAATTTTTACCCTAAAAAGAATAATCTCACATTTAGTCACTAACTCCTGTTTTAGAAGAAATTAGTCTTCTTTCTCACCCTAGAAATTCTTTTCTGCAAAGCACTGATTACTTACTGATATATGAAAAAGTTAGATTTCACAAATATATTTTCCTCTGAACAGCTGAAGTAAGAATGATAGAACTCCCAGTAATTTTTATCATTTCCCTTCTCAAAAGGCAAAAAGCATTATTCCACTGGTCTAGCAGAATCTCCAATTCGTGTAAGTGCCACAAATGTCAAACAACCAATCTACCACAGCAAAGAGGAAAACAAACATACACACCTCAAACAGACACACACACACACAACAGGTTCTTAGAAAATTAAAGCAACAAACAAGAATACTCTGTCACATTAAACAGATAATGCCATCTCCACTTGGAAAATTAGTGGAAATATTGAAGTATTTCCACTTGAATATCCACTTGAAATATTAGTTCAGATTATTAAAATCCACTCAAAGATTTTCAATTGTATCCCAATTAATTTCAAGAGCTAGTGCTTCTAAGTTCTGAACATGCACATAAGGAACAGATCACAGGTCAACAATTTTTGAGTTAGATCTGCTCCTGGAATAAAGATGACAAGGATAGGTAATAACAGTGAGCAGAATTTATTCTCAGTCTTCTCTCCCTCCCAATACCCCTCTCAAGGAGTCAAAAATTACATGAAAATTAAAAATCACCTAATCCAAAACCCTCATTTTATAGAAAGGTAAGAAAACAGTACTCAAGAGATTAACATGATTACATGGTCAAATCCAGACAGAGCTATCACCACAACCTAGTGGACTAATACTTATTGTACACTCCTTTCTGTAAAAGGTCCAAATAGTGTTAGATGTTTTAAGCTTTCCAAACAGAGTGTGCAACAAGCATTTATTGATACAACAGTAACATGTGCTGTTTGATTCATTACTCTTTATTCCCACCAGGTTGAAAATTTTGTTAGTCTATTAAGATGTGTTATTCAAAACAGTATCTTCGAAAAGCATTAGTCCATGTGTATCATATAGTTTACATTTCTTTCCCTTGAGAATAAACATTATGACCTAAATTTCTTCTATCTACATCAAGTCCAATAAATTCCTGACTTATTTGTGCATATTAAATACCATAAGGTAATTCAAAAACTAGTAAATGTAATGACTCAACAGTGATGTAAAGAGTTTTAATTATGATTTTTGTAAAAAAGTTTCATTTTAATTGGAATTTTCATTAATAAATGGCAAAATTAGATAAGAATTAATTTTTAAAATAGTGATATGGACACATAAAAAGATCAAAAAGACAGATTTCCATTTCTACCATTGACTGATCACAAGAGCAAGTGACCTGAATTTTTTTTTTAAGACCTTATTCTTTTTTTTTTAATTTATTTATTTATTTTTACTGTGTTGGGTCTTCGTTTCTGTGCAAGGGCTTTCTCTAGTTGTGGCAAGTGGGGGCTACTCTTCATCGCGGTGCACGGGCCTCTCATTATCACGGCCTCTCTTGTTGGGGAGCACAGGCTCTAGACGCGCAGGCTCAGTACTTGTGACTCACGGGCCTAGTTGCTCCGTGGCATGTGGGATTCTCCCAGACCAGGGTTCGAACCCGTGTCCCCTGCATTAGCAGGCAGATTCTCAACCACTGCACCACCAGGGAAGCCCCGACCTGAATTTTTCTATGCCTCTTAAGTCATAAACTAAGGACTGGTGGACAATTTAGGTCTTTTTCCCAGTTCAAAAATCCTAAAACTTTGGGACTTCCCTGGTGGTCCAGTGGTAGAGAATCCACCTTCCAATGCAGGGGACGAGGGTTCGATCCCTGGTCGGGGAACTAAGATTCCACATGCCATGGGGTAACTGGGCCCATGTGCTGCAAATTACAAAGCCCACATGCTCTGGAGCCTGCATGCCACACTAGAGAGAAGCCAGCATGCTGCAACGAAGAGCCCGTGCACCACAACGAAAGATCCTGCGCGCCGCAACTAACACCCAACACAGCCATAAATAAATAAATAAAATATTTTTAAAGAAATCCTATGACTTTGTCAACTCTGAGTCCTATTTTTAGGAGTCTATTACTAGAGAGGTAATGGTAGTGACATTAATTTCAAAGTCTCTCCTATATGTACTTCACATCCTGGGGCTAAAAGAAATCTGTAGAATCTAGTTCCCATGTATTCCAGTGGGTTCATATTTCATGATATTAATATCGGTGTTAAATCACAGAACTTTCTAATTTACATGTTTATAAGATAAAATCAAAGGCAACAGGCAGATTACCGGTCCTCTACCCACCACCCCACAAACAAAAAAAGACATCCACACCCTAATCCCTGAACCTGTGGATGTTACTTTATGTTAAAAAGGAGACCTTGCCGATGTGATTAAGGTTAAGGAGCTTGAAACGGGAGATGATCCTGGATTATGTGGGTAGACCCCACCTAAGGAGTCCTTAAAAGCAGGGAACGTTTTCCAGGCTGCAGTCAGAGGGACACGTGATGAGGAAAGAAGGTCAGAGAGAAGCTACATTATGGGCTTTGAGAATGAAGGGAGGGGGCCATGAGCCAAGGAAGGCGGCAGCCTCTAGATGTTGACAAGGTCAGGAATATGAGGATTCTCCCTCAGAGCCTCCAGAGAGGAACTCAGCCTGATGGACTCCTTGATTTTAGCCAGTGGGACCCATATCACACTTCTGGCCCACAGAACTGTAAACTAATAAATGTGTTGTTTTAAGCCACTAAATTTGTAGTAATTTAACAGCAATAGAAAATATACCAAATCAAAGAAATTCTGGAGAAGTATGTCAGTAAAAGCACACTTTAAATTTTTTATAAAGACACTGTATTTATGTATTACTTGTATAAGCAAAAACTAAATTTATCTGTTCAAACCTAATGACTGTAAAATGAAGTGTTATTACATCTTTCAGACAAAATTTACCAGTCATTAAGTCTTTGATTTCATTATTAGTACATGCTTGGATATAAATGATAATTCTTATTAATAAAAATATTTACATACCTAATTGTTCAATAATACTTGAAACCATCCCAAGAGGCTTTAATTCAATACCTTCAGGCAGAACAATAGTGAGTTCTTCAACAGTAGGTAGTTCCTGAAATATAAGAAAGTATTAACCTTCCTCCAGCTTCAACAAGTTAACTTTTAAAAAAAGGACGGTTTCCATGTAGAGTGCTACACCCGTTTCTGAGACATAACATTAAGTACTTGTCATCTCTTGGATGTTGTCCTTTTCAGTGTCTGAGCATTTCTCCCCGCTTCAACATCTCCCCACCTAAGTGACTCGAGCGATCTAGTGTCTACAGCCTAACCCATAAGAACACAGGCCTGAAGACCATTCTAGATTTTCCTAATCATACTTGAACAAGAAACCACCCTCCCCCTACCCCCAAAAACTGCTGTTAAGGAATCCAAGGTAAAGAAAAGAGACAACTCACATAGTAACTCCCAGAGTCATTCCATTCGAAGAGAAATATTTCCAGTTTCTCCACACAAGGAGAGTTCTCTGAGCTGCCTTAATGTGGTTGGTTAATTAATTTGACTGTGGTTAAACAGCTAAGCAGAGTAACAGCTAACTTTTCTGGGGCTGTGTGAAAGAGATGAATTTCTGGCCTCTTCAAGAAAAAGTACAGAATTCCTGGAAACAGAATGTAAGCTTCAGTCCAAAAAGTTGTGAAGGTGTTGCCTGATTATCTTCCCTGTCTAGGTTAAAATCCAAATTTTTTTTACATCTAAAGATTTCTCTTTTCTGACCCAGCTGTTAACTGAATGTCAGCTGCTACAGAAACTAGATATTGAAGTAGAGATGAAGTTGAAGAGAAATCTAAGAATAAAGCAGACCTTAGGCTTTAAATTAAATAAACAGAGCTTTCTATTCTTCACCTTTGCTAAATGATCACAACTGATTCTTCGAAGGAAGTTTTTCCTTAAGAAGGGCTTGAAAGTGCAAAGATCTTATTAATGGCATGTTGGGGTTAGTTTGAGAGAAAAAAGGTAACTTTGGGAGAAATGTTAGAAAAGACAGGAAAACCTAAATTATACAGTACATTGCGGATGAGCATATCCTGGGTAATCATTTTCCTCTATGGGAACTCAAATCGAGGTTTTTAACAAAATCACTTAACCAGAGCGAAAGCATAACTTTCTTCTGCGGATGCTACCTTCCGATCAAGGAGTAGTTATGAAAAGCCACATTAAGGGTCTCAGCCAACTCATTGCAGAAGACGTATCTCTGTATGGTTAGCCTGGCCTGTGTTGAAGGAAATGATTGTGCTTTATATGTCGGAATTTCCCTGACTACTTTTAAGGAGAGGACGACCGCTTGTCATTTTATCATATTAAATATGAAAAGCCTTTTCTTGGCAAAGACCATGGTTTGAAAATGCTCCATGTGTGTATCAGAATAGAGAAGGGGGTTCAGTTGTTAGAACAAACTGGTAAATGTGGCATGGAACAGCCTTGTTTAAGAAGTTCTTAGCTGAAGAAACTCCGTACCCTATGAAATATGAGACTGGAGGACTATAATGCTGGGAGCTGCAGGCAGGAGGCTTTAGTGATAGAGGGCAATGTGACAGGCATCTCACAAGGACTCTGGCTCTGAGAGTAGCGCCTCCTACAAGAGGCGAATGGCAGCTTCTAATGCAGCAGCACAGTGATGAAATCTGCCCCGCTGCCTCACCAAATTATAGTTAAGGTCTAGAGCAAAAACTTTCATTCCTTCTGGACTGTGATAAAGCCCGCTGGTTAAATAAAGCCAGGACTGTGTAGGTAGAGGAAAGGAAGAAAAGAGGAAATGCTGTTAGATCTTTTATGAAAACCTCTGAACTGGGTAGAAGGGCAGATTGTATGCCGTTAACACTTAGGACACAAAATCAGCACTATTCTCAAATAAATAAATGCTATTTGACCACAAAATGGAAGGCTCCTTGTTTTGTGTGTTCTATTAGGAGGAATTTAAGGCCCATGCAATATAATTATGTTTTGGTACAAACCTAAACTCTGGTACTATTTTGATCTTTTTTAACTTTAAAGTACAGAAGTTATACATGTCCCTTTTTTAAAAAAAATAAAAACTGAAGTAGTATAGAAGGATACGAAGTAAAAAGCAAAAATTTCCCCCACCCTATTCCTTTCAACCTTCCAGTTCCTCTCCATAGATAGCTGTTAACAGTCTTTCAAATACACTTACTAAACGGACACAAACTTAACATTTAACTTTGATATGTTTCACTTAATTAAAGTACCCACATTGTAATATAAGCTATCCTTTTTATCTATCTTCCACATCTTTCTACACCAAAACATAAGTATCTATTTTATTTAAACACTCTTACAGTTCCACTGTATAGATGTCCTAAAATTAGTATACCAATCACCTGATACAACATTTATCTGCAGTTTTAATTTTTATCATTACACAAAATGATACAATGAACGTTCTTTAAAACATATCTTTGTGTAACTCCTATGATAAATTCTTCTAAGTGGAGCTGCTATATCCAAAGGTATAAACATTTTTAATTTTGACAGATACTGCTAAATTTCTTTTCAAAAAGGTTACATCAATTCACACTTCCACGAAAAATGTATGAGAGATTTTCCTACATCCTTGCCATCACTGAGAAGCAAACTTTAAATCTTTGCCCATCTGATAGGTCTAAAACAGTATCTTGCCTTAATTTGATTTTCTTCATTAATCAGGACGACATGTTTCCTGGCTACCTGAGTGTGTTTATGAATTGCTTGTATACTTTATACACATTTCTTTTGGAAGGTTTATCTTTTTATCAATTTATAAGAAAACTTTGGGGTTTTAAGAACATTTGCTCTTTATCAACTACGTAGCAAATATCCACTCCCTTACTTCTCACCATGTTTTCTGGCATTTAAGTTGTTTACTAAACTGGCATTTGACTACACCAAATACATCAATCTTTTCATTTTTTTCGATTTTAAAACTCGTGTCACATTTAGAAAGACCTTCCCTATACTAAGATGACTTAAAATTCACTGACATTGCTTCTCTAGTTTCATTGCTTCTCTAGTTTCAAATTTTAAAATTGTCTGAACACAAGAAAACACCATGCTGAGATTTATGTCTAGTGATTTTCTTGTGTATTCACTGTATTACCATATTTTCAAAAAAAAGTAAGTCCTCCTCCTCCTTTTCAATATTAGTATATCGCATTTTTCACTTTTCAAATGACACTGGTTGGTATGACCACAATAAAATTGTGATGATAGTGAGCATGATGTCTGACTATTAGGAATGTTTCAAATGGTAAGCATAATAATGCATTTTGATTGGAACTTTTTATAAGGTTAAGAAAAGTATTCACCTATTCCTATTTGTGTGTGTTTGGTTTTTTAAAATCAGAAATGACTGTTGAACTTTACCAAATGCCCTTTCATCATCTTTTGATATCATCACCACATAATTTACTGTAAGTTGAGCAGGTCAGACTACAGGGTCTAATGGAGTCCAGATGTCCTGCTCTAAGGACATCTATGAGACATCCAGCATGAGGGAGACAAGGGAAGGTAAACAAAGCCAGAATATCTGTAGTGAGGCAGGGACTCACACCTGTGGTCAAAACACAGTCTGGGAGACTCCCTTAACTCCTGTTACTACCCTGTTTCAAACCTATGTACTAACAGAACAAAAAGTTTTGCCTTCAAATGGGGAGGATCTCTGATCTCATGTAGAACCAAAACTTAGAACACAGACACCACACTTCTAATTCCAATTCAGCTACCCCAGTACTCTGTAATGGGGGAATGCATGCATAGTTCTGAGATTCCTAAAAAAGGCCAATGAAGGCATCACACTGCTTCTTGATGGTAAAAGACCCTACCTATAAAAGCGATATGCATGAAGTCTCTATACCAAATGTTCTGCAGAACACAAAAGGTATATAAAGAACCAAATATTATACATATAACTTGTTAAGAGAAAAGTGAAATCAGCCTAGTGCAATTCCACGTTGAGATCAAGAAGTAAAACCAGCCTTGTATAATTCCAGGTTAAGAGCCTGTTCTGGAGCCTCTGAAAGTCCAGTTAAGTCAAACAATATATTTGCTTTGGAAATAGCATTTTGGGGACTGAATCAAGGGAGAAAAGAGATATTAGCTCCTCTTAAACGAGGATACTAGGAGAGGAGAAGGAAAAAGGGGGAGAAAAAAATCTCCCAAACTCCCTCAACAATTCATCCAAGGGATGTGCTTTCCACGAAGATTTTTGGCAGGTTTGAAGGCAGAACTTCAGAAGGTTCAAAGGGAAAGTTTCTGGACTACAATGTCAGACCATTAATACAAGATCTGATCTTGATATGTAGATGTCACAAGTTACCTTATCTACTAATTTAAAGAACTACTAATCTAAAGAACTGCACCACCACCAAGCCTAGTCACTCTTCATCAAATTATCCTGTGGCTTTGCTCTCTTGTAAATACATTACTGTCTAACATACTATTTGTTTACCTGCTTAAAGTCTTTCCCTAACCAGACAATAAATCCATCAACAACTATAGGCACCAGGTCTGCCTTGCTTGTTGCTATAGGAGGAACAATGGCGAGCACATAGTAGGTGCTCAGTAAAATGAACTGGCTTAGCTCATCAGTCCAAGCTAAAAAAAATCTCAGAAGAGGTCGCAGACTTTTTCAGTCAGAGCAGAAATTAGATAATGAAAATACAATTCTTAAAATTCAAAAGAGAATCCTCAAGGAATGAAAAGGACCTCAACCCGACCTTCTCAATAACAAAGTAAAAAAGGCAGGCTTCCAATTAAGCTTCACTGCCCAGGACTGATGCACAGATACCTCAGCTTTGCAGTGTCAAACATTACTACAGCCATTAGATTAACACCTGGCCCGCTAATAACACAGAGGCTGCCCTGGTAAGATAATGAATGAATCTGCTCTGTCTCATAATCTCCTTCAAACAAAAATCAAGCACTTTGCTTTTCCAGGAGTGGAGAGAGGATGTGTGTGTGTGTGACAGAAACGAGGAGAAACAGACACACTCCAATAACCAAAAACAAGGGGCCAGAACACATATTAAAGTACACTACAGCCTTGACAGTGCAGAGGATATAAAGAATCAGAAATAAGAGGCATAACGATAAACTAAAAAACTGAAGGAAGAGCTGATGAGGGAAATCCGGACCCTTCATCATATAAACAAAATCAAGTGCAATGAAAACAAAAGATTAGAAGGCTATTTACAGCCGCTTAGGAAGATTAACATATGAGCCTAGTTTACCTACAACCCCCATGGAAAGATTAATGAGGGAGTAGAAAAGACTCCTTCTATTCTGCTTATCCAATACAAGACACTAATTACATTTGATTATTTAAATTTAATTAATTAAAAGTAAATAAAATTTGCACTGCAGTCTTCAGTCATACTGGCCACATGCAAGTGCTCTGTAGCTATGGTATGAAGACAGGGTCACTATAGGACATTTCCATCACTGCAGGAAGATCTACTGGACAGCACTGCTTTACACCCTCACACAACCAAAGAGCCCTCCATTACTAAATATATACCCAGGTAAAGGAGGACCAATCTATTTTCGGCCATTAATACAAGTATAATTTTAAGGCCATATTATTGACATCACGCACCATATTAGGTGTGAACACTAACCTGAATACTCCACTGGCAGAAATGAAGGTGTGTGATAAATCCCTGTTGTCATCATTGTTATTTTCCAAAATTAAAAACAAACTAACAACTGTTTTGGATGTACAGTATCTGCAACTAGATATAAATATCTATGCACTCATTTAAATAAAATTAATATTATCTTTATTGATCCAAAAATCAAAGAAAAGTAAAAACAGTTTTTATGGACATATTTATTCAAAATGTTTACATGTAATGACAAATTTAACAACAAAGAGTAGACAAGGAAAGGAAGAAAAGTATTTCACTCACATCATCAGGCAAAGAAAAAAGTCACAGCATTTGGCAAATGAACTCCTGAAATTCAACATACTAAAGAAATCCAATCCTCTACTCTGACACACTCTATACCTCCAAGTCAAAGGCTTTACTAAAAGGCAATGTAGGGTTTCTTACAGTAATGTAGGAAAGCGTAAATTAGATGACAGAATCAGCCTCTACCATGACAAATTATCCTATATTATTCAGAAAGGAAATAATCAGGAAGTTCAAATGATCAAATTCCAATGCTGCTAAGCAGGCCTCCACAACAGTAACTAAAAACAGAGCTGCCTGGAATCCACCTGATGCTAGTTCTGAATCTGCTCCTCTCCACTCACTACTTCAGGCTTCTTAGCTATAAATAGTGAGAAACTAAGCAAAAAAAGTTCTGAATAATTCACACAAGTGGTTAACAATACAATTTTAAAAAATGTTTAACAGCATGCAATCAAAAAGACAGAACATTAATACAGAAATTACATACCAGACTTGAACAAAGTTACTCTGATTCTGGAGAACAGATGCTCACAGCTATGGCATTAAAGAAATGCAAGGTCCTAACCACACTTCTCAAGCAGTCGTGAAAGATCAACCACTGTCTATCAGAAGAATATGATTATATTCTGATTCTCAGACATCTTTATGGCCTACATGTTTGCTCAGTTAAACGAAAATTCAAATGAGAAGCACTGAACATTAAAAATCCAGCCTATTAAAAATTAAACTGTAGACACACCAGTCAAAAAACAGTGCCTAAAACTTCCAGCACAAAAACGGAAGGAGCTAATGGGTCAAAAATGGCCCGCTGAGAAGACAGTCATACCTTACAATGGCCTTGACTTCCCTAGCTCTATGAAGACTTATCACTGGGGTAGGGGGAAAAAAATCAGTAACTTATGATCTTTTGAGGTAAAATTACCTAAAGAACCTTGATTTGGGTTTTCACTCACAAATACAGAAAAAGGGCAGCAGATAGTGGAAAAGGAATCAAACATTCCAAATGGCAACAAATTCTTTCGGTGCCAGTTTGGGGAGAACTTTAAAAAGTGAGGAAAGTGGAATGAAGTTATCTGACCACTTTCTCATGTTACCCAAGAACAGAGGACATGCACGTGGAGGCCAATTACCTGATGCTATTAGGTGAGCCTTCACTTTTCAGATATGGTTGGAAAGTAGCATCCAATCTCTGGAGTACTGAGAGCCATGATTGTTAACTTTTTTTTCCTATAACTGGTAAAACATATTGGAAAAAAGAATGGATTAGGTCTCTACACTGTGAGTCAACTAGGACTTCATATAACATTTAGTTGGATTCATCAACTTCTCCACGGAAAGTACTTTTACAACATTCCATGGAACTCAGCTATTCCTTTAGCCATCACCAACAAGCATTAATTTGCCCTCATCAATTACCCTATCATATATGACACTAGATTCACATTAGCCCATTAAATATTTTCACCTAAAAGTTGAAAGTGAACACTTCTTTGAAATGTCTTTATATTCTCTTATCTTCTTTATATTCTCCTTTTGTAGTAAACTACAATGTTCTCATCCCATCTTTCTCTAAAATTATTGTCACAAAAACAAAGCTCATAAGAATACTCTCGAAAGTTAACTGGCATAAATATAAAAGTAAAATAAAATCATAATCCATCTCCATAAGAAAAAACCTTCAATGATGAATATAACCCTAAGCATTATCTTTTATGTTAACTGAGGAGTCCGTACCTCACGGAATCTAAGACACTGACTTTATATACCACAAAATTAAAAGCACTGCCAAAAAACTGTGAAGCTAATCACTGCCATCAATTATTAGTCCCAACTTTTCAGAAGTGTGAAAAGGTTAAAAAGTATCCATTTTAGAATTGAAAACACTCCCATGGATGATGAGTGAACAAAGAAACATTTCCTGAGCCCCTACAGCGTAACCAACACCGGGGACACAACTCCGCTGCGACAGACTTGGTTCTTTCACTGGAAAATTTCCTATCCTGCTCACCTGTCCGTTTCTATGGAGATCCTATCCACCTTTCAATCTAAGGTCAAGCCACGATGTGTTCCCTGACCACTGCGCTGCAACTCATCTCCCCTTCCACTCACTCCTTCAGCTTCCTGTACCTGGTACAATTCACTGGGCATTCAGTCATCAACTCTGTTGTTACTCTGCTTTCAGCCAGGTGTGTATGCTCACTCTCTAGCTGGAGTCTTCTCTACAGACATTTGTCTTTATTCTCTAAAAACAATCACAACTCACTTATTAAATCTACTGGGGATGGAGAAAGCTAATAAATGGAATGTTTCTGTGTAATAATGATCATATACATGTATATACACAGGGTATATATGGATACTCTACTGAATAAATCAGTATTTATTCAGGATTATTTGTGCTTCATACAAGCCTTACTGAAAAAACTGTGCAATGAAGCACAAAATCTTAATTTTTTAAAAAATCTGAGCACTGTTTTTAAAAAGCACCAAGTATTAATGAAAACCTACCTCCTCTCAAGTATATAAGCCATTTCTTAAATATCAGGTATTTTGAGAATGCTAGTAAGTGCCATCGGTATTCTAAGATATGATATAATAATTCCAGATATACTAAAGTCATAAAAAGCTGAAGTTGAACAAGGCCTGCATTTAGGACAAAACTCATCAACCAAGTTGGGCCCTGAAAACACCACATTCAATCAACGATTATTAACTGTAGAACAAGGTGCAATACAATTTCAAGATGGTGGGAAGTCAAAAACGTGAAATAATCCACTGTAACTTCTGACCACTTGAGGTGGCCCACGTATTTCCATATCCTCACGTTAGGATAAGGGTCTGCACTGCCAGAATCAGAAAAAGTGTACTCACCCTAACTACAACTATAAGGGTCAACCTAATTATACTGCATTTGTATGTTACCTATATTATACTGTATATTGTATATATACATACATTGCATTTGTATATTGCCTATATACTGTATATTGTAAATTACATACCATATATTGTGTATATATATGGTATATATACAACATAATATAGGCAGTCTCTAAATTATGAAGGTAAATTTACCAAGAATTGCCTACAAGCATTAAGTTTTTTTCTTGGTCATGTTATATTACATGTATAAATACACATTATCTATATTGCAGTATTATCTATGTTTTATCCCCAAAAGCACTGTGATTATAATTTTAAAATATTATGTAAAAACTTCAGGTTTTCAATAGGTACTAATTTATACAATTCATTTCTGATTAAGACTTTGCAATGTCACAATCCCATGAATGTCCTTATGATTCTAAATTTTAATTACATCAGATTTATTTGAAAGAACAGTTAAGAACATAAATTGATGAGAAACTTCTTCAAATAGAACCTAATTTTCCAATTCACTGAAACACTGAATAAACCCTATGTGGTTTAATGTAGTTCCAAAACTGTAATATGCATACTGCTTTATATTTACTGTATAGATTACATATTAATATAAACCTTCTCAGCATTAAAGGGTTTATGTTCTAAAAGAATGATTCCACTTGGTTAACTTTGTCATATATTATGTAATTGTGACATTAAGAAAAAAGCCAATTAAGTCTATTTTCCTTTCCAATGCCTCTATGGCTGACCAATCCCTCGTTTTTCCTCTTCCTCTCATCTTTTTTTAAAACAAGTTATACCACATCTTGTCATCCCAAGAGATTGTTGCAACTGTTTAAATCTAGTGCCACAACTACTGAGCCTGCACTCTAGAGCCCGCGAGCCACTACTGGAGCCCGCGTGCCTAGAGCCTGTGCTACGCAACAAGAGAAGCCACCGCAATGAGAAGCCCGCGCACCGCAACAAAGAGTAGCCCCCACTTGCCGCAACTAGAGAAAGCCCACACGCAGCAACAAAGACCCAACACAGCCCAAAATAAATAAATTAACTAAAATTTTTTTAAAAAGCAACTGTTTAATTCTAAAAGAACAATCTCGAGGTTACCTCACTGTAGCTCCCACATTCTTACAATGAGAGATCCGCAATAGCTAGTAGGTAGATCACCAGGACCTAACTTTGCAACAATGGAAAAGATTTAAAAAGCTCGACCCAGGAAGGCAACATTCCTGTTTGACAAACAGGCTAAATGGAGGTAAAAATTAAGCTCGGCATGCCTGAACAACAATAGCAAACAGCCTGGCATATGAGATACTTCATAAAGAGGTAGGACATAAAACCGGGCTAAACTGGGCATGTTTATGTTCTAAAGATCTCAATGATCCAGCACAAACTCTGAAACTGGTATTAACTGTTTGGCCCATTTTAATTTATGTATGCCTTTTGGCAAAGACAACACAGAATATTTCTCTCATCTTCTTCAGAATTTCATTAGGAAATTAAATTAATAGACTACACAGAGCAAACAGTTCCGCTGCACAACCCCTGCTGCCTAAGAAGACACACACCAGTAGACCTGAACAAATGGCACATTCAATACCAGCCAGAGCTAGTTGTAACAAAGGAGGGGATGCTTCCCAGGAAGCGCGGACTGCCGTCTTCTGAAAAAAGACAAATCTAAGCTGTCATAGTCAGGAAAGAATATGGCGCTAATAGCCAGCTCGTGGAGAAGTTTAAAGTAGGAGAGACCAGACGTACAGCCAGGAGCAAGAAGAGAAATGCAGGTGTAAGCGAGAATTAAAAAGATGACTCTGCAGGCAAACAGAAGAAGTGAGTCAGGAAACAAGAATATGACACTTGGATCGATGAGAGTCCCAAGAAGTGTATAAAAGAAACAGCATGGCCATCCACAAGAGCTAGCTTGGTTCCCGATGGCTTTCCTATCCAAGTAAGTTTCCAACAAATCCCCCTTCTCTTGATGCAATTTGAGGGTCTCTGTTGCCGCCACAAGAGTCCAATGTAAGTCATGTAATTAACTGCTCCCAAGTATTATTATTTCCCTCTTCCCCTCCACAGAAGATAAATACTATTACTGACAGAACAGCAACCCCGTCTGAAGTGTTCTAAGCCTCCCTTTCCTGTGACCAAGAACCCATTCCTTGTGGTTTGCATGGGGTTGAAAACACCCACCCAGCTCCCGCCCTCCTCAAATTCCACACGCTCTCACGCTTCCTTTCTGTCACCTGGCTCTCACACTCACCCTGTGCTTTCTCTCAAGCACACACTTTCCTACACACTCTCCACAAGAAGAGCAGTGACTAGGTAACTCATGTCCAGGCAATCCGAATACTCATCTCACTAGACTCAATTATTTGTTCAGGCCTGAGTACCGAGCCCCCGGTAAACCAGCACAAGTTCTCTCCATGGCTTTCATACAGGAGTATCAGTGGCCAAGCCACCAGCCCTGCGCAGAAACACCTACAGAGCAACAGAAAAAGAGCAGAGTCCTAAAGATACTGAGTACTTGTAGCCACACCATCCTTGGTGTTCAGGGCCAAGTCATTCTCTTCCCTTGAACTTCAGAGCTAAAGTCCTGAAGGAGTCCTCAGATACTCTTTCAGACCCTAAGTCAAAAAGATTTAGGGCAGACCAGAGAACTCATTCCTGCACCTAGCTCTGGCACCAGAGTGGCTTAAAAGACTAGGAACTTCTAGTACATTTATTTCCTAATCATGAAAATATAAAGTAAACAGCTAGTTAAGAACCCAAAATTTAAAAATAAAGACTATAATTGCCCCTTCCATCCTTCCCAAAGATCCTTCAGAACTGGCACAAAAAGGAACAGAGCAGCACACTATTCCAAGTTTTAAAAGCTAACATACTTTCCTTCCCAGCAAAAATGCAATTTTCTGATATGAGCCAAGCATACACTCACAATTCAACAGCACTTCCAGCAAGTGACTGTATTTGTCTCTGCTTCATTTACTCTCTCTCTCTCTCTCTCCAGTAGGTACTATGACAGCAGAAAGGGGATGGGTCTTGTTTACAGCACTTGGCATATGGCAGGTGTGCTGTAATAGTTTAAAAGTGGGTGAATGTAAGATGCCTGTTCACTCACCCATTCTACAATCACATATTACCGTTGACTGAGAACCCCACAACCGAAAAGCACTCTGCTGAGCTCTAAGGGAACCGCGAAGACCAGGTCTGAACTCAGTCCTCAAGAACGTGGTTCCTGGCCTCTATGGACACAGACCCTTTTTGACTTTCTGATGAAAATACGAGCACTCTATCCAGAAAAATACCTAAGTATATTGACTAATATTTTGCATTAAATTCCAAGGGAAAAATTCCAGGTCTAGTAAGATAAATAAGAAACACATACATAAATCAAAGTACTGTGGTCCTTTATTTGTTGACTCTTATACTCTAAGAGAGAACTTAAATAAAAAGGTGATCAAGATACAGGGAAAAGATCAAGTTTCCCAATACTTTCAGAAAATAGTCATAAGTTGGGAGAGGCTTTGTGTAAAAAGACCACTGACAGAGATCAATGTCTATACTAGGGAAATATAAATTAATGATGAAGTTGCATACAAATCCAAGGGTTCTCAATACATGAGGTGTTAAGTGAGATAGGAAATTTCTTACAACGAGAAAAAGGAAATAATATTGAGTGAATACAGTCATGAAAAGGTGCCTGAATGACTCTAGGCTTTAAAATTTTTTTTCAAATCTTGCTTTACTACTTCATTGATTTAAGTATTATATCATTACAGTCAGTGATCATTAAGGTTTTTAAAAGCTTTAATAATAACTAAAGTACACGTGGGAGTGGGGAGAATAAACATGTGGCAATATCCTGTGAAATTCTGAGAAGACTTTCCTCTTGGATCATAAGGTTTCATTCAACCAGACTACCATCAACCTCCTAGTAACAGCTTAGAAGGAAATAAGCACACAAGAGTTAAATTTATAGACCAAACCTATCAAATGTCAATACCAATCCACAATAAACAAGTTTTTTCCAACTGTAATAATGAAAACACTGCAAAAACTTCACGTAAATATAAATCCTCAAAAGTGCAACCGACCTAATTTCACTATTTCTCTAAATGCAGTCGATTAAAAAAATAATTTCAATTGCTACTTAGCAAAATTTCCTGAGTTGTAGAGCAAAAAAAAAAAAAAAAAATCTTTACACTCTTTAGGGAAGATAAAAAATGAAAAGCAGCAAGCCAAACTTGATGCCCAGCACAACTGTCAAATGTTAGCGTTGGAAGCAACCTGAGAAATTATTCAGATCAATACTTTCTTTTACTTAAGAAAGCCAAGGCATGGCAAAGGTATGACCAATAAAAGCTGAGAAAGGTATTCAAATTTATGGAGCAGATATAGGCCAAATGAGATCAATACTGGTACCATAAAATATTTTAGAACATGCAAATTAAGTTCAGTAACAAATCTAAGTACTTACACTCAGAAGTAACTCATCTTTTGTTTTAAGAGGAAAATTCTTATTTTCCTTCTCAACTTGTAAATCATCTTCTCCATCTGACAGCACTGCAGGGAGGGATATACGGGATGAAGACGATGAGGATGATGAGGAGGAAGAAGAGGAGCTTGAACTATCGGAATCTGTTTCACTGTAGAGAAGAAAAAAATTGAAAACAGTACAAAAGCATTATTATGAGGGTACCAAAATACGATTATTCAACTAGGAAATATCTACCTTACTAGGTGTTTATGGCTGCTGTTCAAAAGCTTAGCATTTCGAAACTGACTATGGTATTTGGAAAGCAGTCTTTAATCCATTGATCACAAAATCCCTGCTATAACCCAAACCCTCTTATTACAACTGCCTCACGTGTCATGCCACAGTCTGAATATAATTAAGCATGTGACAAATCACTGACAGACGAGAATTCTGGGAAAGGCACCTCTCTTATTAGTCACCAAGGACCAAATCACAACTAAGCCAAGAGAGTTTCTTCTCAGTCTTCAATTTGGCAACTTCTCAAAGTTACTAACCATGCTGAACACTACTCTCTGAAATCTCCTTTAGCCCTTGACTTCCACAGCAATTCTCAGTGCCAGTAACTCTCCTCTTAAATTGTTTGCTGGTAGCCACTTCAGCTCCTTGTATGTACTGCTTCTAAGAGTCCCATCCTCATGTTCTCTTCTTTCTTTGGTACTCTTTCCATGGATAACCTCATCCACTCCAACGAGCTCAATCATTACCAATGTGCAGATAACTCCCAAATCTTCAGCCTTGATATCCCCAGGCTCCTCTCCTGATCTCTAGCTGCTTACCAGCAACTGTGGTATGAATGACCTATACATGTCTCACACTCACAAGTTAAAAGAAAAAAGTGCATTCTCCTTACTAAATCTGCTTCTGCCTTCGAGCTTCTACTTTTATTTCATTGTTTAGTCCTCAATCCAGTCACCAGAGGTAGAAACCTTGGAATCATTTCAAGCTATTGCATTCTCAGTCAATGATAAAACTGGTAAACGTGACTCCTATTCCGCTAGAAAAATCTGAATACAGAGTGTGTATTAGGTGATATTAAGGAATTAGGGTTCATTTTACTATGATTTATAATGACATGGTGGTTATGTAAAAAGTATTTTATCAGAGATGAATAGTAAAGAATTTACAGGTAAGGTGGCATGCTGTCTGAAATTTGTTTTAACACTACCAGGTTAAAAAAAATGTTAGAAATGTTAGATAAAACAAAGTGAGCAAAATATTGGAAAGTGTCAAGTTTGGTGATGAGTATATGTTCATTCATTGTATTACTCTCTGTACTTTGTATGAGTTTGAAAACATCCATATTAAAAAGTTCAAGTAAGTTTTATCTGTAATCTGATGTTCAAATTTACATGTCCATACCAGAATTGTCCTCTGAACTCTAAACTCATCATCCTACTGCTTACATGACATCTCCAATTTGTTGTGAGGGAAACCTCAAATTAACTGTCCGAAGTTAATACTCCTATTGGTCTACAGCCCCCATCCCAGTAAACAGCACCACCATCCACCCAACTGATGCCTCTCTGACTCGGCCACTACAACATCTACTAGCGACCCTGATCAGGGAGATGTCAAAATATTCAATCCAAACATGGTCACATCGTGGACTAACGGAACATCTTTCCAACTGCTTCCACACTAACCCTGCCCATTCTGCTTTCACTCTTGAGCCCAGTTCAATTCCTTATCCACAGAACAAAACATCAGAACGTTAACCTGAGCATGTCAATTATCTGCTCAAAAATTCTTCAATAGTTTCTCCACCCATTAGAATTAAAACTTTATCATGGCCAGAGGGTCCGACCGGGTTGGGTTCTCCTATTACTTTCTCAGTGCCTAGCTTGTTCCTTCGTGGTAATTGTCACCAACTCATTGGCTGATTGGTATGTTTACTTTTATTTTTCGTCCCTCTCAGCAGAATGCAGGGCAGGGGTAGTATCTATTTTGTTAACCGCGTCGCACAAGACACAGTCAAACACTTGTAGACGATGTGCAGCGTGGTGTAGTAACGTCACGCCGAAGTCCCCTCCCTCCACAAAACTTTCATATTTAAAAGACACCGCGAGAGAGGGGGGAGGTGGCTCATAAAACCTACGGAAGCCTGCACTAACACTAAAATAACAATATTTCGCTAATTTCATTAATAATTCCTCACCAGAAAGCTTCTACGAACAAAACTGCCGGGACCTAACTTGTAAACACATAAAATCCTTCACCTGATGCTCCATTTATCTGGCTCCACAAACAAGCGCACACACTAAACTGGAAGGGGAAAAGTCGGCTCTGCCCCAAACTATAAGCTATAACCACCAAGGACACGCCACACGACTGGTCACGGAACAACCCTATATCCACAGATTTCCTATACTCTAGCTGAAAACGATATGGTGTACACAAGACCCCCAGACTTCGGGGACGAGGGGCCCTGACGGCGATGCTCAGGCCCCGAGCGCGATCCACAGGGGCCGGCGAGGAACGCGCCCCGGCTCCCCGGGCCCTCCCGCTCCCCGAGCCCGCCCCAGGCCCCGCGCCCCGGACCGCCGGGCGCCCGACCTGTCCGAGTCGGAGTCCGAGTCGGAGTCCGACGTCTCCAGGCTGCTCCCTCCGGGATGCGGCTCCGGGAGCGACGGCGGGGCGAGCTGAGGCGGCTGCTCCCCCGCAAGGTCCGGGGCCCCCTCGTCCGCCCCCGGTGCTGCGACCGGAGCGGGGTCCGGAGCCGGCACGGCCAGACCTTGGTCAACCCCGACGCCGGCGCCACCGAATTTCAGAGTTTGCAGCTGAGCGGCGGCGGCCTCCACCACCTCCATGGCGCCGCGCTCGGAGCGCCCGCGCGGGGAGATACACCACCTCGGCGGCGGAGGCGACAACGAAGCGCTGGGCCACTTCCCGCGCTGCTCGGGGAGCCGCACGCGGAACAGCGCGCGGAACCGTCCGGAGACGTGCCCCCGCCGTGCACGCAGCTGCACTTCCGGCAGCGCGTGACGTAGAGAGACGCGACGGCGTTCTCTGGGGCGGGGCGGGGCGGGGCGGGGCCGGGCCGGGGCCGGGGCGGGCGGGGCCGGGGCCGGGGCGGGCGGGGCCGGGGCCGGGGCCGGGGCGGGCGGGGCCGGGCCGCAGGCCCTTGCAGCTTGGACCGCGGGGTCCGAAAGCCGCCGAATTTCCTGCGTCTTGGGAAGTGCGTCTCACTCCGCAAAGAGGGATGGAGAGACTTTCCTGCAGCTGCTGCAGGATCTGGGACAATTCCGCGGAGGCGGAGACTGGTAGGAGGGATGACAGGACAGGGAGATGCCTGATGGGCCGAGACCGTACACATCAGAAACTTGAGCCAGGAATCCTTGAGCAGGCACTTCTAGTAGACTTCCTTAAAGTTAAATGGAGTTCCAGCCGTGGATAGACAGCAAGCACGATGACCATCCATCTCAAAACGATTACAACTCTTCCATTTTTTTTTTCCTCCAAAGCGCTCCCAATTTAAAGAGAGCACTAATCGTGGAAAAAGTGTTGCTGCTGGTTGATGTTATAGTTGATACCGCTTCGCAGAAAGGGTGGGATGTAATTAAAATGACTAACTTGGCCTGAGAAACCATAATTCTGGGTCATAAGGAAGGCAAGGAAGAAGTTCTTAGGATTGAGGTAGAGATCAGAATTTTCTGGTTTTCTGTTAGGACTTCAGCTTGATGCATCCACCCCTCGAGTAATAATAAATAATAATCGTCGTGACCACTGATTAAGCATGCATATGTGCCGAGAACTGTACCAAAGACGTTATCATTTATTCACGGAGTTTTACTGTGTGCCCTCCACAGTACTAGACCTTCATAGAAATTAAGACAAGAATAATGCATAGTCTCCGGAGCTTACAATTTAATTGAAGTTAAAAGGTCAACGCACAGGAGATAACGAGAAAGATATTTGAAATGTGAAAGGAAGTTAAATAAGATTGATTGGCTGTATCATGGAGACCTTCCAAAAAGAGGCAGGAATTTAAATTCGAGATAACTGTTCTCTAATGCAGTGATTAAGCAGAGCTCAGTGTTCCCAGCTGAATAGACCTGTGTTCAAATCTCAGCTCTACCATTTCCTTGTTGGTGTAACTGACTTTGGGCAGAGAGTCTAACATACCTAAATTTCATTTTCCTTATCTATAAAATAGAGATAAAAATACTATCTCATTTAGTTCATGTGAACATTAATTAAGTTTTTATGCAAGAGAATGGCATGTGTCATACACATTCACAAAACTATTTGATAAATAGAACAACACATGGACATGAATAAAATGATACTTCAGTGATGATCTTGCAGAGATATGCATATTAATTTAAGAAGAAAAGAAATTTGAGTCAGAATACCCTCCAGCCAGCCAAAAAGGTTTTGTATTTTTCCAGGAATTGAGTGATGAAAGTCTGAACAGAGGCTAGAGTCAGTGAAATAGAGTAAAGGAAATCCTCAGCATCAGAAGAAGACTCAAAGTACTCCAAAATGTCTAACAAGGAAACTGGAAGGAAGTTGGTATTACTGATAAAGATGGAGAAGTTGGAACAACATAATGAGTTTGTGATGTTGAGTTTGAGGAAAAACTACACAGTCAATTGAAAAATGCCAGCAGCCCTTTGAAAATATGAGAATGGAGTTGAATAGAAAGGCTAAGACCAGAAGCATAGGTTTGGGAACAATTCAAATACCTAGTTGTTCACTCCGTGATCATTTACTTACTAGCATGCCTATGCACTGCATCATGAACTGGGCATACAGGAAGGTGAAAAACACAGTCCCTGCCCTTAAGTAACTAACAGTTTAGTAAAAAAGACAAGTTGGAAGCAAGCCATAAGTACTTTAGTAGAGAAATGTATTATAGTACAAGCATGTACTACAGAAGAGGGATGTACCAAAGGAATACGAAAGAGAGAGAAAGCGATGGGAGAGTGAAGGAAGACTTTTCAACAAGTATGACATTTGAGCTGGACTTTTAAAGAGAACCAGGAATCTAAGAATCTAAGAAAGTAGAAGAACTTCATATTGATGTTGATCTGAAACAAATGAACTGATATTTCTCCAGCAAAGATGGGTTTATTCAGGATCAGCAGAGAATTGCAGTTCTGGGTCTGTAATCATGGCAAACCATACGCATGGCAAGGGAAGGAGACTGCTTTTATAGAGAGGAAAAGGAAGTTGGGAGGGATGTAATAAACAAAGAATCCATGGCTTGGCCAAGAAAGAAGAGGAGTCTTTCTTCTTCCTGCTGGGCTCTGCTGTTGTCACAGGGTGTGAGAGATCCCCCTTCTGGTCTCCCAACTCTATTTAATTGAGTTTTCTGTTTATTACATTTTTTACTTTTCCCCCTCTTGATCAAGATCTCTCTCTAAGCATCATTGATCAAGAGTTAGTTTTTCTAGGTTCACTGACTTTTTGTCCCTCAGTGTCAGAAAGGACCTTTCCTGGGTGTAGTGTCTCACATTGGAGGGAAAGTGCACAGATTGGAAACCTGTTAAGGTCACATTCAAGTAACAAGGAGGGGTAGGAGGGAGAAGTCCATATGTTATCAAGAGCATAGGCACTGGAGATCATCTGAAGTGCTAAGTCATCATCAAAGGTCTGGTGACAAACTTCCAACAGCCTTGGTCTGGCTATCTTGAGAAAGCTGTCTCATCAGATGTCATCTGCTTCAGTTGCAGGAAATCTTTACTTTCAGGTCACCAGATGATGCACAGGTCCAGTCAAGGTTCAGCGCTTTCTTTAGGTGTCATGTGAATCCAAGAGTCTATCCCTTGGAGTTTGGCGACACAAGAGTTGGTTAGCAGTACCAGATAGGGGTGTCTCCAGTGAGGGTGGAGAGAGTTCTATGGGAGGTGTCTTTTCCAATAAACAAAATCTCCAGTTTACAAAACATGATGCTTAGGGTCTGTGTCTCTCAAGGGCACACTGTGAAAAGGTTGCTCTACCAAAACATGGTTATTTTTAAGAGAAGCAATTAGGTCTTTGTAATATCGGAGTGTCTCTCCTTTTATCTGTTGTGGGTCAAAAGAAGCAGGAGTCAAGTGCATCGAGCATCTGTGACAAACCTCAAAGCTGAGAGTTTATGAGTTCCAAAAAGGGTGGATCTGAGATTAAAAAGGACCAAGGGCAATGCTTTTGGCCAAGGTATTTCTAGCACCTCTACAGATTTTGCCAGTTGAGTCTTCCGATAATGCAGTTAAAGAAAGAGCTGCAAAGCTGGCCAAAGAGCACAGACTTGTCAAAGTACCTGGCTGGTACAATGGGTTCCTCCATCACTATAAAGTTTGAGAGGAGTTCCTCAGGTAGGGCTAAAAAGGATTTTAGCTGCGGAAGAGGCAGTAGCCTGTCTGCAAGGGAAGGCTTCAGTGCAGTGTGAAAACACACACACCATGACTAAAACATATTTATATCCATGAGAGGAGGAAGTTATATGAAATCCATTTTCCAGACCTCAGATTGTCCATTAGGTGGTTTAAAATGCCCCCAGAGCAGGATGAACATGCTTCCCCGAGTTGTACTTTGGATAGTGAGACAAGGAGGTAGACACTCTTTGAAGCCTTGTTAATGTTTCCCCACCAACACTGATTCATGAAGGCTCTCATTTTGTCAGTAGACTGATGGGTTAAGGCACGTACAGTAGGGAGAAATTTTAGAGTGTCTGCTAGAACCGGGTTGTTATTTGGTCCAAACTTGGGCTTTCTCTTTTATCAAACCGACAATTGTTGAATTTCCAGTCCTGTTTTTCCTTTTCTGAGGCCAATTGCTGGGCTTCTTTAGCCAGTTTTTTAAAATTCTCATTTGGGGAAATATCCCTTTGAATCATGACAGAGGCTTGGCTGCTGGTTGGTCCCTTTAAGGACAGCATTCCTTGAGGAAATGTCAGCAAAGTAATTTCCCATAGCCACCAGACAGTGAAGTTTAGAATGTTCTTAGATCTTAATAATAGCTAAAGTGGCACGTAAAATTATTGCATCCAATAATTCCTGAACATAGGGGCCATTTTAAATTTTATTTCCACTGGAAGCAAGGAAGCCACATTGCTTCCATAACATTCCAAAATCATGAGCTACTCCAAGAGTATATCTGCCATCAATATAAATATTGGCAGGTTTGTCCTTGGCTAAAGTACAAGCCCCTGTAAGAGTGTATAATTTAGGTGATAAGGCCAAAGTATCCAGAGGTAAATGTATTGCCTCAATAACGTTAAAAGGAGTTGTAATACCATACATAGCACAATATTTGTTATTGTCACCTTTTAAATAAGAACCATCAGTGAACCATTTGAGGTCAGAGTTACCCACAGGAGTTTTCTGTAGATCATTACGAAGAGCCAGTAGTGGTCTGTCAGCATTAAGCAGTTGAGAGGGATTTTGTCAGTGATGGAGGGAAGAAGAGTATCCAGGTTAAGATTATTACGATGTAAAATGGTTCTGTGAGGGGCAGTTAAAGAGAACTTCATGGGAGTTGAGGCTGCTGACTGAGAAATGTTGAGTGCGATGAGAATTCAGGGGAGATTCTATTGCATGAGGTACAAAAATGGTTAAAGGGAATCCCATGATTTTCTTGGAGATATTAAGCAAAAGGGCAGTTTTCATAATGGCTTTATGACAAGGGGGGTATCCCCATGCCACAGGGTCCAGTTGTAGGCTATAATACCCTATGGGTCGATGGTGGTCCCCATGTTTTCGGGTGAGTACCCCAAGGGTGTTCCAATCTTTTCATACACAAAATGGAGAAAGGAAATCTGATGATTGGGATGCCCAAGGGCAGGTGGGTTCATCCAACTCTCATTTGAAGTCTTGAAGGCTATGTTGTCAAGTTCTTCCCATAAAATTGGGTCAACGTTGTTACTGTTGAGTAAAACATGTAAAGGCTTGGCCATAAGGAAGAAATTTGGAATCCAGTTTTGGCAATAACCAACTATCCTGAGAAAACCTTACAGTTGGTGTTTAGTTTTGGGTTTTTGGAAACTGAGGACACCATGATGTCATGTGGATCTTGTTCTGATATCAGATCCCCTAAGTACCAAATCTGAGTTTGGGAAAACTGCAATCTTTCTTTGGAGACTTTTTGTATCTTTAAGCCTGAAAGCTCTAGGAAGTGGATGCTGTCTCCCTGTGAAGAAGCTTAAGAAGGAGAGCAAAGAAGCAAATCATCCACATACTGCAACAAAGAGAACCTCTAGGGACTTTATATCATCCAGATCAGACTTCAGGATTTCTAAGAAATAAGAAGGACTGTCAGTATAACCTTAAGACATTACTGTCCAGATGAAATATTTTTGTTCTTTTTTGGTTTGTTTGTCTTTGTTTTTGTTTTTCTGTAGAGCTGTATCACTCAACACATGGATTAGCTTTTTATATTATTAAACATAATTAAGATTAATACCTAAATATGTTGACTGCACACAGATAAATTAGGGAGTGAAGTTATTCACAATGCCAAAAAAACTTATCGGGTTATATAAAAGGATCACGACATCTTAACATCATTCTTACTTTAGGAAAAAAATAATAAAAACACAATTATTCCAAGTGTTGTGGATTAAGTATTAAGCACAAATTAAGATGAAGCAAATGTGAATCATAAAATCGTAAAAAAGTTATTTCCTTGTTCTTGCTTTTTTCCCCTATTTGATTTTGAACAGGAAGATACATCTCCAGGTACCTTGCAACCTGTTGCTTCTCAGGTACCAAACACTATGCTAATCTATTTATAAACATCATATTTAATCTTTGCAAAGTATTATTATCCTCTTTTCACACACAAAGAAACAGGCTTAGGTAGGTTAATAAACATACCCAAGATCACAGCGCTGGTTGGATGGGAGCTGGCATGTCACCCCAGGTAGGCCTGATTCTACATTTGGACTCTTTTTTCTTTTTCTTTTCTTTTATTGAAATTGATGTTGTGGACAAGGAATGTTGCTTGCCATATTGGTAAACAAAGGGATGTTGTGGCCATCAAGCCATCGGCCACAGCAGGAACCCCAGACTGTGCACCCTGAGGACATTCAGGATGGAGAGAAGCAGGACACTGGCCCTAGATCGTTAAGGTACACATCATAGGAATGATTTCAATGAGCCCAGACTCTTGCTTCTTCCCATACACAGAAAAGCACTAAACTCTTACTTTGAGATGTCTGGTTTTCTTTAATTAACAGTCATCTTTTGATTTCTAGCTACCTGTTTTGGTTTTTTTTTGTTTGTTTGTTTTGTGTTTTGTTGTTGTTTTGCTTTTTTGATGTTGCTGTTGTTTTTGCAAAAATCCCTATATACCTGGCTCCTGCCTTACCCCTTCAGAACAGTCCCTCAGAGCTATCTGAGAGGGTGTCTTCTGGGCTTACGTCTTCAGTATGTCCACCAAATAAAACATAATTCTCAACTTTTAGGTTGTGCATTTTTGTTTCAGTCGACAATGTATAAATGATTTACAGTATTATATTAGTATCACGTGTACAGGTGAATATTTCTCTTCCCAAGTGAAGGCAAAAAGATATCGGGTAGCTTCATCAACTGGAATATGAAAGAATGCACTGCACAAATCAGTTACAGTGAAGAATTTACTTCTGGTGGGAATGGATGTTAGTATGAGATTAGGAACAACAGGGTGTCAAGGGATAACAATGTCGTTTATTGCTCAGAGGTCCCAGACAAACCTCCATCCTTAGTCCTTAAGTTTTCTTAATAGTGAAATGACAGTGTGACAGGGGCTAGTACAGGGATAAGAGGCCTTAAGCCCTGTAATCTTCTATTGTGGGCTTTATGCCTTACGTCCTTATGGTAAAGGACTCTATATCCTATAGGATATTGATTAATTCTGGGTAGAGATTTTGAGGTATCTATCTGAATCATGATGGGAGGTGTGCGGTGAATTTTGCTAACATCAGTTGGAGATTTTCCCCAGAAGGAGGTTAGTAGCTGATTCAATAGGAACAAATGATAAGTGTTTCCAGAATCAGCTCTAGTACCATCAGAGATGGAGCAAATAAAAGGTGTCAAAGGGTCATTTAATTCACTTGGCTGGTTACTTTGATGACTACTGTCAAATTCTAGAATTATTTTCCCCTTTTGGAAGAAAGACATTCCAGTATGATAGTTTTCCAAGAAGCCTAATAAATAGATAGGGTCAGAGTAACAAAGGGGAAAATGGTGTGTATCTCTCAAAGGGCCTAAACAAAAGGGAACAGGTTCAGAGACAGGAACCTCTTGAGGTTCATTAGAGATCCCCACTATTTGAACTGTTTTAGTATTCTGAGGCAGGGGCTGCTTTATAATAATGGGGTTGAACACCAAGTGTGTGGCTCTGGTGTCACTTAGGACTGGAAGAGATTCATCCCCAAACTGCAAAAAAAAAAAAAAAGAAAAAAAGAAAAAAAGAATAATCTGAAGTCGGGCTTCCCTGGTGGAGCAGTGGTTGAGAGTCCACCTGCCGATGCAGGGGACACGGGTTCGTGCCCCGGTCCGGGAAGATCCCACATGCCGCGGAGCGGCTGGGCCCGTGAGCCATGGTCACTGAGCCTGTGCGTCCGGAGCCTGTGCTCCGCAACGGGAGAGGCCACAACAGTGAGAGGCCCGCGTACCGCAAATAAATAAATAAATAATCGGAAGTCCATAGAATAGTCATGAACAGGTTCATCAGATTTTATGTGCGAGCCTGAATTTTGTTCCAGTTAACAAGCTTTGAAAAAATGTCCTGATGAACACACCTAGCAATTGCTTGAGCCCGATCATATAATAAGTTAGTGGATGGTCTCCTAGGTGTAATTCTAGAGACCTGTCAGGACTTTCCCAATTACTGGTTTTCATC
The DNA here is from genome assembly GCF_951394435.1 of Stenella coeruleoalba. Lineage (NCBI taxonomy): Eukaryota > Metazoa > Chordata > Mammalia > Artiodactyla > Delphinidae > Stenella > Stenella coeruleoalba. The sequence continues at coordinate 144,727,467 of NC_137149.1, read as the reverse complement.
CAATGTGGGTCTGGCCTTCACCAACAAGCATATAAACTAGCTGATGAAAGAGAAACCAGGTTGATACGTCTGAATGACTATATTAAATTCCTCACTATTTCTGGCAGGATCTTGGGTTATTTTGGGAAAATTTTTGACTATGGCTCACAGTTCAGCTTTAGTCCAGGGAGTAAAAGAAATCAAGGGTTTAGCCTCTGGATCCTCGGGAGGCTTAATTTTTTTTTTTTTTTTTTTTTTTTTTTTTTGCGGTACGTGGGCCTCTCACTGTTGTGGCCTCTCCCGCTGCGGAGCACAGGCTCCGGACGCGCAGGCTCAGCGGCCATGGCTCACGGGCCCAGCCGCTCCGCGGCATGTGGGATTTTCCCAGACCAGAGCACGAACCCGTGTCCCCTGCATTGGCAGGCGGACTCTTAACCACTGCGCCACCAGGGAAGCCCAAGTATTAATGTTGTGAGTGATGAGCAGCTGGACCTGATTCGGTAACAATTTGGTACCTTTATACATTGCAATATGATGGGTTAGCTAACACCTCCATCATCTTACAAAGTTATCATTTCTTTTTTATGATGAAAACATTTAAGATCTTGTCTCTTAACTGCTTTGAATTATATAATACTGTACTGTTAACTATAAAAAGAGCTCTTACTAAGAAACAGGAGGTTCAGCTCTGCCGTTGCTGCTTTACCAGTATCCTTGCTTATTTCTTGCTTGCTTTACTAGCATCACAATTGCTTTACTAGTATCACTGGTTTCTTAGAATAATATTTTAAAGCTGCTTGTACATGTTACGAGAGCTACTTTAGTTAAAACCATCTATCATATATCACATATCGTAAAACCATATGTAAGCCATAAATCCACTTAAGTCACACTTAAAATTCAATGTGTTACCGTATACTTCAAGTAAAGGACAGGGTGCACTCTGCTATGAAGCCCCCTGTCCTGGGGGACCGTCATCCTCCCCTTAGGATGCAAGGCAGAAATAGAGACACAGACGCAGAGAACAAATGTATGGATACCAAGGGGGAAGGGGTGGGGGTGAATGGGAGATTGGGATTGATGTATATACACAACTATGTATAAAATAGATAACTAATGAGACTCTACTGTATAGCACAGGGAACACTACTCAATGCTCTGTGGTGACCTAAATGGGAAGGAAATCCAAAAAAGAGGGGATATATGTGTACATATAGCAGATTCACTTTGCTGCACAACAGAAACTAACTCAACATTGTAAAGCAACTATATGCCAATAAAAATTAGTTAATTGAAAAAATCATACCTCTCTTATTACAGGGAAATCAGTACTAATCTAAAGACAGAATGAGGACAACAGGGTCAATCCATAGGCAATATTTATAAAGCTTATTTTTTTCCGAAATTCTTGCAATTAAAAAATAAATACAAAGGGAAGCTCTAAAGATTTATTTATTCCTACTCAGTGTATTGTCAGACATCCCCCTTTGGGTGAATATACCCAGTCAGTATTCTCTGAGCTTTCTAGATCTGTGATTTGCTATCTGTCAGTACTTTTGGAAAGTTCTTAGTCATTATGACTTTAAATATTTCTTCTGCTCCATTTTTTCTTTCTTCTCTGTTTGGTGTGCCAATTACACATATGTTACACCGTTTGAAATTGTCCCACAGTTCTTTGATATTTTATTCTGTCCTTTTACACTTTTCTTTGCATTTTGTTGGGAAATTTTCTGTGAACCTATCTCAAGCTCACTGATCTCACATCCAGTCTACTGATGAGCTTATCAAACGCATTCTTCATTTCTAAGTGTATTTTATTTCTGAAGTTTCCTTTTGATTCTTTCTTAGGTTTTCCATCTCTATATTACCAATCTGTTCTTGCATGTTGTCTACCTTTTCCATTAGAGCATTTAACATATTCAGCATAGTATTTTAAATTCCCTGTCCCATAATTTCAACATATGTGTCATATCTAAGCCTGGTTCTGATGCTTGCATTGCCTCTTCACACTGGTCTTTCTGGCTTCTTAGCATGCCTTGTAATATTTTTATTAAAAGCCAGACATGATATATCAGGTAATAAGGTAAACAGTCTTCAGGGTGAGGTTTTATATTAGTCGGGCTAGGAACTCACTTGTGTTTAATGTCTATGTCAGTGCTGTAAGTACCAGAGGCTTCAAATTTCTCTAAAATCCTCTTTTTCTTTTTTTTCTTCTTTCTCCCCTGTTGACTTCAGGCTTTCCTAAGTAGTGGTCCTCCTTAGAGAGAGTCTATGTCTCACAGCTCTTCCAGCCTAATCCACTGTTGTTATATTGGAGCCCCTGATGGTATGTACTAAGGTGTGAGGGAGGGTAAGCATTCTATGACCCTAAAATTAAATCTCAGTCTTTAGGTGGGTCTGTGTTCTTGGAGGGTTACCTTCCCAAGAACTTCCCCCTGTATGTGAGACAGAAATTCTAGAGGGGACTACAGTGAAATAAGTGCCCTTCCCCCACTTGGGATAAAGCCCTGCTGAGATTTTTTTTCTCTAGAGAGTAGGTCTTTATTATGGAGAACACACTCAGTGTTTTTCACAAGGATTACTCTTTCCTTGCCCCTGTCTGAGCCACAGGGGATTTTTCTCAGCTCTTCATCATGAGAACCAGTTTTGGAAAAAATCTCAGGCATTATCTTTTGAAATATTACTACTGTCTAAATGCCCTCTGTCTTCTCTTTCTGGGACTCCAATTTCACATGTGATAGACCCTTTAACCACGTTACATGTTTCTTGTGCTCATGTATTTTCTATCATTATGTCTTTCATACTTCAGTTTGGATGTTTTCTCTGACCTATATTTTGATTCATTTGTTCTCGTTTGATTCTGTTATACTGGGTGATTTTTCTTTAAATGTCAGACATTTTTATGAAAAAGTATAGATAACTTGAATCTCTGGATGATATTTTCCCAGAGAGAGAATTTAATTTTCTTCTACTAAAGTGCTAGGAATCCCAGGTCATCTTAATCTAATCAGGGGTTGAAATGATTCTAATTTGAGCCTTATTTCTGATTCACCCTTGATTCCTAGGGTGGAGCTCTCCAAGGTAGTAGCATAAAATCTGTAATATTTGCTAGGCTTCTTCCTACTTTGTAGTCTCTAAAACCCAGTTTTTTGTTACCAGAACTTCATGGGTCTACCAAAGTCTCAGTTTGCAGCCCACATAATTACGTTTGGAATTGACAATACTGGACTCACCTCTCTGAACTTCAATTCTCTCCAGGATCTTGGTCTCACGAATATTTGCTATTTGGCAGCTTTCCTATGCCTTCAAATAGATTTTATTTCGTTTCATTTTATTTTCGTCCAGAATGTCTTGTTCTTAGGATTAGAATTACTGAAAATACTTTTTTTTTCCAAGTAGGACCATAAAGAGTCAAAACATTTATTTTTTGCGTCTGTATCTTAGTGATCTAAAAATTTGGTCTCATAGCAAAGTATCAAATAACGTCTGGTCCAGAAATAGTATATGTCCTTTTTTTTTTTTTTTATGACATATAGCAACTGCAAGCTAGTCTGTGGCATTAAATACAACTCTCTGGGAATTGTGTGGTTAAGCATGCTCTGTAGGTGACAGTTTTCTCTTGAAGGTTCTGCAGGTAGTTTGTTCCATTTCACGATTATGCAAACTTTGATAATACCCTTGTTGATGGTATATCTTCTAGAGGTCATCCCAGGGGAAAATGAGCAAGCTTTCCGAAGTTGCCTTAAATAGATTTCAAACTCCTAAAAAGGACGTTCCCCACCTTAACTAGTGCCTTTTATGCTTCCTGGACCATGTAAATGTTCAATAAGTGCTTGATATACACATGAGTGAATGAATGCATCAAAACAGGGGGCATTCTCTAGATTTTCAATGTTCTCCTCAAACTTAGCACAATATTGTACATGTGTTCTTACCAACATCAAGTAGGGCAAAGCAGTCACCTCTGAAATTCTGGAAATTTTTAATTGGAGAAAAATAGTAAAAAGAACAATATTAAGAAAACAAGTAATACAAGTAACTCAGGTTAGCAAAGAATTAGATTGCCTGTTGTTCAGGCAATTATTTGCCTTCAGTCCTTAAAATAGTTTCCAAAGATTTGTATATCTTAAATCAGAGCCAGACTCAGTTTATAGTATTTCCACAATAATTTATTCTTTCTCTGGAATTATGATAAGCTATTGCAGTTATTACCTTCATGTAGTTTACATATTGAAAAATGCAAAGATGCACTAAATATGAGTAAATTGGGAAAAGTAGAAGTTTGGGAAGCATTTAATAAATTCTAACTATATTTTCAACATGGTAAAATATTCATTAATTAACATGGTACTATTTCTATTGCAATATGTTTTCTTTTATTCATTGCATTCTACCTACTCTTCAAAACTTTCTTAAAAGTGATGAAAATAATAATGGATAATTAAAGAAGAATGTGCATTTTGCTAAATGATATTTAGAGTGGCTGAAGGTTTCTGTTTATTTACATTTTGGTAGTTTTTATTTTAAAGCAGGTTTCCTTGATTTATTGTATTCAATAGCAATATGATGAACTGTTGAACTAGACCAGATAAATTTAAGTATTATAAAGAGTCCTCTTTTTGTGACAACAGATCGTGGTCCTATCCAAAAAAAAGCAATCTTCCAAATAGATATTACCTGAACATACAGAGTTTAATGTGAAAAGTTACACTTTTGCTTGAAAAGCGTCATTCAAAGTACTATATGTGTACAGTTGATGTGAGTTCTTTTGGTGTCCTCTCAGATAGTTTTATACATAGGAAAGAAACTTCAGAAGTTTACCTTGTGTATACTCAATCTGTCAACTTTACAATTTTAAAACGCTGATACTTTCTTAAGCAATTAATTTCACCTCATAATCTTATTATTCACTTGTAAGACTAGTAAATTTTAATAATCATTTTTAAGAGATCTTTGAATAATATTTGGAACTGCTTAGACAAACACCTTCAACATTTCAAGCTGCATTTACAAGTTTAATGTAGTTTATCTCCTTAAGTACATCAGTTGTCTTCAAATAGATCCTGCATGATTACATAAACAGCTCTTACAAATCTAATAAATTTGATTAAATAATTAAGTGAATTATTTAACTTCACATAGTAAATTGAAGTAACAAAATTTTCATTCTAATAACCAAATTCTTGTTAAAAATTACTAGTGTAGGGCTTCCCTGGTGGCGCAGTGGTGGGGAGTCTGCCTGCCGATGCAGGGGACACGGGTTCGTGCCCCAGTCCGGGAAGATCCCACATGCCACGGAGCAGCTGGGCCCGTGAGCCATGGCCGCTGAGCCTGTGCGTCCGGAGCCTGTGCTCCGCAATGGGAGAGGCCACAACAATGAGAGGCCCACGTACCGCAAAAAAAAAAAAAAAAAATTACTAGTGTAAGAGGTTTCAATGTTTACTTCCCTTCCAAACACCAAACTATTAATTATGCATAGTATTCTGCTTTTCCTAAATCTTTAACTTGTTAATCCATCATATTCCTGTGGTTAACAAAGATACCTATAAGAAAATAAAATCTAACCCAATTCACTCACTCACTCATTCATTAACTCATTCATTCATTCAACCGTTATTTCCTTAACACCTGCCAGGCACAGTCTAGACACGGTGTATAGCACATTGAGTAAACCAGGGGAAAAGCAAGCCTACACTCACATAGTTTAACTTTTAAGAGAGAGAAAAAATAACAAACAGGTAAATTCATCACATAATTTATGGTAGTTAAAAACACCCATTAGGATGGATGGTGGTGTTGACTGCAAAATGATATGACTGTACTTGCTATCACTAAACTATAAACTTCAAAATGGTTAAGTAGTAATTTTTATGTTTTGTGTATTTTGGCACAATAAAAAAATGGGGGAGGGGGAGGGAGGTGATACAGCCAACAGATAAAAATAAACTTGGAAAGGGGACTGAAGCAATTTTAAATAGAATGGCAGACAACTGAGGTTACATAAGATTGCAGCTTTTAAAATTATTATTATATAAGTTTCAGGTGTACAACATCTGTATACATTACACAGTGATCATCATCACAAGCATAGTTGCCATCTATCACCATAACATTGAACACTTTCATCCATTTCACTCACCCCCAAACCCCTTTCTCTCTGGTAACCACTAATCTGTTCTCTTTATCTGAGTTTTGTTTTGTTTTATTTTGCTTTCATTGGTTTTGTTTTGCTTTGGTTTCCACTCTGAGTGAAATAATACAGTATTGCTTTTTTTACTTCTGGATTATTTTACATAACATAATACCCTCAAGATCCATCTATGTTGTTCTCAAATGGGAACACTTGTACACTATTGGTGGGGTTTTAAATTGGTACAGCTACTGTACCAAACAGTATGGAGATTTCTCAAAAAATTAAGAATAAAACACCTATATCACTTGTAGGTATTTATCCAGAAACACGGAAACATTAAATCAAAAAGATATAGGCTGAATTCTCTTAGATCTTGTTTAACTGTAAAACTTTTGATTTCTCTGTTGAATCTGAATGAGATCCTTGCTAGGTAGAGTAAACTTGGTTGTAGCACTTGCCCTTTCAGCACCACCAAACAAGCCTTACAACAAATGCTAAAAGAACTTCTCTAGGTGGGAAACACAAGAAAAGAAAAAGACCTACAAGAACAAACCCAAATAATTAAGAAAATGGCAATAGGAACATACATATCAATAACTGCCTTGAATGTAAATGGATTAAATGCCCCAACCAAAAGACACAGACTGGCTGAATGGATACAAAAACAAGACCCATATATATGCTGCCTACAAGAGATGCACTTTAGACCTAGGCACACATACAGACTGAAAGTGAGGGGATGGAAAAAGATATTCCACACATATGGGAATCACAAGAAAGCTGGAGTACCAATACTCATCTCGGATAAAGGAGACTTTAAAATAAAGACTGTTACAAGAGATAAGGAAAGGCCCTACATAATAATCAAGGGATCAATCCAAGAAGAAGATATAACAATTATAAATATATATGTGCCCAACATAGGAGCACCTCAATACATAAGGCAAATGCTAACAACCATGACAACATAAGGCAAATGCTAACAACCATGACAGGAACACAATAATAGTAGGGGACTTTAACACCCCATTACACCAAAGGACAGATCATCCAGACAGAAAATTAATAAGGAAACACAAGCTTTAAATGACACAATAGACCAAAGAGATTTAATTGATATTTACAGGACATTCCACCCAAAAGGGGCAGAATACACCTTCTTCTCAAGTGTACATGGAACATTCTCCAGGATAGATCACATCTTGGGTCACAAATCAAGTCTTGGAAAAATGAAGAAAATTGAAATCGTATCAAGCATCTTTTCTGACCACAACGCTATGAGATTGGAAATCAATTGCAGGAAAAAAAACTGTAAAAAAACACAAACACATAGAGGCTAAACAGTGTGCTCCTAAATAACCAAGAGATCACTGAAGAAATCAAAGAGGAAATAAAAAAATACATAGAAAAAAATGACAATAAAAACATGATGACCCAAAACGTATAGGATGCAGCAAAAGCAGTTCTAAGAGTGAAGTTTATAACAATACAATCTCACCTCAAGAAACAAGAAAAATCTCAGATAAACAATCTAACCTTACACCTAAAGCAAGTAGGGAAAGAAGAACAAAGAAAAGTTGGTTCTTTGAGGAGATAAACAAAACCGATAAACCTTTAGCCAGACTCATCAAGAAAAAAAGGGAGAGAACTTAACAAAATTAGAAATGAAAAAGGAGACGTTACAACTGACACTGCATAAATACAAAGGATCATAAGAGACTACTGCAAGCAACTATACGCCAATAAAATGGACAACCTGGAAGAAATGGACAAATTCTTGGAAAGGTACAACTTTCCAAGACTGAACCAGGAAGAATTAGAAAATATAAACAGACTGATCACAAGTAGTGAAATTGAAACTGTAATTAAAAATCTCCCAACAAACAAAAGTCCAGGACCAGATGGATTCACAGGTGAATTCTATCAAACATTTAGAGAAGAGCTAACACTCATCCTTCTCAAACACTTCCAAAAAATTGCAGAGGGAGGAACACTCCCAAATTCATGCTCCAAGGCCACCATCACACTGATACCAAAACTAGACAAAGATATCACAAAAAAGAAAATTACAGACCAATATCACTGATGAACATAGATGCAAAAATCCTCAACAAAATATTAGCAAACAGAATCCAACAGCACATTAAAAGGATCATACATCGTGATCAAGTGGGATTGATCTCAGGAATGCAAGGAATATTCAATATATGCAAATCAATCAATGTGATACACCATATTAACAAACTGAAGAATAAAAACCATATGATCATCTCAATAGATGCAGAAAAAGCTTTTGACAGAATTCAACACCCATTTATGATAAAAACTCTCCAGAAAGTGGGCACAGAGGGAACTTACCTCAACATAATAAAAGCCATATATGACAAACCCTCAACAAACATCATTCTCAATGGTGAAAAACTGAAAGCAATTCCTCTAAGATCAGGAACAAGACAAGGATGTCCACTGTCGCCACTATTATTAAACATAGTATTAGAAGTCCTAGCCAAGGCAATCAGAGGGAAAAAAAGGAAATAAAAGGAATCCAAATTGGAAAAGAAGAAGTAAAACTGTCACTGTTTGCAGATGACATGCTACTATACATAGAAAATCCTAAAGATGCCACCAGAAAACTACTAGAGCTAATCAATGAATCAGGTAATGTTGCAGGATACAAAATTAATGCACAGAAATCTCTTGCATTCCTATACACTAACAAAGAAAGATCAGAAAGAGAAATTAAGGAAAAAATCCCATTTAACATCACAAGAAAAAGATTTAAATACCTAGGAATAAACCTACATAAGGAGGTAAAATATCTGTACTCTGAAAAGTGTAAAACACTGTGAAAGAAATCAGAGCTGACACAAACAGATGGAGAAATATACCAATATATGATGTTCTTGGATTGGAAGAACTGATATTGTGAAAATGACTATACTACCCAAAGCAATCTACAGATTCAATGCAATCCCTTTCAAATTAGTGATGGCATTCTTCACAGAATTAGAACACTAATTTTACAATTTGTATGGAAACACAAAAGACCCCGAATAGCAAAAGCAATCTAGACAAAGAAAAATGGAGCTGGAGGAATCAGGCTCCCTAACTTCACACTATATTACAAAGCTACAATAGTCAAGCCAGTATGGTACTGGCATGAAAACAGAAATGTAAGTCCACGGTACAGGATAGAAAGCCCAGAGATAAACCAATGCACCTATGGCCACCTAATCTATGGCAAAGAAAATAAAAATATACAATGGAGAAAAGACAGCCCTTCAATAAGTGGTGCTAGGAAAACTGAACAGCTACATGTAAAAGAATGAAATTAGAACACTCCCTGTTCTTTGACAGATGAATGGATAAAGAAGATGTGGCATATATATACAATGGAATATTACTCAGCCATAAAAAGGAACAAAATTTGGTCATTTGTAGTGAGGTGGATGGACCTAGAATCTGTCATACAGAGTGAAGTATGTCATAAAGAGAAAAACAAATACCTTATGCTAACACATATACATGGAATCTAAAAAAAAAAAAAAAGAAAAGCTTCTAATTAACCTAGGGGCAGGACTGGAATAAAGATGTAGATGTAGAGAGTGGACTTAAGGACAGGGGGAGTGGGAAGGGTAAGCTGGGACAAAGTGAGCGAGTGGCATTGACATATATACACTACCAAATGCAAAATAGATAGCTAGTGGGAAACAGCCACATAGCACAGGGAGATCAGCTCAGTGCTTTGAGCACCAGAGGGATTGGATAGGGAGGGTGGGAGAGCAGTGCAAGAGGGAGAGGATATGGAGATAAAAGTATATGTATAGCTGATTCGCTTTGTTATACAGCAGAAACTATCAAAACAATGTAAAGCAATTATACTCCAATAAAGATGTTAAAAAAAAAACCCAAAGTTAGAAGAAGGAAAGAAATCACAAAGATCAGAGATGAAATAGAGATGAAGAAAACAATAGGAAAGATCAATGAAACTAAAAGCTAGTTCTTTGAAAAGATAAACCTTTATCCAGACTCATCAAGAAAAAGAGAGAAAGGGCTCAAATCAATAAAATTGGGAAAAAAAAGGAGAAGTTACAATGGACACCACAGAAATATAAAGGATTATAAGAGACTACTTCAAGGAACTATGTGAACTATGTGCCAATAAAATGAACAGCCTAGAAGAAATGGACAAATTATTAGAAAGGTACAATCTCTGAAGAATGAACCAGGAAGAAATAGAAAATACCAATAGACCAATTACAAGTAATGAAATTGAAACTGTGATTAAAAAACTTTCAACAAACCGAAGTCCAGGAACACATGGCTTTACAGGCAAATTCTATCAAACATTTACAGAAGAGGTAACACCTATACTTCTGAAACTATTCCAAAAATATCTCAGAGAAAGGAACACTTCAAAACTCATTCTATGAGGCCCCCATCACCCTGATACCAAAACCAGACAAAGACACCACACAAAAAAGAAAATTACAGGCCAATACCACTAATGAACATAGATGCAAAAATCCTCAAGAAAATACTATCAAACTGAATCCAACAATACTCTAAAAGGATCATACACCATGATCAAGTGGGATTTACCTCAGGGATGCAAGGATTTTTCAATATCCACAAATCAATCAGTGTGATACACCACATAAACAAATTGAAGAATAAAAACCATATGATCATCTCAATAAATGCAGAAAAACTTTTGCTAAAATTCAACATCAATTGATCATAAAAACTCTCTAGAAAGCAGGCATGAAGGGAACATACCTCAACACAGTAAAGGCCATATATGACAAGCCTACAGCTAACATCATACTCAATGGTGAAAAGCTGACAGCATTTCCTCTAAGATCAGGAACAAGACAAGGATGTCCACTCGTGCCACTTTAATTCAACATACTTTTGGAAGTCCTAGCCACAGCAATCAGAGAAGAAAAACACTTAAAAGGAATACAAATTGGAAAAGAAGAAGTAAAACTGTCACTTTTTGCAGATGACATGATACTATACATAGAAAATTGTAAAGATGCTACCAGAAAACTACTGGAGCTCATCAATGAATTTGGTAAAGTTGAAGGATACAAAATTAATACACAGAAATCTCTTGCATTTCTATACACTAATAATGAAAGATCAGAAATAGAAATTAAAGAGACACTCCCATTTACCATCACATCAAAAAGAATAAAATACCTAGGAATAAACATACCGAAGGAGGCAAAATATCTGTACTCCAAAAACTATAAGATGCTGTTGAAAGAAATCACAGATGACACAAACAGATGGACAAATATAACATTTTCTTAGATTGGAAGAATCAATATTGCCAAAATGACTATACTACCCAAGGCAATCTGCAGATTCAATGCAATCCCTGTCAAATTACTGACAGCCTTTTTCACGGAACTAGAACATAAAATCTTAAAGTTTGTATGGATAAACAGAAGGCCCTGAATAGCCAAAGCAATCTTGAGGAAAAAACAAGAAACAAAGCAAAACAAACAAAGAAAAATCGGAGCTGGAGGAATCAGACTTCCTGGCTTCAGACTATATCACAAAGCTATGGACATCAAAACAGTATGGTACTGGCACAAAAACAGACATAGAGATCAATGGAACAGGATAGAAAGCCCAGAGATAAACCCACACACCTATGGTCAATTAATCTACAACAAAGGAGGCAAGACTACACAATGGAGAAAAGATACTCTCTTCAATAAATGGTCCTGGGAAAAGTGAACAGCTACATGTAAAAAAATGAAATTAGAACATTCTTTAATACCATATACAAAAATAAACTCAAAATGGATCAAAGACCAAAATGTCAGACCGGATACTATAAAACTCTTAGAGGAAAATATAGGCAGAACACTCTCTGACATAAATCACAGCACTATCTTTCTCAATGCATCTCCCAGAGTAAGGGAAATAAAAACAAAATAAACAAATGGGACCTAATCAGACTCAAAGCTTTTGCACAACAAAGGAAACATAAACAAAATGAAAAGACAACCCACAGAATGGGAGAAGATGTCTGCAAACAATGTGACTGACATGGGATTAATCTCCAATATTTTCAAACCTCATGCAGCTCAATTCCAAAAACACAAACAACCCAATCAAAACATAGGCAGAAGACCTAAATTAACATTTCTCCAAAGAAGACATGCAGATGGCCAAGAGGCACAGGAAAATGTGCTCAACATTGCTAATTATTAGAGAAATGCACATCAAAACTACAGTGAGATGTCACTTCACACCAACCAGAATGGCCATCATCAAAATGTCTACAAACAATAAACGCTGGAAAGGGTGTGGAGGAAAGGGAACCCTCCTACACTGTTGGTGGGAATGTAAATTGGTGCAGCCACTATGGAGAACAGTATGGAGGATCCTTAAGAAACTAGAAATAGAGCTACCATAGGATCCAGCAATTCCACTCCTAGGCATATATGCAGGAAAAAAACATGGTTCGAAAGGAAACATGCACCCCAATGTTCATTGCAGCACTGTTTACAATAGCCAAGACATGGAATCAACCTAAGTGTCCACTGACAGAGAAATGGATAAAGAAGATGTGGTACAGATATACAATGGAATATTACTCAGCCGTTAAGAAGAATGAAATAATGCCATTTGCAGTAACATGGATGGACCTGGAGATTATCATACTAAATGAAGTAAGTCAGACAAAGACAAATATCATATGGTATCACTTATATGCAGAATCTAAAAAAAATGATACAAAGAAATTACTTACAAAACAGAAACAGATCCACAGACTTAGAGAACAAACTTATGGTTACCAGTGGGGAAAGATCGGGGGAAGGGATAGTAGGGAGTTTGGGATTGACATGTACACACTGCTATATTTAAAATAGATAACCAACAAGGACCTACTGTATAACACAGGGAACTCTGCTCAGTACTCTGTAACAACCTAACTGGGAAAAGAATTTGAAAAAGAATAGATACATGTATATGTATAACTGAATCACTGTGCTGTACACCTGAAACCAACACAACATTGTTAATTAACTCTACTCCAATATAAAATAAACATTTAAAATAATTACATGGAAGCATTATCAAATTAGTGATGACAAGCCTTCTTAGGTTATATTGAATGGATGAATATTTGTAATATGTGTTATAAAAATTATATGAAATTCCCCCAAATCTGATATGTCCTGGTAAAATGTTATCAATCATAATTCTAGTTATCATTTTAAATTGTTGTATGTCACAAAATAACCAGATTTTCCTGTCAATTGCATTATAATCAGGTCTATAACCGTGTCTTTTGTCATTTACAGACAACTATTGTTTTACTCTGATGCTTTTACAAAAAATGGTTCATCTTCAGAAAAGATTCATAGAAAGTACTTTTTGACAAATGTGGGCTTTTGATAACTTTCAAATCATACCACTAAACTAAGTAAGAAATTACAGAACCCTAATAGAAAAATGGGTGGTTTCATAAAACTTCTAATAAAAGATCAAGATCAACAAGAATTACATAGGACTGAATGAACTGATGAATATGATTATAATTTTTAAGACTTTTGTCTGAAATATTACTGCCTTTTCAATCATTTTTTTCAGATATAAGGAAACATCTTCTCTTAAGCTAAGATTTACAGCAATTTTCTGAATTATAACTTTATAAGCAGAAATGAAATATTTATATTTTTCTCCCTGCCTGGTCCCTCCAGAATTTGCAAACTCTTAGTGGGTATTCTTATTTTCATGGCAATATAATTATTTATGTAATTTTGCTAAGAATATGTTCTCCTTGGAACTGGACACAGTTGGAAACATTGATTATATTACTAAGGCTTTGACCAGCATATCGTATTTTAACAGAGGCAAGCATGGCCTCAGATATGGCCAGACAGCTTTAAGGAACTAAGATTGACTTTATGGAGCCATGAAGCCCCTTGGAAAAATAGCCTGGCACCTTGTTTACAGGGTTCCTAGCAGCCTTACCAGGTGAGTAAGGAAGGAAACTCAGGATATTTGGGTGACCTCAGGAAGAGAGGAATTAACCCAAATCTATAGGTATTACAGGTGAGTCTGATGGTTATTCCTTGCCATGGCTTCCTGACCTTGAAATGCTATTCAAAGTTCAATCTGGAGATTCCTTATGAAAAATTCCAGCAAAGCATATTAAAAGAATCTGTAGGGTCACTTACTATTCTTGCTGGACTTACATAAATAATCAATTCAAGTTTAATGAAACTAAGCTTATTTTGCAAAAAACGTTAGTCTCAATTTATCTTTGTAGAAATTTGGGTGCTTTTAGAGAAAAAAAAATGTTTCAGTAGCACTATACTACACAGTTGTAGACATTAGATTCTAGTTCTGTTAATCATCTTTGAAGTTTTGTTTTTCCACCTGTAAGCTGGACTGGATCCTGAATTCTTCTAGTTTCCTCAAATATTTGACTACAACTCTCCAAACTAATGTATCCATTTTATCCCACTTTTGAAGTAAAATTATTCTTTTCCCGAAACCCTGCAAACTGAAGCTGAACTTGATTTCAGCTTAAGAGAGATCACCACCGTAGTCCATGTTTAGACAATCCTTGTGCCTGTTGCTGTGTGGGTCACTCAGAAGTTTACCTGAACACCTGATGACATCATCAGAGACATTCAAACTGCAAAAGGTACTTGGACACTGACATCTAGAAATCTTCTCAACTGGCAGCTCTCAGGACTCACATACTGAGTTTATAATATGCTTCAACCATTAACCTTTGTTTTTATCTTGTCTCTAGAGAAATTCTTCTTAAGAAGAATATTTAATAAAGACCTGATTTCTCACAACTTAAAGGCCTAGCTTTCAGAGCCCATCTCCATCACCACTTCCTGAAATGAATTTAACTGGAAAGACCTACTGTCAGGACTAAGAGACTGGTTCAGTGGGATGGAACAATCTACCGACTCAGCTTCTGGACTCTGAGACTTCTTGGAGAAGTTTCAAACATGAGACGTCAGGGCAGCACAGTTTGCCACCCCTAATTGTGTCTCTTTGGCAAGAGGATTAATCTAGGCTGTTATTTTCAAGAAACAGAAGACTCAGGACGTTTTTCTTGTCATCTTCCCCTTTTTCTGTCTAAAAAAGAATTATCACCAGAGATAACTGCAGAGAACTTGGCTAGGCAGGTGTGGTGGGGAAGCAGGGCCTAGACATCAGAGTCCACTCTGCGTCCCATTGTGAACTGCATGGCCCAGCAAACATTTGTTTACCAAACTTTTGCTTTCCCATCTCCAGGTGAATTGCCTTCCTCCCCTTTGAAATCCCAAACCACTATCCCCAACATCCTCTTTTATCTTTAGCTGAAGATGGTCCTTAAGGTGAGGATTTCATGTATTTGGGGGAGCTACTCAGTTTTTCTAGGTATCTCCCATGCATACATATTGTTAAACTTTGTTTCGCTTTCTCCTGTCAATCTGTCTCATGTCAATTGATTTCTTAGACCAGCCAGAAGAACCTAAAAGGTAGAGGAAAGTTTCTTTCTCTCTCGAAAAAAAAATATATATATATATGTATATCTATCATGTATTTATCTATCTATCTATCTATCTATCATCTGTCCATCACCTATCTATCTATTTATCTTGATATAGTTACATCCTGTTACTCAGTAATGACTAGGCTGCTTTTAACACTTAAATTCAATAAGCTCCTCAGAATAAGAGTCTGTGTCTGATTCATCTGCATGATCTCTCCAGCCTGGTGAAGGTGCATATAAATTTCCCCCACTTCTTTTTCACACATAGTAGCATATAGACCCACTCTGCACTATAATTTGTTTTTGGCTTCTATATAACATCATTTCTTGTAGTGAATTCTATATCAGTATCTAAAGCACTTTCTTATCCCTCTGGCTGATGGTATAACATTCTATGTATTTTTTTCTACCAATCTCCTCTAGATGCATACTTAGGTTTGTCCCTATTGTTTACCATCATAATATACGTGTGGTCATCAAAAAACATTTTATTGTCTTTCCTTTATTTATTAACAGCTAACAGCAGGTGAGTACTTAGAATGATTTTGGTACCATGTGAAGTGTTTGACAGACATGACCTCTTTCAATTCTCATGCTAACTCTCTGAGGGTAGCATTGTTTTCATTACTTCTTCAGAGATGACAAAAATAAGAGGTTGACTAATTTGTCTAAAGTGAGAAAATGAGTAAGTGGAAAATTCAGCATTGGATTGCTAGTCTGTGTGTCTCCAAATATCTGATAACAGAAAATAATTATGTGTTTACTTGATATCCTCTGTGTATGCAACCTGCTAGGGAAATCATGCAGATGAATCAGACACAGACCCACAGTCTGAGGCGTTTATTGTCTGTAAGTGTTAAAAAACAGCCTGATCATTTCAGCGTAAGAGTAAATCAATTAATAATAGCTGATTTCAGTAAAAGTGATTGGTCAGTAGCAAAGATATTCTGTGTATACCAAAATTACAGTTTAAAATCATATTCTCAAGTTCACGTTTTATAATTTTACCTAAAGAGTACCACACTTATAAAGAAGTAATTACAACATTTAATCAAAACTACAAATCTGCTTTTGATATAATCACAGTAGGGTATAAACTTGAGAGCTAAATTTCAAAGATGAACACTTTTTAGAGGTGACCTAGGAAACAGCTCTAAATCATTAATTACTGCTAGAAATAAACTGTCCAACAGAGGAGAAGTTTAAACAAATATTAAGAAAATAAATGGCTTGGGAAGAATTCTGAACATGGCTTGTCTGTTTCTAGGACAGAAGTTAAGCTTCATTTGATTATCAGATTTTGGAAATTTCCATGTCATTTTTTTTTCACTGCCGATTTCCTTCATGTACAAAGAGTAGAAATATCAAAAATGACATATCACAGACATTCCTTCCAAATGTTGGGGTTTGTGTGGGGATGGAAAGTGTTATGAAGAAAACTGCTTTCAAATTTCCAGCTCAGTTTGGAAGGTTAAAAAGGAAAAAAAACAGTTGTAGTAAGAGCAAAAATCATAGTTTGTAGAGAAACATTTACATCTGAAATGTGGTTTTAGCAATTAGATTATTCTTCTCACTCTAGTTCTGCAGCTGCCCTTGAATTTACCCTAAGATATCAATGCTTGGCTGTCATATTTCGTATCTAATGATTCCTGTAATTTGCCTAAATGAAATTTTAAAAATAAGGTAGAATTAGAACATAGGAAAAATTTTAATTTTGGCCTTTGAACCATCAGTTGAAACAGCAGATATGATTATCAAAATGCAGATTCCTTTGCCCCAATCCTGACTTTTAGGACAAGGTATCCTGGAATCTGCATTTTGATCATTCTTGTGCACACAAGTTTTCCAAATGTAACTGAGCAGGACCCTATGGGGTCTTCCTGGGACAGACCCCTCCTCCCATGTCCTCTGTCTGCCTCTTGTTTGTAGGAATGCTGCAGTCTCTCACGCATCCTTGAGTCACAAAAGCCTGGCTTAAGAATTAGGGATTGAAAGGATGTGAACATGTAGTGACAAAGGTAGCAGTTGGGCCAGGAGAACTGGTAACAGTTTAAACAGTAAATTGGCCATATGGCAGCCACAGAATCTTTAGTTCCTCCCTGAAGTACCTAGGTAATGGTATCTGATGTACATTTCCTGAGCTGTTTTACAGTTGCTAAAACCCCCACCAAATGGAAGGAGTTAACTACTTGATGACTGTGAGCATGTAGTCCCCAGACCTACTGGAGACTGACGTCAAGCTCTGTGACCCTGTCCTGTTACCTCACCATCAACCAATCAGAGAATTGTGTGTGAGCTGATCACACACCCTGTGACTCCCCTCCCTCACCTTGCCTTTAAAACTTCTTCCCTAAAATCCATCAGGGAGTTTTGAGCATGAGCCACACTGTTCTCCTTGCATGGCCCTTGCAATCAACCTTTCTCTGCTCCAAACTCTGACATTTCGTCTTGTTTGGCCTCACTCTGCATCAGGCACACGAACTTGGGTTCAACAACAGAACCACTGCATTGAGAGATATGAAGGGATTGCCTATGACTTCTCCTCACACATTTAGAGACAAGCCAATGGGTAGAAAGTGCACCAACCCAAGAGTCTGGAGAAGTGTGTTCTATACACGACTCTGAAACTTCCTAGCAGACTAACCTTGCATGGGTCACTGAACATCTATGACCCCCCCAGAGTCCTCCTGTTCCTTGGGGTGATGGGGGGGCGGTTAAAATAACATATGTGCAGGCTCTTTCTCTCCTGCCATAAAAATGTGTGATATTCATAGTGTTAATCTTCTCAGAATAGGTTAAAGAATAATATGTTTTAAAAATATATACATTTCTATTTCCAACAAAAAAGAAAAGAATAAAAACCAAGGAAGAAATATTTTTAACTATTTGTACATTTATGACAGTATTAAATAAAATTTTCCCTAATTATTATTATTCGTAATTTAATAGCTGTTACTTGTGTTACTTTTTCACATGGAATCAAAAAGCACATTTGCTTCCGCTGATTAAAAATAGACAAGTTTCACTGTATAAAGCATTGTCTACTTTTTGATACAATTGCATTTCCACAAGTTCCTGAAAATCTTTTTTTGTTGTTGAAGCATGTATGCATTGGGGATTATAATATCTTTTGCTTTTTATTTCAGAAAAGAAGCATGACTTATTTTGACATGTGTGACTAATATGATCACAACCCTAGGGAAATTAAATTGTTTTCTGGAGACATCAGTAAGGAATACTGACTGGAACTATTCCTGTCTGACATATGGATTGTAGCACACCAAGGCTACAAACTGTCAGCATGAACAAATACTAAAAGGAATATATTTAGCTAGTTGCTCAAACTGGTCAAGTCACTGATGAGTCAGTAGACTCATTGGCCAGTTGCACAAGCTTCTCACCATTTTGGAACCTCAGGAGCCAGGTGGAAAATGAAGAAACAGGATCAGAAAATGAAGGCACCATCCAGGATCAGGGTTCTGTGATGTACCTGATATCAACATGATCTGAAAATAGGGATGCTGCAGCTAACAATAAAGGGTGGAGAGGAAAATTAGAAAGGAAAAGTCTAAAACTACAGAGAAATGAAAGTAAATTGTAAAGACAAAGTGCTATGTACTGCTATAACTGAAGAGAGAGGGTGAGGGAGAGGAAGGAGGAGAAGGAGAAGAGGAAGAAGAAGAAGAAGAAGGAGGGGGAGGGGAGGAGGAGGAGGGGGAGGGGGAGGAGGGGGAGGGGGAGGGGGAGGGGGAGGGGGAGGGGGAGGGGGAGGGGGAGGGGGAGGGGAGGGGGAGGGGGAGGAGGAGGGGAGGGGGAGGGGGAGGGGGAGGGGGAGGGGGAGGGGGAGGGGGAGGAGATGAAGAGGAAGAAAAGGAAGAAGAAAACAGAAAATGCAGCAGAAGGTTTAGTTTAAGGGAAGAATGGCCAGATGGCCTTGTGGTGAAGCATGAAGTCTTCAGAGACAGGCTGCCTCTGTTAGAATCACAGCTCTGCATTTCTAGCTGTGTGACCTTGGGCAAGTGACTTAGCCTCTCTGTGTTTCATATCTGTAAAATGGGAATAGTGCTAAAGAGTGCGCAAAGGTTCATTTTATCACTCAGTGAGAAAGCTCTCAAATGTTAATTTTATCAATGTTATTAAATGGATCATACAGTTAATATTCAAAGTTACCCATGAATAGTATCTGACATATAGGCACTTGGCAAATAAATATTGATTTAGTTATTATTATTTTTAATTTGAAGTCTCAGCTCTTCTAAGTTTTGTTCTGGAAGTTAATCTACTAAAAATTTGAAAATAAATTTTCTTTTGATTTTTTTAATGTACCTAGAATAGGAAGAAAGACATTTTCCCCTTATTAATCTGCTTTATTTTTACTCAGAATTAAATTATACAGATGTTTCAGTATAATTACTATCAACCTTATTCTAAGATTGCATAAATAAAAATCAAAAGACATGTTTTTAAAAATGTCAAAGGCCTATTTTAAAATTCTGATGGGTTGTTGATTATATTATTCCATTTAACTTAGATTTTTAAGGCCAAAATCACAATTCAAATGCTTCTGGGTGGATATATGACATTTAAAAAGTACTAATTAAATGAATCGATGTGAGCTATGCAGACTTGTGATTAACCAGGCAGATTTTAAAAGAAAATAAATGAGACAGTATTGTGAGTCCTACCTTGTAATTTTATGGCTGAAATATCTCATCAGTCTGATTCCGACAGGGGATTCTTAGTGGCCCTAGGAGAAGGATGAGTAGCCCTGTTGCTGCCTGTGGCTGGATTTTATAGATGTGCTGTGCAATTTAGAAGGGAAGCAAGGAGACTCGAGCTTGTTGCCATTTGGTTCACTGTTGCTGCTCTGGTCTGTGAACACTGCAGTAACTGCTCGTACATGTCACAGTATTATTTAATGGCCATGGGCTGAATTCATCAGTATTAAGAGATGAGACTGACAGAAATTCAAAACGTGATCTGTCTGGCATTAAAAGAATACCAAAGGAACATTGGCATGGCACCCACAACTCCTTTCCAAGGACATAATCGAAAGATAGTTGGACAGCCCACACCACCCACAGTTCCCAGGTGGCTAACAAATCAGCGGATCATTACTGAGCAGCAGAGCTCCATGATATTTGCAACAAACTGTCCATGACTATTTTTCAAGTTTAGAAACAACTAGGAATTCATTCTTTGACATATAAAGAAAAGCCTTCATTATTTTCAAAGGAAGAAAGTAATCTAATGTGAGGTGAGGATAAAATAATTTCTATTGCTTTGTGCTGCTACAGTTTTTCTCTTACTCCAGGCAAAGCAAATGACTTATTTGGAAATTTAGAGTGTTTGTATTCTATTTTACATAAGTTATATAATTTGATTAATATACCTCTAACCTTAACAGAATTGTGGCTCCAGGAATTAATAGGAATTTGTTGCACTTTTGCTAAAGTTAATATATTTCAATCTGTTTACACATGTAACAGATGTCATAGTTCAAGAGGCACGACTGGTTTTGATACAACAGAATTAAGAGAATGAATTAAATTATTTTAAAGTCACCTAGGCATAATTATATGGGCAAGCAATGGTTGGAATAATCTGTAATGGCTAAATGTTTGGCAACTTAAAAGTTTAAAAGTATATGGTATTAAGGAACAAAAATTTTTTTTTGAGGGGGTGGCTGTGTTGAGTCTTCATTACTGTGTGCGGACTTTTCTCTAGTTACTGTGAGCAGGGGCTACTCTTCGTTGTGGTACACAGGCTTCTCATTGTGGTGGCTTCTCTTGTTGTGGAGCATGGGCTCTAGGCACATGGGCTTCAGTAGCTGTGGCACATGGGCTCAGTAGTTGTGGCTCGCAGGCTCTAGAACGCAGGCTCAGTAGTTGTGGTGTGTGGGCTTAGTTGCTCCGCGGCATGTGGGATCTTCCTGGACCAGGGCTTGGTCCCATGTTCCCTGCATTGGCAGGCGGATTCTTAACCACCACACCACCAGGGAAGCCCCGTGGAACAAAAATTTTTTACATAGATATAAAAGTTGCCCTTCCTCTTTAGGTCCATTCTACATTCTACAATTCAATTGCTTTTTTTAAATAACAGCTTTATTGCAGCATGTATTATGTCAGTACTTCATTCTTTTTTTATCACCAAATGATTCCTTTGTTGACAAAAATACTGCCATGTAGGTACAGACCACATTTTGTTTATTCATTCATCAGTTGATGGACATTTGGTTTGTTTCCACCACTGGGCTATTGTGAACAGTGCTGCTATGAACATGATGCCCAAGTTTTTGTGTGGCATGTGTTTCTGTTTTCTCAACATATACCTACAAGTGGGTCTTGTTGGATCTTGTGGTAAATCGATGTTTAACATTTTGAGGAACCTGTAAAGTATTTTTCAATATGGTCCCGCTATTTCACACTTCTACCAGCAATGTATGAGGATTCCATTTTCCACATTCTTATCAACACCTATTATTGTCTTTTTAATTTGAACCACCCTAGGGTGTGGTGTAGTATCTCATTGTGGTTTTGATTTGCACTTCCTCTGTAATTAATAATGCTGAGTATCTTTTTGTGTACTTATTGGACATTTGTGTATCTTTTTTTTAATGCCTATTCAATTCCTTTGCCAATTTTTAAATTGGTTTGTCTTTTTTAAATTGATTTTTAAAAAACTTTTTTATGTTTCATAGCAAAATTGAGGCGATGACACAGAGGTATGCTATAGATCTATGCCCTGACACAGGCATCACCTCCCCCATTATCAACACCCCCATCAGAGTGGTACATTTGTTAAAACTGATGAACCTACATTGACACATCATAATCACCCAAAGTCCATAGTTTACATTTTAGTTCAGTCTTGGTGTTATATATTCTGTGGGTCTGGACAATAATGACATGTGTTCATCATCATGGTATCATACAGAATATTTTCACTCTCTGAAAACTCACTCTGAAAATTGTCTGTGCTCCACCTATTCATCTCCCACCAACACCACAACCCAACCCCTGGCAACTGCTTATCTTTTTACTGTCTCCATAGTTTTGCCTTTTCCAAAATGTCATATAATTGGAATCACACAGTATATATAGCCTTTTCAGATTGGCTTCTTTCACTTAGTGATGTGCATTTAAGGTTGTCCCATGTCTTTTCATGGCTTGATAGCTCATTTACTTTTAGCACTGAACAATATTCTATTTTCTGGATGTAACACAGTCATTTATTCATTTACCTACTGAAGGACATCTTAGTTGCTTCCAAGTTTTGGAAATTATGAAAAAAGCTGTTATAAATATCTATGTGCAGGTTTTCGTGTGGACCTAAGTTTTCAGTCTTCACAATCTATGAAGTAGGTACTCTTATTATCTTCATTTGTCTCTCCATTTTACATAGTTAAAAAGAAATATACACAAATAAGTGATTTATATTGGTAGCTAGGCTCTTAGATGGTCTTCTATAAAACCCTACCTCCTGTTATGAGCATGGTGGGACCTGTGATTTGTTTCTTACCAATAGAGTATGGCCTGGTGTTGGTATATCACTTCTGTGTTAGGATACATGAGATTGTAAATCTCATCTTATTACCAAACTCTCCCTATTGATTCTTTCTTGTCCTGGCTTTGGTGAAGTAAAGCTGCCATATAAAGAGGCCCATGTCACAAGGAACTAAAGGTGGCCTCCAGCTAACAGCTAGATGCTGGTGTCCTAAGTCCAATAACCTGTAAGGAACTGAATCCTACTAACAATCATGTGAACTTGGAAGTGTGTCTTTCCCCAGTCTAGCCTGATATGAGACCCCAGTCTTGGCTGACACCTTGAATTTCAGCCTTGTGAAATACCCTGGAGCAGGGAACCCAGTCAAGTCCTGCCCAGATTTCCAACCCAGAGAAACTATGGGATAATAAGTACATGACTTTTTAAGGTGCTAATTTTGTGGTTATTTGTCATACAGCAATAAATAAGTAACACTTGCCCAAGGTCATACATGTAGTAAATTGGTGAGTAAGGATATAAAACTTGGTAGTCAAGCTCTGATTTGGGAAGTTTATGCTGACTGCTGTAATTTTAGAGCTTTTTACATTCGGATTTTTTTCCTGTATTTCAGTGGTCATTTCTCTAATACTAGTTATAAAATGTCTCATTACAAAAGCCTAAATTAAGGGGTTAGATCTAGGAGTCAGATGACTCTCTCTGGTGGAGGTACTGGATATCTATTTACATCCATTGATGAATAGAGATTTTGAAGGTTTTCCTGGGTTGGGGCAAGACTTGGACTTCACCCATAACTAGTATTCAGATAAACGCGAGTTTAACAGAGGCTCCAGCAGCTGTCATTGCGCATGGGAGGTGATGGGGTTTCTGATACTGAACTAGCTATAAGACAGGATAGCATCTAGAACAATCGCCCACCACTCGGAGGCAGGTTCTAATGGCATCTATGTGCTTTGTGAAGAAGAGGACCCTGTGGGAGTTGAAAGAGCTGCTTCCCTTGACTCCACAAAGCGCTGGCACTTATGCAAACTTACTGTGGGACCCAACTGACCGTAAGACAGAGGATAGGATTTTTCTCACTTGACAAGTGTGTCAAGAGAGTTGCAGCTCCACAGAGCCGAGGCTCAGATAATTCTTCCCCCAGTGGCATCTTCACTGAGCACCCGGTCCCGCTCAGTGGTCCCACTTGTGGTGCAATGTCTGTGGGCTGCCTGTGCCCGAGGCAGGGGACCCCATCCCAGTGACTTTTGGCAAAGACCAGCAAACAGTACCCATAAATATTTGAGTGGAGGTGGTGATGGGGAACTTGGCAGTCAAGCAGATGAGAGTTTAAGGAATTCAAGTTTAATATAGTTGTAAGGACATTTTCTGTGTAGGCTGATGAAGCTGGGAGAAAATTAACCTATCGAATGCCACAGAACAATGACTCACTTGCCTGTGCATGATGGTGCCTGTGTACAATTGTTGATCATTTTCTGAAGAAAGTTGTTCCTGAATATTTTATGCTGACTTGGAGTTATCTGAAAGGACTAAACAAAACCATGTAAATTATCTTTGAAAATGAAAGTTTTTTACGTCAGTCTCCAGTCACTACTGATTAAGTGCCTGTTTGCTGAAGAGAGAGAGAGAGACAGAGACAGAGACAGAGAGAGACTTGGGAAGGTTGAGTAGATAAGGAAATATCTCCAGTAAGAAGTTTCCAACCCACTGAACCAGACTGAAACTGATGACTTGATCATGATATTTATCAAGTTAATGTCTAAAGACTGTAGTCTGTGAAAGATAGTGAAGCAGTTATGCAAATTTATGCATAAAAATATAAATCCCATATGTGCCTAGAGGGAGTGGTTTCCAGCCAAAATGCTAATGATATGAGATAACAATACTCAGCATCTCTACAGATTTTAGTTCACAGAGCTCAAAATGTATTACAAATTTATTATCTGCTAAATGAGAGTAAGTGATGTTATTTTCCTCTGTTATAAATTTCAAAAATGACTACATTTTAATTGGACAAAAATATACACATAGTAATAAAATCTTTGAAAGGAAAAACACCAGAAGACACATAAAATCAAATTTTTAGGATACAGAAAATCTCGGTGACCCAACTGAATCGAATACATGAACAAAACTGCATGCAAATTTTAACATTTAAAGATTATTCCATTCCACAGCATTTACATTTTTACCATAGAAGCTATAAAAAAATTTTAAATAGTGTGAACTGTAGGTTATGTGAACAAAATATAGTGGCTGTCTTAAGGTATTTACAAGCTAATGGAGAGAAGCGAATGAACATCTCTAAACTTAATCAGATGTTATGTGCTAAAAAGTTCTAAGGAGTCACCTTAAGGGAACTGAAAAGGAAATAATTATCTGTGCTTGGCAATGTAAAGGGCAATTGAGCCAGATTCTGGACTATGTAGAGCATTTCCCAGGTCTATATTGGAGGAAGTAAATTTGAGGAGAATAAAATAATGTTAACAAACTCCCAGAATGTGAAGTGTGATCAGTGGATGGTGGGGATCAGTGGATGGTGGGGGTGAGACTGAAGAGGGAGGTCAAGGTCAGACAATTTTGCTTTCTTTTCACTATGGAGAAACATAACATTCAGTTTGTTGGTTTTTGTATAAAATAAAATTTGATGACGTTAGAAATTATTATGTTTCACTTCTGTATTATGGGCAGAAAAATAAGCAGGAATAAAACGAAGCATGAGGAAAATAAAGACAAAAGAAAAGGAGAATTAGAAAAATAGAAATAGGAAAACAATTGAGAGGAAACAAGACACGTAAGGGGAAATTTGTAAATGAAAATGCATTGAACTTCTCCTCTGTATCAGGTATCCCGCATATGGTGACAGCATGTATTGGTTTTCCCACTCAAAACCAGCCCCCTCTTTCCCCACTGTCACAGCCCACCCCTACGACAGACATGAAAATTGCCAGATACTCACTTTTCCAAGTACCCTGACAGCTGTGGTTCGAAGGCTAGGACATAAAGAGATATATGAAGAGAAACCAGTCTTTGCTTGGTTGCCGTTGTGTGGGCAATCGGGCCTGGCATTTTGGCAGCCACCAGGCAGGTTCAAATCAAAGGATGACGCCTTCAAGATGGTGGAGGAGTAAGACGTGGAGATCACCTTCCTCCCCGCAAATACATCAGAAATACATGGAACAAACCCTACAGAACACCTACTGAACGCTGGCAGAAGACCTCAGATCCCCCAAAAGGCAAGAAACTCCCCAAGTACCTGGGTAGGGCAAAAGAAAACAGAAACAACAGAGACAAAAGAATAGGGACGGGACCTGCACCTCTGGCAGGGAGCTGAGAAGGAGGAAAGGTTTCCACACGCTAGGAGCCCCTTCGTGGGCGGAGACTGCGGATGGCGGAGAGGGGGAGCTTCAGGGCCGCGGAGGAGAGCGCAGCCACAGGGGTGCGGAGGGCAAAGCGGAGAGGTTCCTGCACAGAGGATCGGTGCCGACCGGCACTCAGCCCGAGAGGCTCGTCTGCTCACCCGCCGGGGCGGGCGGGTCTGGGAGCTGAGGCTCGGGGCTATGGTCGGATCCCAGGGAGAGGACTGGGGTTGGCAGCGTGAACACTGCCTGAAGGGGGTTAGTGCGCCACGGCTAGCCAGGAGGGAGTCTGGGAAAATTCGGACCTGCCTAAGAGGCAAGAGACCATTGTTTCAGGGTGTGTGAAGAGAGGGATTAAGAGCACCACCTAAATGAGCTCCAGAGAAATGCGTGAGCCACGGCTATCAGCACAGACCTCAGAGACGGGCATGAGACGCTAAGGCTGCTGCTGCTGCCACCAAGAAGCCTGTGTGCGAGCACAGGTCACTATCCACACCCCGCTTCCTGGGAGCCTGTGCCTCCCGCCACTGCCAAGTTCCCGGGATCCAGGGACAACTCCCTCGGGAGAACGCATGGAGCGCCTCAGGCTGGTGCAACGTCACGCCGGCCTCTACCGCCGCAGGCCCGCCCCGCATCCGTGCCCCTCCTTCCCCCCAGCCTGAGTGAGCCAGAGCCCCCGAATCCGCTGCTCCTTTAACCTCGTCCTGTCTGAGTGAAGAAAAGACACCCTCAGGCGACCTACACGCAGAAGCGGGGCCAAATCCAAAGCTGAGCCCCGGGAGCTGTGCGAACAAAGAAGAGAAAGGGAAATCGCTCCCAGCAGCCTCAGGAGCAGCGGATTAAATCCCCACAATCAACTTGACGTACGCTGCATCTGTGGAATACCTGAATAGGCAACGAATCAGCCCAAAATTGAGGCCGTGGGCTTTGGGGGCAACTGTACACTTGGGGTTTGCTTTCTGCATCTAATTTGTATCTTGTTTTATGTTTATCTTAGTTTAGTATTCAGAGCTTATTATCATTGGTAGATTTGTTTATTGATTTGGTTGCTCTCTTCCTTTATAATTTTTTTTCCTTTTTCTCTTTTTGTGAGTGTTTGTGTATGCTTCTTTGCATTTTTAATAATTTACTAAATTTGTTTTTAACAATTTTAAATATTTATTTTAATATTTTTATTTTTAAAATTTAATAATTTAATGATTATTAATTTATTTTTAATAAAAATTATTTACTTTTATTTTAGTAACTTTATTTTATTTTATTTTTCTTTCTTTCTTTTTTTTGCTCCCTTTTCTTCTGAGAAGTGTGGCTGACATTGTCTTGGTGCTCTGGCTGTGTGTCAAGCCTGAGCCTCTGAAGTGGGAGAGCTGAGTTCAGGACATTGGTCCACCAGAGACCTCCCTGCCCCACTCAATATCAAAAGGCAACAGCTCTCACAGAGATCTCCATCTCAACGTTAAGACCCAGCTCCACTCAATGACCAGCAAGCTCCAGTGCTGGACACACTATGCCAAACAACTAGCAAGACAGGAACACAACCCCACCCATTAGCAGAGAGGCTGCCTAAAATCATAATAAGTTCACAGACACCCAAAACACACCACTGGAAGTGGTCCTGCCCAGCAGAAAGACAAGATCCAGCCTCATCCACCAGACCACAGGCACCAGTCCCCTGCACCACGAAGCCTACACAACCCACTGAACCAACCTTACTCACTGGGGTCAGACACCAAAATCAATGGGAACTACAAACATGCAGTCTGTGAAAAGGAGACCACAAACACAGTAAGTTAAGCAAAATGAGAAGACACAGAAATACACAGCAGATGAAGGAGCAAGGTAACAACCCACCAGACCAAACAAATGAAGAGGAAATAGTCTAACAGAAAAATAATTCAGAATGATAGTAAAATCTTGGAAATAGAATGGAGAAAATACAAGAAATGTTTAACAAGGACCTAGAAGAACTAAAGAGCAAACAAACAATGATGAACAACACAATAAATGAAATTTAAAATTCTCAAGAAGGAACCAATAGCAGAATAACTGAGGCAGAAGAATGGAGAAGTGACCTGGAAGATAAAATAGTGGAAATAACTAATGCACAGCAGAATAAAGAAAAAAGAATGAAAAGAATTCAGGACAATCTCAGAGAACTCTGGGACACAATAACGCAACAACATTCGAATTATAGGGGTCCCAGAGAAGAAGAGGAAAAGAAAGGACTGAGAAAATATTAGAAGAGATTATAGTTGAAAACTTCCCTAATATGGGTAAGGAAATAGTCAATCAAGTCCAGGAGTGCAGAGAGTTCCATTCAGGATAAACCTAAGGAGAAACACGCCAAGACACATATTAAGCTATCAAAAATTAAAAACAAAGAAAAAATATTAAAAGCAACAAGGGTAAAGCAACAAATAACATATAAGGGACACCCCATAATATTAACAGCTAATTGTACAGCAGAAACTCTGCAAGCCAGAGGGGAGTGGCAGGACATATTTAAAGTGATGAAAGGGAAAAACCTACAACCAAGATTACTCTACCCAGCAGGGATATCATTCAGATTCAATGGAGAAACTAAAACGTTTATAGACAAGCAAAACATAAGAGAATTCAGTACCACCATACCAGCTATACAACAAATGCTAAAGGAACTTCTCTAGGCAGGAAACACAGGAGAAGGAAAAGACCTACAATTACAAACCCAAACAATTAAGAAAGTGGTAACAGGAACATGCATATCGATAATCACCTTAAATGTAAATGGATTAAAAAGTGCTCCAACCAAAAGACATAGACTGGGTGAATGGACACAAAAACAAGACCTGTATATATGCTGTCTACAAGAGATCCACTTCAGACCTACGGACACAAACAGAATGAAAGCAAGGGGATGGAAAAAGATATTCCATGCAAATGGAAATCAAAAGAAAGCTGGAGTACTAATTCTTATATAAGACAAATAGACTTTAAAATAAAAACTATTACGAGAGACAAATAAGGACACTACATAATGATCAAGGGATCAATCCAAGAAGAAGATATAAGAAATGTAAATATTTATGCACCCAACATAGGAGCACCTCAATACATAATGCAAATGCTAACAGCCATAAGAGGGGAAATCGACAGTAACACAATCATAGTAGGGGACTTTAACACCCTGGTTTCCGCAATTGTCAGCTCATCCAAAAAGAAAGTAAATAAGGAAACACACGCTTCAAATGATATATTAAACAAGATAACTTAATTGATATTCATAGGACATTCCATCCAAAACCAAGAGAATACACTTTCTTCTCAAGTGCTCATGAAACATTCTCCAGGATAGATCATATCTTGGATCACAAAACAAGCCTTGGTAAATTTAAGGAAATTGAAATCATATCAAGTATCTTTTCCGACCAGAACGCTATGAAACTAAATATCAATTACAGGAAGGATTCTGTAAAAAATACAAACTCATGGAGGCTAAACAATACACTACTAAATAATGAAGAGTTCACTGAAGAAATCAAGGGGGAAATCAAAGATACCTAGAAACAAACGACAATGAAAACACGAAGACCCAAAATCTATGGGACGCAGCAAAAGCGGTTCAAAGAGGGAAGTTTATAGCAATATAATCCTACCTCAAGAAACAAGAAATATCTCAAATAAACAACCTAACATTACACATAACGCAATTAGAGAAAAAAGAACAAAAAACCCCAAGTTAGCAGAAGGAAAGAAATCATAAAAATCAGATCAGAAATAAATGAAAATGAAATGAAGGAAATGACAGCAAAGATCAATAAAACTAAAAGCTGGTTCTTTGAGAAGGTAAACAGAATTGATAAACCATTAGCCAGTCTCACCAAGAAAAATAGGGAGAAGACTCAAATCAACAGAATTAGAAATGAAAAAGGAGAAGTAACAACTGACACTGCAGAAATGCAAAGGATCATGAGAGATTACTACAAGCAACTATATGCCAATAAAATGGACAACCTGGAAGAAACAGACAAATTCTTAGAAAAGCACAACCTTCTGAGACTGAAACAGGAAGAAATAGAAAATATAAACAGACCAATCACAAGCACTGAAATTGAAACTGTGATTAAAAATCTTCCAACAAACAAAAGCCCAGGAGCAGATGGCTTCACAGGCGAATTCTATCAAACATTTACAGAAGAGCTAACACTTATCTTTCTCAAACTCTTCCAAAATATAGCAGAGGGAGGAACACTCCCAAACTCATTCTATGAGGCCACCATCACCCTGACACCAAAACCAGACAAAGATGTTACAAAAAAAGAAAATTACAAGTCAATATCACTGATGAACACAGAGGCAAAAATCCTCAATGAAATACCAGCAAACAGAATCCAGGAGCACATTAAAATGATCACACAACATGATCAGTGGGGTTTATCCCAGGAGTGCAAGGATTCTTTAATATACGCAAATCAATCAATGTGACACATCATATTAACAAATTGAAGGAGAAAAAACATATGATCATCTCAATAGATGCAGAAAAAGCTTACAACAAGATTCAACACCCATTTATTTAAAAAACCCTCCAGAAAGTAGGCATAGAGGAAAGTTACTCAAACATAATAAAAGCCATATATGAAAAACCCACAGCCAACATCATTCTCAATGGTGAAAAACTAAAACCATTTCCACTAAGATCAGGAACAAGACAAGGTTGCCCACTCTCACCACTATTATTCAACATAGTTTTGGAAGTTTTGGCCAAGGCAATCAGAGGGGAAAAAAAAGGAATAAAAAGAATCCAAATCAGAAAAGAAGAAGTAAAACTGTCACAGTTTGCAGATGACATGATACTATACATAGAGAATCCTAAAGACGCTACCAAAAAACTACTAGAGGTAATCAATGAATTTGATAAAGTAGCAGGATACAAAGATAATGCATGAAATCTCTTGCATTCCTATACACTAACATGAAAAATCTGAAAGAGAAATTAAGGAAACAGTCCCATTTACCATTGCAGAAAAAAGAAAAAAATACCTAGAGATAAACCTACCTAAGGACAAAAGACCTGTATGCAGAAAACTATAAGACACTGGTGAAAGAAATTAAAGATGATACAAACAGATGGAGAGATATACCATGTTCTTGGATTGGAAGAATCAACACTGCGAAAATGACTATACTACCCAAAGCAATCTACAGATTCAATGCAATCCCTATCAATCTACCAATGGCATTTTTCACAGGACTAGAACAAAACATGCACAATTTGTATGGAAACACAAAAGACCCCAGAAAACCAAAGCAATCTTGAGAGGGGTAAAAGGAGCTGGAGGAATCATGCTCCCTGACTTCAGACTATACTACAAAGCTACAGTAATCAAGACAATATGGTACTAGCACAAAAACAGAAATATAGATCAATGGAACAGATAGAAAGCCCAGAGATAAACCCATGCACATATGGTCACCTTATCTTTGATAAAGGAGGCAAGAATATACAATGTAGAAAAGACAGCATCTTCAAGAAATGGTGCTGGGAAAACTGGACAGCTACATGTCAAAGAATGAAATTAGAACACTCCCTAACACCATTCACAAAAATAAACTCAAAATGTATTAAAGACCTAAATGTAAGACCAGACACTATAAAACTCTTAGAGGAAAACGTAGGCAGAACACTCTATGACATAAATCACAGCAAGATCATTTCTGACCCACCTCCTAGAGAAATGGAAATAAAAACAGAAATAAACAGCTGGGATCTAATGAAACTTAAAAGCTTTTGCACAGCAAAGGAAACCATAAACAAGACGAAAGACAACACTCAGAATGGGAGAAAATATTTGCAAATGAAGCAACTGACAAAGGATTAATCTCTAAAATTTACAAGCAGCTCATGCAGCTCAGTATGAAAATAACAAAGCAACTCAATCCAAAAATGGGCAGAAGACCTAAAGAGACATTTCTCCAAAGAAGATATGCAGATTACCAACAAACACATGAAAGAATGCTCAACATCACTAATCATTGGAGAAATGCAAATCAAAACTACAGTGAGGTACCACCCCACACTGGCCAGAATGGCCATCATCAAAATATCTACAAACAGTAAATGCTGGGGAGGGTGTGGATAAAAGGGAACCCTCTTGCACTGTTCGTGGGAATGTAAATTGATACAGCTACTATGGAGGACAGTATGGAGGTTCCTTAAAAAACTAAAAATAGAACTACCGTATGACCCAGCAATCCCACTACGGGGTATATACCCTGAGAAAACCATAATTCTCAAAGAGTCATGCACCACAATGTTCATTGCAGCTCTATTTACAATATCGAGGACATGGAAGAAACCAAGGTGTCCATCAACAGATGAATGGATAAAGAAGATGTGGCACATATATACAATGGAATATTGCTCAGCCATAAAATGAAATGAAATTGAGTTATGTGTAGTGAGGTGGATGGACCTAGAGTCTGTCATACAGAGTGAAATAAGTCAGAAAGAGAAAAACAAATACCGTATGCTAACACATATATATATATGGAATCTAAAAAAAAAAAAAAGGTTCTAAAGAACATAGGGCAGGACAGGAATAAATACGCAGACATAGAGAATGGACTTGAGGACTCGGAGATGGGGAATGGTAAGCTTGGACGAAGTGAGAGAGTGGCATGGACATATATATACTACCAAGTGTAAAATAGATAACTAGTGAGAAGCAGCCAACCTTGCCCGGTACTAGGTTGGCAACCTCGAACAACTTATATTTAATACCTCTATGGCTTAGTTTTTGACCTGCTCTTATGACTATGAAATGAAATTTTTGTGAAGTGCTTAGGAGTGCCTGGCACATGGTAGATGCTGTATAAATCTTCTTAACTCAGTCAAGTAAATACAAAGACACAGGTTGTGTACAAGGGTTCTGGCTTTTCTGATGTGTAGCTGGTGGACGATCATGCACTCACTGAGCTGAAGAATGGGGCTGAGAATCTTCTGGTTTTGTTTCTAGGAGGTTGGAGGAGTGGATAGGGTCATAGGCCCACAAGTGTTTCATTGAAGAAACGCTAGAGAGATGAAGTTCCAACGTGGAACTTGAACTTCTCAAAACACCTGAGAAGGCAGGTAAGATGACCGGAGAAATGAGGTCACTTTTAAAAAGCACATCCTGGGCTTCCCTTGTGGCGCAGTGGTTGAGAGTCCGCCTGCCGATGCAGGGGACGCGGGTTCGTGCCCCGGTCTGGGAGGATCCCACGTGCCGCGGAGCGGCTGGTCCCGTGAGCCATGGCCGCTGAGCCTGCGCGTCCGGAGCCTGTGCTTCGCGGCGGGAGAGGCCACAGCAGTGGGAGGTCCGCGTACCGCAGAAAAAAAAAAAAAAAAAAAAAAAGCACATCCTGACTATATTCTAAAAAAAAGTGAGGTCTTGTACTAAACAAATTGCTTTGCTATAAACCAGGAACTTCCAGTAAACATTGCCTACTCATCCTTGCACTGAAACAAATAAGATGCTGTAGGCTTGATTTCCCTTCTTCCCAGCAATGAGCTAATGTTAATTCAATTACCTTTTATCACTTTGTGACCTTAACTCTTACTATTTTACATGATGAAACAAACGAAAGAAATTCTACCAACAATATAACCAAAATTCCATGAATGCTAAAGACAAAGTCTCCATGTTAATAATGAACTTACCCTTATTTAAAACAAGTGTTAATTTCCCCTTTCCTTCAGATATATAACTACCTTCCACTGTGCAGGATCAGGATTGTAACAGAGTAAATTAAAAAAAATAATATTGTTTTTATATAATATTAATGTATATTATTATTATTAAAAAATAATAAAATTGTATTTCACCTGGGTGCTTGGAAGAAAATTTAACGTTTCATAGAGACATGAAAGAAAGATATATTTGAGGCACAATTATCCAAAATTATTATGTTAAGGGCTATAGAAACCAGCCTGAAATTTCTTAGCACAAATTGCTAAGAATCTTTGTTTTTGTCCAGTTGTTTATTTAGAACATGTTTTTTTGATAAAAGAGGAAAGATATGTGGGAGCATTGTCTCTGGCAAAATGTTCTGTCTCTACTTCAACAAACACATTTGGTTAATTGCATGGATCATTGATATGAATATTTTAGAAAAAAAGAAAGTCACATAGGGCTTGGGGAGCTTGTTTTATGTACTGCAATCCTGGAATGGAAAAAAAAGAAAGTCCAGCGATAAATTTTAACTGGTAATTGCATAGAAGAGAGTAGAAATTGTTTTAATTGTGTAAAGAGTCTAATTCCAGAATTCTGTGAATTTACACAGGATGAGAAAAGAGAAAATTGCATCTTATCTTCCCTTGAGCATAAAGTAGATCATCATTGCACAGGCCACTTTATTTACTCCTTATATTTCACATAGATTTTGAAGTCTAACAAGTGTCGTTAAAAATATTATTTTACTTGGTTCTCAAAAGAACCCCATGATGTAGATACAGCAAGGCATTATGGCTATTTTATAAGTGCATAACCAGGAATTAGATGTGAGGTCACATAGCGAATAATAGGAATAGCACACATCTGACATGAAATCTTCTGATTCCAGGACCACAGCTATTTTACTCCACACTGATTTACATATGTGTGTTTTCTTCATTGGATTCAAAAAGCTTGGACATTCTAGGAGAAACCCGAGGGCCTGATTAAATCACCAACAGCTTCACTGACAGTTTTGAAAACATCTTAGAACTAAATGTAATGATCCAGAGCCAGTTAAAGTCTTTATCATTCTACTTTTGGATAACCCTTGTTTTTAAAGCATCAAAGATTTTGTTTGCATTTTAATTGACTGTCCAGAAACAGGTACCCACACTGTACATTGTATGAGCCTGTCGTGCAGTTCATGAAACATGGTAGCAAAATATTTCCTTACTAACTGCATGAGTTGAAACACCTGTGCCTCAGGTATGGGCAGGTTACAGGCCTGCCACTTGTAGCCCAAAATCCCAGGGGTGAGACAGTGACTATGCAGGACTGAAGACATTCTTATTTTAGGGTCATTTCAAAATCTGTCTATTGAGAGCAGGGGACATATCTGGTTCAACATTGCACATCCAAACTGACTACAATGTCTGAGACATAACATGCAGTTAGTAAATATTTGTTGAACAAATGAATAAATGGGTTTAATCATTTTTGGCAGGTCTCTGACACCCATAAAAGACCACACACCCCTTAACATCCAATTCAGCAATCATCCATTCAATCAGTCAAAAGATATTGTGTACCTTTTACATGTCAGACTATTCTAAGTGCTGGAGATACATAAGTGAAAAAGCTCATTGAATTTATAGTCTAGTGACAAGAAGCAGAAATAAATAAGACAACATTTAAAATGGTAGTTGGTCATAAGAGCTAAAGAAAAATATACATCAAAAGATGGAGAGAGAAAAATATACATCAAAAGATGGAGAGAGTGTTGGATTGGTTTACATATTACAGTCAGAGTAGGCAAGAACCTCTTTTATCTATGGAAACTTGTTATCTCCATTTCCTGGCTCTAGCCACTAAACTGAATGTCTTGAAATTCACATCATTTTATAATTTGCAGGCTTCTAATGGAATGCTGATTTTTTTCTAGGCCCTTTACACATTCTTAAATGTCATGGAACTTGTCATCAGAGAACTTCCATTTTGAACGTTGTCCCCTAACAATGGCCCAGTATGACACCTGGTGTCCTAACATATCAGACTCCTGGTGTTGGGATGGTGTCCAGATTAAGCTTAAGCAGCTCACATTCTCAAACAGACAAATCAAACCTTCTGACAATGAAATTCTCAGATTT
The DNA here is from genome assembly GCF_951394435.1 of Stenella coeruleoalba. Lineage (NCBI taxonomy): Eukaryota > Metazoa > Chordata > Mammalia > Artiodactyla > Delphinidae > Stenella > Stenella coeruleoalba. The sequence continues at coordinate 144,691,144 of NC_137149.1, read as the reverse complement.
TATTTTTGAATAATTGTTTCATTCTTTTGAAGAGTTAAAATACTTATAAAAAATTCAGAATTTAAAATTTTGAAGTTTCTCCCTCACCATTATAATTCACAATTATTATTCAGTTTATTGTGTCCCTTCTACTTCCTAAGTATGTTAGCTCAGGCTGCCATAACAAAATGCCATAGACTGGGTGGCTTAAATAACAGAAGTTAAGAAAGTACAAAGTCATAGTGCCAGCAGAGTCAGGGTCTGGTGAGGACTCTCTATGGGCTGCAGATGGCCCCTCTCGTGTCTTCACGTGACCTTTCCTCAGTACACACACCTGGAGAGAGAGAGAGATCTCCCTTCCTATCCTTGTAAGGCCACCAATCCTATTGGATTTGGATCCAACCTTTATGAACCTCGTTTAACCTTAATTATATCCTAAAAACACTACTTCCAAATACAATTACATTAGAGACTAGGTCTCCAAAATATGAATTTTGTGGGGACACAATTCAGACCACAGCAAAGAGAAAACAATTTCTGAACATACAGTAAGTCCCCTACATAAAAACCTTCAAGTTGCGAACTTTCAAAGATACAATCATGCGTTCACATGTCCAATCACGTAAGTTAGTTCACGTGTCTGGCGTACATTATCACGTGCATGCACTTGCTACAAGTGGTCGTGCTTTTGTGTACTTTATTCTACAGTACTGAGAGTACAGTAGTATAGTATCTTTATTTCAAGCCCAGGATGTCTGGAAGCAAACATAAAAGCAGTGGTGATGTAGCTGGTACTGCTAAGAAGCGCCAAGTTATAATGATGGAAACATTGTTTTTGAGGCACAGGACCCAAACGTAGAACGGTACACGAAGGTTGTAGCTGCCGTTCAGAATGCAATCCAGTGCTACCGTGTCATCTATGACAAGAAAAACAGAGCTACTACACAGACATCACTGGATCGCTCCATCACTCCCACCTCCACTCCCCCCTCCAGTCAGTAACTCTTCTTGCCTGTTCACTTGATGCCAGCCCCTGTATGCCAGCTGTTGTACTGTACTACTGTACTTTTCAAGGTACTGTACTTTAAGATTAAAAATGTTTTCTTTATTTTTTGTGTTTGTTTCTTATGTGTTATTTGTGTGAAAAGTATTATAAACCTATTAGAGTACAGTATTACATAGCCAATTGTGTTAGTTGGGTACCTAGGCTAAATTTGTTGGACTTACAAACAAACTGGACTTATAAATGTGCTCTCACAATGGAACTCATATGTATGTAGAGGACTTCTTGTACTATTTTTAAAAGAATGCATACAATTTATTGAACCAATATTTATTGCGCCTCTCCTCTGTGCCAAACACTATTCTAGGCATTTAAGTTATATAGATGAACAAAGCAAAGATCCCTGCCCTCATGGAATGTATATTTTGTCAGGCAATGTTATTAAATGGATTTTAGTAATCTAAGTTATTTAATACCAGATGATATTTTTAATCTCTTATGGAAGTCTTGCTTGATAATAAATAATTTTTGAAATACCAGCAAAAGGGAAAAATCAGACACCTTGCAAAAAGCCAGACGTCGTTAAAAGTACCATACTAGATACGATGATAAAATATAACAAAAATCTGCTAAATATTGAAACTTGAGTCACAGAACTTCACTAAAATAAGCTGAGTTTATGGAGTCATAAGTAAAGAAAAAAATGTTTTTTCTTAGTGAAGAACTGAACAGTATTTCAGAGCATTTTTCCAGCAGGCACAAATAGTATTAGAAAGTCTTGGTAGAAACAAGAAATAAATAGCAATGAAACATTACATTTGGAAATCAGTGACCAGCCCAAGAATAACAGTGAAATAGCAAGGAAGCCTTTAAAGTATTACTTATTAGGGATTAAAAACTTTCTAAATGCTTATCTTATTATGTCACACAGGCTCTAACAAGGCATTTAATCTGAGAGACATAAAATCAGAAAGTATAAATTTCTTAAGACGTTTTAAAAAATCAAGCTGTATCACTAATTACATAGCATTTAACAAACAATAGTTGACAATATATTTAAACGTCATAACATTGTATCAAATCCATTTCTAAACATGTTTGGTTAAACAAAAGGAAAACTAATTTTGTCAAATGTGTTCATAGCTAATAACGTGATTTAAAATTTTCAGAGTTCAACTGACAGCCAGTCATATCTCTTTACTGGGAGAGCTCCTTCTAAGGCATAAGACGTGCTCCTATGTGTCTGAAGATCTAACTCTGCTCAGAAGACCCACAGCACTAGGTGAAACTCATTGGGAAAGGAAGGAAGAAGGAAGGAAAGGAGGGAGGGATGGAGGAAAGAAAAGAAAAGAAAAGGAAGGAAAAAAAGCTGTAAAGTATCCTCTAAGTCACCTTTCTTTCCCCTACCCCCATGACTTTGACACCATCAAAGCTATTCAAAGACACGTAATATGTGACCAGCTGTACTGAACACTGTGAAAAAAATGTTTTCATATTTTATTATTTCCACATTAAGGACCACTGTAGGGATGGTGGTTTTTGTGGTTTTTATCTCCTCCAATTCCAGCTGGTACAGAATGGTTGTCTTATTTTATTTGGAAGGTTATTAAAGCCTCCCCATCTTCCTTTCCAACCCCCAGCATCTGTTTTTAGAGTAAATTCCAGGGTCTGTAACTTTTCATTATTTAAGGAATTTTTTTTAAGTTATGGTTCATTACATCTTCTGTATTTTCTCTTAAATCCTTCTACATCACACATATTGCAGTCCATCTTCTGAATGGAAAAAAAAACTTAAGTGTATTATAAAGGAAAAACTTGGAGCATGCTATGTCAAACTTTGTATTCTTTCAATTATGCATTCTTAAATAAAATTTAAATTGCAGCTGTGAAATGATTGAGAATTTTTGTTCAATGGAATGTACCTTACTTCTGAGACCATTTCTTTCCCCCCAGCTTTATTGAAATATAATTGACATATAAGTTTAAGGTTTACAATATGATGATTTGATATATATTGTGAAATGATTACCATAATAAAATTAACACATCCATCAACTTCCATATTACAAGTTTTTGAAACCATTTAAAAATTTTATTTTTTCCCCCAATTTTTTATTGAAGTACAGTAAGTCCCCTGCATATGAACAAGCTCCATTCTGAGAGCATGTTTGTAAGTCCACTTTGTTCATAAGTCCAACAAATTTAGCCTAGGTACCCAACTAACACAACCAGCTATATACCGCTGCTTTTATGCTTGCTTCCAGACATCCTGGGCTTGAAATAAAGAATCTGTACTCTAGACAGTACTGTACAGTAAAGTACACAGAAGCACAACCACTTGTGGAGGATACATGCATGTGACAATGTACGCCAGACATGTGAACTAAGTTGCATGATTTGACATGTGAACGCACACTCGCATCTTTGAAAGTTCACAACTTGAAGGTTCATTTGTAGGAGATTTACAGTATAGTTGATTTACAATGTTTCAGGTGTACAGCAAAACGATTCAGCTAAATATAAATACATATATATATATATATATATATATATATATATATATATACACTTTTTCAGATTCTTTTCCGTTATAGGTTATTACAAGATTTTGAATATAATTTCCTGTGCTATAGAGTAGGTCCCTGTTGTTCATCACTTTTATATATAGTAGTGTGTATTTGTTAATCCCAAACTCCTAATTTATTCCCTCACCCCACTATCCCCTTTGGTAACCATAAGTTTGTCTTCTATGTCTGTGAGTCTACTTCTCTTTTGTAAATAAGTTCATTTGTATCATTTTTCTAGATTCCACTCTAAGGGATATCATATGATATTTGTCTTTCTCTGTCTGACTTACTTCATTTAGTATGACAATCTCTAGGTCCATCCATGTTGCTGCAAATGGAATTATTTTGTTCTTTTTTATGGATGAGTAATATTCCATTTTTTATATATATATATATATATATATATATATGCCACATATTCTTTATCCAGTCATCTGTTCATAGACATTTAGGTTGCTTCCATGTCCTCACTATTGTAAATAGTGTGGCAATGAACATTGGGGTGCATGCATCTTTTTGAATTAGAGTTTTCATCTTTTCCAGATATATGCCCAGGAGTGGGATGGCTGGATCATATGGTAGCTTTATTTTTAGTTTTTTAAGGAACCTCCATAGTGGCTGCACCAATTTATATTCCCACCAACAATGTAGGAAGGTTCCCTTTTCTCCACACCCTCTCCAGGATTTATTGTTTGTAGATTTTTTGATTGTTATTCTGACTGGTGTGAGGTGATACCTCATTGTAGTCTTGATTTGCATTTCTCTAATAATTAGCAACGTTGAACATCTTTTCATGTACCTATTGGCTATCAGTACGTTTTCTTTGAAGAAATGTGTATTTAGGTCCTCTGCCCATTTTTTGATTGAGTTTGTTTTTATGATATGAGCTGTATGAACTATTTGTATATTTTGGAAATTAGTTGCCTGATGGTTGCATCATTCACAAATATTTTCACCCAGTCCATAGGTTGTCTTTTTATTTTGTTTATGGTTTCCTTTGCTGTGCAAAAGCTTTTAAGCTTAATTAGGTTCCACTCATTTATTTTTGCTTTCATTTCCATTACTCTAGGAGACAGATCCAAAAAAAATATTGCTGTGATTTACATCAAAGAGTGTTCTGCCTATGTTTTTCTCTAGAATTTTATAGTATCTGGTATTACATTTAGGTGTTTCATCCATTTTGAGTTTATTTTTGTATATGGTGTTAGAGAATGTTCTAATTTCATTCTTTTATAAGTAGCTGTCCAATTTTCCCAGCACCACTTATTGAAGAGACTGTTTTTTCTCCATTGTATATTCTTGTAGATTAACTGACCATAAGTGCATCGATTTATTTCTGGGCTTTCTATCCTGTTCCACTAATCTATGTGTCTGTTTTTGTGCCAGTACCATACTGTTTTGATGACTTTAGCTTTGTAGTATAGTCTGAAGTCAGTTAGCATGATCTTCCAGATTCATTCTTCTTTCTCAAGGTTGTTTTGGCTATTTGGGTTCTTTTGTGTTTCCATGCAAATTTTAAAATTATTTGCTCCAGTTCTGTGAAAAATGTCATTGGTATTTCGATAGGGATTGCATTAAATCTGTAGATTGCCTTGGGTAGTATGGTTATTTTTAAAATATTCATTCTTCCAGTCCAAGAACAAAGATGCCCACTCTTGCCACTTTTATTCAACATAGTTTTGGAAGTCCTAGCCATAACAAACAGAGAAGGAAAATAAATAAAAGGAATCCAAATTGGAAAGGAAGAAGTAAAACTGTCACTGTTTTCAGATGACATGATACTATACACAGAAAATCCTAAAGACTCTCCCAGAAAACTACTAGGACTCATAAATGAATTTGTTAAAGTTTCAGGGTACAAAATTAATATACAGAAGTCTTTTGCATTCCTTTCTGTAAAATTTAGTTTTATTGATGTATAGCTGATTTACAATGTTGTGTTAATTTCTGCTGAACAGCAAAGTAACTCAGTTATACACATATATACATTCTTTTTTATGTTCTTTTCCATTATGGTTTATGCCAGGATATTAAATATAGTTCCTTGTGCTATACAGTAGAACCTTGTTGTTTATCCATTCTATATGTAATAGTTTGCATCTACTAACCCCAAATTCCCAGTTCTTTGCTCCCTCAACCCCCTGGTTTGCATTTCTATTTACCAACAATGAAAGATCATAAAGAGAAATTAAGGAAACAATCCTATTAACCATTGAATCAAAAAGAACAAAATACCTAGGAATAAACCTACCTAAGGAGGTGAAAGACCTGTACTCTGAAAACTATAAGAAACTGATGAAAGAAGTTGAAGACAACACAAACTGATGGAAAGATATACCATGTTCTTGGATTGAAAGTTTTATTTTTTAAATATAAAATTGAATATGAAAATTATGATACACAAAATTTAACTCAGTTCTATCTTATTAAAAGTAAATCCCTTGGGAATTAGCAAAGAGATAAATCACAGCTTCTGAAGTATCTGTTAATCAGTTGCAGTGATATTTTCTAGTGAATGACTATTTCAGTCTCAGATCATGAAAAACTGGCAGAAAACCATGAATGAATTAATAAAGAGAGCCTTCAAAAGAAAATATTGTACTTATTAAAAGTTGAAGTTTCGGGCTTCCCTCGTGGCACAGTGGTTGAGAGTCCGCCTGCCGATGCAGGGGACACGGGTTTGTGCCCTGGTCTGGGAAGATCCCTCGTGTCGCGGAGCGGCTGGGCCCGTGAGCCATGGCTGCTGAGCCTGCGCGTCTGGAGCCTGTGCTCCGCAGCGGGAGAGGCCACAACAGTGAGAGGCCCGCGTACCGGAAAAAAAAAAAAAAAAAAAAAATTGAAGTTTCACTGAAACTTCAGCCAAGACAGTGCCCAGATTCCTACTCACGTTAGATGACCTTGGCTCCAGAAGTCACGTGCCCTCTGGTGCTAGGGCTAAACCTAATAATGGCTTGTTTGTTGTAGCTCAGAAACAGAATGCTTCTGAATGTGCTGTGTCATCTTCCTTTATAAATTTATTTTGAGTTTACTGTTTAATGGCATTTCCTCAACATATTTTATTTATAGACTAGCAGACCTTATATCTTTTTAATTGAATTGTTTTGCTTATAAATATCACCCATGCTTTTTCAGTCTACAGGATGTTATTAAACTGCAAACAGTCACTTAAGAGGAGTAGGATGACGTGAGTTTTGTTGCAATCCATGCTTCCTAAATTTCCCTTACACTTTTTCCTAAAATTTTGTTCTTTTTTGCTTACAAAGAATTCCTCCAGGTTCTCATTCCTAAAGCTAATTCACAAACACTGGAAATACTTGGGTGATTGATGGAGTTTAATTTCACCCATGGAGGAAAAAACCAACCTGAAGCAACAGTACTGATGACTGGTGTGGAAGAACCAGTCAGAACATGCAGCAGTCTGGGACGTGCTTAGTGCAGAAAAGAGCAGATGCTCTCTACAGGGAGAAGGGTCACAGCTGCAAAGAGCAAGAACATGCACAAAATAGGGCCTCAGCGTCTGCACTATGAGGGGGAAATATGCTGGCCCATCCAGGACATCTTTGTTCCCACAGGGCAGCAATTTCAATCAGCAGGGTTATTTCTAGATTAAAAAAAAAAAAGCAATGGATAAAGCAATGGATAAGCAATGGATAAAGAAATGGATAAATTATATACATATTCATTTTTATTTCTGCCTAGTCAATAATAGTTTATTTTCCTGAGAAAAATCAAAGCCAAGGTTTTTCTTCCTCTTATTTGTCTTTGAAGAAAGTAGGGGAAGTGAGCAGTGTGTAATTTAGTTGGATTGCTGAATGGAACAATAACCTTCTACCCTGACCATTCTTAGATTCACATTTTATGATATTTATCAACTTAGGCTCATCGTAACGTCTGCCACTCTGTGGAAAGTTAGAGATGGAGTAGTCAATTTGCTTTACAAATATCCCAGGCCACTCTAAGGCAGTTTATCCTACAAACTAAATCTCCAGCTTTTAACAAAATGAAACAATACTGGCAAAATATGGCCCCCAAATAAAATTCCTAAACTTTGACTCTTCCCCTCGTCTCCATTCTTCCCTATATTCGTGTTCCTATTTAAATACTCAACCCATCCAGCAATCCCACTCCTGGGCATATCTCTGGAAAAGACAAAACCTCTAATTCTAAAAGATACATGCACCCCAATAGCAGTACTATTTACAATAGTCGAAATGAGGAAGCCACCTAAATGTCCATTGACAAATGAATGGATAAAGAAGATGTATTTATATACACAGTGGATTATTACTCATCCATAAAAAAATGAAAAATGCCATTTGCAACAACTTGGATGGACCTAGAGATTATCATACTAAGTGAAGTAAGCCAGATAGAGAAAGACAAACATCATATGGTATTGCTTATACATGGAATCTCAAAAAATTATACTGTTACAAATGAAATTATTCACTAAACATAAATAGACTCACAGATATAGAAAACAAACTTATAGTTACCAAAGGGGAAAGGAGGGAGGGATACATTAGGAGTTTGGGATTAACAGATACACATTACTGTATATAAAATAGATAAACAATAAGGATTCACTGTATAGCACAGAGAACTATATTCAATATCTTGTAATAATCTATAATGGAGAAGAATCTGAAAAAGAATACATTTATTAATATATATCAATATATGTATAACTGAATCACTTTGCTGTACACCTGAAACACTGTAAATCAACTATATTCTAATTAATAAATAAATCAATAAATACTCAACCTAAATACTTCCTCCTTGTAGTCTTCCCAAATTTCCCCAATCAGGATTATCCCGTTCTCCACAGTGTTCCTACAACACTTTGCATATGTTTCTATTATGATGTTTATTTCATTCTGTCTTAACTCTACCATATTATAAGAAATCTACTCTTACAAAAGTAACCAATGTCTTCTCTGTGATGATACCCTTGGACATCTTCATGCTCATCGAGCTAAGGATATTTCTCAGGACTTGATTTTCATTGTCATTTTCTTTGTTCTCCATTTAACTTACCTGGCTATAGTACCCAACAAATATGCATTTGGAATAAGTGATTCTGGGGGCCATTATGTGATAATTCTTTGCACATATATTACATTCAAAATTCAAAATTAGGAGTCCTGAGGTGTAAAATTTCCCTTGGCTAAAGAAGAATATACAAAATAAAGCATTGAATGTCTACTGGAATTTCATAGACAGTCTCCTAGAAGTGCAGCAACTGTAAAACTAATATCAGATTCTAAAAGAACAAAATTGGAAACTCAAACAGTCCTACCCAGCAAATAATTATCTGATCTGTAAGAGCAAAAGAAAGAAAGAAAAATGAATACTTTAAGGGAAGTCAATATTTCCACATAGTCTCATCCCTGTATAATGTTAGTGAAACCATAGAAGCTGCTTTTTCATATTACAGGCAACAGTCTATAACCCTGAGAGGCTGTGCTGAGACAGAAAGGAGAGAGAGAAAGAAGGAAAGAAGGAAAGAAGGAAAGAAAGAAAGAAAGGAAAGAAAGAAAGAAAGAAAGAAAGAAAGAAAGAAAGAAAGAAAGAAAGAAAGAAAGAAAGAAAGAAAGAAAGAAAGAAAGAAGGAAAGAGAGAAAGGAAGGAAGGAAGGAAGGAAGGAAGGAAGGAAGAGGGAGGGAGGAAGGAAGGAAGGAAGACTTCTTATATTTTTCCAATTGGCATAAATATTGACTAAAGGGAGTTTTGGAAGATGTTTTTATTCTATCTCCATGAATATCATAGGTAATGGTTTTATATTTTGATGCCAACAGTATCATCTGGAAATAATGGTGCTCTATAACTGAACAGTCCACATGTGATTACAACACAAGTGATTTGCAGAAGTGTTGTGACAGCTAACACATCCTGCAAACTTTGTTATTCTTTCATCAAACGTTTATTGTTTCCTTTGTATCTAGAACTGAGGGCACCAAGTTGCACACAATGCAAACAAACACATATATCCACATGCTCTTAGAAGACATCGTAGCAGAAGTGATTGATTTTGCTTCTAAGTATAGAGGAAAGTCTGGGAAAATAGGAGCAGCCTGACCTAGTTTCAAGAATGATTAGTTTGCCATGTAGGTGGAGATGTAGAGATGGGTGGGGAAAGAGATTTTCCAGACAGAGGGGATGAATACAAAGGCCCAGAGAGGTGAAAGGACAGGTGTGGTCAGAGAGCTCTGACTAGAAAGATTTTGCTGGAGCACAAAGTCCAATGGAAAGAATTGCAATTCAGGGAAGTTTGAGATGTAGGCCAAACATAGAGGGGCTTTCGTTTGAAGCTAAGGAGTTGGTCTTCAACCCGCTGGCTAGTGGTTCTCTTCAGTGTGTCAGAGTCACCTGGGGATTTTGTTAAAATGTCCAACCCCTAACACTTCTCATTCAGCAGGTCCAGGGTGTGGTCCAGAAAACCATTTTTAGCAAAAATCCTCAGTGACGCTTTTGAAGGTAGTTTTTGTTTGTACCTTGAAAAAATAGCAACAGTGATTGCAGGAATTTGAGGTATTCTAACCAGAAGCATGGCGTTCTGAAGGGTAATTTGGGGTGACGAGGAGGAAACTGGGCACACTTGGTAAGACTGACATCACAATTGTTTGTAAAACACTTGGTCTGGGATTGAGGAGACCTGGAATCCTACTTTAGCTCCATCACTGACTAGATGTGCTTCTTCCAGGCAGTTTTCTAATTTGTCTTTCACTTGCATTTTTCATTAAAGAGTGTAATATTATGAACCCTCCTTCTAAGTACATAAGTAATTAAGCTAAAATTACTTTTTAAATGCTTACACTCCATGCAACTGGAGTGGAAATATTTTTTTTAATTGAAGTATATTTGATTTACAATGTTGTATTAATTTCTGCTGTACAGCTAAGTGATTCAGCTATACATATATATATGCATTCTTTTTCATATTATTTTCCATTATGATTTATCAGAAGATATTGAATACAGTTCCCTGTGCTTGAATGTAAGTTTTATGATTGTAAACTATGCACACGTTACAGACTGATAAAATCAAGAATCTGACCCTGATTAGAGAATATGCAGTAATAATGCATACCAGCTAACACATAAATTTGTTTTTTTAAAAAATAATATCATTTCTTTTTACCCTTTTAAAAAAATTTTATTTATTTTTTTAACATTGCTTTACAATGTTGTGTTAGTTTCTACTATATAACACAGTGAATCAGCTATACATATACATATATCCCCATATCTCCTCCCTCTTGAATCTCCCTCCCAACTTCCCTATCCCACCTCTCTAGGTGGACACAAAGCACTGAGCAGATCTCCCTGTGCTGAGACTCCTTCCCACTAGCTATCTATTTTACATTTGGTAGTGTATATATGCCCATGCCCTTTCTGACTACGTCCCAGCTTACCCTTCCCCCTCCCTGTGTCCTCAAGGCCATTCTCTACGTCTACGACTTTATTCCTGTCCTGCCCCTAGGTTCTTCAGAATCTTTTTTTTTTTTTTTAGATTCCATATATATGTGTTAACATATTGGTATTTGTTTTTCCCTTTCTGACTTACTTCACTCTGTATGACAATCTCTAGGTCCATCCATCTCACTACAAATAACTCAATTTCATTTCTTTTTATGGCTGAGTAATATTCCATTGTATATATGTGCCATATCTTCTCTATCCATTCATCTGTCGATAGACACTTGGGTTGCTTCCATGTCCTGGCTATTGTAAATGGTGCTGCAATGAATATTGTGGTACATGACTCTTTTTGAATTATGGATTTCTCAGGGTATATGCCCAATAGTGGGATTGCTGGGTTGTATGGTAGTTCCCACCAAGAGTGCAAGAGGGATCCTTTTTCTCCACACCCTCTGCAGCATTTATTGCTTGTAGATTTTTTGATGATGGCCATTCTGACTGGTATGAGGTGATACCTCATTGTAGTTTTGATTTGCATTTCTCTAATGATTAGTGATGTTGAGCATCCTTTCATGTGTTTGTTGGCAATCTGTATATCTTCTTTGGAGAAATGTCTGTTTAGGTCTTCTGCCCATTTTTGGATTGATTTGTTTGCTTTTTTGATATTGAGCTGCATGAGTTGTTTATACATTTTGGAGATTAATCCTTTGTCAGCTGATTGGTTTGCAAATACTTTCTCCCATTCTGAGGGTTGCCTTTTCATCTTGTTTATGGTTTCCTTTGCTGTGCAAAAGCTTTTAAGTTTCATTAGTTGCCATTTGTTTATTTTTGTTTTTATCCATTTCTCTACGACGTGGGTCAAAAAGGATCTCGCTGTGATTTATGTCATGGAACGTTCTGCCTATGTTTTCCTCTAAGAGATTTAAAGTGTCTGGCCATACATGTAGGTCTTTAATCCATTTTGAGTTTATTTTGGGGTATGGTGTTAGGGAGTGTTTGAATTTCATTCTTCTACATGTAGCTGTCCAGTTTTTCCAGCACCACTTATTGAAGGTGCTGTCTTTACTCCATTGTATATTCTTGCCTCCTTTATCAAAGATAAGGTGACCAGATGTGCGTGGGTTTTTCTCTGGACTTTCTATCTGTTCCATTGATCTATATTTCTGTTTTTGTGCCAGTACCATACTGTCTAGATTACTGTAGCTTTGTAGTATAATCTGAAGTCAAGGAGCCTGATTCTTCCAACTCCTTTTTTCTTTCTCAAGATTGCTTTGGCTATTCGGGGTCTTTTGTGTTTCCATACAAATTGTGAAATTTTTTGTTCTAATTCTGTGAAAAATGCCATTGGTAGTTTGATATGGATTGCATTTAATCTGTAGATTGCTTTGGGTAGTAGAGTCATTTTTTACAATGTTGATTCTTCCAATCCAAGAACATGGTATATCTCTCCATCTGTTTGTATCATCTTTAATTTCTTTCATCAGTGTCTTATAGTTTTCTGCATACAGGTCTTTCATCTCCTTCGGTAGGTTTATTCCTAGTTATATTATTCTTTTTGTTTCAATGGTAAATGGGTGTGTTTCCTTAATATCTATTTCAGATATTTCATCATTAGTGTATAGGAATGCAAGAGATTTCTGTGCATTAATTTTGTATCCTGCTACTTTACCAAATTCACTGTTTAGCTCTAGTAGTTTTCTGGTAGCATCTTTAGGATTCTCTATATATAGTATCATGTCATCCGCAAATAGTGAGTTTTACTTCTTTTCCAATTTAGATTCCTTTCATTTCTTTTTCTTCTCTGATTGCTGTGGCTAAAACTTCCAAAATTTTGTTGAACAAAAGTGGTGAGAGTGAGCGACCTTGTCTTGTTCCTGATCTTACTGGAAATGGTTTCAGTTTTTCACCATTGAGAACGATGTTGGCTGTGACTTTGTCATATATGGCTTTTATTATGTTGAGGTAACTTCCTTCTATGCCTACTTTCTGGAGGGGGGGGTTATCATAAATTGGTGTTGAATTTTGTTGTAAGCTTTTACTGCATCTATTGAGATGGTCATATGGTTTTTCTCCTTCAATTTGTTAATATGGTTTATCACATTGATTGATTTGTATATACTGAAGAATCCTTGCATTCCTGCAATAAATCCCAGTTGATCATGGTGTATGATCCTTTTAATGTGCTGTTGGATTCTGTTTGCTAGTATTTTGTTGAGGATTTTTGCATCTATGTTCATCACTGATATTGGCTTGTAGTTTTCTTTTTTTGTGACATCTTTGGTTTTGATATCAGGCTGATCGTGGTCTCGTAAAATGAGTTTGGGAGTGTTCCTCCCTCTGCTATATTTTGGAAGAGTTTGAGAAGGATAGGTGTTAGCTCTTCTGCAAATGTTTGATAGAATTCACCTGTGAAGCCATCGGGTCCTAGGCTTTTGTTTGTTGGAAGATTTTTAATCACAGTCTCAATTTCAGTGCTTGTGATTGGCCTGTTTATATTTTCTATTTCTTCCTGGTTCAGTCTCGGAAGGTTGTGCTTTTCTATGAATTTGTCCATTTCTTCTAGGTTGTCCATTTTATTGGCATATAGTTGCTTATAGTAATCTCTCATGATCCTTTGTATTTCTGCAGTGTCAGTTGTTACTTCTCCTTTTTCATTTCTAATTCTATTGATTGAGTCTTCTTCCTTTTTTTCTTGATGAGTCTGGCTAATGGTTTATCAATTTTGTTTATCTTCTCAGAGAACCAGCTTTTAGTTTTATTGATCTTTGCTATCATTTCTTTCATTTTGTTTTCATTTATTTCTAATCTGATCCTTATGATTTCTTTCCCTCTGCTAACTTTAGGGGTTTTTGTTCTTCTTTCTCTATTTGCATTAAGTGTAAGTTTAGATTGTTTATTTGAGATGTTTCTTGTTTCTTGAGGTAGGATTGTATTGCTATAAACTTCCCTCTTAGACTGCTTTTCCTGAACCCTGTAGGTTTTGGGTCGTCATGTTTTCATTGTCTTTTGTTTCTAGGTATTTTTTCATTTCTCTTTGATTTCTTCCGTGATCTCTTGGTTATTTCGTAGTGTATGGTGTAGTCTCCATGTGTTTGCATTTTTTACAGATTTTTTCCTGTAATTGATATCTAGTCTCACAACGTTGTGCTCAGAAAAGATACTTGATATGATTTCAATTTTCTTAAATTCACCAAGGATTGATTTGTGACCCAAGATATAATCTATCCTGGAGAATGTTCCATAAGCACTTGAGAAGAAAGTATAATCTGCTGCTTTTTTATAGAATGTCCTATAAATATCAATTAAATCCATCTTTTTAAATGTTTCATTTAATGCTTGTGTTTCCTTATTTATTTTCCTTTTGGATGATCTGTCCATTGCTGAAAGTGGGGGGTTAAAGTCCCCTAATATTATTCTTTTACTGTCGATTTCCCCTTTATGGCTCTTAGCGTTTGCCTTATGTATTGAGGTGCTCCTATGTTGGGTGCATATATATTTATAATTGTTATATCTTCTTCTTGGAATTATCCCTTGATCATTATATAGTGTCCTTCTTTGTCTCTTGTAATAGTCTTTATTTTAATATCTATTTTGTCTGATGTGAGAATTGCTCCTCCAGCTTTCTTTTGATTTCCATTTGCATGGAATATCATTTTCCATCCCCTCATTTTCAGTCTGTATATTTCCCTAAGTCTGAAATGGGTCTCTTGTAGACAGCATGTGTACGGGTCTTGATGTTGTATCCATTCAGCCAGTCTATGTCTTTTGGTTGGAGCATTTAATCCATTTACATTTAAGGTAGTTATTGATATGTATGTTCCTATTACTATTTTCTTAATTGTTTCAGGTTTGTTATTGTAGCTCTTTTCCTTCTTTTGTGTTTCCTGCCTAGAGAAGTTCCTTTAGCATTTGTTGTAGAGCTGGTTTTGTGGTGCTGAATTCTCTTAGCTGTTGCTTGTCTGTAAAGAATTTAATTTCTCCGTTGAATCGGACTGAGATCTTTGCTGGGTAATGTAATCTTGGTTGTAGGTTTTTCCCTTTCATCTCTTTAAATATGTCTTGTCACTGCCTTTTGGCTTGCAGAGTTTCTGGTGAAAGATCAGCTGTTAACCTTATGGGGATTCCCTTGTATGTTATTTGTTGCTTTTCCTTTGCTGCTTTTAATATGTTATCTTTTTATTTAATTTTTGATAGTTTGATTAATATGTGTCTTGGCGTGTTCCTCCTTGGATTTACCCTGTATGGGACTCTCTGTGCTTCCTGGGCTTGATTGTCTATTTCCTTACCTATATTAGGGAATTTTTCAACTATAGTCTCTCCAAATATTTTCTCTGTCTTTTTTTTTTCTCTTCTTTTTCTGGGACCCCTATTATTCTAATGTTGGTGCATTAATGTTGTTCCAGAAGTCTCTGAGATTGTCCTCAATTCTTTTCATTCTGTTTTCTTTGTTCTGCTGTGCATTAGTTATTTCCACTATTTTATCTTCCAGGTCACTTATCCGTTCTTCTGTCTCAGTTATTCTGCTATTGATTCCTTCTAGAGAATTTTTAATTTCATTTATTGTGCTGTTCATCATTGTTTGCTCTTTAGTTCTTCTAGGTCCTTGTTAAACTTTCCTTGTATTTTCTCCATTCTATTTCCAAGATTTAGGATCATCTTTACTATCATTACTATGAATTCTTTTTCAGGTAGACTGCCTATTTCCTCTTCATTTGTTTCATCTGATGGGTTGATACATTGCTCCTTCATCTGCTGTGTATTTCTCTGTCTTCTCATTTTGCTTAATTTATGGTGTTTGGGGTCTCCTTGTCGCAGACTGCAGGTTTATAGTTCTAGTTGTTTTTGGTGTCTGCTCTCTGTGGGTAACATTTGTTCAGTGGGTTGTGTAGACTTCCTGGTGGAGGGGACTTGTGCCTTTGTTCTGGTGGATGAGGCTGGATCTTGCCTTTCTGGTGGGAAGGACCATGTCCTCTGTGTGTTTTGGGGTGTCTGTGAACTTATTATGATTTTAGGCAGCCTCTCTGCTAATGTGTGGGGTTGTGTTCCTGTCTTGCTAGTTGTTTGGCATAGGGTGTCCAGCACTGTAGCTTGCTGGTCGTTGAGTGGAGCTGGGTCTTAGCGTTGAGATGGAGATCTCTGGGAGAACTTTCACTGTTTGATATTACATGGAGCTGGGAGGTCTCTGGTGGAAAATGTCCTGAACTTGGCTCTCCCACTGCAGAGGCTCAGGCCTCACACATGGTCAGAGCACCAAGACCCTGTCAACCACAAGGCCTGGTACGTGGGGAGTTTCTTGCCTTTTGGGAAGTCTGAGGTCTTCTGCCAGGGTTCAGTAGGTGTTCTGTAGGAGTTGTTCCACGTGTAGATGTAGTTTTGATGTATTTGTGGGGAGGAAGGTGATCTTAAATTTGAATATAGGTTCTCAGACCAAAGCAGAAAGTTGTGGTCAGAACTTAAAGTTTTGTCCTCCTAATAACTTCCTTACCATTACTAATTAAAATAGCTAACAGATATTTATGTGCTATTTGCCAGGAACTATTATAAGCACTTTGAATAAACTACCTGATTGATCTTAAAACCCCTATAAATATGAATTTATCTCCAATTTTTCAGTTGGACACTGATGCACAGAGACATCAAGCAACTTTCCCAAGGTAAATTTAGTTGTTAGAAAGCAGAGCTGGGATTCGTACTGAAGGAGTCCAACTCTATATACACTTGTAACATTTCACTAAATGGGTAAGTCTCTCTTAATTTGGATGTGCAGGTGCAAATAGACTTTGCTGTTGATCACAAGTAATCACTTAGATTTTTACTAATATGTGATGTTCTCTGCCAAGGTAATAATTGTGGGCTGTGAATTATGTAAAATGAAATTACCATCTCTTTATTTTTTGCACAAAAAATCTATATTCATATATTTGAATGAATTCATTCCGAAGCCTATTTTAGAAGTGAAAACTTAAATGGATCCATGTGGAATAAAGACCAGATAGCTCTTCTCATACAAAGGTACTGGAGTTACTGGACTAAAAGTCAGGAAACCTAATTTCTTAAACCAGCTCTGCTACCAAGCAGCTGTGTGCTTTGAAGAAATCGAGTTATCTTTCTTTTCCTTCATTTTTTTTTTCTCCCATTATAATGTCACAGGACTGGACTAGGTAGCCTCCAATACCCCTTTTGGCACAAACATTTTATGATTCTGTAATTAGAAATAAAGAGTGTTGCCCATCCCTTGGGTTTAACATGAATAATGGATCATTTCGGATCTGAAAAATATGCCTTTAATCTCATGTGACACCTCAGCGTCTTGGGTATCACAGGAGAGCCAAACCAATCACATTTGGTTGCTTTGCTTCAATAGTTTATGGCCAGAATTGGTTTGCTTTAGATAACACACTCTTGTGCTGTGTCACTGTTGCTAAGATACAGTTTAGTAACTAAAAGTTATTTTAAATATATATCCTGATATGAGGAGGAAAAAACATGGAAAATTTTTGACCAAAGATTTAAACTACTTTTTTGAGAGGCTGGAGACAATGCTTTAGATAAACCTTTAAAAGGCCCATTTTCATGTGCATCCTAAAATTATTTTGCTTTACTCTGAAACTGAGTAAAGAGAGGCTAAGGACCCAGAGCAGGAGAGGTCCATCAACGGTTAGTAACTATGATGAATTGTTTTGCAGCAGTGTTTTGGCCAGTTTGAAAAGACACTGATATTGTTGCATCATGGTCTATCTGTAAAGATAATTTTTCCTTGATATTTATGCCTTTATTTTCATCAAAAAAAAGAGGGATTTGATTGTCATTATCTACAATAGATCAAAAAAGCCCTAATCTTAGAAATCCCTCTTGAAGGCTGAAGGGATTCCAACTGGACAGCCCTGTCCCAAAAGCAGGGGACATGCATGCTCCCTGATAGAGGTGGTAGGGCCACTTGTTCCCCAAGTGCTGGGCGTGGACAGGCACAAAAGCCGGTGCCTCCAGAACCTCCTCCACATGACCCACAATCCCACCATCAGTGGGGCATGTTTTAGAGCCCCAGCGATCTCATTTTTCAGGGACCCCTTGGATGTGTGAATGATGGGTGCTGAGGAAGGGGCATGTCACACTGCAGCTTAGGCTTTACAGGGGGATTTCTGTGCAGTCAGCTGTCAACAGGATAAGAGGGCGGTTAGACACAAGGGATCTAGAGGGTACCTTGGTTACCAGGCAAGGGAGAAAAGGAGCTGGCAACATACCGCAGGGTTTCGAAGTCAGATCTTGCCTGCTTTGCCCATTTCACCAAGGGTCAAGCCAGCTTCTCTAGCTTATATTTGGCTCTTTGAATGAGGCCTGTTCCCTCCACCTATTTCATTTGCTTTGTGATTCTAGGCAACATTCTTATCAGCCACATCTAAACTACCAGGCTTTGCATAATTCACTCCCAGTCTGAGCAGACCTGTCCTGTCTTTTCAGCCTGTGTATATTCAAGAAACGTAACTTGATCTTAAGTTGGTTCATCAAAAGTCTTTTAGCCTCCGATAAGCTTCTGAGGGGGGATTGAAAGCATAACCCCTGCTCCTAGGCCTTGCTAGGTCTCTGTGACATTGAGTAGTTCCACCCTGAGAAAACACCCCGTCACCCAGCAGCAAACAAGTCAGGAACTCTTCCACAATCTGTCACCAGAAGCAGCTCTTTGTTACCACCCCAGGGTCTCTGTTTTCTGTTACCATTACCATTATTACTATTATCATCATTACTATTATTACTACTATTATTATTACTATTATTATTGTTAATACTATGACTATTATCATTATTGCTATTAACATTTTCATGATTACCATTATTACTATGATCATTGCTATTATTACTATTATCATTACTACTGTTATTATTTCTATTCTCATTACTATTATTAATACTATTACCTTTATCGTTATTACTGTTGTTAATACTATTATCGTTGTTACTATGATTGCTACTACTATTATCATTATTGCTATTATTACTACTATTATCATTATTACTATTATTACTACTATTGCTATTATCATTACTGTTATTGTTACTATTATCATTATTACTATTATTATTGTTTCATGCCCAACTTCTTCACCAGAATCTAAGGCTCTCCAGTCATAGACTGGACACCACATGCCTTAGTACCCTTCCCTCTCCCCACCCCGCTCTCCTCTCCCAACCCCACTCCCCTGCCCAACCCCATCCAGTGTCAGCCTTAGTACTTGGCTCAGGGTTACCTTCTGGTAAACGTCTTCTAAGTAAATGAAAATGATAAGAGCAGCATATCATTTCACTGTTATTTGAAATAATGTCTGAAGGCAAGGGCCATTCTTAGTATTTCTCTCAGTTTCTTAGAAGGGAAAACAGGGCTGAAACCTTCAATCACAGTTTGGCTGATTCTGTATGTGCTGCTCTGAGTAATAAGGAGCTTAGATCCCATCACAGGAGGTGGAGCTCAAAATGGAAGGTGATGAGTGTTACTCAAACCCACAGGGTTTTACCACCCTTTGCTACCCTGGTTTTGCCCCAAGCTGTCCTTTTTGATTGTTTTCGTCCCATCTGACTCAGGATCACTCACCCTCTTGTCCTGTGTCTCTCCCTTGTCCAGGTAGTAAAAAAAAAAAAAAAGAGAGAACAGTAAAGAAATTACTCTTCTAGTAAATAAAATGTTAACATGGAAATCACTGACATCTGGACTGCTTACAAATCGTGTACTTCTCCTATATGTGCCCCTGGGAAAATCCCAGAGGAAAGTGTTGGACTATGGGATTCAGACTGTTTCACAGAAATGGAACTAAAACCAAAACAAGCCGCTCTCACTGCCAAAGAAGAATGTGGAATATAAACCTTGCCAAAAGGGACATTAAAAAAGTAGAACATAATAACAAACTCAGGAGTTCAAACTTACTGACTTAAAATAATTTTATGATTCTAAAGATGTGGATATGTTATATATAGCCATTTCCTAGAATTTTCAATAAGCCACACTCTATGGGGATGTGTATTTAAAATACAAGGTACTTGCAGTCAGCCGTACCTATGACTGAGAGTTGAGAATTTCCACAACGTACTAGTCTCATAGCCTTGGGTTTCTGAGCTCTTTAGCATCTGTTGAACATGAAATAAAGGACAGTTGTATTCTGTACAATAGAATTAAATGCTAATTGAGCCCTACGTGTGCTGGGCTCGATCCCACTCACATAAACTGCATTTATTCCTCATCGGGACCATCCTTTACACATTTTATGGTGCCATAGCTGAGATAAATAAAAGGTAAGTCACTTGTCCAAGGTTACACAGATGGTAATTAGGAGAACTGAGACTCAAGCCCAAGCTAAGGGCTGAGAACCCACTCTCTTAACTACTATTCTTTCAATCAATATGTTTGCAAAATCTTAGAAAGGGAAGACACATTATAAAGAGTCCAGTACAAGCTATCATTTACATGTGAGGAACCTGGGCCTCGGAGATTGGGTCATAGTCACCAGAGAGTGACAGACCCAGGAGAAGGTCTCTGCATCCACATGCGATCCTCACTCTGCATGGAGAAGGATGTCTTACACACAAGAGACACACCATGGGTAGTCTGAGCAGGTTCAAGAGAGCAGACAAAAGAGTATTTGTTTTGAGAAAAGGTTTTTAAATGGTTTAGATATTTTATATAAACTAGTAAAATAAGTTAGACCTGGCCTGCAGGAATTTCATGTCATCTGCAGCATCAGAATAAAAGAGTTGATAAAGCAGAAGGGGTCAGAGAAGAGTGGAAATGAACAGACATAGAGCTGTTTTATTTTTTTTATCTCGATAACTTTATTTATTTATTTTTAACTGGAGTATAATTGCTTTACAATGTTGTGTTAGTTTATGCTGTACAACGAAGTGAATCAGTTATACGTATACATATATCTCCTCCCTTTTGTCTCTCCCTCCCTCCCCACCACCGTCCCACCCATCTAGGTCATCACAGAGCACCGAGCTGAGCTCCCTGTGCTATACAGCAGGTTCCCAGTCGCTATCTATTTTACACATGGTAGTTTATTTACGTCAAACCTAATCTCCCAATTCATCCCACCCTCCCCTTCCCCCAAGAGAAAAACAAATATCATACATTAATGCATGTATGTGGAATCTAGAAAAATGGTACAGATGAACCTAGTTCCAGGACAGGGATAGAGACGTAGACGTAGAGCTGGTTTGAGTATTCATTGTATCTCCAAACATGAGAAGGTGTGGCCATTGGATTTTTCATCCTCAGTCCATCACATACTTACTAGAACTTTATCTATATATTAAAAAAAAATGAAAAGCTACAAAAGCCTTTACAGTTTTTCAACGCTTTTTTTCTGTGTGCAGGTTGAGGGATGTGTGTTCATTTTCCTCAGTTACCCCTGGTCTCCTGCTGGATGTGTAAGAACAGTTACGAGGATCTTTCACTAGAGTAGCTCAGGACCATTCACACTGTGTAATTTCTTCCTCACAACTCTTCTGGGACACGTGCAATGGAGATTCAATTGTCTCCTTTAGTCCAAGAGGAAAGTGAGAGCTCAGAGAAGTTAAATGCCATACATGATCTCTTGGAGGACACTTTCATTGACCACACCTCTATTTCTTTCTCCCAAGTGTTGTGGCCTAAGGCCCAGGAATGTACTGTAATTTACATCTGTATCTATCCCTGTATATTACTTTATAGTGTTTGTTTCCATCTTACTGATGATAAAGATAGAAAAATAATAGAGACAACCGTCATCACAAGTAGAGTTGGAACACACAGTTACTGCAGACCTTGTCACAACAAAGGCTAATCAACGTTATATTTACCCACAGACTCAGAGGCAAACTCAGAGGCAAGCGGTCATTTAATGCCTATAGAAATATGTACTGGCCAGAGATAAACGTTAACAGGAAAGTTTTCAATCACAAGTTTATTAGGTAGGTGTACATCATAAACTAGACTTAACTCAAACCTAATGCACCCTCAGACCTCTGAGCAGCAAGTTATAAGGGAAAGGAAAGAAGATACAAGTATGAATGACATCAGCCCAGCCAATCAGAAGAATTCCCACAGTACAATATCAGAGGGTCCAGTTTCAGAGCAGTGTCCATTTTCCTCCAGAGATCTGAAGACTTTTTGATAGAAATGCCCTGGTCTGCTTGTTGCTTAAGTAAATAGGCAAACAATTGCTATCTGACATAGTATTAATATTCAGGATTGTGTTGGGCTCTTAAAATAGTCTTTTTTTGGTTTGACATATTAATTATTGAGATATTTTTTGATTGGCATCATTTGCATTATTTAGGGTACAGGCCACGTTGGTTTATTTTTAATTAGGACATCACAAAATATTTAGAGCACTTTATTATGCTCACAGATACTATGGGTCAGGAATTGGGAAAGGACAGAGCAGAGATGGCTTGCTTTGTTCAAAGATGTCCAGTGTCCTGGCTGGGACACCGTGAAGATTCCGTGGTTGATGCAAATGAGTAGGAACAGGAATTGTCTGGAGGCTTCTTTACTGACATGTCTGTACCTCTGCCGGGAGGACTGGAGGGCTGGGAGGACCGGAAGACTGGGCTCAGCTGGGTTGTCAACCAGGCATCTACACAGGACCTCTCCATGGGGCTTGGGCCTAACACAGCAGGGCAGCTGGGTCCCACCAGCATCCTAGACTGAGCATTCTGGGAGAACTAGGTGGAGGTCACATGGTCTCCTCTTGCCAAGCCTCGGAAGGCACACAGTGTCACTTTTGCCATGCTTCCTCGATTGAAGAAGTCACAAGTCCTTCAGTGGGAGGGGACAGAGACTCCATCTTTTTATGCCATGTTTTAAAAACTGTCACAAGGGCTTCCCTGGTGGTGCAGTGGTTGAGAATCTGCCTGCTAATGCAGGGGACACAGGTTCGAGCCCTGGTCTGGGAGGATCCCACATGCCACAGAGCAACTAGGCCCGTGAGCCACAACTACTGAGCCTGCGCATCTGGAGCCTGTGCTCCGCAACAAGAGAGGCCGCGACAGTGAAAGGCCCATGCACCACAATGAAGAATGGTCCCCACTTGCCACAACTAGAGAAAGCCCTCGCACGGAAATGAAGACCCAACAGAGCAAAAATAAATAAATAAATTAAAAACTGTCACAAGGTACTTAAATAAATAAACACTCTAAAGGTGAACATTTGAGAGCTGGGGTTGGCTCTTCTGCATTCAACCTATGGTTTCCAAGGTTTCTCCAATTGTCACCATTTTCTTTCTTTTTTTCATATTAATTTTATCGAAATATAGTTGATTTAGGACATTTTGTTATTTTCAGATGTATAACATAGTAATCTGTTATTTTTATAGATTATACTCCATTTAAAGTTATAAAATATTGGTTATGTTCCCTGTGCTTTACCTTACATTCTTTCTTTCTTATTTATTTTATACCTAGTAGTTTATACCTCTTAATCTCCTACCCCTATCTTGCCCCTTCCCTCAGGCCTCACCCCACTGGTAACCACTAGTTTGTTCTCTATTAGTCTGTTACCATGTTGTTATAATCATTCTTTTGTTTTATTTTGTTTTTGATTCCACATGTAAGTGATAATAACAGAGTATTTGTCTTTCTCTGGCTGACTTACTTCAATAAGCATAATACCCTTCAGATCCATCCATGTCATTACAAAATTTCACTTTTTTATAGCTGAGTAATATTCCATTGTATATATATATGTACCACATTTTGTGGATCCATTCATCTGTTGGTGGGCACTTGTGTTGTTTCCATATCTTGGCTACTGTAAATAATGCTGCTATGAACATTGGAGTATCTTTTTGAATTAGTGTTTTCAATTTTTTTTTTTAGTGTTTTCAAATTTTTATGGATATATACCTAGGAGTACAATTGCTGGATCATGTGGTAATTCTATTTTTAACTTTTTGAGGAAACTTCATGTTATTTTCTACACTGGCTGCACCAATTTACATTTCCTCAAACAATGTATTAGGGTTCCCTTTTCTCCACAACCTCACAACATTTGTCATTTGTAGATTTTTTTGATGATAGCCATTCTCACAGGTGTGACTGTGATGTGATATCTCATTGTGATTCTGATTTGCATTTCACTGATGATTAGTGATGTTGAGCATCTTTTCATATGCCTGTTGTCTATTTTTGGAATAATGTCTATTCAGATCTTCTGTCCATTTTTTAACCAGGTGTGGGGTTTTATTATATTGAGTTGTGTGAACTGTTTATATATGTTGGCTATTAACCCCTTATCAGTCATATCATTTGCAAATATCTTCCCCCATTCAGTAAGTTGTCTTTTCATTTTGTTGATGGTTTCCTTTGCTGTGCAAAAGCTTTTGAGCTTGATTAGGTCCAATTTATTTATTTTAACTTTTGGTTCCCTTGCCTGAGGAGACAGATCCAAAAAACTATTGCTAAAACTTATGTCGAAGAATGTTCTGCCTATGTTCTCTTCTGGGATTTTTATGGTTTTTGGTCTTAAATTTAAGTCTCTAATCCATTTTGAGTTTATTTTTGTATACAGTGTGATAACAAGTTCTAACTTTTTTCTTTTACATGTAGCCGTCCAGTTTTCTTAGCACCAGTTATTAAATAGACTCTTTTTTCCATTGTATATTTTTGCCTCCTTTGTCACAGAGTAATTAACCATATAAGCATGGGTTTATTTCTGGGCTTTCTATTCTGTTCCATTGATCTCTGTGTCTCTTTTTGTATCAGTACCATACTGTTTTGATACTGTAGCCTTGTAAAGTATATAGGCTGAAGTCAGGGAATGTGATTCCTCCAGCTTTCTTCCTTTTTCTCAAAATTGCTTTTGCACTTTGGCAGTCTTTTGTGGTTCCATAAAAATTTACAGATGATTTGTTCTAGTTCTGTGAAAAATGTCATGGGTATTTTGATAGGGATTGCATTAAATCTGTATGTTGCATTAGGTAGTATGGACATTTCTACAATGCTAATTCTTCCAATCCATGAACATGGGATAGCTTTCCATTTATTTGCATTGTCTTCAACTTCCTTCATAGATGTCTTATAGTTTTCAGAGTATTGGTTTCTCACCTTCTTGGTTAAGTTTATTCCTAGGTATTTTATTATTTTTCATGTGATTATAAATGGGATTTTTTTAATCCAATAAGCCACCCTATGTCTTTTTTTTAATTTCATAAGTAATAGTTATTTCTTTAAACTTCTTTATGCTTTTATTTTTTATTTATTTTTTTGAATTTTATTTTATTTATATTTTTTATACAGCAGGGTCTTATTAGTTATCTATTTTATACATATTAGTGTATATATGTCAATCCCAATCTCCCAATTCATCCCACCACCACCCCACTTGCCGCTTCCCCCCCTTGGTGTCCATACGTTTGTTCTCTACATCTGTGTCTCAATTTCTGCCCTGCAAACCCGTTCATCTTTACCATTTTTCTAGGTTCCACATATATGCCTTAATATACGATAGTTGTTTTCTCTTTCTGACTTACATAACTCTGTATGACAGTCCTTAGGTCCATCCACTTCTCTACAAATGACTCAATTTCATTCCTTTTTATGGTTGAGTAATACTCCATTGTATATATGTACCACATCTTCTTTATCCATTCGTCTGTGGATGGGCATTTAGGTTGCTTCCATGACCTGGCTATTGTAAATAGTGCTGCAATGAATATTGGGGTGCATGTGTCTTTCTGAATTATGGTTTTCTCTGGGTATATGCCCAATAGTGGGATTGCTGAGTCATACAGTAATTCTATTTTTAGCTTTTTGAGGAACCTCCATACTGTTCTCCATAAAGGCTGTGTCAATATACATTTCCACCAACAGTGCAAGAGGGTTCCCTTTGCTCCACACACTCACCAGCATTGGTTGTTTGTAGATTTTCTGATGATGCCCATTCTAACTGGCATGAGGTGATACCTCATTGCAGTTTTAATTTGCATTTCTCTAATAATTGGTGACATTGAGCACCTTTTTATGTGCTTCTTGGCCATCTGTATGTCTTCTTTGGAGAAATGTCTATTTAGGTCTTCTGCCCATTTTTGCATTGGGTTGTTTGTTTTTTAATATTGAGCTGCATGAGCTGTTTATATATTTTGGAGATTAATGCTTTGTCAGTTGATTCGTTTGCAAATATTTTCTCCCATTCTGAGGGTTGTCTTTTCATCTTGTTTATAGTTTCCTTTGCTGTGCAAAAGCTTTTAAGTTTCATTAGGTCCCAGCTGTTCATTTTTGTTTTTATTTCCATTACTCTAGAAGGTAGATCAAAAACAATCTTGCAAAAAAAAAAAATCTTGCTATGATTTATGTCAAAGAGTGTTCTTCCTATGTTTTCCTCTAAAGTTTTATAGTGTCCAGTCTCACATTTAGGTCTCTAATCCACTTTGAGTTTATCTTTTTGTATGGTATTAGGGAGTGTTCTAATTTCATTCTTTTACATGTATCTGTCCAGTTTTCCCAGCACCACTTACTGAAGAGACTGTCTTTACTCCATTGTATATCCGTGCCTCCTTTGTCATAGATTAGTTGACCATAGGTGCGTAGGTTTATCTCTGAGCCTTCTATCCTGTTCCATTGATCTATATTTCTGTTTTTGTGCCAACACCATATTGTCTTGATTACTGAAGACATTCAGAAGATTACTGAAGTATAGTCTGAAGTCAGGGAGTCTGATGCCTCCAGCTCCGTCTTTTTCCTCTCAAGACTGCTTTGGCTATTCAGGGTCTTTGCTTTCTCCATACAAGATTTTTTGTTCTAGTTCTGTAAAAAATGCCATTGGTAATTTGATAGGGATTGCATTGAATCTGTAGATTGCTTTGGAGAGTATAGTCATTTTCACAATACTGATTCTTCCAATCCCAGAACATGGTATATCTCTCCATCTGTTTGTGTCATCTTTAATTTCTTTCACCGGTGTCTTATAGTTTTCTGCATACAGGTCTTTTGTCTCCCTAGGTAGGTTTATTCATAGGTATTTTATTATTTTTGTTGCAGTGGTAAATGGGAGTGTTTTATTAACTTCTCTTTCAGATTTTTCATCATTAGTGTATAGGAATGCAATAGATTTCTGTGCATTAATTTTGTATCCTGCAACTTTACCAAATTCATTGATTAGCTCTAGTAGTTTTCTGGTGGCATCTTTAGGATTCTCTATGTATAGTATCATGTCATCTGCAAATAGTGACCGTTTTACCTCTTCTTTTCCAATTTCTTTCCTTTCATTTCTTTTTCTTCTCTGATTGCCATGGCTAGGACTTCCAAAACTATGTTGAATAATAGTGGTGAGAGTGGACATCCTTGTCTTGTTCTTGATCTTAGAGGAAATGCTTTCAGGTTTTCACCATTGAGAATGATGTTTGCTGTGGGTTTGTCACATATGGCCTTCATTATGTTGAGGTAGGTTCCCTCTATGCCCACTCTCTGGAGAGTTTTTATCATAAATGGGTGTTGAATTTTGTCAAAAGCTTTTTCTGCATCTATTGAGATTATCATATGGTTTTTATTCTTCAGTTTGTTAATATGGTGTATCACGTTGAATGATTTGCATATATTGAAGAATCCTTGCATCCCTGGGATAAATCCCACTTGATCATGGTGTATGATCCTTTTAATGTGTTGTTGGATTCTGTTTGCTAGTATTTTGTTGAGGATTTTTGCATCTATATTCATCGGTGATATTGGTCTGTAATTTTCTTTTTTTGTAGTATCTTTGTCTTGTTTTGGTATCAAGATGATGGTGGCCTCATAGAATGAGTTTGGGAGTGTTTCTTCCTCTGCAATTTTCTGGAAGAGTTTGAGAAGGATGAGTGTTAGCTCTTCTCTAAATGTTTGATAGAATTCACCTGTGAAGCCATCTGGTCCTGGACTTTTGTTTGTTGGAAGATTTTTAATCACAGTTTCAATTTCATTACTTGTGATTTGTCTGTTCATATTTTCTATTTCTTCCTGGTTCAGTCTTGGAAGGTTATACCTTTCTACGAATTTGTCTATTTCTTCTAGGTTGTCCATTTTATTGGCGTAGAGTTGCTTGTAGTAGTCTCTCACTTTGTATTTCTGCAGTGTCCGCTATAACATCTCCTTTTTCATTTCTAATTTTATTGATTTGAGTCCTCTCCGTATTTTTCTTGATGAGTCTGGCTAATGGTTTATCAATTTTGTTTATCTTCTCAAATAACCAGCTTTTAATTTTTTTGATCTTTGCTATTGTTTTCTTTGTTTCTACTTCATTTATTTCTGCTCTGATGTTTATGATTTCTTTCCTTCTGCTAACTTTGGGGTTTTTTTTGTTCTTCTTTCTCTGATTGCTTTAGGTGTAAGGTTAGGTTGTTTATTTGAGATTTTTCTTGCTTCTTGAGGTAGGATTGTATTGCTATAACTTCCCTCTTAGAACTGCGTTTGCTGCATCCCATGGGTTTTGGATCGTTGTGTTTTCATTGTCATTTGTCTCTAGGTATTTTTTGATTTTCTCTTTGATGTCTTCAGTGATCTCTTGGTTATTTAGTAATATATTGTTTAGCCTCCATGTTTTTGTATTTTTTTTACGTTTTTTTCTCTGTAATTTATTTCTAATCTCATAACGTTGTGGTCAGAAAAGATGCTTGATATGATTTCAATTTTCTTAAATGTACTGAGGCTTGATTTGTGACCCATGATGTGATCTATCCTGGGGAATGTTCCATGCACACTTGAGAAGAAAGTATAATCTGCTGTTTTTGGATGGAATGTTCTATAAATATCAATTAAATCTATCTGGCCTATTGTGTAATTTAAAGCTTGTGTTTCCTTATTAATTTTCTGTTTGGATGATCTGTCCATTGGTGTAAGTGAGTTGTTAAAGTTCCCCACTATTTTTGTGCTACTGTGTCAATTTCCTCTTTTATAGCTGTTAGCTGTTGCCTTATGTATTGAGGTGCTCCTATGTTGGGTGCATATATATTTATGGTTGTTACCTCTTGTTCTTGGATTGATCCCTTGATCATTATGTAGTGTCCTTCCTTGTTGCTTGTAACATTCTTTATTTTAAATTCTGTTTTATCTGATATGAGTATTGCTACTCCAGCTTTTGATTTCCATTTGCATGGAATATCTTTTTCTATCCCCTCACTTTCAGTCTGTATGTGTTCCTAGGTCTGAAGTGGGTCTCTTGTAGACAGCATATATTTGGGTCTTGTTTTTGTATCCATTCAGCAAGCCTGCGTCTTTTTGTTGGAGCATTTAATCCATTCACATTTAAGGTAATTATTGATACGTATGTTCCTTTTACCATTTTCTTAATTGTTTTGGGTTTGTTTTTGTAGGTCCTTTTCTTCTCTTGTGTTTCTCACTTAGAGAAGTTCCTGTAACATTTGTTGTAGAGCTGGTTTGGTGGTGCTGAATTATCTTAGCTTTTGGTTGTGTGTAAAGCTTTTGATTTCTGCATCGAATCTGAATGAGATCCTTGCCGGGTAGAGTAATCTTGGTTGTAGATTCTTCCATTTCATCACTTTAAATATGTCATGCCACTCCCTTATGGCTTGTAGAGCTTCTGCTGAGAAATCAGCTGTTAACTTTATGGGATTTCCCTTGTATGTTATTTGTCATTTTTCCCTTGCTGCTTTCAATAATTTTTCTTTGTGTTTAATTTTTCCCAGTTTGATTACTATGTGTCTCAGTGTGTTTCTCCTTGGGTTTATCGCTTATGGGACTCTCTGCACTTCCTGGACTTGGGGGGCTATTTCCTTTCCCATGTTAGGGAAGTTTTTGACTATAATCTCTTCAAATATTTTCTCGGGTTCTTTCTCTCTCTCTTCTCCTTCTGGGACCCCTATAATGCGAATGTTATTGTGTTTAATGTTGTCCCAGAGGTCTCTTAGGCTGTCTTCATTTCTTTCATTCTTTTTTCTTTATTCTGTTCTGCAGCAGTGAATTCCACTATTCTGTCTTCCAGGTCACTTATCCATTCTTCTGCCTCAGTTATTCTGCTATTGATTCCTTCTAGTATATTTTTCATTTCAGTTATTGCATTGTTCATTTCTGTTTGTTTGTTCTTTAATTCTTCTAGATCGTTGTTAAACATTTCTTGCATCTTCTCGATCTTTGCCTCCATTCTTTTTCCAAGGTCCTGGATCATACTCACTATAGTTTTTCTAAATTCTTTTTCTGGAAGGTTGCCTATCTCCAGGTCATTTAGTTGTTTTTCTGGGGTTACATCTTGTTCCTTCATCTGGTATATAGCCCTCTGACTTTTCATATTGTCTGTCTTTCTGTGAATGTGATTTTTTTCCCACAGTCTGCAGGATTATAGTTCTTCTTGCTTCTGCTGTCTGCCCTCTCTACCCTATGTCTTTTGATTGGAGCATTTAGTCCATTGACATTTAAAGTGATTATTTATAGGCACGTACTTATTGCTATATTGTTACTTGTTTTCTGGTTGTTTTTGCAGTTCTTCTTTGAACTTTTCTTCTTCTTTTAGTCTTTTCCCTTATGGTTTAATGATTTTCTTTAATGGTAGGCTTGTAGTTCTTTCTCTCTAGTTTTTGTGTGTCTATTGCAGGCTTTTGATTTGTGGTTACCATGGGGTTTATATATGTTGACCTATATCTACTTGTTTTAAACATGTAGTCCTTTAAGTTCGATCACATTCTAAAAGATCTACATTTTTTACACTCTCCCACATGTTTTGTGTGTTTGATATCATATTTTACACCTTCATATCTATCTATCCCTTAACTGTTTATTGTAGGTATAGGAGACTTTACAATTTTTGTCTTTTAACTTTCATACCAGTTTATGTGAGTGGTTGATCCGCAGCCTTTTTATATATTTGCCTTTACCCAAGGGATTTTCCCCTTCCTCTAATTTTTTATTTCTTGCGGTAGCCTTTGCTTTTTCACTTAAAGAAGACTCTTTAACACTTCTTGTAGGATCAGTTTAGCATTGATGAATTCCTTTAGTTTTTGCTTGTCTGAGGAGTTCTTTATCTCTCCTTCAATTCTGAATGATAAAATTGCTGGGTAGAGTTTACCCTGTGCTAAGTTATAGATTTTTTTCTTTCAGCATATTAAATGTATCATGACACTTCTATCTAACCTGCAAAGTCTCTGCAGAAAAATCAGCTGATAGCCTTATGGGGGTTCATTTCTATATGGCTTTTTGCTTTACTCTAGCTGTCTTTAAAATTCTCTTCTTAAACTTAACTTCTGTCATTTTAATTATATGTCTTGGTGTGGGTCTGTTTGGGTTCATCTTATCTGGGATGCTCTGTGTTTCCTGTACCTGCATATTTGTTTCTTTCTTCAGGTTTAGGAAGTTTTCAGCCATAATTTCACCATATACAATTTCTACCCTTTTGTTTTCTCTTCTCCTCTAGGACTCTTATAATGGGAATGTTAGTATGCTTGATATTTTTGCAGAGTTTCCTTAAACTATTCTCATTTTTTACAATTTATTTTTCTTCTTGCTCTTCTGATTGGGTGTTTTCCATTATTCTATATTCCAGATCACTTATGTGTTCTTCTGTATCACCTAACCTGCTATTAATTCCTTCTAAGTTTATTTTTCATTTCAGTTATCTTATTCTTCAGGTCTGATTGATACTTTTTTATATTTTATAGTTCTTTGTTAAAATTCTCACTGTGTTCATCTAATCTTTTCCCACGTTCAGTTACTATTCTTATTACTATTGCTTTGAACTCTTTATCAGGTAAATTATTTGTTTCATTAAGGTTTTTTTGCAGGGTTTTTTTTTCCTTTTCTTTTGTTTGAAACATACTCCTCTGTCTTCTCACTTTGTTTAACTTTCTCTGTCTCTATGAAATTAGGTGAAACAGTTACTTGTCCCTGTCTTGAAGACATGTCTTGTGTAAGAGTGTCCCTATGCAGTCTGTGTGTGCCTAGTAGGTGGGAGAGCTGGATCTGAAGTCAGGAGTGGCTGTGTCTTCCCCTGGGATGTGCTGGCAGCTATCACCTTGGAATGAAGTGGAGATGGAGGGGCTAGAGCCAGAGCCAGGTGTGAGCTGCGGTTTCTCCTCTGCTCAATGGCAGTCACTGCCCTATTGGGGGTAGAAGCAGGGCCCAAGGGGATGGAGCATAAGCCCTGGGGGAGCTGGGTTTCTCAAGGGTGTGAAGGCAGTCTCTGCCTTGGTTGGGGGTTTGGCTAGGATCCAAGGGCTTGGTGTTGCACTTCATGCTGCTTTTGCTTTTTCCTCCATGTGCGTGACTTGGTTAGAGGTTTGGCTGGGGCTGGAGGGGTTGAAGCTGCACCATTGAGCTAGTTTTGTTCTCTCCCAAGTGTATGCATGCATTGGCAATGGTTGCCTCCACCCTGGTCAGGGGCAGGGCTGGGGTCTGAGTTGGCTCAGTTTCCTCCAAGTGTGCACCCTCTTGTTGGCAATAGCAGCCTCCGCCGTGGTGGAGAGCAGCATTAGAGCAAGAGGGGCCGGCGGGGGACCCCAGTGTGGGCTGAGGTGTGTGTGCTGGGGTGATCCTGGCAAGCCATCTAGAGCCCCAGCCAGTTTGCACTCTGCTTCCTCAGCGCTGGGACTGAGAGTGAACAAGCATGTGTCTGCAGTCTTCATAAGTGGAATCTTAGTTTCCTACAGCCCTCTGGTAAGCCTCACTGGTTTTCAAAACAGCCAAGGGGGCTCTTCTTCCTGGTTTTGGACGCCAGACCTGGGGTTCCTAATATGTGGCTCGAACACCTCACTTCCCAGGGAGGATCCCTGAGCCTGTGACATCCCCCTCCTGCTATGGGTGCAGGTTCTGCCCAAATCACTTCTCTTCCCCTCCTACCAGACTCTGTGAGGATCTTTCTTTACAGCTTTGGTTGTAGAAGAGCCATCCTGCTAATCTGCAGGTCAATTTCAGAGAGAGTTTTTCTATATGTAGTTGACGTTTTAATGTGTTTATGAGAGGAGGTGATCTCAGCATCCTCCTACTCTGTCATCTTGATCCCACCTCAACTGTCACCATTTTCTAGGCAACAGAAAGGGGAGCAGACAGAGTAAGTATCTGTGAGATGACCCAGAAATGGCCTGACTCAGATTCTTTCCTATCCCATCGGCTTGAACACAGTCAGATAGCCTCACATGACTGTAAAACTGCCTGGGAGAATACAATAAGTCCCCTACATGTGAACGAGTTTCATTCCAAAAGTGTGTTGGTAAGTCCAATTTGTTCGTAAGTCCAACAAAGTTAGCCTAGGTACTCAACTAACACAGTCGGCTATACAGTACTGTACTGTAATAGGTTTATAATACTTTTCACACAAAGAATACATAAAAAACAAAGAATAAAGAAAACATTTTCAATCTTACAGTACAGTACCTTGAAAAGTACAGTAGTACAGTACAACAGCTGGCATACAGGGGCTGGCATCGAGTGAACAGACAAGAAGAGTTACTGACTGGAGGAGGGAGAGGAGGTGGGAGATGGTAGAGCTGAAGGATCGTCAGCAATAGGAGACGGAGGGCCAGCTGCCATTTCACTCATGCCTGACGCTGACAGCACAGGTTCTGGTTCCTTGCTGGATTCAGTTCTATCTACCCTCTTGAAAAAACGATCCAGTGATGTCTGGGTAGTACTGTACCAGCTATATCACTGCTGCTTTTATGCTTGCTTGGACATCCTGGGCTCGAAATAAAGATATTGTACTACTATATTCTATACAGTACTACACAGTAAAGTACACAGAAGCACAACCACTTGTAGAGGATGCACACGTGTGACAATGTATGCCAGACATGTGAACTAACTTATGTGATTGGACATGTGAATGCACATTTGCATCTCTGAAAGTTCTAAACTTGAAGGTTTGTATGTAGGGAACTTACTGTAGTGTGTATTTTGCAGCTGTGAAGGGATCTGTGTACCCAAGTAAAGACTGGGGGACCCTATTACTAAACATAAAAAGGAGAGAAGGCTACTGGGAGACTGGCCATCAGTCTGCCCCTCCGTAAGTCCTTCCTCCCCTAGATTCTACATACTTTTTTCTTTCTATTAATACAACTCTCCCTCTCCCCACAAAAGACAAGTCAAATCTCATCCTGTTTCTTCATTCAGCTCACAGTTAGGATTTCTGGGTGATATTCTGTCTTCTCCATCAGATCTGGCTATGGCCCACCTAGTCTGGCAGACATCAAACAGGAAGATAGCAAAACATGCAGATGCTGAGACCCTGGTGGCTCTGGACACCTCACCTCTGGCTATTATGTGATAGAGGAATAAATGATCTTTTATTTTAACCCACTGTATTTTTCTCCTTCTGTCACAGCAGCTTAGTTTTTACCCAAACCAATAGAGGATCTATTACAAAATCACTTGAATTTCCTATATTTATTTCAGTTTTATACTTCCCAATGACTTCTCAAACAAGACTATGTATTTTAGCAACTTAAGATTCAGTGAAGTGGAATCTATTTTGCTTAATCTCAGTTATCTTGTTCAATGATCCCAGCAGACTCTATCATACAGAGCACAAAGAGAAGAGCAGATGGCCTGGAAAATGAATCAAAGGGAATTTGGCTCTCACTGTCACTGTCATTGCCACTTCTTTTGCTTTTAAATGAGAAAAATCATTACAGTTTTTGAAAACTTCCCTACAGACTCAGTGAAACCTGGGGATGTTCTGAGGTAAGGATTAGAGGGAAATCCTCTCATCCTTGCCCACTTCTTGTCCAATCCAGTGATGAGGTCACCTGAATATTGGGTGTGGAATAATTAGGTGAGGACTGTGTATGCCTCCGTTGACTTCTGCAGCTCCCACTCAACCCCTGACTCTCTAGGGACAGTTCAGACATGGGAAGTACATGATTTGTGTTGAAATAACTTTCTAGGCCTAAGATGCAGCCATCTCCACCCTGGGTGCCTCATTAGCAAACTGAAACTTAGGTGACTTTCATTTCCCTTTAGATGCTCTTCTTGACCAGAAACACAGTACATCCAGTCAGCAAATCCCCGAATGCCAAGCCAACTGTGAGTTCTATAGTTATTTCCTTGTTTCCTGTTCTTTACCCTATAAAAAGCTCCTGTCTTCTGCCCCTGCAGTGATCTGGATGCCTGGGGATGGAGACAGTCTGCTTCATGAAGTGTTAAGTAAAATTTGTTTGTATCACCTGCCTTGTCTCCTTTAATCATTCTTAGCAAAAGTTATGTTATTTTTTAGAAGAGTTTGTGTTTCTTGTTTCTTTGAAAGCCCTCAAATGTCTATTTTAAAATTCAGAGATCAAAATGATACAGTGAAAATTCAGTTCATCAGATTGCCTGCCTAAGGAATAGTCTTGTAACTAGAGTTTGATAAAATAAAACAAGTTATTTTTCATTTCAAAAATTGTCACAGAAAAAATGTTTATAAATTTATTAGTGAACCAGCATTTCCATACAGAATCTAGCTCCCATGACCCTCGCATTAAACCCACCTGGAGTGGCAAGGATGGAGGGAGCATCTATCCAGAGTCTAGTTAGAAAGCACCAAGATTCCTCTCCACGAGCAAGAAAAATCCCAAGAGAAAAAGGCCATCAAGAGCATGGACCAAAGTCTGAGAAGAATACTGAATACTGTTCTCAGAATCTCCTTTAGTTCAATCTCCATGAACCCACACCTCAGTCCTACATCAAGGGAGTTGCAATAAAAATAGACGAAAAAGAAAAAAAAAAGATCTGGGAAATAAATATCAAGCAAGTGTTTGGGCTTCAAATATGAGATAGGGCCAGTAGCATAGACATTGGCACCCTTCCCACCGGGCAGTGGCACCTGCTGACTGGACATCAGTGGACGTTAGTGACAATGAGGGCTGCCTTAAGATTTCTAGAGGGCCTGAGACTCAAAAGATTATGATAATTCTCCCACATAGACATGAAATAATAATAACTCCGAACTGTTAAGTAAATGTAAGAAAATTTAAATAAATTATGACTTTGCTCTGAAAACTAAATCAATGAATTTTTGAATAGCCAATGATTTACAAAAGTTTTCCTGATGCCTATATTTTGTTAGTGCTCTAAGCATATGCTTGCCCAGCCCATTGGGTAAACCAGGCTGGCTTCAATAGCAGTCTCTCTGGAGGGAGAGGGCTGGACATTAGTACTCTTGGCACAGATACCATGTTGTTCAACACAAAGACCCATAAAACACAGAAGGCATCAGTGGAGACAGAGGCACAGCCAGGGCAAGCTGGGCAGGAGAGGAGAAGTCTGGCAGGTACCTCCGGTGGTCAAGAGTACTAGTTTACCCAGCACACTTGGGAACCTACCTGAGGTCTCCCAGAACTATTCGGGAGGAATTTGTGAGGAGTCTAGAGTTTCTGCAGAGCAGTTAAAAGAAGAGAGGAAAATGGGTTTATAACAATTGTGATTCTATTTTTTACCTCTAGGTTGATGGGATTTGGGTTGCATTCATATTTATACATACATATATACACACACACACACACACACACACACACGATATGTATGTGTGATAGAAGACAAAGTATATTGCAATAATTGAATCTTGGTGATACAAAGTCTTGAGGTACCATAATCAGACATCTTTGAGCATTGCTTGTACTACAAATTAGCACAGATGTATAAAAAGAATATGGAGACAATTAGCTTTAATGTGCAAAGTGCCGTAACATGCCCTGAATGTTATTTTCTGTTATATTCAATTTTCTATCATCTCACTTTTGTTCTTATTGCTCAGGGTAGCCAACAATATTTCTGTTCATTGTTAATCACAATTTTAGGGCATGTGCTAAAATTTCAGTTCAATTCAACAATCATACATTGAGCACTTACCACGTGCCAGGTTCAAGGTGCCAGGATCCAGAGATGACGAACACATAAGTCTCTGTCTTCCTCAGCCTCACACTAAGAAGATACACCAAAAAAACACGATGATTAGAGACAGTGTGGTTAAA
This sequence comes from Stenella coeruleoalba, assembly GCF_951394435.1. NCBI lineage: Eukaryota > Metazoa > Chordata > Mammalia > Artiodactyla > Delphinidae > Stenella > Stenella coeruleoalba. The sequence goes on along the minus strand of NC_137149.1, from coordinate 144,654,287 downwards.
TCTCATCACATATAAATGAGGTAAATAGAAGTGCAGCAGTAAAGTAGCCGCACATGGAGAGAATACGTAATTTAGTTGGGGGATATGGAGTTTTGCTAAGAAAATGTTTCTAAAAGGAGGTAGTAATTGATCTGTTCTGGAGGAAGAACAGAAGTCACCAGGCAGTTAAGTAGGAGCTGGGAACCACAGGGTTATAACAAAATCACAGAACGTTTGGCCTGGTGAGAAACTGAATGTGCTTTGGTGAAATTGAAGCGGAAGCTTCAACGTTTGGACATTTAGGGAGGTAAGCCTGGAAGAGTATCAGACATTTGAACTAATTCTGTAGGTCTGAGGAGCAAGCTAGGAAATGAAGGGAATGAATAGCATAATGGGATCTGCATGTGAGGAACTTCACCTGGTAGGTGTTTGGAAGGTACTAGGAACGGACTAAGATGCTAGTCAACACATGGCAGGGTTTCGAGGAAGGTTTTGACACTGAGGTAAGAAGATAGGAAAGACGGGGCTTCCGGGAAGATGGCGGAAGAGTGAGACGCGGAGATCACCTTCCTCCCACAGATACACCAGAAATACATCTACACGTGGAACAACTCCTACAGAACACCTACTGAATGCTGGCAGAAGACCTCAGACCTCCCAAAAGGCAAGAAAGCCCCCACGTACCTGGGTAGGGCAAAAGAAAAAACAGAGACAAAAGAATAGGGATGGGGCCTGCACCAGTGGGAGGGAGCCGCGAAGGAGGAAAGGTTTCCCACACACTAGGAAGCCCCTTCGCAGGCGGAGACTGCGGGAGGCGGAGCGGGGAAGCTTCGGAGCCGAGGAGGAGACCGCAGCCACAGGGGTGCGGAGGGCAAAGCGGAGAGATTCCCGCACAGAGAATCAGGGCCGACCAGCACTCACCAGCCCAAGAGGCTTGTCTGCTCACCCGCCGCGGCGGGCGGGGCTGGGAGCTGAGGCTTGGGCTTCGGTCTGAGCGCAGGGAAAGGACTGGGGTTGGCGGCGTGAACACAGCCTGCAGGGCGCTAGTGCGCCACAGCTAGCCGGGAGGGAGTCCGGGGAAAAGTCTGCACCTGCTGAAGAGGCAAGAGACTTTTCCTTCCCTCTTTGTTTCCTGGTGCGAGAGGAGAGGGGATTAAGACCGCCTCTTAAAGGAGCTCCAGAGACGGGCGCGAGCCGCGGCTAAAAGCGCGGACCCCAGAGACGGGCATGAGACGCTAAGGCTGCTGCTGCCGCCACCAAGAAGCCTGTATGCGAGCACAGGTCACTATCCACACCCCCCTTCTGGGGAGCCTGTGCAGCCCGCCACTGCCAGGGTCCCGGGATCCAGGGACAACTTCCCCAGGAGAACGCCCGGCGCGCCTCACGCTGGTGCAACGTCATGCCGGCCTCTGCCGCCGCAGGCCCGCCCCGCACTCCGTGCCCCTCCCTTCCCCTCCCCCCACCGGCCTGAGTGAGCCAGAGCCCCCGCCTCAGCGGCTCCTTTAACCCCGTCGTGTCTGAGAGAAGAACAGACGCCCTCAGGCGACCTACACGCAGAGGCGGGGCCAAATCCAAAGCTGAGCCCCGGGAGCTGTGAGAACAAAGAAGAGAAAGGGAAATCTCTCCCAACAGCCTCAGGAGCAGCGGATTAAATCTCCACAATCAACTTGATGCACCCTGCATCTGTGGAATACCTGAATAGACAACGAATCATCCCAAATTGAGGAGGTGGACTTTGAGACCAAGATTTATGATTTTTTCCCCTTTTCCTCTTTTTGTGAGTGTGTATGTGTATGCTTCTGTGTGAGATTTTGTCTGTATAGCTTTGCTTCCACCATTTGTCTTAGGGTTCTATCCGTCCGTTTTTGTTTTTTCTTAATAATTCTTTTTACATTTTAATAACTTTATTATATTTTATCTTACTTTATTTTATTTTATCTTCTTTCTTTCTTCTTTTCCTTCCTTCCCTCCTTCCTTCCTTCCTTCCTACTTCCCTCCCTCCCTCCCCCCTTTCTTTCTTTCTTTCTTTCTACTTCTACTAATTCTTTCTTTCTACTTTTTCTCCCTTTTATTCTGAGCCGTGTGGATGAACGGCTCTTGGTGCTGCAGTCAGGAGTCAGTGCTGTGCCTCTGAGGTGGGAGAGCCAACTTCAGGACACTGGTCCACAAGAGTCCTTCCAGCTCCACATAATAACAAATGGCGAAAATCTCCCAGAGATCTCCATCTCAACACCAGCACCCAGCTTCACTCAACGACCAGCAAGCTACAGTGCTGGAAACCCTATGCCAAACAACTAGCAAGACAGGAACACAACCCCACCCATTAGCAGAGAGGCTGCCTAAAATCATAATAAGGCCACAGACACCCCAAAACACACCACCGGACACAGTCCTGCCCACCAGAAAGACAAGATCCAGCCTCATCCACCAGAACACAGGCACTAGTCCCCTCTACCAGGAAGCCTACACAACCCACTGAACCAACCTTAGCCACTGAGGACAGACACCAAAAACAACGGGAACTACAAACCTGCAGCCTGCAAAAAGGAGACCCCAAACACAGTAAGAAAAGAAAAATGAGAAGACAGAAAAACACACAGCAGATGAAGGAGCAAGATGAAAACCCACCAGACCTAATACATGAAGGGGAAATAGGCAGTCTACCTGAAAAAGAATTCAGAATAATGATAGTAAAGATGATCCAAAATCTTGGAAACAGAATGGACAAAATGCAAGAAACATTTAACAAGGACCTAGAAGAACTAAAGATGAAACAAACAACGATGAACAACACAATAAATGAAATGAAAAATACTCTAGATGGGATCAATAGCAGAATGACTGAGGCAGAAGAACGGATAAGTGACCTGGAAGATAAAATAGTGGAAATAACTACTGCAGAGCAGAATAAAGAAAAAAGAATGAAAAGAACTGAGGACAGTCTCAGAGACCTCTGGGACAATATTAAACGCACCAGTATTCGAATTATAGCGGTTCCAGAAGAAGAAGAGAAAAAGAAAGGGACTGAGAAAATATTTGAAGAGATTATAGTTGAAAACTTCCCTAATATGGGAAAGGAAATAGTTAATCAAGTCCAGGAAGCACCGAGAGTCCCATACAGGATAAATCCAAGGAGAAATATGCCAAGACACATATTACTCAAACTGTCAAAAATTAAATACAAAGAAAACATATTAAAAGCAGCAATGGAAAAACAACAAATAACACACAAGGGTATCCCCATAAAGTTAACAGCTGATCTTTCAGCAGAAACTCTGCAAGCCAGAAGGGACTGGCAGGACATATTTAAAGTGATGAAGGAGAAAAACATGCAACCAAGATTACTCTACCCAGCAAGGATCTCATTTAGACATGATGGAGAAATTAAAACCTTTACAGACAAGCAAAAGCTGAGAGAGTTTAGCACCACCAAACCAGCTTTACAACAAATGCTAAAGGAACTTCTTTAGGCAAGAAACACAAGAGAAGGAAAAGACCTACAATAATGAACCCAAAACAATTAAGAAAATGGGAATAGGAACATACATATCGATAATTACCTTAAATGTAAATGGACTAAAGGCTCCCACCAAAAGACACAGATTGGCTGAATGGATGCAACAACAAGACCCATATATTTGCTGTCTACAAGAGACCCACTTCAGACCTAGAGACACATACAGACTGAAAGTAAGGGGATGGGAAAAGATATTTCATGCAAATGGAAACCAAAAGAAAGCTGGAGTAGCAATTCTCATATCAGACAAAATAGACTTTAAAATAAAGACTATTAGAAGACACAAATAAGGACACTACATAATGATCAAGGGATCGATCCAAGAAGAAGATATAACAATTGTAAATATTTATGCACCCAACATAGGAGCACCTCAATATATAAGGCAAATACTAACAGCCATATAAGGGGAAATCAACAGTAACACATTCATAGAAGGGGACTTTAACACCCCACTTTCACCAATGGACAGATCATCCAAAATGAAAATAAATAAGGAAACACAAGCTTTAAATAATACATTAAACAAGATGGACTTAATTGATATTTATAGGACATTCCATCCAAAACCAACAGAATACACATTTTTCTCTAGTGCTCATGGAACATTCTCCAGGATAGATCATATCTTGGGTCACAAGTCAAGCCTTGGTAAATTTAAGAAAATTGAAATTGTTTCAAGTATCTTTTCTGACCACAACGCCATGAGACTAGATATCGATTACAGGAAAAGATCTGTAAAAAATACAAACACATGGAGGCTAAACAATACACTACTTAATAACGAAGTGATCACTGAAGAAATCAAAGAGGAAATCAGAAAATACCTAGAAACAAATGACAATGGAAACATGATGACCCAAAAAATATGGGATTCAGCAAAAGCAGTTCTAAGAGGGAAGTTTATAGCAATACAATCCTACCTTATGAAACAGGAAACATCTTGAATAAACAACCTAACCTTGCACCTAAAGCAATTAGAGAAAGAAGAACAAAAAAACCCCAAAGTTAGCAGAAGGAAAGAAATCATAAAAATCAGATCAGAAATAAAAAGAAATGAAGGAAACAATAGCAAAGAGCAATAAAACTAAAAGCTGGTTCTTTGAGAAGATAAACAAAATTGATAAACCATTAGCCAGACTCATCAGGAAAAAAAGGGAGAAGACTCAAATCAATAGAATTAGAAATGAAAAGGAGAAGTAACAACTGACACTGCAGAAATACAAAAGATCATGAGAGATTACTACAAGCAACTCTATGCCAATAAAATGGACAACCTGGAAGAAATGGACAAATTCTTAGAAATGCACAACCTGCCAAGACTGAATCAGGAAGAAATAGAAAATATGAACAGAACAATCACAAGCACTGAAATTGAAACTGTGATTAAAAATCTTCCAACAAACAAAAGCCCAGGACCAGATGGCTTCACAGGCGAATTCTATCAAACATTTAGAGTAGAGCTAACACCTATCTTTCTCAAACTCTTCCAAAATATAGCAGAGGGAGGAACACTCCCAAACTCATTCTACAAGGCCACCATCACCTTGATACCAAAACCAGACAAGGATGTCACAAAGAAAGAAAACTACAGGCCAATATCACGGTTGAACGTAGATGAAAAAATCCTCAACAAAATACTAGCAAACAGAATCCAACAGCTCATTAAAAGAATCATACACCATGATCAAGTGGGGTTTATTCCAGGAATGCAAGGATTCTTCAATATACGCAAATGAATCAATGTGATACACCATATTAACAAATTGAAGGAGAAAAACCATATGATCATCTCAATAGATGCAGAGAAAGCTTTCAACAAAATTCAACACCCATTTATGATAAAAACCCTGCAGAAAGTAGGCATAGAGGGAACTTTCCTCAACATAATAAAGGCCATAAATAAAGGCCACAGCCAACATCATCCTCAATGGTGAAAAACTGAAAGCATTTCCACTAAGATCAGGAAAAAGACAAGGTTGCCCACTCTCCCCACTCTTATTCAACATAGTTTTGGAAGTTTTAGCCACAGCAATCAGAGAAGAAAAGGAAATAAAAGGAATCCAAATTGGAAAAGAAGAAGTAAAGCTGTCACTGTTTGCAGGTGACATGATACTATACATAGAGAATCCTAAAGATGCCACCAGAAAACTACTAGAGCTAATCAATGAATTTGGTAAAGTTGCAGGATACAAAATTAATGCACAGAAATCTCTGGCATTCCTATACACTAATGATGAAAAATCTGAAAGTGAAATCAAGAAAACACTCCCATTTACCATTGTAACAAAAGAATAAAATATCTAGGAATAAACCTACCTAAGGAGACAAAAGACCTGTATGCAGAAAATTATAAGACACTGATGAAAGAAATTAAAGGTGACACAAATAGATGAGAGATATACCATGTTCTTGGATTGGAAGAATCAACATTGTGAAAATGACTCTACTACCCAAAGCAATCTACAGATTCAATGCAATCCCTATCAAACTACCACTGTTTTTTTTTTTTCACAGAACTAGGGCAACAAATTTCACAATTTGTATGGAAACACAAAAGACCCTTAATAGCCAAAGCAATCTTGAGAATGATAAACGGAGCTGGAGGAATCAGGATCCCTGATTTCAGACTATACTACAAGGCTACAGTAATCAAGACAGTATGGTACTGGCACAAAAACAGAAATATAGATCAATGGAACCGGATAGAAAGCCCAGAGATAAACCCACACACATATGGTCACCTTATCTTTCATAAAGGAGGCAGGAAGGTACAGTGGAGAAAGGACAGCCTCTTCAATAAATGGTGCTGGGAAAACTCGACAGGTACATGTAAAAGTATGAGATTAGATCACTCCCTAACACCATACACAAAAATAAGCTCAAAATGGATTAAGGACCTAAATGTAAGGCCAGAAACTATCAAACTCTTAGAGGAAAACATAGGCAGAACACTCTATGACATAAATCACAGCAAGATCCTTTCTGACCCACCTCCCAGACTAATGGAAATAAAAACAAACATAAACAAATGGGACCTAATGAAATGTGAAAGCTTTTGCACAGCAAAGGAAACCATAAACAAGACCAAAAGACTAACCTCAGAATGGGAGAAAATATTTGCAAATGAAGCAACTGACAAAGGATTAATCTCCAAAATTTATAAGCAGCACATGCAGCTCAATAACGAAAAGACAAACAACCCAATCCAAAAATGGGCAGAAGACCTAAATAGACATTTCTCCAAAGAAGATATACAGACTGCCAACAAACACATGAAAGAATGCTCAACTTCATTAATCATTAGAGAAATACAAATCAAAACTACAATGAGATATCATCTCACACCAGTCAGAATGGCCATCATCAAAAAAATCTAGAAACAATAAATGCTGGAGAGGGTGTGGAGAAAAGGGAACCCTCTTGCACTGTTGGTGGGAATGTAAATTGATACAGCCACTGTGGAGAACAGTATGGACGTTCCTTAAAAAACTACAAATATCGCTACCATATGACCCAGCAATCCCACTACTGGGCATATTCCCTGAGAAAACCATAATTCAAAAAGGGTCATGTACCAAAATGTTCATTGCAGCTCTATTTCCAGTAGCCCGGAGATGGAAACAACCTAAGTGTCCATCATCGGATGAATGGATAAAGAAGATGTGGCACATATATACAATGGAATATTACTCAGCCATAAAAAGAAACGAAATTGAGCTATTTGTAGTGAGGTGGATAGACCTAGAGTCTTTCATACAGAGTGAAGTAAGTCAGAAAGAGAGAGACAAATACCATATGCTAACACATATATACGGAATTTTAGAAGAAAAGAAGTCATGAAGAACCTAGGGGTAAGACAGGAATAAAGATACAGACCTACTAGAGAATGGATTTGAGGTTATGGGGAGAGGGAAGGGTAAGCTGTGACAAAGGGAGAGAGAGGCATGGACATATATACACTACAAAACGTAAGGTAGATAGATAGTGGGAAGCAGCCGCATAGTACAGGGAGATCAGCTCGGTGCTTTGTGACCGCCTGGAGGGGTGGGATAGGGAGGGTGGGAGGGAGGGAGACGCAAGAGGGAAGAGATATGCGAACATATGTATATGTATAACTGATTCACTTTGTTAAAAAGCAGAAACTAACACACCATTGTAAAGCAATTATAGTCCAATAAAGATGCAAAAAAAAGAAGATAGGAAAGACATCTTTCAGAGGTAATCTTTGGGGGAAAGGGGCAAATTAAGATAATGCTCATTTTTTTAGTAACTGGTGGTTCCACTTCCTGATACAAGGAAAACTCAAAGAAAAAGATTTGGATTTGTGTTCAAGGCGAATGCAGGGGTAGCTGTCATGGAATGTGGAATTGCAATGATGTGAGAGGGCCATGTTGAGGTGCCGTGAGGCTCTTACAAAGGGGACTAAAGAGGAGAAGTCCAGGATGGAGAGAGAGATGTTATAACTGACCTTGTTGTATTTCACGTAGATTATCTTACATGAAACACCTTATCATGCTTTTATAACACGTAATGTAAGTAATTTACATGTAAGCAAGGACCATGTAAATGGGTTCATGATAAAAGAGACAGTTTTATCTAACTCAAAAAGAAACATGTGCCCCAATGTTTATAGCAGCACTAGTTACAATATCCAAGACATGGAAGCAACCTAAATGTCCATCGACAGAGGAATGGATAAAGCAGATGTGGTCCATATACAAAATGGAATACTACTCTGCCATAAAAAAGAAGGAAATAATGTCATTTGCAGAACATGGATGGACCTAGAGATTATCATATTAAGCAAAGTAAGTCAGACACAGAAAGACAAATATCATATGATATCACTTATATGTGGAATCTAAAAAAATGATACAAATGAACTTATTTACAAAACAGAAATAGACTCACAGACATACAAAACAAAGTTATGGTTACCAAAGGGAATAGTAGGAGGAGGGGAAAGAGATAAATTAGGAGTTGGGGATTAATGTATACACACTATTATATATAAAATAGATAAAAAACAAGGACCTTCTGCATAGCACAAGGAACTATACTCAATATCTTATAATAACCCACAGTGGAAAACAATCTAAAAAAGAATATGTACATGTGCATATATGTGTATATACACATATATAACCAAATCACTTTGCTGTACACTTGAAAATAACACAACATTGTAAATTAACTATACTTCAATTTAAAAAAATGAGAAAAGTACAGACACAAAGAGATCAAAAAAAAGGAGTCAGTTTTAGAAGTTAAAACTGCAAAGGCAGGGCTTCCCTGGTGGCGCAGTGGTTGAGAGTCCGCCTGCCGATGCAGGGGACACGGGTTCGTGCCCCGGTCCGGGAGGATCCCACATGCCGCGGAGCAGCTGGGCCCGTGAGCCATGGCCGCTGAGCCTGCGCGTCCGGAGCCTGTGCTCCACAACGGGAGAGGCCACAACAGTGAGAGGCCCGCGTACCGCAAAAAATAAATAAATAAATAATTTTAAAAAATGCAAAGGCGATGGCTGAGAATGAATCCTCCAATATATGTATAAATATATATAATCCTCCATGTGTAAACACAATATTTTCTTTAAAAAATAGTTTGAATTTTTCTATGCATTTCTCACATTGAAAGGCAGTGTGGGATTGAGGCTAAGGGCATATTTTCTGGAATGATCTGTGTGTTTAACTCCTAGTTCTGCCTCTCCTGAGCTGTGTGATCTTGAATACTTCACTTAAGCTCTCTGGGCTTCTGCAATCTCATATAGAATGAAGGTGATAACTTGGAGATAACATACCACACAGGATTTTTGTAAGAACTAAATGGGATATTACAGGGTATGACTTTTTTTTTTTTTTTTTGCGGTACGCGGGCCTCTCACTGTTGTGGCCTCTCCCGTTGCGGAGCACAGGCTCCGGACGCGCAGGCTCAGCGGCCATGGCTCACGGACCCAGCCGCTCCGCGGCATGTGGGATCTTCCCGGACCAGGGCACGAACCCGTGTCCCCTGCATCGGCAGGCGGACTCTCAACCACTGCGCCACCAGGGAAGCCCTAGGGTATGACTTTTAAAGGAGAGCCTGGCATATAAGAGTGTTCAATAAGCATTGTCTATTATTATCTTAGATGAAAGTATTTGTTGTTATTCTTTCAACATAAATTTACCCAGAATGGTGAAGAATGGTCTCAAACTTCTATTTATATCTATATCAAACGAACCCAAAGTTGGTACATGACCTAAGTAGAAATTGTGCTCCTTTGAAAAGGGGTTGGATACAAGGTGAATGCACAGGTCTTTCTTCAAAGGAAAATTAAAGCTCATTTAATATTTTTAAAAATATATGTAGTTTGGAGGAAATTTAACTGTTTGACATTGTTTACAATAATCAACCAGTTAATAGCTTCATCATAATAATGCAGATGCAATCCTAGTTTTAGTAAACCGACTGTGCAAAGGACAAAAGGGGGAAATTATAAAAGCTGGAAACCGAAACAAATGCAAGTAATAAGACATAACTGTAAAAAACAGAGGGCTCTATCTTCTGGGGGCCTTTCCTGTGATGATTCTGAGGCACAGCAACCTAGCTTGGAGGGTCAGCTGCCCAAGCAGAGGAAAGGATGCAGGAAGAAACCTGCAGCATCAGACGGAAGGGAAATTTCAGGAAAAGAGAGGATTCAAAAATAAAGTATGTCAAATCAGAAGTTTCAAATCGAAACCAGAGAAAGAGTACCCTTGCCCCTTCTCCCCCACCAAAAAAAAATTCCCATTTGTGTATCTTCTGTTAAAGGAAAGAAATAAGAGCTGTGCAGAGATGATTAAGAAGCTATGTCACCCCCTGTTAGGTGATGCTCAGTTCAGCTTCTGGACTGTAAAAGTGACCTAATTCTTTCTCTTAACTTTCTAGATGTTTATACGACTTCTTCTGAATAGTCAACAATTCTTTCTTCAAGTTTATGTCTTAGATTATAATTTTCTTGATATAGACACTTTGTTGAATATTATGTATAACAAGTGCAACAAAGCAGCCTCTGACAGTTTTTCTTCCTTCATACACAGATAGTATGCATTTGGTAATTCATTCCTGAGGAAGCTTTACTAAAAATAGTATGAAAGATAAAAGGGACAAGTTACAGTGTGGAGGATATGGAAGGGTGAAAACCTAAGAGGACACTAAAAGCATATTTCAATCTATTTAATATAGCTTCCTATATAAGACACAACAATTAGATACATCTTTTGCAGAAAACAAACAAAAAAAAATTCCACCATGTAGTACACTTAGCTCCCAGAAAACCACCCACAGTTCTCAATTTGGAAATTTATCCTTAGGGTTTTTTGCCAGAAATAATTTATCCTTTTCCATGGTCATGTTTTCAAAGAAATCTTTCTCTTTTTTCCCCTCTACTTTAGAGGCAGTTTAATGCTTATGAGCCCTAGCCCTGACCTAGCCTATGTTCTGATGCATTTTTCCAATGGCAAAATTCAAACTTGGCATTCACTATCTTTGGCCTCACAGAAAATTGGTCCAAGTGGATTCCAGGAATGTTGGCTGAAGAGGACTTTGACACGGAGACAGCCTCTCTGCCAGGTGTATGCCATCAGGATGACAGACACGGTCTAATTCAGATTCCAAACTTGCAGGAGAGACAAGAGATTAAGAAGAGCTGAGGTCACACATCCATCTCTGGTCCATCCAACTGTGGCCAGGCTTGGGGCTGGAGGGAGAACAGGGTGACATACTAAAAACACAGTAGCTTTCAGGGAAGCATGGCAGTGGGCTGAGGGGAAACTCCAGCATTATCCACTCCAGGTTCTAATCAGGGCCTATTCACCAACAGGATTAAAAGCAATCAGGGCAAGAAATTGTTTGGAAGAGATATCCATGGGATATGATCTTAAAAAAAAAAAAGAAAAAGAGTAGTCGAGTTGATCTCCAGGCTGGAGGGTTTAGTATTGTGACAATGACAAAAGAGAAAACCCAAAGATATCTTGGCTACAACTAGAAAGCTTAATCTTTTTTTAAAAAAAAAACATCTTTATTGCAGTATAATTGCTTTACAATGTTGTGTTCGTTTCTGCAGTATAACAAAGTTAATCAGCTATATGTATACATATAACCCGATATACCCTCTCTCTTGCGGTCTCCCTCCCACCCTCCCTATCCCACCCCTCTAGGTGGTCACAAAGCACGGAGCTGATCTCCCTGTGCTATGTGGCTGCTTCCCACTAGCTATCTATTTTACATTTGGTAGTGTGTATATGTCAGTGCTACTCTCTCACTTCGTCGCAGCTTAGCCTTCTCCCTCCCCGTGTCCTCAAGTCCATTCTCTATGTCTGTGTCCTTATTCCTGTCCTGCCCCTAGGTTCATCAGAACCCTTTTATTTTTTTTAGCTTGCATATATATATGTTAGCATATGGTATATGTTTTTCTCTTTCTGACTTACTTCATTCTGTATGAGAGTCTCTAGATCTATCCACAGCTCTACAAATGACCCAATTTCATTCCTTTTTATGGCTGAGTAATATTCCATTGTATATATGTACCACATCTTCTTTATCCATTCATCTGTTGATGGGCATTTAGGTTACTTCCATGTCCTGGCTATTGTAAATAGTGCTGCAATGAACATTGGGGTGCATGTGTCTTTTTGAATTATGGTTTTCCCTGGGTATATGCCCAGTAGTGGGATTGCTGGGTCATATAGTAATTCTCTTTTTAGTTTTTTAAGGAACCTCCATACTGTTCTCCATAGTAGCTGTATCAATTTACATTCCCACCAACAGTGCAAGAGGGTTCCCTTTTCTCCACACCCTCACCAGCACTTGTTGTTTATAGATTTTCTGATGATGCCCTTTCTAACTGGTGTGAGATGATACCTCAGGTTGTCCATTTTTTTGGCATATAGTTACTGGTAGTCATCTCTCATGGTCCTTTGTATTTGTGCAGTGTCAGTTGTTACTTCTTTTTCACTTCTCATTCTGTTGATTTGACTCTTCTCCCTTTTTTTTCTTGATGAGTCTGGCTACTGGTTTACCAAGTTTGTTTATCTTCTCAAAGAACCAGCTTTCAGTTTTATTGATCTTTGCTATCATTTCCTTCATTTCTTTTTCATTTATTTCTTATCTGATCTTTATGACTTCTTTCCTTCTGCTAACTTTCGGGGTTTTTTTGTTCTTCTTTCTCTAATTGCTTTAGCTGTAAGGTTAGATTGTTCATTTGAGATGTTTCTTGTTTCTTGACTTAGGACTGTATTGCTATAAACTTCCCTCTTAGAACTGCTTTTGCTGAATCCCATAGGTTTTGGGTCATTGTGTTTTCATTGTCATTTGTTTCTAGGTATTTTTTGATTTCCTCCTTGATTTCTTCAGTGATCTCTTGGTTATTTAGTAGTGTATTGTTTAGCCTCCATGTGTCTCTATTTTTTACAGATTTTTTTCCTGTAATTGATATCTAGTCTCATAGCATTGTGGTAGGAAAAGATACTGATACAATTTCAGTTTTCTTATATTTACCAAGGCTTGATTTGTGACCCAAGATATGATCTATCCTGGAGAACGTTCCATGAGCACTTGAGAAGAAAGTGTATTCTGTTGTTTTCGGATGGAATGCCCTATAAGTATCAATTAAGTCCATCTTGTTTAATGTGTCATTTAAAGCTTGTGTTTCCTTATTTATTTTCATTTTTGTTGATCTGTCCATTGGTGAAAGTGTGGTGTTAAAGTCCCCTACTCTTATTGTGTTACTGTCAATTTCCCCTTTTATGGCTGTTAGCATTTGCCTTATGTATTGAGGTCCTCCTATGTTGGGTGCATAAATGTTTACAATTGTTGTATCTTCTTCTTGGATTGATCCCATGATTATTATGTAGTGTCCTTCTTTGTCTCTCATAATAGTCTTTATTTTAAAGTCTGTTTTGTCTGATATGAGAATTGCTACTCCAGCTTTCTTTTGATTTCCATTTGTACGGAATATGTTTTTCCATGCCTTCACTTTTAGTCTGTATGTGTCCCTAGGTCTGAAGTGGGTCTCTTGTAGACAGCATATATATGGGTCTTGTTTTTTTTATCCATTCAGCCAGTCTATGCCTTTTGGTTGGAGCATTTATTCCATTTACATTTAAGGTAGCTATTGATATGTGTGTTCCTATTACCATTTTCTTAATTGATCAGATCAATACAACATTTCTAAAATATGTCTTCTGTGAGTGAGAAAGCAGGCTTCGTGTCTAATATCCACACCTAGGAAAACCAAGGGAAGATTTGGTTTTACTAATTCAAATCCCCTTAGTGGAAAATAAACAATTCCCGAAAACCTACAAGAGCTAAATACACTTCAGAATGGAAATCTGAAGCACTGCACTTCTTTGTTTGTAAACCTGCTCTTTGGATCCATTGATCTAGGTATTAGAAAAATAACCTGGGTGTATGAGTGGAGAACAGGCATTTGTATATGCCCTTTAAGAAGCAGTTTATGTTAAAGGTATGCAACAAAATTTATAGATCTCAATAAGGTCAAAGGGAGGTTGGTTTAAAAGGGTGAGGGGTTATATTTAATTCACTGCATGTGAATGCTTAGCCTTAGATTCAAAAGCTAGGATCAGTGAGAAGGAGAAAAATACTCCCTTCTGAATGGAAAAGAATGCATATAAATGATACACCCTGGGACTGCATTCATTGAATGTCCTTTTTTAACTGTAGCTAATTTGGGTTGAATGTCTTACTCTACCAAATGATTCAGACAAAGCAGCAAAGACAAATGAAAGCCGTGGATAAGTATTTCCAAGTTGTCCCAGAAAAGAAAACTAGGGTAAGCCAGCCTCCTTAAAATTTTCATATTCAAGACTCCGTTGAGATTTCTGATAAGAGCTATGGACTCTCTTTCTTGAAAATTGTGCTGCACTAAAATATTTACATATGAGGGGCCAGGGGCTTCTGAATCCCTGGAGATATTTCTGTGGACTTTACCATTTCAAGACCAGCTTGAAACTTCTAGTCATCCATTATTTTCCATTCCCAGTGTCACCATCCTAATTCAAGCCAATTTTATAACACTCCTGTTCTATGTTATTCTCTCCCCTGTGGAGTTCACACTTCCTGTTGAATATATCACTATCCAAAATAAAATTGCAAAGAGTTTTGCCTCAAGTGCAACCCCCTCAGTGTTTTGATCAGAGTTTACCTTATCTCCCTATAAATCCTACTGTTCTACCTGCTTTATTTCTTGTATATACCTAATAGAATTTTTTTCATCTCCATGTTTTTACTTTGAAAGTTATTTTTTGCTTTTAAATGCCTTCATCTGTTTCTCAGCCTATCAAGCTTAAGATTCAACACAAACATCAAACAGTCTTTAAAAAATGTTGCCCTCATAGCTTTCCATACTCTGTTTATAGTCCCATGACATTTAGCTTATGTCCTTCATATGGTATTGGGTACTTATTTATTTATACTACAATCATTTATATATATATGATTTCTCTCCTTTTAAGATAGTCAATATTGGAAACTCAGATCAAGATGGTGGAGTAGGAGGCCATGGAACTCACCTCCCCCCCGCAACACATCAAAAATACATCTACATGTGGAACAATTCTCACTGAAAACTAACTGGAGACTGGCAGGAAGTCTTCTGTACAACCAAGGCTACAAGCAAGACACACACATAATCATGTAGGAAGGGAAGAGAAGAGATCAGGTCGGGACCCGTGCCGCTGGGAAGGGACTCAGAGGAAAAGGGAGATCACATGGGCAGAGAGCCTCCCTGGGGAGAGAGTGGTTCAAGCCACACATTGGGTGTCACAGCCCTGGGGTCTGACACAAGGAAGATGAGCCCCCTTGGCTGGTGGGACTAACAGGAGGGCTGTGGGAAGCCTGGACTCTGCACGTGAGGGGCACAGGCTTGCTTGCTTGCTGCTGAGGGAGGGCAAAGAGGGCAGGCTGAAACCACATGTGGGTGGCTGGCTGGTTTCCCACAACTGCCCCAGCGTGTGCCCCAGCCTGAGCTGAGGGAACGCCCCAGCCCTGCTCGCCCCGCATCACAGCGCCACACTGGAGCGAGGGCTGCCGAGGACAGAACCCCGCTGCAAGACAGAGGTGGCTCAAACCCAAGTGGAGGCTGAGCAGGGGGGTGACAGCCACTATTGGCACTTACACAGGCGGCACATCCAGGGCAGACTGCCACACCTCACACCCCAGCCCTTGCCAAACACCCACACCAGTCCCTCGTGTTGCAGTACTGCTCCCCTCTAGGGATGAGGCTGGGGGTCCTGGGAGAGGGGAGAACACACACCTAAAGGGAATGGGCCAGCTTGGACCTGAACCTCAGGGCTTCTGCTTCAACAACTTCGGACCCACCCTCACCCCTGATAGTGTGGTGATGAGCACTGAGCAGAGGAGAAGCCCTGCCTCACAGCTGGCTCCAGCCCCAACCTCTCCATCTCCAGCCTCACCTCCTACCAAGGCGATAGCTGTCAGCACACCCCGGGAAAAGCTGTGACTTGTGTTCACGTCAGATCCAGCTCTCCCACCAAAACCACTGGGCACATGCAGTCTGTACAGGGATGCTCCTACAGAAGGACACCCATTTAAGACCACCATGGGAAACTATTTTACCTAATTTCACAGAGACAGAGAAAGATAAACAAAATGAGAAGACAGAGGAATTAGTCTCAATTGAAAGAGCAAGAGAAAACTAAAAAAAAAAAAAAAACTAGTGAAATAAAAATAAGCAGTTTATCAGATAAAGAATTCAAAGCATTAGCAATAAGAGTAATAAGTAAATCAGGGAAAAGAATAGATGAATGTAGAATTTTAACAAAGAACTAGAAAATATAAAAAAGAACAAGTCAGAACTGAAGAATGTAATAACTGAAATGAAAAACACACTAGAAGGAATTAATAGCACACTAAGCAATACAGAGGAACACATAGTGGAAGATAGAATAATGGTGATACTCAATCAGAACAATAAAAAGAAAAACAAATTTAAAAATGAGAATAGTAAAAGTGACCCCTGGGATAACATCAAGCATACCAACATTCACATTGGAGGGGGTCTCAGAAGAAGAGAGAGAGAAAGGGGTTGAAAATATATTTAATGAAATTATTGCTGCCAGTCAATGCTTTGGGTTTGGTATGTGTCTTCTATATCTTTTTTACCCACATTTACTTATTTAATAAATCTTTATTAATACTAATCTTGTGCTTGGTAGCAAAACATACATGGTACTTGCTATCATAGAACATACAGGTAAACAAACAAAACACATACAATAAGCTAACAAAGAAATAACTAATCACAAAATGTAAAATTCTATGAAAGAAAGAAATAGCTTGGTCAAAACTTAACAGAAAGGGACCAATTAAGAATGACCAGGAAAAGCCTCCCCAGGTAAGAGACATTGAATAGAGAGCTGTGGAGGAGCAGGGAGCTGGTCTAACCACAGCCCGGGGAAGAACATTTCAGAAGGAAGGAACAGCATGAGCAGAAACCCTAAGATGAGAAAAAGAAAACCTTTGGAATGTTCTAGAAACTGAAAGGGTTCATGTGAATAAAGCATAGTGAGAGAGAGGAGGAATTGCACCACATGTCCAGATGTAGTTGTAGAGAAGCAGGGGCTAAGTGTGAGCTTTTTACGTAAAAATGCACACAAGCTCTTATGTGGAGAATAAATTGAAGGTGCCAGAGCAGCAAAGAATCAGGGAAACTCAGAAGGCTGTTCTGAGTACATGTGTTTTGAATGAATAATATCAGGCAAAGTAAAAGAAGAACCCAATGTGGAGGTTTAGGTACCTAAATGGTACCAAAAATGGCCTGAATTAATGAAGAAAATATATTTGACATTTATTTAATTCACTTGTTTATGATGCCTCTATTGGAAATGAGCCTACATTGGATTTCAGATAGTGCTAAAAAATAACAATGTAACAGCAGAAGCAAAAGACCAACTGACACTAACATAAGAGCAATTGATTATGATATTAGTAGGTCATGAAATGATGTGTAATGAGTGTACATTAGTTAACTTCCTCAAGAGTTAGTTTTATTTTAACTTTTTATTTGGAAATAATTATAGATTCATAGGAAGTTGCCTTTCACCAAGTTTTCTCCAATGGCTTATATAATTATTATACTATTTCAAAATTAGGAATTTGATGTTGGTAGAATGTGTGTGTATAGTTCTACATCATAAAATTTCATTTTAAACCCTAGAAAAGAATGCCTTTACTTCTTCATAATTAAGATGCCTTTCCACCTATGCTGTTGGCTGAAATTTTCACAGGATAAAGCTGTTTTTGAATAATGGGCTTACTTCATGCCCTTGGTGTCATATTTCGCACCACTTAAGGTATTTCCAGCATTAGCTAAATTATATCCTCATCTGTCCAACAGACAGATTTTCTCCTATTTTTATACATAAAGTTGCTACAAAGAAAAGAAGCATTTGAGAAGTCCACTAAAACATTTTTTTGGGTGCTCTAAAGAATTTATTCAGACAGTATTCTTATATCGTGTATAATAGTTATCAATGTTAAGTAACAACTATTTATAAGCTCTTAAACTCACTTCTGTGTGTCACAATACAATTAATTATGGTAACAGGCCAGGAAAATAGCAGAACTATTTGTGTCACATTTAGATGGCAGTGCTAATTTGACTTAGAAATTACTACATAATATTATAGCCTAAACAGTCATTGACATTAATTTCAGATTATGCTTCAAATGAAGAATAGAAAAATTAAATAGTTATAAAATAATAATTAGAAAACAGGTTAGCACGTCATTTAAGACACGTTTTTTCCAGTTTTACATATGAAACTTTTTTTTTTTTTTTTTTTTTTTTTTTGCTGTACTTGGGCCTCTCACTGTTGTGGCCTCTCCTGTTGCGGAGCACAAGCTCCGGACGCGCAGGCTCAGCGGCCATGGCCCACGGGCCGAGTCGCTCCGCGGCATGTGGGATCTTCCCGGACCGGGGCACGAACCCATGTCCCCTGCATTGGCAGGCGGACCCTCAACCACTGCACCACCAGGGAAGCCCCATGAAACATTTTTTTAATGGTAAAATTAGTCCTGGAGCATGTTTCTATCTGAAGTCAGAACAGGTGTTTCAAATTCTATACACTATCAATTTAAAATTCCCTTTTCCTCCAGCTGCTCTGAGATCTTATCTGCTGCGGGATTGTTCATAGCACTTTCCTCTGCCACCCCTACTCTTGTGAAAATTCATTTTATTGTAATTGTTGGAAAAAGCAATGCCTGAGTTCCCATCAACACACAGAGAGGGTTACTGACCCTCAGCCTGCCTCCACAGCCTGGTGTGAAGGAAGAGCCCATGGCAGCCCTAAACCCAACCCAAACCCAACCCAGCCTCCGTTTACCCATCTCTAAAGTGTAAGTTATAAGTACAAGATCTTCCAAGATACTTTCTCTCTTTAATTCAATAATTCTGTGATGTCTCCAATTCAGGTGGCACATGCAAATTCAATTCCATAGCCAGCATCCCCTCGTGTAGGATATTATCAGCAGAAATGCAGTTTCATTTCTTTGAAAGGATACAGTTGATACTCTCAAGGCATCCACGGTAGCTTGGATGATGGGCCAGAGAATCTTTTTGGCTCTGACAGTCTGGCTTGGCCATGGCCTTGACTTTTGTACCCTGTAACCTTCAAGCTGTGCCAGGACACGAGCAGCAACAAATTGAGATTCCACTGCTCAACTGTTGAAAACCTAGGATAATGGTTGATTTGGGCCAGCCTTTCTATTGAATCCCAGCCCACCTCTCACCAGCTGTGTCCTCTAGGCAGAGATGTGGATCAGGAAGGAAGGAGGACCAGGGTAGGCCAACCCTGGACAAGCACAGAGATGGTTTTACCCTCTGCCCCATTTCAAACACCTTCTGGACAGAGCTGCTCCTGGACCCAGCAGTGTGATTTCCAGACAGGTAGGGGTCAAAGACCTGAGAGTGGATCCTGCCCTTAAAAGATGAAGTCGAGGGTGGGTAGGAGGACCTCACAGCAGGAGGGCACAAGCTAGGAGTACAAATGAACACGAGAATCATAGAGCTTCAGATTTGGGAAAAGGCTGTAACTAGAACTTAGTCCTTGACCTCCTGCTATCTCCTGACCAGTGGCAGTTGGTATTCTGCTTCAGTATCCCCAGTGGTAGGTAATTCACCACCTAGCAATGTAAATGGTTTACTTTTTACCTACTTAATTCAATCCTTCCCAATTATGGACTGTCTTTAATTTTATTCTATTTTCTTGCACAGTTGTTTGAATGGGAAGTAAAAGGGAGAATGGAAGGAAAAACAATAGCAGCCCTTGCTGAATCTTGGCCTCGTAGTTTGACAGCATCACAGTTTCACTGGTTTTATTTGCAGGAATAATTGCACCTCACAATCCTTAAATTGCTATGGATACGCAATTATTGGTGAGCATTTCCTTTGGACTGTTTTTGAATTGTATCACTTTAGAGAAAGCTATTTTGTATTTCTAAAAAATTTCACATTATTGTGACAAATTTTGAAAAAATTCCAGAACAAGTGGTTTCTTTTTTGTGTGTGTATCTATTTCAAATACGTGGCTTGACGTTTTCCCCAAGGTCTTGCTTGAAGTGTGAAATTGTTCCTCCAGCTCTGGTAATGCTCCTTAAGTTTCTCATTAGCAAAAGATAGAAAGCATATTGTCTAGAAAAAAATTAACTTTAATAAAAATGGTCAGTCTTAAATGGAACCAGACCACAATGTCTGTACCATATTCCAGATGGTTAATGGGAAGGATTTTATTCTTTCCTCAACTTGGAGTCTTCTTTGCATTATTCTCTATTTCCTTAGATAAGTGCAGATTGTATTTGAAGACAATCAGAACTGTTAAAAGCTAAGCGACTGCATTTCAGAAGAATAATTTGTGTTTTCTGTCACCCAGTGCCATTGTATTCTGATATCTAATATGCAGTCAGCAAGGATGTGCATTCACCATTCGGCTCTTCAATCTTTGCCCTCCAGAGAGGAGAAGCATTACTCATTTCTCTCCCCATGCACTTCTGGAGCAGGGTTACAACAAGGTTGAAGGGTCTAACTCTTAAGGAATCATCCATCCAGGAAATTAAAGGTATTTCAGGAGGCATTTTTATAAATACTAACCTACACAGTGAGGATTAGCATAAAGTCATATAAAAAAGAGAGCCGACCAGTTAAACATGACTTTTTCTAATAAAAGTTATTCATTTTAAGACACGAGAACAGGGCAGTGCAGAGTTTGAGAGGGAAGGCTCCAGAATCAGACAGTCCTGAGTTTGAATTCTGGTTTCACCGTTACTAACTATATGACCCTGAGCAAGTTTTTCATAGTTAAACCTAAGCCTATAATTTTATGCTTAAAGATAAAGCTAACGTGAGACGTCCACCCCATTGAATTCTGTGAGGAGTAAATGAGATAACACACAAGAACATCTCCTGTAGCACCTACCTACCACACAGTAGTGCCTAGTAAGTACAAGCACTGTTACTATATTATTGCTTAATCCAGGTTCTAGAAATATTTATCATGTCTGCTATATTCCAGATCCTGGGCCAGGTACTGAGGACACAAGAATTTGAAGTTTGTTCTTTAATTGTTTTCAAGATCTAGTAGAGACAAGCAAAAGGTAAACAAATGACAGGATAACGTAAGAAGTGCAGTGACGAGGGACATGGGAACACAGCTGGGGGCGGGGGGGGGTGTTAACTGATAAGACAGCATGAAGCTTTTGACAGGTTTACAGATGAAAGTCTTTCTGTTGGTGCAGAAATGTCTCTGGTTCTTTATCACCCATGCTAGACTCCCCATGGATAAAATTTCTGGGAGTAAATTATGTGCTTCTAAAATCTGCCATCATTACTTGAGGCTGTTAAGGATGCTGTCTGGGCACCATCCTAAGTGGCTGTCTTCAAGGTGCAGCCTCTGGAATCTTCAAGGTGTGGCCTCTGGAATCAGGCTCTTGGGATTAATTTCCGACTTCCCTGAGCCCTGGTTTGCTGTGTGCAAAATTCTCGATCTCTAAGTCTCAGTTTCTTCCCCTGTAGAGTGGGAGCGTAATGTTGCTTACTTTACGAAATTTTGTGAGGATTAAAGGAAATAATATATATAAGGCACTTGACAGATGCCAAGCGACAAGTGGATGTTGACTGCTGCACTTGGTTAAATAAGAGCTAAAAACTGCTCTCATTTCAGAAAAGTCATCATTTTCTGGTTGGTTTGTTAGGACCATGACCCATGAGTCAGAATTAAAAAGGGAGTAGTACATCTCTTGGCCAAAAGGAAAAATCTAGACATGATGGAAAGAACACCCCTATTTGTCTGTAATTTAGTTCTTTTCTATTTCCCTGGATGGTGAAGGGGGAAGGATCCTGGAAGTGTCAAATTAGATAAGGGCTGGTTTCCATTTACATTGCCGTGCTAAGCTCTATTTTCTGTGTGCGTGTTCATAATGTTCTCATTTAATGTGTAAATATGTTTTAGTCCTGACACCGTGTGCTCCTGGTTTTATGACCAAATCTGTTGCCACGCCGCCCATAGTTTTATTTTTTATACTTTAATAAAAATCCGTTGTTTGATCCTTTTTATCAGACTCTTGTGAAAAGATTCATGTGAGAATCACCCAGTGGTAAATCACAGCCCTTTCCTAAATACCCAGGACAACAAAAAAGAAAGGAAAGGCCTTGGAAGGAAGATATGTTACCCACAGAAGTATTAATAATACACTCTGGACACAGGAAGTAGTGGGAGTATCGTTCATACCAAGGTAAACATGCTGATTAAAATCTCCCTCACCGTGCCTCGCCTACAGGAGTCTCATTGTTACTTTCACCAGCAGCAATGCTGTACTGTCACTTTCTGATTTCTAGAGATTATTGTCTAAACTGTGTATTTTAGCTGAAAAAGCAGCCCCAGAATCCCCAACCACTCCCTACCACATGGCAATACAAAGGCAACCCAGTTGATGGGTGCTAATAATTATACATATATATAATATTTCACCAGTAAACCAGGCATAAGATTTATCCTTACCCCAAATTCTAATTATACTCAGATTTGATGGTATTTATGTGAGGTTTTTCTGCTTAAGCAGTCTTTTGAAAGCCATTTCAAAATTGCGAAACAGAACACACATACAGCATAATTGCTCATATAAGGTGTGATTGAAGAGCATAATGAATAATTATAAAGAGAACACCCAGAATGAGAACTGAAATAAGCTGCCCTCCAAGGAGTCCTCTGCCCCACTGTGTGCCTCTGCCGGATCCCGTTCCTTTCCTGCCGTTTGAGGTAACAATTGCCCTGATTTGACAGTAACACTTTAGCTATAGTTTTCCCAAATATGTGTGCATCCCTAAAAATGAGGTTTAGTTTTGTGTTTTTTTGAAATTCATATGAGTGAAATCATACAAAAGGTATGATTTCTTGTCTAGTTTCAGTTATTAAATATTATCTGTGGAAGATTTGGAAAGGAAACAGGGTTTATTTAGTTTTGTTGCTAGAAGATATCCTGATCTATGAATATATTATGATTATCCATTCTAATCGGACATTCGGATTGCTTCTAGTTTGGATAATTAAGGGCAGTGATGCTACAGAGAGTTTTTACATCAAATGTATTCTGTTCCACATGGGCAAGAGATTTTACAAGTTCTATCCTAGGGTTAAAACTGTAGGATGATCAGATATGCATTTTTTCAACTTTGCTAGCTAACCCCAAATTGTTTTCCAAAGTGGTTGTACCCACTTACACTCCCGCCAGCAGTGTAAGCAACTCATACCATTCCCATTTTGGCCAACTTTATGGGTGTGCGATGGTATTTTATTGTAGTTTTAATTCACCTTTTCCTGACTACTAATGATATTGAACACTTTTTATATGTTTAGCAACAAACTGAATTCCCTTTTTGTGAATTTCAAATATTTTGTCAATTTTTCTAGAGTTTTTCCTTTTTCTTAACAGTATTTTAAATGAAATATGGATATCAGTACATTGTTGTCCCCCCAGCTTTATTGCGGTATAATTGAAAAATAAAATTGTAAGATATTTAAAGTGTACAGGATGATGATTTGATACATGTATACACTGTGAAAGGATTCCGCAAAGAATTAATTCACACATCCATCACCTCACATATTTGTCTTTCTTCTTTTTTTCTTGTCAGAACATTGAAGTTCTCCTTTCTCAGTAAATTTCAGTTATTCGCTACAGTGTTATCAACTATAGTCATTAGATCCTCAGACTTAATTCACCTTAGAACTGGAAGTTTGTGCCCCATTACTGACCTCTTCCTGAATTTCCTCATGTGAGAACTACACTGAAAGACCTCACTCCCTGCTCTGTAGAAACACTTCTGTCAACAACAACAATAATGATCCTGAATTGGGTACTCGTTTTATATACCCATATATATACTCATATAGTTAAAAATGTGGACGTCTCCATTGGTGTATTGTCTATGTGTTTTACTGATTTATTTCTGTACCAATATTGTCTTAACTGTTAAATTTTGTGCTTAAGATGTTTTAAGTCATTATAATACAAAAACATATCTAGGGTATTACAGGCTAGTAAAAACCTGGATATCTTTCAGTCAAGTTTCATAATGATTAATGATCAAATTGATGATCAGAATTCCATGTAAGATGTTTAAATGTAGTTAAATTAAGAAGTCATTTTTAAAAGATGATTAATGATTCTTGATGATCTAAGTCTAGTTTGAGAAGATAATTTATAATAAAGAAGCAAATGGGGAAGCAGTGGGTCATAACCAGTGGAGCACATTAGAATAAATTGCAGAAGCTTTCAAAATTCACATATGATTGCTTAGTCCCAAGGAAGTCTGGGATATAAGCCAGACACATGAATTTTAATTTAAAAATATGTGATTCCAATCATCTATCATGTTGATAATTACTCCAGACTCAAAAAGTTGATTTCAAGTGCCAGGTCCACCATTTACTAGCTTTGTGACCTTAAATATGTTAACTTAAATTTCCAGTTTTTTCACCTATAAAATGAGGGACAGGTGTCCCCCTAAAACCTAAAAAGGCTTTTAAAGACTGGTAGGCATAAATACAACTTATTTCTCTTCCTCTTTTAATCTCGGTTTCCTCATCTGTAAAGTGGAGCTAATAATTATCTAGTGTGAAGAGTTGAAAATATCTAAATAAAGCAAACTATGTAGAAATGGTATATGAACTGCAAAACATTATTTAAGTACGAAGTATTTTCATCTAAAAAGTTAACAGGTCAAGGAAGAGCTAGGGAACAAGGGGTAGTGGATTTACTTAATACAAGGTATGAATGCAAATTTTAAGGGATTTAGTGTCAGACTTTAAGCAACACTGAAAATGGCCTTTCGTGCGTCTTCTGAGGCTTCATCTTCTTTTGTGTATGGCCATTTGTCAGTTAATATAACAGCAGTGACAGCAGTGGGCAATGCTCCTTCTTTAGCCCTAATATCAAGACAGCCATACTACTGGGTCTCCCTGGTGCAACTCACCTACAGGCTATGCCCCTTGATCTCCACTTAGTTTACTATTATAAAGAGACTTGGACAGCAAATTGGAATGAAATACCTTTGTCACATAAGTCAAGATAATTAGAAATAATAATAGCTGCATAGCCACAGAGAACCCCAAGATTACCGTAACTAGGAAAATTGCTTCTGTTCCCAAAACTGATTGTTTGAATAAAAAAGAATTTCCACTTAAAGCAAGGAACTTCCCTGGCGGTCCAGTCCAGTGGTTAAGACTCTGCCCTTCCACTGCAGAGGGTATGGGTTTGAAGGTTAAAAAAAAAAAAAAGAAAGAAGCAAATGAATGTGCCCTGAGTGTCACATGTACCTACCCCCTTTAAATTTCCAACTTATACCACAGATGCCCAGATAATACCACATCTTCCTCAATCAACCTAAATGTATTTAATCACCTCCTGATCCCATCAGTGACTGGACTTGGAACCAACATGTTCAAAAGAAGCAGGATTCTTGGATGTGTTAATTATTTTTCCAGTACTATGAACATCAGCTTCATTTACATTTGTCTTTTGATTAATGTTAGCTCCTTTCTCCACTAAAATAATTCTTGTTCTTATTAAATGTTTAAAGATAACTTTTGATTTGAATGCATAAATTTGTATAACATAGGAAAAGCAAAAGAATTCTGATAATTTTGTTGTATGCTCTATTACCTGGCCAAGTGAAGATCCTCCGTAATTCTTGTCACACAGTAGACAGACTCGTGCTGCTAATACTCTTACTCAGGTCCAAGGCTTGATTCAGGTGCCTTCAAGAAACTTCCTTCAGTTTTGAGTTAAGTACCTCCCAGAAAACTGTGACTATACATCTGGGGTTACGCTCACCATCTGCTACATGTTAAAAAGATGCATTTCTGTGTAGGTTTCCCATGGAACTTAACGCCTGTCAAGAGGGAGGACTGTCTTGTTTTACTGCCAGCATCTTCCACAGAACTTGGCTGGTACCATTTGGGCTACTCATTAAGTGTTAGTTGAATGGAACTGAACGGCTACTACCTTTTGCTGAGATCCATTCTTCAACTTCTCAGATAAACTGATAGTGAGATGAGCATATTCTGCTCAACAAAGGTTGAATAAAAATTCTTCACTTTATAGTCTGCTGTTTCTTCCTCACCCAGTCTCCAGCCAAGACCACTGTGTCAAATTGTTCAGACAAAGCTAGCTGGAAAGGGAATATGATGTCCAAACTACAGGAAGCATGAAAAATAAACAAAAGAAGTGTTAAGATGACTTAGAAACCGGGAGCAATTGAAATATTTCCAAAGTGCCAACTTTGTGATTTCCTCAAAAGGAAAATATGTGAATAAAGCTCTTAACTGAACCCTAGTATACAGCTTCTAGCATTTTAGCTTACTTTATTTTCCCCCTATTTTTCTTATTTGGGTGACTTTTTTCTAATACACTCTAGTAATACTGAGGTTTTTAGAGTCTTAATCATGGCTATTTAATTATAAATTCTCACTTTATTTGAAATGTGATTTTTAAAGTTTTAACACGTTATTTAATTATATTCAGGTGCAATTTTCCCTAACGAGACACTTAAATGGGAAGATGATATTTCCTTGAAAGAATTTGCACTTTTTTTTCAAAATTGTCTTGTGTTCTTTTTTTTTAAATTTATTTTATTGAAGTTTAGTTGATTTACAATGTTGTGTTAGTTTCTGGTGCATATAGCAAAGTGAATCCGTTGTACATATATATATATTCTTCTTCATATTCTTTTCCATTCTGGCTTATTATGGGGTATTGAATATATTTTCCTGTGCTATACAGTAGGACCATATTGTTTATCCATTCCATATATAATAGTTCACATCTGCTAATCCCACACTCCCAGTCCATCCCTCCCCCACCTCCCATCCCACTTGGCAACCACAAGTCTTTTCTCTATGTCTGTGAGTCTATTTCTGTTTTGTAGATAAGTTCATTTGTGTCATATTTTAGATTCCACATATAAGTGATATCATATGGTATTTGTCTTTCTCTTTCTGAATTGTCTTTTGTTCTTATTTAGCATTAAATATAGGCTAACCATAATATCTTGAGATTAAAAAAATAAGACTTACTGTATGCAGGTGCTCAAGCTGAAAGTCAAGTATACAACTTTAAAGACTTCCATTTGGCTTTGAGTGGGAAGTATAGTAATTCAGTGTTTAGGTAGGCATGCTGTGGAGTCGCTCAGATGTAGGATTAAATTTGCCTTTTGCAAATTGCTGTGACTTTGGGGGAATGTTCTATAGTCTCTGTGAGCTGCAGCATTCTCATCTGTAAAATAATAACATTATCCAACTTATAGCTTATTGTGAGGCACTAAATGCTCAATCGGTAACTATTGGTATAGCCTCTATGAAACAATTAGTCAATTGATAACCCCTTTACTCCATTCAGAATGAGATGGTTTTATTGCATTTGTTATTTGTTGTCATTTTGCATCAGTACTTTCTAACCGAATGTTTTCAAATTCCAAGACTTTGATTGGAAGACAGATCACAGTCTTCCTTTTAATACTCACTGCAGGTGTTCTCGATTTCCCTGAGCCATACCACAAGCCCTGGCCTCTATGACCCTACGCTTAGTATAACCCACATCAATTCTGAATTCCATTTTGTGTATAGTCTGTTAGTTTGGTCCATTTCCTTTCCTCTCCACAACCTCATTCATACCCAAATATATTTCTAAATATTTTGTTCTGTTCCAAGTTGCAAAATATCCTTTATATGACCTTTAAAAATATTGTCTATTTTGAAAACTAGGTGCATTTTCCTCATCAGCTCCCCTACACCTCCTGCAGTCTACCTCAGCCTTATGTTGGCATCTTCCCCGGTCTGCTCATGTACGGCACAGCCGTCTCTCTTACTTTGCTAAACCATGTCTCTATTTTACATGATACCTCCTCTTAAAGGATTTGTTATCTGTAGAATATTGTATAGCAAACAGTCCCTAACTAGGTCTCCCCTTTCTATTAACTCATTCCTAGATTTAATTAAATGGGATCACATAATTTGGGCACTTATATCTATCTTAGATATTATTTAGTCTAATCTCCTCATTTTGCAAATGAGAGCACTGAGGCCCAGAGAGATCGGTGCACAGAAAGTATTGCCTGTCTTTTCTTTCAATTAAATTAAATTTCATTTAAAATTACCCCTTGAAAGCAAAGATTACATTTTATGCATATCCCATGTGTCTATACAATCTAAGTTGCTTTGGTGCTAATAAAACAATTCAACACTATAAAAGATTTTGATGTAATTTTCATGCCTAATTATCAAAACAGTATGCCTATAACAGGTGATGCTTGTTTCAATGGATAATGGCAACAGCAGAAGGTTACCTGGAACTTTTCCTGAGCCATATTTCTATGGTTGTCCCCTGCCCTCTGTTAGGCCTTTGGATAAACTCTATGCCCATAAAGGGCAGTGTGTTATGTGATAGAACAGAGTTCATGTGCTTTGAAGCTGGATCTATCTGAATCAGAATTTGCCACTTGCTACCTCACGGCCTTGGTTAAGTCATAGTACCTCTATGAGCCTTAATGGGAACAATAATACAAACCTGAAGTGGGAATTAGAGATGAATTATAATAAGCCCCCAACAGATAAGTGTTCCATACCTGGCAACTCTTATTATTAAAGTTTATTTGCTATTACCTAGGGGGAATGCATGCAAAGGAGAGATACAGCAGTCTTCAGAATAGTCTTCCAAAAGGAAGGAAGAGAGAAAACAAAACTGATGGGACTAGAGAAAATGTCTGATACGGATGCTCACTCATTTCATTAATTTTTTTAAAAGCCATAAAATATTAAGGCTCAAGATGAATACATATCTACATACATAAAGGAGTGGGGACCACAACAACCTGTAAAATATAGTTTAGAAATAAAAACAGAAACAAGAAAAATCAGTCAGTCACACCTTTTTTTTCCCCCTTGTTATTTGGGAAAAGCACAATATTTTGCTTGATTGCTTTTACTACTCACTTTTCAACCAGTCGTATGGATTATACGGACCATAGGCAAAATAAGGCAACTGTATTATGTTTTTTAAAAACAATATTTCTTTATTTATTTTGGCTGTGCTTAATAGCTGGGGGTGATGGGTAAAAGGAACTGTGTTCAATAGGTTTTTAGGGACGCAGTGGTGAAGTGTGGGCGGAGAGCGGGTGTTCTACAGTCCTAAGGTTAGGTCTCAGTCTTTGAGTGAGTCTCTGAACTGTGAACTTTACAAGTGCTTCTCAGTTTGTTCTCCCCCCTTGGGAGGGGTAGGGTGCTTACATTCGGCTGGAGTTGGGTATTTCCCTTCTCTTATATGGAAGGCTAGAGGTAGCTGCAGTAGGGTGTTTTCCTTCCCCCAGGCCAGTTAGACTCTGATAAAAATCCAGCAGGTGAGGCTCTGATAAAATAATTCCCCTCAAGGGCAGGCCTTGTTATGAAGCACAGAATGTTCTGGCATATTTTAAAATGGCTCCTTTTCCCCTCGTCCTGCCAGAAGCACAAGAGGATTTTTTTCCAATATTCACGGTGGAAATGCGGTCAAGCTCCTGAAGGGAAAAAACACGAAGTGTGCTCTGCCCCCCACCCGGGACTGGTTCCCTTGGAGTTTTTAACTCTCCCATTTGTCCATTCTAAGCCTCTGCCACTTCACGTATCAGAGTTCAAGGTTTTCTGCCCCAGCACTTATTCCCGTGGAAGCTTCTGCTCCAGTAAGTTGTGAGTCTCTGTATCTGCTTGTCTCTCCAATTTGGGGCCAGCGTTAGTTGAAAACACTTCTAAAAAGTGAATTTTGGGCTTCCCCGGTGGCGCAGTGGTTGAGAGTCTGCCTGCCAATGCAGGGGACACGGGTTCGTGCCCCGGTCTGGGAAGATCCCACATGCCGCGGAGCGGCTGGGCCCCTGAGCCATGGCTGCTGAGCCTGTGCGTCTGGAGCCTGGGCTCTGCAACGGGAGAGGCCACAACAGTGAGAGGCCCGTGTACCGCAAACAAACAACAACAAAAATATATATGTATTCACATCCATACAATGTGTTGCGTGTACGCACGCACAAATACATTAATAAAGGAATCATTAAATGAAAGAAATTTGAGAAATCTTACTCATTTGCCCTAGAAAGCTATGCTCTCCTTCTCATAGGCTCCAACTCTTAAGTCTGACATTGTTGTTTGATGGCCCACAGGGATAAGTAGACAAAGAAAAGAGGGAGACGATGAAAGAATTCATGCTCACTGAGAAACTACATTCTAGAAGAATCCCTGATTGCTGAGAAAGCAATCCCAGCTGTGAGGAAAGACCTAGTAGTGCCCAGGAACTCTCTGAACAAGGCTAGCATTATCCCTGGAGTTTCAGCTTAACTTGGCCTCTTTCCACCACTTTCACTGTTGTGGAGGAATACTTTGTCAAAATACACATTTCCTTGGCTGTCAAATTTTGAAGATATAGTATAATGTGCATGTGTATATCCTTGGAAATTTGTGGACGAGAATATCCAGTTAACAGGAAAGAAATAAAGGTGGTATGAATAATCAAATACTATTTTAAGTGGAATTATCTGAAAAGGGAATTCTTGTAATCATCATGGCCATTTTCCCTCCACTCTTCCACTTCAGTCTTTTCTGCAGCTGAAATCAGAATGAAGGTGAATGGTATTATGTCCTAATAACGTCCCTTGTAAGGAAAGAAAGATAAATGATCTCCTAAAACTCTATCATAAGTTCGGCACACTGATGGGCTTGGTGTCACTGGCCAGACCTTAGTTTTGTTCCTGCTGCACCTGCTACGCAGGGAGGGGCTCAAATTTTTCAACTTGAGTTTCGGTTGTCTCTTCTGTAATGTGGTCACATCAGTCATGCATCCTCCCAGGTACTTAAGCCCTTGACATAGTACATGCACAGGTGTTTTAAAATGCTGGCTATTATCTTCTTCTAAATTTGTATAAGCTACATTATAATTATGCTCTTGTACTAAGCCAACAATTGAGTTTTATTCTAAAGAAAACCCAATGGTTTGTTTGTATTTATTTATTTTTTAAATAAATTTATTTATTTATTTATTTTTGGCTGTGTTGGGTCTTCATTGCTGCGCACGGGCTTTTTCTAGTTGCGGTGAGCGGGGGCTACTCTTCCTTGCAGTGCGTGGGCTTCTCATTGCAGTAGTTGTGGCTCGCGGGCTCTAGAGCGCAGGCTCAGTAGTTGTGCAGGGGCTTAGCTGCTCTGCGCCGTGTGGGATCTTCCCTGACCAGGGATCGAACCCGTGTTCCCTGCATTGGCAGGTGGATTCTTAACCACTGCGCCACCAGGGAAGTCCTGGTTTGTTTGTATTTAACATGCATGTTTATTTCTTCTTGAATCACAGTGGATCTGTGGTCGACCCTAGACTTTACCACTAGTTCATCGAAGTCTTTGGATAAAAGAGAAGAATTTGGTATTCAGGTCATTATTTATGAAAAGCTAAGGAATCAGCAGCCTACATGGCTAAATGAAGATTTTAGAAATGGTATCTCAGCAAATGTGCTATCAAGAATGCACCTGCATTTTCAGGCTGTTCTCAAGCAGCAGTTTGTTTCCATAGCACCTAAGTAGAGAAAGACAAAATCTCCCATTCATCCCCCAAAGCAGAAAACACCAGGTAGTTTCAAATTCCAGGTTTTGGTAAGGAAAGATGATGATATTTTCCAATACACATTAAAGGTTGGTTTTAGAATTTTTTTTCCTTTGTTAACTAAAAGTCATTCTTAGGCTATAATTTGAACTCATATTAACATTCAATGCAAAAGACTAATACTTGTCTTACAAGACAAATCGTGCAAGTTTCTAAAATCTAAAATGTCATTTTGCTTAGTTTAGAAAGTGACATAATAAAAGAGAAAACACCTCCTTGCTAAAGATGAACCTAGGAGGAGGAGTCCAAGAAAATTTCAGAATGTAAAGTCAGTACGATCAATAATAAGAGGGAAGGATTTGTGTCATTATTTATTCATTCAATTGTTTAAAAATTTTTTTTAAAAAAAAAACCTTCTAGGTACTTGGCACTTTGCTAAATGCACTGAGACACAGAATCATGTAAAACAGTCTCTTCATGAAGCTTCAGGAAGCCAAGGAGAGAGGCTGGACCATCAAGGGTTATACCACAGGGTAGAAAATGCTTCATCAGCAAGCAGACAGAGGATGCTGCAGAACTTCATGGGAGGGAAGACAAGAGGCTAAAAAAGGAAAAAAAAAAAAAGAAGAAGCTAAAGAGAGTCACAAAAGAGACTATTCAGAAAAAGCAGAAACAATTTTAATAAAGAAAATGTCTGCCCTTCTAAAATCAAACACATTTAATACTATGTCTGTATAATACATCAAAGATATGTCTTGTTCTTTAAAATATCTTCCCTCCCAATGATTCTGAGGCTCAATCATGATTACAGGTACATGAAATGAAGTATATTAACACGACACAACCCCTCAGTACATAGTGCATGATAGGTAAGATTCCACAGGCACACAGTTCACACAAGTTAAGATGAGCTACGTGAGGTGTCCTCAGTTTTCCTGTATTTACCCCTGCTACCCAGAGTGGACATTCTTTCAACACTGTACCTTGGTGTCCTTTGAAAGATGGACATTGAAAGTTAAAAATGAGTTAGTATATAGGCACTGATGTATAGAAAATACACTTTGTGGTTATATATATTGTAAGCTGGAAATAAATGCCTCTGAATTACGTGTGTATTTATGCTAGGAAGCTTGACAAACACTGTCTGTGAAGAATGGAAAGCCTCTTGACCATCAATTCAAATAAATATAATCCAACCATATGCAGCAATACTAATTTACTTGTTAAACGAACTGCTCTGAAATCATTTGGTTGTCAGGTACCAAAATAGTTTTAAAGTTAGGGAACTGCTGTCCCACTTAATCTTTGTGGGTGGCCCAATTCCCCAAGATATTCACAGCTGAGAAGTATTTTTAAATGTATTTTTTATCTTACGTGATAATCAATTAGGAGCAAATGAAATCCTGTCTTAAACTTTCAAAATAATGCAAATCACTTTTGAATGACTTCAGACTAGGCATAGAGGACACAGACTCTCTTTTAGCTCACACCCTGAATGCTGCTTTTGCATGCCATCACCTCTGTAACAGGCTGAAGCTTGACGCCTAGCCTTACACAGGACTGCCCAATCTACTGACGATCTCATCGAACAAGGATGGCCCAATCAAGCGAGAGCATCAGGTGTAGTGCTTCTGAAGTCAGTGAACAGTAATACTTTAAAGAAATTTCCTTCTAATAAATACAATATAAAAGCCTTTCTATTCTATGCATAAGTTTACAAAAAAGCACTTCAAAGATGTCTGGTCAAAACCATCACCAGAAGATTCCAAAGCCCACACGTTTTGTTGCAAATATAATTATGACAGCTACTACAAAAGCAGTAAAAAGCAAGACAAGAAAATCTTGATCTTTCTTCAATGATTTCAACCCTATTCCTTGGGAGAACAGGGAATTAAAGTCTTTGCAGGTTGTGCTTGGTTTTAAGCAGATGTCACCTGGGACCAAATGCTACGGCAGGTTCAGATTGTTTCATTATCATCACTGTGGATCTTTTTAAGCATGACTGGGCTTGGTTGCTTCAGAGACGTCTTAGAAACATCCGTGTGAATGGTGGACATGGCGATGGTCTCGTAGTCGTCATCCTGAGACCGGAAATCACAAAAGTTAAAGAAGAACTGCAGGTCTCTCTGGAAGTTTTTGTTCAGGAAGCCATAAAATATGGGGTTGACACAGGTGGAGATCATGGCTGTGAGGTGGCAGAGCAGGAATAACAGATTATGGTTGCACGTAGCAATGATCTGATGATTCCAGTCGAACACAGTGTTGAAGATGGTGAGCGGCAGCCAGCAGACCGCAAACGCCACCACGATGGACAGCAGCATGACGTTGATTCTTTTGGTTTCGCTGGACCTGTACTTACTGTCTCTCATCTTGTCCATCATGTTGTTTCTTCTTTTTAAGCGTATATATATCTACAGGAGGGAAAAAATAAAGAGTTCAAATAGAATCACTCATTGAATGAGGACTCTTGGAGAAAGAAGGTAAAAATGGAAATGGTGGCGGGGGGGGTGGGAGTTTTCTTACCTTGAAGTAGCAAATAAATATAAAACAGAGTGGGCCAAAATACTGCAGCACCAAGAGAAGAGTGGTGTAAGACAACCGGTGAGAGTCTGATGGAAATTTATCAAAGCAGACGTACTTGTCCTTGAACGCATCAAGGGTCACATTCTGGAACGGTTCATCCGTCAATACTTGGTAGATCAGGAAGGGCAGAGAAGAAGCCACAGCAAGGACCCAGATGACAGCAATGCCTACATAAGCATGTCTATTACTTGGTCTCCAGCCCCGTGGATTGATGATCAGCTGATGCCGTTCCACGGCAATGAGGACCAGAGAGAAGATAGACACAGTGATGGAAACACACTGTACGAAAGGGTTCAACTTGCACATTGCCTCACCAAAAACCCAGTGGTCCATCAACGTGTAGACAAACGTGAAGGGGAGACACATGATAGCAACAAGCAAGTCTGAGAAGGAAAGGTTCACAATCAGGATGTTGGTGACATTTCTCAACTCCTTTTGTTTCAAGATGATGATGATCAAGGCCAGGTTTCCAGAGACCCCAAGAATGATCACAGCTCCATAGGCAAGAGCTAACGTGAATATCATGGCCAAGGGCAGATGACAATCGTCATTTTCGAAAGCCAAAAACTGGGAATTCTTCTCTGAAAAATTATAATAGATTGAATGATTTTCTACCTGGGAAAATAACGTTGAATTCATTTTGACTGGTTTGGCTATTACAGATGACTTTAGACAAATGGACAATATGTTTCCTCAAAGCAGATCAAAGACTCAACTTATTTTTATTCTCCATATTGGAATCCATTTCTCAAAATTATTCTGAATTCTTCATTCCCTTGAACTGAACAACCTGTAAAGAGAAAATGACCAATTGCATTACTAATTCTATTGACGGCAGTCAAAACGAATTCTGATTCATAGTACTGTTTAAAGGGAAGACACTGAAATAAACAAAATGTATTCTATATATACATCTTCTTTTAAATAGTAGAAACAGTGCAAACAATTTGAAAAAACAACTTTAGTAATATTTTTAACTTGATGTTGCTTTCACATTGAGTTTCAGCAAAATGCAGTGGTCTGTACATTAGTAAGGTGTGTATAAATCTCATGCCCAAAGTCTTACATAAACGACCATCAGCACATTCCTAAACACTGTAGGAATATGAAGGTATAAAAAAAAAAGGACAGATTAAAACATATGAAAAAGATATGACACCAACAAAGGAAAACAAAAAAAAAATTTACCTAATTCTTCCTCTTACGATAAAAAAGAAAGAATTTATCACGTTGTAGTAACAGCCCCACCAACACTGAACTGCTCTTTAAGGAGATGATCGATACAGTGAAACATCAAGAAACTTTGTCCTGTGAAGGACTGCTGATGGAAAAGAAGACGTTTAATCCAGAAAAGACTCACTAGGAAGGGTACAAACATCTTCTCACATTGGAATGGGTAGCATGTGGTCCCTGGCTTGTGGCTCAGAATCTTATGTCCTCTCAAGTTAGAAGTAGGACCAAGGGAAGTGGATTACGTTAAAAATATTTCACGTCATTATGAAGAACAAAAGTTTAATCAAATGGAATGAACTGCCTGTAAACCAGAAAGTTCTCCACAAGCAACAGTTTGTAAGTACTACTCGAAAGGCTTGGGGAAGTTCTCACATTGTGTGGGAGATTCAACTGGGTAACTCTGAAGCTCTTTCTGACTTTAAGATTCTATAATATTACTAACATGTCAGAAGCTTTCAAAGGATTTCTAAGGTTTTCTTCATGGAAATATCCTCCCTCCCCACTAGACTGCATACAGATACAATGCAGGGATCTAAATTTTAGTCATACTTTTGATCTTTCACAGCATTTTGTGATAGGAATACTCTTTTCTTACCAACAAAACAAATCACAGACAACAGTCCTGTAGAGCTTAAAAGCTCCTTTAAAAAAAAATCTCTGATTTCCTTTACGTTATTAAGTAAATATATGAGATGGGGTTTCTTATGTTAATTAACAGGCCATTGTGCTTGCGTTAAGAAACAGAATCGCACTTCTTTCTTCTGTGAGAACAATAAAGAAAATCATGCAGAATTACTTCCATTGAAAAGGAGACAAGAACTTTAATGAACAAAATATGCTTTTGCCTTTTAAGTGATGCCACTATTGAACCTTTCCTTTTTGCTTTTGCTTTCTAGAATATGGGTACTTTTGCTCTCTAGAATATGGGGTGTTTTTATTATAAAACTACAACTTATAAAACTGAAGAATAAAAAGAAAGGTTGCTACCACTTAGTAAGAATGAAAGCATCTGGACTAGGAAAGGTATCAAGTGTGAACGTTATAGAAACGTTCTCCCCTCTTCTTGTCAACAGCCTGGAAAGACTCCTGAACCTCCCTGGTAACACACTTTTCTCTCAAGAATACCAAAGAGAGAGAATATCTGTGTCTCTCAGTGTCTGAGAACAAACCTGGAGCAAGCAAGCGCTAATCTAAAAATTCTTTGGAAATTTCGCACTAAAGAATTCAAGAAAATTTCGCATCATACGTCCTAGTCAGGTTGCTGGCAAGATAGTTAACGTCACTGCACAGGTATCTGAGTTTTTCTTCATTAGTAGAACTAGCATGACAGGAAAATGCATCCTCTAACGCCCTACCCACTGCTCCCCCTCTGCACACAGTGCCAGGTGAGACACACAAGGTAGGGACCACTGAGCCTCCTGGACCTGACACTTGAGGACCGCTACTCTGCCTTACACTCCCAGTCTAACAACCCCATGGGGCATGTTCTGTACCAGGTGGGCAGGTCCCTGCACAGTCACTAAGTGCCCTGGCCCGTTTTAGCTTCTGCATCTTCGCCTCTGCAACACCTCATCACGCATCCAAATTCTACCCATCTTTCAAAGCACCATTTAGTCCCTTAGATCCTTAATTGGCTCTTCACAACTGTAATATTGCCTCTTGAAGGTAGGTACTACGTATATTTCATACTACTTTGTGAATATTAGATTTAGAATAAAAGTGTGTTGATGACACAGTAGGTGCACAGATGGAATAATAGGTTCTTGTGTGATTGCTATTAACATCAATAGCTGAATTTTATTGTCAACTGAAAAAAATCCACAATCTAAAAGCTGAGAGTTATGTTTTATTCGGTGGACTTGCTGAGGACTCAAGCCCGGGAGGCAGCCTCTCAGATGCTCTGAGGGACGGCTCAGAAGAGGTCAGGGCGCAGCCAGGATATACAGGAGTTTTTGCAAGAAAAGGCAGGTAGCTGGAACTTCAAAAGATTGCTGTTAATTAAAGCAAACCAGACATCTCAAGTTAATGAATTTAGCACTTTTCTATGTATGGGAAGATACAAGAGTCTGGGCTCCACTGAAATATTATCTGGAGCCAGTATCCTGTTCTCTCCTATCCAGAATCCCCTCAGGTACACCGTCCAGGGTGACTGCAGGGGCTGATGGCTTGATGCCCACAACATCCTTTGTTTACTGATACGGCAGGCGGCAGGGGACATTCTTGTCCACACTATCATAGTCCTTTGACATGCCAAATGGATGTTAATTATAAGAGCCATTTTACTAGGTCAGGTACATGGTGTGTGGGGAGGGGAATGTTCCACTTTGTGCAAAAAAAAAAAAAAAAAAAGGAATTGTTTCTGAAAGAGAATTCATTCATCCAATAAATATTTATTGAACACTATTTTGTGTCAGGCAGGGTTTTAGTGGAGACAACAGTGAGGTTCCCACTGAGTTTCTAGTTTTGTGTGCAGAAGCAGACAAGAAAAAAGAAATCAGTAAAAGAGACAGGACACAAGACGGTAGTAAGTACCATGGAGAAAAATAAAGCAAGGAAGGGGACCTGGGACTGTTGTGGGGGGGGGGGGGGCGGGAAGGCCTCTGACTGCCGGAGAAGATGGCGCATGAGTTAAGACCCGACAGTGAGGGAGGAAGCCAGGCAGATGCCGCAGGGATGCATCCCCTGTGGAAATAGCAAACATGAAATCTTTACGACTGGAGTGTGCTTCGTGTGCTGAACAGATGAGAAGCGAAATAAATGAGGGAGAGACTATAGGGAAGTAGCAGGGAGGGTAAGCAGGGGAGAAACAGACGCTGCAGGGCCTTACTCCGTGGGACAGTCTTCGACTTTTTCTCTGAGAAAGACGAGGACTCCCTGGAGAGTCTTTGGTAAAGGCATGAATTTCTATGACTTGTTTTAAAATTATTGCTCTAGCTGTTGTTTGCAAGGACTTAAGACAGGAGAGAGAAGTAGGGAGATTCATTTAGAGGCTAGTGGAATAATCCAGGTGAGAGATAATGGAGGCACGGACCAAGGCGTTTGCAGTGAAAAGGAAGAAAGAAAGTTTACATCTACCAACTGACTTTGACAAAATTCACTGCATATGGGACTTAACGCAAACACTTATTAAATTATTACAATGTATGGGCTACAAAGTTTTCTTGCAGATGAATTTAGGTTAAATATACTGAAACTCTACTCTGATCCCTTTGAAATTATATTTGCTAGACATATCCTGTGAGAAATAGCAGTTTTCTTACTAAGTAGAAGTTAACTTAGCTATACAGAAAATGCAAACTTCACATTTTCTTAATGTATTTGAAATCAGACTCCTTTGCTAAGTGCATGTCATTCCAGTTGGGTAAAACAGTTCTGCATTGGATAAAATGTGTATTTCCAGCCTACCTTAGTATAATCTCAAGGATGAATAATTGTCGGAAAATAATATTGAGAAAGAATTTACATACATCATCTTTGACAAGGAAAATGATTTGATATTTACTATTCCAATATATATTTCTAAAGTAAGGTATGCAACTACAGGCACTGCAAAAATGAAAGGTTGCTGCATCTCACTATAGCTGCCATGTGCTTTTAGAGACAAAACAGAGACACTACATACATCCAGTTGGCAAATTAGCCCCCTTCCAAAGGGAAATTTGCTTCTCCGTTCCAATTTGAACGCTGGCCTTTACTGCCTGCTGTTCTTAGAGCTGTTACTGCCTGAGAATACAGCTCTCTGGTCATAACGTGCTGCAGATAAATTTTGTCATATACTCAGAACCGGCTACTTAACTCCCTTGTTTTTGGAAAAGAAATCAGCCTTGCTACCTGCATCCTCCCAAAGTTACTGCTAGTTTATTCACATGAGTTACATAATTCTCTGTTCCTTTCCCTTCCAGGAGGTCTTGCTCAACTGACAGCTGCCTTAAAACAATAAGGAAAGACTAATAAAGCAGTAGTCACCCACCGAAAAGCGCTCAGTCTTTGGTCATGGGTGAGGAACCCGGCCGACAGCTTTCTGCTCTCACCGGG
The DNA here is from genome assembly GCF_951394435.1 of Stenella coeruleoalba. Taxonomy (NCBI): domain Eukaryota; kingdom Metazoa; phylum Chordata; class Mammalia; order Artiodactyla; family Delphinidae; genus Stenella; species Stenella coeruleoalba. Next base: position 144,614,785 of record NC_137149.1, on the reverse strand, counting down.
GAAGCAGCCTGCAGTCCAGGGACTGACAGCCGCTGTTGCTGGGACTCCCCTTCAGGCAGAGCCAGGCAAGCTCCGTGCTCCCCGGCCCCCGCCTGTGTGCCACCCGACAAGTTATGCTCTCCCATAGGGTCCTGGTGGGCACGGCAAATCTGAGAACTCTTTAAAAAAAAAAAAAAAAGGAATGTCAAGACACACTTGCTCACTCTCCCCTCCCCTCCCCTAGGTTTTTCCTGAGTTACCAAACTCAGGAAATGGGATGTGTTAAATCAAAATTCCTGTCGGCACGCTTATGCGCCCACCCTTTTCATATCGTGTAACTAGATGAATTGCCCCAAACTGTCCTCATTCCTAACACTCCCTCCCTCCCCGCCCCCGCCATACACACACATTTGCCACCCATTTGTCAGATGTCTCTACCCATGATGATGAGACTGGCAAAGCAGAAAACATCTACAACAACCAGAACCAAACGAGCATAGCCCAAACTTAGTTGACTCTGGCCCAGCATCAGTCCTTAGAACATTCGCCTCTCTCCAATCTACCTGGAGACCACCGGGCCACTCTTAGGCCACTTCCCTCTCCAGTCCATCCACAATCTCCTACCCAGCCGCGCTCCACCACCACCGGTGTAAAGGAGCTGAAGAGGTGGACGATGGAAACTCGGAAGTAGGGGACAGTACGATGTCTCCTGGGGACGCAGAGCCAGGCTGGAGAGGCCAGCACCGGGGGGCAGGGCTCGAGGCAGCCCGCGCGCGGGGCGCCCACGGGGGCCCCGGGCCGCTCCCCGCGCACAAGTGCGGAGCGCAGGGCGAAGGCCGACCCGTGAGCCCTCCTCCCCCTGCCGTCCCAGCCGCGCGTTCCTCCGCAAAAGCTCAGCGCGGCCGCGCCGCAGAGGCTCGGGAAAGATGCCAAAGGTAGCGAAGGAGGGAGGACGACGTCTCACCAGAGCCAGAGGAGGGGGACTCGGACCCCGTAGGGAACCCCCGTAGAGAGGCGTCGGCCCCGCACCGCAGGCGGTCCTGGGTGGCCGGTGGTTTGGAGCACCTCGCGACCCGCCCGCGCGGGGACCGAACCGAAGGCTGCCTGCGCCCCCGCCGCTCCCCAGAGCTCGTTTCGGGACTCGCGTGCCCTTTCTTCCTCTCTCATCCTTCACCCCATCGGTGACAGATTCCTCTAAAGTCAGTCCTTTCAAAGGTGTACTCTTGGAACTTACCCTCTCTGCCGGATCCGTCTTTTAGCCCGATGATTAAAGCGGGAAGGGCGGTCGTGGAAGGGAGCGGAGCGGGAAGGAAAGCTCGCGGGTGTTTCTCCGGCTCAAAGCCTAAAGGTTGGTGGGGAGGGGAAGAGCCGCCCTTGAAGCGGAGCTCCACCTCGTCTCGGCCACGTGACAACCCCCGGGCGGCGCCGCAGACCCCCGCACTCCTTCCCGGGAATTCGGTGGGCAGCGCGGGAGCCGCGCGCGCTGTCGGACCGCGCGCCCGGGGCGGTGGTGCGCGCTCTGCGCTCGGCGGGGCCAGGAGGGAGGCGCTGCGCCGGGCTGAGGTCGCGCCCGCGCGCCGTCGCTGGCTGTCGGTGCCACCTCGCGGCGGAGGCTGAGCCGGCGGTGCGGGCAGCGGCGCGAAACCCAGCTCCGGGGAAGGGGACGCGAAGCCCACCGCGACTGCGCCGCTCGTGCGTGCCTAGCCTCTCCTGTGACGTCCGGAGGTTTCTCACGCCGGAGCCAGAAGTTTTTCCTTTTTAGCAGTGAACAAAGAGAAGACCTTAAAGAAGCAAAAGTAGCGAATCTCCGATAAGATGGAAGGGGCTTTTTTTTTTTTAAGTCCTTCTTTCTCTCCGCTAGAAAAATGCGTTGAGGCAGATTTGTTCCCGGCACCGAGCTGCTCCTTTCAGGAAAGCACGAGGAGAGGAACATTTTCTTGCGGGTCAGGAAGAGTCAGTGCCATTTCCTCGGTACTTAATCTGCTACCGTACGGAGCAATATGAAGGAATAAAAGAACAGAATGTACACAGAGCACGTTGACGGTGCAAAGCCATCCTGGTGCTTGATGGTTCAAGCTAATTGCTGATACACTGCCCTCAGGTGTTTTACATACTTCTACTCTACTTCGAAAAGCCAAAGTTGTGTAACACACACACACACACACACACACACACACACACAGAGTGATTACTGATGTAGATGAATACAGCTTCTTCCAAATCAAACTTTCAAGTAATAAAGAGTCTTCCTAATAAAGATACAGGACACTGCCTACGAGATGCATACAAGTTTCATTACATAACAACCATGATGGCAATCTGTCTTCAAACTAAAAGCAGAACAAAATTCTGAGACAAATGGAATTACTTGAACTTCGTTGAAAAATGTTTTATTTTTCTAGTTATTAGACTGAATAAATACTATTTAAAGCTCAGTAGAAACTCTAACTCATTCATTTATATAAATTATGAGGTACACAATCTCTGTTGTCCCCCCCCCGCCGGGAAAGGTTTCTAAAATATTTGTAATTAGGTATATTTTTATAAAGTTGGAAAGGGATTATGACCAAGAATCGGTATATCACAGTCAGGTAATAAATGCACTCTAACAATATATATGAGTGTATATTTTTTAAAAGCCCACTAGTGATTAAGGAATAGTAAAATGGCACATATATTTTCTTTCTTTTTCTTTTTTTAACCAAGGATGGAAATATAAAACATAATTTAGGAATTTCAGTTATTTAAAGAGCAATAACTCATTTAGGTTTCTATTCACTCTCTGTTTATCCCTTAAGTCACATTCTGTTCATAGAAGCAAATTTACCCCAAAGTCTTCATCATCTAATTGGCTCTTTTTAGTCTGCTGCAAGAATTACAAATGAAATAATTTAATTCTCTGAAAAGAATACATTTTTAGGTAAACATTTTTGCTATATCAGCAAATATTTTGGACTTAAGAATATAATTTGGACTCATTAAAAGACACTTTCCTTTCTGTGTTTTCCAAAAATACTAATAAAAGCATGTCTGCAAGAATACCTGAATTACTGTGGCCATTGTATTTTGTCATCTTATTAATTTTTATAAAGTACCCCCCAAGTCCAATTTACAAAGCTGTATTCTTTTTTTTTTTTAATTAATTTATTTTTGGCTGCGTTGGGTCTTCCTTGCTGTGCGTGGCCTTTCTCTAGTTGCGGCGAGCGGGGGCTACTTTTCCTTGTGGTGCGCGGGCTTCTCATTGTGGTGGCTTCTCTTGTTGAGGAGCACGGGCTCTAGGCGCACGGGCTTCAGTAGCTGTGGCACACGGGCTCAGTAGTTGTAGCTTGCAGACTCTAGAGCGCAGGCTCAGTAGTTGTGGTGCACGAGCTTAGTTGCTCCGCGGCATGTGGGATCTTCCCGGACCAGGGATCGAACCCCTGTCCCCTGCATTGGCAGATGGATTCTTAACCAGTGTACCACCAGGGAAGTCCCTAAAGCTGTATTCCTGAGACATTAATAACAAATACCAATCTTTGAAAGATCATTGCTCTCAAAGACTTTTTTTCTGTGTCAAATTTTGTGATATAAAGGGAAGTTTTGAAATGCTGAACAAAAACAGCAAATTTATACAATTCTCTAGGACTATCATTTACTAAAGACTCTTTCCAATGTGTAAACTAGAAAACTTAAGCATAGTATAATAACCAAATACAACATAAGATCCTTGTATAATGTAATCTAATGGAAGATTTGAAATAAACAAAGTAACATGAGTTGCTCAGAAAATATGTGTTAAAGAATAATCTGAATTCCTCAGAAGATGTGTTTAAAAGAATATGTGTGTTAAAGATCTTTTTTTTTCTACTCTTAAGAGAACAGTCAGTTGCATACTTTCCTATTTGGGATTCAAGCTAGATAAAACCTCACCTTTGTTAGAGAGAGAGAATTTTTTTGCATCTTGTGTATTTCCTTCTGAAATTTCACAGCAGCCAGAGAATTAAACTAAAGACTTATTCTCATGTTCTGATGGGCAATAGGTTTGTTCTGTCATTTAAACAAAGGAATAGGATCTACTCCTTAACTCTCTGTAGATCTTAGTTTTATCATATAAAAAATGGGACAACTTTATGGTCTGGCCCTTTAAATTCCATGATTCAATAATTGGCTAGATAAAATTATTTATCACTATATTTACTGCTGGAATTTATCCGCTGTAATTAACTTACTGGTCTCCTGATGAATTTCTGCTGCAAGGGTTAAAGTTCCTGAAATGCTGTTAGGCCTTGATTCATGAAAATTATCATAAATTATCATTCAGAAAAACCCTGATAGTCATTAACACATGTGAAAACTAAAATGTAGCTGATATTGATTAGGAGGAAATTCCATCAAGGTAGAACTTACTACGAAGTATGTTATTCTAGGAATTAATGAAGTGCCAATTTTCCCCTCTTTCAGTGACTTACCTATGGCATTTCTTTGAATCTACGATGCCATAGAATGTAAGCTGCAATGTTATTTTATGGACCACCAACAAAGAGAAAATCCTTCCAGTAGAGCAATGACTTACAGTCAACTGTAAATGAATCTTAAAGTTAGAGAATTTAAATGTTTTTAAAAGCCCTCATCTTAGGACCAATAAAATACAGTAGGTAAAGAGCTTTGACTAAATTGGTTAGTACAATCAAATAGTCAATACGATCACTTTATTCAACTGTCTTTTTGAAAGAATTAACTTAGCAGAAAAAAGTGACAATTAATTTAATTAAAATGTTAGTATACAAGTATATAGACAATTCAATTATCTTCCTTGTGTAGAAGACACCAAATACTATTTATGGATTCGCTCTTGATTTAAAATGGGAATGCACTTCAAGAAAGTTCTCATTTGGTTACATAGGCTACAAATTTAGAGCTTTTGTTATACAACTCTGTCAGAACAGATTCCATACGACCAGGATCTTAAAATTACTTAGTAAATATTCAAAAATTTTCCTGCAGATTTCATCCTGTTTGACACCCTTTAGACATTCAACAAATGTGTAATGTTATGTATTTCTTGCATGGTATAATGGAAAGACCTTTGCTATTATTATTTCTGACTATAATTATTATCACTCCCTTCTTAGGTGTAGGCATAGCTAGCTGGTGAGAAGGGCAAGTATGAATGCCATCACTGACCTTCCTTCATCCATGACAAACATCCTGCCCACCTCCACCCACCTCCACCCCAGCCCTGAAATCTCAGGGTTGACATTAGACCCCATCTCAACATCAACAGATCAGACTTGGCCCCATGATGTAAAGCTATTTCCCATCCTGAGATAGGACAATATTTCCCAAAGACAGGAGAAAGATTCCTTATGTGCACCTAAATAATATGACAGATGGGCACAGAGGTGGTGAGAAGTGTTGCCGGGTATCACTTTGCTTAGGTAACTATCCCTTATTCATCCCTTTATTTAAGGTCTAGCTGTTGCTTTTCTTTCCCCAGATACATATAAGTCTAGAAAGAGGTTATATAGCCAAATATGGTCTGTGGTATAACCCGATCCTTCTCATCCTAAGAGACTGCTTAGCTGCCACTCTCTGCTAGTATAGTATGTTGGTGGAAATTACTCAACTGTGCAGATTATTGCAACTACAAATTCAAACCCTCAGTTGAGCCTTCAATGTCACTCAGAAATTCTCAGGCTTGGATGACTCCCAATTCCTTTCCTCTTAGAAGATATTTCAAATAGCCACCCCTCTCCCCAGCCTCCCACCTCATACCCTCAGCCTCAGTGGACTCCTCCTTCCTTCTGAAGGGAGTAAAAGCCATAGGGTATTTTTTTTTTTACTGAAATATAGTTGATTTACAATGTTATGTTAGTTTCAGGTATACAGCAAAGTGATTCAGAGAGATATATATATATGTTTTCAGAATACTTTCCCTTACAGGTTATTACAAAATGTTGAGCATCATTCCCTGTGCTACATAGTAGGTCCTTGTTGATTATCTGTTTTATCTATTTTATATACAGTAGTATGCATGTGTTAACCCCAAACTCCTAATTTATCCCTAACCCCCTTTCCCCTTTGGGAAATTTGTTTTCTATGTCTGTGGGCCAATTTCTGTTGTGTAAATAGGTTCAGTTGTATCATTCTTTTTTTTAGATTCCACATATAAGTGATATCATATGATATTTGTCTTTCTCTGTGTGGCTTACTTCACTTAGTGTGATAATCTCTAGGTCCATCTGCATTGCAAAAATAGAGCTACCATATGATCCTGCAATCCCACTCCTGGGCATATAACCAGAGAAAACCATAATTTCAAAAGATACATGCATCCCAGTGTGATAGCAGCACTATTTACAATAACCAAGACATGGAAGCAACCTAAATGTTCACAGACAGATATAAGGATAAAGAAGATGTGGTACATATATGCGGTGGAATACTACTCAGCCGTAAAAAAGAATGAAATAATGCCATTAGCCATAGGGTATTTGTTCCCTTTCATGTCCCTCAGTTTGGCAACGGATCCTCCAGCCCAGCTGACCCAGTCTCCAGGCACTGAGTTGCACCAGCCCACTGAGTTTTCCCAGCTGATGCCCCAAATGTCATGTGACAGAGACAAACCATCGTCGTCGTGCTCTCCTGAGGTGCTGACCCACTCAATCCATGAGCATAGAGTCCATGAGTTTTTGGTTTTCCATTAAGTTCTGGGAAGTTTTTTACACAACGATACCATAACAAAAATACCTGTTTATTTGACAATTCATTTTTCTTGGCCCAACACTGAAAACAAAAACAGCAAGACAAAATTGCTCACTCTTCCTCACTGTAACTCCCTCACCCTTGTCACAGCTTCTCTAGCTGCCTTCTCTGTCCTGGTCTCTCCTCCAAGAATAAGGCACATTCCCTGTCCTCTCATTGCTTCTCATATGGCCCACTGGAACCTGCTTCTGCCGGGGAAAACAATGACTAAACCGGTGGATACAATTCAGACTTTAATTCTTCATGTTGCATTTGACTCTCTTGACCATCCTCTCCTGGAACCTTCTTTTCCTTTGACCTCACTAACTACATTTCAGATGGTTTTCTTTCCTTACTGGCTGTTTCTGTCTTCTTCCCAAGGATCTGCTGTCTCCATCTCCTCCCTAGGTGATTTGCTTCCTAGGATACTGTTATAATCAATCGGCCAGAGGTAGTCCCTGTGTATTAGCCTAAAATGTTCCCCATATTGTTTACCTCTTCACATTTGGCAGGACACAAATGCCAGACTGCATCAACCTCAAATTCTCACAAATCTAATTGCTTTATATGCAATCCAAATAAATACAGTTTTAGTTATTTAGAGCCTACCTACTTTATACACTCTGAGAAACTGCGCCAAACATCTGCTAACCGTGGATAAGACAAATCCTGTAGCCATAAAAGACGCCTACCTGACGCTGCCCTTCAGAGCTCTCTGACCCAAGTCTCCCCACCTTGCCACTGAGTGGTGTCCCCTAGACACTAAGACTCCCTCTGTTTTCTCCTCCCCGGGGATTCCCTTGTCCCATCCCCCTTCTGAATGGTAGCTCATACTACTGTCTCTGGAAGGTCTCTTTCTGGGAGAAACTTCCCTGTCATGCAAGCCTGTCCAGGACCACCCAAATAAAACTTGTGTGTCCTGCCTTTCGTGATCCTGTCTCTTCCCTGATCAGCCCTGAAATTCCCAAGTTTACCAGAGACCTCATTCTTAATCTTCTCCCTTTTTTCACTTTCAAACATAATCATACCCTCTGCCATCACTGACACGCTTGTACATTTGTAACCTTAAATCTCCATGTAGAGTGCGGACCTCTCCTGGGTTTCCTTGGCAAAGGTGCTTCACAGCTGGTGGAACCAATACAAACCAGTGTCGTCATCTCTACCCCTCAAGCCGGAACCTGAGAATCAGCCCAGTATTTCCCTCTCTCACACTCTCAAATTCAACTGGTCTCAAATTCATTGGGTCAGTTGGGAATCGGTCACACATTCCCACTGAATTCACAGCATAATATCTCTCAAATGTGTTCTTTTATATCCATCAAGCTCTAGCTAATTCTCTTCTCAATGGTCTCTCTGCCACCAACTGCTATCACGGTCAGCCAGTGATGTCACCGCCCAGCTTAAATCATCTAGTTGCTCTCCACATCTAGTTGCACTCTTCAGGAAGAGTGCAAACAATGTCCTTGTGAACCAACCTTTTCAGTAGCATCCTCTACCCATTTCCACATGGACTTCAATCAAACTGAACTACCTGCAGGTCTCTGAATATTACTCTCTATCACCTTCATGTTTCCCCCCACTTCTTACTTGCCCATCCCCTCCATCTGCTGGTTTAACTTTCACCAATTCTTCAAACTTCAGTTCAAGTATCTTCTCAACTACAAAGCCCTCTCTAATGTCTATCTGTCCATCTCCCCAGATCACCCCACAGGCTGAGTTTCTATTTATATTCCTATTTTTATTCCTACTGGTCTCTGAGTTTATTTCTAACACAGAATTTGTCACACTATATTGCAGTCAGTTATGTATCTGCACAGCTACACTGGGATCTCTGGAAGGCAGTGATTATTTTTTTTTACCTCTTAAAGCTTAGAGCCTAGAATAATATCTGGCATATCATAAGATACTGAAAACAGTTTTGTTGAGGGATTGAAGAAAAAGAAATAGGATAGGACTATATAAATTATAAACATCACAAATCAAGCCCATTTGTTCATCTCAAACATTAAAAAATATCTTTAGCACTTGTAGCTATGATGGATTATTGTTATTTTTATACATATGCATAACACATGTACATATTTATACATATTACTATTATACTTCTCTTGATTCTTATATTTTTGGATTTTCTTATGTGTTGAATTCTGCTTTCCCCATTCAGTGTAAGCTTGAGTAATGGACTTCACTGCCTATGAAAATGCATGTAATGTCTAGTAGAGAATACGTCTCATATATTTTCTACCTGCTGAATAACATACTTTTAAAACGTGAATTACCTATGAGCATAAGAGTAAGAATATGGTAACAGATGCAGTTTTAAGGAGTATATTATTCAACCATATCCGCTTTTGATTCTGAACTTATGCTTTGAACAGTTCTCTAAACATCCTTTTTAAAGACTATTAAAAACAAACTGACCTACCAAAAATAAATAAACTGTTTCCCTTTCATTTCCACTTAAATATAGCAAAGCTATATTTAGCTTTATAACTAGATTTAATTTTTTAACCTTGAAAAATTAGCTAAGAAATGGAAATTTATCTTAAGATGATATTGAGGCGATACTTATCAACTATACTTTTTGTGTGGAGTTTTAACCTACAGAAGGGAAGAATATATGACCTATGTATGAAATTGTATGATAGAATATTGTGTCTCCAAAGGAATCCATGTTCTCTTCCTTTATATATTTTGTAATAAAAATTTAAAATAATGTAATTAGATATAGAATGATTTGCTTTAAGACACCCACAGCTTTTAAAAAGAATGAATTAAATATCATTATATAGCTACTACTAGCTTCAGGGAAAAGAATGTACACTAATAGTGGGAAACTTTATCAACAATATTTCTTTCTTCTTTTTTCCCCCCTAATATGGAGGGGCAACAAACAATGTTTGTCACCATCAAATTTTTCTGAAGATCCAAAAAAGTTATTTTTCTGCCCATATATCTGTAATATGTGCTTGTTAATGGCATAAAGTCATAGGTTTTCAGAGCTAAAAGGGAGTTTCAGATCTGCTAGTCAAAATATTTTGTTTTATAGACAAAGAAAGTAAGGACTAAAAAGATCAAGTGCTTTGTCTAAAGACACACCATTAATTTGGGATAAAACCTGGCTGCAATCCAGATGTTTTGACAAACGACCATTATACAAATACGTATGTGATATGTGATTATATAACTATATACGTGGGTATCACACATAAATGTGTATATATTTTTAACGTGAAAAATTACTTTAGAAAAAGAACTGGAATCAGTCACTGCTTTATAGTGAATGCTTTAATCATTAGGGCATCAAAGAGAAAGATAAAAGTTTGCTTAAGTACCACAGTGTTGGTCAGAAGAAGACAATGAAATGTTTATAGTTCTCCCTTAGCACTTCAAAATTATGATTGAATTCCCTGGAAAAAATGACTCTATGCACGCAAATACTTTAGGTTAACTTATTTTTTAAAAATATCTTCTGTTACTTAAAAAACTGCTTGTATTTCACAATTATAAGTTAGTTCCTTGTTTTAAGTCCCGAATATTGATTATATAACAAATTATTATGATTCCAAAGAAATCAATGCAGCAATGAGTATCATAAAAATATTTGTAACACACAGAGATGGCCCTTTCCATACCTTTTAAGAATTAAAGATTTAAATCTATCATGGTAGAAACAACGGACAAAGAAATGTTTACTCTTCGTGAATATAACAAAAATCTTCAGAGGAAAAGAATGCAACAACTAAAATAATATTTTCTTTAGTTTATTCACTCCCACTATAACTAATATTCGAGATCACATATCATTTGAGATTACATCAAAGCACTTTAGTAACTGGCCTCCACAAATGGTAGCTGTTATTAAAATGCAGTAATAACTTTGATAAAAACAACAGACATTCCTCAGAGAAATGTTACCCCAGGCAGTGTCTGGAGAGTGTTTTATTAGTCAATAATTTGTCTTAGGAGTTACCTAGCAATTTTTAGTTTTACCTTTATAGATATGCTTCCTTCCATAATTGATAAAGAACTATGAGAACTGGAAAATAGCCAGTTTAATTTTGTAACACACATAAAACCCAACTTAATTTCCCAAATGAGCATTTTGCAAATAGTGAGAGGGAAAAGTACATAGAGCAGAGGTGGACGTTACTATTTTTGTTCCCGTGGTGGTACTTCCTCTGTTTGAATGTCACTCCATCAACTAGAAACGAAATTATTATGTTCTATAAAGAGTGATGATGAGTCTTGAATCCCTCCTGGGAAATTTGAAGATAAAAGCACAGTTATCTTCATATTTTCTTCTTTATGTAGCATATTGTTGGAATTTTTCAACTTGACAATTTTTTCAAAAAAAAAAAAATCCTAACAATGTGTTCACTCCATGTATAGCAAGCGTGTATTTAAAGAAGAAATCCGGACTGCCCTTTTGAGGCTTGCGTGGTTGTGTGTGTGGTGAGAAGAGAAATGGTGGGTTAACCAAAATCTTCATCTCAAAAACATGCTGGCCTTTTACTTTTACTCTAATAATGATAGTTACTTCAAACCTAAATCCACATCATCGAAAGAAAAAACCCAAATTGGCGGAAAAGAAAAAAATACAATTCATCTTGTATTTTTAATATACAAAAGCTTGTAGCATAGCCTAGTTGTATTTGTTTTTGGAAGCTAGTGTTAGGGCTCAGAGTGGGCCACCCCAAAATATGCCATTGGTTACTTCGAATTAAAGCTACTTAAGAAATAGGGGCTTCCCTGGTGGTGCAGTGGTTGAGAGTCCGCCTGCCGATGCAGGGGACACGGGTTCGTGCTCTGGTCTGGGAAAATCCCACATGCCGCGGAGCGGCTGGGCCCGTGAGCCATGGCCGCTGAGCCTGCGCGTCCAGAGCCTGTGCTCCGCAACGGGAGAGGCCACAACAGTGAGAGGCCCGCGTACCGCAAAAAAGAAAAAAAAAAAAGAAAGAAATGACCAGTGCAATAGGGACACTCTGACCCTCCGTTCTGTCTCTCTGAAGGCAGCAAAGAAATATGCCATGTGAAAGGGGCTGTCCGTGCATCTGGAGGTGGAAGGACACCCTCACTACCAGAGATCCGGAATTTGGCCGAGAAGCCTGTATAAACAAAGCGTTTTACTTCTTTACTTTACTACCCCAAGCCCAAACTCTGTTGAGATTCCTTACTTATTCAGCACCCAAAGCCTAAATTCCCTTGTCCTGTCAATTCCTCACAAATTTATTGTTTCTTTGTCTAAAAACTGTAAAAGCTGCTTGCTTTGGCCACTTCTTAGGTCTCATTTCTATCAGACCTCCATGCATATGAATTAAAATTTGTTTATTTTTCTCCTGTTAATCTGTCTTGTGTTCGTTTTATTATTAGTCCAGCCACAAGAACTCCGGGAGGGGACAGGGGGAAATTTCCCCCTCCCAAACAATAGTCACAATGGGGTTCGTTTGGAAGTTTTTTAAAGCCAATATGTCCTAGAAGTAGGCGTGTATTGTAACTGTACAGGGTATGGGAGGGTAGAAATTTATGTGGTAGGTGTGGTGCTTTACTGTACAGATGCTGGAGTTAAGAAAGTCTAAGAACCAAGCTTTCTTTTCTCCCCAGGCACTGCTTCTTGACACTTCCATCTTTCCCTTCACCCACTGCAGAATCCCAGGGCCTTCTCAAAATGTCTATTGTGCTGAAACAGCAATGAATGAAATAGGAAGTTTATATACTTGGGTATTTAAAGCTCTTGGATGACTCTGGCTGATACAACAACAATCTATCCAGGTCCCCTGAGTATCAAATACTAAAATTCAGCAGAAAAGGGCCACAGGAATTTTTTCTCTGGCTTCTGGGGTAACAGCTAGCATTTACTGCCCCCAGAAATTAGATTTACTAGTAGTATCACTCCCAAGGGATACAGTCCTCTGTAGTTTAGAGAGGGCTAGTCTCACAGGATTGCACTCATCACCACACACACGATGCTGTGACTGTCACATAGCCGTCTTTAGTTTTAAAGTGTACAATAAACACACCCCTTCTCAGTCTCGGCTATAAGCCAGTCTACTGACACTGGGCTGTGGTGAAGGAAACTGCAGCGTTTACTGCAGGCGCCAAGCAAGGGGAACAGGCAGCTCATGCTCAGAAGACCCCAACTCCCCGATGGCTTTCGGGGAAGGGGTTTCAACGCAGTGTGAAGGAGAGGGCGGCAGGGTATATGCTCAGCTCATGCACAGTTCTTGGATTGGTTAGCATCAAGGTGAGGTTTCAAGCATCATCAACCTTCTGGTTTCAACCGGTCTAGGGTCTAAGGGCTTGTGCTCAGCAGTTTTCATCTGGGGATCTGCTTCCTGTAAAAACAACTGAGGAATGTGTGCGGAGCCTTTATCTGTATCTTTCAGGAAACTGCGAGTTTGGTGATTTTGCTGTGGCTGGTTTATGGTCTAAATTGTCACCAGTTTCTCCACCCAACAGCTGTTCTTTGTTTCTGCATGTTCACGTTCCCAATCATTAACTCTGGAGCAGCCTTTAGAGATTCAAGGGAGGCTCCAGAGACTAAAGCAAAAGCCTTTTACTTCAAAAGACAGGGACCCAGGGGCTTGTACACGGTTTCATCCCAATCTCTCTTGCCTCTTCTCTCTTCTTTTTTCTCTCTCCCTGCCTCCCTCTCTCACGCGCGCGCGCGCGCGCACGCAACACACACACACACACACACACACACACACACACACACACACACACACACACACACACACTCACTCACTCACACACACAGAAAAGCATTAAGCACCTGACAACTAATAACTAAAAATAAGGCAAACCTGCGCGATACAGATTTGGACGCCCTGGGGATGGAAATCACGTTGCGCAGAAAATGAGGACAAGTTCTCTTTGCTTGGGACTTTTTTAACCTATGACAACTCTTTTCATCCCAGCCTTCTTCAGCTGCCACGCGCAGCCTGGGAAGCGTGGGCTCGCTCCAGCCTCCCGGGCCCCGGGCCCCACGCCCACGCCTGGTCCCCGCGGCTCCCGCAGAACCCCGTGCCTACTGCGCCCGAGCGCCTCCGCCACCCCGCGTCCCAGCGTCCCCGCAGGTCAGGCGGCCCCCCGCCGCCCTCCGGAAGGTGCGAGAAAGACCAGCGCGCTGCTTTGGTTTGGTTTTTATTATTATTTTTCGAACAAAGAGAAAACCTGGGCCTTGCGGCGTTCCCCGGGCGCCCACGCCGGCCGCGGACCCCGACTTCCCTGCGCGGCCTCGGCGGGCCCGGCCCGGGAGACGGGGTGCTGGGGGCTGCCGCCTCTCCCCGGCCCACGCGAAGGTAGGGGGCGCCCTGGGCGGACTCGGGGAGCAGTCGTGTGCCCGGGCGCAGCCTGCCCCCGTCCCCGCCGCCACCGGGCGCAGGAGCGGCCGCGATCCCGGGAGCCGGGGCGCCCCGAGGTACGGGAAGGGCCGGGGCTGGAAGCGGGGGTCCGGGCGACTTCGGGGCGCGGAGGGAGAGCGGAGGGACCCGGCGGGGCTCCCTGCGGCGCAGGAGCTCCCCGGGTGGGCGCGCGGAGCTGAGCCGGAGGAGAGTGTCGGGGGTCCCGCCGGAGCCGGGGCGGGGAAGACGCAGCCTCCGGGAGGGCGAGCCCGCGGCGGCCCGGCGGCGTCCGAGTCTGGGGTCCCGGGGCGTCGAGCACCTGCCCCGCCGCCCGCTGATGCCCGGGACCCCGAGGCAGCGCGCCCCGGTCTGCGCTCCGCGGACACATCCCTGCGCCTCGACTTCCGACCCCGGGAATTCATCCCCGAGCTTGCGGACCTTTCGGTTACCTTTTAAAGGGACCGAACGACCGCGTTGGATCGAAGCCCAGAGACTTTATGACAGACCGTGGAAATTGCCTAAGGCGCTCTCAGCGGAATTTGCAGCCCGAATGAAATTTTAAATTTCAGATTTCTCAAGGGAAGAGAAACTAGTGTTAGAAATGGGAAGAGAGGGTGGCTGTGCCTGCGTGTTTATCAGCTGAGCGGAGCAGTATTTCTTTCCGATTTGAATTTTGCCAGATTCTGGCTTTAAAAATAAATCGTGGGAATATTTTCGAACGTGGAATCTCGCCATTGTTCCAGGATCACAGCAAAGTAGGCAATAGTTGATATGTTATCATTGCCGGAGGGGAAAAAAATTACATGGATTTTATTCTTTTGTGTGATTGGCATCTTTTTTGAGATGAAAGATGTGCATTTACATTAAGGCAGGTAAAGAGCCTAACAAAGGGACCTTACTTAAATGTATACGCGCAATCCTTCATTGTCCTCTGAGTTCATGCAGTTCTTTTTGAAGAACTATCTATTCAACATACTTAAAGTCTATTCACGAGATTTCATTTCTGTTGGTGTCACATATAGATCAATTTTTATAAACAATTACAGTATAGCAAAGTTGCAATGTCTTTACAAGACATTGCTTTTTTAAAAACAGTCACCACAGTTTAACCAGGAAATTTTTTTTTTCACTTTTACTCTGAGGATTAAAGTTTGGTGTTTCAGCCTAGGAATTCTGAGGGTAGAGGGGTTAAAACTAGATATAAAAGAGAAAAACGAAATCTCGTAATTAGGCACCACAAAGGTTTCACACAGTCAGTATCAGATTTCTTCTAAAATAATATTTCATTTTAAAAACATTCTCTGTTTCATAATTTCTCTGGTGAGCTGAGCTGAAGTTCACATTTAACATTATTTTTTATTATGTATAAAATATTTATGTTGCATAAAATTGTACAACGTTCATTATGGCACTTGTTGCAAAACAGATCATTATTAAAGAGATTTTACATTTCCATTATAGGCTTCCTTATTGTACTTTTCAGGAAAAAAGGACGTGAAGGCCTAAGTTGAAGGAAAGAAATCCTGTGTGCTTTTTCTCCTTTTCTTAAACTTCTGTTGTCATTTCAGCAATCTTCACAGCATTTCTACCATCTCAAGATGGATCTTCTTGAGAAGATTCCATCTCAAGAAACCACTTTCTAAGTTCATCCATAAGAAGCAACTCCTCACCCGTTAAAATTTTATCATGAGATTGCAGCAGTTCAGTCCCATCTTCAGGCTCCATGTCTAATTCTAGTTCTCTTGCTGTTTCCACCACATCTGCAGTTCCTTCCTCCTCTGAAGTCTTGACCCCTCAAAGTCATCCATGAGGGTTGAAATCAACTTCTTCCAAACCCGTGGTCATGCTGATATGTTGACCTGTTCTCATGAATCACAAATATTCTTAATGGCATCTAGAATGGTGAATCCTTTCCAGAAGTTTTTCAATTGACTCTGCCCAAATCCTTCAGAAGAATCGCTGTCTATGGCAGCTCAAGCCTTACAAAAATGTGTTTCTTAAATATTAAGACTTGAAAGTCGAAATTACTCCTTGATCTATGGGCTGCAGAATGGATGTTGTGTTAGCGGGCAAGAAAACAACATTAATTTCTTACATCTTCGTCAGAGTTTTTGGTTGACCAGGTGCACTGTCAAGGAGCAGTACTATTTTGAAAGGAATCCTTTTTTCTGAGCAGTAGGTCTCAACAGTGAGCTTAAAATATTCAGTAAACCCTATTGTCAATAGATGTGCTATTATCCAGGCTTTGTTGTTCTATATATAGAGCACAGGTAGAGTAGATTGAGCATAATTCTTAAAGGCCTTAGGATTTTTGGAATAGTAAATGAGCTTTGGCTCAACGTAAAGTCACTGGCTGCATTAGCCCCTAACAACAGGATCAGCCTGTCCTTTGAAGCTTTGAAGCCAGTTATCAACTTCTCCTCTCTAGCTATGAAAGTCCTAGATGGCATCTTCCAATATAAGACTGTTTAGTCTACATTGAAAATCTGTTCTTTTGTGTATCCACCTTCAGAAATACCTTAGCTAGAGTTTCTGGATAACTTAATGTAGCTTGTATATCAGCACTTGCTGCTTCACCTTGCACTTTTCTGTTACGGAAACGGCTTCTTTCCTTAAATCTCATGAACCTCTGCTAGCGTCAGACTTTTCTTCTACAGCTTCCTCACCTCTCTCAGCCTTTACAGAATTGAAGAGAGTTGGGGTCTGGCTCTGGATAAGGCTTTGGATTAAGGGAATGTTGTCACTTTGATCTTTTATCCAGACCACTAAAACTTCCTCCGTATCAGCAATAAGGCTGTTGCTCTTTCTTATCACTCATGTATTCACTGGAGTAGCACTTTTAATTTCCTTCAAGAACTGTTCCTTTGCATTCACAACTTGGCTAACTGTTTGGTGCAAGAGGCTTAGCTTTCAGCCTATCTCGGCTTCTGACGTGCCTTGCTTACTGAGCTAAATCATTTCTAGCTTTTGATTTAAAGTGAGAGATGTGAAACTCTTCCTTTCATTTCAACACTTAGAGGCCATTGTAGGATTAACAACTGGCCTGACTGCAATATTGTTTGTCTCGGTGGGGGGGGCGGGGGGGAACAGGGAGGCTCAAGGAGAGGGAGAGAGATGGGGGCATGGCCAGTCAGTGGAGCAGTCATAACACACACAACGTTTACGGGTTAAGTTGTCATCTTACGTGGGGAAGTTTGTGGTGCCCCAAACATTACAATAGTACTATTACAATAGTACTATTACAATAGTACTATTACAATAGTACAATAGTACATCAGAGATCACTGATCACATATCAACATAACAAATAAAATAATAATGAAAAATTTGAAATATCGAGAGAATTACTGAAGTGTGACACAGAGACATGAAGTGAGCAAATGCTGTTAGAAAAATGGTGCTGATATACTTGCTCTACACAGGATTGCCCCAAACCTTCAATTGGTAAAAAACACAATAAGTGAAATAAAGTGAAGAACTATAAAATGAGGCCTGCTTGTAATTTAAAATTGTAAAGTGGTAAATCATCACAGTTGTTTATATAGGTACTCTTCATTTCATTTTGGGACCATCTGAAAGCTTGTCTACTTTCAGTGGTTCTAGTATATGTATATATGTACAGACATACACACACACACACACACACATATATATATATATATACCCATATATATACATATATACACATATAGTTATACTTTACCCTGAATTTGCCCATATTCCCAGGATGATTCATTTCTGTTATTTTAAAGCTGGAAAAATTAAACTACTTTTCTAAAATTATTAAGTAACAGATACTTACTTAGCATCCACTATGTGCAACATACTCTATTAAGCATCATTAAAATTATGAACATAATTAAAACATTTTTCCTTCTCTCCATTAGAGTCCAGCAGAGAGAACTGACCATGCATTTGAGGCACTCTGAGTTTTAGACTCAAAACCACATTCTTTCTATTACCATCAATTGTG
This sequence comes from Stenella coeruleoalba, assembly GCF_951394435.1. Lineage (NCBI taxonomy): Eukaryota > Metazoa > Chordata > Mammalia > Artiodactyla > Delphinidae > Stenella > Stenella coeruleoalba. The sequence continues at coordinate 144,596,764 of NC_137149.1, read as the reverse complement.
CTGCATATCCTCTTACTTCAAATTGAGAACAGTGGGCTTCTCTGGTGGCGAAGTGGTTGAGAGTCCACCTGCCGATGCAGGGAACACGGGTTCGTGCCCCGGCCCGGGAAGATCCCACATGCCGCGGAGCAACTAGGCCCGTGAGCCATGGCCGCTGAGCCTGCGCGTCTGGAGCCTGTTCTCCGCAACGGGAGAGGCCACAACAGTGAGAGACTCGCGTACCGCAAAAACAAAAACAAAACAAAAAATAAACAAATTGGGAACAGTAATATTTTACTCTCGGGAATGTCATCCGATAGTTACATGTCCCAAGAAAGCACAAAACCATTATAGAATCGACTGCCCAGTTTCTACCTTGTCCTTGCCTTGGTCGTAGGGGAGGCAATCAGTAACTACTGAAGTATAACAAAAAAGGACTGTTTCCAAAAAGTGAGTCCAGAGAAGAATAAGATATATATATGTATACAAGGATCATGGTAACAAACAGCTTGTACAGATTATGAGTGTAAAGAGGGTTATGAACAAGCGAGATGGAGCCAGGGGGTTATCGGATCTCAGGAAATGAGACAAGAAAGCCAGTCTGGGCTTCCCTGATTAGGAGCTCACTGAGCTGTCCAGGGGAGCAGCAGGAAGGCCATTGACTGGGAATATGATGAGTGGGATGAATCAGTAACCCTGGTGAGTCAGTTTGGTACCAGTTATCTTTTTCAACTTGAGGCAACATCAATGTAAATTGTTGGTTAGAGCCTAAGAATAAGTCAATAAGATCCTGAGCTTTTGAATTCATTTATCTTTAAAGGAATATATTGATAATTAGCTTTCAGAAATTCAATCAATATAAAATCAGTTATAGAAATTGTGAAAAACTTACACTTCTAAATTTTCTTATAGCACAAAAATGCTTATATCATCCTATTTGAAAATTGCTATATATAAACTTAAAGTTATTTATGATGAATGTGTGTATACAGTAACATTTTCTACTTGGAAATTTGTTGGACCAGGACCTATACTTCCCTTATAAATTGAAGATAATAAGGTTTACTATTAATTTAAATATATATGTATTTTTATAGTTTTAAGTATAATTACCCAACTATAGATCTAAAAACAGGTTGATAAACCTACATTGATATGTAGTGAAAATGCCTTTTTAAGATATATATATATATATCAGGATCTCTATAACAAGGTATACTCATCAGAATTAACAAACTGTTGTTGTCCTGAGTATGCTGTAGGATATTCTTGTTTAAAAAAATGTAAGTGCTGGGTGTCCCTGGTGGCGCAGTGGTTGAGAGTCTGCCTGCCGATGCAGGGGACACGGGTTCGTGCCTCGTTTCGGGAAGATCCCACATGCCGTGGAGCGGCTGGGCCCATGAGCCATGGCCACTGAGCCTGCACGTCCGGAGCCTGTGCTCCGCAACGGGAGAGGTCACAACAGTGAGAGGCCCGCGTACCGCAAAAAAAAAAAACTGGAGGTGCTTGCTTTTTTTAAAGGGGAGAAAGCATTCCTTTTGCCTCTTCTTGATATATGATAGGCAGTTGTGTACTTCATTAGGCAATACTGTCAAATCTCTAATATATACCAGTAAATAAGTAATATCAGCAGAGTCAAGAGAGTGGACTGAGGGGATGCAGAGTTCATGTCTCCGCACAACTAGGGCACCTACCAGGCCCTGGTGGGGGACCACAGACACCTAAGGGGACGGGAGGACCCCCCGAGCGACTGGGTAGGATGAGGTGGGGAGGGAGGGGGGAGGAGAACTTGAGGCAGGATGGGACCGGCACCCTTGAGGGGCAGCTGGGGGAGGGGAGGGGTTCCCACGCCCAGAGGGGAACGGGGGAGACCCTCGGGAGGGCAGAAGATCGGAAGGGCATGCGGCCAGTTCCCCCTGCCCACTTGGGCCCCAGGGAGCTTGCTGAGGTCCCGAGCCTGATCTGCCCACTGGAACCCCTCGAGCCGCGTGGGTCCTGTGGGAGTGGGAGCGAGCGGGGAGGAAAAGTAAAGGCCGGATGGACAGGACTGGTGCCCCTGAGGGGCGGCTAGGGGCGGGAAGGGGTTGCCACGCCCAGAAGGGCCCACCCACAGTCAGGGGATGAATGGGGATGGGGGAGACCCTTGGAAGAGCGGAGGAACAGAAGGGAGTGCCTGGGCCCCGGAAAGCCTGCTGAGGTCCCGGGACTAAACCTCTGCCCTCTGAGGCTCACTCCCGCCACGCTGAGCCTAAGCCCCGCCTCCGCACCCCGAGCCCAGTGCCTTACCTCGGAACTCTGCAATCCAAAGCACACCTTTCCCAGCAGCCCAGGTCCTGAGCCTCCGCCCTAACCCCCCCGGCCCCCGCCTAAGCTCCACCCCGAACCTAAGCTCCACCCCACACAGCCCAAGCTTTTTCTGGCCTTTTTTTTTTTTTAGGTTGTGGTTCTGTTTTACCTTGTTGTTAATTCGTTTATATTTTTATTTTTTCTGATAAGTTTTTTATTTTTCTAATTTTATTTTACTCTTTATAATTTGTTACTGTTCTGCTCCTTTGGGCTTGTTCCCCCCACTTTTTTTTTTTTTTTTTCTGTTGTTCTGTTTTACCTTGGTGTAGTTGTTTCACTTATATTTTTATTTTTCCTAATATATTTTTTATTTTTCTAATTTTATTTTATTTTTTATTCTTTGTTATTGTACTGCTTCTTTTTTCTTTTCTTTTCTTTTCTTTTGCTATGCTGCATGACTTGTGGTAGCTTGGTTCCCAGGCCGAGGATAGGGCCTGAATTCCTGTGATGGGAGCACTGAGTTCAAACTGCTGGACTAACAGAGAACCTCAGATCCCAGGGAATATTAATCAGACTGAGGTCTCCCAGAGGTCCTCATATCGGCACCAACCCGGCTCTGCCCAACTGCTTGTAAATTATAGTGCTGCATGCTTCAGGCCAAACAACCAGTAAGACAGGTATACAGCCCTACCCATCAAAAAAAAAAAAAAAATGAAACGACAAAAAAATATGTTACAGACGAAGGAGCAAGGTAAAAAGCTACAAGAAAAAATAAATGAAGAGGAAATAGGCAACCTACCTGAAAAAGAATTCGGAGTAATGATAGTAAAAATGACACAAAATCTTGGAAATAGAATGGAGGCACGCATTGAGAAAATACAAGAAATGTTTAACAAGGACCTAGAAGAACTAAAGAACAAACAAAAAGTGATGAACAACACAATAACTGAAGTGAAAAATACACTAGAAGGAATCAATAGTAGAATAACTGAGGGAGAAGAGCAAATAAGTGAGCTGGAATGTAGACTGGTGGAAATAACTGCAGAGGAGCAGAATAAAGAAAAAAGAATGGAAAGAATTGAGGACAGTCTCAGAGACCTCTGGGAAAACATTAAATGCACCAACACTCAAATTATTAGGGTCCCAGAAGAAGAAGAGAAAGAGAAAGGGTCTGAGAAAATATTTGAAGAGATTATAGTCGAAACTTCCCTAACCTGGGATAGGAAATCGCCACCCAAGTCCAGGAAGTGCAGAGAGTCCCATACAGGATAAACCCTAGCAGAAACACACCAAGACACATATTAATCAAACTAACAAAATTTAAATTCAAAGAAAATATATAAAAAGCACCAAGGGGAAAGCAACAAATAACATACAAGGGAATCCCCATAAGGTTATCAGCTGATTTTTCAGCAAAAACTCTTCAGGCCAGAAGGGAGTGGCAGGATATATTTAAAGTGATGAAAGGGAAAAATCTACAACCAAGATTACTCTACCAGCATGCATCTCATTCAGATTTGATGGAGAAATCAAAAGCTTTACAGACAAGCAAAAGCTAGGAGAATTCAGCACCACCAAACCAGCTTTATAACAAATGCTAAAGGAATTTCTCTAGGCGGGAAACACAAAAGAAGAAAAAGACCCACAAAAACAAACACAAATCAATAAAGAAAACGGTAATAGGGACATACATATCAATAATCATCTTCAATGTAGAACGTTTAATGCTCCAACCAAAAGACATAGACTGGCTGAAAGGGTAGAAAAACAAGACCCATATATATGCTGTCTACAAGAGACCCACTTCAGACCTAAGGACACATACAGACTGAAAGTGAGGGGATGGTAAAAAATATTCCATGCAAATGGAAATAACAATAAAGCTGGAGTAGTAATACTCATATCAGATAAAATAGACTATAAGATAAAGACTGTTACAAGAGATAAGGAAAAACCCAAAATTAGTAGAAGGAAAGAAATCATAAAGATCAGAGCAGAAATAAATGAAATAGAAATGAAGAGACAATAGCAAAGATCAATAAAACTAAAAGTTGGTTCTTCAAGAAGATAACATAATTGATAAACTTTTAGCCAGAATCATCAAGAAAAAAAGAGAGAGAAGTCAAATCAATAAAATTAGAAATGAAAAAAGAGAAGTTACAACTGACACCACAGAAATACAAAGGGTCATAAGAGCTACTACAAGCAACTACATGCCAATAAAATGGACAGTCTGGAAGAAATGGACAAATTCTTGGAAAGGTACAACTTTCCAAGACTGAACCAGGAAGAATTAGAAAATACAAACAGACTGATCGCAAGTAATGAAAGTGAAACTGTAATTAAAAATCAACAAACAAAAGTCAAGGACCAGATGGCTTCACAGGCAAATTCTATCAAACATTTAGAGAAGAGATAACACCTAACCTACTCAAACTCTTCCAAAAAATTGCAGACTCTCAAACTCATTCTACAAGGCCACCATCACCCTGATACGAAAACCAGACAAAGATATCACACAAAAAAGAAAATTACAGGCCAATATCACTGATGAACATAGATGCAAACTTCCTCAACAAGATACTAGCAAACAGATTCCAACACCACATTAAAAGGATCATACATCATGATCAAGTGGGATTTATCCCAGCGATGCAAGGATTCTTCAATATATAGAAATCAATCAATGTGATACACCACATAAACAAAGAATAAAAACCATATGATCATCTCAATAGATGCAGAAAAAGCTTTTGACAAAAATCAACAAACATTTATGATAAAAACTCTACAGAAAGTGGGCATAGAGGGAACCTACCTCAACATAATAAAAGCCATAAATGACAAACCCACAGCAAACATCATTCTCAACGATGAAAAACTGAAAGTATTTCCTCTAAGATAAGGAACAAGTCAAGGATTTCCACTCTTGCCACTATTATTCAACATACTTTTGGAAGTCTTAGCCACAGCAATCAGAGAAGAAAAAGAAATAAAAGGAATACAAATTGGAAAAAAAGAAGTAAAACTGTCACTATTTGCCGATGACAAGATACTATACATAGAAGATCCTAAAGATGTCACCAGAAAACTACTAGAACTAATCAATGAATTTGGTAAGGTTGCAGGAATACAAAATTAATGCACAGAAATCTCTTGCATTCCTATACACTAACAGTGAAAGATCAAAAAGAGAAATTAAGGAAACACTCCCATTTACCACTGCAACAAAAAGAATAAAATACCTGGGAATAAACCTACTTAAGGAAGCAAAATACCTGTACTCAGAAAACTATAAAACACTGATGACACAAATCAAAGATGACACTAACAGATGGAGATAGATACCATGCTCCTGGATGGAAGAATCAATATTGTGAAAACGACTATACTACCCAAAGCAATCTACAGGTTCAGTGCAATCCCTATCAAATTACCAGTGGCATTTTTCACAGAATTAGAACAAAAAATTTTACAATCTGTGTGGAAACACAAAAGACCCCGAATAGACAAAACAGTGTTGAGAAAGAAAAACAGAGCTGGAGGAATCAGGCTCCCTGGCTTCAGACTATACTACAAAGCTACAGTAATCAAGACAATATGGTACTGGCACAAAAACAGAAATATAGATCAATGGTACAGGATAGAAAGCCCAGAGATAAACCCACACACCTATGGTCACCTAATCTATGACAAAGAAGGCAAGAATATACAACGGAAAAAAGACAGCCTCTTTAATAAATGGTGCTGTAAGTCAGTAAGTCAGAAAGAGAAAAACAAATATTGTGTCTTAATGCATATATGTGGAATCTTGAAAAATAGTACAGATGAACCTATTTGCAGGGCAGGAATCGAAACACAGAGGTAGAGAACAGCCATGTGGACACAGAGGGGGAAGGGGAGAGTGGGATGAATTGGGAGATTAGGTTTGACATAAATACACTTCCATGTGTAAACTAGATAGCTAGTGGGAAACTGCTGTATAGCACAGGGAGCTCAGCTCGGTGCTCTGTGATGACCTGGTTGGGTGGGATGGGGGGGGTGGGAGGGAGGTCCAAGAGGGAGGGGATATATGTATACATATATCTGATTCACTTCACTGTACAGCAGAAAGTAACCCAACATTGTAAAGCAATTATACTCCAATTAAAAAAGAGTAAAAATAAAAGTAATATCATTGTGGTATTAATATTACATTATTAATTTCCTTGAGGTGAAAAAACTTATTATGGGATGTTATATTAGTATCACTTCTACATTTAACTTTATGCCGTGTTATCTTCCTTAAAAAATATGAATTTATTTAATCTTTTTAATGCTGAAATCTACTTTCAATTTTTAAATTAAAAAATAAACAGATAAATTTTGTTTTTAAAAACACCAGTAGCCAGCTGCTTAGTGGTTTAATTCATGGTAATCTGCACCTCTCAGAGGACTGAGAATTAGTCATGAAATGATTTTGCCATCCAATTGTGTTCACATAGTCAACAGTACCATGTGGTAAACATTTATTGAGTGCCTACTCTATACATGTAGGTCATGGAATAGTGTTTCTACACTTGAGAAGCTCAAATCTGAAGATTATATGAACTGGATATATTTAGGATATTAGCTTTTTGTTTGAATTTCTCATTTCCCCATAAATATTTATTTTTGTTTGAATTTTTCATTTTCCCACATATATTTATTTAACACTTTCCATGGTGAAGTTACTGTGCCATGTTTTATGGTAGATACCACAGTGAGTAAAACACAGTTTCACTTTTCCATTGCTTATACATAAATAAGGTATACTGATTTTTATTATAATTGCAGTGCAAAGCAAATTGTGTCATGTAGCATCAGACAGCTATAAACAGAAATACATGGAGGTTCCAAAAGGTTCCAGTTGAACAGATGAAGGAACACTTTAGGGCAGGTGACTTTTAAGTTTGACCTTGATTGATGTAAGAGAGGAAGGAATGTTTAAGGTAAGATTATATGACTACAACATGTATCAGGTACCTTGACTGGGGAACAATATTAATTAGCTATTATAATCTTGAAGTTCTTATCCACATTTGTCTTTTCTGTCCCTTACATTATTTATACATAAATTAAAAAAAAAAAGTTCTGCTATTTTAACACGAGTCAACACACCATAGAAGTGATGATAGATTTACACTTACTGTAATTGTTATTGGTTGACATTTACACTGTACTTGTTGCCAGTTAAAGACTTCCCTAAACTTTTTAGTAAATGAATAAGGTAATGGGAACACATGGTATAATGTTTCCTTCTCAATGGATTAATTTATAGTAGTCATGGAGTTTTTTTTCGAGTTGCTAACTAATGTCTTTTTATTCCAAGCAGGAGAATAATATGGCTTCAGAGCTCAAGGATTATTATAACAAGACATTTGCTGCAGAGAACAATACTGCTGCCACTCGGAATTCTGACTTCCCAGTCTGGGATGACTACAAAAGCAGTGTCGATGACTTGCAGTATTTTCTGATTGGACTCTATACGTTTGTAAGTCTTCTTGGTTTTATGGGGAATCTACTTATTTTAATGGCTCTCATGAGGAAGCGAAATCAGAAGACAACGGTCAACTTCCTCATTGGGAATCTGGCCTTCTCCGATATCTTGGTTGTGCTGTTTTGCTCACCTTTCACACTGACCTCTGTCTTGCTGGATCAGTGGATGTTTGGCAGGGTCATGTGTCATATTATGCCTTTCCTTCAATGTGTGACAGTTCTGGTTTCCACTTTAATTTTAATATCTATCGCCATCGTCAGGTATCATATGATAAAGCATCCTGTATCTAATCATTTAACAGCAAATCATGGCTATTTCCTGATCGCTACTGTCTGGACACTAGGCTTTGCAATGTGTTCTCCCCTCCCAGTGTTTCACAGCCTTGTGGAACTTCAGGAGACATTTGGTTCAGCGTTGCTCAGCAGCAGGTATTTATGTGTCGAGTCATGGCCATCCGATGCATACCGAATTGCTTTCACTATCTCTTTATTGCTCGTTCAGTATATTCTGCCCTTAGTTTGTCTAACTGTAAGTCATACCAGTGTCTGCAGGAGTATAAGCTGTGGATTGTCCAACCAAGAAAACCAACTAGAAGAAAATGAGATGATCAACTTAACTCTCCATCCTTCCAAAAAGAGTGGGCCTCAGGTGAGGGTCTCCAGCAGCCGGAAATGGAGCTATTCGTTCATCAGAAAGCACAGAAGGAGGTACAGCAAGAAGACAGCATGTGTGCTGCCTGCTCCGGCGAGACCTCCTCCAGAGAACCGCTCAAGAAGGCTTCCAGAACACTCGGGCTCTGGGAAAAGTCAGCCCCCTTCATCCCGTAAGTTTATACCAGGGGTCCCCACTTGCTTTGAGGTGAAAGCGGAAGAAAACTCAGATGTTCATGAGATGAGAGTAAACTGTTCTATCATGAGATTAAAAAAAAGATCTCGAAGTGTGTTCTACAGACTGACCATCTTGATACTAGTGTTTGCAGTGAGCTGGATGCCTCTGCACCTTTTCCATGTGGTGACCGATTTTAACGATAGCCTGATTTCAAACAGGCATTTCAAGTTGGTGTATTGCATCTGTCACTTGCTAGGCATGATGTCCTGCTGTCTTAATCCAATTCTATATGGATTTCTTAATAATGGGATCAAAGCCGACTTAAGGTCCCTTATACGCTGTCTTCATATGTCATAATTCTCAATGTTTTCCAAGGAAAGTACAAGTATGGGGATCATCTAAAATATATTCACAGTGACTGTATATGTATAATCAACAAATTTTGTTAACTTACAGAATTTAATTTATGTGTAAGAACGCTGGATTTGGATATCAGTTCCTAATATATGGAAGATAACTTTAACATGTTATAATATGATAAATTCATTTAGTTGTATAAAGTCATTGTCAATCCAATCTGTAATTTCATTTTAAAGAGTAGTTATATTACCTTCCATTTCAGCTTGTCCTGTAAACCGATGAATTGTAAGTTCTTGTTTAAAATAAAAGTTATATTTAACCATCTCAGTATTTTTTGTTCAAAATTATAAGCAAAACCATTTCTCCTAAGACATTTAATTTCAGGTATGAGGAACATCTAATAATCTTCATTTTTACTTCACAGATTTCTTAATAGTTAGTTTCTGACAATACAGAAAACTTTAATATGACCAGCAAACCATAACTAAGTGACAGATATATGCCTAAGTCATAAATTAAATGTCAACATTGGGTACAGTTTTAGAACCTCTAAAGGAAAATTTTTATATCCTATTATTGATGATTGGTCAAATTGTCAATTTATTCCCCACTATCCTAGTAATACACAGTTAATTTATCCAATAAAAATAGATTTTAAATCTTTTCTAGACTTATACCATGACATTAAGCTATCAAACAAAGATTGTTTCATATACATCTTTTATATTCTAAAATTTGAAATATAAATGGAATCTATATTTCCAAGTATTAAATAATTGTAAAGAATACTTGAAGTGTCTACAGGGGGAAAAAAGTTTAGTTAATGTTTTTGGCCAAGATGAAGAATGATTAATATACTTTATGCCATTTCAGTACTGAGGTCTCATATGCTATCTTACTAGATTGAAGTCAGTCTTTTCAAGTGGAGCTTTTTATTTGTTTTAGTCAGTTTTTTATAGAACTAAGTCCCTGAAAATAATGAATGTTTTCACATGAGGCTCAGATGTGCAAAATAATAATGCTGTCTTCAGTTCCTTTCTCTGATTTAACCGTCTCCTGTATGGATTCCTGTTCATAAGGGAAAACAACTGAGCAAAACAAGAAACCGTTTAAGTTTTCAAACAGTAGGTAACTCTGGTCATTGTTTAGTCAATTGAAAGTCCAGACTCTCTACGGGGGCTTTTTTTCGGGCCTCTCCTGCTTCCCTAGGCAAGGCCTACACATAGGGGAAGCAGAAGATGGTGCTGGTCCCCACATGTCCTCTGCTGGCTCCTGCCCAGCTCCAGGTGAGAGGTAACTGTCTTGCCTGGTCTCTCTGTTCCATCAGCTTCTCCGTGTGTTGTAGAATGTATGGTCTATTCTCAGCAGGGTCCAGGCCTGAGGGTTCAGCCCCCGCGTTCTCCACCCCTGCTGATGTAAACTCACTGGCTGTAAGGTCCCTCTGAATCTCCACCACGTTTCCCAGTTTGTCCTGAGCCTGGGCTGTCTGCTCTGTGGGGTCTTGTCCCTGCCAAGGCCGGGGACACTTCAGGAACTTTATCACCAAGAACTCTTCAGAAAGGTATTGTCGACTATAAAGATATTCACAACCTGAGAGTTGAGAGTTCTGTTTTATTCGACGGGAAGTTTTAGGACTTCAAGCCCGGGAGGCAGACTCTCAAGTAACCCTGAGAGAACCGCTCTCAGGAGGCGGTGGGCAAAGAGTGAGGATATAGAGAAGGTTTGCAGCAAAGGGCAAAGGGAGCATAAAAATATTCTTGTTAATTAAAGAAAACCAGAAATCTCAAGTTAAGGAATTTAGCACTTTTCTATATATGGGAACATGCAAGAGTCTGTGCTCACCGAAATCATTCCTTTGAGATGCACCTCAGCTCTCTGGGGCCGTATCCTGTGTTTTCACATCCTGAGTTTCCTCGGGGCTCACAGTGGCTGCAGTCTGATGGCTGCTACCTGGCAGGTATTCTTTCCTTGGGAGTCCCCTCAGGGCTCGCTGTAGGAAGTGGCTGCAATCACTGACGACGGTGACATCTTTTGTTTATTGATACGGCAGGAAATATTCCGCATCATTCCAGTATGAATGCTTACGGCTCACGTAGCTCACCTAGAACTGAGGCAGCATGGACTTCCCCAGGCCTTCTCTGCCCAAACGCTACAAGCCACCCTGTCCACAGTGTTGTTCACCTCATGTTGCTGCCAAAGCATCTGCTTTCCAGTTCCTTTCTCGATTTTCAAACATGAAACTAGGTAAAGCCACCACTGCTTTTAGCTTCCCTCTAATCTACCTGGGGTTATATGAGTGTCCTCCCCAAGTTTTGATAGGAGAGCAGAAAAAAAAAGCGAAGAAACTTTGGTTCACTTTTGCTTTTCTCTTTCTTTCCTTCTTCTTATTCTAAGGGCTTCTGCTGCTTTCTGCCGACTAAGAATGTCCCTTGCTAATAAAATCTTTATATTTCTCTGCACTACGGCTTGGCTTACGGTAAAACTGTGTTCAGAATATCAAGGTTTGTATTTGGAAAAGGAAGCTTTTGTGATTTAAAACCCTTTTCCCCTTTAAATGCTTGGATTTAAGACTATTGTCTCACCTCAGACCCAAAACAAAAAAGTCTAAGTTGAAGAATGACTTCTTATTTAAAAGAAATTTTAAATTTTTCACTAGGGCAGTGACTTCAAGGTTTAACTTCAGTGGCCAAAGGGGGAAAACCCACCGACAAGGGCAAATATAAACACATAAAGAGGTATTTTATCCTGTTAGAGTAACTTACACTAGCAAATGTACAATAAGTGTCAAACTCCACAGATTTTATGGTTGCTGATAAATGAGTTTAGTTAAACTGGATAAACTAATTTGGGGCTCTTAAACTATTGAACTGAAAGGTAGCCATTTATCTTCCCTAACCAGAAATGACTGAATGTTCTTAATAATTAAGAAGAATAATTAATAATTAATTAATAACTAAGTAAGTAGAGAAGTTTAAATGGATTGGTGAATAGAAGTCATTAAGAGGGGGATTAATTGTTTTAGAAGGTTATTATGAATAATAATTTCTTCCATGGATACAGTTGCTCCAAACAGCACAGGTTTGAACTAAGCAGATCCACTTATATGTGGACTTTTTCAGTAAATATATTGCAAAAATTTTTGGAGATCCACTTATATGTAGATGTTTTTCAATAAATATATTGGAAAAAATTTTGTGACAATTTGAATAAAGTCGCAGATGAACTGCACATCCTAGATAGAAATAGCAAAAAAAGAAAAGAAAAAAATTAAGAAAAAGTTAGGTGTCATGAATGCATAAAATATATGTAGATACTAGTCTATTTTATCATTTGCTACCATAAAATACACACAAATCTATTAGAGTTAAAATTTAACAAAACCTATGCACACAAATGCAGACTGTACATGGCACTATTCATAGTCGAGAGAAATGTAAACGAAGGTAAAGATGCAGTTTTATATCATAACTGCATAAAATTAACCATAGTGCATATGTAGCAATTTTGCAGCCACCGTCCTCTTAACCATGTGACACTCATTATCTCCATGTGAGCAGTTCTTTTGTCCGGTAAATTGCATATCACAGTAAAAAGTGATCAGTCACACTTCTCGCATGTTTTTCACCTTGCTTAGTGCGATAGCATAAACCATGAATAACCGTAAATCCATAAGAAGTACCACTAGTGTTATTGGAAGTGCTCCCAAGAGGCAGAGAAAAGTCATGACACTATAAGAAAAAGTTGAATTACTTGATATGTACCATAGATTGAGGTCTGCAGCTGTGGTTGCCCACCACTTCAAGATAAATGAATCCAGTTTAAGGACCTTTTAAACAAAGAAAAGGAAATTCATGAGGCTGTTGCTACAGCTATGTCAACAGGCACACAAAACTTGCACTTCTTGTGAAGTATCTTTTTATCTCATGTTAAAATTACAGCTTTTTTGTGTAAAGATTGTAAGATTGCTATAAGAAAGGCACACCTGCGCTTCCCTGGTGCCGCGGTGGTTGGGAGTCCGCCTGCCAATGCAGGGGACACGGGTTCGAGCCGTGATCCGGGAAGATCCCGCATACCATGGAACAACCAAGCCCTGCGCCAGAACGACTGAGCCTGTGCTCTGGAGCCCGCGAGCCACAACAATTGAGCCCACGTGCCACAACTGCTGAGGCCCGCACGCCTGGAGTCCGTGCTCCGTGGCAGGAGAGACCACTGCTGTGAGAGGCCCCATGCACCACAGCAAAGAGTAGCCCCTACTCGCCACAACTAGAGAAAGCCTGCGGGCAGCAACGAAGACCCAACGCAGCCAAAAATAAATAATAACAATAAATAAATAAATAAAAAGAAAGGCACAGCTATAGACTGACATGAAGTCATTGTATGAAAAGTTAAAGCCAAAGGAAGGTGAAGCGTCTAAAACTGGAGAAGTTAATGCCAGGAAAGGATGGCTTGATAATTTTAGAAAGAGGTTTGGCTTTAAAAATGTCAAGATAACAGGAGAAGAAACTTCTGCTGACCAAGAGGCAGCAGATGAGTTCCAAGACATCATTAAGAAAATCACTGAGGAGAAAGAGTATCTGCCTAAACAGGTTTTTAATGCAGATAACAGTGTCCTAATCTGGAAAAAAAAAATGCCATAAAGGATATTCATTACTAAGGAAGAGAAGTGAGCACAAGGATTTGAGGCAGAAAGGGATAGGCTAAGTCTATTGTTTTGTGCAAATGCATTCAGGTTTATGATCAAGACGCCCCTTATCTATAAAGCTGCTAACTCCAGAGCCTTGAAGGGAAAAGACAAACACCAGTTACCCCTCTTTAGGTTGGACGACAAGAAGGCCTGGACAATTAGAACAGTTTTTCTGGATTGGTTCCATTGATGCTTTGTCTCTGATATATATATAAAATTTTATTTTTGTTTCAATAAATATCATGTTTGGCAAAAAATTGTGAAACAAATATTTAATTTATCAATATTTTATAATAATATAAACTATATTATTAATATATTAATTAATTAATTAGTTGTAATACTTTTCATAATTTTTTATAATGTGCTACCTTAGGTTGTATAAAACCTTACATCCATCTAGACCCAGAACCCTTGAAGGGGTTGCTTTTTTGCCCTTGAAGGAGTTAATTTTCTACAAACTTTCATATTTTTTCTGGTTTTAGACTATTCAGATTTTCTCTCGATCACATTTTTTTAAAAAGATATCTAGTTTAAAAAATATTCAAACTAATTTATATATATTTTTTCTTACAATTAAAACTTTTTTTTCTGAGTCTGATTACACTATCTCCTTACCTAATGTTGTACAGGTACCTTATCTAGTTTATTGTACATCAAACATTCCACAGGATTTTCCATCTTAAAAGACCAAACTCTTGGTTTTGTTTGTTTCCATTGACTTATTTTTTGCTGAAGTCTAGCATTCATATATAAATCATGGGTGTACAGTTCAATTAATTTTCACAAAAGGAGCACATCCGTAGGATCACCACTCAGATCAAGTGAGAGTAGCTTTCTGGCACCCAGAAGCTTACCTTATCCTTGTTACAACACCTGCCTTCTCCTCCAAGGTATCACTCTTCTGACTCCTATTACTGTAGATTATTTTTACTCATTTTTGAACTTTGCAAAATGAAATCATATAGTTTCTCTTTTGTGTCTACTTCTTTGTTCACATTATACATGTGAGATTCATTCATCTCACTGTGTGTATTAGGAGTTTATTTTCAATGTTGTTGTATCTCATTGGTTGACTATAGGGCAATTTATTTATTCATTCTAGAACTGATGGATATTCAGCTTGTTTCCGGTTTGGACTATTCCAAATAGCACTGCTAGGAATATTTTTGCACCTGAATGTATCTTACACATTTTGATTGAGTATATACTCAGCAATAGAATTGCTGGATCTTAGGCTGTACACATGATCAGCTTTGGTTGATACTGCTAAAGAGTTTTCCAAAGTGATTGTACAGGTGTACCTTCCCACCAGCCCTGCAGCATCTGAGAGTTCTATTTGCTCCAGATCATTGCCTGCACTGGGTATTGTCAGACTTTTCATTTTTATGTTTTTATTTTAAATTTTAGCCATTCCTGAAAGTGTCTAGTGTTATTACATTGTAGTTTTAATCTGCAGTTCTTTGATTATTAGTAGAGTAACACATTTTTCATGTTTGTCAGTTATTTAGATATTCTTTTTTGTGAAAAGCCTGTCCAGGTTTTTTCCATTTCTACATTGGGTGGTCTGTCTTTATTTATTGAGTTATTGCTCTTTATACATTCTTCCTATGAATATGTACCTTCCTTGGTTTCTCATTTTGTGGTTTGTCTTTTCACGCTTTTATTTAATAGAAGTTCTTAATTTAGTTAATTTGAATTGATCGCTCTTCTCCTTTATGGTAAGTTGCTTTTATGGTCTGATTGAGAAATTTTGCCTTAAGGTCACAAAGATCTTATATGTTTTCATCTAAAAGCTTTATTGATTTGCCTTTCACTTGTACAACCACAATTCACCTGGAATTATTTTTGAGTATGGCCTGAGATTTATTTTTCCCCATATGGGTATTCCATTGACCCAACACTATTGAAAAGGCCATACTTTCCCCATAGATTTGATAAGAGTTGATGTTTTGTCGGTAAGTTCTTCAGATTTGTTCTTCACCTTGATTTGTCTTTGCCCTTTGTATTTCTATAATAAATTTTAGAACTTCCACACCAGAATACAATAATAAAGTAATATATTTTATTATGTTATTATGAATAATGAGTAGGATTGCAATAGATCTATAAATCAGTTTAGTGGAATTATCATCATTACAATATTAAATTTTCAAATTCATATTTACTTAAGTAGTCTAAATTCTCTCAGCTACGTGTTGTAGTTCTCAGTATAGAAGTTTTGCATGATTTCCTTTAGATTTATTCCTAAGTATTTGGTGTTTTTGAAAGTTATTTTCAGTGTTAATTATAAAATTGTAAACATTTCATTTTTGAACTGTTTATTGCTGGTATATAAAGATATCGTTTTTATACTGATTTTCTAACCAGTCAATGTACTAATTTTGCTTATAAATTCTAATGATTTATATGTGGATTATTTTGGATTTTCTAGAGATACCATAATGTTGTCTGCAAATACTGACAGTTTTATTTCTTCCTTTCCCATCCTCATACATTTTGTTTACTGTCCTTGACACATGACACTAGCTTGTCCTCCAGTGTAATGTTAATAGATTTGACAATTGCAAGCATCCTTGTCTTTTTGCCAATCTCAGGGGGAAAGTATTCATATTTATTTTCTATGCACACAACCAAACCTATCTTTGGTATGCAAAACCTAAAATTAGGTAAATAAATGACTTGTCATGTCACCCCTGTAACACTACATACAGTGTCTAAGTTATCATTCCAACAAAATACAATATATGTCTTATTCACTTCACCTGAATTTATGAGGTGAAATTTGAGGGGTGGGTATTTTAAACATAATCAGACAGAGGTTTTAATGATTAGTGGCAACTAAATAGGGCAGGATTGAAAAGATAGTGCCAGCATTTGGGAATTTGCTTTCTCTTTGTATGTCAGTGCAGCTCAATGATTTCACAATTAATATGACATATTAGTTTTAGAGATTTACCAAACAGTTATTTTAACTATGTTACTAGATATCTTATACCTAAAGAAGGATGCAGTCACCATTATTTTTTTTTCCCTAGGTTGTTTAGCAGTCAAGTTTGGTGGAAAGGACATAGACTATGGACCAACACAGGTCTGGATCAGTATCTCACAAGAGTCATTCAACTAATGTGTAAACTTGCCCTGAGGACCCCATTTTTCTGAAACTCAGTATCCTGATCTATTAAATAGGGATAAAAGCAATAATATAGGTAAGTGTGAGCAGTAATCAAGATAACATAATAAAGCATCTAGTAATATGCTTGCTACAATGAGTAGAACCTAAATAAAAAGTATGTTATTAATGACAAAGGCAATAATAAAATATGTCTGAATTACGCAGTATAACATAATGACGAAAACCAGGCTCAGGCTGTGTGTTCACATGGATATGCATTTAAATTTCAGCTGCACCAATGACAAACTGTGTAAATACACAGAATACGTTCACACCTCTGGTGAGTTACTTACATTGTTAGCACCTCTGAAAGTAAGTTTCTGCATCTGTAAAGTAGAAAATGATACTCACCTTACAGAATTCAAATGAAAATTAAAGGAGATTGTGTGTAGAAGAAACTTAGAAGAGTTTCTGTACATAAGAAGCCTACAATCTATGGTAGCTATTGTCTTATCGCTGCTGTTAAGCATTGTAAAGATTAAATATGTGAGGGTATGGAAAGTTCTGGATAGGGTGCCTGGGTTAGGAAATGATAACACTATTGCAGTCACCTCCACCTCGACCTCCACCTCTACTCTTACAGAAAATTGACTCTGCAATTCCAAACTTCTAAAGGTCAGCATTGAACAAATGAGCACAATGCATGGAGGATGTCTAAAGGACAAAAGAATTCCGGAAAGTGTCTGCAGTCTCTGTACACTCACCTTGATCCTGTGGATTAACTTCTTATTGATAAACTTATATTCTCAAAATGCATTCTGTGGTTGTAGTTGTGACTTTTAAGTCCATATATAGAAACAAGGTCTCATGTGCTTGTCATCACAAAAATACCACTTGGAGTTTTCTACAAAAAGCTGTTCAAAACTGGCTACATGGGTGTCCTCACCAGAACCCAGCAAGACTATGAATTTTACTGTTCAGAAATATGGAAACCCTGGATTTTCTCCTCTTCAGCATCTTTAACCTGCTGGTAATCAGACTGTCCTGACCCTGGTAAGCTTCCCTGCTTCTCATTTAATGATCTGGGACCTTCCTTTCCTGAGGACTAGACACACATGAATGAATTTTACCTGTTAGGACACATTGAATTATTTTTCTAAGAAACCGCTGGGTTCACTACCTGGGCAAGCCACAGAAGATTTCTTCCTCTTTCATGCTGTGAAGCTAAAAGCAGTCTTTTTCACCAGTAAGTTAGAAGAGAACCTACTCTTAAGAGTGACTGAAGGAGAGTGAAAGGACCCTTAAAATAAATAATATACCTCAGAGGATAGAGAAATGGACAGGGAGGTTGGGAGACATAGTTTATTTTTCCAGTCGTACCTAACCATCTGGGTAATCTGACCCAACTTTCTCAACGGAGATATGTCATATTATGTTCTTGCAGTATAATGGCATTAATCAGAAATCTGAAACAAGGGAAAGAGATTAAGATGAACTATAGGGATATTAACACTTGTTGAAATTAAACTGAATTTTAACGTTTGTTGCTCTAGTTAATTGTGACAACAACTTAATGAGATGTTATCCTCATTTTATTTATTTTTTATTGAAGTATAGTTAATTTACAATGTTGTGTTAGTTTCTGCTGTATAGCAAAGTGATCCAGTTTTTTATATATATATATATATATATATATATATATACATTCTTTTTTTATATCCTTTTCCATTATGGTTTATCATAGGTTATTGAATATAGTTCCCTGCGCTATACAGTAGGACCTTGTTGTTTATCTATTGCATATATAATAGCTTATTATATATAAGCTCATTCCAACCTCTCACTCCACCACTCCCGCATCCCCTCCCCCTTGGCAACCACAAGTCTGTTCTCTATATCTGCAAGTCTGTTTCTTGTTCATGGGTAGGTTCATTTGTGTCATATTTTAGATTCCACATATAAGTGATATCATATGATATTTGTCTTTTCTCTTTCTGACTTACTTCACTTAGTATGGTAATCTCTAGGTCCATCCATGTTGCTGTAAATGGCATTATTTCATTCTTTTTTATGGCTGAGTAGTATTCCATTTTATATATGTACCACATCTTCTTTATCCATTCATCTGTCATCAGACACTTAGGTTATTTCCATGCCTTGGCTATTGTGAATAGTGCTGCTATGAACATAGGGGTGCATGTATCATTTTGAATTATAGTTTTGTCTGGATATATGCCCAGGAGCAGAATTACTGGATCATATGATAATTCTATTTTTAGTTTTTTGAGTAACTTCCATACAGTTTTCCATAAAGGCTGCACCAACTTACATTCCCACCAAAAATGTAGGAGGGTTCTCTTTTTTCTAGACCCTCTCCAGCATTTATTGTTTGTGGATTTTTTTGATCATGGCCATTCTGACTGGTGTGAGGTGACACCTCATCATAGTTTTGATTTACATTTCTCTAATAATTAGCAATGTTGAGCATCTTTTCATGTGCCTATTGGCCATCTGTATTTCTTCTTTGGAGCTATTTAGGTGTTCTGCCCATTTTTTGATTGTAGCACAACTTAATGAGATGTTATCCTCATTTTAGAGATGAAGAAGCTGAGACTTAGAAGACTAAATTGCTTACACATGTCAACAGCTGGCTAATAGCAGTGATGGGATTTGAGACTCAGCAGTCTAAGTTCAAGACCCCTGCTCTCTCTTGGTTGCATCCTATGTTTACTTTTTAAGAAAAATCTGGTACCTCCTTGTCCTAAATAAAACAACTGAGTTGATCCCCATCTAATTTACTATTGCATATATAGGGGGGGTAATTAAACTCCATAAGGATTATGGGCAGGTGGAAAATTATTCACCCCACGGGCAGGGAGAACATGCTGGAAGAGGTACAGCACCCAGACCACAGGGGGCCAGCTCAAGCTCCATGTTGTAAGGGCTGCAGTTCTGCTTGTTTGCTGATTCCTGGGCTCGAGGATATTGACCTCTACTCTCATTTGGAGCCTATGCCTTCTTCATTCTGGAAGCCTTCCTTATTTTGGAGTCTGACACTAACAACCTAAAAACTTTATTGAGATGAGCTGGGTACCAGACTGTAAGCTTACAGCCCATAGCTCTGATTTTATTTGATGCTCACAGAGAGACGATGACCCTTCTTACACGACAGTCTGTGATAGAAGTTTATTACCTTGTAGTCCAGGTAAGACCACTAGGATACATCTATTGCAGGTAGCTTTTTCTTTATGAGGATGGTATTTAAAAATCTTTTTGTTACTTGAAATATAAAGTCCCTGGTATTGGATAGAGAGAAGTGTGGAATACTGTTCAGTCAACATTTATCTCAGTTGTTTGTATCTAGGTGTGAAGATTTTACTCTCTTCTCTTGTCTTTCTGTACTACTCTCATTCTTCATAATGAGTGTGTGTTGTTTACATAACCAATTGAAGGTAAATCCTACCATAATAGTATAAATGGGGTCCACAAAATTCAATTTCTTAAAATGTATGTCATGTTAGTGAAATGGTAAGTAAAAAAAACCCCACTATTTTTCAGTTGGATTGCCTGGTCATAAATGTGCAAAGTAAAGACAGTAAAACCTTTAGTGACCCCAAATGACCTCACCTTGAATTGAGAAAGTCCCACCCCAAATAACCACAAGGCAGTCACTTCCAAGCAACCCCATATGCCAGCCTATCCCCATTTGAGCATGGATGTGGGGTAAGAATGTGCTCTAAACGACAGTCCCGTGATATCCAAATCTGCGTCACAGCAAAACGCTACTGAAGCGTTGTACTGTATTTACTTCCCTAAAATAACAACTTTTAGATGACAGAGGGTAAATGATGTATTAATTCAATTTAGAGTGTCTTTGTTAACTCATATTGTATGCCCTAATCTCTAACTCAAGTAATATTCTGTGTTTTGCCTGGTTTTGTTTGTGATGCAGAACCTATACAACAAAGAGAGCTAAGGGATAATTAAGAAGTAAGTCTAACAGGTTAAGTTGACCTCAGAGGGAGAAGAAGAATGAGAGACAGAAAACTGTACAGGTGGGTTTAGGTGAACATTGGGGGGTTAACCTCTGAAAGTCTCCAGACTACATTATGTATGAAATGGATGAGGCTAGAAAGGTATTGTTGGTTACAAATTAATTGCCATTAGTGCTCTAAGTTACTTGTGTTAAGTGTTAGTTTTCTTTTTTCTTACCCTTGGATTTCTGGACTGTGCCTGTTTGCACTTCACTGAGGAAAGACTGAGATATGTGGACTCAGGCTCATATTTGGTTTAAAATTCAACAACAATAAAAAGCACTTCTCTGGTATTAGCAATAAACCTTGTTTAAAAGAGAAATAGTGACACAGTTAGGAGTATCAAACTAGGAAATACCTCTACTCTGGTTTCTTTCAGATCCTTTATCTTATTTGTTCATCTGTTTTGCTAAAATTCCATGATGACTGCAATTCTTCATCAGGAGAGTTAATTCCTTCATTAGAATTTTTGGCTAATTCCAGAGGCTCTGAAATTTCTCTCTTCATCTCTTAGAATAGAGAAGATGTATAAGCTACCCCTCTGTAACTCTAATTGTTGTTTATAATTTGCTGCTGCAATGATCAGTTCAGGACTGAGAAAGCCATTCAGGTTTAAAGAAAAGGGCAGAAAATGTTGAGGAGACCAGTGACGCTAGGGATTACCGACCAGGACTACAAAAGCATGATGTCATCAAGACATGATGGCTGGTCCTTGCATCAGGACAGAGATGCCAGAGGATGGCTTCCCAGATGGTTTTCATAAAAAACTGAAATAAATAAATGAATAAATAATTTACTTATCAGTCTTTTTTTAATTAATTAATTAATTATATTTTTGGCTGCATTGTGTCTTTGTTGCTGTATGCTGGCTTTCTCTAGTTGCGGCGAGCGGGGGCTTCTCACTGTGGTGGCTTCTCCTATTGCAGAGCACGGGCTCTAGGCACGTGGGCTTCAGTAGTTGTGGCACACAGGCTTAGCTGCTCCATGGCATGTGGGATCTTCCCACACCAGGGCTCGAACCTGTGTCCCCTGCATTGGCAGGCAGATTCTTAACCACTGTGCCACCAGGGAAGCCCCTTATTGGTCTTTTTAAAAGAAGTACTCTTAATGCTGTGTTTCTCTAGAATTACCAACTTTTCTCTCCAATTAATTTCCAAGTACAGATGGCCATGTGGAAAATTTTGACTGAAAATCTACATTTTCATGTTTGGGAATTGTCATATTTTTGGTTTTTTCAAATTACTTTTTATTGGAGTATAGCTGCTTGACAATGTTGTATTAGTTTCTACTGTACAGCAAAGTGAATCAGCTATACATATACATATATCCCCTCTTTTTTAGACTTCCTTCCCATTCATGTCACCACAGTGCATTAAGTAGAGTTCCCTGTGCTATACAGTATGTTCACACTGTTTTTAATAGACTAATCAAAGCTATTTTAATAGATGGTTCTTTCTTTAAGAAAAGTAGAAAAAAAAAAAAGTAGAAGTACAGATATATTGAATTTTTTATTCTTTTATTTTTTTTTAATAAAAACTTGACTTGGAGAATATGAAGTTTTCATTAAAAATAAAAATAAATTTCACAGTTCCTTTACTATTGTTATCAGTTGATTTTCTCGGCAGTGAACTTCATTTTAATGTTTCAGAATAAATATCACATCACCTTTATTACATTATTTTATTATTTTTCTTTTGAGGCAAATGCATAGGGTTTTGAAAGTGCATACACACAAATGAGTAATATGTCTAACGTTTCAATTAAATATATAATGGCTTAAAATTAAGAATCTATTCAAAAGTTCAAGAGGACACAAATCACTTGCTTATCACAAGACCTCTTATTCACTGTAGGTGTTTTTATCTATTTGGGAAAAGAGAGCATCAGCTGTACTCCATTAGAGTTTTCTTGTTTCTCTTGCACACTTCATTTCAAATTCTTCTTGTGCTTTTACTCTTCTAAAAAGAGTCTTGCTGGCTTTAGTTCACTTTTTAAAGAAAGAGGTCACATATCACCCTAGCAACCTTGTGTGAGGGAAGGGATGTATCTTAAAACATAGTAAAGCAAAGCCAGCACCTGGAAGATTTATTATCGCTAGCCACTTCTTCTTAACTTGTCATGTTGTCCTGGTGAAAAGTGAAGAATGCCAGGTCCTGAAGAAAGGTGCTAGAAGTGTTTCCCAAAAGCACTACATGCAACAGCAAGATCAGCTAATTATTCTCAGAAGAGTACAAGTAGCTACTAGAATAGCATAAACTATCATTTTATTTAAGAAATGGAGTAACTGTCAAATGACATCAGGATGAATATAAGTAGGCACAGCCTGAGAACTTATAAAACTATGGATGTGACCTAGAAAGCAGTTACAAAGTGAATGATGCTCATGCAGTCTCAGAGTGCACACATTGTCTCTTTATTAAAGAAAACAAGAGCTCACATAAGGTGGCTATACATAGACATACTCACAAATAATACAGACATCCGATGCTAGTGCACCCTCAGAGTACACACATTGTCTCTTTATTAAAGAAAACAAGAGCTCACATAAGGTGGCTACATATAGACATACTTACAAATAACACTGACATCCGTTCTCCTCTCTCCTGTACTTCATTTTGTGGTACTGTGTCCCAGACATGTGTGAGTTTTCCCATCAGCCAAGGGTTTCCAATCATGGATTAATACTTTTGTTTTTCTTTTTTTTTCTTTACCTTTCTTCTGCAATTTCCAGATCAAGGTTAGAGCCAAAAATGTTTACACACTTCTGCACCAAACATGGAACAAAAAATGAGAAAGACTAAACAGAGCTATTGATTAAAAAGCAGAAACATTCCTCAGCGTTGTATATTATTCCCATTAATATTTTCTTTTTCTCTTTAGCATACAATTTCAGCGTGGTCCAAGAGAAAGAAAAAGAAAAACAAAGAAAATTCCAGGTAGATGAAAGAGGCACTTGGGCTCGTGATAGCCATATTATTGCAAAGCTGGCAGGCACCTGCTCTCTGGCAGCTCTCTGTAAAATCATCCCAAAGTGATAATTGTCCAATTTTCCCTACACTAAGGAAAAGACTATGTTATAGCAGAATCTCTGCTGAATTCCAACAGCAAATTACTTTTGGCCTAAAGCTAAATGGACTCTTAACCATCATCTTATCTGAATAGTTTCAATAATGATGGAGTAGATTAGAAAAGAGGACTCTCATAGTTTGGTTTATTAAGAGTAAAATTATAGAGTGAGTGCTCATGTCCTTTGTTTCCAGGATGATGTCATTGTGATTTTCATGATGTTACAGGGTAGGAATGTTAGGAGAAAAAGATTTTCACAAGAATCCAAGAACACAATAAATTCGTAAAAATATGCATGGCCTGTGTTCTCTGCAATCTGAAGACCAGTTTCATGTCCTAAGGCTTAGATTCACTGCCCACCTTCCTTCCAACCCAACTGTTTCATCTACCATATGGTGGCGCCTTTCCTGTGTCTAATCCTAGGAATCCCTAAAAGGTAGTAAGTGATGGTTTAAATATTGTCTGCTAACTCTGTGCATTTCTCAAAGGTCTATAAATCCATGCAGGATTTCAGGAGTATAATTTGGAAATACATTTCAAAAACTTTAGAAATGTTTATATTTTTTAATCCAGAAAATTTATTCCAGGAAATTCTAGTAAAGAAATAAACAGGAATGTACACAAAACTAATAATAAGATATTCATGGAAAGTTGTATATAACTTAAAAATGCAAATGATCAAAATGCCCATTAATAGAAGCTTGTTAAAATTAATTTTGGGGAGGAGATGATATCAGCAAAATGGCAAAATAGAAAGCCCTGAACTTTTCCTTCCCCCCGACCAACACACAGATTCAAGAACAATATAAGTACCAGTTCCCTTTATGAGGAATCCAGATATGAGTTGAGAGCCTCCTGTAGCCCAGGTGAGTATGAAACCAGCCCCAATCAGAGCTGGTAGGAAATTCTGAGACACTCTCTCACCATAGTCCCTCCCCTTGGCATGGAGTCATAGGATTGGGAGGAAATCCCCCAGTTCCCAGCTTCCCTCTGGGGAAGGAAGGAAAGGACTAGACAACATCTAACATATGGATTTTCCTGGGGGCTGCCCAAGGAACTGGCTTCTGTCTTGCCTGAATCTGAGCACTGACTGGAACTCTCGGAGCTCTCAGGTTGGGAGAACAAAGATGGTGATTTGGACCACTGTGCAAGCAGTCACCTTAGCTCCTCCCCACAGCTCAGGGTAGAGTGAGCAGGTGATCAACTCCAAATCCCAGCTTCACCCTTGGAAGGGAAAGAGACCACACATCAAAATTCCCTTTTCAAGGGCTGCCCAGGGGACTGGCTTCTGTCGTGTCTGTCTCGGAGAATTGCCAGGACTTGGTATACTCTAGCCACCTGAGAACCACTGAAAACAAAGATGGCAGTTTGGACCAGCAGGGAAGCATTTCCCATAGCTCCTCTTCCTGGCTCAGCACAGTGAAAGTTGCTGAAAAGCCTCAGATCCTAGCTTCTCCCTGGAGAGGAAAGATTTGGACCATGTGCTCACTATTCTATCTTTTCCAGTGGCTACCCAAGAGAATGGATTCTGTCTCACCTATCTTGCAGTGCTGAGGGGACATGGCATACTCCAGATGCCTGGGGATCACTGAGAATAATGGTGCTTTGGACCAGTATGCAATCATCTACCAGAGATCCACCTCCAGCAAGACTCCAAGCTCCTGGCTTTTCTCTGGGGAGGAAAAGAGAAGACTGAAATATACATCCAATATTTAGACTTTTCAGGTGACCATCCAAGGCACTGGCTTCAGTCTCTGCTATCTCAGGACCCAGCATACTCTAGATGCCTGGGGGCCACTGAGAACGGAAAAAGGGTTTGGAGAGTGCTGCTGCACCAGAGGATCCACAGTACCGCAGATAAACACAAGAGGAAGAAAGAGAGTACAAACTCTTGGAAATAAGAAATAAATAAACCAGCAAATTCCTCTAGTTGGGAATTTACACACACAAGTCCAGAGAATATACCTACACAGAGAAGGTCTGAGAGGCAACCTGAATCTCTTGCCACGCTGATTGTTGATGGTTCTATCCTGTATGGGACCAGTCCATGAAGACTGGTAGAGGTGTCTGCTTTTTCTAATGCATAGAGGCCAACACAGAGTCAAGGAAAACAAGAAACAGGGAAATATGGTCCCCAAAATGGAACATGATAAAGCTCCAGTAACCAACCCTAATGAAACAGTGATATAAGAATTACCTGACAGAGAATTCAAAATAACCACTGTAAAGATGCCCAATGAACTCAGGAGAAAAATGTGAACAATGTGAGCATTTCAACAAAGAGATAGAAAATATAAGAAGAACCAAATAGAAACCTTGGAACTGAAGAGTTCAATAACAACTGAAAAATTCACTAGAGGGGTTCAATACAGACTAAATCAAACAGAAGGAAGAATCAGAAGACTTAAAGACAAGTCACTTGAAACAATCCAGTCCAAGGAACAAAAACAACAACAAAAAGAATTAAAAAGAGAGAAGATATCTTAAGGGTCTTAAGAGATACCATCAGCAGAACAATATACACACCATGGGAGTCTCAGAAATTGAGGAGAGAAAGGGAGGGGGGACTAAAAGATTATTCAAAGAAATAATGACCAGAAAACTCCCAAATTTGGGAAAGAAAATAGACATCCAGATTCAGGAAGCCTAATAGTTCCTATGGACAGAAAGTATCTTTCCATTTATTTGTGTCTTCTTCAATTTTTTTCATCAGTGTTTTACAGTGTTCAGTGTTCAGATCTTTCACTGCCCTGGTTAAATTTATTCCTAAGCTTTTTATGTTTTTGATGCTTTTGTAAATAGGATTATTTTCTTGATTTCTCTTTCCAATAGTTTGTTGTTAGTGTACAGAAACACAAATGATTTTTGTATATTGATTTTGCATCTGCACTGTTAATACATTGGTTTATTAGGTATTTTTCTACCAGGTTTTTTTTGGTGAAGTGTTTAGGATTTTCCATATATAATATTATGTCCTCTGCAACCAGAGATAATTTTACTTCTTTTCTGATTTTGATGCCTTCATTTCTTCTTCTTGTCTAATTGCTCTGAGTAGGAGTTCTAATACAATGGTGAACAAGAAATGGCAAAAGCTCTTATTCTTATCTTGTTTCTGAACTTAAAGGAAAAGCTTTCATCTTTTCACCATTGAGTATGACATTAGCTGTAGGCTTGTCATATATGGCCTTCATTACGTTGAGTCATGTTCCATCTATACCCAATTTGTTGAGAGCTTTTATCTTGAAAGGAAGTTAAATTTTGTCAAATGCTTTTTTTCTGTAATTGTTAAGATAATTATGTTTGCTCTTCGTTGTTACCATAGGGTGTCATAATTATTCTTTGCATATGGTGAAATGTCCTTGCTGGTGATAAATCCTACTTGATCATGCAGTTAATCCTTTTAATATGCTGTTGAATTCAGTTTGCTAGTGTTTCATTGAGAATTTTTTCATCTATGTTCGTCAGATGCTTCAGTCTGTAATTTTCTATTCTTGTACTGTCTCTGGTTTTGCTATCAAGGTAATGCTCATCGCATAAAGTGAGCTTGGAAGTGTTCCCTCTTCTACAAATTTTTGAGGAGTTTGAGGAGAATTGGCATTAATTCTACTTTGAATGTTTGGTAGAAGTCACCAGTGAAGCCATCTGGTCCTGAGCTTTTCTTTGTTGGGATGCTTTTGATTACTGCTTCAACCTCCTTACTAGGGATTGGTCTATTTCAGATTTTCAATTTCCTTATGATTCAGTCTTGGTAGGATGTATATTTCTATTAGAATTTTTTTTTATTTCTTCTTGGTTATCCAATTTGTTGGTGTATAATTGTTCATAGAACAGAAACAGCAGACTTGAACAACACTATAGATCAATGGACCTAACAGACATATTAAGAACATTCCATGCAACAGCAGCAGATTATACATTCTTCTCAAATGTATACGTAATATATTTCCCAAGAAAGATCATATGTTAGGCCACAAAACAATTCTTAACAAATTTAAGAACACTGAAATCATACAAACTATCTTTTCTGAGCACAATAGAATGAAACCAGAAAACAAAAGCAGAATGGATATTGGAAAATTAATGACTATTTGGATATTAAATAATACATTCTTGAACAATAAATGGGTCAAAGAAGACAAAAAAGAGAAATTAAGAAATGTTTTGAGGCAAGCAAAAACACAGCATACTAAAATTTATGAGATGAAACAAAAGCAGTACTAAGATGGAATTTTATAGTAATAAACATCTTTATTATAAAAGAATAAAGATCTCAAACATCCTAACTCATACCTAAACTAAAAAGAAAGAACAAGCTAAATTCAAAGTTAGCAGAAAGAAATAATATGGATTAGAGTAGAAATAATTAAAATAGAAAATGGAAAAACAAGAGGAAAAAATCAACAAAAGTAAGAGTTAATTTCTTGAAAAGATTAACAAAATTTACAAGCCTTTAGAAGACTAAGAAAAGAGAGTAGACTCAAGTAAATGAAATCAGAAACAAAAGAGGAGATATTACAACTGATGCCACAGAAATAAAAAGGTCTGTAAGAGACTAGTATTAACAACTATACATCAACAAATTGGATCCTTAGAAATTAGATAAATTCCCAGAAACATATGACCTAACAAGACTGAATGGTGAAGAAATAGAAAATATAAACAAACTAGTAAGGAGATTGAATCAGTAATCAAAAATGCCCCAACAAAGAAAAACCTAGGAATGGATGGCTTTACTGCTGAATTCTATCAAACAGCTAAAGATAATACTAATTCTCAAACTTTTCAAAACAAATTGGAATTCCTCCCAAATTTATTTCATGAAGCCAGCATTACCTTGACGAAGACACTACAAGAAAAGAAAACTACAGCCTCACTTCCCTGATGAATAAACATGCAGAAGTCCTCAACAAGTTACTAGGAAACTGAATTCAACAACACATTAAAAAGATCACTCATCATGACTAGATGAGATTTATCCCTGAGATGCAAGAATGCTTCAACATATGAAAATCTGTTAATGTGATACTCCACATTAACAGAACATAAGACAAAAATCATATGATTATCTCAATAGAGGCAGAAAAAGCATTTGAAAAAATTCAATAACCTTTCATGCTAAACTCTCAACAAACTAAGAATAGAAGGATATTACCTTCAATGGTTTTCATATTTTAATATGAAAGACGATTTATGAAAAGTTCACAATCAGTATCATAGTCAATGGTGAAAAACTGAAAGCCTTTTCTTTAAGAACAAAACAAGTATTTCTCCTCTTGCCACTTCTATTTAACATAGTACTGGAAGTCCTGTCTAAAGCCATTAGGAAAAAAATATATATAAATGACATCTAAGGAAGAAATAATATTATTGCTGTTTTAGATGACATGTTCATACCCTAAAGACTTCACACCCAGCAAAACTGTTAGAATTAATAAATTTATTCAGTAAAGTTGCAGGATACAAAATAACATACAAGAATCAGTTACTTTTCTATACACTAACAATGAACTATCAGAAAAAGAAATTAAGAAAAGTCCCATTTATAATAGCATCAAAAATAATAAAATACTTAGGAATAAATTTAAATAAGGAGCAGAAAGACTTATACCCTGAAAACTACAAAATATTGATGAAAGACATTAAAGAAGACACAAATAAATGAGAAGATATCCCATGTTCATGAATTAGAAGACCTAATATTGCTAAAATGCCATGCTACCCAACGTGTTCTACAGATTCAATGCAATTCCTATCAAAATCCCAATGGTATTTTTTATAGAAATTGAAAAAACAATCCTAAACTTTATGTGGAACCACAAAGGACCCCAAATAGCCAAAACAGTCTTTGGAAAATAGTACAAAGCTGGAGACACCACACTTCTTGATTTTAAGATATATTACAAATCTAAGCAATTATAACAGTGTGATACTGGCATAAAGGTAGACACATATAGACCTGTGGAACAGAATGAAGGGCCCAGAAATAAAACTGTGCACATGCAGTCAACTGATCTCTGACAAGAGTGCCAAGAATACACAATGGAGAAACAATAGTGTCTTCAACAAATGGTGTTGGAAAAACTGGATATCTGCCTGCAAAAGAATGAAATTGGACTTTTATACCATACACAGAAAGCAACTCAAAATGGAAGAAAGTCTTACATGTAAGACCTGAAACTGTAACAGCCTTAGAAGAAAACACAGGAGAAAGCTTCATGACATTGGTCTTGGCAATGACTTCTTGTATATAACATCAAGAGCACAGGCAACAAAAGGAAAAATAGACAAGTGGGACAACATCAAACTAAAAAGCTTTTGCTCAGGAAAGAAAACGATCAGGAGAGTAAAGACTGGGAAGAAATATGGGCACACTGTATGAAATATGAAACTACTTCACAGAGGTTGCCAAATCTAATAAGAGAACATGTGGATGAGATCTGCGGCATCCTTCACTGGGGATGATATATGTTACATCCTGGTCAATGTACTAGTCAGAGTAGGTTTGTGTATATGTATGTATGGCGCTGAGAGTTATATTTGGAGGAATAAAAGGCCCAAATAGAGAAGGAAAAAAGCATAAGAGAGAAATCAAACCAGAGCAATTAAACTTTTTCTATTCCCAAGAGGTAATTGCCTAATACCAGTCAATTAAATTATAAAACTATAAAAAGTGAATTACATGCACTTATTAGGATGGCTAAAACCTGAAGGAGTAACACCAAATGCTGGCAGCCATGTAGAGAAAGAGTAACTCTCATTTATTGCTGGTGGGAATGCAAAATGGTACAGCCACTTTGGAAGACAGTGTGGCAAGTTCTCACAAAACTAAACATATTCTTATCATATGATCCAGCAATCACACTCCTTGATATTTACCCAAATGAGGTGAAAACTTATACCCATACAAAAACTTGCACGTAGATAATTATAGCAGCTTTGTTCATAATTGCCAACACTTGGAAGCAGCCAAGATGTCCTTCCGTCAGCAAAATGGATAAACTTTGCTACAACCAGACAATGAAATATTATTTAGCACTAAAAAATGGGCTATGAAGTCGTGAAAAGATAGGGAGGAGCCTTAAATGCACATCACTAAGTGAAAGAAGCCAATCTGGAAAGACTAAATACAGTCTGCTTCCAGCTATAAGAGATTCTGGAAAAGGTCAGACAGTAAAATGATCAGTGGTTGCCAGGGTTGGGGTTGGGGAGAGACAGCACAGAGAACGTTAAGGCCGTGAAACTATTCTGCATGATCTATAACAGTAGATATATGTCGCCGTACACTTGCCAAAACCCATAGCATATAAAACACCAAGAGTGAACCCTAATGTAATGAGGTGTCAGTGAAGGGTCATCAATCATAACAAATGTGTGTTTCTGACAGGGGATGTCAATGGTGAGGAGTTTGTATCTGTGTGGGCCCAGGGGGTACAAGGGAAATCTCAGTACCCGCTACTCAGTTCTGCTGAGAATCTAAAATCTATTTATATAGGTATACATGAGTGTTACAGAATGTTGAGAATAAGATGTTAAATCATCAAATTTAAAGGAAAGAACAACATAATCAGAAAGAGGGAACGTCTTCAGATACAGCGACATAGAGAAGAAAGAAAGGAGCAGGAATTTCCCCCCCAAAATGTTCCATAACTGATTGTTATCAAATATTTACTTGCCCTTTGAGGCCAAGTGCATATTTGTCTGCAGCAGATTTTACGTTGCTGGATCACTGTTGCTCATTGCCTCATCTCCTTTCATGCACTCCTGTAGTTTTCCAAGTATTCATCCTGCTTTTAGCTCGGTTTGTCTCATGTCTTTGTACTTGCATTGTCTCTATTCTCCAGCAGAAAAGAAATGGCAAGTGTAAACTCTAAACCCTGAAGATTCGGGGCATGTGGCTCCCAGGAATAAATGCTTCATGACAAAACACCCGTTAACAAGTCTCCAGTCCAAAATCAGTTACAGCTTTAGGTCTCTTAACTCACAAAACAGTATAGAAAACTGACATCCCCTTGAACGACAAAAGTGCAAACATTACTTATTCTGGAGGCTGCTGCTGTAGTCATCTCAAAGGAAAGATACATTTATTTAACAGGCTATTCTTTTCAGAAAGCACTGAAATGCCAGCTGAACAGAGATCCACATGGGATGCTATTCACGACAGACATAGGGACCGACTTACTTCTCCTTTGCCTCATAAAATAAAGAAAATGAAGATCTGATATTCTACACTGCCTTAGAAAAGTTGCCAAATTCTGATATAAGATATGTAGGTGGGGTATGCTATGAGCTTGGCTAGGGCTTATACTTGCTGTCTTCCTGTCAATGTGCTCCCTGTGCAGTTGGTATTTGTAGAATATTCCGTGCCACCCTCTGTTCTTACGCACTGCCTCTCACTGCCTTGGGACGGCACATGCAGAAGGTCAAGAGGCAAGTTGAAACAAGGTGATGGCCATCGGCATCTGGTTGCTGTAGGACTTCTCTGATACTTCAGAGGCCAGCAGAGTAACTAATCCTGTGCCAGCCAGCTAATTCTAGACTAAGGGAAGGATTGGCACAGCCAGTATGAATGCTCCAATTGAGAAGCTATGGTCTAAAGGACAGGGAGGAATAAGGTGTGGCTGAAGAAATATATGAAATCAGAAGAGGAAGTTTTCCAAAGGTGAAGGAAATCACAGCAAGTTGGCATGATGACGGGATGATTCAGGAGGAGGAAAATTACACAGGAGAGGGTGGAAAGTATGTTGAAGCCACATCCTTGAGAAGATGAAATACAGTGAGGTCTAGTGCATAAGCAGAGTGGTGACCCTTAGAGGAAAATTCATCTCTAGAAACAAGAAAAAAGGCAGAAAATATAATGGCCAGGTCATGGCTGGCTACATACCTTGTGGCCCAAGTGAAAAATGAAAATGCAGGGCTCTGGCCAAGGACAGAGAAGTCCATCTCCCCTTACCAGAAGCTGACGGCTCCAGCCCATGGTGAGTAAGCATAGTAGTCAGGATTCTCCAGAGAGACAGACCCAGTAGGGTGTTTACATGTATGCGTGCACATACATAGAATCATAAAGAGATTTATTTTAAGGGACAGGCTCACATGATTATGGAGTCTGGTAAATTCAAAATCTGTAGAGTAACCCAGCTGAGAGGCTGAAGACCCCTAAACAGCCAATGTTTCAGTTCAAGTCTGAGATGGTTAATTTAAAGTGTCAACTTCACTGGGTTAGGGGATGCTTAGATAGCTGGTGGAACATACTTCTGGGTGTGTCTGTGAGGTGTCTCTGGAAGAGATTAGCATTTGAATCAGTCAACTGAGTAAACAAGATCGCCTTCGCCAATGTAGGCCAGTAGCATCCCACCCGCTGAGGACTGAATAGAATAAAAAGGCAGAGGAAGGTGAATTCTCCTTCTCTTCTCGAGCTGGGACCCATATCTTCTCCTGCCTGCAGACACTGGACATCGGAGCTGATTCTTGGGCCTTCAGCCCCCTGGGTCTTCAGAACTGTGCTTTGGACCACCGTCTTTCATGGGGCTCCAGCAACATGGGACTTCTCAGCCTCCATAATCATGTGAGCCGATTCCCATAATAAATCTCCTCATATATCTTCATATATCCTATTCGTTCTGTTCCTCTGGAAAACCCTGACTAATACAAAGCCTGAAGCTCTTCTGCTGGCAGAACTCCCTCTTGCTTGGAGGAAGTCAGTCTTTTGTTCTCGTCAGGACTTCAACTGACAGAAACAGGCCCATCCACATTAAGGAAGGCAATCTACTTTACTCAAAGTCCACCCACTTAAATGTTAATCTCATCTAAACACATTCTCACAGAAACATCCAGAATGATGTTTGACTGCACCGTGGCCCAGCCAAGTTGACACGTAAATTAAACCATCATATGGGTGACTCCTAAGAGATCAGTCTCCCCGAGCTGTGCTCAGTCTTGGGATCAGGAATGGGATAGAGGGCTCCTGCTTGTTCACCTGCTGAAGGAGCTGCCAGACCAGCCATTGCCTCACTTTACCCCAAGATGTCACAGGTGTGAGCCCAGCCCTGACCCACATTGACCCAATGTCAGGTGTTCTGCCTGGGGCAGAGGCTGATGGTGGATTGCAGACTGCCAGCTCAACACAACTTGCAGCCCTAGCTTGAGGATGGCAGCAGTGGTGGCAGCAGGATGATAGGGGAGCAGGAGGGGTAATGAGAGACTGGGGGCAGGACTGAGAGATCAGGAACCATTTGGAGGAGATAGAAAGGCCATGAGAGTCAGGACCCAGGTTCTGAGCCCCTGAAGTGTGCTCAATTATCTTTTTGAAGTTGACTTACAAAACACAAATTCAAAGATGAAAATTATTAAGAACTACGTCTTAAGACAGGTATCACAGAACATGAAAGTCCCAGAGCAGGACCCTTCTGAGTGTGGGTCCCTGTGTGACTGCATTGGCCTCACACCCATGAAGGATGTTCTTGCCCAGATGGAGACAGATGAGCAGATGTCTTAGTGGAGTTTGTGGAATTCTTCTGATTACTTTTATTTTCTCAATAAATTAAGGTTTTTGAATTAGAGGCAGAAGGGGGAAGAGATGGTGGTGGTTTCAGGAGAGAGAAGAAATTTCAAAATCATTTAGGGAGAGTAGAAGGAGAGAAAATAAACCAGGAGATGTGAATGGATTGCTGGGCAGCTCCAGGGCCCTACTTGAGTTTAAGTCATGAATTTAGAGAGAGATCAAGTAGTCCTGAGGTGTGATTCTCTCCAGCAACACTCAGATGTGTGGGTGCAGCAGGGAAGAGTTGGATTTAACTCGTGCTGGAATTTTTCCAAGAAGCATGATGAAGCAAAAAAGGGTAAGGAAGTTGAGCTTGTAGGTAAAGAAGCTGTTAGAGTGTTGGAACATAGAAATAAATAAATAGATAAAAATTAGCTAAATAGATAAATAAATGAATAAATTAGTAAATTATTGCTTAGTAAGTTTCAAACATTTTGTGCCTGATAGATTTCTTTCATTATTTCATTTAATTTTCAAAACATTATGTGATATGATATTCACTTATTTTATCCAACAAATTTTTTTTGAGCACTATTCTGTGCCAAACACTTTTCTGTAGCTATGGCTTATTCATAGAGATGAAGTGTGCACCTATGGAGCAGGAAAATGAAAATAAACATAAATGCATGAACAGGATAATTTCAGGTAGTGGACAGTGTTTTGAAGGCAATAGAATTGGGTGAGAAAGTGGAGCTTGGCTGAGGTTGGAGAGGATATTCAATCAAGTAGTGAGAGAAAGTCTTTCTGAGATGATAACTGACTGAAGCAAGGATAAGAAGGTGCACACACACCACACACACATAAAGCTAATATGAGCAGAGGATCAAGAGGTAAGTCTTGCTGTACAAGAGCAGCTGTAAAGCAGTTAAGCAAGTGCATTCACAACTGAGTCTCAGTACAGTCTGTGTAAATGGAGCTCCCTAGAGACGAGCAGGGCACAGCCTGCACACCAACACTAAAGCGAGAGCTCATCTGTTATAGAACCAAACTTACATCCACCTTCCCACATGCAGTATGGCCAATTTACTGACTCCAGTTTGTGGTGAAGGAAAGTGCAGCATTTATTGCAGGTGCCAAGCAAGGAGTCTAGGTAGCTAGTGCTTAAAAGGCCCCCAAATCCCTGAAGGTTTTCAGGGAAAGGTTTTAAACACAGGATAAGGAGTGGGGTTGTGGGGTGTGTGATCAGCTCGTGGAAGTTCTTCTGATTGGTTGGTGGTGAGATAATCGGGAGTCAACATCATCAACCTTCTGGTTCCAATCAGTCTGGGGTCTACATGCTTGTGGGCAGCACACAGTTAACTTCTTCCTGCCGGGGGTTTCAGTATCTGCAAAACAGCTCAGAGGACGTGGCTCAGAATATTATCTACAGCCCTTGAGGAGGAAGTAAAAGTCCTTGACTTTGTTTAATGGCTCAACTATTATTATTTTGTCTTGCTTGACTGTTTTCCTTTCTTTCTGCATTTTCTCACATCTCTGGTTAAATTTATTCTTTGGAACTCAGGGAAGGCCTAGGAGGCTAAAGTTTTTCTACAGACAAGAGGCAGGCAGAGGACACTGGGGGATGGCAGGGTCTGTCCCAGGAAGGGCCCATAGGGTCCTACTCGGTTACACATCCTCGGCTGACTTCTTTCTTCCAATTGAGAACACATGATTGGTACTCATGTCAAAATCACTACAAAATACATATAATGACCATGAAATGCTGATTTCTAGTTCTCTAGGAATTTGAGAAAACCCTTAATCAAGTGAGGTTATGATAATCGCTTCTGCTTCTATCTAGTACCTATTTTCCTTCCTTTGTTGCTGAGCCCCACTGATTCTTGTGGGTGCTTTCCACATTTCTTCTCTCATACCTGTCTGTGCTTGAGTGCCATTTCCTTTTAGAGAAAGCTTATTTAAGTCTCTGCAGAAAATGACTGGTTTATAATCCTGCAACGACACACAGTTCATTTAAAGTACAGTCATTACCTATTGTATTGTTGGTGAGGCTTCCATTTTCTCCACTATGCTCTGCAAATACCTCTTGCCAGCCTTACAGGTGGGCTGTCTGCAAGCAACTCTGACTGGCTGGTTTTCTCTCTTCTAGTGCTTTCTACTCTTTGGCCAGATGCCCCAGTGTTCTCTGTTTGTTCTGTGCTGCTGCCATGAGAAGACATTTTATCCTCCCTTCCATTATGTCAAAGTTTGGCATAGGAGTAACTTTCTGATTGGGTATGAATTGAAAAGGAATCTCTACTGGGAAAAACATAATAGTTACAATGTAATACAGTTTATATCCTAAATTATATCTTCTCATGGATTTTTCTGGCTAACCATTGAATGGCCATTTTATCGCAGAATGAACTAAGAATCAAAAGGTCTGGACTCCAGTTCTATTGCTGACACTTATTAGCAAGCTACTAAACACTGTTGACTCTCATATCTTCTCTATAAATAGGTATGGGTCTAGCTTAGAGTGTTACTCTGAACTCCAAAGAGAATGTAGGTGGAAATGATTTGTACATGAGAAAAATGCTTTATAGCCCTAAAGCATTATTGTGCAGATAATTTTTCTGTTTGCTTCCCTATACTACTTTTCTTTTAAGATTATAATTAAGATAGGTCATAAAAGGGTACAAGTGCAATGATATCTCTACATGAAGATAACATTATGGGTTGTTTAAATATAACAGTGTCAGATTCCAGAAAAAAGATTTTGTCCTGGGAAACTCACTGGGAGACAGGGTTAAAGATATTCACAGTAATTGTGAACATGAATCATGAGAAATTGAATTGCCTTAATGTACTAATGGCTTAAAAGCCTATTAAGTGACCAACACACAGACTTGCACATGGGAAGAACATTATGGCCTTATAAAGTACTGAGGCCACATCCTTGAAAAACACAAAACTGGAAGAGATCCTACTGTCCTTTTTTTCCCTATTTATTGGAGGTTCTCTGAACAAATTAATTCTAAAATTAAAAACTAAAATGAAAAATGGATATGAAGGAAGATATTTAAAGGGTCACGGATATGACAAGAGTTCAAGAAAAATAAAGAAGAGTTGATTTTAGAAGTGAAATGACCCCTTTAAGTAAAATGAAACTCAGAACTTCCAACAGCTGGCATTGATTGGAGAATCAGCAGATTCTGAACCAAGGGGCACCAATTATGTCCTCTTGATTTTTGCCTTCTCTCTTTGGTTCTCTTTGATTCCACTGCCATGAATATGCTGGTTCCCAGAGCTTCCACTTAGCATACAAACACCTTTGCCATGATTCTCAGCCTAAATCTAAATCTGTGGAGCTTTTGTTTAAACTGACATCTGAGTTAAATTTGGAGTCTCAGAAGTAGCTACTCCCACCATGTTTCACATTCTTGACATCACTTGTTACAACCCAAGTACAGACTCCTAATATCTTCCCCAACTCATCTATTATTTCTACTCTGCCTGACAGATCATTTGTTTACATCCTGAGGCTCTTCATGGAATACTTCTTTTGCTGTCTAGAAAATTTTCCTTTCCAAGACTACCACTTTCCCTATAATCATCTCAAGTGGAGGCTCTTCCTCCTCTTAGAGTCAATACACCAAATATACCCAAGGACCAAAGAATGAATTTTTAGCCTGAGTCATATTAGAAGCCAGAGGGTTTTGGACAGAGAGGTGATATGACCTGTTGAATATTTTGGAAACACTCTGGATGTTGTAAGGGGGCAAGAGTGAAAGCACATGGAAGTTATGCCAATAATCTAATTGGTTGATAATGGTGTCTTGGACTAGAATGTTAATGATAGAGGTGATGAAAAGTGGTGAAACACTGAATATTTTTCAAAGTAATGCTGTCAGTAGTTGGTGTTGAATTGGATGAAGATGTGAGAGGAGTCAAGTATGTCTCCAAGTTTTTATGTGCATGTGTGTGTGCACATGTCTGTGTGAGTTCACGTTTAGCTGGGTGAAAGAGAGTGTCATTTGTTGAGATGGGGAGGACTGGGGTGGGGGGGATTGTTTGGTAGGAGTGTTGGATAGAAATTCAAAGGTGTCACTTTGGATATTTAACTTTGAAATGCCAACTAGACATTCATATAAGAATGTCAAAAAGGCAGCTAAATTTTCAAGTCTGAAATTAAAGGGAGGGTTAGAGCTAAACACATAAATTCAGGACTTTTCTACTCATAGATGGTGTAAAGCCATGAGATTGGAGATTATCCAGATAGCGAATAAATACATCTAGGGGGATTAGCAATGTAAGAACTGTACATACGCATGGAGAGGGGATGTGATAAAATGACAAAGGAGACTGAGAAGGAGCTGTTGGTGAAGTAGGAAAACCAAAGGAGAATGGCACTTTGGGGACAAGAGAAAAACTTTCAAGCCAGAGGAAATAAGTAATGCTGACAGAGCTGTATGAAGATGGAATGATAGATATTTTCAGGAAATATTTTCTTGGATTTTAGGAGTGTTCTGTGCAAACAGCTCGTTTCTTGCATTTAATTGAGAATCTTTATAGAATCCTGTCATTGAAGAAAGTCACGTTTTCCCAGCTACCAAAGACCCCATGTTAGATGAAAATCTAAGTATAAACAATAGTCAGCAACAATAGCAAAAATGATAACATAACTGGAAATAAAATAAGAAGAGGACAGGACCTGAATGAAAACAATGTAAAAGCTTTACTGAGAGATTTTATTTTGGGAAGAATAAGACCCCACCCCAAATTGTTTCTGTCCTATTTCTCAAACCCATGAAAAAATGATCTTGCATGACAAGAGGGACTTTACAGATTTGATCATGCCAAGGATCTTGAGAAGGGGAGATCGTTCTGGATTATCCAGGAGGGCCCAGTGCAATCATAGCACCCTTAAGAGAGGAAGCCAGAGGAGTCAGGGTCAGAGAAGGAGGTATTATGACGGGGACAAAGGTCAGAGAGAAATGGGGCCACTTTGCAAGGAATGCAGGCAGCCTCTAGGAGCTGGAAAAGGTCAGGACATGGTTTTCCCTCTAGTCTTGCAGAAGGAACACAGCCTTGCCAGTCCATTTTAGACTTATGACCTCAAGAACTGTAAAATAAATTTGTATTGGTTTAATCCACCATGTCTTTGGTAATGTGTTGCAACAACTATAGAAAAACAATATAGTACAGAGATTTTAAAAGATTTGAACCAATGGGAAGAAACCACTTATCATACATACATAGAGATAAATCTGTATAGCCTGGAAAGTTTCTTGAAGGACTCTTAATTGGGAAAGTAAGACTTGGAATAAGCTTAGGGAAGAACATTTTACTACATCTTTTATCCTACTGTGCTATTGGAATCTCTTTTTGAAAAATTAACTATACACATGTATTACTTTCTATATTTTTTTTGGAAAATACACAGATCAGATGAAATTAAGCCAATTCACTTTCAGTCACTGCAGAAGGTGATTTCTCTCAACATGGTCAGATTGCCTCTGTCACTGGGATGGACAAGAAGGCTTGAGCAAGAAATATGTGAACAGCTGGTTTGTACTGATGCTCCTAAAGGTAAGCAGTCATGCCTTACACCTTGGCATAGAAATATATAGAACATAGAATCACAGAAAATAAAAGAACTAAGGTTTTCAAGCTTTTGCCAGATATTCTGCATCCCAAATAATGAGGAATCATCAAATAATAGTGTTCCTTTACACTTAGAAATGGTAATGGCTTTGAAGCAAATTTCATATGCCTACCTCTTAGTATTTACTTTATCCTAGGGAAAAAAAATTGATATTTGGGGAAAAAGAGAGAATGGTATAAGGGTTTATGAATAATAGCTCAGTGGCTATGATAGAATTGGCATTTTGGTAGAGACCTGCCGTTATTCAGTGTATCGTATTTGCCTGAATGATAAGTCAGTGATTTGGAAAGGGTATAAATGTGGTTGCTTAGCAAGCAACATGCTTTTGCTTAATGCAAATCACTATGATGTAAATCTTTTTTGTAAACCTTCAACATATCCATTTTATTAAAAAATGACACCACTGACCATGATCAAAGCAATAACTGTGTGTACAACTAAAAATAAGAAGGTTCAATCAACAAGGCTTTCCTATTTGGAGACAATAAAATCATTTACAAAACTAATATTTGCTTATTCTGATAGAGGGCTGTTTCTTGCTTTTCTCAACCATAAATTATTCTGATTGCTGCACATTCACTATTAGGATAAACATTGCCATCCTTTCTCAGCAGGCTACACATATATCCACTGAAATAAATACACAACTGAAGAGTTGTGAGTTGAGTTTTATTCAGTGGCTTACTGAGGACTATAGCTCAGGAGACAGCCTCTCAGACAGCTCTGAAAAACTGCTCCCAAGAGGCCAGGGAATATGTGCAGTCAAACACATCTCAATAAAATTACTGCTAGTCACAAGGAACTGCTATTTCTGTTAATGATGTTAGTGCTTTTCTGGGTACAGGAAGGTGCAAGAATCTGGGTTCATTCATTTTTTTTTCCCAAGGTATCTTTAACTTTCTAAGAGGCTGGTTTTTTTCCAAAGCACAGAGTGTCTTATCCTGGTTTTTGTCCTGAATTTTTTTCAGGGTGCACTGGCGGTAAGTGACTGCAATGCTAATGACTTTATCCTTGTAGAACTGGATGGTGAGCAACATTCTTTGTTTTACAAT
Organism: Stenella coeruleoalba; assembly: GCF_951394435.1. Lineage (NCBI taxonomy): Eukaryota > Metazoa > Chordata > Mammalia > Artiodactyla > Delphinidae > Stenella > Stenella coeruleoalba. Next base: position 144,555,721 of record NC_137149.1, on the reverse strand, counting down.
TTCCCCCTTTGGTCACAAATTTGACAGAGGTTTGGGAGGCACTTCATGACCATTTTCTCCCATGGTGCTAGCAAGGCTCATTCCTACATCAGGGGAGGATTTCATTGATTGGCCACTCAATGTGCTATTACTAGACATGGTCATGTTAATGGTAGCATAAAAATCTCTGGACCACCTGTCTTACTAGTTTGTTGTGGTCCAGGAGAAGATTCTCCCTTGTTGCTTCTTCCCATATACAGAGTAAAACTATTACAACCATTTTAATCTTATACAAAACTAGATATTTCATCAACCGCTTCAAGCTGCTTAGTCATTATTTTTGTCTTAGGCTCAGTTACATATTGGGCAATGCAAGGAACAACAATCTTGCAGAATAAGGAGAATACAAGTAATAAAGGTAGTACCATTAATAAAGTCATAAGTAAGAATTTAAGCCACGACTTCCATTAGGTGCAACCCAGTATATCCTTGGTCATTTGACCCAGCCTGTTCCACGTTAATCGCTATCTTTAAGTGTAATGATATATTTCCCTTGTTCATAAGGCATCCAGTCTAATTTCCTAGTGTTATTAGACTGATTATCCTTGGTACGATTTAATTATACCCAACATAAGGGGGCCTTTTTTTTTTTTACATCTTTATTGGAGTATAATTGCTTTACAATGGTGTGTTAGTTTCTGCTTTTTAACAAAGTGAATCAGTTATACATATACATATCTTCCCATATCTCTTCCCTCTTGCATCTCCCTCCCTCCCACCCTCCCTATCTCACCCCTCCAGGCGGTAACAAAGCACCAAGCTGATCTCCCTGTGCTATGCGGCCGCTTCCCGCTAGCTATCTACCTTACGTTTGGTAGTGTATATATGTCCATGCATCTCTCTCTCGCTTTGTCACAGCTTACCATTCCCCCTCCCCATATCCTCAAGTCCATTCTCTAGTAGGTCTGTGTCTTTATTCCTGTGTTACCCCTAGGTTCTTCATGACATTTTTCTCCCCTTAAATTCCATATATATGTGTTAGCATACGGTATTTGTCTTTCTCTTTCTGACTTACTTCACTCTGTATGACAGACTCTAGGTCTATCCACCTCATTACAAATAGCTCAATTTTGTTTCTTTTTATGGCTGAGTAATATTCCATTGTATATATGTGCCACATCTTCTTTATCCATTCATCCGATGATGGACATTTAGGTTGTTTCCATCTCTGGGCTATTGTAAATAGAGCTGCAATGAACATTTTGGTACATGACTCTTTTTGAATTATGGTTTTCTCAGGGTATATGCCCAGTAGTGGGATTGCTGGGTCATATGGTAGTTCTATTTGTAGTTTTTTAAGGAACCTCCATACTGTTCTCCATAGTGGCTGAACCAATTCACATTCCCACCAGCAGTGCAAGAGGGTTCCCTTTTCTCCACACACTCTCCAGCATTTATTGTTTCTAGATTTTTTGATGATGGCCATTCTGACTTGTGTGAGATGATATCTCATTGTAGTTTTGATTTGCATTTCTCTAATGATTAATGATGTTGAGCATTCTTTCATGTGTTTGTTGGCAGTCTGCATATCTTTTTGGAAAAACGTCTATTTAGGTCTTCTGCCCATTTTTGGATTGGGTTGTTTGATTTTTTGTTATTGAGCTGCATGAGCTGCTTGTAAATTTTGGAGATTAATCCTGTGTCAGTTGCTTCATTTGCAAATATTTTCTCCCATTCTGAGGGTTGTCTTTTGGTCTTGTTTATGGTTTCCTTTGCTGTGCAAAAGCTTTGACGTTTCATTAGGTCCCATTTGTTTATTTTTGTTTTTATTTCCATTTCTCTAGGAGGTGGGTCTAAAAGGATCTTGCTGTGATTTATGTCATAGAGTGTTCTGCCTATGTTTTCCTCTAAGAGTTTGATAGTTTCTGGCCTTACATTTAGGTCTTTAATCCATTTTGAGCTTATTTTTGTGTATGGTGTTAGGGAGTGATCTAATCTCATACTTTTACATGTACCTGTCCAGTTTTCCCAGCACCACTTATTGAAGAGGCTGTCCTTTCTCCACTGTACATTCCTGCCTCCTTTATCAAAGATAAGGTGACCATGTGTGCGTGGGTTTATCTCTGGGATTTCTATCCTGTTCCATTTATCTATATTTCTGTTTTTGTGCCAGTACCGTACTGTCTTGATTACTGTAGCCTTGTAGTATAGTCTGAAATCAGGGAGCCTGATTCCTCCAGTTCCGTTTTTCATTCTCAAGATTGCTTTGGCTATTTGGGGTCTTTTGTGTTTCCATACAAATTGTGGAATTTTTTGTTCTAGTTCTGTGAAGAATGCCAGTGGTAGTTTGATAGGGATTGCATTGAATCTGTAGATTGCTTTGGGTAGTAGAGTTATTTTCACAATGTTGATTCTTCCAATCCAAGAACATGGTATATCTCTCCATCTATTTGTATCATCTTTAACTTCTTTCATCAGTGTCTTATAATTTTCTGCATACAGGTCTTTTGTCTCCTTAGGTAGGTTTATTCCTAGGTATTTTATTCTTTTTGTTGCAATGGTAAATGGGAGTGTTTTCTTGATTTCACTTTCAGATTTTTCATCATTAGTGTATAGGAATGCAAGAGATTTCTGTGCATTAATTTTGTATCCTGCTACCTTACCAAATTCATTGATTAGCTCTAGTAGTTTTCTGGTAGCATCTTTAGGATTCTCTATGTATAGGATCATATCATCTGCAAACAGTGACAGCTTTACTTCTTCTTTTCTGATTTGGATTCCTTTTATTTCCTTTTCTTCTCTGATTGCTGTGGCTAAATCTTCCAAAACCATGTTGAATAAGAGTGGTAAGAGTGGGCAACCTTGTCTTGTTCCTGATCTTTGTGGAAATGGTTTCAGTTTTTCACCATTGAGGATGATGTTGGCTGTGGGTTTGTCATATATGGCCTTTATTATGTTGAGGAAAGTTCCCTCTATGCCTACTTTCTGCAAGGTTTTTTCATAAATGGGTGTTGAATTTTGTCAAAAGCTTTCTCTGCATCTATTGAGATGATCATATGGTTTTTCTCCTTAAATTTTTTAATATGGTGTATCACGTTGATTGATTTTTGCGTATATTGAAGAATCCTTGCATTCCTGGAATAAACCCCACTTGGTCATGGCGTATGATCCATTTAATGTGCTGTTGGATTCTGTTTGCTAGTATTTTGTTGAGGATTTTTGCATCTATGCTCATCAGTGATATTGGTCTTTAGTTTTCTTTCTTTGTGACATCCTTATCTGGTTTTGGTATCAGGGTGATGGTGGCCTCGTAGAATGAGTTTGGGAGTGTTCCTCCCTCTGCTATATTTTGGAAGAGTTTGAGAAGGATATGTATTACCTCTTCTCTAAATGTTTGATAGAATTCGCCTGTGAAGCCATCTGGTCCTGGGCTTTTGTTTGTTGGAAGATTTTTAATCACAGTTTCAATTTCAGTGCTTGTGATTGGTCTGTTCATATTTTCTATTTCTTCCTGATTCAGTCTTGGCAGTTTGTGCATTTCTAAGAATTTGTCCATTTCTTCCAGGTTGTCCATTATATTGGCATAGAGTTGCTTGTAGTAATTTCTCATGATCTTTTGTATTTCTGCAGTGTCAGTTGTTACTTCTCCTTTTCCATTTCTAATTCTATTGATTTGAGTCTTCTCTATTTTTTTCTTGATGAGTCTGGCTAGTGGTTTATCTATTTTGTTTATCTGCTCAAAGAACCAGCTTTTAGTTTTATTGATCTTTGCTATTGTTTCCTTTATTTCTTTTTCATTTATTTCTGATCTTATCTTTATGATTTTTTTCCTTCTGCTAACTTTTGGGTATTTTTGTTCTTCTTTCTCTAATTGCTTTAGGTGCAAGGTTAGGTTGTTTATTCGAGATGTTTCCTATTTCTTAAGGTAGGATTGTATTGCTATAAACTTCCCTCTTAGAACTGCTTTTGCTGCATCCCATAGATTTTGGGTCGTCGTGTCTTCATTGTCATTTGTTTCTAGGTATTTTTTGATTTCCTCTTTGATTTCTTCAGTGATCACTTCGTTATTAAGTAGTGTATTGTTTAGCCTCCATGTGTTTGTATTTTTTACAGATCTTTTCCTGTAATTGATATCTAGTCTCATAGCATTGTGGTCAGAAAAGATATTTGATACAATTTCAATTTTCTTAAATTTACCAAGGCTTGATTTGTGACCCAAGATATGATCTATCCTGGAGAATGTTCCATGAGCACTTGAGAAAAATGTGTATTCTGTTGGTTTTGGATGGAATGTCCTATAATTATCAATTAAGTCCTTCTTGTTTAATGTATCATTTAAAGCTTGTGTTTCCTTATTTATTTTCATTTTGGATGATCTGTCCATTGGTGAAAGTGGGGTGTTAAAGTCCCCTACTATGAATGTGTTACTGTCGATTTCCCCTTTGATGGCTGTTAGTATTTGCCTTATGTATTGAGGTGCTCCTATGTTGGGTGCATAAATATTTACAATTGTTATATCTTCTTCTTGGATCGATCCCTTGATCATTATGTAGTGTCCTTATTTGTGTCTTCTAATAGTCTTTATTTTAAAGTCTATTTTGTCTGATATGAGAATTGCTACTCCAGCTTTCTTTTGGTTTCCATTTGCATGAAACATCTTTTTCCATCCCCTTACTTTCAGTCTGTATGTGTCTCTAGATTTGAAGTGGGTCTCTTGTAGACAGCAAATATATGGGTCTTGTTTTGGTATCCATTCAGCCAATCTGTGTCTTTTGGTGGGAGCACTTAGTCCATTTACATTTAAGGTAATTATCAATATGTATGTTCCTATTCCCATTTTCTTAATTGTTTTGGGTTCGTTATTGTAGGTCTTTTCCTTCTCTTGTGTTTCTTGCCTAGAGAAGTTCCTTTAGCATTTGTTGTAAAGCTGGTTTGGTGGTGCTGAACTCTCTCAGCTTTAGCTTGTCTGTAAAGATATTAATTTCTCCATCAAATCTGAATGAGATCTTTGCTGGGTAGAGTAATCTTGGTTGCAGGTTTTTCTCCTTCATCACTTTAAATATGTCCTGCCAGTCCCTTCTGGCTTGCAGAGCTTCTGCTGAAAGATCAGCTGTTAACCTTATGGGGATTCCCTTGTGTGTTATTTGTTGGTTTTCCCTTGCTGCTTTTAATATGTTTTCTTTGTATTTAATTTTTGACAGTTTGATTAATATGTGTCTTGGCATATTTCTCCTTGGATTTATCCTGTATGGGACTATCTGTGCTTCCTGGACTTGATTAACTATTTCCTTTTCCATATTAGGGAAGTTTTCAACTATAATCTCTTCAAATATTTTCTCAGTCCCTTTCTTTTCCTCTTCTTCTTCTGGAACCCCTATAATTCGAATGTTGGTGCGTTTAATGTTGTCCCAGAGGTCTCTGAGACTGTCCTCAGTTCTTTTCTTTCTTTATTCTGCTCTGCAGTAGTTATTTCCACTATTTTATCTTCCAGGTCACTTATCCGTTCTTCTGCCTCAGTCATTCTGCTATTGATCCCATCTAGAGTATTTTTAAGTTCATTTATTGTGTTGTTCATCATTGTATGTTTCATCTTTAGTTCTTCTAGGTCCTTGTTAAATGTTTCTTGCATTTTGTCTATTCTATTTCCAAGATTTTGGATCATCTTTAGTATCATTATCCTGAATTCTTTTTCACATAGACTGCCTATTTCCTCTTCATTTGTTAGGTCTGGTGGGTTTTTATCTTGCTCCTTCATCTGCTGTGCGTTTTTCTGTCTTCTCATTTTGCTTATCTTACTGTGTTTGGGGTCTCCTTTTTGCAGGCTGCAGGTTCGTAGTTCCCGTTGTTTTTGGTGTCTGTCTCCAGTGGCTAAGGTTGGTTCAGTGGGTTGTGTAGGCTTCCTGGTGGAGGGGAGTAGTGCCTGTGTTCTGGTGGTTGAGGCTGGATCTTTTCTTTCTGGTGGGCAGGTCCCCGTCTGGTGGTGTGTTTTGGGGTGTCTGTGGACTTATGATGATTTTAGGCAGCCTCTTTGCTAATGGGTGGGGTTGTGTTCCTGTCTTGCTAGTTGTTTGGCATAGGGTGTCCAGCACTGTAGCTTGCTGGTCGTTGAGTGAAGCTGGGTGCTGGTGTTGAGATGGAGATCTCTGAGAGATTTTCACCATTTGCTATTATGTGGAGCTGGGAGGACTCTTGTGGACCAGTGTCCTGAAGTTGGCTCTCCCACCTCAGAGGTACAGCACTGACTCCTGGCTGCAGCACCAAGAGCCTTTCATCCACACGGCTCAGAATAAAAGGGAGAAAAAGTAGAAGGAAAGAAGTAGTAGAAGAAGAAAGAAAGAAAGGAAGAAAGAAAGAAAGAAAGAAAGAAAGGAGGGAGGGAGGGAGGAAGGGAGGAAGGAAGGAGGGAAGGAGGAAAAAAAGAAAGAAGATAAAGTAAAATAAAATAAAGTAAGATAAATATAATGAAGTTATTAGAATAAAAAATAATTGTTAAGAAATAAAAGAAAAAATTTAAAAAAAAACAACGGACGGATATAACCCTAGGACAAATGGTGGAAACAAAGCTATACAGACAAAATCTCACACAGAAGCATACACATACACACTCTCAAAAAGAGGAAAAGGGGAAAAATTCATAAATCTTGGTCTCTAAGTCCACCTCCTCAATTTGGGATGATTCTTTGTCTATTCATGTATTCCACACATGCAGGGTACATCAAGTTGATTGTGGAGATTTAATCCGCTTCTTCTGAGGCTGCTGGGAGAAATTTCCCTTTCTTTTCTTTGTTCTCACAGCTCCCGGGGCTCAGCTCTGGATTTGGCCCCGCCTCTGCGTGTAGGTCACCTGAGGGTGTCTGTTCTTCACTCCTCACTCAGGCGGGGGGCGGGGGGGGCGGGGCACGGCGTGCGGGGCGGGCCTGCGGCGGCAGAGGCCGGCGTGACGTTGCACGAGCGTGAGGCGGCGGCCGGCGTGACGTTGCAGCAGCCTGAGGCGCGCCGTGCGTTCTACCGGGGAAGCTGTTCCTGGATCCCGGGACCCTGGCACTCGCGGGCTGCACAGGCTCCCCGGAAGCGGGGTGTGGAGAGTGACCTGTGCTCGCACACAGGCTTTTTGGCGGCGGCAGCAGCCTTAGCGTCTCCCGCCCGTCTCTGGGGTTCGCGCTTTTAGCCGCGGCTCGCGCCCGTCTCTGGAGCTCCTTTAAGCAGCGCTCTGAATCCCCTCTCCTCGCACACCAGGAAACAAAGAGGTAAGAAAAAGTCTCTTGCCTCTTCGGCAGGTCCAGACTTTTCCCCGGACTCCCTCCCGGCTAACCGTGGTTCACTAACCCCTGCAGGCTGTGTTCACGCCGCCAACCCCAGTCCTCTCCCGGCGCTCCGACCGAAGCCCGAGCCTCAGCTGCCAGCCCCGCCCGCCCCGGCGGGTGAGCAGACAAACCTCTCGGGCTGGTGAGTGCTGGTCGGCACATATCCTCTGTGCGGGAATCTCTCCGCTTTGCCCTCCGCACCCCTGTTGCTGTGCTCTCGTCCGCGGCTCCAAAGCTCCCCCCGGCCGCCACCCGCAGTCTCCGCCCGCGAAGGGGCTCCTAGTGTGTGGAAACTTTTCCTGCTTCACAGCGCCCTCCCACTGGTGGAGGCCCGTCCCTATTCTTTTGTCTCTGTTTATTCTTTTTTCTTTTGCCCTACCCAGGTACGTGGGGGGGGGGGGGGGTTTCCTTGCCTTTTGGGAGGTCTGAGGTCTTCTGCCAGCGTTCAGTAGGTGTTCTGTAGGAGTTGTTCCATGTGTAGATGTATTTCTGATGTATCTGTGGGGAGGAAGGTGATCTCCGCGTCTTACTCTTCCGCCATCTTCCCAAACTGTTTTTATGGGGGCCTTTAAACTTAAATAACCATAACCTGGTATTACCCATATAAATCAATCCCATAACTGAAGGATAGTCCCTCCTAATAATCAGGAGGTTATGGTTTTTGACTGAAATTTAGATCGTTGCTCTGATTGAGCTTGAGTACTTTTAAAGAAACTTTATATTTATGGCCAAGGTCAAAGCAAATATTATTGATTGACCAAGTGAGGGACTCCCATATAGTAATATTAATAGTCACCCCCAAAGAATTGTAACTTCTTTCCTCAAGAATAAATTTCCTAAGGGCAATCCAATCAGCGCCTTGGAGTGGATAAATCCACCAAAGTAAACCAAAGTACTGCACATAGGTAATCATGCATAATCCCAAAAATTGGATTGATTTTTAAACTCTGCATAGGATTGTGCCCATTATAGAAAAACATTTAACATGAAAAAGTCCAAGAAATCAAGAAAACACTATAAATAATCATAAGGGGCAGGTCCAGCATCTTAGGATAGCTGTCGACTTCCAATGTCAGATTCTTCCCACCCTGGTGCTGGTGTTATTTCTTCTCTGTTTGAATGTTGTTTTAAGGTGAACTTGAAGTCAACAGTCCTCTCTATAAACCATTCCCATTCAGGGCCCCTTTTTGAGTGGGAAATATAAATCCAAGAATCAGTTCCCTTCAGTTTTGCTGCCCATGAGCTAGTTTACAGTACCTGATAAGGGTCCTTCTATCTAGGTTGGAGAGAGTCCTTTAAATGATTTCTTTTCCAGTATGCATAATCTCCTGGTTTCATGTCATGGGGCATCTGATCTTCATTCAAAAATAGATTACTGTGATAAGCTTCAGAACAAGCTTAGAATGTCCTTTTAATAATTCAATTAAACCTTACAATAATGCAACATAGTAACATGGAACCATCTGGGAAGTGAGTCTCAGGCAGTAAATACAAAACCTCAAAGACCATTAGCAACACTAGAATTTAATATCCACTGGAACATATTTTTTTTTCTCTAAAATTACGCTCATTTCTACCAACTATAGCCAAATTGAGACTAATTTGCTTGCAAAATAAGTCTGGTTTCAATAAACTTGGCCTGATTATTTACATAGTGTAAATATGATCACATAGGCCCTTTCAAATTGTTTTGCTGTAACTTTTCATAAGGAATCTCAGGCTGAACTTTTAAAAGACCTCTTAAGGCCCAAAAAAGTCACACCAAGTACTTGCCATCAGATTCACCTGTAATACCTATAAATTTGGGTAAATTCTTCTCTTCTTGAGGTTCAAAATATCTTGAGGTTCCTGTACCTGCCAGGAAGTGGCCTTCTTTATTCACCTGATAATGTTACTGGGAACCCCGTAACAAGGTACCAGGATGTTTTTCCAGTGAGCATTCTGGGTCCATAAAGTCCACCTTAGTTCTTTAAAGCTGTCTGCTCATATCTGAGTCTATGCATATTCTCAATATTGATATTCCAGTCAAAGCCATGGTAATGTAACCAGTGTTTCCAATTATGTTTTGTATAAGGAGAACAGATTCTTTTGAATTTATGCAAATATATATATTGCCATGAAAACAAGAATACTCACGAAGAGTTTCCAAATTCTGGAGGGATCAGGTAGAGAGAAAAGGTAAATGTTTCAATTCTGCTTACAAAGGCATAATTTACCAAAATGCTGTAAGTCATTGATAGCTTAAGGGGAAATGTTTCCCTACGTCTGGAAAACAAAGATTAAAAACCAGTAGTGTTTTAGACAAAAAGTCATAAAAAATGTCATTCACCCCTATGCAACTAATTCTTGTTGATCTTGATCTTCTGTTAACAGTTTTACAAAGCTATCAGATTTTCAATTAGAATTTTTCAATTTTTTTACCCAGCTCAGTGGCATGATCTGAAAGTTATCAGAAATCTGTACTTGTCATAAAGTCCCTTCTATGAAACTTCTTGAAGATGAAGCACATTTTATAAAAGCATCAGAGTAAAATAATAACTGTCTATAAATAACAAATAACTAGAAAGGTACAGCTAAAGACCTAGTTACAATGCAATTGTCAAAGAAGTTTGTTTATTTAGTGACATAAAATATTTTAAAATAATAACTAGAATTATGACTGATAACATACCAGGACATATTCAAATTTTAGAACTTTCATATAATTTTCAAAACATTTATATTAATAACATTTACCCATACACTATAAACTAATAAGGTTTATTACCACTCATTTAACAATGCTTCACATGTAATTTAACATACCAAATAAGCCTAATTAGTCTAGTATGTCTCTTCGAGATATTTCAGGCCCTCTGAAACATCTCAAAGTTCCCCAGAGGTCAATAGAACTTTATTTAGAATTTGATTTGAAGAAGTTCATCAGAGATTCAAAAGGGTTGAAAACACTTGGTCAAAGGATCCATAGGTCACTGTGAAGCAATACTATTCACTTAACCAAGTCACAATAAAATATTTCAAAGGAAAATGCAGAAAGTTACAACAGGTTACTTAAAAGATAAAGACACTTTACAATCTGTTATCAAAAGCAGATCAAAATTCCCAGAAAACTTTGCCCACTTAACAGAGAAAAGCAAATTCCATTTTTGCACCAGCTTACTTTTAATATTAAAATTCATTCACTCAATTAAATTCATTCCAGTCTTTGCCCATCCTGAGTGTGGTGCTTCAAGGACAAAGGACGACCCTGCCTGAAAAACTTGCAGCATTACACCCCCTACCAGGCTCTTACTGGCCCTCCCTGCCATGTTGCGATAGTTACGAAATTCCTGAGCCTGGGGATGGGACCTGTCCCAAATAAGGAAAGGCATCTGCCCAGTCCCACTCCCACCCTATAGAAGGAAGGTATATGTGCCTTGACCAATCAGTAAACGAAATTTTCACCTCGGACCATTCCTTTGTTTTCTGTCTATAAAAACTGATCAATAGCACATGTTCGGGCTCGACTCTCCCAGACTACTAGGAAGTCAGCCCGCTGTTCTGGCAGCCACCCTTCCCTCTAATAAATTCTATCTTCTCTACACTCTGCCTTAGGTCTGGAAATTCTTTTCCAACTGGCGTTTGGACCACTGATCACATAAAAAACTCTTTCCTCAGGGTTTCATTTCCACAAACATTCTATAACTTCCTTTTTTACCTTCAGATTTTGTTCTATGCTTTCTCTCTCTTTTAAACTCTCTGTAGGATAAATTTATTTTCTTTTCCCTTAACAAAATGCATTTCCATTCCTTACACCTTCTTTTTTCTTGCATAAAAGATATTTTCCTTATTAATTTCAGTAGTTTTAATTTTAATTACATATACTACTTAGAATTCTCAACTCTCAAAAAATCTTAATTTCTAGTGAAAACTAAGTAAGCAGTTACAAACTCTTTTACTTTAGCATTCTGTAGATTGGCAAACTTATAAATACATTTATAATTCCTAAAAATGTGTGCTTTCTTATAGAAAATGTCTCATTGTGGCACCAAACATATTTATTAATAGTCTTAAATATCTTTAACTTCTCTGTACAAGAAAATCTATGTTCAGTAATTAATGTTTTGGTATATTATTTTATTTGGGAATGATCTAGATAGTCAATAAACTTCCATCATTTAACTTAATTTAGAAAAACTCTAAAGTTTCAAGTTAAAAAAATATGGAGAAACTATTTTTAAGTAGACATACCATAAAACATAATTATCCTAGAGTTCACCTAAAACTCTTATTTCATTTACATTTAATTTACTTACGAAAATTTTGTCATATTAAGCTACTTTTTTTGCTGACAAATTTTGTAACAGAGATAACATGAACTTATTTGACTTTTATTAAACCTAAGTACAATGAAAGTATTATACTTAATGTTGATGACCCTAAAAACATGTCTGTACTAATTAAACCAAACTTTATCTTTAACACTGAATATTAATTTAATACTATTTCCCAGATCATGTGAACCTGAAATCATTAGGGTTATTTTCTTTTATATTTTCTGAGAATTTATATAAGTGCTTAATTTCCTTTAAGCCAATTAAATATATTTATTCATTGTAAATAATTTACAAATTAATTTTGGCAATGTCATCTGAAGGTAGCAACATATATTTACAATGTTCGTACATAGACACATATATCCAGATAGACTCAGACAGAGATCTCATAGTTTAAGTTTAAAACTTAATCATGAATCAGGTATTAAAATATAAAACTCACTGGTTTATAAATACCAGTTGGAATAAGTTAAGTTTATGCTAGAACTTTAAAAGGCCTCTTTTTTTTTTTTTGTTAGTCTCAGGAATTGGTCTAGATAAGAGTTCTCTGACCTAGTAGAACATTTACATCTCAAAGGCACAGGCAGAGAAATGCAAACTGCTCCTAGAGGGACTTTTGTTCCCATAGGATCAGAATTTTGAAAAGATGTTTTGTCAAGCTGGCTTTTTCTAACTGCAAATGCAAAACCCAGTTTTGGAATGTCAGAAGATCCCTATCTTGGCCATTTCAGGGCGAGATTTCCTTAGTCCCCAGTTAAATAAGTACTTACAAGTATAAGTTTGTATGAACATAAATCCAGCAGGGGTATTAGCTGGCGGTTATTTGGTGCCTCTTCTTCTTCTGTTTTGATGGCTTTGTTTCCCATTTCAGGGTCAGTTTTTTGGCGTAAAATTAGTATTGAAAACTGTGTGGTGGGCTGGTGTGCTGCTTGTGAGCTTACTTCCTCTAGGTGTCACCCTAGAGTCGTTTCGGCTCTTTTAGGTGTCTCAGTTTCTCTGTCTGGCAGTCTAAAACTGCTGTGGGTGCTGGGAGGACTGGATGGCCAATCCTTATGTGTGCATCCCCAGATGAGCGAATTTTTTAATTAATGAGTGGGTTTCCCTATGAGACTGCTGCACAGTATGAGGACTCACTTCCACTACTCCTGTAAGTTTCTCAGTTGCCCGAGAAAGTTGTAGCTGGTTGGAAGGAGTTGTATCCCTTACCTTCAGAGCTGAAAACTCTCGTATGGCATCTCCACTTTTATTCTGACAAAACCCTGTTACGATAGCCAATTCGAGGAAAGACGTCAGGTCAGCCTTTTACGTAATTACCCAGTCCAAATGTCCTCAGTGTCTTTTAACTGAGCAAAGTCTTTCCAGTGCTTTTCATCTGGGGAATCCAGGTGCCTCTTCTTAAACTTAAGTTCAAGGAAAACCTACTCCTCATAGAGAGAAGTTTAACAACCATTGAATAAAACTAAGGATCATCAACCAAGACGGGAGATCCAAGACCAGGAGAGACTCACCCAACTTCGTCTGGATTCACCAAGGTGATGGACGGGCACGAGGGCCCTTGCTGGTACCAAGGCTCTGGATCTTTGTAGAGTTCAGGCAAAAGAGAGAAGGATGCTCTTCATGTCACTAGAACTGTCAGCTGAAGGAAATGCACAACTTAAGAGCTGTGAGTTGAGTTTCCTTTAGGGTCTTACTGAGGACTCTAGCCAGGGAGACAGCCTCCTAGATAGCCCAGAGGATCTGCTCCCAAGAGGTAGGGAAGTGACCAGCCTGTGTATGGTTTTGCTTAGGGAATACATGCAAACACATCTCAGTAAAAGTTACTGCTAGTCAAAGGATCAGATATCTCAGTTAATTATGTTAGTGCTTTTCTATGTATAGGAAAATACAAGAATCTGGGTTCATTAATTTTTTTTCCTGAGATATTTCTAACTATCTAAAGGGTTGTTTTTTCCCAAGGCACAGAGGGCCTTATCCCGGTTTACATCCTGAATTCATTTCAGGGTGCACTTTTTGTCAGTGACTGTAGTGGCTAATGATTTAATCCTTGTAGAACCAGATGGTGAACAACATTCTTTGTTTTACACATACTTTGCTGTTGCAGGCCCATGTTTTCCTCTGGTTACCTCACTTTGGTTCCATATCAAATTATATAGGATGGTGCAAGACTTCAGTTTTATTTGAGGACATTCAAAATTTATAACAGTTCATCAACCTGTATTCTCTAATCACCATTTCTTACAAAATTCCAAAGACTAACAATAGTTCTAATAAACAAACATAATTTTAGCATTTTACCCTTACACATTAACCTTTTATTCTGAACAAAGAAGTTTCATGATATTTTATAAAATTGACCTAAAAGACTAGACACACTTATTTTTAAATATGGAGAATTCACTCGAATCAAAAGTACTGTGTGCTTCACTACCCTTTCACAGAATTTAAATATAAAAAATACGCTTTTTGGAAACATGATGTATGTATCACAACCAAAGAATATCTTCTTTTTTTTCCCCATTGACATTAATCTTTATATTTCCAAAAGTTTTCATTTAAAGATAGGAATTTTAAAAGCTATGAAATAGCATTTAAGTGTTATTAGATAATAATAGAATTTAGGAATGCAAATTCGGAAGATAAATATTGCATAAAGATAGTGTTCTGGGTCCTTAACAGAATGCATTTTCTTCTCTTTCTACATTGCTATTCCAAAAGGAAATACATAATTAAATTGGTGCTATGCTCACTTGGCAGGGGTTTTTCCATAATATTCATTTTTCTTTATGAATTTGAGTTTCCAAAAATTTTCAAAAAAAAGCCCTTAGTTCTTTGCCTGTAATTGATGTGCTGCCATCAGGAGGACTGAAGCTGTGCCTTCACTGTAATCCACTGACAGCACCACCATAAGAATTTTACATGCTTCCCACTCAAGAATATTAATAAGCAAAAACATAAAGCATATAACAGTACCCAAATATATCATTTATTCATAAAACAATACTAAAATATGGAAGTTTCTAAACACACATGATTTCTAATTTAGTATTTTTCTCAATATTACCAATCTTTGCTAATATAATATTAAATTTTCCAAGCAGAAATAAATCTTACTAATGCAGCATTCTGCAAAGGGTGATATTGTCTTGTTCTGCCCACTTTAAACAAACATGATTGACTGCAACAGCCATTGACATGTGTCCCTGTCTCTGTATTTATGAGATGAGAACCCTATGCTGTGTAGAGTATAATTCACAAGCATAATTGAATATCAAACAATACAGAGTGGGGCTGACATTATCTAGAATTCTCCACACTAAGCAAATGATAAAAACTCTAAGATATAATGACTTTCATTCTGGCCTACCTTTATTTTCTGTTTTGTTCTCATTTTGGCTGATTCCTAGTTTCTGGGTATAATCTGTTCTTTTGGTGGTTCTCAGAAGAAATTGGGAAACTCCAATTTAAATGGAGAGCAGGTGTTACAGTGACCTAGGCACATTCAATAAGCTTTCTGGGACTGAGAGTTCTGTCCTTCAATGTGAAAAGGAGAGAAAAAAAAGTCTTGCCACACAGCTCCAAATATGTGGTCTTGAATGAAGCATAACCATTTCCTTTCTTCAGTCAGAGAGACACATTGAAGCTACTTTTTTTTTTTTAAGAAAGAAAATGGAAAATTTTATTCAAGCCAAATTTGAGGATTTTATAAAACCCGGGAGGAGCATCTCAGAAAGCTCTGAGAACAATTCTGTCCATTAGAAGTCAAGGCACAGGTATATGAGTTGAGACAAGAGAGCTGTACATTTAATGACGTATTGTTGACAGTTTACACAATCCATCATGGCGGTGGGTCATGTGGCCTCTTACAAGATAAAGATGGAATGTTATCTTTTAAGGAATTGCCTTGTTGATGCTAGGAGAATGCTGCTTTTTTTCATTGAGCAGTTATTTCTGCTGCTGGGGGAGGTTTGCTTGATGCCTAATGCAGATACACAATGCACAATCGTGGTGAGAGAGGAGGCCCAAGGGCAGAGGAAATTTTTTATGTTTAAATTTTTCTTGTCTTGCCATAAAATATGAATTTTATTTCACAGTTGCATTTCCTTGATGATATATGATGTGGAACATCTTTTTATGTGCTTATTTGCCATCTGTATACCTTCATTGCTGAGGTGTCTGTTAAATTCCTTGTTCTTTTTATATTTTGGATAACAGTCCTTTATCAGATGGCATTGAAGCTACTTGACCTTTATTTTAACTTCAGATCTTTGTCTTGACTTTTAGTAAAATGTTGTTTCCAATCTATATCATTTTTTTAAATGCAAAATTTTGTTATGCCTCAGTCTTTTTATTAAAAAAAGCCATATTGATATTTATTAATGAATTCATTTACACATTCTATCAACAAACATTTATTTAATGTCTACTACATGAAAGTATTGTGCTAGACACTAGGGATATAGAGGATAAGGCTGACCTGGTTCCTTTTCTCATAGAGTTTTTTATTCTAATTATTTATAGACATGAAACAACTCTGCTTTGCCGGCCTCAGTGATTCTCTCTGCTAGAGATTGCCTTCAGCACTTGAGATGCCAAATCTTAACAACCAGGGGGGAAAAGAAATCCCCTTTTTTCTCTTAGCATTACTCTTTGTTAAAAGGCTCCCAAAGTAGTGTTGCTTGGGTCCCCAAGTGTCATACAGGTACTTCAGTACAGGTAGTCTTCTCTTTGCATGGTTCTGTTACATGCAAATTTCAGTTATCATAATTTTTTTTAAATTAATTAATTAATTTATTTTTTTTGTGGTACGCGGGCCTCTCACTGCTGTGGCCTCTCCCGTTGCGGAGCACAGGCTCACGGGCCCAGCCGCTCCACGGCATGTGGGATCTTCCCGGACCGGGGCACGAACCCGTGTCCCCTGCATCGGCAGGCGGACTCTCAACCACTTGCCACCAGGGAAGCCCAGTTATCATAATTTAATTAAATAATAGTAGTTCCCCAAAAGCACAGTTCAAATATCAGTTACCAGGGTATAGTAACTTTGAGTAATTGCATAAAATACAAACTTCACTGCCAGCTCTTCAGACCACAGATTGCTATGTAGATAGCAGATGTGCATCATGATTAGCAATTGTGATGGATCAGTCACATCACTTCTTTCAAAGCCTGTTGGTGTTGGGTCACTGCACGTCTGTTATTCACTTGGTGCTCAGACAGCAAAGCATGTAGTTGTGTTGCCTCCTTGCCTCATAGTGATAAACCTACCTGACAGTTTACAAAAGTGGATAATTAAAAGAGGAAATTAGCCAATATAAGAAGAAACAGCTAATTATGGGAATGTTAACACTCCTGCTGTTTGAGGAGCTCTAGGTGTGTAGCCAGTGGGACTGATGAGGGTGAACTTCCCAACAAAAAAGAAGAAAATGATTGTGAGGAAAAGTACCAGTGAAAGTGATGCTAACAACAAAATTCACAGTAAAGAAACTCTCAGAGATATCTCATGACATTGAAAGCACTAAGGATAAAACATTGAAGTGGATCCATATGTAGAAAGAAATATGAAAACTAGCAAATCACAGAAAAGTAAATGCTTTGTGTCATTATACAATAAGAAGTTATAAAACAAGTAGGAGGCATCACTTTTCAAGCTACTCTGGATAAGTTTTTCCAAAGAAATGAAACATGTTCATTCTCAGTGTTTCTAATGCTTTACATTTCAGTGTACCAAATATGTAAATAAGTAAATAATCATTGACTTTACTATTTTTTATTTTTTTACATTTTTATAACCAATGGTAAAAAAATCTTTGATATTTTAACAAAAATATTTAAAGATCACAGAACAATTGTTATTTTTACCATTAATTTAAAAGAATTCTTTGCATGATTTCAGCTTGAAGTTTTTTATGGGCCTGCACTACAGAGAAGTGCAAAGCAGCACCTATCTGTATATATTACATCCCACTCTCTTCATAGGACCCATAATGCATGTGGGGATTTATCCAAGAGTGGTTTAAGTACTGACTGTCAGACTCAGAGCTCATATTCCTCTCCAATGACTAAGCACGAACAATGCTTCTCAGCTCTTCTGCAAAGATACTTTCATTGGACAATCTCACACTTTCGTAGGTATGACAAAATATGCCTGAAATGTGGAAGGACATACAGTTTAAATTATTTTTCCAGGCAATGCCTCAGCTCCTGTATAGACATAGCAGACGATTCTGATAGGCTTATCTCAGCAGGGTCTACACATTTCCAGTCATGACTAAATCCACAGTGGTGGACACTGCCCATCTGAGACTGTACCTGTTCCATGAGAAAAATGAACGTAAAAGAAAAAAAATATTGAAATAACATAAAGAATCCCAGTGTTGGAATCCCAGTGATCATTGCAGAAGTATTCCAATAGTGTTTATTTTGAGAAGAGTAGAAATATATATTTATTTTAGGACTTAGGGAAAAATGATCTTGATTTTTTTAATGTAGTATAATTAAATAGAACATATTATCTCTTAGAAAGAGATAGTCTTTTCATATTTTCTCATGAGTCGAATACAAATTTGTATCACACTGAATATTTTTTATCTTCTCAGTCACCACTTGAATAAAGTTTCTCATTTCCCAATGCCAAACCACTGAAAAAAAAGAGAAACTGTAATATCTTTTTATCTACTTTTTTGGGGGTTTATCCTTCATAAAATGGAGGAAAATCGATGTCTTTCTCTTCTCTAGCTAAAATATATTCACGTAATTCAACTTTTGACATTTCCAGAGATACAGCATTAGTCACTGCTTGACTGAGTCCCATTTGCTTGATTTTGAATATGTATCTGGGTATGCAGCCTTGAAAGAGATTACATACAAAACAATTTCCAATTGCGATTTGATAATGGAGGTCACATACTTTAAATTATGAGTTTTGTGGCTCATGGCTATAGTTTGAGAGGCTTGGAAATGAGTTGTGCCAGTTGATGGTTGTGTAAGTGGATAAACAAGGCTGGATGAGCTCGGCAGAGCGCCAAATCACCAGGGAAAGGATAACAAAAACAGCTTCAACCATCCAGCTCCTATTTAGCAGCTAGAAAGAGCATAAGACCTCAGGTTCACTCCCATTAAATACGGGCTACGTCTTTTTTATAGCAAATATTCTTTACCTTTCATCATAGGTAACAAAACGTGAATCCAAACATATGAGCTGTCCTTTAGATCGTCTTTTTAATGCTAATACTCTTCCAGAAGAGTAAAAAGGATTTTGGATTAAACTGTGAAACAGCAGCTGAAGCACATCAGCTGAAAACAATATGTTGAAAATTCGGAGGCAATATGCAGATTAAATAACTTTGCTATTTTTAACCAAAATTAAGATAAATTAAAATAAAAATCTTTGTTTAGCCAAATTCATAAAATTCTGCAACTCCCTTTATCAACAACAGTATATAACTTAAATTAGAGGAAGGACTTTGGGACTAGGGAACAAGGAGAAGATGCAAAATCTAGTCTCACTTTTGCCACTAATTAGAATTCTTGGAAATGAAACCAAGTCCCCGCCAAACCAAGTTCCCCTGCCAAGTTTATAGTTAACCTCTCTCTTCAAAACTTTATCCCCTTTCTTGTCCCCTCTCACCTCAGTCCTGTGCTAACTGACCACCAATCAACCAGAGTCAGATGACAACAATTGCTGTTGTCCGTAACATCATTAATGTACTAAAATTGCTGCTGGAGATATCACCATAATGTACAAACTCAGGCTGTTTCTCCAGGACAAGATGAACACAGGTCACAGGGTCATGGACCAACAGACCAGAGACTCATAAAACGTAGGCATCCTGATTCCTGAAACTACAATTAAGAAATGTCACCGACATGTCACAAGATGATGATTAATCCCAGCTTCTTCATTCTTCCCCTTTAAAACACCCTCAAGTCAAAGACCAAGTGGGAGTGGATCTGAGGCTTGTCTCCCACGCCCTTGCTTGGTGTCCTGCAATGAACCCTTACTTTGCTGAAAAATCCAACTGCCGGCGTTTGGCTTTCTGCACTGCAGGCACACGAGGCCTTGTACTCAGTTACAAAAGGAAAAAAGAAAAAGGAATTATCTTTCAGTGAGGATTTACTCTGAGTCGGGAAGTCAGACCTTTGGTTCATGCATCTCCTTTAGTTCTCTCAATAATCCTGTGAGAAGGGAATCTTTATCTTTATGTTACAATGATCAAGCAAAAACGCAGGACTTCCCATAGCAAGCAGGCAGCTAGTAAGGGGCAAACCCAAAATTAAAACTCAGATTCGTTACACTCTAAAATCTGTGCCCTTCCCAATAGGCTAAATCTCATTTCCTCTCAAATAATCTAAAATACAATGGATTCCTTTGTGCCATGAAATCGGTTTCAAATATAAATCAAATCTGAAATTTCTTTTGGCTTTGAGAGCTCCCAAATCCCACTCATGCTCTTCCCACCACATTATGCTGTCAGCAATATTTTATAATCTTAGTTATATTTAAATCATTGCATTTCATATTTTAATTTTTACCCTAAGTAAAAAAGGGCATCAGTATTTGCCTCTGAGTAGTAAAAAGGTCAATTGAAATAATGAGCATAAAAGTGTTTCAAAGATATAAAGGTAGTAGACAAACTGAGGTCATGATTATGCTTCCATTATGGAACAACAAAAAATTTGCTTTCCAAACTTAAAAATACCTTAGAAGCATGTACAGCAATATCCTTTATTCAATACCAAGAAAAACCATTAGAAAGACCATATTTATATGGTAAGAAACAGGAAGTCATCTGAGAGTGTAAGGGAAAATACAAATCAAAAATAAGAGGCTTAAAAAAAAAATAGGAGACAGTTCTCCCTGATGAAAATAAGAAAAGAACCCTTCCCTCCCAAAACATTTACTTTAGAAAACCTGCAACTGTGAGTTCTTTCTCTGTCCCTTTGAAATAAATGTGAATCTCTTTAAAGCTAAATAAGCCTCTCACCAGCTTTATGGCCCAGAAGTGTCTTTCTTAAGGACTAGGAAACATCTCTTTGAAATGTAATCACTCAAGGAGAGAGAGCCCCTATCTCCTGTGTCTGAGGGAGGGAGGAGCCCCAGTTTAGCACTAGCACTTTTTGCTCCCAATTGCAAAACTACGCCCAGTCACAAAAATATGAGACATTTTTGGGATAAAGCCAATTAGATAGCATAGATGGTCCCCCAACTACCAAGTGAATTTAGGGTGAACTATGAGACAAATCAAATGGCTTTACTTGAAGACTAATTATTGTTTATTTAGAGAACGTGTGTGTAGTGAGTTGTATCTCCTTCACTACACAAAAAGTGAGATTTCATTCTATCTTTGTAATCCGTTAGCTGATTTCCTGTGATATTTCTCACATTCTTAATGTATATTCAATAATAAAATTGTTTTCTTTCTTTTATGGAGAGATTTTCTGAATTGGGAAGAGATTTTGTTATTAATTATATTGCCCAATGAGAGAAAATATATCCTCAGAGAATCAGAAGTCCTTAGAAAATCTGAGTCTTGAATGCAGTCAGAAAATGGGAAATACTAGGATAAAAGCAGTGACCATTTATTTCATCAGAGGACATTTGAAAAGGTATATGTGACTGGCTGGTAAGAGGAACCCACACTGAATTTTTTTTTTTTTTGGTATTAGAGAGGTGTGCTTCATGCCCTTTCAGAAGAACACCAGTTAGTCCAATTTTCTATAAAAGATTTGATGAAATAAAATTCATATTTTATGCTAAGACTCTTGCCAAGGCTGTTGCCCTAGAATCCTACCCCTGCCCCTCCCTCGAATGGAAGGTCAATTATTCTTATCTAAGTTTGAGGAGGAAGCAGCAAAGAGAAGAAAAACAAGAACTGGTTAGAACCAACTAGGCCCAAGATGGCAGAAGATCTGACTTCCAGTGGACCCTGAGCCTCATTACATGCTCACTGTAATACATTACCTGCTAAATGACGCACCCACCAGTGCCATGACAGTTGAGATTGCCACGATGAAACTGAGCAGGACCCGGTGGGGCTCCTGGGCACAAAAGACTTTCTGGGTCCCCTGTTTCTTGTTTGTAAGGAAATGAGCTTTATTCAGCCTCAGTGACCTTCCCTGAGTTCCACAGGGCAGATCGAACAGTTGCTAATCAGGGAAGGGAGGGATGCAGAGACAAGGGAGAAGCAGCCACAAAACAATAGTGCAGCCTTGGGGCAGGGTCCTGGTTCCTGCTCAGGGATATACACAATATCTTTGAGCTGTTTTGCAGATACTGAAACTCCCACCAGGTGGGAGAAGTTAACTGTATGCTGCCCACAAGCACATAGACCCCAGACCTGTTGGAACCAGGTTAGTGACGCTGACTCCCAATTACCTCACCACCAGCCAATCAGAAGGATGTCCATGAGCTGACCACGCCCTGCTCCTCGAACACTATAAGACTCCTCACTACCCCGTCCAGGTCAGGACACACAGTTTTGAGGGCACTAACCCACTGTGTCCCCCTTTGCCTGGCAAAGCAATAAAGTTATCCTTTTCTACTTCACCCAAAACTCTTGTCTCCGAGATTCAACTCAGTACCGGTGTACAGATGCTGAATTTCGGCTACTATGACAAGAACCAGAAAAGCCCATAGAAGGACTGAAAAGGAGTATTGCATGAGTTCTGGGTCCACACCACAGCCTTGTTCTAGATAACTCACGAATATTCCTACCACTCTTTCCTATTCCCTCCCTTTTACCTCGGTCCTCCTATATATTTGGTGTCTCCACCTGAACTGGGCTGTGAACTAGGTTCCTGCTTCCCCATTCTTTGGCTGTGGAATAAAGCTTGTGCTGTTCTAGTCTCAGCACCAGTTTCATTACTGGCTGTGTGAATCTGAGCAGAAAAAGAACTTCCCTCTCTGAGACAAAGGATCTCTGTCCAGGCTAGGAACCCAGTAGGTCCAATTCGGTAACAAGACAAATATTTAAACAAAAATTTTTTCTTTGCTCTTTCGTGCCTCCTTCCTCCCCTTTAGTGTGTATTGAGCACCTGCATTAACCAGACCTCCTTAGGAGATAACCTTCCTTCCTAATCTTGTAGGAGCCACGATGACCCATGACCCACTCACTTTGTAGATCTGGATGTGTAAACTGTCAATAATACATCATTTAATGTACAGCCGTCTGTCTCAAAAAACTTATATAACTGTGCTTTAACTTCTAATGGGTGCCACAGTTCTCAGAGCTTTCTGAGAGGCTCTTCCCAGATTATAATCCTTAATTTGGCTGGAATTTAAAATTTTCCATTTTTTTTCTTAGATTGACTGATTGATTTTTTCGTTGATAGATTTGAATTACATTAATAGATGTATTGGGTATGGGAATGTGAAGGGTTACATATTTAAGTACAAAAGAGGGAAGAAAAGTGGTGGTTGGCGGATATACTAAACTAAGGCAGTGTTCACCAGTATTCATTCTCTTGTTGGGAACGAACAACGTCTAGCCCTTAGGATGTTCTGGGGGAAGAAGTTTTAGAGACGGCACGCCCTGTTTTAAACGTTCACAACATCCATGAGCTTATTTAAAGTTCTGAGATAACTTACAGTTAAGAAATTTGTCTCACTTTATTTGATCTAATTTTCTCTAAATATATTTGACCTTTTGTAATCAGATAGATTAGGGGGTCCCTGGAGGGAGATGACCAGGCATGACTTTCTTGACACAAGAAAAGCCATTTTGACTTAAGCCATTTTGTGAGCTAAGCCTGGTCTCAGTGCTTGCCCTTGGACAGGTCTCAGTAATTAATGATCTTGAGGGAACAAAAGAATGCAGGAATAAACGACTGTTATCAGGCAAGAGAAGTGACAACAGCAAAGATAATACATCAGTTGTAAGACTCTCAGTTCTGTTTCAGTGGCAGAGATTAGCCCAAAGCACTTTCTTGAGCTGTTTTGCAAAATTCAAACCCCTTTGAGCACTCAACCACCAGATGGACTAGAACCTAAGGGATGCTGCTGCCCGCATCAATCAGCTAAAACTTCGACCCTGTCGGCCTTTGCCCCAATTCCATGCAGCATTCTCCTTTGCTCAAGCCCCTTCATGAATACGCATGTACCCTTAGCTTAACACTTCCCCAATATTGCTGTTCAGGGCAACACTACTTTGGGAAAGATCCCCAGAGTTCTTACTACAAGGAGTAAATCCTTCCTTCTCCATCTTTAGCTTGGTTGTATCTTTTGGCTTGACACCCACCAAGAGGCAAACCCAGTTTTTAGGGAACTCTTTGAGAACACTTTATAAACTAGTTGTTAATATCCCCAATGAGGTAGTGTTCCACAGAATAGATGTGAGGAGTCACTGAAGATTTTTTTTTTTTAATATTGAAACTGACTACATCAGTGGAACATATTTTGGGAAATGCTGATTGAAGGCCAGCACTGAAAATTCAGATTTTCCAATTCCCATTAATTGGAAGAGAGAAAAGAGACACACATTTGATCAATCACGAAATGATGCTCTAAAGGTGTTTGCTTCAGAGTTTAGCATATGGCAACAGCCACAATTCAAGGCTTTTGGTTAATGGGAATTAACAAACAGAGCTGGAAGCCTCTGTTAATCACTCAGAAAGTAATTTGTCTAAGCAGCTTTAAAAGTGTTTCTTTTCTTGAATTTCTGGATTGTGCCTACTCTAATGGAAATGGATTTCATGTTAATTCTTGGGGGGTAAAATTGATATGATCCTTTTCTATCATTACAGGAATTATTTTAAATACAATCTGCTGACACAAGCGTTTTCCCAAGTTAAATAGAAAAAAATAAATAAATTCCCTTTGTGCTCTGGTGGTTGTTTCCCTGCAGTGTAGCCTTCAGAGTGAGGACTGAAGGCAACTGCCCATATTCCCTCTGACACTGAGGACTGAAACTGTTACCGAATTAGGTCGTATGGACCCCCCCACTTGGACACTAGCCTGGCTGAGACCCCTGCTTTAGTGACAGGGTGACAAGGAAGGTTCTTTTTCCGTTCAGATTCACACAGCCACAAACAAAACTGAAGCTGAGATTGAGGCAGCACAAGCTTATTCAGAGACCAGAGAATGGAGAAGTGAGAATTTAGCTCACAGATCAACTCCTTGCCTTAATGGCGACAGGGATTTGCTTTTTTTTTTTTTGAGGTACGCGGGCCTTTCACTGTTGTGGCCTCTCCCGTTGCGGAGCACAGTCTCCGGACGTGCAGGCTCAGCGGCATGGCTCACGTGCCCAGCCGCTCCATGGCATGTGGGATCTTCCCGGACCGGGGCACGAACCCGTGTCCCCTGCATCGGCAGGCGGACTCTCAACCACTGCGCCACCAGGGAAGCCCTGAACCACATTTTTGAAGTGGAGGTGTTGTCCCATGAAAAGCTTATTCATTTCCATTACCATGGTGACCCAAGAGGACATGAAATTGCCCGTGTTAATGGTTTCACTTAGGGGTCAATTTTTAGATTAATAGATGTGTTCCTTTTTGTCCCTACTCTTCTTAGCATTTACCCATGGTCTTAATATCAAGTTTTAGGGTAGATTGTCTCATTTTTTATCAGAAGGTGACATGTCTAGGAAACGGAAGCAGAGAAAATTGTATGACTCTGACAAATCTCCCAAAAGTAGTGAGTGAATACAGAAACCATTTCCACTAAGTGCATTTGCCTTGACATTGAAAAATGTGTCAGAGGCTGCCAGGGGTTCGTTAAAATCTGTTGTCCTCTTCTTTCCTGGCATAGGACAAGATTTCACTTCCCTGAAGTCAGATTTGGCTACGTGAGCTGGGTTCTACCCCATGAAACATGATTGGAGGTCACACGTGCCTTATTCAGAGAGGGCTCACAAAGTCTCCTGCGTAGCCATGTCCCTTTCCCCTCTGACTGACTAGGATGGCAACACCCTGTGTGACCTTGGATGCAACATTTCAAAGGTGGCAGAGAAGCTGTCAGCCAGTCAGTGAATGATCACATAAAGAAAAGCACTCTGCTGACCTTGGTATCTGCCTGTACAGTTACAGAGGACAGTAACTGTCTTCTTATTCTCTAAACCACTAATTTTTAGGGGTCTGTTATTTGCAGCCTAGCCTACCCTAATTCTGACCTCAGTCTTGGTGTGAGAGAAATGTGTCTATGTGTGTCTCATGTAGTCATAATCATAAATTGAGAAGAAATCTAATTATTAGGAACTTAAATTGGAAGATCCAAAAAAGGGAAATACTTTTGCACAAATTGCTTGGCCTTGCATAAAAATTAGAAATAACGAAAAGTGTATTTTTTGCTTGTATCTTTTGCTTAGCATAAACTAATCTAACATAGGTCTCAATTAAAGGATTTAGCAATTTAATCACAATTTCTCTAAACTGTATCTGTACATTTCCATGAAATCTCAGGTTTTTGTCGTTATTTGGAGTTCTCTATTTTCTTACTAATATGGGTCCATCAAAATGTGGCAACTGGCCAATATTTGATTATCATGACTATATCTCACAAGGCTCAACTGACACCATTTTGATATACTATCAATTCCAAACGAGCATATTTGCCATCAGGTAATAATACTAGTGATAATGATAACATTTAGAGCAACTGTCTCCACTCATTACATGCTACGATATTAATTTAATCTTCACACTAGATTTGAGGTTGGTATTATTATCCACATGTTACTGATGAAGAGCTGAGGTTCAGAGAGAGTTAAATAACTTGCCCAAAGCTCTGAGAAAAGCAAGTTGCTGGAACTAGGATCTGGACCCAGGTCTTGACTCAAGCGTCTGTGCTTTTAGTTCCCCACTGTACCATCTTAGAGAGCAGAGTACTCAGCACAGTCACTTTCCGATTTTCCTCGGGTGTTACGTTTTACAGACTATTTCATATACTAGCAGGACACTGAGACAACTCTGTATTGTAGCTCAGAACTGGGTCCTTAAATCCTTAGCTTTGTAGAATAGCTCTTTCGGATCAAGCACTGAATCACATAGTTTAAAAACAATGGAAAAAATTGTCTTCAAAACTAAAATAATTACACCTCTCAAAGTGTTAGAATTGTATAGTAACACCTTTGGTCCTTCTACAAACTACAGCAGACACCACATCTGATATCACACCCATTTTTATTTGTACAAAAACAGTCTGAACCTTAATCTTCAACTCCTTCTTCTAACTTGGGTTTCATAACATAATTTCAAGTATTTATAAGACAGTTCCCCCTGGACGTTATAGAGAAATCTTTAACTCAGCAGCTCATTAAACACAGCACACAATTGCCCTCAGAACTTGACTTCCCATCCTACCTTCCTGTTTATGTCTCCAATAAAGGAATTAATTTCTCAGGGCTTCGGGCTTCCATGTTACTTAGTTTGCACTGTATGTATAGCACTTACCAAATTCATGAATTGTAACTATTTTTATACAGGATCTACCTGCCCTGACTGCTTGTAATACATGCCATTTTTATGGATAGATCATTTGTTTAGAAGAAATTGACAAGTTCAGTGATTTATTTATTCAGCCACAGATTTACTTTAAGAGATAGTGTCATTTGAACTAGGTGGGAATTATAGCATTGTAGTCATCTTTATGCTTCCAAAAAGATCTGTTGTAATGCCCTGATTTTGACTTATCGTGGCAAATACCTGTTGAGTGATAAATCACATATAAATACATTAATACAGAACTTTAGTACTAATAGATAAGATAAATTCTAAAACATGAAAGGGCAATTATCTGAGACTAAAGCACACATGAGTCAATGCCCACTGGGCAGGGGGTAAGTGAAATCCAACTTATGATTCAGAGAAATCTCTACTTATATTATTAAGGTGATGAATAAGCATCTAACAAAAACATAACTAATGTACACAAAGCTGCAATCTTGGAAACTGTAACATTCTACAAACATGATATTTTGTAACGACAGGAGTTTGGGGAAGTTAATAAAGAACAGTGAAAATAAGAACAATCGAAGAAGAATTTGTTGATGTTTATCCAGAGGTAGGGACGACAGATACTCTGACTTATTTGACAGACGTGAGTATTCAAGTCATTTTTAGAAAAATATTCTCTAAAAAGGAGCAAGGGCAATTCTCCAGACTCAGGTCAGATTACTCACATCCTTTAGCCCACCTCTCTCATCCTATCTTTCATTTACCAGGTACATTCATGTTGAGAATTAGGTATAGCAGTCGGTGGATTTGAATATTAAGATCACTGAAAGCATAACAGTTATCTTTTATTGTAATAAATTTATTATTGTGAAAAAAGGCACAGTTTATGTGAAATCCTGATTTTATCACTAAGAAACTATATAATTTTAAGCAAGTTACTTAATCTCTCTGGTTTCCACTTTTCCAAACATCCACAAAGTGAAGACATGGGGCTGATAATGTCCTTTATTGCTTTAAAAAAAATCTGTGATTAGAGAAGTCTGTGTCCTTAAGTACTACCATTACCCCTGCCAGTCGAGATCTCTTCTGGCAAACCACATCTAGGACATCCCAAGGGAAAACTGAACATTTCTTAAGAGGAACTTGCCCTTAAAAGATTTGAACCCATTTGTCTCTTGTTTACATGGACTTAATTTGCTGCTTATAATCAGGGAACATATCTCCTCAACTTAAGTTTTAATTCAAAATATTAATCTATCTGCTTCTAATAACACAGCAAATGTCCGTTTGATTTTAAACACAAATGGTGGTTATAAGGAACTGTTAACAGCTGTGATCTTGTCTCCTTTCCACATACTTCTCTTGAACACAAACCAAGAAGATCCCATTCATTTTGAATGGAGTCAAGAAATCTGGTTCTGAATCTGACTTGGTGTAAAACCCAGCTCTATTCTAGTGTTCCCCTTGAGTTTAGTGTATTCCAGAGTCAGTTGTAGGACTTTTGGATCTATCAGACTTTAAAAAAACCCTGAATTTCCGGCAATTCCTAAACTAAGAACCAGATGAAATTGAATTATGCTGTATGGATTTCCCTATTTTTCAGGCCACTTCTCAACTAAGTTTGCTGCTATAGACTTCATACCTGAATAGCTTTCACTAGGCTATTCCATCAATTATCAGAGTAAAATAAGGAACAGCAAGCTTAAATATGAATAAAGGGGAAGCTCAGGGCAATTATAAACAACCTAAAAAGTCCCCTAAAGAGGAAACTTCCTAATCATTGTTTCTTTTTGATGACCAAAGGCAATTTGACTGTGTTCATAAACATTAGAACTGGCAAGCACAGTCCTCTGTATCTTTCTCTACTTTTGGCTGAGATCAACGTTACCTTTCATGCTAGTTTACCCCCAAACATAATAACATCATTATGAATCCAGCAAAATTTAGCCCCTATGTTATGAGCCAAATATGTCTCAACACAGTTGAAAGTCCCCAAATCTGTTAGCTACATATAGCTGGGTTTTCATGAAGCTGTGTAGGTGAAAATGACAAAAGTAAGTAACTTAAGGAAGCCATCCATCAACTAAGATTAAGAACTGGCACCATTAAATTATTCCTTTGTTAGTGAAGACTCTTTTAGGGGACACTTAAATTAGAATTTCCTGTAGTGAATCATAGGCATAGGGAGTGTTTGAACAAAAATGTCTGTGCTTTAATATCCATTCAACACAATTTAAAAACTATTTTTATGAATATATATTTTGTAAGTACCCTGTATATATATGACTTATGCTAATAATAGCAAATGCTGTTAGAGAATATTTCATCAAAATCAACTTAGAATCATTGCTTCTCTTCCTTCAGTCATAAACTTATACACTTTGAGGGCTCTGCTTTCCACTGTCCTCATAAAGGGACAAGATATAAAGATGCAAATAAAGATAAAGAAAGAGATACATAAAGACTTTTCCTTTAGAGTCAGTCCACTTTCTGGGTTACAGACATACTCAAAACTCCACTCTTTGTTTCTCAGTTCTTCAGCGTAGGCCTCAGCTTTGGTGGCAGGGTGAGATAGGGCCAGGGTCAAGGAGGTCTGGTCTCTGCGTTTTCCATCTCCAAAACTCAAGTTTAAGTGCTCACTCCAAGATTCTGAATCACATTACTATGTGCAGAGCCCCTGACCACAACATGACTTATAAACTGAATTCCAATTTATTTATTTCAAATGGAGGGGAAGCTAATACTGTCCTGGTCTAATAATTGGAGTCTATTATCTAGAGGTCAGTCCTTCCCTGATAGTTCTGGAAACTAAATGTTAGAGAAAAATGCTGTTTATTGAGCTTATTATTATAACCCATAGAGGCTCCTAAGGCACATCTGCTAAGCTTTGGTTCTCTCATAAATTGACTTTATGGAATTTAGAAATTTTCTGTATTTTGGTTATATCTGCACAACCAGGGCCAACTGTCTAGGATCAGAGCCTCTTTCCATTGTCACACACCGACCTGCACTCTCCCCACTGCCTTTTTGATCTTCCTTATCAGTTACTAACATTTCTGTCATTATAACACTCTCTCAAGAACAGGCTAGAGTTTCTAAGATGATACTTTATCTTCAGTTTCCAGGATTTGTGTCCCCCTGGCTTGTTGATTTAATCAATGAACTATCTCACAAGCATGGTCCAGGAAGAGTTAATATTTCTGGGAAGTTTCCTAAAAATAATTAAATCTGTGTGTAGTTTTATGGCTCTGGTGTTTTCTACGGAGAGTACATATTTTCTTTTATCCATTTACTACAGCTTCCATCTGTGTTTTTAACCAACACTTTTGATGTTAACAAAATACAAAATAATCTAGATTCATAAATATCTATGTGTAGTATGAAGTAACCATTCTATTATCCAATATTTTAGAAATTTTCACATTAGCATCTAAGAAAAAGACAAGCTTTTTATGTTGTGTTAGATGAAAGAATTACTTTAAGATGAAAATAATTTCAGCAGACTAGTATTATTTCAGTGAAAGATGGACATGATTTTCTTTCAAAGTGCCTGTATTACATTCTTTCCTATCTAGCTCATTTTCCCACCAATTTTAAAACATCATCATAAAGTTTAATAGACATAATATAGAAGGTACAGCAAAAGAACCAAAATATTTAACCTCAACTGCTGTCTTCCTCTACACTATATCAGGAAAAAAAGGACCTATTGATTATGTTTAATATATATTTGTATATATTAAATATATATAATATATTAATATATGATTATTTAATATAGTTTTAAATTGCATAAAATAAACATGAAGAAAGAGTGGCATGGAGGAAATATTAGAGACTTTGAAATCACACCCCACTAGTTTCCAATAGTAACTTCTGTCCTTACTGGGGTAGTCTTTGACAAATCCCTCATAGCCTTAATACTTGGCTTCCATACAAATAGTGGCTGTATTGATAAGTTGTTCAGGGATTTGAGAGGATATACATAGAATGAAGTAATTCCAATTTATTTGAGATTTGATGAGATTAAATTTTAATAACATCTAGCATATTATGGGTATTTAATGGGCAGCATCAGTCATTATTGTTGAGAGAAACTTACCTGAAAGCCTATAGACATGCAGACTCTTATTGTAGACCAACAGTCACCAATAAAGACCATGGTTTTGGAAATATAACTGAAAGAGAACAAAGTATTGCAGAAAATAATACTGGATAAAGAGAAATGAAGACCAAAATTTGGAAGTTATATTAACATATGCTTGTGTCATGTTTCTAACTTTTCAAATAACTTGCAGATCAACTGTAAAAAGGAATTTAGTCAGTAGGAACTAAGCTTTCATTTCATATCCAGCATCAAATAATGATGGAGTGTGACTGAAAAGACATATATGGTATAATTCCTGCCATGAATTACTTGCAGATGCACTAGGAGATAATGGAGACTTTTTTCTGAATGGAGACATCTTACACTCTAAGGAGAAAATACAATAAAGAACCAAAATGATGATAAAGATAGTAGATGTGAAAGGAATTCAGGAAAGCACATATCACGGGGTAGCCAGAGAAAGAGGTGGGGAGAAATGGCCATGAAGATAGGTGAGATATGGCTGTGGATACAGCGGGGGAGGAAAACCCTGAGTGAAACCACTGTGGCAGGAAGGAGCACTGTAGGTGTAGGAAAGATGATAAGATTAAATGTAGCAGAAAGGGGATGAGTGGAGAAGATCAGGGTCAGAATTAACATCATGGAGGAACCAGATGGTGGAGCTTCAGTGTTAATAGGACATGTCTGTTGTAGATCTGATAAGCAGTTAAAAACAACAATCTGGAATCAGATCTGAGTTCAGATGCTTGCTCTGACATTTCTTGGCTGTGTGACTTTTGGAATGCAGACAGACCTCTCTGACCTTCTGTTTCTTCATTCGTCACATGTGGAAAGGAATTCTTAAGTCAGAGGATTGTTGTATATATGATGCCAGTATAAATCTCAGAAGATTTTGGTCCACAAAAACAGTTCTTAAAAGGAGGCCAAGGACCAAAAACTTTAAATCATAAGCCTCATTTCACAAAGCAGACTTGAAAAATCAAGAAGGCAAATTGAAACGGAGAAGGACCCTATGGTCCTTCCCCTCCACATCTTCTGCCTGCCTTTTGCCTATAAAAAAAACTTTAGCCAAACAATAAGTTTAATCAGAGAAGTGAGAAAATACAGAAACAAAGAAAAACAGTCCAACAAGACTAAATAATAATGGTTTAGTCATTAAGCATAGTCAAGGGCTTTTAGTTCCTCCTCAAGGGCTATAGATAATATTCTGAGCCATGTCCTGTGAGCTGTCATGTAGATACTGAAACCCCTGCTAGGTGGAAGAAGTTAACAACATGATGAGCAGACTGTAGCCATGACATAAGCTGCCACAATTCTGAGAACTGGCCTCAAGCAAATGGGAAACTGACCCTGGAACTGAAGATTAACTGTACTTAGAAAAATCAAGATGACACTGATCAGACAACCAATGATCAATTTCAAGATGACTGTCAGAGCTGACTGTGCTGTTTCTGCATGTAGCCCCCTCCATCCGTCTCTTGCAACTGGCTGTGGGCAGGAGGAGGGGAGTCGGCCTTTGAACAGGAGTCCACCCTCCCCCACAGTTGCCGGCATCCAAAACAAAGCAAACTTTCCTTTCCACCAACCTTGCCTCTTTATTGCCTTTTGAGTGGTGAGCAGCCGGACCCCACTTTCAGTTACAAAATGACTCTCAAGAAATTCTTAAAGCTGAGTGATTGTCCCTGGTTCTCTGAACTCTCAGACCTGTGTTCCTTCCATTAAATCACATTTATTTTCCAATATGCAAAATTCCAAGTATACATGGAGCAACTTAGAAATCACTGAGCTAGTAGGAAATTACATTAAAAATAGTTAAAACTTTTATTATCTCTTATTTAATATACTATGATTATATTATACATTATTAATAACGTATATAAAGAGTCACAAACCAAAATAAGGATTTGAGCATTTGAACAGTAAATTAGATAAGAGCATTACTTCAATGTTCCATTTACTGAAGTTGGAAACTGTCCTGGGGTTATGTAAGAAAAATACCTTATTCTTAGGAAATCACACTGAAATATGTAGAGGTAAAGGAAGACAATGATATCTGCAACTTACTCTCAAGAGATTCTGCAAAAAGAATAAATATATATATTAATTCTCTTTCTCCCTCTACAATATATGTGTGTGTATGTAAATATATACAAAAGTGTAAGTATATATAGTATTTGGGTGTACTAACCTTGCACCTTTTATGTAATTTAAATTTCCAGATAAAGAGTTTAAGGAAAAAAAGCAGGGGAAAGATAAACACAAAATCCAGCCAGTGTGAGCCAGGTAGAGGGATCGGGTCAGGGAGGAGGGCCCAGAGTGCTGTGACGGGTTCATGTTGGCATGGCTGTTCCTCTAGTCACCCTGCTTTTGAGCTACGTATATGTTACCGACACTCTTGTGTGTGTACCATAGTACATGAGAAAGGAGATGAAAGGAAAAATAACTCTCTCTAAAAAATAAGGACTCGATCAAGAAAAATTACAAAATAATTCTGCCTGTAATCTTGTGGAAATGATGTAATGATATATAAGGAATATACTTAGAAAAGCTGAGACAGTTTATGGCAGATAATTGAATATCTGAGAGAGAACTTTCATGCTACCTGAGCTGTAAACAGACTTTCAAGGTTAAGGATGTAAGGGAACTGAGGAACTCATTTGCTTCACAATGACGAATTTGAAGACCTTGAAAGATATGCTTTGCTCAGCTGAGATTTGCACTGTTCTGAGAAAAATAACTTTCAGGAGATAAAGGCTTTCATGTTCATCTGATTCTCACATTAAATAAAACACAACAAAACAAAATATAGATTGACCAGCATTCACAGAATGATTACTTTATGGAAAGATCTGTATTAGAAATAAATAAAGGTAAAACCAGCATGATTTCTACCTTAGGGAACTTATGTCATAAACAGAAACAACTGTGTCATGAGGGAAAACGTGAGATGTCATAAAGGAACAAAGATTCGTGAAGGAATTCTTAGGAGGAAAAAGTATTTGAGGGTTCTAAAAAAGTCAGCGGGTCAAGAAAGGATGATGAAGAGAGTTGCTTATGAGTAGAGCTTGAAGGTTGGGTAGGATTGCGTACAGGTACATTTTACTGGAAGAACCATAGCAAGAAGTTCATAGCAAGCAGCAGGGTCAACGTGAGAAAGGTGAAGTTAACACACAGATGGATGAGGAATTGTCCAGCTGATTTAGAAAAGCCATGGACATCATGTAGACCAGGCTGGAAAGGGGGGTTAGAGCCGGATTTGCCAGGCATTGCCGGTGGGTCGAGTAAGGAGTATTTCCCAAACGTGGTGGGCACATACTCCAGCAGGACAGGCAGACCACTCAATGGTGAGATGCTAAGTGCTCTCCTTCTGCACGACCTGAATAGCCCCTTCTACACTGAAGAAACAGATGCCAAGCAGAGGTTCTCCATGGCCCAGTCACACTCACACCCACAACCCAGATGCCTTCAAGTAGGGCTCTCAGCAGGGTCTTTCTGAACTTCTTCATTCCTGGCTTATTGCTCTAGACTCAGAATTAGAGATACGTATTGTATCTCAAAGTTGTTTTTCAATTTGGTCTTAATTATTCTGTATGAGGCAGACATTATTTAACATGTTCGTATGAAATTGTAGTTCTTCCTTAAATTTCAGTATAGAAAATGTTTCTTCTCCAGTTCTCTTTTTCTTTTCTTTTCTTTTTTTTTTTGGTTTTGTTTTATTTTATTTATTTGTCCATAGGATTTTTATTTCCATTTAAATTCAGGTAAGAGAGTTAAACAAACGTGCCTGCACTACTTTGCCATCTTACCTGGAAGTCACATATCTTCTTCTTTGATTACATGCCATAGGAGACTGAGAAACATTCTTAGTAAGCCCCTGGCAAAAATTTAATTTTATTAGCTCCAGAGCATTAAAGAGAATTTCCTTCTGAGTGTGTTACTGTGTGTGGAATGAAGCATTCCCAGAGTTTCTATGTTAAATCAAGCTTTCCTTTTTCCCTCTGAATCAGGTTAAGGGTTTTGTAATAGATTGCTTGGTTGGTGCAGACAGGAATTGCTCCGACAGTTATAAAGATTAGTTGAACAGCCTTAAGTTATCCAAGTCTTACCCTCACAATTTAGAATACCCTAATTTCCATCAAAAGTGCAGGGCTTAACAGAACATCTCAATTTAAGGTAGCGCTCTCCTTTAAAGAAGAGGAAGTGATATTTCATTAGACCTGGCACCATTTTCCAAGGATTTTGTGATTTCCCCAGTGTGAAAACCTCTTGGTAGAAACCTCAGTAACTGGGTAAAGAGAAAATACTCTGACTAATCAGAATTGCTTAAAGTAAATTTCCTGCTGGAGTAGAACCCGGACACCATTACTAAAACTGTTGCTGAGTTATGATCATAAAATGCTAAGAGGGGCCATACAGATAATCATCTGGTTAAACTTTTGTATTGTAGCTTAAATCAGAGAAATTGAATAAACAGACCAAGGTTGACCAGAGCTAAATTAGGTAAGATTCAGAGTCAGTTTTCCTAACTATGCTCATTTTACTTCACCATCACAACTCCTGAGAGTAAAAGAATGCACCTACCGTTTGAATCTCCTGTTCCCTGGTGAATTCTTAAAAAAGACTAAACACCAATTTTTAAAAAATGTTATTGGAGTAGAGTTGATTTACAATGTTGTGCTAATTTCAGATGGACAGCAAAGTGATTCAGCTATACATATACATATATTCATTCTTTTTTAGATTCTTTTCTCATATAGGTCATTACAGAGTGTTGAGCAGAGTTCCCTGTGCTGCAGTAGGTCCTTGTTTGTTGTCTATCTTATATAGAGTAGTGTGTATATGTTCATCCCAAGCTCCTGATTTATCCCTCAGCAACGTTTCAAACACTAATTTTTTTTCAAACTAATTTTTTTTTTCAAACACTAATTTTTTGAAGTATAGTTGTTTTACAATGTTGTGTTAGTTTCAGGTGTACAGTAAAGTGATTCAGTTATACATATATATATATATATTTTTCAGATTCTGTTTCCTTACAGGTTATTCCAAAATATTGGTAGAGTTCCCTGTGCTATACAGTAGGTCCTTGTTGATTATCTATTTTGTATATAGTGGTGTGTATATGTTAATCCCAAACTCCTAATTTATCCCTACCTTCCACCTTGAAAAGCCAAACACTTAAAAACATTTGAAGTAGCCCCCAAACCATGTAAACAATGTGAAACTGGTAACAGTGGCTCTTGCCTCTAACGAAGAGAACTTATTGGTTGGGCAAGGAAGAGATAGGAGGGAAATTTATGTTTATTATATGCTCATTTTATGTCTTTTAAATTGTTTTTTCTTAAGTAATTCTTCACTAAACTAGATAAGTTGAAAGTCTGATAGGGAGAGAAACTTGTGTTTCTAAGGATTAAGGGTGCTAAACTGAAAGGGATGGGCTTGTGATAGTTACATTTATGTGGCAAGCTCACTGGGTGCCCAGATATTTGGCTAAACATTATTTCTGGGTGTGTCTGTTAGGGTGTTTCCTGAGGAGGTTAGTATTTCAACTGGTGGACTCTTTAAAGCAGATGCCTTGTCCTATGTTGGTGTCCATAATCCGATCCACTGGATGGAACAGAACAAAAGATGGAGGAAGGGCAAATTCAGGTCTTCTGCTGCTGTTGAGCTGGGACATGGGTTTCCTCCTGCCCCTGGAGTAAGACTGGCACCACTGGCTCCCCTGGTTCTCAGGCCTTTGCATCTGGACTGACGACACCACCAGCTCTCCTGGGCCTCCAGCTTGCAAGCACACATCGTGGGGCTTCTCAGCCTTCACGATTGTGGAGCTAATTCCTCATGCAAACTCTCTCTCTCTCTCTCTTTCTCTCTCTGTATTTTTCTTTCTCCCTCCCCATATACGTATTCTATTGGTTCTGCTTCTCTGGGAAGCACTGACTAAATAGAGTGTATTTACTATGCCAGCACATTATATGCACGATCTCATCAATCCTCGCAGGAACACTGGAAGATTTCTGTGTTACAAGGTAGAAGTTAGAGCATTGGTCTGTAATCCTTTCTTCCCCCCATAATTAACTGGGAACAACTCGAGGGAAATGTAAAAAAGGCAGGTGATCCAGTGTAATCTGCTTGTCAGCATGTTAATGGAACCTCTGAGTAAATACACTAAAAATATTTGCCAGGAGGGGATATTTATGTGTAGAATGTTTTTAACAGGATGAGCCTGGTTAAGTATAACATGTAGGAAATAAACCCCAAATCTGTGGTTTTATAGGCATGGCTCTGGGGAAAATGTCACATAAACTGAAACAGAAGTGGAGATATCCCATGTGCAGTAAACCTGTAGTAGTTGCTTTGAAACCTGTTTTTTTTTAAAAAAAATTTCCAAAGTACAGTTGTTTTACAGTGTTGTGTTAATTTCTGCTGTACAGCAAGTGATTCAGTTGTACATATATATGTATATACGTTTTTAATATCCTTTTCCGTTATGGTTTATCATAGGATATTGAATATAGTTCCCTGTGCTATACAGTAGAACCTTGCTCTGTTTATCTATTCTGTATGTAATAGTTTCCATCTGCTAACCTCAGCCTCCCACTCCATCCTTCCCCAGCCTCTCCCTCTTGGCAACCACAGGTCTGTTCTCTATATCAGTGAGACTGTTTCTGTTTCATGGGTAAGTTCCTTTGTGCCATGTTTTGGATTCAACCTATAAATGACATCATGATATTTGTCTTTCTCTTTTAGTTCACTTAGTATGATCATCTCTACTTGCATGAAACCTCTTGTGTCGTCAGGGGCCAGAGAGCATGTGTCTGATGCAAGAGGCAGGAACTTGAGCCACCTCAGCGTTCTAGAATTTTCTTTGCACTGCCTTGGGTCTGTCTTCCTGCAAAGCCTTTCTCACTTTAGGGCCTCTCAGGAGAAACTTCCTCACTCCTAGGCCACTCTTTTATGATGATTTGCAAGTAGAAATGTTGTTAGAGAGACCTACCTGCAAATGGGCACTCCTCTGGTTGTCTGTGTGAGAGAGAGAAAGGCAGTAAAAAGAGGTGGGGAGAGACTGGAAGGAAATGTATAAATAGGCTCCTAACGAAAGCTGACCGTTAACATCATTGCAAGGTATTACGTGGTCTTTTAAAGTGGAAAAAGAGTCCTATTTACTTGACTTGTGAAATCCAAGTGTTGAATTAAGATAGATACATCATCATCACAATCTCTAGAAGCTATAGCGTGTTCTAGTTACGAGCTTTGCCTCTAGAGCCAGATGGACTAGAGTTGAATCCCTGCTCTGCTACGCATTAGCTATGAGCTTGGCGGGTTACTTCATTCTCGGTGCCTCATTTTTCTCATCTGTGAAATGGGAACAATGTTACTAGTACTTAGCTCATAGGGTTGTTGTAAGGATTAAGTGAGATAATACATAGAAAGGGTTTAGAACAATGCCTGGTACATAGTAAGTGCTATTAGCTATTATTATTATTCTGTTACATCTGAGGTTCAGAAAAATCAAACATCTTTCACAAGCTCAGTCAGTGACAGGGTCAGAATTCCAATCTTGCTATGTGCTTCAATGAAATACAATTCTCTCTTGAAAGGTTTTGTAAATATTTTAAAATTAAAACTGTGCTTCATTCTCTGATCCCCGAGCACTTTGTGTGTGTATCTATTTTGCCACTTCATGGAAGGTATTGTGGTTTTGGTTGGTTCTTTTGCAGCCTTCTCTGCCAAACTGTGAATTCGGAGCAGAATTGTGGAGCATACATCTTTGTCTTACCCGTGCCCAGCATAATAAATATTTGGTAAATGAACACTAAATGCAACAAGTAATAATAAATATACTGTCAGGCTTGTAATTTTTTTTTTTTTTTTTTTTTTTTTTTTTTGCGGTACGCGGGCCTCTCACCGCTGTGGCCTCTCCCGTTGCGGAGCACAGGCTCCGGCCGCGCAGGCTCAGCGTCCATGGCTCACGGGCCCAGCCGCTCCGCGGCATGTGGGATCTTCCCGGATCGGAGCACGAAGCTGTGTCCCCTGCATGGGCAGGCGGACTCCCAACCACTGCGCCACCAGGGAAGCACCAGGCTTGTAATATCTTTAGGTCTGTAACTTTTTGACTCTTCAAATCATATTACTCAATTTTTTTACTTTATTATATGCAGTCACACTTGAGGATATCTTTGGCAGATCATTTTCAAAAACTTTAATGATACTTAGTGGCAAATAAAAGAAGACATTTCTCAAGTTGTGCTCACTTCCTTGATTCTCACCCTAACATTCCACTTAGCAAATGTCACTATGACTCCCAGAGTAGGGACTCAGATTTATCTCATTCCCTGATCAAAGGGACATATTATGTCATGTCCTATAAGGACATCTTCCCAGAAGTTGAGATCTTGAATGCTTCAGCTATGCTACAATAATTTAATTAAGGCTGTGACTGTCCTCAAAAATAACGAAATAAAAATAAACATGTATAGAAAATGCGTCAAACAAGAAAAAATAAAACGTTAATATAGTTGATCTTGTTAGAATTTTTCAAATGTTTTCAAGCTTGCCCACCATGGCAGCTTTCTGTTTTATGTAAATTGTACACACACACACACACACACACACACACACACACACACACACACACACACAAAACTCAGGTACACCCAAAATTATAGAATTTGAAACTATGAAAAATGAAAGAGTGCTGACTCCCTGATTATTGGAGGAATGAAGTGGGGACCATGTCAGTGAAGACTTACACGTTAGTATGAAATGTTTCAGGGCTGCAGTTTCTTATTGTGACTACTGCAGAACCTTTCTTTTTCTCAAGTCATTCACCAGGTCCACAGATGTAGTAAAGCTATACTAGTGTCTGGGGGCTTGGACACGCAGAATCTATCCCCATGTGACCCTTTCTGCCTGTGAATCTGCTTTCTTGGTTAAACAGTTGCACTTGGCCTACAGTTTCCCACTAACCAGAAAGATGTGCTCATTGGATAATCAAAACATGAGCAGAATTTGTGATTAGAAATGGTAAGCAGGCTCCACAACTAAGTGGAACACACTGATTATTTTAAAGTGAAGCTATAAAGAACGTTTAAAAGCACTACAAACCCAACTCTCAAATGTCTCCCTATTAAGGTAAGGCTTGGTATTTTGGCCTAAATTTCTGAGATACCAGGTGCTGGAAGTATTAAAACAAACCAAAATGGAAAGGACTATGAAAATGAATATAAATATATATGTATAACTGAATCACTTTGCTGTACAGCAGAAGCACACTTTACAACACTGTAAATCACTTTACAGTAAAAGTGCAAATCACTTTACAACACTGTAAATCAACTAGACTTCAATAAAATAAAATTTCTAAAGACACATTTCAGTCTTTCTCTAGTTAGTCAAACATATATGTTTAGTGTATGTGTGTAACTGTGTAATTGATTATATTATATGTGTATATTAGGACTTACTGAAAATGGGCTATTAAGAAATAAAATCAAGTAAAAAAAATGAAAGACTCTGTCTTATTGGGCCAATCCTTTGAGAATAAAAATGTCATTGAAGGTAAATTTTCAGCCTCCCATAAGCTTTATAGTGTATAACTCTTTTGTTTTGAATTATGAGGACATAAGCTTGGTTATTATATAAAAATGTAAAGAAAATTTTATCTAATAAAAGCCATAAATGATTAAATCACAATGTGCATTTAGATGGTTTTCACGTAGCAGAATATGTACATCTCATTATGCTAAATTGAATGCAAGCTCCTAGACAACACAGAGATCCCATTGCTTCATAAATATTAAAATTAATCAGGATGATATGTTGAACCTTGAATACATACAGAAGTATCTGTCATGTGTTTATGAATATCTCGGTGTCTAATGTTGAGCACAATGAGAATCTCATAATATAGTTTCTGATAAAGAATTGTCCATAATTAGTTTATTTATTTTTCCATTAGTAGGTAAATGATAAGAAAAAGCGAAGGCAGTTGAAAAAACATTGAACGATAGTAAGTTTCTTCACTCATATTTGACAGTGGGAGAAACACACACATGCACACACACTGACAAGTCATAAATCTTTTCTTTCTGCCATGTGTGTACAGTGGAGGTTCTTAACCTGCAGTACAAGATCATGCATAGAAATAAAAATTACAATTTTTTGCCTTAACCTCT
Source organism: Stenella coeruleoalba (assembly GCF_951394435.1). Lineage (NCBI taxonomy): Eukaryota > Metazoa > Chordata > Mammalia > Artiodactyla > Delphinidae > Stenella > Stenella coeruleoalba. Next base: position 144,514,458 of record NC_137149.1, on the reverse strand, counting down.
AATTAAAGTTTGCATTTCCTCCAATTATTAGTGTACAGGAAAAAAAACACCACCACACCATTAGCAGTACAATAGAAATCAGGTATTTTCATATCACATAATAGTGGTTGCAAATATGTCTGTTACTACTTTGAAATTATTATAGTTATGATGAGTGGTTGCAATTATTATTTAAGCAATAATTTTTTTTTTTTTTTGGTGGTACGCAGGCCTCTCACTGTTTTGGCCTCTCCCGTTGCAGAGCACAGGCTCCGGACGCGCAGGCTCAGTGGCCATGGCTCACGGGCCCAGTCGCTCCGCGGCATGCGGGATCCTCCCGGACCGGGGCACGAACCCGCGTCCCCTGCATTGGCAGGCGGACTCTCAACCACTGCGCCACCAGGGAAGCCTAATTTAAGCAATAATTTTAAAAGTACACTTATTACTATAGCACACATTTTTTAAAACATTTTGATTATTGCACTTTAGTACAATTTTTTTCCATTGTACACTTATGAATTTTACTTTATGCACTTAAAAACATTATTCTGAGAAGGAAACCATAGACTTCAACAAAATACAAAGGAGTCTGTGTCAAAAACAGAAAAATGTCCCCTCAAACATCTCATGTCCTAATCCCCAGAATCTGTGCGTGTGTTACGTCACATGTAGAAGGGACTTTGCAATGTGATAGAGGTAAGGGTACTGAGATGGGGAGATTATGCTGGAGTATGTATCTAAGTGAGCTCAGTGTAATCGCAGTGTCCTTATAACAGGAAAGCAGGAGTGAAAGTCAGAGAAAGGAGGTGAGAAGCTGTCACCAGAGGTTGCAGTTATGCACTTTGAAGACAGAGGAAAGAGCCCTGAGCCAAAGAATGCAGGCAGCTCCTGGGAGTTGGAAAAGGCGAAGAAAACCAATTCTCTCCAGCCTTCGAAGGAATGAAGCCTGATGACAACTTGACTTTGGCTCAGCGAGACTCATTTTGGACTTCTGACGTCTACAACTGTAAGAATAGAATTGGTGTTGTTTCAAGCCACCATGTTTGTGAGAATTTGTTACAGCAGCAGTGGGACACTAATGAATCATGGCACCAGTCAGGAACTCCTGAGGGTCATGTTGGCCACTTGTTCCCATGTTCCTATGACTTAGGGGAAGTGCTTTCCCTGTTTCATATAGGAACATGGTCTTGGTCAAACAGACTATCACTAAGAACAAGTGCTTTGTTTTCCTGGAAACATTCCAGTATTAAAATATTTTTAAGGTTTTGGCACATTTACGTTGGCCTTACACCAAAAATTAAAAAGTAGACATGTTTTGTTTTGTTTTTAAATTCATTCATTTATTTATGGCTGTGTTGGGTCTTCGTTGCTGTGTGCAGGCTTTCTCTAGTTGCGGCGAGCGGGGGCTACTCTTTGTTGTGGTGCGCGGGCTTCTCATTACGGTGGCTTCTCTTGTTGTGGAGCATGGGCTCTAGGTGCACAGGCTTCAGTAGTAGTGGCGCGTGGGCTCAGTAGCTGTGGCTCGCAGGCTCTAGAGCGCAGGCTCAGTAGTCGTGGCGCACAGGCTTAGTTGCTCCGCAGCATGTGGGATATTCCTGGACCAGGGCTCAAACCTGTGTCCCCTTCATTGGCAGGTGGATTCTTAACCACTGTGCCACCAGGGAAGACCTATTTTCTGTTATTTGGGAATAATCATTGCTTTTCAAATCTCAAACTGAATATATGTCAGGCCTACTACTGACACAAATGGCATTCTTTACTCAAAGGCAATTTATTTTTTTTTTACAGAAAGTAATTTTAAAAGCCTTGATAGCCATTTGAATATAATCATAGCAATTTTTTTCAGCTGGGAAAATTCCACAGTGTTTTGATGCTTTATACATTCCACACAGAATTGCAATAACTTATTGAAGACCATGACCTGAACTGCCCTTGCCTCTCTTCAGAACACATTAACCAATACATTGACCATTACCTAAGACTATATAATAAATATAAGTCTGCAGACACCCCCTGGAATGACATATTCCTTGCCCTCATCGCCTTGATATACATGAGATAAATCCATACTGGTTGCTAAAATTTAACATTATTTGTATTTATAGATTATTTTGCATTAAATGATACTGTTTCTTATCTACCTACAAGTATCAAAAAATCACCTATCTCTTTTACAAAAGCAACTGGAGAAAACAGCATAATTTTGATAATGGAAAGGTCCTTGTTTTATGCGTTAGTGTAGCTCTTTGTGGAAACAGTTCAAAGGCAATTCAGTCATTTGTAAACAACATCCTTATAATGCTAGAGCTACTATTGCTTATTTAATTCATTTGAAATCACATTGTTATGATAACTGGTTCCTGGCAGTCAAAGTTTTTTTATACAATATGTTGGAAGGAAATTATTCTTTAATGACATGGGTTAATTGTATGTGTAAAAGCTTTGAAATCCTCCCAATAAATCACAGGTTCCGAATTGGCCTAGTGATGTAAACCTTTTTGTATTCAAGGTAATTCTATAGACCCCAAGTTCATGGCATGAATTCTACATAGATAAAAGCTTTATAAATTATATTCCTGTTTGTTTTCAAGTCAGTATGAGAGAGATCTGGTAGCTTTGGGAAATGTTCAAGTGCTCAAGGCCAGATTTCCTAGTTAGCCCTTAGTTCTTGAGCAAAAGCCTTATTATCGATGAACACATTGACCTTCTTTGCCTAGGAACGCTCACCACTCCTCATACAAATTACGAAAACTCTGCTAAAAAGGTCAAGCATGAGGCATGTCAGTCTGAATCACTGAGTAGTGATGCTGAAAATGATGTTAGAGATTCAGCCAATACATTCAATTTACACTTTAAGAAATGAAAATGTACAGAGGTTAAGAGACTTGTGTGAATGAACATAGTTAGCATAGGCGAATCTAGGAAGGAGGGGTTTCTGCCTTCTGATGCCATATTCATTCCATTAGATCATATTAGTTTATCTTCAGAGCAACTCAGTCTAATGTATTTGACTCAGTATAATTAAACACCTTTATGTGTCAGGAATTGTGCTGCATGATACAGACAAAAGAATAAAAGATATTACGTACTCTTAAGGAGAAAGGAATATGTAAATAAATAGATGGTATTAATTAGAAATCAGTGCTGTAATAAAAATAGGAGTTCAAAGAAAAAAGAAGTCAGCTAAATTCAGGAGTCAGTGAAGCCTTCACAGAAGAGTTAATTCCTGAAATGACTTTGAAGGTAGGTCAGTTACTTGTCAAACCAAATGGGAGGGTATTCCCAGGAGAAAGAAAGAGCAAAAGTAAAAGCAAGAAAGAACACATCCTTTTCTGTGAGCTTCCCCAGGCCACCACACACCCAGCAGGAGAAATTACAAAAGGAAAACAGGAACTTCCTGTACTCTAGGTGAGACGGCCCCTCCCCAGCCCCCATGACTCAGTCGGCAGGAATTGAGTGGGTACCACAGTGTCTCCTGTTGTGGAGTTAGGAGAGAGACCCACAGAGAGGAGAGTTCCAGGTAAGACTGCCCCTGCCCTGGCATCCACCTCGGTGTTAGAGGAAGTGAACATTACTCGGCATGCTTCTGGCAGGAGGTGCCCTGGCCCCAAATCTCATAGCCTTACTGCCACATTCCGCTTGAGACAGTTAGGGTTGATCATGTCACAAATGTCATGTATTTTATCCCTGATCACCTCACTCACTATACGAAGCCCAAGACTTCCAAATCTACCCTCATCCCTCAGCTTCTCATCCTAATAGAATTCTGTACATTTCCTTCTGGAACTCGTGCTGAGTCTACAGCAAAATCTTCCTTGGCCTCAAGAGTGCCATAGCTAAGTCACACTATGCTGCCACGCAGTTTTGAAAGGTACTCCTCCCTCCCAGTGTGACAGCTTCACATCAAGGCATGCAGGTTGGCTAGAGGGACCCAGTCTGGATTTTAGATTCCCCTGCTTCCTGTGCGTAACCCCTGGGGCAGAATACAACCTACACAGCTGTAAGTGGTGGTTTGGACCTTCAGTCGTTTCTCCGAAAGTCCCCTTTACCCTCTCCCTTTTTTTTAATAAACTTTAATAATTATTTTCAACATGCTCCAAAAGATAAAAAACTATATGAGCAAAAACAAAACAAAACAAAACAAAACTATATGAGCAGAAAACTGAACATTACAAATATCAAATGGAAATTCTAGGACTGAAAATAAAAATGGAAAGAAGTGAATATTCATGGGTAGATTTAACAGCACATTTTTTTTTAATTGGAGTATAGTTGATTTACAATGCTGTGTTAGTTTCAGGTGTACTGAAGTGAATCAGTCATACATACCTGGAGAAAACCATAATTCAAAAAGATACATGCACCCCAATGTCCATTGCAGCACTATTTACAATAGCCAAGACATGGAAGCAACTTGAATGTCCATCGACAGAGGAATGGATAAAGAAGATGTGGTACATATATACAATATACATATATATATGTATACATATATACAAGGGTATATTACCTTCTCCCTCTAAGGATTGCTTCTTTTGCATCCCTTTTAGAAGAATCTGTTTTTCTCTCCACTCTCTGTTTAATAATTGCCATAAAGGACTGCAGATGCTCACCAGCCAAAGACCATGAGAAAGAGGAGAATCAGAATTGGGCTTATTACTCGTTGCAAGAGAGACCAATGCCATGGGAAACAATGGGGTATCTCAGTAAGAGAATATTATGATGGGATTGTTATAGGATTGAGTTACGTCATTTTGAAGAGGAACAGAGAAGTGCGTTTAGCTCTGGATTCTATGATTTTTGTATCTTCATTTTTATCTAGTAGGTAGGTGGATTGGAGTGAGTTAAAGCTGTAATTGATCCTAGAAATAGTCATTCATCTGTGTAGCGCACAGAGGGGAATGCTTGGTTGTTTTCGCTATTTGCAGTGTTCTTCTATTTTCCTAAGATCAGAAATGATTAAGGAATAGTCGGTTTTGCTCACTCTATCACAGTCATTCACAGAGGGACCTTGGCTGACGTGGGTGTTCTATGAAGTTGTTTGTATTAAGGAAGAAAGAGCATAGCCTTGCCACGAGCAACAGGTCAGCACACAGCTAACAGTTGTCAGGATTTCTTCTTTGCTTTCTCAGTAGGCATCCTTGTCAGATCTTTTTTTCCTCCCATAATGGAAATACTTTAATGTTTCATGACTAAGTATGATATGTGCTGTAATTTTTAAGAAGGTTAAGAAATTTGACTTCTATTCTTACTAAGAATTTTTATCATAGATGGCTGTTAAGCTAACCCATTACAGAACAATGGCTGATGAACAGAAACATAAGACTGACGTGAAGGCCTGGATGACTATCTCTAATTTGTCCTATTTCCTAGGCCTCCTTAATCTTCAGACTCTCCATCCTCTAAACCATCCTCAACTTAACATTTTAATCACGTTTCTAAAATATAAATCATCACATTACTTTACATCTTATTCAATATAATTCCCTGCTACTTACATAATAAATTTCAAAATCCTCTCCATAAAAGTGTCTTTGAGTTATGATCCCCTATTTATATCTTTAACTGCACCCCTTGTAATCTCCTCATACACCTTTCAATTTATTTATATCTAAATATTCATTAATTTAACACATATTTGATCAAGTGCCAAGCAGGGTTCTAAGTATGATGAATACAGCAGTGAATGAAATAAATAAAATTCTTTGCCATTACAGACCTTATAACCCCCAGAGAGGGGGAGACTAAAAAATAACATCTATCATATCTCTCTTTAATGTTTCTTGTAGCCAATGTGAAAAACCTTTGAGTACTGGAGAATGACAGTGGATATAATGAGCTTAATGGGACGGTCACACTCCAATTGTTGCTGTCTTTACTGGGGCACATCATCAGAGCCCTTCACACCTCTTACAAATGATTTTCTTTTAACTAAGAAGTGGAGAACTCTAGAAGCAATTGGCTTTTACCTGGAAGGAACAGCAGGACTTCATAGCATTTTACGTCAGAACTATGTCAATTCTGACTCTTTGCTGTCATTTAATAAGCAGAAACGTGGATCACCTCACCATCCTAAGGACATCTTACTGTACTGGTGACATCATGCTAATTGGGCCTGGAAAGAAAACAATGTAAACATCCTACAATAGATACTTTAGTAAGATAGAGAGGATAAATCCCTGGTAAACACAGGAGTCTTTCACCTCATTGAAGTGTCTGGGGAGGAGGTGGTATAAGGGTCTTCAACTTATCACTTTATATCAAATGAAGTACATGTTTCTACTTGACTAAAAGACCACAATGCTTAGTATCATATTTACTAAATAATCTAAAGACTTGTCAGCTTTTAGTGGAGTCTAGATGAGAAAAGACTCTCCAGACGATACAGGCTGAAGTTTAAGCAGTTCTTCATTTTTGCCTCTATGATCCAACAGATCCAGTGATGATTCGATGCACTACGAAGACCGTGGCTGACTTTGTTAGGAAAATCACAACAAAGTCTCAGAATTCTGGAGGAAAGCCAAGCCATTTTGGGAATGTAATTCTCCTTCAATCCTTCTTGGATTGAACATCTGATCACTGGACACTGGGAGACATTAAGAACTGAGAAACTCATTATGAGCTGAGCTTTATGAGAGCAACTCAAACTGTAGATTATACACAGTAGCATTTCAGTGTTCACCTAGAATATACTTATCGGAGTATGTCCTGAAAGCTCAAGGAAGTTGCATCAACAGAATGTTCACACTTCTGTTGGTCTTGCTCTTTCCTTATATCCAAGCCTTCATGGGAAGTTCCTATGACCAAGTTTTACTGGAGAGTAAGTAATTGGAGTCTGGCTTACAAATAATTTCGCATGATGTGCTGGCATTAATTAGCAGTGGACAATGGCAGGAAAGTGAAGATATAGAAGATATGAATAACACTATCGACAAGTGTGAACTAATAGACATCTATAGAATGCTGTACCCAACAACAGAAAATAAATTCTTTTCAATTGTACATGCAGGAATCATCTGGTTAGACCATAATAGGGAGGGTTATTCAAAATACCTCAATAGATACTATAAAGCACAAAGAATTAAAATCACATGTGGTATATCTCACACCAGACACGAAAACTATTTTGATAGGGATCAGGTACCAAAGCATTAAACCCAGAGCCATAAGTCTTCTAGAAAACAGGAGATTATCTTTGAGAACCTGGCCTCAGCAAAATTTCTTGGAGAGAACATATAGAGCACTGACCAAAACCTTGAAAATTAATTAATTACATTCCATAAATATTTAAAATTTCTGCTCCTCAAGATACCACTAATAAAATAAATAAACGAGCCACAGACTGAGGAAAAATATTTATAACACATATGACAAATGATTTGTACCCATAAAGAACACCTACAAATCAACAGTAAAAATATGAACATCCCAACTTTTTAAATGAGCCAAAGGTTTGGACACTTTGCCACAGAAGATGTATTAATGCTCAATAAACACACGAAAGAATACTTAACATCTTTAGTCTTTGGGAGTTTGCAAATTAAAACCATAAATGAACTACCATCCCATACCCACTAGAGTAACTAAAATCAAAAGGACTAACTTCACTGCCTGTTGGTAAAGATGTGGAACCATTGGTAATGGCTCCTTGGATTTCCTTGGAGAACTAGTGCCCTGCACTCTCAGGCCATGTGTTTCGGGTAGAGTGGAATCTACCTGTACTTTAGGACAGGCAGATCTGAGCCTGGCCAACCAGGATCGCAGGAGATAATCAAGAAATATTACCAGATCTAAGCAGGCTCAACTAAAGTAAGTCGGCCTCGGATCTTTGTAGTTCTTGGGAAAGAAATGTGTTTGGGTTTTTGTTTTGTTTTGTTTTGGTTTTGGTTTTGGTTTTTGTATTGTCACCAGATCTGGCTGCTTATAAACCTGGTACAATTGGTGGCCATTGTGATCATCATCCTAGGAGCATCTTTGTAAAAAGAAAGCTAACAGTTATATGGCACCGTGAGGGAAAGACAGATTATTTAGGTACCAAATCCAGCATGCTCTAACCCTGGACTTGTCAGTTAGGAAAGTCAATAAATTCCCTTTTCCCTCAAGTGTATTTGAATTCTATATTTCATTTGCAACATAAAAAAAAAAACTTCATTAAAACAGAAATAAACTAGATTTCATATTTTATTTGCCATTAAGCAAAATCAATCTAGAATATATGTTAGAAATCCACCTGTGTATTATATTCTTTTTGATGCAAGATGGGGGATCATTAATTTTTTTTCTTTGCCTTATAATTAAAATACTTCAAAAAGTATAAAATACTTCTTCTAAAATGACATGATATACTATACTATGCTATACCAATTTTAAGCTGAGACTTCACTTCTGGGAAAAAAAAAATAGTAGTTAAAATGAATGTGCCCGCTTGATTAAACTACAAAGGAACCAGCAGTGCCACAAAAAAATGAAAATCCATTATCTAAAATGATTAGGGGCTTCCCTGGTGGCGCAGTGGTTGTGAGTCCGCCTGCCGATTCAGGGGACATGGGTTCGTGCCCCGGTCCGGGAAGATCCCACTTGCTGTGGAGTGGCTGGGCCCGTGAGCCATGGCTGCTGAGCCTGCGCATCCAGAGCCTGTGCTCCGCAGCGGGAGAGGCCACAACAGTGAGAGGCCTGCGTACTGCAAAAAAATAAATAAATAAAATAAAATAAAAATGATTAGGATGGAGAATGAACAGGATATAGTGGTGTGCATTACTTTTCAGGCAGAAAAAGTCAAAGTATAATCAAGTTATTCTATCCACTGGTCAAATGAAATCACTGGATTTAGAAAAATTCAATTCTAGAAAAGTCTGAAAATGTCTGCAGATGAAAAACTGATATAGGGCCCATGCAGAAATGTTACAGGGAACGTTCATCAAGAAAATATTTCCTTAAAATCATGTAATAGTTGTATTTACAATCTACTATAAATACATTTTCAAAGTAAAAATGCGTGACAGTCAGCCTATCAAATAACTCAATCAGTCAACTGAGTATAGTCCAAAATCCACAACAATCAGACCTAAAATATAATAAATAAATATAATCAATGATGTTATTTTGAAAAAAATTTAAAGGAGAAAACAAATTAGGCTGAAATTTTAATACTAAAGCACAGTAATAGTCTTCTGTTCATAGTATATCATCCTTGTATACATATCATCCTTGAATCTGAAATTTCTCTTGTTTGGGTTCTAAATCAGGCATCCATCCCAGAAAATAAAAAAAATTCTTTTAATTAGATTTTAATAATAATACCTGCTTTTGTTAGAAGGTTACTATTATTAAGCACTATGCTATTTCTTTGAATGCATTATTATATTTAATCCTTACAATAACCCCATGTTATAGATTTCATTAAGGTCATTGTAAATCTGAGGAAACTAAAAATTACTAAAGTCAAATCAAAACAAACAAATAGCACACATGGCATTTGGTCTGTCTCATTTCAGACCCCACATACAAGCCAAATAGCAGAAAAAAAAATTTTGAAATGAATTCAGACCCAAAGAGTGAAGTAAATGATTCCTAAATTTAGGAACTACAGAAATAAAGCTATACTGGTTAAAAGAAAGCCCCTTTCTCAAGTTTATGTAACTGGTGTTAGCTCAGTTTTAACAGATTTCTCTCTTGGGAAATGTAATCTGTATATATAAAATCCTTAAAAAATCAAGTGCTGATATTTCTTGCAACTCCTTTGGGAGAAATGAAGCTCAAATCCCAGTTTAAACAGAATTTTTGAAAATCCAGGGGGAGATCAAGATGCAGAGTAGAAGGACATGGAGCTCACCTCCCTCCACGAACACATCAGAAATACTCTACATATGGAATAATTATCACTGAAAACTAATTGGAAACTGGCAGAGGACTCCTGTACAACCAAGGCTGCAAGGAAGATCCACACGTAATAAGGTAGGAAGGAAAGAAAAGTAATCAACTCGAGACCTGTACCCCTGGGAGGGAACTCAGAAGAGGAGGGGGATGACACGGGGAGAGATCCTCTCTGGGAAGTGAGCAGTTCAAGCCACATGTTGGGTGCCCCAGCCCTGGGGTCTGACACCAAGAAGATGAGTCCACTTAGCTGGTTAGAGAACCAGTGGGACTGACAGCATGGCTAAAAGAAACCTAGACTCCACTTGAGAATAGCACACATGCTTGCTTACTGAAACAAGGCTGAGGAAACAGATTGAAACTGCCTGGGACTCTGGCTAGTTTTCCACAGTCACCCCGGCATGAGCCCCAGTTTGAGCGGAGTGCACACTCTGACCCCACTTGCTTCTTAAAGCAGCATATTTTTCAGCAGAAACTTTACAGGCCAGAAAGGAGTGGCATGGTATATTTAAAGTGCTGAAAGAGAAAAGCTGTTTAAAGTGCTGAAAGGGAAAAGCCTGCAAACTAGGATACTATACCCAACAAGGTTATCACTCAGAATTGCAGGAGAGATAAAGAACTTCTCAGACAAGCAAAAACTAAAAAAGTTCATAAGTACTAAATTACCCTAGAAGAAATATTAAAGGGTCTTCTCTATGTGGAAAAGAAGTAAGTATCTATAGGCAAGGAAAAATCCCACTAGTAAAGGAAAATATGTAGTAAAGCCTGAGTATCAACCATTTAAATAAGCTGGTATGATGATTAAAAGATTAAAAAGTATAAAATAAACTATAACTACAATAAACAGTGATTGATGGAATAAACATGAAGATGTAAAATATGACATCAAAAACACAAAATGTGGGTGATGGGATTTTAAAAATGTAGATATTTTAGACTGTACTTAAATGACTGCCAGTTTAAAATAAGTAGATATAGTTATAGGTCACTATATATGAACCCCATGGTAACCACAAATCAAAAACCTACAATAGATACACAAAAACTAGAGAGAAAGGAATATAAGCACACCACTAAAGAAAATCCACAAACCATAAGGGAAGAAGCCAAAAGAAGAAAAAAAGAATAGGGAAGAAATACAAAAACAACTAGAAAACAAGTAGCAAAATGGCAATAAGTACATATCTATCAATAATCACTTTAAGTGTCAATGGACTAAATACTCCAATCAAAAGGCATAGGGTGGCTGATTGGAAAAAAAAAAGACCCATCTGTGTGCTGCTTACAAGAGACTCACTTCAGAGCTAAAGACATACACAGATTGAAAGTGAGGGGATGGAAAAAGATATATTATGCAAACAGAAATGACAAGAAAAGGAGGGGTAGCAGTACTTACATCAGACAAAATAGACTTTGAAATGAACTATATAACAAAGACAAAGAAGGTCATTGTATAATTATAAAGGGATCAGTGCAAGAAGGGGTTATAACATTCATTAACATAGATGCACCTAATACAAGAGCACCTAAATATATAAAGCAAATATTAATAGACATAAAGGGAGAATTGACAAGAAAACAATCCCATTTAAAATTTCATCAAAAACAATAAAATACCTAGGAATAAACTTACCAAGGAGTTTAAAGACTTATACTCTGGAAACTATAAAACATTGATGAAGGAAATTGGAGATGATACAAAGAAATGGAAAGATATCCAATGTTCTTGGATTGGAACAATTAATATTTTTAAAATGTCTATACTACCTAAAGCAATCTACAGATTTAATGCAATCTCTATCAAAATACCCATGGCATTTTTCACAGATCTAGAACAAATACTTCTAAAATTTATATGGAATCACAAAAGACTCTGAATTGCCAAAGCAATCTTGAGAAAAAAGAACAAAGCTGGAGGTATCATGAGCCCTGACTTCAAACTATACCACAAAGCTATAGTAATCAAAACAGCATGGTAAGGGCACAAAAACAGACACACAGATCAATGGAACAGAATAGAAGAGCCCAAAAATTAAATCCACATGCCTATGGTCAACTAATCTACAACAAAGGAGGTAAGAATAATCAATGGAGAAAAGATAGTCTCTTCAATAGTGGTGTTGGGAAAGCTGGACAGCTACATGTAAAGAATAAAATTACAACACTCCCTCACACCATATACAAAAATAAACTCAAAATGAATTAAAGACCTAAGTGTAAGACCAGAATTCATAAATCTCCTAGCAGAAAACAAAGGCAGAACACTCTTTGACCTACATCATAGCAATATTTTCGAATATGTCTCCTAAGGCAAAAGAAACAAAAGCAAAAATAAACAAATGGGACCTAATTAAATTTAAAAGCTTTTATATAACAAAACCATCAACAAAATGAAAAGACAGCAAATAAGAAAATAAGAAGTAGATAAACAATTCAGAGAAGGTGAAGTTTAAACATTGACAAGCATTTGAAACGATCTTCAATGTCTCCAGTAGTAATGGAAATGCGAAATAAAACCATAATGAGATGGTACTTTTAACTCATCAGATTGGCAAAAATTAAGAGTGAAAACATCTCCTGCTGACGATGTTCCAGATAAATAAGAGGGAGACTTGATGAATTGTTTTTGGAAAGTACTCTGTCAATAATGCTAATGTAAAAGGACTCGTAATCTGTGACTCAGCAGCCCCATTTAAAAAAATCTCACCCTCTGAAGTTAAAAAAACACGTTTACATTAAAAAATGTATGTAAAAGCTGTTTTTGTAGCATGGAAGCAACTGAATGTCTACCAGTTGGGGAATGCTGAATAAATTATGTTACACCCATGCCTTGAAGCTGTAAAAAGTGTAAGCTATTTCTATTTCCATTGCCCTGAAGAGATGTTTATAGTATACTGTTAGTGAAAAAAGAAAGTTTGAGAGTATTGGGTAGAAAATAGCTGCATTTTAGTTAAAACCAAATTTTAAAATTTACATGTGTTATATATCCAAATGAGAGTACCCTGGGAAAGGCCATTTGTCTGTGGGTAGAGAAGGGCTGAAGGAATGAGAGGATGTATGTGGGGCTCTTACCACTGGTTACCTCAGGGGGCGAGAAAAGAGATGGGTTGACAAGTGTGAGATCATTCATTTTTTACCAAACTCTGGATGATTTTTCCCATGAAAATAAGTATCCATTATCTTTTGTAGTTTAAAATCTCAAAGACAAAGACTTTTGAAAAATGAAGCAGTAATAATGATATAAGGCTGAGGTCATGTCGAAAAACCCAAACATGATGTGAAGCCATTACGGTGAGTGAAATGTAACTTCAGGGTGAGACACAGAAGAGGCTCCGGGCCCTGCAATGCTGCCCTGTGGCTGGGCCCATGGCAACTGCACAGCATTCAGATTTGACAACCTTGAAGTGGAACTCTGTGTCAGCTCATCTCCAGCTGGAGTCAGCACAGAAGAGAGTTTTGGTTTCCTTAGCAAGAGTCAGAAGAACCTTGAAAGAGAGACAGTTGATGGAGCCAAGTTGTGGAGAGTTACGTCAGGTGGTGATGCGATCAGACACTTCGGAAACGGAGCGGGACCCTATGGTCTATGCCCTCTGTGTCCTCAGCCTTCCTTTTGTCTGTGGAAAAATTTAGCCAAAGAATAAGTTTAATCAGAGAAGTGAGAAAATGCAGAAACAAAGGAAAACCGTCAAAGGAGACCAAATAATAATAGTTTAGTCACTGAGCCTAGTCAAGGACCTTTAGTTCCTTCCCAAGGATAATATTCTGAGCCATATCCTGAGAGCTGTGTTGTAGATACTGAAGCCGCCGCCAGGTGGAAGAAGTTAACTACATGATGATCAGACTGTAGCTGTGACATAAGCTGCTGCAGTTCCGAGAACTGGCTGCAAGGAAATGGGAGCACACCGACCCTGGAATTGAAGACTAACTGTACTTAAAACAATCAAGGGACTTCCCTGGTGGTCCAGTGGGTAAGACTCCATGCTCTCAATGCAGGGGACCCGGTTCGATCCATGGTCAGGGAAATAGATTCCACATGCGTGCCGCAAGGAAGATCCCTAGTGCCCCAACTAACACCTGGAACAGCCAAATAAATAAATATTGAAAAAAAAAACCCAACAGTCAAGATGACCTTGATGAGACCAATTTCAAGATGACGGTCAGAGCTGACTGTGCTGTTTCTGCATGTATCACCCTCCCTCTGTCTATGAAAGTTCTTGCCCACTGATTGTGTGGGTGAGGGAGTCTGCCTGGAGTCCGCCCTCCCCCCAGGTTACTGGTATCCGAAATAAAGCAAACTTTCCTTTCCACCAACCTTGCCTCTCTGTTGGCTTTGGAGTGGCGAGCAGCCAGACCCCACTTTCAGTTACACTGCCTGCAGGGAGAGCCTTAGACAGGGGCTGGGACAGAGCTTCAGGAACGCAAGTCAAGGAGAGGAGGGCTCTTCAATCTTAATCCTTCAACAGTAACAAGTGACACGGACAGAGGGCTTCCTGTTGCCAGACGCCATCCAGAGAGCCTTAAACATTTAACTCATTTAATCCTCCAACAACTGAATGAAGTTGGTCCTATTATTATCTTCATTCTCCAGATGAAATAACTGAGGGACAGAGAAATTAATAGCCTACGGTCTTCCAGCAAGTCAGTGGTGGAATGAAATTTAAACCCAGACAGTCTGGCTACTTAGATTCTAAACAACTGGCTTCCTGTGCTTCCTGGAATATGTTAAGTTACTTGATACTTTCAAGTCTAAGAGTTTTCCCTTTGTGTGGAATATACTCTTTTCCTCATCCAGTATTAACATCTCCTTCCCCAATTTCTTTACTGCCTGACACCTGACACCTCTCATTTTTCACAATACCTTAAGCAACGCTTTCAAACTCTGCATCAGCACATTATAGTATTAGCTTAAAGATGACCAATTTGGACCTACAAAAATGACAGTATCATATGTTTTGATGTAATATCTACCTGTGTTTTATGAATATTACTTATGGATATTTCTTTCCCATTAAGGAGGAACCCACCTCAGAGTCCAAACTTTTTAAAATCACTGTTACTCGAAAGACTATCAGAGTATATGCCACATACTATATATTTATTAAATGATTACGGAATATAATAGTAAATGATGATGTAAAGAAATTCTGAAGTAAAAAGGCAGATGAGATGATGAAAAGGAGATGACAAAGCAAAAGACTTTGAGGACATTAAATCGATGATGCAGAAATCATAATTTAGCTAACTTCTTAAGGATAGGTATCAACATTGCTCATAAAATGTATAATATCTTTCTATTTCACTCTTAGGGTTAAGTCACTCCCAAGTCTGTTGATTAATTGACATATTTCCTATTTCAGTTCCACAGTATATAGTCATGTTGAAGGATACAAGTCCAACAGAAGCAGAAATCCTAAGTGGTTGGGAAATATGTTACCATACAATCTGAGTCAAGTAATTCTTTAAAAATGGAAGATAATGTGGGTCAGTATTATGACTGATTGGAAAGTGCACTTAAGATTAAAGAGATGATAGCAAATGGAAGCTTTCCGCAGAAGTGCTCAGCATGAAGACAGTGCTGTAGAGCACTGTTCTTTCCCCACTGAATACACGTGGGCAGAGAAACAGACTTTGAAAATAAGGGATGTGGCTAAACTACATAGAAGTTTTAAAGATAAATGTAAGTATAAGCCAACACCAACAGCTATAACCTATTTGTTTTATGAGGGAAGAAATGAATTTTTAAGATATACTAAGTGCAAATCTGCAAAGGGTCTAAAATAAAGATGACTGATATCATGGACATAGGTGACATTATGAGTTCTTGGGATTGGGATTTGTAGATTCTATAGTTCATGAACAAAATCTATATGGTCTGTTACAGACTCAGTGGATAACCTAGTCTCTTATATATCTGAGATCAATACTACCTTATATCTTCTTCTACTGTTGCTTTCTTTTTTTAAACTCAAATATCATTATCACTTCTCTCCTCACTACCTCAAAGCTTCTGTGAAGTTCATCCTTTACTTCTTAATTCAAAGACGCTCCTTCCTTGTGTGCTCTGGACTTACTGTATTTCTGCCTTGATTTTTAAAATTTTACAGTATTCTTTCTCCATTGATTTCTAAGCTGATCCGTATGTCTGTCTCCTCTAATCTTAAAACCCATGAACCTGTAACCTCTTTCAATACTGTACTACTAGTGGTAAGAATTCTCAAAAGGCTGGTCTTATCTCAGCGGCTTAATTTTCTCACCACTTACTCCATTCTTACCTATTTTCATCTGGCTTCAACCATCCTCCTCATACTGCATCTGCTCTCTCCAAGGTTTCAGGGAAAAAGAAAGGATCGTTCATGGAGTAGGTCTCAGAGAACATGAGAAGTGATGAGAGCAAAGGAACGAGGTGTAAGTAAGCCCTGGAAAGGGGAGACGCAGTCAAATTTATGGGAAATTGCCTGGAGAACAGCATGGAGAGAAGGGCTTAGTCAAGCCACGTCCACAAAGCAGTGATACAGTCAGCCTGTGGTGACACCACATTGGGACACTGCACAGTAGAAGGATCTGATCTTCATGAGACCCAGCATAGGAAAGACCGAAGAGTCAATGACTTGACTGGAAATTCACGAACCACTTTCATGACCAATAAAGAGATGTCAATACCACAGTAACGGAAAGTGTGGTATCTGTACAACAAAGTCTGCATCTGGTAGGGGCTGTGCCTTTACTGTACAATTTCAGATACTGTGGTTGTGATGACTGAAGGGAGCATAGAAAAGAGAGAAGGGTGAGTGAGGCCCACGAGCAGTATGTAAACTGGATGAGAGCCAGTGGTCTGAAGGCTCTGTGTGTTTAAGAATCCTCTACGATTTGCTATACTGAGGCCAAGAATCCAAGTCCAAAAAATTCTCTCTGTTAGTTTTCACCATAATATCTAAAAACTGGGATGAATTCTTCTTTTCTCCAAGATTCTGTATTTAGTAAGGCTCATTAACTGCCCTTCTGCTCATCCCAGGCCAGTGTTCTCAGAGGCCTTTGTGGGCACTGGTCCTGCAGTGCATCAGAATTTGTTGCTTGGAATAGCTTATCACACCCACCTTAATGACCACCATTCTCAAAGAAGACTCTCCAGGTAAAGGTCTGGCTGCACAGTGTAACCAATTAAAACTTGGTAAGAAGGAGGACAGTTTCTTACAGAAATAACTATCCCAAGATAAGTTGCCACAAAAAAATAGGCATATCTTATAACCTTTTCAATTCTGAGGAGAAGGGGGTCATGAGAATCAGACATTATTTAAAATTTTTTCACTTTAGTTTACAAAAGCAGAACTTATGAAATCATTTTTGGTTAAGAAATAGCTTCCTTATATATCCAGAAAAATAGGGTTAGGGTTAGGGTTAGAGTTAAAAAAGACAAAATCATAAATATTTCAAAAATGTAACCACAATAAATTTCCCCTCATCAGTTAATTCAGTGATTAATTGCTGTCCTTCTGGATCTGGTTACTAGTCAGAACTAAAACTGAGTTCTGGATATCCTGACTCAGTGTTATGGTCTGAAAGTTGTTGAAATGATGTCTTCTCAGAAGCCTGGACTCCGAGTCTATTCTCTGAATTGTCAACATCAGTCCAAGGGTTTTTTTCTTTTTTAATGTTTATTTATTTATTTATTTATTGGCTGCATCGTGTCTTAGTCGTGGCACGCGGGATCTTCACCGCGTCCTGCAGGATCTTTTTGTTGCGGCGCACGGGCTCTGTAGTTGCGGCGTGGGGGCTTAGTTACCCTGCGGCATTTGGGACCCCATTTCCCCAACCAGGGATCAAACCTGTGTCCCCTGAATTGGAAGGCGGATTCTTAACCACTGGACCACCAGGGAAGTCCCATTCCAAGGTTTTAAGTTACCTAAATATCTTGGAAATTATCCTCAAGCTGACATATGACAAAACATGATTAGTCTTTAAAAAAAGCTAATCAGAAAAATGATTCAATTAAGATGAATAAAATCTAATCTTTTATAATCATAAATATTATGTAACAGTAAAGTTAGCCTATTTGATCAGTAAACCTATTTAAGTTTAAAAAAAGCAAACTCAAATAGAATAAAACATAAGCTTGTTTTATACTTAACCGTGATGAATCAGAAGACATAGCTTTTTTTTTTTTTACTAAACTAAAATTATTAAACTGGTCTTGTTTGCCACAGAGTTATCTTAATTATGTTAGCCTGGAATCTCAAAACATTTTTGAGATAGTTTTTGTAGGAAAACACATTTTAGATTTATTCCGACCTTGGACTGGAATAGGATGACCTTTGCGGGCTCGAGTCATTCCTCAGACCAGCAGTTTGTCATGTCTGCCTGGTACGAATGAGTCCCCATTAATTAAAGCCAGTGATCTTGAATTTTTTTCCTCACCTTCTACCAGAAAATTAAGGTTACACCAAATTTTTTTTATTAATTTAAGGATGTAACTTCTGTCATATATTAATATTGCCTTTTAAATAGAAATTGTTATTTCGTGTTTGTAATATATCCATTGGAATTAGAATGACATATCAAACCTGAAAGGAACAAAGTAATTCTGACTAAATGAAGTGGGTTCTCTAAAGTTCAGGGCACCATGCCCTAGATTGTCCTAGATTGCAACAGGGGGACATTTAGCTCTGCATCTGCATTTAATATGTTCTGCTATCAAGAGAGAAGTTTTTATTTAATTTGTGGAAATAAACATCAAAAATAAAAGAAGTAAAAGTAAACGTAAGGTTTATAACAGATATATTTATTATTGTCTCTTAAATGAACACTTTAGAGAGTAGAATCCACAATATACCAAATTTAGGTTAATTCAAATCTAGTAAGTACATGGTAGAAATGGGCACCATCAGAGATAACAGAAATATTAAAGATGAAAAAGCAGAGAAATGGTCTACCAGTGACAACAAGCAGGAATCTTACCCCCAAAGGAAACAATGCATTCGTCTGTGCATTATCCAGGAATCTTGTCACAAGTCAAAGAAAACATGTCACCTGTGAGTCTAAACAAATAGCGCCGAAATATTAAACCATATTTTGGTCTATCAGAAATAAACATGGAACTTTTCACATCATCTGCCTTGAAATCATGCAGAGTATCATTTCATACTATAGACACAAGGGGATGAGAGTCTTTACCTTTTCTTTAATGAGGAGACTGGAAATGCTCTTCATAAAGTTTGAATATTCCATTTCTAAAATTCATAGATAAGGTATAGCGACTTGTCAGGATGTTTTAGGCTGGATGAAATAAAATGCTTCCATCTTCAGTATTTCTTACTGTTGTTTGGTTTTGCTTTCCTGAGATTCTAAGTATCAATGCTTTGACAATAGCTGAGAGATGGGAGGAAAGGACTTGTCAAAAAAATGTCATCATTGCCACCACTCCAACCTATAATGTATCTTGAATTCAAAACATACTCGCACGGGTTAAAATAACTTTCTGATTCCGGGATTTACCTTTACCAGAATTACCAGTAAGGCAAGGAAAGGCACAGTAACTCACTGCTGGCTCATGGTGACTTCAGTAATGGAGGCTTTGCCAGAATCAATATTTTGAAATGTTTCATTGTTTGGCCCTCTGAAGATGTCACAGCTGGCAGTGAATGAGAGCAGTAAGGATAGGTGAAAAAATGGACTTCTTCTGAAAAGTAGAAGAGAGGCAATTAGGAAAGAGAATACTGGAAAAATCACAGGGGTATTCTCAGGCCGATCAATTTTAGGAACAACGACATGGATTTAAGGATCTGGAAATAGATTTGCTCAAACTTGTCCATGCTTACATACCCACTTGCAAAGTCCTCAGGACCCCCTCCCCGCCCCGCCCAAGGTACATCAGAGTTTGAAGACTGTAAACCTAACTTGCTAAAATTACTTTAATGAGATCTCTTTAACTTCCTAAAGGACCTTTAATAATGTGATCTCTTTAAAAGGGAATATAATCCAGATATATTGATAATTGCATCAAGATGCAATTGAAATTTTGTGAAAATTGACAGCTTGTTTCTAAAATGTATATGGAAATTTAAAGGACCAAGAAGAGCCAAGGCAAACTTGAAAGCAAAAAGTAGAGGAAATAGAGAACTTAAAGTATTGAATTAAGACTTATGAAAAGGCAACAATAATTAAGACAGTGTAGCAAGGGCACAAGAATAAACAGACCGATGGGTTGGAAACAAATCTATACATGTACAGTTGCCTGATGTTAAAGAAAGATAACAATCTGGTACAGTGAGGAAAAGGATGGGTTTTTTGAAATGATGCTGTGCAATTGTGTCAGTAAGGACAAAACAAACATTGCATCTTGACCCCCAACCTCACACCACACACAACAGTCAATTCTGGATGAAAATGAAAGATATAAAGTTTGCAGAATGAAACACAGGAGAATATCTTCAGTAACCTTGGGGAAGGCAAAGATTTTTTAAACACAATACCAAAAGTGCTAACTCAAGAGGAAAAACCACTTCTGTTTTGACCATTTCTGTTGGTCAAAAGAATTCTTGAGGGAGGGAAATGGCAGTGCACAGAGTGTGCCCAACAAATGTGTGTATGCAAAATATGTAAAGTGCCCCAAAAAACAACAATATAAAAGCAAACAACCTATAGGGAAAAGAATTGAATAAGCACTTTCATGCGACCAGTGAACATAAGAAGATGCCCAACTTCATTAGTCATTAAGGAGATGCAAGTTATAACCATGATGCAATGCCACTTAAACAACAAACTCCAAGAAGACTAAAATAAAAAATATAGACAGAATCACAGACATAGAGAACAGACTGTTGGTTGCCAGAGGAGGGGACTGTTGGGGGAGGGATGCAGTGAGAGGCTGGGATTAGCAGATATAAACTTCTATGTATAGAATGGATAAAGAGCAAGGTCCTACTGTACAGCACAGAGAACTATAGTCAATATTATGTGAGAAAACATGTGGAAAAGAATATTAAAAGAAGAATGTATATATATGTATAATCGAATCGTTTTGCTGTACAGCAGTAATTAACACAATATTGTAAATCAACTGTACTTCAGTAAAAAGAAATATAGACAAAACCAGATGTTGACGAGAATGGGAGGCAACCTGAACTTTCATACTCTGATGTGAGTGTATAAATTAGTATAATCACTATGGAGGGGTTGCAAGACTTAGCAAATAAAAATACAGAATACCCATTTATGGAATAATACTTGGTAGTTTATACTAAAGGTGGACATACGTATGGCCAAGTGACAAAGCAATTACTCCTGATTTCTATAACCAATAGAAATAAACCCCTGTGTTCATCATAATACTGTATAGTAATGTTCATAGCAGCACTATTTGTTATAGCCCCAAACTGAAAACAAACCTAATGTTCGTCAGTAATTTAAATGGATAAATACGTTGTGCTATATTCACGATCTGAAATACTATACAGCAGAGAAATTTAATGACCATCGAATTTTTCATATCTACTGGTAGATATGAAAAATTCCATAAACACAATGTCTAGTAAATGAAGCCAGGTACAAAACCGTACACACTGTATTATTCCATTTATATAAAGTTCAAAACCAGGTAAAGGTAATCTATGGATTTAGGAGGTAAAATAATGGTTACTTTGAGGAAGAACTAGGAAACGATCCATGGGAGGGGGCAAGAAAGCAGCTTCTGGAGTGCTGTTATAATTCTGGCTTCAATATGAGTTTAGATGAGTGTTTCCACTTCATGAAAACTCACTGAGCTGTGAGCTTGTGCACTTTTTTGTGTGAATGATATACATCAAAATAATCTGTTAGTTTTTAAAATATACATGTGTATGGAAGGATTTAAAATACATGAAAACAATAGCATTTATGTGAGGGGTGGGTTGGTATAAACAGAGGTAAAGTATTCTAACATCCTTGCATTCCCCAGAAAGAGTAAAACTACCAATGAACCAAACCAACCTATTTCTAATAAATAGACTTGACTTGTACAGCTGGTTGAGTTAGGTGACTTTTTATTGTAATTACTATCTATTATATATTCAGCATTAATCTGTCACCTAGAGGGTAGATGCTATCAGAACAAATAGTTCAGGGAAGGGTGTTTAGTGTAGGTGAAAAGATGAAATAAAAATATACCTTTTAGGGTTCTAGGAATAGATTACCTAGTAATTTTCAGAAGACAGCTAACTTGGGCCAAAGGTAATTTTCCCATTCCTTTTTTTAAGCCTTCTGTGTATAAGTGGAGCTTTAACGCTCTGGTAAGTGCCCCAGGAGCAGAGCAGCAGACCTCATCCTAAAGGGGCAAACCTATAAGGCCAAGGACAGAAAGACGAGAGACATCGGTTTAGTAGCATCCAGGTGCCGAGGGAAGTTTATATGAATATTTCTCAGGTGTACGGTGGCCCATCTCCTGACAGGGAGGAAAGTCAGGCGTTGGCTTAGCGCAGGCCCAGGTGGTAGAATAAACGTGAGTTTGCTTCCCTCTGCTTCTTACCCTCCCAGAAACTGGTCACACTGATTAAGATGGGACCACACAATTGCTACTTGTTTTATTTTTATAAAATTAGTGTTTATACTGAAGAAAAAAATCTATTTGAATCAGAAACATAATTTGGGGGAAAAATCAAATATAAGTGAGATGAAGTATAATGGAATTTAATTTAGGAACAACTTGTTTAGAAACTTGTGTATTTAGAAATTGACAAGGAACATTTTTCTTTCTGGGACTAGGTTTCCTCATCCGTGAAATGGGGATAATAATAATATACATATTTCAAGATTATTGTGAGAATTATATGAGATACATAACTTTAACTTCAGGCTCCAGGACACGTTAGTTATGTGAACTTAGGCAAGTTATGAACACGTAATCTCTCTGCATTTTAGCTTTTTCATCTGTAAAATGAGAATATAGTAGCACTCATCATTCATATAGATATTTTCTTTTAAACATGTGGTATAAATAGTGTGATGTACACACACACATGAACATACAGGTCTGTATATGTGTGCGTCAGTTAATTTTCATGCTTAGTCTGCTTTTGAAATACACCAATCTATTAATCAGATGATTAATACACTAATGATAAATACACTAATCTATTAATCTATTAAATACACTAATCTATTAAGCAGATGATTGTTAAAATAACTTTTCATTGGGGAAATATATTGTGTCCAAGAAATTTTATGCACATTGTTCTCCCTTTGAAGGTATGAGAGGTAAGAAACTGGAAAACTCAGCAGTTTGCCTTTTGGAGGAAAACACTCCAACTCCAGAGCTCTGTGTGATTCTGTGTCTTCCACTCCACAGAGCCCTTCAGCCCAACTAAATGGTTGGTCACCTCTCCGTTGGGAATGCCAGTGAGTCTACGGTACAGTCCTCCTGGCAGCGTACCTTCTGATAGATCAGCTTCCTTCTTGGTAGGAGGTGCCCCTGCCAAGCTGGCTTTTGATTTTGAGCTTTACTCCTACCTATGCCCACCTTGGAGCAAACATCCCTCCACGGTGCTTGTAAAAGTGCCTGACAGTGGAGTGGGGACTTGGCTAAGCTTACAGCACACTGCATGACTGCCTTTTTGCCTTCGTGGAAATAAACACGTATTTGTTATATTTTGGTCTAACTGCCTGTATCCATTCCAGTGTATGACACGGTGATGAAGTTCTCTACATTTCAGAAATATTTGCACAAGTGAAATAAAGTTGCAGGCACAGAGATGCATCCGCTTTACCCACCTTCCAAACTATGGAAACAGAGTCTTCCAGTCAAACAAGAGCTACTTCTCCTCCCACCCTTCTATGGTCTAAAACTCTAGCTGCAAGTTGGAGAGGCTGGGAGAAGGGAAACCTAACCAGGCAGCCACCCACCCTTCCCTGCAGACGGGCACCCTTCCCTGCCAATTGCAGCCATTTGCTTGGGTAAAGTGAAGCAAAATCTCACTTTTAACGAAGACTAAAGCATTGCTTATAAATTAAGCTGAACATATTGTAGTCTCTGAGTCCAGATTGGATTTTCTTTTTTAACCTCTTTATTGGAGTATAATTGCATAACAATGTTGTGTTAATTTGTGCTGTATAACAAAGTGAATCAGCTATACAGTATACATATATCCCCATATCCCCACCCTCTGTGTCTCCCTCCCACCCTCCCTATCCTACCCCTCTAGGTGGTCACAAAGCCCCGAGCTGATCTCCCTGTGCTATGTGGCTGCTTCCCACTAGCTATCTCTTTTACATTTGGTAGTGTATATATGTCAATGCTACTCTTTCACTTCGTCCCAGTTTACCCTTCCCCCTTCCCGTGTCCTCAAGTCCATTCTCTACCTCTGTATCTTTATTCCTGTCCTGCCCCATACAGATTGGATTTTTATGATTTAAAATAGCCCTAGGGTCGGCTATCCCCTAAGGATGGATGGGAAAGTCAGGGGATCTGTCCAACTTTCCACTTAGAGCCATGCTGAAGACATTTGAAAGGAAGAGAAGGAAACAAAAAGTTTTGTTTTAATTTCATCATAAATCATTTTTATTCGATGTGCTTATAAAAATAATTCAATGTCATATTGAATTTATATTATATAAAAATATTGAGAATGATATTCTACTTCTTGGTATAACCGGTTTGACTGATGGGACACAATTTCTGTGTGTACTATCACAAAATGGTTTTATTTTTCCATTAGCTGTCATCATCTGTATTCTTTTGAAAATCCCTCTTTCTCTTTCCATTATATATAAGCATCTTTAATGTTGTCCCTAACTCATAGCACTTTCAGTCATTTTCAGTTATTAAAACAGCTTTATTAGGGAATTCCCTGGTGGTCCAGTGGTTCAGAGTCCAAGCTTCCATTACAGGGGGCACGGGTTCGATCCCTGGTGGGGGATCTAAGGTCCCACAGGCTACATACGGTGGCCATAAAACACAACTTGGTTATATTTTTAAAATTTAACTACACATCTTTAAAGCTAAAATCTTCAGCTCTCCCTGTCTCCCCAGTTCCTTCAGTGGGAGTTGAATAAAAGGGAGGTTTCTTCTCTTACACTTTTCCTCCATCCGACTTCCCAGTGGTTTCTCCAAATACATCTTTGTCTCCTCTCGGTTGAAAACCACTACCCATTCAGCCTATCTACGTAAACACAGCAACACTGGGGCCAACAGACCCTGGATTTAACAGCAAGTAGGTACTCTAAGCAGTGGTGGTCCCTTTCTAGGTGAGATCACACCTTCCTATTGTTCCCAAATTGCAGGCAGCACACAGAACTGCTCTGATGCGTGTGCCTCTTTACTCCTCAACATGGTGGCCTGTGACAAGCCTGCAACCTCCAATCCTTCCAACACTTTATAGTCAAAGATAGAGGTGGCTGTAAAGCCTGAACCTTAAGAGGCCATCCTTATCCCCTCCACCTGCATATGGTCACCCTCATCTGGCTCCAATGCTCTACCCCAGGATTTGCAAACTTCAGTTGTAAGAATCCAGAGAGTAAGTCCTTTGGCTTTGCAGACCATAAAGTGTGTGTCACAACTATGACTGATGTCAACAACTAACGTCAATGCTGCCTAGGTAGCTCCAAAGGTGCCACAGATAATAGGTAAACGAAGGAATATGGCTGTATTACAATACAATTTTATTCATGGAGATTTGAATTTCATACAATTTCCACGTGTCATGAAATACCACCCTTTAAAAATTTTTTTCAACCATTTACAACTGTGAAGTCATTCGTCGCTTGCAGTCACACAAAATCAGAAGGCTAATGGATTTTGCCTGCTGGTGTTTGCTATCCCCTGCTCTTCTCCATCCCTGCATCTCTAAGGTCAGGGAAGCAAGCCCATGTCTAAACCAACATCCAGTCTTGCAAGGAAATACTCCTGGGAATTAACCCCAAACCTTGTAAGCAATTCTCTCAGGGAAACTCTCCCCCACCCCCATCAGTGAAAGGACCGGGAAAGTTGGAGGAGATGATAGTTTCTAAGAACAATACACTCCTATCACAACAATGTCCCAGAACCTCCCTTACATATCACCATAGTAATGGCCACCAAAACAGCTCAATACTTCTCATGGGCTCCCCACCACACCCCCGACTGGGCCCTGGAGTATGTAGTAATTCCTGCAGAGTTCAGTAAACTTGGGGGATGTTAAATCTCTATCAATACCTCACATTATTGTTACATAATTTAGACATCAGAAACATTGAACAATTTACTTTTTTAAAAAAATTATTTTCCCAAATGGGTCCCTCAATTGACCTTCCAGGTGGCTTAAGAGCCACTGATGTATTTAGATAAAGTAAAATAAAAGTTTAATGTCCTGATTTCTTCTTTTGCTATCTCTAAGAGTCATAGAAATCAGGGAGTAACCTGAGAGCCATTCACCATCTGAATGATCAGTGACACTCTCGATGACTGATTGCTGGTCTTCGCTAGCAAAAGCATAAGCAAGGCAGCCGTTGGAGTCATAGCTGTCCCTGGAATGTCATCAAGCTTTCTTGATAATCTAGATGACATTCTTCTAGGCAAAACAATGAATAGGAGACCTGAGTTAACCCAGGGACAAGGTGTTCATCCAAATCAAAACTGCATCTTCACAAGCTTTAGTGGTCAAGGATTAGTGTCAGTCAGGACGACTCTCTGATTTCCATGGACACTTACAAGATCTACAGACTGATTCAAAGCTAGAGAATATTCAATACAACACAACTGGATCTGACTCCATCTTACTTGAAGAAGTGTAGACACAAGGTAAGAAGTCTCACCTCCTATTTCTTTTCTCTGCACCTGATAGCCACGGATTGACGCCCCATGGAACAACCTTTACAGGAGAGATTAAGGGCTTCCCCACCCTCCTACAAAAAACATTTTTGTTCCTCTCTGAGATTCCATTAGTCATTAAAAAGAAAAACCAAACCCTGATCTGCTGTTATTATTAAAGGTGTGTTTATGCATGTTTGATTGCAAACAGACCATCTTGCACCCCACATTCAAGTTACAAGCCATAAAAGCTGAAGCCCTTTCCTAGTATACACACTCAAGTTAGGACAAGTACTTTTGTGCTGGTATTTTATCTATTTATTTTACCCTGTTTCTGCATCAGTACTAGGGTTTGAAAACTTTAAGGATGAAGAACTGTTATTCAGTAGCAACCCACTCACAGATATATTTGATTGATGTTACTAGATGGGAATGACCATATTGGAAGATCTACAGTTAGAGATCACAGGCTGTAAGTGGATTTTTTTGTGTATCTGTGACAAATGAGGTAAATTTTTTGGTGCATTTGTATTTTCTGAATTTCTACAGTAATCCTATAGCAACTGTTTTAATTTTTACAAATAATTTTTAAATCTTAGGAAATAAACAGAGCAATTATCATGATGAATTTTCAAAAGGAGAAACCAGAACTGGCTCAGAGAAAAAGGACAGACAGCACTACTACCATCCTGAGCAGGCCCCAACTTCTCTGATTCCCCGGTTGGCAATTTCTGGTCTCTGCAATACCTTCTAGAACAAAGACCCAGAGACAAATTGGTTATGTCTCCAAAGAATTTAAAGAGGGCACTTAGTGAAGGTAATAAAACTAAGGAGCTAATTACCTGACAAAAAGTAATTTTAAACTTACTTTTGAACCTTGGGTCTGTGTTTGATTTTCCTGACTGGTACTTTGTTCTTGTATTCCAGTCACATAATCTATGTACTCACAGTGAAAAGCAAGGGGCCTGCTTCAGCCCACACGTTGTTTTCCAGTGATTTGTCTGCAGCTCGGACCTTTTCCCAGGATTACTGTTGGGGGACATGACTCTTTCTGCTTCTGGTTTAGACAGAAGGTTTTTCCTTATCAGAGAGAAACCAAGTCACACGTACATGGCATAAACTGAATAAAGCTATTGGTTTTTAAATACTTTATTACACTGACTCTAGTGTCCTTAGTAGATGAATATAATCAAGTTAGCAACGTGGTTTGGTCACTGAGAAAATGAAACATTTCTGAAACCTCACGAAACAGTGTAGTGTGCAAACTAGAACTAATCAGGCTTTCACTTCTTTACAGAACAGTCACTGCAAGCAGCACGGTACATCATAAGAGCTTTCACTGCTGTCCTTCAGCCTCTAAACTGCAGAGGAGAGATGAAGGCAAACTTCCAAGGAAATGCCCAGGGAACTGCAGTCAAACATTACCCAGGAAGCTGCAGGTAGGATGGCATTACATGAAAGCTCCAACTTGCTTCAAAACCTAGGCTACTGAAGTCTACAATGAAATTCACATTTTCTTTACATACAAAGAAATTACACACATTTAAAGAACTGTTACCCTATGTTAATTCCCAACCTGGTCGATTATTTGTAGTCTTATCATCAAACTTTGTATGAGGTGGTTGTTTTGTTTACTATTCTGTTACTTCAACTATTATAACTTGCTTTAATGATTCAGAAATGAGAGTGACATTTGTATATATAGTCACAGTTTAAGAGGTAGTTGACCTGAATTTCTGAATTAGGAATGAGGAAAGGTGTTAAATGGCTTTGTTTAAAAAACAAAAAAAGGCCCAACACTATAGATATAAATGATAGCTTTGTCACTACAAGCATGAATGTAATATAAAGAGACCAATGTTTTAAAACCAATGTGAACAGACTGACTTTTTAAGAAATCAGCTATTTTAGTTCATTAAAGTGGATTTCACAGCTGCTATGATGTGTCTAGCACTGATTCCAAACATATCCAGCAATTCGCTAGGTTTCCCGCTTTTTTTAGGCACTCCTGACACTGCCAGCTGATGAACGTGGATGCCAGGCTCCCCAGAGATGGCTGCACATATGGCTTCTCCAATGCCACCTTCTCAGTAGTGATCCTCCACCGTGATAACCCGGCCGCCTGTAGCTTTTGCACTGGATATGATGGTGGCAGCATCCAGGGGGTTAATGGTAAACAGGTCAATGACACAGATAGAAATACCCTGTTGAGAAAGAGCATCGGCAGCTGCTAAGGCTTCGGGCAGAGTAACTCCAGCTCCAATAACTGTGACTTTGTCATTAACAATGTGGTGGATGACCGTGGCCCGTCCCATCTCAATATTTTCTTGGGGGGTATAGATAACTGCAGTTTCTGACCAGCTGGTCCGAACGAAGCACAACCCCTTTGGGGTTGGCAGCCAGATAAACAGCACGCTCTGTCGAGACGGCATCACTTGGATTAAACACAGTGCAATTGGGGATGCTTCGGAACATGTCTAGATCTTCCAGGGCCATCTGGGAGGGGCCATCTTCACCAACGGACACCCCGCAGTGGGAACCACTAAGACTGACACTGGTTTGAGATATGGCTCCCTTCCGGATCTGATCAAACGCTCTGGTCAAAAAGGCAGCTGAAGTCCTAACAAAAGCAACGGTTCGACCACGTGTGGCACAGGCCAGTTCTGTTCCGCAGTAAAACAATAAGACGCTCAGAGTGATCTTTCTTGAATATCTCAGAAAAGATGGACTTCTTTGGGTCGCCATGCAGGACAATGGCTCTTTCATTTGCATGGCCCAGTTCAGCTAGAGCCAAACTATATGCTTTCTGAGTAGCTATCTTGTCACCTGCTTTATAATCAGGCAGGCAGGTCATTTTTATATCTGTGACGCTGACTGGAGGTGAGCCTTCAACAGGGGGTTTGGGTATGAGATTCATGTTGGTCCGTATCTGACTCTGTTAGTCTGATGACTTCATTTGCTCTTTCTTTTGGCACCGGCTTTCCATGCCAGTTCTCCGCATCCTCAACGTCTGGAATACGCTGGCCCCTGAAGGTCTTCGCAACTACGGCAGCGGGCTTGCTCTTCACTCGAGTCGCTTGGCAAAACGCGTGGCACAAGGCCTCCACGTCCTGGCCATCCACTCCCTACCCGAGTGTTCCACCCACAGGCTTCGCGGCGACGCCGACAGATGTCTGCGCGGTGCTTTGGGGGCGCCACGCCACTCTGTCCCAAGCGGTTCACGTGGAAGACTGCCACGAGGTTATCCAAACTGTAGTGGGAAGCAGAGCCCTCCGAGGCCTCGCCGTCGCCCAGGAGGCAGAACACCCGGTAGCTGGCTCTGGTCCAGTACTCGCCAGCATAAACCGTTCCACACGCGGCGCCCAACCCAGCCATCCTGTCGCCACATCGACAGACGACAGTCTCGGGGTGGGATGTCCCTCCGGGGCACAGTGAATTGTCCTCAAGTTCAGCAGGTTAGGTTCACTGGTGCCGCCCGCCTCCGCCCAGGCGGCACAGAGCAGTGGAGCCGCATGGCCCTATGGAGAGGACGAACCTGTCGCTGTCCGGCGGCTCCGGCTCTGTCTGTAGCTCATCGCGTGGAAGAAGAGCACCGACACGACCTCGGCCGCGCTGCACCACGACGTGGGGTGGCCCTGATGGAACGGATGCGCAGGTGGTTGGCCAAGTCCTGCAGGACCAGCACGGTGGTCGCGTCCTCGGGGGGTGGGGGTCGGTGTCTGCCACGTTGCCGTCTTCCCCGGTTTCTGAGGAGCGAAAGGGGCGGTGCTACGGCGGTTCCGTCACGTAACAGCGCGCCCGGGCCCCGCCTCCGGGGAACGAGCCGGGCAGCGCCGTCACGTGACCGCTGCCGTGGCTTCGTCAGGTGACGTCGCTCGCTGGGCCCGCCTCCCTGAGGAAACGGCTCGCCAAGCCGCCTTGGGTTCTCGCCCTGCTACGCCTTCTTCTTACGGTGAGTGGGTTTTTTACTACTTTGTCACTGCCATGTTCAACATTATGAAAAGTAATTAAATGTCTTTATACCCTAACTCGTGGTATAAATTCAGAAGGGGGCATTCTTCTGTCCGTGTGTTATGGGAAGCTGTTTGTTGAAGTCGTGCTGCTTTTCATTCCTCGAAGTCACGTCCGAGACATTTTCACGGTTCTGTAGCCGAGCATTAATAGGAATTATCCAAAGTCACTTTCAATCTAACCGATATGGCAGCTCTGTGTCAACGAGACTTTTCAGAGCAGCTGAAAATCCTGTCTGTGACTTGTAGATAGAAGTACCAAAAGGTGCAGGAAAGGTCAAATCTAGACCCGCTGAATGGTGGCATATCTAGAACTGCAATTTCCCAAGTATACCCTAAAATACTGTTAGTAATAATAGCTTTTAAATAAAATGAATTTATTTGCTTCAGTTATAAAACTAAACTTGTGCCATGGAACACTTCTGGTGGGCAAGGGTTATAGCTTATTGTCTAAAAAAACAAAAGCACAATGACAGCACTATATCCTCTCCCACTCTGCGGTGTTGAGCAGCTTGATTCTTGAGTAATTATAAGTTAATAATGATTATTAACTTCACATTAAAATCATCACACTGGACACAAAAAACAAGCAAAACGCCTGGACTCCACCTTAGGCAAGCCGAATTTTAATCTATGGAACTAGAAGTCTCGGACGCTATAGTTTTAATGCACCTTTCGATTCTCTGGGAGGAAAATCAAATGGTGTTGCTAAGAGAACTCTCCAAAATGGAGCTGGGAGGCCACTGAAGAAGTGATTCCGAACTTTTGGCCGCTGGTTGTCTGAACACCAGAACACCTGCCCAATGTTCCAGAAACTTAAGATGCTTGTTGGACCGTTACCCTAAGTAACGCTCATAGCCTATCACTTAAGGACAAATATCTCCTTCCTGCATGAGTGTCAGTCATAATTCTTGCCAGACAACTTTAACAACCTTGTGGCTTTTGTCTGTATAAGCCCCTGACTCTTTCTCTTCCCTGCACACTCTCTCAGTTTTACCCCAATCTGTGTCTCCAGAATTGCAATTCCTAAGACCTCAGTAAAGCTCTTTGTTCTTGGCAGCCTTGATACTGATTATTGTTTCACAGTTCTGATGTTTAGTCAAGGTTAAGAATCAGTCATCTGCAGATAGGCTTACACCAGTGGTTCTCAATGTTGGTAGTACTTGAGAATCATCTGAGGAGTTAAAAAAACAAATCTCATGTCCAGGCTGCACTCCAAAGCAATTAAATCAGAATTTCTGGGTAAAGGATCTAGGCATCGGTAATTTTTAAAACTCCCCAGATAATCTCAATGTTCAGTTGGGTTGTAAACAGCTAACTCAGGGGTCTTGCTACTCTTTATATATCTCTTATATCTCAGAAAAAATTTTAAATATTATTTGCCACTTTAATTGTACCGTTTTTATTTTTAAGAATACATATTAGAATAAACCATAATGGTATGACACTGACAAGATTTTAAGACTTGCTGAAGGAATGTTGGAGTCGGAAAAATTCTTAGAAGGTCATCTTGTATTACTCTGCATGCCCTTTACAAATTAGTGCTTGCTTAC
This sequence comes from Stenella coeruleoalba, assembly GCF_951394435.1. Classification (NCBI taxonomy): domain Eukaryota; kingdom Metazoa; phylum Chordata; class Mammalia; order Artiodactyla; family Delphinidae; genus Stenella; species Stenella coeruleoalba. The sequence continues at coordinate 144,482,293 of NC_137149.1, read as the reverse complement.
TAGATTAAAAAAGGAAGAGAAAATAAAAACATACCAAACTAGGACTGGGAGTACAGATGGAAATTAAAGAAAAAAATATTCGTAGTATCATAATAGCAAACTATTAGGGGCTGACAGGAAGGCAGTGAATATAAACATAGGCAACTCACTATTATTTTGGCTAAGGAGAGCTCTAATAAACCCAAACAATTGGTAAACGTGATAGTATAAAAATGGTCTATGAGGCAGTGTTTACCTGAAGAAAATGGGAGAAATAAGAGGTACTTAACATTTCTTTTAAAGTTCCCCAATTCTTCCATTCGTTTAAAGTATTGCACAACTATTTCCAAAAGTATTAAATGGAAAGTTCTTAACATTAGTAAAGATCAATTTTTTTAAGAAAAGAATGTAGTCTTGAAGATTTAATACCCTAGATAGTGAGTGTGAATTTCCCTCTGTTGTTCTGTGAGACCGTGTGGATTTCTTTTTTAACTACATAAAAAAAGAATGTTTTGTAAATTATCTATAAAATATTTTAAAGTGTTCTGAGATTTTTTAAACGAAGGAATGGAAATTTATATATAAATTATTAATATTCCTTGTAGGCATTTTAGTCTTTTAAAATATATTTTCAAATATGCAGCTGAAAGTAACCATATAAGTATAAAGTATGCATAATTTGATAATGCAGATCACCCAGTGTGGCCATGAACACAGCTTAGTCAAGTAAATCAGAGACATGACACCACATTCTATTTTCTCCATTTAGAAGAGACTATTACTGACAAAAGGCCAGCCCCCAAGTTTTAAGCCAACATGGCAAATTTTTAATTGTCTTGGAGAAAAGTCCATTACTCATTTTAGAAGTCATTTTGGAAGATAGTCAGAAGTTTTCTGCAAATAGGAAGAAATTATTCATTTGTTAATTTTGGTTTATACACCTAAAGTAGGGATTGGCAAACTCAAGTACCTACTGGAGTAGGGAGTTAAATGCGTAAATGAATGTAGGATATAATGTAAGAGGATTGGAGGGGCCTGTGACAAACTGGAGGATACAAGCCCACCTAAAGGCATTCAACATTGAAAAATTTGTGAACATTTTGTTGGGGGAAGAAGCCGTATCTTCAGGCTGCCAGTTTTTACCCCTGATTTAAGGCATGTTGTAAATAAATAAATATTTTGTTTTACCTTTGTTTAAATTTTTCACTATAATTTTTTCTCATAGTATGAAAAAGAATTTATTGTGTGTGTACTTCAAATGAAAATAAAACCCAGCCAGAGCACTAATACAGATAGCTATGGAGGAAAAAATATAAATAGCAAGAATTGGTAAGTGCAGTTTCTGAGGAAACAAAACACACCTACTGATTACTCAGGAGGTCTACACCAATTTGTGAAAATATACATTTCCACTGTTTGGGAGTGAGTTATATTTAGATCGGGAACACTGACATTTCGCTGATATCTGAACTGTTGAGTTTTGTTAAAATGGAATTTTATCAATGAAAGACACAAATGATGAATTCATCCTTTTTGTTCCTTTATTTGAATTTGGTTAGTTTAGTGGGCTGAGTATGGAGTGAGCGAGGGTAAGATTCTTGTGTAGGGCAGTAAGTTTCTTGGGGGAAGAAAGGTGCTCTACTTTCTTGAATTATTACTTTGAAATTTATGGCAGATGCTATCACTGATGGTTCTACTTTTTCCATAGTTTATAGAGTCCTTATTTTTTTGGTAGGAGAGAGGTAGACAGTAATGTATTAAAGAAGGTAGACCTACTTCTTAAAGTGCTTCTCAGATGAAGAAGTCTTGGGAATGTAATATACAGCATAGTGACTACAGTTCAAAATACTATATTGTGTATTTGAAAGTTGCTAGGAGGGTAGATTTTAAATGTTCTCACCACAGACACAAACACACACGCACAAATGATAACTGAGGAGATGGCTGTGTTAAATAACCTTATTGTGGTAATCATCTTGCAATATAAATGTGTATCAAATCATCACATTTTATACCTTAAACTTACACAATATTATAGGTCAGTTATACCTCAGTAAAGCTGAGAAAAAAAATAAAGTGCTTCTCTGCTAAGTCAGTTATTTCTAAATCTGCTCCTATTGCCTGTTTTCTCTTCGGACAGTGAGTTACCCTGTTCTGCTTTTTGAAATAGCTAGTAATTTAAAAATTAAATGATGGACATTGTTTGGGGGTGCTATATTTTATTTCATTAAATTCTTTTAAAGTGTTGGATTTCATTCTAGCAGACAGCTTGGTGCTTTACATTTTTTGAAGTTTGTTAAGACCGATACAAGGTATGCTTCACTCTGGTATTACTGCAAAAGCATAACCTCCCCTGGGGTCTCCAATGAAGGTCCCAGGTATTCAGCAAGGACCCTCTTCTCTTGGCCGGTCAAGTTTCAGTTGTGTCAGTCAGCGCTTTGTGAGCTCTGGGAACTGTTTCATTTACTGCCCTGAAGTTACGCTTTGCCTGGCCTAGTAGAGACCTCCAGAATTCTGCTGTGCCCTGTGTGAGACAGCCTTCCCTGCAGCGCTGTCTGCAAAGTGTCTCCAGGAAGATGATGTGGCTTACCTTGTTTGTTTTTATTCTCTAGGGATCACGGTTCTGCCCTGCTTGTTTTCCAACATATGAACACTATTGCTTTCTATAGTGTCTCTAGTTTTGTTGTTGTTTATGGCTAAAGGGTAAGTCTCATTCTAGTTATCCTATCGTAGTCTCAGAACAACACTTTAAAATATTTTGAACCATAATACCTTCCATGGGGCATATACTCTCCAGGTAACCTAGGTTTTGTAGAATGGGTATGATTTTGGTTACTGTAACCTTGATAGGAAGTCAAGAGCAAGGTTACAAAAGTAGAAAAAGAGAATTTCTAATCTGACAGGAAGGGAAGATTCATGCTGAGAACAGTGAGGGGAAAGCAGGAAGCCAGATTTTGAAAAGGCCTTGAAATAGAGCCAAGTGGGTTGTTTTTGAGTGTTCTTTTGTTCTCTTGCTTTTGGGTTGAGGGTGAAGTGCAGTGGAATGGGTTTTATCATCTGAACATCTTGATCACGGCAGTGTTTGGGAAAATTGTTCTGATAGTGTTAGGGGAGATAAAATGAACGTGGGGAAGGCAAGGCTTTGCAATGGTGCCAAAGTCAGACTAGGGAGTTCTTCGTCTTGTTACCTCCATGAAAATCTGTCCTAGTATGAATCTAGGCACCCCAGTCCTCCGGAGAATCCTGAGCAAGGAAAATGAAACTCTGACTACAGAAACGTTGATAGAAAATGCCCCTGCACACATAGCTGTAGTTAGGAACTTTTCTGTTTGCTACATGTATGGTACAAAAGTGTAGCAGAAAATTATAAGACAATTCGTGAATCAGAAACACAAATTATAATAGGGAAAATTACATTTCCAGAGTTAATTAGTGTCATGGTTTCCTTTGGGACTTATTTATTTCTGTTCCATTTATTATGTTCTTTCTTTCAGATCAATTTCCAAATGTTCTAAGTTCCTGTAAGTTTAACTTGGTGTGTAATAAACAAAAGTTTATTTGTTAACTCCAAAAAAATATATATATATATATAGTTCTGAACATTAAATTTAATGCAAGTAAGTAGAATTATCTGACAAAATTGAGAACAAGAAGTGGAGAAAGCAGTAGGTCTGCGGTAACAAAGGACCACACACTGGGGTTTGGGGGTGGGAGCTAAAACAACAGTGATGATCTCACAGCCATGGAGGCTGGAGGTCCAAAATCGAGGTGTCAAAAAGATTGTCCTTCTGAGGACCATGAGGAAAGGATCCACTCCTGGCCTCTCTCCTTGGCTCGTAGATGGCTGTCTTCTCCCTGTGGCTCCCTCCCCTCTATGCATGTCTCTATGCAAATCTCCCCGTTTTATAAGGACATCAGTTATTTTGGATTAGGGCCCACCTTAACAACCTCCTTTTAATTTGACTACTTCAGGAAAGACTCTCCAAACAAGGTCACGCTCTGTGGTAGGGCTTAGGACTCCAAGGCATCTTTTGGGGGAGGGAGGGGAGCAGTTCAAATGGTAACACTTGTCTTGTGGTCGTATAACTCCAGTATTCACACGACCTTCTCCTTCATGTGTGTCTATGTCCAAATTTCTTCTTTTTATCAGGACACTAGTCGTACTGAATTAGGGGCCCACCCTTCTCCAGTAATGACCTCATCTTAACTAATTACATCTGCAATGACCCTGTTTCTAAATAAGGTCACGTTCTGAGGTGCTACAGGCTAGGACTTGTGCACTTGAACCCTAAGCTTGATCACCAGCCCTTATGTTTCTGTTTGTATTAACACATCTCTGATGACACCACAGTCTTTGACCACGTTAATCATCAAATTCAGCTTTTCTCAATCTTCCTTTTTTTAATTGGAAAAGTTTTAAAAATATTGCTTTAAAAAATTCAAACACTAGAGAAGAAGAGTGAAGAGTTATTTTCCGAGCTCCCCCCACCTCAAGCCTCATCTCGTAAACTATTAACAGTTGATTGTTATCCTTGCTGATATTTTCTATACTGTCTTCCTTCCACAGTTTGTTCTAAGTGGGATTTCTTATGCACACTGTCTTATAGCTCACTTTTTCAACTTAACAAGTCTATAAAATTGCCCACATCAGTAAAACTGATTTAAATCATTTTTTAAAGCAGCAGCAAATAATCTTGACTTGTTAACTAGAGTAGCGAGATCTCGAGGATGTGACCACGAGATGGCACTAGCGCACAACCACCTTTTTGGGAGTCACTCCGACAGATTTGCACGGGGGCGGGGAAAGCCTCTCAGCGCTGACCCCTCCCAAAGGCAGGGTGGAGCCACTCTCCTGCAGGGTAGTGGTGTGGGCATCAGAGAGGGGAGACCCTAGGCCCAGGTAACTCCGACGAGCCGCAGTGGCTTGGGGTCTTTCACAGCCCCAGGGTTGATCTCGCCTACGGGTAGCTTATGCTGGGTGATGTTTCACAGGGTGTGCAAAGCAGGGAGACTCTAAATGGCAAAACATCTGCTCTTTGGGGCTATATTTCAAATAATCGGATGTGTAAAAGTTTGATTTTGGCACCAATCAGGCTTTTGAGTTGCTGGGTCCCAGCCTGCTGTGAGGAAGAAAACACGATACAACTCTATAGGGCGCCACCTTTAACTCTTCTGTATAACAACTAGCTCCCTACTGAAGGACATTTTACAGTTTCTCCGCCGCAAAAAAATGGTCACAGATCGTTCAAAAGAAAACTTACTAACCAATTTACATCATATATGACAAAAGGCTAATTTTATTCATGTAATCAGGATGCCTAACAATAAGTAGGATAAAATGGTAAAGAAGCACAGGCTCCTCAAAAACAACCCTGAAAAATGACAGCAGCAGGAAGGAATTGGCTGTTGGAAGTGAGATTACAACTGTGAACCCCCTAGGAAGATGGGAACTGGTGAGTCATGGTGGGAGGCAGTGGCCTGGGAGGAGGATGTCTGTCTGAGGATCTGGAGAGGTTGTTAACTTGAGCTCTTGTCTCTCTTCCTCACCTTAGGGATGGGGAGTATCACTGGTGTCCCAGTGGTGTGAGGCACTAGCAGAGGAGATGGGGCCCAGCTAAATAAGGAGAGACGGAAACAGGCACAGGATGACAGCTGCCCTCGGGCCCTCAGCCTCCTGCTCTCCTGTCAGCAGAAATACTCTGGTCCCTGGAGTCTCTCCTCTGTGATTTCACCCTCCGTGTTCTCAAACTTTCCAAGACTGACACAGTTGAGGGTGTGACTTTCGGCATGTCCCCAGTACACATTACAGGACAAGAGAGCTGACTCCGTCAGTGAAATGTGATGCTACAGGTTCAAGGAAAATACACACCTGAGGAGTACGACTCCTCGAACAGAAAGTTAAAAAATAATGAAATTGAACAACACATGCCACCTTAAGCAGAGTTATTGGAACAGATGAACCAATAGTTTCACATGAGTACAATACATGTTCAAGAGTTGAAGAAGAATATGGTAATAAAGCAAAGTGATAAACTCTTTTAGAAACAAGTGATATATGATATATATCTGTTAAAAGTAAGGTAGTTAAAATGAAGACACAAGGAATATCTAGCAGGATGATTACATGAAAGAATAAAAGGATAAACTGGGAGATGAAATTAGGAGTAATCTAAGGGGCAGCAGAAATAAAGAGACAGAAAATACAGGAGAAGGGCTAAAAGATTGGGAGAACAGAATTATCAATACCCAGATAATACAAATCCCCAAAAGGAATTGAGAGGCCGTGAGTATCAGGACACGTAAGGAAATACCAATACCTAGACACGCGATAGTAAAACTGCAGAAGAGCAAAGGCAAGAGAAATTTTATGAAAAGATTCCACACAAAAAGTAAACCACCCATAAAGGAACAACAATTAGCCCAAAGTGAGACTTCTCAACAGTAAAACTGGATGCAAAAGATAATGGAGTAATAACATTTGTGCTAAAACTTTTTTAACACTTCTTCCTGTGAAGTATAGCCTACAAACATAGAAGTGCATAAACCATAAGTGTGACACATGAAGAAAAATTATAAAGTAAACAGCAAGGTAACCACCACTCAGGTTAAGAATATCGCTGGCCACTTAAGAAAGTATATCTAGAAAATGTAGCTCATTTTGTCTGTTTTTGAACATTATAAATGAACTTTACAAATGAGCTTATACTGTATGCATCCTTTTGTCTATTCTTTTATATTACGATTAAAAATTAATGTTTACCATCACTGTAGTTTGTTAATTTCATTGCTGTATAGAATTTATCACACTTATTTTTCTATTTTTGTTGATGAACAATTAGGTTTTCTCTAGTTTGGGCTATTACAAACAGTACTGTTAGGAATGTTTTCGTATATGTATCCTGAGAGACATGGGCTGGAGTTCCTAGGGTATGTGTCCGGGAATGCCACTGCTGGATTAGAGGATGTACACCTTTCAACTTTTCAGATAATGCCAGAATGGTTTCCCAAAGTGGATAAACAAACAGAAGCTTGCTCTTTGAGGTCAGGAATAAGACAATGATATCTACTATCACTAGTACCGATCCACATTTTTATCATATTAAAGAGTAGTGTTCTATTCCTATTTACATGTATTTATAAAATCTAAAAAATCTGTGTTTGTAATTTTAACGTGGGAAGATATCTGAGTAGCATTTTTAGAGATGATGGAAATATTCAAGTTTTCTATTCCTCAGTTGTATAGGTTATATTTTTTTTAAGAATTTGGCTATTTTATTTAAATTTATTTGGTCATAATATCCTCTTAACGCTTGCATCATCTGGAGTGATATCACCTGTTTCAATTCCACTATTGGTTAATTGGGTCTACTCTAAAGTTTTTGAGTGGTCCTGCAGGAATGTATCAATTTTATCATTCTTTAAAAGGAACCAAATTTTTACTTTCCTGTTCTCAATTATGTATTTTTTCAATCTCAATAATTTCTGGTCTTCACTCTCTTCCACCTTCTGTTCTGAATTTCCCTTATTATTCCTTTCCCGGACTCTCAGTGCGGATTAGCTCATTAATATTCAGCTGTTCCTCTTTCCTAACATTTATGTTGAGGCGCCAATACATACACTAAAGGACCCAATTGCTGCCTCGGATGTATCTCACAAATCTGGATATGTAGTAGTTTTGTTATCATTTCAGCCCCAAATATTTTCCAATTCCCGTATGATTTCTTCTTTAACTCACGACTTATTTGAAAGTGTAATTCTTAATTTCTAATTATGTGGGAATTGTCCAGCTATCTTCTTCTTGTTGATTTCTAGTCTAACTGCACAGTGGTTAGAGAACACATTCTGTAGGATTTCAGTCCTTTCACATTTGTCTGGATTTGCTTTCTGGCCCAAAATATGATCATTTTTGATAACTATTCCATATATGTTGGAAAACACATGTATTCTTTCTTGCAAGCACTGGAAGCAGCGTTCTATGAGACCCATTAGGTCAAATTGTGTTGGTGGTCTAGTCTTCCAAATCATTGTAAATATTTTATCAGCTTGTTCTATTAATTACTGAAAAAGGTAATTTTCCTCCAAAGCTGTTTGTTTTCTACCATTATTTGAAATTTTATCAGTTTTTCCACTGTATACTTGGGGCTATATTACTACGTGAATATAAGTATATAAATTTAAAATGGAACCTTTTTATCTTTATGAAGTGACCTCTTCTAACTACCATAATACTTTTTGACTTACAGTCTATCTTCTATAACATTAATATGTCTGTACTTTTGGTATTTGTTTAGTATACCTCTTTCCATCTTTGACTTTTAATTTTCCTGTTTCCTTATGTTTCAGATGTGTCTCAATAAACAGAACACAGTTGTATGTTTTAAATCCAATGTAAAATATTCATTTTTTAAATTGCAGGCAGTTAGTCCATAATTATTGTTATATGGATTTAAATCTACCACCATATTTTTAAAATTTTCCCTACAGTCCTATGTTTCTTTTTTTTTATTTCATTGCTTTGAGTTATCTGAATATTTTATCATTTCATTTTCTCTACTTGTTTGTATCCTATTCAAAGTCATATACCCTGTTTTCTGTTCTTTTAGTGGTTACCCTAGAAAGTATTCCTGTATTATTATATCAGTATCTAATGTGAATCAATACTTTACCCCTACACATGCACATACACACACACACACACACACACACACACACACACACACACATGCCTTAGTACGTTTGTGAAAGCACAGGGAAACATCTCTAAAGATATCTCCCAACTCTCTACTGCGTGGCAGGGTGCAGGGGTGTGATATTGGGGGGGAGAAGTAGGAGGCTTCATTCTGCTTTTCACTGTGGTACATGTACACACTAAATTATGACCAAATATTAGTCTTCACTATTGTACTTTATATATATATAGTGCATTACTGTACTCTTACTTTGTATAACTCATTCTTGCATTTGCTACAGTGTATTTTGAACATGGTGTCTTGCCCATAATCAATATTATTTAGGGGTTAAATCTGAATGGGGAAAATAAAAAATCTTTTATTTTCAAACCCAAATTAAAATGAAAAAAAAATGAAGATACATGGTTTGTTGGATTGTTGGCAATTTGAAATTAAGAATGGGGTAGGAGCAGGTAGGGAATTTTGTGATCGGTAGAGCAATTAGTAACAGCTGAAATAGCCAGAACAAGAATTTAATGCTTACTGGATTTGCAGTAACATAGAACTCAGGATGATGACTTGCAGTGGGCCGGATTTCGGAAACTGGGTGGAGTGGGTGTTAAGTTGGCTTCACAGGAAGCGGTTATTGTATAGAAGTAGGGTGCGAATGTTATGGATTAACCAGAGTTCTCAATAGAGTAGTGCCTCCAGAGTAGATACTACAAGGGTGCCCCCCTTCATTGTGTAGATTCACACAGAATGCGCTGTCACACACTTAAAAGCCTTGCCCCTAGATTCAGGGATCTTGTGGTTACCCATTCTTGTTTACAATTTAATCTAGTTTTCAGTGGCTACAGTTGTTGATTAAATTCATGCACCTGCACGCATATACCCCACTTCTCCCCACCTGTAGCTCCTTGTCATGCCAGGTTTTCTCCTTTCATTCAGGTGACAAGATTCTCTCCTTGACCAAACTCTACTCAGGTTCCTCTGAACTCTTTTTTCAACTAGGCCTGGAATTTTGGATTGCCTGTTCGTATCTGATTGTTCAATTTTAGCAGGAAAGTCGGTTTAGCCAGAGTCCCCCATCTTCCACATCTGGTCAACCTCCATGTCTGTAACTCATCAGATTCCGGATCATTCACCATCTTCCAGGTGATGTCTGATCACACCAGCCTGCCTATTTCGAGAGTCCTGTTAGGTTGCTGTAGCCAGAATGCCCCGTTATCCCTAATGTTTCCTCTTAGTAATTTCCATCCACTACCCGCCACCCTGCTCCTGGGCTATAAATTCCCTCTTGTCCCCGTATATTCCGAGTGGAGCCCCGTATCTCTCCCCACTGCGGTGATCCTTATACAGATTGAGGAGGAGCCCCTTGAATAAAGCCTGCCTTACCTTTCCTTCAATTTTTTGCCTTTAACGTAGGTCTCTGCTCAACTCTTAACTTTCAAAAGCGGATTCAGAGACCAGCACGTGTGAAACAGCTTTCCTCCCTACCCTTTCAGCTTTATGTTTTTCAGAACAGTATGGTACTGGAAACAATATTAATTAGGTGTTTTTTTTTCACATGTCGCCTTGGAATATGAGCTGAGCTAGGGCAGGAATATCGTCGGCGTATTCCCAAGGCCTGGCACACAGTAGGAGATCATTCAGTGTTTGCTGAACGAATATATTGTCCACGGAATCCTCCCAAGTACAGATGGAACGAAGACTCACACATCGTGAGAACAACACAGAAAAACCGGGTGGGAAGGAGCCTCGAGTGGGCAGAGGGGGGCTTCACGGGTGAGGAAACAGCCTCGGGGGAACTTCGCTCAGGCAGCCCGGAGGCGCGGAGGGCAGGCCTGCGCCCGGGGGACGCGGCGGCCCTGGGCGCCACCGGCAGCGGGCGGCGTGCGCGAGGCCGGAGCCCGGTGCCGCCACGTCCGAAGGGGCTGCGCGGCCCGGGAGCTGCGCGCCGGGCAGACGCCCGAGACCCCGCGGGGCCGGGCCGCCACCGCCGGGAGCGCCGAGCCCAGGTCGCTGCCTCACGCCCGGCGCCGCCCCGTTCACCCTTAGCCCGGAGCTCCGCCACCCCGCCCACGGCGCCCGGCGAGCACGCGGGGAGCCTGTCTGCGCGGCGGGGTCGTGAGAGTCCGCCACGGCCCACAAAGGTGAGGTCTTGTTTCCGGGGACGTTTTAGGGAAGAACACTCGTCCCTCCCCCTGCCGGTCAGGTGAGCCCGGCTTCTTCCGCTCCTCGTGGATTTGGCCGGAGTCGCCTCGTGAGCTGTTGCCGCCGCCGACTCTGAGGTCTCGCCGTGTGGACTCGGGGGTCCGGAGGTCCCAGGCCGCGAGAACGTCACCATGGTGAGTCCCACCCGTTTCTGGAAGGCTCCGGTTGGCGGCGGGGAGGGCGGGCCGGCGTCGGGCCGCTGGGAGCGGGGTGCGGAGGGAGAACGGTGGGCGGTGCGCGGGCTGCGGTGCAGGCACGGGTTCCGGGCCGGGTCCTGCAGGGGTCTTAGGGCGCCTGCCGCTGCCCCCAGCCCGCGGGGAATCCGCGGGTTTCCGTGTACTCGCTCCTCAGCGGTGTAGGAGCGGGGGGCGGACGGGGCGCGTCGGGGACGGCGTAGTCGCCGGTCCTCGCGGCCGCTCACCACCCCTCAGTGTCCTACTCCCGCCCCAGACCTTGCCTCCACGCCCCTCATCCCCTCCGTCGCACTGACACTTGGTTTTTATTAAAAATGCAGTGGATGCAGAAGAGCGCTTATGTAGCACGTTTAAGTATAAACCGTATAAGGAACTCTCGTTTATCCGTTTTTCACTTTAAGAACACGTCTGTGTTCTCCTTGAACCTATATTTCCAGGAGCCACTCAGAGGTAAACAGTATCTAAATTATGCTTGCTTGTTTTTATGTTTACTCCTTATGTTTATATTACAAAACTGCTATTTTTTTCCTTTTTGCTTCTGTTGTTGAGAATAATTCTTGAATGGGAACATGTTTTGTAAATAGTCACTTTTCAATTAGTTTCTAACGAAAACAACAGCATAAAAAAGTTTATAATCTGGTAATAAGTTGTGATACTCTGGTCTCAGTGCCATTAGTCCCCTTTCTCTGTCACTTTCCATTTTCTCTTTTTCCTTTTCATTGTATTTTTATTTTTCATGTCTGTCTACAGTCTTTTTGCTTTAGATTATATACACGTTTGTGTAAATTAAGTCTTTTTATTTATCAGTATGTGCGGTGGCCAGCTGTTTATAATTTTCTTTTCTAGGCTTTCCTAGAAAACCTTGGCTCCCTTGTCTGGACTCCCGATTCTGTTTTATTTGTCTCTGTTTCTGTTTTTATGCCTATAAGCGTAGTAAGTATTAAAGCGATTACCTGCTAGTAAAAACTGGTTTCTGAGAGTTAGTAAAACTAAAGAAAAACATTAATGAAAATCTACCTAGTATACCAGCTTTGGGGATCATGTTACATGTACGTGGTTTAAAAAAAAAAAAAAAGAGGTTGTCCGTGAAATGTGTGTAATTTCCTTTTACTGCTGTGAAAAATTAATACAAATTTAATGGCTTGAAACAACACAGATGCATTCTCTTATATTCCTGGAGATCAGAAGTCCAAAAATGAGCCTTACTGAGCTAGAATCAAGGTGTAGGTGGGGCTGTTTTCCTTCAGGATGCTGTAGTGGAGAATCTCGTCCCTTTTTCCAGTTTCTAGAGGTTGGCTCTTGGCCTTCCTTCTCTTCAAAGCCATCAGTGTAACATCTTCAAATCTGCCTGAAGAGAAGGGCACATCTCTTTCTCTTGACAGTGATCCTTCTGCCTCCCTCTTAAAAGACCTTGCAATTATTTTGGGCCCTTGTGGATAATCCAGGATAATCTCCCCATCTCAGGATCTTCGATGGCATCTGTACAGTCCTTTTTGCCATGTGTGGTAACACATTCATGGGTGTGGGGGAATTAGAGCATGGTCATCTTTGGGAGGGAGGGCATTCTACCTACAACAAAAAGTAGGTCTGCCTCCAACTGTGTTACCTAATTCCCTAGCTCAGTTGAGAAACAACCACTGTTAGAACACAGTTTCTTAGATAATCATTCAGATATTTCATATGAATGTGCCAGTATATATGTCCTCTGACCTCCCTCTTTTTATAGAAGCAGTATGCTAGACACGCTCCTAATGCCCCTTGCTTTTTTTCTTCTACCTGATCTTAGACATCAATCTACGTGAGTACACATTGATCTACCTCTTGCTTTTTTAACAGCTGACATCCTATTGTTTGCTTTTACTGTAATTTATTTACCAGGTCTCTGATGGACACTTAAGCTGTTTCCATCCTTTTGCTATTACAAACACTGCTGCATTGATTATTATTTGTTTTGTACATGTGTAAATATGTCTGTAGGCTAAATTAATAGAAGTAGGATTCCTTGATCAAAAGACGTGCAGTTTTTATTTTGAACAGAACTATCAAATCACCTTCCAGAAGATTGTACCAATTTACATCCCGCTTATTAGTGAGACTACTAACTCACCCAGTGTCACTAATGCAGTGTGAATAAATAATTTTTAAAAATCTTTTTTATACATTAAAAATTATAGTTGATTGAGGTTTTAATTTACATTTCTTTTAAGGTAGAGCACACATCTTTTCAAAACCTAAAAGGCATTTATCTATACTCTTTCTTGTGACCTGTTTTTATTTTAGGTTACTAATCTTTTTCTCATTGATTTCATAATGGTGCGTGTTACATTGTAGGTGCTTATTAAATATCTGTTCATCTGAGCTTAGCCCTAGCCCCTTTTCTTATTCTATTGAAGAGACTCTTATCTCTGTGGCTTTAAAGTACCTCCTTTAACCCCACGTTATCCCAAATTTGTATCTTCAGCCCAGACCTGTTTTCTAGGTGCCAGACTCATAACTTTATTTACTTAGTTTACATCTCTACTTAGCAGTCTCCAGGGCATCTTAAACCAGTGGCTGAAAGTGGGTTCTTGATGCCCCCTGTCTCCATGTGCCAATTCCTGTCTTAGTCAGTGGGAGTTCTGACCACTTGGTTGCTTTGTTGCAAACGTGGGAGTCATACTGGACTCTTCCCTTTCCCTCACCGTCCATAGTCAGTTCTGTCATTCTGTCTTCAAAATGCATTTCATACCTTGCCATTTGTCTCCATCTTCACTGTCACCCTGGTTGTGCCACTCAACTGTCATCTTTTTCTTAATGACCTCAATACTTCAGTAGTCTTGCTTCTTACTGTATCCCTGTCCAAATTGTCCTATATACAGCAGCTCACATTATTCTTAAAAAACCAAGTAGGTCTCAAGTCCTCGGGGAGTCTCTTCCTGATTTCCCAAAGTTAGGTACGCCTATTATATGGTGGCCATTTTCTGGCCAGCACTTACTAAGTTATATAGTTATTCATGAGATAACTAGATTGTAAATTACGTAGTTAGGATATAACTAGACTGTAAGCAAGTCCATGTCTGTTTTTAATCCTGGAACCTCACTGCCTATTTTAATATATGGTAGTGTGTGCTCAGTAAGTTTGTGGGTTTTTGTTTTTTTTGGTCAGTGAACATTAGTATAAGATAGAGGTGTTAAGAGTGGTAGCAGAAGAATGGGAGAAATGGTTAATTCTGACTAGGTATCGATGGGTAAGTCAGGAATAACATAAAGTTGAGCCTGATGTTAGATTTTTGCATGAAAGGTAAAGTCGGCATTAGAGAATTATTAAGATATTTTCTTAATGTTAAGGAGAGTATTGTTTGTGAGGCTTTAAAATTATTTTTATATGAGGTATTTCACACGATTTTAAAGAACTTTTTAAAATATTTTTTACTCATAGTAGCTCAGTGTACAGTATACAGTAAAATATTCACTTGGGTCAACATCCCACTCTCTTTTCTTTCCTTCCAACTATTATTTTCAACCCAGTAGAACATGTTTGTAGTCTTCAGGGAGCTGCAATGTAGGAGATAAGCACACGTGTGGAATTAAATGACTGGTCAGTGCAGTATGTTAAGTGCTATGGGGGAAACGCTACCCAGAGAGAAAGGATACCGAGATGTGAAATGGTTACATATTTGTGGATGTCTTCACAAATACGTGAACTGGAAATGGTCCTTGAAAATTGAATGGGATTTAGCAAGGCTTATGTGGAGAACAGTTAAGTTCCTTTCTGGATGCTCTAACTATGTATTTGTCATTGACACTTGTCGTTGGCATCAAATTTATCTGTTAAGCAAAGGAAATGCCCTAGGGTTCTTCAGGGTAGAGTGCCTGCAAAAAAAATGGTGCAGGTTCTGTTAATTAGTTCATTACATTCCTGTTATGTCTTCGATGTTAAGTGACTTAGTATATCATATTCTAGAATTTATTTCGTGCTTTAGGGTATTTGGAGTTTAAGGTATTATATACTGTAAGCTTTCT
This sequence comes from Stenella coeruleoalba, assembly GCF_951394435.1. Lineage (NCBI taxonomy): Eukaryota > Metazoa > Chordata > Mammalia > Artiodactyla > Delphinidae > Stenella > Stenella coeruleoalba. Next base: position 144,467,235 of record NC_137149.1, on the reverse strand, counting down.
CAGTTGTAGGCATGGCTTTACTCCTCTACATTTTTTTTTTTAAGTATTCATATACCTTTGTGTACCTTAAGTGTGTTTGGTGAAATGATCATTCTTCTAGGTTTCTAGTTGAATTGGGCAGTCTAAATGACACTTTTGTTTCTAGTTGAGCCTAGATTCTTTGATGGCTTTGATACTATTTTAGGAAAAGTTCCATTTTGTTATTTATGATTTTAACAGGAATATTTAAAGCATATTGCTCCTGAAATACCCCTCTTTGTTGCGGTGTTGTTTGAATAAACTACTTGTGTGTTTTCTTTGTTACTCTGAAGTATGAATCCAAAGACTAGTTTATAATGAATTTTCTGAAGTAATCACTAAAGATTGTATGTAAGAGAGACTTTTAATATCAGTTTTCTTTTTTTGTTTTTTTTTTAACATCTTTATTGGGGTATAATTGCTTTACAATGGTGTGTTACTTTCTGCTTTATAACAAAGTGAATCAGTCATACATAAACATATGTTCCCATATGTCTTCCCTCTTGCGTCTCCCTCCCTCCCACCCTCCCTATCCCACCATTCCAGGCTGTCACAAAGCACCGAGCCAATATCCCTGTGCCATGCGGCTGCTTCCCACTAGCTATCTACCTTACTACGTTTGTTAGTGTGTATATGTCCATGACTCTCTCTCGCCCTGTCACAGCTCACCCTTCCACCTCCCCATAACCTCAAGTCTGTTCTCTAGGAGGTGTGCGTCTTTATTCCTGCCTTACCCCTAGGTTCTTCATGACATTTTTTTTTTCTTAAATTCCATATATATGTGTTAGCATATGGTATTTTTTTTTTCTTTCTGACTTACTTCACTCTGTATGACAGACTCTAGGTCTATCCACCTCATTACAAATAGCTCAATTTCGTTTCTTTTTATGGCTGAAAATATTCCATTGTATATATGTGCCACATCTTCTTTATCCATTCATCCGATGATGGGCACTTAGGTTGTTTCCATCTCCGGGCTATTGTAAATAGAGCTGCAATGAACATTTTGGTACATGACTCTTTTTGAATTTTGGTTTTCTCAGGGTATATGCCCAGTAGTGGGATTGCTGGGTCATATGGTAGTTCTATTTGTAGTTTTTTAAGGAACCTGCATACTGTTCTCCATAGTGGCTGAACCAATTCACATTCCCACCAGCAGTACAGGAGTGTTCCCTTTTCTCCACACCCTCTCCAGCATTTATTGTTTCTAGATTTTTTGATGATGGCCATTCTGACTGGTGTGAGATGATATCTCATTGTAGTTTTGATTTGCATTTCTCTAATGATTAATGATGTTGAGCATTCTTTCATGTGTTTGTTGGCAGTCTGTATATCTTCTTTGGAGAAATGCCTGTTTAGGTCTCCTTCCCATTTTTGGATTGGGTTGTTTGTTTTTTTGTTATTGAGCTGCATTAGCTGCTTGAAAATTTTGGAGATTAATCCTTTGTCGGTTGCTTCATTTGCAAATATTTTCTCCCATTCTGAGGGTTGTCTTTTGGTCTTGTTTATGGTTTCCTTTGCTGTGCAAAAGCTTTGACGTTTCATTAGGTCCCATTTGTTTATTTTTGTTTTTATTTCCATTACTCTAGGAGGTGGGTCAGAAAGGATCTTGCTGTGATTTATGTCATAGAGTGTTCTGCCTATGTTTTCCTCTAAGAGTTTGATAGTTTCTGGCCTTACATTTAGGTCTTTAATCCATTTTGACCTTATTTTTGTGTATGGTGTTAGGGAGTGATCTAACCTCATACTTTTAAATGTACCTGTCCAGTTTTCCCAGCACCACTTATTGAAGAGGCTGTCCTTTCTCCACTGTACATTCCTGCCTCCTTTATCAAATATAAGGTGTCCATATGTGTGTGGGTTTATCTCTGGGCTTTCTATCCGGTTCCATTGATCTATCTTTCTGTTTTTGTGCCAGTACCATACCGTCTTGATAACTGTAGCTTTGTAGTATAGTCTGAAGTCAGGGAGCCTGATTCCTGCAGTTCCGTTTTTCGTTCTCAAGATTGCTTTGGCTATTCGGGGTCTTTTGTGTTTCCATACAAATTGCAAAATTTTTTGTTCTAGTTCTGTGAAAAATGCCAGTGGTAGTTTGATAGGGATTGCATTGAATCTATAGATTGCTTTGGGTAGTAGAGTCATTTTCACAATGTTGATTCTTCCAATCCAAGAACATGGTATATCTCTCCATCTATTTGTATCATCTTTAATTTCTTTCATCAGTGTCTTGTAGTTTTCTGCATATAGGTTTTCTTTCTCCTTAGGTAGGTTTATTCCTAGCTATTTTATTCTTTTTGTTGCAATGGTAAATGGGAGTGTTTTCTTGATTTCACTTTCAGATTTTTCATCATTAGTATATAGGAATGCCAGAGATTTCTGTGCATTAATTTTGTATCCTGCCACTTTACGAAATTCATTGATTAGCTCTGGTAGTTTTCTGGTAGCATCTTTAGGATTCTCTATGTATAGGATCATGTCATCTGCAAACAGTGACAGCTTTACTTCTTCTTTTCCGATTTGGATTCCTTTTATTTCCTTTTCTTCTCTGATTGCTGTGGCTAAAACTTCCAAAACTATGTTGAATAAGAGTGGTGAGAGTGGGCAACCTTGTCTTGTTCCTGATCTTAGTGGAAATGCTTTCAGTTTTTCACCATTGAGGATGATGTTTGCTGTGGGCTTGTCATATATGGCCTTTATTATGTTAAGGAAAGTTCCCTCTATGCCTATTTTCTGCAGGGTTTTTATCATAAATGGGTGTTGACTTTTGTCGAAAGCTTTCTCTGCATCTATTGAGATGATCATATGGTTTTTCTCCTTCAGTTTGTTAATATGGTTTATCACATTGATAGATTTGCGTATATTGAAGAATCCTTGCATTCCTGGAATAAACCCCACTTGATCATGGTGTATGATCCTTTTAATGTGCTGTTGGATTCTGTTTGCTAGTATTTTGTTGAGGATTTTTGCATCTATGTTCATCAGTGATATTGGCTTGTAGTTTTCTTTCTTTGTGACATCCTTGTCTGGTTTTGGTATCAAGGTGATGGTGGCCTCGTAGAATGAGTTTGGGAGTGTTCCTCCCTCTGCTATATTTTGGAAGAGTTTGAGAAGGATAGGTGTTAGCTCTTCTCTAAATGTTTGATAGAATTCGCCTGTGAAGCCATCTGGTCCTGGGCTTTTGTTTGTTGGAAGATTTTTAATCACAGTTTCAATTTCAGTGCTTGTGATTGTTCTGTTCATATTTTCTATTTCTTCCTGATTCAGTCTTGGCAGGTTGTGCATTTCTAAGAATTTGTCCATTTCTTCCAGATTGTCCATTTTATTGGCATAGAGTTGCTTGTAGTAATCTCTCATGATCTCTTTTATTTCTGCAGTATCAGTTGTTACCTCTCCTTTTTCATTTCTAATTCTATTGATTTGAGTCTTCTCCCTTTTTTTCTTGATGAGTCTGGCTAGTGGTTTATCTATTTTGTTTATCTTCTCAAAGAACCAGCTTTTAGTTTTGATCTTTGCTGTTGTTTCCTTCATTTCTTTTTCATTTATTTCTGATCTGATTTTTATGATTTCTTTCCTTCTGCTAGCTTTGGGGTTTTTTTGTTCTTCTTTCTCTAATTGCTTGAGGTGCAAGGTTAGGTTGTTTATTCGAGATGTTTCCTGCTTCTTAAGGTGGGCTTGTATTGCTATAAACTTCCCCTTAGAACTGCTTTTGCTGCATTCCATAGGTTTTGGGTTGTTGTGTCACCATTGTCATTTGTTTCTAGGTATTTTTTGATTTCCTCTTTGATTTCTTCAGTGATCACTTCATTATTAAGTAGTGTATTGTTTAGCCTCCATGTGTTTGTATTTTTTACAGATCTTTTCCTGTAATTGATATCTAGTCTCATGGCGTTGTGGTCAGAAAAGATACTTGATACAATTTCAATTTTCTTAAATTTACCAAGGCTTGATTTGTGACCCAAGATATGATCTTTCCTGGAGAATGTTCCATGAGCACTTGAGAAAAATGTGTATTCTGTTGGTTTTGGATGGAGCGTCCTATAATTATCAATTAAGTCCATCTTGTTTAATGTATCATTTAAAGCTTGTGTTTCCTTATTTATTTTCATTTTGGATGATCTGTCCATGGGTGAAAGTGGGGTGTTAAAGTCCCCTACTATGAATGTGTTACTGTTGATTTCCCCTTTCATGGCTGTTAGTATTTGCCTTATGTATTGAGGTGCTCCTATGTTGGGTGCATAAATATTTACAATTGTTATATCTTCTTCTTGGATCGATCCCTTGATCATTATGTAGTGTCCTTCTTTGTCTCTTTTAATAGTCCTTATTTTAAAGTCTATTTTGTCTGATATGAGAATTGCTACTCCAGCTTTCTTTTGGTTTCCATTTGCATGGAATATCTTTTTCCATCCCCTTACTTTCAGTCTGTATGTGTCTCTAGGTCTGAAGTGGGTCTCTTGTAGACGGCATATATAAGGGTCTTGTTTTTGTATCCATTCAGCTAATCTGTGTCTTTTGGTGGGAACATTTAGTCCATTTACATTTAAGGTAATTATCGATATGTATGTTCCTATTCCCATTTTCTAAATTGTTTTGGGTTCGTTATTATAGGTCTTTTCCTTCTCTTGTGTTTCTTGCCTAGAGAAGATCCTTTAGCATTTGTTGTAAAGCTGGTTTGGTGGTGCTGAACTCTCTCAGCTTTTGCTTGTCTGTAAAGGTTTTAATTTCTCCATCAAATCTGAATGAGATCCTTGCTGGGTAGAGTAGTCTTGGCTGCAGGTTTTTCTCCTTCATCACTTTCAGTATGTCCTGCCACTCCCTTCTGGCTTGTAGGGTTTCTGCTGAGAAATCAGCTGTTAACCTTATGGGGATTCCCTTATGTGTTATTTGTTGTTTTTCCCTTGCTGCTTTTAATATGCTTTCTTTGTATTTAATTTTTGACAGTTTGATTAATATGTGTCTTGGCGTATTTCTCCTTGGATTTATCCTGTATGGGACTCTCTGTGCTTCCTGGACTTGATTAACTATTTCCTTTCCCATATTAGGGAAGTTTTCAACTATAATCTCTTCAAATATTTTCTCAGTCCCTTTCTTTTTCTCTTCTTCTTCTGGAACCCCTATAATTCGAATGTTGGTGCGTTTAATGTTGTCCCAGAGGTCTCTGAGACTGTCCTCAGTTCTTTTCATTCTTTTTTCTTTATTCTGCTCTGCAGTAGTTATTTCCACTATTTTATCTTCCAGGTCACTTATCCGTTCTTCTGCCTCAGTTATTCTGCTATTGATCCCATCTAGAGTATTTTTCATTTCATTTATTGTGTTGTTCATCGTTGCTTGTTTCATCTTTATTTCTTCTAGGTCCTTGTTAACTGTTTCTTGCATTTTGTCCATTCTATTTCCAAGATTTTGGATCATCCTTACTATCATTATTCTGAATTCTTTTTCAGGTAGACTGGCTATTTCCTCTTCATTTGTTAGGTTGGTGCATTTTTATCTTGCTCCTTTATCTGCTGTGTGTTTTCTGTCTTCTCATTTTGTTTATATTACTGTGTTTGGGGTCTCCTTTTTGCAGACTGCAGGTTCGTAGTTCCCGCTGTTTTTGATGTCTGTCTCCAGTGGCTAAGGTTGGTTCAGTGGGTTGTGTATGCTTCCTGGTGGAGGGGACTAGTGCCTGTGTTGTGGATGAGGCTGGATCTTGTCTCTCTAGTGGGCAGGTTCACGTCTGGTGGTGTGTTTTGGGGTGTCTGTGGCCTTATTATGATTTTAGGCAGCCTCTCTGCTAATGGGTGGTGTTGTGTTCCTGTTTTGCTAGTTGTTTGGCATAGGTTGTCCAGCACTGTGGCTTGCTGGTCGTTGAGTGAAGCTGGGTGCTGGTGTTAAGATGGAAGTCTCTGGGAGATTTTCGCCGTTTGCTATTATGTGGAGCTGGGAGGTCTCTTGTTGACCAGTGTCCTGAAGTTGGCTCTCCTACCTCAGAGGCAGAGCCCTGACTCCTGGCTGGAGCACCAAGAGCCTTTCATCCACACGGCTCAGAATAAAAGGGAGAAAAAGTAGAGGGAATTAGTAGAAGTATGAGGAAAGAAAGAAGGAAAGGAGGGAGGGAGGGAGGAAGGAAGGAAGGAGGGAAAGAAGGAAAAAAGACAGAAAGAAAGAAGATACAGTAAAAATAAAAGTATAATAAAGTTATTGAATTAAAAAATTATTATTTAGAAAAAAAAGGGACGGATAGAACCTTAGGACAAAGGTTGGAAGCAAAGCTATACAGACAAAATCTTACACAGAAGCATACACATATACCCTCACTAAAAGAGGTAAAGGGGGAAAAATCATAAATCTTGCTGTCAGAGACCACCTCCTCAATTTGGGATGTTTCGTTGTCTAAGGGAGGGAAGGAAGGAAGGAAAGAAAGAAAGAAAAAAGAACGAAGGTAAAGTATAATAACGTTATTAAAATTAAAATTGATTATTAAGAAAAAATTAAAAAAACCATGGACGGATAGAACCCTAGGACAAATGGTGGAAGCAAGACTATACAGACAAGATCTCACACAGAAGCATACACATACACACTTACAAAAAGAGGAATAGGGAAAAAAATCATAGCTCTTGCTCCTGAAGTCCACTTCCTTAATTTGGGATGATTGGTTGTCTATTCATGTATTCCACAGATGCAGGGTATATCAAGTTGATTGTGGAACTTTAATCCGCTGCTCCTGAGGCTGCTGGGAGAGATTTCCCTTTCTCTTCTTTGTTCTCACAGCTCACCGGGGCTCAGCTTTGGATTTGGCCCTGCCTCTGCGTGTAGGTCGCTGGGGGGCGTCTGTTTTTTGCTCAGACAGGACGGGGTTAAAGGAGCCGCTGATTCGGGGGCTCTGGCGCACTCAGGCCGGCGGGGAGGGAGGGGCACGGCGTGCGGGGCGGGCCTGCGGCGGCAAAGTCCGGCGTGACTTTGCACCAGCCTGAGGCGCGCCGTGCGTTCTCCCGGGGAAGTTGTCCCTGGATCCCGGGAACCTGGCAGTGGCGGGCTGCACAGGCTCCGCGGAAGAGGGGTGTGGAGAGTGACCTGTGTTCGCACACAGGCCCCTTGGTGGCGGCAGCAGCAGCCTTAGCGTCTCCCGCCCGTCTCTGGGGTCCGCGGTTTTAGACGGGGCTCGCGCCCGTCTCTGGAGCTCCTTTAAGCAGCGTTCTTAAACCCCTCTCCTCGCGCACCAGGATACAAAGAGGTAAGAAAAAGTCTCTTGCCTCTTCGGCAGGTGCAGACTTTTCCCCGGACTCCCTCCCGGCTAGCCGTGGTGCACTAACCCCTTCAGGCTATGTTCAAGCCGCCAACCCCAGTCCTCTCCCTTCGCTCGGTCCGAAACCGAAACCGAGCCTCAGAGCCTCAGCTCGCAGCCCCGCCCGCCCCGGCGGGTGAGCAGACAAGCCTCTCGGGCTGGTGAGTGCCGGTCGGCACCGATCCTCTGTGCGGGAATCTCCCCACTTTGCCCTCCGCACCCGTTGCTGTGCTCTCCTCCGAAGCTTCGAAGCTCCCCCTTCCGCCTCCCGCAGTCTCCGCCCGCGAAGGGGCTTCCTAGTGTGTGGAAACTTTTCCTCCTTCACAGCTCCCTCCCACTGGTGCAGGTGCTGTCCCTATTCTTTTGTCTCTGTTTTTTCTTCTTCTTTTTTTTTCTTTTGCCCTACCCAGGTACGTGGGGAGTTTCTTGCCTTTTGGGAGGTCTGAGGTCTTCTGCCAGCCTTCAGTAGGTGTTCTGTAGGAGTTGTTCCACGTGTAGATGTATTTCTGGTGTATCTGTGGGGAGGAAGGTGATCTCCGCGTCTTACTCTTCCGCCATCTTCAAGGTCCAATATCAGTTTTCTTAACCAGAATATTTCTGTTGTGCCAGAAACTTTTGAAAGCTTCTGTTATTCAGAGTAGTCTGTGATGCTTATGAAAAAAATGTATTTTTGTTGTATCTTTGAGAGTTTAATTTGGTGCTTTTTGAAACATAAAATACTGAGTTTTAATTGAAAATACACCTTAAATCCCTCTCCCCCCAGTTTTGTTATATGTTTACATTCTGTACATTTTTATGAATTGTCAGATGTTTTACAAAATAAATTTGGACAATCCCTGATTGATGAAGATTAATTGCTTTTTAATTAAGAGATACTTAGCTTGAGTAGACCGTAATTAATAGATTAATTTTCATTGATAGGGTTTTACTTCACTTTTCCCCTGTTGAAGTATTTTGTTGGTTTTTATTTTTTAAAGTAATATATTGAAACATAAAATTGTTTTGAAATTTAATATTTTATGATACATGTTTCTGTGCCTTATTATATATTTATAACATGCCTTGAGGCAACCTTTTCATGAATAAATTATAATAAGAAATCATAGTCTACTGTTGAGTCAGAATATAAGTTCAGTTTTTTTGTATTTTCTTTGTACTAAGTCTTGGAGGTTCTTTAACTGAGATCTAAAGCTGTGCAGACATTTTTATACTCCAATGGTATCAGTATTTCTTGTCCTAAAGAAAGTTTTTAAATCTTTAAAGGAAATTTTTTTTAGACTTGGACATACTGCTGAACCGTTACACAGCTCTGTAACTTAAGTTTTACAGCTTCAGAAACCATCTTTTTTTCTTGAGATTTTTGTGACCTTGTTTCATTTTTTTAAGCATTTTATTTGTTGGAATAAAGATATCTTTTCAAAGAGATCTTTGCTTTATTTTTTGGTCTTGCATTAGTTATCTCTTTAACATGCTATCCCACAATTTATCAACTTAAAACAACAGAATTTATTATCTCATACTTTTTCTGGGTCACAGATCAGGATCCTTACCTGGATCCTCTCCATCAAGGTTTCTCACCAGTTTCAGTCAAGGTATAACCTGAAGCTGTGGTTTCATCTCGGCACAGCTGTGGATGATCCATTTCCCAGCTCACTCACATTTTTCTTGTTGGGATTCAGCTCCTCGTGGACTGCTGGACCAAGGGCCTCTGTTCTTCAGTGCCTGTCCGCCGAGGCCTCTCTCAGTTACTTGTCACAGGGGCCCCTGTGTATGTAGGGCAGCTCACTACAAGCCAGCTGGTCTCCATCAGAGTGAGCCAGAAGAGGGCAAAAGAGAGCGGGCAAGACCCGAGCCCGGGTCCTTTCATAACCTAATCTTGGGATTGATAGCTCATCGCTTTTGCCCCAGGCTAGTCAATAACGTGAGCTCACGCTCAGGGAGGGGGTTACAGGTGGGCGCAAACAGACTTGATTTATGTTTGCTGGGCACACTTCATGCACAAAAGTTCCTTCTCACACCTTCCTTTCTCCTTCCTCCCTCCCCACCACATGTGCAGAGAGACACACAAAAGAATGCACATACTCTTATGATGGTTTCACACTTTATACTCCTATACTTGTAACAGCTTCCAGGGGCATCCTGGGTTTCAGACTTGGAGTTAATCTTCTCTGGTCAGGTTTATCAAGAAGTGAGCAGTAAATATTAAATATTTCAGTAAATATTTGTTGATGAAATGAGTACATGTGTGAGGTGGTCATTTTAACTAATTCTGCCTGGAGAGTTTTACAAAGGAAGTGACTTTGAGCTACGTCTTGTCAAAGGACAAGTAAGGAAATGGATTTTGCAGGCAGAGGTAGCAACAAGTATAGTCTCCAGATGTAAATAAACAGCAAGGTATATTCTAGAATTGGTGAGAAGTTAGTAAGAATGGGATGAAGGATCTTTGGAAGAATGGGATATAATGCTGGAGAAGTAGGTTGGGGTAGATTGTTTTCCACGTTAAGGATTTAGGGCCTGAGTTAGTGCAGCTCTTTAGCAGGGGAGAAGGACTTTACTAATTAGTGTTCTAGGAAGATAAGCTCTGTCACTTCCAATGAAAAAGAACTAGCAGTGAGAACCTAAAGGCCATCCTAATCATGAAAGATCATGAGACTGAATTAAGACAGTGACAGTAGGTTTGAAGAGAATATTCTAGAAACATGACCTTTTTGAGAATTAGGTATGTTAGCTAATGCCTCTTTTTCTTCTGTAATCCTGTATTTTTTCTGAGAATAAAGATTATATTTACTAACTGCTTATGTAATCCTCCCTTACATATAATATAGATGGAATATGTGTTTTGATTTTCTTTTCCACTTCTCACTGGCTGGAGTGTAGACCTGCTTTTAAGCCATTTTGAACTCTGGATAGATACGAGGTTACAGCCTAAGGATAGTAGGATAACAAGGTGGAAGGAGTTTGGATCTCAGGGCTTTGTGGAACAGAACCTCCAGCTCCTTTTTACATGAGAGAGCTAAGCTTTATCTGGGTTAAGCCACTACTTTTTGGCTTTCTATTATAGGGAGCCAAACAAAATTCCTAAGTAATATAGGTCAGATATAGGATACAGAATTATGTAGGAATAAAAAGTTACTGAAATACTAGACAACTAGTTTAGAGGACCTAGTTAACTGGCATAAGGGTTGAATGGGATGTGCTAATTTCGAGATGGCTTATATTATTTCCTCTGTTCCTCATCTCCTGTGAGCCCAAGTTTGATTTGCTTTATTCACTGCCCAGCGTTCCACGTGTAGCTTCTGCAGTCGGGCTCGCATTAACATCCTGTGTTCCTTCTGCCCTCTTTCAACTTTCTTAACTTTGATGCAAATTTCCAACCGTGAGTCTTCTCACTATCTGCATTCTTTGTATCTGCTTTGAAGCTGGAACAGTTGAAGAGCTGGTTCATTGACTCTGTGCCTTTCTTTCTGTTCTTACATTAATGGAGAATAGTTCTGAATACAGTTGACCCTTGAACAATGCAAGGTTAGGGGCACTGATCCTCCATACAGTCAAAAATCTGCATGTAATTTATAGTCGGCCCTCCATATATGCAGTTCCTCCATAACTGTGGATCATGTAGCACCGTAGTATTTACTGTGGGAAAAAAATCAATCTGTGTTTAAGTGGACCCATGCATTTCAAACCGATGTTCAAGGGTCAACTGTATGTATATCATTTCTGTTAGGAGCATGGAAACAAAGACTTTGAGTCTGGCGTTTCTCCTGATTCGTAGTGTAGTATTTCTGACTCACAGTATTTCTGTTATATTACTGTTTTAAATTTTTATGTATAAAGAAAATTTTTTGAGAGAAGTCATTTATGTATCTGACTGTGTGTGCCATATGTTTCTCTACATTTTAGCCTAAAGCACCAAAGGGAAAAAGTGTAGGACAAGAAAAAAAAGTCATCCATCCATACAGTAGAAAAGCGGCTCAAATTACGAGAGAGGCCCACAAACAAGAAAAAAAGGAAAAGTAAGTGTCTTCATTGTTTGTATTATGCATTGGTGAAAAGCCCTGTTATATATTTATTCCTAATCAGTATTCCCTTTCTCTTCCTTTAATAAATGTCTAAGTATGTTCTGTGCACTAAGGTAAAACAGTGAACGAGGATTCAGCTCTTAAAGCTTACCTAAAACAGACAAATAAATATAAATGGGTTGTGATGCGGGCAGTGAAGGAAAATTTTAAAGGATTATGGGATACAGAGTGAGGGAGAGGTTCTGTTTTACGTAAGACAGTCGTGGAAGGCTTCTCTGAAGACCTTACATTTGAGCAGAGAGCTGAAAGGTGTGAGGCAGTGAGCCATGCAGACATATATTAGGCAAGTAGGTTAAAGTGCCCATTAGATGTGGAAGACAAGAGATAGAATGGGCAGTTGAGTGTCCTGGGTCTGGGGCTCAGAGGATAGGTTAGGGATGTAGACACAGATTTGGGAGCCATCAGTGTCTAGCTGGAACTCGAAGTCATGAGACTGGATAAGATCACCTACCAATTAAATGAAGATAAGAGAGAGAGAGGAGCATCAAGGATTGAGTCCAGAGGCCCCTACCATTCAGAAGTTGGAGAAATGGGGAGGCTCTGACAAGCAAGCCTGAGAAAGAGGGAAAAAAAGATAGCGTTTCAAAGAGAAAACACTGATCAACCTGTGTCATTTGTTGGATTAACGCTGAGAATTGATTTAGTAATTTGATTTAGTAAAATGGAGAGCACTGTATATATATATATTTTCTTGCATTGTTTTCTTAGTTGTTGCTCTGGAAATTTCAATTCACATCTTAAAACTGAAAACAACCTAGTTCAGGTTAATGTCAAGTTAATTTCAATAGTATAGAAAAAACTTGCTCCACTATAGGTCCATGACCCCTTTCTTTGTACTATTATTGTCATATAAGTTACATCTTTATATACCGTAAGCTTATAATTTCATAATTATCATTTTTATGCAGTTATCATAAGTTAGGACAAGAAAAGTGTTACAAACAAAAATACATTTATACTGTCTTTTCTATTTATTTACCTATGTAATTACCTTTTTTCATTGGTGCTCCTTATTTTTTCATGTGGATTCAAATTACTATTTACTGTCCTTTCATTTTGGCCAGAAGGACTCCCTTTAGTGTTTCTCATAAGGCAGGTCTGAAAATGACAAGATTCTCTCATTTTTGTTTATCCGAGAACGTCTTTAATTTTTCTTTCATTTCTGTAGACTGTGCTTCATTTTGCAGTTCCACTGTGTATAGAATTCTTGGTTCATAGCCTTCCTGTTCAACACTTGGAAGTCACCCCCCTTGGCCTTTGGCCTCCAGGGTTCTGATTAGGAGTCAGCTGTTAACCTTATTGAGGATCCCTTGTATGTGATGAGTCACTTTTCTCCTGATCTTTCAAGATATCCTCCTTGACTGTCAGTAGTTTGACAATGATAAGCCTAGTTGTGGATCTCTGAGTTCATCCACCATGAAGTTTGTTAAGCTTCTGAGGCATGTGGGTTAATGTTTTTCATCGAATTGGGAAATTTGGGGCCATTATTTTTTCAAATATCCTTTTGGTCCTCTCTCTCCTCTCCTGTGACTCCCATTATGCATATGTTGTATGTTTCTGAAAGGGTGTCCCCTTTCTGTTGCTCAGATCGGATAATTTCAACTGACTTGTTCTGATATTTGCTTGTCTTTGTCCAGAGGTCCAACCCTCTGGACTACCTCAGGAACAGTTTCTATTGTATGCTATTTTTAACCCCTGAGTATGGGCCCTGCTTTCCTGTTTGTTCGTGGGTCTCCTAATTTTTTGTACTTTTTTGTTCAAAACTGGACATTTTAAGCAGGTTGACAATCTTGTTAATCAGACATGCCCTACCCCCAACCTCAGTCAGGTTTGCTGTTGTTGTGTTGTTGCTGTTTGCTTGTGACTTTCCTGGACTAATTTTGTAAAGCCTTTTTGTTGTGTGTGGCCTTTGCAGTTTCTGTTGAGTTAGTGGTCAGCTAATGTTTGAACAGGGATTTCTTTAATTGCCTTCAACTAATGAGTCAGCCTTTATTGAGGGGCTATGTTAGTCTGTTGGATATGCTTTCAGTGTTCCAGTAGGCAGTTTATAGACTTCATTTCTCATTTGCACAGAGCCTCAGGGTTGCCCAGAGGTGAGAGAGTAGGACCATCTCAGATCCTCCTTTGGTACAAACACAGTCCTGAATGTACATATATCATTCTAGATTCCCAGGAGTATGTTGGAGCTAGCTTTTCAAAGCCCTCTATGGGCTTTGCATTCCTTAATTTTTCCTTTTAAATTTTTTTGGTCAGCCTTTTGTTAGCCCCCAACTGGTAATATCACTCAGGCAGCTGCTGTGTTAGACAGCTGCTGCTGAGATTGTTTCTGAGAAACAACCTGGGGATAGGGCTGCTTCCACAGAGTTAGCTCTGAGTTAGATGAAATAAAGTAATTCTGAGAACGGAGCTGTTCAGTCTGTTGCTGGTTGGGTCAGATGGTGACAACTCTCAGGATGAAACTTTTGGGGAATTCCAAACCCAATCTGTTCTAGTGGCTGCTAGGAGGATGGCTTTTAACAACTACCATAAGTTGCTAGTCTATTGGTTTTCAAGTCTACTGCAGAGCTGGGAAGAGGGGGATGGGATTAAAACACCATAGAGATTACTCTTCTTACTGAGATTGGGTCGTTTTTCTTGAGTAAATAAATGGACCTTGGATTGTTATAAGACTGGTTAATTTTTATACTTCTGAAAAGGTTGATTTTGACAAGTTTTATCAGTGTTCTCTTGCTTTTATGGAGGAGTAGATTTTTTTAAGTTCTTATTCTGCCATTCTGAAAATTGGCCTATATTCTTTTTTTTTTTTTTTTTTTTTTTTTTGCTGTACTTGGGCCTCTCACTGTTGTGGCCTCTCCCGTTGCTGAGCACAAGCTCCGGACGCGCAGGCTCAGCGGCTATGGCTCACGGGCCCAGCCGCTCCGCGGCATGTGGGATCTTCCCGGACCAGGGCACGAACCCATGTCCCCTGCATCGGAAGGCGGACTCTCAACCACTGCGCCACCAGGGAAGCCCCTGGCCTATATTCTTGATGTGAAGAATTCATAGGAAAATTTTCTTCTTAGGAAAATTAAATATGTGTATGCTGCCCCTTCTTTTCTCCCCTTCCTATCCCTTAGCCACCCTTCTCTGATCAGCATCCTGCACTGTACTTTGCCTATTTTCCCTCCATCTGTGGGCTCTGAGAGTCCCCAGGAACTGCTATGGGATCAAATTTAAAAATTCCTTAAAATGAAGTTATGAAATCAAAATAGAAATCATCATTTGGATTATTTTAGAATAGCGTTAGCACTATTTTTGGGGGGGTGGGGTTTGGAATATAAAGAGTACATCTTCATCTTATTTTATTTTTATTTATTTATTTATTGGAGTAAAATTGCTTTACAATGTTGTGTTAGTTTCTGCTGTACAATGAAGTGAATCAACTATATGTATACATGTATCCCCTCCCTCTTGGACCTCCCTCCTCCCCTTCCACCAACATCTAGGTCATCACATAGCACCGAGCTGAGCTCCCTGTGCTATACAGCAGGTTCCACTAACTATCTGTTTTACAGATGGTAGTGTATTTATGTCAAACCTAATCTCCCAGTTCGTCCCACCCTCCCCTTCCCCCACTGTGTCCACATGTCCATTCTCTACGTCTCTGTCTCTTCTTGCCCTACAGATAGGTTCACCTGTACCATTTTTCTAGAATCCACACATATGCGTTAATGTATGATATTTGTTTTTCTCTTTCTGGTTTACTTCACTCTCTATGACAGACTCTGGGTCCATCCACATCTCTACAAATGACCCAATTTCATTCCTATTTATGGCTGAGTAATATTCCATTGTATATATGTACCATATCTTCTTTATCCATTCATGTATCATTGGACATTTAGGTTGTTTCCATGTCCTGGCTATTGTAATTAGTGCTGCAGTGAACATCGGGGTACATGTGTCCTTTTGAATTACGGTTTTCTCAGGGTATATTCCCAGTAGTGGGATTGCCTGGTCATAGGGTAGTTCTATTTTTAGTTTTTAAGGAACCTTCATACTATTCTCCATAGTGGCTACATCAATTTACATTCCCACCAACAGTGCAAAAGGGTTCCCTTTTCTCCATACCCTCTCCAGCATTTATTGCTTGCAGAATTTTTGATGATGGCCATTCTGACCGGTGTGAGGTGATACCTCATTGTAGTTTTGATTTGCATTTCTCTAAATTAATTAGTGATGTTGAGCATCTTTTCATATGCCTCTTGGCCGTCTGTATGTCTTCTTTGGTGAAATGTCTATTTAGGTCTTCCACCCATGTTTTAATTGGTTTTTTTTTTTTTTTGATATTGAGCTCCGTGAGCTGTTTGTATATTGTGGAGATTAATCCTTTGTCCATTGCTTCATTTGCAAATATTTTTTCCCAGCCTTAGCATTTTAATGAATGCTACATACATTCGCATACTAGCTGATAGAAACCAGCACTTTCATTGTTAAATATTGATTCCTTGGCCAAGGCCAGTAGGGGTTAGCTGCTTTATAGTGATTTGGCTAGAAGTTTTCTTGAAAAGAATAGTCAAGTGCTGGGCTTCCCTGGTGGCGCAGTGGTTGAGAGTCCGCCTGCCGATGCAGGGGACGTGGGTTTGTGCCCCGGTCCAGGAGGATCCCACATGCCGTGGAGCGGCTGAGCCCATGAGCCATGGCCGCTGAGCCTGCGCGTCCGGAGCCTGTGCTCCGCAGCGGGAGAGGCCATAACAGTGAGAGGCCCGCGTACTGCAAAAAAACCCAAAAAACAAACCAAACAAACAAAAAGAATAGTCAAGTGCTATGATAGTATACTCGAATTTTCTTTCTTTTTTGTAAGGGAGGGTCTTTTTTTGTAATTAAGGGTTATTAGAATAATATTGTTTTAAAACAGTAGTTTTCAAACATCAGTTATCTATGTATCACTTTCATGAATTTTTTGTTTTTTTAACATGTTTATTGGAGTATAATTGCTTTACATTGTTGTGTTTCTGCTGTATAATAAAGTGAATCAGCTATACATATACTTATATCCCCCTGTGCCCTCCCTCTTGCGTCTTCCTCCCACCCTCCCTATACCACCCCTCTAGGTGGTCACAAAGCACTGAGCTGATCTCCCTGTGCTATGTGGCTGCTTCCCACTAGCTATCTGTTTTACATTTGGTAGTGTATATATGTCAATGCTTCTCTCTCACTTCGTCCCAGCTTACCTTTCCCCCTCCCTGTGTCCTTAAGTCCCTTCTCTGTCTGTGTCTTTATCCTTCTCTGTCTGTGTCTTTATTCCTGTCCTGCCCCTAGGTTCTTCAGAACCATTTTTTTTTACATTCCATATATACGTGTTAGCATATTGTATTTGTTTTTCTCTTTCTCACTTACTTCACTCTGTATGACAGATTCTACGTCCATCCACCTCACTACAAATAACTCAGCTTCATTTCTTTTTATAGCTGAGTAATATTCCATTGTATATATGTGCCACATCTTTATCCATTCAGCTGTCGATGGACACTTAGGTTGCTTCCATGTCCTGGCTATTGTAAATAGAGCTGCAATGAACATTGTGGTACATGACTCTTTTTGAATTATGGTTTTCTCAGGGTATATGCCCAGTAGTGGGATTGCTGGGTTGTATGGTAGTTCTATTTTTAGTTTTTTAAGGAACCTCCATACTGTTCTCCATAGTGGCTGTATCAATTTACATTCCTACCAACAGTGCAAGAGGGTTCCCTTATCTCCACACCCTCTCCAGCATTTATTGTTTGTAGATTTTTTGATGATGGTCATTCTGACCAGTGTGAGGTGATACCTCCTTGTAGTTTTCATTTGCATTTCTCTAATGATTAGTGATGTTGAGCATCCTTTCATGTGTTTGTTGGCAATCTATATATCTTCTTTGGAGAAATGTCTATTTAGGTCTTCAGCCCGTTTTTGGATTGGGTTGTTTGTTATTTTGAAATTGAGCTGCATGATCTGCTTGTAAATTTTGGAGATTAATCCTTTGTCAGTTGCTTCATTTGCGAATATTTTCTCCCATTCTGAGGGTTGTCTTCTCGTCTTGTTTAAGGTTTCTTTTGCTGTGCAAAAGCTTTTAAGTTTCATTAGGTCCCATTTTTTTATTTTTGTTTTTATTTCCATTTCTCTAGGAGGTGGGTCAAAAAGGATCTTGCTGTAATTTATGTCATAGAGTGTTCTGCCTACGTTTTCCTCTAAGAGGTTTATAGTGTCTGGCCTTACATTTAGGTCTTTAGTCCATTTTGAGTTTATTTTTTTGTATGGTGTTAGGGAGTGTTCTATTTTCATTCTTTCACATGTAGCTGTCCAGTTTTCCCAGCACCACTTATTAAAGAGGCTGTCTTTTATCCATTTTATATTCTTGCCTCCTTTATCAAAGATAAGGTGACCATATGTGCATGGGTTTATCTCTGGGCTTTCTCTCCTGTTCTATTGATCTGTATTTCTGTTTTTGTGCCAGTACCATACTGTCTTGATTACTCTAGCTTTGTAGTATAGTTTGAAGTCAGGGAGGCTGATTCCTCCAACTGCGTTTTTCTTTCTCAAGATTGCTTTGGCTATTTGGGGTCTTTTGTGTTTCTATACAAATTGTGAAATTTTTTGTTCTAGTTCTGTGAAAAATGCCATTGGTAGTTTGATAGGTATTGCATTGAATCTGCAGATTACTTTGGGTAGTATAGTCATTTTCACAATGTTGATTCTTCCTATCCAAACATGGTATAACTCTCCATATCGTTGTATCATCTTTAATTTCTTTCATCAGTGTTTTATATTTTTCTGCATATAGGTCTTTTGACTCCTTAGGTAGGTTTATTCCTAGGTATTTTATTATTTTTCTTGCAGTGGTAAATGGGAGTGTTTTCTTAATTTCACTTTCAGATTTTTCATCATTAGTGTATAGGAATGGAAGAGATTTTTGTGCGTTAATTTTGTATCCTGCTACTTGACCAAATTCACTGATTAACTCTAGTAGTTTTCTGGTAGCATCTTTAGGATTCTCTATGTATAGTATCATGTCATCTGCCAACAGTGACAGTTTTACTTCTTTTCTGATTTTGGATTTCTTTTATTTCTTCTCTGATTGCTGTGGCTAAAACTTCCAAAACTATGTTGAATAATAGTGGTGAGAGTGGGCAACCTTGTCTTGTTCCTGATCTTAGTGGAAATGGTTTCAGTGTTCACCATTGAGAACTATGTTGGCGGTGGGTTTGTCATATATGGCCTTTATTATGTTGAGGTAAGTTCCCTCTATGCCTACTTTCTGCAGGGTTTTTATCATAAATGGGTATTGAATTTTGTCAAAAGGTTTTTCTGCATCTATTGAGATTATCATGTTTTTTTTCCTTCACTTTGTTAATATAGTGTATCACATTGATTGATTTGCGTATACTGAAGAATCCTTGAATTTCTAGGATAAACCCCACTTGATCATGGTGTATGATTGTTTTAATGTGCTGTTGGATTCTGTTTGCTAGTATTTTGTTGAGGATTTTTGCATCTATGTTCATCAGTGATATTGGCCTGTGGTTTTCTTTTTTTTGTGACATCTTTGTCTGGTTTTGGTATCGGTGGTGGTGGCCTCATAGAATGAGTTTGGGAGTGTTCCTCCTTTGGCTATATTTTGGAAGAGTTAGAGAAGGATAGGTGTTAGCTCTTCTCTAAACGTTTGATAGAATTCACCTGTGAAGCCATCGGGTCCTGGACTTTTGTTTGTTGGAAGATTTTTAATCACAGGTTCAATTTCAGTGCTTGTGATTGGTCTGTTTATATTTTTGATTTCTTCCTGGTTCAGCCTCAGAAGGTTGTGCTTTTTTAAGAGTTTGTCCATTTCTTCCAGGTTGTCCATTTTATTGGCATATAGTTGCTTGTAGTAATCTCTCATGATCCTTTGTATTTCTGCAGTGTCAGTTGTTACTTCTTTTTCATTTCTAATTCTGTTGATTTGAGTTTTCTCCCTTTTTATCTTGATGAGTCTGGCTGATGGTTTGTCAATTTTGTTTGTTTCCACAAAGAACCAACCTTTAGTTTTATTAACATTTGTGGTCGTTTCCTTCACTTCTTTTCCTTTATTTCTGATCTGATCTTTATGATTTCTTTCCTTCTGCTAACTTTGGGGTTTTTTTGTTCTTCTTTCTCTAATTGCTTTAGGTGTAAGCTGAGGTTGTTTATTTGAGATTTTTCTTGTTTCTTGAGGTAGGATTGTATTGCTATAAACTTCCCTCTTAGAACTGCTTTGCTACATCCCAAAGGTTTTGGGTCGTCGTGTTTTTTCATTGTCATTTGTTTCTAGGTATTTCGTTTGTTTGTTTGTTTTGCGCGGCCTCTTACTGTTGTGGCCTCTCCCGTTGGTGGGGCACAGGCTCCGGAGGCGCAGGCTCAGCGGCCATGTCTCACGGGCCCAGCCGCTCTGTGGCATGTGGGATCTTCCCGGACCGGGGCACGAACCCGTGTCCCCTGCATCGACAGGCGGACTCTCAACCACTGTGCCACCAGGGAAGCCTAAATGTTTACAATTGTTACATTTTCTTCTTGGATTGATCCCTTGATCATTATGTAGTGTGCTTTTTTGTCTCTTGTAATAGTCTTTATTTTAAAGTCTATTTTGTCTGATATGAGAATGGCTACTCCAGCTTTCTTTTGATTTCCATTTGCATGGAATATGTTTTACCATCCCCTCACTTTCAGTCTGTATGTGTCCCTAGATCTGAAGTGGGTCTCTTGTAGACAGCATATATATGGGTCTTGTTTTTGTATCCATTCAGCCAGTCTGTGTCTTTTGGTTGGAGTATTTAATCTGTTTACATTCAAGGTAATTATCGATATGTATGTTCCTAGTACCATTTTCTTAATTGTTTTGGGTTTGTTATTGTAGGTCTTTTCCTTCTTTTTTTTTTCTGCCTAGACAAGTTTCTTTAACATTTGTTGTAAAGCTGGTTTGGTGGTGCTGCATTCTCTTAGCTTTTGCTTGTCAGTAAAGGTTTTAATTTCTCTTGTTGAATCGGAATGAGATCCTTGCTGGCTAGAGTAATCTTGGTTGTAGGTTCTTCCCTTTCATCACTTTAAATATTTCCTGCCACTCCCTTCTGGCTTGCAGAGTTTCTGCTGAAAGATCAGCTGTTCACCTTATGGGGATTGCCTTGTATGTTATTTGTTGTTTTTCCCTTGCTGCTTTTAATATTTTTTCTTTGTATTTAATTTTTGATAGTTTGATTAGTGTTTTGGCGTTTCTCTCCTTGGATTTATCCTGTTCGGGACTCTCTATGCTTCCTGGACTTGATTGCCTGTTTCCTTTCCCATATTAGGGAAGTTTTCAACTATAATCTCTTCAAATATTTTCTCATTCCCTTTCTTTTTCTTTTCTTCTTCTGGGACCCCTATAATTCAAATGTTGGTGCATTTAATGTTGTCCCAGAGGTCTCTGAGACTGTCTTCAGTTCTTTTCATTCTTTTTTCTTTATTCTGCTCTGCGGTAGTTAGTTTACTATTTTATCTTCCAGGTCAGTTATCTGTTCTTTTGCCTCAGTTATTCTGCTGTTGATTCCTTCTAGAGAATTTTTAATTTCATTTATTGTGGTGTTCATCATTATTTGTTTTCTCTTTAGTTCTAGGTCCTTGTTAAACATTTGTTGTATTTTCTCTGTTCTGTTTCCATGATTTTGGATCATCTTTACTATCATTACTCTGAATTCTTTTTCAGGTGGATGCCTGTTTCCTCTTGTTTGGTCTGGTCGGTTTTCACCTTGCTCCTTCATCTGCTGTGTGTTTTTCTGTCTTCTCATTTGGCTTAACTTACTCTGTTTAGGGTCTCCTTTTTGCAGCCTGCAGGTTCGTAGTTCCCATTGTTTTTGGTGTCTGCCCCCAGTGGCCAAGGTTGGTTCAGTGGGTTGTGTAGGCTTCCTTGTGGAGGGGACTGGTGCCTGTGTTCTGGTGGATGAGGCTGTATCTTGTCTTCCTGGTGGGCAGAACCCTGTCTGGTGGTGTGTTTCGGGGTGTCTGTGACCTTATTATGATTTTAGGCAGCCTCTCTGCTAATGGGTGGTGTTGTGTTCCTGTCTTGCTAGTTGTTTGGCATGGGGTGTCCAGCACTGGAGCTTGCTGGTCATTGAGTGGAGCTGGATCTTCACATTGAGACATAGATCGCTGGGAGAGCTCTCGCCAGTTGATATTATGTGGTGCTGGGAGGTCTCTCGTGGACCAGTGTCCTGAGCTTGGCTCTCCCATCTCCGAGGCTCAGGCCTGTCAGCTGGCTGGAGCACCAAGATCCTGTGAGCTACACAGCTTAGAGAAAGGGAGAGGAAAAAAGAAAGAAAGGAAAAAATAAGTAAAATAAATAAAATAAAGTTATTAAAATAAAAAAATAACATTAAAATAATAAAAAGGAGAACATCGAAACCAATAAACAAGTCCACCAACGATAACAAGTGCTAAAGACTAAACTAAGATAAAAACATAAAAATCTGAAACTGATCAGTCACTTACAGCAAACCCCAAGTCTACAGTTCCTCCCAAAGTCCACCTCCTCAATTTTGGGCTGATTCATTTTCTATTCAGGTATTCCACAGATGCAAGGTACATCAAGTTGTTGGTGGAAATTTAATCTGCTGCTCCTGGGGCTGCTGGGAGAAATTTCCCTTTCTCTTCGTTGTTTGCACAGCTCCTGGGGTTCAGCTTTGGGTTTGGCCCCGCCTCTGCATTTAAGCTGCCCTCTGGCATCTGTTGTTTGCTCAGACAGGAGGGGTTTAAAGGAGTGGCTGATTCAGGGGCTCTGGCTCACTCAGGCCTGGGAGAGGGAGGGGCAGGGAATGTGGGGTGAGCCTGTGGCGGCAGAGGCCAGGAGGATGTTGCGACAGCCTGAGCTGTGCTGTGTTTTCTCTTGGGGAAGTTGTCCCTGGATCACGGTACTCTGGCCGTGGTAGGCTACACAGGCTCCCTGGAGGGGAGGTGTGGATAGTGACCTGTGCTTGCACACAGGCTTCTTGTCTGCGGCAGCAGTCTTAGCGTCTTATGCCCGTTTCTGGTGTCCACACTGATAGCCGTGGCTGATGCCCATCTCTGGAGCTCATTTAGGTGGCGCTCTGAATCCCCTCTCCTCATGCACCCTGAAACAGTGGTCTCTTGCCTCTTCGGCAGCTCCAGACTTTTCCCCGGACTCCCTCCCGGCTAGCCGTGGCGCACTAACCCCTTCAGGCTGTGTTCACGCAGCCAACCCCAGTCCTCTCCCTGGGATCTGACTGAAGCCCAAGCCTCAGCTCCCAGCCCCCGCCCGCCCCAGCGGGTGAGCAGACAAGCCTCTCGGGCTGGTGAGTGCCGGTCGGCACCGATCCTCCGCGGGAATCTCTCCACTTTGCCCTCTGCACCCCTGTTGCTGTGCTCTCCTCCGCGGCTCCGAAGCTCCCCCCCTCCGCCACCCGTAGTCTCCGCCCGCGAACGGGCTCCTAGTGTGTGGAAACTTTTCCTCCTTCACAGCTCCCTCCCACTGGTGCAGGTCCCGTCCCTATTCTTTTGTCTCTGTGTTTTCTTTTGCCCTACCCAGGTACGTGGGGAGTTTCTTGCCTTTTGGGAGGTCTGAGGTCTTCTTCCAGCGTTCAGTAGGTGTTCTGTAGGAGCTGTTCCACATGCAGATGTATTTTTGATGTATCTGTGGGGAGGAAGGTGATCTCCGCGTCTTACTCCTCTGCCATCTTGAAGGTCCTCTCTTTTCTGTACCTTTTTGACATGATATACTACTTACATGATTTTGCTATCACCTATATCAGTATCTCACAAACTTTGGTATACATGAGATGCACCTGTAAGGTGTATTAAAATAGATTTTTGGGCCTCATTCCTAGAGGTTTCCATTCAGAAAGTCTGGGACAGGGCCAAGATGTTGCATTTCTGACAAGTTTCCAGTAATATTGATGCTGTTGCTGCTGGTTCAGGCATTGATGTATAGTATTCTTTAATTATATTCTTTAAAAATAATTTTCCCTCAAATATTGTTTTTAAAGGAGACATTTTATCTCTGTTAAAACCAAGTAGATACTATTGTCTTCCCTGAGTGGTTTGAGCTTGAGGCATGTTTGCTTATTTTTGGGGGAAAGATTTGGCAAAGGTTGGAAGACTTGTAAAATGAACTGACATTAAACTAAGTTTTCTCCTTAATGTAATCGGAAAGGGTGCAAAGAAAATGACGGGAAAAGTAACTTGCTTACCATTTGATTAAAGATTATTTAATTCTCTGTATATGAACTACCTAAAGTTACCTTACATAGTACCAGTGGTATACATGCAGTATTTTCAGAAATAACGCTTTAGAATATGATTAAGTACTTCAGTTCACTGTAAATACTTGTGATGTTTATATGTTGTTATTTATATTCAGGATCTTATGCACTGATTTAATGTTGATTTACAGTCAGCATTACAGAAAAATTACCTAAGGGTAAAGCAGAACAACATGCTAATCTCATATATAAAACTTGTCCTAAAGAAGTTCTGTTGTTGGCCAAGGTTCTATTTTAATAGTACAGAGTTGAACAATTTTTAATTTTTTGTGCTTGGGTGATGTTTTAAACAGGCTGAGCTTTCTCTTTTTTCTTAATTTATTTTAAAGAAGTCATCAGTGTAGCAGTCATGGCCCCAGAAGCAAACAAATGTACAGTTTTAATAGTGTCTAACATTTTATGAAACAGGCTTACACTTGTCATGACTAGCAGCATCAGTGACCGTGAGTCCTGTTCAGTTAAGTGGGAGCGTGGTCACAAATAGCATTTTGAAATGCAGCTCATCTCCCTGACTTAGAGCAGTACTTCCAGCAAGACAGAAATGGAGAATTGCATATTTTCAAAAGATGGCTGGTGACAAGATACTCAAACTGTAGTGGCAGCTGTAAGCAAGATGATAGAAGAGGTACCAACAGGACTTGGCCTTGAACGTCAGGTGCATGTGATGTCTTAGAAAGAAATAGCAGTTAGCAGGTACTGCTTTACTCAGCAGCTTGAAACAAAAACAGTTCCTCTGTCAGGAATCCCAGAGCCACTTAACTGGGTGCTTTGGGCTCAGGGTCTCTTGCAAGGTTACAGTCAAGGTGTTGGCTGCGGCCGCATCATCGCAGGGCTTGATAGGGAGAGGTTTTGCTTCCAGGCTATTTACATGGTGGTCGACAGACCTGTTGTGGCAGCTGTTGGCTGGAGACATCAGTTCCCTACCACGTGAGCTGCTCACCACGTGGCAGCATGTGTCCTCCAGAGCAAAGGCTCTGAGATAGAGTGAGAGGGGGTGACAGTTCCAGCAAGATGCCTGCAGGGTCCTTCATGACAGCCACCACCGACGGCCTTCAGTGCTGGTGAAGAAGGCGAAGGAAATGGTGGGGCATTGGTGTCACATGGTCTGGATTGGAAGGAGCCCCGAGCTAGGGAGGTGACGTGCCCTTCACCCAGCCCGCGTCCCCAGGGCCGACCCCCAGCTCAGGCTCTGGGGCCTGCTGCCAGTCCTCCGCCTTCCCCACCCCGTGGGCCCCCCTGGGCTGGGATCCCCTTTGCCCCTCTCTACAGCTCTCTTCAAGAAGGGCCCTTTGTCCTTCTCCACCCTGTGCCCCGTTCCCACCGTGCTTTGAAGACTGTGCTGGTGAGAAGAGGCCCGGGTGGGAGGCGGTCAGCAGGGTCTTCCAAGCGCCTGTACGCCCTACCGCCCGACACACACAGCTTCCCAGTGAGCGGCTGTGGGGGAAAGAGGTGGGGCCGCCCAGTTCTTACTCCAGCATCAGCTCCACCTACTGCAGAAGCAGGGGTTAGCCTTGCCCAGCCTTTAGGGATTTTGGTGGGGAAAACAGCTTTCAAGAGAGGAGGGTGATTTTAGAGAGGGGTGACAGTGAACCCTGGGAGGGTGGGAGGGAAGAGGAGGGGCGGCCGCCTGTCTCCCTCCCCTACCTTCCCCCCCCAATGGAGGGCGGAGCAGTTAGAAGGGAGGGAGTCTGTTGCCGCTTAGCCTCAGAATAAAGGCGCCTTTTACTGCCTCAGTTTAAAAAAGGAAAGAGAAGACAACGTTTGCAACGTCGTTTCTAAGTGACATCCATCACTGTTGCACTATTTTATTTGTTAGAAAAGAGTCATTAGGTCCAGCCACGCTCAGGGAGGAGAGGGGCGTGAGTATCAAACCAGCAAGAATCGGCAGTGGGGACCATCTTGGATATGACCACGTCCTGGTAGTGCCTGCCTGCCGAAGGTACTTGGTGTTACAAGGAGGAAGGGTAGCCAGGCAGCTGGAGGGTCTGGTCTCTGTTCTTTAACAGAGAATCCAGGGTTCTTTGTGCTACTTCCTAAGATTTATTTTTGGGGAGTGAGAGAGGTGGGGGAGGATATTGTTAGGGCGTAGAGCTGCGGGATTCGTCAGGTAGACTCTTAGAGGTGGAGCCTGATTACCTGAAGATACTGCATGCGTGGTAGCAGCACAGAGTAGAGCCAAATGCTCTTCATCTTGAGCATTTGAATGCTCTGGTTTAGGACTGTATGAAATACTGCTTCTGTTCCTATTCGTAGAAACTAGTGTGGTTTGAAGACCAGCACATTTCAAGTGGTGCACAGTTTATAGGCAGCAAAGAGTTATTCTGTATCATGCTTTTAGCTTTATTTTATGACTTCTCAGCATAGTGACATCTTGTTGCTGTGTACTACTCTCATATTTTGTCCCATTGGGTATGTAGCAAAGAACTCTAGATAGCAAATGAAGGTTATTTAATATGGAAAATCAACAGAGAGAAGCTAAGTGTAATGGGTAAGAATCTAGGAAACAGCTGTTTTTGAGAATCAGTCTCAGATTTCTCTTCTTTTCTTCATCGCAGCTCCACCCCACTGTAGTTCAGGCTCCCAGTGCGTTCATTCAGAACTGTAGCAAACTTGACTTCTAACTAGACTCTCTCCTGCGGTATAAATAAGATACGACAAAGCAGACATATTTGAAGCGTACAGCGTCTGGGTTTTGGCAATATGTGGTATAACCACTGTGATCAGTGTACGTATAGTGCATTTTCATCCTCCCCAAAGCTCTTCCCGGTCAAGTCTCAGCTCTCCGCCCCTAGCCTTGGCACCTGTTGATTTGCTCTGTATTTTGGTAGATGAGATTTGTCTTCCGTAGTGTTTCATGTAAATGGAATCATACTGTATGTAATTTTTGTGCCAGATTTTTTCAATTATACTGTTTGTGAAATTTGTTGTCTTTCTCTTTTATTACTGAGTAGTGTTCCGTTGTATGGATATATGCAGTTTTTTAATCCATTTACCTGTTGGTGGTCATTTGGATTGTTTATAGTTTTTGGCTCTTTTCAGGGTCTGCAAACTAAGTGGCCATCCACCTGTTTTTGTAAAAAAAGTTTGTTTTATTGGAAAGCAGCTATGCCCAATCCTTTCACGTTGTTTGCAGCTGCTTTGAGGCTACAGTGGCAGAGATGAGTAGTTATGACAGACCAACCACATGGCCCTCAAAGCCTAGTTTGTTACTAGCTGACATTTAAGCAAAGAGTATCAACCCTGCTGTTACATTTTGATAAAGCTGCCATGAACATTAGGGTATAGGTGTTTCTGTGGACATAAAACATTTTTCTTTCAGTTCTTAGAACTGGAATTGCTGGGTCATACAGAAGATATATGTTCAAGTAAATAAGAAGTTGAGTTTTTAAGAAATTGTTTAAAAGAATGAAGTCATGTGGTGGGGATAATGTTTAAGTATATAAAAAATTATCTGCAGTGATGGTACCATTTTATTTTTTTCCCAGTGATGTGTAAGAGTTACATTCACTCCATTTCCTCTCAAACATGTTGTATTTTCAGTTTTAAGACAGATTTTAGCCAATCTAGTAGGTGTACAGTAGTATCTCAGTGTGGTTTTAATTTGTATTTCTTTATGACTAATGATATATTTTTATGTGCTTTTTGTTCACTTTTATGTCTTTGATGAAAAGTCTGTTAAAATCTTTTTCCTTTTGGTTTTGAATTTTGTTTGTAGTTAGGTAGTAAGAACTATTTGTATATTCTTAATGCAAGTGTGTTATTGTTTTGTGAATATTTTCTCCATTCTGTGGCTAAAAAGTTTTTATTAAAAAGGCTTCATTTTAGTTCTCCAATTTTCTAGTTGTTTTAAGTGGGAGGGTAAATCTGGTCTGCTTTGTTAGGGCAGGGACAGTGGATTTATTTTTCTTCATTGCTGTATCCCTAGTGGCTAGCATAAAGTGTTGCAAAAGCTAGCATCCAAAGGTCTTTTCTGAATGAATTAGAATTAAGAATAACAATAATAGGAGGCATATATCACCTAGACCAGTTTTTTGAGAGTAAATGAGTTCTTTTTCTTTGTTACAATTCTTATCAAATGGATGAAAAGTAAACATTCTTTTGTTCTTGTTGAACTTTAAAAGGTGATAGTGATGCATTTTGGTCTTGGTGGCAGCACTCAGTCTTCTAGAAGGTCCTCATTATTTTGTGCACAAGTATTCTGCATATTACAAAATATAATCAAGCTTTCTTTTGTGTTCTCAAAACCAATTTGTTTTATAGGTATCATTTAGTCATTGCAGAGCAGGAAAAAAAATTTTTATTTTATTTTTTTTTTAAACATCTTTATTGGGGTATAATTGCTTTACAATGGTGTGTTAGTTTCTGCTTTATAACAAAGTGAATCAGTTATACATATACATATGTTCCCATATCTCTTCCCTCTTGCATCTTCCTCCCTCCCATCCTCCCTATCCCACCCCTCCAGGCGGTCAAAAAGCACCGAGCTGATAACCCTGTGCCATGCGGCTGCTTCCCACTAGCTATCTACCTTACATTTGGTAGTGTACATATGTCCATGCCTCTCTCTCGCTTTGTTACAGCTCACCCTTCCCCCTCCCCATATCCTCAAGTCCGTTCTGCAGTAGGTCTGTGTCTTTTATTCCTGTGTTACTCCTAGATTCTTCATGACATTTTTTTCCCCTTAAATTCCATATATATGTGTTAGCATACGGTATTTGTCTTTCTCTTTCTGACTTACTTCACTCTGTGTGACAGACTCTAGGTCTATCCACCTCATTACAAATAGCTCGATTTCATTTCTTTTTATGGCTGAGTAATATTCCGTTGTATATATGTGCCACATCTTCTTTATCCATTCATTCGATGATGGGCACTTAGGTTGTTTCCATCTCCGGGCTATTGTAACTAGAGCTGCAATGAACATTTTGGTACATGACTCTTTTTGAATTATGGTTTTCTCAGGGTATATGCCCAGTAGTGGGATTGCTGGGTCATATGGTAGTTCTATTTGTAGTTTTTTAAGGAACCTGCATACTGTTCTCCATAGTGGCTGTACCAATTCACATTCCCACCAGCAGTGCAGGAGTGTTCCCTTTTCTCCACACCCTCTCCAGCATTTATTGTTTCTAGATTTTTTGATGATGGCCATTCTGACTGGTGTGAGATGATATCTCATTGTAGTTTTGATTTGCATTTCCCTAATGATTAATGATGTTGAGCATTCTTTCATGTGTTTGTTGGCAGTCTGTATATGTTCTTTGGAGAAATGTCTATTTAGGTCTCCTTCCCATTTTTGGATTGGATTGTTTGTTTTTTTGTTATTGAGCTGCATGAGCTGCTTGTAAATTTTGGAAATTAATCCTTTGTCAGTTGCTTCATTTGCAAATATTTTCTCCCATTCTGAGGGTTGTCTTTTGGTCTTGTTTATGGTTTCCTTTGCTGTGCAAAAGCTTTGAAGTTTCATTAGGTCCCATTTGTTTATTTTTGTTTTTATTTCCATTTCTCTAGGAGGTGGGTCAAAAAGGATCTTGCTGTGATTTATGTCATAGAGTGTTCTGCCTATGTTTTCCTCTAAGAGTTTGATAGTTTCTGGCCTTACATTTAGGTCTTTAGTCCATTTTGAGTTTATTTTTTTGTATGGTGTTAGGGAGTGTTCTATTTTCATTCTTTCACATGTAGCTGTCCAGTTTTCCCAGCACCACTTATTAAAGAGGCTGTGCTTTCTCCACTGTACATTCCTGCCTCCTTTATCAAAGATGAGGTGACCATATGTGCGTGGGTTTATCTCTGGGCTTTCTATCCTGTTCCATTGATCTATCTTTCTGTTTTTGTGCCAGTACCATACTGTCTTGATTACTGTAGCCTTGTAGTATAGTCTGAAGTCAGGGAGCCTGATTCCTCCAGCTCCGTTTTTCATTCTCAATATTGCTTTGGCTATTCGGGGTCTTTTGTGTTTCCATACAAATTGTGAAATTTTTTGTTCTACTTCTGTGAAAAATGCCAGTGGTAGTTTGATAGGGATTGCATTGAATCTGTAGATTGCTTTGGGTGGTAGAGTCATTTTCACAATGTTGATTCTTCCAATCCAAGAACATGGTATATCTCTCCATCTATTTGTATCATCCTTAATTTCTTTCGTCAGTGTCTTATAATTTTCTGCATACAGGTCTTTTGCCTCCTTAGGTAGGTTTATTCCTAGCTATTTTATTCTTTGTGTTGCAAAGGTAAATGGGAGTGTTTTCTTGATTTCACTTTCAGATTTTTCATCATTAGTGTATAGGAATACCAGAGATTTCTGTGCATTAATTTTGTATCCTGCAACTTTACCGAAATCATTGATTAGCTCTAGTAGTTTTCTGGTAGCATCTTTAGGATTCTCTATGTATAGTATCATGTCATCTGCAAACAGTGACAGCTTTACTTCTTTTCCGATTTGGATTCCTTTTATTTCCTTTTCTTCTCTGATTGCTGTGGCTAAAACTTCCAAAACTATGTTGAATAAGAGTGGTGAGAGTGGGCAACCTTGTCTTGTTCCTGATCTTAGTGGAAATGCTTTCAGTTTTTCACCGTTGAGGATGACGTTGGCTGTGGGTTTGTCATATATGGCCTTTATTATGTTGAGGAAAGTTCCCTCTTTGCCTACTTTCTGCAGGGTTTTTATCATAAATGGGTGTTGAATTTTGTCAAAAGCTTTCTCTGCATCGATTGAGATGATCATATGGTGTTTATCCTTCAATTTGTTAATATGGTGTATCACATTGATTGATTTGCGTATATTGAAGAATCCTTGCATTCCTGGGATAAACCCCCCTTGATCATGGTGTATGATCCTTTTAATGTGCTGTTGGATTCTGTTTGCTAGCATTTTGTTGAGGATTTTTGCATCTATGTTCATCAGTGGTATTGGCCTGTAGTTTTCTTTTTTTGTGACATCCTTGTCTGGTTTTGGTATCAAGGTGATGGTGGCCTCGTAGAATGAACTTGGGAGTGTTCCTCCCTCTGCTATATTTTGGAAGAGTTTGAGAAGGATAGGTGTTAGCTCTTCTCTAAATGTTTGATAGAATTCGCCTGTGAAGCCATCTGGTCCTGGGCTTTTGTTTGTTGGAAGATTTTTAATCACAGGTTCAATTTCAGTGCTTGTGATTGGTCTGTTCATATTTTCTATTTCTTCCTGATTCAGTCTTGGAAGGTTGTGCATTTCTAAGAATTTTGTTCCAGTGATTTAAAAGAGAAGCATGGTATTCAGTGTTTCTTCATTAAAAAAAATTAATTTCGGGACTTCCCTGGTGGTGCAGTGGTTAAGACTCCGTGCTCCCAATGCAGGGGGCCTGGGTTTGGTCCCTGGTCAGGGAACTAGATCCCACATGCATGCCGCAACTAAGAGTTCGCATGCCACCACTAAGGAGCCCACCTGCTCCAGCTAAGACCCGGTGCAACCAAATAAATAAACAAAATAATTTTTAAAAATTAATTTCATATGCATAAAAGAATGATCTTTGAATTAAGGTTCTTTGGGTAGTTTTTGTTGCTTTTGACAGATTTTTAAAACTTGCTTTGGAAGTTTTCTGACACATACACACTTTTTCTCCCAAGACTGAAGAATGAAAAGGCGTTACGTCTCAAACTTATTGGTAAGTGGATATACTTATTTGAAGTTCCTCTCTATACCTATTTTCTTTTGACTCTCTTAGTAAAATACTATTTTTATCTAAGTGAATTTTCTCTACCAGACTTGATCAAAACAAAATAAAATCAATCAATAAGCTCTGAGAACAAACTGTTAATAATATCTAGCTCAGTTTTCTAGAAACTGTTTAGTACCTACCTACCTGTTTTTATCCATCCCCCCCTTCCTGTCTCTCTCTCTTTCTCTCTCAAGTTTAATTCTAGCTCCCTGACCATTAGAATTATGAAGGATTTTGAAAATAACAATTCATATTTAATGATGTGAATATATACATCCTCAGTCTGTATCTCAGTGTCATAGTCTTTTTGTGTGTGTGACAAGTCCTAGTCTTTTTGTGTGTGTGACAAGTCTGAGATTTCAGAAGAGTGGCTATTAGGCTTTATAACCAAAATGAGAGGTATTTGAACCATTAACTCTAATGCTTTATCAGGCAATAGAATAGTATTTCTAAACGGTTTGTCAGTAATCCTGGGTAGCGCCATTTCTTGATTTGTAATATTGAGAAATCTAATTGAAAGTGACACCGCGATGGTCAGATTTACTCATAAGGATGAAGTCTGTCAGCTCTGTGATTATAAATGTCAGTCATTCTGCACAGTATAGGGCAGATCTTGTATGCCTAAGATATTTACTAACTTTGAGGCCCTGAACAGGTTACTTAACCTGTCTCTTCTAAATGGAGATAATAATAATAATAATCCTCATAAGATTGTAAAGGTCTTGACATAGTGCCTGCTGCTTATTAAATGTTCAGCAGATGTCATCTTCTTCATTAATCTGATCAGACTCTCATTTTTGTTATTTCGGATAAGTTCTATCCTTTGCTTTATAAATACCTAGAACTTCATGTTCTGTTAAGAGTGTTCTTTCCTTTTTTAAATTTTTTGTATCCTTACGGGATAAGAAATATATACAGAAAAGCGTCCCTCCTACCCTTGTCTCTTGCCCCAATTAAAATGTGACAATTTAATTTCTGACAGACTGATTTAGTTAGCTTTGAGCCCACACAAAACTTTATATTTAACTTTGAAATAAATTTTGATACTGTTTTAAACACATTGATGTTGAAAATTATAATGACTACCTCTGCTTGAATGATGACTTGTGGTGTTAAACTGTCTTGGTACTTGTTGTTATAGGTGAAAAACTGCAGTGGTTTCAAAATCATCTTGATCCCAAAAAAGTAGGATATTCAAAGAGAGATGCTTGTGAATTAATTGAAAGGTAAACACTGGGCATGTTATGAGCAAAGGGTCAGTAACAGGAATTCCCCAGCTTGATTCTTCAAGATTCAGAGTTCTATTCGGGATTTATAGATGAGCAAATGAGCTTTGTTATCAAGACTTTGGATTCTTACACTAGCTTAGCCATTTTAGTAGCTTTGTAACCTTTCTGGGCCTCAGAGTGGTAGTTAGCCCAGTTTCTTGGCTTCCTGGAGGAATGTCATCTAAACTGACATCTAAAGATAGGGGTTAGCAGATTGAGGTGAGGTAGTTGGAGCCTCTAGGCAGAGAGAACAAGATCTGAAAGCCCGGGGTGAGAGCAACGTATTTAGTGATCTGCCAGACATTTAATAAGACTGAAATAATAGGTTCAAGGAGGGAATTGTGACAGGTAGGATAAACAACCAGCTTTTGAAAGATTTCAGATATCAGTGTAAGAGTTTGGACTTTATCCAAGGACCGTGGGAGACATAGTTACAGCAAGCACCTGCGATGGTCACATTTTTAAACTTTAGAAAGGTCTCAGTTGGAGGAATGAGGAAAATGGACTAGGGGGCAGGCTTTGGCTGGGAGACTGCTGAGAGGCTGATGAAGCAGTCCAGGCAAGAGGTGATGGTGGGAGCAGTGTGGTGAAGAGAAATGAAAGAGTGCAGACCTTTGAAGGAAGCGGAAGTCCCCATCTTTAATGAAGACTTAGATGTGGCGTAAAAGGGAGAGAGGCGAGGAGTCAGGGGGGGCACTCGCATTCCTCACTTGGGCAGCTGGATGAATGGTTGTCCCAGGGGATGGAGCGGGTCGGGAGGGGGCGCCTAGGGGCAGCGCGGAGGCAAGGCCAGGGGTGGCATGTTAAGCCAGATGGAGATGTCCAGGAGGTGGCTGAGTACGTGGATACGGAGTTTGGTTAACAGACACTTTAATGGCAGGCTTTGATGTGGTCACAGGAATTTGGAAAATGGTTAAGTTACCACGAGAAGGTCTGAGAACTTAAGGAACTCAGAGGAATATAAAAACTTCAGGGACAGGCGAAGGCTGGGGATTTATGGTGGGGTTTTTTTGGGGCGGGGGGAGATTATCTTTTAAATGAACTAATATAAGCCAAACAGAGACTCTGTAAGTCAGATCATTTTCTTGTTTTTCAGGTATTTAAATCGGTTCAGCAGTGAGCTGGAGCAGATTGAGTTACACAACAGCATCAAGGCCAGGCGGGGCCGGCGGCACTGCGCCCGAGAGGCGGCCATCAAGCAGACCACGGAGCGAGAGTGGCGGCAGTACAGGGGCTGCGGCCTCGGTAGGAGCGGGAGGGCGGCAGTACGGGGCTTGGTGTGTTCTCAGCGTACCTTCCCTTCTTTCTAGTCATATTTGGCTTTACTTATTCTATTTATTTAGTTTAGTTTGATTTTCTTCCTTTGATTTCCTTTCCTTTTGAGTGTTTGGAATAATTTTTGAATTCATCCTTTTTTTCCTCCTACATTCCCCAAACTGTCAGTGTTGACAGTGACTTATCTTTCTACTGTGACAGTAAGGTTTTCCTCTCCCTTCCAGTGTTCTTGATTTGCTTTGTTCTAGAGTTATTACTTGCCCGTCTCCAACCACATCGACGTTTCTTTAGAGTAAGTACTGTGTCCTCTTGTCTTTGTAAGTCTTGTAGTAAAGAGCTATACTTGTTGCAGCATTTCTTGAGAAATTATAGAAATCAAATTTTCTTAGCACTAGCATTTCTTACAGTTCCTGAAGACAAGTATGTTGTGGGCTTAACAACACTGTCTGAAGAAAGGCGCTTAGGAGGAGAGGAGAGGGCACTTGTAAGGGCTTGCAAAGCCCAAAGTCAGGTGATGACCCAAGGGCTACATGGCCTGCAAATGGTGTTTGATTGGCTTATTAATTGTCAGTATAAGAAAATCTGCTGATTTCACATGAAAAATGTAGATTTCTGGCTTCTCGTAAAACATGCGGTGGTCTGGCAGCGTCATCTGCTAGAGCAAAGTAGCGACTGTCCCTTTTAGACTTGAGCATTCAGTGGTTCCAAACCTTCCTTCATTCACATTCCCTGCCTGGTCCCTGTAGGCATTCCTGTGTGGATTTGCTTGGGAAGTACAGTAAATGAAATGCTTAAAGCAACATTAGGTTTTTAAATTTTAATAATAACAATAGGGCCCTGAAGCAGATACCCTGTGGGTAACTGTTGTGTTAGTCCCAGCCTGTGCATAGTGATGCTGTGCGCCAGGAAGGTCTGGGGTGGCCTCCACAGGCATTCTCCCCACTGGAGCCAGTGTTGTGGCTGGACCCCACCCTCGTGGTTCTTACTGTGATTGTAGCGTGCACCTCAGCAAAAACCAGCAGGGAGCTTTGAAAAAAACAAGATTTAGTGCTTAAAAGTCCTGGATGGTACAGGACATGCCTGAGGGCCACACAGCGAGGTCTCCAGTAGAGAAAGAGGGAGGGAACAGGGACCTGGGGCCCTGCCTTTGTTAGGGTCATAGGCGGGATGCCTGGGGTTTCATGGGTTCACTCTTCATAAAGGCGCCAGCAGGGGGAACGGGGTCACTCAGGTGGTCAGTTATCTGCGTTCCCCAGGGCTTTCTAATAGGGGAACTTCGTGGGGGAGGAGCCTGGTCCCTCACCTAGTTGTTTTGCTGGAGCTGCGTCAGTCTGGCCGTAGGTGGATCCATAGAGTTGGATGTCTTCGCAGCATATACCTCGACAGCTGGAAGGCTGGCATCAGGCACTTACCCTCAGTGACACTGTGAGCCCTGAGTAGATGGCAGTTCCTCCACATCATTCCTAAGCAGTGAGTGTCTTCACTGAAAAAACAACAGAATAACTTCAGAACTAGATAGATCTGGACTTAACCCCTTACAGCTTACTATATAACAGGGCAAGTTTCTTCCCACCCACTCCCTGGCCTTGTTACCTTCTATTTAAAAATAGAGGTAAATAGTGCACCTCCTTCCCAGGTTGTTTAAAAGTCAAGAGAGGGGCTTCCCTGGTGGCGCAGTGGTTGAGAGTCCGCCTGCCAATGCAGGGGACACGGGTTCGTGCCCCGGTCCGGGAAGATCCCACGTGCCGCGGAGTGGCTGGGCCCGTGAGCCATGGCCGCTGAGCCTGCGCGTCTGGAGCCTGTGCTCTGCGACGGGAGAGGCCACAACGGTGAGATGCCCACGTACGGCAAAAAAAAAAAAAAGATGAGATTTCACGTATCAAGTGCCTGACACAGAACCTACTGTAGGAGGTTGAGGGAGAGCTTCGGCCACTGTGTCCTTTTCACCTCAGTTTGTCTATGCTTGTAGTCTCCATTTTCTCATTTTTCCATTTTTATTGGAACCCCTTAATTAAGCTTTTGTAGCCACCACTCAACTAAAAGCCCTTGTCACCAATGACCTTTAAGTTGCTAAGACACATAGTGCCTGTACTGGGCACTCATGTAGTCAACTTTTCTGCAGTGTTCGATACAGATGATCCCTTGATTTCTTGTCACACTTTTTATTTGGGGTAGAAGCCCCTGACCTTCCCTGGTTTTCCTCCAAGTTAACTGGCCATGACTTCAGTGTCCTGAGTTGAATCCCTCATAGCCTCACAAACTAAATATTGACCCAGGTCCTTGTCCTTGGGCCTCTTCTCTTTTCTATTTACATGAATTCCTGAGTTGATGTCATTCAGTCCGGTGGTTTTAAATACCATTTAAATGCTCATAACTTCCAAATTTATATTCTCAATACTTGTCGCTAGAACTCCAGACTTGCATTATCAAACTTGGGTTTCTCAGAGTATCTACTTGAATGTCTTACATGCATCTCCAGCTTATGTCCCAAAGCAGAGTCCAGCTTTTCTCCTAAAACTTGCTTCTCCTGCAAGCTCCGTGTGTCTGTCAGTGATATCACCACTTGCCCCGTCGCTCGTGTCAGAAACCCTGCCGACGGTTTCTCATTCCACCCAGCTCATCAGCAGGATATACTTAAGAGTCTAATGGCTTGCCCTGCTGCCCCCAGCACCTCTGGCTCGAGCCACCACCATCTCAGCTCTGCCATCATGACAGCCTCCCAGGTGGTCTCTGTGCTCAGTCTGTTCAGCCTACAGCCGCCAGGTTAATCAACAGTAATTGACGGCACACTCCAGGTCAGACATCTGCTGGTGGTGGAGCCAGTGCTAAAACTCAGACCTCGTCTTCCAGTTATGCCACAGTCCTTATTCCAGATGCATGGAATGTATCTGGTGAAAAAAACTTTGTCAACTCTATCAAGTTTACAAGCATCTAGAAACATGTGGGCAGATTGTCACCAAATGCTGTGTTGATCAGGTTCAGAGAAGACAAGATAACTGACATCTCTCCCTCTTGCTCCATGGTGGTATAACTGTTCCTGACTCATTTTATTAGAATTTCTTAAAAAAAAAAATTGTGCTTAATTTGTACCTTTTAAACACCTGACCCCTCGTACTCATACTCTTATTTTCTGAAGCTATTGTAAAAGTCAGTATACAGTCATGTCAAACATTTTTATCTTTTTCATTAATTGATACTGGATTTTATTTAATATTTTATCCATTGGCCAGAATTTTTGCAGCAGTGTTCCAGTTTTTGTTAAACATGCCTCTGTGTTCCATCAACATGGATGACCCATGCATATAGGTTTATGATCCACTTTCTAATCATGATAAGGAGCTGTCATACACCTAGTTTTCATTTAAAATGGGTTTAAATTTTATTGAACTTTATTGAACACCTATTATAGTTTATTTGAAAAAGTTTTTACATTTTTAATAGTATTTTTTAATATTTAATAATCCTTGCATTCCTCAAACTCTACCTTGCCAAAGCGAACTATATGCTTGAAAAAATTGCACCTTTCACCAAGAAAATATGTAAAACAACTGAGCATGTTGTTGTAGGGGACTGATAGTTAGAATTTGCCAGGCACCTTTACTGTCTAAAAGGACAGAATTTATTTTGTTGATAGGTTTGTTTTATAGATTCTGTGGTAGAATACATTATTTAATAGTGTTCTTTTTGAATCACCTTCTTATAAAGTAAGTCCTTTATGCTTGCAAAACTTACTTTTCATTATAGCATTATAATCATGCTTCAAAATTTTGTTTTTCTTTGGATGTTCTTTCTGTCTGTCAGTTATTATTGTTTCTGAGATAATAAATGAGGAAACTATAAATGTTATCATAGAAAACATTGCCTAATAGATATAAATTATTTTCTTTTCCAGAGATTCCAGACATTTTAAATGCAGGTAATCTGAAAACTTTTAGGTGAGTCTGTCTCTTTTGTTCTTTGAAGCTGCAAGTAAAATACATAAGAGAGAAACTTTCTTCCCTTTTGAGTCTAGACGTCAGAGCTAAAAGAAAATTAGGAGGTTCTTTTTAACCTTTCCTCTTTCATCAGTTGAAGTAAGAATTTTCCTAAGTTCAGCATTTGTTTGAGATGCCTGATGTACACTGAAATGATAATGACCTGGTGCTTTTGTTTTTCAAAATACTTTAAAATTCTTTAATATAGTACTTAAAGAACATGGTATCCTTGTGCCTCCCTGGTTGTTATTATTTAAAAAGATAAATTGTCAGCAGCAGACTTGTTGGCTGAGTCCTGTCCCCATACTGTTTGCAGCACCCCCTTCTGGAGAAGGTGGCTAGTGGGAAGTGGTATGGGGAAATGGTTAAATCATAAAGAACCAGTTGCCCCAGTGGTCTCTCTAATAGTGCTGTGTGACCGAGAGACCAGTGAGTAGGATTTCCTGTTTTCAGTTTTCAAACATGGGTTCTTTGTCTTTAGAACATAATTTTTATTAATCATTTTGATACTAGCTAGACCATGTTGATCAGTCTGAAATTTTAATTGAAATTAGATACATTTAAGTCCATATTATTTGAAACCCTTAAGCTTATATTTTTATACTTCTGAATTCATAGAAGATATTTAATATTCATAAAATATTCGCTCTAATAGAATTCATTGATCATATTTAAGAAGTGGTTCACTTTGTAGCCTATGTACATGTATTTATAAGTACATGGAGCTTAAGATTGATTATACATTAATTTTTTTTGCCTGTAATGTTAAGTAATCAGATATATAAATGTTCTCTTTATTCCTAAAACAGTGTATGTTCTGCCTCCCCCAGAGAAAGCCAGAAATGAGAAGAAATTAGCCTAGACTGTTAGTATCAGAGTTCAGTTCTCAGAAGAATCTTCACATTGCTCTTAAAGTAATTGAACATAGGATTGTCACAGAAAAGCTGGGGTTGAAGAACTAAAAGTTTCCTATTATAACCAAAAAAATTGTTTGATTACTAGAACAATTGTGATTTACCATTGTGTGTGAAAAGAAAAACCTTTTCTGACTGTGCATTTTGGAGATTTTCCAGGATGATGTAGTTCCTACTTCAGAGATTCTTGATACCATATATGTCCTAATAGAGGGAAGTGTTTGGGTTAGGGAGAATAAAAGAATGGAACGGAGTTTGCTTGTAACTTCTGCCTAATATATTCCTGCATTGCTTTGGAAATTTTGAATTCTCTGTGCAGTTAACTGCTATTGTAGATTAATGAGAAAGTTCAGTTAAGTATGGAAAAAGCAAACCTCAGTTCTTGGGACATTTTTTTTTCTACTGCATTTATATTGTTTCCTTCTAGTGCATTTCAATCTGCTGTAAATTTGTAAACTTTCTTCTGCTTAGTTTTGAATATTGACTTTATTACTTCCCTACCTCACCACCCCTCACCACCCCTCTGCATTCTCTCTTTTGTCTAGGGAATGGGATTTTGATCTGAAGAAATTGCCAAACATTAAAATGAGAAAAATCTGTGCTAATGATGCAGTGCCTAAGAAGTGTAAGAAGAAACCTGTGACAGCTGTAGACAGAGATTTAGGAGAATTGGAACTGAAAGATGAATCAAGTGACACAGATGAGGAAATGACTGCAGTGGCCTAATTGTCTTTACTTGAGTTGAAAATAAATAATTTGAGAACTTCAAGTGACACTTGAATTGATTATGGTAAATAATTGTCTCTACACAACAGTTTGCTGTTTAGCTTATTCTCTTATATGAGAATCCCATTTTCAGTTTCAAAAACAGTGTTATGATTTTAACTTAAAAATGAATGTTGCTTTATGTTTATATAAATATGTTCAGACCCTGCTTAAAAACCCAGACCGTTATAAAATCTTAAGAACTCGGGCTTCCCTGGCGGCGCAGTGGTTAGGAATCCGCCTGCCAATGCAGGGGACACGGGTTGGATCTCTGGCCCGGGAGGATCCCACATGCCACAGAGCAGCTAAGCCCATGAGCTACAACTACTGAAGCCCGCGCACCTGGAGCCCATGCTCTGCAACGAGAGAAGCCACGGCAATGAGAACCCCACGCACCGCAACAAAGAGTAGCCCCTGCTCACCGCAACTAGAGAAAGCCCACACACAGCAACGAAGACCCAGCGCAGCCAAAAATAAAACAAATAAATAAATTTATATGTTTTAAAAAAAAAATCTTAAGAACTCAAGGCTGTTTGAATGTTGCAGATACAAATCTGCAGAAATCCAGGTAAGTTAGGCAAAAAATACAGAAACCACAACAAAGGTTTGGATCACTTGTTTAATATACAAAGTCTGTTTTTCACAGGTAATTATTTTCTTTTCCTTACTTTGTCTTAGTACACATTATTCACAAAACAGTAAATCGTTCATGCAAGAGAATTAGGTAAAACCGAAAAAAGTACAAATGCTCAATCCCTCAAATTGCACACAGTTAAAATAATTTTTCCTTGTTTGTTTTAATGCAGTTTCAAATGGGCTTTCTTCAGATGTGGAGGAAACACTGCAGCCCAAAATAACAGTACTTCCTTTCAACTGTATTGACAGGTAAAATAGCACCTTTGGGCTGACTTAAGGAAAACTAATTTTCATCTTTCTTCGTTAAAGTGTAAGTAAGTCCTACACAATTATCGTATGACAGCTACCATAATGATAATGATCAGGTTTAAGAGCTCTACTTTGTTCCAAAATATTCATTGTCATGGCAAGGAAAGGGAAATTGTGTCAGGCAGATGGAAAAACCTTCCTCCCCACCTCTCCTCCATGACAATTAGAGTATCTTAGTGATGTCATTGCTCTAATGAGCTAGTTTTCCAGCCCAAATAAGTAGATGTTTTGGGGACCTTCTGCAAAACAAGGTAAGTGTGACTATGTGGCCATCTCTCTGGAACTATAATCACATGTAACAGCAGCTCGGAGTGAGAATAGATAGTTTTAGGGACCTTTTGCAAAACAAGATAAATGTAACTATGTGGCCATCTCTGGGACTATAATCACATGTAACAAGCTCGGAGTGAGATTTAATCCTAGGGCATTTTGAAAGACTCCCGAGTATATATATACCTGTCTTCCTTTTATTTCTCCATTGCTTTATATCCCAAGTCGATGGGAACATTTTTGTTTTGTTTGTTTACATTTTGTTTGTACTTAAGTTTAATTGCCCTTTGGGCTTCACTTTAAAAAAAAAATACTGGATTTCGTTTCTTTACAATTTAATCTTCGATTTTACACAATTAGAGTGACAGTTCTTTAAAAAAATCAACAGCATAAATGTATGTTTTCTGGTATTGATAATACCACAGATTCATGATGATAAAAAGCCAAGATTTTAGCAGAACTGTAAGTTTATTCTTCAATTTCATTCTTTGTTGCAATTCCATTTTATTTCTTACATAAGCAGGTGAGCATGCTTCAAAAAATTGCCATTCCGGAGAGCAGTTTTTCTTTTTGAAGGGCATATCCAGTCTACAAAAGTGTTGTCACAAAGCCAAACCCGGTCCTCGAAAGGACAAGTGTACCACTGCCACACAGAACATAAAAGAAAAGAATCGACACTAGGTTTTAAATGCACATAGTTACTTCAGATTGTTTGAACTACCAACAGCCATTACAGGAAAACTTTTAAAGATTTAGATTCAGGAGTTCAGTGTTTAAATTTAAAGAATAGCAGAATAATGTTGACTTTTAATGTGTTAGGGAGCTATATTATTTTCTCATTTCAAGAAAGTCAAAGCCTATTCAAGTTCATTTTGAGAATTTACGTATGGTTTTAAAACACCATGTCATTTTTTATCATTAATACAGTAATGCTTATCCTTACTTTTCATTCTAGAATTTCTTAGTGTTTGGTATGCCCCTTAATAAATTATTATTTATTAAGCCAATCGTCTTCCACTGTGAAATTATGCACTTACCTGTATTGCTAAAGTTTGGACAGAATTTAAATGGTATTTATGGTATAATTCAGGTAAATAATCCTTTTCCTTACAGAGCAAACAAAAGAGAAATCAACATTTCTTTGTTTGCTGGTGGCTAGATTTTGTTCCTTCAGGAATATTTGTAAACAAGTGTTGCCATTGCTAAACCTCAGGAGAAATGGATTAGTAAAATGCTTAGGGAAATTATCAGAAAAGAATGAATCACATTTAATCCCTCGGGTGAGGTGCCACGGTGAAATCCCCTAAAGCTTCATTATCCGTGAGTGCATTTATCTTAAACCTTGAAAATGGAAATTTAAGGAGTTAATACGAAGTCCAGGTTGTTTAAGCTTCATATATTTTTAATTACACCACTATGTCTTTATTTGTGCAGAAATTTTGGTCGTTTAGTTGCCTCAACTTAGTTTTTCCTGTGCCTTCATTCCGCACTCCTACAGCAAGTTTTAAGAAAGATGGGTTTAAACCTTTTGTTTCCTGCCTGACTGAATACCTTGACGTTTTTCTCATGTATATACAGGAACAAACACATGCCACACACACACAAAGTTGATACTGTTGACCTTTGCTTTATTTCTAGGAACTGGGACTATTTGGACTCAGTGTCAGCCACTACTCATATCGAATCAGACTTCTCTTCAGTAAAAGGTTATTTCTCTTTTCTTTCCCTATGGTAACGTGTGAGTTTTGAAAAAGCCCACTGACAATTACAAAGTGCATCAATGTGATACCCAGATTTGTGCAATACGATACCCATGCTTTGGTTCTATGGCCATCACGGTTGCCTTTTCACAATAATAAATACGACAGCTAGCAAAAATAAATCACCTCATTTTATGTAAGACATCTCTCTTTAACAGGCCACACTATATTTATAATCATTAATCTAGCTCACTGCTATGTCATTCACATTTCAGTTTTACATGAATATGCAAAGAATACAATAATCAACTGAACTGTCAAACCTAAACAATTCAATTTATTACTTAGCACAGAATCTGTTGAATATTTTTGCCTCCCAGCTGAGCAAGGGAAATACTGTCAGCTTTTTAAAATACAGTCTAATGCTTGGTCATAAGTACTCATCTGTCAAGTTGACACCTCATAAAAAAAAAGGTACGTCTGTAAATTATTTTCCCTATTATAAGTGCTTCATAGTAGCAAATAAGTTAATTTCAGAACTTACCACAGGCAGATTGCTTTGTAGTTTTGTTTTTTCACCCTTTAGAGAAATGGTAACTTCACCTAACTCTTAACCAAGATATTTAATTTGATTAATTTAGTGCTTTGTAAAATAGTATTTGTGATACTTTGAATAAAAGTGAATTAAGCTGCTGTTTTGAAAGATTCAATTGTTAAATGAAGCAGAGGCTTTGTCTCTAATTTTAGGGCTGCACTAGCCAATAAGTTTAATTCAAATTGAGCTATGCTGTAAACATACTGGATTTTGAAGACTTGGTTCATAAAAAGAGCTGTAAAATAACTCAATACTTTTTTTATATTGATGACATTGAAATGATAACTTGGGTATATAGTGTTAAATAATATATGTTATCAAAATTCATTTCACCTATTTTTACTTTTTCTAATGGGGCTACTAGAAAATCTAAATTTGCATATGTGGCCTTCATTTGTGGCTCACATTATATTTCTGTTGGACAACACTGTTTCAGAGGGTCCAGGTGGAGTATACAAGGCTCCTGTGGGTATTTAACAGAGCTAATTAAACCCCAAAATCTCTGAAAATCATGATTTAAACATAATTCCAAGTATTA
Source organism: Stenella coeruleoalba (assembly GCF_951394435.1). NCBI lineage: Eukaryota > Metazoa > Chordata > Mammalia > Artiodactyla > Delphinidae > Stenella > Stenella coeruleoalba. The sequence goes on along the minus strand of NC_137149.1, from coordinate 144,423,661 downwards.
ATATCTTGAAATGTGTATTGCATCTATTTTAAAAACATGCATCTGTCAAAACAACTGGACTCCACTATAGCCATAAAACCTGTTAGCTGTCAAAGTATGAATATCAAAATATGCATCTTCTGAGTTTGCTTCTGATGTGCCTTAGGGATAATGCAGATAATTTCAAGCTTAAAACCAAATGTGTTTGTCATTTCCAGATGAGAGAGTTAACATTACAAGGCCCTAGAAGAAAGACATGTTGCAATTCAAGTCTGTATTCTTGACCTTGCCCTGTTACTGTGAAGACTCATGGGTCTGTCCAGTTAGTCTCTCCTCATTGCCTGAAAGCATTCCTTGCTCCAGCGGTCCTTGTCTCACAAACCGTTCTCCAGCCAACTTTTCACATTTTCTCTTCACACTTGAGACTGCTTCATGGGATCCTGATCATTTGGTGTTTCTTCTCCTTTCTTTTTGAGCAAAGAAAGGACAAATGAGTTAGAAAGAGGAGAGAAGATAATGAGGGTGACTAACTCAGGATCACTTCTGTCACTTGTAGTGGCTGAGGGCCAGGTGATACTCCAGTGACACACTCCCGGCTGGCCCCATCACACAGGTATGACTTCGGGGGGGCCGCCCTCTGAAGGTGGCAGTGCGTTGGTCCCCGTTTGTAAGGCAGGCACTACTGCCCCGGCGTCCTTGGCATCCGTGTTCACCGTGCAGGAGCAGTTCTTCTCCAGCCTCTTGGCCGTGTCGGGGCAGTTCTGCACAAAGATCACACGGTTGTAGGCCTTCAGCCTGCGCCACAGCTGAACGTAGACCTTGCACTGTACGTACATGAAGACCAAACCTCCCGTGAAGCCGATGGCCACCACAACCAGTTTTGTCCAAAATGGCCATTCAAGGACACCTGTGAAGTAAAAGAGAGAACATTACCACCAAGTCTTTATTGATGGATTTGGTGATTCTTTTCCTGTGGTTCCTTGAAAGGATCATGCCAGCCTGTTAATACATAGATCAGGAATATATTCTTAACTAGTAAAAATTATAACCTGTTGCTTAATTGCCTTAAATATTCTCGCGGTATTGCCAAAATTGTACATGAAAAAATTCTCTCCCCTACCCCTGTAATGATGTCTCTCATCTCTCTTAGCCATCAAGAACCTACTGTGATCATCAGATACTTACTTCGACATTTATTCCTTACAGCTAAATCTTTAAGGAAGTGAAAGAATCAGACTTTAGGATCCTCTTAAGGTAATGTAATAGGTACATGTGTGGGATTGTACCCATGGGTTCCCTCCCCACCCTCATTACCTTTAAAATTAAAAAAAGAGAAAGAAAGAAGCTGCCACATCTCAGAATTCCTGAGTACAGACACGCATAAGATTTAGAATTTTAGTCACTTGTTTTATCAGTCTTACATTTTGTTACTGAGAACCATCTCTTTCTTAGACATCAATCAATATTTTCTCTTAATTTCCATCACCATAACTAGAAATGGACTTTCTTTCACAAAGAGTTTTTAAAACTATGTCACGAGCATTTCTGTAACTACAACAGTATTTACGCCACATATAATTACAAATGTTAAATATATGATGGTCAAGAGACCACCTCTTGCCAACATTAGGATGGTATGGAGGATGTGATAGCTGCCTTCATTCATGTGAGAGACCGTCAAGTAAAAGAGAAGGGTGGGTTGGAAACCACACTTTAGGGAAGTCGGGTTTTACTTACTTGTAACAGTGAATAGAGTTATAAGAAACATCCTGTCTATATTTTGTAAGAGTGACATTTATGAATACTTTATGCTTCTGGAAGCAAACTGGACCCCTGCCCCATTTGCCTCACGTTGAAGAGCTTGCCTTGTTCCTTAATCCTGTCTATGCCTGACTCACTGAGCTGGGGGGACCAGCAGCTTACAGCTGGGGGTAGTTGTGTGCCCTGGGCCACTGAGCAGTGTCTGGAGATGCTGATCGTTATACCTGGTGTTGGGCGGGTGCTACTGACTTCTTAGTAAGTCCTGTGATGCTGCTTTGCCAGCATCCCGCATTGTGTGGACAGCAAGGAGTTAACCTAGTCCAAAATGCCAATAGTGCTGAGGTTGAGAAACCCTGTTGCAGAAGATGATCACGTTTCTTTATTTAGAATTTTTGCTCTCAGCTGTTCAATTGAGCAGTAGTGTCTCCTTGTTTAGAAGGATGTTAACCACAGACAAGCTGAAGTGTGTTTTGTCTCCCATTTTTAGGGAAATCCCCATGGATTACATCTCATTTTCCCCTCTGATTCCTAAATGACACTACCACCTGTGACACTACCAGCTGTGCCCTGGAAGTGCCTGGAGATTCTCTCCTTCCAAGCCTCTGCCCATGATATTTCTTCTCTCAGAATTTTGCTTCTCTATTTCTGAATGTCTACCTGTCCCACAAAACCTGACTCAAATAATTTCCAGCTGGGGATAAGCGTTCTCACTCTTCCAGTTTCATGTTATTTTTACACCTGTGGCATGAGTCCCTCTCTGACATAAGTTATTTGTTCTCTGCTGTGCCATAACCTTGACAGTGCAGGATCTACGTCTGGTTGGTCTTTGTTTTCCACGCTGCCTTGCTCAGTGGACATTTTAAGGATGAAGGAAAGCTTTTAATATATATAAAGCTTTGATATATGTCTTTCTCTGTCTGACTTACTTCACTCAGTATGACAACCTCTAGGTCCATCCATGTTGCTGCAAATGGCATTATTTAATTCTTTTTTATGGCTAATACTCTATTGTATATATGTACCACTTCTTTATCCATTCCTCTGTTGACGGACATTTAGGTTGCTTCCATGTCTTGGCTATTGTAAATAGTGCTGCTGTGAACATTGGGGTGCATGTGTCTTTCTGAATTATGGTTTCCTCTGGATATATGCCCAGGAGTGGGACTGCTGGATCATATGGTAGTTCTATATTTAGTTTTTTGAGGATCCTCCATACCGTTCTCCATAATGGTTGTAACAATTTACATTCCCACCAACAGTGCAAGAGGGTTGCTTTTCTTCACACCCTCGCCAGCATTTGTTGTTTGTAGACTTTTTGATGATGGCCATTCTGACTGGTGTGAGGTGATACCTCAGTGTAGTTTTGATTTGCATTTCTCTAATGATCAGTGATGTTGAGCCTTCTTTCATGTGTTTGTTGGCAATCCGTATATCTTCGGAGAAATTTCTATTTAGGTCTGCTGCCAATTTTGGATTGGGTTGTATGTTTTTTTTGATATTGAGCTGAATGAGCTGCTTGTAAAATTTGAAGATTAATCTTTTGTCAGTTGCTTCATTTGCAAATGTTTTCTCCCATTCTGAGGGCTTTTAGTCTTGTTTACAGTTTCCTTTACTGTGCAAAAGCTTTGAAGTTTGATTAGGTCTCATCTGTTTTGTTTCATTTCCATTTGTGTAGGAGGTGGGTCAAAAAGGATCTTGCTGTGATTTATGTCGTAGAATGTTCTGCCTATGTTTTCCTCTAAGAGTTTTATACTGTCTGGCCTTATATTTAGGTCTTTAATCCATTTTTGAGTTTTACTTTTGTGAATAGAGTTAGCGAGTGTTCTAATTTCATTCTTTCACATGTAGCTGTCCAGTTTTCCCAGCACCACTTATTGGAGGCTGTATTTTCTGCACTGTATATTCTTGACTCCTTTATCAAAGATAAGGTGACCATATGTGCTTTGGTTTATCTCTGGGCTTTCTATCCGGTTCCATTGACCTACATTTCTGTTTTTGTGCCAGTACCATATTGTCTTGATTACTGTCTTGATTACTGTAGCTTTGTAGTATAGTCTGAAGTCCATGAGCCTGATTCCTCCAGCTCCATTTTTCTTTCTCAAGATTGCTTTGGCTATTCGGGGTCTTTTGTGTTTCCATACAAATTGTGAAATTTTTTGTTCTACTTCTGTGAAAAATGCCAGTGGTAGCTTAATAGGGATTGCGTTGAATCTGTAGATTGCTTTGGGTAGTAGAGTCATTTTCACAATGTTGATTCTTCCTTTCCAAGAACATGGTATATCTCTCCATCTATTTGTATCATCTTTAACTTCGTTCATCAGTGTCTTGTAGTTTTCTGCATATAGGTTTTTTTTCTCCTTAGGTAGGTTTATTCTTAGCTATTTTATTCTTTTTGTTGCAATGGTAAATGGGAGTGTTTCCTTAATTTCTCTTTCAGATTAGTGTATAGGAATGCAAGATTTCTGTGCATTAATTTTGTATCCTGCAACTTTACCGAATTCATTGATTAGCTCTAGTAGTTTTCTGGTAGCATCTTCAGGATTCTCTATGTATAGTATCATGTCATCTGCAAACAGTGACAGCTTTACTTCTTCTTTTCCGATTTGGATTCCTTTTATTTCCTTTTCTTCTCTGATTGCTGTGGCTAAAACTTCCAAAACTATGTGGAATAATAGTGGGGAGAATGGGTGGGCAACCTTGTCTTGTTCCTGATCTTAGTGGAAATGCTTTCAGTTTTTCACCATTGAGAATGAAGTTGGCGGTGGGTTTGTCATATATGGCCTGTATTATGTTGAGGTAAGTTCCCTCTATGCCTTTCTGGAGGGTTTTTTTTATCATAACTTTGTCTGGTTTCGGTATCAGGGTGATGGTGAACTTATAGAATGAATTTGGGAGTGTTCCTCCGTCACATTTTGGAAGAGTTTGAGAAGGATAGGTGTTAGCTCTTCTCTAAATATTTGATAGAATTTGCCTGTGAAGCCATCAGGTCCTGGGCTTTTGTTTGTTGGAAGATTTTTAATCACAGTCTCAATTTCAGTGCTTGTGACTGGTCTGTTTATATTTTCTATTTCTTCCAGGTTCAGTATCTGAATGTTGTGCTTTTCTAAGAATTTGTCCATTTCTTCCAGGGTGTCCATTTTACTGCCATATAGTTGCTTGTAGTAATCTCTCATGATCCTTTGTATTTCTGCAGTGTCAGTTGATAAGTCTGGCTAATGGTTTACTAATTTTGTTTATCTTCTCAAAGAACCACTTTTTAGTTTTATTGATCTTTGCTATTATTTCCTTCATTTCTTTTCCATTTATTTCTGATCTGATCTTATGATTTCTTTCCTTCTGCTAACTTTGGGGTTTTTTTTGTTTTTCTTTCTCTAATTGCTGTAGGTGTAAGTTTAGGTAGTTTATTTGAGATTTTTCATGTTTCTTGAGGTGTGATTGTATTTTTCCTGCATCCCATAGGTTTGGGGTCATTTTGTTTCCATTGTCATTTCTTTCTTGGTATTTTTTGATTTCCTCTTTGATTTCTTCAGTGATATCTTGCTTACTTAGTAGTGTATTGTTTAGCCTCCATGTGTTTGTATTTTTTACAGATTTTTTTCCCTGTAATTGATGTCTAGTCTCATAGTGTTGTGGTCGGAAAAGATACTTGATACAATTTCAGTTTTCTTAAATTTACCAAGGCTTGATTTGTGACACAAGATATGATCTATCCTGGAGAATGTTCCATGAGCACTTGAGAAAAATGTGTATTCTGTTGTTTTTGGATGGAATGTCCTATAAATATCAATTAAGTCCTTCTTGTTTAATGCATCATTTAAAGCTTGTGTTTCCTTCTTTATCCTTCTTTACTTTCATTTTGGATGATCTGTCCATTGGTGAAAGTGGGGTGTTAAAGTTCCCTACTATGAATGTGTTACTGTCGATTCCCCTTTGATGGCTGTTGGCATTAGCCTTATATATTGAGGTGCTCCTATGTTGGGTGCATAAATATTTACAATTGTTATATCTTCTTCTTGGATCGATCCCTTGATCATTATGTAGTGTCCTTCTTTGTCTCTTCTAATAGTCTTTATTTTAAAGTCTGTTTTGTCTGATACGAGAATTGCTACTCAGGCTTTCTTTTGATTTCCACTTGCACAGAATATCTTTTTCCATCCCCTCACTTTCAGTCTCTATTTGTCCCTAGGTTTGAAATGGGTCTCTTGTAGACAGCAAACATATGGGTCTTGTTTTTGTATTCATTCAGCCAATCTGTATCTTTCAGTGTGAGCATTTAGTCCATTTACATTTAAGGTAATTATCAATATGTATGTTCCTATTCCCATTTTCTTAATTGTTTTGGGTTTGTTATTGTAGGTCTTTTCCTTCTTTTGTGTTTCCTGCATAGAGAAGTTCCTTCAGCATTTGTTGTAAAGCTGGTTTAGTGGCACTGAATTGTCTTAGCTTTTGCTTGTTGGTAAAGGTTTTAATTTCTCCATCGAATCTGAATGAGATCCTTTCTAGGTAATCTTGGTTATAGGTTTTTCCCTTTCATCACTTTAAATATGTCCTGCCACTCCCTTCCCGCTTGCAGAGTTTCTGCTGAAGGTCAGCTGTTTACCTTATGGGGATTCCCTTGTATATTATTTGTTGTTTTTCCCTTGCTACTTTTAATATCTTTTCTTTGTATTTAATTTTTGATACTTTGATTAATATGTGTCTTGGCGTGTTTCTCCTTGGATTTATCCTGTATGGGACTCTGCACTTCCTGGACTTGATTAACTATTTCCTTTACCATATTTCAACTATAATCTCTTCAAATATTTTCTCAGTCCCTTTCTTTTTCTCTTCTTCTTATGTTGGTGTGTTTGATGTTGTCCCAGAGGTCTCTAAGACTGTCCTCAATTCTTTTCATTCTTACAGTAGTTATTTCCACTATTTTATCTTCCAGGTCCCTTATCTGTTTTTCTGCCTCACTTATTCTGCTATTGATTCCTTCTAGAGAATTTTTTTTTTTTTTTTGCAGTACGCAGGTCTCTCACTGTCGTGGCCTCTCCTGTTGCACAGCACAGGCTCCAGACACGCGGGCTCAGTGGCTATAGCTCATGGGCCCAGCCACTCCATGGCATGTGGGATCTTCCCAGACCAGGGCATGAACCCGTGTCCCCTGCATTAGCAGGCGGACTCTCAACCACTGTGCCACCAGGGATGCCCCTTCTAGATAATTTTTAATTCACTTACTGTGTTGTTCATCATTGTGTATTTGCTCGTTAATTCTTCTAGGTCCTTGTTAAACGTTTCTTGTATTCTCTCCATTGTATTTCCATGATTTTGGATCATCTTTACTATCATTTCTCTGAATTCTTTTTCAGGTAGACTGCTTACCTCCTCTTCATTTGTTTGGTCTGGTGGGTTTTTACCTTGCTCCTTCATCTGCTATGTTTTTATCTGTCTTCTCATTTTGGTTAACTTACTCTGTTTAGGGTCTCCTTTTTGCAGGCTGCAGGTTCATAGTTCCCATTGTTTTTGGTGTTTGCCCCCAGTGGCTAAGGTTGGTTCAGTGGGTTATGTAGGCTTCCTGGTGGAGGGGACTAGTGCCTGTGTTTCTATTCATGTATTCCACAGATGCAGGTACATCAAGTTGATGGAGATTTAATCCGCTGCTCCTGAGGCTTCTGGGAGAGATTTCCCTTTCTCTTCTTTGTTTGCACAGCTCCTGGGGTTCAGCTTTGGATTTGGACCCGCCTTTGCATGTAGGTCGCTGGAGGGCGTCTGTTCTTCATTCAGACAGGACGGGGTTAAAGGAGCGGCTGATTCGGGGGCTCTGGCTCACTCAGGCTGGGGGAAGGGAGGTGTATGGATGCGGGGTGAGCCTGTGGCAGCAGAGGCCGGCGTGACAGTGCACCAGCCTGAGGCGTGCCGTGTGTTCTCCTGGGGAAGTTGTCCCTGGATCACGGGACCCTGGCAGTGGTGGGCTGCACAGGCTTCTGGGAGGGGAGGTGTGGAAAGTGACCTGTGCTCGCACACAGGCTTCTTGGTGGTGACAGCAGCAGCCTTAGCGTCTCATGTCTGTCTCTGGTGTCCGCGCTGATAGCCGCAGCTCGCACCCGTGTCTGGAGCTCCTTTAAGCAGCGCTCTTAATCCCCTCTCCTCGCGCACCAGGAAACAAAGAGGTAAGAAAAAGTCTCTTGCCTCTTCGGCAGGTCCAGACATTTTCCCGGACTCCCTCCCGGCTAGCCGTGGCGCAGTAACCCCCTGCAGGCTGTGTTCACGCCGCCACCCCCAGTCCTCTCCAGGCGCTCCGACCGAAGCCCGAGCCTCAGCTCCCAGCCCCACCCGCCCCAGCAGGTGAGCAGACAAGCCTCTCGGGCTGGTGAGTGCCTGTCGGCACCAATCTTCTGTGCGGGAATCTCTCCCCGCACCCCTGTTGCTGTTCTCTCCTCTGCGGCTCTGAAGCTCCCCCCACTCCGCCACCCGCAGTCTCCGCCCTGCGAAGGGGCTCCTAACGTGTGGAAACTTTTCCTCCTTCACAGCTCCCTCCCAGAGATGCAGGTCCCGTCCCTATTCTTTTGTCTCTGTTTTCTTTTTTCTTTTCCCTACCCAGGTACGTGGGGAGTTTCTTGCCTTTTGGGAGGTCTGAGGTCTTCTGCCAGCGTTCAGTAGGTGTTCTGTAGGAGTTGTTCCACGTCTAGATGTATTTCTGGTGTATCTGTGGGGAGGAAGGTGATCTCCGCGTCTTACTTTTCAGCCATCTTGAAGGTCTCTCTCTCTCCTTAACTAGTTTTAATGGTAATTTTTATTGTGAGTAAACATGAATGATACATGTACAATTTGTATAAACACTTTGTTTCTTTTTTTAAAAATAATTTAGTATGTGGGGTTTTTTTGTTTTGTTTTTTTATAAATTTATTTATTTTTGTCTGCGTTGGGTCTTTGTTGCTGTTCGTGGTCTCTAGTTGTTTTGAGCAGGGGCTACTCTTCGTTCTGGTGCGCAGGCTTCTCATTGCGGTGGCTTCTCTTGTTTCAGAGCATGGGATCTAGGTGCAGGAGCTTCAGTAGTTGTGGCTCGCGGCCTCTGGAGTGCAGGCTCAGTAGTTGCGGTGCACGGGCTTAGTTCCGCGGCATGTGGGATCTTCCCGGACCAGGGCTCGAACTCGTGTCCCCTGATTGGCAGGTGGATTCTTACCCACTGCACCACCAGGGAAGCCCTAAACACCTTGTTTCCATTTATCTGATGCAAGGGCAAGTTCATGGTGTTTTTGGTGGTTTTGAAAAATGAATCATAGAAAGTTTGGAGAATATTCAGTCCAATTTAGTCAACAAATGAGAAAAGCAAGCTTCTGAGTGATAATTATTTTGTTGAAGATAACTAGCACATGACCAAGGCAAAAAGAGACCCTGTCCTTCTGATCATTTGCCCAAGTTGGTGTTTACCACTTTGGCGTTGTTAACAATAAGAGCATGTGTAATTACGTTAAAAAGGAATGTTTAAGCAACGTTGCTGAAAAGGCGAATATTATATGGATGGCAGGGAAGTGATTTTTAAGACATTCTCAAAGAAATGTTAACAGCCAGTAGGCACGGCACAGCCCTGGATGTTCTCGGAGGCTCACAGGGGAGTGAGACAAAATCAATTTCTTATTCTAGTCCCTCGCTTCTATGCATTTAAATGGTCCTGCGGCAGCCCTAACATCTATAGTCCCTTTAATAGACAGCATGGGGCTTTGCTGGTGGCGCAGTGGTTAAGAATCTGCCTGACAATGCAGGGGACACAGGTTTGAGCCCTTGTCCAGGAAGATCCACATGCCGTGGAGCAACTAAGCCCGTGCGCCACAACTACTGACCTGCACTCTGGAGCCTGCGAACCACAACTGAGCCCGTGTGCCTAGAGCCTGTGCTCCACAACAAGAGAAGCCACCGCAATGAGAAGCCTGTGCACCACAACGAAGAGTAGCCCCTGCTCACCACAACTAGAAAGTCCGTGTGCAGCAACGGAGACAAAATGCAGCCAAAAATAACTAAACAAATAAAAGACAGCATGAACTTTTGTTTTGTTTTCAGCACACAGATAAGTACCCTGGAGCATTCCTCTAGAATATGTAAAGAAAGGCAGGAGGAGTAATTGTTCTCCCAAATTAGAGTTGGCAACATGGATAACTTAGGGAGTTAGTTAAAGTTTCAAGTACCATGTATTTAGTTTTCTTTTCCTGTTATTACAGCTCAGAAGATGCTGTTTTATATTCGACCTCCACTCTGGTTAAAGAAGGCAATTTGTTCCTCCTCAAATGTTTTCAAGAGGGATTTAAAATATTTTGACTTTTAAATTATGCAGTTTTTTCCAAAACTTTAAAAGCCAACTCAGGATCAGCGCCCCCTGTTCCAATGCCAAAGGAAGATTAAAATAATAACTCACACAGATGCCCACACTACCTGAAAATGTGCACTTTGGGAAGTTAGGTGTTAAATACAACTTGAACTTAAGTGCAAAAGTCACCATGGTCCCATTTGAAATTACCCAGGTCAGGAGCTGTCCCTCTGGTCAGTGACTCTGTAGGAATAACCACGGGGACTGCTTTGTGATAAAGATCTTGCTTCCTATTTCAGAAGCTCTGAACACCGAAGATAAAAGCTATCTCATTTTCACTTGCTTTTAAGAAACTGAAAATAGGGACTTTCCTGGTGGTCCAGTGGTTGAGAATCCGTCTTCCAGTGCATGGGATGCCGGTTCGATCCCTGATCGGGGAACTAAGATCCCACATGCCGCAGGGTAACTAAGCCTGCGTGGTGCAACTACTGAGCCCACACGCTCTGGAGCTCATGTGCCACAACTAGAGAGAAGCCTGCGTGCCGCAATGAAGAGCCCACATGCCGCAACGAAAGATCTCACGTGCTGCAACGAAGACCTGACGCAGCCCAAAATAAATATTTTTAAAAACCTGAAAATAACTTTAAAAAGTGTATGGTATGGGCTTCCCTGGTGGCGCAGTGGTTGAGAGTCCGCCTGCCAATGCAGGGGACACGGGATCGTGCCCCGGTCCGGGAGAGTCCCACGTGCCGCAGAGCGGCTGGGCCCGTGAGCCATGGCTGCTGAGCCTGCACGTCCGGAGCCTGTGCTCCACAGCGGGAGAGGCTGCAACGGTGAGGGGCCCGCATACCGCAAAACAAAAACAGAAGAGGACACTGTCTCTGGAGAACTCCTGCCACACACATGCTCCAGCTACATAAAACACATCCTGGGGGGTCTGGGGTCCTGGTCCTTTTGAGCCCAGCCCTGTTCTGCCCAGAAGCAGCACCCAAGGAGCACGAGAAGGGCCCCCCCCCCCCGCTTTTGTGACTCCCAACAAAGAGACACAGAAGACAGAAACCTCTCCTTTAAAAAATTCTTTTCCTCCTTCCTTCTTTCCCTCACTGCCTCTCATCTTGTTCTTTCTTTCACCTTCTTTTCTTGAGGGAGACACAGACTTAGTGTTATCATCTGAACAAGTTCTCCTTCCAAATTCACTGCTGGTTTTCTATATATATTCCCCCCCCAGGGGGAGGCTAGGGGAATATTCCTCACTGTTTCACCTGCTATGATTTAGGCTACAGGCTAAAAGCCAGCAGAACCTGCTGGGAAACAGAACTGGGTACGGAGGTGAAGATAAGCCATTTTTGCTCCCGTTTTGAAGGACCTACCCATTGAAAATGTTACAACATGCCTCAGTGGTTTTAAGACATCTCGCTTTGCAGACTCCATACCATCCTTCACTGTCAAACTCAGCGCAGCAAATATTTCAAACTGCAGTGTTAACCTACTCTATCAAATTACAGCGTGCCAATCAATAAGCTGTACCACATCTCTGCTAACTGCCATCTTATTTGTGTGTTACAAGAAGCCGACTGGGCTGAATTAAATACAATGAAAGACCTTCTATTTTTACCGCTGTTTGCCTCTTCCCATCAGGCAGAACCTGATACTTACCAGCTCCTTGAAAAGCCTAAAGTGGTGCATGGCCTCTGTATATTTCTCCCCCACTAAGGTTTACTTGATAAATCTTATTTCTCAGCTTGGGAACCCTGTGTGCTCAGTGCTTTATAGTCCGAGCGGTCATCAATAACATAACCGGAGGGCTTCCCTGGTGGCGCAGTGGTTGAGAGTCTGCCTGCCAATGCAGGGGACACGGGTTCGAGCCCTGGTCTGATCCCACATGCCACGGAGCAACTAGGCCCGTGAGCCACAACTACTGAGCCTGCGCATCTGGAGCCTGTGCTCCGCAACGAGAGGCCGCGATGGTGAGACGCCTGCGCACCGTGATGAAGAGTGGCCCCCGCTTGCCACAACTAGAGAAAGCCCTCGCACAGAAACGAAGACCCGACACAGCCAAAAAAATAAACAAACAAATGTGGGATTTAAAATAAATAAATAAATAAAATAACGTAACTGGAGCAGACTCCGTCGCCAGTACTGGGTGTTGCTCATGCACCCAACATGCTCTCGGAAACATCTTCCCTGCCTGTCTCGGGATCCACGAGGGAAAGAGAATGGACACATGCTCTTACCATTATCATTGCCTTGCTTGATTTCCTCTGCTGTCCGATCAATCAACACGTACAAAGACCAGACCACGCAGGTGATGGCAATGACGTGGAAGGTGACAGAGCAGAATATCTTCCTCCTCTCACTCCTGGTCATCTGCAGTTTCTCCCACTGCAATTACAAATGAATCACACACAACTGAATCCCCAACCCGTAAATGCTGCTCCCCATTTATACCCCAGGCATAAATCGTGAATTGAGGGAAAACACTGAAGAGCTGTCATTTAGATGACACTATAATACATGTCTTTGTGTTTGAAAAGATCTGAAATCATAACCTGTGGAGTTATAATAACTTAAGCATACATTAAAATGAAAAAAAAATTCCTATTCTCCAAATGAATTAAATTAGGTCATTCCTGGTTTGCTACCCTGTAAGTTCCCTTGTCTGTAACACGAAGGGGCCAGTTTTATACTGTACAATTTTCAGAAATCATTTCCACTCAGGTGTCTGCATATTACTTCTCTGTGGTCCTAGGTTATAAGCAGTAATACATAGTCTCTTCTTGGATTAATACATAACCTGATAGAGTGTTGCATTCTTGAATGTGTCAACTTAACAAGTATTTGAATGGTATCTGTGAGAGAAAGTCAACATCTGTTCACAACTCTTCTAGAAGACAAATTTTATCCTCCTGGCAATGGGAGGTGGTCAGCTGCAACCCCTTCCAGAGCAGCCTTGCTTTTCTGCTGCCACTACTGTCACAACCACTGTCCCCAAGTCACACTCCTCAGAAAGTTGAGGGCTGCCCCCTCAGCCTTCGAAAGGGGGAGGGCCACAGTGTTTATAGTAAGAAGTCAAGGATTACATGAGGGAACATCTCCATTATTTACTTTGAAGTAATAAGCTCTCAAATGAAATTTTTGCTACCAAACAAAATTTTAATGTGTTGACAGTGACACTATCACTTGATTACTGTGTTAGGATTTGATCTTTATTTTTCTTTGCATATTTCTATAGGAAAATCAAACCACTATGATCTTATTAATCATGGATTATTTCAGTAATCCATGATTCTTTACATTCTTTTTTCTTAAAAATTGAAGTATAGTTGATTTACAATATTGTGTTAGTTTCAGGTGTACAGCAAAGTGATTGTTTTATATATATGTAAATGTATATATATATTCTTTTTCAGATTCTTTTCCATTATAGATTATTACAAGATATAATAGCTCCCTGTGATATATAGGTCCTTGTTATCTGTTTTCTATATAGTAGTGTGTATCTGTTAATCCCAAACTCTTTTTTTTTTTTTTAACATCTTTATTGGGGTATAATTGCTTTACAATGGTGTGTTAGTTTCTGCCCCACAACAAAGCGAATCAGTCATACCAAACTCTTAATTTATCCATTCTCCCACCCTATCCCCTTTGGTGACCAAAAGTTTGTTTTCTATTTCTGTGTCTATTTCTGTTTTGTAGATAGGTCCATTTGTATCTTTTTTTAGATTCCACATATAAGTGATATTATATTTGTGTCTGTCTGACTTACTTCACTTAGTATGATAATCTTTAGGTCCATCCACGTTGCTGCAAACAGCATTATTTCTGTGGCTGAGTAGTATTCCATTGCGTGTGTGTGTATGATATATCACATCTTCGTTACCCACTCCTCTGTCGATGGACATTTAGGTTGCTTCCATATCTTGGCTAGTAGTGTGAATAGTGCTGCTATGAGTCGTCACATTCTTTACCTGTTATGCTCTTGCTAAAGCAGAATTCTTAGAGCTTCAGAAGACACTCCTTTCCCATCCCACCCCACCATCATGCTCCATGAAGCCCTGGCTCTGCCACCAGCTCTGAGACATGGGTGAAGCCTTCGGTCTTTCCGGGCCCAGGTGCCTCATCTTCCTTAGAGTCAGAGATGTGACAGGTGTGGTGGAGAATACACTCCTCTCCTTCTCCTGCATTAACAGACTAAGCCTCTGAGGGTTGGCACTGTGCCAGCTGAAGCTATTTTCCCACCTTCCTGGCAGAGGTGACAAGGACTGTTTCCTACCGGTGAGATGTGAGTGGCTATCTCCCGGGATGCTGAGTTTTTGTCTTCCTGACATAGGAATTGCCCCTTCCTCCTTCATTTTCTCTCCTTTGCTATTAATTAGGAATTCCTAATTAATGGTAAAAGCCCCAACAGTCATCGTACAAACCTTGAGGAAAAGTCTTGAGAATCGGAGAGACCTCAGCCAGTCGACCACAGCTCACTCCCAGCTGCCTGTCATATGCGAGGGAAAGAAAGCCCCGTCTGACTGAGCCATTATTTCTCAGGCCTCTGCTCCTGGCTGTCAAATGCCATTCCTGATAGGATCAAATGGAAACCTCCTAACTTCCCTTCCGGTCTGAATGTGACGGTCCTATCACTTCTTTGTGAGAGAGCACAATGCTTAGAGTCTGATCATGACCCTCTAGAAAGCTTCTTAAACATTTTAGAAAAATAAATGTTTTATTTACAAACACTATCCGTTCCTCTCTTGCTGGCCGGTTAGTCATCACAGAGTTTTCCTTACAGAGTAGGTTAGAGCCAACTAACCATTCGTACCTCATCTTGGACTTTCTTTTCCAACAAACTATATGTTATATATTATTCTAACTAAATAATGGAAAAATCTTAGTGATGAAGCTATGGGGAAACCAGATGCTTCAATCTAAAATCTATTTTTAATCAGTATTGAATTGAGAAGATTTCAGGATGTGCATCTTAGCTTTTATCAAAACTTCACATCATAGGTGTGAAAGATTTTTAAAATTTCATTTTGTTATTGATTATGTTAATCTGAATAATTTGTGTGATAATAGAACAGAACATTATTGCTTGGCAACAGCATTTTGTGATTTAATAACTATTTCTTGGATTACCTCAGACTCCAGTATAACCAGATAGAAAGTGCAGGATGGTGCAGAAGGGCAGCTTTACATGTTCAAATTTCCTAAACGTTCCAAGCAGATGGCGATACCTTCATACTAAAATATTCATACCAAATCAACCCTCACTTGTAAGTCTGGCTTTGGGAAAAACGCTTAAAAAGTGAATCTTCGGGCTTCCCTGGTGGCGCAGCGGTTGAGAGTCCACCTGCCAATGCAGGGGACACGGGTTCGTGCCCCGGTCCGGGAAGATCCCACATGCCGCGGAGCGGCTAGGCCCGTGAGCCATGGCCGCCGAGCCTGTGCGTCAGGAGCCTGTGCTCTGCAACGGCAGAGGCCACAGCAGTGAGAGGCCCGCGTACCGCAAAAAAAAAAAAAAAAAGTGAATCTTCTTCAATCTAAGGAGCGTTTTGATGAAGTGGCTGAAACACATTCTTCAGAAGTAATGAGCCTCAAATAGAAAAATATCAGCGGGGCTGACAGGCATGAACCAAACTCCTTTTAGTTCCAGACAATAGAAGCTCTGAAGCTGTCACTTCCTAATCTCAGCAGCGTTTTAAGAAGTGGAGTGTAAAAGGACCAGCAAACGTTGCTATTTTTCTTTACAAATCCTCTCAGGGACCACTCAGGAATTCACCAGACAGCACACGAGTAAACGCGGTACCACAGCGCCCTCCTCCGGACGATCATATCACTGCACACGATACCCAGCACCAGGCATTCACTGAAACGTCATCAATTTCATAAAATGTTCGTCCACATTTTTGTACTTTCAGGTTTATATACAAAGTTTGAATAAGTTTCGCAAGCCCCCCAGTGAGAAGTGGATCGAGAAGGCAAAGATAGAAATCTTATTTTAACAAAGTTGTCACGAAAGGGCAAATACTAATTTATTATTTGGGATGCTAAAATTCAACACCATCAGTTCGCAAAAGATTTTGTGATAGCACAGCGCTAATCTGCACAAATGCACATTGCAGCGGGCTTCCCTGCCCAGTTTTATAAAGTAATGGGTGCTTATGCCCACAGACCACGTGTCCGTTGTGAAACCCCCCGACCTGTGGAGCATTAAGGGGAGGGAGCCTCCTGGGTGCTCAGTTTTAAGCGGACACGTCTCTGCAGGGGGTCTCAGAGGAGCTGGTGGAAGTGAGCAGACGCAGCAGGGCGGGAGGGGAGACCGCCTTGAGCGCCTGGGCCTCTTTCCTCGCCAGCCCTTGCCCTCCTCGGCCCGCTCGTTCCCTTCACCTGCAACACCAGCTTCACAATCTTAGCGCCTGGGACCTCGCTTCCCTTTACAGGATCCCTGGGTCTCTGGCACCTGTATACCGTCCTTAGCCTTAGGTCCCTTATCCAGACCCCTCAACGATAGAGAGAATTGAACAGAACTCCGTTATTCAACTTAGAAATATACAATTAGATCGTTCTGAAAAGACTTCCAAATTGGAGCCAAAATTGACGCAGATACTGTTTCTGTGAAATTCACCGTTTGCTCTAGCGAGATGAAACTGATCAAGTTTTCTAATTTAAATTACTTGTATTTGCCTTCTGTCCTAAAATATAAATTCAAAAGCACTGCCTAATGAGAATGCTTTTTTAATGTATTTTTTGTTGAAGTATAGTTGAATTACAACGTTGTGTTAATTACTGTGGTACAGCAAAGTGACTCAGTTATACATATATACACATTCCTTTTTTAATATTCTTTTCTATTATGGTTTATCACAGAATATTGAATATGGTTCCCTGTGCTATACAGTGGGACCTTGTTTATCTATGGGGCAGAGGTTCTTAAAGAGCTTCCCTAGGAGCATCAGGATCAACATGGGACTTGTCAGTGTGACATTAACCAAAGGAGGAGGCCATTTGGCTGACGTGGCTCAGTGCCTGGGCGCCCACATGAACAAACCAAAATCTAAGCCTCTAGACGTCTCACAATGGACACCAGTCAGAAAGTGTACACGATGCGAGCTGGTCCCTCAACAGAATTACAAATAACCAGGTACACAGACTGCCTGGTTTTCTTGCTAAGAGTCAAAACCTCAAATGTGACATCCATAAATGTTCTGTGGGTCTACCGCAATCTCCTGGAAAAACTCTCCCCCCCCCATAGTGTTGTTCCCTTTTTGTCCACCAATAATTACTACTTAGCATCATTTATGCATGGTCCCACGTGAAGGGGTATTATACATTTCTGATTGAATGCAGCTCCTCCATTTCCCATGGTAACAGGACAAGAGGAAATGGCCTCACGCTGCAGCAGGGTCTGGGACCCACATCCAAAGAACTCGCGAGCAGGAACAGTGCGTGTGGGCACGTGCAGTGAACTTGTGAAGTCTCCCGCTGAAATGTAACTATGGGATTGCCAGCTCTCATTGCACGACATTTGGAGCCTATGTTGATCTGGAGTTGGGGGAGGTAGTCATTGACATGCAGGGCAGGAAAGATAACACTGCAAGCAAGTGGCGGTCTTACTGAAAAGTGGTTTACAAATTTTCCCACAAAGAAGAGGAATACTTGGGAACATGGAATCAATGGCTTCATTTGCTACCACCCTTGGCATCCGGAACTACTGAGTAATGGGTATTACCTGGACATGGAGGGAATAATAACACAGATTCTTCAGCTCTGGGAGTCCTTATAAGTAGAAGTAGTTTTCAGCCTTGGCTGTCTAACAGAAGCCTCTGGGCAGGTAAGGTCCCAGCACACATACCAGACCTCAATGACTCCATCACCGAGAGCACACTTGGTCCGTGGTCCAAGCATGTCTGCTAAAAATGAGGGCTCTGCCACTACGTGCTGTGTGCCCTGGGCTGGGTTACTTTAATCCTCTGTCCTTCCATTTCCTTACCTGTAAAATGGTGATAAGAATAGTATCTACAGCAGCCACTATGGAGAAAAGTATGAAGTTTCCTCAGAAAACTAAAAATAGGTTGCCATCTGATCCAGCAATCCCACTCCTGAGAATATAGCTGGAGAAAATGCTAATTCGAAAAGACACATGCACCCTGATGTGCATACCAGCACTATTTACAATAGCCAAGCCATGGAAGCAACCTAAGTGTCCACTGACAGATGAATGGATAAAGAAGATGTGGTACAGATACACAATGGAATTAACCATAAAAAAGAATGAAATTACGCCATTTGCAGCAACATGGATGGACCTAGAGATTATCGTACTAAGCCAGAAAGAAAAAGACAAATATCATATATGATTATATGTAGAATCTAAAAAGTGATACAAATGAACTTATTTATAAGACAGAAACCGACTCACAGTCATAGAAAACAGAATTATGTTTACCATATTTTATCTATGAAATCGATAAACAACAATGTCCTACTGTACAGCACAGGGAACAATATTCAATATCCTGCAATAAACCATCATGGAAAAGAATGTGAAAAAGGATACATATGTATATGTATAACTGAATCACTTTGCTGTACACCAGAAACCAGCACAACATTGTAAATCAACTCTACTATACTCCAATTAAAAAAAGAATAGTACTACAGTACAGGGTCAAGTTTAAGTGAGTTAATGCACATAGTGAGAAGGGTATCAGGCACTTGGAAAGAATTCAACAAATGGTTATCATAACTTGGACCCTGCAGCACCACGGCACCTCAGCCAGTGAGACTCTGGTTGCTTTTTTTTTTTTTTTTACGGTATGCGGGCCTCTCACTGTTGTGGCCTCTCCCGCTGCGGAGCACAGGCTCCGGACGCGCAGGCTCAGCGGCCATGGCTCACGGGCCCAGCCGCTCCGCGGCATGTGGGATCTTCCCAGACCGGGGCACGAACCCGTGTCCCCTGCATCGGCAGGTGGACTCCCAACCACTGCGCCACCAGGGAAGCCCGCTCTGGTTGCTTTTACCTTCATGTTGATACCATCACTGGGGGGTGGGGATGAGTTGGGATTTGGTCATTTTGCAGAATTAAGGCAGTCAAAGCGCCCCACCCCCATCTATTTTCCAAGTACAAATAGATTTTTCTGAATATTGGCTCTCATAGCAGAGAAATACAGTTTGTTTTTGTTGACTGTTTATACAAAGAAGGGCAAGTGAATGAATTACTGTGCATATCCTAGGTGGACTCTCTTGTTGAAAGACTGCACAACAATACACCCTTTATTGTTAGGACTGGAGAATATATATCACAGGTTGCAATGTATGTCCCAGTAACTTCTCATTCTTTTTGTCTGGAAATTCAATCAAAATGTTATGTTAAAGCCACCTAAAGAAATACTGTTTTCGGTGACAGTTTTCACAGAAGGTTAAAGGGACTCAAATATTCCACATAAACTACAGCACTGATGCGAGCGTGCAGTTATAACTGTGTCTTCCCCAAGTAATGTAATCCACGAGAGGCAGCCTGGTGGGAAAGATGCCCCAGGGCTGCTGTTCTGCCTTCGGGATCGTAAAACCCAAGCGGCTACCTGAGAATGGATAAGTAAAGAAATGGCTCTTTTTCCTCAAAGGTAATTCACTTGGATTTCTATACATAATGACTCTTACTGTTTGCTTTTCAAAAACATGTTTTGAGGCCAGCTGACACAACAGGGCTTTACCCAGAGATCTCCCATCTTTTTACAGGATTCACAGTGGTACCTGGAACGGTTCCATTGAGTAGAAAGGTAGGGGGTGTTATAGTAGGGCCAATTCCACTTGTAACAAAAATCCGAGCATTACTGAAATATCATTTTAAAACTTGAGGAAAACGTGCACCTATTTAAAACAATAGCAGTACAAATATATTATACTGACATGCTTGTCACATTCATTTGCAATGGGATAATAAGTTACCATCCCAGTGCTGGTTTAGAGAGGCGTCAGCTACCTGATGAGAAACTGCCCAAATGCAAAGACACCAGTAGAATCAGAGGCCAAGGGAACAAAAGAGGTTGCGAAGAGCCTGGGTAGCAGGGGGTCTGGGCGGGAAGCAGGGGGTCCGAGGTGGTGGGAGGGGAGCACATTGGGACATTCAGGTGGAAAAGGCTGGAAGCCCGCTGCTCAGAGAGGCCCTGGAGTGAAGTGACAGGATGCAGACTCAGGTCTGGCACGGTGGATTAGAGCCTGGGCCAGGGAACCTCACCTGTCTGACTTGGGGCGAGGAAACTACCTCCTAAGCCCTCGTTTCCTGGATGGTACAACTGGGATGTGAAACTATCCCTTGTAAAGGGTTGTGGTTAGAATTATATGAGCATAATATCCATACACAGTTAGCACTTCGTAAGCCGTCAAGTAAATCAGGGATCTTTAGCTGGTTTATGAAACAAAGTTTCATGCAATTCACAGATGTTTAATTAGGCCCATAGTGGGCTTTATAAAATTATAATTATTCTTGAATTCCTTGAAATGTAACAAACTCAGTTTGCTTTAGTCTCCACCAGTCTTTGGTTTACACCCTGCCCACCCACTCATCTGTGTCACCTGCTTGGTGCCTGTGGGCAACTGAATTTGTGACTCTGGAAGTGATAGCATCAGTAAGCAAAGTTCTTCAGTGAGATGAAAGCCACAATGTGCAAAACACATCCAGAGCTTTCAGGATCTTGAAAAGAGCTGTCGAACGTAGAAGCCAACACGAGAGGTGTCGGAAGGGCCAGTAGGTTCTAAAGAGATGCCCAGCAGGGAGCAGTCAGGAAGATCCAAGTTATCGTACTGATTTGCTGGAAGGAGTGTATTAGGAAACTGGTGTGTGACAATATTAATCTTACAGGTATAAATGGCCTAAAAATACTGTGGCCAGTAAATCCAAGGTTTCTAAAATCTTTTAATAAAACAGATTAGCCATGTTCAGCCAACTTGATCAGGATTAAATTTTTCCCTATATAATATGTATGTATATTACACATTAAATGTATATCTAAATATATATGAATCTCATGTTCCTTGAAGCAATTTTTCTTATGAGCCTTTTCTTGATTTCCCACTGTTTCAAGGAGTTCACGAGAGATGGAATTTCCTAAAAGTTTTGAGCAAGGCATTTGTAATACAGAAGAAGTTTGCTGAGTGAAATCATCCACTAGAGGGCGCAAAAATATCACAGATGAAGGGATTATAGCGGAAAATAAAGAAACGGACACAGGATTATTTTATAGGTGTCCTCTCTAGAGGGAGATATACAATGTGGTTCTGTGGAACATGTGCATTGGAATTGCTATGGTAATAGCTAAAAGGTGATTTCCTAGGCTCTGTCCAGATCCATATCTGGGGGTAGACCCTAGGTATCTGCATTCTTAATAAGCACTCCAAGTGATTTTTATGTGTGTTGAAGTCTGAGAGTAAGTTCCCTGAGGGGGACAAGAAACCCAGAGAAATATTTTAAAGAGGAGCTGTAATTTCTAATACTTTTTCACAAGAGTGAAAATATTCCACCCACCCCATATCTGGGTTGACTAACATGTTGTCATGTAAGAACACAAACTACTTAAAGAATTAATAGATGCATTTAAACAAAGTTACTTCAAAAATATTTAACCAGGGGGCTTCCCAGGTGGCGCAGTGGTTGAGAGTCTGCCTGCCGATGCAGGGGACGCGGGTTCGTGCCCCGGTCCGGGAAGATCCCACATGCCGTGGAGCGGCTGGGCCCGTGAGCCATGGCCGCTGAGCCTGCACGTCCGGAGCCTGTGCTCTGCAACGGGAGAGGCCACAACAGTGAGAGGCCCGCGTACCGCAAAAAAAAAATATATATATATATATTAACCAAACTTGCTTGTCCGTTTTCCCTCAAAGGTTATGGAGAAAATATCATATGGCACATTCTGGAAACACTAAGAGTGTGTTACTGCTTCAGGCATGTTGAACCAGTGGAGAAATCTAGGGTGCTGAGTCCAGGGGATACTTAATTATAGGCTGAGACTTCAAGAAGAAAACAGGAAGGAAGTTGGGCTACATCTCGTAAGATGGGATGCCACCTCTTCCCCACGGAGCCAAGCCCTCGCCTGGGACTCTGGGACTCGCCCTGCTGTCCGCAGTGTTCTCCCCAGAAGCCTGTTTCTCTTTAGTGAGTATCCACAGTGCACACAGGGTCTTCACAGGGCAGGTACCAACTTGTGCTTAAATGATCATAGCCTTGCACTTGAGGAGAAATTGCCTGTGTGCTAAGTAGAACCAGAGACTGGCAAATTAGAAGACTTTAAAAGGACCCAGTTTTGAATTTGGAGTTAACAGACACGTTACTATATATAAAATAAACAACAAGGACCTATTGTATAACATAGGGACTATACTCAATACCTTGTAATAACCTATAATGGAAAAGAATCTGTAAAAAGAACATACATATATATATATACCTGAATCACTTTGCTGTACACCTGAAACATTGTAAATCAACTCTACTTCAATAAAAAATATATATGTTTAAAAAAAGACACATTTTACCTCCTCATTTTCTAGATGAAGAAACTGAGGCCAAGAGAACAATTGATTTACCCAGGGTAATACAGTAATTTTAGTAGATTTTTTTCCCTAGCTTTATTGGGTGGTAGATTTTTATCATCCAGAAGCTAACTGTTGAAGCATCACAAGGTATCGGGTATTTATTCTAGGTGTCAGGGAGCAAGGGAGACAAGACTCCTTCTTTTAAGAAGCTTACATTGGTGTCATAATTGTGGATTTTTCTGTATTTGCTGAACAGGGGACTGTATAATTGTCCATCAATCAGATATAATGGGCTTTCGTTTCATAAGCGCTTCTATCCCTTTCCCAGATGTCTTTTATTGTGTGTGTGTGTTTTCTGTACTTATCTTTCTAAAATATTCCTTTGGGTGGCAACAAAGAAAAAGAGAAGTTTCTCCCCGGAATCGCTATGGTGCAGTAGTGCCAGCCTGATTCTAACGACAGCCCACGGTCAATGCTTATTTTCATGTCTGAACGTTGTGTATAACGTAACTGGGTTGAGTTTTTTTGTTGTCTTTGTTTTTGTTACTGTTGTTTTTTACTCTCAGAGTATTTTAGTCAGATAAAAATTTGAAATAAATCAGATAAATAAATATATGGGCTCCTCAGCCTGAATGGCAGCTAATGAAGGTTTAATCTCTCTCAGTATTGATTCACATTTTGCAGATAATAATACAAATAAAACAAATCGTGTTTTAGGTAATATATTTTAAAATCAGTTTTATCAGTACTTTGACATCAAGCATAATTAATTGGCTCAATATATTACCTTTGAACTTGTTTTTGGCATTTTATCGACTCATCTTTTGCTAAGAATTTTGTCCTAAAACTGAAGACTTTTTATTAAAGAGTTTTTCAGACTTTTCAAGGGTACAGGCACACCTCAGAGGTGTTGTGGGTTCAGTTCCAGACTGTCACAATACAGTGAATATCACAAAACAGCGAGTCACACAAGTTTTCTTGTTTGCCAGTACATATCAAAGTAATGTTTACACTATACTGCAGTCTATTAAGTGTGCAATAGCATTATGTCTAAAAAACAATGTTCATACTTTAAAAAATACTTTATGCATAAAAAATGTTAACCATCATCTGAGCCTTCAGTGAGTTTTAATCTTTCTGCAACAGTAACATCAAAGATCACTGATCACAGATCACCACAAAAATATAATAATATTGAAAAAGTGTGAAATATTTCGAGAATTTCCAAAGTGTGACTCAGAGATAGAAAGTGAGCAAATGCTTCTGGAAAAATGTTGCCAGTAGACTTGATGCAGGGTCGGCACAATCCCTCAATTTGTAAAAAATGCAGTACCTGTGAAGTGCAATTAAGTGAAGCACAATAAAATGGTTTGCCTATATATAAATTCCCTAAATTTTATGTAAAATGCTGGGTGTATTTC
Source organism: Stenella coeruleoalba (assembly GCF_951394435.1). Classification (NCBI taxonomy): domain Eukaryota; kingdom Metazoa; phylum Chordata; class Mammalia; order Artiodactyla; family Delphinidae; genus Stenella; species Stenella coeruleoalba. Next base: position 144,399,697 of record NC_137149.1, on the reverse strand, counting down.
CTTTTTCTGGGGAGAAGTCTGTAATTTGCATTGGATTCTCAAAGAGGTCTGAGACATTTTCTGGATTAAAAGCCCTTGCTTTAAACTGCTCTCCCTTGAATTGGTTTAATAGTACTGGGTACATCCACTTTTTACAAAATAAGGAAGCCCTGGACCGGGGAAGGATGAGAGGTACACAGAATCTCTACAGGCTGGAAATGAAACTTGTGGTCTGGGGACTTGACAAGTTTGGGAAATGAAGAATAACTGCAACCACAACTGACCAGATTTCCTCATCTGCAGAACCTAGAGTGGGTTCCAATCCCAAATGCTGCTTCTCAGCCTTCTGGGTGGTGGGAGAGAATGCGTGATGCTTGCTCGTGTTGTCACGGAGATGCTCATATAAGAGCATCTTTATAAGAAAAGCAACTGTTGCCATCCTACCAGCCCCACATCTAGTTTTTCTCCATTTTTTTTTTTTTTTGCGGTACGCGGGCCTCTCACTGTCGTGGCCTCTCCCGTTACGGAGCACAGGCTCTGGACGCGCAGGCTCAGTGGCCATGGCTCACGGGCCCAGCCGCTCCGCGGCATGTGGGATCTTCCCGGACTGGGGCACAAACCCGTGTCCCCTGCATCGGCACGTGGACTCTCAACCACTGCGCCACCAGGGAAGCCCTAGTTTTCCTCCATTTTATGAAGAAGTTGCTTTGACTAGGGAAAGCTTTTGGGTGGCTAAGCATCTCCTTTCAGTTTCGAGGACACCAGAATGGTGTGTTCAGGTCCTTGCCAAGGCGTCTGTTTCCTGAAACGATCCCTTAGGTCTGACTGCTGTGTGTGTGGAATTTCTTGGGACACACGTGAAAACTGTTCACATTCTAGAACAGATTCCACTTCCCTTCCTGGAGCTTAAGAGTGAGAAGTGAATATGAAAGAAGCTCTTATTCAAAAGTTCTTATTTAATAGTCTGTCATTTCCCCCTCCCCATCTTTATGGAAATCAAATAAAAATGGGTTGGCCCTGCTTCTTTCTCTATGTCATTCATTCCCAGTTATTAAATTTTTGAAAATAAACACCTTTCTGTGCAGCAGATTCACTATCAATTTCTCTAGCACCACTGAATCCCTGCAAAAGGACACAAATTAAATGGTGAGACAATCTAACATAACTCCAGTAATGTGTTCTTATAAAAGCAATGAGGTGGGGGGCTTCCCTGGTGGCGCAGTGCTTGAGAGTCCGCCTGCCGATGCAGGGGACATGGGTTCGTGCCCCGGTCCGGGAAGATCCCACGTGCCGCGGAGTGGTTGGGCCCGTGAGCCATGGCCGCTGAGCCTGCGCATCCAGAGCCTGTGCTCCGCAACGGGAGAGGCCACAACAGTGAGAGGCCCGCGTACCGGAAACAAAACAAAACAAAACAAAACAAAACAAAACAATGAGGTGAAGTTCAGTTATCCCCATTGAAAATGAAGAAGGAAGGTTTAATAGTCCCATTTAAATATCCCCTTGTACCAAAGATCATAAAAGCCTTTTGATGCTTGAGCTGAGTGTGACAAAGGGAAAGAGCACGAGGTGAACTTGCGGTTAGGTGACAATTTAGAGTGGTGTGGGGCAGATTTGTCTGAGGAAACTGCAAAGACTCTGTGTGAGTGCGAGGAAGGGAGATGGGATGCGACCGGGTGATGAAGAGCCTTGAGCACCAACCCAAAGCGTGGGAATCCGCGTCATGGGATTGACGCGGACGCATTAACACGCGGGGAGAAGTAGAAAATGTTCTTCCCAATTTCCTTCACGGAATCTGTTTGAAAGAGATTTCTCCACGACTAGTTGGAATGAAAAGCGAGACACACAGGACGTGAGCCTGGGCTGCTCTCTTTTTTAGTGTGTGTTAGTTTCTGCTTTATAACGAAGTGAATCAGCTATACATATACATATATTACCATATCTCTTCCCTCTTGCGTCTCCCTCCCTATCCCACCCCTCTAGGTGGTCACAAAGCACTGAGCTGATCTCCCTGTGCTATGCAGCTGCTTCCCACTAGCTATCTATTTTACATTTGGTAGTGTGTATATGTCCATGCCACTCTCTCACTTTGTCCCAGCTTACCCTTCCCCCTCCCCGTGTCCTCAAGTCCATTCTCTAGTCGGTATAGAGGTTCCTTAAAAAACTAAAAATAGAACTACCATACGACCCAGCAATCCCACTCCTGGGCATATGTCTGCTCAGGAGATAATTCAAAAAGATACAAGCACCCCAATGTTCATTGCAGCGTTATTTACTACAGCCAAGACATGGAAGCAACCTAAATGTCCATCAACAGATGAATGGATAAAGAAGATGTGGCACATATATACAATGGAATATTACTCAGTCATAAAAAGAAATGAAATTGAGCTATTTGTAGTGAGGTGGATGGACCTAGAGTCTGTCATACAGAGTGAAGTAAGTCAGAAAGAGAAAAACAAATATCGTATGCTAACACATATATATGGAATCTTAAAAAAAAAACAAAATGGTCATGAAGAACCTAGGGGCAAGACGGGAATATGGGCTGCTCTCTTTGAGGGAGACAACAAAGAGCTTGTCTGTCCTTCTGAGGAGGCGTGGGGATGGGGGGATGGAGAGAGTCCGGGAGTGGCTGGGAGAGAGGGCAGAGCCCTGGCTTCATGATGAGATTCCTCTCCTGCTATTGCACTCACCAAATGCTGAGCGTATCTGGGGACAAAAACCTACAAAGTGGCTGATTTCTGAGGTCAGATTTATATGAACAGAAGTGAGATAGCCTGTATGGACAGAGTATGTAAAAATAGGGGAAATAAGCTGCAGGTACGTGCAGAAAGCAGGAGGAAGATGTGGACCATCCCAGACCATGGATTGGAAGCTGGGCCAAGTTTAAGCAAGTTTCCCAAGGGTGAGGTGGAAAGGAGGTTAGGGTTTAGGGTTTAGGGTTTTAGAAAGCCCGTTCTTGTAGCTCTGTGGAGGGTGAACCGGAGAGAGGGTGATGAAGCAGCACCTCCTGCTACCAGTTTTCTCTCGTCTGGATGGACAGACATGCTGACAGGTGGGTCTTAGTATGACTTCTACTTTGGGGAACACTGATGCTCTCATGGGTAAACTCCCCTAACTTCCTGTCTTCAGACTTAATGCATCATACCCTGCTTACTTCCTTTCCTCTTATTTAAGCAGACAAAATGTCCCTCCACGGTCCAAATGAATCATTCCTCATGAACCTTCACCCTGTGATTGTATCTTTTCGTTTATTTTAAACTTCTCTCTCTCTGGATACAGCCCCTTTCCCTTCAATATAAAAACCTGCTTTTCTGTCTCTCCCAGATTTTATTTTACAGTAGTTTATTATTTTTATGTAACTGCATGTTCATTATAGAAAATGTGTAAAATACAGAAAAGTAAATCAGAAATAAAATCATTCATAATCTCATCGGCCATGTGTATCTCAATATTGCGAAGAGGTCAATTCTCTTGCAGTTTCTTTTTTTAATTTTTTTGCGGTACGCGGGCCTCTCACTGCTGTGGCCTCTCCCGTCGCGGAGCACAGGCTCCGGACGCGCAGGCTCAGCGGCCATGGCTCACGGGCCCAGCCGCTCCGCGGCATGTGGGATCTTCCCGGACCGGGGCACGAACCCGCGTCCCCTGCATCGGCAGGGGGACTCTCAACCACTGCGCCACCAGGGAAGCCCCCAGTTTCTTTTAAAACTTTGGTTTCAAGAGTGTCACTCTCCTCCACTGGCCCTTTGCCCCCCTCTGTCTGCTGCTGTTAATCTTTCTCTGCTGCCTCTTCTTTTCTACCTTCCTCTTTATCTTGGTCTCCAGGGCTCCATCTTCATCCCCATTCTCATCACACTTTCTCACTCTTCACTGACTCATCTGGGTCTGAAGCTTCCACTACCGGAAATGTCCTGATGGCTGTTTCTCTCTGCATCCAGACTCAAGTTCCCTGAGACTTGCCTCCTGTTCTTGGCTGACCACAGGCACCTCAAGCTCATGTGTCCTGCATGGGCTTCTGATGTTCTGTCCCCGGATTTGCTCATCTGCATGTATATTCTTCCCCAGTGAATAATCAGACTCTCCCCCCCGCCCCGCCCGTCACGCAAGGTAGAAAGCTGAGAGCCATCATGGGTGGTTTCCTACACCTCGTCCTTCATCTTCGGTCCTTGCAGTAGCTCAGGAGCTAAACCTCACCACATGCCTTCTCTCCATCCCCTCGGCTACTGCTGTACTGAAACATCTTCTTTCCTAGCTTGCATGTTGTACCTCGTTTGCTCACTCACACGGGCAATGCATCCTCCACACATGGCTGCGGCGCAATCTTGCAAAAGTACAAATATATGAATTCCTTACGTAATGCCCTCAAGTGTCTTTCCATTCCCTTCTGGATAAAATTGAAATTCTTTAGCAAAGCACCCTATATTACCTGACACTTGCTTTCTATTTAACCTCATCTATTATCTGTCTTAACAAGAATATTAATAGCTTTCTATGGTTAACTTTATTCTCACACCCATTCTATGATGGACACCTTGTTATTCCTCTCATTGTAGCTGAGGATGGGAGATTGAGAAACCTGCCTATGGTCATCCTCGCTGGCAAAGACAGCTGTTCTCAACTTGTGAATTATTCATACTCTACGCATGTAAATGCACTATTTTCTTGCCTAGAATGTCCTCAGCTCTCTAGATCTCACTGGAAGACATCTAATCACCGCTTATGACCAGTTTCAGTTCCCCCCCCCTCTCCTAGGAAGCATTTCCTAACCATCCAGCAAACACGATCACCCCTACTCTGAATCACAGAGGCAGTACAGGCTACCTAAAACCATAGACTTGGGCAAAATGTTGATCTGAGTCTGAATCCCAGGTCCACCGTGTAAAAATTTAGACCTTAAACAGTTTATTTAACCTCCGCTGGCCTCTGTTTACTCACTTCTGACACTATGATTAGAACACCTATTCTGACATGTTTCTTGGGAGGGTTGAAGGAGGTTAGGTATGTAACAAAGCACGCACCGCAGGGCTCGGCACCAGGAAGCAACCAGTGAACTCTGGCTGATTACGGCGGCCGCTAACATAATGCAGCTTAGTGTATCATTACTGCAGATGATCTACACCTCTACCAGATTTACTTAGTGGTAATCCAGGAGGAAATTTCCCTTTGGACCTCAGTGCCCTGATAATCTACGTATTTGCTGAAATATTTCTATTTGTATACTAAGAATTATTTAATTGACCACATTTCTCTCTTTAGTTTGGCTGCTAAACTACTGGAAGCACACAGCTCTTCCCATGCAAACAGCATACAGACTATGGTACGAATCTTCCTTGTGTTTGCTTTAGGATTTTACTTCACTCACCTTCTTTTCCTACAACCTCCTTATCTTTCGCTTATGTTTTGGAATGTACTTCCGAAAGCAGGCTCAAGTTCTTCGTGCACTGTGATGGGGTGCTAATAATCGCTGAAGGCTGCAATAGGAGAGGGCTGAGCTGAGCAACCTGAAAGGCTTTGTAGATGGACCGACAGGTGAATACCTGATCTGTCGAATCACAATAATGGGAAGAAAATAATGCCAATGCTTCAACAGCGGATATGCTAATCTGTACTATTTTGTATATATAAAACTCTTTATTGAAATAAGAAGGGCAGCTGAAAGGTGCTGAGGTGTGTTTTATCTAATAAACGTGCACCATGAAAATGCTCTGAGCCAGTAAGACCCATGCGGGAACTTCGTTGCAGCCATATTTGTGTCTCAAAGCTTTGGGAACTGTGAAATGAAAGACGGCTTCCTTTGACGGGATCAACTTTTGAGCAAAAATGTAAGGAGTGGGAAATCATATGACTTTTTGAAAAACTAACTGGAAACCCATGCCAGCAGTATTGCATGAGTGACTAAGAATTACTTCCAATTATTTACATAATTAAATGTAGCCTGTGAGTTGTATTGCCAGGACTAGGTTAAAAATAAAGTCTTCAAATGTGGTACATATGCACATATTCCATTGCATATTCTCCTACTCAGCCGTGAAAAAGAATGAAATAATGCCATCTGCAGCAACATGGATGGACCTAGAGATTATCATACTAAGTGAAGTAAGTCAGAAAGAAAAAGACAAATACCATATGATATCATTTATAAGTGGAATCGAAAATATGACATAAATGAACTCATCTATGAAACAGAAACAGATTCACAGACATAGAGAACAGATTTGTGGTTGCCAAGGGGGATGAGAGGTGGGGGAGGGATGGACTGGGAGTTTGGGATTAGCAGATGCAAATTATAAACAACAAGGTCCTTCTGTAGAGCACAGGGAACTATATTCAATATTCTGTGATAAATCATAATGGAAAAGGACGTGAAAGAGAATGTATATATATGAATAACTTCATCACTTTGCTGCACACCTGAAACTAACACATTGTAAATCAACTATATTTCAATAAAATAAATTTTAAAAGTCTTCGAATCTTTAAACCTAAGAATCTTAACCTAACCCAGTTTTCTTGTCAATAGTGAGCTAGTAAAAATAGTAAAATGACCCCTACTATTCTCCTCTTGAGATTTTCTTTTAAACCAACCTCTCGGGAGCCCAGATCTCTGGGGAGACACCTTCCCCCTTGATGTCAGTGTCTGAATTCAAGCGTGATGCTGTCATAGCTTCCCAGGGAATCGTGGAGTTAGCTCAATTACATGGAAAGAACTCTCAAAACTGGGTCTTGACTCTTAAAAAGGGGGGAAATATACAACAGGTGGGTGTATATTAACCCCAGAAAATACTTTGTCTTTTATGTGATTTAATTTCACAAACCATGAAAAAGCTGTTGACTGCAATCAATTTACATAGAAATTAGTTGAAATATGCCGACATTGTTACCACAGCTCCAAAAATGTAACTGCCTTTAGTAAACAACCTCACATCTGGAAGTGCACTGATAGGACACAAATGCTATGGGATTAACGTTAACACTTTAATATACACATTATCCCTCAAGTCAAATTCTTTCACTGTAATGACACGATATCTTATAAAAAAGTAATAGCTTTGTGCATGCAGGGGATGTACTGACCCTGTATATTATGAGAGATGATTGAAATTTAGGGTTTGCAACACTGGAAATGGTTTTCTAGAGGGGAGAAAGCAGTTAAGTGGGTTGCCTTGACAACATGGGTTAGTTGCATCAAGAAATCCATGGCAATGCAGGAGCTTCTGTTATGTCAAGATTGCAAACTATCTCGCAAGTTAGGTTAAAAGAAAACGAATCCCACTGCAAGGCAGTGTTACCTGACCTATGAAATATTAGTTCTCACTTTTTTTTTTTTTGTGGTACGTGGGCCTTTCACTGTTGTGGCCTCTCCCGCTGCGGAGCACAGGCTCCGGACGCGCAGGCTCAGTGGCCATGGCTCACAGGCCCAGCCGCTCCGTGGCATGTGGGATCTTCCCGGACCGGGGCACGAACCCGTGTCCCCCGCATCGGCAGGTGGACTCTCAACCACTGCGCCACCAGGGAAGCCCAGTTCTCACTTTTTATCATGAAGCTTGTTAGAAAATAGATGAAAAATGTAGGTGGGCAAAATAGGACAGGGGGACGAAAACAGAAAGTACAAGGGTTCTATTAAAGGGTCTTCCCCACTCTCCTTCACACCCCTGCACCCCCAACAGGGCTCCAGGGATCCCTGCATGTTCTCTGAAAGTCAATTCTGCTAAGAAAAGGTGTCTCGCCCCGATTCTGTTCATTTCCCCAGCAGTCTCCCACAAAGCCTCTCTGTGGGGAATATCCCACGTCCATACTGCATATTCATAAATAACGAGCGTAATTAGGATTACCACACAAAGCTGGTTATTAGTGGAAGCGAAAACCGAACCTGTTAACATGCATGCCCTCTAGTCCAATTATCCTGGCAGGGCTGAGGAGAGATTTATCTGCAGAGCATCAAGCCTCAAAGACAAAGCCTGTTACTGAAAACAAGCTTGTTTCTTCCCACCCTCCAGCAAGCAACCCTTTCTGGTCCTGTTCTAAGTACACAGTTTTGATATTCTGCTTCTAAAATCTCCATCAAGCAATTTTGAAGGAGGAGCTTGGGTTTTCCTTTCTTAAATCCTTTTTTAAAAAAGGTAGACAGAACTATGCTTTTCTTTGGTTAAACTGCAGTGTGAGTTTCGCTTTCAACGTAGTCCAAGGCTACGATTCACCTGCTATCGTCTGCGATGCGCCCTGAGCATCTGGGCTGCCCTTCCCTTCTGTATTTCCTGGCTGTAGGCTCATGGAGGGGAATGGGGACCAGAGCGACACATACTAGGAGCAGAGGGACTGCCTCTGTAGTAACAAAGTGGAGAAGAACTAGTCCAGACTCCTGCGAGTTTAGAGAGTACAAACAGGCAGGCGCTGGCAGCTCCCACACCTGCAGGGCCGAGGTAAACCAGCAGAGTGAGCCACTAAGCATGAAAGCCAAGAACGAAGACAGTTTTCGTTCCAAGGGGCGTTTGTTTTCTTTCTCCTGCAAAATAGACAGGAAAGGGGCTTCCCAGGTGGCGCAGTGGTTGGGAGTCCGCCTGCCGATGCAGGGGACGCGGGTTCATGCCCGGGTCTGGGAGGATCCCACGTGCCGCGGAACGGTTGGGCCCGTGAGCCATGGCCGCTGAGCCCGCGCGTCCGGAGCCTGTGCTCTGCAACGGGAGAGGCCACAGCGGTGAGAGGCCCGCGTACCGAGAGAAAAAAAGAACAAAACAGAACAGGAAGCCCTAACAGGTGGACCCATCCCCTACCGTAAAGTCCAGTGTTATTCACGAGGCTTTTTATGTATCTTGGAGGCAAAACCCATATCCCTTCAAGCCTATGAACAGCCTAGAGGGTGCCAAAGGATGCCAGGGACACTGCTCTTTAGGTGTATCTTTAGAAGTGACAGGTGAATGGGCAGCATCAACAATGACTCACTGGCCAGATACCAGGCAGAAAAATAGGCATGTCATTAGGGAAGTAGGCCAGAGAAGGAGTCCTGGACAGCTTCTGATTCAATCTTAAATGCTAGGATTTCTCAATCAAGATAAGAATATAGGGAACGCAAACAAACGTTAAGCCATAATTTGTGCTCTTGGCTAAGTCCTTTAACCCAATCAGTCGACAAGCCAACCAATGTATCTCCTATGCAAACACTCTTCTAGGACCATGGGAAACAGGAATTTCACCCACGAAGACAGGACTCATCTTTCTCCAATGACCTCTTTCCTCAAGGTATCAATAAATGGCCTACCTGTCCTTTGATCCACTCTGTGACCACACATGGGTCAGTCTCACATGGGGACTCTTTGGGTGAAATACATGAGTCTACCTTTGTGGTCACATTGAAGAAAACCCCTCTATTTCAGAGCAGAAAGTAGGCATAACTAAATAAAACCTACAACTGGTGAAAGGCAACGAATATGACACAGAAGGGAATCCTGTCTTCTGGTCCTCACTTTACACACGTGTAAGATGTGCAATAATCTTTGGGTCTTGTGTCTTTCTGCCCCTAAACAAGTAAAAAGATTTCCGATCTCTTTTCTTTAGAGGCCAGGGATTTCAGAGTCCCAGGGGCTACCAGAAGTCAAAGGGGACAGAGAACAGGAAGGCCTCGGAGTCCCCCTTCTGTAACTTTCCTCACTAGTCTAGGCAGAGTATTTCAGCTTTTACCCCTTGTTATTCACTCTTTTCACTCTTAACATTTTAATTTTGGAATAATTTCAGATTTATAGAAAAGTTTCGAAGACAATAAAGGCTGTATGTACCCCTCACCCAATTTCCCCTAATGTGAGCACCTTACGTTACTGTCATACATTTGTCAGAGGAAGAAAACAGCACTAGTACATTAATATTAACTCAACTCCAGACTTGTTAGGGTTTCACCGGTTTCCCCACAAATTTTCTTTTAACTAGACACTGTTCCCTGAAGAAAGTGTGGAGACTACTTTTGGAGTTGTGAGCGACAATCTAGTGCCTAAGTGAGGCTTTCTCTCTGATGGCATCAGGACGTCTTAAGATCCAAGTTAGGAATAAATTCTGCTTACGTGACTCCATGCTACAGAAAGCATGGTCCTACATTGGCATTACCTGGGAGCTGATTAGTTATGCAGAATCTCATGCTCCACCAAAGCTTACTGAACAATCAAAACTTGATATATTTCTTGAGATTTCCATAAATCTATAGGCAAGTTCATTTTAAAGACCATCTAGAATTTCATCGTATGACCATCTCCTGCTCTGCCCTATTGCACCCTTCTTTACCCTTATCTAGAGGCAACCACTTAAATGTGGTAGATGCTACTTCTTCTCTTCTTCAAATTTAACATATTTTAAAAAATTTATTTTATTGATGTATAGTTGATTTACAATGTTGTGTTAATTTCTGCTGTACAGCAAAGTGATTCGGTTATACATATTCATTCTTTTCATATTCTTTTCCATTATGGTTTATCACAGGATATTGGATTAGTTCCCTGTGCTATACAATAGGACCTTGTTGTTTATCCATTCTATATATACCAGTTTGCATCTGCTGATCCCACACTCCCAATCCATCCCTCCCCTGCCCACCCCTTGGCAACCACAAGTCTGTTCTCTATGTCGCTGAGTCTGTTTCTGTTTCGTAGATAAGTTCATTTGTGTCATATGTTAGATTCCACATATAAATGACATCATATGATATTTGTCTTTCTCTGACTTCACTTAGTATGATAATCTCTAGGTCCATCCATGTTGCATTATTTCATTGTTTTTTTGGCTGAATAATATTCCATTTTATATATATATATAATATATATACACATATATATGTGTGTGTGTGTGTGTGTGTGTGTGTGTGTATATATATATATATATATATATATATTCTTCCTCATCCATTCTTCTGCTGATGGACACTTAAGTTGTTCCTATGTCTTGGCTATTATGAACAATGCTGCTAGGAACATAGGGGTCCACGTATCTTTTTGAATGATGGTTTTCTCCGGGTATATGCCCAGTAGTGGGATCGCTGGGTCGCAGTTCTATTTTTAGTTTTTAAGGAACCTCCATACTGTTCTCCATAGTGGCTGTTATCAATTTACATTCCCACCAACAGTGCAGGAGGGTTCCCTTTTCTCCACACCCTCTCCAGCATTCGTTGTGTGTAGCTATTTTAACGATGGCCGTTCTGACTGCTGTGAGGTGCTATAGTAGGTGTTGCTTCTGATATTTACTTCCCTCATTTTCCGTAATATGCTTCTACTGTTATGACAACTCATTGATATTACACATCACCTGTTGACCTCTTATTATTGTTGTTGAGGATTTAATGCTCAGCCACAGCCCCGCCCACTCATATTCATCCTCCCAGGATAAGTGTAGGGCTAGTTTGATTACATCAATATAAGAAATTATAACTATATAAAATGGTATTCATTAAAGAAATCAAGTGTTACTTGAGAGCAGTGTTTTTCAAAGTGTCATCTGGGAATCCTTTCAAGAGATCAGTGTGGTCATAACGATTTAATAATAATTCTCAAAGATTTTTGTATGGTGGGATTTTCCAGAAGCTACATGAAGTAGGGCACATTCAGCAGACTGAATACGGAAGCAGACACGAGATTTCAGCTGTCTTCCATTAGACCAGACATTAGAGAGATTAGGCATTAGAGAGATGAGCGAAGTGAGAAACAGTGCAGCTCTTCTCATTGAATACTTTTTGTTTTGGAAATATAATTTTTCATAAAAATATAGTACTTATCTTAACATGAAATGTTTCTTATTATTTTAAAATAATTTAATAAGTGCATATTTGAACGTTTCTCAGTCTCAGTTCCTAACCTGGTAAATACTGGTAGATATAACGCACATAAACCAAAGCTCTCTGGTGTCTTCCATAATTTGTAAAAGCGTCTTGAGACCAAAATGTTTGAGAATTGCTGCTCTAGAGAAATAATTCACTTTCTTAATAAATTTCTGTTGCATTTTAAAGATAATTCCCTTTTAATTATTTGCTTAAAATGTATCTACTTTAATTTTTTTCTATATCCTTCAATGCATCTATCCAAAGCCCCTTAATCTTACTTCTGAAGCAAGTCAGATATCCTACCAAACTGATTTTTCCACTGACCTCTGACCCTGAGGCTTCTATCCTATTCCCCATTCTGAACACGTCACTGTCTTGGTGCACGTATTTCTTTTCCTCCTCTGCACCCTCCCCGGGGGCAGTCCCTTTCTAATAGTTTAGAAATGCTGGGTGCCCAGACCTTGTTCTGAGAGCGTCTTTGCTCCTCTGCTGTGTTGCTTCCTGTGCTTTTCCAATCTTAACTTTTTTCCGTGTCAAGTCCCTTATTTTGCTTAAGGATTCCCTTGAAAAGTTTCCTAAGAGGCCATGGGATGTAAATTTTTAGAATCCTCGCATTGTCTGAAAATCTTTATTCTACTCTTACATTTTGTTGGTATATTTGCTCAGTATTAAAATTGTGGTTGAATATTCCTTTAGAATATGCCAGTACGTACTAAGCCACCTCTTTATCACCAAATTATGGTAATAATTATCACCATAATTCTGATTACAATGGAATTCATCAGAACCTTCTGAAAGCTTCCTGAATTTACTCTTCATTTTTATTTATTCTTGGTCTTCGGAGTTTCACAGTAGCAAACACTTTTCTAAGTATTTCTTCATTTGTGCTGGATAATCACGCTCTTCATTTTTCAGAAGCACTCTTGCATTATTTCTTTGATAATTTTCTCTGCCTTTTTGTCTATTCTATGCCTTAAAGAATTGTTTTACTCCTTTTATCCTTTTATTTTAGTTTCTGGAATATTTGTTCAACTTTCTTTTTCAAGTCTTTCATTGAATGCTTTTTATTAGCTACTTGACATCTAAGGGAAAAGTGTTTACTTTTTTTAATTGATGCATGCCTAAAACATAAATATACAATTTAACCAGTTAAGATTTCTTTGTCAAGTTCTGATAGTAATGCTATGTCAGCTTCCTGAGAAATGCTGGAAACGTCAGTCTTTCCCTCCCCGCTGGACGTGTTTAAATAACACTGGTGTTACGTAAGTTACAGGCCCTTACATCCTCCAATTTCCACAAACATCAAAATGTTGATAAATGCTGGCCCGTGAGGGGCAGGAATTCTTCAGTTGTCAAGACTTTGGTCGGACTGTTCTTTGAGCTAAACTCAAGGGGTAAGTTGGGAGGTTAATTTCTGCTCTTTCCTCAAAGTTACCTGACAACTCTGTGATTCAGAAATTTGGACGAGGAGATGCCCAAAGGGAGGACAGAAGATGTAGGCTGTGAGGAAAGGTGGGTGGTTATTTTTCTTACAGAAACAGATTAATCCCTGAGCTTGGTCTCTTTCAACCCAAGTCCACCCATTAAAGGTATCTGGAATGCTTGGTGACATCAGGGCTTGGACACAGACCTTCCTCAAGAACGGTGTGCCTAAGGCAGAAGGAGACCAGTGCCGGCCAGCCTTCCCCTGCCAGGGCACCCAGAGGAAGAGATACGTATCTAGGCTGTTGGGATCATCTTCCCCAGGTAAGGCAGTTGTACAAATTGGTCTACGAGTGTCTCAGGGAACTGTGCCCAAGAAAGACCTGAGACTCCAGACATGTTTCTCGGGCATCATAATGCTAAGAATTCCACTATGAATGCCAAGAGGAGGCACCTCTGCTCAGGCTGACTCAGTGCCAGAGGCTCAGCTGCAGAAGCATCGGGACACCCAGGACAAATGTCTGCAGCAGTGGTGGGTACGGGGTCTCCCCTTCACTGAAATCGCATGGTTTGATGCTCCTGGCAAAGCCTGTTGCTGAGTTGTTGCACTGCTGTTTCTTCTACTTGGCACCCCGGTTCTTGAACCAAATCATTGGTACTAGCTCATCAAAGCTAGGGGTTGAAGTCAAGCACCCAATCTGTGTCTATGATCTTTTAGATTTCACCTTCCTACCCTCTCAGCTGTTCCAGGCTAGGCTGTGTGGCTTCAGCGAGGGTGCCATGGCTTTACTGATCCCTGGGAAATGCCACTGTCAATCAGGGGGCCACGCCCGAGTCACGCTGTAGTGTCTCCGTCTGCCCTGTGTCCTCTTACCTCTTTTATATTTTTGAATTCTAAATAGAATTACATTAAAAAAAGGAGGGGAGTTCTACTGCTTTAAACAGCTTTGGAAACCAGTTACAATTTCAAAAGACACTTCTTACTTAAAAATTCTAGGACCATAAACAAGGCTGAGAAGTTGAAATTAAAGTCACTTAAAATTTACATACACTAATAGTTAATATTTATTCTCATCATGTTCCAGATGCAGTGCTGAGTGCTTTTCATGTATTATCTCATTCAGACTGCCTAACAACCGTATCGGGTGGTACACACTTTTATTATCTCCATTTTACACATGAGGAAATACAGGCATGGAGAAATTGAGTAACTTGCCCAAAGCTCTAAAGCTACAATGACTGCTTTCAAGGTGCAAACACTGGCAGGCTGACTCCAGAGCTCAAGCCCTAATCATTACACAGTCAGGTAGAAAAAAATAAAAATAACCAGGCTATTGGGTTACTCTGTATCAGAAGTTTTTAAAAGAAATATTTCAATGCATCAATAAAAAGGATTAACAACTACGTCAGGTGTCCATATGCAAATGACTGCCCAGTACACTTAGCGGTCACCCTTCAGAAAGTAAACACGAAATAAATTTTGGTCAAATATGCCAGGCAAGGCTAATGATTTTCTTGAACATTTTTATGAACTCCTTAAGAGTTTTCAGTATGTTAATGATTTTCCTGCCTTCACCTTGCTTACATTATTAATTTGCTCAGCAAATTCTTTATAGATAAACTAAGTTGCAAACTTAAACCAGCATAACTCTTATGTGGATGACTAAACACCCCGAATCACTGAACAAATTAATCAATGCATGTACCCCTATAATCATCCAACGCTTTAGAAATAGTTCTTTGAAGATGTGCATGCTACTCTCTTAATGGTCTTCCAGTGAATTCAATGCTAAATGCTGATTTAGTAAGAATGGAAAAGTGAATTTGCTAGAGCATCGATTGGGTGATGGGAAACTGGGGAAGATAATAACACCGCCACTTTGTGGGACTTTACTGCTGACAAAGGACTTGTACTTACATCACTTTATTCCTCAGTACAAACTGAAAAGTTGGCAAAGTAGATATCAATATTATTGCCACCCTTCCTCCTTCCTCCTTCAGTTTGATAGATCCCATCTCAGGTCACAGGATGCACCTACAGCCACAGGGTGGCTACACTGGGGGTTTGACTTTCGCTGTCCTGCACACTCAGCCCAGGTTCTTTTCACTGCATCATGCTCTACTCCATTGGGGAGATATCTGCAAAGATAGATAGGCACTTCTACCCTGCAGAGGTCATAGACTCTTGGTCTGGGGGCTGAATCTAGCCTTCAGATCTGTTTTGCTTTGCACGAATAAATCTTGAGTTTGATTAGTTACGGTTGTTTTTTAAAAATCAGAAGAGATTAAGCTAAATCTAGAATTGTGGCTTCATCTGGAAAAGCAGTTGATTTGGCAACAATCAACTACTGTTGATTTCTCTGTTTAGAGTAGGTGTGTCTATTTCAGAGTGCCACAGTCTCTTCTACTCCTTAGCACATGACCGGTATTGCCTTATTTGCCATTTATCCTCCTAAGAACAGGCTGCTTCATTCATTCATCTTACCTGCCTGGCTCCCAATAGAAAGTGAATGCTCTGTGGGACTGAGAAGCTTTCCACAGACATGGGGTAATTTTCCTCAGCCAACTTGGGCACGATTGTCTCTGTGTATCTTCCCAGCTTTGGTTCCTCACTCACTCAACAACCTTTTCATTTAATTTTCTTTATTAAATTGTTCTAATGGAACAGAGAGGTAGTTGTGAAATTGAGGATTCAAAGAAGTCCCATAAACTTCCTTTTGATTATAATGTAATAGCTGGAATTTTATTAACCCTGCCCAAAGTTACTAAAAATATCTCTCATATAGTTTTTAAGTCTACTTCAAAATATTTTGACTAACTCATTTTCAAACTCTCAGCCTTCACCCCTACTTCACAAGAATGTGAATTAGGGGTGTGAATGAGATCAGAGGACTCTACTTGTTTATCACTATAATCTTACTACCAGGGACAGTGACTGGCACATAGTAGATGCTCAGTAAATGTTTGTTGACTGACTGAATGAAAGTGGGAGTAGTGAATCAGGACTGGGCATTCCTGGAACCCTCTCAGTGTAGTCCTTCAGACACAGTTGGCCCTTATCTATGGTGTGGTCTTATTTATGCAGAGAGTCTAGTAGGAGATTATCAGTCTCTTGGGAGATAACTCATTTCCTGGAGGCAGAAAAGATCTAGCTCAAAAATTTGTTAGCTTTGCTTATTGGTAGAAATACTTCATCAAAATATCAACTTTTGCAATAAACTGGCTCTACGTTTACAGAAACACTAGCCTTCAAGAAAACAGAATCTTTCTTAGATTCAACTAACCCTTCAGTCTACACTGGTTTTCTTGGTTGTGCAAAGAGAAGATGACTTTCAGCCCAGCCTGCCTCTTTTCTTAGGGCCAGGAGTCTTCCATGTAGCGGAAGCTTGCTGTCAAGAACCATTTGAATTTGCTTGACTTTTTTTTAGTTCTTAATGACCTGTTTACAACTTATAAGAAAGAAGAGTGTGGCCTGGACCCTCTAGCTTCCAGTCACCTCCCAGGACACCTCGGGTACTCAGCCACCCTATACACTCCCCTTTTCTCTCTCTGCTTCTTTCTTTCTCCTCTTCCCTCTCCCTTTCTTCTTCCCTGTCTTCCTTTAGTCATGCTTTTCACTGGCTTTCTTTTTAGAATGTGTAGAGAGTGTGTCTTGTTTTACCCACCATGATCTGCTCTAAAGGGTAACGAGATTGAGAAAGCATACACGTTACTTCTTCAGGACTTGAACTTGGACTCTGTTACTCAGCATCCTGTCCTGTAGAACCTGAGCTACTGTGGGTGTGAAGTTTTTCTTCTGAACATTTAAAATTCATTTAATGCGAGGTCCCTTCCTCCCTCCCTCCCCCCTTCCCTCCCTCCCTCCCTCCCTCCCTCCCTCCCTCCCTCCCTTCCTTCCTTCCTCTCTTTCAGATTCCTCACTTTGCTTTTTTGTGAAATCACAGAATTTTATGTTGGAAAAAACTTAAAAGATAATCTTGTCCAGACTCTTCGTTTTACAGATGAAGAAACTGAGGCAAAGGTCAGAGGGATTAAGCTTCAGAACCAGAATTAAAATCTGATCTTCTGGGACTTCCCTGGTGGTTCAGTGGTAAAGAATCCACCTTATGATGCAGGGGATACCGGTTCGATCCCTGGTCAGGGAACTAAAAGATCCCGCATGCCGTGGGGCAACTAAGCCCCATGTGCCACAACTACTGAGCTCCCGCACCTGAATTAGAGCCCACATGCCACAAACTACAGAGCCCACACGCCCTGGAGTCTGCGCGCCGCAACTAGAGAAGAGAAAACCCATGCTCCACAACTACAGAGAAGCCCGCACACCACAACGAAGAGCCCCATGAGCCACAACTAAGACCCAACGCAGCCAAAAATAAATAAAATAGATAAGTGGTAAGTAAGTCTTAAAAAGAAGAATCACATATTTCAAAAAATCTGATCTTCTGACGTGTAGCTCTTTCCTTTACTATTTGAATGGATTATTTGTCTTTTTAAATTTACTGTAACTCCTCTCTGTATATTTCAGTTAAAAGAGGATTTAAAGGTATGACTCATTCCTGACTGCAGGGGTCTCTGTGTTTTGGGAATGGAGTGTGAGGTCCCCTGGAGGAAGATCTCTATGATGGAAGCGCTGTTGTCTTCCAGGTCTTCCCTCTCCCCTTTGCTTCAGGTCTCCGTGTGGAGGGACCTCCCTTAGGGGAGAATAGCTTGTCTCTCAGAGAGAACGGGAAAGAGAATGGGGTATGGATTGCCCAACCTCTCTGCCTCCTGACCCACTCTCCCCACTTTTTATAATGTTCAACGCCATACATTTCACAGGGGCAGGTCCTGCCATATCTGGCTGGGGTAAATCAGCCTAATTTGGGGCAAAGCGTTCATATGCAGGGTGACAGCACTGGTATGATGAGGCTGTGGTGTATCTATGTGGGAAGCAAGAATCAGGAGCCACTTGATGGTACCAGGGAGAGAAGAGTAGAAAATTGGAAGGAAACTGGCTTGTGAAGGATTGGTCCTCTTTTAGAGTGAAATCTTCCAGCCACTGACCTCATGATAACGTTCATAGCATCACACACGCATGTTGATGGACTAGGTGGGGCTCGACACCATCCTCCCAGATAGATCATATCAAAGTCTCCCTCATTTCTCTCTTACTTGTCAATCCAATAGAAAAGGAATTTGACTTGGTTTAAATAGTTTTTCAAACTATTTTCAAAATAGGCCATGTTGATATTTTCAAAAGGCCATGTTGATTCCCAGTGCCTTATGTTTCAAAATATTAAACCAAAAAATTAGGGAAAATTTTTTCTTATGTTTTATGCCAAGATTTGAGCAATGAATTAAGAAAAAAATCCCAGCCAAGAAAGAAAAATGTTTAGTTGGAGGAAAATTTAAATATGAAAGTAATTTGATGATCATTCCACCATCTTAAGAAAAATGAAAGTGAAAGATAAATTTACCTCTTTCTGAGAAAAATAAATACCATATGCTAACACATATATATGGAATCTAAAAAAAAAAAATGGTTCTGATGAACCTAAGGGCAGGACAGGAATAAAGACAGACGCAGACGTAAAGAATGGACTTGAGGACACAGGGAGGGAGAAGGGTAAGCTGGGACGAAATGAGAGAGTGGCATGGACATATACACACTACCAAATGTAAAATAGATAGCTAGTGGGAAGCAACTGCATAGCACAGGGAGATCAGCTCGGTGCTTTGTGACCACCTAGAGGGGTGGGATAGGGAGGGTGGGAGGGAGGGAGACGCAAGAGGGAGGGGATATGGGGATATATGTATAGCTGATTCACTTTGTTAAACAACACAAACTAACACAACAATGTAAAGCAATTATACTCCAATACAGATGTTAACACAATATATACATACCTCTTTCCCATAAAAAACCCTCAGTCATAAGATGATGCTTTGGGGAAAGCTTTACTTGTAACTCTGTGTGTGTGTGTGTGTGTGCGCGTGTGCGTGTGCGCGCGCGCGTGTGCATGCACGCACAGATGTGCATCTGCTTTTGCACATTCTAATTTGATGCTTTTATGCTGTCCATATGGATCACTGCAACACTGATTCCATCATTTTAACCACAGTTTACGTTTCAAGTATCAAAATACACAGTATATAAAAGAAGTTCCATTCTGTGTGTCCCTTATCCTTGGCAAAAGGAAAATAGATCCTCCCAAGCAGGGCACTGTGTCCAGTTAAAGACTTCAGTAAAGAATATAATGTAAGTTAAGTGTTTCTTTTCATATCTAGAATACTAACACCAGGTAACGTTCTAACCAACCCGGTGAAGTTATATTCTTCAAGGGATAATGTTCAAAGAGAGAAACTGAACTAAATTAGTATACAATTGGGACTTCTAATAAGGAAGTCCTGAAGAGAAATGTTCCAGCCAACAATGATCATTCAGGAATAGTTTACTTCTGTCTCCTTTGGGAGACCTAGCAAATCCTGCTGTTTTCCCAGATGTCCAACTGGTAGCTAATACCTTCTTGATTACCCCAGGTTATGGGAAGCATGGAGAACAAAAGAGAAGAGACACTTTGCTATGTGTCTACAGTTACTGCAAAAAAAAAAACCCTCTTGATATGATGGTCTCACAATAAAGACCAAATATACGGTGGCTTGCTCTCTCTGAACGACCGTTCCCATTCCCACAGAAAATTCTTGATTCCCACACCACTACCCACCAACTACCATGCTTTTCAAATGTATTACACCTTATTGTAAGTTATTCAGCCTTTTCCATCCTTCTTGCAGGGGACTCTAGGCCCTCTGAGAGCAGGGGTTTTCTATCTGGTTCTCTACTGAGCACCACTGAGACGTGGTAGATCCTACCGGGAGTTGAGTGAATGAGTGAACTGGGCCCATTGGCACCTTTTCAGGACAACCATTCAGAACACAGCTGGCTGCGGCGCTGGGGTCCACTCTGCCTAGGGGGAGGCCTATTTATGGATGCAAGCTTCACAAAAGAAGAAGATCTGCTCCCCAGAGAAGAATATTTCTATTTTGAACCAATTATTCTATATTATTGAGCCCAGTTGACTACATAGTTGTTTTTCTGTTTTTGAAATTTTACAGACTAATTGACCTACGAGTGTTTCCTCAAAAGACAAAAGGATGAGGCCGTGTGATAATTCCCAGGTACCTATTAGAAAAATATGCGAGATGCTTGTATTTTCCATCTCATGATTATCTGACACAGACATGTTGGGACTGTTACCTACTCACCCTGGAATATTATTTTAATCGAAGTATCAACTGTAGTTCAATCGAGAGCATAAAACAAGTAACAGCAACAAAAACCAAGAAAAATGTTTTAGTACAGAAGATAATGCTCCCATTGAATTGAACTCCTTCTCTTTTCATGATCATCTTTTTGTTATCTGCTGGTTTCCTCACTCTCTCCCTTCCCACAGCAAGCAGTTAGGAGCCTGCTGGCCCCTCCTTCTCACAGAATAAAGCCCCTGGAAGGTAAGGGAAGTGCTAGGCTGGAGACAACGCCACCACTGGACAGTGAGAAATCTGTGTGGAAAACTTCCCGGATCATTTGGAGACTATGAGTTTGAAAACAGAATCACTTCCTAAGAGTATTCTAAATCACTGAGGGCTCATATAATAATGAAACTGAAACTCAGCAAGAAGATGGTTAAATGAGCATGCACTGCAAGTTATGAGTACGGATGTTCTGCAAGAGTATAAAGGAAGCTTTGTCTGGCCCTGTACTAGGGCAGAGATTTTCATTGCTTCCAGGCTTACATGTCTGTGAAGAAATGAAACAGCAAACCTGCTCCCAAGAACTGGGCTCTGACTATAAGCGAACAGCCTGGAGACATCAAAAGTTCACTTGCGGAGGGCTTTCTTATCATGTAATCCCAAGTAATTTGAGTCAAACTGAGAATTAAGAAGGATGCTATGGAGAACTCCAAGAACACTAGACCGGTGTCAGCATGACACGCCTGCTAAAACCCTTGCCAATGATCAAAGAGAATCACGCAGAAGTTCATCTAGAACTGACTTCAGCCCTTTATAGACCCAAGTCTATAATTTTGATTTTGTTGTTTTTGTTGTTTAAAGCGAAAAGGCAGTAGCAATGTAGTATGTTGAATAAGGGCTACTGGAGGAGGAGAGGAGTGAAGCACATGCTCTGAGAGCAGGAAGAAAGAGAAACTACAGATAGAAGGGCTTTCAAAGCACAGTAGGCTGGCAAATGGGAGTGAAGATAAACGGCCGAGGCTGCTGATGTTTTCAGCCTGCAAAATAACTGATGTTTATATAATGATGTAACTGAGTATTAGGAAAATATATTGGGTGAAACAAGCATGTTTAAAAAAGAAGGTTTTACAAGCTATGGTTACCAAAGAGGAAAGGGGGAGGGACGGATTAGGAGTTTGGGATTAACAGATACACACTACTGTATATAAAATAGATAATCAACAAGGACCTACTGGATAGCACAGGGAATTATGCTCAGTATTTTGTTATAGCCTAAAAGGGAAAAGAATCTGAAAAAGTTATATATATATACATAACTGAATCACTTTGCTGTGCACCTGAAACTAACACATTGTAAATCAACTATACTTCAATAAAAAAAAATTTAAAAAGGTTTTAGCAACCATTTTACTTTAGAAAGTTTTAATTTGAAAGATTTCCACTAGATAGTTTAAGTGAAAACTGAAGCTTTGATGCTTAAAGGGCAAGGTTCCCAGTGCTTATGGCAGTGAGATGCCATGCAGCCAGCACATGCTATGGAATCAGGAATCTCGGGGTGTGAGACAGCAAGTGGCTCATTTGCTCATCTGTAAAATGGGCTTCACGTGCCTACACACAATGGCGCTGTAATGAGATGAAATTAATTGAGAAATACATTCCAAATGCCTGGCACAGAGCAGAAAATTCAGTCTGTGGTGGTTGCATTAGTGAAATTGCAAATCACCCATAATGCTAAGTAAAGGATGCATTTTGAATTTCCTTTCTGTATTATTATGTATGATTATTCAATAGGGTGCTAGAAGCTGCTGGCTAGGAATCTGACTGCACCCTGCCTGGTCCAATGTTAAGGCTACGAACTGCAAGAGTTCCAGCTCAGCAGAGAATCAGTAACACCCTTCGGGTGGTTCACCTGCTATGCTAACTTGCATTGGCTCTTGGCTATTCTGAAAGATGGATGCTACCTCAAATTAAGGAAAGGGAAAAAATAACACAGTAGTTGTTAAATACAGTTCTTTATTTTCTGAAAATAGGTATTTCAACTAAAGCATTGTAAGTCACTATGGTGGAAATGTAGAAATATAAAAATGCTGTATTGCACAGGGAACTATATTCAATATCCTGTGATAAACCATAATAGAAAAGAATATGAATAAAAATGTATATATATGTATAGCTGAATTACTTTGCTGAACAGCAAAAATTAACGCAACATGGTAAATCAACTATCCTCCAATAAAATAAATTTAGAAATATCGAAATGATTATTCCTTTTTATTTAGCATAATAAGTTCTACAGAACTTACATTTATGAACTTACCAATCTTCAACTGTTTTTGATCTATAAAAATGACAAGTGCATATGGTTTGACCTAACTGCTACTAAAGCAAACGTAATTGAATTGATTCACTGCCTCATTTTATTTGCAGAAATGAGACGAGGAACTGATGCATGGATTTGCATATTTTGTATTATCTATTTTCAAATAGTTTGTGAATGGAAAACCATATAGAGAACTCTTTTAGGGAAGGACACACAGTGTCAGGAGTATTCTCTGTCCTCATTAAGCTTAGCTTTCTGTCCAGCAGCTGGCTTCTGCCATTCAGGAGTGAGATTCAGATCTGCCCCATGCAGTTCTTCAGCTTCAGAACAGATTAGTTTCCTTGTCCTGAGACTGCATGCAGTTGCAGACAGCACTTAGTCGTTGCTGCGCTTTCTGTATTTTTGACTTTTCTGGGCCCTGAGAATTATTTCTGATTCTTGGTAACTCAGTAGATTAATGAGACTTCTATTGAGTGTTATAAAAGTAGCTGAGCCACTGACTTAAAGGTGATGAAAACTGCTTTTTCTCAAATAAGGCCTTGCTTTTATTTAGGCTTTAAAGATTTTCTTCTGGAAACATTAGGATACCTTGATGAATTCACTAACTTAGATTTTAGTGTAGTAACAGTAGCAATTAATGAAGTAAGCTTTCACTGATATCTTTAGAGGCTATTAAGCCCCAAGGTTTGTCAGACTATGAAGATTTGTACCTTTCTACTTCAAGAAACCATTTCATCTCCACAGAATCTCCTGCCTTCATTGGCTAATGATAGAAATTCAGAATCATTAGCTAAATTAATTGTTTCATGTGGTTGGTCTTTAGAATGTTATAAACTGTAATAGAATTACTGAGTTGAGAGCAATTAATTAGATGTACTTTGAATATATTCTAATTAAATGCTATACCTGTCATTCTTAATGACCACTTGAAAACTACCAAAAGAAAACTGTTGATGAATCTCAGTGCCATGAAAATAAACCATCCAGAACCGTTATGCCTCATGTCTGTATAGTTCACATCACTTCAAAATCTGAAAAGTCATTTCAGATACTGCCATTGAAGTATTACCACAGGGCCCCATAATTTTAAGGGAGAAAGTGAAAGTGTGGAATCCTTTTTTTAGGTTTTTAAAGCCCATAAATCATAGAGGTAGGAATAGCATGTATATTTCTTATGTCTAGGACTGTGTTAGACCATGTTAGACCAGGAGCTGAAAATTCAGATCTGTATACCAGAGCCACAGAGAGATCTGATGCTCAGAGATCACTGAGATCTCATGCTCAAATGAGAGGAGATGTCTCAGGATCAGAAAGAAGGAGGACTGAGAAATGCAGGGCCCTTGAGGGCAAACAGCTTTACAAAGGGGCCAGCCTCCCGCTAGCTACACTGGTTGTTGTCTTACGGATATGTGGTTCCTGTCAAGCCAGATACAGTGGTTTTCAAACAAATACAGATGTGTGGGATTTTACATGAAATTATCACAGATTCAAATTTTCAGCCCTGTGGGTCAAGTAAAACACATCTGTGGGCTGTTGGCAAGCAGCCTCTGGATTAGATTCTGACATCCTCTGTAGGTATATATGCTATTAAAAATGAAGGATGTTGGGCTTCCCTGGTGGCGCAGTGGTTGAGAGTCCGCCTGCCGATGCAGGGGACGCCCCGGTCCGGGAAGATCCCACATGCTGCAGAGCGGCTGGGCCCGTGAGCCATGGCCACTGAGCCTGCGCATCTGGAGCCTGTGCTCCGCAACGGGAGAGGCCACAACAGTGAGAGGCCCGCGGAACCCCCCCACAAAAAAAAAAAAAAAAAAATGAAGGATGTTGACATGCTGCCCGCCCTTCATCAGTACTTACGACCAATCAAAGGAAACGTCTGTGAAAAGAAACTAGGGTATTTCATTAATCAACAGATAGGATGTGCCCACTAGGTTGCTGCAATATATATATTTTTAAATTTTTATTGGAGTATAGTTGCTTTACAATGTTGTGTTAGTTTCTGCTGTGCAGCAAAGTGAATTGGTTATACGTATACATATATCCACTCTTTTTTTTTCATTCCCATTTAGGTCATGACAGAGGACTGAGTAGAGTTCCCTGTGCTATACAGTAGGTTCTCATTGGTTATCTATTTTATACATAGTTGTGTATATGTGTCAATCACAATCTCCCAGTTCATCCCACCCCCCCTTCCCCCTTTGGTATCCCTAAGTTTGTTCTCTACGTCTGTGTCTCTATTTCTGCTTTGCAAATAAGTTCATCTGTGTCATTTTTCTAGATTCCACATATAAGCAATATTATACGATATTCGTTTTTATCTTTTTGACTTACTTCACTCTGTATGACAGTCTCTAGGTCTATCCACGTCTCTGCAAATGGCACAATTTTGTTCCTTTTTATGGCTGAGTTTAAGATTAAAAAGATAGATGTATTCGTAGTCTTTCTCTGGTTTGTAAACAGGTTGGTTGAGGAAAAAAAAGATCTTTTGAAAGGATTGTTAACTTATTGGGAATGGAATACTAAGAAAGGATCAAAGCTGTATGTCAGGGGTGATTCTAGAAAAGCTGAAGGTAGAAGACTTTCCAAGGTCCATACAACATCATGTACTGTTTATGATACAAAAATGGGGGAGGGGCACACAGTATGAAGAAGAGAAAATTAGAATATTTTATTATCCTAGATTGTTGTTCTCATATTGAAATACTATGTTTGAAAAGTTGAAATGAAAATTTTATACAGATGTAGGTTGAAAAAAATGGAGAACTGTACAGATGTTATGAAACAATTGGTACTTCCCTGAGGGGTAAGAAGAGAAATTTACAGAATCACAGAGCACAGTGTGTCATGTAGCGGCTCCAGAGCACACAGCATCCTTCAGCGGATAAAGCAAAGGGCAAGGAGGTAGGGTCCGTTTCTATTTCTGGCATCTATTGCTTCGGGACTTGGAGGATCAGAGTGTCACCTTTTGGCACTCAGGTCACCCCACATGTTAAAAAAATCCATAACTCAAAGGTGTTTTATGCACCAGTTTTGACATCTATAAACCACTGGCAGATTTTAAAAATCAAGGCTATCACAAAAGCAGGGACTGTTGTTCTCCCTCTCTGTAATTTACAGAATTCATGAAGACTTGCAATGGCCAGCCACCAATCAGATGTCTATTGGAATATTCTTGTTTGCTTTACATTTCTGCTCACCCTGGAACCCATCACCTTAATTCATTTTTTCTTTGCATGAAATTTAAATAAAAAAGCAGCTCTAGGCAGATTCATTATTTAAGTTGCCGTTTCCATACTCTCCTTTGGAAATTGAGGCATCCGTATACGTAAGGCTTCAGTTAGGCTAAAAGATAAGTTAACATGCTAAAATCCAGGGTCCCAGCTATCATGCATGAAGTATATAAAGTTCATTGTCTTTGTTTGCATCCTTTACAAGCTATCCTCGGCCAGCATTGATTTAGATGCTAACTTTATATTCAACTCAATTCTTACCTTCATTCTTTAGAAAAATATAACACATATGAGAAATTTGAAGATTAAATTTATAGATAAAAATACTTACCTCTCTCTTGCAGCTTGATGCACAATATGGAAAAATAATACATGAAAAAATAAAAATAATACATAAACTATCAAACCAAATCCCCAGATAAAGGCAAACACAAAAAAGAGTCCACGCCTTGTAGAAGACATCATTCTCTTCCATTACCTAATGCCTGGCTTTCAAGAAATTAGGTGAGTTCATATTGTTTAATCTATGGGATCTATTATCTAACCTTCTCGGGAAGTGACTTCAGTAAGTATCAATGCAATGTTCTCACAGTTCTCATCAATTCAATTACCTTGACCCACAGGTATATTTTGTGCACACACACACACACATATGCACACATGCACACACTTACATACACACGCACACACACATGCAAATGCTTTTCTTTGGCTTTGAAGAGTGAAACAAAAACCACAGGTCCTAGACCCTAAAACAGAAGTAGGGAGGATAATCTGTAAACACTTGGCTGCATTTTACATATTGAGCCCAACCCAAGATGTGTATTCTTAGCGGATACTAGCATGTTAGCAAAATCTTATTGCGGAAAAGAAATGGGTTTTTAATATGTGTGTGTAACTGAATCACTTTGCTGTACACCTGAAACTAACACAACATTGTACATTTTTACTGAAGTCAACTATACTTCAATTAACAAAATGCCTGCTTTGTCGGCTCTCTCACACCCGTCCCAGCGACACCCTACCTTGCGGAGGGGCTTGAGCTTGGTCTCCATGATGAAGTCGTACTTGCACAGCTCACAGCAGCGCGTGTCGGAGCTTTTGATCCACTGGTGGAGGCAGGCCTGGTGCACGAAGCGCAGGGTGCCCGTGCAGCGGCAGGGCGTGATGAGCGGACTCCCCTCATCCCCTTCGCAGTGACAGATCCTGGGGAGGATACAGCAGCCGGGTGAGATCTCTCCCTCGGGGAGCACACGGCATCCTCCTCCCACACATCCCAGGCTGTATTAGAAACTGCAACCTCACATTCAGACCCATGGACGTCACACTTCGGCTTAATGCTAGAGCTGAATCTATGGCCAATACTAATTTCCTTTCCCTTGCATAGTCGTTGCTGGACTCTTAAGTCATGTTCAAAGGCATTAGACACCAATACATCAAAAATGTGCGATCATTCCTACACGGAAGTCAATTTTAACAGCATAGCTATTGAGCTATGTCCCCACCTTCATCTATTAAAAGTCAATATCCATAGGCACAAGCTTGCTTTCATATACAAAAGTTACGACTTAGTATTCTAAGGAGTGCTGGAACCTGGTAACTTCAATGTTTTACTTTGATGGTAGTTTTATGGGGTGTATACTTTACTACATATGGTATCTTACCAATGTGGAAGAATTCTGAAACATTTTAACATGCTACTATGGAATAAAGTGAATATAGAAAGTCTCAACTAGGAAATATTATGAAGATTTTCCTAGGAAGATGCACACATATTTGGTCAAAACAAAAGGCCTAAACTGTCAATAATCATCGTCACAAAAGTTACTGGTTACAGAAAGTTCAAGTACAGTAAATCCTACTGTTTTAAAATGTTAATTACTACATCTTCCAAGGAACTCCTAGTTCAAGTAGTTTACTGAATTACTATGACTTCTAGTGTCACAGATTCATAGTCTATGAAATCTTCATTATTCTTTCCTTCAAATTAAAAAAAATAATTTGTTTTCCTCACTGGATAAGTTTTTATACCACCAGGTCACGAATTCAAACCTTAGAACTTCAATAATTCTTATTATATAACCAGCTGTTAGAAGTTGTTACTAAATTTAATTAGAAATATTGCTTGAACTCTGTTAGAAATATGAATGGAATGTTCCCAAAACACCTGTATATTAATTTTTTGGAGCAGAATCACAGTGGTAGGCTGGAAGAATGTTTGAATTGCTGCTACTTTCCTTTCATACCTCTTCTCCGGAAGCATGTTTTAAAGAGTGGATTTTAAAATATATTTATCTAGCTCAGCTGTCTCCCCAGGGGAAATGTGATGGTTGGTCAGATTGTTACTGCAATGAGATACAGGAATTGAAACCCAACCCTCCCCTAACCTCAAAATAAGAAGTATGACACAGTACACTAGTATCTTGGATCTCTTTTTCTTAAGTAAAGCTCTTTGGGTGGAGTGATAGGATGAGAACACAGGAAAGTTCAAAATCAGCATCTGCCTTTCCCTGGACAGAGTTAGGAGGTTATCAGTGTTGGATGTTGCAGCCCATGTCAAAGGCTGGCGTGGTGGGGAAAAACTAAAACTCATCTCAGAGCCTATTCTTTAATATGAAAGCCCGAGATATGTCCTCTCTCCAAACGTGTAGGTCCTAGGATCAGGGCTTAAGTATACTTTATAGCATACCTGTTGCCGACAGACTGTTGGTCAGTGGATGCTTGTTGACTAAAGGAATTGTTCAGTCAACAAACTGTGACTTATTATAAAAGCAACCAGTGAAAGCATATCTGGGTTTCTATAGCACATCATTTAATTGTAATATTTATTTTTTTGAGTCACTGAAACCTAACGCATTATATACATCACGAGCGGCTGAGATTTCTGAAGTCCTTTGAACCTCTTCTCTACCTGTTCCCACACAAAGATACTCCCTTAGGTCAGGGGCCAGCACACCGTGACCTGTTTCTTCCTGCTGCATGTTTCGGTAAAGTTTTATTGGAACACACCCACACACGTTTGTTTATGTATTATTTAGAGCTGTGTTTCACTATAACTGTAGACCTAAGAGTTGATGCAGAGGCCATGTGGCCACAAAAACTATCATCTTTACTACCTGGCCCTTTACAGAAAACTCATGTCTTAAACATGGTGATCCTGAGTTAAAGACAATGTCTGACTATTATCAACAATGATGAAAACAAGGTTCAGAAAATAAATCACCCCAAATTCTGCAAGTAACAAAAGCTGAAGTAAAGGTTCCAGAGAGAAGCACACAATAAAGACGAAAGTCCCTCCTGACCCACCACTGAAGCCCGCTGGTCCACAGCAGTCTGCAGGGACAGGGGGTAAAGTTTCTTGTTTGAAAAAGAAAAATTTGCAGTTAATGCCATCTCATAATTCGTCACCACAAAGGGGGTCAAGTGTTGCCCAGCTGCCAAGATGATTCTGAGGCTCTGAGTTTTTACTAACTTGAAGAAGTAATTCATCATAAGTAGATGTAAACAGGGACCGCGCTGATGACTGAGTTCAGACTGACCACAACAGTTCTCTGCTTGTAGTCAAGACTTCTTAAATCTTACAGATTCTTTTTAAAGAACTTCTGAAACTGTCACCCGAAGCATCACTGGCAATATCACTTTTTCATAAAGTTAAGATTATTTCCCATAGGAAAAATCAAAAGCTTGGTTCATTTCCATTTCACAAGATTTCTTTTTATGTGATTTTAGCATTTTGAATTTTTTCTAAATTATCCAACTCAGGTTGGCTCCTAAAGAGTCTTTTTCAAACTATGCTGATATTGTTCTAAATGAATTTAAAAGCTAAATATCAACTTCAAATATCTGCTAGAAATGAAAATAAAGTGACAGAGCCATTACAGGAAGCATTAAACAATTCTTAAATTGATATACTTCACACAAACCATAATTGCTAAATTATAAATGAAAGCATAGTAATAAAAATATAAACATGCTTTTTTCCAATAGAATAACTGTGTAGAGAAAGCGATTTCAATAATAAAATAAAAATGCACTGTAAAATAATCATAATTTTGATGCATTTTTACCTTATGGGAAATCGAGACTCGGGAATTAAGTGATTTTTTAAAATCACTGATGGTCTACATTGGTGTCTGTCACCTAGCGGCAGGAACAAGCTGAATTCACAGATATTACTGGCATTTTAGTATCTTAACTGGCTGCTTACAGTCCAACCACCATGTGTTAGGTTTTCACCATTTATGACGTGAATAAACATCTACTTCCATATAATTTCTAGTTTTCTGTAAAGAGTGGACCACAAAATGCTATTGAGCAAATTAAATTTTAGAAAATGTGTGTGTGTGCGTGTGTTTGCAGCTTCAAGTCCCCCCCTTAATGTTTGAGTTTTAAGAAAAGTTGGCTTTTTTTTTTTCAGTCATATAGATCTGAAAACGACCTCCACTGCCAGCCCAGACCCCATCCCTTGCCAAGGCTTCTTGGCTCAGGTAGAATAGTATTTTTTGTTATGCCTAAGTTTTTTAAAAAAATAATTCATCACTTAAAAAAATCTTTGTGAGGGCTGTAGTGATTATGTAACTTTAGAATTATTTTCATTCATTCATTCATTACTTAATTCATTCACATTTTCTTAGTTCTTGCTACATGCAAGGAAAATCAGACACTAGCATCTGCACGGAGGGTGACTTGAGAGGAAGAGAAGAGAACCTGAAGGCGGGGACACCATTTGGGCAACGATTACAAATATCTAGGTATTAAGAATCTGTAACAATGTGGTAACACTTGGGAGGAGATGGGAGACAGCCTGCAGAGAGTGTCAGGATCCCCGAGGGTCTTGCTTGGTTTCCATGACTACTAGCTTTGGCATCGAAGCACATCTACAACATGGGACTCTTCAAGGCAGTCATCCCTGTAACCTTCAGACAGCATTGCAACTCCTTTCCCATATTCCATGCCATTTTTTCCCCTTTCTCTATCCCCTCATTTCCCTACCTACATTTTCTTCCATCCTCCTCTCTAACTAAATAAGCTTTAAACACAGTACTAATGGACACTGCTATGTTTGTAATGGTTTAATTTAGACGTTAATCTTTACTCAAAACCAGTCATCATGCTTCAGAGTTTGGTGCCCATTCTTCCCCTTTCAAAGAACCAGTTTGGTTTTATTGATATTTTTCTATTTTTTTAACCTTTATTTTATTTATTTCCTCTCTGATCTTTATTATGTCCTACCTTCTGCTGACTTTAGGGTTTTTTTGTTCTTTTTCTAATTATTTTAGGTGGTAGGTTAGGTTATTTGAGATTTATCTTGTTTTTTGAAGAAGGCCTGTATTGCTATGAACTTCCCTCTAAGAACTGCTTTTGCTGCATCCCATAGATTTTGTATGGTTGTGTTTTGATGTCCATTCTTAGAATTCACTTTCTTAAGCTAAAAAATGATTAGAACACATGTTGGGCAGAAGCCATGTTGAAAGGTAGTAAGCAGTTACAAGAAATTAGTGCTCAAGTAAACAAGTGAGGAGATATAACCACTCTTTTTGAGAAGTATAGCACAGCAATGAAAGGATGGTGGACTAGAGAAAATTTTAGTTTTCACTTTCATTTTTTTTAACAGTAAAAGCTGACTGTGTTCATAAGCAGAAGTGAAGGTGCCACAGAGAGGGAGACACTTACAGAAATAATCAGGCAAGAGAATGACCCATTGTTAAATGAAGTTTATTTACTTTCTTGAGAAGTCAGGAGAGTGTGGGGAAAGAAAAAATGGTAGAGGAATATCTTTGGACAAGTGCAAGGGTATCCAGGAGGGAAACAGACACCATTTCCCGTGAGCAAGAGGCAGAGGAGAAACGGCAGGTGAAGATGGAAAGGAGGTGGGGGCAGGGAAGGTTCAGCCCCTGGGCCTAGGGGGGTCTTACTATCTTCCCCGATATAAGAGACAACAGGTAACTAAAGGGAAGGCAGGAAGGCACGGGGTTACGGTCTCACAGAGGCTGTAAATAATTAAAGAAAGCCACTGGGAGAATAAGATGGAAAATTAACCAAGCATGTATATCAGAATCATGGAGCAACCATGAGGTCCTCGGTGAGATGAGACAGCACGGATTTATGGTGGACGTTCTGGGACTCAGTTTGCTGAGCAGTCAGAGAGGTCCTACAAAGGGTAGCACAACCTCTCCGTGCCGAGATCACTAGGTCAGGCTGGAGAAGGATGAGGAGTGAAGGATTCTGGTGCATCAGAGAAGACGGTGTGAAGATAGTTGTCATAAAGTCTAGATGAACTGAGCAGGGAAGCTAGTGAAACCACCTCATGGTCATTGTATTATGAGAAAAGGATGGGTTTGAGAGACCAGAAGACACAGCGATGCAGAAGAACAGATGCTGAAAATAGGAGGAAATGGGACAAAGATTGTCCCTGTGTACAATATGCATTCATCTCCCTCGTGGATGAATTTGTATCCCTTCTGTTGTATTTTTTCCATTGTCACAGAAAAAATAAAAAATATAGACTTATTTGGTGCTTGAGGTTCACAAGCAAATCTAATCCTGACTCACATCCTTGTTTTCCCCTCCAGTAAACTGGTGAAGTTCTCTGTTTACTCATGTGCAAAATGAGGTCAAAAATAACTCTTAGGGTGTCATGAGAATTAAATAAAAGAGTACATGTCTGGCATATAGCAGGCAATCTAATACTTGTTAATTTTATTATGGCTAATTTGTTAATTCTGTCATGGGATCATGGGATTAATACTATTGCTACTACTATTATTAATGTGGTTTTTCTATGTTACTGCTGCCAATGCACTGGGACTAACAGCTTTTAGCAGCTAGTTTGTGAAGTCAGTTAAAGCAAGTGCTTGTAAGGCCAAGGTCATGAATTCTGACAGCATCCAGGTGAGTTAGTTATGACACCTTTGAATCCCCAAGTTAGTCGAGTCACAAACATGTCTCAAAGAAATCCTGGCATGGGAGTGTGTTTAGAGTAAACCTGGGATGGGATTCAGCTTCACTCTTCTGTATGTTGGGTGCTCTCAGACAAGTTTTCAGACAGTTGAGAGGCCCGTGTACCACAAAAAAAACCAAAAAAACAACAACAACAAAAAAAGAAGAGCATGCAGGATGATTGTAGGGACTGAAATAGTGACTACTTATGGAGGACCAGCCCAAAATGTCGGTATTCTGGAACCTGGAAAGATGAGAGATGATGGGGGAGATGATCCTATGATAAGACATAACAGGTGTGTTACCATGTGGAGAATAGTATACAATTCAGCATGTCTAAATTCATGGGTAAAACTCGTCTACCATAATTTAATATTGTAGGGTACAAAGCTTACCTCTTAAAGTATGAGTGTACTCATTTTGAGAGAAATAAAAAAAAATACTAAGTCCTACATTTAACATCTTGGAGGGGAAAAAAAAAGCAAGGAAGGGTCATTACATGCCAATTGTCTTTAGATATATGACAGGCTATTGTGTGAATGGGCAGCTGGTCTTATTCTGAACCATAACTGGATCCAGGGAGTACAAGTTAAAGAATATATACATTGATATATACAGAACTTTCCAAAGATGAACTGAGCTTGCCCAGGAGCGTGTGGATTTCCCACCATGGAAGGTACTCAAGCAACAAACATTAAGTTGTGTGATTACATGGCAGGCATAGTGTAAAGGAATTCAAGCAAGGAATTCATGTACTTAAACTACATGACCTAAAATTTCTAGTGTTGCGAGTCTGTTTTTCCTTCCTTTCCAACAGACTGATCTCCCTGCTCCACCCCCTGAAATTTCTTTGTCAGCATTTCCCCTCTGCTTATCCTGGGAGTTTTGTACTTAACCCTTTGATTTTTCCATTCTACGCTGACTGCTCCAGGGAGGCCATCCTGGACCACAAGTTCAAGCATTGCTCCTAGACTTGTGATTTTAAAATATTCATCTCCAAAAATCAACCGTTGCCCCTCCAACAGCAAGAAACCTCAGCCGGTTCTTACTGGTTCCTGCATCTCACCATCTCCAAAATAGCCTCTCTTCCCAAAGAGGCCATTCCATCAACATCAACATCCTGTTCTATTGCTTGCCTTTGTTTTGAGCCTTTCAGGTACTTCGTACTCTAAATTTAAATGATCAATATGCCAAAAATTTTTCTCCCTTAGTGTTTTGGTTTTTTTAAATTATTTTCCTCTTTTCATCCTCACTGCCATTGGTCTGGTAGTTTTGAATTGTCACCAGATACACAAACTGTCTTAAAGCCTTTGCTCCTTCCAAATCATTCTTTAAACATACAGTTATTCAGATCCTCTTAAAATACTGCCATTCTTCAAGAACCCTATCATCAATCAAATAAAATCCAAATTACTTCACCTGGTTTTCAGCTGACCTTCCATAATTTGGATTTACCTTACCCATCCTGCTGTATTTCCTCTTAATCCCTAACACACAGGCATAGCAGCATGCTACAGAATTTACCAGCTGAGAAGCTATGAGTTTTGCCACAAATAACTTACCACTGTGCCAAGATCTTGATTCCTCTCCATCTAGAGGGCATTTTAAGGGTCTGGGTGTGTTGTCCATTAATCCCAGTTAACTCACAAATGTTATCATGTTCTGCGCATGTCATGATGCAGAAAGTGTTGGGAAACACTGGTGTGCTTTTTAATAGTACAATCACCATTAGAACCCTAGTTCTGCCGGTACAGTTCTGTTACCTCACTTAATCTCTGGTATTTTCAAGTTCCTCACCAATAAAATAGGAAAATAGCAGTGTCTACTTCATAGGATTGTTTATAAGAATTAAGTTAATTAAGTGTCAACTGTTAAATACTGTTTTTTTAAAATTAATGCTCAGATGTTTATTTCCTCAGCCTACTGCGTTCTGTGACTGTGCTTCTGGGAATTTTCTCAAATATGATCCCAAACCCCTGAGACCCTATTTCTTTCTTTTTTTTTTTTTTTTTTTTTTTTGCGGTACGCGGGCCTCTCGTTGTGGTCTCTCCCATTGTGGACCACAGGCTCCGGATGCGCAGGCTCAGCGGCCATGGCTCACGGGCCCAGCCGCTCCGTGGCATGTGGGATCCTCCCGGACCAGGGCACGAACCCATGTCCCCTGCATCGGCAGGCAGACTCTCAACCACTGCGCCACCAGGGAAGCCCGAGACCCTATTTCTTGATCACACTTCATTTAAATTTAAGCTGCCCTAAGACTCACATCCTTCATGAAATAGACTCTAGATCTTCTTTCCCTACAGCGTTTGAGGTGTCACTGTTCTTAGCACAGATACAGATCCGGTCTTTGCTGTCTGTTGTTTCATCTATGCAAGTTCTGCTATTATGAGCTGAATAAATTCTTGTTTATTAATTTTGAGGGTCAGGATCTTCTTTGTATGGAAAGAATAGCAGGATATTAAGAGTAATTTAAGTGATGAGAGTGTTAAAAAGTCAAGGTGAAGATGGCTGATTCCCAGACCGCAAAAGGATTGGGAATGCTATACTTTAAACTATCGTTTCAGCATGTACAGACCAAAAGAGATAGCCGAGGTTAGTGAGATGATTTATCAATTCTCAGAAGATGTTACCAACTACCAGTGTTTTGTTTATGTTTCGGGAAAACTCACTTATAATGAAAGTGAGAGATGTATGACCCTTACAAGTACCATGCACTCTTTATTTGCATTTGAGGAACTAAACTGAGGTGTACCAGTTTTACACCCTCTCTGAGCATCAGAGGAAGTCAAGCAAACCGATCTGCTGTAGAAAGGAGAAGTAACTCTTATTTAATAAACAGAGAAGAAGATATGCAGTATTTAATATTAGTCTTAACGGCAGCTGTTTCCAGCAACTCTTATTGATATGGAGCCAGAATATATCTTTAGAATTAAAAGAAAAAGGCCTTGCAAATCAGGTTTCTAAGATTTCCCTACAGAGATGAAGATAAGTATTATAAGCTACCATTCAGCCTGAGATTTAAAATATTCTCAAAACTTCTATTAAAGGTACAATTATGACATAGGAATAAAAATATTTTGTAGAGAGCTGATACAATTTTTATAATCGTAGGATGGGTCGTTCTGAATCTACAATCTTTTTCTACAGATGAGTGACAGCTCTTTACACACAAGTGACTTTTTAAAGTGTTTTGTTTTCTCAGAGGAATATTTTCAACTCGAAAAACCTGGTATATACCACGACTTCCTGAGTTTGATTTCATGCCCTAATTTGTCACCACTGACTTGGTCAAAACCTCAGACCATCTGCACAGAGCTGCAGGGAAGGATCAACAACAAAGGCAGAAACATAGCAATGTCCCTGGTTCCTCACTGGGCCCTGGAGCAAATCCAAAGTCACAGCTCATCAGCTGTGTCTTCTTCCCATCGGATACCACACGAGGGAAAACAGTGCAGAACATAGTGATCACTTGTGCCAATGATGGAAGCAGAGGAAGCCAAGGCTTATTTGAGTTCACAGGTACTTGGGTTAGATGAGCTGCAGTGGCTTGGTAAGATGCTATCTGAATTGCTCCCCCTGCAGCCCTATCACCTCTGGTGACGGCTCGAACCTATTGATCCCAGGAGTTTAAACCCTGATTGGGATCGAAGGTTGTCATAAGAACTCCCCTATTAGTGGCTAGCCTAGTGATTCAATCTCATAGTAGCCTAGGTCCTCTTGGAGGGCTTTCTGAGACGTCTCCGTGGGCGCATGGAGTACGTGAGAGTTCTTCCCGTGTATTGGCATGTGTAGCCCCAGGTGTCCCAGCCCCAAGTGTACCCAACAACAGGATAGATCTTCCTCATTAGTCTTAGTATCAGCTCAGATGGTCCAAATCCTCCAGGTCAGGAGAGATCAAACGATGGGTTGTGCCCTATGGGATAACCCCTCCTTTGTTAGCCATCACCTTGCTTTCCCATCCACACTCTGTTGGTGGGTTCAGACAGAGCACGGTCTACTTCTGAGTAGAGAAATGGATTTTCCCCAATGGTGCTTACCTTTCAGATCCTACCTTATAATTTTGGTGACATAGAGATGAGTTAATAGATAATAAACACTGAATAAATATCCTGAGGTAATGATTCTCTCTACACTCTCACACATCACCAACATTCATTTTATGTCAGCTTTGAGACCTTTCTGCGTGTGTTCGCAAGATGGACAAAACTGAACTAGAGACATTTCTAAGCAGGAATTCTTAAAGTTGTTAGGCTCAGGGCTTCCCTGGTGGCACAGTGGTTAAGAATCCTCCTGCCAATGCAGGGGACACGGGTTCGAGCCCTGGTCCGGGAACATCCCACATGCAGCAGAGCAACTGAGCCTGTGTGCCACAACTACTGAGCCTGTGCTATAGAGCCCGTGAGCTGCAAGTACTGAGCCCATGTGCTGCAACTACTGAAGCCCGCATGCCTAGAGCCCGTGCTCCGCAACACAAGACGCGACCACGATGAGAAGCCCGCACACCGCAATGAAGAACAGTCCCCACTCGGCTGCAACGAAGAGAAAGCCTGCGCGCAGCAACGGAGACCCAACACAGCCAAAAATAAATAAATAAATTTATTAAAAAAAAAAGTTGTTAGGCTGTTTTTATTAGCTGCATGCGTTGAAGGGAAAAGGAAAAACAAAAGGACAGATAACACACACTCATTTGCTTTCTGTGTAGATATAAGCAAAGAAATATATTTGGTCAGATGCAGAATAGGGCTTTTGTACATGCATAATAACAGAGCTATCAGAAAACTTATCATTATAACTTTTTAGTCCTTTTACTTTTCTGCATGTGGGAGAGATTCTTAATTCAAATTGATTTTGTGATACCGCTTTTTCTGATTGCTTAGTGTTTGAATCCTCATAACCTCATCCTCAACCATGACTTCTTTCTGTTTTTGTCTATTCATTAATCTTATCTGGTGGAGCATTACTTCAAAGGAAGTCTCAAGTTGCCATGCATAACTGACAAACAAGGTAATTTATTTACAGATAACCAAGAATGCACTGAATGAATTAAAAATATGATTCTGCATATAAATTCTCCTACATAGGCAAGCGAGTGTCTTGGCAAAATACTGATGTCTTATAGTAGCTCCAGCCACCCTGAGTGAACTGATTCACTTTTGATTCATTTATTCACGTATTCCTTTATTTGTTTATTTATTCATGTAATCATTCTCTCACCAAATAATCTGTTGCATGTGTGCAAGGTTATACGAGGTGGTGAGATAAATGCAAAGATGAGTAAGTCTCAGTCTCTGTCCTTCAAGGAGCTTATACTTTGACACTTTATACATTGGACACCTGCACAACTAGCTGGAATCCAAGTCACCGTGTGACGTATGCCATATCAAATGCTGTGCAAGGCGGGGAAAGAAAATGTGTAGATTGGGGTGGGGGGAGGGTGGTTACAGCCTAATGGAAGATGTTTATAGGAAGTGGAATTGGGGCCTGGGGAGAATTTTTGGCAGATGGAGATGGAAGTTGGTAGAATATTCCAGACATAGAAGATCCTTTCAGTGAATGCCTAGAAGTAGGAATCACTAGGTAATCGGGTCAAGTATGAGGCTAAGTTTGAAAGGAACATGAAAGTTTGGGTAGGATTGCATTGGGATGTCATGCTGACAAATTAAGATTGTGGAGAGCCTAAAATACATTTCCTTCATCCAGCACCAACATTTACACACACACACACACACACACACACACACACACACACACACAGGCATGCACATAAAAAGTTTTAACTATCAATATATTCAGTCGGAGGGGGAACTCAATAAAGAATCGGATTAAGAAAGAAAATTATTAGAAAGATTAATCTGCCTGTGTAACCTCAGAGATTAGACAGAAAAAGAAGAGGATATTACAATCATCAAAATCAACAGTAATAAGAACATGCACTAGTGTAATAGTCGTGACAATGAAAAAAGATAACAGGAGATACTGAATAAGTAAAGTTGGTGGGATGTAGACACGAACTTGGGAAGAGGAACAGGGATGAGCCGTGAGAGGAAAGGACTGACTACATTGACTTCAGGGTTTTAATTAAAACTATGATACAGAAAATGGATCAAAAACAAGGTCCTCCTGTACAGCACAGAGAACTATGTTCAGTGTCCTGTGATAAACCATAATGGAAAAGACCATGAAAAAGAATATGCATAACTGAGTCACTGTGCTGTACACCTGAAACTAACACAACACTGTAAATCAACTCCACTCCAATAAAATAAAGAAAAAAGCTTCTCCGGACAGAGGCTCAAGATTAACCGACTTACAGGGCCTCTGAGCATTTGTGTGTCACCACAAGCACCACCTGGAAATGATAATGTTCATAATTTAATTTTTAACTTAGTTACACTGTATGGGGAGGGTCATTTTGAAAAGCAGAAGGAAGTAGTTCCACACATTCTCATAGATGCAATTTTCTTGGATTTGAGATATTTCAATGAATAAACATATTCGAAAGATGTTTTTCCACATAGCAACAGAATTACCTATGACAAATAATTATTTCAAATAACAAGCCTATTTGAAATAGACTTTTTTCCAATTAGCAGTAGAACAGCCAAGAGGTTTCTAAATATTAAGCCCAGAATTTTACCTTCTCTCTTCTCCGTGCATTAAAGAAAAAGACACATTCTGCACTGATATCAAGAAACTGGAGGAGAATATTACTGTTGCTCATATTATAGGTCAGCTATAAATCATCAGAAACCAAAACAAACTGGGAATTCATCATGAGAGTCATCTCCTCTTTATTTTATTTATCTTGCATTATGTATGGTGCAACACCATGCTTGAGGTTTTCATTTTGCACTTTTCACTTCTGTAGTTTGTGCATGAAAAAGAAATGTTCTACTTTACCTTTCATTAAACCCCATGTTGAAGTTATACATTTAAAATTTTTTAATTGTTTCTATCTTCACATAAAGACAGCTGCTTCAAAGACATAACAATAAAGCAGAGATAGCAGGAAAGAGATATGTTACTGCTTTTTATTTTCAAGTTATATTTTAATTTTCAAATAGCATCTTAAGGTGTATGTTCTCTAAGGAAGTACATAGTGAATATAAACTGCTAGTAGCTTCAGTTTGATTTCATACAAATAGTATTTTACTTGAGTCTAACTAAAACAGCTTTAACTATTATAGAAGATTACATATCTACTGTATATATACCCACATATACATGTTATAAACGTAAATGTATATGTTTCAGTCCATAAGGAATATTCACATTGTATCAATGAACCACACTGATGCAGGGTTTGCTGATCTCCACGCTCGATCCCTTAATGGCATCTGACAAAAAGTAAGGGAATTAAACAGCTGCAAAGGGAACAAAAGGCGTCTGCCTTATCGCTGCAACATATCATCGTGATAACCACAGGAAAATTAATCTGCAGCTAACTAACCACTGGCAAAGGTATGAAGAAGCTACATAAGCTAAACTCATTTGTGAGCCTTGTTTCTGCACAGAGTAGAATTTGGGCTAAGATATCTCCCAAGGGATGCTGAAGGCTGTGGCTTCATAGGTGGGAATTTGGGACGAATGCTCTTTTAGCTGAGTGGCCTCAACCTGTGGTTACACTTTGTCACGTTGGTTCACTGTGGGGAAGGTGAGTAGGGGTGGTGAGGAAGAAGAAACATATTCTCTTTTTATCCTATTCTTCAAAGGCTCTTCCTAAGCGAATCTAAGATGATTTTACCTCAGCCTTTTCTCTTCTTCACAAATGATATATTGTATAGACCATGCAAAATGATCAAAAATATATAAGCCATGAATTTTACGATACCTCACTGTATTTCTTATAAAATCAATAGGCTCTTGCAATGGCACATTTTAAGACTAAAATAAAATGTAAATGGAACACAACAAAGTAAAACCAAGCATGGTATCATTTTAAAAATCATCCTTGCAACAATGTGCAAGTTATTACATACCATCATGGGAAAGTGAAGTGGTTACACAAGAGAGGATTGATCTTGAGCTATTTCTCAAGAAAAAGTGCAGGCTGCCAGTGGACACGGACATTTGCTCCTTTGACATTCTTTTTCCCACAAATTCTGAGTATCTAGGGAGCTCTGGAGCTGGAGAAGCCTCCTTTTAAGTGCTCATCTTAAGGTAGCTCTCTAGTTTCTTGACAGGGCCCTAACTCTGTCTTCTGCCAAGCCTTGATTGTCAAAGAAAGTGGCACACGTTGCTTACATGCAGGTAGCCAAGGATGCCATCCACTATGTTGAAATGTTCTCATTATAAGGAAAGAAGTTTTGCTCATTCTTTACTAGCAAAAGCTGGGTTGCATCTGAACGCTCGATTTGCTTTTCTGTGAATCCTGTTTCTTTCTTTGCTTTGACCACTGTGCCTCTGAAAATTAAACTTGTAGTAAATCTCCATATATGCGTTTTTGTGGATTTAGTAGTTTTCTACCCTTCTTTTCATGTGTCCTGATTTTCTCAATTTCCTATTTTATCTGTTTTGAGTGTGTGTGTGTACACACACACACACACACACATATACACATGCATACCTATATATACACACACATATATATACGTGAAAAAGGGGTCAAATAATTTAAAAAGGACATAGAAAATTTTCAAATACAAACATGTATCATCATCTCCTTTACCTGCTTTGTGTTTTGCTGTCTCTTATGCATGACTTGCACTGGGATCCTTTTCCGTACCCTCCCCAGCACACTATGCTCAACCCATGGGGGCATGAACACACTCTATTACAACTGTCTGTTTTCTCCTCTGCAGCCTCTGCTCCAGCGGTTCCCAAACTTAAGCCTGCATCAGACTCACACAGAGGGCCGGGGCCAGTTAAACTAGGGGCTGGGCCCCCCTCCCAGAGCTTCTGATTCAGTATGTCTAAGTTGGGTCCCAATGGTTTGCATGTCGAACAAATTCCCACTTGATTCTGATGCTATGGGTGCAGGGACTATCTTTGGGAACCATGGATTTAGCTGGGTTTCATTTCCTATCCTGTCATTTTTAAGTGAATTGCAACTAGATGAGAAATTTGAGGTTTCATCAAAGATGAAAACTGTAAAAGACAATTGTATTTTTTATTTCCTCCAATCAAGTTGTCACGTTTGGGAACCCCTGTCCCAAACGGTTTCAGGAGCCAAGAGGAAATTATTTGTACCTGTCGTTCACCCCAGGGTCCATTCTACTGAGTCCAGATCACAGACGTACCACCAAGTGGGCTGCTACCCGAACTGTGATTCTTATGACACATGTGTCTTCTGGGGGTCAATTTGTTCACCCAAGATTGAGCTGGAAATCAGTGATTCTCAGCCCTCACTGTGCATGAGAATCATCTAGGATGCTTTTATAGATGTGCCTGTGCTGAGACATCGCTTCCAGAGGGATCTGGATGAAGCCCTGGCAGCAACATTTTTTTTTTTTTTAATTTCCCAGGTGAATCTAATGTGCAGGCCAGACTGAGAGCCACTGGGTGAGGTGAGCTCTCTAGGTCTTTCCAGCTCTACCTGGTAGGATTTTGAGGCTTTCAAGTGCTGAATGGAACCACGACTTCTCAACCATGGGACATTTTGACAGTGTATATGACTTCTATTCCATTCTAGTTATTATTTTTTCTTTCTTTCCTCCTCCTTAATTTTTTCCCTTGGTACTGGCTGAGAGTGTGGCAAAACACCTTAGTTAACACCCTCGGAGAGCTGTGAGCTAGCCTGAACCCCAAAATCCCTAAAATAAAGACACCAGAATTTGTTAAGGTGAGGCTCAGAGGGCCAAACAAGAACAAAGTGGTGCAACTTCGGCAGAAAAGAGGGAGGTTTTGATTATTATTTATTAGATAACCATGAAGGAAAGAGGAAAGGTTTTAGTCTAATGTCTAAAGTAAAGGCCATCTCCAAGAAGCTACCCAAACCCAGGACTCCGGGATTATGGCATCTTCAGTCTGCAAAAACATGCAAGCGAGTGGAGGGGAACCAAGAGTCCTCTGGAACAGAGGCGGGAGGAAGGTCATGGTGCTGAGTTTGAGACGCTCAGAGGCCTATGAACGGAAGGCAACTCCCTGGGGCTGCTCCAGAGCCATTTTAATTTCTGAACTGAATTAGACACTGTATTTAAATTTACCTATGTCTGAGGATGGGTGCAGAAGATGTGAAATGAATGTATAACTACTCTGCAACAGTTACAAGGAAGACGAGAACTCAGATATGGTGATTAAGAATGGAGG
Source organism: Stenella coeruleoalba (assembly GCF_951394435.1). NCBI lineage: Eukaryota > Metazoa > Chordata > Mammalia > Artiodactyla > Delphinidae > Stenella > Stenella coeruleoalba. The sequence goes on along the minus strand of NC_137149.1, from coordinate 144,356,541 downwards.
GGGAAAAAAAAAAGAATGGAGGAAATGCTCAAGCTATAAATACATTCTCAGAGACATATCATGATTTGGTAGCAACAAGCACTGTACCCAATATTCATCAGCATATGTACACAGTGTGCATTTCCTGTTTGCATAAATATATGAATATATAGGTTTAAAAAGGAACTTATGTGACAGAAAGAAAAAAGAGGAGGAGACCTTCAAGATGGCGGAGGAGTAAGACGCGGAGATAACCTTCCTCCCCACAAATACATCAGAAATACATCTACACGTGTAACAACTCCTACAGAACACCTACTGAACGCTGGCAGAAGACCTCAGACCTCCCCAAAGGCAAGAAAGTCCCCACGTACCTGGAAGGGATTAAGAGCGCTGCTTAAAGGAGCTCCAGAGATGGGCGCGAGCCGCAGCTAAAAGCGCGGACCCCAGAGACGGGCTTGAGACGCTGCTGCTGCCGCCACCAAGAAGCCTGTGTGCGAGCACAGGTCACTATCCACACCCCCCCTTCCGGGGAGCCTGTGCAGCCCACCACTGCCAGGGTCCCGGGATCCAGGAACAACTTCCCCGGGAGAACGCACGGCAGGCCTCACGCTGCTGCAACGTCACGCCGGCCAGCGCCTCACGCTGGTGCAACGTCACGCCGCCTCTGTCGACGCAGGCCCGCCCCGCACTCCGCGCCCCTCCCTCCCCCGTGGCCTGAGTGAGCCAGAGCCCCCCGAATCGGTGGCTCCTTTAACCCCGTCCTGTCTGAGCGAAGAACAGACGCCCTCAGGCGACCTACACGCAGAGGCGGGGCCCAATCCAAAGCTGAGCCCCGGGAGCTGTGAGAACAAAGAAGAGAAAGGGAAATCTCTCCCAGCAGCTTCAGAAGCAGCGGATTAAATCTCCACAATCAACTTGATGTACCTGCATCTGTGGAATACCTAAACAGACAACGAATCATCCCATATTGAGGAGGTGGACTTTGGGAGCAACTGTAGACTTGGGGTTTGGTTTCTGCATCTAATATGTTTCTGGCTTTATGTTTATCTTTAGTATTTAGAGTTTAATATCATTGGTACATTTGGTTATTAATTTCGTGGCTCTCTTCCTTTATTTTATATATATATTTATTTTTTCCTTTTGCTTTTTTTGTGAGTGTGTATGCTTCTTTGTGTGATTTTGTCTGTATAGCTTTGCTTTTACCATTTGTCCTAGGGTTCTGTCTGTCTTTTTTTTTTTTTGTATACTTTATAGTGCTTGTTATCATTGGTGGACTTGTTTTTTTGGTTTCGTTGCTCTCTTCTTTCCTTTCTTTTTTAAATTACTTTTTAATTATTTTTAATAATCTTGTCTTTTTATTTTAATAACTTTATTTTCTCTCTTCCTTCCTTCCTTCCTCCCTCCCTCCCACCCTCCCTCCTCTCTCTCTCTCTCTCTCTCTCTCTCTCTTTCTCCCTTTTCTTCTAAGCCATGTGGTGGACAGAGTCTTTGTGCTTCAGCCAGGTGTCAGGCCTGTGCCTCTGATGGGGGAGAGCTGAGTTCAGGACATTGATCCACCACAGTCCTCCAAGCTCCATGTAATATCAAACAGCAAAAGCTCTCCCAGAGATCTCTATCTCAACGCTAAGATCCAGTTACACTCAATGACCAGCAAGCTGCAGTGCTGGACACCCCATGCCAAACAACTAGCAAGACAGGAACACAGCCCCACCCATTAGCAGAGAGGCTGCCTAAAATCATAATAAGGTCACAGGCAACCAAAAACACACCACCGGAGGCAGTTCTGCCCACCAGAAAGTCAAGATCCAACCTTATCCATCAGAACACAGGCACCAGTCCCCTCCACCAGGAAGCCTACACAACCCACTGAACCAACCTTAGCCACTGGGGGCAGACACCAAAACAACGGGAACTACGAACCTGCAGCCGGCAAATAGGAGACCCCAAACACAGTAAGTTAAGCAAATGAGAAGACAGAGACACACAGCAGATGAAAGAGCAAGGCAAAAACCCACCAGACCTAACAAATGAAGAGGAGATAGGCAGTCTACCTGAAAAAGAATTCAGAGTAATGATAGTAAAGATGATCCAAAATCTTGGAAATAGAATGGAGGAAATACAAGAAACATTTCACAAGGGCCTAGAAAAATTAAAGAGCAATCAAACAATGATGAACAACACAATAAATGAAATTTAAAATTCTCTAGAAGGAATCAATAGCAGAATAACTGAGGCAGAAGAATGGATAAGTGATCTGGAAGATAAAATAGGGGAAATAAGTACCACAGGGCAGAAAAAAGAATGAAAAGAATTGAGGACAGTCTCAGAGACCTCTGGGACAACATTAAATGCACCAACATTCGAATTACAGGGGTCCCAGAAGAAGAAAAGAAAAGGACTGAGAAAATATTTGAAGAGATTATATAGTTGAAAATTTCCCTAATATGGGAAGGAAATAGTCAATCAAGTCCAGGAAGCACACAGAGTCCCATACAGGATAAATCCAAGGAGAAACACGCCAAGACACATATTAATCAAACTGTCAAAAATTAAATACAAAGAAAAAATATTGAAAACAGCAAGAGAAAAACAACACACAAGGGAATCCCCATAAGGTTAACGGCTGATCTTTCAGCAGAAACTCTGCAAGCCAGAAGGGAGTGGCAGGACATATTTAAACTGATGAAAGGGAAAAACCTACAACCAAGATTACTCTACCCAGCAAGGATCTCATTCAGATTCAATGGAGAAATTAAAACCTTTACAGACAAGCAAAAGCTAACAGAATTCACACCAGCGAACCAGCTTTACAACAGATGCTAAAGGAATTTCTCTAGGCAGGAAACACAAGAGAAGGAAAAGACCTACCAAAACAAACCCAAAACAGTTAAGAAAATGGTAATAGGAACATACATATCGATAATTACCTTGAATGTAAATGGATTAAATGCTCCAACCAAAAGACAGACTGGCTGAATGGATACAAAACCAAGACCTGTATATATGCTGTCTATAAGAGACCCACTTCAGACCTAGGGACACATACAGACTGAAAGTGAGGGGATGGAAAAAGATATTACATGCAAATGGAAATCAAAAGAAAGCCTGAGTAGCAATTCTCATATCAGACAACATAGCCTTAAAATAAAGAATATTACAAGAGACAAAGAAGGACACTACACAATGATCAAGGGATAAATCCAAGAAGAAGATATAATTGTAAATATTTATGCACCCAACATAGGAGCACCTCAATACATAGGCAAATGCTAACAGCCATAAAAGGGGAAATCGAAAGTAACACAATCATAGTAGGGGAATTTAACTCCCCACTTTCACCAATGGACAGATCATGCAAAATGAAAATAAATAAGGAAATACAAGCTGTAAATGATACATTAAACAAGATGGACTTCTCTGATATTTGCAGGACAATGCATCCAGAAATAACAGAATACACTTTCTTCTCAAGTGCTTATGGAACATTCTCCAGGATAGATCATATCTTAGGTCACAAATCAAGCACTGGTAAATTTAAGAAAATTGAAATCGTATCAAGTATCTTTCCAACAACAACGCTATGAGACTAGATATCAATTACAGGTTAAAAACTGTAAAAAAATACAACTACATGGAGGTTAAACAACACACTAATAAAAACCAAGAGATAACTGAAGAAATCAAAGAGGAAATAAAAAATACCTAGAAACAAATGACAATGAAAACATGACAACCCAAAACCTATGGCATTCAGCAAAAGCAGTGCTAGCAGGGAAGTTTATAGCAATACAGTCCTACCTCAAGAAACAAGAAAAATCTCACACAAACAACCTAACCTTACAGCTAAAGCAATTAGAAAGAAGAACAAAAAACCCCCGAAAGTTAGCAGAAGGAAAGAAATCATAAAGATCACATCAGAAATAAATGAAAAAGAAATGAAGGAAACAATAGCAAAGACCAATAAAACTAAAAGCTGGTTCTCTGAGAAGATAAACAAAATTGATAAACCATTAGCCAGACTCATCAAGAAAAAAAAGGGAGAAGACTCAAATCAACAGAATGAGAAATGAAAATGGAGAAGTAACAACTGACACTGCAGAAACACAAAGGATCATGAAAGATTACTACCAGTAACTCTAATGCCAATAAAATGGACAACCTGGAAGAAATGGACAAATTCTTAGAAAAGCACAACCTTCTGAGACTGAATCAGGAAGAAATAGAAAATATAAACAGACCAATCACAAACACTGAAATTGAGACTGTGGTTAAAGTCTTCCAACAAACAAAAGCCCAGGACCAGATGGCTTCACAGGCGAATTCTATCAAACATTTAGAGAAGAGCTAACATCTATCTTTCTTAAACTCTTTCAAAATATAGCAGAGGGAGGAACACTCCCAAACTCATTCTACGAGGCCACCATCACCCTGAAACCAAAACCAGGCAAAGATGTCACAAAGAAAGAAAACTACTGACCAATATCACTGATGAACAGAGAGGCAAAAATCCTCAACAAAATACTAGCAAACAGAATCCAGCAGCACATTAAAAGGATCATACAGTGTGATCAAGATTCTTCAGTATATGCAAATCAAACAATGTGCTACACCATATTAACAAACTGAAGGAGAAAAACCACATGATCATCTCAATAGATGCAGGAAAAAAAAAAACTTTTGACAAAATTCAACACCCATTTATGATATAAACCCTCCAGAAAGTAGGCATAGAGGGAACTTGTCTCAACATAATAAAGGCCATACATGACAAACCCACAGCCAACATCGTTCTCAATGGTGAAAAACTGAAACCATTTCCTCTAAGATCAGGAACAAGACAAGGTTGCCCACTCTCACCACTCTTATTCAACATAGTTTTGGAAGTTTTAGCCGCAGCAGTCAGAGAAGAAAAAGAAACAAAAGGAATCCAAATTGGAAAAAAAGAAGTAAAGTTGTCATTGTTTGCAGATGACATGATACTAGACATACAGAATCTTAAAGATGCTACCAGAAAACTACTAGAGCTAATCAATGAATTTGGTAAAGTAGCAGGATACAAAATAAATGCACAGAAATCTCTGGCATTCCTATACACTAATGATGAAAAATCTCAAAGAGAAATTAAGGAAACACTCCCATTTACCATTGCAACCAAAGGAATAAAATGCCTAGGAATAAACCTACCTAAGGAGACAAAAGACCTATATGCAGAAAACTATAAGACACTGATGAAAGAAATTAAAGATGATTCAAACAGATGGAGAGATATACCATGTTCTTGGATTGGAAGAATCAACACTGTGAAAATGACTCTACTACCCAAAGCAATCTACAGATTCAATGCAATCCCTATGAAACCACCAACGGCATTTTTCACAGAACTAGAACAAAAAAATTCACAATTTGGATGGAAACACAAAAGACCCTGAATAGCCAAAGCAAACTTGAGAAAGAAAAACAGAGCTGGAAGAATTAGCCTGTTCAGACTACACTACAAAGCTACAGTAATGAAGACAGTATGGTACTGGCACAAAAACAGAAATATAGATCAATGGAACAGGATAGAAAGCCCAGAGATAAACCCACACACATGTGGTCACCTTACTTTTGATACAGGAGGCAAGAATATACAATGGAGAAAAGACAGCCTCTTCAATAAGTGGTGCTGGGAAAACTGGACAGCTACATGTAAGAGAATGAAATAAGATCACTTCCTAACACCATACACAAAACTAAACTTCAAATGGATTAAAGACCTAAATGTAAGGGCAGACACTATAAAACTCTTAGAGGAAAACATAGGCAGAACACTCTATGACATAAATCACAGCAAGATCTTTTTTTGACCCACCTCCTAGAGAACTGGAAATAAAAACAAAAATAAACAAATGGGGCCTAATGAAACTTCAAAGTTTTGCATAGCAAAGGAAAACATAAACAAGACAAAAGGACAACCCTCATAATAGGAGAAAATATTTGCAAATGAAAAAACTGAAAAAGGATTAATCTCTCAAATTTACAAGCAGCCCATGCAGCTCAATATCAAAAAAACAACCCATCCAAAAATGGGCAGAAGACCTAAATAGACATTTCTCCAAAGAAGCTATACAGATTGCCAAAAAACACATGAAAGAATGTGCAACATCACTAATCATTAGAGAAATGCAAATCAAAACTACAATGAGGTATCACCTCACACTGGTCAGAATGGCCATCATCAAAAAATCTACAAACAATAAATGTTGGAGAGGATGTAGAGAAAAGGGAACCCTCTTGCACTGTTGGTGGGAATGTAAATTGATACAGCTACTATGGGGAACAGTATGGAGGTTCCTTAAAAAGCTAAAAATAGAACTACCATACGACCCAGCAATCCCAGTACTGGGCAATACCCTGAGAAAACCATAATTCAAAAAGAGTCACATCCCCCCCTGCAGCAGCCCCTCCAACCCTCATTCTTTAAGCTGAAATCCTACCACTGGGGTAGAGGTCTGGGAATAGGCATCTCAGAACACCTGTGCCACCCAGAGTCCACGGTGGGGCAGAGGTCAGCGTGCTCGTGAAGGACGGGGCTCAATGCCTCCAGCACAATGCTGCCACCGCCACCGTCCAGTCCTGGCCATGTGACAGCCCACAGCTGACTGGGCAGCAGGCCTGGGTTGGCTGGCTCAACTCCAGCCAAGGCTGCCTGCATACATTTCTCTGGACATCCTACAGCTAATTTTGTTACAACTGCACAGTGGCTGCTGCCATTTTGTATTAAACATTTCGTGAAGCAAAAGAAAGAAAAAATAGAGTCACATACCACAATGTTCACTGCAGCTCTATTTACAATAGCCAGGACATGGAAGCAAGCTAAGTGTCCATCGACAGATGAATGGATAAAGAAGAAATGGCACATATATGCAATGGAATATTACTCAGCCATAAAAAGAAACGAAATTGGGTTATTTGTAGTGAGGTGGATGGACCTAGAGACTGTCATACAGAGTGAAGTAAGTCAGAAAGATAAAAACAAACACCATATGCTAACACGTATATATGGAATCTAAAAAAAAAAAAAAAAAGGTTCTAATGCACCCAAGGGCAGGACAGGAATAAAGACACAGACGTAGAGAATGACTTGAGGACACGGGGAGGGGAGGGTAAGCTGGGATGAAGTGAGAGAATAGCATTGACATATATACACTAGCAAATGTAAAATAGATAGCTAGTGGGAAGCAGCCACATAGCTGCTTCACACAGGGAGATCAACTCGGTGGTTTGTGACCACCTAGAGGGGTGGGACAGGGAGGGTGGGAGGGAGGTACAAGAGGGAGGGGATATGGGGATATATGTACACATATACCTGATTCGCTTTGTTATACAGCAGAAACTAACACACCATTTTAAAGCAATTATACTCTAATGAAGATGTCTAAAAAAAAAAGGAGAGAGGGTGTTTTTCTTTTTCGCATATTGCCAAACAGATATAAGTTCATTAGAGAAGGGTTATAGTTCAAAATAACTGTAATCCTGAACACATATTGCTCTTAAATTAGAAGTAGATAAACTTGATCTAATCGCTATTCCTTCTCACTCAGTATTTTGCACTTTGCTGTGACTGGGCATTTAACAATCTTGGAAATTACCAAAGAAAAGATAAATGTAGCACAGTATAAAGAGCTTTGTAATATGTAGACATTGACTTTTACCTCTGAAGGAGATTTGTACTTCTATGTACCTTTGCCTGAAGCTTTCTGAGGTTGGAAAATTCCTGCGTGATTCAAATCTACTTTAAGACGTTTTTATAAGCGAAAAAATTCTGGTTTTTTTCCTTTCTAAATGTACTACTTGTTACATCATTTGTCTACAGAATACATATTCTTTCCAAAAATCAGAGTTACTTGGTTAGCCAAATTAGAAGGTAATGAATCAACCCACTTGGTTTTGGTCATGTAAGATAATTTAACAGTCAAGACAATCAGTATTATTGATGACACTGTCATTTCATTCCTGGAAAGATTATCTCCCAATTCAGAACAATTAGAAAAAAGCCTGCATGTCTTTCAAAGATAGAAAAAAAAAAAGATATAAATTGCCACTTCTGCTAGCCTTTCAAGTTTTTTCTTATATGTTTCATGTGTGTGTGTGTATATATATATCTCAGTGCCTTCATTTATTGTTTTTGTTCATTCAATATACAAATTACTGAGCTAAATGCTGAAATTCTATGTGAAATCACACCAAACATTTATAACATTAAAATGTGGTGTCATCAATGTTTATCTTTTTGAGAACCTTTACTCTGTGAAATAAAGTAGCATCGTGTATATCTGAATTTTTGCCGAGGACTGCAATGAATTCAATTATTCACTTGGAGGAAAGAAATTAGTTTTAAACATTGTATTAGACTAGCAACGCACCTATTTGCAACACACATCCATTTTTCTCATTTTTGATCACATAAATGAAGAGAGGGCCACTTCACCTTTTGCAGCCTGCCTGCTCTAAGTAGCGAGAAAGCAAGAATTGAAAGTGAGACCTTGTGACTCTGTGTCGAGTCATCCCGAGTAACTCATCTCTGGAGGGTCACCAGCAATGTTCATGCCTGTATTTCCTACCAACTCAGCCGTTATTAAAATGAACAGGAGAAAGGTTGTTATTAATTCCTACAAGACTCAGCAAAACAAAGGCAAAGGCATAAGGAAGACAATAAATTCGTGAACTTCCTTAAGAGTCTGTTACCTCTTGGAAATGAATGCTTCTCTTTAGGTCACTTCGGATAAACTTTCTCACCTGAATGTTGAAGACGGTGAACAGCTTATCTTTTACTCATGGAATGGATGTTGACAAAGAATGTCAGTTTCATTTTTTTTACAGAAAAACTAATAGAAGTAATAGAATATGTAACAAAATTTAAAAAAATCTACTACTGAGTGAATATAAATCTAGGACTAACAAATAGAAAATAGAAGGACACAGGCTATTAACTATTACAAAGAATTGCTTTCACAATTAGAGGCTCTGGAAGGAAAGAGGCTCCCAGGAAATGATATGTCCAAGGAAGAGATAATGTAACCAAGCAGGACCCTACGAGCGTTTCTGGGGATGGACCCCTCTACCATATCCTCTGCTGTAGCTCCTCTCAGAAATACTTGCATAACAGTATCTGATGCACATTTCCTGAGTTGTTTTACAGATGCTAAAATCACCACCAAATGGAAGAAATTAATTACTTGACAACCATGAGCACGTAGCCCCCAGACCTACTGGCACTAAAGATCGATAATGTTAACCCCTGTGACACCATCCAGTTACCTCACCGCCAACCAATCAGAGAATTGCGCATGAGCTGATCACATACCCTGTGACCCACTCCCTTGCCTTGACTTTAAAAATGCTTTGCTGAAACACACTGAGGAGTTCGGATTTTGAGCACTGGCTGCCCCGGACTCCTTGCTTGGCGTCTGCAATAAACGCTGCACTTTCCTTCATCACAACCCGGTGTCAGTAGATTGGCTTTACTGCGTGCAGGAGAGCAGACCCAAGTTTGGTTTGGTAACAATAGATAATAAGAGTGCTGATATTCAAGGATTCTCAAAGAGCAAACTGGAAAGCGACCTGGATGGTCCATGAATCTATGAACCCAGTCTTCCCAATGACCATCATAATTGCCTAAAAGGGGAAGGTAAAGAGAAGTATGCTTTTTCCTCTAAATACATATTTAGAGAGAAAAACTACTCAGTGAAATGTTATTTTGCTCTAAAAATCTTAATTTGTAAAGCATATTTGTCTTAGTTTTTATATTTCAAAATGTAAATTCAAAATGTAAATGTGAAGTGTGTCCCTGGGGACACATAGGGATAAATACATGAAACTGTGCTAAGTGTGAAACCTGGCTATTTCATGATGTCACTCCTTTAGGTCCCTGTTCAATTGCCCTCCTTTGGTCATATCTGCATTTAAACGACGAGCTGCAGAGGGAAATTGCACTTCCTGCAGCTGTGGCCCCATAAACTCAGTTATGAGTCTCAGCAGCACTTTCAATGTGCTTTTCTCTCTTGTTATTCTTAGCACTGCCAGACTTAGAAAAAATATACAGGATGCCCAGTAAAATTTGAATTTCAGATAAACAACGAATACTTTTTACTGTATGAGTGTGCCCCAGTGACAAACTATTTGTTGTTTATCTGAAATTCAAATTTCCCTATATGTTTGATCCTGCCAAACTCCCTCATTCCACAAGGCCATAAAAAGAAAATTTTATAATCTGTAGATCTGCATTTGTTCACATCTACCGTTTCCTTGTTCTCTTCTACTGGAAAGAAAGACACACCTATTTTCCTCACCACAGTGATCCTTCTATTTTGGGCTCTGGGTCCCATCCTTTTCTACCTTCCCTGTGGGACCTCAATAAATAAGCAATCCCCCCAGTTTCCTACATCTTCAACGTCTTTGAGCCCAAGGGTTCTCTAAATAAAAAGCACAAACAGGCCCCCCAATTCCTCTCTCCCTCCACCTGGTCTACTCTCTCTTTCCTTCACACAGTCCAGGGTTTCCACCTGCTCCTTTTCCTTTCCCAGGGCCATTAAATGTTGCTGTTCCATGGGGCTCCCCGTGCCCTTATCCTCTCAGTTTGCAGTTTTCTCTGGGAGATCTTGCCAATCACCACCTATCGGCTCAAGACCCCCTAGTCTTCATCTAAAGTTGCAATGCCACTTCTGACCTCTAGACCTATATATGTCTCTTTGATATCTCTCTTTGGATGTTTGTTTTGTGCCTCAAACTATCATGTCTAAAACTGAACTCCTCTCCTTTTCTGCTTCTCAGTGTGTTCTCTCCACAGTAAATGGTACTAGAATCTACCCAGTTTTCTAAATCAGAAACTTGAGATCAGATCTATAGGTACTTAATCATCAAGTCCTGTTTGATTTACTTTCAAAATACTTTTAAAAATCCACCTACTTCTTTTTATTCTCATGGCCACCATCACCTCTTTCCTGAGACACCGCGCTGGCTTTCTAACCGGGTTCATTCAGCTTCCGTCTTGCCCTTCCTATCTGTTTTCCAAAAGTAGCTTGAGTGTTCTTCCAAAACACAAAAGTGACAGTGTTGTTCTTTTACTTAAAAGTCTACGGAAACCTCCCCTTGTCATTGGAACACTGTCCAAACGCCTAACTGTGGCTGATAAAGACCCCGTGGTTGGCTCCCACCCCCTCATCCTGCTTCCCTGAGGGGCTACAAGGAATCACTCATCTCTGCGTGCTCACTTGTATCTCTTCTCTTTGCTTCTCCTTTGAATTGTTCCTTAATTATTAGTTTCACAGGGAAACCTGCTTTGTTCTACTAGATCAGTATGTTCCTTTAGCTTTGTTTATTCATGTTTTTTTTTTTTACATTTGCCTATTTGATTATTTGTTTTACCACCTGGAATATAAGTTCATTAGGGATCAGACCATTACTGCATTTTCCACTGTATTTCCAGCTTCTAGCACCTAGCTGTGATACAGAGTAAATTCCCAAGAAATAGTTGCTCAATGTGTGAATAAATAAGTGGGCACACAGATATGATGACAGGGATAAGAAAAAGGTCCATTTTAAGCACAATTTTCTTAGGGGCTCAGGCCTATGATTCAAAAATAATCTAAATCAATTTTCTAAACCTCAGTGCTTTGTCAAAACGCATGATTCTGTTGCTTTTGAAAGGCAGTCTTCTGCTATGAACACTTGGGAGTTTTAGAAATTTTGTCTCTACTTTCCCATACCCAGATCAAAATTATTGCAACAATTAAACAACTCAACATATAGACTATTTTTTATCATTTTCTCATCCTATTTGCCTCAAATTTTTTCTTAATGAAGGTGAAGGCTAGAGAAAAATAACATAAAGTATACCTTCAAGTTCACCATCCAACCCAAGATAGATCTAAAATATTACCAGGAATTATTATTTACTTTTGGGCTCTTCCTGTTTTAATGAAACCATTGAAAGAATTTAATATTCCCTCTGTCACCCAATTCCCATTATAGTACCCATGTTTTTTGCAAGTCTCCTCTCTTAGGTTTCACTGATTACAAAGCCATTCCAAAAGTTCCGTGTGAGCCACTGCTAAATTCCCAAGTTATTCTGAGTACTGCGTAGGGCACAGAATAGGTGTGAAACGTGAGTCCTACCTTCAAGGAGCTTGTTGTGTAGAGAAAAGGGAACCAACACACTTGAAACCACTAAAAAAATGACTGAATACTAAAGACGTGATGTTGAGAATAAAGGTTATGGGAATTGCAGGAAGGAAAATGTCACCATGGACCAGAATACTTTGGAAAAGCTTCATGGACGAGGATAAACATGAGAAAGCATATCTAAATATGGGCGTTTGGAGAGGAAGAGAAAGACATTTAGGAAGGAAAGAACTGCATTTGATGGTGGTTGAACACTACTACCTTTTTTTTTTTTTAACTGAAGTATAGTTGATTTACAATGTTGTGTTAATTTCTGCTGTACAGCAAAGTAATTCAGTCATACATATACATATATATATTCTTTTTTATATTCTTTTCCATTATGGTTTATCCCAGAGCATTGAATATAGTTCACTGTGCTGTATAGTAGGACCTTGTACTGCATTTTTTTTGTTTTTTCCTGCTCATAATTCTTTCCCCACTTCTTCCGGTATAGTGCTGTTCTTTTTGGTGTTCACGTGTTCTTTCCCCAATTCGTAAGGTTCTGAAGGGGTTGCCCATAGCCATATTTTAAATCCAACCTTCCCACCCAAGGACTGGGTCCAAGCATAACGACCCATGCCCTGGTGACAGCGATTAGCCCATGGATGTGACCTAAGGCAGGCGAATTCTATTCCTTCTCTGGGATTTCATGTAACTGCTTGAAGAGAACATTTCCCTTTTCTGTTAAGCCACTGCTGGTAAAATGTAAGCCTGCCACTGTCTCTGTCCACAATGTTTCTTCCCTCTGCTGTATAGAGGAAGCTTGTCTGCAGTCAGAGAAAATAAGAACCACACAGAGAAGGAGAGAGAGTGAGGGAACCACATTGCTTGACTCTCTGGAGGCCCTGAGGGCACCTGTGTACCCAGATTTTCTATTTCTGTGGCTAAGACATCAAGCTCATTTGAACTGGTTTCAGCCAATCTTAACCTGAGAGATGAGTCCTAACCAAAACGGGGGGTAAACGGTGGATGTGGAGAGAGAACAGACGTGTAGAGTCATAAAGGGATGGTGGTAACGGGTAAGAAGACCCAGATCAAAGCAGTATCTGGAGGAAGTGGCAGAACTTGGTTGGGACCAGATATACCCAATGAGAAGAAAACATTGTCAAAACTGGAATTCAGGGGATCTGTGAACTCACTGACAGAAGTGGGTATAGATGGGATGAGGAAGTGTGTTTGAAGGGAAACAATAGTCAAACCATGACAGCTGAGTTCCTGGTAAAGTTGGGACTTTGTCAGTCTATGGTTTTAGCTTGATGACCTGTCCCACACTGGTATGACAGCATGAAATACAGGAAAGTGATCTGATTTGGTGCTTTTTGTGTCAGCACTCCGCAGAGGATGACAGAAAACTCTAATTATGCTTCCCAAACTCAGCCTTTCCCACAGAAAGCCCAGGGAGAATCTGTAGCATCGAACAGTGGTTCTCAAAACGTGGTCCCTGGATCAACTGCATCTGTATCACTTGGGAATGTTTTAGAAACGCAAAGTCATGGGCACAACCCCAGAGGAAGGGCATCAGAATCGCTGGGGGTGGGGACAGTGGTCTGCCTTTTACAGGCTCATGAAGAATATTCTTTACATGGGACTCCACTGCAGGAGAGGTAATCCACCACTTACTGCTATGATTTCACATAGGAAGAATGACTCCCTTCAAAAAATTTATTTTCCCTAAATCTATTCAATCAAAGACTGTATACTGAGTATGTGCTATCTATCAGGCACTGTTCCAGGCACTTTGGATGCGGCAGGGAGCAAACCTGATACCGTCAAACACAAAAATACACAGATGTTGGCAATTAAAAATTATGTTATGGTAACTGAATCACAATGCTGTCCACCTGAAACTAACACAACATTGTAAATCAACTATAGTCCAATAAAATAAAAAAAATGATGCTATGGAAGTGAAGGGGACCTGAGTGTCAGTTAGGGAATCACAAAAGTTTCCCTAAAGAAATGACATTTAAGTCAAGAAAGAATGACCAGGAGTTAGCCTGGTGAAGGGCAGAGTAGGTAACGTGAAGGCATCCCAGGCCCTGAAAGGGACAGGCCTGGCTCTTTCAGAGACCTGAAGACAGACCGGCATGAGTAGGTCATTGTTAATGATGCTGTTGAAGCTGGGTAGGCAGGTCAGATAGATCATGCAGGCCCTTGTAAATCCTATTAAAGATTTTGAACTTGCCACTGACAGCAACTAAGAGGCTACTGACAAGTTTCACGCATGAGCTAACATGATTTTTTTTAATGTAAATTTTCTTTAAAAAAAAGGCAAAGCCTTTCCTACTCCACAAGTGTGGGTGTGATAGTATGATGATTTAAATTCCCTCTAAGTTATAGGAAGGTAGTAGAGAAACTTTCTCTGCGCGAGGCTTTGATGAAGGTCAAGAGTGGGTAGAGCGTCCCTGTGGGACTAAATGCCAGGAAGAAAAAAGGAAGAAGGGCTTAGGAGCTTCTGCTTTGTGGTTGTAGCTGAGACTCATCCTGCCTGTCCATGTCAAGCGGCAGGAGTGCGAGTTCATCTTCCTCTGTACGCAGGGGACCCCGGTGCTCGGGCTGGGTCCATACAGAGGCTTTTTTCCTACACATGATCTCATACAGAGACTTCATTCACTTTCCAGGCATCTCAGTCACCTCCCTGAGAATGATACCCAAATCTATATGTCCTCCGTGACCTTGAGATTTTCATTTTTAATATCCTGATGCGATTGCCCTGTGCTCATACATGACGCTAATGACCATTGCAAACACGCAGCTGTTTAGTGTTGGTCTGTGTATATAGTTCACTACTGCTTGAAAAATCACACAGACCCAGCCGTGACTGCCCTCCTGCATTTCAGTGACGTGACTCACGTTATCTGCTCGACAGTCGACCCTGGGACAGTCGACACCGTCACCACAAATAGCCTGCCTGCAATTAAACTCATCATGTCTTTCCCTAACCAACTGGCCTCTGACCTCCTCTGCCTCTGTCAGTAACATCGGCTTTTACTACCTCCCAGCTTCCAAGGTCTGGAGTCTTTCCTGACTTCTTTGTCTTCTGCCCTCACCGACTGCAAGCACTAAGATTGCTCCTGATGGCCTGGGGGAGGGGGGTAACCCTGCTCACCTGGGGGGATCCCACTCACCTGGGGGGATGCAAATGCCTGCATGCCATTTGTTCCTCCCTTTCGTTCCCCTTTACCATCCTCATCCTACTCACCCTGAAGTAGGCTGCTTCCACCACATCACCACTCCTCCTCCTCAATCTAGGTCCCTTTCCGGGTACATCACTGGTGTCACTGTGACTACTCTTACGAGTTGTTCTTCATCAAGCCTATTTGATTTAGCAAAGGCTGTTCTACATTATTTTTTTTACAGTGGAATCTTCTTTTTTTTCCTTAAAGGAATGTTATATAGAACCCCAACCCTCTGGTTAAAGATGGGCTAACGGGAACACAACTGCCTTGAACTGTCCTCGGCAGCCTCTTTGGCACCCAGAGGCTCAGAAAGGCAGTTTGAAAACAGGGGTGCACGGAACAGAGTTAAGCTCCTTGGAAGGATATGCATGTTTTCTTCACAATGTCTTTTTAAAAAATATTCTAGTTATCCATCTATGCAAACCTTCTAACCCAGTCACACAGTTCACAAAGAGTTCCCGGGTGCACAGTGGCATTCCCTAGTCCCTGCCTGGGCCCTGCCTTGAGGGCCTGGATGCAGGCCATGCATCTCTGCCAGGCTAACTTCTCCTTTTCTCAGCCCCAATCCCACCTCTCAAGGGGTTCTTGGATGATGTCAGCTCTCAGCAATTTTTCTTTCTTCAAATTCCTGTAGTATTCCTCTTCTTAATTAATTAATTAATTAATTTATTTTTGGCTGTGTTGGGTCTTCGTTTCTGTGCGAGGGCTTTCTCTAGTTGTGGCAAGCGGGGGCCACTCTTCATCGCGGTGCGCGGGCCTCTCACTATTGCGGCCTCTCTTGTTGTGGAGCACAGGCTCCAGACGCGCAGGCTCAGTAGCTGTGGCTCACGGGCCTAGTTGCTCCGCGGCACGTGGGATCTTCCCAGACCAGGTCTCGAACCCGTGTCCCCTGCATTAGTGGGCAGATTCTCACCCACTGCGCCACCAGGGAAGCCCAGTATTCCTCTTCTTAAACTTACCCTGTGCTATCTTGAACATTCATCTTTTCGGGTATACATTTGATTTCTTCCACTAGAAAACAGGCCACTTAAGGGAAGAATCAAGTCTTCTGTCACTTTATCCTCAGCTCCCAGTATAATATACGGCTCATAGGATTTGCTTAGTGGGTGTATTTTGACGATAACCCACAGTAAGAAATAAAGATTATAGGTCCATCGATCTCACTTTCATTAATAGAAGTCTATGTTAAATATTCTGTCTTTGAAAATGTTCCTCCAGAGCAGTGCTTTTAACTTCAGAGAGCCAGCCACTATGACTTTAATTACAATCATTACTTTTTTCTCCAATTACCGTTAAGCCTACAACTAGCTTTTCTGACTCTCTTTCATTAAATTACTCTGGAAGTAGATTTGGGGAATGACCACAGATGTCTATGACTGGGGAGTTCTTCATCTAGACTAGAAATAGTGTTTTAGTCCATCCCCAGACATTTTAGCAAAGTCACACTTAAATCATAGTCAACAGATTACAAGAAACTTACTCGTATTAGCATCTAAGTCAAATGGTGTCACTTCTGTTTTAAACCACTTAGCGTGTTTTACAGGGCGCTCTCCACCTCTCTAGCCTCAGCTCCACCACCTCCCCCCCACCCCAGCAGCATTCAGCTCTCAGTTCCCTGGAACCCTGCTGGCATGCTGCCTGGATGGCCTTCCCTGCTCTTTCCTTGATCAGTTCCTGTCATGCTTGAGCCTCAGTCAGCTTGTCACTTCCTTAAGAGAGTCCTTCTCTGATCTCCCAGAATAGGTAAACCTTCCACATTATACGCTCCTACATTCCTTATCACAATTGTAACTAACTGTGAAATAGCTTTCGTGTCTGTTATTCCCATCAGATTGTAAGCTCTAGATGTCAGAGACCCTACAAATCTTATACACTGTAATAGTTTCAGTGCCTGATGCATTATAAACACCTGAGTGAATAAATGAACGAACATTTTATGAATGACTATTTCATAAAACTTTCAGAGGAACAAACCATTACAATGTTATTTACATCCAGAGCTTAATCCTCCTTCTCGTCCTGCCCTGAATGTACATAGGAGGTGTTCTCTGGGTCACGTGATTCACATGAAACATACATGTTTTATAAAATAACTTCAACTTTCATAAAAATAAGCCCCCAAAACCAAGCATTATGCAACAAAAACATCACTTGCTCCCGAACAGAATCCAAGCAACTTAAATGACTGGGTATAACAGGAAAATCCAAAATATTTGTTTTGTTTAACATTGTCTTATTTGTGCATACTAGCCTGGATAGTTACATCATTCTTTTAAATTTTAGGTTATTTTGAAAATTGTATCCAGTCGGGTAAAAAGTGCAAACAAGCAGTCTCATAGCTATGAATTGTCTACACATTGAAAACTTTTAGTACACAATTATCACCAAAGTTAATGTGGTCTCCTTCCCCGAAGGCCCCAGCAACCCCGCAGACATGTCCGTGACTTGTTTCTGTGCCCTTTCAGTCTCGAATTATCCTGCTGAGTCAGATAACTGGAGAACAAATTAGCACCAACTGCAGAGGAAATTTTTCTGATACAAAAATCTGACCTTAAACCCCCCAAGCCCTGAATATCCTCTGTCAGAGTGCTAACAGTTCACCAGATTTGCACTGAAGAGTAAAGTTTCACGCTCTCACTCATGTTTCCTCCACAATTCTTGTCTTACCGAGAGTAGGGATAGGACAAACTCAATTGGTTTGTCAGTTTTTTGACCAGGATAAGTCATTATTCAGTTGAAAGAAGGGGGAGGGGAAAATCTAACTGTATTCTGGAACAGCATTCAAACCCATGGATACTTGTGCATTGTTCTTCCCAGCCCTTTGCTCGTTTTATCACCCTATATCCAATTGGACAGTATGAATAAAGTATGAATAAAGGTTATAAAGTATGAATAAAGTATGAATAAAGGTTATGTTTTGAGGGTAGGTGACACACACACACACGTAATTCACAGCAGGAGGAGATATAGTTGGATGTAATCAAGTCTTTCTCTGGAGTGACTGACCTGCATGCTTTTAAATGATCAGACCCATCATGGTAGGTGGCAGGAGGCTTCTGAAGGAATCCTGCATCCTCCACAGGCTTGCCATCTTCTTTGACTGCCAGCATTTCAGTGCTGGAATCTGTCTCTGAAAACATGCTCTTGATTGTTTCATTTTGCCCAGGCCTGTGCAAGAGCCGAGGATCCCTGTGGTGGTACCTGCCTCTGCTTTCCTCATCCTTCCCTGACGGTCTCTTAATGTCAGAGGACCGTCTTGGCAGGGAAACACTGCATCCTTGGTATGTTGTGCCTTTTCCTCTGTGGAGATTTAAAGAGTAGCTCTCACACTCGGTCAGCTCCGGGTGCTTTTTGTCTTTGGATCGTAAATGTACTGGATGGATTTCATTAGGAGCGGAAGACTCATCCAAGCTTCCACTTGGTTTCTTATTTCTCCTTCTCCGAGACAGGCGGAATTTCAGTTGGGCTCTTCGTTTTGCCTGAATCCAGTGACTCTCATCGGTGGACGATGAATCTGAAGAATCTGTGTCAGTCTCACTCCATCGGTGGCTGGGGATTTGGAGGTGAAAATCCTTTCTTCTCCCTTTCACTTGTTCTTCTGTGTGCTCGTACCTCAGAGCAGCCCTCCTCTTCCTCCTAGGCCTCTGTTTTACTGATTTCTTACCAGACTCCTTCCTAGCAGGGCTCAGCACCACGACAGGGGTGCTTTGCTCAAATGAGGCTTCTGACATGTCATGTAAGATGGCAGATCTAGACAAAGCAGCAGGCGAAGGATGGAGAATGGGAATGGAGAGGAAAGCCATGGGAAAACAGAGAGAGAGAGCGATGAAAATGACAGCACGGACGCAAAGTTGGTAAATAAAGATCAAATGAGGGAAATGCACTAAGGGAGAAAAATTAGGCTGGTATAAATTATCCACAGACAATGTAAGGCAGAGGCAAGAGTCACACAGTCTCAGCAAACACAGCAAGAGTACAAAGCACTGGTCTAAAAACACACCAAATGGGATCATTTGCTGGGCACTTACCTGCAGATGTCCTGAGTGGATGGACAGACAGACAACCTTGACTGGCTCCTGGGAGCTGTCCCTGTGGTCGGGCTGCTCGCCTGGAGAAACAAGTTAGATAATTTGGCATCTTGGTTAAGGTAATACATGGTCGATATCTTGCTTTTTTTCCACATATTTAAAAAATTACAACAAATGTGGCTGCCGGTCATGTTGCTCGTAAGGCAGCTCACAGGATATAGGAAGTCGGAGGGCCGGTTTTGCAAAAGTAAAACTGATTTGAGGAACTTGGAACAGCTGAGATGCTGTACCACTTTGCTGTTTCTTCATTTGTGAGAGAGGAAGATGATTCCAGAAGTTTCTATTCTATTTACTGTAAACTTTTGAGGGGAATGGTTCAATTTGCCTTGGGAACAAATAGGCAACCCTTGAATAGCCTATGATAGAAAGGACACAATGTCTATTATGTGACCAGGATGATAATAATCCGGGAAGCTTCAATAATCAAATAGCCCTTAGATTGCTAGATACTGCCTGGGGTTAACATTGTCACTTTAAGGCCCCATGAAATGATATATTTAAAAACACTTCATAATATTTAGAAGTCTGCAGTGATTATTATTATTTCATCATTGACACTAATAAAATCTATCCATTGCAACATTACTGAACCTTCATATCTTTTAACCTAAGATAAGAGAGCCTGGAATTATGCAGATTGTTGGCACAAATTTGAGTCCATTTCATGAAACTCCTATCTTTGAAACACAACATTTTCTTCACTATTTTGACTTATTTAACTGTTGTATTTAGTACAGACAATAATGACAAATCAAAAGCTAGACTGTGTTGAGAATTTACTGTGCGTAAGGCACGGTGCTGTGGTTTATCTACTGTCCCTTTAATCCTTACAATAATCTCACAAAACAGAAATACTAATAACTAACAGTTTTGAGGGAATATTATGTGCCAATCACTGTTCTAAGTAATTTTCATATGTTCATTCATCAATACTCACAAGAAACACATGTGGCGCATACTAGAATTATTTCCATGTTACAGATGAGGAAACTGAGAAATTGGTGCTGCTCTGTGCTAGTAGCTGGTAGAGCAGGGCTTTGGGTTAGAAATCCTGCTCCTCTATCTGCTCTCATTCCCAGCTAGAAAGGCACCCCTCTCCTTTACATAGAGGTAACTGAGGGAGTCCCAGGTCCAGATTTAGGCCATTCTGACTGCACAGATGAAGTTGCCACCAAGAAAATAATAGTAAAGGTAGAAAGATTAACCCCAAATTTCAAAATAGTTCTAAAACTCTCCATACTAAAGATATATACATAGAAATCAACTACAAGAAAAAACTGCAAAAAAAATTTTAAAAAACACCTAAACATGTGGAGGCTACACAGTATGCTACTAAACAACCAACGTATCACTGAAGAACTCAAAGAGGAAATAAAAAATACCTGGAGACAAATGAATATGGAAACACAATCATCCAAAATCTCTGGGACTCAGCAAAAGCAGTTCTAAGAGGAAAGTTTATAGCAATACAAGCCTACCTCGGGAAACAAGAAAAATCTCAAGTAAACAACTTATCCTTGGGCTTCCCTGGTGGTGCAGTGGTTGAGAGTCTACCTGCCGATGCAGGGGACACGGGTTCGTGCCCCGGTCCGGGAAGATCCCACGTGCCGCGGGGCGGCTGGGCCCATGAGCCATGGCCGCTGAGCCTGCGTGTCTGGAGCCTGTGCTCCGCAACGGGAGAGTGAGGCCCACGTATTGCCAAAAAAACAAAACAAAAACAAACAAAAAAACCACAACTTATCCTTACACCTAAAGGAACTAGATAAAGAAGAACAAACAAAAGCCAAAGTTAGTAGAAGGAAAGATATAATAAAGATCAGAGCAGAAATAAACAAACTAGAGACTAAAAAAAAAAAAGAAAGAAAAAAATACAAAAGATCAATGAAACTAACAGCTGGTTCTTTGGAAAGATAAGCATAATTGATAAACCTTTAGCCAGACTCATCAAGAAAAACAGAGAGAGGGCCCAAATCAATAAAACCAGAAATGGAAAAGGTAAATTACAACCAACCCCACAAAAATACAGAAGAGCGTAAGAGACTACTATGAACAACTATATGCCATGAAAATGGACAACCTAGAAGAAATGGGCAAATTCTTAGAAATGTACAATCTCCCAAGACTGAACCAGGAAGAAATAGATAATATGAATAGACCGATTACCAGTAATGAAATTGAATCCATAGTTAAAAAACTCCCAACAAACAAAAGTTGAAGATCAGATGGCTTCACAGGTGAATTCTACCAAACATTTAGAGAAGAGTTAATACCTATCCTTCTCAAACTATTCCAAAGAAATTGCAGGGGAGGGAGCACTTCCAAACTCTTTCCATGAGTTCAGCCTCACCCCGATACCTAAACCAGACAAAGATATCACACAAAAAAGAAAATTCAGGCCAATATCACTGATGAGCACAGATGCAAAAATCCTCAGCAACAATACTAGCAAACTGAATCCAACAGTACATTAAAAGAATCATACACCATGATCAAGTGGGATTTGTCCCACAGATGCAAGGATTTTTCAATATCTGCAAATCAATCAATGTGATACACCACATTAACAAATTGAAGAATAAAAACCATATGATCACATCAATAGATGCAGAAAAGCTTTTGACAAAATTCAACATCCATTTATGACAAAAACTCTCCAGAAAATGGGCATAAATGGGAATATACCTCGACATAATGAAGGCTATATATGACAAACCCATAGCTAACATCACACTCGATGGTGAAAAGCTGAAAGCATTTCCTCTAAGATCAGTAACAAGACAAGGATGACCACTCTTGCTATGTTTATTTAACATAGCTTTGGAAGTCCTAGCTTCTGCAATCAGAGAAAAAAATAATAAAAGGAATCCAAATTGAAAAGAAAGAAGTAATACTGTCACTGTTTGCAAATGACATGATACCATACATAGAAGATCCTAAAGACAACACCAGAAAACTAACAGAGCTAATCAATGAATTCAGTAAAGTTTCAGGATACAAAATTAATATACAGAAATCTGTTGCATTTCTGTATTAATAATGAACTATCAGAAGGAGAAATTAAGGAAACAATCCCATTTACCATCACCTCGAAAAGAATAAAAACTGGAATAAAACTACCTAGGAATAAAGCTACCTAAGGATGTAAAAGACCTGTACTTGGAAAACTATAAGACACTAATGAAAGAAATTGAGGACGACACAAACAGATGAAAGATATACCACGTTCATGTACTGGAAGAATTAATATTGTTAAGATGACCATACTACCCAAGGCAATCTACAGATTCAGTGAAACCCCTATCAAAATACCAAGGGTATTTTTCACAGAACAGGGACAAATAACTTTAAAATGTGTGTGGAAACACAAAAGATCCCCTATAGCCAATAATATCTTCAGAAAGAAGAACAGAGCTGAAGGAGTTAGGTTTCCTGACTTCAGACTATACTACAAAGCTACAGTAATCAAAACAGTATGGTACTGGTACAAAAACAGAAAAATAGATCAATGGAATAGAACAGAGAGTCCAGAAATAAACCCATGCACTTATGATCAATTAACCTATGACAAAAGAGTCAAGAATATACAGTGGAGAAAAGACAGTCTCTTCAATAAGTGGTACTGGGAAAACTGGACAGATACATATAAAGAATGAAATTAGAAAATTTCCTCACACCATATACAAAAAAAAAAAAAAAAAAAAACACAAAAAAACCCCAAAAAACCCTCAAAATGGATTAAAGGCCCAAACGTATGATGTATCTCCTAAAGCAAAGGAAATAAAAGCAAAAATAAACAAATGGGACCTAATTAACCTTAAAAGCTTTTGCAGAGCAAAGGAAACCATAAGCAAACAAAAATACAACCTACTGAATTGGAGAAAATATTTGCAAATGATATGACAGATAAGGGGTTGATATGAAACATATAAACAGCTCATGCAACTCAACATCAAAAAACAAACAACCTGATTATAAAAATGGAAAGAGGACCTGAATAGACATTTTTCTAAAGAGGACATTCAGATGGCCAAGAGACACATGAAAAGATGCTCAACATCACTAACCATCAGGGAAATGCAAATCAAAACTGCATATAGCACCTCACACATAGCAAGACGACTATCATCAAAAGGAAAACAAAAGGCAAGTTTTGGAGAGGATGTGGAGAAAAGGGAACACTCCTACACATTGCAGCCATTGTGGAAAACTGTATGGAGGTTTCTCAAAACACTAAAAATAGAATTACCACACACGACAGAGCAATTTCACTCTTGGGCATACATCTGAAAAAAACAAAAACACTAATTCGAAAAGATACAGTGTTCACAGCAGCATTACTTACAATTGCCAAGATATGGAAGCAACCTAAGTGTCCATCAACAGATGAATGGATAAAGAAGATAATATTCAATGGAATATTAGTCATAAAAAAAGAAAATTTGCCATTTGCAGAAACATGGATGGACTTGGAGGGTATTACGCTATGTGAAATAAGTCAGACAGAGAAAGATAAATACTGTATGATATCATTTCTATGCAGAATCTGAAAAATAACACAAAATTTTTTTATTGTCGTATTTTTTTATATGGTGAATATAACAAAAAAGAAACAGACTCAGATATAAAAAACAAACCAGTGGTTACCAGTGGGGAGAGGGAACAGGCGAGGGACCAAGATAGGGGCAGGGGATTAATAGGTACAAACTACTATGTATAAAGTAAGTACGCTACAAGGATATATTCCACAATGCAGGGAATACAGCCAATATTTTATAATAACTATAAATGGAGTGTAACTTTTAAAAATTGTGAATCACTACGTTGTACACCTGTAACTTACACAATATTGTACATCAAATATACTTCAATTTACAAAAAGCTAAAAAAAAAAAAAAGATAAAGGTAAATGCAGATGATTGTGGAATCCAGAGGAAAAGAAACTAATTCTAACTCAAAAGGTTAAGAAAACTTCAAGAGGAGGTACGGAAGGCTGAATAATACACCCCTTCACCCCAGCCAAGATGCCAACTTCTTAATCCCTGGAATTTGTGAATCTGTATCCTTACATTACAAAAGGGACTTTGCAGAGGTGATTAAGTTAAGGGCCTTGAGATGGGGAGATGGTCCTGCATTATCCAGGTGGGCCAGGTGTAATCAGGAGGATGCTTCTAAGAGTGAGGCAATAGAGTTAGGGTCAGAGAGAGAAGACATAAGGATGGGAGCAGAGGTTGGAGAGAGGGGGAGATGCTACATTTCTGCATTTGAAGATAAAGCGAGGGGGCTCTGAGTGAAGGAATGCAGGCAGCCTCTAGAAGCTAGAAAAGGCTACAAAATGAGCTCTCCCTAGAGGGTCCAGAAAAATGCAGTCTTGCTGATATCTGGATTGTAGCCCAGTGAGACCCATGTTTGACTTCTGACCTCTAGAACTATAAGATGATATGTTTGTGTTGTTTTAAGACAAGTTTGTGGTAATTTGTTATAGCGGTCACAGGAAACTGATATAGGAGGTAACATTTTAGCTAAGCTTAAAAGGAAAGTAGGAGTTATTAAAGAAGAGATTAAAAATATTCTAGGCAGAGGAAGCAGTGTCCTGACAGGGAAGGATGGCATCCTCAATGTGTTCTAACAAACTGATCTACATTTGTGCACTTCTTTTTAAAAAATTTATTTTACTGAAGTATAGTTGACTTATAGTGTCAATTTCTGCTGCACAGCAAAGTGATTCAGATATACATATATATTCTTTTTTATGTTCTTTTCCATTATGATTTATTGCAGGGTATGGAATATAGTTCCCTGTGCTATATGGTAGGACCTTGTTGTTTATCCATCCTATAATAGTTTGCATCTGCTAATCCCAAACTCCGAATCCTTCCCTCCTTCACCCCCCTCTCCTTTGTCAACCACAGGTCTGTTCTCTATGTCTGAGTCTGTTTCTGTTTCATAGATAAGTTCATTTCTGTCATATTGGAGATTCCACATACATGTGATATTATATGGTATTTGTCTTTCTCTTTCAGACTTCACTTAGTATGATAATCTCTAGGTCCACCCATGTTGCTGCAAATGGCATTATTTCATTCTTTTTTATGCCTGAGCAGTATTCCACTGTATATATGTACCACATCTTCTTGATCCAATCATCTGTCGATGGACATTTAGGTTGTTTCCATGTCTTGGCTACTGTGAATAGTGCTGCTATGAACATAGGGGTGCATGTACCTTTTTGAATTAGCATTTTGCCTGGATATATGCCCAGGAGTGGGATTGCTGGATCATACAGTAACTCTATTTTTAGATTTTGAAGAACTTCCATACTGTTTTCCCTAGTGGCTGCACCAATTTACATTCTTACCAACAGCGCAGGAGGGTTCCCTTTTCTCCACACCCTCTCCAGCATTTGTTATTTGTAACATCTGCCCCCTTCTGACTTTTAACTTTGAGTCTTTTCTGTCAACCCATGAACATTGTGTATTTTTAAAGTCTTTGAACATCATCTTTGGACACCAGTCCGTGTTCGATTATCTCCTTCAATATTTGTATTAAAACTCACTTATTTCAAGTTTTCTAATGTAGATCAACTTCATATCTACCCATCGAAAGCATAGCCAGTTTTTGTAAAAATAGAAGCATTTCTGTACTCGACGCAGTGAGCAGTAAGTTTTGTTAGATTGTGTACTGTTTATTTCATGTACACCCATTGAGGTTCATAGGAAGTTGTGCATACAGCAGGCACTGAATAAAAGCCACATGTGCGAAGTTTGCTCCTCATTCTGTTTTTAAAAAAGCAATGCACCAAATGTAAAATAGATAGCTAGTGGGCAGCAGCCGCATAGCCCAGGTAGATCAGCTCGGTGCTTTGTGACCACCTAGATGGGTGGGATAGGGAGGGTGGGAGGGAGGTACAAGAGGGAGGGGATATGGGGATATATGTATACATGTAGCTGATTCACTTTGTTATACAGCAGAAACTAACACACCATTGTAAAGCAATTACACTCCAATAAAGATGTTGAGAAAAAAAAAAGCAATGCAGCCCCAAAATGACCTTCAATCACTGATGATGTGACTATGAATGTGAACCACAATATGATGGCATCATAATGGGTATCCATGGCTACTTAATGGTGTGTTAAAACCAATTCCACGAAGTTGCACAGGCAAAGGTGCTGCAATAGACATCATCATGATAAAATAAAATTTATAACCTCACAGGTCTGGGCAAATGCATGTTCTGCAATGGGAAGGTGATTTATCAATTAATAATAACACAGAACATTAAAAAACATGCAGCTTTCCTTTGGAGAGAGTTTTGGTCCACCATGACACTAAATCAAATAACATTTATATCTATAACCCTGAAGGATTTTGAAGGGAACTGAAACTGTTCCTTGCTGCCGCTCAAGAGTCTTCAAGTAGCTCACATCCGGTGTTAGTCTATACATATTGAGCGGGTAGTTGGGCTGCTGCTGGAGCAGATGCTGCCAGTGCCTCCCTGGACTTTCGCCCTACCCTGAGTTCACTTGCCTGTGGACTGGTCCCCACTTGATTTCTCTGCCTGGGTCTTTCCTGGTACCACGTGCACATGCTGGGCTGCACACAGGCACAGCCTGAAGTGTGGGATAAGATAACCCCCTGGGGACAGTTCTTGGGTTGGAGTCAGTGGATAAGTGCCCTGGCTTATTCCATCTTCCCAGGGGCAGTTCTGAGAGGTGGCTACCAGAGTTTCTCAAAAGGTCCTGAGCTGGATCAAGGCCCATTTGTTCACAGGTCATCAACACACTCTTTATTGGCATTTCCCCTTTCTCTGTCTTACTTTTTTCATGCCTTGTGTGCTTCCCAGAAAAACCACCTGCACCTGACAAAGACAGCATCTAAATTGACTGGAATCTATTTGACCAGCTGATGGACATGAAATTAATCTTAGCTTGTGTCACTTTTGATTCATTTGCTCAGCAAACATGAATAAAGATCTATCATGTAATCAACACAATGCTGAGTTCTGGGAATAAAGAAATGGATGGCATCCTGACAGGGCTTCTTGTTTAGTGGAGAAGAGGTGTAAGTGAACAGGCAATTTTAATACAGTCTAGAGTATCCTGATAGTATAGTAGTGGGAGTTCCGATGAAGGAAGGGCACCTAATGGAGGGTGGAGCAGAGATTTAAAGGAAGTGTCCCAGAGAAGAGAAAACCTCAACTCAAAAGTGTGGTGTGGGTCATGTGGGTGAGGACCGTCCAGACGGGGAGAAGAGTGTGTCAGAGTAGAGTGGGGAGACCATGGCTTGTTATGGGAACCACAGAGACTCTGGTAATGGCTGGAGGGAAGGTGGTGAGGAAGATAGGAAGTGATACAAAGTCAGGAAAAAGAAGTGGATGGAGGTTTTATATGCCACATTGAAAAGCGTTGGTTGTATACCCAAATAAATGGAAAGTCACTGAGACAATCAGAAGCAAATGGAAATGATTAAATTTGGGCACCAGAAAGCTCACTTTGCCAGCTGAGCATTGGATGGTCCAGAACTAACTATAAATAGAATTAGGATTGTTATATCCAGGATACAGCAGGGAAGGAGGAAAGGAAAAGTTTAAGCAATACCACCCCAACTGGTTGTTTTATTTTTAAATATGATAAAAATCATTTGAAAGATCAGCTAAAAAAAGTAACATGGGGAAATATCTAGGAAAATTCTTTAATAAGAGCTAAGTGAAATCAGAGTACTTTTACCAAATACCAAACATAGTGTGAAGATTCAGAAATAAGAATATGTGGGTGGCAAAGATACATCATTAAAATAGAAATTTATTTATCTATATATCTATCTTTCTATGCCGTAGTACATAATAAAGTTGCATTTCAACTTTTCGGTGGGAAAAGGCTAGGTTATTAAATAAATAGCATGGGTAGAATTACAGGGGAAGATGGCGAAAGAGTAAGACGCGGAGATCACCTTCCTCCCCACAGATACATCAGAAATACATCTACACATGGAAAAACTCCTACAAAACACCTACTAAACGCTGGCAGAAGACCTCAGACCTCCCAAACGGCAAGAAACTCCCCCACGTACCTGGGTAGGGCAAAAGAAAAAAGAAAAAACACAAAGGAATAGGGATGGGAGCTGCGCCAGTGGGAGGGAGCTGTGAAGGAGGAAAGCTTTCCACACATTAGGAGTCCCTTCGCGGGCGGAGACTGCGGGTGTTGGAGGTGGGGAGCTTCGGCGCCACGGAGGAGAACACAGCAACAGGGGTGCGGAGGGCAAAGCGGAGAGATTCCCGCACAGAGGATCTGTGCCGACCGGCACTCACCAGCCAGAGACGCTTGTCTGCTCACCCGCCGGGGCGGGCGGGGGCTGGGAGCTGAGGCTCAGGCTTCGGTCGGAGCGCCTGGAGAGGACTGGGGTTGGCGGCGTGAACACAGCCTGCAGAGGGTTTGTGCGCCACGGCTAGCCGGGAGGGAGTCCAGGGAAAACTCTGGAGCTGCCAAAGAGGCAAGAGACTTTTTCTTACCTCTTTGTTTCCTGGTGCGCCAGGAGAGGGGATTCAGAGCGCTGCTTAAAGGAGCTCCAGAGACGGGCGCGAGCCGCGGCTAACAGCGCGGACCCCAGAGACGGGCATGAGACGCTAAGGCTGCTGCTGCCGCCACCAAGAAGCCTGTGTGCGAGCACAGGTCACTCTCCACACCCCTCTTCCGAGGAGCCTGTGCAGCCCGCCACTGCCAGGGTCCCGGGATCCAGGGACAACTTCCCTGGGAGAACACACGACGCGCTTTACACTGGTGCAACGTCAGGCCGGCTGGCGCCTCACGCTCGTGCAACGTCATGCCGGCCGCCGCCTCACGCTCGTGCAACGTCACGCCGGCCGCCGCCTCACGCTCGTGCAACGTCATGCCGGCCTCTGCCGCCGCAAGCCCGCCCCGCACTCCGTGCCCCTCCCTCCCCACCGGCCTGAGTGAGCCAGAGCCGCCAATCAGCGGCTCCTTTAACCCCGTCCTGTCTGAGCGAAGAACAGACGCCCTCAGGCGACCTACACGCAGAGGCGGGGCCAAATCCAAAGCCGAGCCCCGGCAGCTGTGCAAACAAAGAAGAGAAAGGGAAATCTCTCCCAGCAGCCTCAGGAGCAGCGGATTAAATCTCCACAATCAACTTGATGCACCTGCATCTGTGGAATACCTGAATAGACAACGAATCATCCCAAATTGAGGAGGTGGACTTCGAGAGCAAGATTTATGATTTTTCCCCCTTTTCCTCTTTTTGTGTGTATGTATATGGTACTGTGTGAGATTTTGTCTGTGTAGCTTTGCTTCCACTATTTGTCCTAGGGTTCTATCCGTCCGTTTTTTGTTTATAAAATTTTTTTCTTAATTATTTTAGTAACATTTTTTGTTTTTGTTGTTTTTTTGTTTCTTGTGGTACGCGGGCCTCTCACTGTTGTGGCCTCTCCCGCTGTGGAGCACAGGCTCCGGACGCGCAGGCTCAGCGGCCATGGCTCACGGGCCCAGCCGCTTCGCGGCATGTGGGATCTTCCCGGACCGGGTCACGAACCCGTGTCCCCTGCATCGGCAGGCGGACTCCCAACCGCTGCACCACCAGGGAAGCCCTTAATAACTTTATTTTATTTTATCTTATTTTATTTAATCTTTCTTTCCCTCCCTCCCTCTCTCTCTCTTTCTTTCTTCTTTTTCTCTCTTTTATTCTGAGCCGTGTGGATGAAAGGCTCTTGGTGCAGCAGCCAGGGGTCAGTGCTCTGCCTCTGAGGAGAGAGAGCCAACTTCAGGACACTGGTCCACAAGAGACCTCCCAGCTTCACATAATATCAAACGGCAAAAATCTCCCGAGATCTCCATCTCAACACCAGCACTCAGCTTCACTCAACGACCAGCAAGCTAAGGTGCTGGATATCCTATGCCAAACAAATAGCAAGACAGGAACACAACCCCACCCATTAGCAGAGAGGCTGCCTAAAATCATAATAGGTCCACAGACACCCCAAAACACACCACCAGACGTGGACCTGCCCACCAGAAAGACAAGATCCAGCCTCATCCACCAGAACACAGGCACTAGTCCCCTCCACCAGGAAGCCTACACAACCCACTGAACCAACCTTAGCCACTGGGGACAGACACCAAAAACAATGGGAACTACGAACCTGCAGCCTGCAAAAAGGAGACCCCAAACACAGTAAGATAAGCAAAATGAGAAGACAGAAAAACACACAGCAGATGAAGGAGCAAGATAAAAACCCACCAGACCTAACAAATAAAGAGGAAATAGGCAGTCTACCTGAAAAAGAATTCAGAATAATGATAGTAAAGATGATCCAAAATCTTGGAAATAGAATAGACAAAACACATGAAACATTTACCAAAGACCTAGAATAACTAAAGATGAAACAAGCAACGATGAACAACACAATAAATGAAATTAAAAATACTCTAGATGGGATCAATAGCAGAATAACTGAGGCAGAAGAATGGATAAGTGACCCGGAAGATAAAATAGTGGAAATAACTACTGCAGAGCAGAATAAACATAAAAGAATGAAAAGAACTGAGGACAGTCTCAGAGACCTCTGGGACAACATTAAACGCACCAACATTCGAATTATAGGGGTTCCAGAAGAAGAAGAGAAAAAGAAAGGGACTGAGAAAATATTTTAAGAGATTATAGTTGAAAACTTCCCTAATATGGGAAAGGAAATAGTTAATGAAGTCCAGGAAGCACAGGAAGTCCCATACAGGATAAATCCAAGGAGAAACAGGCCAAGACACATATTAATCAAACTGTCAAAAATTAAATACAAAGAAAACATATTAAAAGCAGCAAGGGAAAAACAACAAATAACACACAGGGAATCCCCATAAGGTTAACAGCTGATCTTTCAGCAGAAACGCTGCAAGCCAGAAGGGACTGGCAGGACATATTTAAAGTGATGAAGGAGAAAAACCTGCAACCAAGATTACTCTACCCAGCAAGGATCTCATTCACATTTGATGGAGAAATTAAAACCTTTACAGACAAGCAAAAGCTGAGAGAGTTCAACACCACGAAAACAGCTTTACAACAAATACTAAAGGAACTTCTCTAGGGAAGAAACACAAAAGAAGGAAAAGACCTACAATAACGAACCCAAAACAATTAAGAAAATGGGAATAGGAACGTACATATCGATAATTACCTTAAATGTAAATGGACTAAATGCTCCCACCCAAAGACACAGATTGGCTGAATGGATACAAAAACAAGACACATATATATGCTGTCTACAAGAGACCCACTTCAGACCTAGAGACACATACAGACTGAAGGGGGATGGAAAAAGATATTCCATGCAAATGGAAACCAAAAGAAAGCTACAGTAGCAATTCTCGTATCAGACAAAATAGACTTTAAAATAAAGACTATTAGAAGAGACAAAGAAGGACACTACATTATGATCAAGGGATCGATCCAAGAAGAAGATATAACAATTGTAAATATTTTTGCCCCCAACATAGGAGCACCTCAATACATAAGGCAAATACTAACAGCCATAAAAGGGGAAATTGACAGTAACATATACATAGTAGGGGACTTTAACACCCCACTTTCACCAATGGACAGATCATCCAAAGTGAAAATAAATAAGGAAGCACAAGCTTTAAATAATACATTAAACAAGATGGACTTAATTGATATTTATAGGACATTCCATTCAAAAACAACAGAATACACATTTTTCTCAAGTGCTCATGGAATATTCTCCAGGAAAGATCATATCTTGGGTCACAAATCAAGCCTTGGTAAATTTAAGAAAATTGTATCAAGTATCTTTTCCGACCACAACGCTATGAGACTAGATATCAATTACAGGAAAAGATCTGTAAAAAATACAAACACATGGAGGCTAAACAATACACTACTTAATAATGAAGTGATCACTGAAGAAATCAAAGAGGAAATCAAAAAATACCTAAAACAAATGATAATGGAGACACAACGACCCAAAACCTGTGGGATGCAGCAAAAGCAGTTCTAACAGGGAAGTTTATAGCAGTACAATTCTACCTTAAAAAACAGGAAACATCTCGAATATACAACCTAACCTTGCACTTAAAGCAATTAGAGAAAGAAGAACAAAAAAACCCCAAAGTTAGCAGAAGGAAAGAAATCATAAAAATCAGATCAGAAATAAATGAAAAAGAAATGAAGGAAACGATAGCAAAGATCAATAAAACTAAAAGCTGGTTATTTGAGAAGATAAACAAAATTGATAAACCATTAGCCATACTCATCAAGAAAAAAAGGGAGAAGACTCAAATCAATAGAATTAGAAATGAAAAAGAAGTAACAACTGACACTACAGAAATACAAAAGATCATGAGAGATTACTACCAGTAACTCTATACCAATAAAATGGACAACCTGGAAGAAATGGACAAATTCTTAGAAATGCACAACCTGTCAAGACTGAATCAGGAAGAAATAGGAAATATGAACAGACCAATCACAAGCACTGAAATTGAAAATGTGATTAAAAATCTTCCAACAAATAAAAGCCCAGGACCAGATGGCTTCACAGGCGAATTCTATCAAACATTTAGAGAAAAGCTAACACCTATCATTCTCATACTCTTCCAAAATATAGCAGAGGGAGGAACACTCCTAAACTAATTCTACGAGGCCACCATCACCCTGATACCAAAACCAGACAAGGATGTCACAGAGAAAGAAAACTACAGGCCAATATCACTGATGAACATAGATGCAAAAATCCTCAACAAAAACTAGCAAACAGAATCCAACAGCACATTAAAAGGATCATACACCATGATCAAGTGGGGTTTATTCCAGGAATGCAAGGATTCTTCAGTATATGTAAATCAATCAACGTGATACACCATATTAACAAATTGAAGGAGAAAAACCATATGATCATCTCAATAGATGCAGAGAAAGCTTTCGACAAAATTCAACACCCATTTATGATAAAAACCCTGCAGAAAGTAGGCATAGAGGGAACTTTCCTCAACATAATAAAGGCCATATATGACAAACCCACAGGGAACATCGTCCTCAATGGTGAAAAACTGAAAGCACTTCCACTAAGATCAGGAACAAGAAAAGGTTGCCCACTCTCACCACTATTATTCAACATAGTTTTGGAAGTTTTAGCCACAGCAATCAGAGAAGAAAAGGAAATAAAAGGAATCCAAATCGGAAAAGAAGAAGTAAAGCTCTCACTATTTGCAGATGACATGATACTATACATAGAGAATCCTAAAGATGCTACCAGAAAACTACTAGAGCTAATCAATGAATTTGGTAAAGTTGCAGGATACAAAATTAATGCACAGAAATCTCTGGCATTTCTATACACTAATGATGAAAAATCTGAAAGTGAAATCATGAAAACACTCCCATCTATCACTGCACCAAAAAGAATAAAATATCTATGAATAAACCTACCTAAGGAGACAAAAGACCTGTATGCAGAAAATTATAAGACATTGATGAAAGAAATTAAAGATGATACAAATAGATGGAGAGATATACCATGTTCTTGGATTGGAAGAATCAACATTGTGAAAATAACTCTACTACGCAAAGCAATCTACAGATTCAATGCAATCCCTATCAAACTACCACTGGCATTTTTCAGAGAACTAGAACAAAAACTTTCACAATTTGTATGGAAACACAAAAGACCCCGAATAGCCAAAGCAATCTTGAGAACGAAAAACGGAGCTGGAGGAATCAGGCTCCCTGACTTCAGACTATACTATAAAGCTACTGTAATCAAGGCAGTATGGTACTGGCACAAAAACAGAAAGATAGATCAATGGAACAGGATAGAAAGCCCAGAGATAAACCCACGCACATATGGTCAGCTTATCTTTGATAAAGGAGGCAGGAATGTACAGTGGAGAAAGGACAGCCTCTTCATTAAGTGGTACTGGGGAAACTGGACAGGTACATGTAAAAGAATGAAATTAGATCACTCCCTAACACCATACATAAAAATAAGCTCAAAATGGTTTAAAGACCTACATGTAAGGCCAGAAACTATCAAACTCTTAGAGGAAAACATAGGCTGAACACTCTATTACATAAATCACAGCAAGATCCTTTTAGACCCACCTGCTAGAGAAATGGAAATAAAAACAAAAATAAACAAATGGGACCTAATGAAACTTAAAAGCTTTTGCACAGCAAAGGAAACCATAAACAAGACCAAAAGACAACTCTCAGAATGGGAGAAAATATTTGCAAATGAAGCAACTGACACAGGATTAATCTCCAAAATTTATAAGCAGCTCATGCAGCTCAATAACAAAAAAACAAACAACCCAATCCAAAAATGGGCAGAAGACCTAAATAGATATTTCTCCAAAGAAGATATACAGACTGCCCACAAACACATGAAAGAATGCTCAACATTATTAATCATTAGAGAAATGCAAATCAAAACTACAATGAGATATCATCTCACACCAGTCAGAATGGCCATCATCAAAAAATCTAGAAACAATACATGCTGGAGAGGGTGTGGAGAAAAGGGAACGCTCTTGCACTGTTGGTGGTAATGTGAATTGGTACAGCCACTATGGAGAACAGTATGGAGGTTCCTTAAAACACTACAAATAGAACTACCATATGACCCAGCAATCCCACTACTGGGCATATACCCTGAGAAAACCATAATTCAAAAAGAGTCATGTACCAAAATGTTCATTGCAGCTCTATTTACAATAGCCTGGAGATGGAAACAACCTAAGTGTCCATCATCGGATGAATGGATAAAGAAGATGTGGCACATATATACAATGGAACATTACTCAGCCATAAAAGGAAATGAAATTGAGCTATTTGTAATGAGGTGGATGGACCTAGAGTCTGTCATACAGAGTGAAGTAAGTCAGAAAGAGAAAGACAAGTACCATATCCTAACACATATATATGGAATTTAGGGGAAAAAAAATGTCATGAAGAACCTAGGGGTAAGACAGGAATAAAGACACAGACCTACTAGAGAATGGACTTGAGGAATTGGGGAGGGGGAAGGGTAAGCTGTGACAAAGTGAGAGAGTAGCATGGACATATATACACTACCAAACGTAAAATAGATAGGTAGTGGGAAGCACGCACATAGCACAGGGAGATCAGCTCGGTACTTTGTGACCAGCTAGAGGGGTGGGATAGGGAGGGTGGGAGAGAGGGAGACGCAAGAGAGAAGCTATATGGGAAAATATGCATATGTGTAACTGATTCAGTTTGTTATAAAGCAGAAACTAACACACCATTGTAAAGCAATTATACTCCAATAAAGATGTAAAATAAATAAATAGCATGGGCGAAAAAGACTCTAGTCATTTAAAGCCTGATCCCTTCCTTACCATTTACACTGAAGTTTATGTGAATGAAAGACATAAATGTAGTAAAATAAACAATAAAAGTATGAGAAGGAAACATAACTGATATGATATAATATTGTGGAAGGGAATATCTCTCTTAGGATGATATGGAACAAAAATTTCATACAGGAAAAGACAAGTAATCATAATAATTTTAAAAATTGAAACTTCTAATGTATAAAAAGGAAGCACATATACCTACACACCCATACTACCCCAGACAAAAGTCAAAGCCATAAATAATGCCATATTTCATAACATATATGATAGCCAAATAGCTAATTTTCCTAGTATTCAGAGCTCTTCTACAGATCAAGAAAAATAAAATTGATTGCTCTTAGAGGCAAAGGAGTAAAACAGGTAGGTGACAGAGAAGGAATTCCACATTTGCAGAAGAAATTCCAAAAGCCTTGTGTAAAAAGATGGTCGATCTCAATAAGCAAAGAAATGCTGATTCTGCTAACAATGGCATTCACTTTCACTTATAAGATCAGCACTTTCAAAAAAAATTGATAATACCCAGTGTACCTGAGGTGAGGGGACCAAGCATCGCTATGCATTGTTGAACTAATCATATATTGGCATGACTAATTTGGAGGGCAATTTGGTAAACTATTAAAATAGAAATTGTCTATGTTACTCAAGTCAGAAATTTTACTCATAGGAATCAACTTTGATAAAATACTTGCACAACTGGCCAAAGATATGTTCATTATAACAAGAAATTGGAAACAACACAAATGTTATTTAAAATGAAATACATAAGCCATTAAAAGAATGAGATGCACACACATACAAACTCACACACACAGACATGTGAAGGATACATTTTTAAGTGAAAAGCTAAGTTTCAACATTTTATATAGTGGGATCTCATTTGGGTAGATAACACTTTCATGATGTATGTTATCATATGACTAGGACACATTCAGAGGAGTACACATCCAGCCACCAACAGTGATTATCTTTGTAAGGCAGGATTATAACAAATCTTTATTCTTCAGGTTAAATATATCTATAATATTTAAAATCTTTAATTTTAATAAAAGTGAAAAGAACTTTTAAATCATATTAATGATGATGTGATAAATCACAACCATTAAAATCAAGAATCAAGATTTGTGGGTGTTTTCCTCCAATATTTAAGTGATAAAGTCATTGCTTATTTAGCCTTTCTGAGCTCCACTTTGCTCCTTCAATTAAATGGAGTCAAGACACCATCTACATAAAAGGATTGTTAGGAAGAGAACATGAAATCATTGATCAGATAACTGCTTTTTGAGGGTTTAAGAGTTATAATAGGACACGGATTTTGAAACATTAGAATTTTTTTCTCTCTACATATAACTCAGTGATATCCCCTCTTTCAGAAAGAAGACATGTAACAACAGTCTTAATTCAATGGTTCTCAATCCTGGCTAAAATTTAGAACCACCAGGGAAGTTTTAAGAAAAAATACCTCCTTCCTGTGCCTAATTCCAGAATCTCTGAGGAATGGGGATGAGGGCATAGGACCTGACCATCAGTCTTAAAGCTGTGACTCCATGTATATCCGAAGTTAAAGCTTAGGTCAAAGGGGACACTAATCTACCTTAAATTTCATATTAGATTTTCCCCCTGAGACTCCGGGGGTAATATTCTTGAAATCCTGATTTTTTTTTTTTTTTTTTGAGAGAGTGAAAATATTTTCTGAATTCCCAAATCAGACTTTTATATATCTAGAAGAGATCTTGGACTTTGGTCATAACTTTACTACAACCTATAGTGTAGGGAGATAAGGGGAAGGACTTAAAGGAAATTTACAGTTCGCAGGAATAGGAATCACGCTCTGCTTACCACTACTTGTGCTGAAGGGCAGAACAGGGACAGAAGACCAGGGATGACATTCCAGTGTGTCTCCCTCCCCATTTATCCCCCAACAGTACAATTTGGGGAGACGTGTGAGGACAGAGCAGGGTACGTGGCAGGCTCGCCAGGATAGGCTTGGGGGAACACCTAGAGCGTGACAGCTCTTCCCTTCCTGGAAAGACTTGTCTTTCAGATCAGCTTCTGGGTGGCCACGGGCGGTGCCTAGCCTGGCACCTGCTCCGGAGGTGGAGCGACTGAGGGTGGGCCTGAGCAGCTCCCCTAGCTCCGCGTGGTGTGGGCCAAGCATCCGGAGGCCTTGTGCTTCTGCGAGTGTGTGAGATGGCCAGCCTGGGGGGTGGTAAGCGAGGGTCACCAGAGTTAAAGCTAACATGACGTCACACCAGA
The DNA here is from genome assembly GCF_951394435.1 of Stenella coeruleoalba. Taxonomy (NCBI): domain Eukaryota; kingdom Metazoa; phylum Chordata; class Mammalia; order Artiodactyla; family Delphinidae; genus Stenella; species Stenella coeruleoalba. The sequence continues at coordinate 144,318,441 of NC_137149.1, read as the reverse complement.
AGGCACAGAAAAGACTACCCAGGCAAGAGGCCTGGCAAGGGTGGTGAAAACCCAGACTGGCTGGAGGGTCAGCGTCATGCTCGACTGTAATACAGAGCTGGTCACCAGGTCCACCAGCCAGGGGTTGGTGCTTTAGCAACAGGGCTGGTAAAGACCTGTAGGATAAAGGTCTAAACAGAAGCCCCTGCCCCCGTCTATTCCGAAAACTGAAGGGAAAAGAGGAGAAACTTTAAAAGTCTGAATGTGATTAAGCTCTGAATGGGTAGAGACTGAGGTCTTTTTTTGAAAAAAAATCCAACATCTCCCATATCAGAGGTAAAAGGGCTTAAGAGGAAGATAGGGAGACTGAAGTTACTTTCAGAGTCACATGTTTTTTTCCCTATCTTGTGCAAAAATTTACCACACTACACACTGAGGGCCATGTGGGATCCCTAAGAAACTGGGTAGCACACATCCACACCATTGGCTGATTACAAAACCTGGATGTTTTGATAGAAGAAAGTAATCTTGAAGCTGAGTCTATAATCCCGTGAATTAAAACTGGTGCCTAAAAGGGGAAGCAGGCCAGACATAAAGCGTAGAAAAGAGCAGGGTGGCAAGTTGTCTCAGTGCTCCTTTTGGGACACTAAGTCTTGCAAGGAAGCAAACATCTTTTCAAAAGGGGAAAATCAAATCTACCCTTGGCAATTCATACCATTCGGAGAGAGGCTTAGAGCAGGGCTAGATCTGCAGGTCAAAAAGAGAAGCTGCAACCAGTGGTGCAGAACCTAGCCTGCCCTGAAAGGCCCTGGAAGGCCAGAGAGTGGAGCTGCAGGGGTCTGCAGAGGCCAGACTGAGCCAGCCTGTATGTCCTATTGGAAACAGAGATAGGGCACTGACTGTCAGCAGGGAGGTCATGGCCGGGAATCTCGTTTAAAGCACCAGCTTGTGTTACCCGCCAGTCCTCAAAGGCCATCCACTCCCATTGATATAGATTAGATCCAAGGTAAGCCTCGGCAGCAGTCAAGACCAGGGACCGGGAGATGATAAGTCTGATTCTGAGAGCAAGGATCGTCTCCTGGGGGATGCACAGGGACCATACTGTGAAGGAGTTGAGGACCCATCCTGGTACCCAGGCAATCTAGTAAGATGCAGGCATTCTGGGAGTGGATGGAGAAGCAGACTCAGACAGGTGTCTCTTGTCCCCTGTATCATACCCCTTCTGTCTATGTCCAATGGCTGCAGCCCTGGTGAACACTCCTTGTGAGAGTCAGCTGGTCTCATAGGGACAGTGACCCACCTCAAGTGAGTGCCACATTGTTTGTACTTCCAACTCCTAATTCCATGGGAACCCACTTGGCCTTACATAATCCTCAAGGCAAGGGAGTTCCTAAGTCCAGGAGTAGCCCTCAAAGACACAGGGGCCAGGAGCTTGTGGATAAATGACCCACCCTCCTATCCCTCATGTAGAAAATTCTGAGAGACATTTTGGATATTTCTCAGGAGTCCCATTAGAATCAGGCCCCCATAAGTGACTTCAAAATGCACCCTTAACTTGACTTTTTATCTGTCCTTGTTTTCTGCACCTTAATCCCTCATTTACGATTTCTGGGATGACCTCTGAAATATACCACCTGCACCAAAAGTCTATTGTCGCCACTACTGCTTTGAGGGGAGCCCAAACTGAGTCATAGCTGGTATCAGAAAGAGTGCTGGAAAGCAGACCCACGTAGAATTTAGGAGCTGGGTCACTCATGGCTCGACATAACAGGGAACCCTTTGCTGGTGGCAGGCAGGGCGGTGATAATGCCTAGCGAGCTGTAGCATCGCTATTCCTGGGCTGGCCGAGGTGCAGGTGGTGGAAAGCACGCAGGAGCTCTAGCATTTGTACAGGAAGCACCAATGGTAATTACAAGGACACGTAGTTGCCTGGCTCGGTTTCCCGCCCTGGCAGCTTCTATGAAAGAGAGTGGTCAGTTCAGCTTGGTCAGAGGTGCTTTGTGTATATCCCCAAGGGTAGAGATGGTACCGAGGCAGCCCTCAACCCAGAGGGGGCAGCAGCCGGAGGAAAAGTGCACCAGCCCCCAATAATTCAGGTGGTCAATTCTTGGCAATATTCTTTTTTTTGGGAAGTCTTGGACACTAGTTTTATTTTGTTCTGGGAGATTTTAAAAGCAAACAATTCTCTGGATGCCTAAAAGTAACGCCTAGGTTTCTGTTTTTAGGTATTTAAGCTGGACATAGAAAACAAACTTATGGTTACCAAATGGGAAACGGGGGGAGGGATAAATTAAGAGTTTGGAGGCTTCCCTGGTGGCGCAGTGGTTGAGAGTCCACCTGCTGATGCAGGGGACGCGGGTTCGTGCCCTGGTCTGGGAAGATCCCACATGCCGCGGAGTGGCTGGGCCCGTGAGCCATGGCCGCTGAGCCCATGCGTCCGGAGCCTGTGCTCCGCAACGGGAGAGGCCACAGCAGTGAGAGGCCCATGTACCGCAAAAAAAAGAAAAGAGTTTGGGATTAGCAGACACACACTACTATATACAAAATAGATAACCAACAAGGACCTATTGTATAGCACCAGAAACTATACACAATATTTTTTAATAACCTATAAGGGAAAAGAATCTGAAAAAGAATATATATATGTACGTATGAATATATATCTAAATCACTTTGCTGTACACCTGAAACTAACACAACATTGTAAATCAACTATACTTCAATAAAAAAAATGAAGATCAGGCAGGAGTCAGGCAGATAGCAGTCTTTTGAAAAACCACGGCACTTGTCAGATGCATTTGTATAGGTAGTAGTGACAATGGTAATTATCGCAACACTAGTAATAATCAGAAATAGTAAATATTGGTGATCATTTACTAAACCCTTATAATGTACTTTACTTATATATATCCAACATATACAACCTTGGAAACTAGGGATTATTATTATTATACCCATTTAACAGATGCAAAAACCAAGTCTGAAGAATTTGCAGGATTTGGCGACATGGTTTACGTTTCATAGGAGATCCTAGGGATTCAAACCCATCACTCCACCAGTGGCCTCTTTACACCCTTCTATCGGCTTCTCCCCCTTTTCTGTCTTACTCCCTTTCTCCCTCACTCCTGCTGCCTAGGGAACACTTCCCATACAGGGTACCCACACAAGTCCTTGTCCCGGGTCCTGCTTGTGTGAGAACAACTCAGACCCTGGAGCTCTAGGGTGGGCTGTACCTCAGGTAAATGGTTTGGCTGTCGCCTTCGCACCCGCTGGCCTGGACCACTTCCCACACTCCTGCTGCTGCGTGTATTCTCCACTGCCCAAGCCCTCAGAGACTTGCAGGTCTGCTGCCCAATCTAAGTCTCTCTGCAAGAAGATCAAGTTCCAGATCCTGGCCCTTCCCTTTCCCTGGTGCAGTTAACTGTCCAGAGAGAAGAAAAATATTCTTCTCATAATTCTCACTGCCTCCCGTTCTTCTCCATTTTGGTCTGTATTCCATGAGCTTTGAGATGTATCTTCTTAAGGGAGATTCCCCAGTCATTTTCTTTGTCTTATCAAAAGGCTTCAATGGTTCTTGACTGTCTAATAAATTAAATACAAAGAGACCAGTTTTGGGGATTTTAGGGCCTTTGGGTTCTGCATCCCATCTACTTTTCTGGTATTAAACATCAGTCAGTCCTCTTCATTCCCAGATTCCAGCAAAACCAAGCTTATTTGTTATTATCAAATATGTCCTGTACTTTTATTCCTATGCCTTTCTCCATAGAGAAAAGAGCAAAAGCAAAGGCTTGGAATTTTCCTCAAGGCCCAGTTAATTTTCCCAGCTCTATGCCAGCCATTTCCTTTGAACTCCAAGAGCCCTTCTTCTCTTATGGTATCCACCTTGCTCCAGCATTTATTTTATCAACCATGTTCCTGTCTAACCATTTCCAAACTGTCATAATGTTCTATGGTTCATCTTCTGTACCAGATTGAGAAAACAGGCCACATCTTCCTCATTTTGGGGATCTTCACAGTGTCCTCTATGTAGCAAGTATCTAATAAAGAGTTGTGGGGTTGAACTGAACTTGGTAATAGTTGCATTGAGGTGAACTGAGCTTGGGAGTAGTTGGACAGAGTTGAATTGACCTTGGTAAATCTCGTCCTGACTGTGGTGGAGATACAGATGACAATCGCATTACAGTGAACCAAGAAGAAAGGGCTTCCACTCTCTGTAAAAGAGGCATTTCTGCTCTGTAACAAAGTAAATGAACTGAGCCCTAAGTTTTATATATTTCTTGAGATCCCTTCCATGGACTTCGGGGTTAAAAAGTATATCAAATGCAAGATGCATGCTTTGTTTTCTTTTAATGATAGAGATTTCTAGTTAGGAAATGACATAACTATACTGTGTAGAGAAGAGAATGTCTTCCAACAATTTTTAAGCAGGCAGGGTCTGTTTAAAAAGAAGACATGGTAATTGAGGATAAAACTGAATTAAAATCTTTTAAATGCGTGGCCCTATTCAGCATCAATGAATTGTTTTAATTAGCTAGTTGGTACATTATGAGAACTTGGTAATTTGTTCATCCCTTTAATAGGTACAGAAAGAAATGTATTTGGGGAGGGAAAAATAACAATTGGCTGGATGAACAAAATAATATGTCCTTTGAAATGAACCATTCGTTGTAATGGATGTTTATTTCAGATGATTACATTGTACAATGCATTCAAATGGGAAAAACAAACAGGAGACCAGCTGCACTAATTTTATCAAAGTTATTTATATCAGCAGTATAATTAAAGGCAGTAATTTCAAATTAGGTTTTCTGAGAATCCATTTATAGGCAATACAAGACAACTCGTCTCTATGGCATCCAGGCCATGATTGTGCTCTGGGGGCAATGTTAACTATTGCCAGTTGGCCTTGGCATTTTGAAAATTAATTATTGTTTCGAAAGACGCTAAAGCTGTCGCTTCCTGCTGCTCTGACCCCCTCAGAGCCACTCCGCTGGGAGAACCCGATGGATAATTTACGGATGTGACAAAGAATGATCATGCATAACCATTTACAAATGGCTTCTCCTATTTAGTAATACATTAATAATACCCTGTCAGGAATGATTCTAGAACTTCCGACGGGAAGTGCTGTTGCAGGAGCTGCTTTTTAAAAAAGCCTCTGTTAATTTCAGCAGTAGTTCATGAGTAGCGTGTTCAAGACTTAAGAATTAGAGGAAATATTAAACTGGCTCTAGGGAGTACAAACTGAAAGACTCCTTTTGGTTGTGAAATGATATTTAATGACTATAAATAAATAAATTTAGAGAATATTTTCATGCAATCTCAGCACTAGGGGGAACTTTATAAAGGTGACCCAATTTAATCCCCACAGGACACTATTTATTCTCTTTATAACATTCTCAGTAGCTGATCACTCAGGCCCTGCTTGGCCAGTAACAAAATTTACTGTCTCCTGAGAAAGCGCCTTGCATTTCTCTAACTGTATCATCTGACTGTATCATCCTAGTATCACACTGAAGTCAGTTTCTCTGCAGTTTCCAGCACTAATTCTAGTTTTACCTTCCAAAGCCAAGTAAAAATTGCTTACTCTCTGAGTCTCTCTTCTATACCAGGGCCCTTTACTACTCACTGATCTTCATATATACCGTATTCTTGCACACCATCCTTGGTCCTCTTATGCAAGTTTATTAGAGTATACATGTGCAGTTTTATATGTAAGCTTGGAATATACATTTGGAGCAGTGAGTAATTCATTTTATTGGAAACAGGATGCTGGTGATACATCTTGTAAAGGAAGATTTTAGACAATGATGGGATTTCAATGTCGGGTTAAGTAGTGTTCTACATTATCTGATATGCAATCAGTGAAGGTTCTGATTAGGAGATAAAGATGATGATAACTCTTAAAAAATTAGCCTGTTGAAAACTGAAATTAAAAAAATTCTATTTACAACAGCACCAAAACCATAAAATAGCTACAAAGTCATCAATGGAACAGAACAGAGAGTCCAAAAATAGACTCACAAACACGATCAACTGACTTATGTCAAAGGTGCTAAGGCAACTCAATGAAGAAAGGAACATCTTTCAAACAAACAGTGCTGGAACAAATAGGCATCCACATGTAAGAAATGAATCTCAGTCCTTACCTTACAACCGGTTAGAAAATTACTTAAAATGATTTGATAATTTAAAAAAATCTAAAACTATGCCACTCTGAGAAGAAATATATGAGAACATCTTTGTGACCTAAAAGTAGGGAACGATTTTCTAGATGCGACACAAAAAGCAACAAATCATAAAATAAATTTTTGGTAAATCAGACTTTATATAAACGAAAACTTTTGTTCTCAGAAAGGCATTATAATGAGAGATAAAATGCAAGGTGTATATTGGATAAAAATATGTAAAGAATTCTTAGACTCTTATAGCTCAAAAATAAACAGACACCCAATAAAGACGGGTTAAAGATTTGAGCAGCTACTTAAAAAAAAGAATATATGAGTTTCCAATAAACATTTGAAAAGGTTCTTCTAAATCATTAGTCATCAGTGAAATGCAAATTAAAGCCACACTGACATACCGCTACATACCCATTAGAAGGGCTACAATTAAAACTGACAATATCAAGGACTGGCAGAGATGCAAAGCAACAGGAAGTTTTGTACATTTCTGGAGGAAATGTAAAAAGGAAAATCGTTTGGCAGTCTCATAAAAAGTTAAATATGACCTAGCCATTCTACTTCTATGTATTTACCCCAGAGAAATGAAATCCCATGTCCACTCACACCAAGACTTATATATGAATGTTTATAGCAGCTTTATTCACAACAGGCCCAAACTGTAAACTATCCAAATCTCCATTAACAGGTGAATGGATAAACAAAATGTGATATATTCATGCCTTAGAATAGTACTCAGTAATAAAAAGGAACAAACTACTGACATACGCAATAACACTGATGAATCTCCAAATAACTATGCTCAGTGAAAGAAGTTAGTTACAAGACTATATACAGTACAGTCTCATTTATAAAATGTCAACTAATCTTTGTGACATAAGCAGACTAGTGGCTGCTAGTGACAGAGGTGGAAGGTGGGATGGATGGACTCCAGTGGAGTCTAGAGCTTCTTTGGGGGGTTGATAGAAATATTCTGTATTTTGGCAGGTTCTAAGGTCAAAACTCTGTGAATTGAACAATTTAAAGGGATGCAGTCTATTGTTCTATTTGTTTGAGTTAGAACAATCTAAACTTAGTTTAATTAGGCAATATTGTGAAAAATGGATTATGGTGGGAAAAGACAGACTGGATTCCATAGAAGCAAGAATATTTCTATGTTGAAGGTCAGAGATTATTAATGTAGGCTATAGAATATGAGAAGGGGAATGCAGTTAAAAGCAGGAAATGACAAAAGAAAGAGGGAAAAAAGAGAGAAATGAAGAAAAAGTTAAAAATAAGAAAGATGAGTAAAGTTGGAATGAAAAAGAAATTGGAAAGAAAAAAGCTGAGGTCAGAAAAGGAGCAGAGAAAAAGGAAAAACAGAACTAAAATAAAATAATAAAAAGGAGGGATAAAAGAAAAAACAAAAAGATATTTATATTTATATATACTACACGTTGTGGAGAGGAGTCTGGCTGTCTACGGTTTTGAAAACTTTATTCACTCTAGCCTTTATTCCACAGTTTTGCAGGAAATCAATTTTTTTTAACTTAGCTGTATTGCTTAGTTATTGTTCTAAACTGGATCTTCTGAGACATGAAGCATTTAAGGCATATCTTAAAAAGAATAAACAGATATGCATGAAGATTCAAATACATAATATAAAATCAACTGCAGGACTTTAAAAGATATGTAGCATGGCTGCTAATTAGTTTGGAGAGGGTTTAAGGAATGGTGTCAAAAAAGGTGAATAATTAAAAAACACTACCTTATGTCTCTTCATATATCTCTTGCTCAAAAATGAATTTAAGGTAATTTACACAAATTAGATAAATACAAACAAAACATAAATACCAAAAGTACAGTTTTAAATATAATTAAAAGTAAATGTAAAAAATTATTAGAAGAAAACATAGAGGGAAAGTCTCATGACATTGGTTTTGGTAATGACTTCTTGGATATGGCATGAAAAGCACAGGAAACAAAGGTAAAAATAGATAAATTGGACTATATCAAAATTAAAACTTCTGGGCACACAATCAACAGAGTGAAAAGGCAGCCTACTGAATGGGAGACAATATTTGCAAATCATATATCATATAAGGGGTTAATATACAGAATATATGACAAACTTCTACAACTCAGCAGCCTCAAAAAACAAACAACCCATTTAAAAATGGGCAAAAGACTGATAAACACATGAAGATGCTCAACATAATTAATTATTGGGGAAATGTAAGTCAAAACCACAATGAGATACCACTTCACACCCATTAATTAGGTTGGTCACTATTGAAAAACCAGAAAATAACAAGTGTTGGCAAGGATGTGGAGAAACTGGAATGCTTATACACTGTTGGTGTGAGTGTAAAATAGCACAGCCACTATGGAAAATCCTATGGCAGCTTCTAAAAAAATTAAAAATAGAATTACAAGTATGATCCAGCAAATTCACTTGTGGGTATGTACACAAAATAATTGAAACAGGGTCTTGAAGATATATACGTATGCCCATATTCATAGTAGCATTATCCAAAATAGCCATAATGTGGAAGCAACTCATGTGTCCATCAACAGATGAATAGATAAGCAAAATGTGGCCTCTCTCTATATATATACAAGGAATAGTATTCAGCCTTAAAAAGGAAGGAAATTCGGATACATTTTACAACACAAATGAACCTTGAGAACATTACGATGAGTGAAATAAGCCAGCCACCAAAAGACACATATTGTATGATTCCACTTACATGAGCTACTTAAACGTAGTCAAATTCATAGAGACACAAAGCAGAATGTTACCAGGCGACTGCGGGGCAGGGGAGTATGAGGAGGTGATTAATGGGTACAGAGTTTGAGTTTTGCAAGAGGAAAAGAGCTCTGGATATTGGTTGCACAGCAATGAGAACGTCCTTAACACTACTGAACCGTCCACTTAAAATTGGTTGAGATAGCACATTTTATGTTAGGTGTATTTTAACTACAATTAAAAATTTTAGATATGTAAAAGAGGAAATGAGAGCAGGAAAGATGAGATACATACCTTTGGGTACACTGGCCAGAGCAGTAACCCCAAGGTGGTCCTAGGTTGTCTAGTCCCTGATACAAAGAATCACATAATTTGTACTTGCCATAGGACAAAAACAAACTGAATCACTAGAAGAAGCACAACTGCTGGTGCTGAGACCAAAAAGAACTCTCATGTCCTGCGTGATCATTTAAGAGAACTAGCAATGAACATTTATGCCCAACAAAATTTTTATCATGAATACAGTGATGAATTTCAAACACACATCCACGATTATTTTCCCAGTGGCATAATGTCAAAGTAGACTGCAGTGTGACAGGAAGAGTTTTACTTTGACACTATGCCATCGGGAAACAATAATGGACGTGTGTTTGAAATTCATTGCTGTGTTCGTTACAAAATATTCTTAGCTCCTTCCGCTACCCCCTCCCTTTTTAAATCTTCACTGCTTGTCGTTATCATGCTATTTGGATTGGCAGATAGTGCTACTTAAGGGAGCACAAGAAGTGGAATAGATTACAAAGGAAAAGTCTGAAAAGGAAATAAATAAGATCTAATAAGGAGGTGGAGTAAGGACAGAGTGATAGGGAGCTGAGAACAGCTTTGAGAGTTTTGTGAATAGACAAAGATGAGTCGCTGCTTTAATGAATGAGGACTCGGGGAATGGAGATAAGGAAAGGATCTTTTGGAGTCTTTATTGTATATTCTTTGCCCTGATTCCAACTTTATACCCACCTCTGCCTCTAATCCATAGACCATTCGAAAAAACCCTTATGAAAGAGTTCGTCAGCGCTGTCCGAATTGGAATTGCATTTCTTTTGAATGACATTTTGTGTCGACGCAGAACTTAAATTAGGCGCTAGAAGGCCTAGATTTCTTTAGTTTGTATCCAAGAAAAACAGCCCTACAAGAGAACAAGATATGAGATCTAAAGTCCTCTTTACTATCTGGTTTAGTTCAGAAATCAAATTTAGAGCACCTGGAAGAAAAGCTGTAGATCACATAATACTTTACAAATATTATGTATCATAAAGGGTGTTGATGAAGAGTTGAAATGAGTTATATATTCCTGGGCATATGCTTCCACGAAGCTAATCTGTGTGGCCAGTTAAATGTGGAGTCAAGACAAGGTCAATATATATCTTCTTACATATATTGAGGATCCTATCAAAAATGTGTCTGAATAAATATCTGGCAAACAGTCACAAGCAAATTAGGCAAAGGTTTACACAGAGGCAAGGCCAGGTGCTATCAGAAGAAACATCTGAGGTGCACTCAAGTGCACACACAAAAGGACAGATAAGATCTCACATACCAACACCATGGGCCAGAACTATAGATAATTTTATCCTGGAAAAATTTTAAAGTGTGTCCAATCACATCTTACCATGTCCATACAAAAATATACAGCAAACCACCTGCGATATATTTAGCAGCCTGAGCTATATCACCTTCTATTATAACCACCAAGTTCGACATCTTGCCAACTTCATGCCTAAGTCACTGCATAAGTTAGATTTTTATACAGGATTATTGACATTTCAAATAAGCAAAGCACATTAATTGGGCCCATTGTCCGTTAAGGCCATTCTTTTTCATTAAAATCATATTATCTGTATCAAAGACAATATTTACTTTTGTATTTCAAATGCCAAAGGGGTACAAATGGGCAATGAGATAAGAATGTAGAAAAAGACTGTACTATTAGTCTCAGTTTGCATACTTCCTTCATTTATAATTTGTGTTTTTACGGTTTTAACACAAAATCTCATCATCATGTCAACCTATAAGTGCATTCTCTTTGTTATCTCTAAAGTCATTTAGTCATCTTTAGCTTCTGGCATATATGATACATTTGCTTAATGTTATGTCATTCTTGCATTTCTTACAGGTTAATTTCTAAGTAGTGTCTGCTATAAGAAGCTAAAGAATATTTCTTAACATCCAGGTTGTTATTTCATCAAATCTGTCACTTTTCAAGGATAAAATGATAGTTTAACTTTGATTGAGAGAGCATAGGGAAATCAAGTAATACTATTCGGGAGAAGAAAGAGAAGAACTAAAGTTATTATGATTCTTGTAATTTAGTTGTTATGACTGGTAATCATATAAGAAAATGATGGCTGTTTGCAGGGAAAAAAAAGAGGTTTCTAAGGGAAATGAGTTCTTTCAATCTTCATAAATCTGGGTTTTACTGAAGGTCTTGGGATGTATTCCTTCAAGGGTCTACTCTATGTGATTATCACATATTAGACTAGGGGTAGGAAACTACAAGGAAGATATTAATTCCTGAACTTTTTCAGGAGTGAATAAGTATCTTTAAGCTTACTTCAATGGAAAGCAAATATATACATGCTAATGAGGGAGTCCTGGACATGCCCCAAATCTGCCTCTTTTGCATGTTCATTATTTTGAGGTAAAAGTTCTTGAGAAACAGCAGGTGTGAGAAAGGAGCTCTGACCTCCCCTTTACTTCCTGAAAGAAGTAGATGAAATTCCCACGTGACAGATGCAGTCCCAGTACGAGGAGGAAACAAACATTCTTACCACCAGAGACAGAGAGTTGAGGCCAAGAGAGATCACCTCAGCAAATAGACCTTGCTATAGTTCTTATCTTCCTTGAGTCTCCCCATGTATTTCAGTTACTTTTCCACAATTGCATCTCTTTGTTCCGCCTGGTATATGAGCACTGAGGCCTGGCCGCTTCTTTGGGGCTTCATTTTCCTCGGAGAACTCCCATTACTCGTAAGATTTGATTCAATACAATTTGTATCTTTTCCTCTTGTTAATCTGTCCCAGCTGGAAACCCCAAGACAGCAGAAGAGAAAGGTCACCTCCCCTACAGTGGGGACAGGGCGTCCCTCCTCTTGGGTTTTTGTTGAGAAACATCAATCCAATGGATATATTTAGGAGCCCCCCAAATCCCCAAAGGCAATGCTCTTGGGTGGTCCCTCTCTCTCTCTCTCTGATTTCCATGTATTTTCTTCTTTTTTCTTGCTCTTCGGTTCTTCCTCCCCAGACTAATGCCAGAGATCTGTGGTACCAAAACCAAAGGTGTTTTTATCTATGTTGGAATTAGGTATTTCCAACTTTGCTACTTTCTGTGGCTGGCTTGGCACTGTGTACAGCAGCTCAGAAGCTGCTGAATGAAGGTCACCAACAGAGACACTGTGTTCCTATTCTTAGGGGAGTCTCCCCCCCTCCAGGCCCACTCCCGCAAGGACAAGCCTGCCCGTTTTCCAGTGGTTGTGTTATCCAGGCTGATCTCCTGATGTGATCACAGATCAGATCACAAAGAGTTAGTAATTTGACTTCTTATGTGGATCAATTGCTCAACGGCTTTAACTGAGCTTAGGTGCACAGATCCTCATTGTACGTGGCCGTGCAATGATTGCACTCATTTTGGCCTTTCTCTTGAGGGTAATTTTGAGGGTTGGCTTTCGGTTTCTGTTGTTCTCCAGTTAAGAAAAATAGACAAATTCCTTGCGGTGGCTTCTCTTGTTGCAGAGCTTCAGTAGTTGTGGCACGCGGGCTCAGTAGTTGTGGCACACAGGCTTAGTTGCTCCACGGCGTGTGGGATCTTCCAGGACCATGGATTGAACCCGTGTCCCCTGCGTTGGCAGGCGGATTCTTAACCACTGTGCCACCAGGGAAGTAGTCCCTGACCTTTTAATAATCAAATTAAATTTCCTGGAGTCCTGGGTCACCTGGATTTATTTTTCCACTGAAGTGTATAGCTGTCACTGTTTGCATAAAAGTCACTTCAGTTCTGCGTGACCCATTCTCATTGGATTGATACATCATTACCTTGCATTCTGGTTGAGTTGATTGCATGTCTGTCTTTCACTAAGGAAACAAATTTGCTAGATCTCTTTGTAAAGTTGTTTCTGTAGCTACCGTTACAATTGGACTGTTTCCTATGCTCTGAAGCAAATGGATGGGTGATTAATGGAAGCTTACGGGATATACTATTTATCTGTCTGGTTTGCTCCTCCAGAACTGCAGATCTGCTAACCTTATTTTGTAGAGCTAGGGTATTATGTTTCTGTGGACTTGTCAAATAATCCTCCTAAAAACACCTCTATCTGTAGAGTGACAAAAGAATTATGTGACTACAATGTATGGAATTATTTAACACCATGATTAGGCAAGAAACTGAAAAGTCTTAGATTAAGAATAAGAAAAATATGCCTTTTTAAAATGTCTTTATTTATTTTTAATTACATGGTACTTTAGACAGTACCATAAAATGTGAAGAAATTAATCGACAAGTTCACACTTTCTCCTACTTCCTTGCTTGCCTTACATGTATCTAGCTTTTTCTTCCTGAATCCCTTATGATTTGTTTTTTAATCCTTGTAATTGTGTAACTTCCCCTAAATATATGTGTGTGTGTGTGTGTGTGTGTGTGTGTGTGTGTCTATTTTTGGCTTAAAACTATCATGTTTAATTCGTTTATGATTCTGTGGGTTGGTGACTTGGGCTGGGCTCATCTGGTTAGTTCTCTGTTGACTTTTGATGGGCTCATTCATGTATCTTTTATTTTTTTATTGAAGTAGAGTTGATTTATAATGTTGTGTTAGTTTCAGGTGTACAGCAAAGTAATTCAGTTATACTTTCCTGTGTCTCCAGCTTGCAGATGGCAGACTTTTCAACCTTTATAATATTTCAAGACAACTCCGCATAATAAATCACTTTCAGTTGGTTTTGTTTCCCTGGAGAACCTTGACTAGCACACAGTGGTGTGTTCTGAATACTCAGCAGTGATTTCAATGATTTACATTTTTTTAGACATTCTTTCCTTTTTGGGGGCAGATAGGTAAACAACTTTCTGTTTTTCAAAATTAGCTTTCAGTTTATATTTTGTTACCATTTTGTTATAACAGAAAGAAAGTGGTCAGAAGGAAAACATGTAGAAGAAAACCACATATATAAATATATATATATTTGCATATATATATATACATTTAAAATTTTTATTGAAGCATAGTTGATTTATCATGTTTCAGGTGTACAGAAAAGTGATTCAGTTTTATATAAATATATATATAATTTATCAGATTCTTTTTCCTTATAGGTTATTACAAGATATTGAATATAGTTCCCTGTGCTATACAGTAGGTCCTTGTTGTTTATCTATTTTATATGTATTGATAGTAGTGTGTATCTGTTAATCCCAAATTCCTAATTTATCCCTCCCCTACATATATTTTTTGTAAATAGAGGATGCAGATGGGACTGATGAACAAGGAATGTGTGGAAACTACGATGTTAGTGCATGATGTTCCTCCTATGCTATCTTAAAGTTCAAATGTGCTTTATCTCTCTACAGATTATACAGTGATTTTATAAGTGATACTACCCTTGTTTCTTCAAAAAATTTTTTTAAATTATAAAATTTATAACTTTTAGGTAAAGCCAATAAAATATTTCTATATTTTCTTTAGTACCATGTTTTCTTAATGTTTTAACCATTTTGGGTAAAATATTGTTTTCTCAGAAATGTCCTTCAAATGTATGTTCTCCACAAATACTGAAGCAAATTCAGAAGGCTGGTTGATAAGTTTTGATCTACAAAAAAAGAGTATCACCTAATAAAGTTTTTCTATTAACATGAAATAAAACTTAGGATTTTCCCCTTTACATTAGGGACCCATTAAAAAAATGAATCATGTAGTTAATAAAACTGTTTCCAAACTCCCTTTAAAGAAAAATTGTTTTTCTGAGTCAAAACGTGAAATTGAGACTAAGTAAATATTTATCTTCATATAGATCTTTGTTTCTAGGTATTAGGCTTGATTGTTAATTAGTGAGACCAATTTTAGATACAATATATTATCCACTGTGCAGAATATTGCCTAAGAATAATATATTTTATATATATATATTATTATTATTATATTATATTATGAAACAGTGAGTCCGTGATTTTAAGGCATATCTCCTGTGTCCAAACTTTTGGAGTCTGGTGCATGAAACTAGGCAAGTTAGTCATCTTTGCATCTCTTCTAGTTAATCGCGAAGACTTCATTCACTTTGTCATTTTACAGTCTTTATCAGGCGTCAGCAAACTGGCCCATTGGGCTAAATCCATCGAACTGCTTGTTTTTGTAAATACCATTTTACTGGAACACAAAACACTCATTCATAGACATACAGTCTCTGGCTGCTTTCACACTACAAGGCCGAGTTAAGTAGTTGTGACATATTGTGTGGCTTGCAAAGATGAAAATATTTATTATCTGGTCCTTCATAGAAAAAGGTTCCCGAACGCTGGGCTATAGTAAAGGTAAAAAATAATGGGGAAAAGCCCAGCTGGCCACCTTCAATGTCAGATTTAAAAAAAAAAGCTGGAGAGAAAAGAAAATATGTAATGTTGTGGGGAGGATAAAAATAATGGAGGAGCTAAAAATTATCATGGAGAGAAAAGGGCAGAGACATATAAAATAATAATGAGCATATATTAAAACTACAACCCTAGTACTAAACAGCAACTCAGAGAAGAATGGATGTGAGAGGGAAAAAGAAGAATGTTTGGGCAAAGTAACAGAAAACATATGTTTGAGATGGAAAAAAATTTTCCTCTACCTTTCTAGGTGCTTCCAGCTGATCTGAGAATGAAGTTGACATGAGACAGATTAAGAGAAGAAAATCCAATTTAATTACTTAGGTACAGAGGCCCGTAAGAATATGAGGCCCAAGGACAAGTCAGGCCATTGAGACTTAAATGCCCTCTGAGAGAAGAAGCGGGCAGGGGTTTGAGACTTCAAAGGGGAGGAAGGCAATTCACATGGAGATGGGGAAGCATATGTTTGGTAAAGAAATGTTTGCTGGGCCAGGCAGATCACAGTGGTACACAGAGTGGACTCTGGTCTCTAAGCCATGTTCCCCTGCCACATCTAGCCATGTTCTCTGCAGATACACCTGGTGATAGTGTTCTCCCTGGACCAGGCCCTCTATCCAAGTCTTTAGGCAGCTAACAGGCCAGTAAAAAAGAAAGACTTCCTCAGTCTTCTGTTTCTTAAAAATAATTAGTCTAAAATAATCCACAGGTTAGCACAGGGAAATTTATTTAATATGCTGTGATAAACCATAATGGAAAAGAATATAAAAAGTGTATATATATGTATAACTGAATCACTTTGCTGTACAGCAGAAATTAACACAACATTGTAAATCAACTATACTTCAATAAAATAAACTTAAAAAAATAAAATAATCCACACGCCAACGAAATACATTTTGGGATGGCAAATTTGCTCCCCTACACAAGCAAATACAAGTAGAACAATTAAAACAATCTCTTTCTGTCCTTGCCTGTTACGGTCTGAAGTATTGCTACAGATACCATCGCTGGGGAAAAAAACATGTAGGAACACAGGGAGTTCAATGCAGCTTTTTTTCCCAATGTGACAATATTTTGAGGCTTTCCTCAAATCATCATGGTTCTTGAGGGCAAACAGTGCTATTGATGTTGAATGCCTAGTACAAGATCCAAGCCACATGTGATGCATTTTTCTAAAATATGCTGAACTTAACTTCATTTCTGGTGAATTATGTACCTGGTTCAGCATATTTCCGAGAATGAGTTTTTCTTTGAGCACAGTATGTTCCATTAGACTGGATATTCCATTAAGACGAACGAATTCTCTGAAATAGGCAACTGGAGCCCTCACATCACACAAAAAGAATATTTCCTGGAGCATTTTTGGAATTTAACTACTTGAAGCTTAATTTCCTTTCAACCCAAAGGAACACCTCATGCAACAATGGAAGAGAAAGTTATGGGCAGAGAGTTATAAATCAAAACAAATTGCCCCAAAGAAAAGGATATTGGGGAAAACAGTTGGTGATAATCAATGCTTTTGTTTCCAAATCTCTTAGTCTGAGAGACTGATCTGGTGAAATTTTGAACAGATGTTTTTAGGACTTAAATAGCGTCTGCAACGTAAAAGCTGGGCCTTGCTGGTTTCCTAGTAGCTGAGGTTGCAGAGTCTCACCACACAAAGGTCTCAGAACTCCTCACTTCTTAGCCTGATGCCAGTTTTCAAGTGCATGATGTTAAAACAAACAACCAAACAAACAAACCCCCAAACATAGCATTCTTCCTCAAACACAGCTAACTGAAATGCCCCTTACGATACACTGTGGAGTCTCTCCTTGTTTATACCTGGCTCTGTCATTGTGTCTGTGATATAATCGCTTAATGGCTACACTCTCCACCTCAGGAAGACAGAGAGAATATCTCTGTGAGGATAAAGGCAAAATGAGTAGCTGAATAAGTACAATTCACTTGAGATTATTAGAACAGAGAATGCACTCCAATTCACCTTTATGAGAAGGTTTGCACAGGAAGGCGGCAACCAGGAGGCCTTTACTAAAGATGAGAAATGAACAGTTCTGGGTAGATCTCTGGGGTGCAAGACATGATTAGTGACAAGATATGGGTAGGGGTTAAAATTCACATGTTAGAGTGAAAAGAATGAGTAAGCATAGGAGATATAAAAGGCCGTGGCATAGGACTTCTATAAATATACTGGGTATCATTTTGTGAGGTCACTGAGAAGCATGAAGTGGGGATAAAAAAAAGTTGTGCTGAAAACTCTGAGATAACTAAACATAATCAAGCATTTAAGTCTTTTAAGAATAGCTGTTAAAGTAAGAAACTAATAAAAAGAAAAGAATTAAAAAGGGAAAACAAAGCCATTTTCTAAGTTTAACGGCAGAAAAAGATAAATATTTATACAATGGAAAAGATGAAAGTATCTAGAAATTATGAGACTCTGGCATGGACTCTGAAGTCAGACAGACTTATGTTTCATTTCTGCTCTCCAATTCACTAACCCTACACCTCCCAAGCCCCATGAAAGTGTCCGAATTTCCCCTGGTCTTGTTTCTTCGTCTATAAAATAGCGATAATATTCCTGCATTGTCTGTGCTCTAAAGCTTACATTAAATCCAGTATAAAGTGTCTAGTACACCTGCTATGTTAGTGCCCTTCTTCCTTAAATATGTTGCTGGGAATTGAACTCCACAGAGGAACAACGCAACGCCAATTAAAATCTTTTCATTCACTTCCGCGTTTACTTAATCTGAAAACAGATATCAAGTTTATTACATGTTAGGCATTTAAACATATTAACTTGATCTTCATAACAACCACATAAAATGGATACTTCTATGGTCCTATTTTACAAAAGAGACATGAAGCAAAGAGAGGTGACACAGTCCACCTAAAGCCACCCAGTATCAGAGCTGGGATTTGCACTCAGGAAGTCTAGTTCCAGAGTCAATAATCTAATCATCACCTTAAACTGCTTCAATACCTATTTTTCTAATAAATGGATAAATGAATGAATGGCTTGTTTCGACTGCCAATGGGAACCAGCCGGGACTGGTACCTTGGAGTTCCTCGTCATGTTATGAGTTTCTGTTTGTTAGTCTGTGTACTTACAAAATTTCCTCTCGTGTACCCTACGCATTTGTTGAATTTTCTCAGGACGTTCACACACAATTCGATCTGGATCTGAAGGCTTAACTGCTTCTGAAACAGACTTTCAACCAGTCCTAGAACTTGCACTCCCACCTTTGTGCCCACCTCCAAAGGCTGGCCTTTTGGGAATTCCTTGCTGGAAATGCAGTGGTTTCTTAGCCTTTCCCGCTGCAAACTTAGGTGTCAGCTTTCTTAACACTGCTTCTTCAATTCCCACAGCTCTATCTGCTTTTCAAATATCACAAGTTTTTAATGCTCTTTCCTAGTTTTTAAACGGTTTTATGCTTTTAAAGGAGTCCATTCGTTTTATTTCAGTGGCAGGCTAAAGAAAAGTAGAGGTAAGTAGTCGGGTTCTGCCACAGCATCTGCAACTGGAAGTTTAGGTCTTGTCTTTAACTCCTTTCTCTTTACACTATTTTCCACATCCAAGCTGTCATCAAGTTCTACTACCTTTTCCTCTTTACTATCTTAATCTATCCACATTTCTCCATTCCCTCTTTTTTTTCTCAATGACTTTATGTATTTATGGCCACACCGAGCAGCTTGCGGGATCTTAGTTCCCCAACCAGGGATCGAACCTGCGCCCCCTGCAGTGGAAACACAGAGTCCTAACTACTGGACCTCCAGGGAATTCCCCCCTCTTTTTTCAAAACTTAGTTCAAGGCATTCTTTCTTTTTTTTTTTTTTTTAATTGAGGTATAGTTGTTTTACAATGTTGTGTTAGTTCAAGGCATTATTTCTTGATCAAATGACATCAGCAGTCTCCTCATGGGAGCTTCTTCCAATGATACTCCACTTCCCTAAAGAAATTCATGGCTTTTTATTTTGGCTAACTAGGCTTTATGATCTGGCCCCTGGTTATCTTTGCAGTCTCTTCCCTCCCTCTCTCCATCCTCTGCTTTACTCTTTCTGAATTATTTGTGATCTTGTGATTACTATCTAGGAAGCTTTCTCTGATTCTCTTGGGCTGTTTTAGATGCCTCTCAAGTTTCTCCCATAATAGTCTGCACTTACTCCTACCATAGTCCTTTTTCACACCAAACTGACATGGTCTCCCCAAATTTAAACACCTCTATGGCTTCCTACTGTATTCAGAGTAACGTTCAAACTCTTTATGGTGGCTGAAGATGTCCCAGGTGACGTGTAACTTTGTGACGTCATCTCCTACAGTGTTCCCTTTACTTGCGCTGGGCCAGCCATGCTCTCTTCCCCTCTGAGGTCCTCCTGGAAGACTGAGTACATTTCCTCTCCCCTCTGGCTGTTATGACTCTCCTCCAACTCCTGGCAGAGTAGGTTCATTCTACTTGGCACTCAGCTTCATCTCAAGGCCCTTAATTGCTGCATCTAAAATAGTCCACTGCTCCTCTTGTCAGCTCACACATAACTTTATCTGCTCTATGGTACCTACCACAAATTTCAGCCATGAGAGCAGGAATCCCGCCTGTGTCTTTCAACGTATTTTTTATTTCTTCTAAATATTTCAGAAGGATCTAGAAATGTTTTACTTTCCAGTTAAGGGAAAGGAACCAGATAACTTCGTATGTGTACACACATTTCCAAGTGGTATTTTCTTTCTTTTTTAATTTTTATTTTTTTATGGAAGTATAGTTGATTTACAATATTATATTTGCTTCAGGTGTATAATATAGTGACTTAATATTTTTACAGATTATACTCCATTTAGAGTTATTACAAAACGATGGCTATATTTCCCTGTGCTGTACAGTATACCACTGTCGCTTATCTATTTTATATCTACTAGTTCGTACCTCTTAATTCCCTACCCCTGTCTTGCCCCTTCCCCATTCCCTTTCCCCAGTAGTAACCATTAGTTTTTTTTGGGTTTTTTTTTTGCGGTACACGGGCCTCTCACTGTTGTGAACTCAGATACAGACCCATGTGGCCTTGGTCCTCCACCAGCACCATTTGCCAAGGGATCCTGCAGTGGTCACACCCACCTATGCCCCAGTAACAGACTCACTGACCTCAGTCCAAGCTGCGGGCTCCGAGGGGGCCCATGACCCAGCTCCTGCCCCTTCTGCCCCATCCTGGACAGGAGACATTCCTACCCACCCAAGGACCCGCAGGGAGCCATGCCCGTCCGGGCTCTAGGGGCATGCTCTCCTACCTTGTTTCTACTGCAGATCTAGAAACGGCCCTGTACCTTGGCACCAGCCCCTCTCAGCCACGGGCTGGGACCACTCCTGCCTGTACAGGGACCCTCCAAGAGATATGCCATCCATGGCCCTGGAGATAGGCATGCTGACCTTGGTCTGACTGCAGGTCTTGAAGTAGTCCTGCAGTACAGCTCTAGCCTCTCTTAGCCATTGTCTGGGGATGGTCCTGCCCACCCAGGGATCCAGAGGGGGACACATCCATCTGCGGTGAGCGAATCACTTTTCAGTACATCCTTATGGATACCAGATTCTAGTCCTGTTCATTGTCTTTGAGGTTTGGTCATTGACCTGTAAACTAGACTGGAATTCTTCTAGTCTCCTTTGACGTCTGGCTATGACTCTACAAGCTTATGTTTCCAATTTTCTCCCACCCTTCTGACTTGAAATTACTCAGAACAAAAACTGCCTTTTTGGGAAAAGAATCTAAAAAAAGAGTGGATATATGTGTATGTGTAACTGATTCACTTTGCTGTACACCTGAAACTAACAAACACAACATTGTAAATCAACTCTACTCCAATAAAAATTAAACAAATAATAAAAAAAAAACTGTTCTTTTTCCCAAAGCCTTGAAAGCAGAAGCTGGGCAACTTGATATAAACTCCAGAGAAATCACCACAACAGTCCATGTATGCACAACCATTGTTCCTGCTGCTGTGTGAACCCCTCAGAAAGTTCACTGGAAGACCCAATGACATCACCAGAGGTATCCAAACTGCAAAGGATGCTTTCAGCCCAACATCTTAAAATCTTCGCTACAGGCTGCCCTCCAGACTTAGAAACTTTTTTATAGTCTTCTCCAATCATTAAGTTGTTTTTCTTCTGTCTCCATAGAAATGCCTGTTATTAAATACCTGATTTCTAACACCTTATAGGCCTAACTTTGATAGGAGCCCACCTTCACCATCACCTCCTGAAATGAGACCCAACTGCTTCACTGAACTGACCTATTTTTAAGGACTAAGAGACAGGTTCAGTGAGATGTGCAGCAATCTACCAACTCAACTTCTGGACTGTGAAACTTCCTGGGGAAGTTTCAAAGGCGGGAAATGAAAGGTAGAAGAATATGGCATCCTTAAATATGCCACTTTGGCAAAAGGATTATTTTGAGCTGAAGGCAACTGAGTAGAAGTGGGTATAAGAAAAAATCCTCTGCCTTCCCCCTATTTGACTAAAATCAGGACATAAATTTGCAAAGCTGTCCCTCTTCCCCCCTCTTCCCTACCATGAAGGACAAAAGCTCATCCTCAGACACAACTTTGTACTTTTATCAAGGGAGAAGGCACCCACTTCAATCTATGTAACAGATCTTACTCTTTTTACTGTGCACCAGTTATGGGGAGTGGTAATCTCCCCGTAACTGCCCTCCTCCACAGCTTTTTTTTTTTTTTTTTTGTCTTTCGCTGAAGATGGTATTTAAGTCAGAGTTCTAAGCCACTACTCTGAGTTACTCATTTTTCCTTAGGATATCCCATGTACACATGAGGTATACATGTTCATAAGCTTCTGTTTCTCTTGCTTAAAAAAAATAAAACCATGAAATGGGTGTGATAACCTAGGAATTGCATATAGAGATGAGAGGGAAGGATTACAACACTGGGGCACTCTGACATTGAGCTCAGAAAGGTGAAGAGGAACCCCTGAAAGAGACTCAGAAATAGGGACCATTTGGGTGGGAGAAGAGCCTGCAGACAGGGGGCCTTGAAAGTCAAGTAAAAGGAGAAGGCAGTTTGAGAAGGCCAGAGAGGACCACTGTGTTAGATGTCCTGAGAAGCCTATTTGCAACATGGAAATCATTGTTGCCCTTGACAGCAAGAGTAGAAGGCCTGACTAGAACACATTCAAGAAAGAGCTGAGATACAGGAATGAAGTCAGCAGCTATAAAGAATTATTTTAAAAAAAAAAAAAGGATGGAAAAATGCAAGCGGCAAGAAGAATTAGAGGCAGATGAAGTTTGTGTCAAATGTTGAATTTCTGCCTTTTGACGATCAGAGATTGTAAAAGCTACTCAAGAACGCTTTGGAGTCTCTCACTTTTTAATTATAAAATGTTGTAGGCATACAAAACGGTATAGAGGCCATTATAATTGAATGCCTGTGCACCCCACAGCTTTTTTGTCTGATCTTAAATTGGGGCTTCCCAACATTTTTCATGTGTTGATTTACATATAAAATTACAATAATATTTGTAGAAAGCAGGGTATATAGAGGCAGCCCCTGGACAGACTGGGTTACCTGGCTCAGGACCATGGCAACCCAAGGATCTTCTTGACTGAGGGATCACTGTGTTCGGACAGTACCTGTAGCATCCTCCTTGAGAAATGGCAAGTTAGATAAAGTTGTTTATTGCGTTGCTGGTATCTTGTATACGTTGTAAAGTTTTGTTTTTTTGATTTAGCAAGTACCGAGAGGGATGTATTAAATTTTTAATGTAGATTTCTCTTTCAAATTATTGTAGTTTTTATACTTTTAAGACTTACTGGTGCATACACGTTTAGAATTAATGTAACTTTCAGGTGAGTTGTTCCTTTTCTTATATGTTCCTCTTCAGCCTTAATAATTGTTCTTCTCATAAAGTCAATTTTGCCTGATATAAACACCAACTTTCTTTTGCCATTTATTTTCCTGTTATCTATTTTTCTATCTGTTTACTTCCAATCATTGTGTCTCTGACTTTAGGCGTGCCTTTTATAAACCCCAAACAGCTGAATTTTGCTCTTTTGAGTCCATCTTACAGTTTCTATCATTAAACATCAAGTTTAACTCATTGATATTAATTTTGATTAGTTACATAGTGAATTCCTATTTATTTCTATTATCTTATGTACTTAATATTTACCATTTTTTACTCATTTTTACTCATATTTACCATTTTTTACTCATTTTTCCCCTTTGCCCTTTTTCTTTTCTGCTTTGTAATTAAGTTTCCTCTAATCGGGCTTCCCTGGTGGCACAGTGGTTAAGAATCCGCCTGCCAATGCAGGGGACACCAGTTTGAGCCCTGGTCCAGGAAGATCCCACATGCCACGGAGCAGCTAAGCCCGTGCGCCACAACTACTGAGCCCGCATGCTACAACTACTGAAGCCTGCAAGCCCAGAGCCCGTGCTCCGCAACAAGAGAAGCCACCACGATGAGAAGTCCACGCACTGCAACTAGAGATAGCCCGCACGCAACAGCGAAGACCCAATGCAGCCAAAGATAAATAAATTAAATAAATAGGGCTTCCCTGGTGGCGCAGTGGTTGAGAGTCCGCCTGCCGATGCAGGAGACACGGGTTCATGCCCCGGTCCGGGAAGATCCCACATGCCGCGGAGCGGCTGGACCCGTGAGCCATGGCTGCTGAGCCTGTGCATCCGGAGCCTGTGCTCCGCAACGGGAGAGGCCACAACAGTGAGAGGTCCGCGTACCGTAAATAAATAAATTAATTAATTAATTAAAAAAAATAAAATAAAGTACGATGGTACATCTTAACTATTTAAAAAAAAAAAGTTTCCTCTAATCATGTATCCCTTTCTTACCTCCTTCCCACCTCCATCTGCATGGGTTTGGAAGTTATACATTCTACTTTTATTTTTTAAGTTCACTCTTAAATTTTTAACATGCATTCTCTGATCTCTTGCTAAATGTTTATCATCCCCTTTCATCTTACCAGTTATGGTTCCTCATTTTTCGTTTCACCTTGTTGTTAAAAGCCCTTAAGTTAATCATTATTATTGTTATAGTTCTTTAGCTCTATGCATACATTTCTTAATTTATTCAGTCATCATTTCCTCTTGTATCTCGTGACATTTTGTACCTACTTTCTTCTTGAATAAGTAAATTTTCTAGTTCTTTTGTGAAGATCTGTAGTAAATTCCATCAGAACTTATTATATCCTTTCTCTTCAAAAATAATTTAGCTGAGTATATAATTCTACATTGACAGGGTTTGTGGACTTTTTTTAGCTTTTACATGATAGTATTTCATTTTCTTCTGGATTTTATTCATTTTGTTGGAAAAAAATATGGGATTAGCTTCCTTGGAGGTACCTGTCTTTGCTCTATTTTGCTCTTCCCTATTGACTATGGTGTTCTGTATTTACTTTCTGCAGTCTGGATTTTCGTGACATTGACCTTCTTAAATCTAAGGATTCATGATTTTCATAAATTCCGTAAAATTATTCTTCCCCACTTCTTCTCACTATTATTATGGAATTCCAAGTGTTATAATTTTTCACTCTGATTCTTCCTCTACAGATAAACCACTTTCAGCTCATTGAGACGTTTCTTTTGGAATTTACCTTTGTATTGCTAAACATATATTATTATTGATATTATTATTTCTTAATTTGGATGTTATTTGTTGACTCCCTACTATGGAAATTAAGAAATTTACCTTTCTTACAATTCTCCTCCAGCCATACATCCTTTCCTTCTGTTCCCTTAATATAACTGCATAATCATTTTGGCTATACTGTATAAACACTGAGTCATGTACTACACTTTCTGCTACCACTTGACGTGATTCCATTTCAGAAGCCCTTGTCCTGGATCCAAAGTCTTCATTTTTCTAGATGCTTTCCTTCGTTGGCAAGGAATACAGATTTCAGTAGGAATCAGAGAATGGGCTGTAAGTCTGAGATTTTTATTTCTGAAAATATTTTAATCTACCTTGCCATTCAACTGATTGCTTGGTGGGATAAAAAAATTCTAGATTACAAATATTTTCTTTCAAAAAATTGAAGAAATTGTTCCCCTTTTCCCCCTAGAATCTAGTGTAATAATTGAGAATTTAGAGGTCATTCTGTTTTTTGATTCTTCGGACATAATCACTTATTTTTGGATGTGTAGTATACTGTCTTTGTCTCCAGTGCTTTAAATTTTTTAAATCCAATTTATTGGGCACTCAGTTTGTCCACGCAATCTGGAAACATATGCTTTTCAGATTGGGGATGTTTTCTTGAATTATTTCCCTGATGATTTCAACTCACTTTTCTTTCTTTTTACTCTCACATCAGAACTCTTATTATTTGGATGTCGAAGCTCCTTAACTATCTTTTCTATTTTCTTTGTCTTGTGCTTTCTGGAAGTTTTCCTCAAGATTTTCTTCCAAACTTTTAAATTATTTTTTATTTCTCCTCACATATTTGTAATATCAAAGCACTCTTTTCTACTCATTGAATCTTCCTTTTTAAGAGTTACCTGTCTTGCTTCAAAGACATAATATCCTTCCTCTCTATGGAGTGCTGTGTTAAAAATTTCCTTCTACTCCTTTCATTGGCTCTATTTTCTTCGATCCTTGGACATTGATTCATATTTAAGAATAAGTCACTAAAAAGCTATTAGAAATTCTATGTGTGCATTTGGGGCTAGTTGACAGATGGTCTTCTCCATAGGGTGATCAGGCTGGACTGTTTTGGGGGGAAATTTCCTCAACTCAATGTCTTCAGCTATTTTCTCTGCTTCCTCAGTTTCTTAAAAAAAAAATCTTGCCAATTCTTGCCTTAGGTCATATGGCTGATGCCAGCATTCTGGGACCAAGCACGGAAAGAGGACTCATCACCACTCAATGTGCAGACTTACGCTTAAACTGTTTTACAACATTAACTCCACCCTAAGCTGAGCCTGATTCCTAAATGCAGAATCCATGTGAATTATTTTGTGTCCAAGGTTGGGAGGGGACAGTCATCCAGACACCTGGGACCGGCGGAAGATCTGCAGGCCTTTCTGATTCTTATACACACTTACAATCCAGTTTCTTTTATTCAGTCCAATGGGAACCCCGTTTTCAAGGTACCAGTCACCTCTGATTCCTGGAGCTCCACAGCACGAAGCAGTTTTCTTCTTGTTCCTGGAAGCTGGTTTAGTTTTGGCTTTTCTCTCTTACAGTCAGCAAGATATTGCTTCCTACTTGCTGAGGTTCTCCTCACTTTTCCAACTTCCAATATTTTTGTTATTGTCTCCTTTCTCCTCTCCACAATTTTTTGTCCCTTTGTGTTTAAACTCTAAATAAAATATTTTGACTATAATATTAGTGAAGTTTCAAAAAGAACACATGCAAACATATGTAATCCATCTTTCTGGTTTAAGCAGAATTCCAGTTCTCTCTTAAGCTGTGTCTTATCTTCTGTTTAATTACTTACTGAGTTTTTAAAAACACATTTACTATATTCTTCAGTTTAGCATTTCTAATATTTTTTCAAACCCATTTTTCTGTGGTTTCATGATATTTTCTTATTTGGGGGTCCTTTTTTATGTCTTTAATAATTTTAAACCTACTAATTTGAAAATTCCTATTTAATTTATTCAAGTACTTGAAATTTGGGGGGATTTAATTCTGTCATTTGTTGGTACTCTTCCTCAGGTGTCTGTTTCTTTGTGTCTTTTTAAGGTTTGATTGTGAGCTCCTCAGGTTGTCATCTGGGGAAACCTGTTCATCCTTCAAGGAGGACCACCCTTCTGAGGGTTTGTGTTTATTTGCCTGGGGTTAACACTGGCCTGGAACAAAAATGTTTCTTAATTTGGGGGATCCTAGTTCATGCAGATTAGACAAATTTGTGTCCCCAACTGGAATGTAGCACAGATCCGTGATTAAATTTCTCAGAGAACATTTTTTTCCTTGTATACACAGAATTCAGGTCAAAAAAAGGACAAGCTTCTTCGTTTTTATCTTTCTGTGTGGGTTGGTTGGATTTGTTTTCTTTTCCTGGCAGATACTTTCCCTGAGACAGCTGTATTTTAAAGAGCCCCCCTCCCTTTTTTTTTTTTTTTTTTTTTTGCAGTACGCAGGCCTCTCACTGTTGTGGCCTCTCCCGTTGCGGAGCACAGGCTCCGGACGCACAGGCTCAGGGGCCATGGCTCACGGGCCTAGCCGCTCCGCGGCATGTGGGATCTTCCCGGACAGGGGCACGAACCCGTGTCTCCTGCATCGGCAGGCGGACCCTCAACCACTGCGCCACCAGGGAAGCCCCCCCCTCCCTTTTTTAAAGGTAGGGTTGGGGGGAGTTTAACTCCGCAGCCCCTGCAGGCCAGTGGCCCCGGCTCCTTTCCTGAGTGGGCGTGGCACTCACCACGTGATCACAGTGACCAGTTCCCAGGGCAGCCACCTGTCAGCTCTCAGGCCAGCTTCACTGACTTATGGCGCCCTCTTCCTTCCTGATTCCTGGAGATTGCTGTCGTCCTCTTGCTCATGCAGATGAGCATGGATAAGGATATTTGCTATTTTTTATCTAGTGTTTCTAAGTTTTAATATTAGGAATTATCTCAGATCCTGTCTGCAACACCACTAGTCTCTACTGTCTTATTTTTATCTTTGCCAACAATGGGTTTTACAGGCAA
The DNA here is from genome assembly GCF_951394435.1 of Stenella coeruleoalba. Taxonomy (NCBI): domain Eukaryota; kingdom Metazoa; phylum Chordata; class Mammalia; order Artiodactyla; family Delphinidae; genus Stenella; species Stenella coeruleoalba. The sequence continues at coordinate 144,290,288 of NC_137149.1, read as the reverse complement.
GGAAGTGGAAACTTGTGGACTAAATGACCAACCCAGGAGCAAGCAGTAAGTGGCAGAGCCAGGGCCACCTCTCTCCTGGTCAGTGTTCCCTCCAACACACTGTGTCCCTGGATCTCTTCCAAAGCCTTTTGACTTTAATATACACTAAGGTATACAAGCTAACGGTGCCAGACCCAGTTCCAATATGTGTGTGTGTGTGTGTGTGTGTGTGTGTGTGTGTGTGTGTGTGTGTGGCGGGGGGGTGGCAATTCTCTGACACAAGCTGGGCCCTATAACTTGACTCAATTCTGACTCTCTATATATAGCATCAGAGACCACAGGTTAAGGGATTTGTCCCACAAGACTTCCCTCTCTTCAGGTTTCAGATGCCAATCAAAAGTCCAGGTGGCTACCTGTACTTCTGACCAACGGGCTATAAATCAGGGGTTCCTACAACCTCCTCTCTGTCTTCGATTAATTTGCTGGGGTGGCTCACAGAACTCAGGAAACCTGTTTACTCACCACATTACCAATTTATTACAAAGGATATTAAAGCCCGAGGAAGAGCTACTTCGTGCCAGGTCCCAAACAAAGGAGCTTCTGTCCTGGTGGAGTTTGGGGGCCTGAGGTGGTTCATAACAAGTGTTCTAGGTCACCAACCTGGAAGCTCTCTGAACGCCCTCCATCTGGGTTTTTATGGAGGCTTCATTACATAGGCCCGGTTGATTAAATCACTGGCCATCAGTGAATGATTGAACCTTCAGCCCCTTTCCCATCCCCAGAGGCCAGGGGGTGGGATTGAAAGTTCCAACCCTCTGTTCTTGGTTGGTTCCCCTGGCAACAGCCCCCCTCCTTAGGTGCTTGCCAAAGTCACCTCATCAACATAAACTCAGGTGTGGTGGAAAGTGCCTTGTGACGAATATCAAGACACAGTTATAGCTCTTATCACTGAGGAAATTCCAAGGGTCTTAGAAGCTCTGTGACAGAACCAGGGATAAAAACCAAATAGATATTTATTATAAGTCACAACGTCACACAAGCTCATATTGATATCTATTATCTAACATTCAGAAGAAAGAAGTATCAAGTACACAGAAATTAATAGAAGCTAAAAATCCCGAGGCTTTCATACTTATGCCCGTATCTTCCACTCTGCACCTCTTATCTCTTCTGAAAATCTCTTGCTACTAGATTGTTCTTCAGAACTTTGAGCTAACATCACAGCTAAGGCAAGGCTTCAATGTACTTGCCAAAACAGGGTGGTTAAAAACAAAACAAAACAAAAAAACGACAAAAATACCAAAGAGCTGACCAACACAGTCAGCTGTGATACACGGATTTGCATTGTTGAACTGGCGATCGAACACTGACAGATAAAGTAAGAGTATTTACACTATCTTAGTTTTCACAGACAATAAAATTCAAAGGCACTTGTAATGCTGAAAAGGTCTGGCAAAAATGTTTTCTTTAATAAATCAAAGAGTAAAGAGTTTAAAGCGATGAACTTGTGTATCACCAGTCTCCATTTGTCTCTCCCTGGTAAAGAAAGTGAAGTACTCCTGTTCTTAGCAATCTACAGGCATGTGGAGCACATACTGCTCAGAAAATTCCAAGATGTTTACAAAAGATCAAGTTAATTAAAAGATACTTTGAAACACAGCAATCGACTTCTATTTGTAAACATATAAATTCTGTATTAATGATTTTCTATCTTTTTAAAAAAAAAGCAGTAAGGCTCATTTTTCCAAATTAAATGTTATCAAGGAGTCCTAAATATGAAATAGACTAAAGTAAAGTGTTCTCTTTGAAGAAGGGGAGGAGATCTCCTGCCTCCTGGCTGGTCGGGGCAGAGGCACCTCCAGAAAATTAAGGAGTCCTCAGAAACAGCTATGAATGAACCAAATCCTGGAGGTTTATTGAATCTAAAGATCACGTGTGAAGTTCCTAATCTGATGGAATAAAGACATATTCCATTTGCAGGGTCAGTGTATCGAGCAAGCACAGCAGGTGCAGGGCTTGAGCCCGGTGCTATTTTTAAGGGATCATGAAAATATTTTGATTTTAGTTTCTTTAAAATTAATATAATAAATATAAATGCATAACAATGAACCCAGATTAGATTATATTTGTCTTTATACTAACATGGTCATAAGGAATAATTTTAATTTTTGTTTTGGAGTAAGGGGCCCACCAGAGGCAACAGTGCTTTGGGCCCATGAGTCATAAGGCAGCCTTATGCATCTGCCCCATTAGTTACTGGACAGGATGCTGTGGTCTCAATCCCAACAACTTTGGAACATTCTGCAGAATTAAAGAGGATCGATTCTGTTACAAGTTTTAGTATACAGGAAAATTCACATGTCACTTTTTATGTCATAATATTTAGTAATACAGATGGAAGTAACTATACAGATACAAATTACAATGTATTTAAATTGCCTCAAAGGTTTTGTCAAGAATATAACTGAAATTACGCCATTTGCAGCAACATGGATGGGCCTAGAGATTCTCATACTAAGTGAAGTCAGAGAAAGACAAATATCATATGATATCACTTATATGTGGAATCTAAAAAAAATGATACAAATAAACTTACTTACAAAAGAGAAGTAGACTCACAGACATAGAAAACAAATTTATGTTTACCAAAGGGGAGGGATAAATTAGGAGTTTGGGATTAGCACATTATTATATATAAAATAGATAAACAACAAGGACCTACTGTATAGCACAGGGAACAATCTTAAATATCTTGTTAATAACCTATAACATAAAAGAATCTGAAGAAGAATATATATATACATATATATGTATAACTGAATCACTTTGCTGTGTACTTGAAACACAACATTGTAAATCAACTATACTTGAATAAAATTTTTTTTAAAAGGAATAAAATACTGCCCCAAATGGAAGCCTGCTCTGGTTGAAAACTTGGTTGGCTGCAGCCTCTTCTAAGAGCTGCAGATGCTCAGGTGACAGGGGAATTTAAAGGAGAAGTCCGGTCCTACTACCTCAAAGAAATCCTCTTCAAAGTGCATTTTCAGGCAGTAGAGATGACTAATGATGTTCTTCCACTCACACTATAGTTTTCTTTTATTACAACAATTTTTATATGTGTGATAGAAATAGTGTTCCCTGGAAGTATTGCTGGAGAGTGTGTAACATTTAAAGAAACAACCCTGTTACATAAGCCAGCTTTGTGCTTGAAGATTATTAAGGTAAAGTGTGAATTCATTCCCTTTAACCATCCTTTTCCCCTTTGTTGTAGCTTTTCTTTCCTCCATGAAAAAAAAACAAAAATGGCCCAAGCTAGGTAGAAAACTCTATCCATTGTCACCGCTGCCTGAGAGAGAATAAATCTGTGTTCTAGAGTCAACTCTCAAAGATACTCTACATTTTGTTATAAGTCTTCCTGAAAACATCTTAAACTGCTTTTCAATAGCTAAATGTTACCAGTTTTCTACTGCATTGGGCACACTGACGTAACCTCTCGGAAGGAGAGATTTCTGATGAACCTGAGGCTCTGTAACCAGGGGGTTTGATGTGAGTGACACGCCCACGCCCTTTCGGGCAAACATTCATGTTTATGCTGCATGCAAACACTCTCACTAAAATCTCATACAGTAAGTTAACATGTCTTATTTTACTTAATTCATTACTTTATTCCCATTGCCATTCTAATCCCAAGAACAAATATCAATAAATGGTCCAAGTCATGAATATTGCCTCGTCCATCTGATTCTACAGAACAAAATTAACCAGAGCATCGGAACCATTTGTCCACGAGTCTTCTGAAAACCATAAAATACATCATTTGATAGTATTACTTTGTTTGATGAAAGTTTTGGCCACTGTAACACACAGCTTTATGATATTATTTTTTTCTATTTTATGAGCTTCATCTTGTAGGTGATTTTGAAACTGATTTTGAAGAAATACTTTAGCATTAAAAAAGGCGTTTTTCACTTTCTTGCTCCTAACCAACTCTTCCTCTTTTTAGTTAGACACACACACACACAAATTAAACCCTCTCAGGTTTTGCACCAGTGCTGTGTAAATGCGGCAGCAACAGCGTTATTTAATAAATTTATTACCAGGAACTTGTCAAAGAAGCACACATGCAGATTTAGACCACCTGCATCTCCATAAACATGAAGCACTCGTTTAAAATAGTGACTGTCCCTTCTTCCTGAATTGACTGCTATGATTACTCTCAGTGAATGGGTTGACCGTCTTTCCATGGGTCTCCAGTATCAAGTTTATTTTCAGGGAGCAGAGCAATCAGACGACAGAGGCCATGTCACAAGATAGAATTTACAGAATTCTCTTCTGGGGCCTGTTTTCAGAGACTTGAAGGTTCTGCTTTGTACTTCCTGTTTCTAACCAGTGTTATATGTTCCCATTTAAAAATACAATTTAAAAACAGTTTAAATTCTGCTTTTAAATTGGCAAATAGAAATGACACTAAAACCACAAAGCCCTGAATTTTTGGAATCCTCATGTTAGACTCTAAGAACTCCAACTTTTTTGAAAGAAGGGAACATTTTTATCTTTTACTGTATCTTATCATTTTACCTTTTATCATTATTCTCACTTATTTTTTAATATTTTTATCATTATTATCATTTTACCTTTTATCTCATCGCATTATCCATACACTGCCTTGCCATCTTTAATATTTGGTGACTAAAATAATATGGGGAAGTCTTCTAAACAAAAAATTGGTTCGACACCATTTTTTTTTAAAGCCAGTTAGTTTGGTGCAAAATACTTTTTAGAAAACCCAGCAGTGTGACTACTTGCAGATGTTCTGACCAAGAACTGCAGGGGGTGAACTGAAGTTGGGCTGCAGGCCTGCTACCACAGACTCGCCAGCAAGAGAAAAGTACTGCACTTTTCAATCATTAACTACGTGTACTTTTCCTCTCTACACTGCAGGCTTGAACAACACCAACAATGCCCCATCATTTAGAAGATGTTGAAAACAGCCTTCTACTGATTGGGTCAAAACCTTTACTGACATCAAAACACGCACACTTACTTTCCTTAATCTTCAAGTAAGACTGGAATTATGTAAGAAGCCCCTAGAAGAGTGGAGAATTCCTTAGGAAATCTTTGTTAGTTTTAGAATGTTTTCTAAGGTTATATAGTTGTTGGATGCCCATTATAAGAAATGGACATCAAACAGCTTTGAAATTTGAGGGGAAAGTAATATTTTATGGTCCTGCTTTTTTAAAAAAGCTTATTTTGGAAGGACCTATGTTAGAATGAATGTATGCACGACCCCTATATGCCAAATATTTCCAGTTAGAAACACTGGTGGCACTTTGGTGATTGAACCATCTGATATAAATATATGACCAACTGATCATGAAATTGTTATGTCACTCTGTGTGGTATAAACAACGCTAATCTGGAGAAACTCTGCTATAGTTTTTTTTAGTATGTTCCCAACAAATCCAGAGTTCACAAGTTCACTGCCAAGCTGGATCCTAATCTCAGGGAGGCAGTGATCTAAGTGCAGGTAAGAGAAAATGAGTGAGACATAGTCAGTACCCACCCTCAAGAATGGCCAGAGTTTTACAAGTGAAGCAGATATGCAAGCAATTAATGTATACACTGCTTGATAAGGCTCACGCATATGACGGAGAGTAGCACAGGGAAGTGACTAACTCCAAGAAGGAAGAGGGGAATGATGGAGAAGAATGGACAGAGAAAGGTTAGAGCAATAACAAATGGGGTGGTCTTTAGGGGAGACCAGGACCTGCCAGATACACGTGGGAAAGAAGCCGAATAAGAGGCAAGTGGACAGCACCTTTATTCCCACTGAAACACGGCATCAGCAGAGCGCTGAGTGGTGAGCTGAAAGAGCAAGGATGGCTTGGGATAATACTTCTGAAGTTCAAAACCAAATCTATCAGAAGCAAGGTTTCTTTATTATTTCTCCTTAATCATTTTCCCAATTGACAGTGCAATGAAGGAATTGTAAAGGACAGTGTGAAACCCCCATATGTGCCCTCCTTTTAGTAGTATAACATGCAGAAAAGTCACCAAAATTAGCTAGAAGTATCACTGAGTTATCACAAAATAGATCAGGTCCGGAGATAGAACATTATGCTCATTTTAGAAGCAGGCTTCAGGCCCCCTTTTGGTCACCTACACCTTTTTCCTTCATAAAGAGAATAATTATTTTGTCTTTTATGATATTACCTTCTTTCTTTTAAAGAGTATTTTCAGCATCTATATATGTAGTCCTAATAACTATGATACAGCTTTGCCTGTTTTTAAACTTTATGTAAAGAGGATCGTATAGTATGCATTATGTTCTGATGGGTATCTCAACATTATATTTGAGATTAATTTAATTTTTTGCGTGTATAAGCAGTTCATCCATTTTCATTGCTGTACAGTGTTCAATTTTATAAACATGCCATAACTTCTTTTACGATATTTAGAAATTTGGGTTCAGTTTATTTTATTTAGAAATTTGGGTCCAGTTTTCACTATTAAAATTAATGGTGCTAGAAAGATTATTGTATGCATCTTGGTACAAATGTGCACACATTTCTATTGAATATATAAATGAGCGGAAATGCTGGGTCACAATGTATATGAATTTTCAATTTTAGGAGATAATGCCATAAGTGGTTGTTTCAATTAACCTTCCCATCCACTCCCATTGGTCCGTATCCTCTCCAACACTTAGTATTTTCAGTCTTTTAAATTGTAGCCATCCTAATATCTGTGTCACAGTATCTCTTTATGCTTTAAACGTGCATTCCTTTGATTACTCATTAGCTTGGATATCTTTCATACATTTTTTTAAACTACTTGGATATCTTCTTTTGTGACATGCTTTTAATTGCCATTTTTCTATTGTGCTGTCAGGTTGATTTTTTTCCTCCTTACTGAGTCATAGTTCTTTACATAAATCTTTGTCTGTTATGTGTGTTTAAGATATCATTTCATACTCTGTAGCTTGCCCCTTTACTCCATTAATGATGTCTTTTGATGAGCAGTTTCTTCATTTTACTGCAGTCCAATCAATCTTTTCTTTTATGGCTCGTGCTCTCTGCATCACAGTTTAGAAGTCTTTCACTGTTCTGAATTCATTAAGAAATTCTCTCATGTTTCTACATAACTTCTAGAAACCAAGAAAATAAGCCGAAGGACATAGAACGCAAGATCCCCTCCCTGGGTACTCTTGGTGAGAGACTCTTAGAAGTGATTGGGAAGATAGAAAGGAAGTCATAACTCCCCAGAGGCTTTTGCAGCTGATGTGTGGGCTGGCCTGAGCTTCACAGTGGCTTTCCAATGACCTTGAGATCCACCCATTTCTCTTCTGCAGATTGTGGTATCTGTGGGAACTTGTGAGAATTTCCTGAGAATTGTAGCAGCTTTTGAAAAGCTTTTGAGAAGTTCTACTTTGTTACTTGTGGCTGAGGGCAGTAATTTTCTGTGGTAGCTTCTCAGCTCTGTGGTCCTCCCTCCCATCTTCCAGGGTGGATGGAAGCCTCCAGGGCTCCCATTAAATGCTCTGTACCTGGAACGCATCCAGTAGCTGCTCTACTTCTGACTGAACCCTGACTTGGCTCTAGTTTTGTTGTCTTGTCTCTTTGTATGCCTGGTTATCTTTTTTGTTGGACGTTGTATTCCTAAGAGTGCTTTTTAGAAATAATTTGAGCCAAAGTGAGAATTTAGGTTTGTTCGTATTGGGCACCTAGTGTCACTAGTGATCCAGAATTGCATTAATTCTGTTCCAGGCACTGAAATGATGTGAAACAAGCTGCAGGTGCTTTGAGGCATGTCTGCTTCCTGCTCACACTTCATCCTAGGGTTGAGCCTTGAAGGGCCACCAAAGTGAGGGACGCTCACCAGGTTCCTGACTGGGTGGGCCCTGGACTCCTACTTTGGCCTCTCAGACTGCCAGCTGCTGGGCCACTTCTGAAATTGTTAAATACCTCTACACATATTTCCCTGTATAGGGAAAAGTAGCCCCAAATGCCAAGCTCCCCTCCCTGATTTTTACCCACTTTGGATCTTTGTCTGTTATCTCATCCCTGTCATGTTAATTCTCCAAATTCTTGCACCAAAAAATGATTTTTAAATATTTTTTCAGCTTTTCTAATTGTCTTTAGCGAGAGTAATGATCCAAATTACTTAATTAGTTATAAAGAACAGAAGTCACCTATGGTGACTTAAAGTTTATTTCTTTAAATATCATTCATTAAACACAAATCCTTCATCATGCATAATAATAAATTTCAGTTGAGTTAAAAAGGCTTACATAAAAAATTATAAAAGAAATGGAAAAAGTTATAATCTTAATATGATAAGGGCCTTTCTAAGTCAGACATAAAAACTAGAAACCAGAAAGAACAAAAAGAGAGGGAGAGAAAGAGATTCTACTATATAAAATTTAAATATTTCTGTACTTTAATATTTTTAAATTTTAATATTTTAAAGCAAAGTTATTTGGGGGGACAGGAGTATATGGGAAATCTCTATATCTCCCTTTCAGTTTTGTTGTAACCTAAAACTTCTCTAAAAAATAAAGTCTTTAATGTGAAAAAAATAGCAAAGTTAAAGGACAAGTTATAGACTGAGAATAAGTATTTGATTCATACATAATGACACATTCTTTATGTTATCATCTATTACTCTCTCAATTGCACTTTTCTTTTAAATTTTCTTACTTTGTACATTTTCTTTTCTTTTTTTTCTTATCTCAGGTTATTCTCTCTATAGCTTTACATTCATGCTTCATAGATTTTAAAGACTTGTTGTTACCCATTGAGAATGTGGAATACTTTTTGAAATGATTTATTCATTAATTTAGTGAGTATTTATTGAATGTCCACTCTCAGTCACACAAATGTTTTAGGAGCTGGGGATATAATTGTTAACAAGAAAGACAAATGTTCTTATTCTGATTGTCAATCACTGTAAGGGTTCTATTTTCCTTATGAAACTTGAGGTGTTTCCTTTCTCTTGTCTTATAGTACCTGGCAATTATAAGTGTGTTTTTATTTCTGTTTATTAATCTTCAAACGAGAGGAGGGCCAGGCAGACCTAGTGTGCCAACGGGAAGACCATGAGATTATCTTTGACATCATTCCTTCTGGGTTCACTTGTTTGCTCGTTAAATCCTTTCCCTTGCATTTAGCTGGATGGTTTATGGAGGTTGTTAGCTCATGGCTGTTTTACTCTTTGCAGTTTTCTGTCTTAGCAGTTGGATACATAGATGTTCTCCTAGACTTACTGCCTAGTTGTATAAATGGATGACTCAAATGAAAAAACAAAATCGTCACTACTTATTGTACCTAGGCTCTTGGGCCTTATCTCTTCCATGATTATAGCCATTTCTCTGTTAACCTGCCTTTTTGTTTTCTGGGAAATACAATTATCAATAAGATGTACTAAAGCTGAGAGTGACTGAGGGTGTTTGAATCAGCACTGGCTACTTCAGAAAGCAGGGGACCCACAGTAGAGGGAGAGCTGCCAAGATTTCGTTAGTAGAGAATTTACATGTTGAATAAGGGTTCAGGTAGAGGCAGAGTCTGATAGTTTTCTTTCAGCAAGAATACAATGTAAATCTTTCACCGTAGCATTTTTCTTTTTTTTTTTTTTTTTAGTGTAGTTCTAGTCTGGTAGTTTTCAGTATGTCTTTGTAGGTACTTTCCTTGTAAGTGTTATAGGGTGGGCCATATTAGGGGCTAATCAGATCCCATTTTCCCCCAGGGTTAATTTTTTAGTTCAATTCCTAATGCTACATTTTATCATGTGTATCTTTATTGGTATTTATAAGTAAATGTGTTGGTATTTAAATATACATACATTAGATTTGCAAAGCTCTGAATGGTATATAATCAAGTAGGTCGTGACATAATTTCATTCTCTAGACCATTACATACTTATAGAAAATCCTTATAGCAATTTACTTTGAAATGAGACAGGTGCTAATTTTTCTAAAAATTAAAGTGAGAATAGAAACTATTTTTCAAGGACCATCTCAACAGACTTTTAAAACTTTTATGTTTTTTTTTAATTTACTTTTTTCTTCATTTCAAAAGTAATTGAAGTTTACTGTTCAGATGAAGAAAAGAACATAAAACATGGACGTCTTCTACCACATAATATTATCATGCTTTATAAGTTTGCTTTGCTTACTGTCCAGGGTTATTTATGTAAAGAGGACTAAGAGTGCAGGCTCAGGAGTCTCATGTCCTGGTTTCAAATCTGTTACCTACTAACTGTGAGCTCCTACTGACTCAGTGCCTTAATGACCTCATCTGTAAAATGGGGATAGTATATCCACTTCCTAGGAGAAATAATTGAGATAATAATGTAAAGCTCTTTAAAATTTCCTGCTGCACATAAAAGCACTTAAAATGCAGCTATTTTCACTTGTAATTTCCTTGTTAAAAATGAGTTAACATTTTGTATGACTTTTTTTAATAACATAATATGAGCAGCACATAAAATATTGTCCTACAACACAATTCCAATGGCTGCATAATACATAGTTTTTGATGTGTCATTAATTAGTTAATGCTTTGTAGTTGATTTGTTTTTAACTTCTTCCTATTATGTACTTTATTAGTTTCCTATCGTTGCTTTAACAAATTACCACAAATTTAGTGGCTTAAAAAACCCAATTTATTATCTTACAGTTCTGGACGTCAGAGTCTAAAATCAAGATGTCGGCAAGGGTGTGCTCTTTAAAGAGGCTCCAGGGGAGGACCCATTTTCTTGCCTTTTCCAGCTTCTAGAAGCACCTGCATTGCTGGGCCCACCCACTTCTTCCCTCTTCAAAGTACATCGCTTCAATCTCTGGCTCTCCTGTTCCATGTTCTCTTCCTGACTTCAACCCTCTTGCCTCCCTCTTCATGAACCTTTGTGATTACACGAGGCCCACTCAGGTAATCTAGGATCATCTTCCCACCTCAAGGTCCTTAATTAAATGACATCTGCAAAATCCGTTTTGCTGTGGAAGGCAACATATTCATGGGTTCCAGGGCTTTGGACATGGACATCTTTGGAGAAACTAACTTGTGCGTACTTCTTCATTATTTCTTAGAATACATTTCTAGACATAAGTTTCTAGTCAAATAACATGTCCATTTAAAAATTCTGCTCAATATTGCCCTATTTAGGATTTAGCAAAAGCCTAATTGAGTGAGCATTATCTAATTAAATGCAAGAATGTCATATTAATTTACATTCTGACCCGGATTTCATGACAGCTGCATTTTATTTTAATGTTCAGCATTTCAAAATTTCCAAACTTTCTAATCATCTTAACACTAGGCTTTTAGTTGTTCTTTTCTTATTTGTTTAGTCAGTTTTCAATAACAAAATGAGGACTTTTCTTAGTTTTCTATATTGAAATACAACGCTAACAGAACAAAGATATCCTATTAAATGAGATTTGCTTTCCTATCAATCATAAAACAGCTATTCCATGAAATGCAGGTGACAAAAATACGTGAGATGTTGCAACATCCGAAAAAGGAAAGAAATAAAGTTGTGATTTCCTAGAGACATCCATAAACATAATATCATAAAAGGCAAAAGTTGTTTTTTTTTAAGTGCTTGCCATATGCCATAGACTTTGATATATTATATATTACTTTTGGAATCTGTCATGAGTATAATTCATGAATTGCAGTTGGAGAATAAAGATAGCATTGATTCAAATCAAAGAAATATGAGAAAAAAACCCAGAACTTCTACGCCTGTTATGATGGTGAGCTAGCATGAGTTCCTAGCCACTCCTTCAAAATCAAACTTGGAAAAACCAAAGATGAGAGTAGAAACATGACTTACAGGCATCACCTGTTAACAAACAGCCACCCCGACCTGACCCACCCCTAGGAGACTGCCTGGTGCCTTGACCCGGGAGTGTGGGAAGTGGTGAAGGGGACTTTCAAGTTCCTCTTTGCTTCTCCCCTTCATGCCTTCAGACAATCATTCTTTCCTGTCGCATCCTCAAACTCATCACCAACACCTGGAGGATAGTGAGTTCAGGTGCAATCAGGGCCGAAAAACATAACAGAGCCAAACACGAGCAACAGGGAGACAAAGTCATGGGCAGCCTTGCCTCCTCTAAATCCCCAGGGCAGGCGTCACACCGAGGAAGGAAGACTCCTCTTCACCCTCCTTGTTTCATCTCGAAAGCTGACACTAAACCCTGACCCATGAGTTTAACCAGAAGAGTGACAGCAGGTGGAGGTTGTCAGCAGGGGTTTGGGTATTGGGGGTTTCTGCTGTCCCTCATCCACGGCCCCAGCTAGTAGCCCTTCCCCAGAGCAACTGCTGCCTTCAGGGAAGCAGGAGCTCATAAATCAAATACTGGACACCTGGTAATACAGCCTTTGTAAAGAAAGGTTTAAATTGAACAGCATATACCATTCAAAGCACAATCATTGTAGTCATAATTTAAAATAAGTATAATATTTATGCTTGAGTAGAAAAGGTGAGACATCAGCAATAAGAAACAAGACAAATGTCATAAAATTGGAAACATTAGATATTAAAATATAACGGTTGAACATGAAAGGATGCTCAACATCACTAATCATTAGAGAGATGCAAATCAAAACCACAATGAGGTATCACCTCGCACCGGTCAGAATGGCCATCATCAAAAAATCTACAAACAATAAATGCTGAAGAGGGTGTGGAGAAAAGGGAACCCTCTTGCACTGTTGGTGGGAATGTAAATTGATACAGCCACTATGGAGAACAGTAGGGAGGTTCCTTAATAAACTAAAAACAGAACTACCATATGACCCAGCAATTCCACTACTGGGCATATACCCGGAGAAAACCATAATTCAAAAAGAGTCATGCACCACAATGTTCATTGCAGCTCTATTTACAATAGCCAGGACATGGAAGCAACCTAAGTGTACATCAACAGATGAATGCATAAAGAAGATGTGGCACATATATACAATGGAATATTACTCAACCATAAAAGGAAATGAAATTGAGTTATGTGTAGTGAGGTGGATGGACCTAGAGTCTGTCATACAGAGTGAAGTAAGTCAGAAAGAGATAAACAAATACCGTATGCTAACACATATATATGAAAGCTGAAAAAAAAAGGTTCTGAAGAACCTAGGGGCAGGACAGGAATAAAGATGCAGACTTAGAGAATGGATTTGAGGACACAGGGAGTGGGAAGGGTAAGCCAGGATGAAGTGAGAGAGTGGCTTGGCCATATTTACACTATCAAATGTAAAACAGAAGCTAGTGGGAAGCAGCCGCATGGCACAGGGAGATCAGCTTGGTGCTTTGTGACCACATAGAGGGGTGGGATAGGGAGGGTGCGAGGGAGACGCAAGAGGGAGGAGATATGGGGATATATGTATATGTATAGCTGATTCACTTTGTTATAAAGCAGAAACTAACACACCATTGTAAAGCAATTATACTCCAATAAAGATATTTTTAAAAAAAGATGCATCAGAATCGTAAACTGGAAATAAACTTAAAAAAATAATAAAATAAAATATAATGGTTGAAATAAAAAACATAATAGAAGGGATAAATACCAGGGTAGATATAGCTGAAGTATAAATTAGTTCCATAAGATAATATGGAACAACTTTTCCAGAAGACAGAAAAATGTACATAAAATATAATAATAAATACAAACTTCACAAGATTAAAGAAAGATGGAAGACTTGAGGGTGAAAGAATTTAGGATTCTAAACAAGGGGAAAAGGGAAAACAATTACCTAATAAATATAATTAAATTTAAGAAATCCAAGACAATGAGAGTGTTCCGGAAAACATTTAGAGAGAAAAGCAAAGTTCCATGTTGGAACAAGAATCAGGTTGTCAAACATTTTGATAGCTCACACATAATAAAACAAAAATGGAGTAATATTTTTAAAGTATTAAAAAATATCCAGTTGAATAATTCTTCAAACATGAGGACTCATGCATTGAAAATTTCAGAACTTTTGATAATGTCATACAATGAAAACATTCTTGAAGTAAGTACTCAAATAAGTAAAGAAAAATAAAAAAGAACCCCAAAGATGTTACAAGTATCAGGGAAAGAAGAGGTAGTCAAATTATTCAGTAACATTTAGTGTGTGTGTATGTGTGTGGGTGTGCATGTGAGAGAGAGAGAGACACGAGAGAGAGACAGAGAGAGAGAGAGAGAGAGAGAGAGAGAGAGAGAACAAGCACAAAATCGTAGGACCTAGTTAAACTAGTAAGTTTATCCATAAAAATTAAGTTCTAGAAAATATTAATAAAATGAGGGCTGGGGAATAACAAATTAGGTTTAAAAATGTTTTCTGCAAGTGACACTCCTAAAGCAAAAAGACAAAATCTTTTAAAAGGGAAAATATGAACAACATAAACCTGGGGTAGCAATCTGAAAACCTAACAAAATAAAATTTAAGAAAAAAATATCATGTGAGCACACAAGGATATGCTATACTGGAAAAGAAGAAAACTAGGAAAAGAAGGTGTGATGTTATAAACATATGTGCTCCTATAAGACAGACTCAAAACGTATACATCAAAACTTTCCAGGGAGAAACAGGTAAATGAACGAACGACTGTCATTTGAGATTTTACATATCCCTCTCAAAAACTGCAATCAAGTTTATAAAAAATAAGCAATCTGTTCTCCACACAGAACCTAGAATAATTGTTTAAACATGTAAATTAGATTATGTCTTTTTTTTTTTTTAACCACAATTCTTCTGTAGCTTCCTGTTATTCTTAGAATAAAATCTAGAGGGTTCTACACATCTCTCACGGCTCATGATTTGTTCCCTCTTATTTCACTATTTTCTCTCCCTTATTTATTACATTTGTGCCCGACTAGCCTTCTACTGGTACTTACTTGGAAGTTGCCAAGCTCCTTCTTGCTCAGGATTCTGGAGTTTATTGCTGGTGCAACAACAGTCTCTCACTTACATCTAGTGATTTTGCACCATTCAGGTGTCTCCTTAAAATATCTCTTTCTTGGCTATCGTAAATAGTGCTGCAATGAACATTGGGGTACATATACAGACTACTATATATAAAATAGATAATCAGCAGGGACCTACTGTAGAGCACAGGGATCTCTACTCAATATTCTGTAACAACCTATATGGGAAAAGAATCTGAAAAAGAATAGATATACGTGTATGTATAACAATCACTTTGCTGAGCACCTGAAACTAACACAGCATTGTAAATCAAATATACTCCAATATAATTTTTTTTAAAAATCTCTTCCTCAGAGAGGCCTTGCCTATTCATATTGCACTGAAAACAAACAAACAAAAAAAACAAAAACTCTTGTCCTCCCCCAATTCTCCAGGCCCATTATTTCTTCAACAGCTCTTACCACCATCCAATAACACAGTATGGCTTCTATCTTGACTTGTGTACTCTTGGTCTGTCCCACTAGAGTGAAAGCTCTGTCGGGGACGTGACTTTTTATCCACCGCACACGCCCACCCTTAGCAGACACGGCACACACTGTGTGTGATTCACATGCATCACTGAATAGGGCAGCGGGCAGAAGGGAAGGGCAGGGCCTTCGCAAGCCCAGATTTCCAGCTCACCAGTTGTGTCATTTTGGAGCTCTTCTGGCCTCAGTTTCCTCGTCTCAAATACTTTGTGTGTGTGTGTGTTTAAAGAAGTGAGCTAGATCGTAAGGATGAACTCTCTTATGAGTTAATTCATGTGAAAATGCCTAGAAAGGTGTCCAGCTTTTAGCAGATACATCGGAGATGATAATGAAGAAGCTTGGGTTTTCGCCCCTCCTTCCGTAGTTCAATTGCCCTTGATACAGGATTACCTGTACCACTATAAGCTAAAATGGCCACGGCAGAATTCTTTGGGTCTCTGCCCTTCCTTATTCCTTAGAGTAAAACACTAGTGTTACCTTCAGGTCAGAAAACCTCCTGAACTTCATTCTGATGATTGTGACAATGTTATCAGGCCTGCCAGGTTAGAGCCATCTCCAGCTCTGTATTGTCTCTACGCTCAGGCAAAGGGGATGCTGTTCACGGTGATTAAGTTATACGGAGTCTGCCCTGCCTCTTGCATAGAATTAACTTTGGTATAGCTTCCATTTCATTAGAGAAACGCTTTAAAACAGGTCAAGTGTAACCAAGACAAAATTGAAAATGCATTATTCTATTTTGATAGGTCCTCCAAGCTGATACGTATTTAATGCAATTTTAGAAGGAAGTTCAAATGTCAGGCAGACTCCTTTAAGGAAACAAATGTCTTAAGCCTCACACTCAGTAATTTTAGAATAAACACTCAGTATATCTCCCCTACTATCCTAGAACATTTTCTGGATGGAAAATAAGCCATTTGTGTGAGTTATGTGGAATGCAGCCGACAGCACTACACTGAATACTGTTTTCGATAACGTCTGTCTCTTTGGGACTCACTTTATGCTTTCAGGAATACCTTGAAGTTTTCTATATTTTCTTTCTTTGTATTGAATTCTTGGAATTATCAAAGTTTAATAAAACTTAGGTCTGTGCCTTGCTGCTCTTCCACGTATTAACATAATATAATTAAGTCTTATTCATCAGGTTATTCAATCAGCTGGGCAACTACAGTCGCTTTCAACTTTTCACTAAATGCAAAAGCAGCTCCATTGAGATGGAACCACTTTCTGCAGTTGTCAACACAACTTAAAAAAGGAACATTTTATTTCTACCACTGTCGTGATTTTTCAAAAATGAGTCCATGGACTAATGAGTGGTAGATGTTGGGAATCAGCGCTGGGTATGGTGGTATGGGATCTGGGCAAAGAGAACAAGGTGTGAAGTGGGTCGTGAGTTGTGGCCATGAGTCATTATCATAGTGTTTGGCTCTTGAAACATTCAAACCAATTGAAAGAGGAGGGGGTGAAATTACTTCCCTTCCTGCCAGCGTGCTTTGGGAGAATATGAAGTGCGAATTTCTGGGCTTAATGTTTAAACTTGTGTCATGAGTTTCAAAAATCACTGGATTTTCCAGGAATATGTTTCCAGATTTAAGGACACTCTGAGCTGATCATTTTCCAGAAGAAAATCTGAGTGTATATGCTGATATGTCTGTTTTATTCCCACAGCCCAGATCCCTCTGCCTAGAGCCTGCTGTCATTTAGAAAACCCCAGGATACCTCAACCCTGTCTTCTTCTACCCCTCTGTCCTCCTTAGCGGTAAGCGCAGTCCCTGCCCCACATGTTCATCCTGGGACTAAAGATGGAGACCTGAACAGCATCCTAGGCTTCTCCCTCATCTTGTCCCCAGCCTCCAGAGTCTTCAAGTCCTAACACTTGGCCTATAAAGGACAGCTCACATGTCTCGCCACCTCTGAAACTCCCATGTTTCACTCGGCTCAAATGCAGTTGCTTCGTAACTGATCTCTTGCTTTGTGTCTGTCCTGTTTTGAAACTGATCAACCTTACTGCTGTAGTGCTCTTACTAAAACTTAGATCTTTTAACGTTACTTTCTTGTTTTAAACCTTCCAACGTTTCGCATAACCTTTCATATCAGGCTCCACTCCTGGACCTCGTCCAGGGATCTTGGGTGATCTTGTCCATCCCACTTACCTCCCTAGCCCGGTCTCTGTCATCTATTCAAATGCAACCGCTTGCTCCAAACCACTGGCAGCTCCAGAGCACGCCACCCTCTCCTGTTTCTCCGTGGCTTCCAACACCTTTTAATCTCCCTATTGCTTTACCTTTACAACTCAGCTGGAGCTCAACCTACCCCAAAAGCCTCCTTGGATGCCACAGCCTAAATTTGAATTCCTCTTCCTCATGAAGCTGTAATATTCTCCTTGTGTCCTTATCAGAGAACCCAGGACCCTTTTCTAAACTTGAAGGTGGCCAGTGCTCACGTATTGGTCCAACCTAATAATCTCTCCTCAGTGTTCATCCTCCCTAAACTAAGGACTCTAAGGACTCTGGAGCACCAGCTCTTTCTGAAACAGTCTCCTCGCTGTGTTCTGAGGCTCTGACTCAGGTTTGCTCGTGTCTCTCTGCCACTTCTGTTCTTCCAGGGCACCTTCCTCTGTGGAACAAACGGTGCTCATTGCAACTCTTTTTTCTCACACCTTTATTCCCTGTGATTATCATTTCTTATATTTAGAACCACCATTTCTATGGGATAAACTCTGACTCTATTCTCAATCCAGACCTGTGCTCCAAACATTCCACTATGACTTGAAATTCCTTCATGACACTCGTCAGCGTTCACCATTATATATTTACATATCTGTATGCTCTTATAACTGTTTGAATAACCCATTACACTGTAGATGCCATGGCTCATCAGTATATTCCCAGTGCCTGATTTTATATACATATATATATATATATATATATATATATATATGAAATCAATAAATTCTGGCTAAATAGAGAATAATGACCAGATGTTATTGGGCTATGTTAAATGGGACTGTTTCTCTTTCTGAACTGCATCTAAAAACAAGTAAACAGTATCCCCATATTTTAAAGGGCTGTGCTACTGAATCTATGTAGGGCTTGTTAAGAGATGGCCCCCTCAAACTAGCTCTGTGACACTTCTAGATCATTAATCATCTTCAGGTTAAGATTGAAAGGGGAGAAGAGCTGTTTAGTGTGATTGAGAGAATGCGTCCATCCACTTCAAGCCAAGTAAGGAAACCTTGGAGAAGAATTTTCAGACTGGCATGTACAGTTGGGCAGGTTGTATACTGCACCCTAGGGGTGCCATTCGCATCACAGGCATTATAGTTTTGTATAGTTAAAAAAATGTTCAGATTGGCAGAAGTAAAATATTTTGTTCTAATAAAATTAGTAAATATGACGAGAATTTGATGAGGGAAGTATGATATCTTGAGTAAGTGATGCCTTTCTCTACTTTGCACAAAGGGCACATATGCACTGGTGGTTGGCCCGAGTTTGGTATTTACTGTCTAAATTTTGGAAGCTATAGAGAGTCTGTCTCTCATTTAGAAAAGTTTAAAGATGACAGACTAACTGAATCTAGGCACTACTGCTGAGTGAAGGGAGAAACCAGCTGGAATAAGATGGAATAAGAATAACTGCTAAGGAGCGTGGGTTCCTGTTTCCTGTGGGCTTAAGTTGTCTTGAAAGAAGTCAGGTCTTCCTTCTAGGACAACGTGACCTTCCTGGAAAAAGTCTGTGTGAACGTGTTCTACTTATGACGGCTAAGTGACATAGTATCCCAAAACTTAGTGGCTTACGATGATGACATGTATTTCTCTTACAAATCTGTAATCTGGACAGGGCTCAGCAGGAATTCCGAGGAGGCTCACTGGCTTACGTGTCCACCACTGGGGCTGGAGCAGCTGAGGCTCCTCGGGTATCTCTCTCTCTCTGTTTGCTGACCATGTGGTCTCTCCAACATGGTGGCCTCAGGGCGGCCAGGATTCTTCCACTGGCATCTCAGACTCTCAAGGAGTGAGTCATGGGAGACAGGTAGCTAGGCAAAAGACACACAGTAGCACTTCTGCTACGTTCAACTGGTTGCAGAAATTACAAAGGTCCACCTACTTTCAAGGGGAGGGAACCTGGGTCTTCCTCTTGGTATTGATGGACAGGTGGGGATGTCATGTTGTAGGAAGAGCACGTGGCATGGAGTATGATGCATTGGCATAGCCAGTAAATGGAGCTCTAGCAGGGTCAGGAGATGCTAGGTACAAAGTCTGTTGTCAACATCAGGGAGAATTCCAGTTTGGGCAGTCTCCAAAAATACCTGCTGTGCCTCAAGAGAGCCAAGATTTGGGCACCTGTCACACCAGCACCTCAACGCCAGAGGACAGAACACCATCATTTGATCTTTCTCCCAGGCTAGAATCTCTCTGTAAGATTCATTTCTCTTTATTTCATCCCTTGTTTCTAATTTTTAAAAAGTAACTCATTTCTTTATTTTAAATATCAATCATGATCAATATTTCTTCTTTCCCACTGTTGCTAGCTAGCCCAAGTACTCAATAGCTCAGATCCAGTTTATTGTTATGTCTCTAAGCATTGCTTTCTGCTCCGCCAATCTCTCCCACATATGGCTACCAATGTTTCTATTTTTTCTAGCATCATATGAAAAATGTCAACTATACATAAAACCTGAAAGGATTATGCAGTAACACCACTATACCAAAACACAGATTTCTAAAATTTTGCTAATTGTACTTTATCACATATTTAGCTATTTATCCATACCTCTATCCAGTTACAAATCCATATTTTTATGATTCATGTCTAAATAAATTGCATGTAAAAGTACACTCTATTGGTAAATAAGTTAGAATGTATACCAGTAACCAGCACTCAGTATTTGTGTACAATTTTTTAAGGTAAAATTCACATACAGTGAAATGCATATATCATAAATGCACCATGTGACAAGTTTACACAGCACTGTTTTTTAAATGCCATTTTTATGATGCTATTCCCCTTCTCAAGAAACCTAAATGGCTTCCCACCCTCCATCAAAGTAAGCCCCCCCAAATCTTCCCTTAATACAACCACATTCGTTCTCCAATTATATTCACAATCACCTCTCTTCCTTCTGTGCTGTGAGTCCTACATAATCTGGGATGGCCATTCACATTTCTGCGTGTGTCACACTGAAGAAAAGTCGGGAGTCCTGTGGAGTGGTCTGTCACTTGCGACCATGGATGAGTAACTCCTGGTGTGTAACACGTAGCTTAAAATCCAGGCTCTGCCACCAAATTGTCTTGTGATTTAGGGTAAACTACTTGATTTAGGTCTTAGTTTTCTAATCTTTCAATTGTAATCTAGCTAAAAAGGCTCACACTTATTAGTGATAATACGTGTACAGTACCAACTAGGAGGCTTGACACATAGTAGATGCTCAATAAATAACAGCAGGTGTCCTTAAGGATTCTTAGTAATGTTAATAAGACACAGCAAAGTTCCGACCTCAAGAAACTTAAAACCCAGTCCAGTATTGTGCTAATAACAAAAGAATTTTCAATAGAAAACAATATTTTTCCCTCAGATATATATTTTTTAAATATAATTTTATTATGCATTAAACAAGCAAAGCTTCTCTTTACACTGGGGCAGAAAGTACCTAAAATATACACTCACTGAACTATCTCTATCGTAAGGTCTGATTTTCTGAGTACCCACATTGAAAAACCTTCAGCTCCTGGGTTAAATGTTGAGCTCACAACATTTTTTTAATTGCAAACACATAAATTTGCAATAAAAGTTAACTATTATTATTATTGTTGTAATTTGTCCATTTAGAAAAGAAAAAGCAAGTCAAAGACTCAGCTGACATAAGAAAAACGCTTTTTCATACAGGGTATGCCCATGTAGAAAACGAGTCTGCCATTACAATTCACTGTGAAAAACCTAGGAATACAGGACTCAGTTGAAATATTTGTGGAACCGTTAAATAATTATTATAATTTTTATTACTTTTAGCTATTTGTTCAGTTCTCGGAACAAAGGTGTTTTCTCAAAACCAAATACTCTTCCATTAGAAGTGATGAAATAAAATTCCTATTTTAAGGCAAGACAACAAAAATTTAAACATAAAATTTTTTCCTGGCCTTTGGCCTCCTCCCTCCCCTCTGGTGTGCATTGTACATCTGTGTTATGTGTTCTCCAGACCTTCCCAAAGGCAGAAATACCTGCTCAGCCATAAAGATTCATTTTTCTTCTTCTGACGCCAGCCTTAGAAGATAACATTTCTTTCTCAATCCTGTCAAGGGTCATGATGACCCACCACTCGCCTTGTACATGCAGACATCTTTGGTGAACTTTATGTACAAAGCCAATCTATCATTTCTCTTAAAGATAGTGATTGGTGCAGGACAGACTGGTCAGACCACCTGGGGAGATAGTGGGCCACACCGAATGGAAGATTTTAGCTTAAATACTTATTTATGACCTGATGAATGCTACTCTCTTTATTACTTGTATTCTGCCTACTTTACCTGACTGTTGTTTCTTGCATTACCAAATGTGTGACTGAACCTCGGATAAAAATAATGATGGCTAGGCAACTTTAAACGACTGACCAAATAAGTTCTGTAAGATCAATGACTGTAACAGTGTAACTCTATATATGGGAAGAAGCAAAAAGAGGGAGCCGTTTCCTGGACCATAACAGACAAGTAAGACAGGAGGTCCAGGGATTTCTGGTTACGGTTGATAGTAATAGCACGTGGAGTGGTCTATCAATGCAATCTTCGCCTGGTCTGGGAATGAGCATTCCTAGCACCGTGGGACAAAGTGGTCATGAAATGCCTCCCAAAGAGTCATTGAAATTAAGAGTGAAAGGGAGGTGATCATAAGATAAAAAATGTTGCCCACCATTCCTGAGCTTTGCCCTGAGTTCCTCCCAGGGTGTACTGTACAAGTACAGAAGTTTGCTGAGTAAAAATATAAAACACTAGTTTACTGTAGTTTGGTCAGCAAAAATGTTATTTCTGAAGACTGAAGGCCTATGGTGAGCTAAAAGGTAATTAATTATTCTATTTTCATTTTTAAAGCTAAAAATCAAAAGCTATTAAGACTGAGAATTTCAGTATGTTGTGAGGGGAAGTATGTGTATGAGCTTTGGGTTTAGTGGGTGCAGGGTCCCCTCTTTCTCCCTTTCCCTGGTGGCGGCACAAACGATGTATTCTTACAACTTTTCCCTTTCCTCACTTACGGAAAACAATGCAAGTGGTTATCGAATTTCATTTTAAATTGGTGCTGTTTATACGTCACCATGCCTTCATAGAGCTTAGACTGTAAATTACAACAAAATGAGAATCAAATGAGGGAATAAACCATGCGTCTCTGCAGTAAGTAGTGAGACAGAGATTTGACAATTATCCAGCTAACCTGATTGGCAAAGACAGCCAAATTGGGTAGTTTAAGTCTCAAAGTGGATTTATATGGCCTAGTCAATCCAAACTGACTACGCACATTAATTACATTACCAACACAGCTGCCAACATTCTCTGAACTGTAGGATACATGGAAAGAGCTCAAAGAAAGGGGTGATGAAGGACACAGGAAGGAAAAAAGTATTAGGTGATAGCAAGTAAACGAATCAATGAAACTGAGAAAAGCAAAAATACAGGATTCAATTGTAACCTGCAAAAAAAGAAAAAAAAGCCAAGACCTGCCCAACAAACTTAAGCAGACAATTATTATCTAATAATGTCAGAAATAATAGAGAAGGAGAGAGACACAGAGGAGCAGTGTAATGCCATAGAAAATATGTCAATACAGCACCTTTTGTTTAAGTGGGTTAAAGATGATCAAAAACTTACTTCTTTGGCTTTTAATGACTTAAACAATGCTTCCTTTATTTACTTGTAGTATTTGAACTAGCATGTGTCTAAGTCCTTAAGAGATCAATCTTTATGGTTGCTGGAGCTAAATGCAGCCTATTGTCAGGAGTGGGGAAATCTCAAAATTAAACTGTTTCCTGAAATAAAATCATAGGTGAAAAATTCAAGAGGGTATCCATCAAACTACCACGTTAGATAAGATGAATTTAGGTACATTTGGTATAGCTTATTAAACGATCCAAAGTTTAAACATATCCAAAGAAAACAAACACCCGTTTGGCTTCAGGTCAATTTTTCTTGCATTGAACTTTTAGTGGAGGAAATCCAGAGGCAGATAGTTATGATTGCTTATCCCATCTCCTCCCCCCAGCCACCAGAATCTCAGGAAACTATTAATTCATGACCAGTTAGACTCGGAATGTATGCTCCTATTTCATCAGAGATTCAATAACTGGAATTTACGAGTATCTGCAAAAATTAGAAATACACTGAATGCAATCAGTCTCATTTAAAATAAATCCCTTCCTTTAGAAAAGAAACGACAACTGCAAGGTTGGTTTTTGTTTCTGCTCTGTAGAGCAGAAGGATGAGCAGTGATGTCGGATGATTTCCACCCTGGCAGCACAAGACTACGTGGTCTTCGTTCCCTTTCAGAATTGTTAAGAGAACCGAATACTGGCCCCCTTTTGCTTTATGACCCCATCTGGAGAAACTACTTCCCACATGACCACAGAACCAAGTCACAACCATTACAGCCCTGTCATTTGTCCCCTGGCACCTATTCATGATCAATAGTTCTTGATCTTCAGTATTTCTTGTTACGAGAATATTACATTAAGCCAGGCAAGGCTGAATGGCAGGCATCAGGATTTAAGAGCTTGCAAATTGTTGAATTAAGCATTATCACATATTATATTATCACAGATAATAACTGTCACAGATAACTAAGTATGATCACAGATTGGGCTTATTTTTCTAACTGTGCTGAAATTGTCTAGGCAACATTCACATACCTCTTTCCACAGAGGAGTCTGATGTATTTTCTAGAGCAGCAGAGTCTGTCTGATAGAGCTTTTGGTGACGATGTGAATATTCTGTCCCTATATTGTCCAATATGGTAACCACTGGAACGTGGCCAGCACAACTGAAGAACTTATTTTAAAATTTTATATAATTGCAATTAATTTAAATTTAGATAGCTACCCATAGCTAATGGCTACCATGCTGCTTAAGAATCAATAACCAGCTACTTACTACTGTAAATTCACCTGGATAGAATATTTTTTTCCATATGTGTCATAAAACAAATCTTTTTCATCTTGCCCCAAAGGACCCAGACTCTTTGAGACTGACTTCCCCCATTACTTGTAGGATGGATGAGAACTGTTTACATCATTAGACAGGTAAATGACACGATACCCTAAATTCATCTCACGAATCTATTAACTTATATTATACTAAAAAAAGAAATTAGAATATTCAAGTACAATACTGAAGAGTTTGAGTTAAATCGAACTGGTCCATTTCTTACATGTTTGGTTGGCCACTGCCAGTGTTACTTAATATCTTGGCACTATTCTCTCATTCTGCCTGTTCTCTCCCACTGAGTGGTTGGCATGACCTATTTTCTGAGTTTTTTAGGAGCCTGTACTTAGCTGGGCATTGGGTCAGGAGATCTGAGCTGTCTACACTCGTCATGATATCCAGAGTTCTTCACCTAAGGAGACCAAGGGTACACAGACTAAACGCCAACAGTGATTCCCACTCCCCACAGGTGTCTGATTCCCGGGCCAGCCTGCAGCCTTGTTTCTGAACTTCACCTCCACAAACATAATCCTTATTATCAACTAATTCTGTTTTCAACTAAAATTACTTTGACTCTGGACTTCACTTAAAGTGAGTCAGTCTTCTTACAGGATGTTTAGAGAGTCAATACGATGCAAACGGATTTGAAAGAAGATGACATCCATCTACTCAGCACTGGGGGAGATAAAATGTTACTGATCCTAACTTCTTAGTAGGTGTTCTGTCCAGGGATTTAATCACTGACAATACTTGAAAGTGGAATTAAAAGCAGACCTTAGAAACTATGAAGCCAACATAGTGGTGAATCCCTTTCACCACCACCATCCACATGTTGGTCACACTAAGGTACATTTAAAAAGTGTCTCCAAGGACGGCCAACCTCACCCCAGATCTCAATGACACTCCTACTCAGACTCAGCTCCCCGCCTGCCAAGGAGCCAGGCTGCACCCCGCTGGTCCCATGTTGGGGGCGGGGATGGAGGTATCAGCCCCACATTTCCTATTTCAGATGCCAACAAGCTGTGACCGAAGGCACGACAGGGAACACCGACACCACAAAGGAGCATAAACGATGGCTTGAAGGCCTGGACATATCGCCTTCCATGCCCATGCTGCTCCTGCATTAAGAAGCTGCCACTCGCTGTGTGAGACCTCTGGGCTGGAATTCTCCTCGAAGCCGGAGACGGTTCCCGGAGGATGATAATACTCAGTACTTTTCGGTGCAAAGATGGGGAAGTGACCCAGAGTCACGGGGTTGTTTTGCAGACAGAGGAGAAGAGGCTCCTGCTAAGAAGCCTGTCCACACAGACGCCAGATGGACCCCTGTGCCATCTCACCCCGACGACCCACACAACCTCGGGAGCACGGCACCCTGATCTGTGCTTACTAGTGTCTCCCCAAACCTGCTCTTCCCACCCTGCCCAGAAGCCCAGGGAGCATTCCAGATGACGCTGGCCACTGGAGGAAAACTTCTGTGAACTTTGCTTTTGTCTCTGACACGTCTCCTACCTGCCCACTAAATCCTGCCTCAGTGGAACATCTATCCTCCCACCTGGACCGTCAGTTTCTGCCCACCTGGCCTCTGCCTTCAGATCGGCTTGTCTCCAGCCCCAGTGCGCCCTCCAGTGGCGGCACTATTGCTGTGGGGCTGGCTGTCCTGCGCATCCTGGGTGTTCAGCAGCATCCCTGCCTCCCCCCCCCCCGCGAGATGCCAGGAGCAACCCCCTACCCAGCTGTGACAACCCAAAATATCTCCAGATGTTGCCAGATGTCTCAGGGGCTTTCATCTGGGCTGTACATTCAAATCACTTGGGAAACATCTTAAAAAACACCAATGCCTGGGCTCCACCCTACTTAATTACCTCTTAAGTAAATCAGAAACTAAAAGAAAAAAGTACCTCCAACTCTTCCTATTGTCAGAAGGCTTGACATGGTACGGTTGTTGAAAGAAACAACAACTAAATATAGATTACATAGTTTAGGGATGGAAAAAGGAGAGAGTATATTTCAAGCCCTCTGCTACCTATCGCTTGCCAGAATACACATGAAGCCACAGACATAATTTAATTGGATAACAAAAACCAGCTAGCATTACAGTATCCAAATCACGATCCTTTATCACCTCTGGTGTGGTCATGAGGTCACCTCAACCAATGGTCATGTCAACAGCCTTCCCCAGGCTGGCCCCCAGCACTAGACCACCATACCTTCAAAATGCTTTAGCAGAAGGCAGAGTTCACCTGTTACTACACCCAAAGCTTCCCAAACGTACGGCTTTTCCTACTTCTTGAAATCCAAGAGCGCTACGGAGACCCGTCCTAGAGGAAATTCCGAAAAAACCAACCAACCAACCAAACCAAAGCCAAAATAAACCTTTTAGCTAAAGGTAACAAACCAGAGAAATGTTCAATAATCCTAGAATATATATTTCATAATGGCCGTGACTATAGTAGCTCTAATAGCTTTGAATGTTTAGCATCTAAAATAATTTCTTGCATATAATAACTGGGCATTCTGTAACTATTCAAGGTATGAGTGAAAAATCATAGATGCCGTCCTATTCTGTTTTACAGAAAGTAGTAGGGCAGATCAACCCAGTTTTAGCAAACAAACAAACGAAGCTCATGATGAGCCAGAAGACTGAGCGTTCATGTGTATTTCTCTACAGATATGTGGAAACATCATTTTCATCTTTGCACATTTTTCAGATGATGAAAACTATGTAGTCTCTCCCCAGATGCATAAATATACACACACTCAAGTTAATTTGAAGTAATTTCTTTTTTTTTTCTGGACTTTCTAAAGCATTCTAGACAATTGAGAAATCTGGATCTTCTAAAAACATATTAGATGTCCCAGGGCAGATTATCTGTAGTAAAGAACCGATTCTGTCTTTCCCTCTCTTCCTCTCCCCCACCCTTTCTCTTTCTCTCTTTTTTTCTCTACAATCCTTTACGGACTAATACACTTGAAAATACTATTAAAAATTGCCGTGGGATATGTGTGCTGTAAGAATGTAAAATTGCTAAAAAGTTTCTAAGCTGCTTAGGTCAGATTCCCTAGAAGCGGAGCCTGAGACAAGAATTCTTGTCCAAGTGATTTACTAGGGTGGTGTTTTTAGAAGTGGAAAGAGGGGAGCAGTTATAGAACACGAGCTACAGAGCCAGGCAGAATTTTGTCTTACCTGAACGTTAGCTTCAGCTGATCCCATATGGCGGCTCTGACACCCACACTGAACCAAGCATTAATCCCACCTTCAGGCAAGGGGGTCAGTGCCCCCTTCCTTCCAGCAGCCCTTGACCTCGTGGGCAATAAAGTTCTTGCGTGGCCAATGACAGGTCTCTGGGGAGGGAGCAGCTGTGAGTTACATTATCAGCCAGCACTCACAGCAGCTGTGTGACGGGGTCTGTAGTAGGGATCTGGGTGGGGACTTAACAGCGTCCACTTGAGATGATGCCTTGGACCACTCAGATCCACCTGCGGTTCCCATCAAGTTCACCCCACCTTGACATAGCTTCTCCAGGATTCTGACTGGTTCCACTTTCAGGAGAGTCTCAGCAGAGGAGGTTAAGAGGGATGAAATATAGCCCCTGTTGCTGCATTTGGTCCAGAGATCATGGCTGATAACTCAACATCTTCCTGACTGCACACCCCTTCTAAATTCCTTTCACCTTTGTCAACCATTCTGTTGGTCTGGGTGGCTTGCCTGAGGGACTGAGCCGTGGTTACTAAGCCCTTATCAGGCTGTAGTTGTTCTACTTGCCCATTTACACAGTGAAAGGAACAGAGATGCTAGTAAATCACACGAGGGGCAAACATATTTCCCCCTGTCCCAATGTTGTATAAAGGTTAAGGATAAGGTTAATTGCTCCTGCTAGAATGGTAACAGATTTCTTTACTTGCTGGGATACTAGCTGGAGGCGCTCAAGGTGAGCAGACAGCAGTCATAGCTTTAAGTTTAGTGGGATTCTTACTGTGTCCTCCGGTGGGACTGTGTGCCTTGTGAACCAGCACTTAGAAGCCCACCGAGCCTAAAGTGATGGCTGTGGGAAGCACAAAGTCCACAAATGGATCACTGGAAGTAAGGTAACTGGATCTGTAAGAAACAAGGCACTGTTTCATGGGTGCTGGTTTCAAACACGTAATGTATCTTGTGGGATAGTGTCCCATTCTCCCAGGGAGTCTTCTCTAGGCTGATAGCTCGCAGCCATCTTCAAAAGTCTGTATGATTGGGGCTTCCCTGGTGGTGCAGTGGTTGAGAGTCCGCCTGCCGATGCAGGGGACATACGGGTTCGTGCCCTGGTCCGGGAAGATCCCACATGCCGCGGAGTGGCTGGGCCCGTGAGCCATGGCCGCTGAGCCTGCGCGTCCGGAGCCTGTGCTCCGCAACGGGAGAGGCCACAACAATGAGAGGCTTGCGTACCGCAAAAAAAAAAAAAACAAAAAAAACAAAAGTCTGTATAATTGCTGTATCAGACTGACAGCATCTGGCAGACAGGGTGTGTGCTGCAGGAGGCCTGTGAATCCCACAGTCACACACACACTGCTGCACCTTTCTGCTTTACACTGAGTCCCTGGGTCTGATGTGATGCTGGCAGAATCCTGCATTGGTAGATCAGATGCTGAGTTCGGACTGCTGGCAGTAGCTGGAAGCTGTTACATGAGGCACAGAGCCAGGACTCAGACACTCGCCTCAGGCATGCAATGTAAGAGGGCACTGAAACACTCAATAATCAAGAGAAAAAAAAAAACTTTAAAACAATATTTTAAAAAATGCAAAAAATCCATGATGAACAAATACCAAAAAATTAAATACAGAGAAAACCAGTAATACAGAATTTTCCCTTTGCCTCTGGCTGCATAGGGCCTGATACAGCACTGATCCTGTTTGTATTTAAAATCTTGATACCCTATTTATAATGGAGTTTTGGCAAGACACTTGTTTCCTCAAGTATTGCGTTAAAATTTATGTTGATTACTGAGGTTTTTGGCATCCCATTGCCGTTTGTGTCTGAGCCTAGTGCTCTTCTTACTTCACCCTAGTTGTAACTTTTCAAAAGAGGCAAACCCAGAAGGCCTGTGATGCAATCCAGCCGCTATCAGGGGCTGGTTGGTTTTCTTGATAAACGGTACTAAATGCAGGGGCTCGACATCAGCCTCTGCTTCTTCATGTCAAGTGTTCATTCAGCAAGGCAGGTGGCTGGATCACCCCTGGTGAAGAGGAGACCACGGCATCGTGCCCACGCAAGGCGTCCTTCTCTGCCACCAGAGCTATTCCATTTACGGGCTCTGGCACAGCAGTGGGGGAGCTTAGGACAAAGCCTGGCTGAAATCCACTGGATAAGCCGTCCTTTCCACCTATTTAGCACCTCTTCTGCAACAGATGCTCTTTGGTGGGTATTAAAGTATGATTTTTTTTTTTTTTTTTTTTTTTTTGCGGTACGCAGGCCTCTCACTGCTGTGGCCTCTCCCGTTGCAGAGCACAGGCTCCGGACGCGCAGGCTCAGCGGCCATGGCTCACGGGCCCAACCGCTCTGCGGCATGTGGGATCTTCCCGGACTGGGGCACGAACCCGCGTCCCCTGCATCGGCAGGCAGACTCTCAACCACTGTGCCACCAGGGAAGCCCTAAACTATGATTTTTAAAAATGCTCACATGTTATGTATCTAGGGTGAAAGGCTAGACTTCACCCACTTGACTTAGGGAAAATCTCTGAAGAAGGAGGCAGCTGGTGAATTACGTGAAAACACTCAGAGAAGCTGGGAGAAGGTGGCTGGTGTTGGGCATCTGGGTGGGGCATCAATTGCATCCATTATAAACACATGTACTTTCACCTATCTTGTGTGTACTGGAACAGTGAGTCATGGACTGGCCTGGTCCAGGGATCACTGCTCTGTGCACCCACAGATTCCACATTAGGAACATACATTCTAAAGCTAACAAAACAAAACAGGCTCTATTCTCTCATTCAGCACATATTTTTTGAGTGTATTTATCAGTCACATTTCTAGGTGCTGAGGAAGCAATACTGAACCAAGAAATGAAGTTCTTGCTCTCATAGACCTTAAACTAAACACATAAAGAAAATATATAATATTGCAGATTACAACACAATCCTTAAGGGAAAATAAAGCAGGAAAGGAGATAGGTCCTCACTGATAAGGTGGTATCTAAGTAGAAAAATCGAGAAAGCAAGCCATGTAGACATGTGGGGAATAAGAATTTTGAGCAGCCAGGGCAGAGACAAATGCCCCGAAGCAGAAGGGTTCAGTGAGTCTGTAGCTGAGTAACCCAGAGGAAGAGCAATAAGAAATACAATTAGAGAGAGACTGCAGGGACAGCTTAGGGATTTCTGTTTTACTCTGGGTGATATAGGAAACGACTGGAGGGTTGAAACAGGAGCAAGACACTATCTGGCATATATTTGAAAAGGATCATATTGGCCGTTTCATGAGAATAGACTTAAAAGGATATAAGGGTGGTCGTTTCCGTCATGTCACTTAATTTCTAGTCTGTTCCTGCTGAAATATAGTGGGCCAGGCACCCTCACCATCAGAGCAGACCAGCATGTGGTATGAATCTACTTTCCTAGAAACGTGTTCTTTCAATATTCATCATAAATGAGGATCAAGACCAATTTGCATTCACCTGGCATGGACAGCAGTACACATTCCTGGTCCTGCACCAGAGATACATCACAATATAGACTGAAAGTAACCTTAATTGTCTGACGGTTGTCAAAATCAGTTTAGTCCATTTTGTGATGATATCATGTTAATCAGGTCTAATGAGCAGGAAAGGCCAATAATCTGAAGGCTTTTTTAGGACACGAGGGAGGGACAAAAATTCCACAAACATTCAGGAATTGGCCAAACCAGTGAAAATACTGGGGATCCCATTTTGTTGTGCGTGTCAAGACATTCCCTTCAGACACATTTGGCATCTAATCTTGCTATGAAGAAAGACGCAGAATGCTTGGTAGGATTCTGAGTCTTAGAACAAGACAACACTTTGGAATAATTCTCAGGCCCTTTATCAGATGACTCAGAAGGCTACCACTTCTGAGTGGGGACTAGAATGAGAAAAGTTTCTGCAGCAGTGTCAGCTGCGATACAAGCAACCTTGATGCCAAAGCCGTAATAAGTGGCAAGCCCCATACTATTATCATTACCATGGTAACTAGGAATGCCAGGCAGGTTCTCTGTCAAGTCCCAAATGGAGAATTACAGTGAAAACTTCAGGGTTTTGGATCAAGGTCACACCATTGCAAAGTTCTGATAGTATAGAAAGCACCTCCTGGTATGCTAATTGGCTCTAGAAAGACTGGTCAGGACATCAGTGGACCACAGGAATGGAGCTTTCCCTCAAGAGTGACACAAGTTATGTGGTCTGGTAGACAGAGCAGCAATTCACTCAACAACAGACTTGGCCATCATGAGGAGCTAGGGTGGCTGCTACATAATGAGGAATCCAGATAAGTCTCAAACTTGGGGGATCTGCTGTAGCATTTTTCCATTTATCCAAACACAGGTTTAACTTCAAATCGTTGGTTACATCAAGCACAACCTGTTAAGGGCAAGGTAATCAGAGACACCTCACCAGCAAACTGCCTAGTCTAAAAGAACTGATAATCAAGAATGAGGTATATCAATACATAAGGCAACTGCTAACAGCTATAAAAGAGGAAGTCGACAGTAACAGTAATAGTGGGGGACTTTAACACCTCACTTACACCAATGGACAGATCATCCAAACAGAAAATTAATAAGGAAACACAAGCTTTAAATGACACAACAGACCAAACAGATTTAACTGATATTTAGAGGATATTCCACCCAAAAACAGCAGATTACACTTTCTTCTCAATGCACATGGAACATTCTCCAGGATAGATCACATCTTGAGTCACAAATCAAGCGTCAGTAATTTAAGAAAATTGAAATCATATCAAGCATCTTTTCTGACCACAACACTATAAGATTAGAAATCAATTACAGGGAAAAAACTGTAAAAAACACAAACACATGGAGGCTAAACAATACACTACTAAATAACCAAGAAATCACTGAAGAAATCAAAGAGGAAATCAAAAAATTCTACATCCCATTTTACTTCATCAACCTGTCAAATTTACCCTCTCAAGGTATGTAGTCTGAAGGTATGGCTGATTTATAGGTCCCTTATATGCAAACCAAGATGGATCTCTCACTAACTCAGAACATTAAACGCCTGTTCAGAGATGCAAATACTTGGCTCAGGGTCAGCTGAATGAACTCCCAATACATGTTAAATTGGGGGAACACATTCACCTTGACCTTGCTGGAAAACACACTGGAATCTTAAAGGCAAATCTGGCAAAACAGGAAGAGATGAAGACTTACAGAAGTAGAATCAAGGTATTTATCTGATCAAAAGAAAATACCTATTTAAAATGTACATCCTTAAAAATGTCTGTTGAATAAATTGTGTTGACTATACTATACACCTTTATTTATTGCAGAATAAGCTGGGGCACACAGAGAGGGAAAGGAAACACTTTAGCATTAATATTTCATACACTATGTACTGTCTTTACCTTAACATTGTATATGATATTTCTAGGTAGATACCAACTGAACATTTTAGATGACGCTTTGTCAAGTAAGTGAGGTCTAGGGAATATAATAGGGAATAATGGAAGCTAACTGAAACATCATTTTAAGGTAGTAGCTTTTGAATTTCTTTTCATAAGTAGATTAGATTTCATGAGCTGCTTCCTACATAGACCAAAAAGCATAAAGTGTTTTGTTTAAAAGAAAATGCTAGATGTTGATTTTAACTGAAAGTACAAGCCTTTCTTTCCTTTTGACAGTTTGCTCTTGAAAGGTTTTTCTTGTGAAATACATAATATACTGTTGCTAGTTGAATGTAATGAGGCCTCACCCTAGAAAAAAGAGAAGAAAAGCCAAATTTGGCTAATTTTGCTTCCCGAGGAGCCTATCTGTGAGCCATATGTGTGTTAAAAGGCAGCAACAAACACTAATATCAAAAGCAGCTTTTCAGAGGAAAAGTAAGTGAGGAAAAAATGAAAACTGGCATGTTCACACTGAGATATTCTGACAATCTCACATACATTGTTTTAAACTTATATAGCTTCTCTGTAGCTTTTAGAGCAGCGTTAACATATCCAAGGCACACAAATCCTATTAGAGTAAAAAAAAAAAAGAGTCACAAGTATATCTTATATTCCTAAAACAAGCTAGAAATATAAACTAATAAAAAACTCAAAGTTGGAATGACCAGAAAATTCAAAGTATAATTGCAACTGAATAATATAGGGTAGAAATACTGAGGTAAAGACTAAGGAGAAAAAGTTTAAATGTTTACTAACAATTCAACATTTGTTATTTATCCCACACTTGGATATTTCGTATTCACAGCAGCAAGATCACTCAGGACCTACACAATCCTGAATATCAAAAATAATAATGTTCCGTTTCTAATGTTCTGTTTACTAAAAACTGTCTCAAGGATCTCAATGGATTCTAAATCCATCTCTATGTTTCCAAGCCAGGGAACACTTGTACAATTAAAGAGAATGTATCCTACGACCAACGTTCCATGTCAAAGGTCCCTGAAGACTATTTTGAGTACCTTTCTTCTTCTAATCCATGTTTTCTGGCTTCCATGACTTGTACTTATATGCCTTTAAACATACTTTCCTTGTATTGGATCAAGTCACACCCCTCCTTCAAGTCCCTGTTTATATACAGTTCTTCCCTAGTGCTATCCTGTCACCAGATGGGAGTGGTCATTCCCTGAACTCTCACAGCCTGCGGTCTGTACTCTTTTGGCTGGAGCTCCAGAGGGTCCCATGACTATGCTCAAGGGCAGTGATCGCCTAGGACCCCTCATAGGACTGAACTTGTAGCCATATTCCTCCCTACGGTTTATTACAGTGAAAGGACACAAAGCAAAATCAGCAAAGGAAAAAGGCACACGGGGTGAAGTCCAGAGGACATGAGGAGCAGAGTTCCAAACTTCCCCAGGTTTACTCCCAGGGGAGTCATAGACGCGCTTAATTCCTGCAGCTGTGAGTTGTAACACCAGATGAGAAGTGCTGTCTACCAGGGAGACTCGTGAGAGATCCAGTGTTCCAACTTTTTACTGGGGGCTGGTCTTATAGGTACCAACTGTCTAGCATGTACCCAAACCCCAGATTCCCAGAAGGAAAGCAGGAATCTAGGATAAACTGG
Source organism: Stenella coeruleoalba (assembly GCF_951394435.1). NCBI lineage: Eukaryota > Metazoa > Chordata > Mammalia > Artiodactyla > Delphinidae > Stenella > Stenella coeruleoalba. The sequence continues at coordinate 144,255,463 of NC_137149.1, read as the reverse complement.
TGTTTTTGCACAATTTAGGCACCATGCGCCGTTCTTACCAGTTAGGGTGGTGGTACCCCACTACTGAAATCCCAGGTGCCGACCAAGGGCCAGGTCTTTCTAAAGGTGAGAGGCGCAGGGTTGCTTGCTCTGTTATCTTTTTTGCACATAGTTCTACTTAATATATATTAAATTATAATGTACGTATATATTAAATTACAAGTTATATATCTATGTCATATCTCAACTCCTTCACTGTAAGCTCACTGAGGACTTGGAGGGGATTTTTTCATTACTCCGTCATTCCCAGTATAGAATAAGATTGCTGATGGAGACATTCCACAAATACTAATGACTAGAAGTTCTGATTCATTAAGAAACTGTAGGAAACAGGCAGAAAAGCAGACTCAATGGCATGCAGGACGCTTCTGCTACCCCAGCCTGGATGGAGTCCTCTGAGCTGTGACTGCCCTTTATCAAAGGCTCAGGGATGCCACAAACTTGACAACAGTTAAGGAAGATGCCCATTATGAGTTTTAGTGCTACTGACCTAACAGAATTTTTATTGTTAAAAACACATGCACTTTTTAATGAAACAAGAATGTGCAGTATTTTTTCAATAAAATTATGTCACATCACAAACGTTTTACTTAATCCTAAATTTAACTTAATCCTGTCCAATCTGTTACTTATTCTTAGTCAGCCGAGAAAACAATATGTATACTATAACCCGTGTCACAAATTCACTTGCTCACAAAAAGATTACTGAGTACTTACCGTACTGTAAGACATCAGTATTAAGGGCCCCATAATAAGAGCAGCTCATACTTACACAGTGCTGGGTGCTGTGCTAAGTACCCCTCTGAGAGAGATATTGTTTGATACTCTTATTTTACAAATAAAGTTACTAAGGAAGTGTACTATGCTCCTAAGCAGTTACTCTGAATCCATACTCTTAATTACTCTATTATGCTGATTATCACACCCTTGAGAAACTTAGTCTTTTTTGACATAAAAATTATTTTGACAAAGTTAGAGAAAATATACCCTTGTTCTACTTTAATCTCTTTTTTTCCACCACTTTAAAAGTTAAGGGACTCGAGGAGACCTTCAAGATGGCAGAGGAGTGAGAGGTGGAGATCACCTTCCTCCTCACAAATACATCAGAAATACATCTGCACGTGGAACAGCTCCTATAGAACACCTACTGAACGCTGGCAGAAGACCTCAGACTTGCCAAAAGGCAAGAATCTCCCCACGTACCTGGCCGTGTGGCTGACAGGGTCTTGGTGCTCTGGGCAGGTGTCAGGACTGTGCCTCTGAGGTGGGAGAGCCGAGTTCAGGACATTGGTCCACCAGACACCTCCCGGCTCCACGTAATCTCAAACGGTGAAAGCTCTCCCCAGAGATCTCCATCTCAAAACAAAGACTCAGCTCCACTCAATGACCAGCAAGCGACAGTGCTGGACACCCTACGCCAAACAACTAGCAAGACAGGAACACAATCCCACCCATTAGCAGAGAGGCTTCCTAAAACATAATAAGGTCACAGACACGCCAAAACACACCATTGGACACAGTCCTGCCCACCAGAAAGACAAGATCCAGCCTCATCCACCAGAACACAGGAACCAGTCCCCTCCATCAGGAAGCCTACACAACCCACTGAACCAACCGTCGCCACTGGGAGCAGGCACCAAAAACAACTGGAATTACGAACCTGCACCCTGCGAAAAGAAGACCCCAAACACAGTATGATAAGCAAAATGAGAAGAGAGAGAAACACACAGCAGATGAAGGAGCAATGTAAACACCCACCAAACAAATGAAGAGGAAACAGGCAGATCACCTGAAAAAGAATTCAGAGAAATGATAGTAAAGATGATGCAAAATGAAATTAAATAAGGAAACACAAGCTTTAAATGACACATTAAACAAGGTGGATTTAATTAATATTTATAGAACATTTCATCCAAAAGCAACAGAATACAATTTCTTCTCAAGTGCTCATGGAACATTTTCCAGGATAGATCATATCTTGGGTCACAAATCAAGCCTTGGTAAATTTAACAAAATTGAAATCGTATCACGTATGTTTTCTGACCACAGCACTATGAGACTAGATATCAATTACAGGAAAAATTCTGTAAAAAATACAAATACATGGAGGCTAAACAATACATTACTTAACAACCAAGAGATAACTGAAGAAATCAAAGAGGAAATCAAAAAATACCTAGAAACAAATGACAATGAAAACATGAGGACCCAAAACCTATGGGATGCAGCAAAAGCCGCTCTAAGAGGGAAGTTTACAGCAACACAAGCCTACCTCAAGAAACAAGAAACATCTCAAATAAACAACCTCAGCTTACTCCTAAAGCAATTAGAGAAAGAAGAACAAAAAAACCCCAAAGTTAGCGGAAGGAAAGAAATCGTAACAATCAGATCAGAAATAAATGAAAAAGAAATGAAAGAAATGATAGCAAAGATCAGTAAAACTAAAAGCTGCTTCTTTGAGAAGACAAACAAAATTGATAAACCATTAGCCAGACTCATCAAGAAGAAAGGGAGAAGACTCATATCAATAGAATTAGAAATGAAAAAGGAGAAGTAACAACTGACACTGCAGAAATACAAAGGATCATGAGAGATTACCGCAAGCAACTATATGCCAATAAAATGGAAACCTGGAAGAAATGGACAAATTCTTAGAAAAGCACAACCTTCTGAGACTGAACCAGGAAGAAAGAGACAATATAAACAGACCAATCACAAGCACTGTAATTGAGACTTTAATTAAAATCTTCCAGTAAACAAAAGCCCAGGATCAGACGGCTTCACAGGCGAATTCTATCTAACATTTAGTGAAGAGCTAACACCCATCCTTCTCAAGCTCTTCCAAAATATGACAGAGGGAGAAAAACTCCAAAACTCATTCTTCGAGGCCACCATCACCCTGATACCTAAACCAAAGATGTCACAAAGAAAGAAAACTACAGGTCAATATCACTGATGAACATAGATGCAAAAATCCTCAACAAAATACTAGCAAACAGAATCCAGCAGCACATGAAAAGGATCATACACCATGAACAAGTGGGGTTTATCCCAGGAATGCAAGGATTCTTCGATATATGCAAATCAATCAATGTGATACACTGTATTAACAAACTGAAGGATAAAAAACATATGATCATCTCAATAGATGCAGAAAAAGCTTTCGACAAAAGTCAACACCCATTTATGATAAAAACCCTCCATAAAGTAGGCATAGAGGGAACTTACCTCAACATAATAAAGGCCATGTATGACAAACCCACAGCCAACATCATTTTCAATGGTGAAAAACTGAAACCATTTCCACTAAGATAAGGAACAAGATAAGGTTGCCCACTAGACCACTATTATTTAACATAGTTTTGGAAGTTTTAGCCACAGCAATCAGAGAAGAAAAAGAAATAAAAAGAATCCAAATCGGAAAAGAAGAAGTAAAGCTGTCACTGGTTGCAGATGACATGATCCTACACAAAGAGAATCGTAAAGACACTACCAGAAAACTACCAGAGCTAATCACTGAATTTGGTAAAGTAGCAGTATACAAAATTAATGCACAGAAATCTCTTGCATTTCTATACACTAATGATGAAAAATCTGAAAGAGAAATTAAGGAAACACTCCCATTTACCATTGCAACAAAAAGAATAAAATACCTAGGAATAAACCTTCTTAGGGAGACAAAAGACCTGTATGCAGAAAATTATAAGACACTGATGAAAGAAATTAAAGATGATACAAATAGATGGAGAGATATACCATTTTCCTGGATTGGAAGAATCAACATCGTGAAAATGACTATACTACCCAAAGCAATCTACAGATCACTGCAATCCCTACCAAAGTACCAATGACATTTTTCACAGAACTAGAACAAAAAATTTCACCATTTGGATGGAAACACAAAAGACCCTGAATAGCCAAAGCAATCTTGAGAAAGAAAAACGGAGCTGGAGGAATCAAGGCTCCTGGACTTCAGACTATACTACAACGCTACAGTAGTGAAGACAGTATGGTACTGGAACAAAAACAGAAAGATAGATCAATGGAACAGGATAGAAAGCCCAGAGATAAACCCACGCACATATGGTCACCTTATCTTTGATAAAGGAGGGAAGAATATACAATGGAGAAAAGACAGCCTCTTCAATAAGTGGTACTGGGAAAACTTGCCAGCTACATGTAAAAGAATGAAATTAGAACACTTCCTAACACCATAGACAAAAATAAACTCAAAATGGATTAAAGACCTAAATGTAAGGCCAGACACTTAACAAACTCTTAAACGAAAACAGACATCAAACTCTTAAAAGAAAACATAGGCAGAACACTCTATGACATAAATCATAGAAAGATCCTTTTGACCCACCTCCTACAGAAATGGAAATAAAAACAAAAATAAACAAATGGGACCTAATGAAACTTCAAAGCTTTTGCACAGCAAAGGAAACCATAAACAAGACCAAAAGACAACCCTCAGAATGGGAGAAAATATTTGCAAATGAAGCAACTGACAATGGATTAATCTCCAAAGTTTACTAGCTGCTCATGCACCTCTATATCAGAAAAACAAACAATCCAATCCAAAAATGGGCAGAAGACCTAAACAGACATTTCTCCAAAGAAGATATACCGACTGCCAATAAACTCATTAAAGAATGCTCAACATCACTTATCATTAGAGAAATGCAAATCAAAACTACAATGAGGTATCACCTCACACCAGTCAGAATGCCCATCTTCAAAAAATCTAGAAACAATAAATGCTGGAGAGGGTGTGGAGAAAAGGGAACATTCTTGCACTGTTGGTGGGAATGTAAACTGATACAGCCACTATGGAGAACAGTATGGAGGTTCCTTAAAAAACTACAAATAGAACTACCATATGACCCAGCAATCCCACTACTGGGCATATACCCTGAGAAAACCATAATTCAAAAAGAGTCATGTACCACAATGTTCACTGCAGCTCTATTTACAATAGCCCGGAGATGGAAACAACCTAAGTGTCCATCATTGCATGAATGGATAAAGAAGATGTGGCACATATACACAATGGAATATTACTCAGCCATAAAAAGAAACGAAATTGAGCTATTTGTAATGAGATGGATAGACCTAGAGTCTGTCATACAGAGTGAAGTAAGTCAGAAAGAGAAAGACAAATACCGTATGCTAACACATATATATGGAATTTAAGGAAAAAAAATGTCATGAAGAACCTAGGGGTAAGACAGGAATAAAGACACAGACCTACTAAAGAATGGACTTGAGGATATGGGGAGGGGGAAGGGTAAGCTGTGACAAAGTGAGAGAGTGGCATGGACATATATACACTACCAAACGTAAGGCAGATAGCTAGTGGGAAGCAGCCGCATAGCACAGGGAGATCAGCTTGGTGCTTTGTGCCTGCCTGGAGGAGTGGGATAGGGAGGGTGGGAGGGAGGGAGATGCAAGAGGGAAGAGATATGGGAACATATGTATATGTATAACTGATTCATTTTGTTATAAAGCAGAAACTAACACACCATTGTAAAGCAATTATACTCCAATAAAGATGTAAAAAAAAAAGAATTACCATACAACCCAGCAATCCCACTACTGGGCATATACCCTGAGAAACCATAATTCAAAAAGAGTCATGTACCACAATGTTCACTGCAGCTCTATTTGCAATAGCCAGGACATGGAAGCAACCTAAGTGTCCATCAACAGATGAATGGATAAAGAAGATGTGGCACATATATACAATGGAATATTACTCAGCCATAAAAGGAAACGAAATTGAGTTACTTGTAGTGAGGTGGAGGGATCTAGAGACTGTCATACAGAGTGAAGTAAGTCAGAAAGAGAAAAACAAAACTGTATGCTAACACACATATATATGGAATCTAAAAAAAAAATGTTTATGAAGAACCTAGGTTCGGGACAGGAATAAAGACACAGATGTAGAGAATGGACTTGAAGACATGGGGAGTGGGAATGGTAAGCTGGGACAAAGTTAGAGAGTGGCATGGACTTATGTGTATTACCAAATGTAAAATAGATAGCTAGTGGAAGCAGCCGCATAGCACAGGGAGATCAGCTTGGTGTTCTGGTCCACCTAGGGGGGTGGGATAGCGAGGGTGGGAGGGAGATGCAAAAGGGAGGGGATATGGGGATATATGTATATGTATAGCTGATTCACTATGTTATACATCAGAAACTAACACACCATTGTAAAGCAATGATACCCCAATAAAGATGGTAAAAATAAAAAAGTCAAAGGACTCAAATATTACCAGAATTTGCCACCTCCTTCTTGGTAAGTTATGTGGTCTAATGAAGAGTTTATCACTTAGTAATTCATTAAAAAGTAGTGAGGGCTCTACAGTGGATTTAGGATTTGTGGCTGTCATTCTGAATATAAGTAAAAGTAGCATTATATTGGCTTAAGTCTAATAAACTTAAGCACACTGAAATCTTTTCACCCCCATGGGTGTGTGATGGTTTGAGTTTTTGTGACTGTACAATTAGAATGACTGTTTAAGGGGAGAGCTTTTCTTTTCTCTCTGAATAGAATGCATTTTATCATTAATTGTCTCCCACACAAGCCTGCAATTAAAATGTATCAAATAAACTGTTTAGTCATAACTGAAAAAAAAAAGAATGAGTCTAGAACGTTTATGATGCAGTTTGGCAAACCGGTTAATAAGACCTGCCACTTCATGTTCCTAATCTAAGATAAATTACCATCAAAATGGATAACAACCAATATTTATATCTAATAGCTTTTGCAGGTCATCTATAAATAGAATATGGATTAGCAAATACTTGTTAGACTGAGGACAGCTCACACTTGTCTTACTGTCCCAAACTTGTATCATCTTTTTTTTTTTGTATCATCTTTGAATAAAATTTCTTCATACTACTCCTATTTTAAAAGTGTTATCAATAGTCTGTGAATACTGTTAATACAAAAGAAAAAAGTATTTCTGAGAGTAATAAGATGTACATGAAAGATATACATTAAACAGTAATAAAATCAATAGTTTGCACCAATAAAATCAAGAGTGTTGCTCTTGGAGAGGTAAAAACACACAAAAAATGTTATCAGAGCCTGGAAGGCGAATTCATAGAAGGGAAACTACATTTCTGACTTTTTCTTAAAGAATAAATGCAAAGGTAAAAGCTATAAAAGCTGCATCATGTCAAAGTCAAACAGCAGTTTGGAAACGCAGATACAATTTTACCCCTGGATCACGAAGCAATTGGCATGACAAAGGAGTTGTCAGTACTGCCTACAGGTTTCTAGGTCAACATTAACACTCACATTCAGAAAGATGATGATGCTCTGTAGTTGCAGGCAAGGCTCTCCATGATGTGATGGAGAGGACTGACATTTGAAAGGTATTGTTTTGATTTACAACCACTTAAGAAAACCTTCAATGACTGATACCATCGCCTCATGTCCCAGTGGAGGCAAGCGTGTCTCAGGGCGGTTAAGTGAGTGTCTCGGGTCCCATAAGTAGGAAGTGACAGTGATGACTTACACTCACATCCTCTGTCTACACGGCTAGTGCTTTAACCACTGGGCCACATGGGCTCTCAAATATTAGGAAGGCGCCCAGATTGCAATGTGCTTAGAGATGTACAGTTCCAACTACTGAGATACAATTCTCTGTGGGTCTCTTGCATCTCTGCACGTCTTGGAAGCAGAAACACTGACTGCTTTTGTTCTGGACTATCTTACTAAGCTTGTACAGTGGAGAGCATTGCAACACAGTGATGTGGTCTGCCTATGGAGCACCGGACAGGCATCCTTACTGTGTATTAAAAATACGAGAGTTTCCTAAGAGCAGGATTCCATTCCCATACTCAACCCAGTGTGCTGACAGGTGTCAGCTGACCAACTTAACATTGTCTCGTAAGAATCAGCCTCAGGAAACCCACTTAAGAAAATGCTGATAATCTGGCCACTGCTGTTTTTCAATGAGTAATAGAAGTCCTTTGTTTGTGAAAACAAGACAAAACAAAACAAAAACTTTTCTAAATTGGAAGTGGGTCTATGTTCTGTAGTGCCTATGGTTTATTGCTGTTTTGGGGGCCCCCTCGAAGGAAAATAATACAAAATTATGTTTACAAAATTGAGCTCAGGGCTGTGGTGTTGGCAAGTGAGGGGCCCTGCTGTGGAAGTTCTCGTCATGGTAAATTCAGCTTTGTCAGAATTATATTTTTGGAAGTCATAATTTTCCAATTTCACAAATGGCCCTAGATGATTTTTCACTCCCCAAGTACCAAGTCTATAAACTGCATAGTGCCTCATCTTAGAGAACAGCTCTTAATTTTTGTTTTCTAGGAGAAATAAAAATCTAGAGGATCGCTCCCATGCCATGGGATTTTCAACACCCTCGTGTCTTGCTTGGATTTATAGGCAGTCTAGGGAGTATTTTGTTTTTTTCATCCATCGACTCTATAAAGCAAGTATGACCAAACTAGTGTCTTAAATTAAATTGTTTTCTAAAACCTGTCCTGGTTAGATTCCAGCATAGTTGAGCCCATATTCCTGGAAAAACTGAATTCATGGGAATTGTACCATGATGTTGATAGAGTTTCACCTTGGGTGTGTGGTAGCTTTCTGAGCCGAAGTGAGAGAAGAAACATATTTTGAGTGACACTCGGAAAGTAGCAAATTGTCTTTTGCATACAGCACTGAAGACGAAAAATAGCTTCACTCATTTTGCTGTATGAAATCAATCACGGTAAACTCTTAAAATATTTAAGACCATTAACAAGTCATATTTGTGTATTGCTCACAGATAACAATAGCAGGTTAAATGTTAGAAAATATTTACTTGAACTCATAAAATATGTAAATTAATAAACAATTAAGAAAATGAATACAGTTCACCTACTTTTGAAATATTACTTGATCGACTTGCAGATCGCCCTGGGGATTTGTCGTTCTGAAAAATAAAATTAGAGACATTGATTAACAACAGCAGTATTCTTTGCTGCTGAGAAAAGAAAGCACAGCACAGGCCAACGTGTAGATGTCCTCTGTATTGTCCTAACAGACATAAAAATTGCTTACACAGGATGGTATTTCTTTTACCAAATTTTATTTCTCTAGTGTATATCAGTGTCCTTTTGAAAATGTTTCAATTATTATCAGGTTATATATCAGTCTAGGAATATTTATTTCCAGGAAACACTTATTTCTCTAGAAAAACATATGAAGTTCCTTTGAAATAGAATTAGAAATGAAAATATAGTCCATTATTTCCCCTTTTCTTCTTCTACCAGTAAATTCCGGTCCTCAGTGTCAGTAAATATTGCATACTGGGTACATGGTACATAACACCTAACTCCTGTTCTGCTAACATACATTTTATCTGTCTGTTCAGTTATTTTATTTTCAAAATTAAAAAAAAATTAAAGGTAATTTAAAATTTTAAAACATTTAATCATTTAAATTAAAAATATTGAGAAATTATTTTAAAATTTAAAACTTAATAATAAGTTTTAAAAAATTATACCTCAGTTCTTGCCTCTTAAGGAATTTCCCATTTCAGAGGAAAGAAGCATGAAAAAAAGCTTTTGAATAGATACATTTTTTTTAAAGTCATGCAACTGTAAAGTCGAATGGGTCCTTGAAGGGTGGCACTACCTCATTCAAAGCCTGGAGGCCTTCTGTTGCCTGTAAGCCGGGCCAGTCCAGGGCCTTATGGCCAGAGCTGGCGGGAAACTGACCTGACAAATCAGAATGTGTGGTACATATACCAAGAGATCACAGCACACCTTTCCTGCTGTGGAAAAAGTGTTGGAAGAGCCTTTTCCGGAAACCAAAAGTTTAGCACTTTAGGATTCTTTTTAAAAAACATTTCTGAGCATCTGGACTCAACACCACAATGGATCTGAGTAGACAACTACAGTACATCTTGACAGGGGTCTTTTTTTTTTTTTTTTTTTTTGCGGTACGCGGGCCTCTCACTGTTGTGGCCTCTCCCGTTGCGGAGCACAGGCTCTGGACGCACAGGCTCAGCGGCCATGGCTCACGGGCCCAAGCCGCTCCGCGGCATGTGGGATCCTCCCAGACCAGGGCACGAACCAGTGTCCCCTGCATCGGCAGGCGGACTCTCAACCACTGCGCCACCAGGGAAGCCCCGACAGGGGTCATTTTTGAGAACGAAGCTGTTATAACAACCTGTGGGTCTGAAATTGTCCTGTGATGACTGCTCGAGACAGTTTCAGAAACACAGGGTAAAAGTGTTATGCTGGAAACACAGTAGCTGCATTCACTGCAAGCTGTCACTGTCTGGCACAGGCTTGCAGACATTTCAGCTGAACAACACTTTTTCTTTTACATGCAACATCCATCTCATCCAGCCACGGACGGCACGGTGGAGCATGTTATTACAGACCGAGACGAGTCACAACTGTACGATTAGTTACACCTCATAACAGCCCCGTGATCCAGCTGGAGATTAATGTGTGTGTTCCCTGAAGACATGTTTCCTTGATTAGCTTCCTCTGGTGATGGAGAGAGGTGCTTTTCTACTGACATTTCAACTCCTCTTCTAGAGACAAGAAAACAAAACCAATCCATCTTTCCTTCTCAGTGAAATTGAGGATTTTGACACAGGACTATATAGCACAGAGGTCAATGATACATTAACAGGCTTTGAGAGGTGTTTGGTTGTCCTGGTTGTTTTACTATGTTTTCTATTTTTACATGATATTTGAGAACATGATCAAGGAACTAGAATTGAAAACTCTTCAGCAAGAACCAAGAAGTACTATTTGTACAAGAAATTGATCTGGCATCAGATTACTTAATTTTTCCAACCAAACAGGACTTTGTTGTGTTTTGAGATTAAAAACAAGGAGGGCCATGTCCTTCCATAACTGTGAATGAGTTTAGTGTGAGGTCGTAATAAGCAGATAATTCCCATATGCTTCAGCCTCCCCCAATCTAATGGGAGGAGGCCTCTGCTTTATTATTTTGTACTTCAAGAGACCTTTTACGTTGAAATCAGTTAGCTCTATTTCCTCTTAATACAAGGTTAGGCATTGAAGGAAATAAACAAGCTTAGGCAAAGGCTAACTTTTTGCCGTGGCTAAGATCTCTATTATTTCCATTCCAGTTTACACATGGGAACAGAGAGGTTACCCTATTGCTGCAACGGCGGTGATATAAAATGGGGTTTTGACTTGAACTAGACCTGTACCCGTGCACTCGTTCTAGCAGGAGTGTATTTGAGATCCCAGACCTCCAAATTCCTCACTGTGAAATGGGCAGATAATATATTGGGGATTGGATCAAATGAGTTATAGATGAAAACATTTTAGAGATTACAAGTTTATAATATTTCCATTATTATTCACAGGTAGAGTAAACACCCAAAGAGCCCCCTCAAAAATCAGGACAATCATCACAGGTTACTAGACCCATAATTTTAACATAAACACCTCTCTATCCTGCAATTCCACCTCTGCTGTGGATTAGATTCTGGCATATAAAATTCAAGGATGGAAAATCAAATTTCTCTCTACCAAAGGGGATTAAGGAAGTCTGGTCTGCCTTGCTTTTGAAGCAAAGCTCCGCAAGCACTTTCCCTCTTGGAACACTTCCAAAGCAATCTGTTCAATTTGCTACTAATTAATTGAATGGCTTGTCCCATTACTATTGCAATGACATATTCTTCTTTGTAGATTAGCCAAATATGGTTGTCATACCTCATTATGATCAGTTTAAATTTTTACCTTAGATTAAATAGAAGCTGTCTCAGAATCTAACATAACTTACTGGTACCCAAATTATAGTGACCTTGTGGGTCACTAAAAGCTGAAACCAACAAGAGTTCCAGATAAGTCCACATGAAAATTATGGGATCGTCAAGCAATAATTTTGATGAGCTATCTTAGTAGAACAATCTTAGCAGATTGTTCACAGTATGCAGAGGGAGAGACTTCTAGTTTCATAAGCATGTTTAAATCTTTTCAAAATTTCTAATTTTTGGTTTGATATGAATGAATCTGCTATTGTTACTTTTGTTTTGTGATTATTATTATTAATATAATAATTGTTTTTCAAATTTGACCTTACTAAACATGGTTGGATTTTTATTACCAGCAAGAAAAAAATGATTACCAAATGAGGAAATCGTTACTAAGTTGTTTTAATATATTTAATATTGTAATCTAAGGAAAGTGACATAGTTCCTTTAAAAGGGGCTGCTCTGTGTTAAAGAATGCATAATGCAGTGGACTTGTATTTATCTACAGAGGAATACTCTGTATATTCATCGATCAGAAGACAGCAGTAAGGAAGTTTGAAGGAGGGTTTTATTTATTTGTTTGTTATTTTTTATGTAAACTAAAGGAAAAAACAAATTACTTCTGACTTCAGAAATCAGAATAAGACAATCTCACACAGACCACTGCTATGATGCTATTCTGTAGTTTTCCTCCTTTGTCCTCTGCCCCACCCGCTCTCACCCCAGGCTAAAACTCAAGATATTTGAAAGGAGAAAAAAAAAATGAGGCAATTTTGAGGGTCATCTGAAAAATTCTAAGTAGACCATGAAACTATTTCTGTGAGAACAATTAAAGAATTAAAACTTGAAATAGAAGAAAAGTCTTTGAAAGCAATGTGGTTTGTAAACAAAAAATAAATGATACAGAGGAACTGAATAATACAATAAAACTCAATTAATAGACGTATTAAAAATCTCATGTCCTTTAAATTAAAAATACTTTAAAAATTTATGTGGCTTCAAATAATACCTCCACAAAAATCTTCAAGTAGAGATTTTATAGGGTACTTCTTTTGATATTGAGTCAGCAAAATTAGAAATAAAAATTTGAAATATTACTAATAAATCTTGATCATCTCAAAACTAACACATTTTAAGATAACGCTTGGTCCAAAGAAATAACTAACTGGAAAATTACAGACAGAAACTCTGGAAAATGTTATACTAAGACCTATGTAACACAACAAAAGCTATATCCAGATAAAAATTTATGACTGTAAAGGCCTTCGTTATTAAAGAACACAGTAACAAAAGAATGCAGTAAAAAGAAATAATAAAAAAGCTAAAACTCATTAAATGGATATAAATAAGAAGGATAAAGAAATATTTCTTAAAGCAGGTTTTTGAAAATAATTACAAAATAGATGAATTTCCTATAAGACTTATTAAGGAGAACAGAAATATGTAAGAAATAAGAAAGGATAATCAAGGACACAGAAAAAATTAGAAAAATTATAAAAGAATGCTCCATGTAATGGTATTACAACAAATTTGAACACCTAGAGGAAATGGACCACATGCTAGCAAAATAAAGTTGTCAGAATTTATTCAAGAAGAGGAAAATTTGAATAGATAATTAACAAAGAAGAGATTGGGTAAGTAAATAAAAGTCTATATGCCCTGCAAAGGATAAGGGCATGATGATTTCACAATTGAGTTGTATCTTACTTTTAAAGAACACATAATTCTAATTTTATTTACAGTATTCTTGACCATAGGAACATAAACTTCCTTAATCCATATTATTAATTCTGCATAAATTAATCTCCAAATGTGTTAAGACAGTATCCAAAAAGATATAAAGAGGGAAAAGAAAATTATGCTCTGGTCTTATTTTGGACTACTGACACAAAAATTCTTTTAAAATATTAGCATATATCTAATAGTAGTATGTATCTTTGATACACCAGCAGTGTACCAAAAAATGCTGAAGGAATAAAATAAATAGGATTTATTCCTGATACTTCCTTATCAGGAAATCGATCAACAATTCATTAGATTAATACATCAAAAGCAAAAAACTATGATCTTATAGTTAAGATGTTTAACAAACCTCGATAGTGTTACTAGAAAGTAAGCTCTGAGTAAAATAAAAATTGAAAGAAATCTTTAAAAGTGATAAAGACAATATCCTAAAAACCATTACCAAATATTATTCTAAACGGTAAAATACTAGAACTATGTTAATTAAAGAAATTCTCTTAGGGCTGCTTGCTCTTGCTCTTATTATGCAACTTGACTTAAGAGTTTCTAACAAATTTAACAACAAGAAAATGAAATACATGATAGAAAAAATTATTGAAAAAGAAGCAATAAACCAATTTTCTCTGATTGATGATATGATATTATAGAAATTCCAACTGCCTCTAGTTATAAAAGAAAACTGCAGTAAATGAGACTTTAGTACAATGGCTAGATACAGGATACATATATCATGGCAGAGTCTACTAAATTTCCTAAAACCCACTATCCCTTCTTCTGTCCTCAGAGAATAGTAATTAGGTATACATCACCCCAGTCACATTACATCTCCCAGGCTTCCTTCCAGTTACAGGTTGCCTATGGCCAAATTCCCTCCAGTGAGATGTGGACAGAGCTAACAACTGTCAGTCTCCTGCTTGTCCCGTAAATCTAAACTTTCCTCCATACTCCTTTCTACTGCTCTGTGCTAGGATGGTGTCTATCAGAGCAAGCCAGGAAGCACATATTAAAGATGGTAGAGCTGAATTCCCCTGAGTTCCTGAATGAACACACAGTGAAAAGCCATGTGCCAATTTGGAACACACACTCTAAACCATCACCAGAGAGAAATTAACTTGTATTTCTTCGGGGCCACCACATTTCTGGATTTATTTATATAGCAGTTTAGTCTAGCCTAATGGAAATACTGCAAAATCAATAGCTTTCTCTCTTCTAGTTTTAAATATCCAGAAATGTAAAAATAAAAACCAAATCTATAAAACATTTAAGAATAAATTTAACAAGGAAATCATAAAGTCTTATTAAAAATATAAAGTATAATATCTTAGGAGTATAAATCATGATCTGAACAAATTCTTTGATGGCAAGAATATTTCATAAAATATAAATCCTCTACAAGTTGCCATATAAATAGAATGTGGTTCCAGTGAAATCTCCAATGGGGTTTATTTCTTCTTTTTGGAAGTACAAAGGAGATAGATAAAATGATCTTAAAGAACATATATAGAAAAAGAAATGCCTGAGAATATTCAAAAAATAATGAAAAAAAGGACATCTTGTGCTAGGCACTGACCACATTAAGTCAGTGTGATTAAGTCAATATGGTATTGGCATAAGAATTAATTAAAAGTCAGTAAAATCCAGAATAAGAAATCCAAAAATAGGCATAAGAATTTCACATTTAAAAAAACTAGTATTCAAGTTAATATTGAAAGGATAGTTGATATAATAAATGCTTCTGGACAACTGGCTATCCATGTGAAAGAAAAAGTGAAACCCGTATCAAAGAATATATACAGTCATACTCCATATAAAACAAACTCTAAAATGTAAAAAATAATAAAGTTTTAAAAATAAGCGTATAGGGCTTCCCTGGTGGCGCAGTGGTTGAGAGTCCACCTGCTGATGCAGGGGACACGGGTTCGTGCCCCGGTCCGGGAGGATCCCACATGACGCGGAGCGGCTGGGCCCGTGAGCCATGGCCGCTGAGCCTGCGCGTCCGGAGCCTATGCTCCGCGGCGGGAGAGGCCACAGGGGTGAGAGGCCCACGTACCAAAAAAAAAAAAAAAAGCCTATATTATAAATGCAGTCTTGGAGTGAGGGAGATCTATATAACTAATACAGGAACCAGAAGCTATAAGTTGCTTTTGGTTAGATTATATTGGAAAAAATACAAAAATGAAAGTGAATAAACAAACAATTGAGTTAGAAAAAAGTACAACACAGAAGACTGATAAAGTTCAATTTCTATAATAGTCAAAGAGGTTTTGTCTAGTCACAACAAAAGGTAACAGAAAGAATCCCAATAGAAAAAAAATCAAGCAAAAGATAGGAAAAGAAATGCACAAAAAAGGACAACAGATTGTTAATAAGCATATGACAACATACTTAAAATCACAAGCAGGAGAATGCAAATTAAAGTAACAAGACATTGCTTTAACCCATTATGCTGGAAAAATGGAAAAGAGTGATAGCCTCTATTTCTGGTGGGGATAAGAAGAAAGATTTCTCTCAAAAACTGCTAGCAGGAGTGTGAATTTTTGCAGTATCATTTAAAAAAACATCTGGCAACATCTGTTAAAATTTTAAATATCATTTTATGCAGTAATCTCACTCCTGGGAATCTATTCCAGAGAAATAAAATCACGGGTACAAAAGGATATGCAAATAAGGACACAATACAGCTCTATTCTTAACTGACAAAAAATTCTTGGCAATAAAGATGTGCCAGTTGTTAATTTAATGTCTGGAACCTTTAAACCCATCCTCCTAAATTCTACTCTGAAGCCGGTACTCTGTGAAGTCACCCAGCTCCCTCTGAAGAAGGAGACTGCAGGGAAACTGGAAGCTTGGGAAAAGAAAACAGGATTTGCTTCCTGTTGGCTTCTTATCTGCTTCTTGTGTTTGAGCATTAGTCTAGGAACGATTCTTAACCGTAGCAGCAGCAGTTCCTTCCTGCAGCCACTGCTGAGCCTGTGCAGCTTTTCTCACACCTGCAGAAACAGGTTTTAGATACCAGCACCCGCCAGCTGGCTCCCTCCTCAGAAGTCTGAGTTTCGGTTCCATGGGGCCCCTCTTCCAAGCTTTTAATAATTCCAATTTCTTTCCTTTGTTCACCCAGACCTAGGGGGGACGACTGCTTCCTGCAATTCCAATTTGTAATATATTGCTGTTCTGTTTTTATTTTTTTCCCCCTTCTCTCTTACTTAGTGATCATTTACAGCCAGGCAATAAATCTTTACAATAAATTCTCTGTGATAAAACAAAAAGTCTGTTTTCTCTCTCCTGACTAGAACCTGACTAACAGAGTAAACAATGCTCATCAGTAGAGAAATGATTAAATAAGTTATAGTGGAGCCACACCTTGGAATATTATACAATAATGAAAAAGGATGAATTGGATCTCTGCCATTTGACCTAAAGGGATTTCCACCAAATAAGACTGAGTGTGAAAAGTAAAACGGGAAGTGGTATAATAGGACTATTTGTAAAACATATAAGGGCGACCCTCCCTAAGTGTCTGTGTGTGCACACATTAGTGTGTAGACATGCACCATTACCCAGCTATGTGAAGATGGAAAAAGTCACAGAAAGATATGCATAAATTTCTGGGGGTGTGGATGGGAGGGCAGATGGAGGAGATAAGGGGGAAAAGTCCTTATAAAGCAAAAGAGCATGTGGTAATTGTTTATGTAAAATTATATACGGATGTGATGCACACATAGAAATTATGATCACATATGAAGTTAGGCAAATGGTAATATACATGATATGATAAAGAACAATGTGTAGAGAGTGATTTCATTTCTTTAAAAACTAGTATATAGCTGGAGGGGAAGATGGCGGAAGAGTAAGACTCGGAAATCACCAGATACACCAGAAATACATCTACACGTGGACCAACTCCTACAGAACACCTACTGAACGCTGGCAGAAGACCTCAGACCTCCCAAAAGGCAAGAAACCCCCCACGTACCTGAGTAGGGCAAAAGAAAAAAGAAAATACAGAGACAAAAGAATAGGGACGGGACCTGCACCAGTGGGAGGGAGCTGTACAGAAGTAAAAGTTTCCACACACTAGGAGCCCCTTAGTGGGCAGAGACTGCGGGTGTCGGAGGGGGAAGCTTCGGAGCCGCGGAGGAGAGCGCAGCAACAGTGGTGCGGAGGACAAAGCGAAGAAATTCCCGCACAGAGGATCGGTGCCGACCGGCACTCACCAGCTGAGAGGCTTGTCTGCTCACCTGCCGGAGCGGACGGGGGCTGGGAGCTGAGGCTCGGGCTTCGGTCGGAGCGCAGGGAGAGGGCTGGGGTTGGCGGCGTGAACACAGCCTGCAGGCGGTTAGTGCGCCACGGCTACCCGGGAGGGAGTCCGGGGAAAAGTCTGGACTTGCCGAAGAGGCAAGAATCTTTTTCTTCCCTCTTTCTTTCCTGGTGCGCGAGGAGAGGGGATTAAGAGCGCTGCTTAAAGGAGCTCCACAGACGGGCGCGAGCCGTGGCCAAAAGCGCGGACCCCACAGACGGGCATGAGACGCTAAGGCTGCTGCTGCCGCCACCTAGAAGCCTGTGTGCGACCACAGGTCACTCTCCACAACCCCCTTCTGGGGAGCCTGTGCAGCCCGCCACTGCCAGGGCCCCGGGATCCAGGGTCAACTCCGGGAGAACGCAAGGCGCTCCTCAGGCCGGCGCTCCTCAGGCCGGCGCTCCTCAGGCCGGCGCGACGTCACGCCGGCGCGACGTCACGCCGGCGCGACGTCACGCCGGCGCGACGTCACGCCGCAGGCCCGCCCCGCACTCCGTGCCCCTCCCCACCACCCCCCACCCCCCGCCCCCTGCCCCGGCCCGAGTGAGCCAGAGTCCCGGAAGCAGCTGCTCCTTTAACCCTGTCCTGTCTGAGCGAAGAACAGACGCCCTCAGGCGACCTACACAGAGGTGGGGCCAAATCCAAAGCTGAGCTCTGGGAGCTGTGCGAACAAAGAAGAGAAAGGGAAATCTCTCCCAGCAGCCTCAGGAGCAGCGGATTAAAGCTCCACCATCAACTTGATGTACCTTGCATCTGTGGAATACATGAATAGAAAACGAATCATCCCAAACTGAGGAGGGGTACTTCGAGAGCAAGATTTATGATTTTTTCCCCCTTTTCCTCTTTTTGTGAGTGTGTATTTGTATGCTTCTGTGTGAGATTTTGTCTGTATAGCTTTGCTTCCACCATTTGTCCTAGGGTTCTATCCGTCCGTTTTTTGGTTTGTTTTTATTTTTTTCTTAATAATTATTTTTTATTTTAATAAATATATTATATTTTATCTTACTGTGTCTTCTTTCTTTTTTTCCTTCCCTCCTTCCTTCCTTCCTTCCTCCCTCCCTCCCCCCATCCTTTCTTTCTTTCTTTCTTTCTTCTACTAATTCTTTCTTTCTACTTTTTCTCCATTTTATTCTGAGCCGTGTGGATGAAAGGCTCTTGGTGCTGCAGCCAAGAGTCAGTGCTGTGCCTCAGAGGTGGGAGAGCCAACTTCAGGACACTGGTCCACAAGAGACCTCCAAGCTCCACATAATATCAAACAGCGAAAATCTCCCAAAGACCTCCACCTCAACACCAGCACCCAGCTTCACTAAACGAGCAGCAAGCTACAGTGCTGGACACCCTATGCCAAACAACTAGCAAGACAGGAACACAACCCCACCCATTAGCAGAGAGGCTGCCTAAAATCATAATAAGTCCACAGACACCCCAAAACACACCACCAGACAAGGACCTGCCCACCAGAAAAACAAGATCCAGCCTCATCCACCAGAACACAGGCACTAGTCCCCTCCACCAGGAAGCCTACACAACCCACTGAACCAACCTTAGCTACTGGGGACAGACACCAAAAACAACAGGAACTATGAAACAGCAGCCTGCAAAAAGGAGACCCCAAACACAGTAAGATAAGCAAAATGAGAGGACAGAAAAACACAGCAGATGAAGGAGCAAGATAAAAACCCACCAGACGTAATAAATGAAGAGAAAATAGGCAGTCTACCTGAAAAAGAATTCAGAATAATGATAGTAAAGCTGATCCAAAATCTTGGAAATAGATTGGACAAAATGCAAGAAACATTGAACAAGGACCTAGAAGAACTAAAGATGAAACAAACAACGATGAACAACACAATATATGAAATTAAAAATACTCTAGATGGGATCAATAGCAGAATAACTGAGGCAGAAGAATGGATAAGTGACCTGGAAGATAAAATATTGGAAATAACTACTGCAGAGCAGAATAAACATAAAAGAATGAAAAGAACTGAGGACAGTCTCAGAGACCTCTGGGACAACATTAAACGCACCAACATGCGAATTATAGGGGTTCCAGAAGAAGAAGAGAAAAAGAAAGGGACTGAGAAAATATTTGAAAAGATTATAGTTGAAAACTTCCCTAATATGGGAAAGGAAATAGTTAATCAAGTCCAGGAAGCACAGAGATTCCATACAGGATAAATCCAAGGAGAAATATGCCAAGACACATATTAATCAAACTGTCAAAAATTAAATACAAAGAAAACATATTAAAAGCAGCAAGGGAAAACCAACAAATAACACACAAGGGAATCCCCATAAGGTTAACAGCTGATCTTTCAGCAGAAACTCTGCAAGCCAGAAGGGACTGGCAGGACATATTTAAAGTGATGAAGGAGAAAAACCTGCAACCAAGATTATTCTACCCAGCAAGGATCTCATTCAGATTTGATGGAGAAATTAAAACCTTTACAGACAAGCAAAAGCTGAGAGAGTTCAACACCACCAAACCAGCTTAACAACAAGTACTAAAGGAACTTCTCTAGGCAAGAAACACAAGAGAAGGAAAAGACTTAAAATAACAAACCCAAAACAATTAAGAAAATGGGAATAGGAACATACATATCGATAACTACCTTAAATGTAAATGAACAAAATGCTCCCACCAAAAGACACAGATTGGCTGAATGGATACAAAAACAAGATCCATATATATGCTGTCTCCAGGAGACCCACTTCAGACCTAGAGACACATACAGACTGAAAGTAAGGGATGGAAAAAAGATATTCCATGCAAATGGAAACCAAAAGAAAACTGGAGTATAGGACATTCCATCCAAAAACAACAGAATATACATTTTTCTCAAGTGCTCATGGAACATTTTCCAGGATAGATCATATCTTGGGTCACAAATCAAGTCTTGGTAAATTTAAGAAAATTGAAATTGTATCAAGTATCTTTTCCGACCACAATGCTATGAGACTAGATATCAATTACAGGAAAAGATCTGTAAAAAATACAAACACATGGAGGCTAAACAATACACTACTTAATAACGAAATGATCACTGAAGAAATCAAAGAGGAAATCAAAAAATACCTAGAAACAAATGACAATGGAGACACAACGACCCAAAACCTATGGGATGCAGCAAAAGCAGTTCTAAGAGGGAAGTTTATAGCAATACAATACTACCTTATGAAACAGGAAACATCTCGAATAAACAACCTAACCTTGCACCTCAAGCAATTAGAGAAAGAAGAACAAAAAAACCCTGAAGTTAGCAGAAGGAAAGAAATCATAATAATCAGATCAGAAATAAATGAAAATGAAATGAAGGAAACGATAGCAAAGATCAATAAAACTAAAAGCTGGTTCTTTGAGAAGATAAAGAAAATTGATAAACCATTAGCCAGACTCATCAAGAAAAAAAGGGAGAAGACTCAAATCAATAGAATTAGAAATGAAAAAGGAGAAGTAACAACTGACACTGCAGAAATACAAAAGATCATGAGAGATTACTGCAAGCAAATGTATGCCAATAAAATGGACAACCTGGAGGAAATGGACAAATTCTTAGAAATGCACAACCTGCCAAGACTGAATCAGGAAGAAACAGAAAATATGAACAGACGAATCACAGGCACTGAAATTGAAACTGTAATTAAAAATCTTCCAACAAACAAAAGCCCAGGACCAGATGGCTTCACAGGCGAATTCTATCAAACATTTAGAGAAGAGGTAACACCTATCATTCTCAAATTCTTCCAAAATATAGCAGAGGGAGGAACACTCCCAAACTCATTCTACGAGGCCACCATCACCTTGATACCAAAACGAAACAAGGATGTCACAAAGAAAGAAAACTACAGGCCAATATCACAGATGAACACAGATGCAAAAATCCTCAAAAAATACTAGCAAACAGAATCCAACAGCACATGAAAAGGATCATACACCATGATCAAGTGGGGTTTATTCCAGGAATGCAAGGATTCTTCGATATACGCAAAAATCAATCAACATGATACACCATATTAACAAATTGAAGGATAAAAACCAGACGATCATCTCAATAGATGCAGAGAAAGCTTTCAACAAAATTCAACCCCCATTTATGATAAAAACCCTGAAGAAAGTAGGCATAGAGGAAACCTTCCTCAACATAATAAAGGCCATATATGCAAACCCACAGGGAACATCGTCCTCAATGGTGAAAAACTGAAAGCACTTCCACTAAGATCAGGAACAAGACAAGGTTGCCCACTCTCACCACTCTTATTCAACATAGTTTTGGAAGTTTTAGCCACAGCAATTAGAGAAGAAAAGGAAATAAAAGGAATCCAATTGGAAAAGAAGAAGTAAAGCTGTCACTGTTTGCAGATGACATGATACTATACATAGAGAATCCTAAAGATGCTACCAGAAAACTACTAGAGCTAATCAATGAATTTGGTAAGGTAGCAGGATACAAAATTAATGCACAGAAATCTCTGGCATTCCTATACACTAATTATGAAAAATCTGAAAGTGAAATCAAGAAAACCCTCACATTTACCACTGCAACAAAAAGAATAAAATAACTAGGAATAAACCTACCTAAGGAGGCAAAAGACCTGTATGAAGAAAATTATAAGACACTGATGAAAGAAATTAAAGATGATACAAATAGAGGGAGAGATATACCATGTTCTTGGTTTGGAAGAATCAATATTGTGAAAATGACTCTACTATCCAAAGCAATCTACAGATTCAATGCAATCCCTATCAAACTACCAATGGCATTTTTCACAGAACCAGAACAAAAAATCTCACAATTTGTATGGAAACACAAAAGACCCCAAATAGCCAAAGCAATCTTGAGAACGAAAAACGGAGCTGGAGGAGTCAGGCTCCCTGACTTCAGACTATACTACAAAGCTACAGTAATCAAGGCAGTATGGTACTGGTACAAAAACAGAAATATAGATCAATGGAACAGGATAGAAAGCCCAGAGATAAACCCATGCACATATGGTCACCTTATCTTTGATAAAGGAGGCAGGAATGTACAGTGGAGAAAGGACAGCCTCTTTAATAAGTGGTGCTGGGAAAACTGGACAGGTACATGTAAAAGTATGAGATTAGATCACTTCCTAACACCATACACAATAATAAGCTCAAAATGGATTAAAGACCTAAATGTAAGGCCAGAAACTATCAAACTCTTAGAGGAAAACATAGGCAGAACACTCTATGACATAAATCACAGCAAGATCCTTTTAGACCCACCTGCTAGAGAAATGGAAATAAAAACAAAAGTAACAAGTGGGACCTAATGAAACTTCAAAGCTTTTGCACAGCAAAGGAAACCATAAACAAGACCAAAAGACAACCCCCAGAATGGGAGAAAATATTTTCAAATGAAGCAACTGACAAAGGATTAATCCCCAAAATTTATAAGTAGCTCATGCAGCTCAATAACAAAAAAACAAACAACCCAATCCAAAAGTGGGCAGAAGACCTAAATAGACATTTCTCCAAAGAAGATATACAGATTGCCAACAAACACATGAAAGAATGCTCAACATCATTAGTCATTAGAGAAATGCAAATCAAAACTACAATGAGATATCATCTCACACCAGTCAGAATGGCCATCATCAAAAAATCTAGAAACAATAAATGCTGGAGAGGGTGTGGAGAAAAAGGGAACACTCTTGCACTGCTGGTGGGAATGTGAATTGGTACAGCCACTATGGAGAACAGTATGGAGGTTCCTTAAAAAAACTACAAATAGAACTACCATATGACCCAGCAATCCCACGACTGGGCATATACCCTGAGAAAAACGTAATTCAAAAAGAGTCATGTACCAAAATGTTCATTGCAGCTCTATTTACAATATCCTGGAGATGGAAACAACCTAAGTGTCCATCATTGGATGAATGGATAAAGAAGATGTGGCACGTATATACAATGGAATATTACTCAGCCATAAAAAGAAACGAAATTGAGCTATTTGTAATGAGGCAGATAGACTTATAGTCTGTCATAGAGTGAAGTAAGTCAGAAAAAAACAAATACCGTATGCTAACACATATATATGGAATTTAAGAAAAAGAAAAAAATGTCACGAAGAACCTAGGGGTAAGACAGGAATAAAGACACAGACTTTCTAGAGAATGGACTTGAGGATATGGGGAGGGGGACGGGTAAGCTGTGACAAAGCGAGAGAGAGCCATGGAGATATTATACACTACCATACGTAAGGTAGATAGCTAGTGGGAAGCAGCCGCATAGCACAGGGAGATCAACTCGGTGGTTTGTGATCGCCTGGAGGGGTGGGATAGGGAGTGTGGGAGGGAGGGAGACGAAGAGGAAAGAGATATGGGAACATATGTATATGTATAGCTGATTCACTTTGTTATAAAGCAGAAACTAACACAGCATTGTAAAGCAATTATACTCCAATAAAGATGTAAAAATAAAAAAACTAGTATATAGAATCTTTCTACATAAAAGCAGTGTCCAGACTTCTGAAAGAAAGACTGTCTCCTGGTGAGGGACTTGGCATTCTGTACAAGTTAGTGCTTGTGATTCCTAGCATGCAAACAAAAGGAGATGAGTTTTTTAAAAAGTTTGCACACTCCAGTGTTTCAAACCAAGTCTTATTTGGATGGAAAGAAAACTAAGATAGAAAAGTGATTATTGGCTAAGTTACCAGAGCACCAGGGAAAAGACTGTGAGGGTTTAATTTCCACATCTTTCCAGTTATGAAAAGACAGAGAATAAGGGGCACAGAATGGCTGCTAAATGCGGGAGGTGATGGCTTCAGTTCAGGGGCTTGTGTGAAAGGTGGTTACTACTATTTTTTTTTTTGTAATTACTTCTTTTTTAATTGAAGTATAGTTGATGTACAATATTATATGTTACTGGTGTACAATATAGTAATTCACAATTTTTAAAAGTTATATTCTATTTATAGTTATTATAAAATATTGCATATATCCCCCATGTTGAACAATATATCTTTGTAGCTTATTTTATACCAATTACTTTGTATCTCTTAATCCCCTACCCCTATCTTGCCCTTCCCCTCACACTTCCCCTCAGTGGTAACCACTAGTTTGTTCTCTATATCTGTGAGTCTGCTTCTTTTTTTGTTATATTCACTAGTTTGTTGTACTTTTTAGATTCTACATATAAGTGATGTCATACAGTATTTTTACATTATATAAAGTGAGGTCAGCATAAGCTCTTAGTGTACAGCAGTTGAACTCATAAAACTGAAATGTAAGCGATTTTGTTCATTCCCACAATTCTGTCCTATGTGACTATGTTCACATTAAAAGTGGGAAGCTCACCAACCTCAAGTATTCTAAGAATATACACGTAATTGACAAAACTTCTCAGATTTCATATTGATCCACGTATAAAATTACCTTTGGTCATATTCTTTCTTTCACAATAATATTCCTACTCCACTTTGCCAAAAGGAAAACCCACCATCAGTTTCCTTAAAGTTTTTAAAAAACATTCTTTATTAATTATTCATTCCCTATTAATTAATTGACTTTTTCTTATAATTAGTTAACATTTCACTGACTTTTAGGCTTTTCTTCCTGCCTTGGAATTTCTGACTTTCAGTAATAAAGACTTCATGTGTTCATTTGAGTTGCAAATGTATTTGCAGGCTTGCTTGCTATCTCATACTTGTCCCTTGGGATCCACGCCCCACTCTCCACCCTTCTCCGTGCCCAGAAGGTGCACTGGCAAGAATTTCATCACAGCCTCCTTTCTTCTCTAACTTGCAGTTTCATTCCACCATTGCAGAGCCCAGTAGGAGATTGTAGGAACAGAGGATAATGAGTTCAGAGGTCTTCGTCCCCTCCCTGAGACCTACCAGAGGCTGGCTGTGTCCCTCAGTTGGAGTCAGGTGGCCCTGTCCACAAAGCCCTCTCTGTCTCTGGTCCAGAGAATACTCCTTCTCCCTGGCTTTTCAAGCCTGTAGGTGGTAACCACCCACTGCTGCTTCCAGCCAGGGGGTACTGACCTATCCCTTGTATTTTCTTATACTGTGCTCACACTTGCTGTAAATAGACTCTTAATTCTCCCCTAATTACCCAATTTGGCAGTGCCATCTCTTTCTCTCTAGACCCTGATGAAGAAAAGTCATCTCTAGTATTCTTTGTCTAGCCTTATTGTTATTATTATTAATAATTTTTGCTTTTTTAGTCAAATTAAGATTTTAGAAGTTTACTCTGGAGGTACAGTCATATTTTATCAACCACAGTCTGCAGCTACTAGGAAATCTATCAAGTAGCTTTCGAGCCACTTTTGGTATAAGAGTTATATTGTTTTCTTCTATGGGTTTAATTTGAGATTGGAGACATGTTTATAAGACAGTATACACATTAGAGACCAAGCATTTAAAATGTGTCACTTGGTCAGATGCTTGCATTAGCATTTTTCATCTTCCATTCTATTGGAAGTGCATTAAAAAAGCACTCTAATGATTAAAACATCTATTTCTTAAGATATTGTCAGGGAGAATTCAGGCTAAGTTTTTTTACTAAATTCTGGAACAGGATTAACAAATTCTGAAACCTTCATGGAGCACACACACATATGTTTCGGCAAGTATATGTTTTGGCAATTTTAGGGTCTGTGCAAAGGTTGGCAATTCTTCCTTCTGTACTTGTGGAAGAGCCTCACTTTGTGATATTGCTACTTCAAGCCTGTTTGTCCCACTCTTGTGCCAGCCTTCCCCTATTTGTGCTCCCCAACTCTATTATGCAACTTTCTCTCTCCTTCCTCCGTCAGTAATTTATAAAGAAATGTGATGAAATTTTATCCCTGGGTATGTACTTTTGGTTTTGTAAAATAGCTGAGGACACATGAGATTTCCCTAGTTGGGCAAATGGGGACAGTGACCTAGACAGGGACCAGAATACAGTCACAGAAAAGGTGGTATTGCCCAGGTGTCACACCTTTCCCTCACTGTCATTTATTTATGGTCCATTTTTTTATAACGTCTTTATTGGAGTATAATTGCTTTGCAATGGTGTGTTAGTTTCTGCTGTATAACAAAGTGAATCAGCTATACATATACATATATTCCTCATTATATGATAACATTGGCCCACCAGGGAGTGTGGAGTTACAAAACTTGAGGCAACATTTTATGGGTTATTTTAGGAAAACAGCCTGAAAGTCAAACTTAGTTTGCATGAATGCAAATCCCAGCATGCACGCAAGAGATCACAGTCAAACTGTTTCTAAATCTTTATAGCAGCTTTAAGACAGCCTTTCTGTCTTCATCTTTTTCTATTTCTCACCTTCCATTGCTAGAGTAATCCCTTCAGTAGCTATTTAAAAGACAAGCACAGGGTTTCCCTGGTGGCGCAGTGGTTGAGAGTCCGCCTGCTGATGCAGGGGACATGGGTTCGTGCCCCGGTCCGGGAGGATCCCACATGCCGCGGAGCGGCTGGGCCCGTGAGCCATGGCTGCTGGGCCTGCACGTCCGGAGCCTGTGCATAAATGTCCTGAGTGGTATAACATGATAGTTGTTGATTAATTTGTTTTAGTGAGAAGTTCACATTTCAAGCATTTAAAAAGTTGGTGATAAATATAGTAGCACAAAAGAAGAAAACACAAAGCATGGTAAAAGAAACTTTAAAAATGGGAATTTAAGTGGTAATAGTAATGCACTTTCCATTCAATAAGTGGTTTAGAAAATTAATTTCAAAATAAATCCTCAAAATTTTCATAGTCTGTATTTGTGAGGCAGTATAGAACAGCATGTAAGGGCATAGAATCTCAAGTCGGAAATTCCAAAGCTGGAGTTCTGGCTCTATCATTTGCTGATTAGCTGCACAATCTTAGGACACTTACTTAACTCCTCTGTGCCTGTTTCTGTAATTGTAAAAGGTAAGTAACAATGGTACTTATCATTAAATACCTTTACTGTAAGAATTAAATGGGATACTAAATATTTTAGCCTATAACAAGTTAATATGTTTTTCATTTTTATTAAAACTATCATGTTTAGAATGACATTATTTTATTTTTCATGGCTTCCATTGATCTAATAATGCAAAAAATTTTTTAAAGGATGAGAAACATAAGTGATCACTTGTCCTTAACTTTTAATATTTCACTGCATTTTATTGCATAGAATTACACATTTTATCAAATTAATATTTTAAAAGTAACGCTGCACGAAGAAATATGCTAGCATGAGCCATCAGAGCATTCATTACCAAAGGCCAGATCTATGAGGAACCTTTTGAACTTTCTATTTTTACAGATGAAATAGATATGAATGAGTGCAGTAATCTACTCGAGGCCCTGGTTAACTTGTGGCACCTTGGTTTCTGCCATAAATCTAGCATTTATTCAGCTGAACTTATTCAATATTCATTATTTCATTTATTCATTCAACAAACACTTACTGACATAAATAATACCAGGTATCAGACACCCAGCTATAACCCTCTGTTGCTTTTTGACAATACAGTGAGTAAAATGCAAATGTAAAGGGCATAAAATAACTAACATTTATAGTGTACGTATACGTATAGTGTACGTATTTTATTGATGTTAAAGAATGTTTACTAAGTGATCTGTGGGGCTATCAACCTGAACTTCACAGAAATAGGAAATGATGAGAAGAGTTTTAAAGACAGTAAGGTCTGTGTGCCCTGTAACCTTCACATAGGAAAGAGAAGACCAGGAAAAATGATTGCCATGTTTCAACTAGTTGTAATCAGCTTGCTACCTATAATAGCAATAGTGCTATAAGACCTTTGGACCTGAGCACGTGAGTTTCCATTACATTAACCTCAATTGGGTGAGCCCTGGGAATACAATATAGTCATTTACCTCCCCGTCTTATAGCATAAAGTCATACAGCAGAACCGACGTATGTTTATGGGCTTATTTCATAAGTACATTGCTTCTCATTTCAAGCACAGACATTAAGAAAGCTGTCATTCAGGATTTGCACCCACACAAGCCTACGGAAACTGAAAACAGCCCTGTCACATCTTCCATTAGAGATGGAGTGCCCTTTTAATTATTTCTTTACTTGTTTAACTGCTGTTTTCTTTCTTCCATATCCAAACAGCATAACATGTACCTACTAATTGTGGTTCAGTGAGCTCTTGGCATCACACCCCCAAAAAAGTCAATTACTTTTTATTGCTTCTCCCCCTCTCAGTGCCACCTCCACCTCCATTAACCATGGTAACAGTCTTTTTGCTGACTTCTCCTTTTTCAAACTCCTAAAAGTTGGAGTGCCCCAGGGATTACCTCTTGATTTTCTTCTCTTCTTTACCTATACTTAACCTATTCGGCGAGCTCTTCTGGTTCTACGGGTTTAAGGATAACCAGTAACATGAAGGCTCTGAATTCATAACTCCTTGTCCAATCTCTCCTCTGAATTTCAGACTCACCTGCCCAACTTCTTTCTCATCATCTCCAAAAACTTACTTAGCATCTCTATATAGATATAAAATAGGCAACTCAAATTTACTTGTCCGAATCTAAGTCATCCCTACAATGATGCAGGACAAGAACAACTCAGATAACCTAGGACCTGCTCTAGATAATTGCACTTGAAAGGAGACACCACTGTCCACACCTTTCATGAAGCCCTTGGTGTTTAACCAAAAGAATAAATTTTAAAACCGAATTTTAATTATGTTCAGAAAAAAGTAGGATAAAGCTCCCTACGGCCCAATACACCACGACACATACACAATCAATTCTCCTCATGGCAATTAAGATGATTCTTTAAAAAGCAAATCAGGCCACTCAGGAATAGGAATCCTGTGAGCATTACTCACTGCAAGTTCTTGATTCAAGACTCAGTAAAAAGACAACAAACAATTTATAAAAAATGCAAAGATTTGAACTCTTAACCAAAGAAGACATACAGATAGCAAGCAAGCACATGAAAGATATGTAACATCATTAGTCCATCATTAGAGAAATAAAAATTAAAACCATAGTGAGCTACCACAAACAAATAACTAGTGTGGCCAAAATTTAAAAACAAAACACAAAACAACTGACCAGTATAAGTGTTGGCAGGACATGGAGAAACGGGAGACCTCATCCACTGTTGGTGGGAATGTATAATAGTACAAGTACTTTGGAGAATAATGTGGTAGTTTCTTAAAAAGTTAAATATACATCTACCATATGACTCAGTCATTCTACTCTTAGATGTTTTAACCCAAGAGAAATGAAATCATATGCCCATAGAAACACTTGTACACAAACATTCATAAACCTTATTTGCAATAGCAAAGAAACCTGGAAACAAGCTAAATTTCCTTTAGCAGGTGGAGAAATAAACTGTGGAATATTTATGCAATAGAATATTAGTCATCAATAAAAAGGACTGAATTACTGATGTGACACAAAGTGGATGATTCTTAAAATAACTGTGCTGAGTTAAGAAGCTGGATCATCATCAAAAAATCTACAAACAATAAATACTAGAGAGGGTGTGGAGATAAGGGAACCCTCTTGCAGTGTTGGTGGGAATGTAAATTGATACAGCCACTATGGAGAACAGTAGGGAGGTTCCTTAAAAAACTAAAAATAGAACTATCATACGACCCAGTAATCCCACTACTGGGCATATACCCTGAGAAAACCATAATTCAAAAAGATACATGTACCACAATTTTCACTGCAGCATTATTTACAATAGCCAGGACATGGAAGCAACCTAAGAGTCCATCGACAGATGAATGGATAAAGATGTGTCACATATATACAATGGAATATTACCCAGCCATAAAAAGTAACAAAATTGAGTTATTTGTAATGAGGTGATGGATCTAGAGTCTGTCATACAGAGTGAATTAAGTCAGAAAGAGAAAAACAAATACCGGATGCTAACACACATATATGGAAACTAAACAAACGATACTGATGAACCTAGGTGCAGGGCAGGAATAAAGATGCAGACGTAGAGAACAGACTTGAGGACACAGGGGGGAAGGGGAAACTGGGACAAAGTGAGAGAGTGGCATGGACATATAAACACTACCAAATGTAAAATAGAGAGCTAGTGGGAAGCTGCTGCATAGCACAAGGAGATCAGCTCAGTGCTTTGTGATGACTTAGAGGGGTGGGATAGGGAGGGTGGGAGGGAAACGCAAGAGGGAGGGGATATGTGGATATATGTATATTATAGCTGATTCACTTTGTTGTACAGCAGAAACTAACACAACACTGTAAAGCAATTATACTCCAATAAAGATATTTAAAAAAAAAGAAGCTGGACAAAAGAAGAGTGCACACTTTTTGTAATATTCCAATTATAGAATGGAATGTCCAAACTCTCGAATATTCAAACTACTCTAGAGATAGAAGAAACATGGGTAGCCTCCTGGAGATGAGAATGGTGGGGAGTGGCAGGATGGAGGAACTGCCCCGGGATACAGGACCTCCTTTGGGAGAAGGTCATGTTCATTACATTGGTTGCAATAATGGTTTCAACAGGTCTATACATATGTCAGAATGTATCCCATTGTACACTTTTAACATTGGCAATTTATAGTATGTCAGTTATACCTCAATAACAGTGTAAAAATATATTAAATCAGATCTTACCACTTTTCTGCTCAAAGCCCTCTGTTGCCTTCCCATTGTTTTGGAATAAAATTTGAAGTTCCTACGTTGAGTTAAAAGGTTCTACATAATCTGGCCCCTGTAACTCCATCTGGTCTCCCTCCTGGTCCATAATATATCAGACATGCCCCTGATCGGGAGCATTTACTATTCCCTCAACTGCACACATCTTCCCTACGAATCCTCACAGATGCTTCCTCACTTTCTTTATTCTCTAATCAAATGCCGCCTCCTCAGAGAAGTCTTCTTTGACCACAGCATTTAGATGAGCCCCTACAAACTCACCACATTCCACTCTTGATCCCATTACCCCAACCCATTTATCTCCCTGGCTATCATAACCACCCAGTATCATATTAAATAACTGTTTATTTATTTATTTTCCCCATTTGAAAGGACAACTATGGCAATGGAGAACCTGTATGTTCTGTTCTGTGTTAAAACTCCATCACCTGGAACACTAGCTAACACATTATGCACTCAATAAAGATATATTGATGCGATTCCCTAGACAACGCTAAACCTTTCGCTGTATGCTATTGTTCTGAAATAGCCCTTGTCACTTCTTTAAAATTTTCCTTTCCTTTTTTTTTGGTCATTCTCATGATATGCTGGAGTAGTTTATGTGCCAGGATTGGAATCAAGGGGGAAAGGGGGGGAGGGATAAATTGGGAGATTAGGATTGACATATATACACTACTAAATATAAAACAAATAACTAATAATGACCTACTGTATAGCACAGGGAACTCTACTCAATACTTTGTAATGACCTATATGGGAAAAGAATCTAAAAAAGAGTGGATATATGTATATGTATAACTGATTCACTTTGCTGTACAGCAGAAACTAACACAACTTTGTAAATCAACTAGATTCCAATAAAAATTTTTTAAAAAGTGTACATACTGCTCCCAACCTACCTTCTCCCAAAGTGAAAAGAATCATGCTGAAATGGGTAGTGATCTGTAAAATGTCTAGGATGTAAGGAAGCCTAAGAAATATAGGGCAAAAAATATGGGCTATTGTAAAGAAATTAAAAGGTGTAAAAATCAATAGTAAATGACACTAAGTTATACCATATCTAAGAAATATAATAAAAAATTCCAAAGTGCTCAACTAGAATGCTTTTATTCTATTACAGTTAACAGTTTTTGTGCATGTATGAGCAAGAAATTGTTTTTCATTACGAATAAAGTCTTGCATAAGATATACTTTACTTTGTTCATGGTCATTTAACTCTACATCCTTTCTTAGTTTTCTCTCTTAGTATACAAAAGTGAAAGGCTCATAAATTTATGATGGACCTAACATATTCAGTTGCAGGTGACATAAAAACAAACCATAACTCACACACGTGAAAGGAGAGAAACAAGCGTAGGGCTGTGTCTAAACTTCTTTAAGCCCCATCCTCATGGCTCAGGCACAGAGGCAGAGCCCTCTGTTCATGGAGAGAAAAGGAGGATGTGTCAGGAAGCAACCATTGTTCGACAGGGCCTCTGTCTAAGCATTTGTCAACTGGACAAAGCCTGTGGCCACGCCCCTTCGGTCAAATCACCTTCCAGCACTCACAGCTTTCTTTGTCGCTTCCTCTGGAAGCAGTTTAGGCTTCCTGGTGGTCTGGTAGGCATGCATTGAGGGTGCGTGGTAGGGTTCTGTGTTACTCTGAAGTCTGCAGGCTGGTCTGCCCTGTAGACCTTGTTTACCAAAGTGGTTCAGTTCTTTTTTTTTTAATTGACGTATACTTGATTTACAATGTTGTGTTAATTTCTGCTGTACAGCAAAGTGATTCAGTTATACATATATGTATAAACTTTTTATATTCTTTTTCATTATGTTTTATCTCAGGATACTGAATATACCTTCCTGTGCTATACAGCAGGACCTTGCTGTTTATCCATCCTGTATGTAATAGTTTGCATCTGCTAACCCCAAACTCCCAGTCCAAAGTGGTTCAGTTCTGACTCTCGGTGCTTCAGAAAAGGCTGAAGGAGATCTGAGTCTGTTTTCAAATTGGCCTTAATTAGTAGGGTCAACAGAAAAATTCCAAAGGCATATTTTATATTCAATTCAGTCCCTTGAAGCAAACATGAGTCTTTCTCAGTTGATTTTAGAAATTTCCACCAGAGAACCAAAGCCTTCTTTCGGGCTTTGAAAGAACAAAGCTGAATGCATATGGGCCTGGGGTTTTGTTTCACTCAAGCCTTATCAGATCCCAAAGTATATTTAGCATCAGAGAACTTTTACATATTTTTTAAAGATTATTTTCATCATCTATTATTGCCTTTTAGGTAATATGACACATGAGACTATACACTTTTATGCAACAAAACCTTCTTCAAATTGAAAAGTAATGTATTATCTGTCACCTGGTACTTCCGTATTAGATACCAAAACACACCCCAAATGTCTTTATGTACGTGATAAAGGGCTATTTTTCTTATTCAAAATGGTATTTTTAGAGAGTGCTTTATGCCAGGTGATTAACATCTCCCAAACTGCAGTTCTCACAAATGCAAAGCAGAACAGAATTTCATTCTTCTGTTCAGGATTTAGCCTGAGAAAAACATTTCACTGCTGTAAATACAGAACCACAGCTGGATAAATGGCAAAAAAAAGCACTCATGAAACTTTAAAATCTGAAGCATCTTTTTAAATTACAAATTGCTTCAAACATCATATATTTTCCTGATACTCAGGCACAGTAACTAACCTCTACCTCCTTCCTAACGAATTTCTAGTTGAGGTTTCAGTTGCTGCTGAGAATCCATGGATGAAAAAAGGAAAAGAGATCTGTAAGCCCATGGCTGAAATTTCAGAAGGCTTTTTTCTTTTTGTCAGATTCTTTTCAGATTAGTGATATTTGCCGTACGGAAGAAAATACTAGTCTGTCACAAAAATCAAGCAAATATTCTACAAAATCGAATTTGATAGCATTTTGATTTTCATTTCTTTTCTCTAAAAAAAGTTTACATGTGGAATAAATATTTGTTCACATCTCAACTAATCTTACAACCCTGTACAACACATTGACTGTAAATAGATTTTATACTCTTCTTCCAAGTGATACATTACAAAGACCCCGGGTAGGGTGGTCACTGAATCAGACTTTATACACTGAAATACGAGGACAACTAGACAAATCATAAAAGGACACAGTAGACTAGTTCATTGAACAAGTGATTATTCACAGATTATGGAGGCTAATTGTTATATATGGGAAAATTCAGTATGATGAAAAGGGCGTGCCTTCTCTTGACATTTATCCAGGCAGAATGACAAAACTGTACGTGTGAATGACAGAACGGTAATTTCAAAGTACACCATATCTTTAGTGAAAGAACACTAAATTGAAATGTCATGAACTCAAACCACTGCCCCACTCCACACACTTTTAAAAGCCTTTGAGAACACTATTTGGTATTTAACAACTAAAATAGTGTAAGAGATTATCAAATAAAATTCACTAATATGACATTCAGAATAAATTCTCAAGAGGAAAGTTTTCAGTCATTTAAACTTCTTTTATATGCTAATTTTCAGAGATAATTTCTATTCACACTTTCATGTTAAGATTAACGTCCATTTTCTTTAAAATACAGTAACAATCATCACTTAAGACTTCAAAGCATCTTGTCCTGTAGTAAAAACTCTATTTTTCTCATTTCTCAGTGAAGTCTAATTCCCTCTGATATGGCATTCCACTCATAGGTCAGAATGCCTGAATGGTGGTAAAAGAAATAATAAATTGTGATTCACTTTCTTCTTGTTGCAATCACTTTTTGCCATTTACTTACCAACATGTAAATTACCTGGTCATTACAGGCAGGCTGCAGGATTGACCTGACCTTGATTCACAGTCATTTGAAATGAGAGACTTGATGATTCCATACCAGCTGAGAGAGATCTCAGTTTTAGCCCCTGATAAAGACCGATAGCGTTGTAAAAACTAGCTAACCTCATCCACTGTCCCCTTCCTGCCAGGTTACTCTGCTCTCACTAACCCCCTGCAATGCAGGGCACCCTTGTTGGTGTCACCTACCATTACATGCTTTGGTCCAGGACAGGTCCTGTTTCACTGATGCAGGCAGAAGATGCAGGACTTGTGGATCAAAGACAAGGACAGTTTGTTACTTGGAGTCAGAGTACCAGCATTTATGCTGGTTGTGTCCATGGCTAATTTACCCTGGACAAAGCGGAGAGAGCCAGGCAGTGTCTACACTCAGTGGGATGTGTAACAGGAGAGCAGCCCTGGGCTTTAGGAACCCGAATCACTTGTAATGGCCGGAAAGCATGCCTGCTCGGTGCTTTGGAGGGACACATAGTCTCTCTCTTCCAAGGCTCTTCCTACATAGCATCCTTGGAGAGACGGTACGAACATAGTGCCTCTCCTAGCAAGATGCACAGAAATGCAAGAGACTCATGGAGACTTGTATTCCAACATTAATTTAACTTAATGTAATGCATTTTCGTTGTCTTCCCTGAATAGGTGAAGAGTGAAATGAAGAAACTCTAAGGCAGGTAGTTCACAACAAGCTATGCATCTTGCTACTCAAGAGCAACCAGAAGGGCTTCCCTGGTGGTGCAGTGGTTGAGAATCTGCCTGCTAATGCAGGGGACATGGGTTCGAGCCCTGGTCTGGGAGGATCCCACATGCCGCAGAGCAACTGGGCCCGTGAGCCACAACTACTGAGCCTGCGCGTCTGGAGCCTCTGCTCAACAAGAGAGGTCACGATAGTGAGAGGCCCGCGCACCGCGATGAAGAGTAGCCCCCGCTTGCCACAACTAGAGAAAGCCCGCGCACAGAAACGAAGACCCAACACAGCAAAAATAAATTAATTAATTAATAAACTCCGACCCCCAACATCTAAAAAAAAAAAAAAAGCAACCAGAAGACACATGGTGGCAACTGGAGAAAAGGAGATTCCACGTCATCTACTGCAAAGAAGAGCCTTGCCATTTCTAATAAATGACGCCTGTCAGTAGGGACCTCTCCTTTCTTCCACTTAGACCCTTGTCCTTTTGTGAATTATCTATTGTTTTTTCTTCTCTCTGTTACTCTTTTATCTACTACTCTTTATAGGGCAGAGGGTATGATGTAGAGCACACTACCTGGAGGTCAGAAGACTGGCTTCTTAACTCAGTTCTTCTACATATGAGTTATGTGACCTTGGTTAGTCATTCAAAATCACTGAGTCTCAAGTGTTCTGCTATGTAAAACAACACATTGCCATTTCCAGCCCCGTTCTATTACCCCAGTTATTCTTTTATCCATGGTTTCACAGTTTAATTGCTCAGTATTGTTATTATGTGTGTGTGTATGACGGAGTAGAGAATAAAAGAGAAGGGGGAAGACAGAGAGAGAGAGAGAGAGAGAGAGATTAATTTGCCTTTAATGTCACCCTTAATTTGCTCCCTAAGGAAAACCCAAATCTTCATTTATTTACTAACTTACTTCTTATGCAGTGAATTATGAAGAAACTGTCTGCTAGAAAGTTTTCAAAAAGGATCTATTCTGGGGCTTCCCTGGTAGCGCAGTGGTTGAGAATCTGCCTGCCAATGCAGGGGGCACGGGTACGAGCCCTGGTCTGGGAAGATCCCACATGCCACGGAGCGGCTGGGCCCGTGTGCCACAACTACTGAGCCTGCGCGTCTAGAGCTTGTGCTCTGCAACGAGAGGCCGCGACAGTGAGAGGCCCGCGCACCGCAATGAAGAGTGGCCCCCGCTCGCCGCAACTAGAGAAAGCCCTCGCACAGAAACGAAGACCCAACACAGCCAAAAAATAAAAAAATAAAAAGATAAAAAAAAAATAAAAGGATCTATTCTGTCTAGTAACTGTGCATAATACATTCCCTTGATCATTCTGATTGATCCTCACAAAAACCCTTGCCGGTGGGTATACCTCCTGTCACCTATAGGGGGTAGAATAAGGATTTGCACTGAAAGCAGAGACATGGATTCAGATCCTGAGTCTGCCCTCTTTGAACCAGTGATCTTAGATAAGTTACCTAACTTAACCTTTGTTTTTTCATTAAAACATCTGAATAATAACCTATATTATGAAGCTATTCTGAAGATTATACATTTTTTTGAAATATAGATGATATACAATACTATGTTAGTTTCAGGTGTACTATATAGTGATTAGACATTTGCACACATTATAAAATAATCTCCACAAGTCTAGTAACCATCCGTACCCATGGGTTTATGAAATGTTTCATGTAAATTACCCTAGTACATATTTGATG
The DNA here is from genome assembly GCF_951394435.1 of Stenella coeruleoalba. Classification (NCBI taxonomy): domain Eukaryota; kingdom Metazoa; phylum Chordata; class Mammalia; order Artiodactyla; family Delphinidae; genus Stenella; species Stenella coeruleoalba. Next base: position 144,217,764 of record NC_137149.1, on the reverse strand, counting down.
TAGATAAATGTAAACATTTCTTACCTCCCATTAAAAAAATTAGGAAACCTAACATCAGGGTGTTTAAGTGACTTGCACAAGATCACATAGCTGGTTTCCCTCCTATGTCATAGATGTTTCCTGAAGGAAGTCTGTCTCACAGGAGGTCTGGCCTTTAATAGAGGGGACCAGGACTGTGGTATGTTTACTCTGGCTTTAAGCTTCTCTCATCGCTCCAGCCAGCCACCACAGGGCACACCAGGTATTCTGGACTGATATGTTTGAATACTATTTCTACTTATGTCCACATTTTTTTTATTATGATCAAATATATAAAATTTACCATTCTAACCATTTTAAGTGTACAATCCACTGGCATTAAGCACCTTCACCATGTTGTACAATTCTACTTACCTTTATCTCATCCTGTCGTTTCTATTTTTATATATGCCTGTTATCTATATAATGAATCAACACAGCAGTGTATTCATTTTTGAATTATTTTTTAAAATATAGCACACTGAGGGTGTGCTTCCAAAGTTTTCTCATGCGTACATGACCCCAAATCCTGGAGACCACGGCTTACGGAAGTGCTCTTTATGACCCTAGACCATATCCACCCGTTGAGCTGTGCTCTCCCTTGGTACTCTCTCTCCTCATTCCTCTTCCTCTGGCTCGCTGGGAACACTGAATGAAGTCAAACAAACATGATAGGCAACCGACCAGTCCTAAAGGGGATTAACTCTCTACTTCTGAAAGATTAGGACCCGTCACATCACCAGGAAAGGTTGGGACAGAGAAAACCTGTGCTTCAATTTCGTTACCGCACGCGGGCTTTCTCTAGTTGCGGCGAGCTACTCTTCATGGCGGTGCGCGGGCTTCTCACTGTGGTGGCTTCTCTTGTTACGGAGCACGGGCTCTAGGCGCGCCGGCTTCAGTAGTTGTGGCTCGCGGGCTCAGTAGTTGTGACTCGCGGGCTCTAGAGCGCAGGCTCAGTAGTTGTGGCACACGGGCTTTGTTGCTCCGTGGCATGTGGGATCTTCCCAGACCAGGGCTCGAACCCGTGTCCCCTGTATTGACAGGCGGATTTTTAACCACTGTGCCATCAGGGAAGCCCTAAATGCCATTTTAAAGCTGACACACGCTTCTACGTATTGGCTGGAATTAGAAGCTTCGAAGGATTGAAACTAGAAAATGGGCATTTGAGGAAACAAAATATTTTCTGAATTTTAACATGACACTTGATGAACTTTTTTTAAATTAAGTTTTATTGGAGTATAGTTGCTTAACAATGTTGTGTTAGCTTCTACTGCACAGTAAAACGAATCAGCCATACATATACCCCTTCCCTTTTGGATTTCCCTCCCACTTAGGAAAATGGTATAGATGACCTTATTCGTCAAGCAGAAACTGATGAACTTTTTAAGTGAGGCTAGTGTAAGAAAAGTATTTACCTATGTAAATGAACAGTCTCTAGATGTGTGAAGTAATACAAATTCACTTTTATGTTTTTGTCATAGATCGCTTACTAATATAAATTAAATTAGTAATTCAAAATCAGTCCTCAAATACTTAGAATTATAACTAATCTCAGTGGAGGTTCTTGCTGACTCCTGTGTCCCAATAGATTGAGTAATTTAGACATTAAGGCATGTATTATTGATTCCAGTGACTATCCTTCTGGGCTTTAGAGGACAGGAGACCACTCTATGATTGTAGGCATGAGGGCTGAGGTGGGAGTGACGGTCCCTTTGAGGGAGATGGAATTCTCTCCATCTATCCTGGAGCAGGAAGGATGGAGCCTTGTCCTGCGGTTGAGAAGAATCCTTATTATAGTTGGTGTTAAGGAGAGTTTGGTTTTGGATCCTGATGTGAGAGAAGAAGGTCAAACAGGATTCCAGTGAAGGCGAGAGAAATTGGCCCTTGAAACATGGAGGTCGGCTACAAGCAAGGGAGAGAGAAGGCCTCACCTCTGGGAACATTTATGGCCAACAGGCTCCAGGAAAAATATGTGATTTTCAGTTTAAAGTTACATTTTTCTTTCCTTCCCTGATAAGACCAATTGCCAAGCTCTCAGTAATAAGTGCAATATGCATTGCTCTGCTTTGTGGAAAAAGGAGAAGTACTCACTTCTTCCTTTGGTGGCAGCAGACTGAGGAACTCCAGTCTGATCTCCAGTCACCACGCTCCACCCCCTCACTCATTACCCTCCTGATATTTCCAGCAACATCTCTAGGACTGTTATGTGGGCATTAGCTCCATGGGGATCCCTTATGAGAAACTCTCATTTACTCGATTATTCCTGGAGGGTAACTGCACCGTAGGAATGCAAACAGATGGGAACAGTTCAGATTGTATAGCTCAGTCAGTAGAAATCGGGACTAATAAAGTCAAGGTCAGGAGATTGTTCTCTATGGTAATCAGAGACAGGAAAATAAGATGATATATGAGAGAGAGGTAATATTTAGGCTCTTATCTCTGTGGCTGGTTATGGTAAAGTTCATGTATAAAGAAAAGGACACGAATTACCCCACCTAATTTTGCTTCTCCGTTTAAATAGATTCAATTATAATAATACAAAATGGAAAGGTGATACACCTTCTTTCACAGAGTAGTGCTAAACAATTTGCTGAAATTGGTCATCTCTCTTAGACTTAAAAAAATTATAACAAATAAATATACCCTGAATGTGGTGCTGAAAGATGCATTCTGTATCACAATTCAGACTCTCAAACGTGTGACAGTAAATTGTGGCTGTAGCTGCAGCTTTGGTTGTAAATCACCTTAGTTTTAGTGAGAAATACTTCAAATAGAATTATTCCATAAAATATTAGATTAAAAACTGACCTCTATTTTCAAATCAATTTCTACTTCATGAGCAGACGCTGGAGCAGTTTTCAAAGTGACTGTACTTAGCCCATTCTCTGGGAGCACTGATGGATTTATTAGTATGGGAATATTTTGTTACTATGAGAAGATTCCAAGGACCCACTGGGTGATTTTTCACAGAATTTTATTTGTATTATCAAACCAAAGTCTTTTTTCCCTATAGTACAAAAGGAAATAGACATCTTACTCTTATCTTATTCTGCTTAGGGTGATGCTTTGCATATTTCAGGTGCAGAGTTATAATAAAAGTCCACACATTCCAAGAATAACATGGGAAAATAGCATGTTATTCATCTGAGTTCAATAGACTCTCTTTATAATAAGCATTTCCTCAGGTCTTGTCTAGATAAATATCAGTCCCATGTATTGAAATGAGCTTGTATTATAGAGTCAGTTAGAATTTACTGTTACTTAAGCTCTCTGATCATCAGGTGTCTTGTCTGTAAAATGTAAAGAGAAATACCTAATTTGTTGGTAAATATTGTGTGAAGGTCAAATTTGTAAGATATAAATGTGCCTAGAATAACACCTGGCAGATGAAGAAGTGTATTTGTAGAGCATTTCCCCCCACGGCCGCTTGATCGTGTATGGTTTACATCACAGTTGAAAGGTGAGAGCCCAGCCATAAATTGGCCCTGAAGTAAAATGTAAGCCTCCTTTTATGTATGTGTATGTAGACTGCCTCATTTCACAAAGGACTGAGACAACTTATAAAAATATAGAAAACACAATAAAACTGAAAGTAAAATTGAGCCAGAAAATATACTGATAGACTAAAAAGTATAAAACTGGAGTAAGATAATATACAGATTATGAAAAATAGACATTAAGTTCTACATGTTTTCCACTAAATAAGGCTGAAAACTTGGCTCTGAGTGACCAAAGCCAAAAGAAAAACAAAACCAGTTTCAAACTTCGATTACCTATTTTAAAAACCTAGCAATCTCACACCAGAAATGAAAATTTTCATAATACTTAGCTTCAAAAATTGTTGTATGGCTTATTTTTCAAGGGACATAGTAATGTAGTGGGCGATGTACTCACTCACACACTCAAAAACATAGAGGGAATGGGATCCTGGGAAGATGGCAGAGTAGGAAGCTCCAAGAATCCGCCTCCCCACCTAGACAATTTCACTGGCAGAATCCGTCTGTTGGAATGATTTTGGAACTCTGGAGTCCATTAAAAGCCTAAAATTTCCAAGGGAAAGCTTGGATGGTAAATGATGGTTAATTCTGGTCAATTTCAGCTCTTAGCTCAGTAGCAGCTACCACCTCCCACTGCCTGGCCCTGTGACAGGTGGCTGTGCATGTGGTCCAAAAGCAGTTCGTGGGAGCCAGGGTGGGCAAAAAGGACCTTGTGCTCCAAATATCGGAGATCTGTGCTCTGACTGCCTGTTCCTGTTTCTGATCTCAGACATGAGGACAAAGAGGCAGGTGGCTACTGTTGCACCCCAAACCCCAACTGTTACACACACTTCCTCCTCCTCCAGCTGAAGGGACTCCCAGGGGATTTAAATGGTTGACATCCTTTCCCACTCCTTTTATTTTTCTCTTTTTTCTCTTGTGGGAGCCAGACAGTAGCGACTAGGACATTCAAAAGCAACTTCATAAATGGGAGAAATTAGAAAGTACTATATGTGCCTAGGGAAAGCAGCAGTCTCAGAAAAGACCTGAGATGACCTTGAGTTCACACTTCAGGCTGATCTGCAGCACAAAGACAGCCTACAAGAATAATTTTTAAAAATAAACAAACCCCCAAAATTTCAACAAATCCTGGAGAAGGGGGAGAATCTGATTTCAAGAGTTACCACATTATTAGATTCAAAAGTCCAGTTTTCAACAAAATACCCCAAGGCATACAAAGAAACAGATAAGTATGGCCCACTCAAAGGATAAAAATCAACAGAGATTGTCCCAGAAAAAGACTGGATGGCAGATCTACTAGACCAGGACTTTAAAACAACTGTCTTAAAGATGCTCAAAGAGCTGAAAAAGATGTGGAAAGAAAATTATGTATAGATAAAACAGAAACATCAATAAGGAGAAAATCTAAAAGGAAACCAAAAAGTAAATTCTGGAGCTGAAAAGTAGAGTAACTGAAATGAAAAATTCACTAGAGGGATTCAAATACAAATTTGAACTGCCAGAGGAAAGCATTAGCAAATTAGAAGTTAGGACAAAGGAAATGATCAAGTTTGAGAAACAGAAAGAAAAAATATTGAAGAAAAGTGAACAGAGCCTAAGGACCTTTTGAGTCCCATCAAGTAGACCAACATATGCATTGTGGGAGCCCCAGAAGAGGCAGAGATAGAAGGGGCACAGGGAAAACTCAAAGAGAGAATGGCTGAAAACTTCTCAAATGTCATGAAATACATGAATACAGGAAGGTCAACAAACTCCAATAAGATGAATTCAAAGAGACCTCCAGGGACATGTTATAATCAAATTTTTGAAGGACAAGGAGAAAAAAAAAAAAAAAAAAAAGAATCCTGAAATCAGCAAGAGAGAAGAAACTCATTACATACAAGAGTTCCTCAGTAAGACTGTCAGCAGATTTTTCATCAGAAACTTTGGAGACTAGAAGACAAGGGACCAATATATTCAAAGTATACAAAGGAAGATTGTCAACCACAAATTCTATATCTGGAAAAACTGCCCTTCAAAAGTGAGAGAGAAATCAAGACATTGCTAGATAAACAAAAGCTGAGGAAGTTCATTACCACTAGATCTGCCCTGAAAGAAATGCTCAAGGGAGTCCTGTAAGTTGAAATAAAACGATGCTAGACAGCTAACTGAAGCCATATGAAGAAAAAAGATACAGTAAAGATAAATGCACGGGCAATTATAAAATCTAGTATTTTATAACAATGGTTACTAATCCAGTTTTTACTTTCTAGATGATTTAAGAGATTAGTACACTAAAAAAAAATTACTAGTTTAAAAGCTAGCACTATTATAATTTTGATGTGTAATTCTACAATTTGTTTTCTACATAATTTTTAAAAAACTAATACATGTAAACAATCATTAGTGTAAGTTTTTGGAAACACAATGTATGAAGATATAATTTTGTGACAACAACAACTGAAAGGGGTGGGGATGGAGCTAGCTGTAAAGAAACAGAGTTTTTGTATGTTATTGATGTAAAGCTGGTATAAATTCAAATTGGTGTGTTATAACTTCAGGATGTCAAATGTAATTCCACAAAAAATTATTAGAACTAATAAATAAATAAGCAAAATATTAGGATACAAAGTGAACACACAAAACATCAGTTACATTTCTATACACAAACAATGAATAATCCAAAAAGGAAATTAAGAAAATAATTTTGTTTACAGTAGCATCAAAAAGAATAAAATACCTAAGAATTAATAACCAAGGAGGTGAAAAATTTGTTCAATGAAAACTCTGAAATGCTACTGAAAGAAATTAAAAAAGACATACAAAATGGAAACACATCCCATGTTCATGAATTGGAAAGCAATATTGTTAAGACATCAATAACTTAATACTTATTGTTTAGATGTCAGTACAAAGTGATTTGAAGATTCAATGCAATCTCTACCAAAATTCCAATTCTGTTTTTTGTAGAAACTGAAAATCCCATACTAAAATTAATATGGAACTCAAGGGGCCTCAAATATCCAAAACAATCTTGAAAAATAAGAACAAACCTGGAGGATTCACACTTCCTAATTTCAAAACTCACCACAAGCTATAATAATCAAAATAGTGGGGTACTTGCATAAAGACAGATATATTATTCAATGGAACAGAACTGAAAACCCAGATATAAACTCTTGCACATATGGTCAAATGATTTTTGACAAAGGTACCAAGATAATTCAATGGAGAAAGGAAAGTCTTTTCAACAAACGGTTCTGGGAAAACAATATCACATGAAAAAGAATAGTTTGACACTTACCTAACACCATACACAAAAATTAACTCAAAATGGATCAAAGACTTAAATGTAAGAGCTAAAAGCATAGAATTCTTAGGAAAAAAACATGGAGTAAAAGATTCACGACATTAGATGGGCAATAATTTCTTGGAAGTGACACCAAAGACACAGACAACTGAATAAAAAATACAATTGGACTTGATAAAAAAAAAATTTTTTTATGTATATCAAAAGCCCTGATCAACAGAGTAAAAGTCAACCCACATAATGGGAGGAAATATTTGTAAATCGCATATCTGATAAGGGATTAATATCCAGAATACATAGAGAAGTCCTAAAACTCAACAACAACAAATCCAATGCAAAAATGGCAAAAGACTTCCATAGAAATTACTCCAAAAAGATATACACATGGCCAATAAACACATGAAAAGCTGCTCAACATAACTAATCACTACTATTAAAACTACAATGAGATACCACCTAACATCATGATGGATTTAAAAAAAAAGAGAAAATAACAAGTGTTGGCAAGGATGTGGAGAAATTGGAATCCTTGTGCACTGTTGGTGGGAATGTAAGATTTTTTTCTAGCTCCTGTGGAAAATAGTATTCCAGTTACTCAAAAAATTAAAAATAGAATTACTATATAATCCAGCACTTTCACTTCTGGGTATATACCCCAAAGCATTGAAAGCAAGGTCTTGAAGATATATTTGTACACTTATCTTCACAGCAGCATCATTCACAATAGCTAAAATGTAGAAGCAGTCCAGGTACGCATTGATGAATGAATGAATAGGCAAACATGGTATTTACCACAGTGGAATACTACTCAGCTAAAAAATGGAAGGAAATTCTGACATATGCTACAACATGGATGAACCCTGAAGACAGTAAGTGAAATAGGCGAGACACAAAATCCAAATATTGTGTGATTCCACTTTTATGAGGTACTTAGAGTCGTCAAAATCATAGAGTCAGAAAGCAGAAGGAGAAGGGTTGTTGCTCGGGGCTGGATGGTTGGAGGAATGGGGTGTTATTCTTTATTAGGTATAGAGTTTCAGTTTTACCAGATTCAAGGTCTTCTGGAGATGGATGGTGGTGATGGTAGCATAGCATTATGAATCTATTTATGACCACTGAACCGTACACTTAAAGATGGTTAAAGGTGGTAAGTCTTATGCTATGTGCATTTTACCACAATTTAAAAACTGGAAAAAAAATTGTAGGGAAGATCCCTTAATGAGGCCATAATGCTAGGTTAACCCATGAACACCCTCTGCTGGAAGGTGGGCGGGCATGCTGACTCCTGGTGTGCAGCTCTCACAAAGCTCTGTACTGACCCTTCACATCTTCTCAGGCATTCTGCTCAAACAGTGCAGCATCTGATCAAAAGTGACATTCTTCAACTGCTCATCCCAGCAGCAAAAAGCCATGGGAAAACACTCGGGACCTGCTAATGCGGCAGCAAGGAGCATCCCGTGTGCAAGACGCTGCTCTCCCCTGCGGACTTTAGGAATTCCCTTTCCCTGAGAGAAGCTGGGTTGTTGTGAAGCTGGGAAGGTTCTGTAATAGACACCCTCATTTTTAAAAAAAAACTAAACTATTTTTGGAGCAATTTTAGGGCCATAGAAAAACTGAGCAGAAAGGACAGAGATTCCCCATATACTCCTTGATCCTACACATGCACACCTCCCCTACTATCAATACCCGCATCACAGTAGTACAGCTTACAACTGATACAACTGATGAACCTATATTGACACATCATTATCACCCAAAGCCCGTGGTTTACATTAAGGTTCACTCCTGGTGTTGTACATTCTATACGTTTGGACAAATCTGGAGTGACCTGTATCCACCATGATAGTAACATACAGAGTATTTTTCACTACCCTAAAAATCCTCTGTGCTTTGCATGTTTCAACCATCCATCTTCCTTAACTCCTGGCAACCACTGATCTTCTTACAGTGTCCATAGTTTTGCCTTTTCCAGAATGTCATGTAGTTGGAATCATACACTATGTAGGCTTTTCAGTCTGGCTTCTTTCACTTAGAATTTTGCATTTATTATTTTGCCTCAGGCTCTATTTCTTCAGAAACACAGGCTAAGGCACCTGGCACCCATACCATGCTACTCATAGGCTAGCAAAGTGACTTCACCTCAGGATCCCTCATCCTCATCATGGTACATCAGCAATGGGGGAGTTTTGTAGACTGAGGCTTCTTACTCAGAGGCACGAAGTAAGAAAGATAAGTAGACCATTAAAATGGTCTTTGACCTTGAGCATATTTTCAAAGCTGGGTGAACTTGATCAACATTTTCTAATATCGTACTCTGCCGAGGTACAGGAAACAAAGTTGAGTCTGCCAATGGCACTGTTTAATAGGAGAGAGACATAATTTGAAGCATTAAAGGATTACATTGCCAGTGTCATGAGGGAATAGAAAAATTTCATCTCCTTTCAGGGAACTATAAAGAAAATTGTCTTTCATGAAGCATAGCACTTATAAGAGGGGAAAAGTACTTTCCCCTGCGAATTTGTAACTATAACTACCCTGAATTCACATTATCTGGCTGGACCAAAATACCTCAAGCTGAGAATTTATTTCAAAGTGATCTCAAGCTGGTAGTGCCCTGAGGTACTGGCAGAAGCAAATATAAATTTTCTCTGATGGAACTTAGTTTTAGATCTCAAAACAATTCCCACAGGTAATATTCCAAGATATATGAGCTCACAGTCAAAACTCAAAATACACAAGATAACATGGTATCATATATGAGAACCAGCAAATTAACTGACAGCTGAATTTGACATACAAAGTCTTCAAATTCTGGAAGTATGAAATAAACAATATATTTAAAATGCTTCATAAAATAAATGAAGGAATTAAATATATGACTTAAGAAGAAAAGTCTATTAAAAATTATCCAGGGCGTCCCTGGTGGCGCAGTGGTTGAGGGTTCGCCTGCCAATGCAGGGGACACGGGTTCGTGCCCCAGTCTGGGAAGACCCCATATGCCACGGAGCGGCTGGGCCGGCCCGTGAGCCATGGCCGCTGAGCCTGCACGTCCGGAGCCTGTGCTCCGCAACGGGAGAGGCCACAACAGTGAGCGGCCCGCGTACCGCAAAAAAAAACCACAAAAAACAAATTATCCAGCAGATTCCAAGAGAGATCAAATTGAACTTCTAGAAAAAAATGATATATAATAATGTAATAATTTAAATTAAAAACTCTGGGATTGGGTTTAACAATAAATTAGATTTGCTGATAAGATAAATAAAGTTTATAGAATATGGCAAAGAAATAAAAATACAATAGAGAAGTGCAGAGATGAATAACTGAGTGAGAAGGTGTAAGATCTATCTAGCCAGAAAAGACAGATGAGGTATTCTAGTCTTTTACTTCTCCATGTATATTTTAGAATCCTTTTGCTAATTTCTAAAAAAAAAAAAAATCTTGCTAAGATTATTAATAGTATTGTATTGCAACTATCATCATATTGAGAAGAACTGGTATTTTTGTGATTTCTTGTCTTTAATCTATGAATGTGGCGTATCTATTCACATTTATTTAAGTCGTTTTCCCTGCAGGTGTTCATAGTTTTAGGTGTACTGGTATTGTGGATTATTTTGTTGACTTTATTCCCAAGTATTTTATATTTTGAATGCCATTGTAAATAGTATTGATTTTCTATTTCATTTTAAAATTATTTTCATAAATAAAGAGAAATATAATAGAATTTCTCCACCATCTGGTCATTTGTAAATAAAATGATTTGTTTCTTGCTTTCTGATTTTTAAGACTTTTATTTCTTTTTCTTGCTTCTTGCCCTGGCAGGGAGCAATAGTAAAATGCTGAATAGAAGTGATGAGGGTATTCATCCTTGCCTTTTCCACATCTTAGGCAGTTGTCTTCACCACTGTGTATAATGTTAGCTATAAGTATTTGTAGATGGTCTTCATTAAATTGGGGGATCTTTTCCCTATTTCTAGTTTATGGAGAATTTTTATCATGAACAGTTATTAAATTTTGTCAGCTGTACCTTTTGAATCTACCGAGTTGATGGTATGATGTGGTTATATAGATTCTCAGGGACTGTTTTGTGAAATCAGCCAACAGAAGCACTTAACAGAGGCTAAATCATTAATATATCCAAGTATTGGCTTCTGTCCTTGTCCTTTTCTATTTCATTCCTTTTGTCCCTCATTCTTGCTTCTTGTGAATGAAATGTTTAAGATGATTCTGCTTCCTAGAAATCCCAGGCCCAAACACCTTATACCTATTAAAGACACAATCAATAGTGAAAAATATTCTACAAAGAGAATACAAGACTCAGATGGCTTTACTTATGAGTTCTCTCAAACTTTCAAGGAGAAAATAGTTTCAAGCAAGACAGACTCCTCTGAAAAATAACAAAGGATGCCTCTGCCTCATTTTATGACGTTAGCATAACCTTGATACCCAAACTAGAATATTTAAGAGAAAAAATTAAAAGACAGTCTAATTCATAAACACAGATGCAAAATTCTAAACAAAATAATAGTAACCAAATCTATGGATATAGAACAAGATAATAAAATTACCAAATTTGTATTTCTCTCTGGTATGTAAGAGTAGACTAAATTTAGAAAGAATTTTTCCATTTTACCACATTACCAAATTTAAAGTGTTTATACTAAAAGATATAGGAAAATGATAAACGTCAGGATCAATTCAAGATAAATACTCTTTGTAAAATAAGAATATAATTGAATTTTCTGTAACTGATGTAAGAACAGATACCAAAAAAAAAAAAACCAGGGCATATTTATATTATACTTAATGTATAACACTAAAAATATTTTTTTCAAGATTAAGAACAAGACAAGGATATCAGATGCCACCACTTCTATGCAACATTGTCTTGGCGTCTGAGCCATGAAAAAAGGCACAACAAAAGGAAAAAAAAGACAGAAGAGAGGAGAGAAAGAACACCAAATAGCCATTTTTTTCAGGAGATACAATTATAAACAAAAAAATTCAAAAGTACCTACAAATAAATAATCATAATGAACTAAAAAAGCCTTTTGAAAATTCCTAGATATAAAATTAATATATGACAATAAAATGCAAATTTATGTACTACCCAAAATCATAATATATGATATATGAATAGATATAACATCAAATGACCAAGAGCTTTATGAGGAAATTATAAAATTTTATTGAAATACAGTAACATAGACTTAAATAAATAGTGAAAACTACCTAATATTCATGACTGAGAGATACAATATTGAAGAATATCACTTCTCAAGTGATACATAGATTTAATGTAACTTTGGCCTCACTTGCTTCATTCAAATATTGTGGGATCATCAAAAGTGTTAAACGTTATTATTATAAAAGGGAGAAAAGACAAATCACAAATGTGAATACAATGTTTGCAGAACATATAATTGACTTAACATATAATTGGATTAATATACAGAATACACATAGAATACTTAAAAAAATAATGAAATACAAAAACCCTATCAGGGGGACTTCCCTGGTGGTGCAGTGGTTAAGACTTCATGCTCCAAATGCAGGGGTCCTGGGTTCAATCCCTGGTCAAGGAACTAGACCCCAAGGGCATGTCACAACTAAGAGTTCTCATGCCACAACTAGGGAGCCTGCCTGCTGAAACTAAGGAGCCTGCCTGTTGCAAATAAGACCCAGCCCAAACAAATAAATAAATTAATTTTTTTTTAAAAAAAGCAATGCTGTCATGAGCACACACACACACACACACACACCTTTTCCCTGCCAGGAAAAATTGACAAAAATAGTCTAAATAGGCACTTCAAAGAAAAAAAAATCACAAGTGTTCAATAAGTACGTGAAAAGTCATTCAATCTCATTTTGTAATCATAAAATATAAGCAAATCCATAAGATAGTATTTTACTTCCTTTACGCTGGCAAAAACTAAATATTTTAAAAATATGAAATCTTGGTAAGAATGTATTGCTATGGTTAGTAGTCTGCAAGTGGAAATTTAAATTGCCACCACTTCTTTGCAAAATAAGTTTTCATTACCAACAAAGCTGAAGGTATGTGCCCTTTATGCAAGGTTCTTCAAAACAGTGATGAGTACGTGAAGTTCTTTCCATGTGTTCTGTCAAATACAGACATAAATATATATAATGAACGTTCTTTTGCATTTATTCATTTAATAGAAGCAAAATAAGATAAAATGGCTCCTTGGCACTACCTTGATCACTCAGATTTCTTCCTGTGTTAGGATACTATGGTTTTAAAATTTTTTATTTTAACATTTCAGTTATTTAATGTTCAGGGAAATGCCTTTTCAGCCTGTTGGTGCTGTTTTCTTCTCTGCTTTTAATCGTCACAATTCCATTTTCATGAAAGGGTGTTGGCTGTAGAAGGAGAGATGTTTTCATAAACACCCCCCAGAGACCCGGGGGGCGGGGATAAGGGAAGCCTAGATGGGCTCTAATCCTTGAATGCCGAGATTCACTAGCTCGGGGTTACATCACATGGCTGGAAGGCCTGCGGACAGGACCTGCTGAAGTGATTTCATAGGGTCTCTGTGAGGCAGAAGCAACAGTTCTCACGCTGAGAAGGCAGAGTGCGACAAGGACAAAGCGTGAGCAAGGTTTCCTCCTCACTCTACTATAGGTACGATACAGCCAGAGACGGCAATGCCCGTAGGAGTGATGCTTGCTGGCTTGGGAACTTAGAGAAGTACCTACTTTGTGGGGACATTGGTGTTATTGCACCAATGCCAGGACTAACAGCAATAGCAGTAGAACAGCAGATATCACCTAGGGAACCTGGAGTAGACGAAACAAGAGACAACTCCAAGGCGTATCAGAAATAACTGGATGTTTCTGTTAAGACTCCTGGTGGCAAGTGACAGAAAACCCAACCTGACTTGATTGCTATGTTGCTGTTGCTCTCCGAAGGTCAAACCCAAACTGACTTAACTGTGATGCTCCTGTTGCTTTCAGGTCAAACCTGCTATCAGGAGCAGCTGTCTCCCCTTTCTGCTGATTTCTGTCCTCCTCCACCTCTGGTTTCATTCTGAGACTCCACAGAGCTGTGATCATTTCAGACACCTCTCACCTACATTCTTCCAGGTTTAAGTCCAGCAGGAAAGGAAGCTTTCCTCTATCCCTACAAACCCAACAAAATCTCTAGTCTCATTGGATTAGGTCTGTGTCGTGGGCATTGCTCCTCCAGCCAGAGGTGGAACCCTTTCAGATCACCTGAACCAAGCGAGGAAGAGGGGTTTGCCTAAAAAATAAAATCTATGGCTGTTGCTGGAAAAAAGAGGACAGAAAGTGGGGAGGAAAACAACAAATCTCTACTATACAGGATGAGATTCGTAAGACTAGACGTCCTGGATTTTTCAGATGAGATCAGGTACTAGAGAACAAATTGGTTACTACCGATAACGACACCACTAATAATAAAAAGCTGATACAGAGGATGTATGGAGGCAAAATTTGCCATCCCAAAATGTGTCCCTTTGGCGTGGTAATTATTTCAAGCTGAAAACGATCGGAGGTAAAAAGACTCAGGAAGGACCTTTGATCTTCCCCCTGACTGGCTAAGAGAAAGTGGATAGAGGACCTGTTCCAGGAATGAAGCTGCCGCCACAGTTCACTAGTATGAACTAGGGTTGTGTACGGTGAGGAACTCAGCAAAGTCTGCTTGTTAAAATCCCTCTCTGTGTTCCACTGTCTCTGCCTGGCCCAGCCAACATTGGTTTACCAAACATTTGCTTCTCCACCTCCACGTGAATTGCCCCCCTCCCCTCGGAAGTCCCAAATCACTACTCAACATGCTCCTTTGCTTTTAGCTGAAGATGGTATTTAAGGTGAGGATTTGGGCCATTTTGGTGACTTACTCAGCCCTCCTGTGTCTCTCCCATGTAGACACGTTATTGAATTTTGGGTTGAGTTTCTCCTCTTCACCTGTCTCGTGTCAATTTGATTCTTAGACCAGCTGGAAGAACCCAGAAGGGGAGAGGGCCATTTCTTCCTCCCGAGGACTGGATTCCTTGGATAGCTGGCTGCCATCTGGGGATGATCTTTTGGGAAAATTAATACTTTTGTATGATCCATTTCTACCACCAGGACCTTGCAAAGGCTCAACACCTAAAACCCCACGATTAGAATTTGACTGCTTTGATTTAAGCCTATTAAGGACTCTGCTCCTAGGTAGAATGTAAAATGTCATTTCACACTTACGCAGGGATAAGAATTTGTTTTCAGAAGCATTGAGATGAGGGGGAGAAGATGGGGGGGAAGGAAGCAGCAAGGGAAAGCAAAGATCGCAAGGATAAATCCTGCAGTTTGGCTCCTGCCTCATTATCCCCTTTATTTTTTTGTTTTTGTTTTCTTTTCTGGCTGCGTGGCTTGCGGGATCTCAGTTCCCGGACCAGGGACTGAATCTGGGCCACGGCAGTGAAAGCCCGGAATCCTAACACTAGACCACCAGGGAACTCCCCCTTTATTTTTAAACTGGTGGTTTTCAACTGGGGTGGTCTCCCACCCCAGGGGAATTTGGTCATGTTTGGAGAAGTTTTGGGTTTTTCCAAATGAGTAGGGCTGTGATGATGATGATACTGGGCATCAAGCAGGTGGAGGCCAGAGGTGTGTAACATCCCATGATGCAAAGGAAAGCCCCTCACAACGAACACTGTCCAGCCAGTACAACGGGAGCGCTGAGGTTGAGAACTCTGGGCTTAGACTTATTGTCAGACGGCTGGATCCACAAACTACAGTGAGATTGCTCCCTCTCCTGGCTGGCTGACAGCAGGAAGTCATAACTACAGCTAATGAAGCTTCTCTCTCTCCTTCAAATACGGTACATCACGGGCTAGCGTTCCTTGTGACTCTGGTTTCCAACAGCAGGTCAAGCCTGTGCCACCAGCTCACCTAAACTTTAGGGCTGGGAAGTACCCACTTCAGCAGATGTTGCATGTTGAGTCCCTGACAACACTGGAACTTCTGTTTTTTTCTGTCAATTTGATTTCCAAACTTAACATCAGCAGTGAACACAACTGTCTGACCCTCTCTCAATTTGAGCAGATCATGCAGAAAGAAAGAAAAAGTGAGGCACAGAGCAAAGATCCAACTTTTCTCCTCAAAGAAAAGGACTCAAGAGGTGAAACGATTTGTTTGGCTGGTCCAAGCACCTTTGGACTATTGAGCATCTGAAAAGGAAAATAAAATCACCCAAATAATTGAGGAAGCAATGCTGTATTTCTATTTTAACAAGGGAGCTAGTAAAGAATAGAAATTCTTGGTGAGGTTTAGATTGCATGAGCAAGCTCAATAAATTTGGTGCTAGAGGAGAAATTTCCTAGAGGACATAGAGAACCAGGTAAAGGTGCACACGAGCTCTGTCATTCCAGGGAAGTAAGGGGTATTACAGTTGAATCCAAGTTACTGGGCCTTACCTACTATCAGATATATATTGGTGGCCACCTTATCCTTCCAATGAGTAAGGAGAGAGATTTTACTCTATGATGTAATCTGACCTGACCCATGGATGCAGCCTAAGTAATCCAGATGCTTTTCATTTTAAGGTTACTTGTGACTCCTCAAAGCAACTCAAATACTACTTAACACTTACAGCAACACTGAGCTTACAAATACTTTCACATACAATTTATATTTAGACCATCACAATAGCCCCTAGACAAGAATGAACATTGGCATACAGAGCAAAAAAGGATGCTTTATGCAAAGTCATAGAACTAGTAAACCTGGAGCCAGAATCCAACCCTGTCTGTCTAATTCCTATTCCAGGGCTTTTTCTACTGCACCAAAACAGCTTCTATTCTTAGAGAGATCAGTGGTATAAAAGGAAGTGTACACTGTTGGTAGGAATGTAAATTGATACAGCCACTATGGAGAACAGTATGGAGGTTCCTTAAAAAACTAAAGATAGAACTACCATACGACTCAGCAATCCCCTGAGAAAGCCATACTTCAAAGAGTCATGTACCACAATGTTCATTGCAGCTCTATTTACAATAGCCAGGACATAGAAGCAACCTAAGTGTCCATCGACAGATGAATGGATAAAGAAGATGTGGCACATATATACAATGGAATATTACTCAGCCATAAAAGGAAACGAAATTGAGTTATTTGTAACAAGGTGGAGGGACCTAGAGTCTGTCATACAGAGCGAAGTAAGTCAGAAAGAGAAAAACAAATACTGTATGCTAACACATATATATGGAATCTAAAAAAAAAAAAAGGTTCTGAAGAACCTAGGGGTAAGATGGGAATGAAGACACAGACCTACTAGAGAATGGACTGAAGATACAGAGAGGGGGAAGGGTAAGCTGGGATGAAGTGAGAGAGTGGCATGGACATATATACACTACCAAATGTAAAATAGATAGCTAGTGGGAAGCAGCCGCATAGCACAGGGAGATCAGCTTGGTGCTTTGTGACCGCCGAGAGGGGTGGGACAGGGAGGGTGACAGGGAGGGAGACGCAAGAGGGAAGAGATATGGGAACATATGTGTGTGTGTATATATATATATATATATATATAAAACTGATTCATTTTGTTGTAAAGCAGAAACTAACACACCATTGTAAAGCAATTATACTCCAAAAAAGATGTTAAGAAAAAAAAAAGGAGGTCAGTTTAAAAAATTAACAAGAAAAAATGTTTTGGACCCTAATACCAACTTTCATGTGTTCTGAGAATGACACAGTGAAATTTGAGTAAAATATTTAATATCCAGGTGTCTAATATAAACACTGTTTATGTTTAGATATCTAAGGTAAATTTGTTTAGGATTCTGATATTTTGTGATATATCTGAAGAAAAGAATTAGCAGAAATATTTCAAGTGAAAGAGAGCCAGGACGTGGAAAGAAAAAAAATGGAGTTGATGTTTCATTCGTCTTTCAATGCCTTTCATCAGAGACTTGCAGGCCTCGGAAGCCATAGAGGAGAGGAAACGGGCCTCCCATCTTTGTTATACTGAAGGCTTACATGGATTTAGGAATCACACTTGAGATGAAAGTGGAAATGAAACTCAACTCTTCCTACAATCCAAATCTTTATTAAATCAGTAATGTTTGCAAATTAAGATTTTGGGGGAAGTCATTGTGTCAAGTGGCACACACACAAACTCATTATCAGAGAACTTTCTGAATGAGCGATCACACATGTGCAAACATCAGTGTGAGCAGCTCTCCTCCCAGGGACTGAGAGGGTCTTGGTGTCCCTCCTGGATAATAGACCCCATGTCTGTGTGTGAAGAGACGGAAGCACCATGAAGCTAGGGCGACAAGGGACTTCATCAAAACACTACCTCATAGTAATTTATAGTTACTGCCAAAGAATTTATGAATAAACTGCAGAGAAAACGTGGACATAAGAAGCATTAGTAATGTTGATTGGGCTTAAATCCAGCTTGTCCTTTGGATCCCCTGTCCATTCCTATCTCTGGTCCTTAATAATGGTGTCACGTTTTGCATCCTAGGAATGTCAGTTTAGGGAATGCTAAAGACAATATTACCTAAGAAGACAAGTGTGCTTTTATCTATTGTTCAGCTCAAGGGCAGCAAAACGTTAAAAAGTGAGAGTTCTTCAAAAAGAATAGACCTATTATAGAAACATGATTTAGTTCAGTCTTGCCTTCATAGCTTGAGAAACAGGCATTTTAAATGAATTAAAGGTTCTGTTGACCAACATGACCATGGACCTTTTAGAATTTATGTTACATTTGTTTGACTAAATGGCCTTTTATTCAAATGACAAAATGAGTCAGTAGTGTAATTACACCAAGACAAGTATTAACACGCCTTATTATACTCATAAAGCTGTCATTGTTTACAGTAAAAGAGTTTAGGTCCAGCCTATTAAAGGAGTTAAAGTGATATTTCAGAGCAACTGCTCCTGCACTGAAATATATTTATTTAGTTCATGACTTGATTTTTTCATTAGTTACAGAAAAAATGGTATGATGAGATTCTAGAGAAAGAGATGACAAAATATTAATTATACTGATTAATTATAAAGGCCAAAAGAGTTTTATTTATTTTCTTATCTAGTATTTTTTCCTCTTTTATTAGTTTTCTTTTCCCATTAGTTTTCTCTTTCAAGAACAGATATTTTCAGGGACTGATTTCTTGGACTGGCAACTTGTTGGGAAATGGAGAAGCCTGGAAGGTAGGGACCCAGCTCGGGGTGCCATCTTGATAATTGCTGCTGGCTTCATAATTCCAAAAATCACATTTATATAAGACTGGACTGGATGGGGCTGGTGGGGAATCTCTGTCAGTTTTCAATCTGGGCTCTGAGGACCCTCAGGGGTTGCATGTAGAGGAATGTGACAATGTGAGTGGGACTCAAGTTTCCCCATCCCAGCTCTGAGTTCCAATTACTCATTGCTCTGAGGGATAAACCAAGGTCCAGAGAGCTTAGGTGTCTTTTCCATGGTCACCCCAGGAGCTGGAAGAAGACTCCTGACGTCGTGCAGTAAATCACTGAAATTGAAGCACAGGAGCCTGAACTGTGATTTCCATTCCCTCAGTGAGCACGGCAGGTTAACAGACACGTGTGACTGTCATGGGTTAAGGCAGAATGAATGATGCAATGCTCTCCACCTTGACATCTTAAAAGACACACCAGACAATCTGAGCTTGGTTTGGACCCCCTAAAACGCCGGCTTTGTATTCTCTCACAGTCTGCAACTTTTCAAACACAGATAGATGCCTCTTGCTTTTTCCTTGGATGTAGAGCATATTATAATAACTTAACTGATGCAAACTAAGGAATGTAGCTCACCATCCAGCCCTACTAGGACTGAATCATTAGCCACTATAGTCGCTGACCTACAGTACACACTGAAAGAAATTCAGGGCAAAGATCTGGATGAAGCACTATCCTCTGCTCTGGGAAAAAAGACAAAGCAGGCTCTCAGATAGTTAGAAATATTATAGGGGAAATTTTTATGAACTTGGATTCTTGCACCTTTCCATACTTAGAAAAGTACTAAATCATTAACTGAAATATCTGTTCCGTGTAACTAGCAGTATCCTTCTACAAAGATGCATGAACCACTTTGTCAAAATCAAATATACACTGGCCTGCCTCCCACCTCTTCAGAGCAGCTCCTCAGGGCTATCTGAGAGGCTGGCTCTGGGGCAAGAGTCCTCAGTAAGTCCCCAAGTAAAACTGAAACTCACGGCTCTCACATTGTACACTTTTATCTCAGGCAACGGTCCTGGCAACCATCAAGGGACCCAGAGCAGACTTTTCTCCTTCCCTGGAACTCTATGAAGATCTGGGGCCTTGGTACCAGTAAGGGTCCCTTGTGTCCGTCCACCCCCTTGGCAAGTCCAGATGAATTTGTGTGAGTCTCCTCTGGTTTCAGATCTCCTGTTATTGGTTGACAATCTGAGTTTTATTTGCTGGTTGATAAAAAGGCACCTGATTTCTCAGTTGAGACACTGAGGAAGATTTGCTCAGTTGAAAGACATTGAGTGGTTTGGACCGGATGACTTGGTAGGAGGCTGGCCTAACATCTTTCCTCAATTTGACAAATTCTGTTAACAATTTAACAGAATTTGTTAGGATAAAAGTGAACGTATTGTATAAGAGCTCTCTGCTCCAAAGAAAGGTCCTCCCACCTGGCTATGGCTTTCTCAGACACCTGAGAAATTTATGGGAGTGATAGAGGCAAGTCCTCTCTCACTGAGCAGCAGTCTCATAGGCAAACCCCCTCATTAATTAAAAGCTAGCTTCAGGGATGCATAATATAAGAGTTGGTCACTCAATGCTCCAAAGAGTCGCAGCTGTTTTCGACGGCTGGAGGGACATATAAAAGAGCTGAAATGACTCTAGCATGACACCTAGAGGAATTAAGCTCACAAACAGCACATCAGTTCACCATACAGTCTCACACAGTTAGTAATTTTATCCCAACAAACCAACATTAAAATGGGGAAAAATGTTTCTCAAATAGAGAAATGAGGGGTGTCAAAAGAGCCAGCCTCCAACTAACACCCCTGCCAGGTTTATGCAGATACAGAACTTATACTTGCAAGGACTTATTTAATTGGGGAAGCTATACTAAAGGAGATCCCAACCTCAAATGGGTCAAACTGGGACTCTTTTTACTTTTGAAAACTTATTTTTGCATATGCAATTAGACGAAGCCAGCTTGATGAAGCATCTTTTCAAAATTCTTACCCTAAGGGATAAAGTCCTTCTTGGAGGAGCTTACATTTTTCTCCCTGTGCCTTTGAGATGTAAATGTCCTACCAGAGCTCTCAGGAGCTCTTATCTTACTCTTATCTAGATCATCTCTAATTCCTGAGACTGAAAAAAAAAAAAGACAAAGAAAAAGAGAACTTTTTAAAACTTATCTCAACTGTTATTTATAAACTAGTGAGTTTTAATACCTCATTCACGACTAAGTTTCAAAATGAAGCTAAGCGATCTCTGGCTGTGTCTGTCTATATGTCTGGAGTATGTTATAGATATGATATGTCTCTACCTCTGGACAGTATTGACAAAATTAATTTGTAAATGAGCTCTATTTTAATTGACTTAAAGAAAATTAAGCACTTACATAAATTCTCAGAAATACAAAAGAAACTAATGAATTTCAATACAAAATTTCAATTTCAATACAGAAATACAAAAGAAACCAAATGAATTTCAGGTTCACGTGATTTGAGAAATATTAAATTAATATTTGATATTAAAGTTATTTTAATTTTGTTGGGGTCTTCCCTGTTGGTGCAGTGGTTAAGAATCCACCTGCCAATGCAGGGGACATGGGTTCAAGCCCTGGTCTGGGAAGATCCCACATGCCGTGGAGCAACTAAGCCCGTGCTCCACAACCACTGAGCTTGTGCTCTAGAGCCTGCGAGCCACAACTACTGAGCTCACGTGCCACAACTACTGAAGCCTGTGCACCTAGAGCCCGTGCTCCACAACAAGAGAAGCCACGGCAATGAGAAGCCTGCGCACCGCAACGAAGAGTAGTCCCCAGTCATTGCAACTAGAGAAAGCCCGCGTGCAGCAACAAAGACCCAACACAGCCAAAAATAAAATAAATAAGAAAAAAATAAATTTAATTTTGTTGGTTTAATTAATACAGACATGTCTTTAGAGTCATCAACATACGTACTTTTATTGTAACTAGGTTTTCTAGAAGTCAAATAAGACATTACTTCTGTTACAACATTTGTCAGCAAGAAAAATGATAAAATTTTTATAAGTAAATTAAATATAAATAAGGTAAGAAGTTTCTTTAGCTGACCTCTTTAGGAATAATTATGTTTTATGTTATGCCTACTTAAAATAGTTTCTCCAGATTTCTGGTAACCTGAAACTTCAGAGTTTTGCAAAATTAAGTTAAATGATGAAAGTCTATTGAATACCCAGATCATTCTCAAATAAAATGAGACGCTGAAACATTAATTACTTAACACAGGCTTCCTTTTACGGAGAAACTAAAGATATTTAGGTCTATTAATAAATATGTTTGGTGTCACACTAAGACATTCTTTGTAAGAAAGCAAGTTTTTAGAAATTATAAATTATAAATAATGTTTACAGGTTTGCCAATCTACAGAATGCTTATGGAAAATGCAGTTCATAACTGCTTACTTCTTAGTTTTCACTAGAAGTTAAGGTTTTCAAGAGTTGAGATTTCTAATTAACATATGTTTCAAGTTACCAAAAATCTGCACTGGACTGGTCTAAGGAGAGGACTGCTGACCTCAAAATCACCTTAAAAGAATGCTCAAACAGAGGATAAATGACACCCACACCAAGATAAGAAGAAGACAGCTCTCCTAAGGTGCCAGACCTGAGCTGTATGATCACTTACAGTGTTTTCTTAGACTTTTGCATATGAATCAAATGTTTTTCTATCATGGGCATGATCCTATGCAAATTTTAGAAATCAATCCAATTGTTGGGTTTATCGTCAATTATCTACATCCAGTACTTCTGGTTACCTTGGTGGATTTATTCTCTCCAAGGCTCTGACTGGATGGCCCTCAGAAAATTCATTTTAGAGGAGAGAAGTTATAGTTCTATTCAGGCCACTGTTGATATTACTAGATGGGATCCCATCACTTGGCTGATCAAAAATACCTTCTCAAACTCAGAACCAAGAGCTGAATCTCAGTCAAAAACCATAACTTCCTGCTTATTAGGAGGAACCTTCCTGCAATTATGCGATGGATTTATATGGATAACACAAGGCTATGGCCATTTGAGTTTAAAGGTCCCTTTATGTTGGGAACAATTAAATCATACTAAGGATAATAAGCCTAGTAACTCTAAGAAACTGGGCTGGGTGCTTTATGAAAAATGCCAATATATTATTGTCCTTAAAGATAGCAATTGGTGCAGGCTGGACCAGATGACAAGGGATATACTGGGTTGTACCTAATGGAACTCAACAGCTTTATGGTACCAATTTATGGCCCTGGCTGTTGCCAGGATGGACAGGAAGATGTACCCTAGGATTCCCTTGGACTCAAGGCTACTTGAGTGCAATTTAGATATGACCCCAGCAAAAGAAATCCTTACCAGACCTAGGAATGAGTCTTCCTAAGCCCCATGGGACAAATTGGTCATGAAATACCTCCCAAAACTTGGTTGATATGACCTACAGGGGGCACTGCAAACTAAGGAATGTCATTCACCATCCAGTTCTACAAGGATTGAATTATTAGCCACTGCAGTCTGTGATCTACAATACACCCTGAAAACAACGATGAGATACTCTGTGTTCTGGGGAACCGAGCAAAATAGACTCTCAGAGAGTTAGAAATATTTCAGAAGAAATTTTTATGAATTTCCTGGACTCTTGCACCTTCCCATACTTAGAAAAGCACTAAAGTCATTAACTGAGATATCTGTTCCTTGTGACTAGCAGTCACCGAGATGTGTGCTTCCTTCTACAGAGATGTGTCCTTGAATACACGTACCCTCCTTCACCAAAATCACATATATATTGGCCTCTCCCCTTACCTCTTAGGAGCAGTTTCTTAGCACTGAAAAGTTGTCTCAGGGCTATAGTCCTCAGTAAGTCCCTAAATAAAACTGACACTCACAGCTCTCACATTGCACATTTTTATTTCAGTCCACAATGATAACAATTGAAATGTCTTACATGTTGAATTTCACCTATAAATTTTGGAATAAGCAAATAAAAGTTTTTCAAATATTAGGAAAGTCCTCTTATTACTAGTGCTTTTAATTACTAGAATCCTAGTTACTAGAGTTACTAGTTACAGCTTGAAAGAACTGAAGTAAACATTCAATCAAATGATAAGTTGTATATGTACAAGCTGTTTCATCTTTTCTATGTAATTTTTAACTATCTTTTATGTTTCATTTATATTCACTTTATTTTTCTACGTAAGAACAAATTATTCATGCTGGTGATTGTTTTCAAGGTGTAAAGGTTTGGAAGGTAGGGGCTTTATTATTCTTACAGCATCAAATATGAGTTGGAATTACTTTATGTTGATGGAGAACAAAAGGTGGAAGCAGGTAAGTTCTTTTTCTTATGGTATGAGCTTTCCTTGATGTATGGAAGTATAATTTCAGAAAACACGTGGCTTTCTGGGGGAATTAATAATATAATATACATGCATGGATCATTATTTTATCATGTCAATATTTCCTTTAATTTAATCTCCCAAAAGGTACAAGATAATTTGGCTTAGATATATTCAATAATGGTTTATAAGCTTTTTCTTCATTTGGTCAATAAATGATTAAAAGCATTTTAAGGTTAATGATCTCACGACGTGATCAATCATTCTAAACTACAGTCTGCCACCAGGGCTTCTCATTTTGCAAATGACTTCTTGATAATGATCACAAGAAGCACATCTGTATGCTGGTTGAAAAGTTAATTAAAATGTGATTCCATCTGGTAGTCCTGTTGGGAATGTCACTATTCAATTTAATCTACATTGAGCTGAAATGAACTCTGCATAATCAAAAGATATAATGCAGTGGGAGACACGGGAAGTTAGTCAGTCAGTGTTGCACACGTTCATTTAAATCTTTTTTCCTTCTCTTTTGATTCTTTTATTTTTTATAAAAGTTAGAAACCTGGGAAAACAACATTTCCTTATGATTTTCTCATTATGGGCACACTTCCCTTTATGTGAATTTTGTCTAACTGCACACTTATTCTTATTTTCCCCATTGGTTTTTAGTAGTGCTGAGAGAGCTGATGTGAGCGCATCATTCTCTCAAAGCTGCAGACTTCAATCACTCATTCTGTTCTGATGCCATGTGTATTAGGTACCTATTGCTCTTGTAAAAATTTACCTCTAACTCAGTGATTTAAAACAACATAAATGTATTAACTTACAGTTCTGGAGATAAGTTCGACATGGGTCTCATGGCTAAAATCAAGCTGTAAGTAAGATGGTGTTCCTTCTAGAGGCTCTTGGAGGGACTCTGTTCCTTGCTATCCCAGCTCCTAGAGCCTGCTCACATTCCTTGGCCTGTGGCCCCCTTCTGTCCCCAAAGCCAGCAGTGAATGATCAGGTCTTTCTCATGATGCTATCTCTGATTAGGACTCTTCTGCTTCCCTCTTTCTGTTAAAGGACCCTTGTGATACATGGAGTCCACCCACATTATACATGATAATGTCCTTGTCTTAAAATCAGCTGATTAGTGACCTCAATTCCATCTGCAACTCTTATTCCCTCTTGTCGTGTAACATGACATATTCACAAGTTTTGGGGATTGGGATGTAGACATTTTGGGGAGGCCATTCTTCTATCCTCCACACATTGTTACCAGTTTATTCTAATGCTAATGGTTGGGTAGAGACTAGAATGATGCCCCTCCTTTCCGCTCAGAGTAATTTGAAGTGTTTTCCGGTTTGGCTGATGTTTACCAGTTTGCACATATGCTGACAAGTGTTTCTAGTTATAGATTTTTCCAAGGGATGAAGAACTGGAGATAAAACTTACGTTAAAAGATTCTTTCATTGGGTATTATTGCAATGTAGAATTGAGTTCATATAAAATTCCATTTCTTTTCATGGAAAGGCTGAAGTTTAAAAAAAAAAGATAACTCAGGGGCTTCCCTGGTGGCGCAGTGGTTGGGAGTCCGCCTGCTGATGCAGGGAACACGGGTTTGTGCCCTGGTCTGGGAAGATCCCACATGCCGTGGAGCAGCTGGGCCCATGAGCCATGGCCGCTGAGCCTATGCGTCCGAAGCCTGTGCTCCGAAACGGGAGAGGCCTCAACAGTGGGAGGCCCACGTACCGCAAAAAAAAAAAACCTCAGAAATTCAATTTTTAAAGCCACTAACTTTGTTATTATGGGTTGGCTAATATTCCATCTTATAAATTTATTTTCCATCTTATTTTTCTTTGGAAAGTGTTTATTTTTTATCAGTTAAATGTATTTCTGCTAAACTCAAATAGGTAGGACATTAGACTTTGCTTGTTGAATTTGCAATTTTAATCCAACTCTAAGTTTGAGGCTCCAAAGAAACTGTCTAACAATTTTCTGCAAATAAAATGTACCCAACAAAATAACGATAAAGGATTACTACTAGGATAGCGATAATGCAAGCATAAAATTATTTGCATTTGGAAGACAATCATTTTAAAACTAAAAAAATATAAGAAGTTCTGAGGCTAAGATGTTTAGTCTATCAATCAGTCATATTTTAATAGGCAGAGACATTAGAATATATATTTATATATGAAAAGTTTTGTTAGACAGGTTTATTTTTCATTTTTAAAAACCCATTTTATTAAAGTATGGTTAATGTGTAAAAAGCTGTTCATATTTAAAGTATACAGTTTGATGAGTTTGGGGATAAGTATACACCTGTGAAACCATCACCACCATCAAGGCCATGGACACAACCATCACTTCCCAAAGTTTCCTGCCATCCCCTTTATTATTTATTGTTACTACTATTTTTGGAGGCTGTTTTTTCCCCAGTTTTATTGAGAAATAATTGACCTACATCACTGTATAATTTTAAGGTGTAGCGTGACGGCTTGATTTACACCTATTGTGAAATGATTACCACAATAGGTTCAGCTAACATGCATTGACTCTGTTATACAACACAGATTTGACTTTCCACAATTATGGGAGCTGGTGAAGCAGTTTCTCGCCTTTATGTATCTGATGCTGGAGCTTAAAGTCTACGGAGCAGGAAGTGGAGGAGGAAAGACAGACGTGGAGAAGAGGAGGGTGTGGGTAAGCTGTAAGCTACAAGCGTGGGTTCAGGCCTAGGAGAACAGAACAGAACCCATTCAGCTCTTGCTGCCTCTGCCCTTGAAGATACTGGTGTCTTGCAGAATCTGAGGCCCTTTGTCATTGAGTCCAGGAGTAGGAGAAGCTAAAGGAAGACCGAGAACGATGTAAGGGCAGCTGCCTAGCCCTGCCTACTCAAGTCCCACAGTCGCCCTTTGCTGCTCATCTTACCTGGAAACACACAGTGCAGGGAGTCTGTGCAGCCTTGCCAAGTGGACACATTACAAAGCCACCACACACAGTCTGGGAGCACTTACGTTCTAATAAAATATTCATCTCTGGTGAGTCTTGAACCATAAGAAAAACACATAACCTTGCTTTGCCCCTTTCCCTTCTCCACACTCAGTGTGGGTACTGAGTTGTTTTATTGAAATACACATTATAGAATATTTTTCTTTGGGATAAAAAACACTGATAAAAACTTTAGATTTATCATTTTTCTTTCTCAGTATATTGTCAGATGTCATTGGTCTTTCAAGTCAAATAATAATTTATTCTATTTCAGAAATGGGAAATAAGGGAATAGGACAGGAATTTAGGTACCCCTTTATATAGTAGAGCAATACTTTTACTAGCTAAATGAAATAGAAAATTGAGGTATTATCTGTGTTATTTCAGGTTTTTCTTTAAAAAGCCTTTCTCACTTGAATTTTATTCTTCCGAAAAATAGCTTGCTTACTTTGTATTATTCAGATGTTTCCATTTATTCATTATTTTATTTCACATTTGTATGTCTGGCCTATATGATTAATACACAGCTTTTTATGAAACCAGCTTTCAGAAAATTCTGTTCTAACTATGGTGAAAAAAAGTATAACCTGGACTTTGTTTTAAAGAAAATGGCAAAAGTAACTATGAATGTGTTGTACATAATCAAAAGAAGAATTCCAACAATTACTTGGATCATGTACAAAGAAAAAATATCTTTTTAAATGGATATTTAAGGCAAAATTGCATTATTTGGGCTACTTTATCTTCAAAATTGTCCTGGTTGTCCAGATCCCATTATGTGCACAGAAAGTTGGACAGAAATATATACCTAGAATATTTATATAATATATAATATATTCACATAATATTTACATATTAAATTATTATAATATATATATTAGATATATGTAATCAGTCAATCTAAATGTAAGAATGAAGATTTTTATATTTTAGAATATTTTAGAAGAAAATACATCCTTTATTATCACTTATTTGATCATTGTAAATATATATTATAAAGATTTAAAATTATACAAATAGCACACTTTAATAATTAAAAAAATCTTTAAAAATGTTTCTAGCATATATTTGTTGAATATGTGAAACCCTGGTACAGCGTTTTATATATAAATATATATATATTTTATTTAGAGAGTTAATATGTGATCATGTATCTTAGCTGGACATTATGTATTGACTATTTTGGGGTTAATTTTCTTACCAGACACTTCCCTGATGTTCGTTACGAATATGATAAAAAGAGTGGGGCCACAATGAAAACATACATGGCCACTTGATAAGCTTACTCTAGTCTTCTTCATTATAAAATAATCATGTATCTCCCTACTACACATAACAAGGCTCTAATTACATTGAAATGTTCAAGGGATAACATAAACTTTGTTGTCCCTTTGTTGTCCCCTTGAGGCAAAAGGCAGTGCTCTTGGCATCAAATGTGCTTATTGCATTCTGAGCACAATTTTAACATTTTTGTTTTTTATACGTGTAGTGAAAGGGAAAGCTTAAGTGAGAAGACCTTATGATTCCTATTTCTTTAGAAATCTGTCAGGATGCAGCTCTTTCCTGCACTTGAACCTCTGCAGTTCATTCTACCCTTAATGATGTCTGAGGACAGAAATCAAAGGAAGCCCTAGGAAAGCCTCTGGTACTCGAGTAGATGAGTTCATGACCCGTGCCTGTCCTCGTTTCCATACCTGCTCCCGCATTATTGTTCACTGAGCATGTGAACACATATTGCTCACAGGAGCATGTTTATTTGCAGGGCTGCAGCATTCTCGTCCCGTCCAGGGGAGAATTAACCCTCCCCTGGCTTAGCATTCGTTAATTTTATTTGCCAAGGCTTGCCCAAACTGAGTTTCTCTGGAGCATTTTTAATCTGTAGACTGTAAAATGCCCTGTGTAATTCATGCAAAATTGTCTGTTATACGTGGATACTCATTTTTCTGGGGAGAGGAATCCAGGTCTTTATAAGACCCTCACTGGGACTCCGACCAACAAAAGTTTAAGAATCACCGCTTTAGAGCATGTCTGAACGACTTCCCCTGAGCATTCTACTGTCTGCTAATAAAGTCTTCACACACTGTGTGGCATTTCACAGTCATACCTTGTTTGGGGACATTTTGTACTGGAGAACAATGAAGGCTCTGATAGTAAGGACTCATAACTCTACTTTTTAACTGAGTCAGACTGTTATACAGGCAGTGAATTATTTAGTGCTAAACATCATGTATTAAGCGTGCAAGTAAATTAGACTCAAGGGAAAAAAAAAGTTAAAATCTGTTTTCAAATGATACCAGCTATAAGGCTAGAGTCACATAACCCCCATTACCCCACCTTTTTTGAAATCTGTCATTTAAAATTTTTTTTTTTGTCATTTTAAATTTTTCATGAAGAAATAAACACCATTCCAAGTCTATGCCAGTGCAGGCAACTAAGGCCAAAAACACAAGACTCTACTCCTTCACCACAAGGAATAGACCCAATTCATTTTCTTTTCTTTTCTTTTTTGGCCTGAGCCTGAGTCAACCCCCCTGAACCATACATTCATCAAAAGAGTCATTGGGGGCTTCCTAGGTCTATGTATTGTTCTAGCACTTTAGATTGTAATAGATGGTAATACTATTTAGGAAGAAGAAACACCAGGTTGTGGCAATTTACAAGTTGTAAAAATGAGGGAAAAAGAAGAACCCAGTATTACATCCAGGTTTCTTGCTTTGATAATTGGTGGACAGGAGTGACATTTAATAATATAGGAAGAAGAATATGTTAAAGGGTAGAAAGCAGAAGCTCCTTAAAATATTTTCAGTGGCTAAACTTCTTATTTTATTGCACTAAAAATTGAGGTCTGAGCACAGAGGAAAAATCTGTAAGGTTTCTCTATTTGCTAATTCTTTGGAGAAACAGTGGCACATGTGTCCACAGAAGAGCATGATAGAACTTCACTGCGAGCCATTGAAGGGGTTCAGAATGAGCCTCCCCAAACTGTGCCAATTCAGCAAGTGGATTATTTTGAGCTGAAGACAAGTAAGGCCGGAACAGGAAGAGCTTTTTATCTCCCCCTTAACTACCTAAAAGAATTTAGATAATGGACCTGGCTTAGAGAGAGAGCTAACACCAGAAACAACTTTCATCTGAATGACCTATCTGCCTGGCAGGACAAACATCTAATTAATAAACATCTGCTCTTTTTATCTTCCTGTGAATTGCCCTCATGCCCTCATCCTCTTTGAAGTCCCCCGCTCCTACCCCTTCCTTAGCTCAGGATTCATGTAGCCTCAACTGCTCAACTTGCCCTTGGGTCTCAAATCTCCGAAGCTCCCATATGTATGTACTTAAATTTGTTTTTCTCCTGTTAATCTGTTTTATAACAATCTAATTAATGTACCAGCCAAAAGAACCTAGAAGGGTAGAGGAAAATTTTTCCTACCCAACACCATTTTTCACTTTGAGAAAATTTATCTTTGTAGTGGAAATCCACAAAGATTAGAGAAATTCCTAAAATGTACCCTTTTCTGAATATTATATGGTCTTAAGGTCTCAAGTTCTCTGTGACAACTACAGTTACCATGTAAATGTGTCAATAGAAGACCCAAGAGGGGTTATAAGATTATAATCTAATGGAGATTAGACATAGTGGTGAGTCAGCAACTGAGTATTATTAGTTTCAACCATTTCCCGCTTTGTTGCAGGTTGTCATTATGACACCATAACTGGGACCAATAGTATCAGTATGTTGGAGCTGGTTTGTTTTGGCCCATGAGAGCCAACTGTTAAAGCTTCAGGAATATTGTGAGCAGTTGTTAATCACAGGCATTATTAAGAAGCTAAATTTCATAAAGTCACAACTAAATAAGTTATACTAAAACAAAAATAATAAACACTCAATGTCACTATTTCTTAAATTTTTACTACATTTTACTATTACCTAACCTCTTGAGCATATTGATGACTATTATATCTGTATGGTGGAAACACTATATAATGGTGTTTGCTACTGTGCTTCTTTTCTCAACTCTGCATTTAATGAGGTCACATTGGTAGCTTGATCTCAGTCATGGTGAGTGTATACCACTGAAATTGGCAAAAGCTACAAATCAAGGTTTATTGTTTCTTTGATTGTTAGATTTAAGACTGCAGAGAAAATGTTAATAATGGAGATTAAATTTAAAAGTGTGTTTTGTCTGTAGCCATTATAGTTTAAGTAACATAAAAATTTGAGGTTATATTCTTCCAGTATTTGAAGAGTATTCTCCAATTTACCAAAGAAAACATTCATCACTGACCATTGATGAATACGTGACCTTCCAACATACAATTTTCACTTTCATCTTACTGTCAAATAAAACAAAAGCATCAACCAGCATTTTGTCGGAACAACACTCATCTGTCAATTGCAGCCATAGGTTATCTATGGATAGAACATATCACAAAAAGTAATTAAAGCATTCTATGACCATCAATAGACTACATGGAATTTACAATAAAAGTATTACATATTGTATTATTATTTGTAAACTGTGTGCTACAGAGCTTTCATGTCAGTAAAGTTTGTAATAAATGTATATACGGATAGGTATGCAGACTTTTTTTTTTTTTTTTTTGGTGAATACCTATTAAACACCACTGTCTCAGACATAGAACCTATGGCTTGACCCCCTTCCTAGTGTACAAATGGCAACATTTGGAACTAGCTGGCTGTATTATGAAATAACTCAATAAATATTCATGGAATATTCCCTAGCTCTGCAGTCATAACTTTAAACTGATATATTAGAAGCAAATGAGATGGGTAATTAAAACTAAGAAAATAATATTATTCATATGAACATTTTATTGACACTATTCTCATATCATATAAAGTTTTCTCAAGTCTAATTGACTTCTCAGATTAGGGGCTAGAAGAGATACCTTCTATTTATATGGAATTTTCAGTTTTCATACATTTCTACGTAATCTCATTGATCCCCATAAAGTTTGTGAATAGACAGGAAAGTGTTACTATCTTAAGAGACACAGCTGAGGATATCACTGTGTGCAGCATAACTTGTGTTCAGCGTGCAGCTATTCCTTGCCAGAGCTGAGAACAGAACTTAGGACTTTTGGTGAACTTGCCACTGCCTGGCCACACAGATTCTCCTTTCTTGCATAACTGCTGACTGTGGGCTTGGAGCCTTCTTTCCCTGTGCCGGGTAAGAGAAGTGCAGTGGACCGAAGTGGTAAGAGCAATGGCATTGAAGGAGGTCTGCCATGGATTTCAGAGAAGGAATTTTTCCTCTCTGTGTTCTGAATCCTGAATGACAGGTCTAAGATTGCTTTTTACCTTAATTTATGTTTTGAGTTTCTTTTTATGATTATCAATGAGTATGCAATCATAATGAGTCAAACTTCAGCAACTTCCTGACAAGTTAGAAAACAATAAAATACTCCTAAATGGTATATCACAGGAGATGATATTTTTAAACCAGAGGTGTGGTGACACCTATATATCATCTAGGCATTCGTCTTGAGATTTCTATTCTCACTTGGAGAAACTAAAGGAAAAATGTACACAGAAAATGTCATCCAGAGAAAACAAATGTACCCTTGGAGAAATTAAGAAGACCCAGAAGTCTTCTGATGCTTACGTAAATTGGAGAAGAGAATGCTTTTCTGTCTCAATTCTTCTCACCCCATATTTACCCTTTATCTGCACTGCTAAAGGTTTGAGAATTTAGCACATAACATTAAAAGTAAAATATAAATGGCTGATCATGGCTTCTCAAGAAATATCTTTACTTGAATGCACAATCTAATTGCAGGTCTATCATGTTTTAAAATGAGCCCCTGGGAAAAGGGACAGAATCCAAAGTTCTGAAACTCCATCTCATCAGGTGAGTCAGTCTTAAGGAGGAAAAAGAGGTAGGGTGGCACCCCATACCTTTTAATAGACTAACACATCGCACCTTTGTTCTATTTCTGAGCAGCTGGGCATTACCCACAGGCTCATTATTAATGTATAGCTGCCAGAATAGGCTCACGATGGTATTTTCCCATCAAGAACCCCTCCTGGGGGGGGTTGCTCCCACAGGGGAATACTCCCCTTTGTTAAAAAATAACAACAGGGCTTCCCTGGTGGCGCACTGGTTGGGAGTCCGCCTGCCGATGCAGGGGACACGGGTTTGTGCCCCAGTCTGGGAGGATCCCACATGCCGCGGAGCGGCTGGGCCCGTGAGCCATGGCCACTGAGCCTGCGCGTCCGGAGCCTGTGCTCCGCAACGGGAGAGGCCCCAACAGTGAGAGGCCCGCGTACCGAAAAAAGAAAACAACCACCACCAAACCCCAAACGCCTAGAAAAGCAAAACAAACAAACTAGGGCCCAAAGATCTTTTACTTGGTTCTTCTTCACAGAGATGAGACAAAAGAGGCTTTTCAAAACCACTTTTAAAACTGCATTGATTTCCAAGTGTACATGTTTGACTTCCAATAACCTTAAATCTAACAGGCAGGTTCAAATTTACCGGACTGGGATTGCTTCTGAATTTCCTACCTCGCTGTGTGTCAGCGTTCCAAAGCAGCTAGTTTATCAGTGCCCCCCTCACAGGTCCTTGAAGAAGCTGCCTTCCCAGCCTTGTCAACCCAGTTCCCCTCTCCTGTCCACCACCTCCCACTGGTAGGCCACCCACCATACCCTGGGGCCCTGGCTGCGAATGGAAAGGCCTCTCCCCCAAATAAGGGAGAAAACCGTACCTCTGCAGGTTAATTCACTACAATCCTTCACTCAGTCACAGAAACACTGCACGACACAGGTTACACACCTAATAACAGGAAATGCTTTCAAAGGGACAATTAAACATTTGCTTCATTTTTCGAGCTAGATGGATTATTTACCTTTCACTAACAAAAAATCCTCTGGTATTATACAATGTTTCCAAGCCATGGAAACATTGCGAGTTTTCTTAATCTTTTTGCATCTACTATAGAAATGTCGAAACTTTTATCTCTACATAAAAAAGTTTTCCTCAGGGATTTTTGTAACGTAATACATAGATTGTTATAATCGGTTGTAAATATAATAATTACTATATGCCAAGCATTATGACGTACAATTTTTCATTATCTCATTTAACCCCCATGAAACATCTTCAGGGTACGTGCTGCTGTGTATTTTCAGATAGGGAGACGGAGATATGGCAAAGTTAAATGTCTCGCCCAAGGGGGTATAGCCTGTCAGTGCTGGATATCCGCCTGATTCTAAGTTTCCTTCCTAGAAATTCCACTCATTCCCACTGGGGAGGAAAAGCAATCTAGACAAGAGGATACTGCTTTTTTAATAACCAGTGAAAATATGAGGAATTCTGATTCTGCCTAGTTATCAGTAGAGAACACAGTGCCTTGTCTTCAGCCCCATTACTGCCATTTTTGACCCAGCGGTGACACCAAACGTTAGGCTGGCCTTTTCCCTGCCCTAATGTTCTGTTCTATCCTTATCTACAGATTGCGTGGTTTTATCTGTTCCCTCAAGTTAACATTAAAAAATTTGCTTCTACTTCTTTTATTTCAGTGAGTGTTACTAGACCTCAAAACAGGCTTTTCTTTAAAAAAAAGAAAAAAAGAAAAACCAAACTAAAAATGAAAGAACCTAATTTTATGTGATTTATAAATGTTGCTAAGGCATCATCTCTTTTTAGCAAGTAGGAAATTTGGGGTTTTACCTGTTCGGTTTAAATTTTCAGCTTGGGGCTCTCTGTATGGGAATGGCCAGATTTATCTAGAAAGAGTGCATTTATGAAACAAAACAAAACTTCTTCATAAAAAAAAAAAAGCTGAAAATGAGCAATCATATTTATTAAAAGATTTAAGGGAAAATTTAAAAAATATGATTCTAAGGTTTGATTTTCTCGATGTCGAAGTTGAACTGAATACTCTCTAGAGTGTCTAGGAGTTTGCACAACCTATGATAATGCTTCCTTGAAGCATTTTGGACTAGATTTTTTCTTACTTTTACTTAAAAAAATTTTTTTTTCACCCTTTGCCTGTAAGATCTTCTCCCCAGTTGGAGATCTTCACTCTGACTCTTAAAACACAATAAAACTCTCAGACACTCAGACCTGCTTCTCTCCCAAACAGAACAACATTCTCTTTTAAAATACCATTGTATTATTTTAA
This sequence comes from Stenella coeruleoalba, assembly GCF_951394435.1. NCBI lineage: Eukaryota > Metazoa > Chordata > Mammalia > Artiodactyla > Delphinidae > Stenella > Stenella coeruleoalba. The sequence goes on along the minus strand of NC_137149.1, from coordinate 144,182,299 downwards.
AAGGACAGATCCTGTTTTCCCTTTAAAATACCACTGTATTATTTTAAAAGGACAGATCCCATTTTCTCTTTAAAATAGTCCAAATGTACCAATAAGCAAAACAGGATCTAAGTATCTGAGTTGCATTAACTGATCTCCAGGATGCCTCATTCTTTCCCCACATAAACACAGAAAACAAATCTCATCTGGTTCTCTCTGCAGAGACACGGACCCTCTTGGCTTGTCTAACTTTCTCTTCCCGCTGTGTCATCAGACAGGAATTCCTCCAAAAAAAATTACAGGTGATATGTGGAATTGGATTTAATTTGGTTAATGTTAGGAAACATTGAAAAACCCTTTCAACTGCCACATATTCTTAAATTAAAAAGAAAATCAGACAGCTTGGCAAAAGAGTATAAACTTTCAGCTATCAAATGAAGAAGTCTGAGGATCTAATGTGGTAACTCTAGTTGACAACACTGTCTAGTGTAATCGAAATTTGCCAAGAGAAGAGAATGTAAATGTTCCCATCAAAAAAGAAATAAATGAATAAAATATGTGAGGTGATAGATACGTTTATTAGCCCGATAGGGGAACCTTTTCACAATGTATATCAAATCACCACGATGTACACTTTAAATATCTTACAATTTCATGTGTCATTTATAATGCAATCTGAAATTCTTAAAAGGTAGAACTAAAAAAGGTTGTAAGTATCAGTATAATGTGTTTAAACCCCTCATGTTGAAAAGAACACTATGAACACAACCGCAGTGAGTTACAGAGACACACTGTACTGGCTACATTAAAAAATTATGAATATATCATAAATATGATTCAAACTAGCTACAAGTATGGGTAGTTCTACTGATTTTGAGGGGAAAACAAAACAGGAAAAGTGTTGCTAACAGGGAAGGTCATTCAGTTGCCCTAAATCTAAAAAGTCAGGTGAAAAAAGTTTGAAATATTTTATTAATACAATGCTACAATAATTTCATTTCTTTTTTCTTCAGTAACATGTAGGTAATTATTGTTTTGCAAGAGCCTGAATAAATGTCAAAGACGGAGTGAGTCATCTTCAGTACAATGCTTATTATGGAACTATTCAGTGTCACTTTTGCACTTTGTAGTGAGCTTCTGAAAATTCTACAAACCAAATCGAGCCTCCTTTCTTTGGTTTGAGTTTTGACAAACAAGTAGCAAAGTAAAAACTTAAAGTCAGTAATTTTCCTGCCTGTAGAAATAGGATGAAGTTTCCTACACTTTCTTTTTCATTAAGCCATTAGCTCTTCAATTGACATTAAATCTCTATGTCTTAAATATCTGGACATCTTGGTGTCTACAACAATCCTGAAAACATTTAGTGTGGATACATATCTTAAACTATGTGAAAAGTCCCAGTAATAATAAGTCCTGTTTCTCCTCAGTTAGCAAAAGGCCACTGTAGAGAAAAGCAGACCAGGATATTTTAACAAGTGACTTATAGCTATATATAAATGTATATGTTAATTATATATATAGTATATATGTAAAAAAATATATATAAGAATTAATAAGAACAAACAAATTTCTGATCTAGCCATGCCTTTATGTCTACCCCTAAGATTAAGGAAAACAAACAGCCAGACAGGCACCACTTCAGGAGAAGTAAAATGATATTACTATATTATTAATTACTAATATTATTATTTATTAATAACAAAAATGGAATACTTTCCATGGGCCTAGTCCTGTGCTAATCATTGAACTTATTTTATTGCATTTTATCTTCACAAGAAATCTATGAGGTTGGTTCATCCCCTTTTCAAATGAGGTGACTAAGATTTAGAGAATTTACGTTATTTGCCAACATGGTGCACACAGCTAGAGTCAAACCCATGTCTGTCTACTGTGAAGACCATGTCTAATTCCACTCCTCTGCATTGTTTTTCCAAATAAATGCTAAGTGACAGACATGAGAATAAATGAGAGTATTCAGGCCACCTTTAACAGAGTGACTAAACTCTGCTCAGTAAACCATTTCTTCTAGGATGGCCTCTGGATTTGAGAAATTAGCAGTAGCTGGGATAGACTTAAGTTTTTTTCCACTTTTCTTTTTATTGAGATATAGTTGATGTACAATATTATAACTTTCAGTTGTACGATATAGTGATTCACAATTTTTAAAGGTTACACTCTATTTATAGTTATTATAAGATATTGGCTATATTCCCTGTGCTGTACATTACATCCTTGTAGCTTATTTTATACATAATAGTTTGTACCTCTTAATTCCCTACCCTTATCTTGCCCTGCCCCCTTTTCTCTCCCCAGTGGTAACCACTAGTTTGTTCTCTATATCTGTGAGTCTGCTTTTGTTTTGTCATATTCATTCATTCATTTTATTTTTTACTTTTATTTTTATTTTTGGCTTGCCATGCAGCTTGAGGGATGTTAGTTCCCCGACCAGGGATTGAATCTGGGCCCTTGACAGTGAAAGCATGGAGTCCTAACCACTGGTCCACCAGGGAATTCCCTGTTTTGTTTTGTTTTGTTACATCTTTATTGGAGTATAATTGCTTTACAATGGTGTGTTAGTTTCTGCTTTATAACAAAGTGAATCAGTTATACATATACATATGATTCCATATCTCTTCCCTCTTGCATCTCCCTCCCTCCCACCCTCCCTATCCCACCCCTCCAGATGGTCACAAAGCACCGAGCTGATCTCCCTGTGCTATGCAGCTGCTTCCCACTAGCTATCTATTTTACGTTTGGTAGTGTATATATGTCCATGCCACTCTCTCACTTCATCCCAGCTGACCCTTCCCCCTCCCCATATCCTCAAGTCCATTCTCTAGTAGGTCTGTGTCTTTAAGGGAATTCCCTGTTTTATTTCTTAGATTCCACATATAAGTGATATCACACAGCATTTGTCTTCCTCTATCTGACTTATTTCACTTAGCATGATGCTCTCCTAGTCCATCCATGTTGTTACAAATGGCAAAATTTTATCTTTTTTATGGCTGAGTAGTATTCCATTTGTGTGTGTGTGTGTGTGTGTGTGTGTGTGTGTGTGATTTCACAACTTCTTTATAAAAAATCTATAATAGATACACACACAAAAGAAAAAGGAATCCAAAGATAACACTATAGATAGTCATCAAATCACAAGAGAAACAAGCAAAAGAAGAAAGGAATAAAACATACCTATGAAACAACCCCAAAACAATTAACAAAATGACAATAAGAATATACATATCAATAATCACCATAAATGTAAATGGACTGAATGCTCCAATCAAAGAGACAGACTTAATTTTTTTTTCAGACTTAATTTTAAATGAGTAACTGCACCCACCACACAGACTATTTCACTGTGTACATATTTAAAATCATGCTTTTAGTGATTTTACCTTACAATTGTGTTTAAAACAGTTAGCTGGAAAAGAAAGGATTGTGCCTCGTAAGGAGGGCAAAATGAGGAGCTGAAGTTACTCAGATACACACATGGCTTATTTGCTAGATTGCCTTAACAATAAACTTCAACATGAAATATGAATTCAAAGGAGGCATTATTACTGGTGATATAGAAGCATGGTCGTCACAATACATTTTTCCTCACTGAAAACACACACATAGTCATCTAATAGTGATGGGGATTTACACAGACCCATAGAAAGTTGCAGAGTCAGATTTTTACTGATCTGTCTCATTTGTGGAGAGAAAAGTGTGACATGCTATTCAGCAGAGATATTTGCCAGAAGCAAAGGACCACTAAACTGGCTGGGAAAAAATGGGGAGGGGTTGGAAACAGTATTTCATGGTTCATGAGAAATGTTGAGGACATAATTTTTTTAAAAAGCACTCTTTTTCACAGCTTTTATCAGAGAGTTACAGTCTTTTGAAAAGCAGAAGAACTGCTAAGCCTTATAAAGGCATGAGTATTAACCAGGACTTCACAAATTAAAGTCAATTATTGCAAAGTTCAAACTGAATTAAGCAGGGATTGATTGAAAAAAGTTGCACTTAGAAATTAGTGTCTATCTAGATACTTTTAACTAAACAAGTCATGCTATAACTTTCATAGCGTATTTTTATGGATATACATTTATTCTATTTTTATAGAAAAAGAAGTGACTGAGTCCTGTGCTAAACATACTTTCAGTTATGTCTTTTCTAGATAAAGCCTAAATCAACAATCTTTGAAATTTAGAGCCGGGGGGGATTTTGCTCCCTGGGGGCATTTAGCAAAGTTTGGAGGGACTTTTTGTTGTTATGACTGGGGAGGGGGTGTGCTATTGGCATCGACTGAATAGAGACCAGAAATGTTATTAACATTCTCCAGTGCACAGGACAGCCACTCACGAAAAGAATTATCCATCCAAAACATCAACAGTGCTGAGGTTGAGAAACCCTGCTTTTGAGTAACGTAAGATGCATCTGAGGACCTTATTAAAGATACAAGTTCTTGGGCTCTGCCTCCAGCAGTTCTGATCTCAAGGGTAGAGATAGAATTCAGGAATCAGCACCTGGTTATTTTCCTCAGGTTACATTCCATTCCCCTCTCTCAGGTGACATTTTGAGAAACACCAGACTGAGTATGTAGTTACTTCAATCAAAGTCAATTCAACACTATTTGATGACCATTATCTAACTTATAAGAATGGTGCCTCAGAGGAATTACACATTTCAATAGGGTTAGTCATGCAACTACAAATTTTAGTTAAATTTCTTGAGTTATATCCACAAACAAAGCTATGAGGCATCCCCTGGAAATTGGTTTGAATCTCAAACCCCAACCTAGACTCACAGACGCAATCTGCATTTTCATAAGAGCCCTGGCTTTTGTGAAACTTTAAATAAAATAATACTTTGGCAGAATTTAAACATAGTGTCTAGCATATTCATTCACTATTAGAGGTGGTGGTGGTGGTGATGGTGGTGATGACAGTATAAATGAGGCAGCAAGGAGAGGTTGAAGACTGAAAACAATTTAATGAAAAGATTCCTAAAAGGAGAGAAGAATAGATGTAGAGTATATTTGTTTTCTATTTCTGTATAACACACTGCCACAAACTTAATAGTTTAAAATACCCATTATTATCTCACAGTTCTGCAGGTGTGACTGGGTTTTTTGCTTGGGGTACCACAATGCTGAAACCAGGTACCAGCCTGGCTTGTCTGGAAGCTCCAGAGAAGAGTCAACTTCCAAACTCATTCTTCTTATTGGCAAAGTTCAGTTCCTCGTGGTTGTGGGACTGAGGCTCCTGTTCCTTGAAAACTGTTAGCAGGGGTCTTCTCTCAACTTCTAACCACTCACATTCCTTGCCCACGGGACCCTCCATCTTCAAGTCAGCAATAGCTCACTGAACCTTTCTCAGGTTTTGAATCTTTGACTTTCTTTTCTGCCAGGAGCCAGATAAAAATCTCTGCTTTTCTCATGTGATTAGGTTAGGCACCCAGATAAACTCCCTTTCCTAAAGTCAACCATCCCATAAGTTTATTTTCCTTACCATGAAAATAAAATCCATATATTCACATCCACAGGGATTATGCTGGGGGGGCAGGGAATCTTGGGGGACAACTCTGCCTGTCACAAAGAGTCCCTGCAGTGATGAGCCCCACATGGAAGGGCAACCTCTGTGGCACCAGAAGAAAGAAGGAGATAGGAAGGTGTAATGGTAAACATAAATCTGGCTGTGCTGTGATGTCTGCAGACCTCTATTCTATTTGTCACGTTAGTGTTTAATTTGCTAAAAGTAAAGGGGAGCATTTCAGTTTCAAAGCTTTAAGGCGACTGAAAGTTTTAAGATGCTGCTACAGGCGACGGGGGAGAAGTTTAACAGAAATAAAATGAAAGAAATGTTGCCGGAGAGAGCAGAGATTCCAGCAGGAGGCGGGATGTGCCTCAGAGGAGCAGGGTGCTCTACACAAGGGGAGGAGCCGTCATGGGCTGGATGTTTGCTGACGTAACGGGGAGAGAAGGAAGACGCAGACTCCCCTGCACAAGACAGCCCAGAAACCTGTGTCCTCAACGGGAGGCTGGGTACCCCCAAGCCAGGTGATACCCCACATCCTGTGAGCTTCAGGATTTTAAGTAGGGGGATGACAGCACTGAATTAATCTTTTCAGACTTTTCTAAGCCACAGAATGCCACCACTTCATCCTGCTTCTTGGGGCTCTGGGGCCAGGGCTGGGGTTGCCCAGCTAGGAGTGAAGATCCTCTCGACAGGTTCATGGTAATGATGTTCAAACAACATAGAATAGAGGGAGATGACCTCATCTTCCCTCCCACTTCATTACGGGTAAGAGATGGGGGCTGACACCAGCAATGGGTGACACCAGCAATGGGTGACACCCCATTTGTCATATGCCTCACAGACTCCTGACCTTGGGGCTGCTCTGGTCCTCCACACCTTGCTTCCTGGCACCTGCTCCTTTGTAGGCGAGCAGAGGGCAAGGTTTCTGTCTTACCCCTCACCGTCAGGTCTCTCTGTTAATGGTGTGCTGTCTCACTTTGGGTTTAGATCCATGTTCTGCTTTTGTTTACTGAATAAAAATTTTAGAAAACGTTAAACAGGTTCCCATTATGCGCAGGTAGTCTTATAATGTAATTTAAAAAGTAGGTTTGAGTGTCAGTGGAAAAAAGAATTAAAGAATTCAAATTTATTATGGTTTTATACATAATAATCTCCTTTTTCCCTGGGTTCAAACTTCTGCCAAAATACTTTGCAAAGTGTTGACATTTTACATAAGGTTTTGAAGAAAAGTCTATTTGAGAATTTATCAGTGAGAATAAGACAAAGATTCTACATGTCTGTTTCCCTTAAGACAGGTTCATGAGTTCATTTACAATAAAAAACACTTAAAGCCATGAATGGTGCCTCGAAAACCGTATAAAACAGGTCAAGTCACTATTCACAGTAAGTTAGAATCATACCTGGTTTTGCAGCTTTCCCTTAAATCCAAATATTTTGGGGATTTTGCTTGAGATGACTCAAGATTGCATACGTAAAGCATAAGGACATGGGTATCTTTGGTATCTATCCAAAGTGACCACAGTTGTTGAGATGTGATCCCAAGACAAACATTATTACGGAGGGAGGTAAAGCTGATATTGACAAACGCACTTGTGATAAGGTTTAGTATTGTACTTTCAATAAAGGGTTCATCACGTGTTAGGCTTTCTGGTAAGTACTCATTTAATTCTCTCAATTTGACAAGGCAGTTGTTCTTTTCCCCATTTTTAAAAAAAGGAAAGTGAGCCTCAGAAATGTGGGGATATCTCATCATCGTCTAGGAGATTTGGAATTTGTGTCTAAACTTCGCTTTGATTTTCCCCCCTAAAGAGAAGTCATGCTGTGTCACGTCGCTGTTCCAAAGTCTCTACTGGATTCTCCTCTCTCTCAGTAACATCCCAAACCATTACTGTTTCCTACCAGGTAGGTCCTGAGTTAGCTATTGCTGCATCCCCACTGCCTACTTACGCCAGCTCTGCTCCAGCTACACTCAGGCAGGCTCCTGCTCTCAGCCTTTACATTGCTGCTCTCTCTCCCCGAATTCTCTTTCCACCAGCATCGGCATGCTTTCCTTGCTTCCTTCTTTCATATTTGTACTCAAATGTCAACTTACCAGACAAACCTTTAATCATTCTCCCCTTCCTTTACTTTATATTTCATCATAGTACTTATTTATGTATTTGCTGACCTGTTTGTTGTCTGTCTCCTTTCTCTCTGCATGAGAATATGGCTTTGTTTTGTTCAGTGCTGTGCCCCTTATTCTTAGAACAAAGCCTTTCATGCAGCAGTCACTCCAACATTGTTGCATGAATATATGAATTATTAATATTTTATAATATCAAAGGAGAACATGCATTATGTGTCCAGGCCCTAAAAGTCTCAAATTCAGCTCAGGAAGGTTTAACAGGAATTTGTGGCCAACCCTCAGTCCAGCCAGGGCTTTACATAGAGCAGATATAATTTTCAGGGACAGATTAAAGGACTTGATTCACTGATTTAAAGATAATAATAAGAATGGCAGGCTTAAGACAGATGTTAGAAAAAGTGCTTAGTTTGGGGTGAAGCAGAATATTTCCAAGGAGGAAACGGTGAGTAAATTTATCTGAGTCGAGTATAAAAGAAAAGAGGGGAAAAAAGGGGGAGACCAGGTGGTGGGGTCATTTAGAGCAGCTTGTGATGGATGGTCAAGGAGAGAGAGCTTGCACTCTGTCTAAAGTACTATCAGTGTCTGCAGGTGGTCAAAGTGGTTGTAACGCTGCAGTGAGAATGCAGGTGGAGAACCGCCCTGGAAACATTGCTAACCATGTCCTGGAAAGAGTGCAACTTTTGGCTATATTTCTGCCAGGAGGGCGATATAGATATGAAAGGGCATGGCGGGTGGCGGAGAAAAAAAGAAAACTAGCACTTTATTTAGATCCTACTACAAGTCAGTGTTCAAGCCCATATCTACTTCTCAGCATTCATTCCCCCTGTTCTCTCTTCTTCAGTTTTTGTGGTTGCTGTTTATATAACTGAGATTTGCCAACCTAACAGATGCTGAAAGAAGAAAATTTTAAAAAATGTGTATCCAAGAAAATGCTCAAATGTCCCAGTTGGAGTTAAGCTTTTACTTTATTTGAATATTTAATGCATTTTGCCTTTTGTGATGCTTGACTGTTCTCTCCTGCTTTCCTCTTCACTAGACTATCCATCCACCAGGGACTGACACATTTCTCACATGGCTCTGTATCGCCAAGACTCAGCATATCGTTTTATACACAGAAGATATGCAAATTATTTTCTGTGAAAACTAGGTAACATTTTAGAAACAAGACAATCCAAAGAGGTATTACGGAGGCAATTTGCTAATATCATCACTGCTGTAGAGAGGCTGGGTTTGATCACAGAATTTAGACTATCGAAAAAGATTTGAATTGAAAGTATAGATCCTCTACTAACATGTTGATAACATAGTCATTTGGAGAGATGGGAACAATCTGTGGCAATTTTTCTACCCTCAAGATACACTGCCACTGTACTCTCTTTAGGAACTCTTTTGCTCTAGCTTCTTTGGCTTTTTAATTCAACCTCTTTACAAAGGAAATCACTTGTAATTGATATTTAAAGGGACAATGCATAGACTTTCAATCCTTGTGATGGAGGTCAGAGCGTTTTATGATGATCTACCTCTAGGTCAAGACACCGGCTTCTCGGAAGCGTCGGTCGATGGATCTAGTCTAAGTTGCATGCTAACCTCCGTGAGGATGAGGTTGTGCCTTCCCTGAAGATAAATGGGCCTTTCAAATGGCAGCCTTGCAGCTGGAATTTAATGAGAACATAAATGCCACAAAAAGATATTTTCTTTGCTAATGATGGACCACTCACTCCTTTTTTTTTTTTTTAAATGATGAAAGGCTGTATTCTAAAATTAACAACACAGAACAGAGCTGCGTATCTATTTTTCTCTCAGATGTCTGCATTGCATCATTTTAAGGTCTCTCGTGGCTTCTGTGGATGTTTTGGGGTTGGCTTCAGAACTTCTATTGAAATATATTACATGCTTATTGTGCAAAAATTATACGGGTTATTATCAATTGATTCTTTAAAAAACTATTTTCTTAAGACCACAGTGATAAACACTGAAAACCGAGAGCTTGGGATCAGCAGAGAGACCATATGTTTTATTCAGGGATTCTGTTTATTTATTTTAGCATGTTTAGTTCTCATTTTGTGAAAAATGTTCAAGAGTATTAGGATATCAGGCACAAGAGGGAAGCCTATCCAAACATGCGATGATACTTTTACTTAAAGTTTTCCTTCACCATATTTTTGTACCGTTTTACTGTCAGTTTTATTGACTGTAATTTACATACAATATAACCAACTTTAAATGTACAATTTGCTGAGTTTTGACGAATGTATATAGTTGGGTAATGATCATCACAGTAATAATTCTGAATATTTACATCACCTCAAAAGGATCCCATGCTTACTAATGCTTGGCATTGTCAGTCTTCCAAATTTTAGCCATTCTAGTGGGTGTGTCATGGTATCTCACTTTGATTTTAATTTGTATGGCTCTAATAAATAACGATGCTGAGAATAGTTTCATGGGCTTGTTTGCCATCTATATATCTTCTTTGACGAAGTGTCTGTTCAAATCTTTTGCCCATTTGTGAGGACTATTTGTCTTCTTACATCACTTATTTTAAAAGAATGCAGAAAAGCCAAGAAAGTAACCCAAATTTGGCTTCAAAAGATTGACTTTCACCTGCCATTGTCCCCTCAGGTCTGCCACCCAAGCAACAAGATCTGGTCACTGAACTCCCACAGCCTAGGGACAAGTCTTGAGTAGAATTTTGAGAACTGGAGTCTTGAACAGACAAAATGATAGACTTCTTCATAAGGCTCTTGAAATACACATTAATTTCTCTCCCTAAACCTAATACTATCTCTAAGAAACCCCACGAGAGTATTTTTCTCTCTCTTTTTCTTACCATGTTACATCTGGCTGTGAGGAATCTTTTCAACACAAAATTCTGTTTATTAATTTACTGAGACTACTTCAGTGGCTAATTAGGCTATTCCTTACAGTTTTGTATACCTCCGATTGGTGTGTCTTCTGGTCGCAGTATGTTAATAATTTCTCATAAGTAAAGCTGTAAATTATATACTGCCTAGAATCAAGAATAGGGCAACCCAATCAACAGCTACTGGGCATTTCTTGAGTATTTAGCTCAGTAACAAGTATAAAGACGATGCTAAAAAATTATAGTTTCTTTTTCACAGGTTGATGTCACAAACCTGACTCCTCTTTACAATGAAACACTGGTAGCTCTGTTAGCTTCGCATTCCAACTTGAAGCATAGAAATGTAGGAGTATTCTAAACGGCAGGTAAAGGTAGGAATTGAACATGAGTTTTTAAAAACTTGTTTACACCAACCAAGCTACAATCCAGACATAAGTGACAAACGATGGCATTTACTTCAAAACATTTAAATGACCCTGGATCCATTTTACCAATGGCAACTTTTCCAAAGGTGTCATTATTCTGAAGTATTCTGCTGGCTTCAGAAAAAGGATTGGAATGCTGCCTTTTTTCTCTGTGCCCTGAAACCACTGTTTCCCTCCATCACCAATCCACCTCACCCCTGCTTCAATATGACTGGTGAAAGGTCCGATTAGAGGAAATTGCATTGGCTCATGGAGTTTTCAGCGGGCAAACTGACTCCACATAGATCATTAGATCAGACATTTCTCTGATTTACCCTTGAGAACAGTTATTCACCCTTATTCACAAATGTAGGGACACGTTGTTAGAATCTAACATTTTGCTAAACAAACTTCTCTCTTTTAATAGTCTCTCAAATATTAAAATGTACTCACAACCAAAACTAACTTCTAATAAAGGGGTCTGAGTCCTGAAAAGATTATTTGAGAATTTTTCTTATGCCTGTAATCTTTGTCCACAGGTAAGGAATAAATACAGGATGATTCTACCGTGTTTGCTTTTGCCTTCTTAGAATGGGACGCACAGGGAAAGTCACTGAAATGTAAGGTATAAGAGGCATGAATTCTGTCCTAGCAACTAGAATCATGCTTAGTACATATTAGGCACTCAAAAAGTTCTTGGACGCTTAACAGTGTCTTGGTGTCTTTTCCTTGTCTCCCACATGACCTATCAAGTTTTTAGAACTCATTTTTCAAGATGAAAAGAAATGTAACCGAGCAGGACCCTCTGAGGCCTTCCCAGGACAGACCCCTCCCCCCATGCCCTCTGCCTGCTTCTTGTTTGTAGCAAAGCTGTAGTCTCCCAGGCCTCCCCAGAGTCACAAAAGCCTGGCTCAAGAATGACTGATTGAAAGGATGTGAACATGTAGTGACAAAAACAGCAGTTGGGCCAGGAAAACTGATAAGAATTTAAATAGTAAATCAGCCATATAGCAGTCACAGAATCTTTAGTTCCTCCCTGAAGGACACAGATAACAGTATCTGATGCACATTCCTGAGTTGTTTCACAGATGATAAAACCCCCACCAAATGGAAGAAGTTGACTATGTAATGACCATGAGCACGTAGCCCCCAGATCAGCTGTAGCCTAAAGAATAACGTTAACCCCTATGACACTGCTCTGTTACCTCACTGTCAACCAATTCGAGAATCATGTACAAGCTGGTCACATACCCTGCAACTCCCCTCCCCAACCTTGCCTTTAAAAATGCTTTCCTGAAACCCATTGGGGAGTTCAGGTGATTTTGAGCATTAGCTGCTCTGAACTCCTTGTCTGGTGCCTACAATAAAGGCTGCACTTTCCTTCACCACAACCCGGTGTCAATAGATTGGCTTGACTGCGCACGGGCGAGCAGACCCAAGTTTGGTTCGGGAACAGATATTATTGAGGTTCTGCAGATTGTCCTTTACTGAATTGTGACTCTCAGGAAGCAGAATTGAGTATAAACCCCGATGTGAGCAGAATAATGAAAAAGTTAACTGATCAGATAATGGAGTCAGAGTCAGGCTGGGAATTCTAAATCTGCCATTAATTCTCTGTAATTCCCTAGAGAAAGTATTTAGCTTTTTCCAGACGTCATTTCTAATCATAAAAGGAAGCTATAACATCTTACAAGAACTGTTCATGAGGAGACTGTCTGCAGCTCATAAAAATAGGAAGGCTTACGATTCAGTGGTCCTGGACTTAAAGGTGAAGGCAGTGAGGAGAAAAGAATTTCCTTTAGGAAGTGGGGAACTTGGACTTGGATTTTACAAGGCTAGCTAGTTGGTTTATGTGAATGGGACACTTGAGAAGATCACATTTGAAAAAAGTGTGCATGGATACTGGGCAATGAGTGGATTGTTGTTTCTGATTTCCAAGCACACCTTCCTCCTTCTGATGAGAGAACCATCTTTTCCACAAGGAAATTATTTTCTTGTGAGGTCGGTAGCACTGTCTGCATCTCCTACAGTAGCATCCATGTGACAGAGCCCCGGCCAATCAGAGTGCTACACCTCACATCTCCTGACCACAGTTCTTGTCTGAGAAACAGCATGTGATTGAAGCAGGGTGAGTCAGGTCCCTCTTTGGTAGTTTTCTGCCAGAGTCCAAGTGGAAGACACCGTTTTACTAATGGGATCAGCAGGCTGGTGGGATATGAGCTTTGACTGTTGGAAGACATAAGGAAAGGTCAGTTTAAAAGAAGAGAGAAAACGTCTTGACCTAGATTCTGTCAGGCATGGAGCCAGATGTAGTCTTGGACTTTTCTGTCCATGGCCACATTTGCAGGGTGTGGAGGGAGCCTGTAGCATGACTTATCTGGTATCATTTTACGTTCTGTCATTTGGAACGAAAGGAGTCCTGACTGATGCCTTGGGCGGGAAGATGGGCTAAGGTCACTAATGGCCAAGGGGTTCAGGGGGTTCAGCTGAAAGTAGGATTCAAATTTGGCAAGTGATCCGTGTTTGCTAAAGGAGTAGGGAGAGGAAAAAATAGGCAGGAGTTGTATCGAGAGTAGTGAATTCCCACAGGCCATCTTGCACAGGTTCAGTGTGTTCTGCAGCAAGAATAAAGGAGAAAAAATAGAAAGGAGAGAGATAATAGGAAAACTTTTCTGATACAGGGCCCAAGGCCAAAGGAGACCAAGTTTGGAGTGGTCATATGTGAGTTATACCTATTTATGGTTAGAGATTGCCTTTACAAAGTTAAGATCTCCATCTGACCATTAATCTAACAAAGCCATCTGTGGCATTCCAGAGTCCTTACCCAGGTAAAGTTGGATAAGGTCAGTGCTTACATTCTGAGTCACTATAGATGGTGTTCATCTTAAGACCACTAAAAGTAATAGGTCCCCTCGTATCACAGTAACACTCTACAGCTTCTTTGTGCGTGTGTTCGACTATCTAGAAAAATATATGTATATATCTTAAAAATTAAGGAAAGCCCTCTTCCATGGTTACCTGCAGAAAACTATTACTATTGACTCAAAAGAGAAAAAACAATATGTTCTAAATGAGAACAGAATAGCTTTAGTATTATGACAACCCCTGAAAAAATGGGAATTAAGTAGGAAGTAGCGGAGGCACTCTGATTCAAAGACCTGGTAAACTCTCTGGGATGAGGTTGGTGCTCAGGGCATATCTTGTGGTAACAATGAAGCAGGTTGGCATTGTCCACCAGTGTGGCAACGGGCAGCAGATGACAGTCAAGACTGAGTAGGCACTGGAATGTCCTGCAAATGGCCATGGGCAAGCACGCATGTAGTCACAGGGATGGAGAGTGTGAACCCACGGGCGTGCTGTGAAGATAGGCATGTATCTAAGGGCATCAGGGAGAAGGAACAGGAAGTACTAGTACTGGGATTTAGGACTCCAGTCTCCAATAGCCATGCAAGGGAATTGCGGAATTTGAGTCTCATTGGAACCGAGGTGCCCAGTAGACTATCAATGAAAAGAACTTGGACTGGGAGGAAAATGGTAGAATAGAGACCCTGATTATTAAAATAATAGTGTCAGGCAAAACCAGGGACAAAAGAACAAGGGAGATTACGTTGGTCATTTTAAATTAGAGATAGGGCAAGATCCAGATGCATGGATGACTTAAATCCCCAAATTAATAGATAATGTTAACAAAACACAATTATCCAATGTATGTCTTGCACTGTGTTGTTATGTAAACGCTTAATTTTCAAAATAAGCCCCAAGTAACCCCAAAATGTAGCACTTTGGCATACTGAGTAATTTAAGCTAGAGGAATTTGAGAAATGGCTTGTGCAAGAAGGACTTTCTGACCTTCTCCTGAAGCAGGTTATGTGAGAGGAGCCCTCCCTATACCTGAGGGAAAGGAGCATCCTTATCTCCAAGATGCAGAGAGGAATCTGAAAGAACAGGCCTTGCTCTTTCCTCCACTTTACTACACTTAGCTCCTACCGCTTTTTGTCCTATCACATTTTTCCATGACTCTCCACTCTTCGTCACACTTTGCCTAAAAATAGTGAGGTTTAACTGCTTCTCTGAGTCTTCATTTCCATATGAGGGCTCCCATGCCATGTACAACTTTAATAAACTTATATTTAATAAATGTGTATGCTTTATTCTCATTAATCTGTCTTGTTTTCAGAGTGGCCCCAGCCAGAACTTAGAAGGGTAAACAAAAAAGATATTTTTCCTCCCCTACACCCGTAAGGTCCAATTATTATTACCCTTTCACAGATGATAGAATTGAAGCTCAGACTGAAGTAACCTTAATGGAAACTAGCAAATGGCAAAGTCAAAATTTCTGACCATCAAAGTTCTAAATTTTAGACAGCAGCATCTACTCCACCTAGCTTAAACAGGGAGAGATTTAATGTAAGATATGATGCAGCTCACAGAATCCTTGGAAAGGATGGGGTCCTCGACTATAGGTCAGGTTTATAAGACGGCTTCCAGAAACACACCACGGAATTGGCCTGACAAGTGAGCTGCAGACTCCCATGAATCAGAATCACATTTCTTCTGCTTTAATGATAAACCTGTCTCACCACAGCACCCAAAAACCACACTGCTTCTGCTGCCACCTGCACCAGTCATATCTTCCAGTTCACTTCTGAAACAAAGTCTGAGGGCATACATCTAAGGGTCAGAACCAAGGTAGGGACCAGGGAAAGGCAAGGGCTAGGGTGTAAAATTTAAGGAGGCACTCATTCTCAGGGTCATGCATGTGCCCGGTAAGCAATGGAGGGTGAGTGCTTCCTTACATTTTGTTAAGTGGGCTCCTTGCTTTCCTTATACAAGCCCAGGGCCCAGACCCCAGTTGTCAGTCTTCATCCTAGCCTCAAGAGAGGTAGGCAAGGTAGACTTTTTAAGAAAAAAGAATTGTTTTCTTTGTCTTGAAAGTTTAGAAATTTTATTGTAAGAAAATATCAAGTTGTGAAGAAGACATTTTACAGAGTCTTGTACCATTTCTTCTCGTATTGTTTGAAGTACAGGAGCGATTGGCTTTTCCAAGACTTCTTGGCTCTATATTTACGAACTCTCTAATCTTTCTGCTTGCCTGCAAACCAGGCAAATCTGGTCCCTTTCTTTAAGGTTTTGCTTATACATAGCACGGAGCAGCAACAACACACACCAATATTCTGGCTCTTTACAACTATTTTTCCTAGAACTATGGGCTTGCTTGGCACTAGGTCTGCCTTTCTAGAAACCACAGGTCATAGTGTCATCAAATATTTTACCCTGACAAAACACAGCTTATAGCTTTCCCGTTTGCAGTGTCTGTGTGCTTGCTGTTTGCAACCTACTGCATGACCATTAAACCAATGCTAAATATTTCAAGTTTTTGTTAAAGCGGCACCTCAATTCAAGATACACATTTCTGTATTATGTTCAATGAAAATATAATGTTCAAACCAGCAGAAGTTGTTTCTCACTCTCTAAAGTGGAGAGTTCCCAATTGAGAGGAAGTACCTTTCCATTAGGTCTGTGGGGACCCAGGCAAAGAGAAGGTATTCTGTTTTCAAACACGTGACTTTGAACATTGCTCTAGTCATCACTGTACTAGTCTGCAAATGGTGAACAAGGACACAGAGCCCGTTTCCTGGGAGGTCCAGTGGGTCAGGGTGAGAAGTAACCAACACACTTTTTCTCACATTCTATTGGGGAGAATTTGTTTACATAGCCATCTTTAACTGCAAGGGAGGTTTGGAAATAAAGTCTTGCATGTATGGAGTAAAAAGGAAAGTGATTTTGTGGAAAGCTAGCTATTTCTAAGGTAGTATTAATTGCACAATTTAATTGAATATTATGTAAATTGATTGACTACAATTATAAAAAGAGTTGCTTACATGAAAACTACGCTGTATTTTTGCAAAGGTACAAAAAAAGTTAGGAAATATTTACAAAAACACTGTTGAATAAAGAGTGTATGAAGAAAATATAAAGACTGGATTAAACAATGTTAATATTTAGAAGAATTTACATCTCAGAGTGGTTCTATTTTTAATAACTATTTTTAAATGGTTGTTTTAATCTAAAGAAACTAAAATTACAAAATTACAAATCATAAGTGGTCTAAGCAAGATGGCAAAGAACTCCAATTCAAAGGAAGTGTGTGTCGTCTAAAACTTAGTGAATGGGGGAAGGGGAAGGGTAAGCTGGGATGAAGTGAGAGAGTGGCATGGACATATATACACTACCAAATGTAAAATAGATAGCTAGTGGGAAAGGGCTGCATAGCACAGCGAGATCAGCTCGGTGCTTTGTGTCCACCTAGAGGGGTGGGATAGGGAGCGTGGGAGGGAGACTCAAGAAGGAGGAGATATGGGGATATATGTATACGTATAGCTGATTCACTTTGTTATACAGCAGAAACTAACATACTATTGTAAAGCAATTATACTCCAATAAAGATGTTAATAAAAACAACTTGGTGAATGACATGCATTTATGGAATTTTATTTTTAAAAATATAAGGTATATACAGATATTTTGTATTGTTACATCTTTAACCAACTTTTTCAATGAATCCACCAAACACTGGTCTTGATTTTGTTGGTGAAGAGGACAGCTACTCTATTTAATATTCATTAATGTTCTTTAGTTTGTAAAATTAATGTTTATGGCCAAAACTTCAGATCTCCTGAAATGTTTTGTCCTGTCTTAAGTGACAAAAGATGACAAAAAAGTTTCATTTTGAAAAGTATTACAATATCAGCTAACCTATACCTGTAAGAGGACCAAGTTCTTTCAGATGGTGTTATCCTCTCACTTGGGGTGTTGTTTGATACTCTTAGGAGGAAGGTGAAATTATCTGATGGATGGAAGAATATTTTTATTCCTTAACGAATCCTAAGTTTATGGAACTTTTTGGAGCTCCAGGACAAATTTGTTTTGGAGCACCACAGCAATTCAGCCAAGTCACAGACTGAAAACTCAGCTAGTAGGTCTGTTTCTACCTACACTGCTGACATAAGATCTTTGATAATTTGCTTACAATTTGGCTCTCCATTTCTGGAAAAATAAGAACTGGGAGATAATGCTATTTCATAGGGACTGCTGAAGTCCATAATTGTTAAAGACCTTAACTGCTTAGCAAATAAAGAATGGAATAAGCAATCAATACGTATGTTCTTCTAGTGATTAATTTCAAATGAGGGTTTTTTTTCCCAAACAGCAACTTTTGGTAGAAAAACCTGATTCCCACCAATAGATATTCCACTTTAGATATTCTTGATTTGCATATCTCTCCCCAGCACTCACTGAGAAATTCAAATACTACACGCAAAGATTTCTATCTGATCTGTAGGCCTCTCAACTTCATTCTTGTAAAACACGGCCTGGTCTCAATCAATATCCTTTTGTACCAGCCAAGATATTGACTACAGAGTGGAGAAATGTGTTCACAGCATTAGGACAAGAGAAATACCAGAGGAATAATTAGTCTTAAAAAACTCTAAAATAGTTACATTTGGGTTGCATTGAGTTTGTAGGTCTAGTGCTGCTAGAAATCAGAATCACAGATTAGAGAACTTAGCATGAGGAAAAATTAAGTATTTCAACTTGCAGTTCTCCACATAGGAAAATGACATAAATAGCATTAGTTCTCCAAATATATATTAATTTATAACTTGAAAATTTCTCCACAGTTTCTCATACAGAGGACCACAATTTACTTGCCCATGTCTATAGTTTGCTCTGATTCAAAGTGTGTCTCACGTATTTTATCTAAAGCAGCTGGTATTTCACACCCTGATAATCATAGCTAAGGAGGCTTTTCTAATAGAGGTGTTGTCAAATACTGATCTCAATTTATTCTTCTATTATTCTCATTTAGCTAGAACTGAAACACAATTAAGACAGTGGCTTTTTTTCTTCATTCTCAAAAAAAATATTTTACTTACGAAACACAATGTGAAAATACATGGGAGAACAATATTCCATTGCTGTTAGAGGCTATTAATTAAAGAATAAAGGATTCTGCTTTACACTTTGTTAGACGAGGCAGATAATACTAACATATTTCCACAGTGTCTGTCAAATATCTTCCCACAGTATCTGATTAAAAGTAACACATTTGCCCCCAATTTAATGGATGTCAGAGGAAGGAAAGTCACTGTTAATGGAAGAATAATGCCCCCTACAGAGGTCCACATCCAAATCTCAACACCTATGCGTGTTACCACACATGGTAAAAAGGACTTTGCACCTGTGATTCAATCAAGGATTCTGTGATGATGAGATTATTCTGGATTATCTTGGTGGGCCCAGTATAATCAAAAGAGTCCTCTTAGAAGGGAGAAAGGAGGGTCAGAGTCAGGGAAGGAGATATGACAGGAGGACACCAAGGGTGGAGAAAGAGAGGGGGTTGGTGGGGAGGGAGAGAGAGAGATTGTGAGATTTGCAAACTTGATGCTGCAGACTTTGAAGACAGAGGAAGTGGCCTGGAGCCAAGGAAAGCAGGTGGCTTCAAGAGGCGGAAAAGGCAAAAATGCATTTCCCTAGAACCTGCAGAAAGAATTCAGTCCTGCTAGCATCTGGATTTTAGGAGTTCTGACCTCCAAAAATGTAAGATAATAAACTCGTGCTGTTTCAGGCCGCTCAGTCAGTGGTTATTTGTTATAACAGGAAGCTCATACATTCACTCAATCACACCTCTACTTTTTGAATTTCAACATTTATAAATCTCTAATGGAAACTAAATTAAGGGTGTTAAAATTCAGATTATATATTTGGGATAGATTTGAAGATATAGACAATGAAAATTATTCCTAAAATGACACTTCAAACTAATTGTAGCAATTAAGTAGAAATCTTTTCTCTCTCTTACGTGTATATATATATATATATATATATATATATATATAAAATTATATATAATATTTAAAATTATACAAATTTTTCACATAAATAATGAATGATAATAAAATAGTAATGGAAATTATTAAATTTTCTTTTTTTTTGCAGTATGTGGGCCTCTCACTGTTGCGGCCTCTCCCGTTGCGGAGCACAGGCTCCGGACGCGCAGGCTCAGCGGCCATGGCTCACGGGCCCAGCCGCTCTGCGGCACGTGGGATCCTCCCGGACCAGGGCATGAACCCATGTCTCCTGCATCGGCAGGCGGACTCTCAACCACTGCGCCACCAGGGAAGCCCCTAAATTTGCTTTTTAAACATTGACAATAATAAGACATTATAGTAAATATATAAAATAAAAAGAGTAAATAAATATTTAGTGTTCACAAATTCATGAATTTTGCCAATATTCCTGGAAAACTAAATGTTAAACTTATTATACATTAAAAAACTTTTTGGCTTTCTAACAATTTTGGGTTACAAATACAGTAAAATGTTAACAAAGATGATAGAGTTCCTGTATTATCTTCTGACATTAACCCAATGCTAACATTTTACCTAAGTATATTTATCAAAATGAATAAATTTACATTGCTCCATTGATAGTAACTAAATTTCTGACATTATTCAGATTTCACTAGCTTTTCCACTAATGTCTTTTTCTGTTCCAGGATCTAATCAGGGATACCATATTGCATTTGTTCATCATGTTTCCTTAGTCTCCTCTGATCTGGGAAATTTTCTCAGTGTTTCCTTGTTTTTCATGATCTTGACACTTTATAAGTACACTAGCTAGGTGTTTTATAGAATGTCCAGCAATTGCGGTTTGTCTTATTTTTTCTTGGGAAAGGAACATCATGGAGGTGAAGGGCCTTTCTGATTGCATCCCACCAGCAGGGGCGCGCTATCAATATGACCTACTGCTATTGATGTTAACCTTGATCACTTGGTACAGTGTGTCTGCCAAGTTTCTGCAGAGTATTTTTCCCTAAACCCAGACTGCACTCCAGAGGTTGGGAATTCAGCTTCCCCTCCTGCAGGGAGCAGAATCAATGAATCCATGGAAATATGTTAGAAGCCTCACATGATTAATATTTTGGTGGTGATATTTTGAGGCTATGCAAATATTCTGTTTCTCCTCAAAGTTTTTGCCACTAATTTGAGCATTTATTCGTGAATCAGCAGCAATTCTTACTGGGATGTTCTAATGGTGATATTACATTTCTCTTATTGTTCTGCATTTTTTAATTGGAAATTTTTGTGCAACAATATGCCTCTTTTCATATATATATTCAGACATTTTTTAATATCAGCAGAGATTCATGGATATTTATTTTACTCTTTGGGTTATAATCTAAAACTATCATTTATAATTTTGTTGCTCTTTAACCTCATATTTTAAAACATGCAAATACTGTGGGATAGAAATATAAATGATATAAATCCTTTCTGTAAAATATTAAAAATAAATGTAAAGGTATGCGTGTCAGATTCAGCTGAGGAACCTGATAAAATGCAGATCCTTGGCCCTCCCTCCATATATTTGTATCTTTGTATTTGTATATTTAGCAGGTCTGTGGTGGGGTATAACGCTGGCATTTTAATAAATATGCCAGGTGATTCTGATATGTACACATGAAAAAGTTTGATATATATTGCTTGAAGTAAACATCAGTAATATCACTTGTTTAATATGTGGGAAAAAGTATGTACTTGAGCTTCCTTCTTTCTTTCTACTTGTGAATAAATGGATTTGTAAGAACTTGCTTGGAGGACCTTAAAGGGGAAATGTTTAGAAAAGGTCATGTATTAAGAAAAAGTTTAAGAATGCCATAAGTTCAGTGTTACATCTGCTTTATTTAATATGGTCATGAATTATGTAAGTAAAAGAGTAAAAGTTATTTCTTTCAAAGTTGAAAATAACATTGACAACTTCAAGAAGCACCAGTTCAGTAAGAACAACCACACACAAAAAATGTGCCATGATAAATATCTACGGTGAGGAGAATTTTCATCTTTTCAAATACTTTATTGATTGCCCTCCATCTTATTGGTTTCATTATAGCACTCGGTAGGTATAAGCAAAGGATGCTTACAAAAGGTGGTCATTCACTCACGGGAACTTTAAAAAGAATTATATGGACTTCCCTCGTGGCCCAGTGGTTAAGAATCCGCCTTCCAATGCAAGGGCCGGGGGCTCGATCCCTGGTCGGGTAACTAAGAGGGGCAACTAAGCCTGCGTGCTGCAACTAGAGAGAAGCACGCGTGCTACAACTACAGAGCCCGCGTGCTCTGGAGCCCACGCACCACAACTAGAGAGAAGCCTGGGTGCTGCAATGAAGAGCCCACGCACCACAACGAAGACCCAGCGCAGCCAAAAAAGAATTATAAATGGGGTTTGAGTGCTAGCTCTGCCTTTTGCTAGCTATGACAATGGAAAGTTATTTTACCCCTGTAAATCCCAGAGAATACAATAAGATAGTGCATTTAAATTCTGTACCAAAAAACCTGGCACAAGCCTAATATTTGGCAAGTTATTATTATTACTATTCCTATTATTCTTGATAACTCAATGTCTTAGATATCAACTTCATTTTTTTAGGACATATCTAACCAAAGACAAATTTATTAACACGAATTAGAAACATCATAGATGTATTTTTTAGCACTTATGTGCATAAGGTACCTCCCTCAAAGTTCAGTTAATGTGCAAGGACTCTGTGTGGTTTGCTAAGACTTATATTAGCTGGTGCTGAAGTTGAATTCCTGTTAAAGTTGTAGACTACACCCACTTCTTAGTCAACTTAAAAAGTTCATTAATACAATGTGAGAATGTATTTCTTACAGTTGGTACTGAAACTATGGAAACATAGCAACAGTTCCTGAAATGTATTTTAGCACATGTGTGTTGATGTACGTAGACCAGGTAAAAAGCCTTAACACATGAGTGTTCATATCTTTCCTCTTGACCCAATTTATAAGGAACAAAGATACCTGCTTTCTGTGTCAGCTTCTGGGCTTGAGTTGTTTTGAGAATTTTGATCAGTGGGTAAATCTCAGAGAGAAAGCAAAGAAGCCAGAGAAGCTAACTTGATGTAGCTCATAAAGGTAACAGAAAGAATACGGTGGTGAAGGTTGGCAGAAAGAGAAAGAAATGCAGCACGGCATGAGTTTGGAAGGTCATCTTGACATGGAGGTAAAAGTGAAGCATCAAGAAAGGGAGTCCTTGGGGTGGCTTTGGGTTCTTTGAGATCAGAAGGAATGAGAAAAGGAAGGTTTTGAGAAATGTGATGAGTTTTATATTAAATCTCCATTACTCTTCCTTGAGATGGTTAAATAGAAATGTAATATTTTTACTTCTGGGTGTTATGCTTTGAATGAAACACAAGTTAAGATTGACCCATGTAGGGCCTGGGAAGTTAGGTTACAAAATGTCTTATTTCACCTTTAATGTATATAGGCAGAGACCTTTCTCACTGAGAGTGTCACTGACTGAGAGCACAGTGTCTTTCTGTGATCTTGGCATTCTTGGGCCCTGGTGATATCAAAATATATGAGAAGTAAAGGTATCATAATTACTTGCTCAGTGTGTTCAATAAGGAAATTTTAAAAGAAGCTTGCAGCTTAACAGTGCTTTATTTTCCTACTGTTTTAATCTTCCCAAAAGGTCAGACAAGCCTTTATTGTTATTCATGAAATCAAATGTCCGTAGCCCTGAAAAGACAAATGGTAGTGGCTCTTTTAAATTACTTAGTGATGTGGATGAAAACTAACCACTTGACGGAAGATGCTGAAACAACAAAAACCCATGTCCTCCTTCTAACGTAGCTATTCATAGGATGGATATTCATAAGGACTCAGAAAGCAGAATATTTCGCCTCTCTACACAAACTTCACTTAGGTACTAATATGTCTCTTCGGTTATACAAAGACCTGAAATAAAAACCACCTGCATCTCAGAGTAATATCAGACTCAGCTCATCCTAGAAACTGACAGATTGAAAGAAGAGTTCTTAGAAAAATTGTTAGGGGAACCACTGACTGAAACCGCCCAACCTGGCCAGGCCCAACAGTAACCACTTGCATGAGTTCTTACAACAGGAGGTCCTGGTAAGGGATGTGGAACTCACAAGCTACCACCAACTGGAAGAATTCAGGAAAGGTCAAAAGGAGAGAGAAGATGCCAGCCCGTATGTCCTACCAACCTCCCAGAATCCTTTTGCTGGAATCCATCTTGGCTGAGCGATGTATGCACCACCAGGAAGGATGCTGAGTCAGAATAATTGTCCAGAGACAACTGGAAACTCATCCCATCACCACAAAACTGGAGACCACGAGCCATGTGGCACAGCAGTTCTCCTGGGGTCCCTTACCCTGCTGCTCTCTGCCTGGGTGCCCCTTCCCAATAAAGTCTCTTGCCTTGTCAGCACGTGTGTCTCCTTAGACAATTCATTTCTGAGTGTTAGGGAAGAAAGAGCCCACTCTTGGGACCTGGAAGGGGCCCCCCTTCCTGCAACAAAAGGACCTAAAGAAATGATGAGTCTGGACCTCTAACAGCATACATTTTTCATCCACTAACAGCACTGCTGACTGGAAACTGAACCTGCAGTGCTGGGGCCTGGGGGTAGGAGAGTGTCTTCTTAGGCAGCAGTGAAATGAGGAGTAGGGGATGACAGGGAAGCCACTTTCTCACACTGGGATGAGGGTTGAAAACAGAATATCTGTAGCGGCTAGTGACCTGGCTGAAGACGCTGTTAACATGCAAGGAATGTAACTAAGGGGCAAGTTTTTTACGTCAGAAGTCTCATTAACACCTCCTAGCAATGCAAATACCTCATTTTAAGTCTCCTTTAATATATGTTTGAAAAAGGGATGAGAAAATTACTCAGTTATTGATTCTGGTTTAGCATGGAAGGCATTCTGACAACGACTTCAGAATAAGAACATAAAACCACAGTACCTCAAGAGTTCCGAAGGTACAATGAAGAAAATAACATGGTAAGAGCACATTTACGCACTCCTTGAGCTACAGCATATATGAATGTTTTCTTCTTCTAGCTGAAAATGAACCACCTCTGATTTAGAGACTTATGACAGGTATGTGGCTATGTGGCCATTGTTATATATTTTGTGTACTACTGTTGCATTTATTCCATCACAGGTGGGTTTTCACCATAATGTGTCCCTTGTACAAACCAAGCCCATATATAGTATGATTGAAGTCCCAAAGGATGTCCTAGTGTAATTATTTTGAGGGCTACAGTTTCATTTAAAGGTGTTAACTAAGAACGCCTCCTGCCACATCAGTGAACGAAGGATGTTGCGGCCGTCAAGCCACCACATTACAGCCACCCCGACAGCGAGCCCTGAGGGAGCTCAGGATGGAAACAAAGAATGCCTGCCATGTAGCAGTCAGCTGCTGCAGTCACCCCTGTTGGTACCCCCTAAGGAGACTCAGGATGAGAAGCACAGGATACTGGCCCCAGATTCCTGAGGTGCATATCAAAGGAACGATTTCAGTGAGCCCAGACTCTTGCATCTTCTCATACATAGAAAAGCGCTAAATCCCTTAACATGAGAGAGCTGGTTTTATTGTATTGTATATTATTTTTTATTAACAGTAATCTTTTTATGTTCCGACCACCTGGTTTTGCTGCAAAACACTCCTATATACCCTGGCTGCCTCCCTTCCTCTTCGTAACAGTTTCTCAGAGTTATCTAGGATGCTGTGTCCTGGGGCTTAAGTCCTCAGATTTGTCCACCAAATAAAACATAACTCAACTTTTAGGCTGTGCACTTTTTTTCGCTGACAAAGGTAATTATATATGAGTCATAACACCTTAGCATTTTTCGTACTCTGGAAATCATACACATTCATATTAACTTCAGAATAACTTGTCAATCAGGTGTTTCTATGTTAGACTATGACATCATACCAGTGTAAACCTCACCCCTGATCAACAAGGGTGGGTATTACAGGACTACAGAATAAGGATTGAGGCCCTGGCTCCTGAACAGGGTCCCCTCCTCTTTCCAGAGCAGATCAAGTCACCCAGGCATTCCTTCCTGGCTCCAAAGACCAACACAACTTTTCCAACCTAATCTTGCATCTTCAATTTGTTTCTTTCCTTTGATTTACTCTTCACTGCTAAACTTCTCCTGTGCTTTCTGCTTTCATCGCCCACCAGTCCTTAAAAGCTTCCTCTCTGCGTTTATGCCCATGCCACTCTAGTAGACATTTTCTTGCGTTCAAATACGGATGCCCCTCAACTGCCCAAATAGTAACTGTTTCTGAGAACTTTTCTTGCTGGGAATCAAGAGGGAAAAAAAAAATGTGGTTCTTAAACCATGATGTCACCTTTTTTCTACTATCAAAACACTTCCTTCCACTCGCTGCTTCATAAAGACAGAATCCATGAACAGAATTTTCACTGTTTCATTCCTGCTGTTGCCACCAGTGCTTCTAGGTTAACAGATTATCACAACAAAGCTATTTAAATAACTCCTAAAGTCTACTACAAAGGATCTTTTCTTTGTATAAGTCTTTACATTCTTTTATTTGAGATGAAAAAAAAAAATCTCTGCAACAAAATGTAAAGAAAATGCTATCCAATTTTCAGTGAACAATATTTAGAGTCTATGGAGAATTTAGCAGTCAGCTTAATCTTAATTTGATGGCTTATAGATATAATTCATGTCTGCTCCTTTGCTCTTCTGATCCAACACAGACATCCTCTTATGTTCAACAAATGCATGTTGATCTTCAAAACCTAATATTTGCAATGCACATTTCACACAATCTACATCTGTAAATTTGTATTAAAGTATAGATATAATTCTTCCTTAGTGACATAACTAAATCCCCATCATATGTATAGCTGAATCCTAACTACTTAATTGGTATCATCTTCTAATGCACATGGCATGCGATTAAAACATTTGAATAACTATTTTAACTGAGAAGTAAAACATAACCAAGTCAATCCTAATTTAGATGCAATTTGCTATACATGGAATTTAGAATTAAACACTAAAAACCACACCACTTAAACCATGTATATTGCAATGCACACATACTGGTGTTTCACAAGGTGGTTGTTGTCAGTTACAGAGAAGAGTTAGACTAGGAATCCAGGGAGAAAGCTTGGAGGAAGAAGTGTGCAGCAGTGAAGAGGTCCTGGCCTGGGAATTAGGGCCACCAGCTCTGATAGACCCTGGTTCTATTGCTACATAACTTGATCTTAAGCACAGCAAGGTACTGAAATTTCTGTCTCCTCCTAAAATGGCACTACCGTCCAAGAGTCCTTGGAGAACTGAATGCAATGGTGTGTACGAACAACTCAACTCAATGCCTGACATATAGCAGGTGTTAAGTAGATTTTAGTCTCCCTTTGTTTGAACACCATTTGTCATTTTCGATTAAAAGGCAGTAAAAAAATATTATCCCTAAATGAAAAGTAGAACAGTCAAAAATGTCAACTCAATCTAGGGATGTAAGTTGCCATGGCAATGCAAATATCATCCTACTATTCTCTCTACTTAGGTAGTAACAGGAATATATTTCACAGATTGAAAATAGCATTTAGAAAAGTCTCAGGTGTGACTGGCATTGGTGGATTTATAAAGTTACTTGCTGGAGAACAGATCCATCCCCAGGCCTGTAATTCTTCCCAAGTAGCTGGAGGAAAAGATACGGACCTCAAGGGAAGAATTTCTCAACCTTTAAGAAATGTCCCCTTCCTCTCCCTTGAAAGATATTTCCTGGCTTTGAAAACAAATTTGATTTTTCTGATAGAAAGAACAGTGTAGAAAGTGTTCAGTCACACTATTAAGTTCACTATGCTATCTTCTCTCTCAGTAATTGTTAAAATAAATGTCATTTATGAAAATCATTGGGGACAGCCTCTGAGAGGGAATTGCTTACGGAAAACCCTTATTCCTTCATTTTAATAACTAACAAATAAAAGCAGCAGCTGTGGTGCAGAGTGCTGACGATTCAGATTGACATTAGTGCATGAAATACATGTTTCCTCTGTCTTCCCCCCCCCCTTTTTTTGGGTTACTAAAATTATATACTTCCTGCACATTATGTATCTTTCAGGGGATGTAACCTCTGATGCATTTTCAAGTTTTAGTTTCTAAAATATTGCTATTTCTGAAGAGAATTGCTTGACCAAGCACATCAGTTTCAACTATACTTTTTCATAATAAAAGGTATACTTTTTCAAAATTCCTAACACATCAAATAATAAATGTGTAATGGTCAATGAAAAAGTGTAACACAAATGGATATATAATAAAACAGTAATTCTGTAGAAATTCACAAACAGATGCACACATTTGCAGAGAAAGAGACTAGAAGTATAATGATATTCATGATGCTTAACCTGGATCCTGATGATTTTTATTTATTTGTGCACACTTTCTGTATATTCCCAATTTCCTTGATTACACATGCATTCCAGTTATATTAAAATAGAGTTTACTTTAAAAAGTGAATAACAATTATTGAGTTCCATATATAAAATGGTAACTATCCTCATTTTTAGTTGTCAATTCTGCAGAGCAATGAGCCGCAGATTTATACTGTTAGTTTAAAAAAAAATGTTCTGAAAGAGAGTACATAAAAATATATATAAAAACTAACTTGGGTGTTAAATATAATAAAACAGATTTAAGTCCACCAAGATTAAGAAATAGAAAATTCTTTGCCTACTTTAACCACTGCCCTTCATCTTGTTCTTCTTTTCCCAACATGTCTTGATTATTCTTCACCTATTTTCTTTCCATATATATTTGGGACTCATTTTATCAAGTTGCAGAACAAATTACATTGGAATGGAATTGTATATACAAATTCATAAAAATCTGTTTGTGAAATTGATTTTTTCTATCCAATTATATTTATTTAATCTTTTTTCAGTGTGTTTCAATAAAAGATGCTGCACATTTTTGGTTGGATTAATTTGCAGGTATTTTAAGAATATTTTCTAACAAATTTTTACTTGTATAGGCATACCTTCGAAATATTGCAGGTTCCATTCCAGACTACCATGATAAAATGAATATCTCAGTAAAGCAAGTTACGTTTCCTAGTGCATATAAAAGTTATGTTCACACTACATTGCAATAGCATTATGCCTAAAACATGTACATAACTTAATTAAAAATACTTTATTGCCTAAAAATGTTAACCCTCCTTTGAGCCTTTAGTGAGTCATCATCTTTTTGCTGGTGGAGGGTCTTGCCTTCATGTTGATGGCTGCTGACTAATCAGGGTGGTGGATGCTGAAGACTGGGGTGGCTGCGGCAATTTTTTAAAATAAGACAATGATTCTTCCTTTTAGGAACAGTTTCTCTGTATCACGCATGCAATGCTCTTTGATAGCATTTTACCAACAGTAGAACTTCTTTCCAAATTGGAGTCAATCCTCTCAAACCCTGCCACTTGCTTTATCAACTAGGTTTATGTAATATTTTAAATCATTTATTGTCATTTCAGCAACCTTCACAGCATCTTCACCAGGAGTAGATTCCATCTCAAGAAACCACTTTCTTTGCTCATCCATATGAAGAAACTCCTCATGTGTTAAAATTTTTCCATGAGATTGCAGCCATTCAGTTACATCTTCGGGCTCCATGTCTAATTCTAACTCTCCTGATATTTCCACTACATCTTTGATTAGTTCTGCCACTGAAATCTTAAACCCCTCAAAGTTGTCCTTGAGGGTTGGAATAAACTTCTTCTAAACTCTGGTTAATGGTGATATTTTAACCTCTTCCCATGAACCACAAACATTCTTAATGACATCTAGGATGGGGAATCCTTTCCAGAGGTTTTCAGTTGACTTTGCCCAGATCTAAATAAGGAATCACTTCTATGGCAGCTATAGCCTTATGAAATGTATTTCTTAAATAATAAGACTTGAAATAAAAATTACTCCTTGATCCATAGGCTGCAGAAGGGATGTTGAGTTAACAGGCAAGAAAACAACATTAATCTAGCTGTACATCTCCATCAGAGTCCTTGGGTGACCAGGTGCATTGTCAACGAGCAGTAATATTTTGAAAGGAATCTTTTTTTTTTTTTTTCCCTGAGTAGTAGGTCTCAATAGTGCACTTAAAATATTCAGTACCAGTACAATACTCTCTTGATTACTGTAGCTTTGTGGTATAGTTTGAGGTCAGGGAGCCTGATTCCTCCAACTCCGGTTTTCTTTCTCAAGATTCCTTTGGCTATTTGGGATCTTTAGTGTTTCCATATGAATTGTAAAATTTTTTGTTCTAATTCTGTGAAGAATGTCATTGGTAGTTTGAGAGGGATTGCATTGAATCTGTTGATTGCTTTGGGTAGTACAGTCATTTTCACAATACTGATTCTTCCAATCTAAGAACATTGTATATTTCTCCATCTGTTTATGTCATTGATTTCTTTCATCAGTGTTACATAGTTTTCAGAGTACAAGTCTTTCACCTCCTTAGGCAGGTTTATGCCTAAGTATTTTATTCTTTTTGTTGCAATGATAAATGGGAGTGTTTCCTTAATTTCTCTTTCTGATTTTTCATTGTTGCTGTATAGGAATGCCAGAGATTTCTGTGCATTAATTTTGTATCCTGCAACTGTACCAAATTCACAGATTAGTTCTAGTAGTTTTCTGGTGGCATCTTTAGGATTTTCTATGTACAGTATCATGTCATCAGCAAACAGTGACAATTTTACTTCTTCTTTTCCAATTTGTATTCCTTTTATTTCTTTTTCTTCTCTGATTGCTGTGGCTAGGACTTCCAAAACTATGTTGAATAATAGTGGTGAGAGTGGACATCCTTGTCTTCTTCCTGATCTTAGAGGAAATGCTTTCAGTCTTTCACCATTGAGTATGATGCTTCCTGTGGGTTTGTCATATCTGGCCTTTATTATGTTGAGGTAGGTTCCCTCTATGCCCATTTTCCAGAGAGTTTTTACCATAAATGGGTATTGAGTTTTGTCAAAAGCTTTTTCTGCATCTATTGAGATGATCATATGGTTTTTATTCCTTAATTTGATAACGTGTATCACATTGATTGATTTGCCGATATTGAAGAATCCTTGTATCCCTGGGATAAATCCCACTTGATCATGGTGTATGATCCTTTTAATGTGCTGTTGGATTCTGTTTGCTAGTATTTTGTTCAGGATTTTTTCATCTATGTTCATCAGTGATATTGGTCTATAATTTTCTTTTATTGTAATATCTTTTTCTGGCTTTGGTATCAGGGTGATGGTGGCTTCACAGGATAAATTTGGGAGTGTTTTTCCCACTGCAATTTTTTAGAAGACTTTGAGAAGGACTGGTGTTAACTCTTCTCTAAATGTTTGATAGAATTCGCCTGTGAAGCCATCTGGTCCTGGACTTCTGTTTGTTGGGAGATTTTAAATTATGGTTTCCATTTCATTACTTGTGATAGCTCTGTTTATATTTTCTAATTCTTCCTGGTTCCGTCTTGGAAAATTGTACCTTTCCAAGAATTTGTCCATTTCTTCATGGTTGTCCATTTTATTGGCATATAGTTGTTTGTAGTAGTCTCCTATAATCCTTTGTATTTCTGCAGTGTCAGTTGTGATTTCTCCTTTTTCATTTCTAATTTTGTTGATTTGCGTCCTCTCCCTTTTTTTCTTGATGAGTCTGGCTAAGGGTTTATCAATTTTGTTTATCTTCTCAAAGAACTAGCTTTTAGTTTTACTGATTTTTGCTATTGTTTTCATTGTTTCTATTTCATTTATTTCTGCTCTGATCTTTATGATTTCTTCCTTTCTACTGACTTTTGGTTTTCTTTGCTCTTCTTTCTCTAGTTGTTTTAAGTGTAGGGTTAGATTGTTTGAGATTTTTCTTGGTTCTTGAGGTGAGATTGACTTGCTATAAACTTCCCTCTTAGAACTAATTTTGCTGAGTCCCATAGGTTTTGGGTCATCGTGTTTTCATTGTCATTTGTTTCTATGTATTTTTTAATTTCTTCTTTGATTTCTTCAGTGATCTCTTGGTTATTTAGTAGTGCACTGTTTAGCCTCCATGTATTTGTGCTTTTTCACAGTTTTTGTCCTATAACTGATTTCCAATCTCATAGTGTTGTGGTCAGAAACATAGATCAATGGTACAGGATAGAATGCCCAGAGATAAACCCACACACATATGGGCACCTAATTTATGACAAAGGAGGCAAGAACATACAATGGAGAAAAGACAGCCTCTTCAATAAGTGGTGCTGGGAAAACTGGACAGCTACATGTAAAAGAATGAAATTAGAACACTCCCTAACACCACACAGAAAAATAAACTCCAAATGGATTAAAGACCTAAATGTAAGGGCAGACACTATAAAACTCTTAGAGGAAAACATAGGACAAACAGTCTTTGACATAAACCACAGCAAGAACTTTTTTGACCCACCTCCTAGAATAACGGAAATAAAAATAAAAATAAACAAATGGGACTTAATTAAACTTAAAAGCTTTTGCACAGCAAAGGAAACGATAAATAAGGCAAAAAGACAACACTCAGAATGGGAGAAAAATTTGCAAATGAAACAACAGACAAAGGATTAATCTCCAAAATATACAAATAGGTCAGGGAGCTAAATATCAGAAAAACAAACAGTCCAGCTAAAAAATGGGCAGAAGACCTAAATAGACATTTGACCAAGGAAGACATACAGATGGCCAAAAGGCACATGAAAAGATGCTCAACATCACTAATTATTAGAGAAATGCAAATCAAAACTACAATGAGGTATCACCTCACGCCAGTCAGAATGGCCATTATCAAGAAATCTAGAAACTATAAATGCTGGAAAGGGTGTGAGGAAAAGGGAACCCTCCTGTACTGTTGTTGGGAATGTAAATTCATACGACCACTATGGAAAACAGTATGGAGGTTCCTTAAAAAACTAAAAATAGAACTACTGTATGACCCAGCAGTCCCACTACTGGGGGTGTACCACAATGTTCATTGCAGCACTATTTGCAATAGCCAGGACATGGAACCAACCTAAATGTCCATCAACAGATGAACGGATAAAGACAATGTGGCACATATATACAATGGAATATTACTCAGCTATAAAAGGAAACAAAACTGAGTTATTTGTAGTGAGGTGGATGGACCTAGAGTCTGTCATACAGAGTGAAGTAAATCAGAAAGAGAAAAACAAATACCATATGCTAACGCATATATATGGAACCTAAAGAAAAAAAAATGGTACTGATGAACCTAGTTGCAGGGCAGGAATAAAGAGGTAGACATAGAGAATGGACTTGAGGACACGGGCTGGGAGAGTGAAGCTGGGGTGAAGTGAGAGCTGCATTGACATATATACACTACCAAATGTAAAATAGTTGGCTGGTGCGAAGCAGCCGCATAGCAGAGAGAGACTGGCTCGGTGCTGTGCGATGACCTAGAAGGGTGGGATGGGGAGGGTGGGATGGGGAGGGTGGGAGGGAGGCTCAAGAGGGAGGGGATATGGGGACACGTGTATGCATACAGCTGATTCGCTTTGTCGTGCAACAGAAACTAACACAGTATTGTGAAGCAATTACACTCCAATAAAGATCTATTAAAAAAATATTCAGTAAACCATGTTGTAAAGAGATGTGCTGTCATTCAGGCTTTGTTGTTCCATGTATAGAGCACAGGAAGAGTAGACTAAGCATAATTTTTAACGGCCCTAGGATTTTCAGATGGTAAATGAGCATTTGCTCAACTTAAAATCACTGGCTGCATTAACCCCTAACAAGAGAGTCAGCCTGTCCTCTGAAGCTTTGAAGCCAGGCATTGACTTCTCTTCTCTAGCTATGAAAGTTCTAGATGGTATCTTCTTCCAGTATAAGATTGTTTTGTCTACATTGAAAATCTGTTGTTTAGTGTAGCCACCTCCATGAATTAGCTAGATCTTCTGGATAACTTGCTGCAGCTTCTACATCTGCACTTGCTTTTCACCTTGCACTTTCATGTCATGGAGATGGCTTCTTAACTTGAACCTCATGAACCAACCTTTGTTGCCTTCAAACTTTTTTTTGCAGTTTCTTAATCTCTGCCAGCCTTCATAGAATTAAAGAAACCTAGGGGAAGGGGAAGCTGGGATGAAGTGAGAGAGTAGCATTGACATATATACACTATCAAATGTAAAATGGATGGCTAGTGGGAAGCAGCTGCATAGCACAGGGAGATAAACTTGATGCTTTGTCATGACCTAGAGGGGCGGGAGGGAGGCTCAGGAGGGCATATGGGGATATATGTATACATATCGCTGATTCACTTTGCTGTACAGCAGAAACTAAGACAACATTGTAAAGCAATTATACTCCAATAAAGATGTTAAAAAAGACTGGAAGGCACACAGGAAGGTAACAATAAATCAGTTCATCCCATTGGAGAATACATAGTAATTGGAGAATTTGCTAAATCTATGTAATTGGAGCAAGATGTGGAAATTTTCTAATTGTTAATAATAAACGGTAGTATCTTTTATTTGACCACACACACAAAAGAAAGTTAGGCCCTTGCTCTGGATTAGGCTTTGTCTTAAAGGGATGTTGTGGCTGCTTTGATGTTCTATCCAGACCACTAAAACTTTCTCCATATCAGCAATAAGGCTGTTTTGCTTTCTTATTATTTGTGTGTTCCCTGGAGGATCAATTTTAATTTCCTTTAAGAACATTTCCTTTGCAATCACAACTTGGCCATTTGGTGCAAGAGGCCCAGCTTTTGGCCTATTTCAGCTTTCAACATACCTACCTCATTAAGCTTATTTATTTCTAGCTTCTGATTTAAAGTGGGAGACATGTGACCCTTTCTTATAAGGTTATTAACTGACCTAATTTCAATATTGTTGTGCCTCTGGAAATAGGCCTGAGAAGAGGGAGAGAGATGGGGGAATGCCTGGTCGATGGAGCAGTCAGAATACACACAACACTTATTTTTATTTTTTTATTGAAGTATAGTTGATGTACAATATTATATTTGTTTCAGATATATAATATAGTGATTTAATATTTTTATAGATTATACTCCATTTAGAGCTGTTACAGAAGAATGGCCATATTTCCCTATACTATATAGTATATCCTTGTTGCTTACCTAGTTTATATGTAGTAGTTTATATCTCCTAATCCCTTACTCATATCTTGCCCCTCCTCCTTCCCTCTCCCCACTGGTAACCACTAGTTTGTTCTCTGTATCTGGTGTCTTTTTCTATTTTGTTATATATATTCATTTGTTTTATTTCTTTAAATTCCACATATAAATGATAACATAGAATATTTTTCCTTCTCTTAGTTTACTAAGCATAATACTAATTATGTCTATCCATGTTGTTGCAAATGACAGAATTTCATTCTTTTTTATGGCTAATACACCATTTTATATATATCTCAAAACATCTTTATCCATTCATCTCTTTATGGACACCTAGGTTGCTTCCATATCTTGGCTATTGTAAATAATGCTGCTATGAACCTTAGGGTGCATGTACCTTCTTGAATTAGTGTTTTTAGTTTCTTCAGATATATACCAGGAGTGGAATTTCTGGATCATATGGTAGTTGTATTTTTGATTTTTTGAGAACACTACATACTGTTTTTCACAGTGGCTGCACCAATTTACATCCCCATCAATGGTGCACAAGGGTTCTCTTTTCTCCACACTCTCTTCAGCATTTGTTATTTGTAGAAATTTTGATGATAGCCATTCTGACTGGTGTGAGGTGGTAACTCATTGTAGTTTTGATTTGCTTTTCTCTGTTGATTAGCAATGCTGAGCACCTTTTCATGTGCCTGATGGTCATCTGTATGTCTTCTTTGGAAAAATGTCTATTCAGGGCTTCTGCCCATTTTTTAATCATATTGTTTAATTATTTTGATTTTGAGTCATATCATTTGCAAATATTTTCTCCCATTCAGGAGGTTGTCTTTTCATTTTGTTGATGGTTTCCTTCACTGTGTAAAAGCTTTTAAGTTTAATTAGGTTCCATTTGTTTATTTTTCTTTTGGTTTCTGTTGCTTTAGGAGATGGACTCAAAAAAATATTGCTACAATTTATGTCAAAGAGTGTTCTGCCTATGTTCTTTTCTAGGAGTTTTATGGTTTCAGGTCTTACATGTAGGTCTTTAATCCATTTTGAGTTTATTTTTTGTATATGGTGTGCTAAAATGTTCTAATCTCATTCTTTTACATGTAGCTGTCCAGTTTTCCCAGAACCACTTAGTGAAGAGACTGTCTTTTCTCCATTGTATATTTTTGCCTCCTTTGTTGTAGATTAATTGAACATAAGTGTGTGGGTTTATTTCTGGACTCTCTATTCTATTCAATTGATCTATGTTTCTGTTTTTGTACCAGTGCTTTGCTGTTTTGATTACTATAGCTTTGTTGTATAGTCTGAAGTCAGGGGGTGTGATACCTCCAAGCTTTGTTCTCTTTTCTCAAAATTGTTTTGGCAATTTGGTGTCTTTTATAGTTCCATGTAAATTTTAGCATTGTTTGTTTTAGTTCTGTGAAAAACGTCATGGGTATTTTGATAGGGATTGCATTAAATCTGTAGATGGCTTTGGGCAGTATGGCCATTTTAACAATGTAATTTTTCCAATCCAAGAACATTGGATATCTTTCCATGTCGTTGTATCATTTTCAAATGCCTCCATCAGTGTTTTGTAATTTTCAGAGTATAAGCTTCTTGGTTAAGCTTATTCATAGGTATTTTACTTTTTTTTTTTTTTTTTTTGGCAGTACGCGGGCCTCTCACTGTTGTGGCCTCTCCCGTTGCGGAGCACAGGCTCCGGTCGTGCAGGCTCAGCAGCCATGGCTCACAGGCCCAGCCGCTCTGCGGCATGTGGGATCTTCTCGGATCGGGGCATGAACCCGTGTCCCCTGAATCGGCAGGCGGACTCTCAACCACTGCGCCACCAGGGAAGCCCCTATTTTACCTTTTTGATATGGTTTTAAGTAAGACTTTTTTCACTTTCTTTTTCTCATAGTTCATTATTAGTGTATAGAAAAACAACAGATTTCTGAATATTAATCTTGTATCCTACAATTTTACAGAATTCATTTATAACACACATGACATTTATTGATTCAGTTTGCCATCTTACATGAGCATGGTTCATGGCACCCCAAAATAATTACAATTGTATCACTGAAGATCATCATAACAAATGTAATAATAATGAAAAAGCTTGAAATATTGCAAGAATAACCAAAACACGACACAGAGACTGAAGTTAGTAAATGCTGTTGGAAAAATGGCACTGACAAACCTGCTTAACACAGGGTTGCTGCAAACCTTCAGTTTGTAAAAGATGCAATATCTGGGAAGCACAATAAAACAAGGTATTCCTGTATAGAAGTGCAATCTTGTTAAATATTCACATTATGTTGTTTAGGTCATTTTTAGCTTTATTGTTTTCTCCCTTCATCTATCATTTACTAATAGAGTATGTTAAAATTTTTCCCTTATGATGATGATTTATCAACTATTCCATGTAATTCTGTCAAGTTATGAAGAACATTTAACATATGTAAATTTATAGTTATCATGTTCTCCTCGGAAATTGAAACTTTTATCAACTGTAGCCAGGCTTTATCTCTAGCAATAAATTTGACTTAAAGTGTAGTTTGTCTGATATTACTACTGCCACACCAGTTCTTGTTTTTGTTTTAGCCAGGAGCAGAGAAAGGTTAAAGGGGTGATGTTTAGCTTTACATCCACCTTGCCATCTTTTGTCTTTTCTGTGTCAAGTTTTAGGTGCATCTCCTAAAAATAGTACATCATTATGTTTATGTATGTTTTAATATAGTCTGACATTTTTTCTCTTTTAATTAGTGAGTATATTTCATTTATATCTATTTTGATATTTATTCCCACCACTTTTCTGGACTTATTTTGGATTACTCCTCATTCTATTCTTTTCCCTTCACTCTTTGGTAATTACATTCTTTGCTCTTATTTTTTTTTAATTAGTTATACAGCTTTTAACCTTCCTACTTAATAAAGTATGAAGTATAAGAACACATTTACTTTCCTCCTAAACAATAAATGGCCTAAGAATGTTTTAAATCTGACCACATCTCACACCTTTATGCTAGTCTTATCTAATTCCTTCTATTTAGGATTATTTTTTAATGTCAGAGGCATACCAGCGAGTTTCCTTTCATAATGGTCTATTGGTAGCAAACTCCTTTATTTCTCTGTCTTTATTTCACCCCATTCTTGAAATGCAGTTCATATTTGCTGAGTTTATTTTTTTTCCTCCAGATATACTGAGGATATTTTTCTACTGCCTGAAGCTTCCATGTGTGTGTGTGTGTGTGTGTGTGTGTGTGTGTGTGTGTGTGTGTGTGTGTGTGTGTGTGTGTGTGTTTATTCCATTTGAGATTATTTGGGCTTCCTGATCTGGGATTAGTGTTTTTCAACAACTCGTGAAGTTGCCAAATTTATCTCTTCAAATATTGCCACATACCATTTCTCTCTATTTCCTTTCAGAACTCAAGATGGATATATATATTAGACATTAAATATATATTAGATATATAGAGATATATATTAGATAGTATTCACACTTTTGATTAAAATCTCTTTTATAATTTACATGTATAATGCTGCATTTTGGGTATTTGGTTTGATACTCCACTAATTTCTTGAGCTACATTTAATCTGT
The DNA here is from genome assembly GCF_951394435.1 of Stenella coeruleoalba. Lineage (NCBI taxonomy): Eukaryota > Metazoa > Chordata > Mammalia > Artiodactyla > Delphinidae > Stenella > Stenella coeruleoalba. The sequence continues at coordinate 144,143,834 of NC_137149.1, read as the reverse complement.
TTCTAACTTGTCCACTGAGTTTTTAGTCTTAATTATATTTTTAAATTTATAGAGTTTCATTTAACTGTTTTCTAATTCTGTTGATTTTTAAAATCATCTCTCCTTTCTTACACATAAGTTCCAGTTTCTCTTTTACTTTTTTTAACATAGGTATTTAATATTCTGTGCCTGGTCATGTCAACTTCTAAATTTTCTGGGCCTTATTCTGTGGTCCTTGTTGCTTCTTGCACACATTCTTGTGAGAGTTTGTGAGTTTGTGTTTGTGTGTGATTTTAATCTCAAAGCTCACATGTTTTGGAACTTTTGGAAGTTCCTGGAGGCCTCAGTGGAAGGTGTATTCTTTAAGAGTGGATATGTATTTGCACTTGGGAGCATTACGAAGGTAATATCACTTTACATTTGACTCTCATTTTGAGGGGGGTATTTGGACCCCTACATTACATGAGGTCTGGGAGATGGTTACACATTATCAGGGCAGACTTATTTCCCTGCACTCAACGCCAAATTCTAATCAAGCAAGTTCATTTCCATGTCATATTTATACTCAGGATAGAGCATTTTGGGAAAGAGAAGTAATTGTTGAGCAGCCTTTCCTGTCACGAAGGGAAGGAGAAAACAAAAGAGTAAATAAGTAGAAATAAAAGTAAAATGGACTGTTTAGTTAAACAAGAGAGAGAATTTTAGGGGAACATAAAGAGAGAACAGGGAACAAACTATAAAAATAGTAGAAAAGTCAACAAATCACAAGGATCAGCAGTACTGGTTAAGTATTGAATTACAAAAGGAAAGGAAGGAAAGTGACAAATACATCTAGTATGGACCAGGCACTATGTAGGCACCTCACCATTTTAGGTCATTTAATCTTCTCAGTGATAGTGTCAGGTAGTACTGCTATCTTAATGGAAGCCCTCTGCTTGATTTTTTATTATCTAAAGCTGCACTGTCCAATGCAATAGCAACCAGCCACATGATATTTAAATTTAAAGTAAATAAAATTAAGTATTTGTTTTCCTATTTGTATTAGGCACATTGCATGTGCTTGATAGCTACATGGCTAGCAGCTATCTTCCTGTGTAGTACAGACAGAACATTTCCATCATTACAGAAGTTCTGTGGGATCACACTCATCTAAGTGCCTTCAAAGAGATTCTTAGTGAATCACTGTCTGATGATTCTGACAAAGCATTGTCTCTGGGTACTCCTTAATTTCTAAGTTCTACTGATGAAAGAATGTACGTTTCCTAGCATGCTTGCAAAAATGTTGTATACCCTTCTAAAAGTGAATTAATGTCTGAGAATATTCAAAAAGGCACAAATAAAATAATAGATGTAATTATTTGCTAAATCAGGCAAGTATGAACCAGCAAGTATAAAGGTATATAAGCCTAAGTCAACTGAAGCTTGATAATAAAAAAATAAATGTCCACACCTGCTAATATTTGATGTTTCTTCATTGGATTCTAAGAAAAAAATTCTTCACAACACGTAATATCTTTACAGAGCTTAAAAATGAGGCTCTAACCATTATTTGATTTTTAGTCATGAAGAATTAAACTAAAAACTGTAACAGTCTTAATTTTTATTATTTTAAATTATGTTATTAATTATAAACCAGTATTTATTATTTTATTGGCACATATGGTGTCTTTTCAACATCATTTTCCTCTGGTACTCTATTTTATTAAAACATGCAACATATAATTCCTTTTCTCTTTACAACAGTACCTTAAATACAAATTAATAGGCATTGAGCCATATAAAACACCTCTCTCCCATCTCCTTTCAATAGTCTTAAACACAGGATTCTGGTAACAATAAAAAAAATATATAAACATAATTCTAGGCTATATTCTATGATAAAATATATTTGACTTCCTTTTCCCTACATTTAAGCAAGAAACAACAAAGTATCATCTGCTATTGAGACTTTAGATAATTATTCTGACATGATTTACTTTTATTTTTTTATTTTTTTTTGCGGTACGCGGGCCTCTCACTGTTGTGGCCTCTCCCGCTGCGGAGCACAGGCTCCGGACGCACAGGCCCAGCGGCCATGGCTCACGGGCCCAGCCGCTCCGCGGCATGTGGGATCCTCCAGGATAGGGGCACGAACCCGCGTCCCCTGCATCGGCAGGCGGACTCTCAACCACTGCGCCACCAGGGAAGCCCCATGATTTACTTTTAAAACTGATTTTTCAAAGACAAAGTTTTCTGACTCTGCAGAACATCAAGAATCTTTGCTAAAAGAAGTTGAAAACTTTTTAAATGATAATACCATTGTAGATGTTCCATCAGGGAAAAGATGTTGGGTAAGATGTCTTCAACTTCTCCAAACTCCAGGGAACAAGGCCAGATTTCACATCAGCAAACAAACAGATAATAACTGAGAAGCTCAAGGTGGCTCTGAAATCAGTGATCTTCCTCTTAAGTTCTGTAGATGAGCCCAGTGCCATGAACTGAAATATTCATGGGAAGAATACCACCTCGGCCATAACTGGCGCTCACAGAACACACTCACTAAACGCTCCCATCTTTCCACTGGAAATCTTAAAGAATCTGTAATACCATCACCATATCACTTGTGAATTAGAGAGAGAACAAAGTTTATACTTTGCTTTTGAAAGAAAGCCAAAAAAAAATACAAGCCACCTATACATTCTGGCTAATCTTTTACCCAGAACTTATAAAGGATAAATCCTAATTTTTTTTGTTTGTTTTTAGTTACAGACAATCCATGAATTTTTGATCATGGAAGGATTTCAAATGGACTGTTAAGAATCGTCCAAAAGTCAACACAGGGACGGGCTATAATATTTGAGGCACCAGTTTCTGAAGAAAATGTCCCTGGGTATCTACCTACCTACCAGTTTCCTGAAAATCTCTAAATAAACTCTGATTTTTGTTCTATTTTCATGATGCTATGTTTAAATATTTTGAGTTGTGTCACTGAAATAACTGGAATTACCTACAGTGACTTGTTTTCACTTTATTTTTTATTAAGGTATAACATAAATTTGGCGAGATGTACTAATCCTACGTATACAGCACAATGAAGTGCTACCTTTGTACACACCAACATGTGTAGCCAGATCAAAACACACATCTTCAGCAACGCACGCTTGCTCTTTCCTCTGCCCAGTCAATTCCTCTTCCTAAGAGATGACTATTAGTTGCACTTCTATCACATTCCATTAATTTTGCCAGTTCTCTAACTTCATACAAATAGAATAACAATGAATACACTTTTTGTGTCTGTTTTCTTTCACTCAACACAAGATCTTGAGAGTCATCCATGGTGTTCATGTGTATGTTCTTCATTCCTAGTTTTAATTGCTGTATTCAGAATATAGTTTCTCAGTTTCAGGATTTTTTACAGGAGTATTTTTAAGAGGATTTCTTTGTAATGGAGAGAAAGTATTTGAAATTGAAAAGCAAAAGTAATTTTGAACATACATTAGATACATTCAATTCTTGAGAGGAAACCATTGACCAAAATTTCCCTTGATTTGCCCAGGGTCTGTACTCTGTAACTTTGAACATAATACTAACAGGATCTTATTTGATTTATAAAAAAGACAAATTATTCTCTTTCCTCTGGTGAGAATAATAAGATGAATCAGTTAAAGAAATCTAGGTGCTTTGCTCCAATTACAGGGAATGCAGTGTTAATATAAAGTCGTTGTTCTGATGATTCTAATACTAATTTAGAACTTCTCTTTCACGTACAAAAAATGACTTCCTGCCTCACATTCAAGTGGTAAAGAAAACACTCATTTACTACCTGATTCACCCCATTAAGCCTCATTTTAAGGTGTTTCCTCTGACTCTAGACTTTCATGTCTGTTGAATTCTTGCTAAAACTCCAGCTGGAATTTCTGGAAGAAGTGGTCTTCATAGTTATGCAACATTGGGAAGTAAATCTATTTTGAATATTTTAAAATAATGTTTTCTTGATGTAAAACATGTATTCAAAGAGTCTCCTGAATTCAGGGGTGTCTCTAAACTGTGCATTTTAATTAGACCCGCCAAGTGTTAAATAGCTCTTAACTTTGCAATCACACTCTCCTTAATGTAATACTTGGCATACAGCTCAAGTGCAGTGCCCACTTGAGACTGTTATATTGTTAGTAAAAGGTGGAAGGCATCTCTAATTGAAGCTTAAGCCAGTCTTTCTCCCAATGTAACGGTCTTTTGTATCTTTCGTTTCAATTCCATGTGGATTGGGGGAGAACATTAAATTCAGTCCTTAATCCCCATTGCAAAGTCACGAATGTATTTTACCAAAATATCTCTATACAAGTATATTCTTATACTTACACAAATATAAGAGATTATCTTGGAAGAGTTGTTTGAAATCACTTGTAAACCAAGCATCGGATCTCTCATTTCTGCAGCTGAAACAGTAGCTTCTTAAGACACGCAGCATGGCAGGCATGGTTTTATTTATTTACTTCCAGTATGACCTTACTTTTCATATTAATGCTTAAAGTGCACTCTGACTGAGACAAAATCATCTTTGAGAAGCAGCTCTTGAGCCAAACGAAGAGCACAGTGGGACGATCTGTTTAAAGAACGGCCATTATGGAACCACAAGAGCACTACTCATAACATCGTCACTCACTCCTAAAACTGTATTCCTGTGGGTCCCACAAATTTCTAACTCTAAGCAGCCAACATCCAGAGACATGGTTGACTTTAAAACCAAGAACCGAAATATCTGAAAAGTAACCACATCAAGGACCTCTGTTTTTGGGTCACAATCAGTTTTCTGCAGCACTGGCTCTCTAGGTGTCGTCCTCAGATGCGCACTGTCAACATCATCTTGAGAACTTGAGAGGTACCACCCAGACCTACTCAATCAGAGACCCTAGGGTTGGGGACAAGCTCTCTAGGGGATTCGGAAGCACACCAAAGTTTGCAAACCACCGTTTAATAGAAATATGCAATGGAATATTACTTAGCCATAAAAAAGAAAGAATGCCATTTGCAGCAACATGGATGGACCTAGAGATTATCATACTAAGTGAAGTAAGTCAGACAGAGAAAGACACATATCATGTGACATCACTTATATGTGAAATCTTAAAAAAATGATACGAACGAACTTATTTACAAAACAGAAGCAGACTCACAGACATAGAAAACAAACTTATGGTTACCAAAGGAGGAGGGGAGGGATAAATTAGAAGGTTGAGATTAACATATACACACTACTATATGTAAAATAGGTAACCAACAAGAACCTACTCTAACAAGAACTATACTCAATATTTTGTAATAAGCTATAAGGGAAAAGATCTGAAAAGGTATATAATATATATATATGCATGTATAACTGAATCACTGTGCAGTACACCTGAAACTAACACAGTATTGTAAATCAATTATACTTCAATAAAAAAGAAAGTAGAAAAAATGTTTTAAAAAATCAAGTTGTATATAGTTTGCAAAACAAAATTCTCTATTGTCTATTACTTTGAATTGAATTAAAACTTTTCTATGAAACCTAAAGAAAAAGAAATATTGAACTATAAGAATATGAGAAGCTCTAAAAGAAAAATTAGAGGTCAGTAATTAAACTTTCAATTAAATTAAGCAAAAAAATCACCAGACTAAATCAACGTAATTAAAACTTTCCTGTTTTCCCACCTCTTGTGAGAAAATAGAAGAGTTTTTATCTCCCAGAGATCTATGACTATAATAAAATAACAGTCCATGCAAAGGTGAATGAGTCATTCATAGAGTAGAAATCCAAAGTTTGTACTAAGGCCCACTAGCTGGTGCATTGGAATAAAAAAAATGTAGAAATGACTTATTTGCACCTCTATTTTTCTTTGAAGCATTCCTGTCTGATCTGTTCCCTGTCCTGTCTTCATTCTTAGCTGCATGTCTGTCATTGCCTCTTAGTGCCTTGTGTTTCAAATCACTCACTTTAATGATAGAACACAACTCTTTTGGAAATTTCAATGACTCCAATATTGAAATGACTGTAATAAAGTTATGCATTCCGAAGGAGGCTTTGAAAAGCTTATTTTTTCACCTTTGGATAATGGCCCAGACAACTGGTTACCTGCATTATCCATGAAGGCAAGAAGGAAATCTGTGAATATACACACACACACACACACACACACACACAAACACACACACACACTCTTTCTTCAAGATTCAGCAAGTTGGCAAGTTGGTAATTAGTAAACCTAAAAATATGGTTTCTAAAAGACATAAGATCAAACATTCTTAGACTCAAAAGCAGCTACTGCCAAGCAAAATTTGGCATGGCACTTTTGAACCCCCAAAATTAAATTTAGCTTTTCTTACTGCAGGGCAGAAGCAACATGAAAAAAAGTGTTCAATATCAAATTTCAGTTAGATTTTCCTAATTGAAAAATGTGAGGACATGAAGTTCAAGAGATAAGACATGAGGCTCCCAACTTTCTTTATGCTGGTGAGCACGCACGTTTCACAGCTTTGGAGCACATGGCTGCATTCAGAATTCTGGCCTTAGGGCATTCCATGTCAGAATGTCAGTTGCTATGGACGGACAGAGTGACTGGTGGTTTAAAGTCACAGCACCAACACAAACTCAGGGGTCACCCGTAGAAGCCCTCCTTCCTTGTCTTTCTCTTATCTTGTTAAAATTCTTTACCCCCATCTTTTGAAGACTCTTTTAGGATTCTTTGTCACCAACCCCTTAAATAATGTGATTCTCCAGAGATCCTCCTAATTCTAGTTTCGTTTTATTCACTTTCTTGGGAACAATCTGCAAACTCGTAAGTGCCTGTCCTAGGGGAGATGCTTGGATTCTCTGCTTATACATGTGCTAGGCTTACGAGGGGGGACAGGCCGGAGCAGGAAAGAATGGGTTCAGTTTAGGAGTTACACGTAAAACCCAACTGTAGGGAAAATAGGCACATAGTTTTCTCCAATCCACTTTATAGGCAATGGATTAATGTGTCAATTGCCATCTATCTGGCATCCTCCTTTCTTTCTCAGTTGGCTTCACATTCTGGGAGAGTGGAAAGAACGGGAGGGATGACAACATGATTAGCAACCCCCTAAACTCCAAAAAGTGAAACAAACTGAAACAGAACATTGAAGGGAACGTCTCAGTCCCACCTCTGAGCTCCAGTCCCTTTCCATCCATCTAGCACCTTCTCATTTCCTGTTAATTGCAGCATCCTCTTTTTTTTTTGATAACTACTGCTGTTCCACTCCAGCCATGGGCTCCAGTGGGGACCACTAACCCTAGGAGCCTGGTTCTCTGGCCACTGGGGTAGACACATAACCCACGATGTGACAACTGACGTTCTTTCTTAAGAAAGCTTTAGCAGGGAGGGACTTATTCTCTGGTGGCAAAGCTCTGAAGATATAAACAGATGGGCACCATTTCCCCACTGCAAAGAGAAAATGAAACCAGGATGCAGAGAGGAGGAGAGATGGGAGACAGCATCCTGTCTGATTCCAACTGCTCCTATTCCCAGGTACAATGTTTCCCTTCCCAATTTTATAGAATAAACCTGCCCACTTTAGTCCAAAACAGTGTGATCATTCACAATAAAAAAATTCCAGACTAATAAAACATTACTCAACCAACTAAATTTCAGATAGGTTAAGGAGATAAATGTAAAAAAAATACCATAAAATCTAAAAGAAAGCAAAAAAGTATGTCTCGTAAATATCAGATGAAAAATTTTTCTCCAAGCTTAAAAATGAAAGATGATACAAAGGAAATGTCAGATAAAATGGAAAAACAAAAATAATAAGCACTTCTGTTTGTCACAATCCTAATCAAAAAACATAATCGGACAGAAGAAACATAGCACGATATTTACTAAAAATTTCAAGAAGTGATTACTCTGTAAAACGGTTATATAAATTGATAAAGGATGGTAACAATGTTCCCAGTATTAAAATGGGTCAGATATATAAAGAGACAAGTCACAAAGAGAAAGCATGAATGGCTAATAAACATTTAAAAATGTATCACTGATACAAAGAAATGTAAGGTAAATTACAGCTTTCAGTCAAATGTTGTATGCTGTGTGTGTGTGTGTGTGTGTGTTATAATTTAGAGACACACACATACGCATGCTTACATGTGAAATGAGCATTTTTATATACAATTTATGGATATATATACTGCTGTTTTGGAAGCAATTCAGTACTTTTTCCCAGCAGCCTTTACAATCTTCATTCCAATTATCATCTTACAACTTCATTTCTAGGAATCTATTACAAGAAAATAATGCAAAATTACCCAAAGAATTCTTATGCCTAAAGATGATTGTGGAAGTGACAAACTAGAAGTAATCCAAATGTATTATAAAAGGGGCACTTGAAATAAAATTTGACGTATCCATTTATTATTATTTCACTATTGAAATAATGTTAATGAAGAATTTATAGTAAGATTATAAAAATGGTTCTGCTTCAAGGTAAAGAAGAAAGGTATGGTATTATACACATGGAATTATTTCAATTACATTAAGCATAGATAAAGAACAAATAGTGGAAATAATATACCCCAAATTTAATAGTCCTTAACTCTGAGTAGTGAAATCATAGGTAATTTTTATTTGCTTCTCTATGATTTTCTTTATTGCACCCAATAAGTATTTACTATTTTTGTTATAAAATTGTTATATGCAAAGGTTTAACACTTTCCTAGGAGTATTTTTAAAACACTGCTTCTGAATTACAGAATCGACTCTGACGTGATTATTCAGAGTCTCGGGTAATCATAGTAAACTTCAGCCTCTTCCCTGGGATTCTCTCCCCTCAGTCCTACACACATTTCCTGAACTGCTAGCTTCCTGTTGTGCTAGTTTGTGACACAGTATTTTGAGAGAGAGAGAAAAAAATTACTTATATGCAGATACTGAGTGACATTAGCTTCTTCTAACTAGGCAATGTAATTGCAACAGAAACCACAGCTAACCAAAACCCAATTATAACTCCTGCTCACATAAAATAAAACATCCATTTCACTAATCACATCCTGACTGGACCGTCCTTTCTCCATGGCTTCTCTATATAAGCTTTTCTGATTCAAATACATAATCGGCAAGTTTGCTCCAGCTTGATTGACCTAGTTTAGCAGAAGTTCTGCAGCCTGAATTGGAAATGCTACAGCTGAAAGGAAATTTCAAATATAAGTATCAATTAAAACATCTTTTCCATTTTATTTTGGAAATTAAATACTGGTTAACAGACATACTTTTATATTTTTTTTAACTTTTTTTTATTGGAGTACAGTTGATTAACAAGGTTTTGTTAGTTTCAGGTGTACAACAAAGTGATTCAGTTATACACATACAAGTATCTATTCTTTTTCAAATTCTTTTCTCAATTATGTTGTTATAGAATATTGAGCAGAGTTCCCTGTGCTACACAGTAGGTCCCTGTTGGTTATCCTTTTTTTTTTTTTTTTTGCGGTACGCAGGCCTCTCACTGCTGTGGCCTCTCCCATTGCGGAGCACAGGCTCCGGACGCGCAGGCTCAGCGGCCATGGCTCACGGGCCCAGCCGCTCCGCGGCATGTGGGATCTTCCCAGATGGGGGCACAAACCTGTGTCCCCTGCATCGGCAGGCGGACTCTCAACCACTGCGCCACCAGGGAAGCCCCGTATCCTTTTTTTTTTTTTTTAAGATTTTTTTGATGTGGACCATTTTTTAAAGTCTTTATTGAATTTGTTACAATATTGCTTCTGTTTTATGTATTTTTGGTTTTTTGGCCGCAAGGCATCCCAACCAGGGATTGAATCTGCACCCCCTGCATTGGAAGGCGAAGTTTTAACCACGGGACCGCCAGGAAGTCCCTGGTTATCCATTTAAAATATAGCAGTGTGTACATTAGAGTCAGAGAAATCACTGATATCACTTGAATGAGGCCTAGGAGATGTGAAAACGAGGGACAGGTCACACGGAAATGCATTGAAATCCACTTTTGTATTTAAGAAGAAAATGAGGTACGTTGGCTGGGTGGAGGCCAGATTAGACCGCCTCGTTCATTTCACACAGAGCCAGGACCTCAAAGCTCCGCACCATCGCTGCCACTGCATCCCAAATACAGCAAGTCCTCCCTCCTTCTGCCTGTCCCCTTCCCTTCTTGTATCTTTGCAACTGACTCCCAGCTTTCACTCACCATCCCTCCCTGACTTTAACCCTATAGATGATAATTAACACATGATTTAAAATTTAAAAATGCTTTGTTACTGTTAAGCCAATTAAGACCTATTCTATGCGAAACCTTAAAAAGGGGCCATGATTTGTGTTAAGACTAGACTAGCTACGGGTTATGCAGAGTAGTTTACTAACCGCAAAAAGAAAAACTTTTTACCAGTGTTTATAAAGTGATAGGTTCAAGAAAAATCCAGCTGAGACCTCAACGTCTAATCCACTCTGCAGTCATATTTGCATTTTATAATGACATCTATAATATTTCACACTTGTATTTATTTCAAAATAGCACTTTAGTAATAAATACCAGTTCTGCCCATCTCTTTGGTATGAAAAAATTTCCCCAAGAACTGAAAATGTTAAATTGTTTGGTTCACTCTCTCTTATTATAAAGTCCTCCATGATTTCAGAATAAGTCAGAGGAAAGGTCACAATTATATTGAAAACCAGGACTGCATGAGGCACATAGCATCTGCTGATATTATTATGTGAAAAAGATATATATATTTTTTCTTTTCTTTCGTTTCCATTACTTTAATACATGTGTGGATATACATATAAGTTATATAAAAATCAAACACACACATATATATGACATACATGATAAGTTATTGGTCAAAATAAAAATATTTTAAAATAAGAATATAATTTTAAAATGTTAAGGACTGACTCCTATTGTATAAATAATGGAGTGATAGAAAGAAGAAAGGCTAGGGATTTTCACTGAGCTCAGTAACTTCTATAAAGCTTCACTTCTTTTTCTGTCTTTGGTAAGGTTTCTTGTAAATGATACCATTTTAAAAGCTCTGAGCAAAAACTCTCAGACTGGGAGACACCTTTAGTTTGAATGCTAGACCCCCAAGACAACCGGGAAAGACTGACATGGAGCCTAGCAGCCCACAAGTAAACCATTTACAGTGACTCTCCAGGACTGCCCTCCCAAGTGTGGACTCCACCTTTGATGTGGACAAACTGAGGTTGCCAAGGTTGTATAAAGTGAAGGAAAAAGAGGGGGGTAATGAGAAGAGTCAGTGTTATCGGTCTGAGGAAGCCCCCGCTCTGGGCTGATAAAGATCTTTAGCAATGTTAAACTCAGAACCATCATGGTGCTTTCCACTATCTGTAATTCAATAGTATTTTTTAAAATTGTTAATAATTTTAAAATGATGATAAATACATTTAAGAATACCCAGCAATATTTTGAACTTTCCCGTGAGGTCTTCTTTTTGCATTCAATGTTCTTTTACAAGGTAGTAAATACAAACTTTAACTCAAAAATGATCAGGTTCTGGGTAAAAAGTTAGATGAGCAAGTGCCAGAGCTCTGCTGTGCACCCTAGTGCCTGTAACTAACAGTCAGCGCTGTGCACTTAAAGTTGTGTTCAGATTAAGTATTCTTACCGTGAAAAAAAAAAAAAGAAGAAAAGAAAGCCAGAGGGATACTGGAAACTTTTAGAGGTGGAGGATATATTGCGTACCTTGATTATGGTAAAGGTAACACAAGTGTATACAGATGTCCAAACTCACCAAATTGTATATATATATTAATCATGTGCAGTATTTTGTATGCCAATTCTATCTCAATAAATCTTGAAAAAAATCAGATTCTACTGCTTCTCTGGAGCCTGAGCATGTGAAGTCGACAGGTGAATCCATCTCTGCCTCTGTGGCCCACAGTTGTCTGGGTTTACCACGTCCATGTGGTCTCAAACGGTTGAGCATATTTTTCATATGACAATAATTTTCATGATAGTATGAACGCTTTTTCTAGGTTAAAATTAAAATTGAAGTTCTTATCCTTAAAAAAAGTTGATTCACAGACCAAAATACTGCTTGAATTTAAAATTATCTAAGTATATTTTTGATTGTTTCATTATTTTTATAAATCTGAAATGTTAATATTTTTAAGAAATGTCTTTGGGGCTTCCCTGGTGGCGCAGTGGTTAAGAATTTGCCTGTCAATGCAGGGGACATAGGTTCGAACTCTGGCCCAGGAAGATCCCACATGCCGCGGAGCAACTAAGCCCGTGCGCCATAACTACCGAGCCTGCGCTCTAGAGCCCGCGAGCCACAACTACTGAGCCCATGTGCCACATCTACTGAAGCCCGTGCGCCTAGAGCCCCTGCTCCGCAACAATAGAAGCCACCGCAATGAGAAGCCCGTGCACTGCAACGAAGAGCAGCCCCTGCTCGCCGCAACTAGAGAAAGCCGCGCACAGCAATGAAGAACCAAAGCAGCCAAAAATAAATAAATAAAATAAATAAATTTAAGAAATGTCTTTGAATTCTTATCACTAATTAAGTGAATATAAATATGATCTATTGACAATTATAAAGTAATTTCACCCACGGTTAAGAAATCACTTTGAAGCCAACCTCCTTCACCTCATTTCCAAAAATACCCACAAAACCACTGAATTTGCTTGAGTAAATCTTTAAAGCAATAGTGACACAGGCACTACTGTCAACGTCAAGGAGTGGTAGTATCACTGCTTTTGTGTTTTATCGGTCACATCTGTGTTAGCCCAAAGAAGTTTCACTGCAGTAAAGGGCTATCTTATTGGAAATCAGTCAGTTTGCCTGTTTTTCTTCTCCAGGACACAATAGATGAGACCTTAAGTCTTTCATCTAGTCAAATCTGGAGTCGTTCCTCTCTTGACTTTTTCAAACTCTCAGAATGTGGTTTGTCTAATCTTCAAACTTTGTTCCTTTGCAAAATTATATTAATATTTATACATCAGACAGGCCCAAGTTCTAAGCTTTCAATCCACTCAACAGACTACTTTGGAGAGTCCCTGATTGCCAAAATAAATTTCCTAAATACCTTTAGTCTTCAGAAAACCAAAATGGAGAGGGAGAGGTGTAAACAGCAGAATCAAATTTCTGATGCCTCGGTGGCAACTGTACGTGGGCAGGAAAGAAGAATATAATTCAGTTGTAGGTAAAGGTCAAACCTAGAAAATTTATTAGAAGAGAGCTGACAATCTGAGGCATTGGGGAAACTCTAGTATAATTATCATGATTCCTACTTATTCAGTACCGAACAATGGACCAGGCGCTGTGCTTCACTTGGATCACGCCATTTAATCTCCACAACGACTTAGTAACTCAGCTGTGGTTTTCACCCTCATTCACAGATGAGGAAGCTGAGGCTTAGAGATATGAGACCTAGGTCCACAGTGTCTGATTAAAACCTTTTGGAACTAAATGATCTTTGAAATTCAGAAATGTTATCAGTTATTATTGTTTTTAGAAGGTAACATCATACATGAACCATAAATCGTACAACCTCACGATAGCATATAGGGTGATACCAGCAAACGTAGACTCTTCACACACTAAGTGGGATAAGTAAACATTATAAATAGCTCATGTCAGCTCAGGACGGGTGGTACTGTAGTCAGAGCATTGGGATTTCAGAGCTTTGTGGATTTCAGAATTGTGGACTTATCACATGCTGGAAGTTACATGACTGGTCATTGATAGATTTGAGTCTTAAACAGTCAGGCTGATTTCTAAGCCCATGCACTTGCCCCTAAGCCACTTTCAGTGGCTTCAAAGAAGAGGAATCCAAGGACCAGAGTGTTTAAGTAACCCTGGAATTCAAACCCATATTTGTCCAACCCCAACACGTAGACTCTGCTTTCAGACTCTTGGGTCAGTTTTTGTGCATGTTAGTTGATATCTTGCTTCTATTCTGCTAACGAACTTTATTACCATGGTTGGTCACCTGTAAATAAGCATTATTATTCATGGGACTATTCTGCCCTCAGATTTCCTCAGGACAATACGCAACATGCATTACTGCTAACCCAACCAAAATGCTATACTAGGGTATTACGTGGCTGTGACTTCTACAAAGCTTGTGTAGTCAACTATATTTTTAAAAAGAAATTAAAGAACAAAAGCTGAAATTGCATCACATCTGCCTATATTTTAATACATAAATTACTTTCACTCAATTTTGTTATGTACAAGATTCTGATTATTTTGTTAAGCAGTTTCATTCTAAAATAAACCTATAAAATGACTAAATTAGTTGCAAATACCACACATCCTAGAAGCCAATAAGTAACATATTTGAAAAAAATTACTTTCATATGACTAGAAAATTATTTGCTGTAACCACATTTTTTGGGGGGGAAGAAAACTTTGCAGTACAATGTAATGTAAATTGAGATGGACTACAAGTCAGAAGACTTATTATTTCTGGTTCAAAAGTTTCTTTGTCATGGGACTTTGGGCAAATCATATATTTTCTTTCTATTTTAGTTTTCTGGTCTGTGCAAAAAACTATCAACAAACACTAAAGGAGTGTGAGATGTTGAAATTATATAAACAAGTTAAAATAATTTAAAAATTCTATAATGCCAAAAAATGTATCTTTTTAGAAACTCATGATTTATTGTAAAAAAAATACATTTGTACAAGTTTGAAATTTTGAAGATTCTTTTCTACTGGTTTTGAAATTAAGTTTATCTATGCTAGAAAATGGTCAACATCATTTCTTAAAAGTTAAGATCGAATGAAAGGGCCACAGTTGTTAACCAGATATATTCACGAACAAAGAATTTTCTTTATTATGTTTGGCTTGTTTGTCCAGGACATAGAGTAGTAAGGGCAATATTATTATAATAAAGTTCAACTTGGCATTCTACCTTAAATCTTACATGAACACGTTAAACAAGAGTAAGTTTGGATACTTTACTTTTATTGTAACATGTTCTCACAAGTTTTCCATGTAAGCCAAGATTTTTAAAACTCCCAAAGATCCTAGTGAACATGTACATATTCATAAATAAAATAGTCTCAGTCTTTATTCCTTTAACACCCAAGTAACCATACTGCAGTTTTGAAAGAAACTTCTTTTGTGGCGGATCTAGAAAACGGTGCTATATTTTCTTACTGATAAAGAAAGGAAGAAATTTAACAGGACATCAATTCTGAGTAATGCCTGGTACTGTTGCATTATCCACACGATTGCATGAAATCTTCACAGCACACCTGGATAGGTATTACTAGTCCTAGTGTACAGAGGCTCAGAGAGATGAAATACCTTCATGATGATTCCACGGCTGTCTGATGGAAAAGACAGGAGTCCAACCCTCAAATACCAGGCCTAAGGTCCCGTTTCTCTGCAATCTGCCACAGTCTATCTTTCTGTGCTTTTATAGTTCCACACAGTAAGACTCTTCTTCAAAGATGTCAAAGATTTAGGGCTATCATAATCTTCCAAGACTCAATAATGTAAATGATCGGTCTATGCAGATTGTATAAGATATGAGAACATTATGTAAGAGACATTCCATACAACTCAGCCATAAAATAGAACAACATTTTGCCATTTGCAGCAACATGAATGGATCACGAGGGCATTATTCTGAGTGAAATAAGTCAGAGAAAGATAAGTACTGTGATATCACTTATATGAGGAACCAAAAATACAACAAACTAGTGAATAAAACAAAAAAGGAAGCAGACTCACAGATCTAGAGAACAAACTTGTGATTATCAGTGGGGAGGGGAGGTACAAACTATTGGGTATAAGATAGGCCAAGGATGTACTATACAACACAGGGAATATAGCCAATACTTTGTAATAACTGTAAATGCAAAGTGACCTTTAAATTGTATAAAAATGATAAATGATTAAAAAAAGAGACATTCCAGAAAAGTACCCAGTTCTTTCTTCCCAGAAAAAACTGTGGGAACTACCAGCCTAACAATTAATGCAGAAATGTGGGGAAATGAGCCAACCAAATGAAAACTAAAATAGCAACCATCTTTTTTTCAATCATATTAACTCCTTCCATCTTCCCTTTCTGTGGCTGGAGAAAAGTAAATATAATCTTCAAGTAATATTATATGTTCAAGGAAAATGCAAATGCACGTATTTACCAGACCAAAGTAGTAAACATTTGTCTCTACGGGTTACCAGAAATTACTATTTCATAGCAACCATACTGTACTCAGAGTTGCCTCATTTCTACTAAATGAACAATACCATGGGACTTCTAAAAGGAATGTCTGGAGCTTGAGCAATAACACAGTAAAATTAAGGGGATGTCAGTGGGACTAGATATTTGTAATTACATGTAAACTGCTGTGACGGTGGTGAAAACTAGCTGAGAAAAGGGAATAAAACCTGAGGCTGATCAATAAGCAGGAGAAGACTTCTCATATAGTCCTGTGCACTTGTTGGCAGATAATTACCACAAATTACATCGATCTTCAGAAAAGTACATAGACCACATCAGATGAGTGAAATACTACCTTAGTGAGATTTTTTAAAAATATCTTGTGGTTCAGCTAAAACTCTTTACCTTCATACATTTTCCCCTTCTTGACTGGATGTCCTAACCAAAAAGTCTTTAACGATACTATTAATAATAATTTATTTGTCAGTACTATTGTATAATTAATTTTAATACAATTCTACAAAGAAATATTTATTGGATACTGTGTATCAGGCTGTGTTCAAAGAGGAAAAGGTTTATTTAATTCTGATCACAGCCCACCGAGATAAGTGGTGTTATCTCCACTTACAGATGCGAACACTGCATTTCAGGAAGGGTAAATGACTTGCACAAGGCTGGGAAGTAACAGAGTTGGGGTTTGAAACCAGCAGTCTGGTTTCCAGGCGCAGGCTCAGTGATCACACTACACAACTTCTATGAGTGCCAGAGCAGTTCCTGTGTGCCAGACGCTGGTCATACCCTGCCCACATCACTTCACTTTACTGGCTCAGAAAGCAAGCTCCCAGTAGCTACGATGCTCTGTATTTTACTAAGGAAACTGAGGTTCAGAGGATTTAACAAATCTGCTCAAGGCCCATAGCTACCAAGTGGTGAAAACAGACTATGACTTAGGTCTTTCTGACCCCAAACCTCTTCCCTGTCTACTCTTCTGTGCCTTGGCTTTGCCAGTTACTTTCTCAGCAAGTTTACATTCGTTGCATGAGATCAAATGCCAGAATGGTTTGGAAATAGTCATAAGATGAAAAACAAGGTCAGACGTGTCTTTAATAATTAGGACTCACTCAAGATTGCAATAAACCAATGTCTGTTACACCACTGTTCACTGTGTTACCCTTCAGCTCTGGTTGCTCTCCTGTTTTATGTGTTTCATACGTTTCAGAAGCATATCATCTTTCCCTGACGTAAAATTATGCCCTCACCAGTATATCTCTTTACTCTTTAAAAGGAGCTAGTTTTATACAATTGTAAGCCACATTTCATGATCTGTTGCACTCCAGAATATGTCTGTGTCCAACAGAATAGCACCCAAATAGTGTGTATGCTCAGGTGGATTAAAAATACAATTTACATATCCATCAGGATTTGGTGGCATTTCTGTCAAGAATTTACATACATTTTGAAACTACTTGGGAAGGTATCTGCAATGAAATTATTACCCAGATGTTTTACTTTGTTCTATGTTGCTTCATTTACTAATATTTCAATATTTCCTATTTCATTATTATGTTTTAATCTGCTTCCTTTTTAAGGGGAAGATAATAAAAGATTATCTTGTTGATCTTATGGGATTTTGCAAAATATTCTTTTATCCACGCTTCACGAATCCTAACAGAGGTAAGGGATGCATGTCATAGTATCTGTTTTTAAATCAATGTGAATTAATATTTACTTTTAGCTAGAAAATTATCCTCTGATACTTCTTGATAAAACTGGAACATTTCAAATCAAGTACCATTCCCATATTGCTCTGTCTTCTTTGTCCCAAACTCAGGCTTTAATCCCTCCCCCTTTTCCCAAACCCTGCCATGTCACCCTCTGGAACTGCCATTCCCAAACCTGCAAAGCCCCCCTGTGTCGTCTCCATGTTTTAATTGAATTCTGGTTTGCCTCTGAAGAAACTAGTTTTTCAGTGTTGGCTATTTTCTCACCATCCTGTGAACCTCATGGTCAAGAAGAGAAACTGACGTTCTTCTTACTTTCACTTAGAACTCCCAGGCAGCTACTTCTCTTTTTGAAGCCCATGCCATCATGCTCAACACCTCACTCTTAATGTCTTCAGACAATCTGCTCACATTTCTACTTTCATTGAAGATTCAGGCACCAGGCTCACAGTTACTCTCCTGGCCCAGAGCCTGCTATTCATCTGCCTAAGGACGTTCCCCCTAATGATCCAGCATCACCGCGGCCCTTTGACCCCAGTGCGCTTCTCTATCTTGGCGCTTCAGACAGCACGCCAGAGTCACAGCTGAGACTGGTGGTCACCTCTAACAAATGCACTTCCAAATCCACCTTTATTATTCGACGACACCCACTGCAATCAAATCATTTCTAAACCACTCTTGGACGTCCCAGTCCTTGGTCCTCTTTATGTTCGTTCCTTCTCTCATTATCAAGCTGATATTCTATAGTTTTTTATTTTAATAATACACTTTCTGGTGTCTCAGCCTCTCTCTTTTTTCATCACATTTGATGGTGGAACTACTGGCTGTAATGAAACCCCCGCACATCTGAGTTCTGTGGTTTCCCCAGAGCAGCACAGTGCTGCTTTAGAGAGTTTCACAACAGGACGTATTCAATCCACTATAAATTAATGATTAGCAAACTCAGAAATGCCCTGAAATATCTTCTGTAGACCTTACTCTGTCTCTCTGAAAGCCTCCTCTCCAATTCACCACAACCATTTCAAAATTTTTTGAGTCTCATTATACCTCTGATAACTTTCTACATCTCCAAAATGGCACACGTCTGTGCAATCGAAAAGAAAATATATCTGAATAATAATTTTAAAAAACATAAAACTGACCCTCTGTTCCCCTCCAGCTAGTGCCCTCTCTCCTTCACAGCCAAATTCCCCAGAGGAGTTTTCTGTGCCCACCGTCTCCACATTGTCACCCCCACTTACTCTCCAGGCTATGCCAAACAGCTCTTGGTACGGTAAGTGCTGGCATTTACATCGTCCACTGCAGTCGATACTTTTCACTCTTCTAACCTGCCCTCTCGGCAGCCTTCTAGAATGCTGACCTCAGTGGTCCTTTTGAAGTGTTCTCTTCTATAAACCCCCACATCACAACCCTCTCCTGGTTGTTACGAATCTCCAGCTTTCCTCTCTGTCTCCTTTAGAATTCATCCTTCTCTACCTGGCCATGAACATTAGGATTTCCAGCTCTTCTGGGTCCTTTCATTTTCTCATTTTATTCTTTCTCACTGGGAAAATCATTCATGTTCACAGATTCGATGGTATACAAATATATGGCCACAGTTTGCAGGCCACTCTTTACTCTGCAAATCATTCACTCAAAGCCTACTGACGTCTCATTTCGAACATGCCAACTCATAATGCCTACCATGAATTTTACTATCTTCCTCACAGCCCACCAAACCTGCTCTGTTCCAGTGTTCTTTACTTCTAATAACGGTAACCCAGTCACCAAATTATGCTGGCTGGAAACCGAGGGTGGTTTTGCGTCTCTCTCCCTTCTTTCCACATCCAACCCCTCACTAAATCCTGTAAAGCTGACTTTACAAGCTTCATTCACATCCACTTCCTAGTTTCCACAAACCCCACCTCCCATGAATTCTAGTCCATTATCATCATCTGGGTTATTGAAATAATCTCCTTTCTACCCATTTCTACTCTTGTGACACTTCACTCTTTATGCTGCAGGAGGAGCTTAAAATGAAAATATAACGGAATCACACCATTTACCTGCTTAAAATTCCGTGTTGCTCTTAGTATAAAATGAAAGCTCATCGACCCAGCCTGCACTGTCCAACCTGGGCCCACCCCCACCTCTGCACCTTCATCGTGGACCACTCTTGACAATCTCACTGGGCCTCCTGGTCTTCAGATACAGTCTTCGTTTCCATGGGTGCTTGCACACGGTTTCCTTATTCTGGGGCACACTTCCCTCCCTTCTTTGTTTCGTGAGCTCTAACCCTCAGCTCTCAACACACGCCACTTCTTCAAGACAGTCTCACTTTCTAATTATATACGCTTTTACCTCAATCACCACTCCTCTCTAGTACTGATCACAATTTCAATTTTACATTTTGTGTGTGTTCAGTAATTTAGTTAATGGCTACTTCTCTAACTAGACCATGAGGTCAAGAACCATGTATGACCAGTGCTTAGTATAGGAGTTGGCAACAGTAGGCATTCAATGAATATTTGGGGAACAATATTAAATATAAATAATTTCAATTATCCAGGTTGATAAATTTGTGGTAAACTAAATCACTGACACTAAGAGGTAAATCAAAAATATTATGGGCCAAAATTGAGAAGTTCAAAGAAGGTAAACTGAAAATTAATCATGAAAATTTTATCACGATTAAAAAAAAATGACTGCTTTAGTTAGTTTTTAGGTTCTCCCTAATTTTCATCTCTTTCCTAATTCAATTGAGAAATGACTAGTTCCACAAATCAAGGAAAAGCTGTCCTTTGTAGAATAAAAGACTGCAAAAGTAGAAAATTCCAGCTTCAAATCCTGAACCTCTCATTTATTGCCCTGGAAAAACTACTCAGTTGCAATCCCACTTCAGGAAAGCATCATCTGTGGCTCTGTTGTCACAAAACAGAAGCTCCTTTGGCAGAAGAAAGCACAGAGCAAACTTCCCTCTATAACTTCTCCTCATACAGCCACCGGCAGCAGACATGCAAGGAAATTGGTAGAGTTATGAGATAATGTCATTAGATAAAATTAATAAAAGCATAACTTTGCATGACTTTTTATGCTTTGCAAAGACTTAATTACTTTACATTTAACCTGTTTTTTTTTTTTCAGCCATGTTCTCAACTTTGAATTTCTTAGATAGAAATCACTTGTTGTTTGATTTCTAAGTAGGGAATCTAAAGGAATATGTAACTATAGAGATTAAAGGCTTGCATTCCTTTTCATGAACATCTATTCTATGCACACATCAGATGATTATTTTTCACTAAGGAGGCTCACTCCTTCTTGCTGACCTTCCATTCTGAAAGTCACCTGATCTATAACTATTTCTACTCACTGCAACATGCATACACAACTGGGAAAATACAAAAGTAATTTTTTTTTTTTTTTTTTTGCGGTACGTGGGCCTCTCACTGTTGTGGTCTCTCCCGTCGCGGAGCACAGGCTCCGGACGTGCAGGCTCAATGGCCATGGCTCACGGGCCCAGCCGCTCCGCGGCATGTGGGATCCTCCCGGACCAGGGCACGAACCCATGTCCCCTGCATCGGCAGGCGGACTCCCAACCACTGCACCACCAGGGAAGCCCCAAAAGTAATTATTAAAAGCATCATTGCCATCTATTTATTTGCCGATTATTTGAACGGTAAGGCAAAAAAAAGAAGTGCTAGATTTTAAGCCAGTTATTTGAGGTGTGGAGGTGATAGATGTCATTGAGAATAGGATGAAATCTGTGACTCTTTTTTCTGGAAAAGCACTCTTCACGTACAATTTTACATAAAACGTCAGGAGACTTGTAGTGTCCTGAATTCCATTCACGGATCTGAGTGTAGAAGCCCTGTTAAAGACTGTAGACTCTAAGACTGAAACTACTTACAGTCTTCTTCACCTGCTGTTAAATCCACTGTGCTTCCAACACAAATAGTCTCACTATATGTTCGTTAGTCTTATGTCATCTGTATCCATAACACCTACAAAAGTGATAGAATTATAGACCCTCAAAAGTCAGAGGATTAAGGGAATGGACAAAGAATTTCCTTCACATGTCCACTTAGACCTCCCAAAGTGTTCTGATGTCTCAAGTTTGTGTCAAAAAACCCATTACAATGCTGAGTGCTTTGCCAGCTGCTCTGTCCATCTCACTAACTCACAGCTACCCAGCAAGAAAGGCATCATTACCCTCCTGTTACAGATGAAGAAACTGAGTGTCAGAGAGTTGAAGACAAGTTGGCCTGGATCCAGCCGCTGATAAATGGCAGAACCGGAATCTACACACAAATCTAATCAATTCTAAACATCTTGTTCTGTCCACTACTTGAATTTTACCTAATGCAAGATAAAAGGTATACATTAGGATAGTAGAGATTTAAGAGGACCATTACTTTTCTAATTTTACAGTAAAATAATGTCCTAACCAAATTCCTAATCAAATATAAACCATTGCTGTTGTTTTGAAAACCACACCAGTGGTCATTAAATTAGTCTTAGATAATTAACTGAGTTGATAGTTTTCTATCCTGATTCAACCATTTCAGCATTATCGCTGCTAGAGCATAAATATTTACAAAGCAGAATGATCAGAAGTAATTAAAGTATGCTGAGATAATGTGACCAGTAGGAAACTAATGATGAGGATGATCAAATAATGTCAAACCTTCAGGAAAATTATATTTCAGTTTCTACACTTAATAAAACACAATCAATGTACTTTGAGCCAAAAATACATTGAGAATTAAGCTAGAGATTCAACAACAGAAATTGAGAAAAAGAAATTATAGCCAGTGAGGATAATATATTCCCTTCTTATAAAAATCTAAAAATCATAAAATCCCCTTAACCTCAGTCTTTATCTAAAGGAAGAAGTACCTGCATCACAATTTCTGGAAGAGTAGAAATAAAACCAAACGATAACTTGAGGGGATGGGACTACCAAAAAAGCACATTAACAAATGAGCAATTAAGACTTAGTACACAGAATCAGTTTTTGATCATTCCAATAAATATTTAATGTCACCAAAGTTCATATATATATATATATATATACACACACACACACACACATGCACACATATGTGTTATATGTATTTATTTTAAAGTCATATAGAGATCCTTCTTGACTTACTGTGTGTTCATCCTGATAAACCCATTGTAAATTGGAGATATTGTAAGGTGAAAATGCATTTACTGCACATAACCTACTGCACATCACAGCTTAGCCCAGCCTACCTTAACCGTGCTGGGATCGCTTACATGAGCTGTGCTGTTTCTGCGTTTCTCTTTGCTCTCCTGGCTTTCCTGCTCTGGGACTCCCACCACCAGCTTCTCTGTGCTATTGATCTCGCACTTTTCCTTTCCATTGGTTCCATCAGATCACTGTACAGAGTCAGTATTGGATTATAAATATGTTCACGGTAGGTACTACAGGCTGTATGATTGGCACAATGAACACCTGTCCTGTTAGGTGTTGAGGGTCTGAAACTTGTTACACCAGTCCCCCCTTATCTGTGGTTTTGATTTCTGGGGTTTCTGTTACCCTCAGTCCACAACCACCTAAAACTATTAAAGGGATAATTCCAGGAAGAAACAATTCATTAGTTTTAAATTGCATGTCAGTCTGAGTAGTGTGATGAAATCTGACTGTCCTTCTCTGTCCCTCCTGGGCCGTGAATCAGCCCTTTGTCCAGCATGTCCTGCCCATTAGTCGCTTAGCAGCTACCTTGTTCATCAGGCTGACTGTCACGGTACTGCAGTTCCTGTGTTCAGTAACTCTTGCTTTACTTTATAATGCCCCCAAAACGCAAGAGTAGTGATGCTGGCAATTCAGATATTCTCTCACTGTACCTCATTTATAAATTAAACTTCATCACAGGTATGTATGGATAGGAAAAAACAGTAATATAGAGGGTTCAGTACTATCTGCGGTTTCAGGGGTCCACTGGAGGTCTTGGAACGTTTCCCCCACGGATAAAGGAGGCTACCGTTTATGAGAAACAGTAACATTGGACCTCATGTGTTTTGGGTGCTTTATGCTCTCAGTATCTGTATACTCAGAGGTACTTTTCCACTTTTTACCAGCACTGAACCTTATTTTGTTGATTTTCATTTGTCATAGGGAGCAGTTGTTAATATAACCTAGAGGTTTTACCACTCAGGAAGGTGCTTTATTATTTCTTTTTGCAATACTTCTCACTTATATAGGATTTTGCCTTTAAATTAATGAATTATCTTTGAACACAATCTGTCCTTTCTGGGCTTATAAACTATTCAATTCTAAAATCTTGAATGAAATATAAATGCCAACATAATACTTCATATTTATTTACACAATTGATCCCTTAAATTATTTATTTAATAATTAATTATTCTTCACTAAAACATTTTCCCCTTAAGGTATACTCACTGATTTCAGATTTTCAGTGAAATAATAACTTGAATCAGCTCCTACCAATTCCTCTTTCAGCTCTTCCTGTGATGAATGTGGGTTTATCAAAGCTAGTTATGTCTGGCTATCCAGACAGGATACATGTTCTCCTACACACTTCCTGTGGAGACTGTGGGACTGGATTGGCTATGGTTATGCAACCTACGAGTAAAACTACTTGTGATCAATGAGTGAAAATAGGGACCAGTAGGTTTTGAGCCAACCTTAAGCATCAAACACTGAAAGGTCTTTGTTTTGTCATGAAACTTTTACAGACATGAAATGATGAAAATGGACTAGTTGAAAAACAGTGTGATTTTATGAGATGTTAAAAATAACTGACAAAATGTGTTATTCTCTAGTTAATTAACCTAGTTTAATTTATTTAGATTATTATCTAGTATTTAACAACTTTTGTAGTACCATTTATAATCTGGCTTTGGCAATTTACTTGCATATTATATATCCAACAGCTATAAAGATATCTTAGAAAGCTATTAGTGCCCAAAAAGCATCAGAGAAGTCATTTCTTCTCTCTTTGGTTTAGGAAAAAGGCAACACAAGAAAAATAATCACAATTTATTATTATCTAAAAATTTCACTTGAGATTTTACATTTTCACTATCCTTCCTGATGAAAAATTTTGAAATATTTGATAAAGTGATTCCCCAAATTCATACAGTTAGGAAAATGAATACCCTAAAGTTGTACATAAACATAGGTTTCATTGAACTACAGAATATTCAAGTGGTATTTATTCATTTAATAAATATTCATTGAGAGTCTAGAAGTGTTGTATTAGGCACTAAGGTACAACATTTAGCAAAATCAACATGCACCCTGCTTCACAGAATTCACAGGGGAATACACAAAATGAAGACAATATATTGATTAAATAATTAGAAAATATAGTCAGTGCTATGAGCAAACAACAGGTATTGCCAGAATAACAAGGGCATCCCTACTTTGAAAGGATAGAAGGCTGCCATGAAGATCCAATATTTATTGAACTTATCTTTGAACAGAAACAGACTCACAGATATAGAAAACGGACTTGTGGTTGCCAAGGGGGAGGGAGATGGGGGAGGGAGAGATTGGGAGTTTGGGGTCAGCGGGTGCAGACTATTATATAGAGAATAGATAAACAACAAAAGTCCTACTGTATGGCACATGGAACTATATTCAATATCCTATGATGAACCATATGAAAAGAATATGAAAAAGAATGCATATATATGTATAACTGAATCACTTTGCTGTACAGTAGAAATTAACACAACATTGTAAATGAACTGTCCTTCAATAAAATAAATGTTTTGAAAAGATAGCAGTATTTATGCTTAGCTCTGTATCTCCATGGGTAATTCAGGGAGTGGCCGGGAAGTGTATGGGGTTGCTCCCAGCAGAGGAACAAAGGAGGCACAACAGAGAAATAAAATAGTATTAGCAAATTTAACTTATAAATAACAATACTGAGGCATTTCCCACAATTCCCAGAAAGAAAAACTAGGTAAAATTTATGGTTTCCTCACACTTTTCTCTGCAGAATTAATGACTACAGAATATTTTCTACAGTCTAAAGTTATATAAACTTATGTTCCCTTTGCATATAGAAGATATGAATACTTTCATTGTTTTAGAATGAAAAAGAGAGTCAGTAATAAAAACATATTTTTTTTTGCTGCCATTCCCAATGGAAACTAGAAGTATTCATATTATACTCATTCTTACAGCAGCTTTGAGAGGCAGATAGGAATGCATGTCTCCTTTTATCTTAGGTTAGAAAGAAGATATGTAGTGGTATAGAACTGTTTACATACAAACCTCTTCTAAGCATGTTGATGCTTTAGGGAACTTCCAAAAATCAGATTTCTGACCAACATATTGACTTTTTCCCCATTGAATTGGGAGAGTCAGGAACAGGGACCTCGACATTAAAGGCATCAAAAACTAGCTGAAGATTACAACACCTGACACTGCTGGAGGAGATTATTCTAATTAATTCCATTATAAAAATAAGAACATGTCAAATAATGCCTTTGAAAAAGCTGAGATTATGTTTCTACTTTCATTGACATGATTTATAAATTTGCTGAATACATAGATTGGTTACAATACTGATTAGTGAATTACTTCTGACATTGAATTAAATGTTTCCTTTTAGACTATAAGTTCATTTAAGGCCTAAGTTCCTTCGCTTCATGAAAGCAAGGCAAGGCCCTCAGGTGAGCCCACACCTGCCACGTGGTGAGTATTCAGTAAGGTATGGCTGAACAGAAAAACCCTTTTGCACTAGTTAATCCTGGGTATACTCCAAGGATGTTTTGTAAGTTACAGATAATACTGTTAATTCTTTGTACACTATTAATTGAACTTTATTTTGCAATGTTGCAATATTGAAATGGACCATACAATGAGACATACAGCCAATGAAAACAAGACCTTTCTTTTTCTTGGAGACTTTTCAATCAATACAGCTAAACAAGCACAAATCTGAACTGAAATCAGTGTCTGGTGTAAGTGAGTTTATAGAATGCACACCATGGGTGTCGATTCAGTGGATCTGAGAGAGGCACAACTCTGGGTATTGTGCAATCAGCAAACACACACTTATACACACACACTCATACACACACACAAAGACTCCTCATGTGACCCTCTGGCCATCCTGGTCAAAAACTTTTGCCTTTGGTTTACTTTGAAAGTGTTCTTTCTTTCTTTCACACTTGCTCTTAACTTTATAGAAGCACGTTGAGAGAGTCAAAGGAAACGTAAGAAATAACTGAGTCCTGATACTCCTCTGGTTTTACCTGATTTTACCTTTTATATTATTCTTCTTTTTCTCATTTTACAACAAGACCTAACGCCTCCGACATTATGGAATCTTGTTCTGTGGTGATTTTTCTTATATAAATGTGGCTTCTGCATGAGGCAGCTGAGTGGAGGCACATTTCAAGGGATTTAAATAAACATTTTTAAAGAAACTTTGGTAAAAATGTATTCATTGATGCCTGGAGTTCTTTTTGTAAGGCAAGAAAAGCTGATGTCAAGAGAGGGAGAAATAAAGGGGCATTTACATTAAAAATAGAAAAAAATATGTATTCAGTTTTATACGCACATACACACAAAGCCTCAAAAACAACTTACAAGGAAAAAATTGGTTGGTAAAGCAACTCACTATGGCCAATAAAACACCATATTAATTTCTCCCTCAGCCCTGAACCCCGGCTGTGAATCTGTGTTATACATTAGGAGAAAAGGGGTCAAAAAGTAAGTGCTTGGGTTCTAGATTTGTTTTGGAGACAAATTCATCAGAAACATTTATAACTTCACACTGTGAGTCTCCTGTGAAACAAAAGCAGAAGACAGTCTGGGGATTCCAGGCAGGGAGTACAGAGCTACTTTTATATCTGACTGAAGAACAGAAGCACATCTTATCCTGGTAATGTAATTCTCTACAGAGGAACAAACATACAGGCCCAGGAAGGACACACAAGGAGCACACAGATGGGGCAGGGACCCCCAGGCAGTCAAGCTGAGCAGCTGAATCAACCCTCGAGTCTAGGGGTGCTGCAGACCACCGTGAGAACCCCTTCACACCCAAAAGTGCAAGAGGAAAGGGCCCTCCAAAGAGAGATCCATTTTTATCAGCGTGATTTCTGACCGTCAGATGCATACTTTCTCACTCAGCGCCTAAGAACTCCTTTTACTAAGAGAAACCCAAAACAGTTTGTGAAACACCACCACACAGTAACAAGTTAGATGATAAGAATTTTGTCATATTTACTCTGCAATAAAGAGGCAGAGAAAGACTAGAAGACCTGCATCAGTTAACATAAAATCAAAATTCAAGTTGCTTGAATCGCACCTCCTAGAACCTACACTAGACACCATGTGTCACGAGCATATTTGTGACTCTCTCTTATGACTTACACATTTTCATATGTGGCAGTTCAAGTCACCCACTTAAATACTCAGAAATCACCAAATCTCCATACAGCTCTTGCCATGCTTCCCAGGGCCCCCTTCCCTGGAGCTCTACGAAGTGCACAAAGGCCCAAAGGAAAGTGCAGAAGGAAGGGAGGCAGCTCTTCTCCTGGACAGGATGGTGACCACATACACACCAGCATTAAAAACCCACACTTCCATTTGTAAATGCTGTTTCTGCCAGCATTACTTTTATAAGTGCAGAGCTACTTCATGAATTTAAGGTTTTCCCTACAGATCTGTACTGAGGGGAATGTAAGCATCTATGTTTGCGTGAAAATTAATTAGACAAACAATTGAACTGAAGGCCAGGCTGCACAGGAGATAACCCTCTCACCTATTCCAGCAGACAGGTTAATAACTTGGCCTTGCCTGACTTCCTAATTTTCTGAGACTCATTTTTTAAATAGCAGATAGATTGTATCTCGCCAATCCAGTTTTGGGCTTAGTTTTTAAAACATATTGTGTATAGCCTGGAGCAATGCTGAAATGTCAGGATTTTGTGAGTAAGGTCGAATTGTAAACAATTGAATTAAAGCCTCCAAAAGTTTAATTCAAAATGTGTGCGCTTCCTGGGAACTGTATTCATTTTATAGTTAAGTTCAGTTTCATATCTGCTTTACCAGTTTGGAAGATAAATACAAACTAGATCTAACAATGCCTGATAAACTCCCAAGTTTTCACATATTACCTAGGAATGTTTCTTTTTCTTCTTTTTTATTTTTCTGCTTGTTTTTAAATCCACGTATTTTGTCAGTACCATCATACCATATTGATGGGTCAAGTTGGACTAAAGGAGGAAACCCTATACCTGAAAAAAAGAAAGTACAGCAGGGAGAGGAAACGAACGTCAGGCTGAGAGAGTAGCTGCACGGGAGCTGGGGCTGGAAGGTTGCTGAGGACCCTGGACTGATTCCTTCAACCCGCAGTCCTCCCTCCTTCCACATCTGGAAAAGCCCCAAACTGCTTTTCCCAGATTCCCTTGCAGCTAGGGTTCTCAATGTAAATTAGGCCCATCAATTACACGCCATCCTGAGATCTGGAAAAGTGGAAACGAGGTCTCCTTTCTGTTGCTTGTGTGGGATGGATGTTTTCAGTCCTGAGTGTGAAAATGTTCAGGTGTCCCAACAGCAGCAGTGAAGTACCTGTTATGGGTTTTGGAGATGCTGCAAGGCAGCTGTGATAGTACAGATGGGGCTCTGGCTCCAGCCTGGTTCCGGACAAACAGTGACCTCTCCCTTATGGGGACAAGAGTGTGGTCGTGGGATTATGTCCAAGAAGCTCAGCCCAAATAGTTTTCAGCCCTTCCAACAACTTAAATCCCATCTTAACGATCTTCCTCGCGTCGTTTCTGTTTCTGGTACTGAACCCTGACTGATAAAGGGAGTGAGGGCCGGATGCTCTCAACGGAATTTTCTGTTCTTTGAACCAAGGAACTCTTCCTGGCCCAACACCCAGAGTGTTGTGATGCCGGGTTAGAACCACATCTATGGTTCAAAGTCAGTCTATGTACTAAATCCAAATCAAAACAGAATTGAAGGAAAAAAGAAAGCCAATGGCCAAAAGAGAGGTTTCAGGGAAAAGAGAAGCAGGGAAGCTAATTCATGTAGAAACATAACAGGCAATGGTCCAAAGGAATTTTTCAGCCCCCAGATTCATCTCTCTCCCTTCTGTACTTACTTTTTTCAGGTATAGAGTTTCCTCCCGCCAGCATTTCTGTGGTCTTTTTTGCAGGGTATGTGGCAACACTTTGGTGTGGCAGAGCTTGGGCCACTAAAGGAATGTGTGGTAGTCAATACAGAGCTTGAATTTGAAGAGCCTCATTCACACACCACAGTAACGAGCTCTGAGTTTGTGTTACAGGCAAAGCTGAGCATTGATGGTTTCAGAGCACTGGGGTCTATTTACTGTTTTGGAAAGACAACTTTCAAACAAAGTTCAAAACATATTAGAAACAATAACACCTAGCAACAGAAAGACAACTTAGGAGACTACGGAACTATTACAGGGCAGATATGATGGTGGCATGAATGGAAATGAGGACTGAAAAGACGTTATCAGGTAAAAAAGACATTATCAGGTAAAGAAAAAAGACGTTATCAGGTAAGTTTGATAAAACAGTGAGTGAGGGACTGGAGGTACACGACAGGAAAGGATGCACTTTCTAATTTGCACAAATGGATAAATTGTGATGCATTTTATAAAGACATAGAACAGGCATGGAATTCATGGGAATAAAGAACAAGGTAGGACTCAGCAAGGTAGAAAGTCAGGATTACATGATTCTGTGGCGGGTCTTGTTCCTGATGAGTTGTGTGAACCTGAATAAATCCCTTAATCTTCAAGGCCCTCTTGTTTGTATAATGGAGGTAAGAACATCTGTCCTCCAGCACACATGAAATTCATATGTGAAGAAAAGGAGCTAATGTGACAGGGACCTGAAGATTAAGTTGTTTTTTCTGATTGTGATTTTTAACTCATTTGGAAAAACTAGAAATGTTTGTAAAAAGTCCCCAACCTTGAAAAATTAAATTTCATTTCCTTCATCTAGCTCAGTTTAAAGTTTGATCCAAAATTGTTTTTAACCTCAGACCAGGAGGACTGGGCTCCTTTTGTATGAAAAAGAATAATGGAGCCCATTATTTTATTTAGAAAGACAACTGAGTAAAGTGGACATGAGTCAGAGATGTCCATGGAAATGGGGACAATTACCATGGAATAATGCACTTCGGTTTATCGTCCACTGCCTTGTGTAACATCAGTCAAAGCTTTCCAGAAGCAGTTAGAAACGCACAGTGAACTGCAACTTCACTATTAAGTCCATGTCCACAAGTAAGCAGCAGGCACACATGGGAACCCGGTCTCATTTTTCAGAAATTCTGACAAGCAAAAGGCAATGAACATAAGCCATTTTATGTGTTACAAAATTTGCACCATGTTTTTGTACTTCACTCCTTTGTTTCCGAAGAGAAAGAGTCAATATGTTCTTTACCAAGAACAAAACAAAACAAAAATTTGTAAGTCAGCACCTGAGTTAACATGTTTGACACAGAAACAAAAGCATGTAAAACAACAACCTTCCTTTAGGTACATCAGAGTTGTAACTTTAAGAGAATAAAGAGCAGGAACTGGTCCCTGATAAAACCTGTCAAATAACCTTACTAATTAGAGAAATTACACAGACTGCTTTGTGTACTCTCAAACAACTTTTGTGTTATATATAACTAAAATAGGACGTGCATGATATATTATGCCTGGTCAATTTGTGTTGAGACAATAAAACTTTTTTTCACATAGTAGATCTTAAGTCAATCTCTATATTTATACCTTGTCCTCATAGGCATCTACCCAGGTCAGGGCAGCTTTCTGGATAGGTAGACATATGCTGTTGTTAAAAATGCAAATAAATATTCAATACTTATAGTAAATAAAGTCCAGTATAATAACTAGGATAGAATACTTATTATCATTTATAATCAATGTATGGAACAGGTAAGGCCACATCCAGGGTTCTTAGAATCCCAGAGTCAGAAATCTTTATAGACAGGGCAGACAGATGAGTGATGTAACTCATTCATGGAATTGGGCTGTATATCTCCAACTTGAGGATTTCGCATGTGGTTTATAGAAGTATATATAATTACCTTACTTAAAGAGTTAATGTAATATAATTAAAGATTCTTTTTCTTTATTATTACCTGGCTTAGTCACAAAGAAAAATTTGCTTCAAACGTCTTCATTTCAGCTTCCCCATCTGTGAGATGGGAAAAGTAACATAACAATGAGCCTCTGGAAAGAAGAAATAAAAACGGACTGACTTGGCTTGGCACAGTTCCCTTGGACAGGCTAGTGATGAACAACATATGGTGGTCTTAGGCCAGATTGAATGAAATATTTACTTTTTTTTAGTGTCAGGAATCAGCATGAAGCTAACTAGAGTGTTTGCAGGAAGAGTTTCCATGTAACGGGAAGGAGCTGGCTTTGTAGGGACCCATCTTCAGATCCATACCTACCTAAGAGTTGTAATTTATCTTCTGATGCACACTGATTCTTAACCCTGCACTTAGGGCTTCTTAAAAGACATACCCCAGGGCTTCCCTGGTGGCGCAGAGGTTGAGAGTCCGCCTGCCGATGCAGGGGACACGGGTTCGTGCCCCGGTCCGGGAAGATCCCACATGCCGCGGAGCGGCTGGGCCCAGTGAGCCATGGCCGCTGGGCCTGCACGTCTGGAGCCTGTGTTCCTCAACGGGAGAGGCCACAACAGTGAGAGGCGCGCGTACCACCAAAAAAAAAAAAAAAGTAAACGAAATTCAGCACTTTAATTTTCACTTGATAAATGGTTTACACAGGGTCATGGAATGCCCCTTCTCGTCCCTCCTTACCACCATCCTCTTCACATCTCCAACTCTCAGTGTCTACAGGGAACTTGAACTGCCACAGCTGGACCAGCGTCACCTAAGGGGTCTTCTAACACCCTGTCTTTACTCCCTCTCCTATCCTACCTTTGACTTACTCATTTATTTGTTTTCTTCCCTAGATTCTTGAGGGTAAGGACTGTCTTTTTTTTCAGTCCTGTATATTTATTGCATAGTGCAGGGCTTCACACAAAGCCAACTATCAATACAGAGTAGTTAAATGAATAAATGAAGACACGTTATAAGCTGGGTGATAACTGTGATTCAGATAGCTCTGAATCACTCCATTTCCCCCGAGACTTACCCCTATTTTGTTCTATGACAACAGACAGCTCTGGAGTCCCAAACTGAAACTCAACAATGGACAGCCCTGGATGTCAAACAATTCATTCATCAGGCCTTTCAACGACCACAGTGATGAATTAGTAGGGTAGTTACTCTAGGTTAAGCAACATCATATTAAATGATGTGACTATCAAATATTTCAATGAACAAAATACACTCTATGAAGTAGCACAGAACTCTGGATTCCTGTTCTGCCACTTTTCTAGTCTTCCTGCATCTTCATTTCTCTGTAGGTGTCATTAGCACAGCAGTACTTGCTTTCAGGGTTACCAGGACATTCTGAGATACACATCTAAACTTGTCAGCATAGAACAGGCATTAAAAATACTCTTATTATGTTACTGGTAATTGTGTTTTGGGATATAAATGTATCTGAGCTATAAATGAACTCTATCCTATTTGAGTAAGAAGATTGAGTAAGAAGATTGTTGCACAGAAATAGCTTGGATTCTTCAGGACCACTCTGACATGTTCCACTTATTTCCAGGTACATTTTTTTATTCTGAGGCCCAAACAAGCTGACTTGACAAATATCACGTCAATGTGTCCTGCCTGGTCCCTTGCTATAAAACATGACGACACTCCCACAAAAACCAACACAAGGAAGACAACTTTGCTGTCTGTATCACTTCAGCCTGCTAAGAGTGGAGAGAAAGCAGGCAGGTCAACTCCACACTTGTCTATCTGGGTACACACAAAAATGACCATTGGGTCTCAGAAAATTAAATCAGTGCATTGGAAAATCAGTACGTTCTAAATACTATACAGACAGTAGAATTAAACAACTATTGAGAATTAAACATTTTTTTGAGGAGCTCACAATTTAATTTATATCTAAATGAAACAGAAAGACATGACACATTTTGAAAAAGAATAGCTCTGAATATGATCTGGTGACTTGCTCTGGAGAGGAAAAGATCTCTTCCTCTGAGGAGCATTTTTAGATCAATCATTACTATTGTGAATAATCATGTTTTGACACTGTTCAGTAGCTATACAATTAAAGTTAATGCATTACTTTAAGCTGCACGGCGAATGTAACCTTTCTTTGTGATGTGACGTTTGAGGCACCAGTCTCCCCCCCCTTTGCATTCTTCAGTTCAATCTGTTTCCATAAAAACCATTGGGGTATATTTTTAATGATTTACTTCCTTACAAAAATCAAAGCTCTTGAAACGCACAAGGTCTTTTATGTCATTTCCCTCCTTTGTTTTTTATAGTTATTCTAATAAAAATTTAGATTTCATTCACTATTGCCTTTGGCAGTACTTAGTAAAGGCTTTGTAATAGCAATTAAACGTAATAACTGATAAACAATCAAATAAGAAAGAATCCAAGGGAGGAAGAAAATGAGATTAAAAAAACCTTGCAAACTCTATCTGCCCTGACTTATTTATTTTCAGAATGTATAAAGGCCATCACACAATGAGCAGCTGGCCCACTTGCTCAGAGACTGAAAGAAATAAGGGTGAACCTATTGCAAATAAGTCAATATGTTTAATGAGAAATTTAATATACTCAAACTCCTCTTTTTATTTACCATTTATTTGGTTCCTAAGAGAGATTATGTTTGTAGGGCAATACCAGTCCATTTGCTGTAGGCAGATATATGATTTCCTTCAGCCTGCTAAGGCTAAAAATCGACTAAGGGGATGATTGGAAAGCAAGAGAGTAAGGAAGATGACTCTGGTAAACCGTAATCGGTAAATGTGTTTTCTTAATAAGGATGCATTGACATTTCATTGTCTCACGCACTGGGGAAGCTATCTGCAATATTTTAAATTCTTACCAAAGGGGAGCCTTATTCCAACGGAATGTAGCTTTTATAATCATGATTTCGGTTTCCAAAACTTTATGTATTTTTGTCGTAGAAACCATCTCAGAATTGTTTGATCTTTCAGACTAGTTCTTCCATATTTTAAGGCATAGGCATTTCTAGTAAGAGGGATTTAATATGAGATATCGTACTGAATAGAATTTTATAAACAAAAAATAATTTTGCTTTCTCTCAGTTCATGCTGTCTGCTCAAGCTGTTTATCCATTCTACAAATTTTATTCCGTTCCTATTCTGTTCAAAACACCAGGGATATAGAGGTAAACAGGACAGATCTTCCCTTTTCGTCTTATATCCTAGTGTAGAAAACAGAAAATAAACCAACATGCATTCATATTTATGTAACTATTTTCAGATTAGGATGAACCTATTAAAAAGAAAAAAGAAAATCAGAATTGGTGTAGAGAGGGAATTGGTGTAGAGAGGCACAGCTGGATGAAAATCAGGAGTAGCTCCAGTCAAAGTTGCTATGGTAGATGTGCCAAGTCTTGAAGGAAGAAGCTAGCCATGCAAGGATCTAGGAAAAGAAGCTTTTCGGCATATAATCTAGATCTATTAGGAATACACATATACTCCCTGTTCCTATCTCCTTCATTTGCATAATAAACATCATCTCCATAGTACTAATTTATGAAGCAGATTCCTTTTTCCCTCAGTTTTATTTGTTACCATTCTTGCATAAAGATAGTTGACTTGGATCAAATATTATGGTCATTGATCAAAAGGGTGTATTTCTTCACTCCAATTTAATGATTAAATATTATATATTACATTCAATACACCATACTCTAATCAATTCCATCAACACCATTGCTGAAAGTTACGCATAGAAGGCAAATAATTTAAAACATTTTGTTAATTTTTTTTTTTTTTTTTGCGGTACGCGGGCCTCTCAGTCGTGGCCTCTCCCGTTGCGGGGCACAGGCTCCGGATGCGCAGGCTCAGCGGCCATGGCCCACAGGCCCAGCCACTCTGCGGCATGTGGGATCTTTCCAGACCGGGGCACAAACCCGTGTCTCCTGCACCGGCAGGCGGACTCTCAGCCACTGTGCCACCAGGGAAGCCCCATTTTGTTAATTTTGAATATAAAATACTTCAACCTACTAGACTTGGATAATATGGCTATTTCCAGTAGCAAATGATATCAACATTACAAATCTTGGCATAGACTAAGGAAAAAGATGTTATATCCATCTGTCTATAGCAAAAGCTCTACCTGACTTTCTTTTATGTTTTCATCTAATTTTGCTCTTTTGTGATATTATCTTTGAAATGGTAGGATCACTTGTAATTAATTAAAGTTACATAAATTCTAGGCATGCATTCATTTTCTGTTTGATATCCAGTCATTGTTCACTAAATCATAAAGAATGGGATCCCAGATGAAGAAGTCTCAAGTTCAGGGGCTGATTTCATCTATATTACGCAAATGTCCAAGTGGGCTGGTTTAATATAAACCAAAGAAAATACTAGTAAAGTCTATGAGCAACAAGAACAACAAAAAAGCTGATGATGGGTATAGCTTTTCAATTAAAATATACAAAAAGAAGTAAAAATAAAAGTGCATCATTTTAATTTCTGATTTTTTCATAAGCTCAATAACTATGGAACTTTAACCTTCAACACAACTGTTCTATTTTGAAAATAAGGTTATGACGTAATTAAACATGAATCTTTTTAGCTGCCTGTTTCATTAATAAATACTTATCAGGCTATGTAAGGAGGTACTTAGTCGTCCAGTAGCTGAAAATTTGATCTCTAAAATGTGTATTATTAAGTTATATTATTCCTAGAAAGAGTTTATAGCAAGTTGGAAAAATCTTGGGATTTAAAATTAGACAGAAATCACAAATTCTGATTTGCCACCGGGGTGAATTCCTTTACCTTTTTGAGATACACTATTTTCACTTATATTATGCCAAAAACACTACCAACTTCTCATAATGGGTGTGGTATATAAATAACCTGGAAATTAGAAGTTCTGAGTCCTTATGATTTGGAGTGAACTATTTAATCTCTTAACAGCATCTCCATTTCACTATGTATTTGAATAATTAAATTGTATTGTGTACATTTCAGCAATATTCCCCAACCTTTTTGGCACCTGGGACCGGTTTCATGGAAGGCAATTTTTCCACAGACCAGGCGGTGGGATGGTTTTGGGATGATTCAAGGGCATTGATTGATTATGGTCTCTGTGCAGTCAAACCTCTCTGCTAATCATAATCTGTACCTGCAGTCGCTCCCCAGTGCTAGCATCACCGCCTCAGCTCCACCTCAGATCATCAGGCATAAGATTCTCATAAGGAGGGCGCAACCTCAATCCCTCTCAGGCACACTTCACAGCAGGGTTCGCGCTCCTATGAGAATCTAATGCAGCTGCTGAGCTGACAGGTGGCAGAGCTCAAGCAGTAACGCAAGCGATGGGGAGCGGCTGTAAATACAGATGAAGCTTCGCTTGCTTGCCCTCCGCTCACTCCTGCTATGCGGTCTGGTTCCTAACAGGCCATCGACTGGTGCCGGTCTGTGGCCCGGAGGTTGGGAACTCCTGCATTTCAGAATGGTTGTGAGCTATAATGACACAATGGACACAAAGACTGCTTGAAAATTATAAAGCTTTATAAATATATGTCTTATTACAAATAATTATATACATATATGTGTATATATATATAAAACATACTTCTCCTTGAAAGCTTTCTTATCTAGTATCTTCAGTCTTTTCTAGAGCAGCAAGTACCTCATCCCAGACCATGTACACAGAAGCCTGGAAAATGTGCCCGGAGCTGATGCATACATGACTGAAAGTGGCAAATCACCTCATCTAACACATAGAGTGGCACTTTGTTCTTCTTTTCTACCTAACCATAGTCTATTTAGAGCCTTAAAGAACCATCACTGATTAGAGGAAAGTAATTTTTTCTGGATGACTACCTAAAATGGCATTTTTCGATCTCCCTATTTTGACTTCCATAGATTTGTTTTAAACTCCATTCCTCATAAAATCTTTCACCTTCTTATTTCTATTTCTTATGATATCTTTTGCTCTCATTTTGAATTTAATGTTGAACTCTGATTTGATTCAAGCAATTGCTTAAGGGTATAGTCAGTATAAGGTATTTTTTTGTTTTGTTTTTAACATGTAAACTTGTGTTACAATAAATTTCAAAGGTTTCTTCCCTGCCTGTCATACAAAGGGCTCCCTCACCCCATAGGTTAAAACTATGAAGATGGTTGCTTAATAAGTATCTCTCAAACCCTTCAATGTTCTTACTCAAGGGATTTTAGGCTAAGTAAGCACTTTCTGAATTTAAAAAGCAGATAATTTGAACTGCATTGTAGATTAAAAAAAAGTGTTATTTTTTTTCAATTAGGTCAGTTATTGAGGATGCAGTGGTGATACTGGCCATATTTATATGTCAGTCAATGCAGAGCAGAGTAATCTAACAGACACATGTAATCAAGAGATTATAAAGAAAAGGCCCTATTTGTTTTTACGTCACACACTGTAATGTATTATTATCTCCTTTACAATCTTTCTGTTTAACCAAATGTGTCAACTCAAATGATGACTTTTTCCCCCAACCTGAAAGACAGGAGAGCAGCCCTCGGTTTTAGACTGCTTGGACTGTTGGAATCTCAGCTTCACCAGTCATTACCTAAGTCACTTTCAGCAGGTTTTACATTTCTCCGTAGCTCAGTTTCTTTATCCACAGCATAGGGATAATGATCATGCCCACCTCATCGGATCCTTGTAGCATTACAAACGGGAATGTGTGCGAAATGCTTAGAAACGCTCCTGGCAAACAATCGTCATCATATCTTCCTCATCCTCCTCTTTCTCTCCCCCCACCCCATCATCATTAGATGGGGTATGATTTGTACAGAAAAGCCTCAAATGCTCCGGGTGACGGCAGAGAGTAATAGTTAAATCCTGGGGATATAAAATGGAAAGGCAGGACAAAACTGCTACCACTCAAAGAATGAACGCATTTGTGGTAGAGGCTGGCCAAATGCTCTCAATTTCCCTATTCTGGTCATATAGGAAGACCTTATTTCCCATCATTCGGACAGATACACTGGGATGTGTCATTGGTTTCAGCCAACGGCATCAGGGTAGTGATGCTTAGCACTTCCAAACCTAAACTGATATCTACATAGTCACCCATTCATACTCCACCCCTTAATTGATAAACTCAATACCAGGAGGCCTGTGTTTAAGACAGCAGCCCTGGGAGATGGGAGGAGCAGAGATCTCTGCATTCACTGTCTGAGGATCAAATGTCCTGTATCAGACTGAGCCATGAGTGAAAACAAACCTTTATTATGTTAAGCCTATGAAATTTCTGAGTTCATTAAAGCTTCTATTCTTAATTTTCCATACTGATTACTAAGCTAATATCACTCAGCCCTAAATCCGTTCTCCTGTATTCTACACCGAGATGCTGGAGCTGGGAGCCTTCAAACCAGATGTCTCCTTTGATATTTACTTCTTGGTCAGGTTCTGCCAACGCTAGTGCTAAAAGAAACCATTAGACAAGAGGAGAGAGAGGACTCTGTTTCTGTTAGCGTTATCCCACAAGACTTAAGTCGGCAGTGGAAGGTGGGTCCAGTTTCTAAGCTTTTTTCACACGCCCTGAACTATGTTTACTGCACCAGCCCCTTCCCCCCACTTGAATATATAAGGATTGAGAAGTGCATCCCCTTCAGGAGTCTGGGTCCTAGATCTTCAGGGTCCTTCCTCCGAGCTCCAACGTTCCTTCATCAGCTGAGAAGCATCCCTCCTCAGAGTTGGGCTGCAGTTCTGAGGGGTCCCTCCATCAACCTTTTAGGTTTGAGTAGCTCTAGTCTCCTCCCTGTGTGACTCCTCTGTATGGGTGGTTGCTACTTCTTGAAGTTACCAAACTTGTGTACCTTTCTGACATTTTCAATCTTCCAATAGCAGATTAAATAATTTTTCACATTATATATTGTTAAAATTGCCTATTTCTGTTTTCTTGACTGTACCCCAACTTCTATAACTACCCGAATACAGAAATCAGTTAGCCAGAGTCTGTGCTACCATAAGAAAAGTCTAAAATATGTGGCATTTGTTTAATGTTTAAGCAACGGGGAGGGAGGAAACTGATTACAAAGGTAGAAAGCTATTTATCTGCATGATGTTTGGGCAAAACTATTGGCAAAATCTCTATTTGAATTAACTCAAGAGGCAGACCCTGGGCCTGCTGGGCTGGCAACACTCAAAACAGATTGAAAAACAGAACTTAATAATGTATGTTAAGTACTATCAGCTACATTCAGCAAGGTGTTACAGGAGAAATGTGAGCTCAGGAACTAAGCGGCTTGTGCGAAAGCAGATCTGACCAGGAATAGAGAGAAGCCGAAAGGTTCAAGGTTTGTTAGACCCCATGCCTGATTTCTTCTAAACCCCAACTGGTAGACCTGCCATTGAAGTGAGTGTTGAGTAACAAAGGTCCAATGAAAAGTTACATTTGAATAAAGTGACTCAAGGCTAATATGATTTTCAGAGCTGACACCGAGTGGACCCTCTCAGTTGAACAAAGCATCTCTGGACAAAGAGGTTAAGGATGTGGTCCTCCTGCCTGTTCTTCAAGATACGATCATGCTGAGATAGAGACATGGAGAAATGGAAATCAAGGGCAACCAAGGTAGAACTCTGCTAGGCACACGGACTACCGGAAAGCAAAGCGATCAGAGCCCTAGCAGATTGCAGAGGATGGTCGTATTGAAATACCGTGATTCCAGCAGTATGAGCCTTGAAATTCCTAAGACTTAAAACAACTCTTGGTTCCATAATCTTCCCCAAACAGGAAAATAAAATATTTTAAGGCTATACAAGTTTCCTTAGGCACTTTGAATGTGGACAAGGAGAATAATAGAAAAGGAAGAACTTCCCAGAGGGCGTATCCAGAGGCTAGAGGAAAGCAGGGACAAGGGAGATCTCCCAGGGAGCAGGGTCAAAGCCAATTCAAGGATCCTCCCTGACCTAGAGGTCAGGGAGACTTGACAATGTCTGTCTAGCAGGAATACACCACTGACTTCCATGTACATTTAGTTCTTTCTCTTTCCAAATATGAGTGTTTATTGTGGTTTCCCTTTTCCTACTCCTCTCCTTCATATTGGGTATATATGTATGTTGGGAGCTGGTTGCAAAATATAAATCGTTTATTTATAGGTGATTGACCATCATCATCATTAGATGAGGACAATGAATAACCAGAGACCATGAATTTGAACTGAATCCAGTGACTGAAAGAATGTTTAGTTATCTCTCTTGGAAAATAATAGCCCTTCTTAATGAAAGAGTGGAAACGTGACATGAATGTTTGGCGACCACAAGAGTGGACTTTGGCAGAGATGTCCTTATCTGCTTTTCCTGCCCACATGGCTTCCTGATATTCACCGGCCTCCCTTGCAGTTCAGATGGGGCTATGAGACTAGGTTGTGGCAAATGGAAGGATGTCTACACACTTCAGGTTGCTCCATAATAGCTCACGCACAATGGACAGCATAGCCTTTTCCTTTCCTCAGTGACCTAAGAGGCCATGTACTTAAGAAGGCAGCATAAGAAGAGGGATGGAGTCTTTGAATAATCAGTGAACCTTTGACAGTGAACCTCTAAGGAGAGCTGCCCAGACACATGAGCTATGACATAAGAAATATTTTATTTTTCTGAGATTTGGGGGTTAGGTTACAGTGACTGAAGACTACTGCCCTAATACAGCATGCCTTACCTTCAGAAGCCAGGCTTCTAGTAATCCTAGAAGTGACATTTACTAGCTAAGTGACACTGGGAAAGCCACTTAATTTCTCTGGGCTACTACACATTTGTAAAATGAAGCTAATATTAGGTTACCCAAAATTATAAGAGAAAGTCAGGCCAAATGTTGGCTCAAGATTTTTTTTAATGGTTTTGATCTATGGTTCTATGAAATAGTAATTAAGCACTAAAGCCACTCTAATGAGATCACAGAAGTAATATTTTTATTTAAAAAATTTTAGTTATTGCATGGTACCTACAAAATCCAGCTTTATGTATAAATATTGTGCAACATGTGTATTTAAATGGTGTTAACTCATGCCAAGCAGTTTTATTGAAAATGGTAATTTACAAAAGAGCATATGACTGAGATGAAACACTGCAGATAATAATTTCAAAGAATCTATTCCCTAGAACTTTGTCCAATCACATTGCATACTTTCTTCATACCCTCAGCCCTCTCCCTACAGTCTAAGATGATGGAATTAAACAGAATTCCCATTTCTATGTTTTATCAATTGAAAGCCTATTCCTTTCCATGGTTTCTCTTGAAATTCACTCTATAATGTTTGCTCAGGACCATTGTTTTTATGTAAAATGATAGAAATTATCAAATAACTCAAAAGTAAAAAAATAAACCTAAAACCTTTGCTTATATTTAATTATATGTTCATCAACTAATAAATCAGGCTAATGAAAGTACGTGTTCTTATAAAACGGTAAAACAGCAATTAAAATACAACTAACATGTCAATTTAAAACTTAGAGATTGAATGGAATTTTCCTTCCTTAAATCAAAATGAAGTATGTTGCAGCCAAAATCTAAACAAAGAACTTATAAAACTCCTTTTGCTAATGAGTTCTCTTTTCCTAATCACTGGGAAATAAAAGCTAGCTAAAGCCGAACATGTAAACTTAACGCAGAAAACAAAACAAGAAAGAGTATATTATTGATCTGGTCTTCAAATCATTTTAGCAATTCACGACTTTATATCAAAATTATAATTTTTTGAATCCTATATATTCTAAAAAATGCCTTTAAAAAGGATTCAATATAGGAAAATACAGAAGGTAGGATTCTGATTTTTCATTATTTTTGGATAACGGTACTCGTTTTCCTCCAATGATTCCATTACCGAAGTGTAGAATGCAAGGTATAAACTTTAAATATCTCTGTAAGGTCCCTGACATAACGGACGGGCGATGTCCAAAGAAACAAAAAGAAAAAAAAAATTGTTAATCTGAATTAAACTCTAGATTCTATGAAATTAAGACGTTTTTATTACTACCCGTTGATTAAGCGACGTCTATATGAGCAATATAATACATTGCAAAGCAGAGAACTATTGAGGAAGCCCTCCCCGGCCCCCTCCCCATTCCCTCCGCATCCATTCACACAAGCCATTGGAGGTACCACGGCTGCACTCACCAGTGTGGAGGTTTGCGAGGCGTCTGCCCATTCCTCTGAGCCCTCGGGGGTCCGCGTGTTGTTAGGGATCCTGCGAGGGTTACGCGCTATCGCTTCACACCAGCCCAGCATTTTCTCCTTCCTCTTATCCCTTTTCAATTTCTGAAATTCTGAAAATAATTTACATTCCCTGAAACAGGTCACTTGTTTTAGATGTCTGTTTTTGGAAAATGTACATCATTGAAATGAAATAAGCAATTTAATGTAATACCAGTGGAGGCACTTCATTTTAGCCAGGTGTTATAGGGAGGAAAAGAAGAATACGCTGACCATTAAAAACCTCAGAACCACAGGCAATGAAAACAGTGCACGTCTACTCAAAGAGCCTAACGTTTTACACCTCAATTCGTGACACTTTTAGATGGTGGGAATTCCTTGCATCAGGTTCTAAGTTATTTTCAAAGATCGGTTTCTAACAAGAAGTTCTTACCTTGAGAGCTAAGAACAGACTCAGTTCCTGATATATCTACATATTTCAATATCTAAAATTTGGCATAGCTTTTCAGCTGAATGTCCTACAGATGCAGAATGAATTGAA
This sequence comes from Stenella coeruleoalba, assembly GCF_951394435.1. Lineage (NCBI taxonomy): Eukaryota > Metazoa > Chordata > Mammalia > Artiodactyla > Delphinidae > Stenella > Stenella coeruleoalba. Next base: position 144,100,216 of record NC_137149.1, on the reverse strand, counting down.
CGCAGGCCAGTGATGAACATTACTCATTCTGGCAGTGGCATGATTATCTCTCTCATAAAATTCTGCCAACTAAAGAAGGAGAAATTTTAGGGCAAGCATGGTAAAATTAGTATATGACACCCATCACCAATCTATTAAAATAATAATTTAAAAAATATCCTTACTATATCATGAATAAAAATATTCCACAACTCTTTCTAGCTTTCCAGAACTTCCCATTTAAGGAATTTTTTTGTTTGGCTCTGAAAAAGTTATATCAACAATAACTTTTAATGTAATGAAGAAAACATTGTTTCCTTGTAAAGTTTCACAGCCTAGTTTTTCCACTCCACCACCCTCAGTAATTAGAAATAGTTCATTGCAGATCTTTAGTTAAATGCATTACACTGTCAATTAAATATAAAAAATAATGTGGAGTAATTATTTTTCACAGTATCCAAAGCAATTAGCAATCTGGTGGTTTATAACATTTCAGAGGTTCAAAATAGCACATTTCATAGGACTAATAAAAGTAACATTAAGAAAGGTTGCATTAATGGATTGATGAGTTATTACTGTAAATGACAAAATACTCAAGTGAAATGGATCTTAACAATGTAAATAGGAAATTATTTCTAAAAAACTTTCATAAAAATTAAGTCTAAGATACTCAATGGAATGGCCTTTTAAATAAGACTGGCAATCTTATATGAGTGAATCATTCATCTGAGGTGCAGGAAAATGGGGAGGGGAGCTTCAAAGCAATTGTGTGAATGAGCAACAAATTATTAATGCTTGCCCTTTCAAACACATTGCTTGAGATTTTATTTGAAAACTCTGATCTGTGTAATGCAAAATATGCATCTCCAACTAATTTGCATTCCACAGAAAGTAAATATTTCCACATTCCTGGTACACAGTATCTTGGTTAGTCATCAGTATTTAACTACATTTCTTGAAGTGTACTAACAGTTAATATAAATGAGTATCTTTATTCAAAAGCAGGGAGTGAAATGATACATAACGACCAAAACAGTTTAATCAAGTACAAACAAATGTCCTACTTGTAAGTCATTTGGCAATTAAAAAAAAATTTAACTCCATAATTAAATATATCACTTTAGTGCTTATAATAAAATGTTGAATTCATGCATGAATAAAAAGCATAATAAAGTAGCCCACAAAAATTATATCATCAGTACCCATTCTGGGATATGTTTTTAAAAGCAGTCGACTTCTTATTTCCTATTCAGTTTCTGAGATTAAATAAAGCAGTTTAATTTCATTTGTAGCCTTCTCTTGTGATGGTGGTGGTCATAGCTATATTCCTCCTTATTCAGTCAACATTAATCCTTAAGTATTTCTTGAGCCTCTACTATACTGTAGGTACTGAAGTAGGCATGGAAAAGCCATAAGAGGAAGATTACTTTCATTTTTGATTTGAGTCAGATTCAGTGCAATATTCTCTAGAATTTTAAAATCCAAGCATAACTAGGATCTTCCTGACTCCCTAATTTTTGAATTTGTGAACTTATATGCTCAACTTCAAGGTGACTGTCTGCCCCTTTTGATCTCAGACGTCCCCCCTGAAGTTTGCTTGTGCAAACCATCTTTCTGAACTGTTTTGTTGAACAAGTCATCATGACAGGGCTATTAAACTTTGGACTACACCTGCTGATGTAGTATAATAAAACGTCAGCTGCGTTTTAGTTTTTTTTTTTTTTTGCATGTAACAGACATTATCTTAATTCTAGGATGATTAACTAGGTTAAATAATTCAACCAGTTAAAATACATACTCTTTTTCCCTAAATAATGTGTTAATAATCATCAGCGAATATTTACCATGGACACTGTCCTGTCTGTTGTGGGAAAACAGAAAAGAAACATGATGCATGGCTACGGCCTGGAAGACTGGAAAGCTTCTCTTTGAACTTGGACATATTCATAGGAATATTCACAAAGAAAGTTAAATGTGTGAAATGACCAGAGCAATCTAACTAGACAGCATCACTTCACCTTTTATCATATGAATGAAGAATGTGTGAGATTATAATAAAGACCTCTGATGTTTACATGACTACATCTGGACATTCACATCATCTGATAAGAGAAAAGCTTTGTCTAATGACGTGCTCAGTATAATATGCATCCACCCACTTTACTAGCTACTTTTGAGTTGAAGCATCATATCTGAAAGAAACCAATGTTTCAGTGGCCTCCAAGGAAGCAGCACAGGTGTAGGTGAGTTGAAAGAGAGGGAGACAGGGAAGAAAGGAGAGCTCCACCGCACCATCCTGTAAATTCTGTGGGGAAGAGACTGTGACAGTTGCTAAAGATAATATCTTCTTCTCTATTATCACAAAACACTCCGACTTTAGGTTACACTTCACAGCGATCTTTTTGGCAACATGGATGACAAAGTAGAAATTCCAGAAACAGTTTAGGTTATAGATTTGAGACAACTGAAGGGTTAATAATGGTGACTGCTGAGCCTCTGAAGACCAGCATTCTTCCTACACAGGTCTGGAGTGCTCATCATATTCTGAGGTGTAAAAATATGCTGTCAGTCAGAAGGGTGGGCAAATTATAAGCATTTACAATTAACCCTAATGCACTTTAAACTGTAAGTATCACTAGTAATATATCAGAATGGAAACGTGGTCATTAAGTATTCATGTCAATTACCATCTAACCATTGAACCAAGCTAATATGAGATGCAGCAATGAGCAGCTTATATAATGATCACAGGACACTGAGATTTAACTAAGCTTAATTTTTAATATGCTACCCCTAGGAGATATTTAATTTAATAAATAGAAACACAGTGCATTCTCTGTGAACTAAATTGACAACAAATTAAAATTAGGAAGAAAAAAATGCAGGGCAATTGGGTGTATGTCATAGAGAATAGTTACTTTTAATTCAGAAACATTTAGCAAATCCTTCCTTTGTGCCAGACAGTGTGCCTGGAACTATTGGTAAAGGGATTAAAGCGATCTGGAGTTCCAGGTAGGGGGGAAACTGACAAGTCAATCAACTTCTGATAGCAGTGCAATGAGTACTATGAAGACCTTGAGAACAGATGTTTGACTTAATATCAGCTGAAGGAGACCATTGATTTTGGACAACTCTCCAAAGAAAATACAATTACAAATAACTTACATGAAAATTAAAATTCTTACTACTCCAAAGGCTGCCACAACCAGCTTTGCTACACAACGCTAGGGGGCCTCCTTCCCATTGTAATCCGTGTAAATGGCACTGCGCTCCAAGGGGTGCGCTCCACATAAGCGCCACGTGAGTGGCGCTCCTGCAGCTATGCTGCCTGGCGGAAAGAAAGCCCAGCCGACCTCTCTAGGTGAGCTTATTAAAATTACCTTACTGTACCCCGAAACTAATATAATTCAGCTAGTGGGAAGCAGCTGCATGGCACAGGGTGATCAGCTCAGTGCTTTGGATGGGATAAGGAGGGTGGGAGGGAGACGCAGAGGGAGGGGATATGGGGATATATGTATATGTATAGCTGGTTCACTTTGTTATACAGCAGCAACTAACACACCGTTGTAAAGCAATTATACTCCAATAAAGACGTTAAGGAAAAAAAAGAACATTTTCTTCTCACAGAAAAAAAAACGCAGTTGCCTGCCTCTACTTTGTCTGTCTACCTTCTCCACTCTCTCCTTCCTAAAACATCGCCCGCTCCCTGCCGCATCCAGTAGAGTATAGTTAAGGGCCTGGTCAAGTCCTTCCCTCTTCACCACATACATGGAACTGAGAAAGTCTCCCCCCACCTCCTCATGTACACCACCATCCTCAAATTGGTAACTTGAGGATAGTCCTTGTCTAAGAATTTGAAAGGATTTTTCAAACGAAAATTTTAGAGATTTGACTATATATTTCCTTAGCTAAGTGTCCTTAAGAAATATGTCTCAAGAATGGAACACTTTCCTCACCCCGCCAGAATGAACTTGAAGATCGATCTCCATTATGAAAGAAACAACTTGCAAATAAGAGAAGGAAGGGACCGTTAAGACCATGCTTCCCTTCCTCAGTAGGCTGCAATATCTCTGAGAATTAATGTTTGCTTTTTGAAAAGGTGCGTGTATGTGTGTGTGTGTGTGTGTGTGTGTGCGCGCTCCAAGAGTACCCCCTAGACCCTCAGAAGACTATAACATACATGCCTAAAAGTCACACCAACTGCTACGCTGGACGCCTGCGTGGATGTTTTGAAGCGCTCACACACAACTGTGAGTTGTCCTTGAAGACATGGAGTCCTAACAACCATCAAGAACTGCCTGCTGGGAAGTCTTCAGACCAGATGGTCCTTACACTAGGTAACTATTTATTAAATTTACTGCTATGAAATGGAAGTATGTACTGAGGGCCTTCTGATTTCTATGAGAAGGGTGTGAGGTTTCTCAAATGGACAGAGAGGTTCATAGCTGCCTTCTAAGATGTGGAACACTAACTGATATAGAACCCAATAAATAACTGCTGTAATAAAATAAAGGAGAAAATAAAGAAGAGCTCTCCCCTTTTGAGTAAAGTTTAGAAATGGGAACAACCATAACGTGACTCATAGAAAAGGTTTAAATTCTTAAATGCTTTTTTGCTTGGACTATAGGAAAGATATATTTAGTACATAGTTTTCTTTTTAAAAACTCTCCCTCTACCTTGCAATCCCTTTTAGAAGCAGCCATCTTTCTGTGAAGTCTTATAAGTTACTCTAGCCTTGTGAATGAAGAAATGGCACAGAAAAGGTAGGGGCTCCTATTCGCCCTCTGTTGGGGCAGTGCAGAGAGAAGGGTTTTGAAGAGACAGTCTTGGTAGCAGTATGAGCCGTAACACTGAGGTCATTAGTAAAGGAGGAAGGGGCAGCTTCCAGGTCAGCAACCTTGGGAAAACTATAATAGCAGGGACTACTCCAGTCTTAATACAGATGCAGATGAAGGGAACGCCACACACACATTTCCACACTTTAGTGATGGCTAAGAAGCCTCTTTATGAGAGGGTGGTAGTCACTCAGCCCTTAGCACATTGGTTGGGCCAATCTTCGAGACATCAAAAGTGAAGTGTGAGGGACTTCTAGTTTAAACACTGACATGTAAAGAGTGTAGAAATCATCACTCCCATCCTTACAAAAAGATAAACCTGAACAAACTGAAAATTAATGATATTTCTTGGAACCATCAGAGAATGAAGTTGTAATAAAAAACTACCACCCCCAAATATGGAGAGACAGATGCCTACAGAGGTGCATGGCCAATTTCAGAATACATGCAGAGAAGCTGCTAGAACCATAAACTGGTGTTAGCACACAGTAATTTTGATGTATTATTGGAGGCACAATATGGCCTAGCTTAAGAAGAAGAACTTCCTGGAGGCTGCATTCTTAGTGGAGGCCCCAGAGTTTCCTGGGTCTCACCACCAGGAAGCTTACCTCGATCTCACGATGAACAGCTGAGAAAGGTGCCACTGTGGCACTACTAGGGAGAAGGGAAGAGTAACCATCATGAAATGCCCTAGAACACTCCTATACAAAGACCTATTCTGGGCTTCCCTGGTGGCACAGTGGTTGAGAGTCCACCTGCCGATTCAGGGGACGTGGGTTCGTGCCCCGGTCCGGGAGGATCCCACATGCTGCGGAGTGGCTGGGCCCGTGAGCCATGGCCGCTGAGCCTGCGTGTCCAGAGCCTGCGCTCCGCAACGGGAGAGGCCTCAACAGTGAGAGGCCCGCGTACCGCAAACAAAACATAAAAAACAAAGACCTATTCTTCAGGGAAAATATCTTAACAGAGTCAAATTAACCTACCTGAGTGAAGGGCACTGTTCCCTCTCCAGGTAATTCTAGGCTTCCTGCCTCATCTAAGGTGGGGAGGGAAGCTAAGAAACACCTGTGAAGGCCATAGCCCAGAAACACAGGCCAACTAAGACTTGGAGATTTAATCATACCATTGTAGAATACTTTCCTTCTACTCTACTTTCCCACCATACCAAAAGGGCTTCAGGATAATACTAGCAGATTATAACCGAAAGCACTGCAAGATACTAACCCTCTTGGAGGAGGAGCACGTAGGGAAGGCTCAAAGCCAACAGACAAACACAGGATGCTAGAAGGATCTGAAGCATCTGGTAGTGACAGCAAACATTAAATACACCCTATTTCTAGCCAGGAAAATAGAAACGCAAAGGGTGTTTACTTCAGTTTCTATTACTTAATACAACATATGTGACTTTCAACAAAAAAAAAATTAGAAAACATACTAAACAGCAAGAAAAAAGTCTGAAAAGACATAAAAAAGCATCAGAACCAGATTCAGATATGAAAGATACTGGAATTATCAGATAGGGAAATTTAAATATCTATAATTAATGTATTAAGGGTTGTAATGGAAACAGTAGACAACAGACAAGGACAGGTGGGTGGGGTAAGCAGAAAGATGGAAACTCCAAGAAAGAAAAAAAGGGAAATGATAGAAATCGAAACACTGTAATAGAAATGAAGAATGTGTTCGACAGGCTCATCAATAGACTGGAAATGGCCAAGAGAAGTTATCAATGAGCTTGACGACAGAACAGCAGAAACTTCCCAAGAGAAATGCAAAGAGCATGAAGAATGGGAAAAAAAAAAAAAAAAAAGACCAGGACATCCAAGAACTGTGGGATTATTTCAAAAGATGTAACATATGCATAACTGGAATACCAGAAGAAGAAATAAAGATAACAAAGAAGCAGAAGAAATATTTGCAGGATACAAGGTTGATATATAAAAGTCAACTGCTTTCCTATATACCTGAAGGCCTATATACTGTCAGTGGACAACTGGAATTTGTGAAAATCAATACCATTTTCAATAGCACCAAAAGAAATATTTAGGTATAAATCTAACATAATACTTAAAGAATCTTTGTGGAAAACTACAATATCTTGATTGTAAAAATCAGAGAACATCTAAATAAATGCCAATAAATTCTGTGTTCATGGACGGGAGGACTCAATATTGTTAAGATGTCAATTCTTCCTAACTTGAGCTATAGCACAATCCCAATCAAAATTCCAATAAGCTGTTTTGTAGATATTGACAAACTTATTCTGAAGATTATATGGAGACGCAAAACACCTAAAATAGCCAAGGCAATAGTGAAGAAGAACAAAGCTGAAGGATTCACACTACCCAGCTTCAAAACTTAACATAAAGTTACAGTAATCAGGTCAGAGTGATATTGGCAAAAGAATGAACATATAAAACAATGGAACAGAATAGAGAGTCCAAAAACACTCAAACAAACTCATAGTTATTATTAATTCATCTATGAAAAAGAGCAAAGGCAACGCAATGGAGAAAAAAATAGTTTTTTCAATGAATGGTTCTGGAAGAACTGGACATCCACATGAAAAAAATCAAATCTAGGCACAGAACCTTACACATTTCACAAAAAATAATTCAAAGTGGATCATAGACCTAGTTTAAATAAAAACTATAAAACTTCTAGAAGAAAACAAAGGTGAAAATGTGAATGACTTTGGCTTCAGCAATGAAGTGTTAGATAAAACACTAAAATCATGATCCATGAAAGAAAAACTGATGTTAGAATTTATTAAAATTATAAACTTCTATTCTCTGAAAGACTTAAGAGAATGAAAACTCAAGTCATAAACTTGGAAAAAATATTTGAAAACTGCTTATCAGATAAAGGACTTGTATCCAAAATATACAAAGAGCTCTTAAAAATTAATAAGAAAACAAATAACCCAGTGAAAAATGGCCAAATTATCTGAACAGACACCTCACCAAGAGGGTGTACAGATGGCAGATAAGCATATGAAACATGCTCACCATCATATGCATTAGAGAAATGCAAATTAAAACAATGAGATACCACTACATATCTATTAGGATGGCTTTGAACCCAACTGATAACACCAAATGCTGGCCAAGGATGCAAAGCAACAGCAACTCTCATTCTTTGCTGGTGGGAATGCAAAATGGTGCAGCCACTTTGGTACTTTCTTACAAAACTAAATATTACCATACAATCAAACAATTGCACTTGTAGCTATTTATCCAACTGATTTGAGAATTTATGTTTCCACAAAAACCTATACATAAGTTTTTCTAGTAGCTTCATTCATCATTGCTAAAAGCTGGAAGCAACTAATATATCCTTCAGTCAGTGAATAGATAAACAAATTGTGGTACATTCATATAATGGTACATTATTCAGAAATAAAAAGAAATGAGCTATTAAGCCATAAAAAGATTCATAAATGAATCCTAAAAGCATATTGCCATGTTTAAAGAAGCCAGTCTGAAAAGGGCTACCTTATGTGTGATTCCAGTTATATGACATTCTGGAAAAGACAAAACTATAGGAACAGTAAAATAATCAGTGATAGGGCAGTGAAACTATTCTGTATGACACGGTAACAGATTGTGGGATTGTGACAGTCTACAGAATTTCACAGCACGAAGTGTAAACCTGAAAATGGATGCAAATTAAAACATGTCATTTAAAAGGTTGGGAGATCCCAAGATGGAATGTGAAAAATACAGTCTAAATACGTGACAAATGTACGAAAGGACCTCACGGAAAAGCATGAGGGAAAATGTGCTGACCTAAGTACTTTAGAAATAGTGGAATCTATTAGATTAAAGCAAAAAAATATTGTACATCAGCACTGTGCTCTAGTTCATATAATATTTCCCCACGGAAGTACGGGTTGACAACTCTGACACAGCTTGACAGGTATGCTGGGATTGAACAGCTAAATAAGTTGTTGGCAAGTAAGGAGGGCGAGGTTTCTCAGTGTTGGAGTGGAAGGTTACAGATAAACAGGGGGAGAGCCTGTGCCCAGCGACAAGAGAAGCCACTGCAATGAGAAGAGAGCACACCGCGGTGAAGAGGAGCCCCTGCTCGACGCAACTCGAGAAAGCCCGTGTGCAGCAATGAAGCAACCAAAAATAAATAAACAAGTAAATAAATATTTAAAAATGAAGAAAAAAGGCCATATGGTTCTAATATTTCATTGTTTAAACTTGCCATCTTCATTTCTTTAAGTTCTTAAATAACCAGTAATAATCATGGTAAGTATAAGATTTGTAAGCAAAAATTTTTAATATTAAACATATGGAAGCCTCTTTGTGGATTTCCTTTCATATATGAGGTTAATTGAACATACAGTGTCCATAATGCAGTAGAATTTATTTATTTTTAACATTAAAATGATTGCATATGACCTAATCAGAATTACATTTCAGTGTCAAAAATACGATGAGTATGCTATTGTATACTCAGTCTTATTTTTATCTTGGACACTTGACCTGACTAATAATTCAGATATCGACTACCAAGATTTTTTTTTAATAGTACAATTATTTGCCACAAACTAATTTTTGAAGTTAGAAATTTTGAAGGGAGTTATTTTTACCTTCTTAGGAGAAATAAATAAATAACTACAAGAGAATGGCAGAAGAGTATGTACTACTTGTTTGGGATTCAAAAGTGACCACATTGATTTTACCCAAATTTCCAAACAAAATAATCACCACTGGGTTGAAAATAGGCTAACTTCCAGCCTCATCTCTCTAGAAATGAGAGAATTTAGTGAAAGAGTGAAATTCATAAAATTGAGTGCAAGGCCTTTGAAGGATACATTTCGCTATGTGCATCAGACATGTCCACTTCCTCAAAAATTCTATTTACCAAGAGCATGAAAGTGAGATCGTATAAGAATGAAAAACAAAACAACAAAAAAGGAACTTTGGGTTTCTTGAGCAGCTTTATGAAGACATTTAAAGGTGTTTGAATAAAATATGGGTTTCCAAAGTTTTCCAGTGTGAAAACATTTTTTTATCTTTTTATCATAAAAATTTAGCAAACCATTGACTTAATACTATTAATATATTTTATTATATATATTATATTATATATATTATAATATATATAATATATTATATTAATATAATAGACTTAATATATTTTAAGTATATATTTATTAAGAAAAAACATTGCCATGTGAATTTTTTCTGACTGTAATAACTTTGTAATATATCGCAGAGATTTATATTTCACATCATGAAAGTCATTGAAATGTCTAGGTGTTTTGCTTAAAATTTTCAAATATACAGTTTTTACCATCCTCATTGGGCCTGAAAATATAGCTTCCAGGAATACTGGTTTCTTTTCTAATTCTCTTGGTCTTTGAGCTGCTTTCAAGATGATTGTGTCACGCATTACTCAAGGGAAGTTTCTGAAAGGCATATGCATTTGTAACAAGTAGCTGGTACTGAACATTTCACATCAAATATTTTAAACATTGTCTCCCTTAAAACCAAAATATGTCATTTAATGTCAATGAAATTCTGCATGGCTAACATATGAAAATATATGAGAATATAAATACAGGGATGCCTGGATTTCTAGGTTTATTTTGGGGACTTTTATCATTTATGTAAATGTAGTAAAAATTTCATAAACAGTTTCCTTGTTTTGTCCATGCTGTGGGACTGTGGATCTCTATTCCTTCCCTTTCCTACATTACCAGCTGAAATTTCTATTCAATTTTTATAATCAAAGAGAGAGTTTATCTTTTTGACACTGTAACTCTTTGAAAAGAGCTTCATGTTTCTCTCTTTACATGGGCAATTAGGGAACTAGAAGACAACTAACAGTATAATTTAATATTTTCTGATGTTTCTAGTATATATTTTATGTACTTAGTGTAACCCTGATCACTTGTTAATGTTTGAACCTTATCAATGCTCAGGGTTACACTAAGTACGTAAAATGTATACTAGAAACATCAAAAAATATTAAATTATATTGTTAGTTGTCTTCTAGTTCCCTAAATGCCTACATTTTTACCTGATGTTCCAAATATATCTTTGCAGCTCACTCAAACTTCTTTTGCAAGTTATAAAGGTACATTCAGGGCTTCCCTGGTGGCGCAGTGGTTGAGAGTCCGCCTGCCGATGCAGGAGACACGGATTCGTGCCCTGGTCCGGGAAGATCCCACATGCTGCGGAGCGGCTGGGCCCGTGAGCCATGGCCGCTGAGCCTGCGCGTCCGGAGCCTGCGCTCCGCAACGGGAGAGGCCACAACAGTGAGAGGCCCGCGAACCATAAAAAAAAAAAAAAGAAAAAAAAGGTACATTCAGAAAAACAGATTTTTAGTTGCAGGTATATACCAAGAATCATTAAACTTAGCGCTCACTCACAATGAACCTCCTTCTTCCCTTTCTATCTAGTCTCCAATTGTGATACTTATATAAATGAAGAGGGGCTTCCCTGGTAGCGCAGTGGTTGAGAGTCTGCCTGCCGATGCAGGGGACACGGGTTCGAGCCCTGGTCTGGGAAGATCCCACATGCCGCAGAGCAACTAAGCCCGTGCGCCACAACTACTGAGCCTGCGCTCTAGAGCCCAGGAGCCACAACTACTGAGCCCACATGCCACAGCTATTGAAGCCCACGCGCCTACAGCCCATGCTCCACAACAAGAGAAGCCACGCAAAGAGAAGACGGCACACTGCAATGAAGAGGAGCCCCTGCTTGATGCAACTCAAAGCAACCAAAAATAAATAAACAGATAATTTTTTAAAAATGAAGAAAAAAGGCCATACGGTTCTAATATTTCATTGTTTAAACTTGCCATCTTCATTTCTTTAAGTTCTTAAATAACCAGTAATAATCATGGTAAGTATAAGATTTGTAAGCAAAAATTTTTAATATTAAACATATGGAAGCCTCTTTGTGGATTTCCTTTCATATATGAGGTTAATTGAACATACAGTGTCCATAATACAGTAGAATTTATTTTTAACATTAAAATGATTGCATATGACCTAATCAGAATTACATTTCAGTGTCAAAAATACGATGAGTATGCTATTGTATACTCAGTCTTATTTTTATCTTGGACACTTGACCTGACTAATAATTCAGATATCGACTACCAAGATTTTTTTTTTAACAGTACAATTATTTGCCACAAACTAATCTTTGCCACTCCCAGAAATTACTTGTCCTTAAATATTCAGTAATATCTGGGTTTTAAATATCACAGTTTAATTGATTATAAACCGATATCCAAAATTCAAAGTGTGAAAGGTATATTAACTTTTAATAAATCACTTTTGAATTTTTTTTTCTGAGAAGCTGATCCTTGTAAGCCTCCTTGTAGCCTCCTTTTCTGTATTCATCTCCCTGCAATGTCTCTTCTCAGCTCTCCTAGTTTTGTCATCAGTCTACACTAGACTACGTCAGCAGTAACCCTGCGATATCTTGCCTGGTTCCTTACCTGCTTCCCTATCTATGAGAACTTGGTGGTTTATTTACTCCACCATCAGAGAGTCTTTTGCATTTCATGATTATTTGTTCATTCTCTGCCTCCCTACCTATGTTGAGGGTAGTCTGAGAAAGGGGTGAGGGTGTCTTCAAATAAGTCTCTTATATCATTAAGATCAAAACCAAATCATAGCACAAAGCAGATACTCAGTAATGTCAGATGAATATTGAAATAGGAAGAAGAAATGCAGGTTGTCAAAATAAAGAAAATATTTTCCATATGTTAATGAAAAGCAAAAACATTACTCAATGCTGAGCCATCTTTTAATACTGTCCACATACATTATGTATAAGAATGCCATAGGGACTTCCCAGCTGTCAGAGTGGTAAAGAATCCGCCTGCCAATGCAGGGGACGCTGGTTTGAGCCCTGGTCGGGGAAGATCCCACATGCCACGGAGCAACTAAGCCTGTGCACCACAACTACTGAGCCCGTGCTCTAGAGCCCGCAAGCCACAACTACTGAGCCCACGCACCCAGAGCCCGTGCTCTGCAACAAGAGAAGCCACCGCAATGAGAAGCCCACGCACTGCAAGGAAGAGTAGCCCCCGCTCGCCGCAAGTAGAGAAAGCCTGCGCACAGCAACGAAGACCCAATGCAGCCAAAAGTAAAAAAAAAAAAAAAAAAAAAGAATGCCATAAAAATGTAAGTTAGAATTAAAGTCATAAAGAGAGGTCATTTTGTGAGGACATGACAAAAACTACAAACTACTCTTATGACAAATAGGAAGTTGGCACCAAATCAGAGAATATAAGATAGAGAAAACTATTCAACAGTTCATTCTCAAAGGGAAAAATTAAAACTTCATTTGAATACATCAAAAAATTATGTCTATTATATATAGAATGGATAAACAACAAGGTCCTACTGTATAGCACAAGGAACTATATTCAATATCCTGTGATAAAGCATAATAGAAAGAATATGAAGAAGAAGGTATGTATATGTATAGCTGAATCTCTTTGCTGTACAGCAGAAATTAACACAACACTGTAAATAAACTATACTTGAATAAAATACATTTAAAAAGATATGAGCTTCTGCAGAGTTCTAATGCCACTAATTTCACCACAAAAGAGAAAAGAACATGCATGTATATACATAAGCAAATGTGTAATTTGGAACTGATTTCATGAGAGCTAATTTTGGGTATGTGAATAGTAAGTTTTAAAACAGAATCTGTGAAGATCCATCTGAAGATAAATTTGACATTTAAAATGTATCCTGCTCCATTGTGGAAAAAAACGTTGAACTGATGATAAAAGAAGAAGGAAACTTTGTTTTTGACACAATAAAATAAAAAGGGACTTTGGTGGACTTCATATCCCTCCATAGATTGCTTGTGTGATGACAAGCAAGGAGTACTGACCCTAAGAGCCTTTTTTTTTTCCAGAATAGGAAACAGAAAGTTCTAATATGACACTATGTCCTGCTGCCAGATTCCTGACCACACATTTTTCTGTAACATTTAATAGATCCTCTACAACATGCTAAATAGTTCCTTAAAATTTAATTCACAATGCACAAGAAATGTCTGAAGCTTTAAACAATAGCTTAAAAGGAACAAGGTCACTGTAGCCAAAGAAAAAAGGATATCTACAGAAAAACCCGGGAAGGAATTACATGACTGAGCTGAGGTATCATGCCTTATTTCCCAATCATAATCTAGATCCATGATAGCTTGATTTATGCAGGCCTAACTCGGGCTTCTGAGCAGCCAGGTGTAAATAGCAGATATCCTTTAGGGAATTTACTGTAAAGATGCTTCATGACCTTTGTCGATGGTAAATCCCAATAACAAGAACCACCCAATGGATTTGCTCGGACAAGTTGTATGCAGACTCAATGTGCTCATTCAGGAGGTTGAGAAACGTACCCTGACCAGAGATACTGCAGTTCCAGAAAAGGCGTAAGGTCTGCCTCGGGGCCATTCATCTCTTGCTTTCTTTGATCCCAGAATTCGCCACCAAATGAAAACACAAGTTACGCATTATATGTTGCTACTGTTGAAAACTCTCCTCATATAGTTTCTGTCTGACAACCCAAGGGGAATAGAATAATCCTGAAATAGAGCATTTTCCAGCAGTTTATCTATTAAAGAACATTATAAAAGTCTATTTTGTTCAGATAAGAAAACACCAGGGCTATTAAGTAATATGAAACCAACAATTACTCTATGTTACACAATATTATGTAGCTATATTTATTAGCTGCCTCATGATTTAGGTGAGTTAATATAACACCTTGTCCAAATTTTATACTGTTAAAGTCAAGACTCTCTTGTCATTACTATATATTGTCCATGCACCAAAATTTCAAGCTGGATTTTAGTCATCAAGCAAGAAGACTGGCGGAAATAATATTGGAAATAGGCATCTTGCAAAATAGTGAACTCTCCCAAGATTGTCTTTGAATATTAGAGAAATCTTAAGCCTAAGAAATGTATTCAATACATACTCAAATACTGGTCTTGTTCTAGGATTCTGAAACTCAATTTAGTTACTGAGTCAAAGGTCCAACATATAACACTTCAGACTGTTTAACAGTCAATTTTCCGGCTAAACAGAATTTCTATGTGATTCAAGTACAATAATATAAGAGGAAAAAATTCATAATAGAACGAATTATTTTTCAATTATGTATACAGAATTTTTCTAAATTTCTGTATTATATTTAAAATGTCTTGTGGTTCCAAATGACTATTGTCATTAAGATGCATCACAAACATGTTCCATTTGAAAAGCTTTGTCATTCAAGCCCATCCTATTTTCTATTACTCTTGTCATTGTGCAAATATATTTATGACATGGACAGAACAGAGCAGAGGTGTTGCATTGCTGCCTGGTACCCAAGTTTTTTGTTTGGCTTGGTTTCGTTTGTTGGCGTATTATGAATAGTGTTTTACGTACTGCAGACGGGAAATATTTTTTCAATTAATTAACTTACATGACAAAGAATCTGAAGTGCACATTTCTTCCTGATTGCTGTCACATTTACCCAACACTACAGTGAAGCAAAGTGGAATGAATTTAAAGAAACTGTCAGTCTAGAGATGTTGCCTTTCTCATCACAGCTCAGAGGAAGACTAAGGTGACTTAAAAGTTTTTTAAATCAATGAAACATAAATCATGTGTTTTCATATGTGAGAAACAAAGTACTTTTTTCCCCTTATGTATTATGGTAAGATTCTTATCCCCAGTCATATTTGAAGAGTCAGTACAAAACAGCATTATTTTTTACATGGTATGGTACAATTGGAGGTGTTTAGTGAAAGATCTAATAGGCGGAAAACTTGTTTGGGTAGAGGATAATAACAGGATTAGTATTTGACTGGTGTTATGCCTAATACTATCTATCCCAACATCAGCACTGCACTCCTTACGTTCCTTCTTGCCCGTGGTGCTGTGTAGGGCTCATTCAGAGAACTTTAAACACAGTCTTTGCTCTCTAGAGGGCTTCACAGTAAAAGGTGTAGAAAAGTGAAAGGCAGAATAGAAGAATGAATTGACACGAAAGACCCATTTTAAATTTGGTTAATTACATTAAAGTATATGTATGTGACTCTAAGAAACCACACACAGAAGGTAATAGTCACAGGATGTGCATTTGATATCTCCATGTGAATTAAATGAAAACTGTATGCTTCTTCCTTTATTATGTACTTCTGTACAATACATCTTCATTTGTCAGTATTTGAGACCAGGAATTCCCAGTTAATGACTAATCCAGAATTAAATGTAGGAAAAGTTTATTTTAGACAATTTATTAAAATGACTAATTTCATGACCTATAATGTCCGAAACAATTGAGTTTTATTAGCCAAGAAGGATATTTGATACTGGAGTTCGTTATTAATTTAGTCAAAAAGCAGCTTAAAGTATTCGAAATGAAGATGCTTAAGAGAAAAAATTTAAGAGAAGTAATCCAATAAAACCAACCATTACATGGAGTTGGATGTTTTACTAGACACAGCAGAACTAAGTTCTAAATATGTCGGTGTAAGCGATATTTAATTCTAATTCAAAATAACCTTAGGTATCCTGCATTCTTCTAGCCAATACTTACGTCATATGTAAAGTGAATAAAACATTCACTGGAGCTGTCTGAGCAAGTCTATCACCTTGAACTGAAACTAAGTTAATCGCCTTCCCAAAGGGAAGACCAAAACAACACTTGATTACAGTGAAATGCCGAAGAACACTTAACTTTTCATTTACATCTACACAAGTAGACCCTTGAAGAATGGTAACTCTGTATCCACAACAGAAGATGAAAGCAGAATCTTTGCCGAGTTGATTGGAAGCTAAAAGCTCTCAGCAAAGAATATACCTGATGTTAAGAAATACTTGATAATCATGCTTTCCTTTTCTGCAATAAGAAAGACACGTTTCGGGCTTCCCTGGTGGCGCAGTGGTTGAGAGTCCGCCTGCCGATGCAGGGGACACGGGTTCCCACATACTGCGGAGTGGCTGGGCCTGTGAGCCATGGCCGCTGAGCCTGCGTGTCCGGAGCCTGTGCTCCGCAACGGGAGAGGCCACGACAGTGAGAGGCCCGTGTACCGCAAAAAAAAAAAAAAGAAAGACATGTTTCCTGCTTATACATCAGAAGAGATATCACAATAATGCTACATCTTTAAGTAAAAAAATAAACATGGTCAACTACAAGTTACCTGCATTCAAAAAGTATTTTGGCCAAAACAAATAATTCATCTTTTACTTTCAAAATACTTTCAAGAAAAAAATGTGGAACTCACAGAGACAGAGTAGAATGGTGTTGCCAGGGATTGGGGGCAGGAAAGTGCAGATGTTGGTCAAAGGGCACATATTTTCAGTTATAAGATGAATTAGTCATGAGGATGTAATGTATCACACGGTGACTAGAACTAGTAACACTGTATCATACACCTGACATTTGCCAAGAGACATGTAACCATCTGCAGTAATGGATTGTGGTAACCGTTTTGCAATGCATACGTATATCAAATTGTCATCTCATATACTTTAAATATATACAGTTTTGTTTGTCTATTGTACCTCAATAAAGCTGTTTAAAAGTTGTTTAAAAAAAGATACATTCAAGATATTCTGTACCAGAATACCAGAAATGTGTATATATATGGCCATATGTTGTGATATTTCTCAGCATTTATTTAAAAATAAGAAAGTCATACTGGAAAGACCCAATTCACTGGAAATTTTTTTAAAAATCAACTTCTTAAGGTTCTTTTTCAGGTAGTAGACAATCTTCCTCTTTCTATCAGACTGACAACATTGAAGCCTAAGTCGTTTCCCTTTAAGCTTCCTATCTACCAGGTCCACAACTCACGCAGTGGTGGTGGGGGTTAGGCTGGGGTAGAGGTGACCGAGTTTAAGTGTTCAAATGAAAAGCCTCTTAGAAACTGCTCTGGTCCTTATTTATGTGTCAATCCAGGCTCCCTTGGCCCCTGGGATTGGGGGCCACATCAGAGCCCCTTGGCCTCTGCTACTACTGCCTCATTCCTTGACATCTCTGGTTGATCTCAGCTCCTTTCAAGACTGAGGCAGGGGTCAGGGCTGCACTTGGGCTTGGCGTCCACCAGGCTCCTTGTGATGGAAGCTGCAGCTGCTCTGACAGCCCCGGTCCCTGGTGCTCTGGATCCCCAGCATCTGCCTTTACTGGCCTGGTGACACCATCCAAAAGTGTGTGGGAATTAATGCCCAGTAGGGAAACTAAGATTAGTGAGAGATAACGTGACAAGAATTCCTTGCCCTTCCTCCCTGCTCAGGGACTGTTCTAAGGCACACTGGTTCTGCGTGTTCTACCTGGACACTTCCTCTGTGCAAGCCGACTGGTCACATTTTCTTGCTAAGCTATGGGAAGGGATAATGCAGTATCTTTATGTGTTTTCCCTCCCCCGTGCTGTTCTGCAATTGCACCCCTACTAAAGCATTAGTGTGTAAACCTTGCTTCAGCCTCTTTTTTCTAGACTACCTGGGCTAACACAAGAATTGAAACCTGAATTTTGATGTCAACTCTTATTTTTAAAGAATTTAAAAGAATTAAATTCAATTTAACAAACATTCCCTTCTATATACCAGGCATTGGAAGGCTATACACATGAATACAGTCCAGGCTGAGTCGTTATGGAGATCCTAGTCTAGCAAAAGAGATAAATAGAGGGATTAGAGCAAGAGTCACCAACTGAGTGACATTCAAATATTTAACGACCAGTATGGCATGAGGACTACCAATTACAGCAGATATTATCCTTTTGGATGTTGGATTACCAGAGATGCTACGGCAACCAGGTGGCCAGAGTTCACTCAGAAAGCTGAGGTCCACATTATTTATCATCTGGAACAGAGGTATTGCACTATTTTAATAGCTGGTCTGGTAGTCTGGTGTGTAGTATCAGTCTGCACACCAAATACGATAAGTCCCAAAGACACATAAGTAAATGGATATCCACGTGACTGAGATTTTATTGTGCAGAAGCATTGGATTACGTACACTCTCAGGAAACTTCTGCACTTTATATAATCGGCTTTATGTTGTCCTCCTTTAAGAAAAGTTTTCTACCCAATCTTCCTGAAATGGATCCAAATGTATAGAAAATAAAAAAAGAACAACATTTTGCACACACTTTGAGGTATGCACTTCAACCACAGAGATATGAAGTATCTTTATATGCAGTAAGATTTATGAATCTCTTCGGAAGTTTTGACTTCGTGTCTACATGATATCTCAATAATCTGCCTCTTCTGTGAGTTTTATCAGTCCAGGATAATTCATAATGGTGGACTGAGCTCTATTTTATCGGTCTTACCTGAAAACATGCATTGGATTTGATTTTGAATGCCCGCACTTCTTTATAACACATCACTGATGCTTTTTTGAAAATTTTTCTTCAGTTAGTCTTCAGTTAAATGTGCTCATACAAATGCTGTTACAAACACGAGTGACGCACTGGGAGGTCCCCCAGTTTTGAGTCTCTTGAAACTCTTTAATTCCAAAGTCATTGATGTGATAAAAAGCAACTCGGCAAGACTCAGCAGTGAAATATGCCAAATTTCAATAAGCTGTCACAATTTCTTCCAAAATTGCCTTAAAGTGGTGAAGATTAAAATCACAATCTGAAAGAAAATTCACTCCCTTAATTACATTCCCCAACACAGCAAGCAACGAGAACTGCTCACATATTCCACAGCATGACCCATCCCGCTCAATGACACGATGAAAATTGGGCTCATGAACTTTCTCTTTCGCTTTGAATAAAATGTTGAAACCTTTATTTGTCCTCCTTGTATGGCAGGTACCAACATGTGAAAACTGAACTCAGTTTTTCCATGTTTAAACCAAACTACAAAATCTTTACTGAACTGCTTTATTAGGGTTTTTATAAATTGTGAAGACTTGTGCAAACAATACTACAGTCAGGTTAATTCCTCTCATTCAACAGGCTGCCTGGGGGATGTTGCTTGTTCCCCATCCAGAGCAATGAGTACGTGATTCTGACCAGGAGAACGGAGAGGCAATTTATCACACCTTGGAAGGCTGAGTAACCAATTGGTATTTAGAAGAGGGAAGAAAGTAGATTTCAGGCAGAGATAATGGTAGAAAATTAGGGAACACAGAACCATAAAGACATGTGTAGATAAAGAAAAGCAAACTATTAGAATTGGAATTTTAAAAGCCCTTATTAGATAAATTACTGATTAGATATTATTACTGCTTATTAGCCCTTACTAGACACATTCTTCTCATTTTAAAGATGAAGAAATTCCCAGAGAAACTGTCTTGACAATCTCTAGACAGCATAAATTGACACGACACTGGAATACCAAATTTTACAATGTAGCTCTAACCTGTTTCCCCAAATCCAGACTCAACAGTTAACTGCAAATGTATCCACGTCAATGTCCTGTGTGGATACATTTGATACACACAATGTCCTGTATATTGACAGACACACACAATGGAATATTACCCAGCCATATAAAGAATGAAATAATGCCTTTTGCAGCAACATGGATGGACCTGGAGATTATCATACTAAGTGAAGTAAGTCAGACAGATACGGCTTATATGCAGAATCTAAAAAAGATACAAATGAACTTACTTACAAAACAGAAACAGTCTCACAGACTTAGAGAACGAATTTATGGTTACCAAAGGGGAAAGGTTGGGGGCAGGGGTAGATTGGAAGTTTGGGACTGACACCTACACATTGCTATATTTAAAATAGATAACCAACAAACACCTACTGTATAGCACAGGGACCTCTGCTCAGTGTTCCGTAACAACCTAAATGGGAAAAGAATTTGAAAAAGAATAGATACATGGATATGTATAACTGAATCACTTTGCTGTACACCTGAAACTAACACAACACTGTAAATCAACTACAGTCCAATATAAAATCAAAATTAAAAAAAAATATTGAATGTAATATGTGAAACTATCTGACTTGTGAAAAAAAAAAAGGAATGTCAGGATTACTATGTCTGAAATGGATTTACCTTCTCAAAATTGTTCTGTCACCTAAAACTTCCATTTTTGTTACGACTTCCCATCCCCTCAGGTTCCTAACTAGAAATGTGGATGCCATCCATGGTTACTATCCTCCCCATATGTCTAGTCAGCCTCCAGATTATAAAGACTGATTTCAGAAAGCATCTCAAATCCAGTTTCTTCTCTCCGTTTCCTGCTACCGCTGGCTTGATTCCAATTCCTCAGCTCTCCTTTGGGTTATTAAACAGTCTCCTCACTGGTCCCCCTTTTCTGCACATGGGGTGTGAGATGCCAGAAGAGCCTCCAGCTCAGCGGCAGTTTGAAGGGTGTGAAGTATTCTTGTGAAACAGGATGGGGATCAGGGATAGGACTGTACTTATTGGTACAGAAATAATGGTAGTTACTGGTATAGAAGTAATATTAGAAACCACAGAAATACATGGGATTGCCCCAAAACAGGATGGTGAAAAAGGAAGAGGTGAGGATAGAAATACAAAGTGATACCTTTTGCTTTTTTACAGTCTACTGCTGACTATATTCTCCCACCTTCCATGTGGATGTGGAATATTCTTTCATCAATTCACTAGTTAAATCAGAAAATTAACCAGCCAGACTTTCCAAATAATTACAAGAAGAAATATTGATAGTTGAAAAGACTACATAGAGCAAAATGTTAAGCTAATGGTGTTTGATGATTAATCAGATACTTTAAAATAATGTTATGGATTCAATCATAAATTTAATTGTTTCAAATCATTCTTTAATTAGCATCAATTCTTTGAAGTTTTAGGGAGCAGAAAATAGCCCCAAATTATATTTTAAAAACTCTACAGGTTTTGGAATAATAGCTATTATCTGTGCTTAACTCTATGGAGACTGTGTTAAGAACTGTACTGTATAAATGATAATGACAGCCTTATATTATAAGCCCCTTTCATCTGTCATCACTTGTGATCTCAAGATCAGTTATTTTCATCGCTACAGAAATGGTTTTGATTAAATGTCTAAGTGACAGAAGCATCAGTGATTTAATCCCAATACGTTCACCATTTATCTTTCTCTTCCTACATGTCCAGGGTTTAGTCCTCTTCTCTCTCTTTAACAATGTTTCTTAACCCTCGTTGCACATCAGAATCAGTCGGAGAGTTTAAAAAAATTACCGTTGCCTCAGTCCCATCCCAGTCGTTTCTATTCAATTAATGTGTATTTGGATGTGGGCGCTGTTTTTTTTTTTTCTTTTTTTTCTAATGAAAACAGGGCTGAGAATCACTGCTTCTACATTCTCTCCCATTTTCTGGAAAATAATCTATTACATTCTCAAATTTTATCTCACCTCAATGTCTTACTTTCCTCATGTATAGATTAATAAATCTAAGTTCCTCTTCGATATCTCAACTTAACATGTCCGAAGATAAACTCTTGACCACTCCTCTCCGAAATTTGCACTGTCCACCTTCTTACACGCACAATAGCTAAAAAGTATGGGATTTGGATTTTAGTTAGACTGCTGCCACCCTGATATCATTGCTTATATTCTTGTCCTCTGACAGCATAGTCTTTACAGAGCAGGCAGAGCAAACTTTTAAAAATGTAAATGATCCAGGTGAACTTACTTACAAAACAGAAATGGACTCACAGACGTAGAAAACAAACTTATGGTGACCAAAGGGGAAAGGGGGCAGGGATAAATTAGGAGTTTGGGATTAACATGTACACACTATATATAGAACAGATAACAAGGACCTACGGTATGGCACAGGGAACTATACTCAATATTTTGTAATAACTTATAAGCGAAAAGTATCTGAAAAAAATATATGTATAACTGAATCACTTTGCTGTACACTTGAAACTAATACAACATTGTAAATCAACTCTACTGCAATTTTAAAAACCATAAATAAAAAGTGTAAATTGGATAATGTATGCTTACAACCCTCCAACCATCTGCTTATACTGAGAATGAAGCCCAGTCTCTTCCCGTGGCCTTCATGTATGTCCATGCAAGTATGTGTGCACATGTAGAGGTACATATACACACAGGCATGAAAGTGCAGGGTAGGGAGAGGAGGGGATGCAGATGTACTTTGAGATATGGAGTCACAGGAAGTTTCTCAAGCTGTCTGAAGATGTTCTCTCCTATGCTTCTCACTTTTCTCTTCCAGCCCCTTTGTCGGGAGCAAAGAGCCCTCTGCGTCTTTCGCGTACTCCCTTTTTCCTTGACCTCACCTGGCAAACGTTTGCAGGAATTCTGCCAAATGCCCTGCGGTCACATACATTTTTGGCAGACGCTTTCCAAGAACAAGTTTGATTCTGCACAGCACCAGCTTCTTTACTCTGGTGAGCATTAAAGAGGAGGATGTAAGCAGCAGATGTGGGAGGTATTGGTGTTAAAAAAAGGATATTTGCTCACCCACTAGAATCTGTAATTGCTCTGACTTTGACCTGTGCTTGGACAGTGAGTTGATGGAAACTGTGACCTGCTGGTCAATCAAGGAGGCACAGCCTTGGGGCTTCCTGGGTTTTAGGGCATCATCCTGGCGTTCACAAGGCTTTCCTAACTCGGGATCTGGGAGGCCCTCGGTGCCTTTTTGGATTAATTCCGCCCCATGACTTTGTTGTGAAGTTTAGGCAGGACTGGGACATGTGAGTCCATTTCTCTGGTGGGTGCTGAGGAGGGCCGTAGAGCTTCTTCGTTCACATAACTGAAGGACTCTTTCCCTAAGCCATAAAACTGTCTCCTTGGCAGTTTTTGGCTTAGGTCGAATTTAAAAATAAATGATAGATGCCGTCACCTGTGCACCATCTGCAGCTGGCGTTCTGTACCAGCCACTGCAGGCTCACTGGGTAAATTTACTCTGGCTGCTACCTGACGCCCCTTTCCACCACGCGACGTTCAGGACTGGACTCGGATGGGGATATGGGCACCTTCACTGCAGTGGCAGCACATAATAAAGAGACTCCCAACACATCTGTGCCCCGAGAAATTACAGCGAACGAAGGACAACCTGGCTCCACAGTAAAACAAGATGAAGCATTCGACTATTAACAGAAAGAAATTTCAGACTCTCACCAAGAAAGAATTTGAGAAGGGGAACTCATTTTTCAGGTGACCTTGAAAGGGCTGTTAGGATTTGGTATAACTTGAGCACATCGTAGCAGAGTCCTGGAGACTGCCTGTGGGCCACACATTGCCTCTGTAGTTTCTCCATCAGAGGGAGGAGTGCAGGGTCCTGGGGCGACTGAGGCGATGAGATGGGATCCCTGCTGGGGACCAGGGTGCCTAGGACACCAGCATGGTTGTCAGGTGGCACAAGCTTACCCATATACCAGCTACAGTTATATAACATTTATATAAATATAACTTTCATGGAAGCATTATTTATAGTTATAGAAAAGTAGAAACAATCTAAATGTCCTTCACGGGATACAATTAAATCAATTTTACATTATAAACAAAGAAGGAGGCTGACACTCATGATGCATCGTTTAAAGTAAAAAAGCGAGTTTCAGGCTAAAGATAGTACCATCCCCTCCATTTAAGAAAAGCGTGTGTATGTGTGTGCATGTGTATGTGTGTGTGTTACATACACATGCAAATATCTAGGATGTTCTATATCAAACTTCAACAATAGTTCCTGGAAAAGTGAACTATGGAGGGAGTGGAGTAACCGAAAAGGACTTCAGATTTTATGTTATCTGCTAAATATTGTTTGAATTTTACAAGGAATATATGTCATTTTGGTAATTCATAACTAATCTATTAGACAAAGGAGTTGGAGTGGTGTGTGTGTGTGTCTCTGTGTGTGTGCGTTTATAGTTTTTAAAATCAAAAGTTTGAGGATAAAAGCTAGTGGATATAGTCTGAGAGGTACTTGGAGATTTCACTTGTCCTAAGGTTCCCACACACAGTGCTTGAGGCAATGACCATGGGCAGGGCATTTGCAATGGTCGCCCACATGGATAAAGAAAAATTTGCAATACTAAACAATTTATAATCTTCTTAAATGTTATAATAGTACATATATAGTACTAAAGTAAATACTATAAATACTTAATCAACCAATATTATATGCATATAGTATGTGTATATGTAAATGTGTGGATTAAGTTATATATGAAATCTGATGCTGATCAATACATTAGCAAAGAGGTTGATACAGAATTGAAAACTTTTATTTTTATAAAATTATTTAATAAAATGCCAGAAACTTTTCAGAAAATAAATTTAAAATTTTCACCTTTCAAATAATTTTGCTTTCAGATTTTGAAGTTTATAAATAAAATTTATAATTTACCTTTTAATTATAACAGGTAACTTTGAATATTTAGAAAAAAATTCTTAATATGAAAATAATTTAAATTTTACATTTACATTAAAGGACATTGTTATTATAATATATTTGAATTTTCTGTATTTTGAATACAGTTACATTTTACTCTTTTAATCATTTAGATTATTACTTTTGCTGAAACCCAAATTATATAAAAAATATTGATTGTAACAACATATTTTGCTGAAAGCAAGAAAATAACTTTTTGTGAATAAATACATAATAATATATGAATTAAGAAAGTTTTACAGCATTATTTCACCAAACATTGCTGATCATTAATGAGGAACATGTAGATGTGAGCAGAAATAGTTAAATTAATATGTCTGTGAATTTTTGTCAATTCATTGTTGTATAAAAATATAGCTTTATATTTCTTAAAAGCAATTTATTGCATAAAGTTGTATTTTTTAATGTAGGGGAAGAGGGTATATTTAATTTAAATGCATTCGCTTGATTTCAAACTGTTAAATATTCCACATATATCCTGAGTTTCCATTTGAGCTCGTGCTCCAAGTATCCCGTTCATGCCCTTGTGAGCGAGCCTCCAGACTTCCACGCTGACAGATGCACTTGAGGAGGAGGGAAGTATTTGACCGCAGAATGAATTAGACATAAATAGAGATAAAGAAAGGATTGAGGAGACAGGCACACTGACATTATCAGGACAACAGCACAGAGCAGACTTGGGGGAGCTGGAAATCTGCACAGCCTCACGCCCTCATCACCCATCACATCCGAGTGCACATTTACACTCAGAACATACCTGACTCACTCTGTGAAGTACGAGGAATAAGACCCTCCAGGAAACACATAACTGGTGCCCACTCTGTCCCTTTGCTGGGCTCTGGGGGAGAAGTCACATGACAGGCTTCCTGCCCTCAGGGTGTCTCATCTACGAAATAACTGAATGCATAACAAGGGGAGGGGGAAGAGAAATAATAAACCAGTCAACCTACCTGGGATCAGGGGGAGAAAAGATAAGGAATATGGGAAATATAGGAGCTACTCTATAGGAATCAATGAAAAAGATTTAAGAACAGAAACATATCTATGAACTTTACTTGGGCACATAACACCAATAATAAGAGTCAAAGCCATGTAGATAGACACGATTTATTAAATCTGAACACTACCTCTTGTACACGAGGAAACAAGGCAGTCTAATGTTTCTCTACTGTTATTCCCTCAAGGGAGTGTCATGAAAACAAAATAACTTGATTATGAGTCTACTCCAGTGAAAACATCTATAAAGAAAATCATCATGATTTTGTCACTTCATGAAGAAAGCTACATGAACAATGAATTGTGGGTACTGTCTGCAGTATCAGATCCTAGTTACTGATTTCTTTCTGCTTTCAACAGGTCAAGAGATTTGCTTCTTTTTCAAATTTGCAGAAATATAGTACTTCACAGGGCAGAGATGAAAAAGGAAGTTTTTGGATGTCTGGTTTTGAAACTGATTTTAAAAGAGTCAACCATTAGGGGAAGACTCTGTCACTGAAATAAACATAGGACTGCATCTCTGGGACTTGCTGGTAATATTAAGCCAGTGAGCTCACTTAACCTGTTTTTGCCAGTGCTAAGGTGACACAGTAATGCTTACCTGCACCATGGAGGATGATCAGAAAGTCAGAGCCCAACCAAAGGGGAGAGGTGCGGGGGGGAGGGATAAATTAAGAGGTTGGGATTAACACATTGCTATATATAAAATAGATAATCTGTTGTTGGACATTTAGGTTGGCTCCATGTCCTGGCCATTGTAAATAGTTCTGCAATGAACACTGTGGTACATGTCTTACAGATGAATGGATAAAGAAGACGTGGCACATACATACAATGGAGTATTCCTCAGCCATAAAAAGAAACGAAATTGAGTTTTTAGTGAGGTGGATGGACCGAGAGTCTGTCATACAGAGTGAAGTAAGTCAGAAAGAGAAAAACAAATACTGTATGCTAACATACATATATGGAATCTAAAAAAAGAAAAAAAATGGTACTGATAAACTTAGTGGCAGGGCAGGAATAAAGAGGTAGACATAAAGAATGGACTTGAGGACACGGGAGGGGGAAGTTGGGGCAAAGTGAGAGAGTGGCATGGACATATATACACTACCAAATGTAAAATAGATAGCTAGTGGGAAGCAGCCGCATAGCACAGGGAGATCAGCTTGGTGCTTTGTGACCATCTAGAGGGGTGGGATAGGGAGGGTGGGAGGGAGACGCAAGAGGGAGGGGATATGGGGATATATGTATACATATAGCTGATTCACTTTGTTGTACAACAGAAACTAACACAGCATTGTGAAACAATTATACTCCAATAAAGATTTATTAAAAAAATAGATAATCAACAAGGACCTACTATATAGCAAAGGGAACTCTACTCAATACTCTGTAATAACCTATATGGGAAAATGATCTGAAAAAGAATAGATATGTGAATATGTATAACCAAATCACTTTACTGTGTACCTGAGGCTAACCCAACATTGTAAATCAACTATACTCCGATATAAAATAAATAATTTTTTAAAAAAGACCCAAACAGCCTGAGAGCTCCTGGGTCCCAGGGAAACTCTTGTCTTCAGGAGGAAACATGCCCTTTTAGTCAGCTAAGCAGCTACAGCATATTAAAGGGATTATGAATGTATAAACAAATCTCTTCAATTTCATCATCTATAGAAATTGTCTAAATTATTGTCTATTTTGATTTCTGCCTCTTAAGACATAGCCTGTTGAAGACCACTGTTAGCTCACTTTTTTTGGTAAGTTTTCTTTTTCCTCTCACTATTATATTAGATGTTCAATGTTGAAATCACATAAAAATATTGAAAAATAATTTCATGAACACATAGTTTACATTCCAGAGGAGGTGAAATATACATAATTCAGCGCCTGGGAGCCAGCTGCGCAGGAAACAAGCCCATTGCTCTTGCCTCATACCGTAACTTCTGGTTGTCCTAGAGGCTTGGGAGTAGCTCCCTTTGCTATCACTGTGCCCTGCCTGTACAACTCCCCACCATTGGAAATAGACACATATACCTAATGATTAGAAAATAACTTTATTTAAAGGAGACTCAATCAACCACACATCATTCATACAAACTAAGATGCCCGGAGATGCTGGCATCCGGTTTGACTTTGGTTATGTTGTATCCGCTAGATTCCACTCTGACGTGTGGACATTGGCACCTTTCTGCCTGATCTACTGATTTCACATGAGAATTTGATGCCTGGTGAAGTCTGGTGGGTCAGATCTATTGCCTTCCTCCAAATAATCCATTTTCCTACCATGGCATAGATACCTAATAAACTCTGAAATGCATTTTTATACTTACACTTGAACATGCATAGGTCTGACTTTATAGAAATTTAGGGTGTTTTAAACATAGTCAAAGTCAAAAGTAAAACACATTCAAGATGCTTTGGATGGATATCTAGCTAAAAATGGGTGACTGCCATATCACAGATAAAAGGCTGGAAATTCGATTAAGAATTTGACTCTATATTTTTTAATGTTAAGCCTTGTTTTTGAACTGAGACTGGAAAAGGAAAGCAGATGTTAACATCTCTTTCCTTCCACTTTCCATCACTGAGTATGAACAATGGTAATACGTTCCATTCCACTGATAAATACAAATAAACTCCATTTAATTAACTTATTATTGATACTTATTAAAAAACTGAGAATTATATACAGAGGTACTTTTTCCATTTTACGTATGAAGATTTGAGGGCTCATAATCACCTAGTCATTAAGGTTTCTTAACCATATTCTTTATTGTTTCTTGACTTGCTGAAAGGTTCCAGTAAGCGATCCAACTCTTAATTAAGGAGTCTTAAGATTTGTTACAAAAAATGATCAGATATTGTACTATCTGGTAACAGAGTACTGACTGCCAATATTGGAAATTTTAGAAGGACATTATGGTTGTGATATTTTTTTCTCTGAGGCTTTAAGATAGGGTTGCCAGATAAAATATAAGATGCCTGCTTTAATTTAAATTTTAGATAAACAATGAATATTTTTAGTATAAGCATGCCCTAAATTTTGTGGGGGACATGCTTGTACTAAAAAATTATTTGTTTTCATCAGCTATTCATATTTAACTGACGTATTATGTTTTCATTTGCTAAATCTAGCAACTCTATTTACCGAGCACTGCTAGTAAATATCCAACTTATATATTGCCATACTGAGCTCTTTGCCTGCCCCTGTCTGTGCCTAATCTAGGGACATCTAATAGATTTGTCAAAAACTAGCGAATTGATGTTCATTGATGTTTGGTGTTTTTGAATTGCAAATACCATGATTACTAACCATTTCCTCTGGCAATTACTGTACTGAAATAAAAAACAGCTCCTTATTTATTCAATGAGGGAGAAATACCCGATTTACTAAGTTTCATAAATAGTGTCTGAAAACTGGTTTCTGAATAAAGAGATTGATGGTTGATTGTCACGTGTGACCAAGTCACCTAGTAGTCCAGGGAAACGTAACTTTGTAGAGTGATCCAGCCTGAGTGGTACCCTGAGAGGCCCCCATAACGTCCCCTGGAACCTGGGGCCCAAATCCTTGCTTAAAGTATTTCTAGAAAGAAAGGAGAAAGCAGTCATATTAAGAAAACTCAATAATTATCAAATAAAGGTATCTCGTGTCACCTGAATATAGACTGTTTTCTGTCTTAAAATGAACTGTATTTTATGACCATATTTGAGTATTCCTTCATTTTTCTTACTATTCTAAATAAATAAAATTTTAAAATGGAGGGTCTAGCCTCTCTTCCCTCTGGGAGGTCATGGGTACAAATGTGATAAAGTAGCACTGGGGCTGCACCTCTGTCCTATTCCCCTTGTCTCCATGTTTACTAGAGACACCGGTTCCAAGATCTCTTGGTACTGAGAAGGTCACAGGTGTTGCTGGTGTCACCAGGGTTTTGAAACATCAACATCACAGAGCCAACCGATTTCAAATTACCCTGAACACATTTAAAGAGACCTCTTTTATCTTTGTTCCAAAATTGCAATCCTGAAACTTGCAAACTTACATAAACATAGTTATTTGCCAGGAGACAGACCAAGCCAGAAGACAGACATGGTATAAATACACATTTTAGAAAATGGTTAATTATTGAAAAGACACTTTATCTAAAAATCAATATGATGATGAATGCTAAAGCTATTTTACTTTTAAGGACTTTTAAAGATATAATGAGAAAACTTCAAAGAAATTTAGTGACTGTCATTTTAAAGCTAATGCCCAAATTTCCAGGAGTGTGAATTACTTTCCTCTGCAGTTGGTGACCTTTGGGGATAATTTTGGAAAAGTATTCCATTTAAATCAGTGGGAGTCCACAGTAGAACAAACAAATGAGGCAGCGAGTAGGGCTTACGTTGAAAAAAATAGGTATGTACACATGTAACAACAAAGAAAACTAAGCTCTACTAAGCTGTACTAGTCGGTGACTGGCCCAGCATCCTCTCCCATGCTGGTAACACACATCACATGACCCAAGTTCTGGAGGACAGAGCATCCCTCCTGAGGAGGAACGGACAGTGGCTGCCTCACTCAGCCATTTAATTGCAGCATATTTCAACCTCCCTTAGTTTAGACATGCCCTGTTAAATGGATTTCAAGGTTATTTAATCTGGTTTAGTAAATTAACCTTCATTCATTGGACAAGTGGCTTATAGCTACCTTAAAAGAAACCACAGATTGAAAATAAACAATAAAGTCACACAAGCAAAAAATAATTGTAGAAAGGGATAGCAAGCCCTTCATCAGGCACATTACAGTTACAAAGTAGGGATGATTTAATCAGATCTTAGAGTCACAAAAACAACAGACTTTAGGATTATGATTTAAAACTTGCTTCCCGTCCTCTATGACCGGAGGTGTGCCCGGCTATCTCTGTGCTTTGGACTTTGAAATATTAACTAAATAATTGTATGACGTCATCATCATCATAAATAACATTTAAAATATAATAATATAATACATTTTAAATGTATAATTTTTTCACCACTATCTCACTTTAATTTCTATTTTTATGTGTTTTACAGTCTACCGAATGTAATGATCCACCATATAGCTTATTAACAAATATAGCAAAATAAAATATATTTGGAAATGTGTGATAATATTTTTAAAGAATAAAGAGACTCAATAAAAAAAAATTTGGAGGCCCCTAGTTTAAGCTATGGTGAGGCAGTTTGTAAAGAAAATAGATGCTAGGTAGGCATTACCAAAAATCACCCAAATCTTGAGATTAATTAAGGTCAGTATAGTAAGCAAAGAAGAGGTTGGGGGTTGGAGATTTTTCTGTTCATATAGAGAAAAACTGTAGACAATGCAAATGTAATTGAAGGAAGAAAAACCTTTTGTGACTGGAGAGAACCTACATAGGATTTCTCACTTCCAAAGTGAAAGGCAAGTTTCATTTTCCTTGATGAGGGTTTTGAAAGAAGGGGCGTTTAGCAGGAGAAAATCTGAAAGGTCCTTGATGCTAAAAAGTTCAAAGCCCATATCAGGTTTCAGAGACAAGGAACCCTCCCCCTGTAAGATGAAGAGGTCTTTTTGAAAGATAAGATGAAAAAGTCAAGGATTATCTAAACTTTTGCTCTGAATCCTCTTCTCACCCAGCCCCAAATTCTCATGCCTAAAAGACTTTTCCATTTCGACACCTTCAAATACCACACTTTCCAACCCCAAATTCTCCCTTATGTATTTCTACCTGAATTCATTCTTTATTCAACATGTATTTATTGAAGATCCTCCCAAACGTCTGTCCTTAGCAAGAAAACACACTCATCTTTGCACTCTGAGTATTCCTGTCTGTGTGAGAGTCATTTCTCACAGTTAATTGATAAACTGCAGTCTGGTTTCATTTATCTGATTAATTAGGTCAGAGTCCACTCCTGAGAAATGAATAAAGTATTGGTGTGTGTTCCAGTTCGTTTTCTAAGCTCTTAAGGCTGAGGATCAGACAGACAGTGGAAATGCATCAAGACACAAGACTTCTGCAGGTTTCTTGGGAGGTAGCCTGAGGCCCTCTTCTTGGAGAGCATAATATCGCTCCGATATCCTCACTGTTTTGTGTCCAGCAAGCACTGTGTTGTTTTTCCTGCGTAACTCCTGCACTACATGCCGGACATTGTGCTAGATGCTGAGGGTGCAAGATCATTCATTATGGTCCCTGTGAGCTAGAAAAATGTATCTAAGTAAATCAACATCCCCAGTAAATTGTGTCAACTATTACATATGCTATAATAAATGCTATCTGAGCTCTGAGTTGATGCCTTACCTGAGTTTCCATAACAAGCCGGAGTTAATGAGGAATCAGGGAATGACATATGTGAGAAAATAGAAAATCTACGTATTGGTCTTTGGCTCCCTTGTTCCAGGCGCAGGAGTCCAAAAACCCTTGTAACTTCCTAAGTGATAAGAGCATTAGAAGCATCTTTGGTCTGATGAGGCGACTCAGGGTGGGCTCCTGGATGGCTCCTGGAAGGGGGCTGGTCACCAGAAAGACCAAGCCATGATTAGAAGCTTGGAATTTTCAGCCCCATCCTCCATCCTCCAGGGAGGGGAGAGGGGCTGGGACAGAGTTCGTGATCCATCGTGGCTATGTGAGGAAGCGGCCATAAAAATCCCCATAGTGCAGGTTTCTAGGTGCTTCCAAGTGGCTCAATATATCCACATACTGGGAGGGTGATGCACCCCAAGTACACGGGGACAGAAACTCCCAGGCACAGGACTCTCCCAGACCTGGTCTTATGTGTCTCTTCATTTGGCTCTTCATCTGTATCCTTTATCATATCCTTTAATAAACTGGTAAATGTACGTGTTTCCCTGAGTTCTGTGTGCTGCTCTAGCAAATTGTTTGAACCAGAAAATGGGGCTGTAGCCAAGTCAGACAGAAGCTATGGGGAGCCTAGGGACCTACTCCTTGTGACTGGCATCTGAAGTGGGATGGGAGCAGTCTTGTGGGACAGAGCCCTCAGCCTGTGGGATCTGATGCTATCTCCAGGTAGAAAGTGTCAGAATTGAGTTAAATTGTAGCACACCCAGCTGTTAGCACAGAGAACTGATTGTTGGGGGGAAAACTCCCATACATCTGGCATCGGAAGCGTTGTACACGTGACAGCAGTGTGACAATAAAGCTAAGACCCAAAAAGGGAACTGTAGGCTTTTGCAAAACAAAACGTTAGGAGAAGGAAAAGAATGGAGAAAATAGAGCTATCTGGAATGAAATACCATGTTCTGGGGAGACAAGTGGTTTATCATAATTGAGTGTAATATTATGTATATTGCATTAAAATAACAAGTAACATTTATAGTCTTTACCATGTGCCACACACTGTTCTAAGTGCTTTATAAATATTAAACCATTTAATTATTTAATAATCCTATGAGGTAGATATTCTTTTCACCTCTACTTTAAGGATAAAGAACTGAGGTACAGAAAGGTTAAATATCTTGCTCAGATATAGTCTTAGAACCAGGACCGAAACCCAGGATGTGGCAGTCCAGAGGCTTCACTTTTAACAAAGAGGCTACATAATATGGTGATTTCTTACGTGTTCCTACTTAACTATAAATGTAATTAGAGCAGGAATTGTGTCTCACCACCATATAGTACAGCCAAACACATTTGACAAATGTATGTTACATGGTGGAAGAGGTTAAGATAATAGATAAAAGCCTGACAAAAGAGATCCTGATTAAATTTCTCAGACCTTAGTCCCAGGACTGCCTGAGTATCTCCTTAGTAACATTCGTTCCTCCCTCACGTGCAATGAGAATCATGTCCTGATCCTATTTCCCTTTTATACTCTATTTTATAGACCAGAAGTCCTGCATTCCCAAGCTGGTGACTCTGAAAACTGTATCACCCTCTTATTACACTTCTGCACATGTCCTTATAAAAAATCCACCTTTTAAGTTATTACTTCCAGACCACTATCTACAGATCAAAAAGAAATCTTAATAATAAATACCATATACTATTTTTGTGACAGTTTAAATGTAGGAATGTATGCTGTAAGTTCTGATGTTTTTGTGTCAGAATTATTAAGTAAAAATAATTTTCTCTTTATATTACAAAATATTCAGGGTGTTTTGAAATTTTAAAATGAGCCCCCTCCCCATTTTTATTCTTTATTGTTTCTTTCTTCGTTTTTTGAGTTCCCAATAAAATGCCAGACATAAGGTTTTAGAGCCAGACTGACTGTGATCGAACCCTGACCCTTGACCTCCATTAACTGTGTGACTTTGGGCAAATTACTTGATCTATATGTGCCTCCGTTTCCTCATCTGTAAAACGGAGTGAAAATGACTTCTTCATTGTGTTGTTGGAGGATTAAATGAATTAATATTATATAAAGCCCTTACAACGGTTTCTGGCAAATAGCAAACACTACTTAAATATTAGTTAGTGTTATGTTCATTTTTAAAGCACAACCAGATTTATCCCTTCTTTCACTCAACAAATATGTGTTAGGAACCTACTATATGCTGGACCTGCTTCTGGCAATGAGAATGTAGCATTGAATTAAAGAGAAAGCATCCCTGTCTTAAGAAGCCTACTTTCTATTGCAGGGACACAGACACTAAACAAATGAGTCAATATAAGTGTGTCAGCTGGTAATAAGTGCTGTGGAGATAAACCAATGCCTAGAAAGCAGGAAAGGGGGTTGGAGAATAGGGGTGTTATTTAATGCAGAGTAGGGAGTAGATATCTGAAGGAAATGAAGCAGGCTATCGCTTCAAGAGGAAGATTATTTCCCTGCAGAACGTATATCAGATTCACTCAGGAAAACAGAAGCCATTCTTTGTATTCCAAGTACGAAGTGTTTTCGTGTAAGTCACTAGAGACTTGCATAAGCTTTGGAAAGGCTGAGGAGGGCAGGTCAGGGAATCTGTTGCCAAAGATAGTGGCCATCAGTACTGAAGAGCTTTTTATGACTTGAATCTCAAGAACTCCAGAAGCTCTACTGGTAGACTCCAATCCAGAGCCATCTAAGGTAAGAGGTTTTAAGAAATGTGATGCTGAGGAATCCTTAGGAGGGGATAGAAATGATGTGAAGGTAACAACAGACATCCCGGCAAACAGAAGGAAGGGAAAATGCAAAAAGAACATGTCTGATAATGTTCCAGGAAAAGCAAGAAAACCAGTGTGGCCAGAGCAGAGGGAAACTGAGTATGGAATGGACAAGGCTTGGAAAGTAGTAGGGAATGAGCCAAGGAGCAGACATTTAACTTGGCAATAAAAGTTTTGCTCTAGTTACTTTGCTGTGA
Organism: Stenella coeruleoalba; assembly: GCF_951394435.1. Taxonomy (NCBI): domain Eukaryota; kingdom Metazoa; phylum Chordata; class Mammalia; order Artiodactyla; family Delphinidae; genus Stenella; species Stenella coeruleoalba. Next base: position 144,064,765 of record NC_137149.1, on the reverse strand, counting down.
TGAGGGAAGAAGGGCAATTTAGTAAAACCAATGAAGAGGCACTTGCAGTAATCTGGTAGAAAGATTACAATGGTTTGGGTAAGCAGTGAAGAGAGGTAGCCAGATTCTGGATTTATTTTTCACGGTCTGGATGTAGTTTGAGGGAGGTGAATAGAGGATGACCCTGAGGTTTTGGATCAGAGCAATTAGGACAATGGAGTGGTCATTTCATGAGATGGGAGCAATATAAAACATTAGGATTTGGGGACTTCCTGGTGGTCCAGTGTTTAAGACTCTGCACTTCCACTGCAGGGGGGAGCAGGTTCGATCCCTGGTCAGGGAGCTAAGATGCTGCATGCCGCTGATATAGCCAAAAACAAAAACAAAAACATTAGGTTTTTGAGAAGGGGGAGATTAGAAATTTTTTTTAACCATATGTAAATTTGCAGTGTTTATTAGACTCCACGAGGAGTGTCAAGAAGACAGTTAGATACTTGAATATAGATTTCAGGAGAGAGATCTGGGATGCAGCTATAAATTTGGGAGTAATGAGCATGTAGCTGAGTTTTAAAGCCAAGAGATGGATGAAATCGCTTAGGGAGTAAGTAAAAATAGAGAAGAGGTTTAAGGATTCAGTCCCAGAGGAGTCCACAGTTGATAAATAAGGAGAATGTGCTGAGCCAGTAAAGAAGTCTGAGGAAAAACAGCAGCTAATGAAGTGAGGAGAAGGTTAACCATGAGAGAGTGGGGTGTCCTGGGAGTCAACTCCGGGGACAGTTATAAGGAGGAGGAATTAACCACATAGATCAAATGCTCTGTCAGAAGACAACTGAGACTTGACCATTAAATTAGCAAGGTGAAGGTCACTGGTGACCATGACAATGCAGTTTTGATGAAGAAAGAGAAAGCTTGCTTGAGTGGGCTCAAGAGAGAAAGGGAAGGCATTAACTGAATGCAGAAAATATGGACAATTTGTGAGGATTTTTTTTTTTCTGTAAATGGGAATAGAGAAATGGGCTTAGCAGGAATGGTGTGTTGGGTTATGAGGTCTTTTGTTGTTGTTTAAGATGGGATTAACGGCATATGCTTGAATGCTGATGGGAATGATGGAGTACAAGGGAAATACTGATGATTTCTGGAAGAATTTCTCCAGTGACTTTGAGTAAGATGGAGGAAATTGTATCTAACACACAAGTTGAGGCATTGCCTCAGCTGAGATCGTGGACTCTTAACTACTCAGCCAAAGGAGGGGAGTGTCAAGTGTACGGACATGGATCAGTGGGTGGGTAGGTGATGGTGGAAGGGCTTGTGGATTCATGGAAGTTCTCTTCTGGTTGCTTCTATTCTGGTGAGAAACAAAGCAAGGGCATCACTTGAGAGGGAAGATGAGAGAGGAGGCCTCAGGGGTCTCAGGGTGAAGGTATAAAATAGCTGATTAGGTTAGTGAGAGAGTGAGTGAGCTAGAGAAATAGGGACTGATGATAGTTACTGCTCTATGGGTCTGCTTCTGGTAAGTGGCCAGGAAGTTAAAGGGAGGCGTGGGAGGCTTGTTTTTCTTCAGTCACATTCAGGGCACAGCTAAGTGTCCAGAATGGGCAAAGAATTAGATTTAACAAGACTTAGAAGTCTTCCAACCAAATACTAGAAGAAGAAGGGCAAGTAAGATGAATGGTACATACAAGGGAGTGATTACAATGATGGATCGAGGAATCTAAGTCATGTAAGAAGGACACTGAGAAGCTCACTGGGCTAAAGACAGTGAAAAGTGGTAAGATCAATGGATTCAAGGTCTAAGGGGAGGATATCTAAAGATTGTTGGAGATGGATTCTAGAGACAGTGAGCCAGAAATATAGGCAGGGTGGTCAGAGAGAGATGTACATGGCAATGAGATTAAGAAGTGGGTATAGTTATTGTTAAAGACAAGGTCTAAGCTGCACTGTACGAGACAGTAGCCACATGTGGCTATTTAAGTTAATTAAAATTCAGTAAAATTAGAATTCACTTCCTTAGTCATACCAGCTACATGTCAGTGCTCAATAGCCACAGGTGGCTTCTGGTTACTTGTCTTACTCTGTTCCAGCTGCAGTAATAGAGTACCATTCTCTGGGGAGCTTAAACAACAGCTATTTATCTCTCACAGTTTCGGAGGCTGGGAAGTCCAAGATCAAGTGCCAACAGATTCACTGTCTGGTGAGAAATTGCTTCCTGGCTCATGGATGGTCATCTCTTTGCTATATCCTCACATGGCAAAAGGGATGAGGAAGCTCTCTGAGAGCTCCTTTAGGGCACGGGCACTAATTCCATTCATGAGGGCTTCACCCTCATGATCTAATCACCTTCCAAAGGCTCCGCCTCCAAATACCATCACGTTGGAGATTAGGTTCTAACATATAAGTTTTAGGAGACAAACACTCCATCTATAGCATAGGTACAGAACATTCTCACCACTGCAGAAGGTACTATTGAACAGAACTGGTGTAAGATATAGCCATAAGAAGGGATGGCTTAGTTAGGATGGAGGCTAGGATACTGAAGGACAAGGAAATGATACACAAGATCATTGGAAGGATCAAGTATTACAGGAACAAATTTTAAGAGTGATACCAATTCTATACAGAATAGAGAACAATTTTGAAGATCGCTATCCAGGAGCTAACATGTTCAAGGAATAAGGGGGATAGATCAATGGCCTGTAGGTGATTATAACAAATAGAATTGGGCTTCCCTGGTGGTGCAGTGGTTGGGAGTCCGCCTGCCGGTGCAGGGGACACAGGTTCGTGCCCTGGTCCAGGAGGATCCCACATGCCGCGGAGGGGCTGGGCCCATGAGCCATGGCCACTGAGCTTGTGCGTCCGGAGCCTGTGCTCCGCAACAGGAGAGGCCACAACAGCTAGAGGCCCGCGTACCGCAAAAAATTAAAAAAATAAAAAAAGAGAGTTATTAGGTAGTACATTACGACAGAATGAGCTTTGATGCTAGTGTTTTTTTAGGGAAGAAGGAGGCATGGTGATCTGAAAGGAATTAGGAATTATATCACGTAACAGAGAGAGGAGTGAGGAATGGCTTATCAGCAATTCCCTTACCTGCAGCACCAGCTCCCTGCATTACACTCCCTCTGTTTAAATACTCAGAGCATTTTCTACTTTCCTAATTAGACAGATGCACATTCTTAATTATATATTTATTACATGCTTATTATTTACTTTTTAATTTTTCACTGCAGTTTTGGTCGATATGTCATATGATAGAGTAGGCTTGCTTTTTAATTTTATCTTGAATTTTATTATTTTTTTAAATAAAGCAGGTTCTTATTCGTTACCTACTTTATACACATTAGTGTAAATATGTCAATCCCAATCTCCCAATTCATCCCACCACCACCACCACCCTCCCCTGTATCCCCCCATGGTGTCCATATGTTTGTTCTCTACATCTGTGTCTCTATTTCTGCCTTGCAAACTGTTCATCTGTACCATTTTTCTAGATTCCACATATATGCGTTAATATACGATATTTGCTCTTCTCTTTCTGAATTTCCTTCACTCTGTATGACCATCTCTAGGTCCATCCATGTCTCTACAAATGACCCAATTTCATTCCTCTTTTATGGTTGAGTAATATTCCATTGTATATATATATACCACAACTTCTTTATCCATTCATCTATCAGTGGGCTTTTAGGTTGCTTCCATGACCTGGCTATTGTAAATAGTGTTGCAATGAACATTGGGGTGCGTGTGTCTTTTTGAGTTATGGTTTTCTCTGGGAATATGCCCAGTAGTGGGATTGCTGGGTCATATGGTAATTCTATTTTTAGTTTTTTAAGGAACATCCATACTGTTCTCCATAGTAGCTGTATCAATTTACATTCTCACCAAAAGTGCAAGAGGGTTCCCTTTTCTCCACACCCTGTCCAGCATTTGTTCTTGGTAGATTTTCTGATGATGCACATTCTAACCGGTGTGAGATGATACCTCATTGTAGTTTTGATTTGCATTTCTCTAGTAAGTAGTGATGTAGAGCAGCTTTTAATTTGCCTCTTGTCCATCTGTATGTCTTCTTTAGAGAAATGTCTATTTAGGTCTTCTGCCCATTTTTTGATAGGGTTGTTGTTTTTTTTAATATTGAGCTGCATGAGCTGATTATATACTTTGGAGATTAGTCTTTTGTCTGTTGATTCATTTGCAAATATTGTCTGCCATTCTGAGGGTTAGCTTTTCATCTTGTTTATGCTTTCCTTTGTTGTGCAAAAGCTTTTGTTTCATTAGGTCCCATGTGTTTATTTTTGTTCTTATTTTCATTATTCTAGGAGGTGGGTTTTGTTTCATTAGGTCCCATTTGTTTATTTTTGTTTTTATTTTCCTTATTCTAGGAGGTGGGTCAAAAAACATCTTGCTGTGATTTATGCCAAAGAGTCTTCTTCCTGTGTTTTCCTCTAAGAGTTTTATAGTGTCCAGTCTTAAATCCATTTTGAGTTTATTTTTGTGTATAGTGTTACGGAGTGTTCTAATTTCATTCTTTTACATGTAGCTGTCCATTTTTCCCAGCACCACTTATTGAAGAGACTGTCTTTTCTCCATTGATTATCCTTGCTTCCCTTGCCAAAGATCAGTGGACCATAGGTGTGTGGGTTTATCTCTGGGCTTTCCATCCTGTTCCATTGATCTATATTTCTGTTTTTGTGCCAGTACCATATTGTCTTGATTACTGTAGCTTTGTAGTATAGTCTGAAGTCTGAGCGTCTGATTCTTCCAGCTCTGTTTTTTTCCCTCAAGAATGCTTTGGCAATTCGGGGATTTTTGTGTCTCCATACAATTTTTAAGATTTTTTGTTCTGGTTCTGTAAAAAAGGCTGCTGGTAATTTGATACGAATTGCACTGAATCTGTAGATCGCTTTGGGTAATACAGTCATTTTCACATTCTTCCAATCCAAGAACATGGTATATCTCCACATCTGTTTGGGTCATCTTTGATATCTTTCATCAGTGTCTTATAGTATTCTGAGTAGAGGTATTTTATCTCCTAGGTAGGTTTATTCCTAGGTATTTTATTCTTTTTGTTTCAATGGTGAAAGGAACTGTTTCCTTAATTTCTCTTTCTGATCTTCCATTGTTTCTGTATAGGAATGCAAAAGATTTCTGTGCTTTAATTTTATATCCTGAAACTTTACCAGATTCATTGATTAGCTCTAATAGTTTTCTGGTGGCATCTTTAGGATTATCTACGTATAGTATCATGTCATCTGCAAACAGTGACCGTTTTACTTCTTCTTTTCCAATTTGTATTCCTTTTATTTCTTTTGCTTCTCTGATTGCCATGGCTAGGGCTTCCAAAACTATGTTGAATAATAGTGGTGAAAGCGGACATCCTTGTGTTGTTCCTGATCTTAGAGGAAATGCTTTCAGTTTTTCACCATTGAGAATATGTTTGCTGTGGGTTTGTCATATATGGCCTTTATTATGTTGAGGTAGGTTCCCCCTATGCTGACTTTCTGGAGAGTTTTTATCATAAATGGTGTTGAATTTTGTCTAAAGATTTTTCTGCATCTATTGAGATGATCATATGGTTTTTCTTCTTCAATTTGTTAATACGGTGTATCACATACATTGATTTGCATATATTGAAGAATCATTGCATCCCTGGGATAAATCCCAGTTGATCATGGTGTATGATCCTTTTAATGTGTTGTTGGATTCTGTTTGCTAGTGTTTTGTTGAGGATTTTTGCATCTATATTCATCAGTGATACTGGTCTGTAATTTTCTTTTTTTGTAGTATCTTTGTCTGGTTTTGGTATCAGGGTGATGGTGGCCTCGAAGAATGAATTTGGGACTGTTCCTTCCCCTGTAATTTTTTAGAAGAGCTTGAGAAGGATGGGTGTTAGCTCTTCTCTAAATGTTTGACAGTATTCACCTGTGAAGCCATCTGGTCCTGGACCTCTGTTTGTTGGAAGATTTTTAATCACAGTTTCAATTTCATTACTTGTGACTGATCTGTTCATATTTTCTATTTCTTCCTTGTTCATTCTTGGAAGGTTACACCTTTCTAAGAATTTGTCCATTTCTTCTAGGTTGTCCATTTTATTGGCATAGAGTCGTTTGTATTAGTCTCTTATGATGCTTTGTATTTCTGCATTGCCCATTTTAACTTCTCCTTTTTCATTTCTAATTTTATTGATTTGAGTCCTCTCCCTCTTTTTCTTGATCAGTCTGGCTTAAGGTTTATCAATTCTGTTTATCTTTTCAAAGAACCAGCTTTTAGTTTTATTGATCTTTGCTACTGTTTTATTTCTATTTCATTTATTTCTGCTCTGATCTTTATGATGTCTTTCCTTCTTTAACTTTGGGTTTGTTTGTTCTTTTTCTAGTTCCTTTAGGTGTATTGTTAGATTGTTTATTTGAGATTTTTCTTGTTTCTTGAGGTAGGGTTGTATTGCTGTAAACTTCCCTCTTAGAACTGCTTTTGCTGCATCCCATAGGTTTTGGATCATTGTGTTTTCATTGTCATTTGTGTCTAGGTATTTTTTGATTTCTTCTTTGATTTTTTCAGTGATTTGTTGGTTATTTAGTAATGTACTGTTTAGCCTCCATGTCATTGAGTTTTTTATGTGTTTTTTCCCTGTAATTTATTTCTAATCTCATAGTGTTTTGGTTGGAAAAGATGCTTGATATAATTTCAATTTTCTTAAATTTACCAAGGCTTGATTTGTGACCCAAGATGTGATCTTTCCTGGAGAATTTTCCGTCTGCACTTGAGAAGAAAGTGTAATATGCTGTTTTCAGATGGAATGTCCCATAAATAACAGTGAAATCTATCTGGTCTACTTTGTCTTTTAAAGCTTGTGATTCCTTATTAATTTTCTGCCTGGATGATCTGTCCATTGGTGTAAGTGAGGTGCTAAAGTCCCCCACTATTACTGTGTTATTGTCAATTTCCTCTTTTATAGCTGTTAGCATCTGCCTTATGTATTGAGGTGCTCCTATGCTGGGTGCATACATATTTATAATTGTTATATCTTCTTCTTGGATTGATCCCTTGATCGTTATGTACTGTCATTCCTTGTCTCTTGTAACATTCTTTATTTTAAAGTTTATTTTATCTGATATGAGTATTGCTACTTAAGCTTTCTTTTGATCGCCATTTGCATGGAATCTCTTTTTCCATCCCCTCAGTTTCAGTCTGTATGTGTCCCTAGCTCTGAAGTGGGTCTCTTGTAGACAGCATATATATGGGTCTTGTTTGGGTATCCATTCAGCGAGCCTGTGTCTTTTGGTTGGAGCATTTAATACAATCACATTTAAGGTAATTATCGATATGTATGTTCCTATTACCATTTTCTTAATTGTTTTGGGGTTTTTTTTTGTAGGTCCTTTTCTTCTCTTTTGTTTCCCACTTAGAGAAGTTCCTTTAGCATTTGTTGTAGAGCTGGTTTGGTGGTGCTGAATTCTCTTAGCTTTTGCTTGTCTGTAAAGCTTTTGATTTCTCTTGTCGAATCGGAATGAGATCCTTGCTGGCTAGAGTAATCTTGGTTGTAGGTTCTTCCCTTTCATCACTTTAAATATATCATGTCACTCCCTTCTGGCTTGTGGAGTTTCTGCTGAGAAATCAGCTGTTAACCTTATGGGCGTTACCTTGCATGTTATTTGTCATTTTTCTCTTGTTGCTTGTAATAATTTTTCTTTGTCTTTAATTTTTGTCAATTTGATTCCTATGTGTCTCGGTGTGTTTCTACTAGCATTTATCCTGCCTGGGACTCTCTGTGCTTCCTGCACTTGGGTGGCTATTTCCTTTTCCATGTTAGGGAAGTTTTCAACTATAATCTCTTCAAATATTTTCTCAGGCCCTTTCTCTTTCTCTTCTCCTTCTGGGACCCCTATAATGTGAATGTTGGTGTGTTTAATGTTGTCCCAGAGGTCTCTTAGGCTGTCCTCATTTCTTTTCATTCTTTTTTCTTTATTCTGTTCCACAGCAGTGAATTCCACCATTCTGTCTTCTAGGTCACTTATCCATTCTTCTGCCTCAGTTATTCTGCTATTCATTCCTTTTAGTGTACTTTTCACTTCATTTATTGTATTGTTCATCTCTGTTTGTTTGTTCTTTAATTCTTCTAGATCTTTGTTAAACATTTCTTGCATCTTCTTGATCTTGCCTCCATACTTTTTCCACAGTCCTGGATCATGTTTACTATCATTGTTCTGAATTCTTTTTTTGGAAGGTTGCCTATCTCCACTTCATGTAGTTGTTTTTCTGGGGTTTTATCTTGTTCCTTCATCTGGTACATAGTCCTCTGCCTTACATTTTGTCTATCTTTCTGTGAATGTGGTTTTCATTCCACTGGCTGCAGGATTGTAGTTCTTCTTGCTTCTGCTGTCTGCCCTCTAGTGGATGAGGCTATCTAAGAGGCTTGTGCAAGCTTCCTGATGGGAGGGACTCATGGTTGGTAGAGCTGGCTGTTGCTCTGGTGGGCAGAGCTCAGTAAAACTTTAATCCCCTTGACTGCTGATGGGTGAGGCTGAGTGCCCTCCCTGTTGGTTGTTTGGCCTGAGGTGACCCAGCACTGGATCCTATGGGCTCTATGGTGGGGCTAATGGTGGACTCCAGGAGGGCTCATGCCAAGGAGTACTTCCCAGAACTTCTGCTGCCAGTGTCCTTGTCCCCATGGTGAGGCACAGCCACCCCCTACCTCTGCAGGAGACCCTCCAACACTAGCAGGTAGGTCTGGTTCAGTCTCCTGTGGGGTCACTGCTCCTTCCCCCTGGGTCCCGATGCACACACTAGTTTGTGTGTGGCCTCCAAGAGTGGAGACTCTGTTTCCCCCAGTCCTGTCGAAATCCTGCAACCAAATCCCACTAGCCTTCAAAGTCTGACTCTCTAAGAATTCCTCCTCCCATTGCCAGACGCCCAGGTTGGGAAGCCTGAAGTGGAGCTCAGAACCTTCACTCCAGTGGTCGGACTTCTGTGGTATAACTGTTCTCCAGTTTGTGAGTCACCCACCCAGCGGTTATGGGATTTGATTTTATTGTGATTGTGCCCCTTCTACCATTTCACTGCAGCTTCTCCTTTGTCTTTGGATGTGGTGTATATTTTTTGGTGAGTTCCAGTGTCTTCCTGTCGATGATTGTTCAGCAGTTAGTTGTGATTCTGGTGCTCTCGCAAGAGGGAGTGAGCGCACGTCCTTCTACTCTGCCATCTTTAACCAATCCTTGCTTTTTAAAATAATTGTGTATTTTTAGATTTATAATATTTAAATTCTGGAAATGTCATTAACCTGGGACAAGCCAGCTCTCTGTTATCACTAGAAAAATTTCTGCTGGATCTCAAACCTGGCCTCCTTTTTTTCCTTTGCTTCCTAGTTCAACACCAGGAGCAGATTTGTGCCTAATAAATGAATAAATATTCAGAGAATTTTGTCAGGCAAGTTTGAAATATGCTACTCTTGCTTATATTCATTTTATTTTTCTGATTTCATACTACTTAGTATAATTAACCTATATCTCAAACACCAGAGACAATACCAAGCTTCAAAGCCCAGGGGACACCATGTGAGGAAAGAAAAGGTCATCAAAATCTTGTCAGGTCACAATTTTGATCGCTCTGTTGTATATGTTTTAGTAGTAATTATTTCCATGCTTTATCCTGGCAGCATACAAACAGTAATTAAATTTTCACCCTAAGAAAGTGAGTAACTGTCTTCCCAATTTCTTGCCTAGGTCCCATGAAGATAAATGGCTTCACTAGCTCATACGTTGAATAGTTTTAACACCTGATTGTCTAAGAGGAAAATCTAGAATAAAAGGTGTTAACTAAAGAACACAAAACTGACATTCCCAATTAAATTACTTGCACATTGTTCCTGCTTTGTGCTTTGTTTTCTCATTTTTAAAGTTTAAAATAAATTTCCAGTGGCTATAGATCCAAAGCATTTATTCCAAAATATGTTTCACAAAGGAGTACTTTTGCCTGTGGAAATTTATGAACTCTCTCAACTCACAACAATGAAACAAAAAACTGGAAAAGCAGTCATCATCGCACAGGACAAGCAGAGGCTGTCCATTGCTCCCCTGAAAGGTGTGCCCCGCTCCCTCAGGATGGGACCTCTGCCACCTGAGGACTGGACCTGATCCCCACTGGGAATTAGGGGAGCTTTGATTCCCTTCACCTTCTCAGGGCTAATCCAACCAGAGCCAAAGCAGGCTACGGCAGAAAGCACAGCAAACTGCCCTGCACTTTGTTTCTTCTCCTCTGACATGTATGACTTGATAATCATCCTCCAAGTCGTGATTAATAACACACGCAATTGCAAATAATCACTGTACAAGATCGTGTCCTGCTTTCTACTTCACCATCATCAAATGAAACTGGATGCAATTAACCTGACCCTGTTCAATGAAGCAGTAAAGGGTCTCCACAGATTAAAAAAAACAGAAACTAAAAAAAGAACCCTCAGCCCATTGTCATCTTAACAAGTTAATTTTGAACATGTAGAAAATTTTTAAAAAATGTCAGATGGCCTCATCTACTCACTGAATTTCACATTTTTAAGTTAACAAGGGAAATAAGGTGGGAAAAGCATGAGTACCAGTTCCTAAGCAGCTCTCTCCCAGACTAGAAACCTTTTACCTGCATCATATAGAACAGTGATTTAAAGCATTTCCTTGTTACATATTCCTTTATTCATTCTTTCTTTCTTTCTTTTATTCATTTACAGCCTGAAACATTAGACAGACATGTAACACATAGAACATATAAGAGTGGAACTGCCAGGGCTTCCCCCGTGGCGCAAGTCGTTGAGAATCCGCCTGCCAATGCAGGGGACATGGGTTTGATCCCTGGTCCTGGAAGATCCCACATGCCGCGGAACAACTAAGCTCGTGTGCCACAACCACTGAGCCTGTGCTCTAGAGCCCGTGAGCCACAACTACTGAGCCCATGTGCCGCAACTACTGAAGCTCACACGCCTAGAGCCCATGCTCCACAATGAGAGAAGCCATTGCAATGAGAAGCCCGCACACCACAACAAAGAGTAGCCCCCGCTCGCCGCAACTAGAGAAAGCCCGTGCGCAGCAACGACGACCCAACACAGCCAAAAATAAATAAATAAATAAATAAGTAAAATAAAATAAAATAAAAAAAGAGTGGAACTGCCATGTTTGAAATGGGACAGAACCTTCAAGTTGCTCACAATCCAACCACAAGGCCCACTGAGGCTCTGTACAGCTTAATTTAAAAAATACTCCTTAAGTAATATGCTGCTTGAGTTGGGAAGGTACAAGCTGCTATAGCTGTTATCATCTAGCAGATGTTTGTCAAGAAGAATACAGGTAGAAGGAAAAAAGACATATTAAGTGAGTTTTTTAAAAAAGAATTATTGACCTGATATTCTATATAGAAAACCCTAAAGATTCCACACAAAAACTATTCGAACTAATAAATGAATTCAGCAAGATAGCAGGATATAAGATTAATATATAGAAATCTGTTGCACTTCCTTACATTAACAATGAAATATCAGAAAGAGAAAGTAAAAAATAATCCCATTTAAAATTGTGTCAAAAAAATAAAATACCTAGGAATAAACCTAACCAAGGAAGTGGAAGACCTATATGCTGAAAACTATAAAACTATATAGGAAATGAAAGATGATGCAAAAAAATGGAAAAATATCCCATGCTCTTGAATTGAAATAATTAATATTGTTAAAATGGATATACTACCCAAAGCAATTTACAGATTTATTGTAATCCCTACATATCAACCATGACATTTTTCACAGAACTAGAACAAATAACCCTAAAATTTATATGGAATCAGTAAAGATCCAGAATTGCCAAAGCAATGGTGAGGAAAAAGAACAAAGCTGGAGGCCTAACCCTCCCAGACGTCAGACTATACTACAAAGCACAGTAAACATAACAGCATGGTATTGGCGTGCACACACACACACACACACACACAGAAGACACATAGATCAATGGAGAAGAATAGAGAGCCCAGAAATAAACCCACACAACTATGGTCAATTAATCAGCAACAAAGGAGTCAAGAATATACAATGGAGAAAAAAGTCTTTTCAGCAAGTGGTGTTGGGAAAGCTGGACAGCTTCATGTAAATCAATGAACTAAGAACACTCCCTCACACCATATACAAAAGTAAACACAAAATGGTTTAAAGATCTAAATATAAGACATGATACCATAAAACTCCTAGAGAGAACATAGGCAAAATATTTTCAGACATAAATCATAGCAATATTTTCTTAGATCAGTATCTGAAGGCAAAAGAAATAAAAGCAAAAAATAAACAAATGGGATCTAATAAAATGTAAAAGCTTTTTCACAGCAAAGAAAACCATCAACAAAACAAAAACACAACCTACATAATGGGACAAAATATTTGTGAGCAATGCAACCGACAAGGGCTTAATTTCCAAAACAGGCAAAGTGTTCGTACAACTCAATGTCTGAAAAACAAACAACCCAATCAAAAAATAGGCAGAAGACCTAAATAGATATTTCTCCAAAGAAGACATACAGACAGCCAACAGGCACATGAAAAAATGCTCAACATTGGGGCTTCCCTGGTGGTGCAGTGGTTGAGAGTCCACCTGCCGATGCAGTGGACACCGGTTCGTGCCCCAGTCTGGGACGATCCCACATGCCGCAGAGCAGCTGGGCCCGTGAGCCATGGCCACTGAGCCTGCACGTCCAGAGCCTGTGCTCCACAACGGGAGAGGCCACAACAGTGAGAGGCCTGCGTACCGCAAAAAAAAAAAAAAATGCTCAACATCACTAATTATTACAGAAATGCAAATCAAAACTACAATGAGGTATCATCTCACGCTGTTCAGAATGGCCATCATCCGAAAGTCTACAAATAATAAATGCTGGAGAGGGTGTGGAGAAAAGGGAACCTTCCTACACTTTTGATAGGAATGTAAATTGGTGGAGTCACTATGGAGAACAGTATGGAGGTTCCTTAAAAAACTGAAAATAGAGCTACCACGTGACCAAGCAATCCCAGTCCTAGGCATACATCTGGAGAACACCATAATTTGAAAAGATACATGCACCCCAGTGTTCATAGCAGCACTATTCACAATAGTCAAAACATGGAAGCAACCTAAAGGTCCATCAACAGATGAAGGGATAAAGAAGATGTGGTAGACTATATATATAATGGAATATTACTCAGCCATAAAAAATAATGAAATATTGCCATTTGCAGCAACATGGATAGACCTAGGAAATATCATACGAAGTGAAGTAAGCTAGAGAAAGACAAATATTATATGATATCACTTATATATGGAGTCTAAAGAATAATATCAATGAATCTATATGTGAAACAGAAACAGATTCATAGACATAGAAAACAAATTTATGGTTACCATGGGGAAAGGGACATGGGAGAGGGATAAATTAGGAGTACGGGATTAACAGATACAAACTAATGTACATAAAATGGATAAGCAACAAGAATTTACTGTATAGCACAGGGAACAATATCCACTATCTTATAATAAATTATAATGGAAAATAATCTGAAAAAAATATATAACTGAATCTCTTTGTTGTTCACTGAAACTAACACGATATTGTAAATCAACTATACTTCAATTAAAAAAACTGAAAAAGGGGAATTAGTTATGTATTATTTATTTATTTATTTATTTCACCATAAGGAAACAAGATGATGGTAGAAAAAAGGTAATTTAAGAGAACATTATGTCAAGAACCGTGAAGGGTGTATTTGCAAGCTAATTAGTTAGCCACTAATTTCATGGATGCTGGCATAAGACATGAGATTCCAGGATCAGAGGCAAGCGACTTCGTTACTCATAGCAACAGCCACAGCCAGAGGATTAATATTGGTGCCAGTTCCTTGAACCCAAATTTCCACACACGAATGCAAAGAGGATTTGATGATATCTGTACGCACAGTGGGTTGCCCAGCAGGAGAGGAACCCTGAACTAGGGTACCCAGATCTTTTACAAAAGGTAGTAAACCCTGGAGGGAGACATTATCTTTACTATAATGGACAGTAAAGAAACCTGCCTTGCTCTGGCTGGAGATACCATTTATACCTTTCAAAGCTGTTTGCTATACAAACATCTTTGAAAAGATAGTTTGGAACAAAGATAGCAAAAATTGCAAAATGTGCAGAAATGCAAGACACCCATGGATAATTGTCTTCCAACTCATTAAGCATGCAAATGGATAGGGAACCTGGGTAAATAATTATCAAACATTTACATAATATTCTCTTCACTTGTTTGAATAGCTAATTGCTATTTCTAAAATTTATATGAGGAAACATTAGGAAACTGTACTGAGCCTTTCACACATAGTTTAACAAATGTGTTTAGCATAAAAGTATGAATAAATAGCAATGATTTTTCTTTTAGGTTAAGATGAAGGGACACTTAGTAGCTTCCCTAAAACATTCACTGAAGTCTCATTACAGAGTGTAAGAGGGAACCAGGGAGCCGCCAGATGTCAGGCAGCCAGGAGCCAACATCATCAAAGAAGTGTTCACAGGCAGTGTGGTTGATTCAGCCAGAAAAGAAACTGATTACCTACTCGAAATTTGATCACTGGTCAAATGGCATAGGAACACTTGTGATGTTCCTCAATAACTTGGATTAAGGCTGACTTTAATCAAAGTACCTCAAATAAATTGTTTCACCCACTTCCTCATTTTTCTTGCATAATCCCAGAAAATAACACAGTGCAAGATGGTGACTCAGTATATATTCATTGAACTGTACACTTTAAATGGGGGAATTATATAATATGTGAAGTATGTCTCAATAAAGCTGCTTTTAAAAAAAGATGGTGACTCAGAATTATAAGACCGCTGACTCTCAAGTACAAATTAATATTATTTCCTATTAGGGACAGTGGGTTGAAGTCTGTCATCCTTTAGGACCCAGCTAACTGTGAGAGTAAACCTTCCTTCCAGGCTGGATTGGTTCGCCGATTTTCCTCTATGTTATTATAGTACCCTAACTGTAGCAGTTGGCACTTTATATCGTAGTTGTCTATTGTCTAAATCTCCACGTTATATAAGAAAATTTAAAGCAAGAATTGAACCATAATCTTGGCTAAATACCCCAAACATTCAGTACAAAGCTATTTGGATTTATCATAAATATATGCAGAATCAATGAATGAATGATCAGTTAATGAAGAGATAAGCTTCATTGCCAGCCTCTGTAAGAATGAAGATAAGTACCTACGGAAGGCACTTTAAAATCATCTTGCTGAAAGATAAGAAGTACACTCATTTATATATGCACACATATATGTAGTTTTACCTACGAACAAGCATGTATAACAATGCATTTGCAATAGCTAGAAAGTCTGCAGCACCAAAGTTTTCAGCAATTTAAATGATTAAGTTGTGTTGTGTACTTCTACAATTAGGGTAGCAATTACTTGGAATCGTTCAGCTTCATTATTGCCCCCACTACCTCATTCCTTTAACAGTGCCAATCAAACTCTCCACTAGAAAGGAATAAATCATTTTAGGACAAGCTGCTCTCCTGAGACAGCTCCACTTCCTGGGTGCTTGATGAACTGGCTCAAACAGTGACGGCTGGCCAAGGAGAAGCACCGTGTTTGCTGCGTACAACAAACTATCTCAGCCTACACCTAACACCCGCCACCTGGACCAGAAGAGGGGCTGAATGCATTTCTCCGGTTCCTTGCTCCTGTGGTCAGCCCCTGCCCTTCCGAAGTCTGAGGTGCACGGCGCACAGCGCAGATGGGGGCAGGAAGGACAGCTGATGGGTTTGAGGGTTTCCATCTCCAAGCCTGTTGTCCCGCAAACTGAGGGAAGTCTCCTGATTGATGCTCTTCTGTTCTGACCAGGTTGCACATGGAAGGTGGGTGTAGCGAATTTTGCTTTTTATTTTCCGGTTTACTGATTATAAGTAGAGGCTTTGACTGCATACACTACTGGGGGGATACTCAGTGAGTGCTGAGTTACCACTTGGATGCAGGGAGTGGAGGGACAATGGCCCTCGCCTCCCCCAGAACTAATCCTTGACTCTCCCTTTGGCCATCACTGTTCAGTCATGCAGTACGCACGACACCACCACCCAACGATAAACACACATGCAACTGCAAACAGGGAAAGAAAAGTTCCCGACAGAAGTGGCTCAATTACCTCACTGATAGACACTTAGAAATCACTGTTTTGTGAAACAAAAATGATTTTCTATAACCAATTATAAAATATAGTGTGCAAATATTTCCCTCTGATTATACTTATATATTTTCTTTTGATTGTGTCTTCTTGCTTTCTGTTGAATTTATGTTAGATATACATTATGCTAAAAAAGAATCAAGAATAATTTTCTGTTCAAGTTAGGGTTTATTAGCATGCGATTAATTATAACGACAACTATAGTGATGATAAAGCCAAGAACAGAAACTACAGGATTCAGCTGGGACTTGGTTGTGTTGTTTGTTCTATGGCACTAATAGTCAGGAAGGCTGAACTCTGGTTTCAGCTCTACCACGTTGGAATCAATCATGCAGTTCAGATTAATCATTTATTTCTTTGTGCTTCAGCTTTCAGATCTGGAAATGGTCAATATAAGGCATTCCACCCCTTATTGTGTTTAGGATTACTGAGAATCTAAGGATGGCTGTTCTCTTTTTGGAATTCCTTCCTTATACAGTGTCTTTCCTGGTTTTCCTCCAACTGTCCTGCTATGTCATCCCTTCTTCCAATACGCCTGTAACTTCTCACTCTCAGTTGTATAATAAATAGCCTTATTCTTGATCTCTCTCTTCTCCTCTGTCTCTAATCTATTTTAACTACAGTTGGCATATCAGTCCTCTGGATACCTATCTCTGATCCTGACACTATCCTAATAAAAATAGTTAATTTTCTCAAGTGCATCAAAAAGAGTACTGAACAAAATACGAAATTATTATCTTACCTGTACCATGGTGACTTCCCACGCTCCCACCACAGCCCTGGCACCACTGGATTGGGAGATGGGTGCCACCCATGTTTCTAGATAATTGTCCTGCTTTCCTCTCTGAATCTCCTCAGTCATCAAATGCATATCACCAAACCACACCATCCATATTAATTCAGGTACAACCAATTCACCCTTGGTCTACTCCACTTCATTTCTTGAATATTTGAGCTCTTATCTCATTGCTCATTCTCTCCACAACTCCTGAACATTGATAAGTTCAAAATCCATGGAGATAACCATTCCAACACAGCGGCCTCTAAGTCCCTTTATCTTATCTTCACCCTCCCAAGGCCAATCGCTACTGAGTCACCACATATGCATACGTACCTTGTCATTACATTACATCCTTAATCTCAAGGTCAGACATCTTACTCTTTTCTCAATAATTCATATCTTTCAACTCTCTGCCTCAAGTATCTGACCCTAACAATTCTTTAACCCCAGTGGGATATATAATTTATTGAACCCACCATCTGGGTGATCTTTGCTAAGTAAATTTGCCTCTTCAAATCTTACTTTTCACAGTCAAATGGTCTTTGACAAGGGACCAAAGGCAATATAATGGAACAAAAGCTGGCTTTTCAACAAATGGTGCAATAGCAACTGGACATCCATGTGCTAACAAATGAATCTCGACACAGACCTTACACCATTCACAGAAATTAACTCAAAATGGAACACAGACCTAAATGTAAAAATAAAACTATAAACTCCTACATGATAACATAGGAGAAAACCTAGTATGGTGATGAATTTTAGATACAACACAAAGCATGATCCATAAAAGAACAGACTGATAATCTGGATGGACTTCATTAAAATTTAAAACTTTCTCTCTGTGAAAAACAATGTCAAGAGAATGACAGGATAAGCCACAGGCTGGGAGAAAATAGTTGCAAAAATCACATCTGGTGAAGGACTGTTACCCCAAATAAACAAAGAACTCTCAAAACTCAACAATAAGAAAACGAAAAACCTGATTAAAAAAATAGGCCAGGGCTTCCCTGGTGGTGCAGTGGTTGAGAGTCCGCCTGCCGATGCAGGGGACACAGGTTCGTGCCCTGGTCCGGGAGGATCCCACATGCCGCGGAGCGGCTGGGTCCATGAGCCATGGCCGCTGAGCCTGCGCGTCCGGATCCCGTGCTCCGCAACGGAAGAGACCACAACAGTGAGAGGCCCATGTACCGCAAAAAAAAAAAAAAAAATAGGCCAGCACTTCCCTGGTGGTGCAGTGGTTAAGAATCCGCCTGCCAATGCAGGGGACACGGGTTCAATCCCTGGTTGGGGAAGATCCCACATGCCGCAAAGCAACTAAGCCCCTGCGCCACAACTACTGAGCCTGCGCTCTAGGGCCGCAAGCCACAACTACTGAGCCCATGTGCCAGAACTACTGAAGCCGCACACATCTACAGCCCGTACTCTGCAACAAGAGAAGTCACCACAATAAGAAGACTGTGCACCCCAAAGAAGAGTAGCCCCTGCTCGCCGCAACTAGGGAAAGCCCGCGCGCTGCAACAAAGCAGCCAAAAATAATTAATTAATTTAAAAAGTCTCCTATTTCTTTTTTTTTATTTGTATGTGTGTGTGTTTTATTCTATATTAGTCTCTTAAATCAAATAGAAAACAAAAAGTGGAGCTACAAACCTCAGTTACGATAGTACTAGCTTTTCTCATTGCCTGTCTATCTACTTTTACCAGAGGTCTTTATTTCTTCATAAGGCTTTGAGTTACTGTCCAGGGTCCTTGACTCCAACCTGAAGAACTCCCTGGGGCAGGCAGGTCTGGTGGTTAAGAACCCTCTCGACTCTTGATTAACTGGGAATGTCTTGATTTCTCCCTCATTTTCAAAGGGAAGTTTTGCTAGATATAGGATTCTTGGTTGACGGTTTCTTTCCTTCAACACTTGAAGTACATTGAGCCGTGCCATCTGGCCTCCGAGGCTCCTGATGAGAAATCTGCTCACGACCTTCCTGGCAAATCTTCTCTCAGCTTCACAGACTTTCGTAATGTACCTTATCGTGTCTTATGCAACAGAACATTTTGTATAGTATCGTGAAGTCAGTTAAGTTGTAACCTTATTTTGAGACCAGAATTTAAGGAAAAGGAATTGAATATTTCAAGTGTAGACATTATGAGGTTTTATTTTCAAACTAGAAATAAAAGGGCCACTGAAGTATCCTACAGATTTTAATCTATAACAAGGTGAATACCAATATCTAATAACACACGTACAGAAAAATTTCTTTGGGATCCTTTTTCCGAAGTGTAAAGGGGCCTTGAACTCAAAAAGTGAGAAAACCACTGTGGTTTATCCCCAGTGGTGATGGGTCCATTTCCTGCTCTGACCTCAGAGTGCCCCACTGTCATGTAATTCACAAGAACCCTAGAAGACAGTCCAGCTGGGCCCAGGTATTTTGGCCTTAGAGCCCAGGAAGCTGCTTTTGGTGACCTGACGGCCTTGGACCCACAGTTAGCTTGTTTTTTCCTTGTTTCTGCCATTTTGTTGATATATTTTCCTCTTTTCTCTACCCTTTTTTATTTTTCTTTGTTCTTTGCCTTTTTCTCATTTTTCTTTATTTTTCTCTCTTTATCATTTCTTTTAGTTTTAAATTTGTTCTTCTCAATTTTTTGGTGTTTCCTTTCCATTTCTTCTGCTTTCCTTTGTTCCTTTGTTCTTTTTCTCACTTTTATCTTAATTTTAGTTAGCACTGCAAGATTAGTACAGTTAGCATAGTCAGTATTGTTGATATAGTTAGCGTAGTTGGTATAGTTAATACTTTATTAGTATAGGTAGTGTAGTTAGTACTAGTTAGCGCTGTTGGTACAGTTAGCATAGTTAGCATTGTTAGTACAGTTAGCATTGTTAGTTAGCATAGTTAGCATTGTTAGTTAGTGCTGTCAGGCAGTGTAGTTAGCAGGTCACCATGATGGAGGGCCTCACAGTCAACTCCACTGACAAGGGTGCTCCTATTGATGATTACGAGATCCTCCACACCATTGGTGAAGGCACCTTCGCTAAAGTGAAGCTGGCCCGGCACATCCTGACCAGGACACAGGTGGCTGTCAAGGTCATTAAGAAAAGGCGTCAGAGCTTATCAACTTTCCAGGCACATTTCCGGGAAGTGCGCAGCATGAAGGCTCTGAATCACCCCAATATTGTAAAACTGACCTTGAAACGGTGATTGACACGGAGGAGACATTGTTCCTCGTGATGGAGTACCTCAGTGGGGGGGACATGTTCAGCTATTTAGTGAACCATGGCCGTATGACAGAGGCGGAGGCCCGAGGCCCGTCCCAGCAGCTGGTCTCCGCCCTGCAGCACTGCCACCAGAGGGGCATCGTGCACCCGCACCTGAAGCTACCGAATCTCCTCTTTGATTCTAACATGAATCTAAAACTGACAGACTTTGGCTTCAGCAACAAGTTTGATGACGCTGCCAAACTGGACACGATCTGCGGCACACTCCCATATGCTGCCCCAGAACTCTTGCTGCGTTGGACGTGTGGAGCCTGGGAGTAGTGCTCTACACCATGGTAACCACGTGCCGGCCCTTTGTGGGAAACGACTTCCACGAGCTGCGGACGCAAATCCTACAAGGGCAGTACCCCATCCCACCTTACCTGTCTTTGGAGATAAGGGGTCTATTACAAAAAATGATTGCCCTCAACCCCAGTGACAGAAGCACCTTACCTGACCTCATGAGGCACCCATGGGGGAACATGGGCCAGAAGGAGCCACTCCAGCCACCCTGTGAAGAGGACCTGGAGGTGACAATGGTGAGGACTCTGGGCATGACTCACGATCAGATCAGGAACCCAGAAACAGGCAGTGTGAGCTCCATGAAACCAATGGTAGGGACCTCAGTGGCAGTGAACGTGAGCCTTCTTCGAGCCCTGAGTTGTCCACCCTGATAATCAGATGGCTCTACCAGGGAGAAAATCTGCAGCTGCAGGAAGACCAGCAGGCAGGGCAGAAGACCAGTGAGCCTGTCTGGCCCCCTCCCAGCCTGCAGTCGACGACTGCCACCCCCAGCCCAGCCCACCAGTGTGGCCCTGGGACATCCCCCTCCACCAGCAGCAGGACTGGAGCCCCAGAGGGAACCAGCTGCCCCCCGGGGGTGTCTAACACTGGAAGGTCCTCCCACGCTGGGCAGCCTGAGAGTATGTCCTCATCCACTCCCTCTGGCCACAGCCAGAAAAAGCAAGGGGTGGCTGGGAGAATCTGGAAGTTTATATTAAAACACCTTTGTTGCAAGCTGCCCTGCAAGAGGCGTCATAATAAAGTGAGCCCATCTGAACCCCATGGATGACCGAGGCAGGAAGGACAGGCCCCCGCGCTCCCTGGGACCCCAATCCAGTGGAAGATGAGTGTGTTCTCTGCACGGCCTTCAGAAGCATCATATCCAAGACCCTGGCCCGCTCAGAGGATGGTCCGGAGCAGCCCAGGCGACCGAAAGAGAGGCCACCGTGGCTGCAGGTCCGCCCCTCAATCCCCACCTGGGTGAAACTTCAGAGACTGGACTGTTGTTCCTGGGGCACGTCTCCCCTCCCCCACTCTTCTGTCTTCCGCGTTGGTGGGGGAGGGGGATAGTTCTTGTTTGAAGAACTCCTTGGTTCTTCCAATTCTAGTTAATAAACTTGATGCTCCAGAAAGATGTATCACACTGTGCTTTGCATCGTCCCTGCACAGAATTGGGGCTGTGCATTTTCCAGTTAGACAAGTGTAGCCATGTAGTGCCTGGAGTTAATCAGAACAACTAAAGGGAAAAATGACCTAAGAGAATTAGCACAATGACTCCCAGCAGCAACAACTGCTGCACTGCAGGGCAGAAATGCAGGAAGTGTGAAATACCTTCCTGCACTAACATTACCGAACATTTTCAGAAGGGCTGAGGGGAACTTTTGGTCCCTGCAGCCTGTGTTAATTACAACAGAGAGGCCCATGAAAGGATAAGAAGGTCCCGCGAACCAGCCTGTGCGCGGTGTGGCAAGGTCCCTGTGCAGCTGAGTTTCATGACGGTCACGTAGCAGTTGGGCTCTCCTCTTCCCCCGTGCGGAGGGGCCCTGATGCATGGGTTTATTTTATTTTTTTGATGTACACCATTTTAAAAGTCTTTATTGAATTTGTTACAATATTCCTACTGTTCTATGTTTTGGTTTTTTTGGCCGCGAGGCACGTGGGATCTTGGTCCCCGACGAGGGATCCAACCCGCACCCCCTGCACTGGAAGGCGATGTCTTCACCACCTGACCGCCAGGGAAGTCTTTTTTAATTTCATTGTTTTGATGCATGGGTTGGACCACGGGGACTGGACGATTATACTAGATGATCACACTCTCAAAACACTAGATTTGTCAGCGTTACCTGGTTCCCTGGTTCAATAAGCCCTTGAACACACGGGTGACTGGAGCAGGGTCTTCTTCCCAGAGGCCTCTCTCTGGGGACACATGCTCTCGGAGGCATCACCTGCACAGTCCCATTGGCTCTC
This sequence comes from Stenella coeruleoalba, assembly GCF_951394435.1. NCBI lineage: Eukaryota > Metazoa > Chordata > Mammalia > Artiodactyla > Delphinidae > Stenella > Stenella coeruleoalba. The sequence continues at coordinate 144,042,300 of NC_137149.1, read as the reverse complement.
GTCCGCTTACAGGTCACTTGCCAACTGCGGAATCCTTCATTCACCGCAAGACACAGAGCACTCAGACCACGTGCCCGTGAACCACCTAAGAACAAATACTCGAGGGGCAGTCCCAGATGTTACAGGGCTGGACCCAGCCATCGGCTCCTGGAGGTGCTCACAGAGGGCCTCACTCACTTCCTGCCCGTTGGCCATTAGGCACTGGGGTCTCTGAACTCAGGCTCCCAAGTGGCCGCAAGTGGCACAACAATGTGTCCAGCTACCAAGCTCCCAGAAAGTCTCCAAAGCCCCACCCATCTACTGCACTTGTAAATACCACATTTCTCTGGTCTGGAGAGAAGTAAAGGTGAGAATCATCCATGTCCTCCAAGCCAGTGCTCCAGTCATATACTTGCTCTCCTTGCTCAGAATTTGTATTCACTTGGGATTCAGTCTCTCTCTCTGCTCTTTCTTCTAGCACTTTAGAAGTAAAAAGAGCTCCTGTGAGTGCATTAATCTTTTGCATAATGTAGTGGAATGGCACTGGATTTCACAGTGATCCCTCGGACCTGTTCATCCTCTCTGCTGTCCATGTACCTTAACTTGCGTGCCAGGCGGCTGGAGGTGATGCCATTGCAGATATAAGACAGTCAGCCAGAGTAGCTTTTCCATGGTCAACATGAGCCAAAACACAGATATTCCTGATGTTAGCCGTGTTTTTCTGGAGTTGAATCATCTTATCCAAACTATTGAGCACCATGGTCACTTACTTCCTGTGACGGCTGCCGCCGCCCAGCCAGCCCAGCTCAAATCACAGCACCGACCACCCAGTCTCCTATTTCTAAAAAAAAATAAAATAAAGGCCCAAATCCTAAGCAGACACTCACCAGAGAAGATCTACAGATGTCAATGAAGCACATAAAAACAATGTTCCACATCATGTGTCATCAGGGAGATGCAAAGTCAAACAAGACGCCACTATACAGCTATGAGAACGGCCAAACCCAGAGCACTGACAGTGAAACTGGAGGTTCAATTCAGGTCCCCTGCCTTCATTAATCAAGATCATTTTAAGAGTTGCAGGTCCTCCAAGTGGCACGTAGCCTAAAGAGTGAGATGTTTGCCTGAGTTGTTTTCTAGAAACTTGGGAGTCAGTTAATTAATTCTAGTTTGCCCTGAGCTGGTTAAGACTGGATGGGACCACTGCCCCGCTAGCCAGGCGTGCACTAGTGTCTGCTTGTAACCTCTTCCATGTGCAGAGGGCTGTGGCTTAGTTACACCTGTGCAGAAAGACCATTCCTGCACCTTCTGCCTACCGCCTTTCCCCACGCTCCCCAGGCCTCACGCCGCCCTGCCGCTTTATTCGCTATTCCATAATCCCAATCCCCTCACCTTCAGGGAGGCAGATCTTGTTCTCCCATCTCCTCGCTCAGCTGCCTTACAAGTAAACCCTCTCTTTGCTGCAGACCTCAGGGTCTCACTGTTTTGACTTGCTGTGCATCTGGCAAAAAAAAAACCTGGTTCAGTAACACCACCACCAAATGCTGGCGAGGATGGGCAGCAACAGGAATGCTCATTCACTGCTGGTGGGAATGCAAATGGTGCGGCCACTCTGGAAGAAGCTTGGCCATTTCTTACAAAACTAAGCATATTCTTATCCTAGGATCCAGCAATCGTGCTCCCTGTTTATTACCCAAAGGCGTTAAAAACTGATGTTCACACAAAATATGCACACATGTTTACAGCAGCTATATTCATAACTGCCAAAACTTGGAAGTAACCAAGATGTCCCTCAGTAGGTGAATGGGTAAATGAACTGTGGTCCATCTAGGCAATGGAATATTATTCAATGTTAAACAGAAATGAGCTATCAAGCCATGAAGTGACATGGAGAAAACTTTAATGCATCTCACTCGGTGAAAGAAGCCCATCTGAAAAGGCTACACACTGTATGATTCCAATTATATAACATCCTGGAAAAATCAAAAATTATGGAGACAGTAAAAAGATCAGCAGTTGCCAGGGGTTGGAGGCAGGAGGGAAGGATAAATATGTGGAACTCAGGGGTGTTTAGGTCGATGAAAATGCTCTGTATCCATGTCCACATCATGATGGATATGTGCCATTATACATCTGTCCAGACCTGTAGAATGTACACCACCAAACATGAACCCCAATTTAAACTGTGGAATTTGGGTGATGACGTGTCCGCGTAGGTTCATCAGTTATAAGAAATGTACCCCTCTAGCGGGGGATGGCGACAATAGGGGAAGCTGTGCATGTTTGGGTGCAGTAGATGGGAACTTTCTGTACCTTCCTTAGTTTTGCTGTGAACCCTGAACTGCTCTTAAAAAAATAGTCTTAATAAAAAAACCACACAGTTACCTTTCTTCTCGGTTGATAATTATACTATCTTATTGGGCTGTGGTAAAGACTTAATACGAGGTAAGTCAATTGCCTAGCATAAGAGGATTTCAGGGTATTTATTATTAGTAATAGCAGTAGCAATAGTGTGCATCCTGTTCTTGGTATAATACGGTTATTTGTAATACAGTCCTTGTTGTTTGCCTGTGGCTTTTATTAGATTTACTGCCCCTACCAGCAGGACCAACCTTCTCTCTTTCTGCAGCTCTGTAGAGCACCCAAGGCAGCACACTTACTCCACGCAGAGCTTTAATAAGATTTTGACCCTGTGGATATTTTTTCAGAGTTAAAAGTGTTATAGCAAAGCACAGACTAACAAATGGGCAAGAATGACGTTTCTCTTCCGGCTGGAGCAACTGCTGTGTCCTACTTCAAATATTCGGAGGTTTTTGCGAAATTTATGGGAACAACTAAATATCTACAGTCTCCCCTTTTATCTCATCTACAGAAGCAGTCATTTCAGGAACTTCAGAATAAACAACAGGGCAAATACAGCTCTGCCTCAAGTGTTTGGCTCTGTTATCTGGATGTTCAAAAGCTCTAGCTCTTTAAAATTAATATCAAGTAAATTCCAACACTTGCAGCAAACGGAACTATACCCACATCACTTCAGTGAGAAATTCTGCTGTAATGATGAGCAGAAAATGTTGCCAGTGGGGAAGAAACCCTGCCTGCTGCTATTTTTCATATACTCCACAGAGAGGGGTGATGAAAAGCCCATGGGAAAGGATGCGTCAAAAGCACTGTTACATTTGACAAGGTTCTAAAACTGGTGTTGAGCACACCTTTAACCCCACAGGGCTCTCTCAGTGAGCTCCAGCAGCTGTGATGTCCCTACATTACCATCACAGGAGGCTAATTTTTTAAATCTAATTAAATATTAAGAAGGCAATACACATCTTTTCAAGTGATTTGATGCCCTAATAAGAGACCGTTGATCACATAGACCAGGAGAACGCTATCGCTGGCTCTCAGAGTACCTTAAGTGGCACTGAAATGGTGAGTATATCAGACTACAGACATGAAGTGTTTTCTATGAACTGATTGTTGGCCCTTCTGTTAATCAGAAAATCTTTGAAACACAATTTCCATCATAATGTAATGTGCATACATTTGTTCAAACCACCTATTGCATCTTTAATGACTTTTTCATCCCTAAACAAAGAGCTTCAGATAGGAACTCCTCCGTGTGCTGTTCTAGAAAAGCCCAAACTGTCAGATTCCAGATTCCCTGACTGAGACGGAGCAACTAGAGCTTAGTCTTTCTATCAGAAGGAAATAATTATAATGGACTCTCTTTGTTTCTAGAAAACATCCTATTATTCACCACAATAAACATATGATTATTTGATTGTTACCTCTGCAAAAAAGTGCTCTGTTCAGCTCCCAAACATCATATGCCTTAATGCCCTGCTATACTTGTAGCTACACTTTCCAAAGCTATCTGTCGACTCTACCATCACGCCTGCTTTGGGGCTACAGTAAGAGCTGGAGCAAACGTGGGCTGTGGTCCTTCTTCTCCAAACCCTGCCTATTCCCCTCTGCTGGTCCTTACCCACCGCCTTCAACCTGTACACCCGCTGCCTCTCCCCCCTTCACCCTCTGCAGACTGTCCCCAGTGACCCCCATAAAACGATCCCTAATAACTACTATGTCTTCAAAATGGATTGAGAACCCAGAATTCTCAGGTTATTGTCAGTTCAGGCAAATTACATAATCTTGGAAGGCTTGCTTGAAGTCTCTGAAAGATAGTCCCAAATGTTTAACTTTTGTGTTGGAGGTGAAGTCATTTTTGGTTTTTAAATTATCTTTCCTATATTTTCCTTCCCTTATGCATGTGTACACACATATACTACCGAAAACCATGCTGAGAAAATAAAATATAAGCTCCTTCAGGGAAGAAACCTAGAGCCTGGGACCAGCTGATATAAATGATAAATAAATATTCTCTACTTTGGAATAGCGACTTGTTACCTGATAACAGACTTTCCCTAATAGCTACAGTGCCAAGGGCTGTATCACTTGATATGAATCTTCTCCAGCTGTGTCCAGCCTCCCCAGCAAACACTCCATTTCTCTGGCTGGACCTTCCTGATGTCTGAAGGCTGAATATTTGACACACCCACTATCTTGTTCTTCCTTTTTAGCTGATTGCCTTGAACACTCAGCACCTACCCCATTAGAGTAGATATTTCTCATTTTAAGATTTCTCTATGTATCTCCTTTCCAAGAATCTTAAACTTTCAATCCTACTACGGTCCTGACATAACCATGATAAAAAGGTTATTCTCAGGAGCTAAGAAACAGAGAAGATTCCAACTTAACTGAACATTTTAGAACTTAGCTAACCTCAGGTTAACTTGAATTTGTTCAGCATGTAATTTGGGGGGAGGTCTATAATTCAAAGAAGTTGTATTAAGATTTCAAGGCTGAATTCTAAAAGGGCTGCATTTGTAAGAATTAGCCATTTTAGCCACATGGAAAAGTTTCATGATTCTTACAAGTGTGACATACATTAAACAAAAAGTAACTGTATCTGGGTCAGGCTCTTCAGATGTTCTATATTTGTACTTTTTGAGTAGGACAGATTTGATTTAAGTACAATCATTTCAATTATAAATTAGGCATATTTTATTTAATTCATTACACAGTAAGAAGACATTTTAAAAGCTTATGTAGAATAAAAACCTTGTTATTCTACTGACTGTTGAATATTCTACATAAACTTTATGTTCATTACTAATTGGAGATTTTAGGTTCATTTATTTAAAATAGTAATACAATTTTCAACTACAACAGCAAACTGAACCATTGTATGCTTACCTTCCTCTATTTAAAAGAGTTAAACAGGTATTTCTGAAATCACTGCCGACTAAACCATCCCTAATTCACAGGAAAATCTTGAGATAGGCTGCATCCATTTCCAAGGCTGTAGTAAAACTTCGAGAAGCAGACCCAGAAATGAGTAAACCTCAGTGTCCCGAGCTGAAATGCCCTCATTACTTGTCTGCTCATCAAGGCTGCTGACACTGAATACAGAATGATTGCACTGCCTGCCAAGAGCTTACCTTGTGAAGATCCCACTACTACTGTGAATCAAACAGTCCTACACCCCATTCTGGATGGAGGAACAGTTAATGCATATTCTGGATAGTTTTAAATTTTAAAAAATGTATGTGTGTACGTATGCACTTTTAAACTCATTCTGAATCTCCCAGTGCTGGTTTTTGTGGCTTGGTGTTAACAGATGCATACGACTCCAATATTGTATTTCACGTTGCTTAAGGAAAGCAAATTAGAACCTGTTCTGCTATAAAAGCAAAAACATTGTTTCTATTCTTCACACAATTTGTTTCTGTATTTTAAGCGATGTCATTAATAAAAATTTTATGTTTCATATTTTAGAGCAAATATGTTAAGTATACTGTTCAATGCTTCTTAGGTGCCTCATGTTGATACTACTTTAATAAAGTTACGATCATCCATTTGAGGAGGTAGGTATGTCTAATACTACAGATGAAGAAACTAGGGCATAATGAACATTATTGTACTTTGATTTTGAACCAACAAGTGAAAAAAATTAAATAATTCTAAATGACAAGACTATTACGATTTTCAATTTCATTCACCAAATATTTATTGAGTGCCCATTAGGGACACTGACTCACATAATTAATGATCTATTTGAACTACCTACTGAATCTTAATCAAACTTAATATGCTCCTTTAATGATTCTTCTCTAAACCTTTTATCTAAAGCTTAATGGCTTGACTTCTGAAATAGAATATGACTACCCCAATATTGAGTTAACTTCAATCTGAAGTTTATTTTGCAAATATTTTCAAGGATATATAGCTGAGATATCACAGACAAAGAGGAAATAAAGTATTTAAAGGAGGAATTTCTGGTGAAAGTAGGGGTAAGGACAGTTCTGCTATGTAAATGATGTCCAGTCGAAATCCCTGAAGAGTTAATTTTTGATTGCCACAGATTCAGGCAACCTGTATTGTTGCTTTACTTGTGAGCATCTTCTGATGGTGATTGTGAGGTGTGAGAAGGCTAAGATGACTTTAGACTCCTAAGGTAATTGTTTGGGTGGGAAGATCCCCCAGTTACCAATGCTTCCTTTCCCATCTGATCTCTGGAAGAGAAACTGGATAATAGCGCGACTGAATGTATTTCTTCTGCTGACAATGTATCCCAGCCATAGAATCAGCTGAACCTGTTACCATCCAAACTTTATCATTGGCTCTCCCAACCTGCAAGGAAAACTCAAAAATGGTTTTCATACTTTTCCCTGTTAACGTATGTGGCTTAATCATTCGTGTTAACTCCATGCATCTCAGACAGATAAAAATATGGATACTAAATCTCTGTGGTATTTTGTGGAAAGCCTAAGATTTATCCAATGGATACATGAAGTAATATCACTATACTTTACCTCTGAAATTTAGTAGAACAAAGGATAGTTTATTTAGTACAAAACTGTTAGTGGATGTGTAGTAATTGTTTTTTTTTTCCATCTTCCACAGGAGGAAATTCTTGCTGACCACTGGCTTATACTCATCTTCTCCACCAACCTCTACCCACAGAGAATTAAGCATCTCTCCTGGGCCTTAATGTATAACTGGGGAAATAAAGGGGGTATTGAGGGAGAACCTGAGATGTATCTGGGCTCATTAGGATTTACCTTGGAGAGGCTAGAATATTGCTCTGGTTCAAGGTAACAGAAAGAAAAGAGGAGAATGGAGATGAGGAGATAAAGAAGAGAGAAGAGAAAGCTTGTTATGTATCTGGCTAGATTCCAAATAACATGTTTCTTCTTTTATCAGCAATAAACCAGGTTTGCATTTTGTTTTACACCTCAAGCTATGGACAGGAAGCTTAACTTTCTGTTGATGCCTCTCCAGGTCCTGACAACTAAAAAAATACCGCCCACCATCTGATTCTATCAGAATGAAGTCACTAGCCACTGTAGTTGCTGACCTTTAACACACCTTTAAAGTTCAGGGTGAAGATGAGGAATGAGGCCCTCTGTGCTCTGGAAAAGACTGGCAGAACAGGCCTTCAGATAGACAGGTAATTTCAGGAGAAGATTTTATGAACCCAATTTCTTCCATCTTCTTATATCTTCAGAAGCACTAAAGTTGTTAACAGAGACATCTGCTCCTCGAGGCTAGAAGCAACCTTCTCCTGAGCTGTGTGTTTGATCGCATGTACCCCCTTCACCAAAACCACATATGTACTGACCTCCCGCTACTCTTCAGAACAGTTTCTCAGAGCTACCTGAGAGATTGCTTCCCAGGCTATAGTCCTCAGTAAGCCCCCAATAAAACTGAACTCACAGCTCTCGTGTTGCATGTGTTGGTTTAGCCAACAGAGTCCTCAGTGAGAACACTGGTATTTGACAAAGACTATTTAAGTAACACACTATGTCTTGTATTTTAGAGATCAGGTATCTAAGGCCTGAATTTGATATCAAGTTAAACACACACACACACACACACACACACACACACGAAGTTACCAACATACTTTTATTCAGTATTAATTTAATCATTTGCTTTGGTTTTCCTTGAAAATCAATAGAATATTTTTATGAACATTTTTTGCATCTTTTACCACTCCATTGTTCAGATATTATCATCTACTGTCTTTAACTCTTGTTTTTGAATCCATGTGATACATTTCTTTACAGAATGCCAGAAACAATGGAGTTTCTTCAATAACGTATGTATTTTACCTGGTCTGATAGTAAAAATTACACAGCAGTCCTTTTTCCATACTTGCCTTGTTTTTGGAAGCTCACAGCTAAATTTTATGCTCAATCATATGAATTATTTTTTTCTTATACATTTGCATTTCGTATTTATGACTTTTTAATTTTATATTTCTATTGTAAGATCTTTGTTTTATACCTTTCTTAACAAAATAAACTGTAAATGAAAGGGATACACTTTACATGTCAGTAAAAGCTGGTTGGCTTAGTGTGTGTGTTTGTGTCATTTTGTTTAGTTGTTTTAGGAAAAAATAGGGTGTATACAGGAGAATGAGTTGTAAGAGCAGTAATAGCTTACAACATAAAACTCAGTAATGCTTTGAATGAACATGTATAGGTTAGGAGATGTAGAGGTTACCTCATTTGTCCGGCAATGTTCCCATCCAAACAAAGCACCCAGGTCATAACTGAATAAAACATTTCATTCTAAACCCATCAGGTACAATTTGTATAGAGATCTGAGATCAGAGCATTCTGCAATAACTTTAACTTCTAGACTGAATTTTTAATCAAATAAGATAATTATGGTGTATAAGGGAGAACAAAGTTTAGATGAGTTGACAGGCTGGAATGAATTGGAACTATTATTTCTTATTTGATCTGGTCAGTCTGCCCTGACCATTTTGGTTCATTTCTACTATTTAGAAATTAAATCAAACTGAACTATGCCACTTACTAAGAAATTCTTACTCCTAAATAATTTCACCAAGGTTTATTAATTCAGGACAATACATGTTGAAGATCATGCAAGAGCTCTCAGCACCTGGCTCACCCATTATATTCCAACATCAATGCAAGTGAGGTGCCTAGAGAATAAAACAAGGGACCTGGAGATTGGTGTTGGAATACATCTGTTGCATCCCACAACTCAAGCTGGCTACACAACACACTTCTCCAAATGCTACTCAGTTCTCAAATTCCCCAGACACTTCTCCAAATGCTGCTACAAGCCGATGTCTACACATGGCAGGCATATGAGAAGACACAGTGTTGATGCCTCATCTCACAGGATGAATTCAGCAATGTGGCTCAGTAATCAAGAGGAAGAAGATCAAAACTCAGCCTACATCTAACCCAAACAAAAGATTTTAATCAGCTAATAATATGAAAGTCTGCAACCGTCTTCTGCACATACCAAAATGAAAATTCACCTTGACATAGTTAATGGGTTTCAGTCAACAATATTAACCATGTACCCATGACATTCAAAATGTTTGTAGCATGCATTAATTAAAGATGTTCTATTGACACCATCAGAGAGAGAGAAAGAGAGTGGGAGAAAGAGATAGAAAGAGTAAGAGACCAAAAATATACTATACTAATTCATATTTTCAGTCCTAGATACTTACAAGCTAGAAGTGATATTCACAATGGCAAGATACATCCAGAAACCAGGGATGAGGCTGAAGCATGCTCCTTCCTGGACCACAGAGACTGGAAAAAACTGCATTCTAAGGGTAAGAGGAGCAGCTAAACTCCAACTACATCACTCCTCCCAGGCCGGCATAGTGACACTCCAAGGGGAACCAGCTGGCCTATGGTTTCTCCAGTAAGAAAAAAAAAAAAAAAAGAACCCAAGGTGAACATCCAGCTTCCCTAGCATCGAGGTGAACATCCAGCTTCCCCAGCATCGAGGGGCACTTCCTAGGAGGCCTACTTGGGTCTTGCCTCACAGGGATCTCTGAGGAAATTTGTGGGGCTTGATCATCTAGGATCAGATAGAAACGGAGAGTTGGGGCAGGCTTAAGGCAACCAGTGCTCAGATGTTGTCAGACCACATTCCTCCCTGAAGCTGCACCTGAGCGGACACCCCAGCCAGCAGCTCTGCCCATCTACACAGCAGAGCCAGTCTGGCCAGGGAGCTCAGTGGGCAGTTCTGCTTGATTCATGTCCAGTCAACGGGGCTACACTGGCCATGGAGACTGCTCTACAGTCCCACCAGGGCAGGGAAGCAAATTCAAAGCCTTGCCTACTGCTAAGTATAGCTTCCAGTCCAGCCTGACCAGAGAGCCTGTCCAGAGAACCTGGGCAGCTGTATAGCCCATCCTACACATATTTGCAGCAGCACCAAAGCAGAAATCCCAGCCAACAACTCGGCTCATTTGCAGAGCAGAGCCAGTGGCTCTGACTGGAGCTTGGTGGGAAGTCTAACACCCTGCAGGACATGGAAGCAAATTTGCAGCCTTGTCCAACAGCTGAATATAGACTCCAGTTCCATGCAACCAGGAAGCCTGACCAGAGAATCCTGACAGCTTCAGAGCCCATCTTACAGCTGCACTTGAGCAAGGAACTGAGCCAGCAGCCCACCCAGCTGTTAAGTACAGCTGCTGGCCCTGCATAACCATGGAGCCTGAAAGTGACCCTGGACAGCCTTAGCACCCAGTATGTTGTACAAACCAGCCATGAGGCCCAGACTACACCCCTGCCTTGCAGGACAACCCAGCCAACAACCTTGCCTGATTGCTGAATGCAGCCTGTGACCTTGCCTAGGCAGGGGGCTCAGCCAGTGACTCCATCCAATCGTGGAGCACACTGACCAGGAACTCTGGACCCTTGTCCAACTGAGGAGATACACAAAAGATTATGATAAAGGAGTCAAAGCATACTGCCACAAGTGGTGATCACATCAAAGAGTGCAAGAGAGGAAGCAAGGAACACGAATCTACAAAACAGCCAGAAAAAAAAATGAACAAAATGACAATAATAAGTCCTTACCTATCAGCAATTACTTTAAATGTAAGTGGATTAAATTCTCCAATCAAAAGACAGAATGGCTGAATAAATCAAAAACAAGATCCTACCATATGCTGCCTACAAGAGACTTACTTCAGCCTGAAGAACACACATAGACTGAGAGTGAAGAGAGGCAAAAAATTATTTCAAGCAAATGATAACCAAAAGAAAGCTATATCTATCTATCTATATATATATATCTCAGGCAAAAGACACTTTAAATTAAAAATGGTCAAAACAGGCAGTCATTATACATTCATTATATATATTAATGAAGAAGATATGACAATTGAAAACCTTCATGCGCCTAACATCAGAGCATGTACATATGTAAAACAAATACTAACAGGGCTAAAAGGAGAAATAAACAGCAGTACAATAGTAATTGGAGACTATAGTAGCCCGCTCTCAACAATGGATAGATCATCTAGACAGGGACTCAATACAGAAAGAGCAAACCTGAACAACACCATAGATAAATGGACCTAAAAGACATATATGGAGCATTCCATCCAACAGGAACAAAATACATATTCTTCTCAACAACACATGGAACATTTTTTAGGATATGTTGCATGTTAGGCCACAAAAGAAGTCTCAACAAATTCAAGAGAATAGAAATTATATCAAGTGCCTTTTCTGATCACAATGGAATAAAACTAGAAATAAATAACAGGGGGAAAGCTGCAAAATCCACAAATAAAGGGAAATTAAACAATATACTCCTGAACAACCAAAACGTCAAAGAAGAAATTGAAAGAGGAAATTTAAAATAACTTGAAACAATGAAAATGGAAACACAATATACCAAAACTTATGAGATGCCACAGAAATACAAAGGATTATAAGAGACTACTATGAACAACTATATGCCAACAAATTGGAAAACCTAGAAGAAATGGGTAGATTCCTAGAAACGTGAAACCCATTAAAGCTGAATCATGAAGAAACAGAAACTCTGAACAGACCAACAATGAGTAAGGAGATTGAATCAATCATCAAAACCTCCCAACAAAGGAAAGCTCAGGACCGAATGGTTTCACAGGTAAACTCTACCAAACATTTAAAGAAGAATTAACACCAAATCTTCTCAAACTCATCCAAAAATTGAAGAGGAAGGAACACTTTCAAACTCATTTGATGAGGTCAAAATTACCCTGATACCAAGGCTAGATAAGGACATTACAAGAAACCTATAGACCAGTATCCCCGGTGAATATAAATGCAAAATTTCTCAAAAAGACACTAGCAAACCAAATTCAAAAGAGCATTTAAATGATTATATACAATGATTAAGTGGAATTTGTCCTTGGGATGCAAGGTTGGTTCTACACACACAAGTCAATGAGCATGATAATTCTCAGAAACAGAATGAAAGGTAAAAAACACATGATCATCTTCATAGATGCAGAAAAAGCACTGACAAAATTCAGCATTCTTTCATGATAAAAACTCTCAACAAATTGGGTATAGAAGAAAAGTACCTCAACACATTAAAGGCCATATATGACAAGCCTACAAATTATATGCAATGGTAAAAGGGTGAAAGCTTTTCCTCTAAGATCAAGAACAAGAAAAGGGTGCCCAGTCTCACCACTCTCACCAAGATAACACTCGAAGTCCTAGTCAGAGCAGTAAGGTAAGAAATAAGAAGGGGGAGAACATGATTAAAAGAGATCATTTCCAGTTACCAAGTTTATTGATTCTATTAGCTTCTTCACCTGAGGTGAAAAAGCCCATTTCTTTAAAAGGTTTCAATTTCTGTAAATGGTTGACATGCTGATGAAATGGTCGCTATAGGCACAATGTATTTTTTCTGCAGGCTCTGAACAGAGGTAACATCACTGCGTCAAACTGAAAGGACAGTTGTAAATAGTGACTATGGGGTGTGTTCATGTATCTCTGGGAGTATGAACAGGCCAGGCATACCATAGAAAAAATCCTGTCCTACACAGAGCAAGTGTTCCTAGAATTCATAACTGATCAATACTTTTACATTTTAAATAGATTTCACAGTTTTCTTAGCCAGTAGCAAATATAATACATGGTCACTGTAGAAAATCAGGAAAATATAAAAGAAAAAAATGTAAAAGCCACAATCTAGGGATAACTACTAAGGATTTATATGTATATATATATATATATATATATATATATATATATATAAAATGTATATATACATATATGTATTTGTGTGTGTATAGATATTGCATTTATAATTTTATGGGCTTTTATTGATTTAATTGAAATTCATATTAAACCTCTTTTTAAATGGCTGTGCAGTATTTCATCATAGGACTGGATCTCAATTAATTTATTACCAAGGTTGATTTTTTTTATTATCATAAATAATCTATAGTGGGCATCCTTCCATATAAGTTTTGCATTTACATTCCTAGAGGTGGAATTAATGGATTTAAAGCCTATATACGTTTCTCTTAAACAGTTTTATTAACACACAGTAAAGATGTAACAGTCTATAGAGAATGTAAAACCAGTGGATCAATAAAGTTCATCTCATTCTGCCAGAATATAACATTAAGAAAATCAATAACACACTTCATTATTTTCTCTTTTTTAACATTATAATTTTTCCCAGTAATGCAGTTTTGTGTGGCACTCTTAGGCTTAAAAATTACTTTTAACAAGTGTTAATTTATACACTATAGTATAATACCCTTCTTTAAACAGCCCCTTCTGGATTAACCTAATTTAATTTAAATTGCTGCACAATGTAATTAAATTGTGTTCAGGTAGTGGTTACTATGGAAAACTACCAGCAATAAGAGAAACAGTAAATGTTTAAATGTGAGATGATAATAAACTCTGGTAGCACTCCAGGATCCTGATTTCAGAGGCTTAACATTATCTTTTATATGCATAAACATAGCATTTCTCTCATTGCAAGCCCATAAATTGTATCCCACTGTGGTAAATATGAATGACACCTACAATCATGTTTAATCCATACTCACACTATAATTACCATGAAACATTACAAATATTTTCAAGGGAGAGAGAAAGCGTTCTATGCCTGTAACTGAAAATGTTTGCCCTCTATAACAGAGTGGGTTCAACAGTCCAGTGGGAGGGGCATACTTTATTAATAAAACACTGACTCTCATTTTTCTTTCATTAAGCAGCATTCAATCAAAAGTTTTATTCAGATTTATGAGCTTAAAATAAAGGCTTATCTCCCATAATCTAATCTATTACACTAGTGATTGAAATCTGACTAGATTTTGAAGAATTAAAGAACTTTAATTTCATAGAAAATAAAATTAGGTAACCCAGCTTAAGTTACTTTAGAGATTTTTTTTTTAACTGTGCCCTGGAAAACCATCATGTTATTTGCATACATATATTTAAAGGAGAATTATCTGAGAGTTAGCTTGTACTTCATATTAGTGAAACTGAGACATATTAGTGAATAACTATCCTAAACCATTAATTCACTGAGAAAAAAGTTCACTAGCTACACTTTAAATCTGTTTAACAAATTATCAACCCATTTTCCCATTAGGGTGCAATGGAAATAAAAGTATCTAATCAGATCTTAACTAGAACACTGGATCCTGGCCTACATGAAAAGGCATTTTACAATTTTCTAAGCATTGCAGAACATTTTACATATAAGGACCAAAACCTTCTTTTGTGAAGAAATGTAGAATTCATCAGTTTATATCTGAATTAATCCATAAAAATTTTCTATGAATAACGAAATTAAACATAACCAATTACGTATGATAATTCGGCATTTTAAAGGGGCAAACTAATGGCTAAAAATGAAAGTATCACATATGACTCTCTTCTATACCCAGGACAGCAAATATTTCCAGAACAGGCCACAAAATAAGTATCTTAGGCCTTGTGGACAATACGTTCTCTTTCATAATGACTCAACTTTGTTGTCTTAGAACAAAACAGCCAAAGACCCTGTATAAACCATGTGTTCCAATAAAACTATTTGCAAAATAGTCAAAGGGCTGAAACTGCCATAGTTTGCTGAACTTGGGTCCGTGCCAACAAATGGACTAAATCCTGAGACCACAGCACTGCCAGTGGCTTTAAGTTCCAGCAATATGTTCTCTTCCCTATGTACTGTGACTCCTATAATATACCATCTCGAGTGCTCCAAATTTTACCAAGTTTCCCGAATAGTAATCTTCCAAAGCGCCTGGTGAAAAGTCTCTCCTACAAGAGACAGTTTGAGTAATTAATAATAACTTTGATAAACTCATAGGCCATGTGCTCAAGACTTCTGGCTTGCAATGTTATCGGCCTTTAATAAAAATTTAAATGCAAAATAAAGTTTTAAAAGTCAGTAGTACCAGGTACCTGAAAGGTAGTTTATCCAGCATTAGAAAAAAAAGAGAACGAAGTTATTTCCCTTAGCTGCATGTTTCCACGTGGAGAATTTTTAATGAGAGGACTCAGGTTTGTGCCTCTCTGCTCATCCCTTATCATCAGAGGGTGCAGTGACTGAGCGATCTGTCTGGTGGGTTTGGGAGAAGAAGTTCACACACATGTTTTAATGCCTCCGGCGTCCCATCTCTTTCTTGGAGCACAGGAAACACACTTCCTGTTCGCTCTTTACCCAGCAATGATGAACTTGCTAGGACAGGTTTTGCCTGCCAGGGGGTGGTGTGTGTGCCTAGACTGGGCGAGAAGTCAGGTTACTGAGGAGCAAAGACCTAGGAGGCCTTTGACGTCCAGACATCTAAGCCAGGCCATCTACCGACCCAGCTTCCATCAGTAATTACAGTATTTGAATATCCCCGTGTACTGTCAGGAATACGTTTGGCAACAGGTTAAAAAAGAAGAGAAGAGTTGCTATCAGTTACATTGTGTCCTGCCAGAATTCATATGTTGAAGTCCTAACCCCAGTACCTTAGAAGGTGACTGTATTTGGAGAGAGGGTCTTTCAAAAGGTAATTGGGGTAAAGTGAGGTCATATGGGTGGGCCGTAATCCAATACGATTGGTTTCCGTATAAGAAGAGGAAATTTGGACACAGACACACACAGAGGAAGACCACGTGAAGACGCAGGGAGAGGATGGCCATCTATAAACCAAGGAGAGAAGCCTCAGAAGAAACCAACCCTGCTAACGCCTTAACTTCAGACTTCTAGCCTCCAGAATTGTGAGAAAATAAATTTCCATTGTTTATACCATCCAGTCTATGGTACTTTGTTATGGCAGCCCTTGCAATCCAATGCAGAGTGGCTTAAGCAAGAGATATGGCTTCTCTTATGAAAACAAAATCTTTTGTCTGGAGCTGGTAAACCAGCAGCTGTGAAGGGCTCCTGTGAAGCCCTCAGGAATACAGGTTATCTCCATGTTTCAGATCCAGCCATCACATCTGCATTCCACCCAAGAGGAAGAAAAATCAGGAGAGAAACCAGGCATCCTTGGTGTAAGAGCATTTCTGCTTACAAACCGTCGGCAGAACGAAGATATATCACCACACGTAGTTGCTGGGAGGGAGACCGTACAATGTGGCCATTAGTTTAGGAAGTCATCTGTCCAGCTCAAAACTCAAGGTTCTCTTACTTAAGGAAAAAAAGAGAAGGGATAGTGACAAAAAGGAACTATCTTTCCCTTGGATCCGAACCAACTAAAGAAAGAAATATTACATAATTATCCCCTAAAGAACCAGTAACTTTTAAATGCAGATTTATCCAGAGTATTATAGGTAGCTCCATGGAACAGGGAAGGAAGTGATAATTCAGATTGTCTTCAAAGACAGATCTGAGTGGAAAAAGGCATTTGCACACAAGAAATTATCCTTAAAATCCACGACAGCTGGCTTTTGAATTGGACTTCAGCGAGGCTAATTTGATGGCTTTGACATTTTCCTGGCTATTACCATTTGCTTAGCTTCAACTCAATTATGTGGTGATCCACATTGATCATTAAGACAGCTAACCATCATTCTTCTTGTCTGTTATAGTGGAATAAGCAAAGCAGAACAGAACAAAAACAATCCCGTGGCCTGTCAGTGTAAGACTGGCATTTGCAAAGGTGTCTAGTGGCCCTAACCCTGGTCTAAAATCCATGCACATCAAAAAATAATGCTGCAGGAATAAGAGAAATTATTTAGGAAGTCACTATGGTAACGTCACATGAAACAAAGTGTGTAAAAATACTGTGACAAATAGAAATGTGTAAATTAAAAGACACATTATTATAAAGCAAATCACTCATTAATTTGAAACAAGTCATTTTTCCTACATAAATGACACATTATGAATGTTAAATTGCTTTTCATTACAGTTTGCAATCAAATATAAATTTCCTTTGTGGAACAGAGTCTGTTGATAAATGGTATCGGAACAGATTTTTGAGACATTTAGAGATTAAGGCCTTGGGTTTTTTAAATTACAAAGTTATACAAAAGTGGAAGATCCTATTACTTTTTTCTCTTTAACTAATCAAAGTGCCCCACGGGGCAGGGCTAGAAGGCCCATATGTTTTCTGCATTTTGTGTGAATTACACACATGTGTAATGATGTTCTACATAAGCTTGAGGGCTTGCTGTTCAGGTCTCTATTTTTGATGATTATAGGGTCCTTGATTAATGTTTGTGCCCCCAAAGAGGGATTTGCTTCTACTTTAGTTTGTGATGAAAATAAACACTGCCGTGTACTCAGAGTCTAGCCTTTTCTGAGACCGTATTGTGGAAACAGTAACTATCTTTTCCAGTGCTATATTCTCATGCCTAGAACCCTCTTCCTTTAACAAGGAAACTTTCTATTTTCCCTGCATACAAGTCTTGGAATCCCACTACCTCTGTGGAATCTTACATTACTCATGGGAAAGTGCCCAGAAATTCCCTTTGCCTTAGGCCACGATGTGCACTAAAAACTAGGGTATTAACCCACACAACTTGCTAGTCTATATTTAACACTTTCTTTTATAAAGAGGAAGATAATTGAAGAGAAACTGAGCTCTAGTCTGTAATGGCCACACTTTTATTGGATGTGTGAAGCTGTCATAACACCAATTTCACTGTTTTCTGGACACTGGTGCCCTGGTGTCCCTCTCCCTGACATTTCTTACTGTCACTGATTATAACTGTCACCACAGTCTAAGTGCACAAACCCAGCATATCTTGGGTATCAATAAATGCTAATTGATTAGACTTCTGCCTTTCCTTCCCCTTATACGTTTGTTTCTTTAACATTTGCACAGCGGGTGGTGGCAGGCTATTAACAGCAGACAGAGGCTGGTGACATCAGAGACCATAGCAAGGTGGTCTCCATTCTTGGATTTGTGCTTTGTGCATTTGTAGGAATAAAGATCTTTTTTTGGCAGTTATTATTCAAGTTTTACATAATTTATATAGTACATAGAAATTTTGTATTCTCTATTTAGGAGAGAATGGATACCAAAACTTATGAAAAATTCAACTTAAAAGTGACTTTTTACAACCTCCTTTACATCCTTTAAAATGTTTCTTAACTATGGACTAATGTTCTTTTCTTTTACAGACATTTTCATCAAATCTTTGGTAAAGTACCATTTCATGGAAGTGAGAATCACTTTTTTACAAGGGATATAATCTTGATAAACCTTTAAAAAAGGTTCTCAACTGTAATTCTGCCCTACTATAAACGAAGGGTTTTAAAGCTCTCCAGAAAGAAACTGCTTGACTTTTACAAATGTTTTCAGAAAGCAATGGATGTAAGAGAAGAGAATGCCTGTAAATAGTCATAAAACTTTAATCCTCTCCCTACATACTATTAAATACAGACATGCAATAAAACCGTCAATTATAAAAGGAGATAAATACAATTGTTAAGGTATGTAATTTAAAACATGGCTGCTTTTTCAATATTAAAAAAACCCAGAAAGTAAAAAGAATAGAGTATATGGTTTTATGATGATTAAGATTAAATTCAGAAAAAGAAATTGAGCTTTGTACCTTATTAAGAGTACATTTCAAGCGCATGCTAAAAATTTATAACAGATCACTCAGATATTAGGCCATTAAGAATGCCTAGAAATATTCCCCAAATCAGAACTTATACAGGTATAATATTTTAAACAACATAATAAAATAGAAGTTTATATTACGTTAAAAGTTCTTAAAATAAAACAGGTTCCTTTATTAAAAAAAAAGGCTTGTTCTTAAAAATACTTTTGATTGAAGAGAAAGCAAAGACACAGATTTTTAAGAAAATTATGATATCCAAAAAATTACAAATAAAACTTAAGGGAAGTGATCAGGCTATATTTAGAGTAAATTCTTTTTAAGTTTTTTATTTATAAATATATAAGAATGAATATAAATTAACAGTCATTTCAAAATACTAGGAAAAAGTCTAAAGAAGATATGAGAAAAGAAAGATTAAAGATTGAAAGCAAAATTAATAAGTTAAAAAAACAAGTATTTTTAAATTATTTTTTTAAATAATATTAATAAAAGTAAAATTTATAAATCAGAATGCTGGTTGTTTTGAATAAAAGAATTAAATGTACAACATTCTGGCAAGTATAATAAAACTATCAAATATTTCAAATTATTTTATAAATATAATGTAATTCCAATCAAAGTACCAGCAGTGTTTTATGTTTTTTTTTTTTTTCCTTTAAGAAACTGATGAGTTTCTAAAGTTTATGTGGAAAACTAGCAGATAAGAACACCTAAAACTTTGGGGGGAATAAAAGAATGATGAGTGAAGCTGGCAGACGATAAAAGCCTTGCTAAACAAATCTTCCTGTGTTTTGTTCAGACTTGAGTTCTGCTTCACTGTCATTTCTGCTTCATGGAGGTGTGAACTGTTCCTTAGAGCCTGAGTGTACACTGCGTATTATCAGTGAGTCCTTCAGCTGTTATTGCAGGATAACTATGCTGAATAATTGGAGCTGGTTGGTCTGAGGAACAGCACAGCTGTGGCAGAGTGGGGCAGGGGAGTAGTTGGAATAAGTCTGGAGAGATAGGCAGGGATCAGATCACCGCAGGGCACCGCAAAACAAGGGAGGTCTTTGTATATCTTGTTCTAAGAGCAGTGGGATGCATGGGTGGGGAGGGTGGCTAAAGGGGAAGAGGCTTTATTTCCTTTAAAGAAAAAAGTACATTTTGCTCTTATGTGAAGATTAAAATGTGAGAGAGCAAGATTAGAAAGGGGGAGTGAAGAGGAAAAGAGAAATAAAGAAAATTCCTAGGTTGATTTGAAATTTAAAAAAAAGAAATAGTTGCTTCGTTGATAAGATGTGATGAAAATGACACTTTATCTCTGTGATCTTCCTCCCCTAAACCCATAACCCCAGTTTAATTTTTAAAAAAATATCAGGAATAAATCCAATAGAAGAGCACCATACCAGTACACCTCAAAGCTGTCAAGGTATTCAGAAATGAGGAAAGCCTGAGAAACTGTCACAGCCAAGAGATGCCTCCGGAGACCTGACAACTGAATGTGATGTGTATCCCACATGGGATCCAGGAACAGAAAACAGACATTAGATAAAAACAGACAGTAGATAAAAAGAAAATCTGAATATACGATGGACTTTAGTTAATAATATGTTAATAAATGCTTATTAATTATAACAAATGTACCATATTAATGTAATATGATTTTAATAATAGGGGAAACAGTGGGAGAGGTATGTGGGAGCCCTCTGTGCTACCTGCTCAATTTTTCTATAAATCTAATACTACTCTAAAAATAAAGTCTGTTAATAAGAAATGGATACATAGTCTATTGAACTGTATTTAGTAAAATAGGGATTGCTGTTAGAATAGTTAGGTGGCCCCTAAAAAGGCAGCTGGTAGGATCTGTGAGCATGGCCTGATTTCCTACTTGACTAGTGGTTAGATCCAAAAACCTTTTAAGTACTAGGGTATAAAACACTTAATTCTAATACTCCACTGGGGGGTTATAAGAACAGAAATTAATTCTACCACTAGGACAGTCAGGTCTTCCCCCAAGGAACCCTGTCAGAATCTGAGCTAAATCTGTTGTAAACTTCTCAGATAAGCTATGGGGCTCAGAGCCCCTTAAACACCTGGATCAGGTAGGATTACCTGCATCTCTGGAAAAAAATGTGTATCAGTACCTGTAACTGTGGAGCTAGACCAAGGTAGGTAGAAAGCAGAAATCACTTTCTCATTTAATGTTAGTTTCTCACAGTCTTTCAAAAGATGGATCCCCATAAATTGCTCCAGGCACTAATACATTTGTCCCAGACCGAGGGACCTCCTTTACCCCACCCCTAGATCCAAGGTGAGGAAAACTGGTACCAAAATGAGGAGTTCGTCCACTCTAGCACAACAGAGGTCATTCGAAGAACCATGGCAGGCCAGACTGAGACAAGACAGGGGGCAGGTGCACAGGTGTGTGAGGGCACAGGAGTGCAAGTAGAAGGAATTAAGAGAAAAGGCAGTTCTGAACGTGTGGCTCCAAATGGCCAGAAATATGATCACTGCTTTTCTGATGGTCCCATGAGTCACAGAAACTAGCCCACTAAGTGGGCTAAATTCTCTATGGCCCTATCAGACAAGTCATGCTACAGGTAACTTCTCTGTGCTTTATTTTTTATAGACTTTAATTTTAGAGACATTTTAGGTTCACAGAAAAATGGAGCAGAAGGTATAGATTCCTCATATACCTACTGCCACCACACATACACACAGACTCCCGCCATGAAAGTCCTGCACCAGAGGGACACATTCTAACAATTGATGGACCTACACTAATAATACATCATTATTACCCAAAGGAAGGCCATAGTTTACATTAGGGTTCATTCTTGGTGTTGTCCAGTCTGTGAGTTTTGACAAATGGGTAATGATACGTACTCACCATTAAAATATCACATAGAATAATTTCACTGCCCTGAAAACCTTCTGTTCTTCACCAGTTCATCTTTCCTCCTCCCCAGCCCCTGGCAACCACTGATCCTTTTTCACTGTCTCCATAGTTTTGCCTTTTCCGAAATATCATATAGCTGGAATCATGCAGTGTGTAGCCTTCTCAGACTGGCTTCTTTCACTTAGGAATACGCATTTGAGGTTATTCCATGTTTTTTTCAGGCCTTGATCGCTCATTTCTTTTTAGCACCAAATAATAACCCATTGGATGTACCACAGTTTATTTATCCATGCACCTTCTGAAGGACATCTTGGTTGCTTCCAAGTTTCAGCAATTATGAATAAAGTTACTATAAACATATGTGTGTAGGTTTTTGCACAGGCATATGTTTTCAACTCCTTTGGGTAAACACCAAGGAGCATGATTACTAGATGTATTGTAAGAGTATATTTAGTTTTACAAGAAACTTCCAAATTGATTTGCAAAGTAACTGTATCATTTTGAATTCCCATCAAGCAGTGAATGAGAGTTCCTGTTGTAAGACATCCTCACCAGTATCTGGTGGAGTCAGTGTTTTGGCCATGCTTTTAGGTATCCATTGCTTTAACTTGCAATTTATAATGCTGAACATCTTTTCATATGTTTATTTGCCATCTATATGTCTTCTTTGGTGAGGTATTGTTTCTTTGGCCCATTTTTAAATCAGGTTTCTCATTTCTTGTATGTTGAATTTTAAGAGTTCTTTGTACATTTTGAATACAAGACCTTTATCAGATATGTCTTTTGCAAATGTTTTCTCCTAATCTGTGGCTTGTCTTATCATTCTCCTCACTGTGCTATATCTTTCATAGGATGGACTCTAAGAGAACACAAGGTGAGGTGGAGAAATATATGAAAGTACTTGTAATCAGCTAAAGTTAAGGAGGCCAAAATGTGAGAATGTTGGGGAAAATCTAGCATGTGTGGTTTGAAAGGTGTGTGGCAATAAAGAATGATGTGAAAAAACTGCATCTTTGGAAATACACCACTTTACTTCATAACTATGGACGTTTTTGTCCATCAAAATATGTCTAACATTTTACTCTTTCAGACAATAAAGAAGTTTATACCTGGAGTCTATTTGTTATTCATTCATTTATTTGTTGTGTGCTTATTTTTGCTAATGTGTGGATTAACTGGGAATTAACTGGTTAGAAATCATCTGTGAGGAGCAATGTATTATTTGTTCAAGATAAGCTCTGTGATAAAAAGAAATATACAATCTGCATCCATTTACATGTGTTTCTCCATCAGTGTGGATTTTGTGCAGGGATGGTGGTAATGGTTTGGCCTTAATAGATACTCTTTCTCCTGTGGTATGAACTCAGGAGAAATTAAGTTATTTCTAACTTTTTTTTTTTGTTTTTTTGTTTTTTCCTATAGGGAGATATGTTGTTGCAAGGTTATAAACATTTCTAAAGCAAAAGGCTACTATTTCCTTTTACCTTAAGAAACTATACTGACACATTGTCCACAAGGTGTTATTGATTTCATGAGCAGGAATCCAGAGAGTGGCCATGGACTCAAGGATGGCATTATGCATTGGATTTCATTTGAAGAGCAAATGTTAAAGCAGTTTTTGTTGGCTTAAAATCCATTGTGAAAATACTGGAGAAAGATGTTAGAGCTGGCCAGAGCTGATGAAAGAGAAGGGGAAGTCCTTCGAGAAGGTGAGAGTAAGTACTTCCATTAAGAAAACAATTAACAACACATGGGAAAATGGATGCAAACGAATGATTCTCAAAAAAGGAAGTAAAATATGAAATATCTAAAATATTGTACTGAAAATTACAAATTAACCAAAAAGATATTTTACCAATATGATTGGGAAGGATATAAAAATGACAATGTCTTGAACTGGAAAGTTTATGTATGTATTTCTTTTTTCCTGTGTATTTTACTTTATTTTCTCCAATTTTGTATGACAAATAGAAACTATTTATAGTTAGAAATAAATACATTAACTTAATTTAAAAAATTTAAAACATACATTTTAAAAGACTTCCATTTTTCCTGTCATTACACCCAATTATGTAGCTCAGTCTAATGAATTGTATATATTGTAGTATTGACATGAATTCTCTTATATCAATGCATTTATTTTCAAAAAAGTTTGCTAAGGTGTTTCAGTAACTCAAAATACCCAGAAATATTTTAACCAGTCCTTTGGACTGAGAACTGACTTCAACACTACGTCTTAAGGACCCCTCTATTTTAATAGCATTTAATATTAACTGGAAGACAGTAGATCTAGCAATCTACAGGAAAACAGATGTCTCACTAAGAAAGAGAGCACAACTCAATTTGAATCCAGCTCCTGTCAAGGAGTGTGATTTTGGTAAGAAATTAAATCTTCACAATTGTATATCTTTACCTTCAAAATGAGGATAATAACTAATATTTCATGGGTTTCTTAGAAAGATTATTAGAAGGACTAATTTAAAATGAGATAATCACATATGTAGGATCTGGTGAAGAGATGGTATTCAAAGGTAGATCCACTTTGTGGCTCCCAGATCAGTGAGGACATGGTAGATGGTATACTTAGAAATGATCGAAGGTCAAGCTCTGCTTTCTTTACCAAGAATAAACAGCCAGCTGGAAACATGGACTAAACATTGTCCACATGTAAGAACCAGGATACCCATGGATTTGTTCACTTTCTTGCAAGAATTAGTCTGCATAAGAACTCTCCTGGTTGGTCAGGAGATGCTAGAATTGGAAGCATTTTTGCCATAATGTCAAATTTTAATTTTATGTTGAGTGAAATGAATTAGTCTTCTTGCAAAAATAACTCTTAAGAATAACGATGCCTCTGTGTTAGAATTTCCAGGACTGAGCAGATTTTTAATTAGTGTGATTTGACCAATGTAAGAATCTTATAAACAGAAACTAGGGAACCATCGTACATTGTTGGTGGGGATGTAAATTGGTACAGCCACTATGGAGAACCGTATGGAGGCTCCTTAAAAAACTAAAAATAGAGCTACCATATGATCCTGCAATCCCCACTCCTGGGCATATATCTGCAGAAAAACATGGTCTGAAAGGATACATGCACCCCAATGTTCATTGCAGCACTGTTTACAATAGCCAAGACATGGAAGCCACCTAAATGTCCATTGACAGATGAATGGATAGAGAAAGTGTGGTACATATATACAATGGAATATTATTCAGCCATAAAAAAGAATGAAATAATGCCATTTGCAGCAACATGGATGGATCTAGAGATTGTCATACTGAGTGAACTAAGTCAGAGAAAGACAAATATCAAATGATATCACTTGTATGTGTAATCTAAAAAAAAAAAAGATAAAAATAAACTTATTTACAAAACAAACAGACTCACAGACTTAGAGAAGAAACTTATGTTTATCAAGGTGGAAGGGTTGGGGGGAGGGATAGTTAGGGAGTTTAAGACTGACATGTACACACTGCTATTTTAAAATGGATAATCAAGAAGGACCTAATGTGTAGCACAGGGAACTCTGCTCAATATTATATAACAACCTAAATGGGAAAATAATTTGAAAAAGAATAGAGACATGTATATGTATAACTAAATCACTTTGCTGTACACATGAAACTAACACAACATAGTTAATCAACTATACTCCAATATAAAATAAAAAGTTAAAAAAAAAGAAACTCATAAAAAGTACAAAGGATTCAACAAAAAACACCAAACTGGCTACAGTTTAGAAAATAAAAGTTATAAAGTTTTAATAATGTTAAATTTGAAAACAAATATAATTTGAAAAGGTGTAGCAGGTTTGAATCTTGAATTATATCAAAGCACTGTTCTCCAAACAGAATGATGGCAACTGTCTTTGTTTCTAAGGAGAGCAAAGTTAGGCTAAAACGATCGAAGATATCGAATAAGAGATTTAAATGAGAAGAAGAAAATAGCCTGATGAGGATGTTCTTAAACTGTTCATGATGCTATGAATTGTGATGGAAATCTGATTCCCCTGTGGATGTTTGGAAATTGAGGAGACCCTCATTCAGCTGCAGTAGCTTAAGGTTAATCTTGCCTGAGGATGACACTAAAAATCTTCTCATGGTATCAGACGTAGGACGTTTATGAGCCTATATTGGGGCTGATTTAAGTCACTGGCTCAAAAGAAAGCAAGTAGATCTAGAAGTTTACACTCATGCTATATTTTTGCCTTCAATACAAGGGTAATGTGTTGTGAATTCTAAAAATGGGAATTATCATGGATGGCGGTGTTCATAAACAATTTGACCATCATTAGAAGCCTTTCATGATGACTCAGAATGGTAACAGAGCAAAGTAAGACAATGTAATTATATTTAATAAGGTAAGAAAGAGTAAGAACACACTTCAGGGAGAATTCTGTGGTGTATTTTTTTCTCAGAATATTACAGCTGTTTTGGATTAAAAAAAGATATAAAGTTGATACCACGATAAAGAAAAAATCAAGTTTTGATTTTTCAGAATTGTTTAATTCTTGGGAAAGCCAGGATTAAATTTTGGGAGGGAAAAGGGATTGTTTTTTCTTTCATTCTTCTAAATTAGCTAGTATACTTTTAAATTGGGAAAAAATTCTCAGGAATCTTGAGCACTTGGAAAGGTACCTTGAACCTCCCACACCATATAAAAAAGAACACAACAACAACACTGGGTTTTTCACTTTAGACCCATTTTCGGTACTAAACAAAATAGAAGTTTCCTCTGGCTATTGTATAGTGAGTTGTGCCGGCCTACAGTACTTTACCAAAATGTCTCTCTAATGTATTTTCATAATGACATTAAATCGATATTTCAGCTAAATAAAGAAGTTCACGAAGAGTAATGAACTTCCTTTTAATGTCAAAAGACACACATCAACAGATATTCTTCACTGAGCAAACAACTCCTCTGCTCCCATTTTATCTCTGTGGAGTTGTTTCTTTCCATGGATACATAAAAGTGCATTTTCTTTCAACAAACTTTTCTTCAGCACTATTTTAGAGAAAAATCTCTCACCAGTAAAGTCAAATTCAGCTCAACCAAGTAAACCATAAGAAAATTTTATCCTAAGGAAAGCTAGAGAAATAGAGGAAATTTTGTCAAAGATGAAGAAATTCTTTAAGGAGCCAAATGTCAGACGTGTGTACCTCTTACAGGACTGGAAGAAAGTCCTTCTGAGAAAAGGTGTTAAAATAAGTATTTGAAGGGCACAGTAATGGTGACCCAGGTTGCTTAACAACACAAGATGAGTCTACTTAATAGAATAACCTCTTGGAAATACATTTTAGATGATCAGTTAAAGTCACTTCTAATTGCTCTCTTGAAATGACAAATATTTTCCTTCATATCAATAAAATATTCATTATTCCTTTATGTGTGCACTATAAAATCCCTTTTCAAAATGAATCATTTTAAAAAAAAACACTCTATAGATATATATGGCCAGCTTCCTTTCAATTCCCTATTGGTATTTCTTAATTTCTCTCTACATGCTTTTTGCTTTCTGCATATTTAGAGCAAGTCAAAAATACACTTTGCTTTCAATAATGCAAAGTTCTGTATGGAAAATATTTAGTAGTTCTTTTAAGATTGCTTATTGAAAATTACTTTTTGTTTCTCCAAGCTGAACATTCCAGTTTTTCTTACAAACTATTTATTGCACTTAGAATTAAGCAAGAGAGAGGGAAACTGTCTTACATGCTGTCTCTCCCCAGGATGTCTAAGGTCTACTGCTGAAAAGCCAGCAGATAAATCTATTTAATCAATTTATTTTAATCTATTTAATCTAAACTATTCAAAGATGATGGTGTGTTCTTATATTTCTAGGCTAAAGCAATCTTATTTTTGTATAAGCATTTACGTTGTTGCAATACTAAGCTTTTATAATTATAAAGGTGATGTACTGGGATTGTAGAGATTTCATCAAAAACTAAAAGAAAATTTAAATCACCTGCATCTTATAATGTAGACATAAATGCTGTCAACATCTGTGAAGTTTCTTTCCAGTCTTTTCAGAATAGATAGGTAGGAATTTATAGATATGTAGGTAGGTAGATAGATAGATAGATAGATAAGAGGTAAACAGATGGATAGATAGATATTTTATTTTAGAAAACTGGAGTCATACTGCTTATAGAGTTTTCTATCACTTAACATTATATCGTGAGTATTTTGTCCTATAAATAGATAGTCTTAGAATATTTCATTTTTACAAACAATATATTTTAGTTGTAAAATATATTTAAATCAAGATTCATTAATCCATTCAACAAGTATTTGTTGAGCATCTACTTTGTGCAAAGAACAGTGCTCAACTCATGAAGAATATAGAAGGATTTGCACATCTCCACAGACCTCTCATCTAGATGAAGTGTCATATTCAAGGAGCTATAACACAAGATAGAAAGAACTTAAATGCTATAGTAGAACAATAAGCTTTACAGTTGCAGAGGAGGAAGAAATTCACATCCTCATTTAGAGAGTAATGAAAGGAGTCCTATATTTGAGCTAAGCCTTTGAGGTCAGCTGGACCTTGGACATGCAAGGATGAGAAGAAGGAACATTCCAAGTGAAGGAGTGCAGGGAAGAGGCAGGAGGGACAGAGCATCTCAGCATCTCAGCAAGTGTGACATGATGCATGCAGGTTCGAGGGCACAGACGTCTTACAGAACAAGGGACAGCAACAGAAAACAGTGTAGTAACAAATAAAGGATTTTCCCTTTCTTTACTTAATTTCTGTGGAGGTTTCACTTATTTTACTTAACAAAGCACATTTAGAGCCAAGAAGTTCTCTTACAACTTCATAAACGTAAATTCACTTGATCATTTTGACACAGTGAGGTGGGTATAACATTTCAGATGAGGAAATGGCGGTAGGTGGAGAAGATGGAAACCTGAAGGGGTGGGGTACACAGCCAGCAGGTCCTAGAACTTGATGTCAAAACCAGAAAGTTCTGCTTCAAAGTCCAATCTCTAAAGCACTTGCTCTGCTGCCTTCCCCCCACCCCAACATTTATAATTAATTCATAATGTAATAAACTTGTGGAAAAAGAAATTGAACAGCAACATAATACATACTTACACAAAGTTATTTCCATAGATACCCCTTTATCTCCATGAGCCAACTGATTTTTGGTCTAGCCCTATGGGTACAGGTATAAAATAACATGACAATGGCTCGTACTGCAGAATCTCAAGTTTCAATGAGTTTTCTAACATCCCAGAGGCACAGGTTATTCCCCTGGTCTTGCTCTCCAGTGGACTTCAATTTGGTCTCTCCAGGAAGGACTGAAATCACTGATGAGCTTCTTTAAAGAACTTGTCACAGGAAGTGACCATGTTTGGCCAAAGACTGTCAGTTTTGAAATCTGTTTTTCTATCTACCTGACAA
Organism: Stenella coeruleoalba; assembly: GCF_951394435.1. NCBI lineage: Eukaryota > Metazoa > Chordata > Mammalia > Artiodactyla > Delphinidae > Stenella > Stenella coeruleoalba. The sequence continues at coordinate 144,013,159 of NC_137149.1, read as the reverse complement.
TAATTCCTGGCACATACTCCATTCAAGAGAGAGAAGGATAAAGAAGATGTGGTATACACAATGCAACATTACTCAGCCATAAATAAGAATGAAATAATGCCATTTGCAGCAACATGAATGGACCTAGAGATTATCATACTAAGTGAAGTAAACCAGACAAAGACAATACCATATGATATCACTTATATATGGAATCTAAAAAAATGATACAAGTGAACTTATTTACAAAACAGAAACAGACTCACAGAAATAGAAAACAAACTTATGGTTACCAGAGGGGAAAGCAGGGGGAGGGATACATTAGGAGTTTGGGATCAATAGATACATACCACTTCTTTTATGTAATTCTTTACAGTAGAGACAACTGAAGCAAATTGCCTTTGCCAACTTCAACCATTCATTCCTTGTGTGTTAATTTACTTTTCCCTCCATGAACATTTACTGTTATCTCTAGGTCGCTCATCTGCTGTGTCCAAGGAATACAAACACACCAACACAGTGCCTTTGCCCCAAGCCAACACCCCAAGAGCGAGAACAAAACAAAGATAAGAGATAAAGCAGTATGACCAGTGCTGGGAGAAAATGAAAAGGAAGAAGAGTTAGGTATTGGGGCAGAGGTATCTTCTTAGCCTTTGTGTGAACTTTACAATTTTATAATTCTAAGGTAGTTGATATTTTGAACCAGGTTTTACAGATGAGGAAACTAGGACAAAGAGAATTTAATTGATTTGGGGTAATCTAACTGGCATCATCACAACTTCAGAAAGATCAGTTGCTATATTCTTGTTTTGTTTTTTTTTTTTGTGGTACACGGGCCTCTCACTGTTGTGGCCTCTCCCGTTGCGGAGCACAGGCTCTGGACGCGCAGGCTCAGCGGCCATGGCTCACAGGCCCAGCCGCTCCGCTGCATGTGGGATCTTCCCGGACCAGGGCACGAACCGGTGCCCCCTGCATCGGCAGGCGGACTCTCAACCACTGTGCCACCAGGGAAGCCCCCAGTTGCTATATTCTTTTTAACTGAAAACTCTGGCTAGAAGTGACATTTCAATTATGCCTGTAGCAGCCTTTGAACAAAAACTTTAAAATCCTGATTTAAGTCATGTATTAATATTATGAAGACTAGCTATGGACAAGTAATATGTCACGTAAGAAAATCAAGAAAAATAGCACATGCAGAGAGTGGTAAAATCTACTATAAGCATTTTAACTTCCTTTCACTGGGTTTTTAATTTTAATTATGCTTTTAAATATAATTTAAAAAGCGTAATTGCCTTAATATAACTTTTGAAAGTTCATTGATCTAATATTTTCTATACTTTAAGAATTGTCCTCAAGATACCAGTGGGACAAAATAGAAAAATAAGAGAGCTGTATTTCTATTTAAGTAACTTTGTAACCTTTAAATAGGGAGACAACATAACTTATGGTCCAAACTAGAATACTCTTGAGATGGAAAGGGGGCTTTAACAAAAATCATCCCACCACATCAGATGTAAACTGGGGTTACTCTGAACAAGATGGGATGCATGGTCAGGGGTGTAATCGGCTGAATTGTGTCTCCCAATATTTATATGTTGAAGTCCTGACCCCTAGTCATTCAGAATGTGACTGTATTTGGAGATAGGATCTTTAAAGAGGTAATTAATTTAAAAAGTGGTTGTTAGGATGAGCCCTAATCCAATATGACTGGTGTCCTTATAAGAAGAGGAGGTCGGGACACAGATAACACAGGCACAAAGGGACAGCTGTGAGGGGGCAGGCTGGGGAGGTGTCTGTCTATAAACTAAGGAGAGCAATCTCAGGGGAAACTAATTCTCCCAACACCTTGACCTCAGACTTCTAGCCTCCAGAAATAAAATTCTGTTGGTTAAGCCATCAGCATGTGTTATTTGTCACGGCAGCCCTAGCGCACAAATACAGCGTGCCTATCAGGTACTTCATTGCTTTCTTCATATTCCAAAAGCTAGAAAATAGTTGTTCTCAAACTTGAGGGTACAAAACTATCACTGGGAATGTAATTAAAATGCAGATTTCTGGGCCTCACTTCAGGCCTACTGAATCAAAACATCTGATTATTGGAGGATTATCTAAGGGGAAGGCTCAAGAATGTAATGATTAATTCTAGACAGTCTAGAGCCATATACTCTATGACTCTCATCTTCACAGGAATATTTTCTTATAATTCTGAAAAAGAACAATCCAAATATATTTTAACAGAGCTTAAGGAGAAGATTTTCTCTAATCAAACTTGCATTGTAATTATATTTCTTCTTTATCTAGCTATATTCTTTTTTCCCAGGTTTATTGAGCTATAAACAGCATTCAATATTGTGTAAGCTTAAGGTATACAATGCATTGATTTGATTCACTTATCTGTTGCAAAATGATGACCAGGGTAGGGTTAGCTAAAACCTCCATCATGTCACATAAAGCTGTATTGGTTTTGATAATTAAAATTATGGTATAGCAGTTATAAAACTAGATTACTGGGTACAATTCCCAGAATCAGCACTTCCTTCCTATGTATATTCAGACAAGTTGATTAACCTCTCTGAATATTTCACCTATAAAATAGAGATAATAATAGTGCCTTCTTCACAGGATTATTGTCAAAGTGAAATAATTACAGTCATCCCTTGGTATCTGAGCAGGTTGGTTCTAGGACCCGCCAGGGAGACCAAAATCCACAGATGCTCATGTCTCATAGTTGGTCCTCCACATCTGCAGCTCTACAGCCTTGGATCCAACCAGCTCTGGATCATGTAGCACTACAGTATTTATTGAAAACAATCCACATATAAGTGGACCCACTCAGTGCAAACCCATGTTTTTCAAAGGTCAACCTGTATATGCAAAGCACTTAAACTAGTGCCTGTACAGAGGAAAAAGAATCAGTGAATAGTAATATAATAATATAGTTGTATGTACATTAAACTTATCAAATATCTCTATCCTTTCTTGCTGCAGTAATTTGGGTGCTGAAGTGGTCGGATTGATTTAACAACCCTTTTTCAGGTTGTTCATCTTTGCCAATTAGATTGCTTTCTGTTTCTTAGAAGACTGCTCAAAATTCAAGTCAATTCTGGCACCTTCTAATGCTACTCAGATTTATGTCAATATCTCAATGGCAACATATTTCAATATATTTGGATAAATTGTATAATACCATGATAGATTACAAAATCCGAGAGTTTTGGAGCTGTAATAAATGGTGGAAACAGTCACTTACTCTTCAGACTGGATCTGAGTGACTGCTCAAAGTCACGTGCATCTTTTACAGAGTCAGTGCTAGATCCCAGGTGTCCTGACTAGAACACTGTTGTATACCTTTAGCATGACTGTATCGCTTACTGTTTAACTAGCATACTTTGGAGAGTAAAGGACAATGAGAGTTAAAAACACAATGGGAAAATAGACATAAATTAGGACAGTCCCAGGAAAACCAGAATTATTGCAATGGACTGAATATTTGTGTTCCCCCAAAATCCATATGTTTGAATTCCTAACCCCCAATGTGATGATATTAGTAGGTGAGGCCTTTGGGAAGTTATTATGTAATGAAGATGGAGCCCTCATGAGTAGAATTAGTGTCCTTATAAGAAGACACGAGATCTTGCTTCACTCTCTGCTCTCTGCCATGTGAGAACAAAGCCTGCAAATCAGGAAGGGGACTCTCACAGAACCTGACCATGCTGGTACCCTATTCTTGGACTTCCATTCTTTAGAAACTTGAGAAATAAATTTCTGATATTTATAAGCCACACCACCTATGGTAAAGACAGTTATGGTGTATCAGCCACCATGGTCTAACAGATAAAATAGAAACGGCATCAAATATTTTAATAAGCAGAACTAACATGGGTAATTTGTTAGACAGCATTACAGAACTGGAAAAACAAAAAGGGAAGAGTACAGTTAGACAACAGTTGCCGGAATCAACTATCACTTCCTGGAGTAGGGTGATTAAAGGAAAGATATTGAGATTTTTAATCCTTAGAAGTTCAGTGGAGGGGCGCCACAGACCTGAGATTCAAATTGTTTGGAGAAAAAGTACCACTGGCTAATACTGGTACCTCAGAAGCCCAAAGAAGGGTCCCAGAAGAGTTGGGACTCAGACCTTTAAAGATGATGTGATGTCTTATGTGACAACTGATTTCACATGTCAACTTGGCGGGGCCACGGTGCAGAGAAATTTGATCAAATGTTATTCTGGATGTTTCTGTGAACTGTTTGTCTATCTTATGCATGTCACACCATCAAATTTTAGAAGCACATAACTTGTGCGGCTTCACAGGTTCACAGCTGGAAGGAATTTTGCCTCAGGATGAATCATACTTCAAGTCTCACCCGTACCTGATTTAGATGATATTTAAATGTGACTTTGAACTTTAGACTACACAGTTGATGCTGGAATAAACTTTAGACTTTGGGGGCTGTTGGGATGGAATGAATGTATTTTCTGTGCAATAAGGACCCAGATTTTAGGGGGCCAGGGAATGCTATGAATTGAATTGTGTTCCCCCAAAATTCATATGTTGAAACCCTAACCCCCAATGTAACTCTATCTGCAGATAGAGTCTTTATGAGACTTCAGGGGAGCAGATGCTACCCCCCTGCTGCTGGGATCTCTGAGTGGGAACATTAAGGCTGGTTCTGGAAATGACTAAGAAGCTTGAGATGTAAACCAACTGCTGCTGATTGAGTGAAACACCATTTGCTAGGATGATACTGACATGAAAGAGATTCTTCTTCCTGCCTTTCCACCTCCCTCCAGGGTCTCTGGTTGGGTGAGCTCACTGGGAATCAGCTGACAAAGGAGAAGGTAGTTTTCAGAATCTCAGGTTCAGCATCTCCAAGCAGAATACATAAGAGTGGGTTTGGAACACAATCCATCCCCAGTCTAAACAGTACCAATTTTATGCTTCTGTATAACAAGTTGCAAATAGATTCATGTAAATGAAAGAACTCTCACCTGCTCCCTAAAAAGGGAGGTACAAAATCCAAACCATTATGTAACCATCTCTAGAGACAGTAGTTTACACCTCTCTAGAGATTTTCATTACTGCTCTATTTCAGTCACACTGAATATTCTGTAACCTAAAGGCTAAATTTTGGAGTAAACCACCAGCACCAAGTTTTAAGTAAAATAATAAATAAAATAAGGGAGAAGAAAAAAGAAATTAGTGAATACATACATACAAACATATATACACATGTATGCATACTCATATAGCCAAGTACTTAATAAAATATGCATATTGATTGCACTAACAGTTATTAAATGGAGTTATCATTTTATAACTGGTTATGAAGCTGTAACTGGTTTCTGTAACTTCTTTATTCTACTATCAAGTCCATAGACTTTTTGTCATTGGAAGCAATGACAAGTTTAGGCCAACCTAAATTTTCATTCCTAAAAATCCAAATCCTCAGTGGTCTTGTGCCCTTGGGTGGAGGCATCACAGATCATCTTTCAGGCTTGCTGACATATCAGTGACCCAATTTCTTCTTTGTAATCAGGATCAATCACGTCAGCCAGTGTAATAACCTGCCTTTTGGTTCATGACAGGAGAGGCACAAATTGGCCAGGTGTCAGTCAATTTCTAATTCGGTGAAACCATTGCTGTGTCCCCTGCTGAAATTTTTTTTCCCTTAGGAAATTAAAACCAGCAGTGTCTAAGTTATGGGAAAGAAATGCAAAAATTCTGCAAAAGGGTTATTAAGTGAAACAGTGAGTGATACCACTCATCCTACGCTCCTTGACAATCAGACCCATACGTTCTAGCTAGAGAAAAATGACATGATGTGTTGGTCACCAATTCAAAACATATTACCCATCCTACACAATAAAATTTAGTTTTCTAAGGGTATAATTTCTAAACTGCACTGTAATTAAGTTTTAAATAGACCATTCCAGCATTTGATCAGGCTGCCTACTTTAAACTGAAGGAGTGCATGAAGACCAGATAATTTTATGGGCATGAGCCCACTGGCACACTCCTCTTTGTGTGAAATGAGTATTTTGGTCCTAGGCAATGTCCTAGGAACATAATGAAAGTATATAAGACCATAGATTTTGGTGCTAGTAGAAGCATTTTTAACAGGGAAAGCAAATGTATATCCAGAATACAGTCCCATTTTGTAAGGGCAAATTACTGCCTCCCCCTGTTGGAAGGTATTCGGTGTAATCATTCAACAGCGAGGTGGCCGGCTGGTGCCCCTGAGAAAGCTGCCACGTTGAAGCCTGCATTGATCTCTGCAGTTCAGAGGGTTGAGAGCTGAGCCGGGGTGGTGGCCAGATAGGACACTGAAGGGGAGAACAAACCTGACTCCATATTGGATCTGTTTCTTTTACTTTAAGCTTTTTCTATTGTTTTTGCTACAAGTTAAGAATGTTGCCTGGTAGCCTGAAATATACAGGATAGCCCATTCTCAAGGCACTGACCTTTAAAGGTGTAACATTTTTCCATTCACACAGGGATAAAAAGTTGCAGAAGAGAGAATAACATTTGTCTTGCTGGAGGTTTACAGGAACACCATGACTTGACCTACAACCTGACCTGCATGGACAGCTGCAAGAACAAAGGATTCTGACAAACAAGTCTGCAATTTCCGACACTAACAAGTCTGCGACAACCAACCACACCCCTTCCCCTTTTAGTATAAAAGGCTCCTGAATTCTAACTCGGGGAAGATGGTTCTTTGGACCACTAGTTCATCATCTTCTCGGTCTGCTAGCTTTCTGAGTAAATCACTATTCCTTGTCCCAACAACTCAACTCTCCGTCTATTGGCCCGTCATGCAGTGAGCAGTACGAGCTTGGACTCAGTAGCAAGAGGAAAAAGAAGGGCAAACACTGTCTTCACTATGGTTGTCAAGACAGGCTTTGTGAAGGAGCTGGGGTTGAGCTGGGTGCTGAATGGAGGCAAATAAGGTAAAGGGAGAAAAAGTATATTGCAAGAAACCACAAGAGTGAAAGAGCATGGACCACGGTTAGGGCATGAACCAGTGCTGCGGATGTGACAGCAGTAAGGAAACACAGCCTTCGGGTTAGAAGTAGTTCTGTGTGCTAAACAGCAGTGAAGGACACAGGCTCAGATTGTGTGGGACCCTCCCTGCTCTCCATCTGTGGTCCTGCTACTCAGTTCCGTGGGACCTTTTTGGGTATTTCCCAATCCATACAAAACCGACAACAAAATATACTATTCTAAGTTCTGCCCAAAGGGCAGATTTCCCTTTATCACTGACTTTACAGAGACATTCCTCAGTTTTCTGGTTGCTCCTTGAAGAACAGTTTACCTAAGTAGCTCTGTTTTCTCATTTGTGGAAAGGAGTTTCACAGAGCTGTTGCAGTGATTAAAGGATTCAATGAATGTAAAGCACGTAAAACAGTGCTTGGCATATAGCAAATGCTATAAAAGTATTTTTAAATTACTATTTAAGTTTATGATTCAATTTTTAAAAGTGTTAACTTACATTCAGAAATACTTCAGATAAAAAAAAATAAAGTAAAACCTGTCTGCCTCTTTCCATATTATGTTTCTTAAGCCAAAGAACTTTCTTCTGTGTTTACTTTTTGGTCAAAGTCATATACACAATACATGAAATTCAGTGTGAAGGACTGGTTAAACTAGAAACACTTTCTCAATAAAACTGTTGTATTTGGGGTCATGAACAACAAAACAGCATGTTAAAATATTTATTTTCTATTGCTTTGTATTACAACTTTCATGAGTCATGGCCTGATTCTGTGAAATATCTGTGAAGCTGCAATGTTCCACATCATCTTCACCTTGTAAAAGTGGTCAGATTTACCATGGCCAATTTGGAAGTCATCCTCAAAGTGCAGTACTACAAAGTAGTAAAGTGAAGAAAGTAGTCATGGGTTTTAACAATCTCCTTCATATCCAGGAGTTCTAGAAACATGTCCTCCTGGCGGAGCCAGTTGTTTCTCTAATTGTAGCTCCTGTTAAGACTCACATCAAGATAATAAGGCGATTGTTCTGTAAGCCTCTTGGGCAGCTTCCTGACCTTGTACTATGTATGGTGACAGGCAGTGCTCTTGAGAGCCTGAGCTGATGGAATAGGTGTGATATTATCTGGGCAGAGAGATGGTGGTAGATATACCATATAGGGAAAACTGACAGGAAATCCATCCTCACCAGCCATCTTGCAAGCCGGACATTTTTCTACTCTATTTTTTCCTCCTGATGGGGATGAATAGGGGAGCACTCATTACCTCCCCAGATCTATTTTGGAAATTTTTTTTTGATAGAAAATTCTCCCTTATAATAAGTTGAAATCATTTCCTCTCAAATAAGATTTCTCCTTGTTTTCATACGTTAATTCCTTTGGATTCTACACTGCCCACCATTACCACCTTTCTAATGTGGAACTGTGTTTATCATTAAACACAGTTGGAGAACTCTCCTTCAAAAAAAGAACAAAATGGGTATACTGGTTCCTTCAGCATTCTCAGAAAGCAGCTCAGAGTACATCATCATCAACATCATCACAACACTGTTATTATTACCGTTATCATTATTATTTTGGATTAGCCTGGGCGCCATCTGTAGGGGACTTTATAAGCAACTCAACCAACTCTTGTCAACTAAGAGAAAATAAGTAAGGAATTCATTGGAATACTACTATATCACTCACAGAATCAAAGCAGCATCTTAACACTTAGATTTCAAGCAGAGCAAGAGCCCTGAGGCTTGAGGGCAACCTTCTCAGGAAGCTGCCACCTTGATGAATCAGCCTCAACTGCCTCTTTCCTACTCTTGTCATTCCTCCCAAAATTCAAATTCTAGGGGGAATGCATCTCACTGGTTTAACTAGTCTTACGCGCCTACATCTAGGCCAGGAGACAGCAGAGCACGGGACCACAACAGTAGGAGAGCTGTGATTTTCCAAAAGAAAATCAAGGTTTTGTTCAGGAGCAAAAAAGAGTTGGATTCTAGACAAACAAAACTCAACTCATAGAGTACCACTAATGGATACGCTGGCATTTGTGTTCTGTAAGTGCTTATAGTGTTTCAAACTGCATCTCTGTCCTTGGGCTGGTTCTAGAGACTTCCTGGGAATTTGACCTTGGGCTTAATTTGGCCACCACCATAGATTTTATGGAATGTTAAATCTTATATTCATCTTATAATTCACCCATTACCATTCATCCAAAATGCCTTCACGACAGTCCTTCATTACAATCTGCCATTTACTAACTCAGCGTAGCAGACACAGGAATACGCTTCCCTTTAAGGAAGGCTTCATCTCGCTGGGGTGAGCATGGTCCAGCTGTCACCCCCTTTACGGTCCGCTTCTGCAGCAGAAAGCCACCTTGCTGATGGCAGGCCCTGTCAGGGGCCGTTCACACCCAGTGACTGAATAAGCAAGGTGGAGGATAAACTCCCAGTGATTCCAGCTGGTCGTGGGACACTCTGACCTGCAGCATCCTCTCCTGAGATCTCAGCCTAGTCGGCCAAAGCAGTGTTGGGTCTGTACTGCAGCTCAAAGTCTTCCTCAACTCAACCCTGCTTCCTCTTACTTTCTTTCCTTTGTGTCAAGTGTCGATGTCTAAGAAACACCTTAAACCCTAAACTCCCCTTAACACCTGCTCCAGAAAGTCCAACGTGTAACACTTGTAAACTGAGGCAATACCCATAATGTAACTTTTTCAAAGTCACAATAACTAGAGGCAGAGACATAATTAGAACATGTGTCTCTTGACGGGAAATCCAGTGTTGTTTCTACTCTTCCATTCTGCCTGATGTCAGTCTTCCATGACAATTTGGTTGATTGAGTCTTGCAGGAATTGGTACTAAAATGATTAGATACAGCAGCAAGACAGAAATCATGAAGTCACCTGTATCAATTGACTATCATATCCATGGGACTCCAAGCACAGGGTGCTGGCCCACCCTTCCATCTCCATAAACCAATTTATTTATGGTACAGTCCTAGCGGTACAGGTAAAATACAAAATAATGTTGTCTTACACACATGAACAACACCCACAAAAGCTGAGTCTCAGCTATATGAAATGCCCCTATAATTCCTACATTAGCCTCTACTCCCAAAGATGTCAGGAAAATAATGTCTCATCTGTTATCTCTAGCTTTACAGAAAACTATGCTTTTCTCTTAATTTTCTTTGAACTCCTGGTTGTAGACCAGCCGTATGTTTTTCTGGGATTCTTTGTTATGAAAACTTTTGAGTTATTTTGGGTCACTAATTGGAAAGTAGGTGTTCCAAGGAGGAAAGAAGGTAGCCAAAAATTTCTACTGTCATGTAAGATGAGATATTTTATGATAAGCATAATATATATGATTGTCAATCTGTTTGGGGTTCATTATGGTGGGTAGGTGCAAGTAGTATAATTTTCAAATGGCATCAAAGATCATCACTAATAATGCTTCAAAATTAGCTTGTCTAATAGTTAAGTTACCAACGAAACCCCCAAAGCCTAGATCTTTCTGAATTATTGAGCTCATCCCCCCACAGTGCTGCAATCACAGATCTTTACAACAGTTTCAAATTTCATTAGCTCTATATACTAGCTTATTATTGGCAACTCAATATTTTGCATATGAATTTAATGGAAAACCGCACTGCCCCTGTGTACACCTAATTCATTTATTGAGTCATCTTGATATTTCAAAGGATAAAATAAAGAAAAAAGGGATGAATTCACCAGCGTATTATGGAAAGCTGTTAGAATACTCTGCCTTCTGGTCAGTTTAAGAAACAGGCTTTTGTCAGGAAAAGGTTTCTCTCTGCCTTGGAGAGTCCAGGATGGTTCAGCCTTAAAGAAGAGCCCAAACAGAGTCATCTTTCTAATGCTAAGGGGACAGTTCAGTGTGTCTCACAGCTTCCCTACTTCTTAGGTCTGGGGTATGGAAAATATGTAACTCAGCTCTTCACCCTGTACTTTTAGTACACTTAGGGAAAAAGGAAAAACCTAATCCTATATGGCATCAAATTGATGTTAAATCATTTACACAAAAACCATTAGGTTTTTGGGTTTTTTTTTTATACACCTTTATTGGAGTGTAATTGCTTTACAATGGTGTGTTAGTTTCTACTTTATAACAAAGCGAATCAGCTATACATATACATATATCCCCATATCTCTTCCCTCTTGTGTCTCCCTCCCTCCCACCCTCCCTATCCCACCCCTCTAGGTGGTCACAAAGCACTGAGCTGATCTCCCTGTGCTATGTGGCTGCTTCCCATTAGCTATCTATTTTACATTTGAAAAACATTAGTTTTAAAGTTGACTGTTTACAAAAGCATTACACAGAAAATGAATTCAAGTCATTCAATCATTCATTCAATAAAATTCAATAAATGTATATCAAGCTTCACTCTGAGCAAAAAATAAACAAAATAAACAAAAATCCCCATCATTGCATACTTTTCTTGTGTGCATGTGGGGTGGGGAGACCTTACACTCTACGGTTTTGTCTGTTTGACTGATTTTTAAATATCCTGTATTATTAAGCCTAAATTTTTTTAACCACCCTTAAAGAACCTTTTAATCTGACCCCACTGTGTCCATCCAAAATAGAGTCCATAATGTCCTGCTTTTCTTTTCACACTGTTCTTTTTTATCAACTGCATATCTTAGTCCAGTGTCATTTTCGCCTATCCAGCTCATCAATGTAAAGTGGTTTCCTCCAGAAAAGGTTGCTGATTCCTCTAATCCAAGACAATTATGTTTATCTCCCAATTTCTACTGCAGTTTAATTTACTCCAATATCTACCTAATCTCGCCAAATAGATTAGTAGAAAAGGTCATGCTTCTATTATTTTTGTGTTCCCCAAAAGGCTTCAGATTATGCTGAGCACGGTGGACGATGTTAATTAATTTATTTCTAAGTAATCTTTTGAACTTTATCTTTATCTGATTGTGGTCATGCTTTTGAAAATCACAGTAGCATTTTAATCGTCCCTCTCAGTAATTAAAAATGATTACATTTTCCATGATGTTTTCCATGGGATGAATTTGCATTACGTATTAAAATATCCCTTAAATACCGCTGCGACATTTTGTTGAGATGTTACCTCTATATCGTTAGAAAATTCTACCAAATTCTACAAAGATAACGAAAGTCCAGATCTGTATTTAAATACAGGTCACCTATTTACAGAATTTTTAAAATGTAGGCAGTGTTTGCCTTTCAAACATGTTTTTGAAATATGAATAAAAATAGCACATTCATCAAACAGTGAATAATTATTTGAACATTTCTGAATCAGCATGTGCACAAAGAAACGGTATAAATGTGGAACAACACATCTGAAGATTGTGACTTGTGAAAAATCATCACTAAATTCACTTGGAGAAAGGTATTTCACTTTATATGATAATAACTTACTAAAAAGATGGTCTAAAAATGGCAGATTTAAACATTTTTTGGTGACTCTTTTCCAGGTACTCAGAGTAGGAAGATGATGAGCTATGGTCCTTATACCCTTAGTAGCTATGGTGGCCAGAATATTGTTCCCCTACAGATGTCCATGTCTGAATCCCCAAATACTATGACTATGTTACCTTATATGGCAAAGAGGGTTTTCAAGTTATGATTAAGTTAAGAATCTTGAGATAGGAGATTATCTTGGATACCCAGGGGAACCCCTTATAATCACAGGTGGATCAGAGTCAAAAAGGGGAAATGACAATGGATGCAGAGGTCAGAGTGATGTGTTGGCACAAGCCCAGACAGGCATGCAGCTTCTAGAAACTAGAAAAGGCAAAGAAATGGGTTCTTTGCTTTAGCCTCCTGAAGGAACACAGCCTTGTAGACCAATTTTAGATTTCCGACATCCAGACCATAAAATAATAAATTTTTGGTTTGACTTAAGTCACAAAATTTGTGGTAATTTTTTACATTAGAAATAGGAACTAACAGCATAGCTTATATTGCCTTTTAGGTATTAGCTTAGTTTCCTTTTGCATATGCTGAGCCACTTTTAGTTCATAATTATTTATCTTCTTCTTTTTCACATCTGGGTACTAAAAGCTGTTTTGTAGTTATTATAGCTTCTTAGGAGAAAAATAAACATGATTTAACTGTTTCTATTTCTGTTGACTATTATCAAAATTCTAAAGGTATGCAGTAATATTCCCCAGTGCAGACATCTTTGCTTCCATCCTTGTAATAGGGAAGAACAAATCTGACTCCATATTGGATCTATTTCTTTTACTTTAAACTTTGTTCTATTGCTTTTGCTACAAGGTAAGAATGTTGCCTATAGCCTGAAATATACAGGATAGCTCATTCTGAAGGCTCTGACCTTTAAAGGTGTAACACTTTACATTCAAATAGAGATAAAAAGTTGCAGAACAGAGAATAACATTTGTCTTGTTGGAGGTTTATAGGAACATTGTGACCTGGCTTACGTAAACAGCTGCAAGAACAAAGGATTCCAAACCAAGAAGTTTGTAACAATCAACCACACCCACTCCCCTTTTAGTATAAAAGAAGCCTGAATTCTAACTCAGGGAAAATGATTCTTTGGGACACTTTTCCACCATCTTCTGAGGCTGCTGGCTTTCTGAATAAAGTCTTTATTCCTTACCCCAGCAACTTGTCTCTCCATTTATTGGCCTGTCATGCAGTGAGCTCTATGAGCCTGGACTGGGTAACATCCCCAACCATCACTGCTCCCTTTGATTACGTGTTCTGCCTTCTTACCATCTACTTTTCCATATTATGTCCTCTGCTACAGCACATTACTAGTCTACGTAATGTTCAAAACCAAAATCTAGCTATAAAATTAAAGGCACAAAACATACAATAGCATTTTAAACTAATAATCAGTGTCCTAAAATGGCAGTACATGGTGCAGTTTACGTTTCAATGGTTCACTAACAATACTCCTATCAAATCAGACAGTATCATTAGCTACACTTTTTTCATATTAAGAAGCAAATTCTTTGAGTTTAAGCTAATTGTAGCTGTCCTAATATAGTACAGAGAGCACATTTATTTTCATTAGAAAGAGCAGTCTTCTAAGAGTTTGCTACATGCCTAGTATTTTAGCACTTTAGGGAGCAAAAACTTTAATTCCTTACCTATGTGAAATTTACAATCAAGTCAGGGAAACAACACAAATTAGTGAAAAAAGTAGTACATGATGAATCGCCAGGTATTTCCGTCATAATGGTACGCATAAAGAAAGATGATCAAAGAGAGCGTGTTTCTCAGGAAAGACTTTTATGTAGACAGGACATGAGTTGGACTTAAAATTGTGTGCAGAAGAGGAGAGAAGATATTCCAAGCAGACAAACAACAAGAGTAAGGACACAGAAAAGCCTAAGCACAGGACTGTGACGACTCTGTAGTGTGGAGGAATCGTGGAAAATTAGAATAAACAAGAAGAGAAGTCCACAATTAGTGGAGCAGTCAGCAGCAATTTGGAAACACTGGAAACTTGAGCAAGAAAGCAGAAGTGATGAAAGCATTAAAAAACAATGATTAGCACAATGGGATTAAGACTGTGAAAACCAAACACCAGAAACCCCACGTTTAGGGAGTGTGAATGGATAGGAAGATTTTAATCCTGGAGCCGCCTGGCCCTTCATGGACCTACGACATGTGACACACGCAATTCCCATAGCTCCTGCTGTGATGCTTAACTATTACACATGATTTCTTAGGGTGATCAAAGATATGAATTTAGAGGGTTATTTGTATTTTATGACTGTGCACGTTTATTAATAGAGCATTTTCAAGAAATTAATCTAAATAAATATTTCTCCTTGACATGAGAGGCAACCTCACCTTGATATCAGCTCCACAGAACACTTTCCAAGGGAGGCAATGAGCCAAGTGACTTTTAATAATTTATAGATTACTGCAGTTATTGAAAAGGCTGAGATCTCATAGTCTTGGCCAGAGTCAAGTCACATGGACTGAACAGATTAGCTTGCAAAAAAATGAAAGCACATAAAAACATTACTTCACTCACTTTGATGGTATTCTGATAAAATCGTTAAACTTCATCTGAAATATTAGATGAAAAGAGGGAAAATTGATCTTCAAATCAAAAAAAAAAGTAGATAAAAAGGATCTTTACTTCTGGAAATAGTCAACTGTATTTGCACTCGTTCTTAACCATATCTGCAATTTTGTCTTTAAATCTATCATCAACTCCTACTCTCCCTCCACTGCCTTTAAATTAACACTTGTCCTGAACTTTCACCCACAAAACAGATAGCTATATAGATGCAAAAAACCATGAACATGAGTGTAACCCTGTGGAAAGGTTAGGGATAGTAGAGCTTGAAAAATGTGC
This sequence comes from Stenella coeruleoalba, assembly GCF_951394435.1. Lineage (NCBI taxonomy): Eukaryota > Metazoa > Chordata > Mammalia > Artiodactyla > Delphinidae > Stenella > Stenella coeruleoalba. The sequence continues at coordinate 143,997,856 of NC_137149.1, read as the reverse complement.
CTATTGAAGTGAACAGAATTCATCCTTGTGGAAAATACACGGGCCAAAACTAAAACCAAAGCAAATACCAAGAAGAAAGTAAAGTCCTGCCAAATAGAGAGAAAAACTACATGACTAACTGAAGGTAGTCGTGAAATGAAGGCTCCAAGGGAGTGAGAACTGAAATCTGGGAATTAAGGAGGAGAAAGCAAGAGAAAAAGCAGAAAGATCAAGCAGAAAGGGGACCAGGATAATTGTCAAAAGCAAGTACTGAGGTTCACAGCTTGCTCTCTGGGTCCTGCCTGGGCAGACTGTGTGGAGGAGTCAGTTGAGTTTAAAGCTCTAGGGACAGCTTAGGTCATCCCAGAGTATCATTTAGGAAGGAACAGTTGGACTCATGGCTGTAGCTCCCCAAACATTTGCTGTTTCAAAGAGCTATAGCTAAAGGCACCTTAGAATAATATTTTCATAAGCAGACAGTCCCCAGGTTACTATTTCAAAATATGCTACATACAGTGAATTACAGAAGTCAACACTTTTATAAAATATTTCTTGCCTGTTTCCTCATTTTTCATTTCATCCTACAATTTAACATTTATAAAGGATAGAACATTTCTTAATCTTGGAAAATAGTCATTAGTAGCAACAAAAATTCTATTGATCTCTTACCTCTTTAAGACTCCATGAAAATTGCTTAACTTTCTCTAGATAAACATTAGGGCATGAGAACCATAATATTTGCATTTGATCTTCCAAATACAAAGTTATATTTTCCATCTCCTGAATCAAAGTTGAATGCTATCTAATATCATAGAACCTTTCACACATACTTTTATTCTTTCATTATCCTACTCTGTAGTAGATGCCAACACAAGGACATGTGAAATCTCTGGTAGGGTGTAACTTTCTCATATCATTTTTCTAACATTTACTGTAGACTCTTGTGCAAATGTTCTGGACTAATTTCTTCATTGTCTTACCTCAGCTCTTTCGGCTGTGAGGGATTCCTGAACCAAGAATAATTAAAATACCTAAAAAATAAGTGGATATTAAATATGACTGCATTATTAAGAGGAAAATGTAGATTGTGTTTCTCAACACTCTCACCAGCCAACACTCTGCATAAGGTGCTTAGTTGTATTAATGAAACACTCACCACTCCACCTACATAGTAATTATCACCCAGCTCAAATACTGTGACCAGATATAATGTGCACAGCATCTAAAGAGCTATGTGGCTGTAATCTGCTTTGAGAAAGTACAGAAGGCAATGGTGTATGGAGGACACAACCCCTATGACCTGCCTCCTTTGTCTTTTATTACAGCCCACTGCCAAGTACAACTGCTGGAGATTAGAGGCGCCTTCTGAAATTTTTCTTGGGGACTTGAATCGCCAGGTGAGCAGCAGTGAGTTTACTTTTTGAAAAATTTTATCCAAGAACAGAGACAGAAAAGTAAAAAGAAGAATGTGAACAAATTCTATTTTGGTCAGGCTACTAAGGCTAAAAATTACAAAGGGAAGAGGAAGTTAAATGAAGGGGAGCGAAAGGAAAGACAACGTCACATCCACTGGGAATTTAAAAGTGGTCTCCCATTTGCCTATTTTTCAGCCTCCAAATACCTCCTCCTTGGCTTTGCACCCCTATAATTGGATTGCCTTCCTCTACCTTCCAACTGCTTGTCAGAGTTCCACTCCGAGGTTCCAAACAAGCATTACATTCTATGTGACACTCTCCCTCATCTTCCTCTAAAAATGTATTGTTTTAGTATATTGTGTGCATTCCTGTTGGGTGAGTCACACAGCCAGTGTGGTATAGTGCAAATCTCTCAGGATTTGGAATCAGACTTGGATTAATTCTGCCATTCACTTGCTGAATGACCTGGAAAAGTTATTTAAGCCTCAATTTCTCTCATGTGTCAAATGGCAATGATGCTACTTGCTTCACGGGGGTGTGGTGAAGTTTAAACAAGATGAAGATATAAAATGCTGAATACGGGGGTTAGTACATAGTAGATTCACAATGACTTTTCATACTCTTTGCTTCTACCTCTTTCTCTTTCAGTCTCTGGTTTTCGTCTAAGATCAGCAAAAACATAAAGCCCACGTCATAGTTAAGGTACCAGGACTCATCAGGTTCCTAAGGAATCTATAGTCAGTAGTGAACCACTCTGAATACCCATTCATAGACTCAGTGACTTACATCAGAATCCAGCAAACCAAGCCTGCAGACCAGACCCAGCCCACCAGCTGTTAGGTGAAGCCCTCGAGCTAAGGATGGCTTTTACATTTTTAAAGTGGTTGAAAAAAATCAAAAGAAAGATAAAATTATATGAAATTGAAATTTCAATGTTCACACATGAAGTTTTGTTGGGACAGGTTCACGCTCACTTGTTTAGGTGCTGGCTATGGCTCCTCTTATGCGGAGAGGTCAATGTTGAGTAGATAAGAGATTATATGGGCTACAAAACCTCAACTATTTACTACTCAGCCTTCACAGAAAAAGAGAGCTGACCCCTGTCTTAGATTAGTAACAACAGAGAACTGAATCAGAATGATTCATGAGCAAGTGCTCCAGACTTTGATGCGAATTTCCTGAAGGCAAAAATCACTGTAGCTCTAACAGTAGTTTTGTATATAATAAGCCCTAAGTAGACACTTTTAAATATATAAAGAAATAATTAAAGGACACAGGTTCTATGAAAGGTAAATAATTTCTAACTTGCATTTATTAAAATTTCACTTAAAATACACATAGGGAATTATAGTTCTTGCAGAAATCATATAGAATATTAAGATATAATTAAATGCCCACGAAATTTAGAATTTTAAAAAAGTCATGTTTAACACAAACCCAAATATTTAAGTGGTAGTTGAAAGAATTTAGCATCTAACATTCCTTATCTAAAAATTTCTTGGAAGATTGATATAATAAATTTCATTCAGTCATTAAAAATGCATAATCAGAAGGAGTGAAATGTAATGAGGTGACATTTAGAGATGCTTAAAAACAATTTTCCCATTTGTCCCCTGCATGCTGTCAGGTAAAAATAAAATTCATATTGAAAAAGACCAAGAGTCATGAGCAATATTCTTTCCTTTCTAGAAGAATTTTAGCATGCACATAGTCTTGACAAGTTTTCTTCTTTTAAAAATAAATTATAGCCATGATTTTATTTTTGGCTATCACATTCTTGTTCATAAAAAATTTAAAATCTAATAAGCAGTGTCTTAAATTAGTGCTCCTAAAACCTGAAGTGCACATGAATCACAGGGGATTCTGTTACAGATGCAGGTACTGATTCAGTAGCTCACAGGGGATGCTCATTACACAGTGAGTTGCAAGGTCTAAACAATACTGGCTTCCAACACACACAAAAGAACAGCACAGCCTTGTTTGAAAATTTATAATTTTGTTCTTTTTACCTGGCATAAATTCAGAGTAAAACTCCTTCCTCTGTGGCATGACCTGGAGTTTCCAACAAACTATTATACTGTTTGGGATTTTAAAATGTTAATCCTTTTTAAAAGTCACACCTTGTTCTACATTTAAAAACCAATTCCAGATTGTAGCAACATTCTTTGTGTTCCCCTACTGTCTTCTGTTCTGTCCACATCCATTGTACTTTTTGTTGAGATATAATTGACATATAAAATTATATCAGTTTTAGATGTACAGCATAATGATTGGATATCTGTATGTATTGAGAAATGACCACCACAAGAAGTCTAGTTAACATCCATCACCACAAGTAATTACAATTTTTTTTCTTGTGATGAGAACTCAACTGTAGTCCCCATGCTGTACATTACATACCCAGGACTTACTTACTTTATATCTGTAAGTTTGTACCTTCTGATCACCTGCAGCCATTTTGCCAACCATCCAAGCCCCACTCTGGCAACCACCAATCTGTTCTGTGAATCTATCAGTTTGGGTTTTTTAAAATATATTCCACATACAAGTGAGATCATACACTATTTGCCTTTCTCTGTCTGACTTATTTCACTTAGCATAATGCCCTCAAGATCAACCCATGTTGTCACAAATGACAAGATTCCCTCCTTTTTAATGGCTGAATAATACTCCACTGTATACATATACCACTTTTTTTAACCCACTCATCTATTGATAAGCATCTAGGTTGCTTCTATGTCTTGGCTATTGTTAATAATCCTGAAATGAACATGGAGGTGCAGGTATCTTCTAGAGTTAGTGTTTTTATTTCCTTTGGATAAATACCCAGAGGTGGAATTGCTGGATCTTTAAGTAGTTCTACTTTTAATTTTTTAAGGAAACTTCATACTATTTTCCACAGTGGCTGCACCTACCAATTAACAGTCCCACCAATGGTGCACAGGGATTCCCTTTTCTCCACATTCTCGCCAACACTTATGTCTTGTCTTTTTGATGATAGTCATTCTAACAGGTGTAAGGTGATACCTCACTGTGGTTTTGATTTGCATTTCCCTGATGATTACCCGTTGAACACCTTTTCATGTGCCTGTTGGCCATCTGTATGTCTTCTTTGAGAAAATGTCTACTCAGATCCTCTGCCCATTTTCAATCAGCTGGTTTTCTTGATGTCAAGGTGTACGTGTTCTTTACATACTTTGGATATTAATCAACTTATCATATATATGATTTGCAAGTATTTTCTCTCACCAGGAGGTTGCCTTTTCATTCTGTTGATGGCTACCTTCACCGTATAGAACCCTTTTAGTTTGATGTAGTCCCACTTATTTATTTTTGCTTTTGTTGCCTTTGCTTTTAGTGTCCCATTATATTTCTTACTTGTAAGGAAAAATATGGGAAATTTGGACAATGGAGGTGCAATGTAGGTATGTTTTTACTGGTTATTACTAAAATTTACCTATGGAGAAAAATAACTTCTAAAAATGTTTATGAATGATAGCCTTAGTCTTAAAGTCTTTCCTAATCCTAAACATTAAGGGAAAATGAAACTTTGAGAAAGACACAGTGTTTTGAATAAAAATCTAATAGACAAGAATAACTCCCCAGAGTGATCCAATGATCTTATAACAATCACTGTCACCTAATATAGAGAAACATTTTTATAGGCTCCATTAAAAAAAAATTCACTGGTTCTCATTGCCTATGAGATGAAGCCCACACTTTTTCGCAGAACAGACAAGTCCTTCGGGATCTGAGTTCCCACTGCCCCACCCACCGTCCTACTCTCTCAGCACTCATCCTCTCACTCCATGTGCCAGTCTTATCAGTAACTGTGCCATGTTCCTCACCTCTGTGCCTTTGCACATGCTGTTCCCTGTCTGAATAACCCAATTTACCCGCAGAAGTCTCACTTATGCTCCTTCAAGACCTGATCTGTTTCCAGTCAGAGTCAGATCCTTCCCCTAACATCCTCCCAGTTCCTCTCTAAAGCACTTAACGTCATTGCTGGAATTATTTGCTCGCAGTAGATTATGAGCCCCTCTAGGATAAGAATAATCTCATCATGTTTATATTCCAGTCCCGAGAACAGTGTATTACAATAGACATTTAATAAGTGTTCAATGAGTTGATAAATAAATGAAACAGATTTCATTTCTGCATAAAATATATTAGAAATGCCAACCATTCAACTACTTGGACATAGATGTAAAAGTTTGCTTAAAAACTGTCTCAGGGGGCTTCCCTGGTGGCGCAGTGGTTGAGAGTCCGCCTGCCGATGCAGGAGACACGGGTTCGTGCCCCGGTCTGGGAAGATCCCACATGCTGTGGAGCGGCTGGGCCCGTGAGCCGTGGCTGCTGAGCCTGTGCGTCAGGAGCCTGTGCTCCGCAACGGGAGAGGCCACAATGGTGAGAGGCCCGCATACCGCAAAAAAAAAAAAAAAAAAAAAAAAATGTCTCAGGTAGAAACAGATAAGGGTACATGATGACTAAATCCAAGATTTGATCCTGGGGCATGAAAATAGACACGAATGGAAAAAATGATGAAACTCAAAAAAGTCTGTAGTGAATAGAATAGTATCAATGCTAATTTTCTTAATTTTGACAAAAACAATATATAAAAATTACAATTATGTAAAATATTAAATTAGGGGAGCCTGAATGATGGGTATATGTGAACATTCTCTAGCATCTTCATAATTTTTCTGTAAATCTAAAATTATTCCAAAGTAAAAAGTCAAAGAAAAATTCTGCTCAAGTCATAGTGACAAGCCAGAAATCCTCAACTCATTCAGTCATTCAATATTTATTGAAATGCCTACCATATAGTAGGGGCTCAAAGGTATTTGTTGAGTGGACCACTGCTACAGGAATAACACAGCACGTGATCACTCTGGAATTGGAAATCCTACCATTAAAGTCACTGTGGAGGCAGCCAGCGAAGGAAGTCAGTACCATTGCCAGAATGCCCCTGTTCTAGTGGACACGCCAGACAATAAGACCTTCAGCCCAGTACTAATTTGTAAGAAGATTTTTATCTTACTTAATTGCTTCTTTAAGCAACAAGTAAAAATAATACCAAGGAGAACATTTTCTATAAGGGCAACAAAATAAGAAAGATGTCAGTAAAATATACCATATTATTTTAATAGTAAAATTTTAATATATGATACACAAATTATTTTAGATAGTATAATTCCTGTGCTGAAATAACTGACAAATGATTTGGGGCAAAATGAACAAGTAGATTATGGAATGGCAAAGTGACTTTCTACAGTAAAGATCTATATAAGCATTTAAATAGTATGTTTATCATTCAATTTGAAATAATCCCTGTAAGGTTGTTTCTTCATCAGAAGACTTCAAAACTGCACATACTGTGATGGTTATATATTTAGCCAATAAGTATATAAGTGTTCAGTCAATAAGAATCTCTCCTGCTTACTCATTCCACTTATCCCAGAATGTCTGTCTACATTACATCTATATCATTAGAAACTCAGAAAATAATTTTTATTTTTCTCCAAATATAGAAATTTTATGTAGCTTTTATTACTTAAATAACTATTTTCAACTGTTTAAGAATTGTATTAAAGTATATGATAGAATTTCTGCATGTTTTAACAGACAAATTTGAATTTACTAACAGAAACCTCATAGTTACAGCTGAGAATAGTTTTTCTCTGGAAAAAAATATAGCTGTGTAATTAGACTGTGATACCAAATTCTAAATATTTTATTAAATTGTATAATCGTTAATGTAATGTGACAAATTATTTTCTGAAATTCTGTGTAGATGTTTAGTGACTATAATGAGAAGTTAATCTTAGCAGTGGTTTTAGGATTTCTTTTATTTCAGTTCATGAAACCAAAACCAAATTGGTAGCAAACCCAGTGGATGGCAGGAAACCATACCATCCACTGATTTCAAATTTTCTTTGAATATATGAAAACTCCTACCCAGAATGCTCTGTTTTGCTGGTAAGTCAACAGCTTGGCTCTTTTCTGCCCTTTCTTTTTTCTTTTTTTTTTTTTTTTTGCGGTACGCGGGCCTCTCACTGTTGTGGCCTCTCCCGTTGCGGAGCACAGGCTCCAGACGCGCAGGCTCAGCGGCCATGGCTCACAGGCCCAGCCGCTCCGCGGCATGTGGGATCTTCCTGGACCGGGGCACGATCCCGTGTCCCCTGCATCGGCAGGCAGACTCTCAACCACTGCGCCACCAGGGAAGCCCTCTTTTCTTTTTTAAGGATACACCTTATTATGTTGTAGGAAAAAAAAAAGTTATGAAAGAGGGAAAGATGATATCAAATTGCCTGAGCGTTTATTGAAATGTGTGCCAGATACAGTGTTAGTTCCTCCCACACATAAGCTAAACTCATGCTTTCCTTTATACTGAAACTTGCTCTTTTCCCATTATTCCAATTAAGGAAATAGCTCTTACTTTTCACTGAGTTGCCCAGGCCAAAAAGTTTTAAGTTATTTTGGACTATTTATATCCTTACACCCAACCTCCTTCTTGTAAGTAGATCTACTCTACTTTCACTGTATGTCGTGGATCTGACAGCTTGTTGTACATCCAAAAGCATCATCCACAGTCTGATTTGGATCATCACTTTTCCCAGACTCCTGTAAAAGCTTTCTAATGGGTTCTCTGTTCAATTCATGTTTCTCCAGTTTATTTTCCATACTGCCCTCAGAGAGCCTTTTAAAAACTTAAATGATTTCTAATCACACTTAGAATAAAAATCAGAGCCTTACAATAGCTTAAAATATTCTGCACGTCTGGCCCCTGGATGCTTCTCAAATCCATTTTCCTTCACAGTGCTTCAGCCATTCTTGCTAGAACATTCCAGAGCATTCCTACCATAGAACCTTTGCACAGAAGGAGCTTCCTCCAGGCACTGCAGATCTAACTCCCTAATTACCTTCAGATGTTCAAATTTTACCTTTTTCTGACAGCTTTAACCTACTTCATTTAAAATATCAAACTTTCCCTTCCCCAATTGCCTCTCAATCACTTTATCTTTTTTTCTGTTTTTAATAATAGCCCTTACGATGTGACTTAATACTTAAGTGTTTGTTAGTTATCTAATCACTAGGAAGTTATAGCTCTGAGGACTGTGTTAGGAACATTCTTATAACAAAGTTGGCGACTTTGTTTACTCTGTTTACTCCGGTATATCCACTGTCCGGAAGCTTGTAACATAACAGATAGTAAGCATGTAACAGATAATTATTAATTTTGTAAACCAATGAATTAATATATTCTCCTTTGATTCTTATACATTCCTGTAAGTTGTTTTCTTATTCATATAAGATATTGACTATCCTACATATTGAGAAAAACCTGGGATCATACAACATAAGCCAGATAAAATTTAGCCTTTCTCAGGAAAAGAGTAATAATCAATTTTAAAACCATATTCTTCACTCTGATTTTTTTTTCATTTTATGTTATTTTTTATTGCTTAGTGACCTAGGCTGGTCTTTTAAAGTGTACTACAGTCTACAATCAGCTGAAACTATTGAAAAAAAGAGAGAGTTCATTCCTGAAAATGTTGTTTCATTTTACCACACAATCTCCCAGTAGTTTCAGACTATTTTGAATGACCTGTTTTGACCAAGAAAATAGTGAAAGTGACATTCTAGGACCTCTGATTCTGAGCTTTCAAAAGGATTCACAGATCCTACTTTCACAAAGAGGAAACCCGTCTGCCATGTAACAAAGTCTAGGCCAGCCCATCCCTTGAGAATTAGAAACGTGGGAAGAGAAAGTCACGTGGAGAAAACTGTGGCCCTCCCACCAACAGCCAGCACCTGGGCCCCAGCGTGAGCATGGGGTCACCTGGGAGTCTCCTTGCCCAGCTGCTCTGCCCTGCACAACACCAGAGAGGGCAGAGAAGAGCTGTCCTTGCCAGACTGGACACAAATTCCTGATCCTTGGAATTGCTGAGCAATGAGCATGATGGTTGTTTTGAGCCAATAAAACTCAGAGGTTCATCCAGCAGCCATATCAGTCTCCTCAGGCTGCCGAATACCACAGCCTGGGGGTTTAAACAACGGAAATTTACTTCCTCACAGTTCTGGGGGCTGGAAGACCAAGACCAAGGTGCTGTCAGGGCTGGTTTCTGGTGGGAGCTCTCTTCCTAGCTTGGAGACGGCTACCTTCTCACTGTGTCCTCACCTGACTTTCCCCACGTGTGTGGAAAGAACGCTCTCGGTCTCTTCCTCTTCTGACAAAGACATCAATCCTATTGGATTTGGCACCACCCTTATCACCTCATTTAACCCTAATTATCTCCCTACAGGCCCTATCTGCAAATACAGTCACATTGCGGGGCAAGAATACAACTTATGAATTCTGGGGGGACACAATTCAATCCGTAACAGCAGCAATAGAGAACTTATGGCTATAGAATAGTTCTTAAGTAGCAATTAATCCCATAATGACCTTCCATATAATAAATGCCAAGCATGAATAGTCCTAGAGAGGACTAACATATGTGACATTGCTATTTCTTATATTTAAAATAAGCACTAATGCTTTCATTTAAAACGATAAAAGTCAAATATTTCTACCACTGCTATTGTGTGGGACTAGCTGAGCATCATTGATTTTTTTAACCACTAGTTCCCTTAAATGGAAGCAAAAAATAATAATAAAAGAAAGTTACATGGTACCATTCCCTTAAAACTTGTGATGTGCTACCCTTGCCCATAACCGGGACAACCTCTTATCCTATCACAGTTTGCCATCAGCTGAAGCAGCATTAATGATCAAAGTGACACTCAGCCAGCCTGGTCCAGAGCCAGAGACTTGCTTATTCATCTCTTTCTCAGCAAATGACTTTGCTATTCTTTGATGTAATATTTTATATAACTTCTTTTTGACTCCTTTTCACCAAGCTTAAAAAATAAGATTAAAAATACTTTCTCTTAAATACTGTACTTAAAAATACATCCTGAGGCTAACGGTACTAATGCACTGAGGATAACTGTGCTAATTTTCATTAGCATACTTGGAACTCCTTGATGAAAGGCTGTAACTAGCAGAACATATTATCATTTTTTAGAAGAGAATACTCATCGTTTCTCGATGCTCTAGCGATTCTCATTTTTTCTATTCATTTTACTAATATGGCCCAGATTTCTGGGGACAAAGGGGAAAATTTTAACATTCCTTTTTTACTTTGAAATTAGGAAACATTGTCTGTTAAAATGTTTAAACTGTCATTTGAACTAATCTGTAAAAATAGAATGTTTTAAAAGTTAATACTAAATATAACTTGTTGATATCTATGTTACATTTCATTTCTGAAATGTTTTTATAATATTTTCACCCAAAAAGCCAATCACCTAGGCTTTGCAAAGCTTTCAATTAGGGTAAGCTGCAATTAAAAAACTGACAGAGTCATCCCTAATCCAGGTGATCTCAGAAACTCAGGTACAAGTTGAAGTCATCTGGGACCAGGAATGCTTTCCATCCAATTAAGGAGGCAAAGGTTTTCATTCATTCACCAAATACTTATTGTGCACATTCATTATGGCAGGCCCATGCTAGATGCTGGAAGCAATAAGATGAGGAGGGGGTGGGGGCAACTTATAGGGAGTGCTCCGGGAAGGCTTCAAGGTGGAGGTGGCTGGATGAGAAAGATAAAGCAAAATGCCATCTGTGGAAATTCACAAGTCCACAGCCCCTAATTAACTGATGTAGAGAATGATTAAAAAATATACTATGACCGTGGCCTAAACTTGAATAGCAGGTAGTATAGTATACTATACTATAGTGTACTATAACCATAGAGAAAAATGTTCTGTTTAGGTATTCAAATCTGAAGAGTGTTTAAAAGAAAGAAACTGTCTAAGAAATAAAATATAAACATTCCCATTCTCTTTCATTTTAAAACCTTAGATGCTATAGTAATATATTAAAGAAGAGATGTTTTTGGCATTCTGATGATGAATCGTTTTATAAACATTTTAGTATAAATTTAAACATAAATATCCTTTACTACTTTTTTAGAGAATAAGCAATTTTTAAAGTAATTTTTAATTATTTAGAGCTTAAATTTTTATTTTGCTTCTTTGGTAAAATTTTAATGACTTTCATACAAGGAACAGCATCTGGCTTGATCTCATGAGATACTCTGAGCAAGAGAGTCTGTACATTCATAAAATTATAAGAAAATCCACATTTATTTTCACTCATCAGGACTTCCTAGAGGGCATTGCATTTCTCTACAGAACCTTATATTTCAAAACATCTGGGTCAGAATAGAACCATTATTCTCTGAGGAATAATGATTGTAATGGGCTAAAAGTTCCCCTAAGTACACTAAAATGAAGTTATAGGACATTATTGACTTTAAGAAACTTAGATACACACATGCATTGGTTATATATCACCACTTTGAGATTATGATTAGTGTGGTCTGATTATAGACATGAAATTAAAGCCAAGATGCTTCACCAACATAAGGATATATTTTTTTTCTGGGAGGTTGCTGGTAGTTTTATAACCTGAAGAGAAATTTCTTTGTGTATTTCAACAGTCCATACTGGTAACCAATTGAAAACCAAACGTCATGGGAGAGAAAATTGACGATATCCACTTTAGAGATATCTTACTGTTCTCCTTGGTGAATTACCATTTATGGAGGCCAGGTTGTAAGGTCATAAGAGGTGAAGCTGCAAGAAAGAACACTCCAGAGGTCATCCAGGCCGTAGCCACCATTTTCCAGGGTTTGTCAGCGACTTGTGTCACCGGTTAGTCTCCAGAAGATGGCCCTCCAAGCAGTCACACCTGTGTCCTCCCTCCCCTGAAGCTGGGACTTGACCTGTGACCTGTGACTGCTTTGACTCTGAGACCAGGACACTGGGAGAAGCCCAAGTCACGTGGAGATGTCCTGGACGCAGAGGGAGAGAGGTCACGACCTGTGAGTGAAAAAGTGCTCACTGAATCCATCGTCCTCAGATTTTTGGAGAACTCCGCCCAGCTGCAACTGAGACAGGCTGGGACCTGAGACCTGGGACCCTTTGCTGAAGCGCTTGCAACTTGGACAAATATCTCCTCAAACAACAAAATACAAAGAAACTGTAAGGGACTAAAAATAACTGTGTGCATGCACAGTTGGTGCAAATTATGGACAATAAGATACAAAAAGACCGAAAAAACTCAACTTCAGAAGTGTCTGAAGAGCCGAAAAGCAGGGTATCTGGAGCAAAAGCACATGCCCCCTGCATTCAGCACCACCAAAGGGGTGGTCAAAACACCTCAGCGACCCCTCTGGCCTGATACCTGGACACACCCCTACCTTCACCCCATATAAGGAACAAGCTCACTCCCTCCTTGGCAAGCAAACAAGCAAGGGAAACTGCTGTTTGTTCTTTCCCCCCTGGTGCAGCAGGGGCTCCAAAAAAGCCTTGCCTGAATTTTTTGTCTGGCCTCTCATCAATTTTTATTGATTAAGGAGGCCAAGAACCCTGGTCAGTAAGACCACGATCAGACTGCACACGCAGAGGAGATCCCAGGCAACAACCTCCCAGCTGAGCCCAGCAAACCCAGAACTATGAGAGATAATAATACATTGTTGCATCAGGCCACCAAGTTTGGGGTAATTTTTTTACTCAGCAATAAATCATCTGGAGACTTGCCTAGAAACCAGAGCTGGAACACGAAGATGACGACCCACTCCACTAAATTCTTATGTCCTGACTTTGTCTACAGTCACCTGCCATGTGGGTATCACCACCTCCTCTGAGTATCTATAGTATTTATTACAAAAAAATCAACATTTGATACTAAGCAAATACTGCTTTGTATGGTTAGCTGTCTATAACTTCTTTATCTCTAACAAGAAAGCAGAATATAGCTGCTTCTTCATCTTCAGGATGAGCAGAAACAGCAGAACCACATGACCTCCATCTGCAGCAGTTATGTAGAGATTACAATGATATTTTAAAAATTGTTTCATTACCTTTACTTAATAAGCACTGAACGTCAATGACTGTCTACCTGCCATCTGGCTAGGTTATGACAGGGGTTCCACCTAGAGGGCTTGTGAAAACCAGACTGGGGGACTCCATCCCCCAGAGTTTCTGATTCACAAGGTCTGAAATGTGGTCCAAGAATGTGCATCTCTAACAAGTTCTCAAGTGACGCTGACGCTGCAGGTCCCAGACCACATTTTGAGAACCTCAGGGTTAAGATAATGCCCAGACAGTATTTTCTAGGATTGTTAGTCCCCCCAGATTACAAATCAGGTAAAAATAAGTTTGTCTGCTATGCTTCTCCATTTCTCATCCTGGGCTGCGCCCCTTTGTGATTCCTCTGCTTTACGACCCTCTCCATGGGCAGTGCCTTTAGGTCATCCCTGCCTCTCCATGTAAAGTCCTCCAAACATACAGAACATGCCAAAATTCCCACTGCCTTCTACTTCTGATTCAGAAATACTGCATTAAATGATCAAGTTTGAGCTCATCCTGGGTTGAGATTATACCGGTATATTCTTGTACCAGCAGTGTCCAAGAACACAGTGCCTGATGTACAGAGTTGGTATCCAACTCTGTACATCAGGCACTGTTTTTAGGTAAAATTAAATAAAAATTCAATGTACAGTGTGACTTACTGATCATTTTGCCATGGTGCTACATGGCAAGGATTCTATACAAGTTTAAGAATTATGTCTGTGAACTGAAAAGGAATAAAACACCAATATTTGATTTTCAAGTGATTTAAAAAACAATAAAAAAAGAATGAAATAATGTCATTTGCAGCAACATGGATGGAACTAGAGATTGTCATACTGAGTGAAGTAAGCCAGACAGAGGAAGACAAATATCATATGATATCACATATGTGGAATTTAAAAAAAAGGTACAAATGAACTTATTGACAAAATAGAGTCACAGATGTAGAAAACAAACTTATGGTTACCAGGGAGGAATGGGGAGGAGGGATAAATCGGGAGATTGGGATTGACACATACACACTACTATATATAAAAGAGATAACTAATAAGGACCTACTGTATAGCTCAGGGAACTCTACCCAATACTCTGTAATGACCTTTATGGGAGAAGAATCTAAAAAAAGAGTGTATATATGTATACGTATAACTGATTCACTTTGCTGTACACCTGAAACTAGCACAACATTGTAAATCAACTATACTCAATAAAAATTGTTAAAATTAATTAATTAAAAAAACAAACAAAAACCCAAGAAAACAGAGGCAATGACAGACATTTAAGTTCCCGTGTTAACTAGAACCAGGGAGAATGATGAATAGGGCACAATCGCAGCTACTTACAGACTCGGGGAAGACAAGAGGGATGGATGAGATTTTGCTTTAAGCTATGGAGGTTCTAAGCACTCTGGTCAAACATAGAAAAGATCTCTCTTGTTAGAGTGAGGTATTCAGGCACATGCTTGCCACAGCATGTGCCTGAATTTTATATATTCATACTTTACATATTTTTTATATTCATACTTTACATATATTGACCCACTGAATCCTCATGATAACCCTGTGTGGTAGAGACTGTTCTTATCAGCATCCCCATTGCACAGATCAGGAAACTGAGTCACAGAGAATACGTTAATAGAATTGAACTTGGGCAGACTGGTCCTAGAGACTGGGGTCCTTGTGACTAGGCTGCAATGCTCTCTTTTAAGGCAATAAGACAGTACAATTCTGGAACAGTTCCAAATGGCAGCATTAAGAACACAGATCTGTCTCTTCCTTGGCTCCACTCCTATTGTACATGACTTTTTTTTTTTTTTTTTTTTTGCGGTACACGGGCCTCTCACTGTTGTGGCCTCTCCCGTTGCGGAGCACAGGCTCCGGACGCGCAGGCTCAGCGGCCATGGCTCACAGGCCCAGCCGCTCCGCGGCATGTGGGATCTTCCCAGACCGGGGCATGAACCCGTGTCCCCTGCATCAGCAGGCGGACTCTCAACCACTGCGCCACCAGGGAAGCCCTACATGACGTTTTTACCAGAACAGTTGACAGGTTCACCTCTAAAATAGCTCTGAATTTATAAAATCTGTACTATTAGCCTGAAAAGACTATAACACTGTATAGTTAAAGCAAGTTGATCCACACCAATTATCCCCAAATGGACAGGTTTAGGCATATGGAAAACCACACAGAGCACAAAACAAGGAGTCTGCTTTGTTACTCGTTTTTTAAATGAGTAACTGAATGAGTTATAGTAAAGTTGCATATGTAACGGACTGTGGTCCATTCACTTAATAGGTCCAGTATTTGATACCTAAGAGCGTATGCATTACCTCTATGTATACGTAAGGATACATGTATGTGGAAAAGGACATACTTTCATTTGTATTTCTCACAATTTTCAGTGTAATTTATAATATACCAGAGACTGAGATGTTAGACACAATAACGTAAAAATTATAAAATGTAAGTATATTTTGCATTTGAGGTCATGTGTTATTACTAACAGCTAATGTTATATATGTAGCTCTTGCAAAGTTATATTGATTTAGTTTCAAGGAGTTGAGATTATTAATATTTCAAAGGTTACAATTTATATCTAATTATACTAAACTTTACTACACTAAGACGAAAACATACAATCATACCATTTATAAATTGGTGTTTCCAATATAATTTCATAAGGTATTATCTTTATAAGTATAGTTATTTTGCATACAAAGAAGGTATTGTTTTATCTTAATTAGGTTATTTAAATTCTGAACCATTAAGGAAAACAGCATTCCGGTATAAAGCATGTTTATCATAGCTACAGGCAGTATCTTTTTACCTAATAATTAGAATGGAAACTGAGTATCCAATTTCCCAGTAGTTAAGCCTAATGACCAAAGCAATTTTTATGCTGATAAACATATAATGAACATCTATGTGACGTTTATTGGGCTAGGTGTTCAGCATTTAAAAATGAATGTGAACTCAGTAATTATAAGGGTGATCATGATAATGCCTGGTACATAACAGATACTCAATAAATATTTCTTGAAGAATCAATAGATAAATGAATTAAAGCTAATATTTTAGAACTCTTTTTTAATGCCAGGCACTGTTCTAAATACTTTCATGTATTAAAACATTTAATTTTCCTAACAATCGTACTATTTTCACAATTTTCCAGATGAGGAAATGGGCCTTAGGAGGAAATACCCTTCATGTCACCCAGCTATCACGTAGCACAGCTGAGTTTCCAAGCCAGGTTTGTCTGCTCCAGCAGAAAAATCAGCCTTGTACGCAGTGAAGTCTGCTAACAACTGGTGTGATGGTGTTATCACAGACATGCAAAAACATGCTCTGACAGCAAAAAGGAGGTGATTTTTCTGATTCTCTGGAATGGAAAATATTTTACAGCTGAGGGAAAATATTTTCCCTTTTTAGCTGGGGAAAAATTCAACCACCAAAGAACAGGAAAAGAACAGCCAGGGTAGAGGGGGAAATGCCAGCATGGCTGTCTATTCAGGCAGTTATCAGTAGATCAATAAGTTCACAGCAATCAGAGTGAAATGACTCTAGTGAGACCTGGAAGGAGAAATGTCTTTGGCATCCAATCATTAAGGGACCTTGTGTATCATGACAAGGAAATTAGATTTATTGCAAAAACAGTAGGAAGTAATCAGAGTCACTTAAGCAGAGGCGTGATATTGCCAAATGATCTTCTACGAAGTTAACCTGTTGACAGAGTCAAGTCTGGTCCTTGACAGAGAGGAGTCAGGAGCAATAAGCGGTGAGAGGAACCAAGAGGAAATAAGTGACCATGATCGGGGATCCATACTTGATCTCACTGTGCTACTGCACTCCTCCTGGCCCATTTGTTTTTCACTTTGAAGACATGCAAATCACTTTGGCAATTTGCATAACTAACACAATCAAAACAGTACCAGAGCCCTGCTTTAAACCACAGCTGCCAGTGTTTTTCCTGCTCTCTCACTTTCTGCCCTACCACCCAGCTAGTGTCCCCAGGCCTCCACGACTTCCTTCAGCCAGTGCAACAGAGAGAGAGACGTTCAAAAGCTAGTGGTGGTCATGTGGGTCAGTGTTCTCCAGAGAAACAGAACCAAGAGAAGATAAATATGTATATATGCATATAAATAGAAAATAGTATATATACACACATATATATACAGTGCATTAACACGCTGCACTTTGTATTATAGAATATATATCAATCTCTTTATATAATATAGAGAGATTTTGTTTGGTAAGGACATGGCACATGCAATTATGGAAGCTGGGAAGTCCAACATCTGCAGTATGGACCAGCAGGCAGCGATCCAGGAGAGCAGATATGGCAGATAAGGCTGAAGGCAGTCTACCAGAGAACCTCCTCTTCCTTGAGGAGTCCAGTATTTTCATTCTATTCAGGCTTTCGACTGATTGGATGAGCCCCACTCACATTATGAAGAGCAATCTGCTCACCAATTTAAATATTAATCTCATTGAAAAACATCCAATTCAACACATGGAATTAACAATCAAAGTGGTCGTTCACGTTTCTAGTTGATATGCTATCCATTAAGCATTCGTAAGAGTCCCCCTGGCATGGATGGGAATATCTTTCATCCTACTGGTATTTGCTGCTGTAGGTATTCATTTGCTGCAAGTATTCCCCTAGTGAGAGCATCAAATTCAAGGCTCCTTGGACCCATCTGCACGAGAATCCTTTATCTGCAAATAGCTTCTTGAATGCTCCTTGGACCCTATTCACTATACCTTATGACCCATGAAAAATGCAAGTCTTGTTTCGGTTTTTGAAAGGCATTTTAACGCTCACTTAAAGACACTCCTATTATGGAAACTGGGCAAAAATAAATAAAGTAAGAGGAAAAGTTAGACTTAAATTTCTACCTGGGTATTTCCAAATTTGGCATTTAGAAACATTTTACTACTTGTTTCAAAGACAATGATTACCACCATGTATTTGTTTTTCTCTGAATACAGAAAAATGTCCATCACTGGCCATGTATTACCATTATTAAATAATACTTGAAGCACTTAAAGCATACAAAGAGCATTAATCAAAAACACCATTACACTTCACCGACATTTGCTGAGCTCTTACTCTATGCCCAGCACTGAATAAAGGCTTTCTGCTTTCCGACAGTTCCGGGGCATCCTTCCAAGTTGGACACACTACTTCATTTGCACTTAAGAGAAGCCTGGGATTGTAGATGCAAACACCCAAATCCTAATATTTGGCAATCATTTCCTCTCTTACTCAGCACGACTCTCGTCCATCTGCCCCCCAGCCAACAAACAGCTCTGAAGTGAAATTAGCCCTGGAAAATAAAATGCAACAAAATAAAAAGTAGACTTCTTGGCTCAGGAATTGTTTATCCAAATCCACCACGTCTAGCCACAGTGCATTAATTAGGAGGGCTAAGCTTAATGACTCCCCCTGGCCCACGCAAAGCAGGGAGGAAGATGGCTTTGTGGCAGAACTTGGTCCGCAGGATTCGAGGTCCTGGGAAGAGCCAGGATCCCCAACTGACAAGGGAGAAGCAGCTGGGCACTGCAGCTAGCCATAGGCACAGGGTTGGAATTCATTCTCAGCAGAGACCCAGTGGGGCAGGGTGGGCAGGTGCTCTCCAGAGCGATCACCTGTTTCTCCAAGAGCTTTCACAAGAAAGGAGTGGGGGGCGGTTCCTGAGAGAGAGTCAGAGCCTGCACACTGCCAGAGAAATGGGATCGCACACACACACACACACACACGTGCACAGCTGGCGAACTGTTTGTTTGCATGTTCATGTGCTGTGCTGGCTCAAAATGTAAGAGTACCATTTCAATTAAGAAAATATAAGAGCAGCACTATGAAATTCAGTATGTTTCCTACGGCATTTTCTGCAAGTTAAAGCAAATTTTGTGCTGGAATAAAAATGCTTTAAAATCTGTTCAAAGAGATCTCAGTCAGAGGGGTGACATTTCAGGGAAGAAATAATGCTTTCTGGGGAATTGATTCTTGACAATAAAGCTGGTATGTGACAGGATAACAGGAATATGTATTTTAACAGTCTCCTTTTACAGAAACTTAAATTGTATTTAATGTAAAAGTGAAAACGGTCTTCCTCAGACTGGAAGTTCATCTTTCCATTATTTATCTTTCGTGATAAAGTGGCATACATTGAAGTCCATCTGGATGGGCAACAGATCAAAACGAATGACGTGAAACAGAAATATATGCTACATGCCACTTGTTTCTATGATCCAATTTTTCTTAAACTTGATGCCATGTAGCTTACTAATCAATGCATTTATCATTCAGCAAACAGACGTAGATTCGAGTGGAAAATGAAGTGGGAGAGGAAATGAACGGAAATCATTCATCTCATAACACATGTTTGGGGGAAGAATTAAGGAGAACAGCAACAAACAGTCTCAAAATAATCTGAAATGTGTGACCACTATTTAAATAAACAGGACTTATAGTCAAAGAAACAGATTTGTAATTAAATCACTTCACCAGAGTGACACTTGGCAAGGAGAAGGGCAGGAGGGTGATAGGACAGAGCAGGGCCCAGTTGTTCTCACTCATTCCAAGAGCCAGAAAGACAGAGCCTCGGACACAAGACACAACAACATCATCACTCTGACAGCGTGACACCTTTCCAGGTTCCGTTCATGTCATGTCTTCGTGGCGCTGGGCAGAATAGTAGGTGTACTATGGAGAACAGTACGGAGGCTCCTTAAAAAACTAAAAATAGAGCTACCATATGATCCTGCAATCCCACTCTTGGGCACATACCCAGAGAAAACCGTAATTCGAAAATGTACTTGCACCCCAATGTTCATTGCACAACTATTTACAAGAGCCAGGACATGGAAGCAACCTAAATGTCCTTCAACAGGGGAATGGATAAAGAAGATGTGGTACATATATACAATGGAATACTACTCAGCCATAAAAAAGAATGAAATAATGTCATTTGCAACAATATGGATGGACCTAGAGATTGTCATACTGAGTGAAGTCAGACAGAGAAAGACAAATATCATATGATATCGCTTATATGTGGAATCTAAAAGAAATGAAACAAATGAACTTATTTACAAAATAGAAATACAGTCATAGATGTAGAAAACAAACTTATGGTTACCAAGGGAGAAAGGAGAGGGTGGGGAAGGATAAATTGGGAGACTGGACTGACATATACACACTACTATATATAAAACAGACAACCAAAAAGGACCTACTGTATAGCACAGGGAACTCTGCTCAATACTCTGTAATAATCTAAGTGGGAAAAGAATTTGGAAAAAAACAGATACATGTATGTGTATCACTGAATCACTTTGCTGTACAACTGAAACTAACACAGCATTGTTAATCAACTATAGTCCAATAGAAAAGTAAAAAAGAAATTAAAGTTAAAAATAAAAATAATTCTGTGGGGTAAACCTACTAGCCTGAAAAGTTACAGTAAGCTGTGGAGCTCTATTTTTACTGCCTTGAGTATCATCTGACTGAGAACAGGGATGCAGTGTGATCCAGGACTACATCAAGCTGCCTGAGTGGAGAATCGCTCATTACTCTGCTCTCCCCTGGGTCCTGGAGGATCCTGGGGCCAATAAGACCACCCAGGAACTACAATGAATCATCCCCTAAGTCCTTCATGACAGATCAATCATGCATGGGGCATGCTTCAAAACACAGCAAAGCAGACTCTGGAGGAAAAAGAACAGGACTGTCTCCCCATTCGGAAGTTGAATCCCCTCTAGAACATTCCCTCCAAATCCTTTTCCTGACTGATTGACCCCCTCAGTGTCTCAGGAGCCCTTCTGCTTCATGAATCAGGACTTCTCTTGTCAGAATGAAACAGCCAGTTCTCAAGATTTATAAGTCCTTATGTATAGTGAAAAAAGATCCCACCTCCTTACAGGACTACTTCTGACCTCTGTAATCGTACTTCTCCCACATGATGGATGTGAACTCTATGAGCACCAGGAACTCGTCTGTGTGCAGAACAACTCTATCACCAAGTGCTACATGCTAGCAGATAGTTAGAACTCGGTACGTCTTTGTTAGCTGAGTGAGTGAATGAATGACAAATGAATGGAGTCTCAAAGGCTTGAAAGTGCTGTTTCATAGAAAGAACGTTAGAATGTAGAGAACAATGAGTGAGAGCCAGCAAACCTGGATTCTAGCTTTACATCCATCTCAAAACTTGTAATATCTTAAGGCATATTTTGATATGAACACTCTGGTTTTTTTTTTAATCTGAAAAGAGGAGTTTGGTTACTTTTAATCTAAATTATCATCAGACTCTGACATTGTGTCCTCTTAATGCTAGGTTATGCATTCTAGTACTAGATAGAACATATTTAATCCCTCCCCTAGCTCAACTCTCCAAATACTTGGGAAAAACTGTGATTTTATGCATAATATTTATTCTCTAAGACATACATACTCTACATATGCTCCTAAATTTTTATAGAAAAATCGTTTTGAGCTTCTTCACCTCCCTGGGTTGTCCATTTCTTGGAATGCTTTGGTTTGTCAACAGTGCTTTTAAAATGCAACAGTTGGAACTAAACCCAACACTGCCAGCAAGTTGCAAGTTCTGAACAGTACAGACTGAAGGAAGACCATCACGTCACGAGTGCTACACACAGTTTCTTCTTCCCACAAATATTTACTGTAGGGCTGCAATGCACCAGCCCAGCTCTGGGCGCTGTGGCTATAAACAAGGACAGAGGCAAAGCACTTCTTCCTTCTGTATCTTATTTTCAAGGAGGAGTAGACAGGTTAGGTAATTTTGGATTGGGATCTATATTAACCAAGTAAATAATACCAAGGAGTGGGACAGAAAGGGGGGTAGGGGGCTGCAGTACTAAGACAAATTCAGACAGGTGGGTAGAGCCAGACATATAAAGAAGTAGGGGGAAAGCATCACAGGTAAATGGAAACGGTAATCCTACCCCTGAGGCAGAACTGAGCTTCCTGTACCCAAAACTGAAGAAAAGCTCGCAGGTACTGGCCAAAGAAAACCCAGGGGACAGTTTTATTACATGTAACGTAATTGTAGTGATTGACAGTTAGGCTAGTTCCAGTTTATCACAGTAGACTTGCCAGACAGGTTGGTCCTGTTAGTGAAAATCCCACAGAACCAAATTTGGTGGAGAGCATGGGGCAAGGAAAAGACTTAAAACAGAGCCTTCACCCATGTACGTTTGAAAAAATACACTTTCCATGAAAAAGGTGTGCTGGAGAGCTACTATATTTAAAGGTCTAGGGGCTAGGTGAGAAGATTTGATCTCTTCAGATACTGTCTAACACTGAGTCTTCCAAATACGATATTACATATTTAAGATGTATGCCTTTTATATTGTCATTCAGAATATTATAAAAAGAGTGAAATATGAATTAGCCAAGGGAAAGAGCCGTGTCAAAAGGATTATGCAGTTTGCATTTGATATTGTTCAGTTTTTTAAAAAATTAAAATACACTCTAAAGTATTAGATTTATTCATATTGCAAGGGATAGTTGTACTAAAAAAAGTCTTAACTATTAAAAGATCAGCTAGGTATGGAAATCTAAAGGGCTTGATTTAGAAGAATCAGAATTAGTCACTATCAGAGTAACTGTTAACAGTTGTAAAGTTAATTTAGCAGCTGAGATTAACCAATCCAGCAATGGCAGAGATGATTTATATATATATATATATGTGGTATTAAAATAGGTTGTCATATCCTTTAAAAAAACAATGTGGCAAACACAAAATCTGTATTTAACCTCTTCAGGGACTCTTAGAACAAGCTGTACAAATTTATCAAGTGTGAAGGCAGGCTTTAGAACATAAAGCTTGACCATATACTGGTATTTTGAAGAACCCTAACACCAACCTTTAAGAGACTGTTAGTGACAGGTGGAAAGATCTCAAGGAGATTTGATCAAGGATGGGAAATTTAGGAAGAAACTGGTATTGGAGGTTGAAAAAAAGGGTGAACATTGTTAGTGGCAGAAAGTTTGGCAACACTCTCACATATGATGAGAAAGTAGCTGAAGAGATTTACAGGCTGCATATGATAAGATACCAATGTAGAGACAAATGGAAAGAGAACTCCAGTTTTGAAGCAAAATTTAGAGGAAATATAAGGGAACCAGGCCTTGCTCCTTTTGCTTAGAAATAAACTTATTTTTCTATCCTTAGTCTCTCCCAGCAGAAGAGTTTCAAATTAAGAAAATGCCTCAGTGCAAATCTCAAATCCTGGTTCCTCTCAGGTAAACATCTCTGAGTTAAAACGAATTCAAGGGAATGATTATAAAAATTCTTCAGGGGGACTTCCCTGGTGGTCCAGTAGTTGAGAATCATCCTTCCAATGCCAGGGACACGGGTTCAATCCCTGACTGGGGCATGGAGATCCCACATGCCACAGGGCAACTAAGCCCATGCGCCATAACTAGAGAGCCCACGCGCCACAACTACTGAGCCCACAAGCCACAACTGGAGAGGAGCCCGCAAAGAAGATCCTGCATGTCACAATTAAGATGGAACACAGCCAAATATATAAATAAATAAGAAGAAATTAAAAAAAAAAAACAACTCTAAGAGCTTAGAAGGATTAGAAGCAGTGCCTTGTAAACCCTTTCCAAGATCTTAAGAGCATCCCTGGAAAGTTCCCCCTGTTAAACATGGGGATTCTGAGAAGGTTAAGATCCTTGTCTCCAGCTGTCTCACAGGAAGCCAACATAGTTGAGTTGATCTCGAAGAAAATTTTGCATATGGCTTTTGTCTAATTAAATGGATTATAAATCAAAACACAGGAGACCTACAAAATGTTTAAGGAAATTGGTCAGCTTTGACTGAAAAGGACAGAGACAGTCCAAAGTGAAAAGAGGCCTTGGCCATTTTTTGTGAGCAGGAAGCAAGCTTGAGAGGGCTTCTCATCTGAAGGACAGACGGTATCTTATAGCAAAGAAAGAATAAGGAAAAGGGAATAACCAAGCGCTAGAGAGCAGAACCAAGAGCCTCAGGAAACTGCGTCTGGGAGGCAGGAACAAGCCTAGTCAAAGAATGTGCAACAAGTACCCAGATTTCAGAACTATTATGGACCAGGGTCTGCTGTGAGTCTCTTATTTCTTTCTTCATGAATAGGAGTGTCTAGGGAGGTGATTCAACCTTTAAGTGTTGAGTGTGTAGCAGAGAGACAGTGTGTTTCTTTATTTTAGAATTCATCATATTGAAAACAACCATCCTAGAAGTACTGCACCCAAGAAGCCTCACTTGCACCTAGATAGCTTAGATGACAAGATCCTGGACTTGTTAGTTGATGAAAAAATGGATTGAGACCTGAGAGGGCTTGGGGAAAGGAATAATTGTAGTTTGCACCCTGGAATGCAAAGGAAGGTGTGTAAGTAATTGTGACCACAGGTGAGCTGTGGTGGCTTTAAAACATGAGCTCCAATTTATTTGACACTACTTCCATCAAAAGGTGGGCTTGGGCTTCCCTGGTGGTGCAGTGGTTGGGAGTCCACCTGCCGATGCAGGGGACACGGGTTCGTGCCCCGGTCCGGGAAGATCCCACATGCCGCGGAGCGGCTGGGCCCGTGAGCCATGGCCGCTGAGCCTGCGCGTCCGGAGCCTGTGCTCTGCAACGGGAGAGGCCACAACAGTGAGAGGCCCGCGTACCGCAAAAAAAAAAAAAAAAAAAAAAAAAAAAAAAAAAAAAAAAAGGTGGGCTCTATATCCACTGTCCTTGCATCTAGGTAGGAATGTGAGCAGCTGCTTTGACAAACAGGTTACTGCCTAAGAGATGCTGGGTGACTTCTGAGGCTGTAAAATGAAAATCAATGCAGCTTCTGATTTGTTTGTTGGAAAACAAACAAATGTGTCTCCATGCAAGAAGTCTGGCTACCCTGAAGTACCATGCCTGCCGTGAAGATGCAGAGACATGAAGAGGTCATGTGTAGGTTATTCAGTGGGTGGTCCTAGTCTTCTAATAATCCCAGGTCAGGTGCCCAACATCGGAGTGAATGACCTCTCAGATAATCCCAGTCCCTAGCATTTGAGTCACCTCAGTGTCATCGACTGGGAGTCACAGACTGGAAGTCAGAGCCACGCACAGCAAAGCGTCTCAGTGTGTGCTGTCAAACACCTAACCCACAGAATTCATGGACATTATAAGATGGTTGCTTTAACCCATTAAATTTGGGGGCAATTCATTACACAGAAATAGCAACCAGAGTAGGATCTCATAGAGAAGTTGTGAGTTACCATGGAAAGCACATAAAACTATTCCTATTGGACATGTAGTATTTAACAATATTAGATATAATAACGATGATCGTTATAAATACATTTCATTATATATATTATATTAACGTCGAGATTAGAGAAAACTGCCTTTACCCTTATAGCGCATTCATTTAGCAGGCTGGGAAGAGAGATTATCTGTTAAGGCTGATTACCAGAAATTACATACTAAGCCCAGAATTTCTGCAGCTTGAGGCACCTGGGAGAACATGGTCACCTCCTTTGCTGACATCATACAAAGGCAGAGTAACTGACACCTATTAAATATCACCTGTAGTGTTAGCCAGTCCCTGTAAATCAACTCCCAAGGATCTCATATTCTGTTCTCCCAAGTCAAATTCAGCATAGTGGCTTTTTCTTAGGCATTTCTACTCTCCAAGTTATTTCACTGAAGTTGAAAGCACTAATGTCCCTAAAGAATATCAGAAGAAAAAAAAAATAAAACTTTTCATAGAGCAATTCACTTAGAATTAAACCAGGCCAGCACCTCAGGTAAATGCTGTAGGTTCGACAGTTGTAATAAAGTCTTCATCCTTCAGTTGAAGACCATTTAAAAGATCTTCAGAACAATTTAAAAGATCTTCAGAACAATGTTACTTTGTTAAGAAGAGTGTTATTTTGATTTAGAAAAATGAAAAAAAAAAAAAAAAGACCATTTCCCTAAGTGCTCAGATATTCACAAGACAATCCTATGCATGTAAACTTTCAACAAACTTTCCCTTTCAGTATCATTGGTTATTTTAGTTTTTCATAGCATGGGCTATTCTACATGATAGCTAAAGAGTTGTTAAAACGAAAGGAAATTGAGAGCATCACCCCCATAAAGATGAAGAAAAGTAAAAAGAATTGTCAAAGAGATATTTACAATACTTAAATTTAAAGGCCCATTAAATGTTGAGAAATAGTAGCATAAGTAAAGAACACTTGGCAATATGTTCATGAAACAGAAGTGAAAGATAGCATGCATTTTTCTACAAATTCTTTTGACACTAGAAAATTCTTGGTTTAGCAGCTGTGAGATTGACATTCAGACAGTAAAGAAAAGCCATAAGTTAGGTTTCACTTATCTAAGGCAAATAGAGAGTTTAAACACAGAAAGGTCAGAGTGTGGGCAAACTCTGAATAGCAATGAGCTAGCTTTTTATTTTCATTATTTTTTAACATCATCATTATTATGAAAGGCTCGATTTGGGTCTTCATCACTTCATCACTAAGGGAAGATACTAACTAATGGGTCTTATTCACTGCAAATAATAAACTATGTTGATGAAAAATAGGGATTTGATTCCTTTTCCCACTTTTATTTATCAAACACTTAATGGTATTTATTTTGTCTCAATGAATCTTCCTAGCATTTTAGAAATATTAACTCATTTTAATTCTCATAACTGTGAGGAATGTCTCACATTTGTCACTATTTACATATGAGGAAACTGTGGCACAAAGATGTCAAGTAATATTGCCGAGGTCCCACCACTAAAAGTGGCAAAGCTCACATTTGAACCCAATTAGTTTTCTTCCAGACACGTTTTTAACTACCTTGCTCTGTTGCCTCTCCACATGTAACATGCAAGAGATTTCTTCTAATTCTAAGCCATGACATTTCTATTATGTGCTCACTGGACACCAAACAGAATCCCTGAGTAAGAAGGTAACATTGCCAGTCACAGGCAAATCCTTTACTGTGTTATTGGCTAATGATAAGCAGATATCACTTCTTCCAAAACTTGAATGTACTACAGTAGTCGTTTCATACTAAATGGTCATAGAGAAAGTAGTTTTAGATTAAAACAAAACCATCTTGCTGGAATTTGAATTTTTAAAGCTTTGTAAAATTTACAATAACAAATCTCTTTCATATTTTGTAACTTTATGAAAATTAATTTTGAATAAAACTGGAAAGTAAAACTGCTATGGATCTAAGTCTGCACAACTGGAACACAACTTTCAGCCACCACGAAGCACTCACAGCCCTACACCACTGTGTGGAACTTGTTTAGCATTAAGTGTTTAGGTTTACAGGTAGGAATAATTACTCTCTGTTAAAAAATGTGACCATTTGTGAAAACATAGCCGGTGCCTCACTTAACAAATGTTTGTTCACTCTGTATCTCACGCCTGAGCTTTCCAGTGCCCTGCAGCACTGCGTGTCCAGCGGTTTCCTGGAGCCAGAATTCTTTCCTAAGAAGCTCTGTTTTTAATGTTGACATCAAAAGCACAAATCCTAAAGAATTCCAAGCGCTCCTGTGTATCAGAGCCTGTGTATTCTCTGGCAGCGGCTGGGGGAAGAGAGCCCTCTGCAATTGTCTTCTTTGCCTGCCGCATCCAGATTTGCACCAGATGATGAATGGAGCCATCACGTCAGGAACCCCACACCCAGAAACACTCTGCCTGCTTCTGCCTTTTGTTCTAAGAGCCAAGTCTCATCACCAGTTCCACCCTTGTGTCATGCCTATTTCAATTATTTAACAGGGTTGCAGAGACAAGGGAGAGAATTAGTATTGAATAGATGTCATTTCTCATCCCCACCTGGAGGTTATGAAGGCGGCTGCAAGTGGCTCGAGGTGATTTCGTGGAATGAGTCGGGGGAAAGCAATGCTCACACTGCCATCCTCCCCCTTCAGCGGTACCTCAAACCTAGAGATTCTAAATCCATCTTGGCATCCTCAGTGCTCCCTTTGTGCTGCAAAGAATCGAGTTAAATGTTGGGTAATCAGCAAGTTCTAAACATCCTGATTAATAAAACATGGGTAGCTACACCTGCTCCTCCCATGATCCTAGACACTTCCGCATCAATAATTTTGTTCTACAATCTTTCAAACACAGTGATCACACTGAGTCTCATTAAATCAGCCATAAATTCATAATAATTTCCAAAATCCACACCCGAGGAGTTTTAACAATCTACCTGCCTAACTGAGCCCACAATTTAAAAACTACCAACGAGGGTGTGTTGGCAATTACTTTTTTCATTTAATAGTCAATAAAATGTGTTATTCAGTCTTACTGATTAATGCAATTATCCACAACATCTGTTTTAAACAAGAAAAATTAATGTGAATTATGCTAATTTTGTTTCTGAAAGCAAATAATAATATGGAAGTTTCCTGGTTTTCATTATAGAAAAGTCTTTCAATACTATTAGCATGCTCAGTGGAGTTCACGCTAAGCACATGGGACTCTAATACACAATTTAGACTCAGGAGAGTCCTTGGAAAGTGTACTTTTGGAAAAATGAAAAGTGAATTAGCCTTTCTACCCCCTGGCATTCTCCCTGTAGCGTCGGGCTCATTCCTGCTCAAAATGCATTTCACTTAGATCAGAGCATTCTGGGTAAATGCGCACAGGTTATTCATAAATTAATGTTTGTGATGGCTTTACCTGGAACCCGGCTCTCTCCAACCTCAGAGGTCGGCTGCTACACTTTGGGAAAGAATCATTTAGGACCCTGTCATGCTGTAAGTGACTTAACATCCAAACAAGAAAATGGCTTAACCAATAAAGAACATATATTGAATCATTTTGTTTGGTTTTGAACAAGGTTTGGTTTCTAGCAAGAATTGACCCCATGGCTCAACTGCCATCATGTAGAACGTAGGTTTTCTTTCTCTCCTTCTGTCCTGCCTGTTTCCAAGTCAGATTCAGCATCCACAGCATCTCTGGTCCCCTTGAAACGCCAACCTTTTCCCTCACAATATCCTGTTACAGACCTGAAGTCCTCATACAAACCATTCAGAAGAAGAGAGCTAGTCTACTCCAGAGGTTTTCAGGAAGAGTAAGGCTTCTCTTCCCAGGAAGTTTACTAAAGGCTCCATGTGTGCTATCGATTCTGATGGAGCTATGTTTCCAGTGCTGAGCCATTTCCTATGACAGAGTATTATGATATACGATTGGTTTAAGCCCATCAAGTCTGTCCTGAGTCACCTGGCTGAACATGGCAGGGCTGGTTCTCTGAGCACTGTTACTAGAAGGCAGAATGAATGATGGGCAGCAGACAGCAGGTGTCCACTGAAGGTGAGTCCCACCCTGCCTTAGCTAAACCTGCCTTTGGGGACAACCGTGTCCCTGGGTGTCCAGAGTGAAGCACGGTCACATGGTTATATTAAAGGAGTAACAGAAGAAAAGAAAAGGCTCTCACTTTTGAAATGAGATCTAGCAAACTTACTTTTTTCTGCGTTTACCAGTAAACATACTTTTTTCTCTAGGGGACAAGCTTGAGATGTTAAGTGAGTTTCTCAAAGTTAAAAGGCTTTGGTGAAGCCAGGACTGCATTTCAGGTACTCTGAATCTCAGTACAGTATCCTCCCTACCAAACTCTTTTGAGCATTATTATTTAGTTTCACCTTATTTTCTAAATTTTAATAAAATTAATTCTAGGTATATTCTATAAATTGGACCCATTTTATATTGCATCTAACCTATGAGTCATGGGCAGCTAACCCTAACAACAAGAAACCCAAACTCCCCCATTCAGGGGTTAGCAGCTTTGAGGGTTACATGAACTCTTTTAAGTTTGGGGATTGTAATTTTGTGCCTTGAAAGAAAAAAATCAGTAAATTCAGTAATAATAGAAAGGACAAAGAAAATGGCAGTCAGAAGGCCCATGTTTTTGTCCCAACTTTACCACTAACTACTCATATGACGTAAGCAAGTTATTCATCCTCTCTGGGTTTCAACTGTGGAATTAAGAATTTTTAAGGGACTTTCTGATTCTGGAACCCTTTGATCCACAAATTTTGGTTAAGCAATGGGAAAAGTCTGTGGTACCTTAATTGTAAAGAAACACATAGAATTTGGAACTAGATTTGGCTAATCTCAAATTAGGCTCTGGCCCTGAGATTAAATATGTTATTTAACTTTTATGATTTTTCTATGATTTTTATAATTCTAAAAATAGAATAAATCTATAATATATCCACTATTTCAAAATGAAGAATATTCCAAAAGCCATATTTTTTTCAATTCGCCAAAGTTCATGAAGGGATTGCCAAGTAAGAGATCAGCCACTACTTGGAGTAAGGAAGGGCATCCCTTTGGGCTATCACTGGAAAGACAAACAGAAGATCTTGAAAGGGGTATCCTAGGAAAAAGGAAGGGAAGTTAAAGATTCTTTAAAAAAAAAAAAAGGAAAATTGAAGTAGAGAAATATCATAAAATTGTGAACGCAGGGAAGGAAAATGTACATATAAACAGAGGTTTATTTGTTTTTGTTTTCTTCTCCCCAAAACCCTTCTAAAGCACGGTTGTCATGCATGGTCAGTTTGAGAGTGAGGAAAAGTAGGAAGGAAAGGGTTCCAGCCTTTTCTCCTCTGACGTGGCCCCCATCATCTGAGGAATGATGGAGTGTGCTGATGGAGGCCTGGCAGCATGCAGGGCCAGTAGCAGTAACACTGGGCTTGGTCCCTGGTTTATCTCCACATTTGAAATACAATGGATCTTAGGGACATTTGCTTATAAATTCCACAAGGTCATGAGGAGTATGTGCTACAGGTTAACTAAACACTGGACTTTGTACAATCCTTATAATTTCCTGTTATAGAGTATGAAATTAAAATACTCCTGAGGTCTAAGAATTTGATTATTCCCCTTGTAAGAGACAGATGTCTTATAGGCCCAGATCCCTAGTGTGAATTAATTGCAGCCTAATAAGTGATGTTAATCTATGTAAAACAGAAGGAAAAGACTGGATTAATAGAAAAGTGGCCATTTGGAAAAGCATGCAGATGAGTGTTAAAGAAGCTAAACTGGTCAGTCTCTGTCTTCAGTGAGAGGAGGAGAGCTCTGGACAGGCCTGGAGCTATGGTGCTCATCAGAGGTGTGCTTCCCCCATGGCCTTCTCAACATCCCGGCTTTCTCCAGGTGTAGACGAACTAACCCCACCCCAAACCATCTGACTTCCCTCCTGATTCCATGCTACGAAGGACGGTCTGATTACGAATTTCCTTTCCAGAACTTTCCTGCTTGCAGTCAAGCATTTCATCACTAAAATAAATATCTCCAGGTACAAATTAATAAATTTGACCAACTGCATTGTACATATACCTTCTGTAATTTTGATTAGTCCATTCACTTCGTAAGAGATGGATCATCTCTGGTTGTGCTGATAAAATCTTGTGTGTGAAGGCACACTACCCTTTAACTGCCCAAGGACCTCCAGAGCCGATGTCTCTGGAAGATGAATCTGCATCCTTCCCTTGAGCACTAATACAAACTATGTCCAAACTGGATGGATTATGTTATTTTGTGTTTTGCACTTCCAGGGTTAGTTAACTAAATAGATAAATGATTATAATGTTATACCATGCAAAATACGTCAAAATGTATATGCATTATAAAGCTTGGGGTTAGATTTATTATTTTTTCTTTATTTTTATTTTTTTTAACATCTTTATTGGGGTATAATTGCTTTACAATGGTGTGTTAGTTTCTGCTTTATAACAAAGTGAATCAGTCATACATAAACATATGTTCCCATATCTCTTCCCTCTTGCGTCTCCCTCCCTCCCACCCTCCCTATCCCACCCCTCCAGGCTGTCACAAAGCACCAAGCCAATATCCCTGTGCCATGCAGCTGCTTCCAATTAGCTATCTACCTTACTACGTTTGTTAGTGTGTATATGTCCATGACTCTCTCTCGCCCTGTCACAGCTCACCCTTCCCCCTCCCCATAACCTCAAGTCCGTTCTCTAGGAGGTCTGCGTCTTTATTCCTGCCTTACCCCTAGGTTCTTCATGACATTTTTTTTTTCTTAAATTCCATATATATGTGTTAGCATACGGTATTTGTCTTTTTCTTTCTGACTTACTTCACTCTGTATGACAGACTCTAGGTCTATCCACCTCATTACAAATAGCTCAATTTCATTTCTTTTTATGGCTGAGTAATATTCCATTGTATATATGTGCCACATCTTCTTTATCCATTCATCCGATGATGGGCACTTAGGTTGTTTCCATCTCCGGGCTATTGTAAATAGAGCTGCAATGAACATTTTGGTACATGACTCTTTTTGAATTTCGGTTTTCTCAGGGTATATGCCCAGTAGTGGGATTGCTGGGTCATATGGTAGTTCTCTTTGTAGTTTTTTAAGGAACCTCCATACTGTTCTCCATAGTGGCTGAACCAATTCACATTCCCACCAGCAGTGCAAGAGGGTTCCCTTTTCTCCACACACTCTCCAGCATTTATTGTTTCTAGATTTTTTGATGATGGCCATTCTGACTGGTGTGAGATGATATCTCATTGTAGTTTTGATTTAGATTTATTATTTTTTAAGATCTTTGTCTATGTATTTTTTACAGCTTAAATCTTCTGGAGTGTAATAAGAGCTACGAAATAGTTTCCAAATTTTCTCTTTTTTTATATGCCCAAAAACAAACAAAAAACTAGATGTAAAGTTAATAGATTAGTATATTTGAAAGACTCTAAGTTTCTAAAAGAACAAATTAAATTGACTCACATTTAAATTAGCAAAGTCTTAATTCTGAAATTAGATGGTTTGCCCCATATGCACATGTATTATTTGGATAACTTTAGCACAGGCAAAATACATTAAGGAAACTTCAAAGGAAGATACGTCTCATTTGTTCAACCATTAGGAAATGTCCCCATGTATACCAGATGTATTGCCTTCCTTTGGAGAGAATCAAGACTTGAAATTACAGAAATCATTGCCCTGAATAGATTCTTTTTGCTTTCCACACACAGGGTATGCTGTTTAATTTATTCAATTTAAATGGCATTCACAACTTTTCTGGACTATCTATTTAGTCCATCAAGACAAACAATTTAATGGCTCATAAGACTTAACAGTATGTTTCAATATACTCTTAAAGAGATACTAATTAACTCCATCCTATAGAAAACTAAGATGTACTTGAACCTGAAATGAACTTCCCTTTATGATGCTCAGAACTGTCTCTTTAAGAAAGTAATACATAAGCTGGGAATTTCCTTTATTTCTCTCATAATTAACCCAATTTTCCTATAGAATGTCCACTGACTCAAACTGTGACATAGTAAGTGTGTTTGCCCCTGAAGAAAACACAGCTGCTCATAAACGGAAACTTTTTCAAAAGACTTTTGAGGATTTCTAAAGATGTGGCTTAACATCAATATCAGGATAAAGATCGTGGCTATTTATATTTGAGGTTGAATAATTTCATTATTATTTCTAACAAGGAAACAACCAAGTGTGATTTATTTAAAAAGTCACATAAGCCACTCGAGCTTTTTCTGACTCATTGCCAAGTAGACATGAACAGCAGGAGATTTCTGGTGGTGACATAATGCCAAAGAAGGGGGTGGGAATCAAAACAGTGTTTTCATTTCCAAATATGGTTCAGATGTTGATCATTATGGATATTAAACAAAATTGCCACCCAGTATTCTCATGTGAAGTTTCCTTCCAAATCATCTTAGGATCATGCAAAGAATCTAGATGATGAGTAAATAATGTATAACTTTCATAAATCTTGCTTTTAGCATTTTCATACCCATTTTCAAAATTGATCAGTGTCTCTCACTCCACTCCCCACCCAATAAACTTAAGAGATGGCTCTTTGATTGTCTAACAATCACATCACCAAGTCAAAAGAAAGCCATATCATAGAGAATAGTTCCAGTTAATACTTGGCTGATAAATTTCCTCACTTTGCAGATATTTCATTCTCAGAAACTCCACAAATACACCATGAGCCTACGGCAGCGCAATGACTGGAGTAAAAGTGTCTGTCACTACATGAGTCAGGCACATCTTCTGATGTTTCCTACAAACTCTAGACACGCCACGATCTGCTTGCTCTTCGATGACATTTTCAAAATCAGTACAAAGAAAGTACAAAGAGGCTACACATGTCTTTTCTCCCTTGAAGGTGATTCGAGTTCATTACTCTCTTCCTCTCAGGCTCTCCTTGACACTCCACTCCCTTTGTTTCTTTCGTTTTGGTTTTGTTTCATTGCCCCTTCTGTCCCTACCAACCATTCTTAAGAAAAAAGAATGAACATGCAGAACTAGACATGGGGAAAGTTCATTTTCTACAAAGCTAATGGGTCCTGAGGACTAGACAACAGTTATGTTGAGGGAACAAGAGGATTACAGATTCTAGCATTCTGTCTCAATATCCCTTTTAGGGGAACACAACAACATTTATAATATTTTCACCCAATATCCTTGAGTCTGCTCAATCTCCTTAAAAATGCTTTGAAATAAGTTCGCAGCATCTTTCAAGCAGTTTCACTTAGAACAGCCCCGGCTAGATTTCACTGCAAAATACAGCCTAAATGTAATAAGTTGAATATTCTATTTCTCTAGCCCATGTAAGTTTCAAATAACACTTGAAGAAAAACAATACAAATGAAACAGACATCAAACAAAAGTAATCCACATACACCCCTGAGAATGAATACGGAAGCAGTAGATCGTATGAGGCAGTGAAGTCCCGTCCTAATTCATATTATGTCATCAGCAACACAGCTGTCACAGCTCTTACTTCTCTGTCACTTCGTTAAGAAAGTTATTTTCAAACATTCTAGCTTAAAGGGCAGTGGGCAAAATTAGCAGGCGTCAACAGCCCCACTGTCTGAAAATGAATGACAGCAATGTCACAGCCATCCAGGGCAGCCCTGGGAGCCATCCGAGTCCAAAGTGACTCCGTAGGATGTTTAGACAAAGAGAAGTTTTTATCTTTCAAGCAGCAACTGTCCTCAAGGATTTGGTTCCTTCGTTCAGAAAATAAAGGTTACACTTAATACGTTTCCGTTAGTTACCAATGATTCCCTTCCAATGGACCATCACACACTGAGAGGGGCAGCCCAGCTGCTCTTAAGCCGTGGCCACTCCTGGGGGCACACAGAGCAGTGCTGGCTGCAGCTGGCTTGGCTGTCCTAGTTGATCAAATCAAACCTCCTCTTACCTCGACTTCCTTGTTCTTCTCTTTGTTTCTGCCCATTGAACTTCTCCCATTGCTGGCCGTCTCCCGGGTGGGGATTACGGAAATCTGGTGGAGGGGCATACTGGCAGGGATGCAGGTGGCCAGTCCCTGACTGGATGCCTTATCTCTTCACTCGCCCTGAGGGGCCCACCTGCACAATTGTTCATATCCTGGCTTTGCCAAGCTCAGTTCTAAACAAAAAGGGGGAAAAGAGTGTTTGAGACACTGTGCAGCAGAAGCCAGGGTCTCTGGCCAAAATGTCAAACACACTGAAAGGGAATGGAAAAGAAATGCAAGAGCAAATAATCCAGGGAGGGTTGCATCTCAAAAGAACGATTTACTGCAAGTCATAACTGCACCGCTTTGTCACTGGAGCATCCCCTCTCCCCTAAGAGCATTGTGGGAGACAATTCAATTTCTATGGTACCTAATAACTGTCATGGAAACCAAGGAAACGTAGGTCTCACAGGCCCTTATTAGCAACCGCTTCCTTTAATGGCACAGACTCCCATATCTGCAGCGGCTGCCACTTCTGTTTTTGTTTCTCCCTGATTCCCCAGGAGCCCGCTGAGCACCCAGAGACACCGCATCCTGCTGACTAGGTAAATAAGCAGAAGGCTGAAAAGCTTAGTGTCCTATTTGGAGCCAAATCTCTTCCTTGAAAGATACGGCTAGCTGGCTGTGCCCTTAATGCACCACGATAATCTGCTTAGGTTAAAGGATCTGCCTTGAAGTGAAGAGAATCCAACGACGTGTTGAAAAAATAAGAGACAGAGAAAGAGACTGGGAACAAGTGCAAATGTCTTTCTTTGACCGGTTATTAGAGAGAGCTGCCTACTGCCTGCACTTCCTCAGTGAGACATCAGCAACAGGAGTCAGGGCATCCTTACTCCGAGGCTTGGAGCCCCAAACTGCCCATTTCTGCTTTAACTGCAACTCCTGTGCTCCCGGAAATATATCTGTTAGGACCAAGAGTATTTTCTCCTTGCTTTTCCAGGAAGGGAGTAGACTCTGCTAAGGACTTTACTGTCCTCTTTATAGATATACAATTTGGAGAAAATGAATGGTTAATCCAAATTTCTGCCCTTCAAATTAAAAAAAAAAATCCAGTCTCTCAGTGGAGTGAATTCTCAAAATATATTAACTTTAAAAAAATCCTTTTTCTCCTGTGATCATGCTTTGTTAGATTTGCTATTCTGTTTTTAAAAGGACAGACTTTTCTTTTCTTATTTTAATACACGCAATTTCTATTCTCCAGACGTTATGAGTAAATCAAATCTCCCACTATCTTTTGTGCTTCTTCACCCCCAAAAAAGCAACATTCAGGAAATTTGTATTTACATGTCTTCAGGCATTTATGTGTTCAAATTTGTCCCTAATCACTAGGAGATATTCAAAGTAGTCTCTAGCTGCAATTCATCTCTAACTAGCTTTGTATTCTAACAATAACGCCATTTCTATACGACATTCCAATTTGTTTAAACTCGGGCAAAGATAAAAAGCGAAAAAGGTAGCATTCTCATTAGCAATTAAGCCAAAGATCATCAAAGATTGCTAAAACTTTAAATGTTTACTGAAATGAACACTTTGATGTACTTGCAAGTTTAATCTATTTTCAGCCTAAATTGGCCCCCTCACAGGAGCCCTGGCTCTCTGGCCACCAGGCTCATCTGGGAGATTTCATAACAGGGGGATGGTATTTGAGACTCACTTTACGATGGATTCAGGTTCAGCCTGTCTGCAGGGAAAATGTGAAGTAGATGCTTCTTTAATATATCACAGAGGATTCTAACATAAACCAAGTTTGAGAATCACCACAGCATATCAATAAAATAACCTTGGAACAATAAGCTATTGCAAGTTTACCTAGTGACAAATGTCTTGCTTTAAAATAGTAAAAAATAGAGTTAGATAACCCTAAACCTAGTATTTATTCATCATCTGAGGTCACAAAGTGTATCTGTGAAGCTTTAATGAAGGGACTAAAAGCCAAACTCTTCCAAAACGGCCATGTCCAAAGTTAAGTAGATAATGCTTAAACATTTCTGTAGCTCAAGGATCACATCTATGACCTGTAATTGTGAGGTTGGTATTTCCTTACTTTAAAAATAACTATTAATCCCGCTATCCAAAAGGACTGTCTTAATTAAGGAAAGGATGTAAACAGAAATCTGTAAATTTAATAGTGTGTGACAAATACTAAAATGTAAATTATGAACCTGTTTAGAAAAGTAGTATCGTCTGTGTTTACATCCATGAGAATTTCCGTAAAAAGCTAAGGCAGCTTTCCAGATAACTTAGAACTTAAATACTTTTGTTTAAAATATTCATTGAAGTTACAGGAAAGGAGATTTTTAGCTCGAATTAACTAAACTGGTGTCTTAATCCTTTACCTCATTATGCATGTGCTGTTATCCCTTGTT
The DNA here is from genome assembly GCF_951394435.1 of Stenella coeruleoalba. Classification (NCBI taxonomy): domain Eukaryota; kingdom Metazoa; phylum Chordata; class Mammalia; order Artiodactyla; family Delphinidae; genus Stenella; species Stenella coeruleoalba. Next base: position 143,959,844 of record NC_137149.1, on the reverse strand, counting down.
TGCTCTGAGGTTTTTTAAAAACTCAGATTTGAATTTCAAGTTAATTTTATTTATGTGGTTGAGTCATTTCAATTAGCTTTCTTTTATCTTAAAGTTTAGAATATAAATCAGGAAAAAGATTTACTTTGTCAAGTATTTTATACACTAAACAAGAGTTTAGTTCTTATTAACATAATAAACATGGTTTATCATGTCTTTTCAACTAAATGCTTCATATATAACAGGAATAATTAATAATCAGGATGTTTAATAAACACTTCCCTAGTACTGTATGAGGTACTGCCACAAATTAAGCTTTTAAAATTTTCAAATCAGGGGAAAAAAATGCTTTGAACACTCTGTGGGTTCTAATACTGTGCAGCCTTGGAACACTGGAACCTATACCAGCCAGTGTCAAGGATGCATTTATCTAACACCTTTGCTTAAGCAGCTCCCAGGGTGCTCTCCTAGCTAGAAGCATGAAGTCTCACTGGGATGACTCTTTATGTAACAATCCAAAGCTAAGAAAAAGGTAATGGAATGCATTTCTCCTGTGGGAGCCCAGTCTATCTCGCACACTAATTAAACCCTACGGGATAAACAAGAAGCAGCGCACTCAACAGCTCAGCACTACCAGACACTGGCCCCCATATCAGAGAAGAGCCCCAGATTCTAGAATCACTCAGCTGATTTGTCTCTACATACACAATCAATCCTAAGACATGATCCAGATTTCCAAACTTGATTTTTGTGGATACTACTGACCATAATTATTGTTGAAACCACCCTGGAATATTCTCTCTCTACCTGGATACTATTCCACACACACGCCTGAATTGCATTTCTTTTGGCTTCCAACCCCTGGCTCTGGGGACAGTACCCTAATTACTTCCTCCGGCTAATAACTGGGGTTTGCAGTTGATGATTCTAATGCTGGGACCTCCGCCTTTCTGAAGAGGTTCTGATTTGGTGCTTCTCCTTGCTCTCAATAGCCTCGGTTGTCTCTAGTTTAAAAGGAAAACAAAATGAAATATACATCTGATCCTCTACTATAAGACCTACCTCAGTCTTTGCCAGCTTCAAGAACTAAAAATGACCTCTAAAAGGTTTATTCAGTTTGATTGTAATTAAGCAAGAAAAGAAACACATTATTAGGCAAAGACAAGGAACCAAGTAAACATCTGCTAATGCTTTACTGGAGAAACTGATAATTGAACAAACATTTATTGAGCATCTTCTGTGTTTTCTGAACCATGCTAGGAATTAAGGAGCAGGAGGTAATATATAAAATTATGTGGGACAATCTCAGTAGTCAAGCAATTTGCTGTATCTTTAGGGGGATAGGACTTCCACAGGTAAGTCAGTTTGAAAAATACATGGTACAATACAATCAACATTCAGAACATAATATAGAATATTGAATGTAAGGGTCAAAGAAGGTTTGAGCACCAAGAAATCATTATAGGTCTAAATAGTTCATCTTAAGGAGGAATTGGGGTCCGGGTTGGGGCTTAGTAGAGAGAAGGTGATCAAGTCACTTCAAGTCATAGAGATGAATGTGAGATTGGCAGGTTCAAGTTCAGGACACTATTTTTAAAGCCACAGAAAATTTGTTTCAGGTTATCAAGTTGTTTAAGCCATGTATGGCCATTCGAACGTGACACTGATTGAAACTTGGGAGGAAGAAATCAGGCCAAAGGACTCAAACAGAAAGTCTATGCAGAGCAGTATCACAGTTATAAGTGCATTGCTAGAGGAAGTAATAAAGGTAAGAACTTTAAGAGAATTCTGAAAATGGAAACAAGACATTCTGAGCTGGGGAAAGGAGATTTCATAACGCATCCCTGTTGAATGGGAGGAAACCTGGATGGAATGACTTTTCGAGGTGCCATTGCACAAGGCACTGGATGGCCACTGTCACAGGTCATCAGGAAGAATGGATGAACAAGATAGCGTCACACAAAGACTTTATGCTAGCTGGTAAAAGAAGGGGAGAAAGGAACTTGGATTGAAAATGCTGTTTTTACTGGGGAAGTGTTGAACCATATGCTTATGTAGAGTTATGTAGGGTTAGGGAAAAACTCAAGCAAAATAAGATCAATGGGAATAATGAGAGGGGAAAAAAACGGAAATAATTAAAATTTCTAGTTCTGGGTTCATAAAAAATGTGCAATGTAATGAAGCATTTCTAAGATGGTGTGTTTTTCTGTGTTTTGTCTGATAGTGGGAATTCACTTTGTGATTATATTTGGCATATACAAGCATCTTTTGTAATTAGAAGAACATCCATTTAATGTAGACATTTTATCCCTGAAGATCTTTCAGAAGCAATCAGATGATCAACTTGCAAAACGGAAGACAGGATGATGGCTGGGATGAACTTTCAGAGTCCTTGATTTTATTCTCTGGAAAGCATTGGTCCTAATTTTGGACACATCTATTTTCTGAGGTTGAAGCAGATCACAACGAAGCCAAGGAATTCATTTCAGTCTTTTGGAGAATCAATAGCAGTCCTCACAGCCACATAAAATGTGTGATAATTACAGAGGCGCTGAAATAGTCAGTTGTACTAGTTTGTATTTTTATATTATGCTCATGACAAAAGAATATCATCAGAAACAGAATCTCCTTATTAATTTCATAGGACTGACCTTTGCTCCCTTCTAATTTGCTAAGGGAAAGTAAAAGAGGTCATTTCGTTAAATTATCTAAAAAAATGACAAGTTAAAAGTAATCAAAATTCTAAGGAACATAAGCATATATAATTATTTACTTAGCTTTGTGGACATAGTTTAGGATTAAATAAAGGCGAGTTTTTAATGTTCTATTTTTTTTTTCCTGGCCAGACAAATAGAACTAAAATTTTGTTTAAAAAACAAGATTTGTTTTGGAAAATAAAGTTAAACAGCCTTGCTCTCCCACCATATAAATCTACAAGTTAGTCTTTGCTAATGTGCTCTATAACTTTCAAAATATTAGTATATCTGGTTGAACAAGGAACAGATAAGAAAAAACAAATCTCTTAGGGCAAATATCTACTTTTTCACATATCTTCAGAAAATGGAAAGCAGTTATCCCAAAGCATGGCATCTAGACGGGAGACGGAATCACGGTACTGTTCAAGTCACTTGTTGCTTCAGAACCTTTCCACCCGGGTCTTTGAGGAATGGGGTGGGGGTCATTTTTCACACGGGTAGTGATGTTCTGCCCTCTGTATTCTGGAATGTCACCGTCAGCATCTCCAGGGTCTCAGGAACCCCAGCCTCCTCAGAGCCCAGCAGGAAAGCTACTCTCACACTTTCAATGACTTAAAGAAGGAAATAGTAGTTTCTCCTCATTCGTGTCAAAACTCTGACTTAATGCATCAGAAAATTAAAGAGCAAATTTAATTAAGTGTTTCTTGTATGGTTTTAAGATATTAAGCAAAGGACAGTTGGGCCCTGACATTCCTAATCAGGTGTACACACACACACACATATACAAGCACATGCACAAAAACACAAAACAAATAACATTACTTTGCACTCCTAAATAAAATTTAAGTCCAGATGTAGAGATACACATATCTGCTCAAATATTATTTATTTGAATTCTCTATAAATAAATTTTTCTTACTGGTCTTTATTCAGTGTAAATTGAAAATAGAATCATAGAATTTTATATTTGGAAGTAAAATTGGAAAGCACCCTAGAATTTTATAGATGACTAGATTAAGTCCCAGGAGACTGAATGTTGTCACATATTTGGAGACTAGCTGATGACAGAGAGAATGCAGAACCGTCTCCTGATTCACAGAGACTCCTCCCCTTTCACCATGATCTGGCCCAACCTTATCAGTATAAAGCTTAGTTGTGTTCTATTTATTTATTTTTAATTTTTTGAAAATCAAGGGTGTTTATTTGTAATTCCAACATGCACAGACTTAATCAAAATTACATGCTGTCTAAGCTAGAGATTTTTTTTAACATCTTTATTGGAGTATAATTGCTTTACAATGTTGTGTTAGTTTCTGCTGTATAACAAAGTGAATCAGACGTATACATATATCCCCATATCCCCTCCCTCCTGCATCTCCCTCCCACTCTCCCTATCCCACCCCTCTAGATGGTCACAAAGCACTGAGCTATCTACCTGTGCTATGCAGCTGCTTCCCACTAGCTATCTATTTTACATTTGGTAGTGTATATATGTCCATGCCACTCTCTCACTTCATCCCAGCTTACCCTTCCCCCTCCCCGTGTCCTCAAGTCCATTCTCTATGTCTGCGTTTTTATTCCTGTCCTGCCCCTAGGTTCTTCAGAACCATTTTTTCTTTTTTTTTTAGATTCCATATATGTGTGTTAGCATATGGTATTTGTTTTTCTCTTTCTGACTTACTTCACTCTGTATGACAGTCTCTAGGTCCATCCACCTCACTACAAACAACTCAATTTCATTTCTTTTTATGGCTGAGTAATATTCCACTGTGTATATGTGCCACATCTTCTTTATCAATTCATCTGTCGATGGACACTTAGGTTGCTTCCTTGTCCTGGCTATTGTAATAGTGCTGCAATGAACACTGCGGTACATGACTCTTTTTGAATTATGGTTTTCTCAGGGTATGTGCCCAGTAATGGGATTGCTGGGTCGTATGGTAGTTCTATTTTTAGTTTTTTAAGGAACCTCCATACTGTTCTCCATAGTGGCTGTATTAATTTACATTCCCACCAACAGTGCAAGAGGGTTCCCTTTTCTCCACATCCACTCCAGCATTTATTGTTTGTAGATTTTTTGATGATGGCCATTCTGACCGGTGTGAGGTGATACCTCATTGTGGTTTTGATTTGCATTTCTCTAATGATTAGTGATGTTGAGCATCCTTTCATGTGTTTGTTGGCAATCTGTATATTAGAAATGTTTTAAATAAAAACAAGCTATGTAATGAATACATTTATTTATGCACATGATGCATTTATTTTGTCAGTGTTACCTGTTCTGAGACAAATATATTTTATGGTATATTTGTGAATTACATATATCTCCTCTTTGGAAACCTCATTTTACTAAAAGCTTTTAAAAGTTTTCTGGAAGACAGAAAAATATGCTACCTTCAATAACAAGTTACCACTAATTTCCCAGTTTTCGTAGCTTAAGGGTTTGTTTTTCTACTCAAAATAATACAATCTGAGAAATAACTGGATATAACCCCAATTGAGCAATGTATTTTTACAAGACCATTCAGTGTACAAAACTCTCTCTTGATCTTTCTGAGAACAAAAGTGCTTACTCTAATTTTTTTAAACCAGCATGTATATTCCTTGCAGACTTTTAGACATAAGACATAGAATACCATCAGAACTTAATAATACCTCTTTTCAGTGAGCTACACTACTCCATGTTATGGGTTAAATTATGTCTCCCCAAGAATATATGTCAGAGCCTTAGCCCTCAGAACCTCAGAATATGATTTTATTTGGAGAAAAGGCCTTTCCAGATGTAATACATTTAAAATGAGTCATCAGCTTGGCCTCCAGACCAGTTCAACTGATATCCTCAAAAAAAGGGAAAATTTGGGCACAGAGATGGAGGGAGATGCCATGTGAAATTTGCAGCTCTGCTACCACAAGCCAGGGGACTGCCAAAAGCCTGGATCCAGCATAGATGCTGCCATAGGGTCCGGAGAAGTAGTCATCTCAGCTGACACCTTGTTCTTGGACTTTTAGCTTCCAGAATTGTGAGACAATACCTTTTTATTGTTTAAGCCATTCAGTTTTGGTACATTGTTGCGGCAGCCCTAGGAAACTGACTCCTACTGACAGGTCCTTTGAATCATTTTTACTATTAACCTTGTTCCAAAAGTGTATAAGTAATTTTTAATGAGCTACTGAAAATAACTGGGTATAACCCCAGTTGAACAATGTATTTTAAGAGACCACTGAGTATACAAAACTATCTCTTGATCCTTTTGAGAACAAAGTTGCTTATTCTTATCTTTTATACCAGCATGTTTTTCCTTGCAGAGTTTCAGAAATAAGTAAATGAAAGAAGAAATGAGCTACTCATTAATTGTGAGTAGCTAATGGAATGGTCCCAGAAGAGAAAAAGTGGACTAAATTCACTAAATATTCTCTTTGCATACACTGTGATTTTAATGCTCTAAATTATAATCTAATATGGATGAAAATATGTCAAAATTTGAATTTACCATTATAAAAACAATATCATGAATGGAAAATAAGGAACAACTGAAACCTTTACTCCCTATTGGTTGCTTACATATTTTGTTGATGAATTAATGCAATTTTGGCTAAACATTACCTACTCCATATTCAGACAGCTAAGATAGGTCTGATCTCTTTCTAGAAAAGAGGAAAGGAAGGATATATTCAAAGGATAAATTCCCATTTCTACATTTCAAATGCTGACTAAAAGAATTAATAAAAGCACTCAGATATCCTTGTTTTTAACTCTAGACAAAAGACTCTATTCCTCATCAAATCTAGTGACTTTTTTTTTCAAACTAGAAAAACACTTTCCAGTAAGAGGCAAATAACAGGTGTACAAAAATTAGAAAGCAATTTACTGAAATCTGAGCATCAAGAAAGACATGCTACTCAGATAACTGAGAAAATGGAAATTATATTCCAGGGGGCATCCTGGCTTCCGTATCAGGCAGGTGTGCTCAACAGGAAATGGCCCACGTAAGAGGGACAAATAGGGGAGCCTCTGAGGCACGATACATAAGACATGAGGGCTGACAAAGGGCCAGGCGAAGGCACATGGTCCTAGGGATGGAGTCTTAGCAGAAGAGCAGTAACTATTGGGTCCTGAAATGGCATACCTTTTGGGGAAATGAGAGTAACTATTAACAAGAACCAATACATTAGTCAGATGATAACAATGGGCCTCAAGTCCTGGGGAAACAGCTAAGGATAGAAAGAGGAGACCAAGGATAATGCAGCGAGAGCCACGGGCAGAAAAAAACAGCTTTAAAAGCAGCCTGGGGATGAAGAGTACACACCAGGGTCTGCATTTTGTTTGTTGCCTTATGTGTGGTTACAGGTCCCTGACAGAGCTAGAAAAAAAAGCATGGGAAGGGTGGTAAATGGTTGAACTCAAGTGGCCTGGCCAGCTGGTGTATTCTGAAATAACGGAACACATATTCCTTGCCTTGAATATAGTCTAGCAGTGAGAGGCCCATCTGAGTCAATACAAGGAGGAAAAGTATGACAGTCAGAGCACTGTGAAAATAAAAACAGGCTATTTTTTCATTCTACAGTTTAGGAACAAACTTTACTGATCAAATAGGAGATACACAACCCCTTACTGGGATGATAAAGGAATACACAAAAAATGTTTTTAGAGGCTGAATTCAGTAAATTCTGAAGTACTTTTTAATTGGGGATTCGGTGACATTAGATCTTGTGTTTATCCTTTGTACCTATCATTGTTCCTTGTATAAAGATAGTAACATTTCGGGCTTCCCTGGTGGCGCAGTGGTTGAGAGTCCGCCTGCCGAAGCAGGGGACACGGGTTCGTGCCCCGGTCCGGGAAGATCCCACATGCTGCGGAGCGGCTGGGCCCGTGAGCCATGGCCGCTAAGCCTGTGCGTCCGGAGCCTGTGCTCCGCAACAGGAGAGGCCACGACAGTGAGAGGCCCGCGTACCGCCAAAAAAAGAAAGACATTCAATAAAAAGATTAAAGGGTGTAAAATGTATGCAATACTATAAAATATTTGAAAATGGACTACTGAATAAATTTTAAATACACAGTATTACTGTAACTACTTTTTAAGAAGAATAAATCAAAAACTTTATCAGATGAACATTATATCATTTTTATAGGATGCTCTCTACATTCATGATTTGGTCTTCAAAGTCTGGTAAATTAGAGCATTATAGTAATCATTCAAATACTTTCTTATTTTTAACAGTATTAATAATCATCTAGATTTTTTTTTTTTTTTTTGGCGGTACGCGGGCCTCTCACTGTTGTGGCCTCTCCCATTGCGGAGCACAGGCTCCGGATGCACAGGCTCAGCGGCCATGGCTCACGAGCTCAGACGCTCCGCGGCATGTGGGATCTTCCCGGACCGGGGCACGAACCCGTGTCCCCTGCATCGGCAGGCGGACTCTCAACCACTGCGCCACCAGGGAAGCCCCATCTAGATTTTTTAACTTTCAAAGGCAGTAAGATTTTTAAATAGCATTAATTATTAACAGGAGTTCTATGGTAATACTTAAATAAATGAAATAATGCATGTCGACTTCTTAGCATGTGGCCTGTTATGGAGGAAGCACTAAGTAAGTGTTAATCATTCATATTTGATGAAGTTTAATAAATGTTTCAACCACAAAAAATGTACTTATACTTCAAAGAATGAAGATTAGTTTTTTAAAGAAATAATTGAGTATGTTCCTTCAAACTCTACCTAAGAAAGGAGTATTCAAACACACAGTAAAACGTAATATTTCATAAGTAAAGGGAATTATTTCCAGTGGTTGATTAAACTTAAATATGTATGCTAAGTTGAATTACACTCTTTAAAAACTAAGAATTATAAGAAAATAGCATACACCTTGTACCTATAGTTTATACAATGTAACTTTTCACGATCAGAGGGTTGCAGCAGCTCAGTTCAGTTATTATTAACCTGAATTATTACATTGCAGAAAATACCAATGATGACGATAGTAATTATTATTTGTTGAACCATCTACTATCTGCCAATTAATGTATCAGGCACTCTACATAGATACGGTACCTAACTTGGCTCTCACCATAAGCTTTCTAGGCAGAATAACTGTCCCATTTAACGGAGAAGGGAACTGAGGTTCTGACAGGTGTATGACTTGCCCAGGTTCCCACATATAGTCAATGACAGACTTAAGATTAAATATAACTCTGCCTGACATCAAACACTTTTAAAACAACATGTTAATAGAGAGAACGGACTGATGGAATGGAGAACAACTACGATACTGATGTGTGAGTGCTGATCAGATTCATCATGGTACCCTGGTTATGCCATCCTTGTAGTCCACACCACAAAGCCAGTCAATGGATGTTCTTAAAGCTTTAGTAACAGTGACACCCAGCTCAACGCATTCTATCATAACGTCTTTACTTTCATAGTAATAGGCAAACCAATATATCCATCACAAGCTCCTATACTGTTAGGTCATTTCCTCAAGAATGTGGAACCAAGAGTGTACTAAAACAGGTCAAAAATCTAGAAAATTAATTTTAAAAAGGTGGAAAAAATAAACTATTTTTATGCCAGATTATACATAATTGAACTGAAAAGATAAGTGTTTGGCAAGACACTATCTCCTGAAAATTTTCACAGATGGTAGTCACCCTGGATGTCAAATAATCATAAGAAGTACCTAAATTTTAGAAAACAAACTTAATTCGCTCCCCTAAGAGGTCTGCATACACACACACAGAGAAACCGAACAACTTCATCTAAACTACCAAAAAGAATAAATTGGATTATTTGTGTTGAATATTTACTGATACAATTACTGAGTTGGATGGAATTTAAAAATTATCTTTAGTCCCTGTGGAGTCCACCAAGGAAGAAAGAATACTTGAGTAGAATATTAAGAAGTACTTATTCCCAGACCACACAGTGGACAAATATCTATAATTGGTTTGAAAATAAAATGCAATCTGAACTATAATTCTATTATGAACATTTTACATAATTTAAAATTTGATATCCTTTCCTTCATAGAAGAACAACTACCTAAGAAATTGTTTACTACTGTATAAAACTGCATCAATATAATGAAGCAATAAAAACATAGATCTCTGTTTAGAATTTTAAAATTAACTGGTGATTTTTCATCTGTTGTAAAAGAGTCTGGAGCCCAAGGATCATTTTTCTAAAAACAGCTACAATTAGCAAATTAATAAGACATGAAAGAAAGTAATGACCATTTAGTTCATATTAAAATTACCACATAAAATTTCCATTTAAGAACAGAGAGTTCAATGCATCTACAATCATATTGTTCAATGACCTAATTTTTCTTTTAAAGAAAAGGCTAATATATATTTTATTCCTTAAATTAATTTAAAATAAAGACAACCATTTGCTGTTATACGGAGTCTATACGAGATGAATACTAGGAAAACATTTAATTACTTCATCTAAGGCCAGCACACAAAGAGTTAAAAAGCATGTGGTTAGATTATACAATATGTGTGAAGCACAAGATAGATCATGACACATTCTGGGCACTCAAATAATTTAAGTTACAAACACCTAGGAACAGAAAGGAAATCACAGAATAAGGTATACAAGAGGCAAGGTAGATAGGATGAGGAAGGAAGCAACGTGAGAATAAAAGTGATGGTGGGGAGATTTCTTTCTCAGTTGTTCTGAGGCTTTCTCTCCCACTGTATATAACTATATACAATTGTAAAGAAATATACAACAGGGGAAATACATTACACGAATGTTTCCAGGCAATGGACAATCAGGCAACACAGATCCATGATTTTTTTAAAAAAGGGAAACAATGAGAAGATTCTTACAATTTTCTGGTTTTCGGCCTGGAGGCAACTTCTGGATTCTGGTATAAAGAAGAACAAAACCAGGGCTTCCCTGGTGGCGCAGTGGTTGAGAGTCTGCCTGCCGATGCAGTGGACACAGGTTCGTGCCCCGGTCCAGGAAGATCCCACATGCCGCGGAGCGGCTGGGCCCATGAGCCATGGCCGCTGAGCCTGTGCGTCAGGAGCCTGTGCTCCGAGACAGGAGAGGCCACAGCAGTGAGAGGCCCATGTACTGCAAAAAAAAAAAAAAAAAAAAAAAAAAAAAAGAAGAAGAACAAAACCAGAACCTGGTTGTTTATCTTAACTGAGGAGATACAGATTGAGATGGAGGCAAATGAAGATGGCTGAAATTTGTGAACCAAAGAACCAGAAAGGACCTCAGAGAAAGAGCTCCAGAAATCTGGAGCTAGATGGTGAGAGCTAGAAATGGTATATTTATAAGTAATTATAAAAGACATTTCTTGTCTCATTAAAATTTTTTACTTAAAAATTGATTATTTAAAACATTGCATTGTGTTTATTATATACATATTATAAAATGTTTTTGGAAAACACCATACTTAATGTTAAATAAGCAAATAAACAAACCAAATGCTTTCTTCCCTGTGATCAGAAACAAGACCAGATGATTCATAATTCCTAGTCAATATTGTCTTTGTTTTTAGAAAACAGGATCAGGTAAGCAGACAAGCTTCAGGAATCTCACAAAAAAGCAACTAGAACTAAGTGAATTAAGACAAATTACAGAATTGAAAGTCCGTATTGCTAAAATCAATTGTATTTGTATATACTGACACAAACAATGATGAAATATAATTTTCAAACACCATTTACAATAGCATCCAAAAACAAGATTACTTAGGGATAAATATGAGATAAAGCATCTGTGTGTGGTGGGGATACATTTGAATCAAATCCCACTGGGGTTTCACAAACCCATTAACCTCACCCTAGACCTGAGTCAGTTTACAGACTTGCAGTATACTAACTTGGAGGGAGGTTTCGGTTATTTTGAAAAAATGCAACATGGCAACAAGTATACACTGTAAATCACCCCCCAAGCTTTCTCCAGAGGCAGTTTTGACCATTTATCAAGATGAAAAAGCTCTGGAAAAACAGCTGTATACCTAGACCTTCCGTACAATCTAAGATCCAGGTAAGACTGACTGACTGACAATTGGCCTCACCCTGCAAAGATATGGTGACTGTGGGACTTTGTATTTCTTCTAAGTAGAGAACGCATTTTTTCTGAAATTAATCAAAGGACAAAAACGGAAGCTGATTGGTAAAGAGAGTAGAATCTCGGGGGTATTTCCTCTAATCCACTTGCTTTCACTGTTCTTCCCTGTGTGTGCCCTGAAAGGATGACTTCTGTGGAATACGTCAATCAGGTCCTCCACCCTCTAGATCCCACTTGGGATGCCAAAGTAGGATAATTGTAGCAGGTAGTTAGAAGCAGATTGTTTTTCCAGTGGATACTTTCCTCATCAAATAAAGCTTCTCTTGGGCAGCCCTCTTCCAGGGTTTTAGCTCTTACTGGGTTGTGCTAACATCGTTTGACTCTCTGGCCGTTAACTCTGGTGAAATGGCAACCTGCTGCTGTAGTCTCTGGGTTTCCCCTTCCCTTTCTTATTTCCTTAACCCCTATAAATACTTTGATATATGGGTCTTCCCTTGAGTCTTTTCAGTTAAAAATTTTTGAATACTAAAATATTTTAATGTTGATAAAGTCCAATTTATCTTTTTTCTTTATTTTTTTAATTTATTTTTGCGGTACGCGGGCCTCTCACCGTTGTGGCCTCTCCCGTTGTGGAGCACAGGCTCTGGACACGCAGGCTCAGCGGCCATGGCTCACGGGCCCAGCCGCTCCGCGGCATGTGGGATCTTCCCGGACCGAGGCACGAACCCGTGTCCTCTGCATCGGCAGGCGGACTCTCAACCACTGTGCCACCAGGGAAGCCCAGCAAAGGCATTTTTAATGTTCTTCCTTAAAAGACTTTATTCTTATCATAAATTCTCTGTCAGTGATGAAATGCTGCTCTATGACAGCCTTGTATAATAATCTGCCACCTATTTTTGCATCCCCTTCAAGATCAAACTACCTGTTTACAGACACTAACGATTCACCTTAACACAAAAGATTCAGCCTAATCACAAATGACATGCCTGAGTGTCATCATCTTTTAACTACAATCCAACAACTCTATGGAATGTTTACTGAGTGTCCAGAATGGTATTAGGCACTGTGGGGTGTGCAAGAAAGCATGAGGATATAGCACTGCAGAGGAGTTCAGACTTATAAAACAGGATCTATTTAGCAATTAAGATAATACAGTACCACACATAAATCTGTGTGGATAATAACTGCAACATAATTTTCAGCATGAATGAATCAGTACGGTATAAGAGGTAATTTTTTTTTTTTTTTTTGCTGAGAAAGTGAGATTGGAGTGTGAATTGAAAATGTTGCGAAGAGAATGTTAGTAGATGGGAGTGAAGGAGATGGTAAGAGAAGACAATTTTGAGTATATGGGAATGCTGTGCTATACTTTATTCTACAAGAAAAAAAATGACGTCAGATATATGCACCCCTAAGTTCACTGCAACATCACTTAAATAGTCAAGATATGGAAGCAATGTAAGTGTCCATCAACGCATGAATGGATAAAGAAGATGTGGTGTGTGTGTGTGTGTATGTATATATTTATATATATATAATGGAATTTTACTCAGCCATAAAAAGAATGATATCTTGCCATTTGTAACAACGTGGATGGACCTGTATGAGACTCCCATGGGAAGCTGAAAGGGAATAAATGATGGAATCCACGGTGGAGGATGTAAAATTCTCATATTTTGTAGTCAAGAGCCCCAAGTTAATGTCTAATGTTTCTGGAACAAGAAATAGAAGATTCTGTATGTATTTAACTGGAAATGTTTGCATTTCTAACATGAGAATTAGTGATGAAATAAAAGCATTTAATGATAAAAAGTAAAGTTACAAAGCTATCAATAGAAAATGAATCACAGTAATCTCATTTAAAATATTAGAGTGGGGTGGGTAGAAATGATGGGTGCGGGGGTAGAAAACTAGCTACATTTCATCTGTCCTGGTGTGAGTCAAAGGCACTGGCAAGAATTAAAGTATAAGTAATGGAGATCGACAAATGCAGGCACTGAGAAAAGTAAAAGCAAGGATGGTTTTCAGTGACTGCCTTGAAACAAGGGACTGGAGTGGAATATTGCTCCTTTAGAATGTGTGCTTGCTTTATGTCAATTAAAATTCCAATGTATTTAAGTGTACTTCCTGAAAATGGGTGTACTACACCTAAAAAGTGTTCAAATTCAAAGATATTTTATTAAAAGTATATTTCTCAACATCTTACTTTATTTTTACTTTTTTATTGGGGTATAGTTGATTTACAATGTTTTGTTAGTTACAGGTATACAGGAAAGTGATTCAGTTATACATATATAAATCTATCTATCTGTGTGTGTGTGTGTGTGTGTGTGTATATATATATATATTCTTTTTCAGATTCCCCTCCCCCATAGGTCATTACAAAACATTGAGTACAGTTTTCCTGTGCTATACACTAGGTCCTTGTTGGTTATCTATTTTATATATAGTAGTGTGTATATGTTAATCTCAAACTCCTAATTTATCCCTCCCTGCCTTTCCCCTTCAGTAACCATAAGTTTGTTTTCTATGTCTGTAGGTCTATTGAAGTTCTGTACATAAGTTTATTTGTATCATACTTATATCAGACAAAATATACTTTAAAATAAAGATTGTTATAAGAGACAAAGAAGAACACTACATAATGATCAAGGGATCAATCCAAGGAGGAGATAAAACAATTGTAAATATATACGCACCCAACATAGCAGCACCTTAATATATAAGGTAAATCTTATTTACTTAAAAAAAAAAAACAACTGAAATATGTACAAGGAGGTGCAATGATTCCTGTGTGGCAAATATACTCTGGGCTCAAAAACATGCCTTTTAATCTCACCTTATTTTTGCACTTTTCCTAATGTTCCCTTGTTCATTTTTGCAACCAATTTTAACATATTAAAATGTGACTCACTATTCATCAGCTTCATAAAAAAAATGACTTTCAGAAAACATTGAAAATACCAAGTACAATAGAAAATCTTTTTGAAGCTAAAATGCTCAGAATGATTATACAGTGAAATAAGTTTTCACTGCCCAAATTATTAATTCTTTTGGTACGCAGATACTATTAATGTCATAAAAATATTTACCAATACAAAGAAAGAATAATAACAGTACATTTTAGTTGAGTCCTTAATACAACTTTTTTCTTGTGATGAGATGAAAGATCTACTCTCTTAGCAACTGTAGTTTGCAATACAGTATTATTAGCTGTAGTCACTATGCTGTACATTACATCCTCATGACATTTATTTTATTACTGGAAGTTTTTTTGGTACATTTTTATCCCCTTCACCCATTCTGCCCACCCCTCATCTCTGGCAAGCACCAATCTGTTCTCTGTATCTATGAGCTCGTTTTTTGTTTGTTTGTGTTTGTTTTTTTTTTTTTACATTTCATATATAAGTGAGATCATACAATATTTGTCTTTCTCTGTCTGACTTACTTCACTTAGCATAATGCCCACAAGGTACATCCATGTTGTTACAAATGGCAAGATTTCATTCTTTTTATGGCTGAGTAAAATTCCATTATACATATATATAGTTTATATAAAATTCCATTTCCATGTAAATAAATCACCAGGGCTGAAAAGAAAAAATACTGGCAAAAATATATTAAATGTTTTTAATGAGAGTACTAAAATCAGACACAGTGGATTCTCTGGTTCTAAGTAAACTTTATATAGATGAAAAAATTAATGGAATTAGATGAAATTAATAGGGTTTTATTACCAAAAAGAGTTGTTAAAAATGATATATGTTTTAGTTTGAATTAATGGTAATGAAGTTCTGGGACCTTAGTTATCTACCTCACCCATGGATAATCTCCCTTAATTACAGTTTCTGAACAATTTGACAGATACCATTAGCTTGTCAATGTTGTGTCTATAATACAGTTTGAGAGGGGTTCGAGAGACTGAAGAAAGTTTCTGTGAATATCTGTGTTTTCTGATGTTGCGAAAGCTGGACGGCAGCATGTAAATCACTGAAGTTAGAACACTTCCTCACATCACATACAAAAATAAACACAAAATGGCTTAACGAGTTAAATATAAGACAAGTCACCATAAAACTCCTAGAAGAGAACACAGGCAAAACATTCTCTGACATAAATTGTACCAATATTTTCTTAGGTCAGTCTCCCAAGTCAATAGAAATAAAAGCAAAAATAAACAAATGGGACCTAATCAAACTTATAAGCTTTTGCACAGCAAAGGAAACCATAAACAAAATGAAAAGATAGCCTACAGACTGGGAGAAAATATTTGCAAATGATGTAACCAACAATTTCCAAAATATACAAACAGCTTCTACAATTCAATAACAAAAAAACAAAACAACCCAATCAAAAAATGGGCAGAAGACCTCAACAGGCATTTCTCCAAAGAAGACATACAGATGGCCAATAGGCACATGAAAAGATGCTCATCGTCGCTAATTATTAGAGAAATGCAAATCAAAGCAACAATGAGGTACCACCTCACACCAGTGAGAATGGCCATCATTAAACAGTCTACAAATAATAAATGCTGGAGAGGGTGTGGAGAAAAGGGAACCCTCCTACACTGCTGATGGGAATGTAAATTGGTGCTTTATGGAGAAGAGTATGGAGCTTCTTCAAAAAACTAAAAATAGGGCTTCCCTGGTGGCGCAGTGGTTGAGAGTCCGCCTGCCGACGCAGGGGACACGGGTTCATGCCCTGGTCCGGGAGGATCCCGCATGCCGCGGAGCAGCTGGGCCCGTGAGCCATGGCCGCTGAGCCTGCGCATCTGGAGCCTGTGCTCTGCAACGGGAGAGGCCACAACAGTAAGAGGTCCGCGTATTGCAAAAAAAAAAAACAAACTAAAAACTAAAAATAGATTTGCCATATGATTCAGCAATCCTGCTCTTGGACATATACCCAAACAACTATACTTCAAAAAGATACATGCACCCCTATGTTCATAGCAGCACTATTTACAATGGCTAAGATATGGAAACAATATAAATGTCCAACCACAGAGGAATGGATAAAGAAAATGTGGTATATATGCACAATAAAATATTACTCAGCCATTAAAAAGAATGAAATAATGCCTTTTTGCAGCAACAGTGACTGACCTAGAGATTATCATACTAAGTTAAGTATGTCAGAAAGAGAAAGACAAATACCATATGATATCACTAATATGTGGAACCTAAAATATGGCACAAATGAACATATCTATGAAAGAGAAACAGACTCACAGACATAGAGAACAGACTGTGGTTGCCAAGGGGGTGGGGAGGGAAGGATTGGGAGTTTGGGATTAGCAGATGCAAACTATTATACACAGGATGGATAAACAAGGTCCTACTGCATAGCACAGGGAACTATATTCAATATCCAGTGACAAATCATAATGGAAAAGAATATATATATGGAAAACTGAGTCACTTTGTTGTACAGCAGAAATTACACACAACACTGTAAATCAACTATACTTCAATAAAATTAAAAAACAAATCTGTTTTCTTCTGATTCAGACAGCTAACAAAAGTAACTGTGTGATTTAATTGGAATACAGGGCTTGATTACAATTATAGTTAATGCTAAGAGCTGTGAATATACAACAGAAATGAAAATGTAAAATGATGAGCAATACATGTCAATCACCTTCCAGCTACCCTTCTGGACCCCTTTCGCAGTCCAGTAGGTCTCCTCTCCAGCCTTCCACTGCTGGGCACCACCATATGCTCTCTGGATGTCTAAGTCTCTCTAACCCCTCATATTCATTCCTCACTCTTCCTTCCTGCTCTCCTAACTAGAAAGCTCCCATTTTCCTGTCCAAATTACTCTAAACCCTCATAAATCCTATCATTTTTAACAGACACTAGTTCCGGGCACTAAAGATGAGCCTCATTGATGAACCTACGAATTTCCACCAAAAAAAAAATCTATACAAGTTGTGTGTTTTTATACATGACCTTCATACATCAGTCCATAATTTATGTAGAGCAAAAGAAGTGAATTCGTATAAAAAAGGACAATGTTTCATTACAGAAGAATATAAGCTTAACCTCCATAGCTTCCCTGATATTGTGATGCATTAAGAACCACAGTATTTCCTATCTGAATGAAATCTGTCCCATAAAATTGTGAGTGACAAGTACAGACACATTATTAATGTATAATTGTATTATAGAAAAAGAACCTTAAGCATAAACACTTGTGGGAGAGGCAGGGGACTCTGCCATTTCTCCTTCCTTTTCTTCCATGGTCAGTGCAGCACACGTTACATTCCTTCCTCTGTGAATGCATTCTGCAGTGTGTGACGCACAGGGCAAGAAGGCTAGCGGGAGCTAAAATGTAGTCTGTGTTTACTTACCACACTCTGCGTTCTGGCACTGGGCTGGACAAAGAAGAGAGATGTCTTTTTATTAGTGCAAAGGACACCTTTCTTCACCAAGCTGGGACTGGCAGGGCTGTGCCTAACTAGAAAAAGTGTGTAGCATTAGGGTCCCAGCAGGAAAAAGAAATGGTGTATTCATAGTTTAATTGAAGATAATTTATTGAAGGGAGTATTTACAGAAGTATGTGCAACATGCAGAAAATCTACAAGAGATAGGGACACACACAGGGGGCACAGACAATGGGAATTCATAACAATCCCTAACTATAAAAGGATGAGGTGAATGTCAGTAGATATTGGTAAAAGCAAAAGTGGTGGCAGACGGGCTGTCTGATAGAGGTTAGAACTACAAGTAGGACGATGTCAGAAGGGAGGGAGCTGGAATAATATAAATAGCCAGGCCCATTCTCCTTCCCACCTCCAATCTCTGGCAGGTGTGTCTCACTGCTGAGTCTACCTGCAAGCAGAGGGAAAGAGAGTTGGAATAATGTGGTACATCAAGGTCGGCCTCTCAGGGCACAGAGCAGAGCAAAGAAAGGCAGAGAGCGAGTCTGGAGAGCCAACCAGAATAACCAGCTGAAGATATATCTTTCCAACTCGTCTAATGCCCTAACCATGTTTCTAACTTCTGTAAACTCAATGCTTATCTGTCCTTCAGGCATGTACTGGACACACCTTGTTGCAGACAATTCAATAATATGCCTGAGACACTTGCTCTTGGGAACTGTGAGTAATAAACTTTGTTTTCAATAGAATTTATCCCCTGATATGTTGGCCTTACTGTACCTCTAGTTTTCTATTACTATAGTATATTTTTTAAACCTAGGTTGATGACCATCTTATTAAAATTTGTACAGGTGCTGTATAAGCTAGAAGTAGTCATGAAAAAAAAAATGGTCCTTTTTTTCATGTTAGACTTTCTTGATGATTTAATAGTTTCTCTAGCTCTACTCTGAATTCAGGTAGGAGGAGAGACCAACAAAGTATAGAAAATTGCAGGGTAGAATGGTTGTCTTTGGCAAACTCCCATCTCTCTCTTTCCATCTTTCTTATACCCATTGGTCTCAACTTCATCCAGTAACTTCTTCCTGTGTCTAGAGGACTGTTTGCTAATTTATAAGTAATACATTTATTAATCCCATGGCATTGTTTGATGTTTAAAATGATTTGTTATGAGTTGAGATTATGAAATTTTGTATTACCAAATTCATTATCTCCCATTGTATGTTTTCAAGTGATAAATCAATAATTTACATAATTGACTATGAATAAACTAACATAAAATAAAACAATAAAATGTGATTACAGGAGACCTGTAACCTCAAGTAAGATAAAGTAAGATGAAGGAAAACTCATTAATTCAACACATACCTTCAAGTTTATAGTCAATATGGACTTCTAACATATGGAATTTGAGCAGATACATATACACTAGATTAGAGAATAAAATAAGCTATTCACCTCTACTCATTCATTTAGAGAAATGCAAATAGCTCTGTATATTTGCTTTACTTTTAAAATTCAAATACAGTGATGTCTGCTAATTTATCTTTTGTTTTTATTGGAGTAAAATTGCTTTACAACGTTGTGTTAGTTTCTGCTGTACAATGAAGTGAATCAGCTATATGTATACATGTATCCCCTCCCTCTTGGACCTCCCTCCCACCCTCCCCATCCCACCCATCTAGGTCATCACAGAGCACCGAGCTGAGCTCCCTGTGCTATACAGCAGGTTCCACTAGCTATCTGTTTTACACATGGTAGTGTATTTATGTCAAACCTAATCTCTCAATTCGTCCTACCCTCCCCATCCCCCGCCATGTCCACATGTCCATTCTCTATGTCTCCATCTCTATTCCTGCCCTACAAATAGGTTCATCTGTACCATCTTTCTAGATTGCACATATACGTGTTAGTATACGATGTTTGTTTTTCCCTTTCTGGCTCACTTCACTCTGTATGACAGACTCTAGGTCTATCCACATCTCTACAAATGACCCCATTTCATTCCTTTTTATGGAGAACAGTAGGCAGCTTCCTTAAAAAACTAAAAATAGAACTACCATATGACCCAGCAATCCCACTACTGGGCATATACGCACATTTATCTTTTTAAGATGCTTTGAAAAGCAACAGCAGCCACCGGCTAGGTATATAACTTGACTCTCTGTGGAACTTCTGGCATCAAAGTAGCAACTTGTATTGATTGGTCACTTGATAACAGTGACCATTTTCTAAGCTAGGGATAATAGAATATAATAGGAAGCTCTGAATTGCTTAAGCTAATATCAATCTGAATTATGCTGAAAGACTACCTCGCTAAAATCGTGTGCATATTTTATCAAATATAAACTCACTACTACCTTTCCTGACACTGTGCAATTTTATTAGCTCTCAGATACTAAATTTAATTTAAAATCTCATAGGTATATATAATGACAATGTTAAAAGAATCGTAACATAATAAACCTATTACCACATATTATATTATGAAGCCAACCAGCTCCAGCTCTCAGATATCTGTCACACAAGCAGATAGAGAATTTCACGGCAGTACCTAAACATGCAAATCAAATATATCTTACATGGCAAGAAGAGAATCTGGCCATGGGTGCAGCTGTGAAACCTATCCTGGTCACCAGAACCTCCACACCTTGTAGATCTCTGTCAGATCCTCCCTCCTTTCCCCACCAGAGCCCTATAAGCTACATTTTGTGTTGTGACTCTTAGCCTTTCTATTGGAAATCATTGTCTTCTACATGCCTTATCTCTTCTTTGAGCCTGGAAGCCATCTGTGGATGGGATGTATGCCCACCTCCTCAAATTATCTGCCACAACTACTAGCATAGGTATGCCTTGGTTGATGTGTCCTTAGCAATTATTTGTGGAGTGGATGAAGACATTAATCACAGAGCCAAATTAGTACCTATCTTATAACAAAGCGCACTGTATTTTAGATTCGAATATTTAAATGTACTTTCTTTTCCATTCTACCAACAGCCTGGAGCTGTGGTTCTCACAGTGTGGTTCCAGCACCACCAGCAGCAGGACCTAGGAGTTTATTATAAATGCCAGCTCTGGTTCTGATATATTGAATCAGAAACTCTGAAGGTGGGACCCAGCAACCAATGTTTTCACAAACCTTCTGGGTTACTCTGATGTAGGCTAAGTTTTGAGAACTATTGGTCTAAAGATTCATGGCAGGCTTATAATCTTTCATTTGCTTTTCTTTGTACCTCCCATAGAACAGTAAGTAAGCTTTTTTGAGTTAAGTTTTTATTGGAGTCTAGTTGATTTACAATGTTGTGTTAGTTTCTGCTGTACAGCTAAAGTGAATCAGCTATACATATACACATTTCCATGCTCTTCTAGAGTCCATTCTCACATAGGTCATTACAGAGCACCAAATAGAGCCTTAGAATTAAGATGGGAATTGTGTAGGAAAAAAGATGGTCCCATGCCGGGTTTGAATGATCAATCTAGGCTTAGAAAAGGAAAGGCCCCTCCTCACTCCCATGATGCATCATGCCAGCGCTACCATCACTGGTCTCCAGTCGCCAACTCTGCTGCAAGGTGGCACAACCAGCCATTCTCACTTTATTTCTCTTAATGAATATTTTCTGAAAGAGTGAAATATGTTCATCATTGTCTTCTACCTTTTGTCCTCAGGACTGTTCATCCTGGCCAGGATCCAAGAATGAGACCCCTCTGTCCCTCCAGACAGAATAAGAATTCAAGTACTACTTAAAATGATTGTTCTATGAGAGGAGAGGTTAGCCTCTGAGGGAATGGATGGCAGATCATGGAATCAGGCCTGGGAACGTGGCTCCTAGCCTTCCTCTTCTCTCCTCCTCAAATCACCCTATATCATCGTTTTTTATTTTATAACATATTTCCCTCCGCTAATCCTAAAACAACTCCCCCAGGGCTGTCTGGAAGTAGATGGGGGATGGAACTGAGGTTCTAATGCTCAGCAGATATAATAAGAAAAGGTGACCTGTCCAGTAATTCAGGAAAATGGAGAGTAAAATAAGGACCGTCTAGGAGTTTGGGGGCTTACAGAACTGATGTGGCTCTGACTACATATATCTAAAATCACAGAAGTGGACATCAAAAGAAAAAGGAGTCAATATTACTGTATGATAACTGAAAACAAAAGTCAAAGCACTCCTAAAAATCTCAAAAAAACCCCTAATTAACCAACTAAAACAAGAAGACAACAAAAAAAGGACCCTTTAAAGAATTTTAAACTTTCTAAATGCATATAACTTTGATTAATTAAAAATTGATATCCTCTTGGCAAATTTTAGGGTTATGTTATTCAAGTTTAGTTTAGTTGTTTTCTTTTTAATGCAGAAATAATTGTATTACACCGATGAAAGTACTGCGGCTTACTTTAAAAAATCGCAAAAAAACAAAACAAATAAACAAACAAAAAAAACCCTAAAAACCTCCACCTCTTGATTTTCTTCTCTGTCATTCTTGTCTCAAATAAAAGCAACCCAAGATAGGTTAACTACATGAGAGTAAGGTACAGCTTCTTTTACCTTAGACGTGGAGCAAAGTACCTGAAACATGTCGAAAACAAGCAAGGGTATGGGTTTACCCTATTCGCAAGCTAACAAGCCAACCTGCCTCAGTTTCATGGATGCTGGCAGAAAACAAGGCAAAAGGCAGTTAATTACTCATAGCAATTGCACTAGCCAAAGTATGATCGTTCTCTTGTACCGGTTCCCTGTGCCCCACTTATCACAGGCTGACACAACAAGAGGGAGGTGACACCTGCATATACAGTGGTTTGCACTACAGGAACGGGACCTCAGGCTTAATCCTAATGTTTTATAACATGCCTTTGCCCCAGAGGGACACATTATCTTTATTACACTGGACAGCCAACACATCTTCCTTCTTTCCTAGAAGAGACACTATTTCTATTTTCCAAGGCTGTTTGATCCACAAATATTCTTGAAAAGATCATCCAGAACAAAAGCTACCTGTGCCTCTGCTCACAAGATGAGCAGAAACACAAAAGACCCATGGGGAATTATCTTCTGACACATAATAGGTGCTCATTCCAGTCTTCTATTAACTGATGAACATTTGCCCAATTATAAGCACTATTTCATCATATTATCACAGACTAATTATTGGTATATTCTTAAATGGCCAATGTGAATATAATAATTTTCATCTTTCCTACTAAAATAACTCATTAAATGCTTAATGTATCTTTCCCCAATACGAGAAATTATAGCTTATTGGCAGAAATCACCTCCTTGTCCTGTAATGAGTTTATAATTCAATGTAATAATATTAATAAAACTACAAATATATTGGACCTACTATACATGAATGAACATGAAGAACATTATTTTCAAGACACCACTGCATGTCTATGAATGAGAAGAAAGATAAATTACACAATTAGTGTAAGGATTAGTGAAAATAACTATAGAAATATGATCATCCAGGGCAGAGTGAAGGAGAACAGCCAGTTATTTTGATGAGAACTCACAGAAAAAGTTTTATGGATGAAGTACTTCCAGATCTGTTTATGAGAAAGGAATATTTTGCTGGAAAATAAGAAAATGCATACTAAACATAGATTAATATTTTTATAAGAGGGTTAGAATATGCTATATTAGACTTGAAACCTCAGGACAAAAATCACTGCCACAAAATTAAATTAAATAAATGCATATTCCTCAAGGAAATATAACTTTTCATAAATGTTATTAAATATAATGCATATATTTGAAATAAAAATATTGGCTTCAAGGCATATCCAAATATATATTTTTTAAAACACTCGTTTGATGATTCTAATCCCAGTGACATTCATATATATTCAGCCCCAGCCACAGGATGCCCATACAGCTGAGAATGACATTCAGCTGACAGACAGCAGGGAAACAGAGACCTCAGTCCTACAACCACCTGGCAATCATTATTTCTGTCTTGAATGAGTCTGGAAGCAGACTTTTCTCCAGAACCTCCAGATATGAGCCCAGGCCATCCATACCTTGATTTGAGTCTTGTGGGATCTGGAGCAGAGGACCCAGCTGAGTCCACAGGGACTTCTGACCTCCCAAACCATTAGATAGTAAAAGAATATTGTTTTAAGCCACTAAATCTGTGGTAAGTTGTTATGGCAGCAATAGAAAACAAATACAGTGACATTCTGTAAACATATCCCAACTTAATTTTGCAGGTTTTACCACTGCCCCCTGCCCCATATTTGACCACAGAGATATTCTAATTCTAATCTGTTCTCCACTTTTGTTTCCTGAACATACATATGTTCGTTAACCACTATTATTTTGTTTTTAAGTCTTCCAGAAAGACCTCTGTGGGCCATTTCTGCTGAATAAGATCATATCCATCCTTCAAGGCTTAGCCTAAATCCCAAGTAAAATGATTTTTATCTTTGAGCGTCTGGGCCTAAAGAAATTTCTAATTTGATAAACACCAATGTTCATATTACACAAATCCATTTGTGGGCAGATACTTAGTGCCTTGCACTTGTAACTATATTTTCTCATTTATTCACCTCATTTCCCAGGTGAGATTCGTACCTCCTAAAGGTGAATGATATTATTTTACCCTCTAGTAGCAATCTTCCTTCCCAAGGCAGTGCCTATCACATCCAAAATTCTCTCAGAAGCCTATGGTAGTTAATATATTTTTGGTTCTTTCTACTGAAAAAAGCAAAATCAAAAGACAAAACAATACAAAATCTCAATAGATATGCAATATAACATAAAGTTAATAAAAATTAAATGGTAAGAAAAATGGTCCATGACCTTTTGTTAGATGCCATATTCCCTGGTCACATGAAAAAATATATTATTACTCAGCTCCAATTTTATAAATAGAAACTTAAAAAGTCAGCTTAAACACATCTACACTTTTATTTTTGATTTACACTTTAAACCTACTAGGCAATTCCTTCGAATTCAGCACATAAAAACATAAATTTTGATGTTGAATATTGTTAGTCATTCCAGACTAACCCAGGAAGCATATCATGACAGTGCACAATGAAAATTCAAGAATCTAATATATAGTTTATTCTACACAGGGAAAACGTTAAAACTAATGAGACCAAATAAGTGATGGCTGAAAATGTTAAAGAGAATGTAAATTCAACAACAACAAAAACGTAATCACATTACCTAAAACATAGTCCTTATATTAGCAATACCTTCCAGCTCCTTTTTGAGTGCTTCCACAAAAATGCAAGAGCTGAAAGGAAGACAAAGGTCAAATGACCACCCTTTTGCTGCACATCTTCCTTCACTATGACCTGGTCAGACTGTTTGTCTTAGTGTGTGCTGGCTTTTTAAGGTTCTTTCAGAAACAACAAAGTACATAGCTGATTTGTACTTCTGAAAATTTCACTATGACTCTAGTTTTCTCTGGACATCGATATTATACTGCATCTATGGACCTTCAAAGTTCCTCTTCCTTTTTCACTTCAGTCTTCTGGTCTCATGCCTACCCAATCATGACATTGAAAGCATTTTCCTTAGAGGTTTTGCCTTTGACCTTTTAAAAATGTGCAGATCTCAATTTATCTAGTTTAGCAATTTCCTGAGGACTTTTATCTTAGTTATTTTTCCCACTGCAATAGTCCAATCAATACAAAAAGCTATTGAAAATTCCTTCCAGAATTGATTTTCAGGGTTTTTTCATCTTTTTTGCCTTAAATATGTTAAATCTTATCATCTTTTAGCTGACTTCATAAAAAATTTTACACAGCTTTACTTATTGTTTACCTACCTATAGGGAGGGAAAAGCACAGAAAAAAATCAACTCTATGTAATTGCCTTACACAAAAATTTCTAATCTAATGAAAAAATATGCTAATTATTAAAAGAGAATATTCACTGAATATGAATTAACAGATGGTAAGAACCTAATGTTAGTTATTAGGTTAAAAACACTTTCTGGTTTATTCTTCTCAACAATCTTGGGGAACACATATTTTAATCCATTTTTCACAAATGTTGATACCAGGGATCAGAGAGGTTAATTAACTTGACTAAATTTCCTCAGATATTAAGGATTAGAGCTGTTACTAAACCCATGACTTCTGACACAAAACATAAAGTCTTAACCACTGTGGTATACCACACTCATTTCTGTATGATACATTGAGAACATATCCTTGGCCACATTTGTTCATCCCTTTTTCTAAATGAAATTAACAGAAAATATCGCAAAATAATTACCTCACTTGTTTTTCCTTACAAACTGATGAATTAAAACATAACAGTTTAGCTCCCGGAAAGGAAATTATACCATCTCATTCTTGTCATATATACTGCACACCTGCGTACACACACATATACATCTGAGAAGCCTAATGAAGTTATATCTTTATTGCCACTGTTTCATTGCATCTTTTAAGAGAGGCACATATTTATAGCATGATACAGTCTCTGATGCAAGTATCTATCTAGACCTCTTCCCTGAATTCTGCATGTACATTTTCAAATGCTACTTAATATTTCCACCTGGATACCTGTTAGGCACCTCAAATTGGATATGTTGAAAACTAAAACTCTGACTTTAGCTCCCCTCCAACTCTTGCTCCAACTGTGTTCCACATCTCCATTAACATCACTTCCATCCCCCCAGTAGCTCTGATCAAGGACTTGAGGATATCATTCAGTCTTCTCTCAGTCTTGTGAACTTTACCTTCAAAATACATCAAACATTCGCACTTTCACTGCTGCGCTCTGATCTAAGACACCATGATCGCTCATCTCAATTACTGAAATTGTCACCTAACTTCTTTTTTTAAACACCTTTATTGGAGTATAATTGCTTTACAATGGTGTGTTAGTTTCTGCTTTATAACAAAGTGAATCAGTTATACATATACATATGTTCCCATCTCTTCCCTCTTGCGTCTCCCTCCCTCCCACCCCTCTAGGTGGTCACAAAGCACCGAGCTGATCTCCCTGTGCTATGCGGCTGCTTCCCACTAGCTATCTGTTTTACATTTGGTAGTGTATATATGTCCATGCCACTCTCTCACTTTGTCCCAGCTTACCCTTCCCCCTCCCCATATCCTCAAGTCCATGCTCTAGTAGGTCTGTGTCTTTATTCCCATCTTACCCCTAGGTTCTTCATGACATTTTTTTTTCCTTAGATTCCATATATATGTGTTAGCATATGGTATTTGTCTTTCTCTTTCTGACTTACTTCACTCTGTATGACAGACTCTAGGTCCATCCACTTCACTACAAATAACTCAATTTCGTTTCTTTTTATGGCTGAGTAATATACCAAAATGTTCACTGCAGCTCTATTTACAATAGCCAGGACATGGAAGCAACCTAAGTGTCCATCGACAGATGAATGGATAAAGAAGATGTGGCACATATATACAATGGAATATTACTCGCCTAACTTCTTGCTGCTCAAAGCATGGTCCACGGACCAGCAGGCAGCATCAGCATCACCTGGAAGATGGCTGGACATGCAGGGTCACAGGCCCACTGGACAACTGAAGGAGACTCTGCATTTTAATGATACACCATGTGGTCAGAGGCAAATTAAAATTTGATAAGTACTATTCTAACTCACATCCCTGCTTCCTCCCTTGCCCTTCTATTTGTGTGGCAACCAGAGTAATTCTTTTAAAATCAGAGATTATATCACACTTTTGCTCCATGCTGGAGATCAATTTGCTACCATGTTTCCAAAGATCTTAATATACTCACTCCCTTTAATCCTTTAATTCCATTCCTCAGATTCTATCGTGTATATAATGATGCATCTCAGACGTATACATAAAAGTATATATACATTTATGTGTGGAAATGGACTAAATGTAGTTAATTGGATTATAATACATCTTTGTGATATCATAATGTGTACCCACTGATAAGCATGTCTTTAAAAAAATTTTTTTAATATCTTTATTGGAATATAATTGCTTTACAATGGTGTCCTAGTTTCTGCTTTATAACAAAGTGAATCAGCTATATGTATACACATATCCCCATATCGCCTCCCTCTTGCATCTCCCTCCCACCCTCCTTATCCCACACCTCTAGGTCACAAAGATAAGCATGTCTTTTATAAAATTTTTAGCCAACCTGAGTTGGCTAAATGTACCTGACATACTTTTAAGAAGGAACAGTAGTTTAGAACACAGTAGGTGTGATATGGTCCATATGTGTTTGTGTGTCTGTATTCATGTAGCAGGTGTTCATGTGTTCATGTGGCAGATAAACCAGAATGTTAATAGAGCTTTTTCCTAGTGGGGAAAAATTTTAAGTTCTTATTCATGCTTTTCTATATATCCTAAATTTGTATTCTTAATCTAATGGGTAACTTTTTGCATGTTGACATTGGGCCAGACCCTCTACCAAGTCTCACATTTTGATGAAACAGGTTATATTATCTTCTCCCTTACCAGAAGAGGTACCCACTACTTACAGAGGAGAGGTAACTTTCCCAAGAACGTGCAACTAGTTAGCAGCGGAGTCAGCATTTATCTTAGGTCTATCTGATTCCACAGTTCAGATACTTAATTGCCATGTCATTCAGTAATGTTCAGGGAAAACAAGGCAATGCATTAGGGCTACCAAGGTCTTTAGACATAATACAAGATTTATAGAGAATTAGCCTGATTCCTTCAAAACAATGGAGCATTTTTGAATACTTTAGAGGACACTTCTACTTTAACAATGTAGCCTTTTCAAAATGTAAGACTTTTCATTTGCATCCGTGGAAAGTGAATATGGCAACAATGAGATTTCAGATATTAAAATCCTCATCAAGATATATATATACACACATATGTGTATCTGTACATGTATATGCATATAAATATACATATATATGTGTGTGTATATATATATATGACTCTGACCTACTGATAAATAGCTGAAGTCAAATGACAATGCTTGCTATTTTATTTCCACAAAAAAAAAAAAAACCCTGGTTACCCATGTTATAAGACAATTCTCTGAGATGTTTCTATACATCTATGACAGCTTTTTTTTTTTGTTCTGTATTATCTCTTCAAGGACATTTTCAAAGCACACAGCCTTGGAAGCTGACGACTGTGTCTCTCTCAAATCAGGATAATAAAGATAATGCCTTCCTCCTGGGCAAAGATTGGATAGGTTTGCTAGAAGCCCCTTATAAGATTAAAGGTTTCCCAAGTTCAGGGTTCCTTGGCTGTGACACAGACCTACTATGTGCACAGCACCCACCTGGGCTGCTTCTCGTCACTCCCAGGAAACGGAGAGAAGAAAACACGGATGCTACAGAAGCCCATTCTGCCTGCTGTGCTGCGAATAGCAGCCTTTGGTCTCTGACCCAGTGGCCTGTGTCTTCTGCCAGCATCTAGAAAGTGGCAGGATAACTTGTTATCTTGCAAGCGGGTAAATCTCATGCCAGTTCCTGACAGCAGGATGGGAAATCACAGTAGTCACCAATGGGGGTAAAAACTACTTAGTAGAATCGGACTAGAGGTACTTAAAATTATCCTAGAGTAGAACCATGAAAGGAATCAACTGTAGAACTCTCCTTCCCAACAGTGGTTTTCACACTCAGGTGGCCTCTTTGCTTTTGGCTCTTACAGTTTCTTCATCTTTTCCACTTTTGGAGTTCTTTCAAAAGAGAATGTAATTAAATCTTATTTGATAGTCAAAAATAATAGAATTATTAAATTCTCCAAAATATTTAGCAAATCATTGGGGGAGGAAGCATATTGATTTAGAAATAAATTTGGGATTTATAACATACAGTGTACAGTGAAAAACTTTTTTAAATTCGGTCTGAAGAAAGTCTATTTGAATTCACAAAAAAGGCAGGGTGTCCTTTGATGTTTCTTTCAAAGTTATCAATGACTATGTCTCATGGACTTAGATTAAACCATATGAAATTCTTGACTTTTGAGCATTTTTGACCTATAATATCATTTCAATGGGACAATCCCATACATATGATTTGAGAAATGAAATTTAGGAGGGAATTCCCTGGCGGTCCAGTGGTTAGGACTCCATGCTTTCACTGCAGGGAGCCCAGGTTCAAGCCCTGGTCAGGGAACTAAGATCCTGTAAGCTGTGTGGTACAGCCAAAAAAAAAAAGAAATGAAAATTAGGAGTCTGATGATATTTCTCGTTCAATGATGCCATGTTTGAATATAGTAAAAGCCCTGGCACAGGTAGTGACTGGCACACATCATGGTGACAGTGATGCTTGGCAGGGCAACATTTGCATGTGATTAAAAAGCTTCAAGCATAATCCATCTCCTGGTTTTCTAGTTTGTCTACAGTAAACTTCTGTTTGACTAGCAATACTTAAATCTCAGGTTTTAAGGCCCAGGACACTTCTCCTCTGAAAAAGATGGTTTTCCTAACTGTGCCTAGCCCTTGGGAAGCATTTAAAGTAGTGCTTAACTGTCTTTTCCACATGCTTCTTCCATTAATCTTCTGAAACAGCCCTGTTTCGGCCCATAAAGAAACAGTTTAAGTACCTTGCCATCCTTCTTTGTTTTACTTTATATTTTTTCTTCTTCTTTTACTAATTTTTTTTGGGGCTTCTACTCTTGAAGATGAAAATAATATTTAAGGGTATCTCACACAACCTCATTCTAATGCAGGAATCGTCTCTTCAGCATCCTAAGTCAACAGTCAGAATATCTTTGAAAAAGTGCAGCGATAAACAACTCACTGTGTCATGAAGAAGGCCACCTTGATTTGAGATGGCCCTAATCATTAGAAAATTATTCTTTACAGCATCAGGTGATATGAAAGTTGTAAGTGACTTTGGATATTATTTATTTATTTATTTATTTTTGTTTTTGTTTTTGGGGTTTTTTTGCGGTACACGGGCTTCTCACTGTTGTGGCCTCTCCCGTTGCGGAGCACAGGCTCCAGACGCGCAGGCTCAGAGGCCATGGCTCACGGGCCCAGCCGCTATACGGCATGTGGGATCTTCCCGGACTGGGGCATGAACCCGTGTCCCCTGCATCGGCAGGCGGATTCTCAACCACTGCGCCACCAGGGAAGCCCTGGATATTATTTAATTCAAGCCTCTGTTAAATCTGTTGGGGCTTACGTGATTGGGGGGGTATGAAAAAATAAACAAGTGAGCAAATGAAAAAGGTACAGTAAGTTAGTGAAAACTACAGTGAAGGCAAAAACCCTAGACCATGTGATGAGACACTGGGGAAAGGGAAGCCCCTTGGATTGTGGAGGGTCAAGGGTATCATCCCCCCTGAGCCCTTCTCTCCCAGAACGCAGGCACCAGGTACTAAATTAATATTTATTAGATGAGCAAATAAGTAAACTGAAAAGGAGAAGAGTTATAAATAAATGTAGATTTATACTGAACTTTTAGTCCACTTAAACATATTTTCTTTTTGGTTTAACACATGTTAAGTAGCATGGATTAGGGAAAAGAATACAGTCCCAGAGTAATGGTCCTCTGGGGACTATTGCTTTGAAACTGGATTGAATCTATAGTTACTCTATAGGAAAATGCACATATACACATGCATGCAACACTCTCCAGCCTCCGTATTTTATATCCCCATTATCAACTGTGCCAGATGGGGCTTGTAACAAGAAGAACCTGATTTCCTGAAGGCCTCTGAAGGTTAGATTTCAATGTTAGTTTTTTTGTGCGAGAAAACTTGTTCTTCTTTAGTCACATCTGCATTATTGATGCTGCTCATTTTCGTCACCAAGGAAAGGTGCAAACATCCACCGTGCAGAAGTAACCTTCGAAGAATTTGGCTATAAATCAATTGGCTATAGATACCTGCAGCAGAAAAAAAAGGCCAACCATTGCCTGAAAAGCAGCCATCCAGTTTGGGATGTTACTGCAGGACATGCTTTTGGCGCCTGGGCCATATCCCCTGTGCCTGTCACCACTTCTGGGGCCACAGGGATATGGGTCCCTCTGCTTTCTCTCCCTCAACCAGCATCTCCCATCTCTCTGCTGAAGGGCTCCCCAGTCAACCCTGGCTGAGTGCCACTGGGAGAACAGAAAGTACTTATTTTCCTAGGGGGTATCCCCGAACTGGGGACTGCCCGGTGTGGGCAGACATTTCTTAGCTCTCCTGTGGTCCGGTTAGGACACCTCAACAGGTCTGGCCTACACTGACTCAGAAGTACTCCCAAGTATATAAGACAAGTTTCCCTTGAGAACTTGTAGACTGTCACTTGGGTGCCTGTACTTCCCACCCCACTTCTCCAGGCTCCTACCACGCTTCTCTGGGAAGACTTCCTAGTGAACCACTTTCACAGGAACTCATGTCAGGGTCTGCCACTGGAAAATTCTACCTATACGTATTAATGGTGTTATCAGTTTCCAACCTGTTCGTTTAGAGTAACTGACTGGGTAGAAGAACTCATAACTGGTGCTGACTTTGGGGGCTTGTAACCAGTGTAGGTGCACAGGGCTCCATGCTCAGACAGGGATCCCATGACGACATTTGGGGTTCGTACTCTGTGGTCGCCATCTTGAAATTCTTAATAATTTTATCTTTGAGTCTATGTTTTGTTAGCAAGGTACGACGGGACACTGGAGCAGTAGCAGGGTCCTGGGGCCTCTGCTTACCTGTGGTCCTGCATCCTGCCCCCTCAACTCCCTGGGGCAGACAGGGTCTCAGCCCCTCCCTTGCTCTCCCACACTGACTCAGCAACTGCAGCCTCTGTGCCCCCATTGGGGCTTGAGTGTGGACTCTGGGAGGGCTGCATGGAGTTGTAGGCTGGGTTGCCAGCACGTGTGGAATTTGGTACTCACCTCAGGAGTATCCTTTTGCCAGGGGAGCATGACATTAAATAGCCAATAAAAACACAATGACATTTAAAGAGAGAGACTGCAGAAGAAAGCAAAAAGCTTTTTTTCCTGCTTTAGAACAAGGCACCTCAAATGTTCATATTGCAGTGGACACCACAAATTAGGTAGCTGGCCCTGATCATACTTTTTTCTTTGTAATAATTATAATAAAGACTGCAGTGCCTTGAAAAAAAGTATTATCTCATTAACAACACAAGAATATCCACTAGTTAAGTCAAGCTAAGAAGAATTGCATCCAGCAAATTGCTCTGAATCAATGTGGTAGAAACTGCTAGTTGCTTAACCCAACTCCCATTTCATCCACTTGTTCTTAGTAACAGCTACCTATTTTTATAGACACATAATTTTATATAATTCAGATTAGATTTTCCTGTCTCCCTTGTATCCGGATACGGTCATGTGACTAAGTTCTGGCCACTGACACCTAAACATATATGTGTTGGGGGGACTTCCATGAAAGTTGCCTTATAGCTGAAGGAAATTTTTCTGCCAATTTGTCTTCCATCCTTCTTAGAGGTTGAAACTCAGACATGAAACAACCATCTTGGCTAACGAGACAGCTGTGTGAATAGAAACAATGGGTGAGGATAATAAACTGGAAAGACAGAAGCCTAGATCCTTAATGGAAATGCCGTATCTCTCTGGATTGGCTACATCTGTACTTCCTTTATGTAGGCAAACTTAACCTTAGCTGACAAAAAAGGCAATTATTTTCCCTTAAAATGTCTAAAATCTAATCAGTCTCTTGGAGACACATCCACTGAAAGCCCATGTTCATCCATGACAGTAAAAAGGAACTTCACATTTTATGCCATGTCTTGATTTAAAAAAACACCTCTTGAAAATGTGGTTATTCAAACCCGTTTCTGACGAAACTGACAACTTTCAGGACAACGGGAAAGATGGATTTGGAGGGGTTGGCATAGTCTTTGATGCAAATATTCACGGATATAGAAACCAGTGAGTCACAATGATGCCTGTGGAACTTCTCTGTTCCCTAAAATTGTAAATTCAGATATGTTGCCAAAAACTGCAGGTGCTCCGTCTATTTAGAGTAACAAGATTTTCTTTCCAGTTGAAGTCTGGCTTGGCATAGACATTCTTCACCATCTGAAGACACTGACGTCCTTAACAGTTTGCAAAGGGGACCCATACAAAAGGAGATCTTTGTAGATATTTTATGCTTATACATAAGAGCTGCTTGTACTAAGAACATTGCAGGGTTCCTTCCAGTTGTATACTGAAGGAAAGTAACTACCAATTCCTCCATCATCTGCTTCAAAATATTAAAGCAATATCAGGACTGGAGTAAATGATGTCTTGTTATAGAGGCATTGATTTGGCTTCCTTTCTCATAAACCACACTGGTATTTCCAGGGCATATGACTTCACTGAGAGCTTTTCAATTGCGTACACATTCTTCCTCTTAGCAACGTGACAGGCAGTTCTGTAGGATACTTCAAGACAAGGCTTTTGTGTTTAGGCAAATTCAAGTTTTGATAAAGTTCTCGCCTTTTCAAATTGATACTCCTCATCAAAAATTCCACATGATTTATACGTCTTCAGGATGGATTAAAAAAACATGGTTCTTTGGCTTTCTCAGCATTATATGAATTTACTGGCAAAAAACCCTGGTCATGTAAGAGGCATTGCAGCTTTTGTGCACCATCAAGCTTAGCAATGAAAATGAAATTAAACATGTGAGCTTTGTTGTACTATTTTTATGTTTTCCAATCAAGATTAACCTGATGTAAATAAATGCAGATGTCCACAATCATCATGGTGGGTACGTTTTGGTAGCTCCTAACGAAGGAATCCACTCTGAATGGCACACTATGCGAAACTCACAAATCTGCATTATCTGATGATTTACAATTGTACACTTGTTTTCATGTAATAAAATTTGATAATAAAATTA
Organism: Stenella coeruleoalba; assembly: GCF_951394435.1. Lineage (NCBI taxonomy): Eukaryota > Metazoa > Chordata > Mammalia > Artiodactyla > Delphinidae > Stenella > Stenella coeruleoalba. The sequence continues at coordinate 143,925,008 of NC_137149.1, read as the reverse complement.
GACTGTGATTTTTCATAAAGATGGGCAAAATTAAGTAAACAAAATATTTTTGCAACACACTCAACATGGGAGGTAGGTAAATAACCCCTTTGTTTGCATATCCAGTCTGCCACTTCTTATTGATATAAACATTGTCAAGCTGTTTATCCTCTTTGTGTCTCAGTTTTCTCATGTGTGGAATGAAAATTCTGTCAAAAAGTAAATTAGATAATTTAGTATATAAGTCAATTTGCAAAACCAAATAATTTTAGTTTTTTTTTCTGGGTCACATTCTGCTTATAGTGTACTTTTTGTACAAACACAATAAAGGATTTTTAAATCAAGTATGGTCCTTTTTTTATTCCCCAAATATCCATATTTTGATACAAGATCCATAAGTATAATGTAAAATTAAAAGAATTTAACTAAGGACTTGCACTTTAATCTTACTATCTAAACAATGGTTTAGCATAACCATATATTTTAAAATGTATTGGAGAATTTAATAGAGAGTGACCTCACTGGAGAACAATTTTCTGATACGATTTCAAGTTATATGAACAGAAAGCAGAAGCTCAAATAAGGGAGATAATCATACACTATTCTAATTTTATCAGAGAATATTTATTATTTTATTTGTAGTCCTGGAATGAGATGTGACAAAGCGTACAAAAATATTTTGTGACCAATGGGTATTAAGAATGATTGCACACAAATGCAGAACCATGTCATTTAATAATGAAAAAAGGATAAGGATGTGTACCAGGACAAAGTGGGAACAATCACGAGAGCTTTCAAATATTTAAATGGCTTTCATTTAGAAAATACAGTCCAACATTCTTTATAGCCTCCAAGGGAGAGAACCAAAAACACTAAGTAGAAGTCTCAAGGAGATAAATTTCCTTCAATAATCTTAAGAACTTTCTAAAAGTCTGTAATTTTCTAAAGATGAAATGGATGTTTAGAATGACTACTGGAGATGCTCCTCTCTGCACTTCTCCTAAACCATGTATTTTATCCTTTTCATCTATGCATCACATTCTGATTTGCCACACGTATAAACAGTCTCCTCCCCATTCTACCACTAACAAGAATGTTGAAGAGACAAGTTACCTGACGCTAAAGGGTGGTCCTCTAAGTTACATCAATTTATTAATCAATATTGTCTGACAATGGTTGTTGGATCACTTACAAATTCAACCAACTAACCTAACATTGTGCTCTCTTTCATCCATTTGTTTTGCTAAGTCATCGTAAGAGATTATTATACGTCTTGATTATATATACAAGATATATATTATCTTTCTACATCTACAACAGCCCAACAAGTTATGAGTTGAACAACAGCAACAAAAGACCAAAAAAAGGCTAATTAATCACGTCATTCACATCAGAACCTTGTTGGTTCCCACTTACAATGTTGTTATTTCTACTTGCTCATAAACGATTTTTTAAAAATAATTTCTTTCATAAATTGTCATGCTTTTTGGGCACTTTGCTTCTGAATTCCAACTTTCCCCACTTTCACTACCTTGGTCTTTCATTAATTCTTTCACTCACGATGTTTTCCCAAATAGGAATAACTGGCTCATCTTCAAAACTTCAATCAGTGCTTTAGGATGGAATTCATTGTTCCTACAATTTTAATTCACTTTGGAATATTTCCATTGAAGTAGTCCAATGGGGAAAAAAAGATAAGTAAATTTGTAGTCAAGTAGCTTGACTTTGCCACCTGTGACCATTATATCATCTAGCTCCTCATAATTAGCCTAGCCCCTTTTTATTTCTCTCAAATTCAACAAAAGTTAGAGCCTATTTCACCATGCTTAAATTTTTCTAGGCTTTATTTTGAACTCTTATAATCCAAATACCATTCTTAACATTTCATACTGTACTTTTGCCCTCTCTACATCAGTATAGTCAGAAAAACTGAGTTGTAGCAAATAATGCCCCAAAACATGTAGAATAGATATTTTGAAAGAATTTAGTGTCGTGGCATTTAATGTTAAATATATACTTAAGTGATATGTAAAGGCCTTCAGTATTAATGTACCCTATGTGGAGAAAAGGGAACCCTCCTACACTGTTGGTGGCAATGTAAATTGGTACAACCACTATAGAGAACAGTATGGAGGTTCCTTAAAAAACTAAAAATAGAACTACCATATATGATTCAGCAATCCCACTCCTGGGCGTATATCCAAAGAAAACCGTAATTCGAAAGGACACATGCAATCCACGGTTCACAGCAGCTCTATTTACAATAGCCAAGACATGGAAACAACCTAAATGTCCATCAACAGAGGAATGGATAAAGATGTGGCACATATATACAATGGAATATTACTCAGCCATAAAAAGGAACAAAACTGTGCCATTTGCTGAGATGTGGATGGACCTAGAGACTGTCATACCGAGTGAAGTAAGTCGGAGAGAGTAACAAATACTGTATTTGTACATATAACAAATATCGTCTATATGTGGAATCTAGAAAAATGGTACAGATGAACTTATTTGCAAAACAGAAATAGAGACACAGATGTAGAGCACAAACCTATGGATACCAAGTGGGGGGGAGGGGCAGGTGGGATGAACTGGGAGATTGCGATTGACACATATACACTACTATGTATAAAACAGAAAACTAATGAGACCCTGCTGTATAGCACAGGGAACTCTACTCAATACTCTTTGGTGACCTAAGTGGGAAAGAAATACAAAAAAGAGGGGATATATGTATACATATAGCTGATTCACTTTGATGTACAGCCAAAACTTACACAACATTGTAAAGCAACCATACTCCAATAAAAAAAAAAAATTAATCTACCCTATGAAAGTTGTGGAGGTCACTTTCCACCCAGAGGTTTGAGATGGTACTCATGAATGTGATAAGGTCCTTAAGTAGAATTTTACTAAAGTGTATATGTATATAAGACTAAAAGGGAGTTCATTTAAAAGACTGATCAGTTGGAGACGTGGGAAAGGTTTCAATGTGTCTTCTTTGCAGAATACAACCGCATGTTCTGATTTCTCTGGGATGGCCCACGTCCATTCCAGTTGGCGCACCATAATATCTAGTTACTACTCCTTTAACTCTCAGTAGGATCCTGGTTAGATGACAAATTATACATTTATCCTGACTCTATAACAAGGTATTCTTCATTTGGAAGAACTTTTAAGAAGTGCAAAGAGAATTCTATTCCTGTATGTTAATAAGCAAATAAATACCTGTAATGTAGGCAGAGTCACAACATCCTGTTTATGCCAGACTACATGCCCCAATTCATTCTGTTAGGATATTCAGTTACATGATGTAAGAATCTATTTTGACCTTGATCTTTGAGCTACAAACAAAGCCAAACATCATTCTTCAAATTTAAAAAGTAATAATAAGTAAGCAGCATTTCATGACCCTTTCAGAGTAAACATCTGGGTTTTTATTGTATGTGGTAATTTAGTTTGATACTAACTATAAATAACTATTCTCAAAAGAATATACCAGTGTTTTCAAATTTAAAGGAAACAGAAAATAATCATAATTCTTCTCTATCAGTTGAGTTGTTTTGCTTTAGACTATATATAAAAGTTTTCACAAATGAAAACTATAAGTAAAAAATCTACATTTTCTCTATTATTCACTTAAAAACAAAAATTAATAGTGATTAAAAACATACTAGTTGGGGGAGACCTTCAAGAAGGCAGAGGAGTGAGACGTGGAGATCACCTTCCTCCCCACAAATACATCAGAAATACATCTGCATGTGGAACAACTCCTACAAAACAACTACTGAACGCTGGCAGAAGACCTCAGACCTCCCAAAAAGCAAGAAACTCCCCACATACCTGGGTAGGGCAAAAGAAAAAAGAAAAAACAGAGACAAAATAATAAGGATGGGCCCTGCACCAGTGGGAGGGAGCCGTGAAGCAGTAAAGGTTTCCACACACTAGGAAGCCCCTTTGCGGGCGGAGACTGCGGGTGGCAGAGGGGGAAGCTTCGGAGACGTGGAGGAGAGCACAGCCACAGGAGTGCGGAGGGCAAAGCAGAGAGATTCCCGCACAGAGGATTGGTGCCAACCAGCACTCACCAGCCCAAAAGGTTTGTCTGCTCACCCGCCGGGGTGGGCAGGGCTGGGAGCTGAGGCTTGGGCTTCAGTCGGATCACACAGAGAGAACTGGGGTTGGCGGCGTGAACACACGCTGAAGGGGGCTAGTGTGCCACAGCTAGTCGGGAGGGAGTCCAGGGAAAAGGTCTGGAGCTGCCGAACAGATGAGACTTTTTCTTGCCTCTGTTTTCTGGTGCGCGAGGAGAGGGGATTAAGAGCGCTGCTTAAAGGAGCTCCAGAGACGGACGCGAGCCACGGCTAACAGCGCGGACCCCAGAGACGGGCATGAGACGCTAAGGCTGCTGCTGCCGCCACCAAGAAGCCTGTGTGCGAGCACAGGTTACTATCCACACCCCCCTTCTGGGGAGCCTGTGCAGCCCGCCACTGCCAGGGTCCCAGGATCCAGGGACAACTTCCCCAGGAGAACGCACTGCGCGTGTCAGGCTGGTGCAACGTCACACCAGCCTCCGCTGCTGCAGGCTCGCCCCGCATCCATACCCCTCCCTGCCCCCAGCCTGAGTGAGCCAGAGCCCCCGAATCAGCGGCTCCTTTAACCCCGTCCTGTCTTAGCAAAGAACAGACGCCTTCAGGCGACCTACCCACAGAGGCAGGTCCAAATCCAAAGCTGAACCCCGGGAGCTGTGCGAACAAAGAAGAAAAAGGGAAATCTCTCCCAGCAGCCTCAGGAGCAGCAGATTAAATCTCTACAATCAACTTGATGTACCTGCATCTGTGCAATACCTGAATAGACAACGAATCATCCCAAATTGAGGAGGTGGACTTTGGGAGCAACGATATATATAAAATTTTCCGTTTTCTCTTTTTGTGAGTGTGTATGTGTACACTTCTTTGCGTGATTTCTCTGTATACCTTTGCTTTTACCATTTGTCCTAGGGTTTTGTCTCTTCATTTTGTTTTTTTTTTTCTTTTTAGTATAGTTTTTAGTGCTTGTTATTATTGGTGGATTTGTTTTTTAGGTTTGGTTGCTCTCTTCTTTCTTTTTTTGTTACTTGTAAGTTTTTTTAATAATTATTTTTTATTTTAACAACTATTTTATTTTATTTTATTTTATTCCTTCTTTCTTTTTTTCTCCCTTTTCTTCTGAGCCATGTGGATGACAGGGTCTTGGTGCTCCGGCCAGGTGTCAGGCCTGTGCGTCTGAGGTGGGAGAGCCAAGTTCAGGACATTGGTCCACCAGAGACTTCCCGGCTCCATGTAATATCAAACGGTGAAAGTTCTCCCAGAGAGCTCCGTCTCAACGCTAAGACCCAGCTCCACTCAACAAACAGCAAGCTACAGTGCTGGCCACCCTATGCCAAACAACTAGCAAGAAAGGAACACAACCTCACCCATTGGCAGAGAGGCTACCTAAAATCACAATAAGGTCACAGGCAACCTAAAACACACCACTGGATGTGGTCCTGCCCACCAGAAAGACAAGATCCAGCCTCCACCACCAAGACACAGACACCAGTACCCTCCACCAGGAAGCCTACACAATGCACTGGACCAACCTTACCCACTGGGAGCAGACACAAAAAACAATGGGAACCTCGAAACTGCAGGCTGCAAAAAACAGACCATAAACACAGTAAGCAGAGGAAAATGAGAAGACAGAGAAACACACAGCAGATGAAGGAGCAAGGTAACAAGCCACCAGACCAAACAAATGAAAGGAAATAGGCAGTCTACCTGAAAAATCATTCAGAGTAATGATAGTAAAGATGATCCAAAATCTTGGAAATAGAATGGAGAAAATACAAGAAACGTTTAACAAGGACATACAAGAACTAAAGAGCAAAGAAACAATTATGAACAACACATGAAACTTAAAATTCTCTAGAAGGAATCAATAGCAGAGTAACTGACGCAGAAGAATGGATAAGTGACCTGGAAGATAAAATAGTGGAAATAACTACTGCAGACCAGAATAAAGAAAAAAGAATGAAAAGGATTGAGAACAGTCTTACAGACCTCTGGGACAGCACTAAATGCAACAACATTCCAATTATAGGGGTCCCATAAGAAGAAGAAGAAAAAGAAAGGGACTGAGAAAATATTTGAAGTGATTATAGCTGAAAATTTCCCTAATATGGGAAAGGAAATAGTTAATAAGGTCCAGGAAGCACAGAGAGTCTCATACAGGATAAATCCAAGGAGAAACACACCAAGACACATATCAATCAAACTATCAAAAATAAAATACAAAGAAAAACTATTAAAAGCAGCAAGAGAAAAACAACAAATAACATACAAGGGAATCCCCATAAGATTAACAGCTGATCTTCCAGCAGAAACTCTGCAAGCCAAAAGGGACTGGCAGGACATATTTAAAGTGATGAAAGGGAAAAACCTACAACAAAGATTACTCTACCCAGCAAGGATCTCATTCAGATTTGATGAAGAAATTGAAAACGTTACAGGCAAGCAAAAGCTAAGACATTCAGCACCACCAAATCAGCTACACAACAAATGCTAAAGGAACTTCTCTAGGCAGGAAACAAAAGAGAAGGAAAAGACGTACAAAAACAAACACCAAACAATTAAGAAAATGGTAAAAGGAACATACATATCAATAATTACCTTAAATGTAAATGGATTAAATGCTCCCACCAAAAGACACAGACTGGCTGAATGGATACAACAAGACCCATACATATGCTGCCTACAAGAGACCACTTCAGACCTACAGACACATACAGACTGAAAGTGAGGGGATGGAAAAAGATATTCCATGCAAATGGAAATCAAAAGAAAGATGGAGTAGCAATTCTCATATCAGACAAAATAGACTTTAAAATAAACACTATTACAAAAGACAAAGAAGGACACTACATAATGATCAATGGATCAATCCAAGACGAAGATACAACAATTGTAAATATTTATGCACCCAACATAGGAGCACCTCAATACATAAGGCAAATGCTATCAGCCATAAAAGGGGAAAGCAACAGTAACACAATCATAGTACAGGACTTTAACAACCCACTTTAACCAATGGACAGATCATCCAAAATGAAAATAAATAAGGAAACACAAGCTTTAAATGATACATTAAACAAGATGGACTTAATTGATATTTATAGGACATGCCATCCAAAAACAACAGAATACACTTTCTTCTCAAGTGCTCATGGAACACTCTCCAGGATAGATCATACCTTGGGTCACAAATCAAGCCTTGGTAAATTTAAGAAAATTGAAATTGTATCAAGTATCTTTTCTGACCAAAACTCCATGAGACTATAAATCAATTACAGTAAAAAAAATCTGTAAAAAATACAAATACATGGAGGCTAAACAATACACTACTTAATAACAAAGAGATCACTGAAGAAATCAAATACAAAAAATACCTAGAAACAAATGACAATGAAAACACGACCACCCAAAACCTATGGGATGCAGCAAAAGCAGTTCTAAGAGGGAAGTTTATAGCAATACAATCCTACCTCAAGAAACAAGAAACATCTCAAATAAACAACCTAACATTACACCTAAAGCAATTAGAGAAAGAAGAACAAAAAAACCCTGAAGTTAGCAGAGGGAAGAAATCATAAAGATCAGATCAGAAAAATATGAAAAAGAAATGAAGGAAACAATGGCAAAGATAAATAAAACTAAAAGCGGTTCTTTGAGAAGATAAACAAAATTGATAAACCATGAGCCAGACTCATCAAGAAAAAAAGGGAGAAGACTCAAATCGACAGAAATAGAAATGAAAAAGGAGAAGTAACAACTGACACTGCAGAAATACAAAGGATCATGAGAGATTGCTACTAGCAACTACATGCCAATAAAATGGACAACCTGGAAGAAATGGACAAATTGTTAAAAAAGCACAACCTTCTGAAACTGAACCAGGAAGAAATAGAAAATATGAACAGACGAATCACAAGCACTGAAATTGAAACTGTGATTAAAAATCTTCTGAAAACAAAAGCCCAGGACCGGATGGCTTCACAGGCAAATTCTATCAAACATTTAGAGAAGAGCTAACACCTATCTTTCTCAAACTCTTCCAACATATAGCAGAGGGAGGAACACACCCCAACTCATTCTACGTGGCCACCATCACCCTGATACCAAAACCAGATAGGGATGTCACAAAGAAAGAAAACTACAGGCCAATATCACTGATGAATATAGATGCAAAAACCCTTATCAAAATACTAGCAAACAGAATTCAACAGCACATGAAAAGGATCATACACCATGATCAAGTGGGGTTTATCCCACGAATGCAAGAATTCTTCAATATAGGCAAATCATTCAACGTGATACACCAAATTGACAAACTGAAGGATAAAAACCATATGATAACCTCAATAGATGCAGAAAAAGCTTTTGACAAATTCAACACCCATTTATGATAAAAACCCTCCAGCAAGTAGGCATAGAGGGAAGTTAACTCAACGTAATAAAGGCCATATATGACAAACCCACAGCCAACATCGTTCTCAATGGTGAAAAACTGAAACCATTTCCACTAAGATCAGGAACAAGACAAGGTTGCCCACTCTCACCACTATTATTCAACATATTTTTGGAATTTTTAGCCACAGCAATCAGAGAACAAAAAGAAATAGAAGTAACCCAAATCAGAAAAGAAGAAGTAAAGCTGTCACTGTTTGCAGATGACATGATACTATACATAGAGAATCCTAAAGATGCTACCAGAAAGCTAGTAAAGCTAATCAATGAATTTGGTAAAGTAGCAGGATACAAAACTAATGAACAGAAATCTCTTGCAGTCGTATACACTAGTGGTGAAAAATCTGAAAGAGAAATTAAGGAAACACTCCCATTTACCACTGCAACAAAAAGAATAAAATACCTAGGAATAAATCTACCTAAGGAGACAAAAGATCTGTGTGCAGAAAATTATAAGACACTGATGAAAGAAATTAAAGATGATTCAAACAGATGGAGAGATATACCCTGTTCTTGGATTGGAAGAATCAACATTGTGAAAATGACTCTACTACCCAACTCAATCTACAGATTCAATGCAATCCTTATCAAACTACCAATGGCATTTTTCACAGCAAGAGAACAAAAAATTTCACAATTTGTATGGAAACAAAAAAGACCCCGAATAGCTAAAGCAATCTTGAGAAAGAAAAACGGAGCTGGAGAAATCAGAGTCTTTGACTCCAGACTATACTACAAAGCTACAGTAATCAAGACAGTATGGTACTGGCACAAAAACAGAAATATAGATCAATGGAACAGGATAGAAATCCCAGATGTAAACCCACGCATGTACGGTCACCTTATTTTTGATAAAGGAGGCAAGAATATACAATGGAGAAAAGGCAGCCTCTTCAATAAGTGGTGCTGGGAAAACTGCACAGCTACATGTGAAACAAAGAAATTAGAACACTCCCTAACACCATACACAAAATTAAACTCAAAATGGATTAAAGACCTAAATTTAAGGCCCAACACTATAAAACTCTTAGAGGAAAACATAGGCAGAACACTCTATTACATAAATCACAGCAAGATCCTTTTTTGACCCACCTCCTAGAGAAATGGAAATAAAAACACAAATAAACAAATGGGACCTAATGAAACTTAAAAGCATTTGCACAGCAAAGGAAACCAGAAACAAGACAAAAACACAAGCATCAGAATGGGAGAAAATATTTGCAAATGAAGCAACAGGCAAAGTATTAATCTCCAAAATTTACAAGCAGCTCAATATCAAGAAAACAAACAACCCAATCAAAAAATGGGCAGAAGGGCTTCCCTGGTGGCACAGTGGTTGAGAGTCCGCTTGCCAATGCAGGGGATACGGGTTCGTGCCCCGGTCCGGGAAGATCCCACATGCCACGGAGCAGCTAGGACCGTGAGCCATGGCTGCTGAGCCTGCGCGTCCAGAACCTGTTGCTCTGCAACGGGAGAGGCCACAACAGTTAGACGCTCGCATATCGCAAAAAAAGAAAAAATGGGCAGAAGACCTAAATAGAAATTTCTCCAAAGAAGATATATAGACAGCCGACAAACACATGAAAGAATGCTCAACATCACTAATCATTAGAGAAATGCAAATCAAAACTACAATAAGGTATCACGTCACACCAGTCAGAATTGACATCATCAAAAAATCTACAAACAGTAAATGCTGGAGTGGGTGTGGAGAAAAGGGAACCCTCTTGCACTGTTGGTGGGAATGTAAATTGATACAGCCACTATGGAGAACAGTATGGAGGTTTCTTAAAAATGTAAAAATAGAACTACCATACAACCTAGCAATCCCACTACTGGGCATATACCCTGAGAAAGCCATAATTCAAAAAGAGTCATGTACCACAATGTTTATTGCAGCTCTATTTACAATAGCCAGGACATGGAAGCAACCTAAGTGTCCATCAACAGATGAATGGATAAAGAAGATGTGGCACATACATATAGTGGAATATTACTCAGCCATAAAAAGAAACAAAATTGAGTTATTTGTAGTGAGGTGGATGGACCTAGAGTCAGTCATACAGACTGAAGTAAGTCAGAAAGAGAAAAACAAATATCATATGCTAACACATATACTTGGAATCTAAAAAAAAACGGTTCTGAAGAACCTAGGGGCAGGACATGAATAAAGACACAGACGTAGAGAATGGACTTAAGGACACGGGGAGGGGGAAGGGTAAGCTGGGACGAAGTGAGAGAGTGGCATGGACATATATATACTACCAAATGTAAAATAGATAGCTAGTGGGAAGCAGCCGCAGAGCACACACAGGGCGATCAGCTAGGTGCTTTGTGACCACCTAGAGGGGTGGGATAGGGAGAGTGGGAGGGAGACACAAGAGGGAGGAGATATGGGGATACATGTATATGTATAGCTGATTCACTTTGTTACAAAGCAGAAACTAACCCACGATTGTAAAGCCATTATACTCCAATAAAGACGTTAAGATAAAACCAGAAACATACTAGTTAAAAACACAGTAAGAAAAACAAAGTGTTTTTGTCCATCAAGGAATAAAACTATAGTTATTAATCTCACTTGTGTTTAATAAAAGATTGTATTTTATTTTATATGCTTTTAAAAATTAATATTAATAAAGCAAACACAGACAATGACATTTGCCCAAATTAATCCAACTTGTTATAATCAATGCTTAAACTTTTGTTTTGTTCCTTTGAGGTGCTTTGCTGCTTTGATTTCTTTCTATAAGACACCTCCTCAGGTTGTTACTGACAACCCACAGCCCGTGATGGTAAACTTTGCTTTTAAAATTCTCACCCTGCTGTGTGTTTCTGGCCCCTGCTGTAAGTACACACTATACGAAATGAAACTTTCCTCCTTCTTCTTACCAGCTACCTTACTCTGATCTGAAAGAGAAATACTTCATTGTATCTCTTAGGCATTTTTTAGTGCAGCAAGAAAGTGGAATGCATATCAAATAGATAATTCCAATGCTAATAATAGGAGCATGCATTTGTAGATTTTTTTTCAAAAGATACTGAAACCAGAGAGAGGAGTAACAAAAATGTTTTTTTGCTCTGCACTTTGAGCTGGTCAAAATCTAGAAATCTAGAAAAAAAAGTAATTTCTGACAAGCAAAAGCCTCGACTTCTTCCCTATTTGATGCTTCGTAAGAGATATGCAATTAAAGTAACACAGAAACTGCTGAGGTTAGGTCATTTTTTTTTCCTATACCAAATATAAAAGCTTAATTATTTCCGAATGTTTATTCATGTTTTCCTATCAGCAGAATTATTCACTCCTCAGTGCCTTCACTAAAAACAGATAAACTTTAATTGTTCTCATTTCTTTGAAAGGAAATTGAAGCATTATCTCCTTTACAAAAATGGGAGCACTAAAACCATGAAGTTAAATAAGTTTCTCTAAAAAACACTTTATTAGTGCCCTAGATCCTTGGTTTCATACGAAAATATTAATTGATAAAAATTATGTATTGAGTACCTATTAATGGAAGTTATTACATTAGGTGATAAAGAAGATACAAACAAGTATGAGAATTTTGCACATAATTGATCTGGTCAAATAGGATAGGAAAAAAGTTAGCATATGATATCAAATTGGTAATAGTGATAACAAGTACATATAATAAAAATTCATAGGAAAGAGTTTGTTGGTAACCAGCCTTAACACAGAAGATGAAAACGAGTGAGTTTTGAAGAATTCACATAGAAAGGGAGAAGGAATTCCAGAAAAAAAAAAATAATGTAAATAGTGTCAGGAGCAAAGTTTCTCTGTAGTACAGTGTCTTGTGCAGACATTATGAGTAAGTTATGATGCATGCCTTGAGTTTATGCTTAGTACACAAATGTACACATTAGGACAGAATAAATATGAGAGTCTCTGAATATCAGTTAAATACACTCATATCATCATTGCTATACTGAATGTTGTATCTCCCCAAGATTCATATGTAGACACTTAATCCCCAGTGGGATGGTTTTAGGAAGTAAGGTCTTTGGGAGGTGATTAGGTCATGAGGCTGGTGCCCTTATGAATGGGATAGATGTCCTTACAAGAGAGACCCCAGAGCTCCATTACCCTTTCCACCACACGAGTACATAACGAAAAAAAAAAAAAAAAAGTCTGTCTATGAACCAGGAGGAAGATTCTCACCAGACACTGAATCTGTCAGTGGCTTGATCTTGGACTTCCCAGTCTGCAGAACTCTGAGACATAAATTTCTGTTGTTTATAAGCCACCCAGTCTATGGTATTCTGCTACATTTTTAGCCTGAACTAAGACAACCATGTAGAATATTAAATGCCATTGAGTTTGGGTTTTTTTTAACATCTTTATTGGAGTATAATTGCTTTACAGGGGTGTGTTATAGTTTCTGCTTTATAACAAAGTGAATCAGCTATACATAAACATATATCCCCATATCTCCTCCCTCTTGCGTCTCCCTCCCACCCTCCCTATCCACTGAGTTTTGATAAAGGGTAATATAATGAACACACTATTTTAGAAAGTTAAACTTAAGTGAGTACACAATAATAGCTAGTATTTGCTGAGACCTTGCTATGGATTAATTATTTTGCTAAAATCTTTCCATAAATATTTAATTGCAAAAGCAATTTTTAAAAAATATATAAAATCACAATGCAAATTAAGCATTAGTTCTTAGATGACTTTTTCAATATTAAAAGACTGAATATACAGATGAGCAATGCCAGACCCTATATGGCAAGAGACTTCTGATCACACAGTAAGTCCTGGAAGCCAAGCCACAGGTTCTGCAACAATCAGGCCAAACAGCCAAACCTCTGCAGCTGCTGATCCAGAATAGTCAGGACTTAACCAACAATCCACAAGTGATTTTTCTTTTCCCCTGCTTCCAACTGAGGACCAATGAGAGAAAGCTAAATATGCTCCCAAACCAACCACATACACTGCTCAGCTGCTACTCAGCCTGCCTCCAATGTTCCCTTGCCAATAACCTCCCGTCAGAAACCTCCCCTTTCTCCGTAAAGCTTTCCCATGTGCCTGACTGCCTCAGCATCACTGCCATGTGCAGGTGATGATGACTTGATGCCCTGTGCAAACATCCTCCACTGGTTCTCACTGGAGTGGTCCTCATTCATTTCTAGAGTGTGCAAGGGGTAAAGATTTCCAGGGGCAAATATAGAAATATGTATCACATCCCTGAAAATGGGTATAAATTTTAATCAATTTGTCTAATTCAGTGAACTCATCCTCAAGAAATTAATACAAAAAAGCAGAAAAATCTATATGAATATTCCTTGCAGCATTATTTATAATATTGAAAAACTTAGAGCCCATCTATCTAAAAATAGGTGTTTGGCTGAAAAAATTGTGATAAACAACAGAATAAAATAACATGTAGTCATTAAAAGTATGTAGTAGAGGAGTATTTATAGACGTGAGAAGCTTTCCTCAGTGTTGTTTTTTTTTTTTTGCGGTACGCGGGCCTCTCACTGTTGTGGCCTCTCCCGTTGCGGAGCACAGGCTCCGGACGCGCAGGCTCAGCGGCCATGGCTCACGGGCCCAGCTGCTCCGCGGCATGTGGGATCTTCCCGGACCGGGGCAAGAACCCATGTCCCCTGCATCGGCAGGCGGACTCTCAACCACTGCGCCACCAGGGAAGCCCCCTCAGTGTGTTTTGAGGTGAAATGAAAACAAGTTATATACAGTATGAACAGCACTATCCTATTATTTTTTAAATCTACCTGCAGTGATTTCTCCTAGATGCTTTAGGCTAAGTACGGTTCATATTTTCTTCATTGTATAAATCTATATAGTTGATGGTCATTATAAGAAAAAAATTAATATTTTATCTAATTATAAGAACAAAAAAATGCTACCCTGTTTGGTCCAACCAATTCACCATTTGTAATGGTAACATTATATGTGCTTTATTTTGATGACATCTGCCTCAAAATGTTAAAATAGATTAATAATTATAGAAAGGAAAAAAAAATAAATCAATGAAAACAGGCTCTGTTCTCTCAGGCTATTCTATTTGAATCAAATAAACCAAAGAAAACAGCAAAAATATTAAATAAATATAAAAACAATAAACTTTTTAATAGCACCACAGAACTGAAAAGATAGTAAGAAATTACTGAGGTAAGTTAAATTGTAAATTATATCCCTATTCTTCAACTCCAAGTGTATCCACCCCTTTGTCACACGGCAACCCTGGACCAATTCCACGCTGGCAAGCATGCTCTAAGCAGGAGCTTGAAAGGTGCTTATGGCTTTGGATTTTCTCACTTGTATTGGAACTGGGGCCATCATCAGTTAGATCTCTTGAACCATACCTTGCTTAATAAATAATAACCTGAAACCACCTTCACTGACCAAGCTTGCTTTAATTGTTCCTGTTAATTGCATACCTCCTAAGCTTCACGAAGACTCCTTAGCAGCTCCCTACAGACAACTCCTCTGAGCTATGGGGCACTATAGTAACAGTTACTTAAATAAGTTTTTAGGAAGCTGGAGTCAGCTCTTGTTCAGTTCAGGTCCCTGCTGGTTAAGACTAGTTGGGATGGACACCAACCCTCCAGCTGTCAGAGGGTCCAAAACTCCACCCTCAGATCATGCTAATGCTGCCATTTTCTGAACATGCATAAAATAAAGAAGCATGTAACTCAGATATGCTGCACAGAACACCAATTACTTCACCTTTTTCTTACCTCCAATCACCTTCCCCACACCTCAGACCACCCTGTTTCTGTATCACGTAAATATCCTGGGCCTTTTACCTTCAGGGAGGTGCATCTGAGATGTTCTCCCAACCTCTCTTGGCTGCCTCGTGAATAAAGCTTTTCTCTGCTGCAAACCTTGGTGTCTCAGTGTTTGGCTTGCACACCAGGCAAAGCAACCTGGTTCAGTAGCAATACCTTCTGTGGTAGCCACGAGGGACACACCCAGGCCCGTCCTGTACAGTCCCAGGCAGAGGATGAGAGCCATGAGTAACAGCATCAAATCACCCCAGTCCTGCCAGCTGACCCCACGCAACTGAACAAACCCCAGCAAGATCCTCGGAGCCGCCTAGCTGACCACTCCAGATACGTGAGCAATATGTGCCTATTTTTATATATCACCGAAGTACTGTGATTGTTTGTTACATAGCATTATTACAGGAATAGAGAACAGATATCTAAGCCCAAGTCCAATACAGAACAGAGAGCCCAGAAATAAACCTACACACTTAAGGTATTAATCTCTGACAAAGGAAGCAAGAAAATACAATGAAGAAAAGACAAAGACAGTCTTTTCAACAAGTGGTATTAGGAAAACTGGACAGCTACGTGTAAATGAATGAGATTAGAACACTCCTTCACACCATATTAAAAAAAAAAAAAAGCTCAAAATGGATTGAAGACCAAAAACTCCCAGAAGAAAACATAGGCAGAACACTCCTTGACATAAATCGTAGCAGTATTTTTTTGATCTGTATCCTAAGGCAAAAGAAACAAAAGCAAAAATACACAAATAGGACCTAATTAAACTTAGAAGTTTTTGCATAGCAAAGGAAACCAATGACAAAATGAAAGACAACCTACTGAATGGGAGAAAATGTTTGCAAATGATATGACCAGTAAAGGGTTAATATCCAAAATATAGAAACAGCTCATAAAACTCAATGTCAAAATAACAAACAAACAAAAAAACCTGATTAAAAAAATGGGCAGAAGACCTGAACATATATTTTTCAAAAGAGGATTACACATGGTCAACAGGCAAATAAATAAATACTCAGCGCTAATTATCAGATAATTGTAAATCAAAACCACAATGAGATATCACCTCACACCTGTTAGAATGGCTACCATCAAAATGTCTACAAGTAATAAATGCTGGAGAGGATGTGGAGAAAGGGGAGCCCTCCTACACTGTTGATGGGAATGTAAATTGGTGCAGCCACTGTGGAAAACAGTATGGAGATTTCTCAAAAAACTGAAAACAGAACTACCATATGATCCAGCACTCCCATTCCTAGGTATATATTTGAAGTAAATGAAAACACTAATTCAAAAAGATACACCATTGTTCACAGAAGCATTATATACAATACCCAAGATATAGAAGCAACCCCACTGTCCATTAACAGATGAATGGATAAAGAAAATGTGGTAAATATACAATGGAATATTAGCCATAAAAAGGAATAAAATTCTGCCATTTGCAACAGTGTGGATGGACCTAGAGGGTATTATGCTTAGTGAAATAAGACAGAAAAAGACAAATTATGTCATCACTTATATGTGGAATATAAAAAAAAATAAAACTATGAATGTATACAAAGCAGAAACACACAGATATCAAGAACAAATTTAGTGGTTACCAGTGGAAAGAGGGAAGGGGGGGGAGGTGCAAGATAAGGGTATGAGATTAAGAGATACAAACTACTATGTATAAAATAAATAAACCACAAGGATGTATTGTATAGCGGAGGGAAATATAGCCATTATTTTGTAGTAACTTTAAATGGAGTATAATCTATAAAAATATATTGAATCACTATGTTGTACACCTGAAACTAATGTAATATTGTAAATCAACTATACTTCAATAAAAAATAAAATCTAAGTGACAGTTGGAACTCAGATGATTAATTGGACCCATAACTCCATTTTGTCCTGAGGGTATTTGCCAAATTGAATGAATTTATGCTTTTTTTGTATGTATATATTGCAATATGATTACCACAATGAGGATAGTTAACACATTCATAACCTCACGTACTTTTTTTGTGTGTATTGTGAAAACTTTAAATCTACTCCCTTAACAACTTTCAAAATACAGTAATATTAACTATAGTCATTGTGCTGTATATGCTTTTATTTTGCTGTATTTACAGGGATTGGGAGAGACCAGCGTGTGCCCCAAGGTAGGGGTGGAGTCTAAGAGGCCATCTCCCTGTCGTAGTGACTGAGGTGTTTGAAAGAGGAAGATCAAATATCTTTTTGACAAAAGACACCTTTTGTCTTAGGACTCAAAGAATCCCAACAATTTTCCAAAAAAATAATAACAATAATAGCAATAATAGGCAGCTCACAAGAAAAAAAAGAGTTAAGTACATTAGGAAATAAGAAACCATGGACAAAACCTATAAGAAACAAAGAGCAAGAAAGGACTTGGAAATACATTAGATAGTAGAATTCAAAGAAAACTATGCTTACTGTGGTCCAAGAAATAAAAGACAATATTTAAATTAATACCAGTTAATAGCAAACTATGAGAAATAACCTAGTCTTTCTGCAAAAGAATTATATATGACTTTTAGAAACAAATACTATAGCTGAAGTTAAAAATTCAAGGACTAGCTTATGAGCACATTAGACATGACTATTTTACTTTCTTCATTAAGAAATGTTTTTGGTATATTTCTGGGTCTAAAATTCTGTGTTGATGCTCAGAAATCACATTTACAATCCCACCAACAGTATATCAGTCTGTTTTTCCAAAACCCTTGCCAATTTTATAGATAGTAATTTGTATCCCATTATTACTTTAGTTTGCATTTCTTTTATTTTAAAAATAAAGGTTTGAGCATTTTTTTAATCCACTTATGGCCTTTTTCATATCTTCCTCTGTAAGGTGCTTATTGATATTTTGTCTCTGTTCCTATTGAATTATGTACTTGCTTCTTATTCCACTGTAAAATATATTTTATATTACGACATTAACATTCTGTGTTTTACATATGGCAACTATTTTCCCCTTGTTCATTCTTTGTCAAAAAATGGTTCTACTGTTTCAGGAAGACCACTATTCTAAGAAACACAGGGGAAAAATCAGTGAACCAAAGAGAAGTTTGTATTTTCAGCCAAATGGAAAATGGAAGTCAGATGATCACAATGATTATACTTCTTCACCATAAAGTAATCAACAATTGTAGTGACTGCCAAATCCAGTAATTTTATAGAAATTCTATTCTTTATACTGTTAATAAATATGTTTAATTTTTATTGTAATATATTTGTCTAGACAGCATGTCTTTTTATTATTAGTAGAGTTCTTTATGAACTGGATACCTAAGAAAATATTACCAGAACTGTGAATAAACCTGGGGCCTCATATAACTTCTAATTTAATAAAACAGTAAGAGTTTCCAACATAGAAATTCGATGAATCTTCTAGTTTAGAAGCTTTGGTAATTACTTATACTCATTTATAAAAGGATTAGTGTGTTTTTTCTTTTTGGTAAATTTTATCTACTTTTCTATGTCTATTCATCTACTTTGCAGTAGTCATAATTTGACCATTTTCAAAATAAAATAAAATTTTACAACGCAATTTACACATTTTACAACACAATACTAAAAGAAGTATTTACTTGCATTTTAAGTTGCATATCTTTCCATAATATTAATATTACAAATGTATTATGGAAAGAGTGAATAATGTTATACACAATACATTAGTACCAGTGTGGTTGTCTATTACATTGGTAGTTCATGATGAGTCATTGCTTAGTATTTATGCCTTACTGAAATCAAATTCTCTTGATTTGGGGCTCTCTCTGTGGCTCGTTTTAATTAATAAAATACAGTTAAATTGACAATGTGCAATTCTTACCCTAAGCCTTAAGATGCCCTTATAGCTTCTGCTTTTGTGGTCTGGGGAGCTCAATGACACCAAGTGAGTACTTTGGCTATCTGGCTGAAGAGGCCATTCGGATATGACACATAAGAGAAGAAGAGGTCCTCAGACTATGTGGAGTAAGACAGATTCCTAGGCTTTCTGGCATCGGAGCTAAGCCCAGGCCTTAGCTAACACGCCAACTGATTTTAATCACATGACTGACCACTGGCAGGATCAGCAGAAGCATCCAGCTGAACCCTGAGCAAATTGCAAAATCATGAACACAGCAGTTAATTTATTTAAGCTAATAAACTTTGGAGTGTGGGTGGTTATGCATGATAGATAAAATCTTTATTGTATTTCCGAATATCCAATTACATGTTTTTATTGTATTCTCATTATTTCAAAAATGAGGGAGGGGAAGGTTGAGGGAGAGAACGGAGCATAGATTTTCACAAGAAGAAATTCTTGAGTCATAAATTATATAAACCTTTCCACAGAATCTCTTCCTTCATTTATCTTTAGGGAACCACAAACTTCTACTAAGGCTTATTCTCCATTATCTTTCATTGACTTCAAAGACTCTTACTTAATAGTAATCTATTATATATTGTTCTGTTTTATTTTGATAACGGTGAAATGTACATTCTTGCAACACATTAGCAGAAGAGTCCAAAGTAAATGATATAAGTTCATTTGTTTAGATTCCACATATAAGCAATATATATTTGTCTTTTTCTGTCTTACTTCCCTTAGTACGATAATCTCTAGGTCCATCCATGCTGCTGCAAATGGCATTATTTCATTCTTTTTAATGGCTGAGCAATATTCCATTATATATATGTACCACATTTTCTTTCTCCATTCACCTGTCCATGGACATTTAGGTTGCTTCCATGTCTTGGGTATTGTAAACAGTGCTGCAATGACCATTGGGGTGCATGTATCCTTTCAAACCATAGTTTTCTCCAGATATATACCCAAGAGTGAGATTGCTGGATCATATGGTAGCTCTATTTTTAGTTTTTTCAGGAACCTTCATACTGTTCTCCATAGTGGCTGTATCAATTTACATTCCCACCAACAGTGCAGGAGGGCTCCCTTTTCCCAACACTCTCTCCAGCATTTACTCTTTGTAGACTTTTTGATGATGGCCCTTATGACTGGTGTGAGGTGATATCTCATAGTTTTGATTTGCATGTCTCTAATAATTAGCGATGTCGAGCATCTTTTCATGTGCCTCTTGGCCATCTGTACGTCTTTTTTTGGAGAAATGTCTATTTAGGTCTTCTGCCCATTTTTTGATTGGGTTGTTTGTTTTTCAATATTGAGCTGCATGAGCTGTTTGAAAATTTTAGAGATTAATCCCTTGTTAGTTGCATCGTTTGCAAATATTTTATCCCATTCTGTGGTTTGTCTTTTCATTTTGTTTATGGTTTCCTTTGCTGTGCAATAGCTTTACAGTTTAATTACCTCCCATTTGTTTATTTTTGCTTTTATTTCCATTCTTCTAGGAGATGGATCAAAAGATATTGCTGTGATTTTTGTCACAGAGTGTTCTGCCTATGTTTTCCTCTAAGAGTTTTATAGTATCTGGTCATACATTTAGGTCTTTAATCCCTTTTGAGTTTATTTTTGTGTGTGGGGTTAGAGAATGCTTTAATTTCATTCTTTTACATGTAGCTGTCCAGTTTTCCCAGCACCACTTATTGAAAAGACTGCCTTTTTTCCATTGTACAGTCTTGCCTCCTTTATCAGAGATTAATTGACCATAGGTGTGTGGGTTTATTTCTGAGCTTTCTATCTGGTTTCATTGAACTATATTTCTGTTTTTGTGCCAATACTATACAGAAACAGACTCACAGACATAGAAAACAAACTCATGGTTACCAAAGGGGAAAGGCGTGGGGGAGGGATAAATTGGGAGTTTGGGATTCACATATACACACAACTATTTTTTAAATAGATAACCAAGGACCTACTGTGTAGCACAGGCAGCTCTGCTCAATATTCTGTAATAATCTAAATGGGAAAAGAATTTGAAAAAAGAATAGATACATGTATATGTATAACTGAATCACTTTGCTGTACACCTGAAACTAACACAACACTGTAAATCAACTATAGTCCCATATAAAATAAAAATTTAGAAAGTAAAAGATATAAATATTTCAAAAGCATGAAAAACACAGAATTCCCTAATTTTCTGGAGATTTATAAATGAAATTTGCAGTTACTTTCAAAACCAAGGCAACTCTAAAAGTTACTGAACAAAAGTCAAACCAGTTATTACTGGACAAAGGTCAAACCAGTTATATCTAATTTTGCACATCACGATTTAAGAAAGACACACTAGATAAATTCTTGAAGTTGAGAGATATTATTTACATATTAAACTGTTCAAATCAGGAACGTTACTGATTCAGAAGAGCACACAAATATAATTATGCTAGCAGATTTTGTTCACTGATTTTATTTAAGTTTTTATGGAAAATGATACTGTTTTAATATGTAAGCACTTTTTGGCATAACTTAGCAAAGAAAGATTTTTGTAAAATAATAATAACTGTTCTGACATGTCCCTAAATAAAAAATAATACTTAAAACTTTTCCTTGCTCTTCTCAGAATCCTAGGATCTCCAGGGGTGTACAGGGATTTAAACATATTGTGAGTTCTCCTCTACTCATCACTTAACAGCACAGCAATCTGTCTCTTCTTAGTTTTGTGACAAAAGGAAAAAAATGCCTTTCCTGTAGGCAAGGTTTCCTAGCTTGATTTGGAAGTCATGAAAACACACACATACACACACACACACACACACACACACACACACACACACACAAAAGAATGCAGAATCCAGATCTTGGGTCCTTCTCTTTCCTCATGAGCGCCTGGGAAATCTGGTAACTAGACCTTTACCTACGGACATGTTTAACCTTTGGTTTTTCCCATTATGGTTGCATTTTATCCACGGCTCTACTAAAGCCATACTAGAGTAACAGTCAATTTGACTAAAACAAGCGAATGAAGACATCATCTAATAAGGAAACTGTCTCATGCCTTCTGGCTGGTAAGTGTCCACAGGCTTGCTCACTCTGTCCTGTGCATGTCATCCTGTCTACCTCATCAGCAGAGCAGAGCAAGTTATTCATGTATCAGTGTTTTCCAAGTTATGGCAACAGCCCCAGGAGACTACTTTCCCCAAAGCTTCCTCCTCCCCCTATATGCATATGCACATTCCCTGTAAATGTCAAATTCTCCAAAGAACACAAGTTTGCTTTTCTCCAGTGAAGCCTGGCTTCTCATTTCACCTTCAGCCTTCAAGAGTTTCTCTTTTTCACAAGGTATGAAATTATGTATTAACGAAGTAAATTTTCCTCAAGAACACCAGGAACAGATGCTATATTTCTTATTGCCATCAGTTTAAATATATTAATTTATAGACCCCATTACTTTTTAACAAAAAATCTGCAGAATAAGAAGTGAAGCAACAGATGAAAGACCTTTACAGTAATTCTTATCTGTGCCCTCCCCCCCAATTTGGTCTTCAATATGTCTTTGAATTTGTTTACAATATTGAAGATGCCAATTTTACAGGGAATTTTCAAAGAAAAAGCAGAAAGGGATAGCAAAAATTTCACTTCGTTAAAAAGCTTCACACATTTCCTAGAAAGCAAACATGCAAACGCTATCTATACTTTAACCTAGATAATTATTTTGAGGCCATTCTACAAAAAAAAAAATCAAGTAACTGGGCATCACATTATTACTTTCATTTGTTTAGAGTAATGGCAAAGAAATGTCTGTGCTAAAAATAGACCAATTCATAAATTGTATCTCATTTTCAAACCCATGAAGCAAGCAATGTGATCGTTTCTGAAATGAGCCAAATTCAGTGCCTTCATCCTGATTTGCAATCCATTTTAAGCAGAGGAGAAACAGGATTGTAATGAAGCACATCCTCACAGATCACTGCTACAAATCAGCACCAGCCATGTGGAATACTTAAATTAGAATCCACATTAAAAACTCATGTTGCCATTATTCTACCCTGAATCTCAAGTCTCAGAGCCCTTCTTACATGTTGAGATTTCTTTTTTCCTATATTTCACTAGAAAAGATATGTAAATGGTGGCTTTGAAGGGAAGGTCTCCCATTTACTATACTTCCGGCCTTCCTTCCCCTCACTTGGAGCACGTGGCATTTTACCTATACTCTGAGGGGACAAATGACATCACCAATGTGATGCTTCCACTGCCTCTGCTCAGAAAACTGAAGGAAAGGAGGAGCTCAGGTGGGTAAGAGATGAGAAATAGTCAAATGAGGTTGGATGCAGCTGAAAGTTTTGTGGTTTTGGTTCCCTCCCTCCCTCCCTCCCTCTCTCCCTCCCTTCCTCCCTTCCTTCCTTCCTTCGTTTCTTTTTGCAATAATCTGGCTTTCTCTTGGACCGAGTGCCATAAAAAAATTAAATCGATATGCCGACGATTCATGTTGGCACGTGCTAAAGGGGCATTTTAGGGGCGAGTGCTGGTGTGATGGCTCCATTCCCGGCTCATAAAGGGGCAAAATGGAATCGGTACCAAGGGCATGAGGGCAGCGACAACAGCCAGGCAAAGGAAATGCCCTGCTTTTATGCAGAAAACAGTATAGATGCAAGAGTCAAACAGATTATTCCAAAAAGAATACACTTTGTTTTTTAATGGAGTGAACTGCACAGCATTCCCCCAAGTCTAAGCTGCATCCGATGATCTGGTACAAAAAGGCACTTGGTTAGATCCCTAAGGAAACAAAACCAAAGTGAGCAAATGTTTCTGGCGGCCTTATTGAATTCTAGCACCACCTAATTCTGCTTCAGTCACATTTTTAAAAATCTGATTCCACATTTTCACAGAAGAATAGACCTAAAAGGACCCCTATGACTAATTTCCAACACTATGAAATAAAACATAAAGGTACAAAAACAGAAAAAAATATAGAAATGATTTGTAGTACATTTCTATTTCCATTAGCCATACTTCTTTCAGATTATTTTAACCTAGGGATGTGATTTTTTTTTTTAACACGTTTTAGCATCTATGGTGTATTCTCCATTACCCTCTCATAGCAAAATATCTCTGACTTAGCAAAGGGGCTGCTAAAGGGAGCATTTATCATTTACTAAGGACTATGTTAGACACTTGGGTATAAGCTTATCTCGTTGCACCATCACTGCATCATCAGGGAGCTGTGATTTATCCCATTTCACAGGTAAAGAAACTAAGGATCATAAAATAAGGATAAATTAGCTTCCGTCATACAGCCAGTAAGTGAAGTTGAAATTATGTTCTCTCTTATCTAATTTTCTAGGACAAAAAATTTCTGTTTTAGAGATGTTGAACTTGCATTAGTAACTGTAATTCGTTGTAATTTATTTAAGGTATGAAATCATGGATTATTTATTATTTTTCCCAGCTATACCAATTCAGTTCTTGGCTATAAAGGTATACAATAAATATTTGGTGAATTAAATTGAATTGAATTTCCATACTTTAGATAAGGCACATTTTAGATACCTTATCTTTAAGATGAAGTATTTAAATAAGGAAGAGAGAAGAATTTCCATACTTTAGATAAGAAATACTTTCTTAATTTGGAGAATAACTTAATTATACAAATGCAATAGCTGTTGCAGAAGCTTATTAAAATAAGCAATTATTATTTGCTATTCTAAGCTAGTATTTTACATAAGTCATAAATTTGCCAGCTTCCAAGATTAAGTGTTTATAATTTGCTCTTCTATTGTTTTATATGAATTATATATAGATTTGCAGACTTCCAAAATTCAAGTAAGAAATACTTCAAAGTGAGCACCACTTTATCACTGTTTTAATTGTGAGACGTGTTTGTATTTCACAGCTTTTTACTCTAAGATTCAGTTCTTTAGCTTTATTGCTTGAACCATTATGAATGTCAAAGAAACAAACCTCAGTGATGATTTTATGAGAATATATAAAATGAAGCAATGCTTCTGCGACAGTAAAAAGGTTAATGATGATTTTTTTAACAAATGAAATCAAATATTTATACTTTATATTTTATTGAAGGAATTCACTTATTAATAAGACCACAGAGCCCACAGAAGATCTTTCTTTATGCTGTCACTGGCCACCTCCTATTGCTTAATTACATAATCTTAACCTAGGGACCATTTACTAAGTTTTCTCTCCATTTCTCCTTTTAATATACTTCTTTCATCTAAAAAATCTAATTTGACATATCCAAAAATACAGGATTATTTTTCCAGCAATTGAAATGTTTTCCACGTAGTGGATCTATTATTTGAGGTAGAGAAAAATTTGTATGTCACAATTCTATTTATATAAGTCTTCATATCAATCTAAGATATACTTTGATTTCTAATTTATTTAAAATCCCTAATAGGCCAAAAATATTAGTTTTATGAGATTTTTTTGAGGCAATAAATTGCCAAGGTTTACTCCAAGTTAAATTTGCTGTTACATAAAGAGATTTTCAATGCTTTCAAAACCATGTGTTATAGGAGAATCTCTTGTTTATCTCACTACGCACAGGGCCATAATGGAGCTAAGATTAAAAAAACAAAATTCTGAATATCCAGATCCAAGAGGATGATATTCTTCAACCCAATAGTACAAAGTCATAATAATAACAAGTCACATTATGCTCTCAACAGAGCACTTTACCTTTTAAACACATCCTACTGTCATTTCATTTGCCAAATTCCGATTGACATTAAGGAACAGACTAAAGAAAGAATATTGTAATTTAAGAGCTTTTGTGCATTAAAAATAATACATAGTTATCAAGAATAAGACTCCTGGGCACTTAAAAAGAAGTTATTACAACTTTCTCAAAGGCAAATGCCATTGATTTTTTTCTTCTTTATATCTGCAACAATTCTGTATTGCAATTCTTTTTTTCTTTTTAACATCTTTATTGGAGTATAATTGCTTTACATTGTTGTGTTAGTTTCTGCTGTATAACAAAGTGAATCAGCTATACGTATTCATATATCCCCATATCCCTTCCCTCTTGTGTCTCCCTCCCACCCTTGTCTTGGTGTATGAAAATCATATCTATTACGAAGGATAATTATGATTATGCATTCCTCACCACTGTTCTGGGTAAGAGTGAGATGAGAGGATAAAATGGGAACAAGGTAAATATTGAACTGTGAAAAAAAATCTTGCCAAACATCCTTGTTCTACGAGTTACAGAAAAAGTATTGTATGGGAATGAGTTATTGTATTTTTACAAGGAATTGATGACTTTGGTTAATAAATATAACTAAAAAGAAGGATAAAACAATTAAGAATAAATGATATGCCTTCTGGAAATACAATCTTCCAAAATAATGTTTGGCTGGTTCACTTTAGATCTTGGGATTTATAATATTATTAAAGGCTGAACACCCCTAGCCCTAAAGGATGAAAATTTACTTTTCTTTTTCTAAATATGCTTCAGATTTAAAAGTGTTGGTTAGGTTTGACACACCAAGGCAAACTTTTATTTCCTGTAGCTAAGACCACTATATAATTTTTATGAATACTGGCTAAAAATATACATTTGCCATGGAGGTGTATCATGGACCTTATCAAACAATTATCACTTGAAAAACATGCTGTACTGTGATTCTTCTGAACTAAACTTTTGTTTCAAGACATGAAGCCATTTTTTAACGAATATATAGATGGCCAACAATAATCTTAGATTCTTAATGAATATAATACATTTCACATTTAGTCATGCAAAGTTCAACATGCTTTACCACTGTAAATACCAGTTATTAAGATTGATGTTCATTCAGTGTTAATTGCGTATTGCATATTATCTCACTGAACTCTTTCATCTATCCAGTCTACAGATTAAGAACCCAAGTGTTTGGATTAGCAACCACATAGCTAAAAAGAGGCAGAGTTGATATTCAAGTACAGAATTTATACTCTGTTTTTAATCAGTAAAGCACACAGCACTTTTTTTTTAAGGAACTGACAGATGTTAACTGAAAGTACTAATTAAAAATGTCAATTATCATCAAGAACTCAAAATAATCTCTGTTAATGATTTGCCATCATGGATGTGGACTGAAATCACTGATATAATTTTGGGAAGATGGATGGTGGCTTGAGAAGAGGCAGAAGTATCTGTGAAGTGAATGAAAGGAAATATTAAAACAATAGTCACAAAAGGGAAGTTATTAAAATCATAATGGTATGAAAATTAACTTTAAAAACTTCTTTAGAAGGTTTTGTTTTAATGAAGCACCAATCACAATGTGTGGAGCGTAGTATTATATAATAAATGATTATTTAATGAACGAAAGCGAAAATTACTATGTCTTAGCAACCGTAGATGTCCAGTGAGACCAGTGCTGCCACACGACTGTGCCTCAGAAAAGAAGCACAGTTAACTCAGCCAGCTGGATTTGGATGTTTTGGAGACTTACTGATCTTTAATCTATTTTGCTAAAGATTTAAGGATGCTGGAAATGAATCAATAACTGCAAAAGTAGCACATTTCTATGATTAAATATTTTCCTCTTTCTCTACTACTGCTGGCTAGAACTATTCTCTATTATGTGCAAAAATATATTTCATAAATATTTGAGTGATGTTGTGTAAGTCAATTACCATAATCAGACTCTTAAGAAAAAAGTTTGTAGTCTTCTTGTAAAGTAGCTATAATTGTTATGAGTGAGAACGTAAAGAGATAGCAATACAGCCAGGCATCAGGGTGACGGTGGGATAGGGAGGGTGGGAGAGAGATGCAAGAGGAGGGAGATATGGGAATATATGTATATGTATAGCTGATTCACTTTGTTATACAGCAGAAACTAACACACCACTGTAAAGCAATTATACTCCAATAAAGATGTTAAAAAAAATAAGAAAAGAAATACAGACAGGCAAACTGTATATGAAGAATCAGTGAGAAAAGTAAAATAGATCATGGAGTGAAGGGAGTTACGTAGACTCTCGTGATGCCCATCAATTAGGTCAGTTAGGTTGTACCCGTGGATTAAAGTCAGGGAAACACAAAGAATCAATTAAAATTATACAAGATGGACATTCTCTACTCACAATTTACTCCTAAGCCAATACTATCTTTGTCCCAAGTTTCCAGCTATGTGAACACCAGTCTTGGATAAAATAAGTATTTGATCTAGCATAAATCCAAGGGATTTTAGACAAAATGACTCTGTAGTGTCATCAAGGAATAAATCCTCATTGCAGTCCGTAACTAAGAGTTTTCTCAGACCCTCCAAACTAAGAGACACAAAACCCAGCTAGGATCTTGGAAAAATGGAAGCGTTTGTTTGGCCCTCATCACTCCAGTAATTCCAGAGTTGTTATTACACTTGAAGGAGAGGATGCTGACCCTGGAATACAGAAGAAAGTTAGAGGTGTCGAATTGCGACATGACCTAAAAGGAGTCTTCTAACACATGAAGGGATTTAGACACAGAGAAAAGCACTTCCCCTCCCTAGAACCATACATCAGGAATCAGAAGCAGGGATAATTAGATGTCAGAAAACATAACCAACTTAGTTAACAATGCATTTGTGTGTTTCTCCCAATGTACTTAGTCTTTAAGATAGATACTTTCAGAATCTGTTACTTATAGATTGATAACATATGTTTAAGTATTACTCTACTTCAAAATAAGGGAATAGATTAATTGGCCTCTCCTTCAAAGGTTCCTATGAATAAAGCTTGATAATTCTATAGGTTGAAAAGTTAAAATATAATTAATTTCAGTGATTTAATGTTTTCCTTATTAAGATTATTGTATATTTATAAATGTTTAAAATTAAAAAGTATTTATAATCTGGAGTTGTAAAGGTTCAGAGGGCATCTGTTTAAAGTCTGCAAATCTAAAAGACAACTTGATAAGATAATCATGAAAGTGGAGAGACAGGGTTTTTTGGAAAAAAGTATGTTTTACACAATAGAGATTCCTTTATTTTAAATTACATCTAAGAAGAGATATATGCTGATATGGAAACAGAATCAACTTATAAATGTATGGAAATTTCTTTTTCTAGAGTCAACGTCAAAGACACAGTTTTAAGCTGCATGAAAACACACGTCTGACCTAGAATGACCCTGATAGTGCTCCTAGGATTATATTCCTTACAGCCAATTAAATTCTCCTAACTATAAGAGATACTGTCCAAGGCAATAGTGCCACTTTCTTGTAAAAAACGGATAACATTCAGTTCACAATGTTTTGTTTTCTTTCTCTTCTTGAGGAAGAACCAAATAAATATGAAAATATCACATTAATATTGTCCATGCAACTAAATATTAGATAACAAATTTCTGGGTATGCATCTTCAACAATCTTCAAGAATTTTAGCAATCAAACATAAATTAGATGTTATCTTCATACTTATATTCATGAAAGGTGGATACATGCTAATTAGATAAAATTTCTGCTAAAATTTTTAAAAGATGTATTTCTGTACAGAAATAATAAAAGACTGGTAATTCATATGGAAGCCGAACATTTACTGATAAGAAATATTCTAAAAGTCAACTGATAAAGAGCACAGCATGTTATCACACAACATGCTAAAGTGGAAACACAAGGAGGAAACAGTGTGAATAAAGCACAAAAATCACTAAAAATAATACAAATGAAATCAATGAAATATCATTTTGGTCTTGCAATTTGGTATGAAAATAATTTCAACAAAAATTCCAATACAGCTGAGAATTATTGAAACAAAGGCTCTCATGTGGTATTGATGTAAGCATAAATGGAGTCATACTTTGTGGAAGAAATTTTCTCACTATATAGCAAAGGCTCAGAAATGTTCATATTAAATGACTGAGTCATTCTACTTCTGTGAATTTATTCTAAAGAAATCTAAAATAGAGATTTCTACAAATGACTTTTGTCATTCTGCTTATAAGCATTAAATTTTGAAAATCCATGAAAGAGCATATCTAAGACATAGTAGGAATCCATTAAAATTGATGTTTGTAGAATTTTGGTTGAAAATATAATCTGTTATCTTTTGAATCGCTTTCTCCAGCTTCATATTAACATACTTATGAAAATATTAAAACGGCAAAGACTCATAACACAGAAGATACATGATAACAACCAATACAGTGGCCAAATCGGGGTGAAATTAACTAACTCGAAGATTGAGAAAATGGGATAGAGAATGAGTGGCCAATCATTATTAGGAACCAAAATATCAGGGCAGACACCAAGGTGGCAAAAAACTAATCAGAAAGTATATAAGGTTCACCATTTACCACTGCAACAAAAAGGATAAAATACGTCAGAATAAACCTACTTAAGGAGACTAAAAACTTGTATGCAGAAAACTATAGGACACTGATCAAAGAAATCAAACATGACGTAAACAGATGGAGAGATATACCATGTTCTTGGATTGGAAGAATCAACACTGTGAAAATGACTATACTACCCAAAGCAATCTATAGATTCAATGCAATCCCTATCAAACTACCAATGGCATTTTTCACAGAACTAGAACAAAAAATTTTACAACTTGTATGAAAACACAAAAGACCCCAAATAGCCAAAGCAATCTTGAGAAAGAAAAATGGAGCTGGAGGAATCAGGCTCTCTGACTTCAGACTATACTACAAAGCTACAGTAATCAAGACAGTATGGTACTGGCACAAAAACACAAATCTAGATCAATGGAATAGGATAAAAGCCCAGAAATAAACCTATGCACATATGGTCACTTACCTTTGACAAAGGAGGCAAGAATATACAATGGAGAAAAGACAGCCTCTTCAGTAAGTGGTGCTGGGAAAACTGGACAGCTACATGTAAAAGAATGAAATTAGAACACTCCATAACACCATACACAAAAATAAACTCAAAATGGATTAAAGACCTAAATGTAAGGCCAGGCACTATCAAACTCTTAGAGGAAAACAGGCAGAACAGTCTATGACATAAATCACAGCAAGATCCTTTTTGACCCTCCTCCTAGAGAAATGGAAATAAAAACAAAAATAAACAAATGGGACCTAATGAAACTCAAAAGCTTTTGCACAGCAAAGGAAACCATAAACAAGACGGAAAGTCAACTTGCAGAATGGGAGAATATATTTGCAAATGAAGCAACTGACAAAGGATTAATCTCCAAAATATACAAACAGCTTATGCAGCTCAATATCAAAAAAACAAACAACCCAATCCAAAAATGGACATAAGACTTATATAGAAAAATCTCCAAAGAAGATATACAGATTGCCAACAAATACAGGAAAGGATGCTCAACATCACTAATCACCAGAGAAATGCAAATCAAAACTACAATGAGATATCATCTCACACCAGTCAGAATGGCCATCATCAAAAAATCTAGAAACAATAAACACTGGAGAGGGTGTGGAGAAAAGGGAACCCTCTTGCACTGTTGGTGGGAATGTAAACTGATACAGCCACTATGGAGAACAGTACGGAGGTTTCTTAAAAAACTAAAAATAGAACTACCATACGACCCAGCAATCCCACTCGTGGGCATATACCCTGAGAAAACCATAATTCAAAAAGAGCCATGTACCACAATGTTCACTGTAGCTCTATTTACAATAGCCAGGACATGGAAGCAACCTAAGTGTCCATCGACAGATGAATGGATAAAGAAGATATGGCACATATATACAAGGGAATATTACCCAGCCATAAAAAGAAATGAAATTGAGTTACTTGTAGTGAGGTGGATGGACCTAGAGTCTGTCATACAGAGTGAAGTAAGTCAGAAAGAGAAAAACAAATACTGTATGTTAACACATATAAATGGAATCTAAAAAAAAAATGGTTCTGATGAACCTAGGGGCAGGAAAGGAATAAAGACGCAGATGTAGAGAATGGACTTGAGAACATGGGGAGGGGAAAGGGTAAGCTGGGATGAAGTGAGAGAGGAGCATCGACATATATACACTACTAAATGTACAATAGATAGCTAGTGGGAAGCAGTCGCATAGCACAGGGAGATCAGCTCGGTGCTTTGTGACCACCTAGAGGGGTGGGGTAGGGAGGGTAGGAGGGAGGGAGACGCAAGAGGGA
Organism: Stenella coeruleoalba; assembly: GCF_951394435.1. Classification (NCBI taxonomy): domain Eukaryota; kingdom Metazoa; phylum Chordata; class Mammalia; order Artiodactyla; family Delphinidae; genus Stenella; species Stenella coeruleoalba. The sequence continues at coordinate 143,892,781 of NC_137149.1, read as the reverse complement.
GCGGATACATACAGCTGATTTACTTTGTTATGCAGCAGAAACTAATAAAACACTGTAAAGCAATTATACTCCAGTAAAGATGTAAAAAAGAAAGTGTATAAAGTTCAGAGAAAGCTGGTGGGGGAGGGAGTTGGCTGTCATTTGAACACAATGAGTAAGACATCAAAGCTAAGGGCAGAAGAAGATCCTGAAGAAAGGTGAAGACCATTCTCTCTGGAAACCCCACTTGATGGACTGGTCAAGACCCTGGCTGTGGTCCAAAGAAATCACCCCATTTCAGAACAACAGAGCAACCTTAAAAATGCCTGCAGAACACAGGAGCTGGGCTAGGCTCTGCACTCATGCTCCAGCTCTAGGAGATAATGTAACTGGTATCCAAATGGAAAGAAATCAGGTCACTCCAAATAGTCTGGTAACAACTACCAGCATTTGACAGAATGGGACATTTGAACACATCTCTCTCAGGCACTGATAGATCCTGTCGATTAAAAATAAATAAATAAGAAATAAAAGATATAGATTATTTTATGGTATCTATTTGATTTAAAAATTATACATCAGGTACTGTATTCTATAACAGAAATATACATATTTTAAAATGTTGAAATATTTTCTAACACAAAAGCCTTCAAGCAGTAATTCAGAAAATTTCAATAAATTCCAAAAAAAACTTAAAATGTCATATTCTAAGAAAATAGTTTAACAAATATATCTAATAATGAAGTTTAGATAGGCACTCAGAAAAGCACAATCACTTGAAAATTTAAAATACATAATACTCATGGTCTAAATAGTAAATGCAAACTATAAAGTAAGTACTACTTGCAATCATTGTCAATAATTATCAGTATAAAGTAATATGTGACAGAAGAGGGCTAGCAACTAGAGATTGAAAAATAAACAAGAGATGGACTGTCTACAAATATTTTACAGTCAAATTGGGCATGCTGTTTAAAAGACAATATAGTGTTACAGGTATAGTGTGGATATTATGTGACACACAAACATCATCTAACTAATTCTTGGAATTTCAGGGAAACCTGTAGGAGTAAATGATATCTAAGCAGAGTCATGAAGTGCTAACAAAGTGGGGTGTGTGTTTGTGTGTGTGTGTAGGATCTCAAAAATCAGGTGGAGAAGTTTTAAATGAACCAAAATGTGAATTTTTGTCATCTTTTTCCACTCACCCAAGAGTGAAATGGGTTAGAGTGTAGCTATGTTGGCAGGGGTAGAAGCTATACATAGCTTAACAACATGGTCTTTCCTCTTTGAGGCTTGTCTGGCTACCACGGCTGGGTGCCTAACTCGCCCGCAGCAAAGACCAGTAATAAGTCCTCAATTTTGCACCAGCAAGCCACTTGGCAGTAGGTTAATTACACTGAATCTCCTTCCATCGTGATACAGATAGGGAGTTGTACTCACTGGAATAGACACTTGTTCTGAATATGCATTTGTCTTCCCTGACCAAAATGACATCTATGAACTTATCAGGTCTGAATACCATTGTGGATCCCATGCAACACTGGTTTGGACCAAAGAACAACAAAGGGTTTATGTCAGGGAATTCACTTTTCTCATGATGTACCCTGTTACTCAGTGGCCGCTCAGCTGACAGGATAGTAGAGTATGCTGTTGAAGGCTCAGTTCAAGAAATTTGTGAAGCTGGAGGGCAGTTTAATAGGATGTGTTATATAAAGTAAACAAGGTTAAATGCTCTAGCCTAGAGCTAGAATACTTGGGTCCAGAAATCAAGGATTCAGTGGAAGTGATTCCTCTATTAGACCTAATAACCTACTTGCAGAATTTTTACTTCTATTACTCAAAATTTTTGCCTTTGATGGTTCACAGTTCTTGGTTCCTGAGGATGTAATGCTTTCCCCAAAGGATAAAATACTGTTTTAATTTAGTTGGACGTTGAAACTGCCACCAGTTCACTACTGAAATCTTTTCCCGTTGAGCTAACTGGTAAAGAAGAAAGTACTTTACTGGTTAAGTGGACTGATCTCAATTAACAGAAGGAAATTGGTTTACTGATATATACTAGGACAGGAAGGATTATGTCTGGAGCCCAGGGGATTCTCTGGAGCTTCTCTTATCATTCCATATTCAATGGTGAGTGTTAATGGAAAACTGGAACAGTTCTATAAATTCTTGATCACAGAGCTTAAAACCTTCTGGAAATAAAGGCTTGGGTCACTTCTCTGGAGAAGAACCTTTACAAACTAGGGTTCTGGCTAATAACCGGGGAAGATGAAGTTCATGGTGAATAAGCAAGTTATAGAAATGAGAACATTAGCGGTAAATTTATATAGTTTCTTCCTTATTTATTTGAACATATTAATTTACTTTTCCCCCCTTTTTTCCTCTAATATTTTATACTTTAAAATGTTTTTTAAGTTAAAATAGATCCAATGGAGTATTACTAAACCACAAGAGGAATAACTATCCCTAGAGATAGACTTGAGGACTGATTAACATTGTTTCTTCCTTTTGGGGAAGAGGGTAAAAGCCTTTCATTTGTATGACAGTGGCTTTATCACATCAGGCAAAAACATGAAAGTGTTGTTATTGTTGCTTGGAAATTATATACGCATAGAAGGCTAAGAACAGACACCAAGAAACCTTTCATCCCTTTGCTCTCAACCTCCATTCCTACCTCCTGTGCTCTGTTATATTATAAAGCCTCTGTGACACCACAAAAGGCACTTCTAAGATTTTCTTGGTTAAGTTTCCAATAGGAGGCACATATTAAAGTTTAGAAGGCAGAAGAAAGAGAAATGTGACTCTCTTCACTTCACGTTTCTGGAGGCATCTCCAGCAGGACAGCGCAGGAAAAGTTTCAGCACTGGAGGGGAGAACAGTGGCAGTGAGGGATCCAGGCAGCTGCTTTAGACTAGAATAAGCTCGGGGCATCTGGAATCCAGCAACAGAAGCCTTCTCAGCATGGCACCCTTAGTGTATGGGAAAGTGTTTGCGTCTCCAGCCCAGAAAAGGGAAACCAGTTACTAAATCTTGAGTTGCTTTATCTTTTCTTCTTTTTGCCCCATACCTTTGTCTTATCTCTTTTGTTCCTCCAGTTCTTCCAACACTGTTATAAAAAATACAGTATTAATTTAATATTTCTCTGTTTGAAGCAACTACACTGGATTTTGTTACCTAACTGACATGTGCCCCAATTCACTCTTCTAGGGTTCAGTCCAAATGAGGGAGGGACACACCTGATTGATTGACAGGGATACTTAAGATCTAGAGGTTACTTTCAAATCACCATTTTGGACTTCTTATGTCTGCTGTTCAGGACATGCATGTAAGAGGAAGGGTAGCCCAGAATGCCAAAAAGGGCAGAACTGTGGTGAGGCAAAGGAAAGAAAATAATCTGTACTTCTAAGCCTCTCTCATTTCTAAGCCACTCCCACATGGCAGACTGCTGGCATTAAAATCAGTGTACACACCTTTAGGTCAGCCATGTGGCAGGGGAGAATGATGCTGTGGCAGCATACAGGTATGGACCAACTGAACTAAGACTTCAATGGGGGAAAGAATAAAGGGTTACACAATGCAACCCAGTCCAACATGCAGCCAACTTGGCCCAAGAGGGCTCTAACAAAGTCCAGAGAGCACAGAGTAAGACTGGCATCCAGTGATGCCAGTAATCACATTTTAGTCATCATGAATGTGATACCACAGGGTATATGTGCCCTCCTTTTTTAAAACCAATTCTCAGCTGAAAGAGCAAGGGTGTGCAAATAAGAGACCATGTACAAGTAGTCCCAAAGACAGACAATTACCTAATATGATTTTGATATAAAAGCCTGCCAAGGATTACACAAAACATAAAGCTACTCAAAGATTATAAATGCAGATATTAAAAGCAAACCTTATGCAAATTGAATTCAGAGCCATGACTAAGGGCCATTTACTGCTAGATTGAAAAAAAACACTATTAAGCTATTTAGAAACTTATCAATAAAATGTAACTTTGATTCAAAAGAAAAAAAGGATTATGACCATCTTGCTGCTAGAAGCCATTTAATAGTATTCAGAACACATTTCTGAGAAACATTCGGAGTTCAACAGAAATATAAGAATACATTTTACATTATGAAGTATATCTCTATCATAACAACACCCCTCCCCCAAGAAATTTTAATACTAAACAACCAAAAGCAATCCTATTTAAGTCTGAATATAGTTAAAAGATACCCATAACATCACTAACGCTTTACAATGGTCTAAAAGCTTTAGTTGATGCAACAAAACACTAACCAGAAATAATACATTTAGGAGCTGGAAAGGAGAAAATAAGTTATGAGAGGCCTCATGGCATAGAAATTAAGAGCTCAGACTTCAAAGGCAGATGACCTGTGTTATACTCCAGAGTCTTGTCCTCTCTAGCTGCCACTCAAAGAACTTTGTGACCTTGAGATAATCACTTGACCTCTGTACTTCAGTTTACTCATCTGTAAAATACGGCTAGTAACAGCACATATCGAAAAGAGTTATTGTAAAGATAAATGAGTTAATATAGATGAAGTACTTTTGAAAATGTGGTAACTGTTTGCTATTACAAACATTTCATATATATATGAACTCATTCATATATATATATGAATTCATATATATATGAATTTAAGCCTGGAAACAAAGATTCAACTGATAATCTAATAAAGCTAATATATGTGATTGCAGAAAGTTGCCTAAAGATCTCATTAAACATATGGATATTATTAGCAATAGCTGGTTAAAAATATAATTTAAAAAGTACTCCTTTGTGATAGCATGAAAACTTAAAATATATAGCAATAAATAAGATATCTTCAGATCCTGCATTTCAAAAATTACAAATCTTTACTAAGAAAAATAAATTGAAAAGAGTTTTATAATGCTTTTAAATGGGTGGAATAAATATTATAATATGTAAATTTTAAAATAAATTTAAATATAATACAACCCAAAATGTTTTCCCTATTTTCAAACTTGACATAGGTCAAATTTATGATTTCCAACTTTGATACGTATCACTTCTATAGTTTGAAAGGAAAATAAAATTACGATTAATATTGTTATTTGTCTCATACCTCATAGAAGGCAATGATATGGTGAAAAAACTTTACTTGGTTTTACTTCTGCTACCAGTGATTAAACCTTAGACACATCATAAAGCACTTTGTTCAGGTGTCTCATCTTTTAAAAAGAGATGACCATTAGATCGATTTAGAGTACATGTAAATATGCTTTGAAAGTTAGAAGGGCTAGTGCAATAAATAAAGAAATCTTTGCCTTTTGAAAGACAATGTATTTTATAAAGTTTATTCCTCTACTTTTATAAAAAAAAAAAAAAGAAAGTGCACCCCAGAGAAACCAAATGGATTTTCCCAGGTGACAACGTCAGTGGCAAAACCCTGACAGGGACCTATATCAAGTACCTTTTGGACCACATGCAACGCATAATGAAATGCTCCAAACTTGAGGTATTTGGGGAGAATTCAACACCTCTGAAAACTGGTCAGAGACAAAGAAGACCAAAAGTGATTAGTCTGACATTACAGAATACATAAAAATTACTAAAGACCCACAAAGCACCCAAAAGGAAAAAAACATAGAGAATCAATGATATATTGGGAGAATTTATGTCCATATTACTTGGGAAATGAAAATAGTGTCATAGAAAATTTTAAAAAATAGGTTAACATTCAGAAGACTTATCAAAGTAATTGCCACACTATTTTCAAATACCCTTTTAGTTAAATATTTATGATGTTTAATAAATTAAAATGCCCATGGCATTATATAAAGAAAATCCAACTGACATTTATTAAGGCCTGCTCTGTGCCATGAAAAGCACATAACAACCATGAAAGGATGAAGACTGATCATCACCATTTTACAAACAGGTTCAACTGGGCTGATACTGAGGAAGTACTTGGTCCAAAACCCAAGTCTACTCAGTGAGAAAGGATCACAGTCAAGATCTAAATTTAAGTTCCTTCCAAAGCTTGAGCTTTTCATTGACCTCATGGTGTTAGAAGGGTTAATATAATCCACTGTAGTCTACGTACCAAAGTGGTAGAATAAGGTTGGTGCTCCTACCTGGTTTCCAATCCAAACCCTGTTGGGTGGTAATGGCATTACCTCAGCCAAGTTATTTAACTTCTCTACATTTGTTTCTTTTTTTTTTTTTGTAATATGAAAGTAAATACCAACAATAATTATTCCCACCTTAAAGGAATTAAATGAATTGATACAGAAACCATTTAGAACCCTGGCTGACACTCATCTTTTATTTTAGTGGCTAAAACATATACAACATTTATGTCCTTAAATAGAGGTAAAAAGCAACATTGAAATGATAAAACCAAGCTTACTGCACACCCAGAGATGGGAGAAAGCTGGCACTAGGCACAGCCCAGCAGTCACAAACGAAGGTTTAGACCAGAGGGCTGAGGAAAATTGTGGTGGTGGAGAGTTATCTAACTTCAGCCAGGAAGAATGACAGATTGGAAAGCTGGGTGAGAAAGAAGTGACAAAGGTCTGGATGAGTGTACCATCTGGGAGGAAAGGGTGCTCTAATATTCAGAAGCCAGCTACATAGGTTACACAGTGTAAATTCTACTACTCCATCCACCAATGACAAAAAGGGAAATTAACTTTAAATGACTGCAAAAACAGCAGTCGGTCCAACATGAAACCTCAGTACTATGATGAACATGCCATCAAGAATCAGTTCCTAAACATTAAAAAAATCAAACCAAGAAAGACACAGAAAGTCAAATTGTGAAAGAATTTACACCTGAGAGCACATCTGATAGAGTAACCAGAATTGTTTCAAAACCACTTAATTAAATATTGGGCTACTGATTTTCCTATAATTCCCAAAAGCAGATACAGGAATTATGAAAGTCCACAATTCCTTATTCATCTATAAAATACTTTCATGAGGTGTAAAATTAAACATCAAATAATCTATTATCATTATAAGAGGAAGACAACATAAAGTATAAAGCCTTAAATTCTAGAACAAGCACCTTCTGTTTCTTCCATGTAACCTTAGGCAAATCATTTTCCCTCACTTTGTTGGAGCTTATTTATCCATAAAATAAAGAGAATAAACACTTCCCTCTCAGCACTATAGTGTCAAGATTATCAAATGAAATAATGTATATTAAAGTGCTTTTTAGATGTTATAATACAATTAGAATAGATTATAATTATTAATTCCTAATTGCGAAGAGTATCTGTTACTGTAAACAAGTCACCGAACTTGCTACCTCTGAGAATATTCTAAAAATAAGGTAATAATAGAAACTCAGCAAAAATTTTTAATGTATTATTAAAAATCGTGCCTCTATTCATCTGTTGATGGGCATTTGGGTTGTTTCCACACCTTGGCTATTGTGAGTAATGTTGCAATAAACATGAGTGTGCATATATCTAGTCAACATCTTGTTTTCATTTCCTTTGGGTATATACCTAGAAGTAAAATTAATGGATCGTGTGGTAGATCTATTTTTAATTTTTTGAGGAACTCCCATATTGCTTCCCATAGTGTTTGGACTAATGTCCATTCCCACCCACAGTGTATTAAGGACTCCCTTTTTACCACAACCTCATCAGCACTTGTCTCTTGTCTTCTTGTTGATAGACATCCCAACAGGTGTGAGGTGATAACTAGTGGTTTTTATTTGCATCTCTCTGATGATTAGTGATGTTGAGCATCTTTTTATGTGCCTGCTGGCCACTTTTAATGTCTTTTTTGGAAAAATATCTACACAGTTGACCTGTGAACAATGCAGGGGTTAGGGCCATCTACCACCACGCAGGTGAAAATCCACATGTAACTTTATAGTTGGCCCTCCATTTCCACCGTTCTGCATCCACGGATTCAACCAACTGAGGATCGTATAGTGCTGTAATTTATTGAAAATAATGTGTGTATGAGTGGACCTGCACAGTTCAAACCTACGATCTTCAAGAATCGACTGTTTTCATTTCTTCTGCCCATTTTTAATCACATTGTTTGTTTTTTTGTTATGAAGTTGTATTAGTTATTTATATATTTTGTACATGAACCCCTTATCCAATATATAGATTGCAAAAAATGGTATATGTACACAGCAGAATAGTATTCATCCATGAGAAAGGAGGATATCTTGCCATTTGTGACAATATGAATGGACCTTGAACACATTATGCTAAGTGAGATAAGTCAGACAGAGAAAGACAAGTACTGTATGACACCACTTCTAAGTGTAGTCTAAAACTAAGTTAAAACTGTAAAAAAGCACAGAGTAAAATGGTGGTTACCAGGAGATGGGGGCTGAAGGGGTAAGACTGATGGTGTTTAAGGATACAAACTTGTAATGAGTAGTAAATAAGCCATGGAGATCTAATGTACAGTATAATGAATATAGATAATAATATTGTACTATAATGATGTAACATGATAAATATTACTTCAATGACAATCATAGTACAATATATAAATGTATCAGGTAACACACCGTATACCTTAAACTTGCAAAGTGTAACATGCTAAATTTATCAAATACAGAAAAGAAAAGAAACGAAATTGTACTCTAGATTTCTTTTCTTAAGAGTATGCAACAACAAAGTTGAACACAAAGTTTAAAAAGGCCAAAGTTAAAGAAAACAGAATTTTTTAAAAAAAGAATGAGACAAATTTGACATTCTATACTAATATTGAATATTATTTCACTTTGTATACTTACAGCAGTATCTATTTAATAAGCTGTGCAATTACTCTGCAGTTTTATTGCATGCAAAGAGAAAAATTTTCCTTATAAAATATAATACAGATTGAAAAAAATTCATTTGAAAACATTTAATAACTGTCATACTCAGGAGTCTAAATGGCGCTATTTTACTACGTCTAAACTGTGAAAAAAAAATCATTGAAGCCTTCATAGCAAGAAGAAAAATCCCGGGACCCTACTAACAATTTAGTGTGGCCAGTTCTTGTAGAATGTTGATTTTACTTTTCACAGAGACATACCGAGATGCTGTTCATTATGATTAAGACTTTATAACTATAAACAGGTAAAAAAATTAGTGTGAGGTTCATTATACTACAGACATCCTTTAGCATGTGATGGCATCTAGACCTCAAAAATGTTTCTTTGAACTTTTTACCTTAAAAAATAAGTACAGGTAAAGATCACTCACAAGAGAGTCTGTGACTCCAAAGGAGGGATACTATCCTAGGATTTACAGATCTTATCTACGAGAGGTCAATGAATAGAACAGATCTGTGCATGTGTATTGGGGAAAAAAGTCATATTTTCACTGAATTCTAAGTGAAAATTTATCATTTGCTTGGATTATGATGTTAGTCAACGACGCACAATAGGAATAGCAGTATTTATGAACTTTTCTTCATACAAAGTATATTTTCATATATTTTATTACAATTACGTAAAGTATGACTTAAACTCATCACAGCTTCAGAATTACTCTTATTATTAAACATTTGCCTAGACCTTATTTACCATATTATGATGCCTGTGTTTGACTACACCACAAATTTGATTTCTCGTGTTTTGATGACTGTATTCTAATAAAATTGATTCTCTGTGTAATCCTCTGCATTTGATTATATGCATTTAAAATATTAAAATCATTATTTTGAAAGGGGATGCATAAACTTCATCAGACTTCCAAATGGACCCATGGCACTGTGGTGGCTCTGTATTGTGTCAGCTGGGCTAGGACAAACAACATTGCTCAGAACCCCCTACCCTGTATGATTCCAGTTAGGTGGGTCATGGAGACAATTTTTTGAGATTTGTGGGTACCAGTGAAGCAGCAGCCATGTTGTTTTTTATCTGGAAGGGCAGGGCAGAGTCATCAGGTGCCTCTGTAGATCACGCACAGTGCATCTTATCTATTCAGCCTCCTTCAGCCTCTCCTGCATCACATGTGTGTTTAGCTCTGTAATGATCATGGCCCCAGTTTCTCCTGAATGACATCTGTATCACCAAGGTTGAAAGCAGTGAAAAGTAAGAACTGACATGACTTCCAATCCATTTCCCTTGGTTTCAGCAAATGCTTGTGAGTTACAGCATACTCTTTCCCACATTACATCCACCTTCTCTTCCCAGCTGCCTGTCCTGTGGATTTAAACTCTAGACACATGCAAAGACAGCGGCCCTATTGACATCTTTTAACCAGCTCCTATAATTATGTAAATCCTTATAAAAAGTTCTTATAACAAATATATACTTTTTTCTAATTTTTCAACTTCTCTGATAGAATACTAACTGATACAGCACAAAAATTATGTTAAGAAACCCTGTTTTAAAACAATTTTTTTGAATTATCACAAGACACTGATAAGTATAAGGCCATTAACTTAGCTAACATTTATTCTAACTTTAAAAGTAAGTACTGGCTGACATTTTCTGGTCGAGAATGTATGTAAGTTAACTTCACAGTAAAACAATTTAATCACAATTTAGTCACATATTTAATCACATACCACGTATCTAATGGTTTCAGGTCAGGATATGTCAGAAGACAACCCTGAAATGGAGAGCAGAAGAAGAAAAAAAAACCCAGAAAATAGTCCCAGAAAGTGTTTGTTTCAAAGGGTGAGAATGAATTATTGAAGGGCAGTTCTAAAGTGCCACGACTCAATTCAAGGGGATAATTTAATTCTGCTTCTAGTTGAGTTCATAACACACTTCAGTCTTATCCCATGGCATAATATTGAGTCTTATACATCAGTCTTACTCTATAGTTGTTTTTTAAGAAATTTATGTGATTTTTTTGTGCCACAACACAAGTGACAGAATAACATCACTGATATATAGGAACATATTCCCAGCCATTTTAGAATGGAGAGCTTTACATTCCTTCTTCAATCATAGAAGAGAGACATACTCAGAACAAGATCTGAATGTGATGCAAAAACTCTTTTGACTGTTTTTGTGCAATGGTTGAAGCTGAATACCTACATTCCTAACTCTTGTCTGTGAACATGAGCAGTAATGCATTTAGACACATGACCATTTTGCCTTTAGACTAATAACACTGAGGAACTACTCAAACTAACCCTTGGAAAAGTACAGAAAACTCTACATCATTTGGAGCCGATTTTTCCCCTTTGGGCTCCAAATGATATAGAGTTTTCTGTACCATTGCAAAGCAGAAAAGACAACCTTTTGCAGATGTAGCATTTGAAATATGACCAATGTTAGGTTTGGGTGGGGAACCCTCAAAACACAATTAAATGCCTGTGTTTGTCACCATCAACAATGCTTCGATCCAGTCTTCTCAAAATACAACAGAAAATCTGAAACCAGGATTCTAAGCAGCATTAAAAAAAAGGTCTTACTTGTACACATTCTTTAATCCACAGAAGACTCAGAGAGTTGGCAAAGGTAGAGGAACAGTCTGGAAAAGTCTATTTCAGCAGATTGATATTTATGTACTATTCTGCTCCCATGTAAATTTGCAAGGAGCTCATTTTCATTTACTTAATAATAGAAAGTTGGGATGTAGACCATTAACATTAAAGAGATTTGAGGCTACGTGCAACAATACTAAATGTCCGTCGGTCTGTGTATAAAAACTTTTTTTCAATTTCTGTAATTTCATATATTTGTCAAAACATCTTCCGTGTTCATAATGACTTCACTGAAACAAATTCAGTTTGAGATAAACTCTATTTCTTGGGAAAGTCCCTCTCATTTTCTCAGAGAAGTATTATATAAGCTACTGTAACAGGGCCAATTATCTGAAGCATATTAAGAAGCAATGATGCATAAAACCTTTTTCAATATCAAGTTCAAAGCAGGACAAAAGGTGAATTCATTAATGTGAATGTTAAGACAAATGAAATAGAAAGTCACAGTGGTTAATTATGCCGAGGAAACAAATTAGAGTTTGTCACACTTAAAGAAAGTCTTTTTTAAATAACTAAATTATTCAAAAGGCGAGTTTTGTCAATATTGTTTCTGAGGCTATAATGTCAGGAATGTGTGTGTGTCTATGTATGTATGAATTTTTAAAAAACAATAAAAATGGAGAAACTAATGATTTTTGTTATATTTTCTTTTTTTAATTTTTAAAAAATAATAATTTAAATATACTTGTTTATAATGTTGTGTTAGTTTCAGGTGTGCAACAAAGTGATTCAGTTATATATGTATTCTTTTTTTTACATTCTCTTCCATTACAGGTTATTACAAGATATTGAATATAGTTCCCTGTGCTATACAGAAGGTCCTTGTTGGTTATCTATTTTATATATAGTAGTGTGTATCACAGATGCCCAATGATGCAATTGATGGTAATTATGAACAAAGAAGAAGAGATGTGTCTCTCTGCTAATAAGCAAGGACCACTGGTACAGCTGAGGAGAAAAAATAACATATAAAATTTTGCTGTTTTTAGAACTGATGCTTACTGTGTTGATCTCTATTCTATACATGAATATCTAACTGAAAAGAAACTGACTTTTCCTTTTAGTGACTTCTAATTTTTACACTTAAACTTACTTGCTTGTACTTACATTACACAGTAGTTTTTTTTTCCCATTTAGAGGCATTAAGAGCTTTACTCCAAATAATAAAAGAGCCATAACTTCCTAGTACAGAACACAGATAAGGAAAGAAAGAGTGGGTGAAGAGCACACACTTCCATCACTCTACTTGGACACGGTGTTTCCCTAGCAGATTCATCACAATGGAATTTCAATCAGATTAAACTCCTTAAGAGAGCAAACTTAGGTTTTACTATGTTGATAATATTTAGTGTATCTTTAAGATCTTCTGCCGTATCTTTAAGACAGACATACAGCACTTTTAGATATCCTTTTAGCACTCTTAAGCATTTAGAGTTCCTTCCTGACAAAAATTTTCATCCTGCACATGGGTACCTCAACTTCTGGTGATAAATAGAATGGCCAGCAATATGTGCTACCAAAGAATATGTGTAGCTAAGTGAATGAATTGATAACCTTTAACTTTCACAATGAAATGTCTTTATTTTCAACATGGCTGATTATCTATAACACAGAGGTGTTTTTTCATTCAGGAATGAAACATTCCCGCCCTTCAGATCCTCAGTAGAACTTCACTTATGAGTTCTCTGCCATAAAACTCCTACCTTAAACCTGCTGGAGACAGCTGATGTTCAAGAATTGTCTAAGGAATAAGTTGTCAACTACTTACTCCTCCACAATTCTTCAGGCTCTTCCCTGTGTACGGAGATAATCAGAAAGCTACCATAATCATTTTGTTTCTTTGTGTAATTGCATTTAAGTTTTGTTCAAGGTGACTACCAAAGCTCATACAAGAAACAACCAACTGTATGCGGAAGACCTTTCACATATTTTAAAAAGCTGCTGTTGAGAATGCGTGCCATTATGTGGTTCAATCGTATAAACATCCTTATAACATATGGGGGAGAAAAATGATTCTCTTGATGAACTGTTATCCTTTCTTTTAGACAAGGTTAGACTAACAAACTTAAAGCTTTATACTGAAATGCCATAGCTTTCTCCAACATATTTATTTGTTTTGTTTGGACATAAACAATCTCTAGTCCAATTCTGTGCTAAGCTCATGCCCTTCATCATATACCAGTAGTTTTTGGCTCACAGTTTTTATTTTTCTTGCCAATCATCAAATAACTTTTAGATTAGAAAATATTTAACAACATTAAAAATACATTATGATATACATTAAAAACAAAATTGTGAAAACAGATGAAGAACAGATTATGAGAAATTAGTTTGTCTTGCTGAAATCACTGTTATCAATTCTAGTCTCTCACAACTGGTTGCAAAGGCCCCAAAAGAATCCACATGGGCACATCTCCCTGTGCTTCATAATCCTCTTGAAAAGTCACTGATAAATATTTTTATTCTAAATTATTTTTCACTGACACTTTGGGAAATATTAAGTTGTTTTCCTTTTATGTATTTATGTCAACTTCCCTCAGTAGGTAGCTATACCATCTGTACTACTCTCTTTTGTATACACTATGTATATTTTTACAAATGTTCCTTGAATCAGGGCAAGCATAGTTCTGTCTTCCTCAGAGAATGTCTAAGTTGTTTCTGGCCACATCATAAATAGTTGCCTATTAATGGATGAGAAAAATCAATACATGAAATGACTAGGCCTCTACCTCATAGTTACCTCTTTCTGACCAAGCGTCTCTGTCTTTTAGGAAAGTAAGAAGAATCTTTGTCAATAGAACAAAAAAATCAAATCCATTTTATTACTACAAAGTGTCCAAACTTATAAAACAAACTGTTCAATGTCTATAACGAAGCAAATAATTACTCCTGAATGTCAACTCGGGACTTTATGTGAGTAAAAGTTACTCCAAAATGAATGAACACATCTTTCACCATTTCAATAATTCCTGTTTATTCACTTAAAAATTCACTTTTAGGTAAACTAGAGGTGCAGTGACAGTATAAATTATAAATGAATACAAATAACCCTTTTTTTTTTTTTTTTTTGCGGTACACGGGTCTCTCACTGCTGTGGCCTCTCCCGTTGCGGAGCATAGGCTCCGGACGCGCAGGCTCAGCGGCCATGGCTCACGGACCCAGCCGCTCCGCGGCATGTGGGATCTTCCCAGACCAGAGCACGAACCCGTGTCCCCTGCATTGGCAGGCGGACTCTCAACCACTGCACCACCAGGGAAGCCCCCCATTTGTTTTACTATCAAAAATGCCAATAACATTAAAAGCGAAAAGAATAGGTTTGAGATAAGAATATGAGTAGAGATAAGTCACTCTTGGAAAATAAGCTGAGGATGTTTCAAAATCGGAAGATTTCACCACTTACATCAACCTTACCAACTGCCCTCTTCACCCCAACCTCTTAATTTTCATATTTCCATTCATCGCACATTTTTTCCACTTATTCAGAGTTAGAAGTATGACATAGTCTTTGATTTTTCTTCCCCCCATGTCAGTTATTCAGGAATTGATAGGAGAGGATTTCACTGAAATGTCTCTGGTGACTGACCCTCCCACTGAATAAAGTATAGGCTGCCCAGAATGGAGTTAAGACCTTTCCTCGTTTAGACCAATCTTACTTCTTAGCTTTGCTGCTCACTACTCATTTTATAAAATTCACTTTCCAACATCTTTAAAGATAGAATCTATCACCATATCCTAAGTAAATTCTTAAGCCAAGTCTCTTTTTACTCTGTCCGATCTGTGATGTGAGTCCCTTAGTTTTTCCTATGTTTCATTTCTCAAATTTAATTACATTGACTCTGAATAACTGCAGCACTTCATTCATTCATTCATTGTTCTTTTCTCCATCTCTTTAAATATGTATGTGGCATACAAGGGTACACTTAACATGTTGCAGGGTGTCAGAGAGCTATAATACAGTCTGAGTTTTTTACTGACTTTAATCCTACATTCAATTTTTATATAATTGATTTTTTCTCCACAATGAAACTGTAGCAATTTGGAAGCACTGGTCTTTTGCAATTTTCCTTTATTCTCCACAGTTCTTAGCACAAATATTCATTTGATTGAATTAAATAATTCAATCATTTGATTGAATTAAAAAATCTTACAAAACATAGTGCTGATTTCATCACTACTGAGTTTCTTGGAAAAGAAAGTCTATAAAATAACTAGCATTATAAGCCAGAAGATAGAGTGATTTCTAAGTTAGAATCATTCATGACCTAAAATACCAGAAAAATAGCCTCTATTGATAGATATTACCTTGTGAAATATAATCCTCTCTTAAGGGAATAGCAATATTGGACAGCAAAAAGACAGCTATGAGTTTTGGGGTTTTTTTTTTTTGCTGTACGCGGGCCTCTCACTGTTGCGGCCTCTCCCGTTGCGGAGCACAGGCTCCAGACACGCAGGCTCAGCGGCCATGGCTCACGGGCCCAGCAGCTCCGCAGCATGTGGGATCTTCCTGGACCAGAGCACGAACCCGTGTCCTCTGCATCAGCAGGCGGACTCTCAACCACTGCGCCACCAGGGAAGCCCCCTATTTTTTTTTTTTTTTAATGTGCTCCTTAAAAATTTGTTTAAATGACTTCCAGTCAGATGACATGAGTAGAGCTCCCAGGGAGGTTCTCATTCCAAAGGCAGAGGGTCCACTTTGATCATCCTTCACACCCTTAGAGAAAAGTGTACTAATTCTCCATTAGCAACTAGACAGTATTCAACTGGGACCACAGCGGAGCAGGAGATGTTTTGCTAAACCAGTTAGCTTCCTCCTTTGTACGGTCTCAGAAAAGCAAAGTCAATGTTGACTGAAGCTAATGACTTATTACAGAATGTAAAGCAGCAACCAACGTATGATCTCATAATCCTAGGTTTGGAAAATTTCATGTTGAATTAATTAGCATTTTTTCTCTCAGATAGTCTCTACAAGATAGGATCTGTGTTGCTTGAAAAGTCTTTCAAAATAAGGGATTTTCAAACGTGTATCTATAGCTATTCTAGCACTTAAAAATTCTCTCAGCATGGAAATCTGCACTATTAATAGTCCAGGTTTTTGAATTTTTTAAAAAATCAGTACAAAATAAAGAATGGGTCACATTTTTGTAAGATTTCTTAATATACACTGAAGAATAGTATTCAGTTATTTCAGTATGTTTTCTTTTTCAAATGGAATTATTCTACTTCCTTAATTTTTTTTTATTGGAGTATACTTCTAGTACTGAGAATATTTAATCAAAATTTTTATTTCTCCCCTGTACCTTCTTGGTACATTCCAGATTCTTCATTAGATGAATAAACTACAAGTGCTCAGAGAAATCAAGAAGAGTGTGATCCAGCCAAGAATACATTTGTGCCTGGTTCTTAAAAATCTTTCTTATTAATCTAAGTTCTAATAATACGTCCGTAGTTCCCAACTTGGATTTCTTAGAGCTGTAGGGATTGATGTAGTAATAGGGAAACAGGAAACTCCTGTGAAATCCTAATAGAAAATGTATGTTCACCACTGATCAGATGGCACAGGTCATATTCAACACTAAATTTCTTTGCCATTTTTCATGCATAAGGCTTGATACATAGTAAATATTCAACAAATATTTCTTACTAATATAAAATTGTATAAAGTCATTTAAATGCTGTTGCTATTCAATGATAAACTTAGAATTTATGAGGAAGATACATACATAGAGAAATCCTTAACAAAAATAGAAAATTGAACATTTTTATTAAATGCAGTGTTTTAGGGAGAGAATTCCCTGGTTTCCATTTAGAAAAATAATAATGTAAATGGACAGGGCTTGAAAAAAGTGGAATTGCTATATCTTAGTTTAAATTTAAGATAAAGATTTTTTGTTAATCTTCTATATAATCCTTATTTTTTGTCTTCTATATAATCCTCTATATAATCTTATATTTTTTAATCTTCTAAATAAATCCTTATTTATTTATGAGATATGTTAATATTTATCTTTACAAAATTTCCAATTTTGTGAGTGATTCACCAATTTCAAGATCTTTTTGACTGATTTATGCCTTCCAAATTACTATATACATTTCTAAAATCTATTCTAACTTTTGAGTGTGTTTTTCCAGTTACCATACTCCATATTAATCCAGCTTGTTCAAAAATACTGGAGCAACAAAATACCCCTGCTGAATGCACTTGGAATAGCCACTTCGCTGCTGATTACAGATCTCCACGTACATCGCTTCATCCAGATGACCCTCCCCCATCCACTTACTATGGGGGGACATAGCACAATTTTTTTCTCTTGTTTATTGGGAATAGTTTACTTGAATAAAAAGCACACACACAAAAAAAACACAGAAAAGAAAAAGTTGCAAATGTCAAATTACATGAGGTGTATTACATCCTCAATCTCCTGAGTCAGTCATAGAAAAGTAACTAGAGGCAAGGGGGTTATTCTGTATCAATATCAGAAGAGAGCTTGTAAAAGAGGGAGAAATTATTTTGCTTTCTACTGTGTTTTAGAAACTGAAATAGCAAAACTCTCAACTTTGAGGTAATCAGAAGGGTTGTAAATTCAAAGTTTCAGGAAACATTCACTTTAATGTCACTCATGACTCTCCACACAGTAGCTTTTCTTTGCCTCACATCATGTAAAATTCATGAGTGTTAGACAGATTTTAGTACATCCAAACAATGTGGTACACATCTCATCATAATGAATAATCCAGGAATGTAAAAATCTAAGTTTTAGTAACAAAAAGAAAATCAATATGTTTCCTAAAGAGGCTCAGTATTCAGTTACCTTCATCAGGACCCAAGAGGCAGCTGTTACAGATCAAATTGAAAGTATTCGTTCAGTGAAATACAGGACATTATAATTACCAATATATTCACCCAGGCCAAATCAGTATTACTGAGAGCACTGCCCATTTAAATTAGCTAAAAAACTTATAAAGTTCCTCTCACAAGTCATTAAAATATTGGATAATACATACAATGAAACAGAGTTGATCTAACAAAGAAATGTTTTTCACTATCCATTGAAATTGAATAAAATTTAGGTAAAAGAAATCTTGAAAAAATAAAATTGTCTTCTATTAAATCAAATTTGACACTAATTCCAAATTAAAAAAAAAAACTGGTTCTCTGCAGCAGAAAATCTTCTTTACTAACATAAAAATAGATAAACTTACGAAATACAGCAGTGTCTTGTTTAATCCCAGCAGAACATCTGAGGACATTCTCTCAGAACTCCTCGCGGGTACATTTCCTGAAAAAGAAAATTGAAATAAATAAACTTAAAGGGTGCACTTAAAAAAAAAAATTAACTTTAAGGAAACTAATTCTGCGTAATGGAAAGATCCCACAAATGTACAAATTGTGGGTCTATCTAAATAGTCTTTATAATGTAATAGGGAGGGTTCCCAGTGTCATTTGCGTCAACATTCAGCTCATGTGGAAGAATTTATACCAATATCCATACAGTTTCAAAATGTGTAAATACTTTTAGTATATTAAGAAGAGAAAGGTGCTGACTATCCAAGTGGGGAGATTGTTAGTAAAGCGGCTAGAATGGCCAACCCGAGCACCAGGAGAGGAAAAATGAGTACAATTGTAGCTCGAGGCCGGGGGAAGACGGCGGAAGAGTAAGACGCGGATATAACCTTCCTCCCCACAAATACATCAGAAATACATCTACACGTGGAACAACTCCTACAGAACACCTACTGAACGCTGGCAGAAGACCTCAGACCTCCCAAAAGGCAAGAAACTCCCCACGTACCTGGGTAGGGCAAAAGAAAAAACAGAGACAAAAGAATAGGGACGGGACCCGCACCTCTGGGAGGGAGCCGTAAAGGAAAAGGTTTCACACAGTAAGAGCCCCTTCGCGGTCGGAGACTGTGGGCGGCGGAGGAGGAAAGCTTCGGGGCCGCGGTGAAGAGCACAGCCACACAGGTGCGGAAGGCAAAGCGGAGAGATTCCTGCACAGAGTATCGGTGCCGACCGGCACTCTCCAGCCCGAGAGGCTTGTCTGCTCCCCCGCTGGGGCGGGCGGGGCTGGGAGCTGAGATTCGGACTTCGGAGGTCGGATCCCAGGGAGACGACTCGCGGCATGAACACACCCTGCAGGGGTTTAGTGCGCCACGGCTAGCCGGGAGGGAGTCCGGGGAAAAGTCTGGACCTGCCGAAGAGGCAAGAGACGTTTTCTTCCCTCTTTGTTACCTGGTGCGCGAGGAGACGGGATTAACAGCGCTGCATAAAGGAGCTCCAGAGACGGCGCGAGCCGCGGCTAAAAGCACGGACCCCAGAGACGGGCATGAGACGCTAAGGCTGCTGCTGCCGCCACCAAGAAGCCTGTGTGCGAGCACAGGTCAGTCAGTCTCCACACCCCCCTTCCCGGGAGCCTGTGCAGCCCGCCACTGCCAGTGTCTCGATATCCACGGGAAACTTCCCCGGGAGAACGCACGACGCACCTCAGGCTGCTGCAACGTCACGCCGGCCGGCGCCTGACGCTGGTGTAACGTCACGCCGGCGGCGCCACACGCTGGTGCAACGTCACGCAGGCCTCTGCCGCCGCAGGCCCGCCCCGCACGCCGTGCCCCTCCCTCCCCCCGCCCCCCGCCCCCCGCCCGCCGTGCCCCTTCCCCCCCCCCCCCCCCCCCCGCCCCCGACCTGAGTGAGCCAGAGCCACCGAATCAGCGGCTCCTTTAACCCCGTCCTGTCTGAGCGAAGAACAGACGCCCTCCGGCGACCTACACGCAGAGGCGGGGCCAAATCCAAAACTGAGCCCAGGGAGCTGTGCAAACAAAGAAGAGAAAGGGAAATCTCTCCCAGCAGCCTCAGAAGCAGCGGATTAAAGCTCCATAATCAACCTGATGTACCTGCATCTGTGGAATACCTGAATAGGCAACGAATCAACCCAAACTGAGGAGGTGAACTTTGAAAGCAAGATTTATTATTTTTTCCCCTTTTCCTCTTTTTGTGTGTATGCTTCTGTGTGAGATTTTGTCTGTATAGCTTTTCTTTCATAATTTGTCCTAGGGTACTTATACGTCCGTTTTTTTTTTAGTTTTTATTTTTTTTACTTTTTAAAAAAAATTTTGTTTCTTAGTAATTATTTTTTATTTTAATAACTATCTTATTTTATCTTACTTTATTTTATTTTCTTTTATCCTCTTTCTTTCTTTCTACTTTTTCTCCCTTTTATTCTGAGCCATGTGGATGAAAGGCTCTTGGTGCTCCAGGCAGGTATCAGGGCTGTGCCTCTGAGGTGGGAGAGCCAACTTCAGGACACTGGTCCACAAGAGACCTCCCAGCTCCACGTAACATCAAATGGCGAAAATTTCCCAGAGATCTCCATCTCAACACCAACACCCAGCTTCACTCAACGACCAGCAAGCTACAGTGCTGGACACCCTATGCCAAACAATCAGCAAGACAGAAACACAACCCCACCCATTAGCAGAGAGGCTGACTAAAATCATAATAAGTCCACAGACACCCCCAAACACACCACCAGACGTGGACCTGCCCACCAGAAAGACAAGATCCAGCCTCATCCACCAGAACACAGGCACTAGTCCCCTCCACCAGGAAGACTACACAACCCACTGAACCAACCTTAGCCACTGGGGACAGTCAACAAAAACAACGGGAACTACGAACCTGCAGCCTGCAAAAAGGAGAACCCAAACACAGTAAGATAAGCAAAATGAGAAGACAGAAAAACACACAGCGATGAGGGAGCAAGATAAAAACCAACCAGACCTAACAAATGAAGAGGAAATAGGCAGTCTACCTGAAAAAGATTTCAGAATAATCATAGTAAAGATGATCCAAAATCATGGAAATAGAATAGAGAAAATGCAAGAAACATTTAACAAGGACCTAGAAGAACCAAACATGAAACAAGCAATGATGAACAACACAGAAGATGAAATTAAAAATACTCTAGAAGGGAACAATAGCAGAATAACCGAGGCAGAAGAATGGATAAGTGACCTAGAAGATAAAATAGTGGAAATAACTACTGCAGAGCAGAATAAAGAAAAAAGATTGAAAAGAATTGAGGACAGTCTCAGAGACCACTGGGACAACATTAAACGCACCAACATTCGAATTATAGGGGTTCCAAAAGAAGAGAAAAAGAGAGGGACTGAGAAAATATTTGAAGAGAGTATAGTTGAAAACTTCCCTAATATGGGAAAGGAAAGAGTTAATCAAGTCCAGGAAGCACAGAGAGTCCCATACAGGATAAATCCAAAGAGAAACACGCCAAGAAACATATTAAACTGTCAAAAATTAAATACAAAGAAAACATATTAAAAGCAGGAAGGGAAAAACAACAAATAACACACAAGGGAATCCCCATAAGGTTAACACCTGATCTTTCAGCAGAACCTCTGCAAGCCAGAAGGGACTCGCAGGACATATTTAAAGTGATGAAAGGAAAAAACCTACAACAAAGATTACTCTATCCAGCAAGGATCGCATTCAGATTTGATGGAGAAATTAAAAACTTTACAGGCAAGCAAAAGCTGAGAGAGTTCAACACCACCAAACCAGCTTTACAACAAATGCTAAAGGATCTTCTCTAGGCAAGAAACACAAGAGAAGGAAAACACCTACAATAACAAACCCAAAACAATTAAGAAAATGGGAATAGGAACATACATATCGATAATTACCTTAAATGTAAATGGATTAAATGCTCCCACCAAAAGACACAGACTGGCTGAATGGATACAAAAACAATGCCCATATATATGCTGTGTACAAGAGACCCACTTCAGACCTAGAGACACATACAGACTGAAAGTAAGGGATGGAAAACGATATTCCATGCAAATGGAAACCAAAAGAAAGCTGGAGTAGCAATTCTCATATCAGACAAAATAGACTTTAAAATAAACACTATTACAAAAGACAAAGAAGGACACTACATAATGATCAAGGGATCGATCCAAGAAGACGATATAACAATTGTAAATATTTATGCATCCAACATACGAGCACCTCAATACACAAGGCAAATACTAACAGCCATAAAAGGGGAAATCGACAGCAACACAATCATAGTAGGGGACTTTAACAACCCACTTTCACCAATGGACAGATCATCCAAAATGAAAACAAATAAGGAAACACAAGCTTTAAATGATACATTAAACAAGATGGACTTAATTGATATTTATAGGACATTCCATCCAAAAACAACAGAATACACTTTCTTCCCAAGTGCTCATGGAACATTCTCCAGGATAGATCATATCTTGGGTCACAAATGAAACCTTGGTAAATTTAAGAAAATTGAAATCGTATCATGTATCTTTTCCGACAGCAACACTATGAGACTAGATATCAACTACAAGAAAAAATCTGTAAAAATATAAATACATGGAAGCTAAACAATACACTACATAATAACCAAGAGATCACTGAAGAAATCAAAGCGGAAATCAAAAAATACCTAGAAACAAATGACAATGAAAACACAACGACCCAAAACCTATGTGATGCAGCAAAAGCAGTTCTAAGAGGGAAGTTTACAGCAATACAAGCCTACCTCAAGAAATAGGAAACATCTCGAATAAACAACCTAACCTTGCACCTAAAGCAACTACAGAAAGAAGAACAAAAAAACCTCAAAGTTAGCAGAAGGAAAGAAATCATAAAGATCACATCAGAAATAAATGAAAAAGTAATGAAGGAAACGATAGCAAAGATCAATAAAACTAAAAGCTGGTTCTTTGAAAAGATAAACAAAATTGATAAACCATGAGCCAGACTCACCAAAAAAAAAAGGGAGAAGACTCAAATCAATAGAATTAGAAATGAAAAAGAAGAAGTAACAACTTGACACTGCAGAAACACAAAAGATCATGAGAGATTACTACAAGCAACTATATGCCAATAAAATGGACAACCTGGAAGAAATGGACAAATTCTTAGAAATGCACAAGCTGCCAAGACTGAATCACGAAGAAATAAAAAATATGAACAGACCAATCACAAGCACTGAAATTGAAATTGTGATTAAAAATCTTCCAGCAAACAAAAGCCCAGGACTAGGTGGCTTCACAGGCGAATTCTATCAAACATTTAGAGAAAAGCTAACACCTATCCTTCTAAAAGTCTTCCAAAATATAGCAGAGGGCGGAACACTCCCAAACTCATTCTACGAGGCCACCATCACCCTGATACCAAAACCAGATAGGGATGTCACAAAAAAAGAAAACTACAGGCCAATATCACTGATGAACATAGATGCAAAAATCCTGAACAAAATACTAGCAAACATATTCCAAAGCATATTAAGAGTATCATACACCATGATCACGTGGGGTTTATTTCAGGAATGCAAGGATTCTTTAATATACACAAATCCATCAATGTGATACACCATATTAACAAATTGAAGGAGAAAAGCCATATGGTCATCTCAATAGATGGAGAGAAAGCTTTCGACAAAATTCAACACCCATTTATGATAAAAACCCTTCAGAAAGTAGGCATAGAGGGAACTTTCCTCAACATGATGAAACCCACAGCCAACATCATCTTCAATGGTGAAAAACTGAAAGCATTTCCACTAAGATCAGGAACAAGACAAGCTTGCCCACTCTCACCACTCTTATTCAACATAGTTTTGGAAGTTTTAGGCACAGCAATCAGAGAAGAAAAGGAAATAAAAGGAATCCAAATCAGAAAAGAAGAAGTAAAGCTGTCACTGTTTGCAGATGACATGATACTATACCTACAGAATCCTAAAGATGCTACCAGAAAAGTACTAGAGCTAACCAATTAATTTGGTAAAGTAGCAGAATACAAAATGAATGCACAGAAATCTCTGGCATTCCTATACACTAATGATGAACAATCTGAAAGTGAAATCAAGAAAACACTCCCATTTACCATTCCAACAAAAAGAATAAAATATCTAGGAATAAACCTACCTAAGGAGACAAAAGACCTGTATGCAGAAAATTATAAGACACTGATGAAAGAAATTAAAGATGACACAAATAGATGGAGAGATATACCATGTTCTTGGATTGGAAGAATCAATATTGTGAAAATGACTCTACAACCCAAAGCAATATACAGATTCAGTGCAATCCCTATCAAACTACCAATGGCATTTTTCAAAGAACTAGAACAAAAAGTTTCACAATTTGTATGGAAACACAAAAGACCCCAAATAGCCAAAGCAATCTTGAGAACAAAAAACGGAGCTAGAAGAATCAGGCTCCCTGACTTCAGACTATACTACAAAGCTACCGTAATCAAGACAATATGGTACTGGCACAAAAACAGAAATATAGATCAATGGAACAGGATAGAAAGCCCAGAGATAAACCCATGCACATATGGTCACCTTATCTTTGATAAAGGAGGCAGGAATGTACAGTGGAGAAAGGACAGCCTCTTCAATAAGTGGTGCTGGGAAAACTGGACAGGTACATGTAAAATTATGAGATTAGAACACTCCCTAACACAATACACAAAAATAAGCTCAAAATGGATTAAAGACCTAAATGTAAGGCCAGAAACTATCAAACTCTTAGAGGAAAACATAGGCAGAACACTCTATGACATAAATCACAGCAAGATCCTTTTTGACCCACCTCCTACAGAAATGGAAATAAAAACAAAAATAAACAAATGGGACCTAATGAAACTTCAAAGCTTTTGCACAGCAAAGGAAACCATAAACAAGACCAAAAGACAACCCTCAGAATGGGAGAAAATATTTGCAAATGAAGCAACTGACAAAGGATTAATTTCCAAAATTTACAAGCAGCTCATGCAGCTCAATAACAATAAAACAAACAACCCAATCCAAAAATGGGCAGAAGACCTAAATAGACATTTCTCCAAAGAAGATATACAGACTGCCAACAAACACATGAAAGAATGCTCAACATCATTAATCATTAGAGAAATGCAAATCAAAACTACAATGAGATATCATCTCACACCAGTCAGAATGGCCATCATCAAAAAATCTAGAAACCTAAATGCTGGAGAGGGTGTGGAGAAAACGGAACACTCTTGCACTGCTGGTGGGAATGTGAATTGGTACAGCCACTATGGAGAACAGTATGGAGGTTCCTTCAGAAACTACAAATAGAACAAACATATGACCCAGCAATCCCACTACTGGGCATATACACTGAGAAAACCATAATTCAAAAAGAGTCATGTACCAAAATGTTCATTGCAGCTCTATTTACAATAGCCAGGAGACAGAAACAACCTAAGTGTCCATCATCGGATGAATCGATAAAGAAGATGTGGCAAATATATACAATGGAATATTACTCAGCCATAAAAAGAAGCGAAATTGAGTTATCTGTAGTGAGGTGGATGGACCTAGAGTCTGTCATACAGAGTGAAGTAAGTCAGAAAGAGAAAGACAAATACCGTATGCTAACACATATATATGGAATCTAAGGAAAAAAATGTCATGAAGAATCTAGGGGTAAGACAGGAATAAAGACACAGACCTACTAGAGAATGGACTTGAGGATATGGGGAGGGGGAAGGGTAAGCTGTGACAAAGAGAGAGAGTGGCATGGACATATATACACTACCAAACGTAAAATAGATAGCTAGTGGGAAGCAGCCGCATAGCACAGGGAGATCAGCTCGGTGCTCTTTGACCAGCTAGAGGGGTGGGATAGGGAGGGTGGGAGGGAGGGACACGCAAGAGGGAAGAGATATGGGAACATATGTATATGTATAAGTGATTCACTTTGTTATAAAGCAGAAACTAACATACCATTGTAAAGCAATTATACTCCAATAAAGATGTAAAAAAAAAAAGTCAACTGAAGTTTTATTTTCTAATAAAATAGTTCATAATGATCTCTTCTAGTGTAAGACATAAAAAGGCTGTTTATGCCATTTATGTGCTGCTGAACAGCCAAGACACTCAGCAAAAGCCCCAAAGACAGATGACAAACTAAAAAAAAAAAAAATCAGACTATAATATCTGGCTCCAGTTTAATACAGTTGCTTTATAAAGATAGTTGGAAATTGATAGAATGTTTTTTATATATATATAAATTTATTTATTTATTTTTGGCTGCCTTGGGTCTTCGCTGCTGTGCCTGGGCTTTCTCTAGCTGCTGTGAGCTGGAGCTACTCTTCATTGTGGTGCGCAGGCTTCTCATTGCAGTGGCTTCTCATTGTGGAGCATAGGCTGCCATAGTTGTGGCATGCAGGCTCAGTAGTTGTGGCACACAGGCTTACTTGCTCTGTGGCATGTGGGATCTTCCTGGATCAGGGCTCGAACCTGTGTTCCCTGCACTGGAAGGTGGATTCTTAACCACTGCACCACCAGGGAAGTCCTTGATAGAATGTTTTAAACATAATGAGGATGAATGAAAAAATGAAGCACTTGAAGGACAAGCAAGAGACACTGTGTGAAGCTAAACAAGTTTCATTTTGGGATCTTTATATATTCAAACAGCACATCACGGGGGAATAGTCACCAGGGACTTCCCTGGTGGTGCAGTGGTTAAGAATCTGCCTGCCAATGCAGGGGACATGGGTTCGATCCCTGGTCTGGGACGGACCCACATGCCGCAGAGCAACTAAGCCCGTGCGCCACAACTACTGAGCCTGCGCTATAGAGCCCGCGAGCTCCACAAGAGAAGCCACCACAATGAGAAGCACGTGCACCGCAACGAAGAGTAGCTCCTGCTTGCCCCAACTAGGGAAAGCCTGCAAGCAGCAACGAAGACCCAACGCAGCCAAAAATAAATTTAAAAAATAATTAAATCTATAAAAAATTATTTTAAAAAAGGAAATATTCACCAGCCACGTGATTCACAGTCTCTTGTATCCCCAGATATAACACAGCAGCAACAATTTCTTATTTGTTTTAGGGTCCACTCCAGTAGAAGGCAGAGCTGACTACAATATACGTTCCCCCAAAAGATGTATCTAAGAATGTTTTTAGCAGTATTATTGGGAATAGACAAAATCTGGAAACAACTCGTGTACTCAGTAATGGGATAAACAAAGTGTGATATATTCATGAAAAAATATTGAATTGCTTATGTTTGGTTGAAGGGGCTAAGAATGCCAATTGTCCATAGAGTGAGCTGGTATCAACCTCTTAAGACCTCACTATATTGTTTTTTTAAATAAAGAAAGATCACAAGATGGTATTTTAACAAACTGGAGTAATAGAGACAATTATTGGTCATTTTTCAAGGAATGCATAGAGCAACACTGTAGTTGTAGGTAAAATATGACATTTTCATATCAGAGTTGTATCTATTTACAGAATTACTGTGGAGAGGTGTTAGGAGAGGTTGTGTAATAGTTATCTAAAATAAGCGTGCCTATGGAATAAGTTGATTTACGAAAGTCGACTTCTTCCACCTGGAAACACATTGTAACCATGACTATGTACAACAAATAGAATGTCAGATAAATTAGAGAAATAACAATAACAAGAACAAAACTGTTTCCATAGAGACCTTTGAGAATTTCCTTCAACTTTTAAATATTTTCAACGCAATTCCAAAAATAGGTCATTGTTATTATACCTTCTTTCACTATTTTTTTAATAAATTGTGCATTTTTAACTACCCCTAAATAAAAATAGTGTTAGCATTCAAACATCCATCAACAATTGCGAATGACATCTTTATGAATTAAAGAATAGTATCCGTCTTTGGCTCAAAATAGTGCAACTACTGTTATCAGTTTTAATTCTGGCTAACTTCAGTTATGCTCAAATTAAATTGAATAACTTTAAAATTTTCCATGTTTCAAAGGATCATTTTTACAGATCATATAATTTAAATGGAATTTAGATATCCAAATCCGAGTTCCAAATACAAAGTACCGTGAAATATCAATGGATCAATTAGCATAATGAAAGCAAACAGAAACCCCAGCAAATTGTGCAAAAATTATGTTGTCATTAATTGCTTGAGTGAGATTAGTATTACACATTCTACTGCCTCATCATTGTAGGTTCTGCAGCTGTTTTTCCGTCTTCATAGGTACCTGTCCAACATTTACTTCTTCTTGTGTCATATGGCAAGAGACACAATAAAGGAGAGAAAGGAGGAAGGAAGGGAGGGAAGAAGAAAGGGAAATAGGGAGGAAGGGAGGAAAAAAAGAGCAAAGCTCACATAAAGAGAGATGTATCTGGAGAAAAGAGAGACTTTGAGACTAAACTGTGGTCACCACAGGTGTTCATATATATTTGGGCATTTTGTGAGGTGGGTGTGAAAAATATCTTTGATGGTGACTGAGGAGAATCCTGAGACAGAACTAAGCGAATAGAAAATTGAATAGATAAGTTTATCCTTGAAATAAATTACCCAGGTGGAAGTGGGGAGATGTCAAGATTTAATCAACAGATGGTACATAATGATTATACATGAGATTTATCTTCCAAACCACTCCCTGTGACTGTTGAAGATGTTTTTGGAGGGAGGAAGAATGTAAGTTAAAGGTGAAACTATTGTTTCACTAAAAACGTGGGATAGCATTTGTTCCTCAGATTGAGCCCAGCACATCTAAGGGTGCCTCACTCATTGCAAACATTTTTACTTGTATATTTTTATTATAAATATCTAATCCAAAATAGGTGATTTGCATGTTTATTATGACAAACTTCCAGTAAATGGGATAAATTGCTCTGCTATTATAGAAGGATCAATATACATCACTTTACTTGGATTGACAAATGAGGAATAAGTTTGCTAAACTAAAGATTTGATAAACAAAAAATAGTGTTGATTGAAAAACATCTACGATAATCTGTGCTTCTAAACAAGTGGCTGGGTTTCAAATTGCTACAACCATCAACCTTTCTATCATTCTATTTTAATTCGATCTGCTTGATCTATCTACCTCTGTATCTAATCTATCTACGGTTGTATGTATGCACGTATATATGTATATATATTCACACAATTAAAAAATCTCTCATTGGTGTTAGTGCAATGGCTATACTTAATACAATTTTATGGTAGTTTGCACCATCTGGTTTTTGCTTACTGAAACATAAAGATATTGCTGAGCCCCCAATTAAATATGATACAAATCATTACATAAGTGTTATTAATTAATCATTAATAATCCAAAAGTAAATACTAACATAGGCTTAAATTAAAATTACTGTATAATGATCCACTCATTATAGCTATTTTCTTAGTGTAAATAGTTGGTCAGTACCACTATTAAATGCTGTGTTAAAAGTTGCTGTTTATTTCCAATACAGGTTATATATTAAAGCATATCAAATTATTTTATTATTTTCCCTAAATATTAGAAACACAAAAAAATTTACGATAAACTTATTAGAATACAATCATTGTAATAAACGTATTTTATTATAATAGAAATCATTGAGACAAGTAAACAAAAAGTGGAAAACCTTACACAAAAAAATATAAAGGAAATTATTTGGAACATCAAAAATATTTTTGAAGAATGAGGATTCAATGATCAAAAAGAAAAAAGGAGCGAGAACTCAGAGCTATTAATTTTAGCAGAATGTAGCATAAGTCATCATTTATGGAGCAGGATATGATATTATCGCCCGTCTCTTAGTCTGCAATGACTAGTGACTTTCAACAAAAACTAGCAGAGAAAAAAATCCTAAAAAAACCACCAAATCAAATGTGTTCCCTTAAAATCCCAGAATGTAGACATATTTTAAAATATTCATCACTGAGCTACTCTTGCTGAAAAATCATCCATTTCATAAATGAAAGTTTGACTATACAAAAGATAGCTCAGGTTTTGGGATATTTGTTACACTCTGATTTTTTCAAATGAAAAAAAAAATGACTATATTCTGGTTCCTTTATGCAAAGCAACTTGCAGTTAGTCTGAATTTCTGCAGATATAAAATCTCTGAATCAGTTGAGAATGAACAAAATCAATTATAGGCAGTGAGTAAACATGAATAAAGTGAGCTGGATAGCTATCACAGTGTTAGGTACTTAAAATTAAAATCTAATTTGTAAAAATCAATAACTATTTTTGTTGCAGAACAGACCCTAAATGAAAATAACAAAGGATAAGTTCTTGATCATATAATATACATAAATTTGGTTTTGGCAAGGCAACTGTGTACAGAATATCATCCAAAGAAATTTTATGAGAGTTATAATGGAAATTTTCAGCATTTGGCACAGATCATAGTAAAACTTGTTAATATTATGAAAGAATGTTTATTCAGACTAAGAACACTAGCATCAATTAGTATGACACATCATTTAACGAATGATATACCAAACTGAATAATTAGATTTATTGCAAAAGTAATGAATCATTCATTTGGAAGGAAATGCTAAATGTTACTCAAATTATTTTACATACAGCTCATACTATAAGCATTGTATAACAAAATATAATTATTGAGAATTTGATCATTTGAAATTTTGACTTTTTATGTAAACATTTTTGAGATATTTTTTTCCAGGAGGTACAACAACAGGTACATTTTTTGTAGATTCTTGAATTCCAAATATAGGGGGGAAATCTGATGGCTAAGCAGACGCCATAGCTGCCACAAAATACACAGAAAACATAATAGATTTCAGCAAAATTTTGATTTCAGGAGAAAATACTCAAAGAAAAACTGAGGAATTTTAAATTCTTTTGCTGTCTAGTCTGTAAGCATGAATACTTAATAACACAGCACAAATTTCTTCGGACATACCTGATTTTGTCTTATAAGGTTGAAGATCTTAACTTTCCTTGGCTTCAATTAAATTTTAAATGATATTGAATATTCGTCAATCATAAACATTAAAACATTACAAATATTCCATGGGAAAGTTAAATCGATGCCTACACACCACGAAAAACTCAAAGTTTATCATGCACTGTTTCAAATAAATCTCTTGATGACAAGGCTAGATGATGGTACACCTTCCAAAATATCTGCTTTTAAATTTATTTCTTAATTCTGCATGCTGTATTAAGTAAAATTAACATTTTAGAGCAGGAGTCTGAAAACTTTTTGTGAAGAGCCAGAGGGTAAGAGCCTGTAGGCTTTGCAGACTGCATACTGTCACAACAATACTGTTGTGTTGCACATTCTGTGTCTGTATTTACGATCCTTTAAAAACATTTTAAAAATTCTAGCACATGGGTCATACAAAAGCAGGCCATAGTTTACCAGTTTATGTTTTAGAGTTTTTCTAATGAAGTAGTCACTAGCCACATGTAAATTTAAATTTAAGGAATAAAAATTCTCAAGTTCTCAATAATTCCAAGTCTCGATAGCCACATGTGGCAACTGTAATGAACACTGCAGAGAGAAAGCATGCCAAGAAAGTTCTATTGCACAGTATTGTTTTAGAGGAAAAAAAAAATGCAAAAAGTTGGTGTGTGCATTTGTGTGTGTGTGTGTATCCCTTGAAAGCATTAGGAAGAACCAAGGTAATAAGGGCTGAATCTCTTGACATTGATACTAATCTATGCCATTTAGAAAATGCCAGAATTAAAAAGATGGCTTAATTTGACCATGAATTCCATTGTTAGTCCATCTTTATCCAAAGTTATAATCCATACCAACATGCCAAATCAATGTTTCTTTTAAATAATAGAATAATTCATACTTCCAGAGAATATTTTACAATACTAAAAAATAATAACTTTCTCATTATTTTAGGTCAATGCTTTTCCCATTTTAATGGGCATACATATCATCTAGGGACCTTTATAAAATGCGAATCCTGATCAAGTAGGTCTAATCAAGAGATGATTAGGAAAATTTTGATTAAAAAAAAAAAACAGTGATGAGCATTGTATACAGTATTTATTTGTGAACCTAGTCAAAAAGATAGGTTGGGACATTTGTGGAAGAATTTAGTAAGGAAGGGTTATGAACTTAGATACAGTACAAATAACAGTAGAAA
Organism: Stenella coeruleoalba; assembly: GCF_951394435.1. Lineage (NCBI taxonomy): Eukaryota > Metazoa > Chordata > Mammalia > Artiodactyla > Delphinidae > Stenella > Stenella coeruleoalba. Next base: position 143,860,440 of record NC_137149.1, on the reverse strand, counting down.
TAATTACAGTAGAAATAATTAAACTAAAAAATGAGAAGACAAGGAGAAGGAAAATACTAGTCTAATCCCTGTGTAGGAAGAGGTAAATAATGGATATTATTTAATGCTAATCCTGACAAGCCAAATAGTAGAAAGATAAGTGAGGGGAAAGTAGTGATAGCATGGTAACAAGTCTTAGAACAAATATAATCACTAGAAAAAGATGCAAATCCCATGAAATATAAAAAAATAAAAAATATATAAATAAATGTAAAGATGCTTAATTCACTTTTGTATTTTTTTCTAAAAAACTAAATACAATTCTATTTTGTATACAAGAGCCACAGCTAAACAAAATTGTTCAGAAAAGCAAAATATTACAAGGATGTGCAAAGGTGCTCCACCCAATGCAAATCAAATAAAATGCCAGCCAAATGCCATTAGTTTTTAATTCTGATGTAAGAAAGTAAAATTTAGATAGCAAAACACTAAAACAGGCAACAAAGAACATTTTGTAATGCTAAAGACCAAAAATAAAAATGAATTTATAAGTTATAAATATCTGAATGCAATAACACTAGAACCACCTTCAAAATAAACAAAACAAGTAGATTCAGGAAGAAAGTAATAGGAAAACACTAATAATACAAGACTTTCAGACCAAGACCCAAGTGGGAAACATATTTTTAAAATATAAATGTATACAATTTATATATTAATAAGCATTTTATTAATATGGGTTAACTACTAAGGATTTTTTGCATATCCCCCCAAAAAAAGGCACATCTTCTTCATACTAATAAGAAATGACCATATACTAGCTCCTTAAAAACCTTAGCAACTCTTATAGCAGAAATAAGACAATCAATATTTTCTAGTCACAATGAAATAAAACTAAAAATTAATACCAAAAATTATTAAAGTCTCTGTCACCTCAAATTTTAAAAAATCTTACTTATGCAATTTTATTTAGAAGGGATAACTTACACCAAAATTGAAATATTTCAAAAAATAATGATAATGAAAATTAGGATATCAGAATCTATGGGATATAATAAAAGCATTAATCAAAGGAAAGTCATATCTTTAAATCCATAGGTCAGTATATATGAAAAGTAAAAATAAGTGCATCAAATATTAAATGCAAAATTTGGGGGAAAAATTAAGCCAAAAGAAAGCAAAAGAAGAACATATAAAGATAATGCAAAAATTGAAATTAAAAAAAAATTTTAAGGAGTAATAATCATCCTTTGAGAAAAAATTAATAAAAACAACAAAACCATGAACTAAGCTAATGAATAGAAAACAGAATCATAATGACACCACCTGAGAAGTAATAAGGAGGAATAACTTTTGAAACTGATAATGTTCAAAAATCTTGACTCTTTTCACAAGTTTATGTGAATTTGAAATTCTAGCTGAAATGGATAATTTCATAAGCAAACATATTTTTAAAAATGTAACAAAGCACAGAAAAATGCTTACGTGGAGCTATTTCTACAGAAAAAATAAAGTCATAAAACAAATACTACACACAAAAGAACCAGGCTCAGATATTTTCACAAATGAAATCAATCAAATCTGAAAAGGCCTAATAAAGCCAAGACTATTTAAATTGTTTCTGAGAATACACAAAGAAATATTTTAAAGTTATTTTTATGAAGTGAATATAAGAGGTACCAAAGGTTGATAAAATTGCACTGCATAAGAAACTACAGATCAATCTATATATGCCCATTCATGAAAAATCGTAAGTAAAATATTAGCAAATAGAATCCAACTGCACATTAAAAAAACTTAATGCATCATTATAGAGTGGGATTTACTCCAGGAATGCAAGGTAGTTTAATACTAAGAAATTCATTAACAGCATTCATCATATAAATAGATTTATGGAGAAAAACTTTACAGTCATCTTAAGTGCTGAATATGTTTTTGTCATTCAACATCCACTCTTAATAAGAAAATTATGGATAGGAATTGATAAATACATACTTAACATCATAAAGTAAATACATCTCACCCAAAAGTCACTGTAACTCCTACTCTACATTGTAACCTCAGAATGACAGCCAAGCTCATGAGACACAATAGGCTTTAACCAAGACCAATCTCTAGTTCATAAATCATGCTGATTGCTAAAAGGTCCAAACTTTCAGTTATAAGGTGAATAAGATCTGAGGATGGTGACTAGTTGATAACACTGTATTGTAGAATTGAAAGTCGTTTAAATGTTCACACACACACACACAAAAAGCAAACATGTGAGGTAACAGGTGTTAATTAACTTGAAGGGGAAATTCTTTCACAATGTATATGTATATCAAATCATCATGCTGTACAATTTAACTATTTTACAATGTTATTTGTCAATTATACCTCAGTAAAGTTGGGATAAAAAGGGAGAAAGGGTGTATAACAGGCAACACAGCATGCATGTCAAGAGTCTTGTAAATCCCAGTCACCACTCATTTCTAGGAGGCACATGTTTCTGAGAAATGCGGTTTGGCAGGTAAGGATGTGAACCATCTCAGCTCAGGGAAGCCAGTGGATTGGTAGCCCTCAGTTTTTATCCTCTCTTCTCATTCTCTTGCACTGTTTGCTTCACGTCATGAATTACATATTTACAAAAAGACAATTCCAACTACCTGGTACAGAGTACTCAGCTCAGTAAAGAGAAATTCACATTTATGTTGAATCTGGTATACTGCTATATATTCCCTGAGTTAATGTTACAAAGAGTTTGAATAAGCTTGCTTTTCAGTCAGTAAGGTCAAAGGATTCATTTTGGTTCTGTTCCCAACCCATTCATTCCAGGCAAAATCTTAATAGAGAATTATCAAGCTTTCTCACTCAAGTTAGGAGCAGGACAGTGGTGCTCACTACTATTTGATTTAGTAGCCAAAGTAATCAGATAGGAGAAAAGAACTAGAGACATAACATTGAAAAGAAAGAAGTGGACTATGCCTATTTGTGGGGGAATGGTTTGCATGCAAAACCCATGTGCTGAAAGAATGCTACAACCCATGTTAAAACCACACATTTAGTAAGATAGAAAAATGTAAAATGGACATTGAAAGTCAATGGTCTTGCTGCATATTTCCAGATATAATGCAAGGAAATATCTCAGTTACAATAAAACAACAACAATGACAAAAAGATCAAATGGTTAGGAATAAATTTATCAAGGAAAAAGCAATCTATATAAAAAAGACTTTAAATTACTTATGAAAGATGCAAAGTAAACATAAAACAATAATTTTTATCCAAGTTAATATATGCATTTTTAATTATCCCCACAAAATGATGAGAGGTTTATCTTTTCTTCTTTCGTGTTTTTTTCTTTTTTGTTTTTCCTTCTAAAGCTGGACAAGTTGACTCTCAAATACAAGTGGAAAAATCAACGGTGGAGAATAGCCAGAAAACATTTCAAAAGAAATGAGAGTCCTTAGCCCTAGTGAAAGTAAGATGTGTCATAAGGCCTCTATAACTGAAACAGTATTGTACTGGCCAGAAATACACCCAGAGAAGACATTCGAGAATCAGATTCATCAATATAACTCTGGGAGAAAATGGACTTTTAAATAAAACTGTGTAGCCATCTGGGAAAAGCTGGATCTATACCACTACAGAGCAGAATTACTTTAAGTAGATCAGACATCCAACTCAAAAGCAAAAACAAACAAACAAAAAAACATGCACCAGAAGAAAACATGCATTAATTCCTTATAACTTTGAGGTCAAATTTTCCAAAAATGACATAAAATCCAGAAGCAATTAAAGAAAACACAGATATATTCACCTATGTTTTAAAATACAGATACATTCACTTACGTTTTTAAAATAATAAAATGAACCATACACAAATTCGAAAGATAAATTATAAGCTCTTAAGACAAATAGCTGTGAGTACTGACCACATTCTTTCTAACTATGTTGAAAAGTATTTAAAACCCCCAAATGCCTGTAGAAATGCTCAAAAAGTATAAACAGAGGAGTCACAAGAAAAAGATATAAAAATGACCTTTAAACACATGAAATCATGTACTCATAATAAAAAAAATACAGTTTAAAAATACCCAAAGATACTATCCCTCATTTCTCAGGTTAGCAAAAAAAAAAAAAAAAAATTATTGAGAGCACACCTCAGCGAAGCTGTAAGGAAGCAACGTGTGCGCACACACACACACACACAAACACTGCTGATGAGAACTCAGCACGACGGCACCTCTGCAAAATCCTACAGAAGTGTTCATGGATTTACACATCAACCGAGTGATCCCACTCTAAACTGAAGATACTCCTTTGCCAACATGAAAGAACATTCACCATCTCTGCTCCATTTCCTCTCATGGACGTCCCCTCTACGGGCTCCAAAACCCGGCATGGAACTGCCCCTTGACGTGGCCCCCAACACCCACACCTCACACTCCATCACGGCCCACTTTACCCTTCCTGAACTCCAAGCCCTGCTCTGTCCTCTCACAGCTCAACCTGCCCCTGGAACAGATGCCCTCCTTGTTTGGTCCCATCTAATGGCTTTTGAACTAGATTTCTAGAAAGAGAAGGGAAATGAAGGGAAAGCAGGGGACAATAAAGAATGTAGATCTTGATTTTTAAATACTTCTCTCAACTAAAAGGCAGTAGGGCTCCTAGGAGAAACGGTTGACACAGAGAAACTGAAAGTGTTACTGTAGCAAAATATTAGCCCATCTGGAAATGTAGATTTTTTTGTGATTTTCTCTTTCTGTTCTACAACAGAATAGTAGTGATTAAGATGAAGGAGGAAGAAGTTCCTGTCACAACAGATGTAATTTGTCATTTGGAAACTCAATCTCACAATGATAAACCTAATTTATTTTAAAACTTCATAAAATGTTTTAGAGTGGCTTGGTAGTACTCTTTAAGAAAACATATAGCTTGAAAAACTGATTAAGGAAACCAATTAATATAATTTACGAGTACGAATCTGTACTTTCCTACTCTGATTGTTTGCAGTTAAGCAAAAATAGAAAAGTATTTGAGACTCTCCTAATTTGGAAGCTGGAATGAATTATCTGAGAATAAATTATCCAGAAGGCTGTCATAGTCTCTCAGAACGGCCATTGAAAAGTTCGGTGATAAGCACCTCCAACTTCTTATATGAACTTTTCTCAATATTAGCTAATTATATAATTGTATTATGTACTCACAATATGATTTTACTCACTATATGATTTTTATTATATACAGAAATATTGGCTCAGTGTAGATTTTTCCCAGTTTCTTCCATATCAGTTGGCACAATCAAATGTTGGGTTTTTTTAATGAATTATTGTTCTAAGTAAATTTCTAGTTTAAAAAGTTTTCTAAAATCATCACATTTATTTTAGAAACTAAATCCTACGCTACTGAATTTTGATCAAGTATATTTACAATTTACAATCTAGAGTGTTGTAAAAGCATATGAAATAAATTAGCATAATGTTTTGGTTAAGACTCATTAGAATGCAAATGTCACACATTACTTTTATAAACATAATCATTCTAACTTTAAGCACCAATGATAACATCTGAAAGGAAAAAGGGAATAAAAATTTTAAAAAAATAAACATGTCTTTTTAAGCACATATGAATTTTAGTTTCTTCATAGTGGTTTGTCACAACAGCATGCTAAAGCATTTTTCAAAATAATTATGATTTGAAAAGTTATTAAAATATGGATGTGTATTCAAAGGTACAAAAGCAATTTTAAATTCAAATACAGAGTGCTTTGGTTTCATAAGACTACATAGAAAGCAGTTTACTGCTCCTTTCTCGTGATTTCAAATGCCAACAATGATTTCATTTAGAACTTCACTCATTTCATTATTTTGAATAAAGTGCTTAAAGCTACAATATCATTGTTATGTTTTAATTGTGTACAGCTTACACTTATTAAATGTTGAAGAGGAGAGTGTAATAATAAACCCTGCATAGTGCTTTGTTGTTAACGAAAAGCTTTTGCTTGTTTGTTTGTTTGTTTGCGGTATGCGGGCCTCTCACTGCTGTGGCCTCTCCCGCTGCGGAGCACAGGCTCCGGACGCGCAGACTCAGTGGCCATGGCTCACGGGCCCAGCCGCTCTGTGGCATGTGGGATCTTCCCGGACCGGGGCACGAACCCGTGTTCCCTGCGTCGGCAGGCGGACTCTCAACCGCTGCGCCACCCGGGAAGCCCACGAAGAGTTTTTGTAAGAATCTCCCATTGTCTTCACAACACCCTGCGAAGTTACACCCATTTTCTAAACTGGAAAATTGAGGTTTAGAGAGAGTAAATAACCTCTAAATAATTAAAGCTGTAAGTGACCCCCTGGGAAGATCCTAAATTGACTGCTTTGGGCTCACAGTTCCTCCCAGGACCCATAGACCTCTCAGCAAGAATTAACAAGTTAATGATATAGTTATGTATTATAAGTAAATGGACTCGAATTTTTCTCTTCCCCCTAAAATTCTAAATGTATAAACTTTTCTTTCAAGTAACTTTCTAGGAGAGAGACTTTTTCACATTGATAAAAATGATTATCTCTTTGTCTACAGACAGGAGAGTGGTGATGTTGTGAAATAATGGGATTCATCCTCTTCTTTGGAATTGAAACATGATTCACAAACCATATGAAAATCAAGTACCTTCTTATCCATATAAAGGAACATATATGCAATCATGGAAATTGTGGAAGGGGTCCTCACCAATCAAGCCCCTTCTAAATTAATGAAAAATGCTGTCCTTGAAGTGCTAAGGTGGTTTCCCTGGGAGAGACTAGCTCACTTGGGAGTCAGGGAGCTAAAATGCCATTGGGGGTTGCCATGGGATACAGTTTTATAAGGACATTTGCAGAGCAGATGGAAGGAAGCTAAATAAAGTACATGCAGGTATGAAAAGTTTTCTATTTAATTTGCCATTAAACAATGGAAGAGCTTGAATATTTGTCTACAGGAAAAATTTTCTCCTGTCAGAGCAAATTACATTTGATGTTTAGAAATGTGATCCCATAATTGTAAACCTAATTTGTCGTAAAACTTGAAAGAGCAGTTTTTATGATGGTGGCGTAATGCTCATTAAGGAAAAAGTTTCTAAGCACTGGTTGAGAAAAACAGATTAATATTACATTAGTAATATGAATTTATACTTGCCTCTTTTGTAAGGTAACGGGTAAACAGATTAGGAAACTATTTGTGACTGTACTTTTATAGTCTGACGCTGGAAATTCTAAGAATTAATTATCAGAGGGAAGGATAGCAAACCTTTTAAAATTCTACTGATGATGGCCCTGTTTGCAAACTAGTTTCCTGCATCCGCTACTCTGAGTAGCTCATAATATTTCACTCCTTTAAATAGCACATTTTAATTAGCACAGTTCTTGAGTGGCCTTCAGTGAATTAACTAGCTTTACATAAAAATGTAACTTTTCACGTGAAGTTTCTATACTGAATACATATAAGACATGTCATATAAATTCCTATTAAGAAAAGCAAATGCTTTTCTCCGGAATGCATTGAACGACTATTCCTTGCCAGAAGAATTACAAGAGGACATTTACTTCCAAGTCTTACATATTAACACTAATTTTTAAATCACCCCTTGAAATGTACTAAATTCTAATAGTAAGAAATCCTACACATAACAGCCAATAGAACAAAATAAACAAAAACCGGTAGCTGTCTGTGTGCTTGGCAGAAAAAATGATTCATACATCAAGAGAGAAATTGTTGTAGGGCAGAAATAGAGAGGAAGAAGGTAACCTTCCCACCTGTCCTCCCTCCCTCCCTTTTCCTCCTTCTTGCTTGGCTCTGGAATGGAGTGTACAGGCTTCATTAGATTCAGGTTAACATTATTAGCAAGAATACTAATAATTTTCTTCATGATGCATCATATCAGAAAGTGAAAAATCATCGCACTGTCTATATCCCACTATTACTGATAGTCAACTGTAAATGTACTCATTTGGCTCACATGATGACGGCCAGTTCTGTAGTCAATGTACATTTTCTCTCTGCAGTCTGAGCTGGATGTGCCAACATTTTAAAATCCTGCTCCCCAACGACCATCTATATGATGGTTTTAGCACTGAACGAATACCCTTCCCTGAATCAGGTATGAATGTTGAATTTCTAATTCGATCATTCCATAGACTTTTATATCTAGCACATCTTTCACAGAAGTTATTTTGCCCCCTTCTCATTTATGTATGTATGTACATACATAGGTACACATGTAGGTATTTATTATGATTAGGGTTCGTGGGTATTTTATACCGTATATTATAATCAATTGTAGACATTATCATTTTCTGATGCTCAAATATCTCATAATTTATCCAGTAGGAACATCTTCAAACTGGGTCATCGTTCCTCTTAACGTGATCCCATTAGTCTTTGAGCTCCCTTGCTTTCCCGTAGAATACAATGTCCGAGGCACTACTTGTACTATAGTTGCCCCAGATCTGAAATTAACTTCCTATCAAGGAAGAATAATAAATGTGCCTGATTCCTGCACCTGGGAGCAGACCCAGGGAAACTGTAGCTTGGTCACTTTAGGGTATCCTTCTAAGGAGAGCTCATCAGGATACATGCATTCTGGGTGCTATGCAACAGATAGTGGAATTTTACCTAAAGAAAGATGATATGTTTTTGACCTACATAAATTCTAACGCCCAAAGACTAATCAGTTATTGATAACTTTACCAAAAATAAATTACATAGGGTGTTGGTAAGGGCTAGTAGAAGTACAGCCTAAAAGAAAACTAAAATTCTTGTACTTTGGTATGTACTAAAGGAGCATCTGGGTCATCCCAACAGTGGGTATAACCCATCCACCTGTTATTGCTGGTGGTCCTCTCATTAACCTGGATAAGCGACTGCACTTTGCCAAAAAAACAAAGAGTAGGTTACGTCTGAAGAGAATCTGATTCACAGAGGCCACTTACAATGGTCTCACTTTCTAAACGGGTACTGCATTAGACAAAGACTATTTTTTTTCACCTATGTGTCATTTCCTAAAGATATTAAAAGTTCCTCAAGGGTGTTTTATAACCCTAGCATAGTATATTATAAACAGTAGATATTCAATTAAAGTTTTGTTTTCAAAGTCATTCTTATTCAATAATCAGTTATGAACTTCACCATTTTGGGGCCACGACTTTTTTTTATCTTTCTAAAACCATTTTGGTTTGGTATCACAAAGAAATTTCATGAATGGATCAAGGGAAGCAATTTCCCCTTTTACTTTCAACTTGCTTTCCAAACACATTACTACAATAAGGTGCACAGTGACCTTCTTCTGCCAGAACAAGTGACTGCTTACCAGCGTTGCTACAGTCTCAAGAGGGCATATTAAAACTCAGATAAATTTCATTATGCTTAAAGGCACTCTCATTTAAATGTCTGTTGTCTGCTGAAAGCAGTACCTGCTTTAAAATTCAGACATCTCTGGGAAAGAGAATTAGTAGTAAGATTTATATTAAGGTCTTGTTGGGTCCCAGAGGAGTGTATGAAAGGAAATAATGGTCTAAATAACCTGTTCATATCTAAAGGGAACTAAAAACTTTATTTTGAGATTTAAACCATATGACAAAATTTACTTTAGTCAAAAATATTGCTATTTTAATTCTCTCTATTCAATTCAAATTTCACAGCTCTCATGATTTACCTAAGTATTATGGTAATTTTTACCATTGATGTCTACTTTCTATTAATTCTATACCTTTTCCAGCTTTAAAGTTGTCAGGACTTCTGTTGTTGTCTTCTTAACAGACAACTTTTTTACTTAGTAGACTGAAAACCCAGAATATGTCAAAAGGAGAAGCATTCTGAATAAAATAATTATGTTAATATATTTCTATGATATCATGATAATAGAACATGACAGACAAAACTTGATGATAAAGTACGTGGTAATATCTTTCATGCAACATCAGCAGAGTGATGATGTTTTCAATAGCAGCAAGGAAAATTCAGCTATCAACGTCCTTTCACGATATTAATGACTTGTAAGTTTCAGATTGCTCAACCAAATGCTACGGATTAGGTTCGTCAAGCCACTATCTAATATGAATAACTCTTTTTGTCCAGAATATATCAAAATATGTATTCCTGGTAAAATATGTCACAATAGAAAAGAAACATTCAGTATCTTATTTTTGAGAATGACGCGGAACAGAGTACGTGGTTAATGATGAAAGGGTAAATTCCAGTTTGACATCTAATCATTTGTACTATTTCCATAACTTTGGGGGAATAGTTCCCCTCGCTGTGATCACACCAAAATCTTTAGGCTACAAATAAAACAAACAAAACAAACATACAAATGACAAGAAGTTAGTCAGAAGAACTGATAGCAGTGGAATTCCTGAAGGGGGGTTTTGAGGAAATGGTTGTGAAGTGAACCCAACGTAAAGGACTTGAAAGCACGCTCGTCCCTAGCGGTAATTTCTGAAATTCACAGCCGTTTCTTTGCTCCTTGGTCATCAGGCTGCTCCAGGGCCTTCTCACTGCAGTGAGGACAGAACCAGGGCCGACTTCTCAGGGTCAAGTCCCTACAGCGACCGCAGCAGCTGTGAACTCGGGGATAGGACATGTGTATGTTTCTTAGAGAACTTCCTGGACCAAGCAAGACATTTTATGATTTTAAGTTCTTTTTCTTCTAGTTTATTAGTTTAGTTTTTTACTGATCTCTCACAGGATATAGCTTTTCTTTTCTTTATGTAAGTGTAACCTTTACTTTCTTTTAATCCTAGAAACTAGCAATGCCGCTATATAAGCCGAGCCTGTGTCAAGGGGCTACTGAAGTTCGGCAGCTCGCACACCGCAAAACTAAGATATCTGAATTGAACTCACTACACAAATAACAAGTTGTTGACAGAGAAGCCTAGGCTAGATGTTGTATATTTTTAGTATATTTAATTCTTTCCCTGGGGCTTGACTTAAAAAGATATTATTCTTTCCGACTGCCAAGGCAATGTCAGTAGTAACAGCTAAGCTTTCTTGAGTAAGAAACATGCGCGTCTGATACTGTTCTAAAAGCTTTTTATGAAATATTTTCAAATATCCTTACAACACACTAAGAAGGTACCATTAGCATCCTCATTTCATGGATGAGAAAACTCATGGTGCAGGGTGCGAAGTAACCTGCTCACATCTGCGTCTGACATTCTTACACACATGAGAACCACCACCCTCATACCTCTGTGTCAGCGATCATGAGCATTAAAGGTAGCAGCCCAGTAGCCTTGAGATTCTACTACTATTTGCTCTAAAGCAGCAGTCTTACCTAATGCAAGACTCTTAAGAAACAGTTACGAACTCACGGTTACCGGGGGGTTGGGGGGAGGGATAGTTAGGGAGCTTGGGATTGACATGTATACACTGCTATATATAAAATAGATAACCAACAAGGACCTACTGTACAGCACAGGGAACGCTGCTCAGTATTATGTAACAACCTAAAGGGGAAAAGAATTTGAAAAAGAATAGATACATGTATATGTCTAACTGAATCACTTTGCTGTACACCTGAAACTAACACAACATTGATAATCAACTATGCTCCAATATAAAATAAAAAGTTAAAAAAAAGAAACAGTTACACAAAAAGACATCTATTTACCAAAAATGGAGGCATGTTTACTGAAAGGAGGATACAGCAGTGTGAGGAGAGTCCCAGAGATAAAAATCACTTTGTCTCTGTCCTCATAGAGTTTACAGTGTAATATAAAGACGGAAGTACCCAAAGGATTAAAAAGCCAGGGACACAAGAGAGGGTCAAAGGGCTGTGTGGAAGGTCTGTGGGAGAAGAGATTATTTATGGCGAAGAGATCAGGAGAGTCTATATACTTATTAACAACAGTATAATTTTGTTAATAAACAACAACAAAAACAAAATATGCTTGTTAGTTAAAATTTTTAAAAGAATATAGAAAAAAAAAAGAATATAGAGACCCACAGACATAGAAAATAAACTGATGGTGACCAAAGGGGAAAAGGGGGAAGGATAAATTAGGAGGTTGGGATTAACAGATATACACTACTATATATAAAATAGATAACCAACAAGGACCTACTGTATAGCACAGGGAACTACACTCAGTATCTTGTAATAACTTATATGGAAAAGAATCTGAAAAAGAATATATATATATACACACATATATATGTGTGTGTGTGTATATAACATCTATAACTGAGTCAATTTGCTATACACCTGAAACTAATACAACATTGCAAATCACATATATTTCAATTAAAAAATATAAATTTTTACAGGATATTTAATTTTTTTGTTGTTGTTTGATTGGTTGTATGCTAACCTTGAAGCGCATAACCTATGAAGGAACTATCATTTTAAAATTACAACTAGTTTGGGCTGCAACTTTGGTTGTGCCTGTGGAATGAGTCTCTTCTTTAGTTCTGAAAAACTAACTTGAGAAGGCTCTTTATTATCTAAATATAAAGAGAGTCATCTCCCATTGTGTCTGGAGAAGGTCATCAACATGAATGCATCTTTGGGAGGTTTTCCTTAATTTTGTATTAATTTGACTACTGCTTGTTCAGTGTGTATGCACGTGATTATTTAGAAGTTATTCCCTAAATAACCTAGGCTGGAGCCCCTGAGACTTCAGCCGAGATCTTTAGAAAGACATTTGTTGAAGGAAAGACATTAAAAAGAAAAGTGTCTGGGCTCCAGTGAGCCCAACCTGCACTATAAAACCATGTCCCATGTATGATGCTCCTTGCCAAATGCCATTCTGGGAAACGTACTGATGTGATTGTCCACAGCACTACTGTGATTCTCACAAGAGGGATAAAGTGTCAGTGAACCAAAGAAGAGGTAGATGCTGCAACCAGAAGTAGGAGTGAAGAGAAAGGCCTGACCCTGGAGGCTGGGTCACTCCTGAGACTCAGGGTCCAGGCTCTGAGTACAGTTGTGTTTGTAGGACAAGCAGCCATGGTGTGCTTGGGATGGGCCAGGACATAGACATAGATGGAAGATGAGTGTTCTCTGTGGAAACCAACTCTACACCTACATGACGATTGAAATTCAAAGAACACTATACACAAGTATGTGTATTGAATGCCTATTGTGAATGCTCAAAAATAATGTATAATATATATCATGAACTATATTTACTTTTAGGAAATAAGGAAATGCTCAGTTAGATCCAGATTCACTACAATTTCTGGACAAAAGACGACATACCTCACTTCATCTTTTTTCCCCTGCCCCCAATAACAAAGGTTTGTTAATTATCCTATTTTATCAGGTATAATCTATGTCATGAATCTAAGGACCAGTTAACAAATCAAGGTCTCCATCTCTGGATTAAACCTTTTATCTTTTGGACTAACAGTATCAACATTTCTCCATCCATATCACCATAAAATATACCCTTGGAGTTAAGGATATAGATATTTATTACCTGAACTCTAGCTGCTAAGAGTGACTCAGGCTACACCTATAGCACTACACCCTCATCCATAAGGATATCTCTAACTAATCATAACATCCTTCCTCAACAAACCTGAACATGACCTTCTAAATTTTGTCAAGACAGTGCCCTAACACTGTCCTGTCAGGAAGTCTCTAACGGTTCATGAGGGTTAGCAGAAGAATTGAAACCTATGTGCTACCCTAAGTGTTGAGGGGTTTTTTAGTAACAGGCCCCTATAACCTGACGCTATTCTTCTCAATGGGAAGTTTCTGAAATGGGCTTCATGAAGTTGTTCACTTGGTGAGTTCTTTAAGAGAAAATGGAGGAAAACATTACCAGCTACTCCCTGTGATGGAAGCAGCAGGAAACATTGGCTTCCTGACCTTTCTTTCGGCAAACGAACCCCACCACAAGCATTCTCTAAGGGTGAGGGCTTCTAGAATCTTTCCCTGTCCAATATTATTTTAAGATCTGAAATTTGTCTCTGCAACAGCTATTGACTCCTTCTTGATGGGATCAATCAGTGTTAATTTTTATCTGCTTCATTTAGAAAACAGTTGCAGCAAGCTTCTCTTAGCTCTCTTGTGGTAACTCCTTATAAAGGAAAGCCTTATACAGAAACTTCTGTAGAGAACTTCTCCCATCCTCTCCATTAGGATAACAAGTCTGTATCTTACCAGACAAAATCACACTATCTTTTGTCCCACCTTCAGGCAGTGAACTTTTCACACTAAGGTTAGTTATTTTAGTAATAATTTTAAAAAACATGCCTACTAGTTGCAACACGGAGTTCATCATTCCAACTGGTAATGTGCAAGATTTAGGTAAGATGGCTACTTGGTAAAAATACAAATTCTTCACATTATCCTTCCAAACAGTACAGAAATAACAGTTTCAGTGACCTTTAGACATAATGCTGGTTGTCCCATGTAATTATTCAAATGAACACAAACTAAATTTAAAAAGTCATTCTAGAGTTTAGCTAAATATAGGAAAGAATAACCAACAGAATATTCAAATATGGTAACAATTTGATAAAATTATAAGCATATTTAAATTTTTTATAATCAAATTGAATTAAGATATTAGTCATGTTCTGAGAATAAGTACTCAGTTCTTTTAATTTCTTATAACAAAAATATCTTGAGCCCAGGTAAAGAAGACACATATGCATTTAACTGAGGCAATCTATTTAACAGAGGACCAGTAGGGGATGCTGACATGGTGTCAGTTCACTGGATTTTGCTCAATCCTTGACTATAACTCTAAAACGAGTCAGTGTGAAAATAACACTACTTGACTAATGAGAGCAGATAATTCAGACTCTTCAGAAAAACACCATAATCCATAGATCCTAGCTAAGTAACCTATCACTGCTAACGATGGACAGCCATCTTCTCCTCAGCTAATCACCACCCCATTCTACCATGTCTTTACCCCTCTCCTACTTTCACTGTTCAAAACTTAGCTTTCCCAATAGGTTTTCAGTCTGTAAAATCCTTGGGCGAGCAGGGTTGCTTCTACACTGCTTCCACTTAAGCCACTGCCTGAAGCTAGGACTCCTATAGCATTCCATGAAGGTCCTCAAATAGAAAGAAAACTTGTCATTTTAACAAAAATGCAATTAACCAAGCCAACGACTGTTAAGTACATTTTAAGGCCTTTAGAAAACTCTGGCTAACTGACAACTGTGCATTGTGAATAATACTTTTTTAAAAGAAAAGATTAATCCCTATATGTGATTTTAGAGATTCAAGCAAATGTTGCCTTTTCTTCCTTCTGTCCATCCGTAACAATTAACATGGGCAAAGACACTAATGTAATTGTTTTATATATATATATATATATATGATATCCTAACATGATATTTAATTTCCTACAGGCAAGGATCAGGCATATGTGTTTAATGTAGCCTGAGGACTCTAGACTTCCCTGAAACCTTCACATTTGAAAAGTGAATTGTTATTAAATCTAACAGATGACATCTTGGTGAATATCAGAACATGGATTACAGAGAGTCGAGTAGAAGACAGTTTCATGGCATGACAACTCGGGATGGGCCAGGCCTGAAAAAGTTGATCACTGCATATCAGCTTCCCTGAGAAATGGCTGCTTTTCAGAATTTTTCTCCTTTTTAACTAAGAGATTTCGATGATATTTTCTCTTCATTTTCCAAAGCTCGTTCCTTAGCAACAGCTTCAAGGACTCTTTCAGTAAAAACAACTATTTTTAGATTTGAGTCAGTAGTAAAAATTCATGCTTTTGGTCAGGAATACCATGAATTCACATAGTTTTGGACATAATTAAGTCAGATAAACCAGAAGCTTCCCCAGTGTAGTAGGTGTTGGATGAGTGATGTAAAGAAATTCAGACAGCTTGTTTGAGGTATGGATTATGTTATAGATTTCTGGATATTTAATAAATTCACCTCAAGTGTTCAAACTTTTGACATTCAAACATCATTAATCATGGCTTTTACTGTAGTTATGTGTCTCACTTGGGCCTGCCTCACATGAATAATAATCTAATTTCCTGATTTATTGATGGAAATCTCTCTGTTATTCAATAGGATAAATATTTGTGCCTAGAATTTTTCTACTTAGATGCTATATTATTGCCTCATAAAACAATATGATGGAACAGTTACTGACAAAAACAGTAAAAAATAAGCAACTGTTGGTTTTGCCTGCACACAATTATAAAGTGAAATTCCACTGCCAGTTAATTACAGACATTAATTCTTATTTAGAATCTACCACAGAGGGTCAAATATATGAGTCATTATTAAATCTCACTTGGACAGATAATAACGATTTCAAAAGACTTGTTATTAATTTTACTTTCTAAAAACGTTGGAAGTGCCTGAAGTGTTGTGTTCTTTGCAAATGTAAAGCACTAGCTCAAACGTTCCCACTAAATGCAGGGACGGTACCAAAAAACAATGTATATAAAGTCCTATCTGAGACTTGTGTGTCTGCAAATAGGTAATTACCTGTAACAATGAATGGGATTGCTTTCTTCACAAGAGAATAGGTATTTCTTCTAAACAGCAGGAAGTCGAATTGGAAAAAAACAAGTGCAGCTGTGACATTTCTGACCTCATCTCATTCCAGCAGCCGTGAGATTGGTCCTCTTGGAAGAATAAACTGACTAGAAATAAACAAAGGCTTAGATGTTCTTCTTTCCTAGATCTAGGCCATTTCAACCACACATGAAAGTAGAATTGTCCCTTTTCTAGAGATGTGCTCATTTTTAGAAAAGCTCAAAGCTTTATAAATAAAATATATAATGTGGTAGGCAGAATAATTGTCTCCCAAAGGTGTATGTTTCCTGATGCCTAGAATCTACGAAAATGTTAATTACATGACAAAGGCGACTTAAGGTCTCAGGTGGAGTTATTTACGGCTATTAATCAGCTAACCTTCTCTAGATCATCTGAGTGGACCCAATGTAATCACAAGGGTCCATAAGTGGGAAGGGGGAGGCAAAAATGTCAGTGTCAGAGTGATAAGATGATGTGAGAAATACTTGGTCGGCTACGGCTGGATTTGAAGATGGACAGGGGCCAGGAACCAAGGAATGTGGGTACTTTTAGAAGCTGGAAAAAAAGCAAGGATTCCCCTGGTTGCTCCAGAAGGAACACACTGTTGACATTTGGTTTTAGCTCAGTGAGACCCATTTTGTACCTCTGACATCCAAAACTGTAAGATAATAAATGTGAGTTATTTTAAGCCAGTAAGTTTGTGACAATTTGTTTCACCAGCAACAGAAAACTAAGACAAGGAGGAACAGGAGAGTTAAGAGAGTTCTGAAGAGAAACACATCACAGAAACCCCTCCATTTGGATTTTGAAAGATTGGCTAGGAAGTCCATTTGCTTGTAAGTTCAAATGCACAGTATGAAAACGGCCACCCACGCCCTCTGTCGATGGTGACAAAGCTGACAGCCTTGGTTCCTGGGCAAAGCTTTATTCTTACCTATGATGTGCTGTAACTGAAAGGCAGAACACAATTAACTTTCTACAGTGTGAAGAACAGCCCTTTCCTGAAGTAAGATTTCCTATTGGGCACTTGCCCCAGATGGAGGAAATTGTGCTCAGAATTGAGTGTCATTGAGAATCAAAGGTCCCTCAAGTCCATTTCTGAACTCTGCTGTGCTCCCGGATTTGAATGAGAACTCCTCAGCTGTGTCACCTTCCCCAAGGTCATCCAAGTAGCAGGAGCAGGGTTCCCTTCTCCACTGGAGCTGCTACCAGCAAGCCAGGCACTGGCCTAAATGTTTTCTACATTACTTCATTTTGTGCTTTTATCTAAAATAGGAGAAGACTAAAGTGCTTTTTTCTCACATACCCCAAGTTTTATTTGCTAACACCCTTAATCTCTTTTTTTTTTTTTTTTTGCAGTACGCGGGCCTCTCACTGCTGTGGCCTCTCCCATTGCGGAGCACAGGCTCCGGACGCGCAGGCTCAGCGGCCATGGCTCACGGGCCCAGCCACTCCGTGGCATGTGGGATCTTCCCGGACCGGGGCACGAACCCACGACCCCTGCATCGGCAGGCGGACTCTCAACCACTGCGCCACCAGGGAAGCCCACACCCTTAATCTCTTAACCACTAATCCCATGAAATATTTACTTAGCTTGTTATAATGTTATAAATGTTATAAATGTCCTGACCTTCCCATTCTTTAGGTGTTTTTGACTCTCACCCTTCACAACCCTACTGTGAATAGCTGGTTGAGTGGACGTTAGCACATATGACTTTAACCGTATCCATCCATTCATGCATTTGCCAAGCACTGTTCTGAGTCCTGTGGTTGCCTGTGGTTGCAATGATGACTAAGGATGGCAAATTCGTTCTCTAATGGAGTTTTATCTTCTAGTGGGAATGTGAGAAAGACAGAAACAAAACAACAAACAGGCGCTTTCATTTAGACATACACACCAAATTATAAGTTCAGGTGCTGATGAGTAAAATAAAACAACGGGAACCAGACTGACACAGAGATTATTTTAGGAGATTATTTTAGCCAAGATGGTATCAAAATTATTTCTAAATTTTTTAAAAACTATTTCATTTTGTCACATGCCTTTAAAAAATACTTTTCTCCCCCATCCTTCCAGAGAATTTGAGAGAGTATAGGCAAAAATGATTAGATTACACACACACACACACACACACACACACACACACACACACACACACACACAGAAATACACAAATATGCACTAACCCTCAATGACTGAAGCAGTAGTTCAAACCATCTTAGAGTTACAAAATGAATCTGTTATTGTAACATACCTATTCTCTGCTTATCTACTTTGAAACCACCCACATCCTTTTAAAGTAAAAGAAAACTTTCTAAAGCAGTTTGTGCAAGGAATAACTCTACCTCAAGTACCTCACCAGGGAGTGTCAGGGATAAATAACCTTTGAGAAAAAATCAAATATATAAATATGACATGTTAAATTAAAAGTCTGAAAATGTTGAGAAATAGCCAAACACTATTATTTATATTTACAATATCACCTGTGTATCTCTATATCACCATATAGATATAATACTCCTTTTAATAAAGAAATTATACTCCAATAAAAACATTTAAAAAATAAATGAATAAATAAATAAATAAACAAGAAGCAAAAAAAAAAAAAAAAAGAAAGCATGCCACATATGAAGGAAAGTATCTATCACATTTGAGGAAAAATGGCTTGACTTTTCACAGATCACCACTTAGGAATAAATTTGATTTTTATGCAAGGGGCTCTCCACGGACAAAACATGCTGACTTTCAGAATATACATAATACAAATCACCAAAATTAAAAAGAAAAATCCATCACAGATTTTTCTTTTCTTCTTTTTTTTTTTTTTTTTTTTTTTTTTGTGGTACATGGGCCTCTCACTTTTGTGGCCTCTCCCATTGCGGAGCACAGGCTCCGGATAAGCAGGCTCAGCGGCCATGGCTCACGGGCCCAGCTGCTCTGCAGCATGTGGGATCTTCCCAGACCGGGGCACGAACCCATGTCCCCTGCATCAGCAGGCGGACTCTCAACCACTGCGCCACCAGGGAAGCCCCATCACATATTATTTTAAACAGTCTCCTATTCTTGTGTATTTAAAATATAATTTGATATTTAAAATCTTAATTCAGATTTTTAAAATACATATACTGTTAAAAAATCAAATAAAACATGTCTGATACATACAATATAAAAAATACATTAACATATTCATGTATTTTTTGAAGTTCTAACTTTACCTTAAGTGAGATGACACTTTCAGAAATTGCTCTGTAAACTATAAAAAGCCAGAGAAGTATGATTTCTCTATTTATCAGTTCTATATTATTTTGTGTCACTCAAGAGCTAATATAAATGCGAGCAGGATACATTTCATACATTGTGACTTATACGTGTGAAATGTTTTGTAAATGAATACTCTTTAAAAAACAGTATAATAACTTACCTGTACTTTTGCATGTTTCATAGAGTAAATTCCGGCAATAACAAACTTCAAGAATAGCTGTTTAAACATGACAAATGTTTTGTCATTAGGCCATTTTAAAGACAAAGAATACATTTCTAATCATTTGGTAAAATCTGCTAATGGATGCTTTGAAAATCACAGGTGTAGAATTACATCTTTTATAAATGGAATGAAATCTAAAACTTATTTAACTTCTAGTCCTCATTTTCCAGATGCAGAAACAGCACTAGAACAAAAAATTTCACAATTTGTATGGAAACACATAAGATCCCGAATAGCCAAAGCAATCTTGAGAAAGAAAAACGGAGCTGGAGGAATCAGGCTCCTTGACTTTAGACTATACTACAAAGCTACAGTAATCAAGACAGTATGGTACTGGCACAAAAACAGAAATATAGATCAATGGAACAGGATAGAAAGCCCAGAGATAAACCCACGCACATATGGTCACCTTCTTTTTCAAAAAGGAGGCAAGAATATACAATGGAGAAAAGGCAGCCTCTTCAATAAGTGGTTCTGGGACAACTGGACAGCTACATGTAAAAGAATAAAATTAGACCACTCCCTAACAGCATACACAAAAATAAACTCAAAATGGATTAAAGACCTAAATGTAAGGTCAGATACTGTAAAACTCTTAGAGGGGGGGCTTCCCTTGTGGCTCAGTGGTTGAGAGTCCGTCTGCCAATATACAGGACATGGGTTCGTGCCCAGTCAGGGAAGATCCCACATGTTGCAGAGCGGCCATGGCCTGTGAACCTGTGCTTCCGGAGCCTGTGCTCTGCAACGGGAGAGGCCACAACAGTGAGAGGCCCACGTACCGCAAAAAAAAAAAAAAAAACTCTTAGAGGAAAACATAGGCAGAACACTCTATGACATAAATCACAGCAAGATCCTTCTTGACCCACTTCCTAGAGAAATGGAAATAAAAACAGAAATAAATAAATGGGACTTATTGAAACGTAAAAGCTTTGGCACAGAAAAGGAAACCATAAACAAGATGAAAAGAAAACCCTCAGAATAAGAGAAAATATTTGCAAATGAAGCAACTTACAAAGGATTTATCTCCAAAATTTACAAGCAGCTCATGCAGCTCAGTATCAAAAAAACAAACAACCCAATCCAAAAATGGGCAGAAGACCTAAATAGACACTTCTCCAAAGAAGATATACAGATAGGCAACAAACACATGAAAGAATGCTCCACATCACTAATCAGTAGAGAAATGCAAATCAAAACTACAATGAGGCATCACCTCACACCAGTCAGAATGTCCATCATCAAAAAATCTAGAAACAATAAACACTGGAGAGGGTGTGGAGAAAAGGGAACCCTCTTGCACTGTTGGTGGGAATTTAAAATGATACAGCCACTATGGAGAACAGTGTGGATGTTCCTTAAAAAACTAAAAATAGAACTACCATATGACCCAGCAATCCCACTACTGGGCATATACTCTGAGGAAACAATAATTCAAGAAGAGGGCTTCCCTGGTGGCGCAGTGGTTGAGAGTCTGCCTGCCGATGCAGGGGACACTGGTTCGTGCCCCGGTCCGAGAGGATCCCACATGCCGTGGAGCGGCTGGGCCCGTGAGCCATGGCCGCTGAGGCTGCGCGTCCAGAGCCTGTGCTCCGCAACGGGAGAGTCCACAACAGTGAGAGGCCCGCGTACCGTAAACAAAAAAAAAAGAAGGGTCATGTACCACAATATTCATTGTAGCTCTATTTACAATAGCCAAGACATGGGCGCAACCTAAGTGTCCATCGACAGATGAATGGATAAAGAAGATGTGGCACATATATACAATGGAATATTACTCAGCCATAAAAAGAAATGAAATTTAGTTATTTGTAGTGAGGTGGATGGACCTAGAGTCTGTCATACAGAGTGAAGTCAGAAAGAGAAAAACAAATACCGTATGCTAACATATATATTCCATATATATGGAATCTAAAAAAAAAAAAGAAAAAAAGTTATGAAGAACCTAGAGGTCAGGACAGGAATAAAGACACAGGTGCAGAGAATGGACTTGAGGACACGGGGAGGGGGAATGGGAATCTGGGATGAAGTGAGAGAGCAGCATGAACATATACACACTACCAAATGTAAAACAGATAGCTAGTGCGAAGCAACCGCATAGCACAGGGAGATCAGCTCGGTGCTTTGTGACCACCTAGAGGGATGGGGTAGGGAGGGTGGGAAGAAGACGCAAGAGGGAGGAGATGTGGGGATATATGTATATGTATAGCTGATTCACTTTGTTATACAGCAGAAACTAACACATCATTGTAAAGCAACTATACTCCAATAAAGATGTTTAAAAAAAAATAAGTATAGGAATGACTGAAACATGCTTTTGAAGAATCACCCAAAAAACAGCATTAGTGAACAATAGTTTTTACACAGAACTGTATTCATTATCCTGTAATAAAACATAATGGAAAAGAATATGAAAAAGAATACATGTATATATTCTTTTTCATATTCAGTTATATATATAACTGAATACTTTTCACATACTTTATATATATAACTGAATCCCTTCGCTGTACACCAGAAACTAACATAACATTATAAATCAACTATACTTGAATAAGAAATAAATTTAGAAAACAATAGTTTTAAAATTGACGTTAAGATAATTATTTTAACAACTTTGAAAGACAACTTCTGGGCATAACATTATTCAGGATAAATCAGAATATTTTCCTTAAGAAATTGAAGGCTTCATAGTTTGTGAAAATAATGCAGACTACTCTGTATTGGAAACTAGAACTCTGTGCATCTGATTTATTCCACTGCACATTGTATTAGCTTTCTAGGTTTGAAGATAACAAGACACCACAAACTGGGTGGCTTAGAAGAACAGAGACTTAGAGTTTCAGTGCTCTAGATGCCAAAAATCAAGGTGTTGGCAGGCCCACGGTCCCTCTGAGGCCTATAGGAGAACCCTTCCTTGCCCCCTCCCAGCTCCTGGTCTGTCTGTAATCTTTGGCATTCCGTGGCTTCCAGCTACATACCTCCAGTCTCTGCCTTGCCTTCTCATGATGTTTTCTGTGGGTGTTTATGTCTTCACGTAGCCATCTTTTTAAAAGGACACAAGTCATATCAGACCAGGAGCCCATCCAACTCTAGGACGATCTCAACTTAATTACATTTGTAACAACACAATTTCCAAATAAGGTCACATTCTGAGTTACTGTGGGTTAGAATTACAACATATCTTTCTTGGGGGGAACACAATTCAACTCATCACACACATTTAAAACATGCAGCTTCACAGCTAATTCTTTAATGTTTCCCAATGCTTTCTTGGACGAGTCTTCAGAAGCATCTTTCAGTCATTACCACGCTCAGTAGTTCTTCTACATTCACTTGGCTAAATTCATCAACAGCATATAGGGAAGTATGTGTATGTGCTACCAGACTCAGGTTCGGCTGTTTGCTGCTCAAAAGCCAATGTACAGGAGACAAGTGTTGGTAGGAAAGGAAAGGTTGCTTTTTTCAGGAAGCCAGCAACCTGGGAAGAAGGCAGACTCATGTCTAAAAGCCAGTTCCCCTGCTGCTGATCAGGGGGGAAAGGTTTTTAAAGGGGAGTTTCAGGGGAGTATAGATGGAGGGAGGGGGCTACATGCAGAAAAAGCACAGTCAGCTCTGACAGTCATCTTGAAATTAGTCACGTGGCGGTCTCATCAGCATCATCTTGATTGTTCTAAGCACAGTTAATCTTCAGTTTCAGGGTCGCTTTGTTGCCATTTCTTTGAGGCCAGTTCTTAGAATTCTGTAAGATGGAGCAGCGTATGTCATGGCTACAGCCTGGTCATCACGTAATTAACTTCTTTCAGTTGGTGGGGAGTTTCAGCATCTACAACACAGCTCACAGGATATGGCTCAGAATATTATGATAGCCCTTGAGGAGGAACCAAAGGTACTTGACTTTGTTTAATGACTAAACTATTATTATCTTGTTTTGCTTGATTATTTTCCTTTATTTTCTGTATCTCCTCATTTCTCTGATTAATTCTGTTCTTTAGCTAAAGTTTTTCTACAAACAAGAGACAGGCAGCAGAGCTGGGAGTTTGTATCCCAGAAAGGGCCCATTGGGTCCTGCTCCATACATATGCACTTGGTGCTATACTTAAAACACAGCAGAAATGACAAGTTCTTGTTCTTAAAAATTATGTTTAATCAGTGTCACACTTAGAAATAAGTCAATGTTTTCATTGGCTAAAATAGACTCTGTTTCTACTATATTTCAATATCTAATCAGATGAGCGCTGCACTCTTTTGTGGTCATGACAAGTACAATTTTGATGAGGACAAATTCACTTAAAAATGATAATGCCTATGTATTTTGTACTTGCAATCTTATAAGGAAATTTAAACCAAATACATGGAATATAGAAAATGAAAGAAGTTTCTAATTGCAAAATTATCCTATCTCAGTGTCCCACAGCAGCCTCTCCCCAGCCAAACTGGCCCATTTGTTTCCATACCTGCTGTTCCTATTCCTCCATCTGTTCCCCACTATCCTCCACCAGGAATCCTGTCACATTGACTATACCACTGGCCCAGCCTCACATGCCTTGGACACCAAGCTACTTTTATTAGTGTTTTCTTTGGAAAGTATGCCAGTTACATAGGTAAAGAAGGCTAAAGACATACGCTTATTTTTTTATGTCTTTTAATATATTTATTGACTATTTGTGCTTCTTGTGATAACTGCCTCCATATATCCTTTGTAAGCTCTTCCTTCACTTGTTTAGCTTCTTTGATTTGTATGTACTTCTGAAGTATTCTGGTTAATAATCTTTTTTTAAAATTTTTAGTGGAGTATAGTTGCTTTACAGTGTTGTGTTAGTTTCTCCTGTAAAGCAAAGTGCATCAGCTATACGTATACATACATCCCCTCTTTTTTGGATTTCCTTCCCATTTAGGTCACCACAGAGCAGTGAGTAGAGTTCCCTGTGCTATACAGTAGATTCTCATTAGTTATCTATTTTATATATAGTAGTGAATATATGTTAATCCCAATCTCCCAATTCATCCCAACTCCGCTTTCCCCCCTTGGTGTCCATACATTTGTTCTCTGTGTCTCTATTTCTGCTTTGCAAATAGGTTCATCTGTACCATTTTTCTAGATTCCACATATATGTGTTAATATGTGATATTTCTTTTTCTCTTTCTGACTTACTTTACTCTGTATGATAGTCTCTAGGTCCACGCATGTCTCGGCAAATGGCACAATTTCGTTCCTTTTTATGGCTGAGTAATATTCCATTGTGTATATGTACCACATCTTCTTTATCCATTCCTTTATTAATGGACATTTGGGTTGCGTCCATGTCTTGGCTATTGTAAATAGTGCTACAATGAATATTGGGGTGCATGTGTCTTTTTGAACTATGGTTTTCTCAGGGTATATGCCCAGTAGTGGGATTGCTGGGTCATACGGTAGCTCTATGTTTAGTTTTTAAGGAACCTCCATACTGTTCTCCATAGTGGCTGTATCAATTTACATTCCCACCAACAGTGCAAGAGGGTTCCCTTTTCTCCACACCCTCTCCAGCACTTGTTGTTTGTAGATTTTCTGATGATGCCCATTCTATCAAGTGTCAGGTGATAGATACCTCATTGTAGCTTTGAGTTGCATTTCTCTACTGATTAGTGACGTTGAGCATCTTTTCATGTGCCTCTTGGCCATCTGTGTGCCTTCTAAGACATACACTGATTTAGATCACCATTCATTTCTCATACCCAGAAGTGTAAAATTAATTAAATCAGTAAATACTTTGTACTGTGTGCTTTTTAATAATGCTCATGTTAGGCTTCCACCGTATAAACTTACTTAAACATGACATGCTTATATAGGACACCGAATAAGATTCACCACAATGCTTTTAAACCTCACTGTAATGTAAGATCTAAGAGGATGGTGACCTTGGCTATCGAACTTATGATGGAATGACTTGCCAGCTCTGAAATATATCACCTGGCTCAGAGCCAATGTTCAGTACATATTTGCTGAATGAGTACATAAATGAATGAATTACCTCTTTGCTATTTTCAGTGCCTAATATAGGTCTTTATCATATCTTGCCTGGTCTGTTACATAATTTTCTAATGGTATAGCAGGGACTGGCTAAGTGTTCACAAAACCACTCCCATTTTCTCCTGAGGATATGGCCGGCCATCCTTTTCCAGAACGCCTTGCAGTTATAGATGTGGACTTGTTACACTGTTGGGTCAGTAGAATTTGCGTAGAAGGGGAAAATATCACCTGGTCTGTGACATACACTGCCTGGTTAGGGCTACAGTTAGGGCGAGGTTTAGGGTTAGACAAAAATCTTCCACCTTCCTTCTCTTCTCTTCTGGTCAGATCCAGAGCAGTCATAAGATCCTAGAGGATGAAGAGTTTTTGGGTGAAAGAAACCTAAGACCCAAATTGACTGCATGGAGTGGAGACTAACCCCCGCACAGTTGCCAACCTACTCTGGACTGTGACGTGAGAACTAAGCTCCCAGTGCATTAGCAGATGAGATTTTTGATTGTTAGTTAGAGTAGTTAACATATAACTAGTACCAAAATTGGTGCCTTCAAGAAGGGTTTTGTTCTGTAAAAAAAAAAAACCTAACATTGGACTTCACTGTCAATTGTCAAGAGAAGATAAACTGGAAGCTGAAAAACATGGTGACCCACGTTATGTGATGGCAAAATATCTGTTCAAGCTGTCACCTGAGACTACTTGGAAGGAAAAACATGTGCCACTGAAGCTGGAGCTTTGAAGGCATTGGTTGGCAAGAATTCTAGTTTTGTGCGTTTGACTTCTGTTGACTCTCTTTGGCAAGATATTAAAAAAATGAATGAGCTCATCAATGAACTGGCCAATGTACAGGTTGAAACCAAAATAGTGGACAGGCTGGGAAAAAAAACCAAACTTGGAGCACTTAAGATTGGAAAATCAATTTGCTCCTATATTCCAAGCTATTTGAAAATAAATGAAACTCAGGGTTACCAGGGGTAAAGTGGAGGGTAGGGAGGGATAAATTGGGAGATTGGGATTGACATATATACACGACTATATATAAAATAGATAACTAATAAGAACCTACTGTATAGCACATGGAACTCTTCTCAATACTCTCTAATGACCTATATGGGAAAAGAATCTAAAAAAGAGGGGTTATATGAATATGTATAACTGATTCACTTTGCTGTACACCTGAAACTAACACAGCAACTATAATAAAACTGTAAATCAACTATACTCCAATAAAAAGTTTAAAATACACAAATAAAGTTTTTAAAATTTAAGTAAATAAATAAAAAGGGTCTGGAAGTCATAGACTATAAGTAGCAGAGATTCTACCTCTGTTTCTGGCTCTGAGGACACAAACTATCACGAATGCTACAGCCTCAAGAAAATGAATTTTGCCCACAATCTTAGAGAGCTTTGAGGCAGAGCTTTCCTTCGTCAAGCCTCTGCAGAGTGGCTGACACCTTGATTTAAGCTTTTGAGATCCTTAGGAAAAAACCCAGCCGAGCCATGCCTGGACTTCTGTCTTACGGAAAGTGTGAGACAAAAAGGAATGCTGTTTTCAACTGCCGAATTTTTGACAGTGTGCTACCCAGCAATAGACAACGAATACATACTCCTTCCAAGGATAAACACTCCTTGTTCCGTCACATCGCTACCTAAAACACAGAATATTACTTCTGGGCCTTTTCCTTAATGGTCAGGTTCAAATGCCCTTCCCTTTACCTACCTGGCCAAATCCTGTCATCCCTAAAGGATCAGCTTAGATGCCATTCTTGCCTCCATCCCCTGCACCCCCTGCCCTGCCCTACCCACCACACATGGAATTAATCCTTTCTTCTCTATCGCCCTTGTTTCGGTACTTTGATTACACACATTATTGTTAGCTGTTTATGAGTTTATGCACTAATCTGTGAATTCTTTCAGAGAAAGACATATCTTATTGATCTGCAAATTCTTACCACCTGGTACAGGGCCTGACCCTTAGCAAGTGTTAAGTAAGTACTTGTCCTCTGTGATTTCCAGATTCTTCTAATTTTCCATTGGTTTTGCTCAAACTCTGATGAGCTCTTGTCTGTTTCTTTTCTCAATTTGGCCAGTATTTTCGTTTCCTTTATTTGCTTCTACTCTTCGTCAGAGATTATCCCAATAATATTTCCTTTTCATTGTGGCTCTTATTTTTAAAGACAACTGTTTTGACACCATCCGGTTTCATAAACATAGATGTTTATAAGTTTGAAGTCTGAAAAAATGTATCACTTAAGCAGCCAACTAACGTAATGATTACAGACACTCTTCACAAGCCTGAGTCTCAATAATAATCACAGTAGTCAGAAATGTTACACGTATATTTCTAGAAATATTTATGCTGCTTTATGCCAAGTATCATGTGCTTCAGATTTCAGCATATCACTGGGGTTGAGAACTCAGGCTCTGCCTTCAGACAGACTTAGAGTCCATTCCCCTAATTCTTGCGTGACAATGGCCAAATTACTTAATCTCTCCAAGTCTCAGACAATAAAGTCATTAACCTCATAAGGCCACTATAAGGGTCAAATACCACACACGTGGTTGAAGCTAAAAAAAAGTGTTACCGTGAAACTACTGGGAATTATAGATTAGGTGCAATGGTGCATTTATTGTATCCCTGTTAAATAAATTGCATAGCCACAGATGGCTTTCTCTACAATAAAACTATTTAAGATAAATATATATAAATCTAATTTTTTTCTTTGAATAAATGTTTGTCACTTTTTAAAATAAACAATATGGATAGACACGAATCAGGAATAAATGAAAAGGAATAAATTCATTAGGACTTTGTTCCTATACTTTATTCTGAATGGTGACTTTTTAAAGCATGTTGGAAATGATGAGTAAAGTAGTTGATAAAGACTTCCCTCACCTCAGGCAAACAAGAGGACTTTCTTAGGTTGCAAATCATTATGAAATATTCTCAGTATAAGCTTTGCTTTAGCCCAGGTGATATTTGTAAAGGTGTGCAGAAAAGTTTGTAAAATTGGTGTGAAAGAGCTATAAATGAAATATTTATGATACATTTCTAGGGGAGATTATTAGACATGGAAAAATGTTAGCGAACAGGAAATACAGTGTACTAGAGAGAGAAGTGAACTTGGACTCAGAGAGGAGCTAAACCGTGTCTCTGCCATTGAGCGCTGCCTGACCCCAGCAGATCCTGTCTCTGATCTGGACCTTTTCTCCATCTGTACCCTGAGCACAGAGAGCGTAATCACTGTGGCTAAATATGCAGCTGTCAGCGTTTTGGCCTGTAAAATGCTTCTGCAAAACATGACTTCTCCTTCAAGACATCCTTCCTACTGAGCCAGGACCTAACCCTAGTATCCCTCGTAATATTGTGCTCAAGAGAGCCATTACCATTATGTTTATTATTATTGTTAAGTGGTATAAAATATAAATCTAATCAGCCATCCAAATTACAGATAAATTCTGAAGACTTTCTTACTTTTTAAACTCCATATTTCATAGGAATATATTACAATTTCACTATGATAATCTGATTTTATATTTATGATGTGAATATTAAAATTAGAAAATGTTTTGTACTTAAAGAACTTTAGAATATCCATTATCAGAAAAACTTGTTGCTTAGGGAGATAACTAACATCAAAAAAAAAAAACTTTGGGGCTTCCCTGGTGGCGCAGTGGTTAAGAATCCTCCTGCCAATGCAGGGGACATGGGTTCGAGCCCTGGTCCGGGAAGATCCCACATGCCGCGGAGTAACTAAGTCCGTGCGCCACAACTACTGAGCCTGCGCTCTAGAGCCTGCAAGCCACAACTACTGAGCCCACGTGCCACAACTACTGAAGCTCGCCTGCCTAGAGCCCATGCTCCGCAACAAGAGAAGCCACTGCAATGAGAAGCCCGTGCACTGCAACGAAGAGTAGCCCCCCGCTCACTGCAACTAGAGAAAGCCTGCGCGCAGCAACGAAGACCCAACACAGCCAAAAATAAATAAATAAATAAATTTATATATAAAAAAAAAACTTTGGATGAGATATGATTTTTTACATGCTGCTTTTAAAATAAGGGAAACAGCATGATCCAAACTGAACATATGAATTCAACCACTGAAGGCTAGTGCTCTTTCCTTCTTTTCTCATTACAAAACCCCAACTGACAGGTACACTTTCATCACAATTCAGCTTAAGGCTTACCTTCTCCATGAAACTTTTAAAGAATAACCCACGTAAAGAACTGTAAAGATCAGAGAGCATGTAACAAGATAACAGAGGACAGACCACGCAATTAAAAGACACAGAATCTCAGATTCCATATAAGTAAAATCAACTCTATGCTCCTTACAAATGACACAAAATGACAAAAGGATAAGAATAAAATAATGGCTGCTGTTTTCAGCGTTTTTGCTAACAAGATATGCTAAGCAACCATTCAACTGAAAAAAAGTATGAATGTTGGATAAAACCTAGGGAAGCATATTTTTAAATCTCACCATAAGATTTAAACTAATAATAATATAAGAATAATGATGATAGTAATATTGCTCAGGCCAAACCTCAGTGAAAGTGGGAACTAAAATGAAGCACTGATGATAGCTTTCATCTTGAAGGTAACTGTTAGACCTCATAAACTTGAGTTGATGTTTTCATGGCCTTCTATAGCTTAAAGGTTAAGAAACAAAGCCTGGAGCCTCTCTCAGTAGAGGATCTAAAAGAAAAACTTCACTCTAAAGATCTAGGACACCAATGGCTATAAACATAATGTAAAAGTGAATTATATACACCTGTCTTATTGCTAATAATTAGCAGTAATCATGAACCATCCCTCATATGACCTAAATTCCAAGAATAAATTTTAATTTATAGCGATCCTTGATAATGTAGTTCACTGAGGGACCTGGCAGAAGAAAAACCAATCTTTTAAAGGAAACTGTCTTTATCCCAGGACTCAGAAAATGTCCATAAATTAAATTCCAAGAAATATGAATTCACACTCAAAAAAGCACAAAACACTAAAAGAAACAAAGCATGAAAGAGGCAATGAAAACACTGTCAACAGAATCAGACTCATGACGACTTCGAGTACAGGATCCATCCGGCAGCATAAAAAAGAAATATGTTTTGTAGGTTCAAAGACGTAAACCGGGAAGATAAAATATAAATGAAAACCACAGACTATATAAATCAATTACCAAACAGATTTGATAAAGAACCCAATAGAACTTTTAGAATTTCAAAGTATAATCATTTAGTCCAAAAATCAGTAGAACTAAAGAAGTAAGATTTGAACTGGAAGGAATGACTCAGAATGTAACACAGATATAGAGACACCAGTTATGACAGGCAGGTTAAGTGGCCCGGAGACTGAGAGAGTCATGCACATTGGTGTGAGTCAGAGTCTGAATTGGGAACAGTACGGTCCAACTGGGCAGTTTAGGGAGAGGTTAAGAATGGCCATGTATAAATCTGGGGCCATAGTTTAAGGAAACTGCATGTTGCATTTTAATATCCCCAGGTTAGTACCTGTGGGGGGGCACTACCTCCTTAGGACCAGTGAGGAAAGGTAAGGGAGCAGTGATGGAACCCAGAGAGGACAGCCATAGGGAAAGGGCTGCCTGACAGGAGCATGCTTTCAGTAAATGGTCCATCAGCCTGGCTGAGCAGCAATGGTAGTAAGTGGCCAAATTCACTTTCCTCCCTCTCTCTAATCCACTGCCTGTGCCTTACCTTCTTTGTACATCACTGGAAACCAGAGGGCAAAGGAGGTCATTACTGCAGTTCATACAAGTCAGCCTCTTAGAGATGAGTCGATAAGAGGTCAAAAAAGATATCCAGGGGCTTCCTTGGTGGCACAGTGGCTGAGAGTCCGCCTGCCGATGCAGGGGACACGGGTTCATGCCCCGGTCCAGGAAGATCCCACGTGCCGCGGAGCGGCTGGGCCCGTGAGCCGCGGCCGCTGAGCCTGCGCGTCCGGAGCCTGTGCTCCGCAACGGGAGAGGCCACAGCAGTGAGAGGCCCGCGTACCGCAAAAAAAAAATAAATAAAGATATCCAGAATAATATATACCTGAGTTCTCAGGCAAAATGTAGAGACAATGCCTAAGAATTTTCTAAACTGAATGAAAGACCTAATTATCAGATACAAGAGCTCAGAAAATTCAAAGCAGGAAAAATAAAAAGAAAACATCATTAAGCAAAATCACAAGGGAAGAGCAGAACACACACAAAAAAGACTCTGATTTAAGCAGCTAACTTTTCCAGAGCAACACTGGTAGCCAGAAAACAGTGGAATATTATTTTCTATGCACTACAATAAAATAAATGTCAACCTAGAATTCTATACTCAATGAAAATATCACTCATTAATGAAGATAAATTAAGAAAATTTTAGAAAAATACTGACAGATTTTGCCATAGACCAAATTCATCAAAATTGCAAAAAATGGTTTTTTGTTTGTTTGTTTGTTTGTTTTGCGGTATGCGGGCCTCTCACTGTTGTGGCCTCTCCCGTTGTGGAGCACAGGCTCCAGACGCGCAGGCTCAGCGGCCATGGCTCACGGGCCCAGCCACTCTGTGGCATGTGGGATCTTCCCAGACCGGGGCACGAACCCATGTCCCCTGCATGGCAGGCAGACTCTCAACCACTGCGCCACCAGGGAAGCCCACAAAGAATGGTTTTGAAGCAAAAATAAAGTTACCCTACACAGAAGATCCTAGATACAGGAAGAAATGAAAACCAAACAAACTGATGGCTATGTGGTAATATTTGAAAATAAAAACGGATTTATAAAATTATAATAATATTGAGGTAATCAGAAACCAAGATAAAACTAAAATACAAAACCAAAATAGCATGCAAGTAAGGCACAAGGTAATTGGAGATAAAGTGACTGAGATTTCCCTGCAGTGTTTGGAAGGAAGGTTATGATCCTGATGGATGTTTAACTTTAAAGTGTGTAAATTAAAGGTTTAGAGCAAGTGCTAAAAGAATAGTTCTATTATGTATCACTTTCAGATTAGTAGAGGGAAACAGAGAGAAAAAGATAGTAAATCAGTCCAAGAGAAGTCAAGAAGGAGAGAAAATAAAAATATAAAAGACAGGACAAACTGAAGTTTCAAAATTCATAGAGCAAAAACTTACATTATGGGAAGGAAAAACAGACAAATCAAGACTCATCTGAAGATGTCAATACCTTCTTTCAACAAATGATAGAGCAAGTAATCAGAAAATTAGTGAGTACACAGAACACTTAAACAGTATTATGAACCAACTTGACCCAGTTGACATTTATAGCACACTTCACCAAATAAGAACAAAATATACATTTTTTTCAAGATAATATGGAACATTTACCAAGATAGACCACATCTGGGTGACAAAATAAGTCTCAGATAAAAGATTTGCCATAATACAAAGTATGCTCTCAGACTCTAAGGAAATTAAATTAAAAATCAATAGAACAAAGATATCTACAAAAGTCATAAGCATTTGGAAACGAAACAAAGTAATGTTGATACATTCTAAATAACCCATGGGCAAAGGAGAAATCAAAAGGAAAATCAGAACATATATTGATCTGAAAGTAAATGAAACAAAAATATATCAAAATTTGGGAGAATGCTGCTAAAGCAGTTATTAGAGGAAATTTACGGGACTAAATGCCTATATTAAAAAAGATCTAAGGCTTCCCTGGTGGCGCAGTGGTTAGGAGTCCACCTGCCGATGCAGGGGACATGGGTTCGTGACCCGGTCTGGGAAGATCCCACATGCCGCAGAGCGGCTGGGCCCGTGCGCCATGGCCGCTGAGCCTGCGTGTCCGGAGCCTGTGCTCCGCAATGAGAGAGGCCACAACAGTGAGAGGCCCGCGTACCACAAAAAAAAAAAAAAAAAAAAAAAATCTAAAAAAAAACATGGCTCTGAAGAACCTTGGGGCAGGACAGGAATAAAGACGCAGACATAGAGAATGGACTTGAGGACACGGGGAAGGGGAAGGATAAGCTGGGATGAAGTGAGAGAGTGGCATGGACATATATACACTACCAAATGTAAAACAGATAGCTAGTGGGAAGCAGCCGCATAGCACAGGGAGATCAGCTCGGTGCTTTGTGACCACCTAGAGGGGTGGGATAGGGAGGGTGGGAGGGAGGAGTTATGGGGGGATATATGTATACGTATAGCTGATTCACTCTGTTATACAGCAGATAATAACACACCCTTGTAAAGCAATTATACTCCAATAAAGATGTTAAAAAAAAAAGGGAAAAATAAGATCTCAACTCAAAGACCTGAGTTCTTTCTTAAGAAATGAGGAAATGAATTGCAAATTAAACCCAAAGAAAGCAGAAGAGAGGAAATAATAAATATTAAAGGAAAAATGATGAAATAGAAAATAGGTGAAAAAATTTAAAATCCGTGAACTAAAAGCTGGCACTTTGAAAATATTAATAATATAGGTAAAACCTCTACCTGGACTGATCAGGAAAAATAGAGAGAAGATACAAATTACCAATATCAGGAGTGATAAAAATGACATAATTCAGATACTGCATATGATAAAAAGATAACAGGAGAATTTTATGCACAATATGAAATATGCTGAGATTATGAATAAATAAACATTCAGAGCCAGTGAGTAGAGGAACGCCTGATAAACTCTGTCCACATTCAGAGATGATATAAAAAGGTTATGTATACGAAGAAGAAATGCTCAATGTTCACAGCAATTTAGCGACTGAAATGCGTTGTACACTAAATCATATACACAAATAGTTTGTGGCTTCAAGTGTGTAGCACTGTGGTCTTGTAAGAAAATAATGGTTCAATAACTCTTTAATTTGGTGGTAGAGAAACCTCTGTGGATTGACAGGATAATCAAGCCTTTGAATGAATATGAACATGGGTTTGAATCATGGCTCCACTAGTTTCTAACTGATCCAGAAGAAGTCATTAGTCTCATTTACAGATAACTCTATCATATAGTGCTTTTGTAAAGATAAAATGCAGTAGTACATGTAAGGATGAGTAGCATTATTCTGTGAATAAAATTTATTTCTCTTACTCTAATAAGAAAATAGCAATGGGGGAAGTAAGACCCTCCCCAATTTCCTTCCTCCCTCCTTGACTCATTCAACAATTAGAAGAAAGCATCCATTGATAGAACAAGAATCATACCATCATAAGAGAAAGAAGCCTGGCTGTGGCCAGGATTGGAGTCACCAATATCAGTAAAATGTAGAAAGAACAGGAAACAACCAAGAGAAGGGGATCCGATGACTTGAAATGCAAAGAGCACATGTTGGAAGACTCAAGGATTCTGTGAATAGGGAGACAGAATCTTTAGCAGTGGTTCTGTGATTAGGGAGACAGAATTCTGGATTCTGTGAATAGGGAGACAGAATCTTTGAGCAGTGGTTCTGGCAATCCTTCTGATAAAGGCTCTGGGCCAGAGACAATTGTTGATTTACAATATCGTGTTAGTTTCAGGGGTACAGCACAGCAATTCAGTTATATACACATACATGCACACACACACACACACACACACACACACACACACACATATACTTTTTCAGATCCTTTTCCCTTATAGGTTATGACAAAATATTGAGTATAGTTCCATGTGCTGTATAGTATAGTTCCTTGTCAGTTATCTTTTTTATATATAGCAGTGCATATATGTTAATCCCAACCTCCTAATTTACCCCGCCCTTTTTATATATCTATTGTTATGGCCCAAAAGTCATATACTGAAGCCCCAACACCCATTGTGAGTGCATTTGGAGACAGGGTCTTTGTGAGCTGATTAAGGTTAAAGGAGATCATAAGGGTGG
Organism: Stenella coeruleoalba; assembly: GCF_951394435.1. Lineage (NCBI taxonomy): Eukaryota > Metazoa > Chordata > Mammalia > Artiodactyla > Delphinidae > Stenella > Stenella coeruleoalba. The sequence continues at coordinate 143,824,666 of NC_137149.1, read as the reverse complement.
AGTCGTGATCTGATAGGGTTAGCACCCTTATAAGAAGAGACACGGGAGAGCTGTCTGTCTCCACCTCTCTCTCTGTGCCCCCAGTGTCCCATCCCCTCCACCTCCTGCCACGGGAGGATATGGGGGAAAAGGACAGTCTGCAAGCCAAGAGGAGGGATCTCACCAGAAAGTCATCATGCTGGGACCCTGATCTTGGACACCCACCCCCAAAACTATGAGAAAATAAATTTCTATTGTTTAAGCCACTCGGTCAATGGTATTTTGTAATGGCAGCAGACCTAAGACACCGCTAGCTTTTATTTTCACTACATTATGCAGATTGTGCCCGGTGAATGAGGATTACGTATTAAAGAACCTTTTGTAGAACAAAAACACGAAGTGTGCATGAGCTGAAAGGTCCTGCATTTTGGATCAACACTGGGGTAGACACGGAGGGGATGTGCGGTGACTTGAGTTCTGTTTTTCCTGGTGACCCCAAACCCTATGTCTTGCTTCTTTCTTTGAGACCATCAGCTGAGCTGGAACGCCCCTCCTTCTCAACTCCCTCTCTCTCCTGTCTTTACTACTCCAGTGCATCACGTGGCTGCCATGTCACCAGTCTGATCGCAGACCCTGGTGAACAAAGCAGCACAGGAGTGAAACACCATCCAGTTGCTCCTTCCCTTTCCCGTTTGCTTGACTCACAGAGCAGAGTACAGAGTCTGAATACACACAGCAAATAATGCAGCAATTCATGTGCAAAGAATTTTTAAAAGTTAATTCATGCAAGGAACAGAGCCTGATATGCCCAACTCTTAACAAGACCCACTCTCACTGGAATCTGGGATAAGAATTTCAAAGAATTTTATGCCTATCAAAAATCAACCTGGGGATAGAATTCCATCAGCCTAATCAGGATCCCTGCCTTTGAAGTGCTCCTTTGTCTTTTATGCCTTTTCCTCTGGTGCCTTTATTTCATGCACAAGATGATACATACATAGGCATGTTGGGTGAGCTTGTTCAGTGTAAGAAAACTCCATCAAAGTCCAAATGAAGTGTGAAGCTAGTTAAAGGCTTTTCATTATTTCCTCACTTATATCATCAAGTTATCCAAAAAATCGTATATCAAAATGCTGAGTGTTTTCAAAAGACATGTATTACAAAGAAAATACTAGTCTCTACACCTGTCCTTAATTTTAAAATGTATTCTGTTGGGATAATGACAATTTATAAACCCCCAAAAAGAAATGTAATTTTTTTAAATGTATGTAATGTCAAATAGGTATAAAAGCAAAGAGTTTTCAGCATATATAAAAGAGGGTATTTATTGAAACAATAGAAATTGGACAAGACCATGAGAACCCAGGGCTGTTGGACACTGGTTGCATTTCTGTCCCATGGGTACCTGGCGTCAGTTGCCCAGTTTTCCCCATTTACCATCTTTACCTATGAGAATGACTCGCTCACTTAGTAACCTATACATCATTTTCAGGCAGACAGCACAGCCAAGTAATTTGAAACCACTTGGAGAATTAAAAATCTATCATCTCACAAATACACATTTACCCTTCATTTAGCAAGGGCACCTCACATGCCATTTCCTGGCCAGTTTTTCTTACCCTTACTGCTCCCTGTGTTTTTGGCACTGCTTAATTGGACTCAGGAGTATTTTGAAAGCCAGAACTCTTAGCTATCTTCCCAGAAAGCCAGGTGTCTAGGAAAACCAAACAAAAGGAAAAAGAAAAATGAAAAGATAGCACTTTAGGTCCTCTAAGTATGAGCCAGCTCTTATCATGAAAATTTAAATTTTCGTATTTTGATGGAAACAGTAAACACATTTTGAAGAAAATGTCAGTGTGCCATTCTAAGAACATAGAAAGTTAAACTACTTTGTTTTGGCCATAAAAAGCCTTAGCATATGTTGCAAAGCTATAGTTCAGGAAGCTTAACAGGAATTAGCTGCCTTTAATGAAAATACATTTAGAGTTGTTATAAATGTCAGCGGCACCTATTAAATGGGTGACGGAGTTTACAACTTTTTTTTTAGACTGATGCTTCCAGGCTCACCAGGGACATTATTCATGTCATAAATAATATTTCAACGAATGTTTATTGTATTTGGGTCAGGGATAGCGTTATCTTCCATAATCACTGCTGCCGTGAAGATTAAATGAGATAATGTAACCAGATAACGGACATGACCATGCCTAGCACGTGTTTAATGAATATTGGTTTATCTACAGTTCCTGCCCTCAGAGAGTGTACAGTCTGTTAGGGTTGCCCAGTCAATCACTGACCACAGTGACCTTATGACTGATGGGAGAAGCAGGCCCAGTGGTGCTTCAGGAGCACAGCAGGGCAGAGGCGTTTAAACATGATGAACAAGAGATTACACTTAAAATTAATTTTGAAGGATACATAAAATTTAGGTAAATGCCAGGAAGAAATTTATTCAAAACTGGTGGAGCAAATCCCTGTGGAGGTGAGAGTAAATGTGATCCAGACACAGAAGAGAAGCCATTAGGATGTGCCGACTGGCATGAAAAATTCATTCACACTCACAGGCTACCGATGTTCACGAGTAACTGTGACGGCTCCGTGTGCTTTAATAAAGACATCAAAAAACTCTGATGAAATTCACCTAGAATTATATCACTCATTATGGCTGGCTACCAGTATATGCCCCCAACTGGAAAAAAACAAATGTGTATCCTTTGATGCAACCAGTGTTTTAAAATGTTTATTCTTTGATTCAATAAATGTTACAATGAATTGAGTGGTAAGTGTAGCTAGCCTACCAGGAAAAAAGGTCTTATGATGTATCTGCACTTCACAGTACTTTTGCCCTTCTAGTAAACATTAATTGTTTCACCATTTATTTGAAGATTTCCTTTCCAATGGGAACAATGAAAAATTTACAAATTCCAATCATCTTAAATGGTGAAAAGAGAGAGTGATTATTTATGATCTTGGGTGTTTCCATTACTGTAATTTACTCTTGACTTAGAAAAATGATTATATAATCAAGCAACATTAAGATCCACAATAGAGTAATAATATAATTAATATATATGTGTTTATGTCTACCTACCTGCCTTTAAAGTGTACTGCCCAGTGACCACAAATTATCACCATGCTTATAATGTGTCATATTAAGTGAATTAAGTGATTAGGCGATTCTAGGAATGATAATTTATCAAATAATAGTTAAAAACAAAAAAATGTGTCAAAGTTATACTATTACGCCATTAAAAGGAAAAAGTAAGGGTACATTATTTTTTCCCAAAACTTATTAAGGAAAGCAAATTACTGGAATCCAAAGCCTAACAGAAATTTAAGTACACTTTTGTAAAGAATAAGAAGTTAGAAAACAAAACTCATTATCGAGTTCCTCAGTATACTGAGTCTTCCTGTCACTTATAAGCCTCACGATATTGGGAATGAGTGCTGAGAAAATAAAAATGCATTAGACTGGGCTTCCCTGGTGGCGCAGTGGTTGAGAGTCCGTCTGCCAATGCAGGGGACACGGGTTCGTGCCCCGGTCCGGGAAGATCCCACGTGCCGCGGAGCGGCTGGGCCCGTGAGCCATGGCCGCTGAGCCTGCGCGTCCGGAGCCTGTGCTCCGCGACTGGAGAGGCCACAGCGGTGAGAGGCCCGCGTACCGGAAAAAATAAAAAATAAAAATGCATTCGACTCTTTAAACTTCGCTGTTCTGGAGATTTCCCAACCAATATGCAAATCTGAGTTTAAGAAGACAATGCTGTTACAGCAAACCCAGTGTTTCTCTAGTTTTTCAATGGCTCTGTAAGAACGACATTCTGTTTTGGCTGGGGAATATTCCACTCTATTCAGCAGAGTTTACCATTGCCTCCACCCATAAGGCCTGGTCCATGGTCTCCACATCACAGCCATGGGGTAGAATTAAGATGCCAAACGTGAGCCCTGTGTTCCAACGTGGAACCTTTATACTAATCGCTTCCTTCCCCCACACTCAGATGCTCAGTTCTGGTCTAACTCATGATCATCCATCACCCCCCATTCTCTCTTGTCTGTTGGAGCAGGAATTACAATTTACCATCTGCGTGGCCTTATTCTTCTCCCTAGTGACTAGAAGGGAGAGTACAAGTAAATTAGTTCCTCAAAACCTATAAGGAAATCGAATTATTGTTTACCAGTCTGTAATCACTTTACGGGCAGCAAACACAATACATCATTTCTAGTAATCACTTAAAAGTTTGTTAAGTTAGAATGATGCTCAGTAATATTTTCTGAGCATCAGAGACCTAAGTTAATTTTTTTTCTCTCATAAGAGATTACTATAAAACATTCAAGCCTTGCCCACTGCTTCTCAGAATATTGTAAGCTCATTGAGTTTACTAAGTTAATTCTTTATCAATGTCTTCCCATATACAGACTAGGCAATGACAAATTATTTTTAGAATAATAATAATAAATCTCCAGTAGCACACACAAACCAATATTTGAGTTAAAAGTCAATTTGCCGCCTCCAAGTCTGTAATTTATATCCAGAAACAATATTAGATCATAGAAGAAAGAGCTTTGCAAGTTACACATTGTAAAAGTTACACATTGTAAAAAAAAGTTATATTTTCCCTCCCTCTTCATCACATACTCAGGATGCACAATACACTATCTCCATTCCCATGCAAGAATTTCTTTTTAAAGAAAATTAAGGGACAAAATTAAGGTGTTTTGTATATATATATTCTTTAAAAATAGATACACTAATATTTAACAGTAAATAGTTGTATAGCTGTGCCAACTACCCACACAATCTTAAAGTTCTACTATTGTTGTGTTTTTGATAGATTACTATATAAAAAGCAATTTTTTAAAATACCGCTATAATAGTTATTTCACAGAATTCTCAAAATTGAAATCTAATGGAGTGACAACTGACAAAGTACAATGTTCAAGTTATGAGTAAAAAAGAAACCAGCTATTTATTTCCAAATATTTAGGTTTTGCATTTTCCATTTAGACTTCTTGGAGTAATTTTTATAAAGTTCCAGAACAAATAAATCTTTTAACCTGAAGAGTAATTTTTTCGTGATGCCTATTCTAAGGAAATCTAATGTCAAATATGATTGAGTTTAAATGAGAACAAATAAAATTAACAATTGGCCATAACACTGGCTACCCAATTTTACTTGGCCCAAAATGCACCTTATTATGACTGGTTCTTCTAGTCATTACTTTCCAACAAAAGCTGCATGAGGTTGACTATTTGTACTGAATGGCATCAATATAGATTACTTTCACAACAGCAGATCAGACACACTGTTAGGTTAAAGTAACAATGATACATGCAATCTCCATCCTTTCTCATTCTTAAAACATGTTTCCCAAGTTTATAACGGGTCATTCCACGTCTAGGGAAAATTTCTTGCGGGATTTTATTTTTTATTTTTGAGTTTTTTATTTTTTTTTATTGAAGTGTAGTTGATTTAAAATGTTGTGTTAGTTTCAGGTGCAGAGCAAAGGGGTTCAGTTATACATATACATGTATCTATTCTTTTTCAGATTCTTTTCCATTACAGGTTATTACAAGATATTGCATATAGTTCCCTGTGCTATACAATAGGTCCTTGCTGGTTATCTATTTTACATATAGCTGTGAGTATATGTTAATTCCAACCTCCTACTTTATCCCTCCCCCCCTCCCCTTTGGTAACCATAAGTTTGTTTTCTATGTCTGTGAGTCTCTTTCTGTTTTGTAAATGAGTTCATTTGTATCATTTTTTAGATTCCACAGATAAGCAATATCATAAGCGATTACTCTGCAGAAATTATCTAACATGACAGAGTCCACCAATCTTCTAAAATTGGAAATTGATCGGTATTACTTTTTGCATTAAAATAAGAAAGTTCAAAGATGGTAAGTATTTTTCACTATGGCTCAGCACATGCTGAGCTCCAAAGGTGCAATCTTGGGTCTCACAATGTGTGACAAACCAGTAGCAAGAGATGCAGAGGAACGATAAAGGAAGACAGCTGAAAAGATGGCATCAGCGCCTGCATCGCACTGATTCCCTTCTCCGGAGCCTCTCAGCGGCTGGGAGGCCAATTACACCAGTAAGAGTGTTACAGAAGTAAAGAAGCAAATTGAAGGGAAGAAAAATGCAGAGCTAAAAAGTGAGTGTTTCTAGGAATATTGCTTCCTTCCTAACTTCCCTCCTTCCTTTCTCTCTGGAATGACTGATTCAGCACTATACACTGGGTAAGGCATTAGAAATACAGCTATGATGTTGTTCAGCCGACAGAAAGACTTGAGAAAGATCGCAGCCACAGGTATGAAGTAAGCAGTGGTGAGACATTCGAAAAGCGGGCAGAGCAAACTCAACCTTATTGTTGGATCTGTTGAGATTACTTCTCCAGGCGGTCACTCTCAAGGTGGTAGAGATGTCAGTGAAGAGTTTCTATGAAGCTTATGAGGCCTGAAGTTTTTCCCCACAGCTTAAAGGTCAAACTGAAAGTATCTTATTCTAAACCAGTTCTTTAAAAATAGATACACTAATATTTAACAGTTAGTAAATAGTTGCATAGCTGTGCCAACTACCCACACAATCTTCTTAGAAAATACTGACCAAGAAAACTAATCTGACAAATAATTAAGGAGCAAGAAAGAGTCAGCCCTGTTTAAAGGCATTAATAGCTAACTAATTGTTTCTAATTTGGAGGAGAGTTTCTCTTTATAAAAATTGGCTATAATTGAATTTGACATATGTGTGAGTACTTTGGTATATATATATATATATATTGCAGAGGATATAACAGAATTAAGGCATGTTTCTTATCCCCATGCAGCTAAGAATTTAATTAAATGGACAGCATAAATAGTCACATAAATAATATACACTAAAGTTAGACAGCCTTTTCTAATGTTTACCTTTGTACAGTACTTAAGTGTCAAGTGTACTGCAATGAAGCTAATGGGAATTAGGGGCTTTGTCGTGATCCATCCTCATTCACCAGCATCTGGAATAGGACCTGCGTGCACATAGAAGCTGCTCATAAATCCTGATAAAATGACTGAATGTATGAATCATTTCATATGCATTATTTCACGCAAGTAACTTCCCTGTGGTCAAAAGAGAGATCGTTTTACAGGCAGTCAAATCAAGACAGAGATGTACAGTTATTTGCTGAAATCACACCATTAGGAAGGGGCAGAACTGAATACAAAACCCAAGGTTTCTGACCTCCAGTACCGTGCAACTGCCATGCACCAAGAATTGCATGGCTTGTAACCACCAAAGGAGATGAATGTGGAAAGAAGCAAATGTCCAGTGTTTCAGACTCAATACAGACACATTTTCTAGTGTTAAGGTTGAACTAAGAACAGGTTCTTCTCCCTCTAATAAGGTGGGTCTTTTAATGAAGAACGCACACTCACCAGATGTGAGTTAAATGAAAGCAAGTTTTAATGTTGACACCTAGGAAGTACTGTATTTCTTAAAGTGGAAAATGGATGATCCCAAACCCAGGGGAAATTAAGGGCTGCAATTTTCACAATTTCAGATAGAATACCATGCTGAGATGCATGCAGATTTGTGTGTATGTTTGTGTATAAGAGAGAGAGACGGAGAGAAGAGAGAGAGTGGGAGAGAGAGCCTGGCCATAAGTGTAGTCCTGGCCCCCTCAGACCACAAATAAGCATTGCACCCACACTGACTGGTCAGGGAGGGACAGTAATTCCATCACCAGAGTCCTTCAGTTGTAACACTCTGCCCTAGAGAGATGTCACAGAACACTTTTTCTTGTGGATATAAAACAGGGCATTGATGTGCAGTGACAGTTTCACAAATAACCCCTCAGTTTTCTGAAAATACATCCTTGAACCCAATTACACTCATAATTCAAATATAATACCTGCCTCTACACTCAAATACTCCTCTACAATAAAGCTGCATCATATCTTGCTTGTAACTCTTGTGGAGGGTCTTCCTTAGCAAAGGGATAAAGTCTTTACACAAAGTAACTTTAGCTTGGAGATGCCTAGACCCGGCTGATGCAGCCAGAGTAGATAGGAAAGCTTCTGGAAAAGAGATAACACTAACAGAGAGGCTGAAATGCAGGACAGATGGAGGGAGGAGGGGGGGAGGAGGGCCAGGAACAAAGTTATGGGTCCAGGAGAGATCTGGGTTTTCTAAAGGAAGATGGGTAAGCCAACCTGGTGGCAGGAAAGGGTTCAAGATGGAGATAGTGGGAGTGAGGTTTCCTCACCCACTTTAATTTAACAATTGGAACTAATGAGATGACAGAGAAACAACTGTAATTATTTAAGAACTTCCCATCAGACTTAAGGAGCTCAAGCAGTAATTGATGTACGCTCCCAGAATAAATCACAGATTGTCGATGATGCTATTCTGTATATAAAAATCTATACATCACTACAATTTTTAACCCTATACCATATCTGAGGAGTTGGTGTTTTCTCTTTTACAATGAAGATTTATGTCAGATAATGATAAAATTTTGACTTATTTCAAAAACAGTGATCTATTTAACTACAGAAGTTAAAAGAATGAAATGTAACTCAAGGAGAAAAAATAAAAGTGCGGTAAGAAGAATATAATCAGGGCTTCCCTGGTGGCGCAGTGGTTGAGAGTCCGCCTGCCGATGCAGGGGACACGGGTTTGTGCCCCGGTCTGGGAAGATCCCACATGCCGCGGAGCGGCTGGGCCCGTGAGCCATGGCCGCTGAGCCTGCGTGTCCGGAGCCTGTGCTCCGCGACGGGAGAGGCCACAGAAGTGAGAGGCCCGCGTACCGCAAAAAAAAAAAAGAAGAATATAATCATTCTGTAGGCCTAGAGATAATGAGAATTACAAAGACATGGAGCACTGTTTCTCCTGTGAATTGAAGAATTTTGCCTCATACTTGCTTGCTGGCTTTTTTTAAAAGGTGAGGCGATGTTATCTACAGAACAAATTCCAGGCCTCAGTTTTCAGAGGAGAAAAGCACACAGCACCAGCCGTCCCTGGGATGGTGGTGTGTTCAGGAAGAGACCTGTTCGTCTCCCAGCACCGCCCCAAGAGTCTTCTGGGTCCTTACGTGGTTTCTCAACCACTGAATTACCAGGTAGGTAAACCCAGGAAGCAGAAGCAGCAGGTGATAGATAAGGAGGAAGCCATGGGTTCTTCTTTCTAGAGTTCAATAAAAATAGTTTTTAAGAAAATCACTTAGCATAGGGTCCTGCATATAGTAAACTCGCATTATCTCTAACCTAAAATTATTAAGAATTAACAAGCACCACTTGCCAACAGCCTTGTAATGTAATTTCTTTACTCATCAATTTCTCATAGCCATGTCTTCATGGCAAAATCTGTAATACTTGAAAAAATAAAGGGGAAAAGTAGCAGGTCGTATGAATTCTAAGATAATACATGAGTATAATAATATTGAATAGCTTTAAAGTCCACAAAGTGGCACAGAAACCATTGAAAAATGCAATTTTCCTAATTCATGTTAGGAAGTAACATAAAAGTCAACTATAAAGATTAATTGCCTGGAATTAAAACATACACACACACACACACACACACACACACGCACTGTAAAGGGCACTTTAATGAGGAAACTTTGCACATTCATTCTTATAGGCTATTATGACCTATAAAATACTGTTAGTATGCCTTCTCATTTGCAGTTAATTACTCACCATCTGGTAAAATCTCTAGGAGACATTTTTCTTCTCAAAAGAAAATTTTGCATAAAAACAATTAGATGGCCTCTAACCTATAAAAAGACAAAGCAAGATGGGGACGGTATTGAGAAGAAAGTTTTGCTCAACCTAAAAATATTCCAGTAATTTCCAGAGGGAGGAGAATTTGAACACTGGCTGATTGTTTACAGCAAGGACAGACTTGCAAACTATAACTCCATACTAGATGTTAAAACTCTTAATGTTGAGTGTTTTGCTTCCTTCACCACTGAATCACCAACAGTGACTAGTATTTGTATATCGTTATGTGCTGAATAACTGTTTCTTGATTTAGATCACAGGATGCTGATAATGGTAGTATCCTTCAGTAGTGACTGCAATGAACTCAAAGACAAGTACAATTTTTCCAAACTTTAGTTGTCAAAAATGTCATGATTAGGCACATTACTTATACATTTTGAAAGTTAGGAATTTATATTGAATTATGGATTCTGCTCTCGTAAGAATTTCATTAGATATAATAAATACAGATTTATTAGATAAATTCAGTGTGTGCTAAATTTGAAGATACCGAATTTTGTGTCATTTAATTTTTTACATAAGTTTGTAAAATACCCTTGCCTAAAACTGAAGATTAGCACAACAAACCTTTCAAGACATCAGTTACATAAGATTGCAATCTACTAGTATTCCAGCAGTCAAATTTAATGTACATCTAATAATTTAATTTTTAAAAAAATTTTATTTATTAATTTTATACAGCAGGTTCTTATAATTTATTTTATACATATTAGTATGTATAGGTCAATACCAATCTCCCAATTCATCCTGACCCCCTCCGCTTTCCCCCCTTGGTGTCCATACGTTTGTTCCCTACATATGCGTCTCTATTGCTGCCTTACAAACCCGTTCATCTTTACCATTTTTCTAGATTCCACATATATGTGTTAATATACGATATTTGTTTTTCTCTTTCTGACGTACTTCACTCTGGATGACAGTCTCTAGGTCCATCAACGTCTCTACAAATGACCCAATTTCATTCCTTTTTATGGCTCAGTAATATGCCATTGTATATATGTACAATATCTTCTTTATCCATTCATCTGTCGATGGGCATTTAGGTTGTTTCCATGACCTGGCTATTGTAAATAGTGCTGTAATGAACATTGCGGTATATGTGTCTTTTTAAATTATGGTTTTCTCAGGGGATATGCCCAGTAGTGGGTTTTATGGGTCATATGGTAATTCTATTTTTAGTTTTTTAAGAAACCTCCATACTGTTCTCCATAGTGGCTGTATCAATTTACATTCCCCACCAACAGTGCAAGAGGGTTCCCTTTTCTCCACACCCTCTCCAGCACTTGTTGCTTGTAGATTTTCTGATGATGCCCATTCTATCAAGTGTCAGGTGATACCTCATTGTAGTTTTGAGTTGCATTTCTCTAATAATTAGTGACGTTGAGCAGCTTTTCACGTGCTTCTTGGCCATCTGTGTGTCTTCCTTGGAGAAATGTCCATTTAGGCCTTCTGCCCATTTTTGGATTGGGTTGTTTTTTTAATATTGAGCTCCATGAGGATTAATTTTGGAGATTAATCCTTTGTCCATTGATTCATTTGCAAATATTTTCTCCCATTCTGAGAATTGTCTTTTTCATCTTGTTTATAGTTTCCTCTGCTGTGCAAAAGCTTTTAAATTTCCTTAGGTCCCGTTTTTTTAATTTTTGTTTTTATTTCCATTACTCTAGGAGGTGGGTCAAAAAAGATCTTGCTGTGATTTATGTCAAAGAGTGTCCTTCCTATGTTTTCCTCTAAGAGTTTTATAGTGTCTGGCCTCACATTTAGGTCTCTAATCCATTTTGAGTTTATTTTTGTGTAAGGTGTTAGGGAGTGTTCTAATTTCATTCTTTTACATGTAGCTGTCCAGTTTTCCCAGCAACACTTATTGAAGAGACTGTCTTTTCTCCATTGTATATCCTTGCCTCTTTTGTCATAGATTAGTTGACTATAGGACATGGGTTTATCTCTGGGCTTTCTATCGTGTTCCATTGATCTATATTTCTGTTTTTGTGCCAGTACCATGTTGTCTTACTATAGCTTTGTAGTATAGTCTGAAGTCAGGGAGTCTGATTCCTCCAGCTCTGTTTTCACTTAAGAATGCTTTGGCTGCTCGGGGTCTTTTGTGTCTCCGTACAAATTTCAAGATTTTTTGTTCCAGTTCTGTAAAAAATGCCATTGGTAATTTGATGGGGATTGCATTGAATCTGTAGATTGCTTTGGGTAGTAGAGTCATTTTCACAATATTGATTCTTCCAATCCAAGAACATGGTATATCTCTCAATCTATTTGTGTCATCTTTGATTTCTTTCATCAGTGTCTAACAGTTTTCTGAGTACAGGTCTTTTACCTCCTTAGGTAAGTTTATCCCTAGGTATTTTATTCTTTTTGTTGCAATGGTGAATGTGATTGTTTCTTTAATTTCTCTTTCTGATCTTTCAATGTTAGTGTATAAGAATGCAAGAGATTTCTGTACACTGATTTTGTATCCTGCAACTTTACCAAAGTCATTGATTAGCTCTAGTACTTTTCTGGTGGCATCTTTAGGATTCTCTATGTATAGTATGATGTCATCTGCAAACAGTGACAGTTTTACTTCTTCTTTTCCAATTTTGTATACCTTTTATTTCTTTTTCTTCTCTGATTGCCGTGGCTAGAACTTCCAAATCTATGTTGAATAATAGTGGTGAGACTGGACATCCTTGTCTTATTCCTGATCTTAGAGTAAATGCTTTCAGTTTTTCACCATTGAGAATGATGTTTGCTGTGGGTTTGTCATATATGGCCTTTATTATGTTGAGGTAGGTTCCCTGTAGGCCCACTTTCTGGAGAGTTTTTATCATAAAAGGGTGTTGAATTTTGTCCAAAGCTTTTCCTGCATTTATTGAGATGATCATATTGTTTTTATTCTTCAATTTTTTAATATGGAGTATCACATTGATTGATTTGCGAATAGTGAAGAATCCTTGCATCCCTGAGATAAATCCCACTTGATCATAGTGTATATCCTTTTAATGTGTTGTTGGATTCTGTTTGCTAGTATTTTGTTGAGGATTTTTGCATCTATATTCATCAGTGATATTGGTCTGTAATTTTCTTTTTTTGTAGTATCCTTGTCTGGTTTTGGTATCAGGGTGATGGTGACCTCGTAGAATCAGTTTGGGAGTGTTCCTTCCTCTGCAATTTTTGGAAGAGTTTGAGAAGGATGGGTGTTAGCTTTTCTCCAAATGATTGATAGAATTCACCTGTGAAGCCATCTGGTCCTGGACTTCTGTTTGTTGGAAGATTTTTAATCACAGTTTCAATTTCATTACTTGTGATTGGTCTGTTTATATTTTCTAATTCTTCTTTCTCCAGGTCCTTTAGGTGTAAGGTTAGATTGTTTATTTAAGATTTTTCTTGTTTGTTGAGGTAGGATTTTATTGCTATAAACTTTCCTCTTAGAACTGTTGTTGCTGCAACCCATAGGTTTTGGACTGTCGTGTTTTCGTTTTCATTTGTCTCTAGGTATTTTTTGATTTCCTCTTTGATTTCCTCAATGATCTCTTTGTTATTTAGTAACGTATTGTTTAGCCTACATGTGTTAGTGCTTTCTATGTTTTTTCGCCTGATAAGTTATTTCTAATCTCATAGTGTTGTGTTCTGAAAAGATGCTTGATATGATTTCAATTTTCTTAAATTTACTCAGGCTTGATTTGTGACCCAAGATGTTATCTATCCTGGAGAACGTTCCATGTGCACTTGAAAAGAAAGTGTAATCTGCTGTTTTCAGATGGAATGTCCAATAAATATCAATTAAATCTATCTCATCTATTGTGTCATCTAAAGCTTGTGTTTGCTTATTAATTTTCTGTCTGGATGATCTGTTCATTGGTGTAAGGTGGTGCTAACGTCCCCACTATTATTGTGTTACTGTTGATTTCCTCTTCTATAGCTGTTAGCAGTTGCCTTATGTACTGAGATACTCCTATATTGGGTGCATATATATTTATAATTGTTATATCTTCTTCTTGGATTAATCCCTTGATTATGTAGTGTCCTTCCTTGTCTCTTGTAACATTCTTTATTTTAAGGTCTATTTTATCTGATATGAGCATTGCTACTCCAGCTTTCTTTTGATTTCCATTTGCATGGAATATCTTTTTCCACCCCCTCACTTTCAGTCTGTATCTGTCCCTAGGTCTGAAGTGGGTCTCTCGTAGACAGCATATATACAGGTCTTGTTTGGGTATCCATTCAGAGAGCCTGTGTCTTTTGGTTGGAGCATTTAATCCATTCACATTTAAAGTAATTATCAATATGTATGTTCCTATGACCATTTTCTTAATTGTTTTGGGTTTGTTTTTGTCGGTGCTTTTCTTCTCTTGTGTTTCCCACTTAGAGAAATTCTTTTAGCATTTGTTGTAGAGCTGGTTTGGTGGTGCTGAATTCTCTTAGCTTTTGCTTGTCTGTAAAGCTTTTGATTTCTCTGTTGAATCTGAATGAAATCCTTGCCGGGTAGAGCAATCTTGGTTGTAGGTTCTTTTCTTTCATCATTTTAAATATACAGTGCCACTCCCTTCTGGCTTGTAGAGTTTCTGCTGAGAAATCAGCTGTTAACTTTATGGGAGTTCCCTTGTATGTTATTTGTCATTTTTCACTTGGGCTTTTAATAATTTTTAATTTTTGTCAATTTGATTACTATGTGTCTTGGCATGTTTCTCCTTGGGTTTATCCTTCCTGGGTCTCTCTGTGCTTCCTGGACTTGGGTGGCTATTTCCTTTCCCATGTTAGGGAAGTTTTCAACTATAATCTCTTCAAATATTTTTGGGGGTTCTTTCTCTCTCTCTTCTCCTTCTAGGACCCCTATAATGTGAATGTTGGTGCATTTAATGTTGCCCCAGAGGTCTCTTAGGCTGTGTTCGCTTTTTTTTCACTCTTTTTTCTTTATTCTGTTCCATGGCAGTGATTTCCATTTCCACCATTCTGTCTTCCATGTCACTTATCTGTTCTTCTGCCTCAGTAATTCTGCTATTGATTTCTTCTAGTGTACTTTTCACTTCATTTATTGTATTGTTCATCTCTGTTTGTTTGTTCTTTAATTCTTCTAGATCTTTGTTAAACGTTTCTTGCATCTTCTTGATCTTGCCTCCATTCTTTTTCCAAGGTCCTGGATCATCTTCACTATCATTGTTCTGAATTCTTTTTTTGGAAGGTCACCTATCTCCACTTCATGTAGTTGTTTTTCTGGGGTTTTATCTTGTTCCTTCAACTGCTACATAGTCCTCTATCTTTTCATTTTGTCTATCTTTCTGTGAATGTGGTTTTCATTCCACTGGCTGCAGGATTGTAGTTCTTGCTTCTGCTGTCTGGCCTCTGGTGGATGAGGCTATCTAAGAGGCTTGTGCAAGCTTCCTGATGGGAGGGACTGGTGTTGGGTAGAGCTGGCTGTTGCTCTGGTGGGCAGAGCTCAGGAAAACTTTAATCCACTTGTCTACTGATGGGTGGGACTGGTTCCCTCCTTGTTGATTGTTTGGCCTGAGGCAACCCAACACTGGAGTCTACCTGGGCTCTTTGGTGGGGCTAGTGGTGGACTCCAGGAGGGCTCACACCAAGGAGTACTTCCCAGAACTTCTGCTGCCAGTGTTCTTGTCCTCATGGTGAGCCACAGCCACCCCCTGCCTCTGCAGGAGACCCTCCAACACTAGCAGGTAGGTCTGGTTCAGTCTCCTGTGGGGTCACTGCTCCTTCCCCTGGGTCCCAATGCGCACACTACTTTGTGTGTGCCCTCCAAGAGCGGAGTCTCTGTTTCCCCCAGTTCTGTCAAAATCCTGCAATGAAATCCCAGTAGCCTTCAAAGTCTGGTTCTCTGGGTATTCCTCTTCCCGTTGCCAGACCCCCTGGTTGGGAATCCTGATGTGTGGCTCACAACCTTCACTCCAGTGGGTGGACTTGTGTAGTGTAATTGTTCTCCAGTTTGTGGGTCACCCACCCAACAGTTATGGGATTTGATTTTGTTGTGATTGTGTCCCTCCTACCATGTCACTGTGGCTTCTCCTTTGTCTTTGGATGTGGTGTATATTTTCTGGTGAGTGCAAGTGTCTTCCTGCCGATAATTATTCAGCAGTTAGTTGTGATTCTGCTGCTCTTGCCAGAGGGAGCGAGTGCACTTCCTTCTACTCTGCTATCTTGAACCCATTCCACATCTAATAATTTTTAAATTATAATTCAAAGTCACATTGACCATGAAAATTATATAGCGCTTGGTAACAGTAAAATATTTTGAGGTGTAAGTTTTGTTAAAATATGGTATCCGCCTGCCATATGATACTACAATCCCACTCCTGGGCATATATCCAGACAAAACTCTAATTCAAAAAGATACATGCACCCCAATTTTCACAGCAGCACTATTTACAATAGCCAAGACATGGAAGCAACCTAAATGCCCATCAACAGATGAATGGATAAAGAAGATGTGGTATATATTCACAACAGAATATTACTCAGCCATAAAAAGAATGAAATAATGCCATTGGCAGCAACATGGATGGACCTAGAGATTATCATAGTAAATGAATTAAGTCAGACAGAGAAAGACAAATACCATATGCTATCACTTATATGTGGAACCTAAATTATCGTACAAATGAACCTATCAATGAAAGAGAAACAGATTCACAGACAGAGACTTGTGGTTGCCAAGGTGGAGGGGGTGGAGGAGGGATGGATTGGGAGTTTGGGATTAGCAGATGTAAACTATTATACATAGGATGGATAAACAACAAGGTCTTACTGTACAGTATAGGGAACTATATTCACTATCCTGTGATAATCCATAATGGAAAAGAATATGAATCAGAATTCAGTTATATATATATAAAACTGAATCACTTTGCTGTACAGTAGAAATTAACACAACATTGGAAATCAACTATATGTCAATAGAATAAATTTTTTAAAAAATGAAAAGATGGTAACTGCCTTGAAGCTCCTTTACTTTATAAGGAGGCTTATGTAGCAGAAGAGACAGTGGTGATATACATCTTTAAGCAGATAACGAACTTTTTATTTACATTAAGATAGCAAATATGTGTGCAGGTATCCTAAATCTACCTGCACCTCAGGGACAAGTTAGATTACTAAGTCTCTTACAAGTCACTCTAAATCTTACTGTTTTGTAAGTAAGCTTTAGTAAGTAATTAATTAGGAAGTAACTAAATTTAGATTAATGTAGAACTTAGTATTTAAGGGATGAATGCCATTCGAAGTGCAACGTTCACCTACCATCTCTAGTCCCACTGCTCTAGTCCAACCTGCCAGCTCTCACCTGAACCATGCTACTTGCATCCCTTCTAGGTACCACTTGCCTCCCCTAAAACTTACTTTCATTTCTGTAGCCAGAGAAAGCTTCCCAAACTAAAATCCTCATCACCTCATGTCCTTGCTTAAAATCCTTTACTAGACTCTTATTGCTCTTAGGACAAAAGCAAAATCTTAGTATGGGCTGCAAGCTCCCCATAGTGCTGGGTCCCTTTCGGCTCTCCCACGTCAGCCCCCTAAGCCTTCCTCAACTCTTCACCACCACCAATTTTTCTTCTCCTCAAAGCATTTGCTGGGGTACTTCCTCTGCTAGAGTACATGAGCCTCCTTCACTGACTGGGTAACTCCTACTCAACCTTCAGTTTTAGCTCCCAGCATAGTCCTGTGTATCTTTTGTATCACTTTTGCATAAACATTTATGTGTATATCACACACGCGCGTGCGCACACACACACACACACTCGCACACACATATAGTGAGGAATATAAGATATATACATATATTAATTATATACATATACAATGTGTGTGAGATTATTTGATGAATGTAAATCTACTTTACTAGACTGTAAGCTCCATGAAGGCAGAGGTTGTACCTACTTTTCGTTCATAATTTTATCTCTTCTTCCACGCCTAATTTCTGGCACATACTAAGGCCTGATAAGTATAAATTATGTCAACTACATGCAAGAACTACAAAAATTCCACAGTAGGACGGATTAGATGGCCAAAGAAAGGACTCAAATTTGAGGGCACAGAAGAGGCATCATAATTCTAAGTCTTGTAAAACAAAATCACTTCCAAGTTATTTATTTCCACCACAGTTTTCTGATGAATTTTCTATAATGAACAGTGTGAAATGATGATGCTTCTTTGGGAAGGTGATTATATTTTTAGTACCGTCAAATAGATGGCCTAAGTACTGCTTAGAACATGACAATATGGTCCCAACTCAAAGATGTTCTATAATTAAATAGACTGTGTTCTTTAGATATGTCAACTTGTTTATAAATTGCTGCAGCACAACTAATATTATTTTTAAATTCTGTGTCAAGTTAACGTATTTTTTGCTAAGAACTATGTCACAGCTTCTTGAAATTCTATTTTTAGTATCACATTACAAATTCCCTGAATGTAAACAGAATTAATCATTTGCCAACCTACACTTCAGGTATGTTTTCTCTTCTTTTCTCAGAAACTTATTAAAATGAACTAAGAACAAAATCCACAGATAGATGTTTCATTGCCAATGAAATGATTAATAGCTACACGACTCTAAGAAGGCAATCATAAAGACTTTAAAATTTACACCAAGTCAGTGTGCCTCTAGTGCACTTCCCTGGAGGGCATTGTGCAGAGGGAGACGACCACAGGTTAATAAGATGAATAAAGGAAGGATAATGTAGAGACGATTGCAAAATACAGTCAATATATTTGACCAACAGACATATAGCCAATTGTATGTCCTACTAATGTTCCCATATAATATTTTCAAAAACAAAATTGAGCACCTTAAGATACAAATAATACAAAAATATATCTCAAAAAGCGAAAGTCATACAGAACATATCTTCTGAGGTAGATGTAAAGGTATCAGGAAGATTAAATAAGCCACATTTGTAAGTAAAAAAAGCAACTTGAGATGATGTAAGCTCATTTCTTTTACAAAGAAAACCTTTCTTTCCCTCCCTCCCTCCTTTCTTTCCTTCCTTCCTACTTCCCTTTCTTCTTCTTTTTCTTTCTTTCTTGTTCTTTTCTTTCTTTCTTTCTTCCTTTCTCTTTCTCTTTTCTCTCTTTCATATGTAATATACACACTTTTAGTACATGCATGTAGATTTATAAAAATGTCTGATGTATGTGCAAGAAAAAGCAGTTACAGTACCATAACGACCCTTGCAAAGTAGGACTGAAGAAGTAGGAGTCATTTTTTCCTAACTTTATACACTTTTATACTGCTAGAGGTTGTACAATTGTATCTATCATTTAAAATTAAATTAATTAATTTTAAATAAAACAAAAAGGGAGGTCTCAAAGTCAACTACCTGGAAATGTCCGACACATGTAAGTTGGCCTGTTTTTTCAGAAATGGATAATTTGAAATCCTCCCAAATCTAACATCGTATCTTTCCTTTGAAAATTGAAGCCCACATTGCTTTGAGCTATTCTTAGTGGAGAAAGAAAATATTTGGATATAAAACTTTATAAAAACCCTTCATGTCAAATGATAAGGTCTCAGAATTTGAAGTAACCAAGAGATCAAGGCCTAAATCCATCATTTTTGAGTCAAAGCATTTAAGCCCGAAGACTGTTGCCAATTTACCTTTACCTTCCCTCTGCCTGTTATAAACTCGCCCCACTTCTTATACTTTCCTCATATTTTATATTTTTAAAACTTTAAACATTTTCCTTTCTCTAACTGTTGTATTACTGAATTTTAATAGGTGATATGACTTCAGGGTTCAAAGACTAAAAAGTTAAAGAGTACTCATCACTGAATGTTGAAAACTTCACCTCACATCCTGGTTCCTGCCCCTGCAATTCACTCTAGGTAATCTTATTATTTTTTATATTCTCTCCCCACAGATTGTAGGTATCAACTTGCAAGATTTGATTTGAAATAAGCTGAGAAAATAATATCTCCAGTGAATATTATTTATATGCTTTCACTACACACCTCATTTAGGTTTTCCATCTTCACTACTGGATGACTGGGAATCCACTTTTAGCCTCCACAACAAAGAGATAGTAACCCTCTCTACCCGAAGTTACACATCCCTTGTTATATACACAGAAGGTTACGGGCTGCACTGAAAATGCTGACTCAGCCAGAAATGAAGACTCCCGCCTCTACTCAATACTCTGTAATGACCTATATGGGAAAAGAATCCAGAAAAAAAAGAAAAGGGGATATATGTGTATGTGTAACGGATTCACTTTTCTGTACACCTGAAACTAACACAAGATTGTAAATCAACTAGACTCCAATAAAAATTAAAAAAAAAAAAGAAGTCTCGCGAATGCTGAGCTGCAGCCTATTGACAGAAGCAAAACCTTGCCTAGAAGCTAGTTGATGAAAACTCAGTAGAGGATGATACACTTAAGCAAGGACATCATCAAACATTAACTCCCTTGGGGGAATGGCCCCTGAAGCAACAGTGGACTTCGATGTGGAGCTGACCATTTGGTACACAGAGGGAACGGAGCCTGATTCGAACAACTGTCTCCTTGTTCTCAGATTAGCCTAAGTTCTTAGCCATTTTGAGTTGGACACTAACACCGAAACCTGCATGGAGTGTGCTGTATTGGTATCGCAAGATGAAAAGTATTCTGTGCATGGACGGTGGTAAAGACATCAGAGCAAGTCAGAGTACTTAATGCCCCTGAACTGTATACACAAAAATGGTTAAGATAGTAAATTTTATGTTATGTGTATTTTACCACATGTTTAAATCAAAATATAAAATTAAAAAACAAAACAAAAATTTTAAAAATTGTATTAAAAAGTATAAGATTCTAAACAAACCATTTCATTGCCCTCCTAAAATTCTTTAGAATTTATATTTAGCTACTCAGGATGGGTGGTAAAAATGTGGGAAAAAATACCACATAAACTCCTTCTCTGAGGCTTGTCTCTGTTTGGACTAGCTTTATGTTGTATTAGCGTACAAAATTAGTTTTGACCAAGGCTCTAACGCTGACATTTGGTGATAAACATATGGCACACGTAAGTCATTTAGGTGACTGCTTATTTTTATTGAACTTTGCTTTTACTTCAATGACAAAAATACTGCAATTAGTACCTTCAATAACTTCGTTAGGAAAATTTATTTGCAAGGTTAATCAATCTCTAAGTTCTGCACACAGCAAAAAGGTTCTTATCCAATGTTACCATGTATTAATGCAACAGATTTTATTATAGAATCATCTACACTTTGAAGCAACATTAAGTACTTAGATGCATAAGGACTGTTGGAAAGCAATATATTTCAACAATTAAATTTCCTGCTGGTCTTCATGTCATCTGAGACTCAGTTCCTTTAAAGGAAGAGCAAACCTTTGCTGTAAACTCTGGGGAGATTCAAAAACAAAACCTTTTTTTCCTCATTGAAATGAGACTATACCCAGATGATTTATAAAAATAGGTCATTTATTTTCCAGGAAAGAAAAAACCCACTAAAACTGCTTTTATATTGTGGGAGATAGAACTAGTTACAAAAAACTTTTCAGGCCACTATCTAAATTTCCTTGCAACAGTCTGTTATGTTAGCTGAGGGTTTAATAGGACAAGTGCTGATTTCTGGTTTCAATAACCTTTGGAAACATAGGGCAATCCTAAAGCCCCACAGTGTTCAGGATCTTTTCAAGGATAGGAAAATTGCCTCAATCAATTGTTATATTAGTATACAGCTCTCACTTTAAAAACCTATCAACCTAATAGAATGTGTATCATTGTTAGGCAAGCTCTATGTGACCCGGTTGGGTGAAATTCTGAGAACAGACACTTTGCTCCTAACTTCCTTCCACCAACTGTCATTCAAGCAGTGATCACCCTGTGGACCAGTCCATCTCCTGGGCTCTTATTTGGAAGGGAGCATTTCTTAGTATCTACCGCTACCATCACATCCTCTTCAGAGAGGAAATGGTATAATCTGAGAAGAGAAAGAGCTCTCCCACTTTTAATTAAAAACTATGCACTATTTACAATATCCACGACATGGAAGCAGCCTAAATGTCCATCAACAGAGGAATGGATACAGAACATGTGGTACATATATACAGTGGAATATTACTCAGCCATAAAAAAGAACAAAATAATGCCATTTGCAGTAACATGGATGGACCTAGAGATTGTCATACTGAGTGAAATAAGCCAAACAGAGAAAGACAAGTATCATATGACATCACTTATACGTGGAATCTGAAAAAAGAAAAGAAAAAAAAGATGCAAATGAACTTATTTACAAAAGAGAAACAGACATACAGATATAGAAAACAAACTTGTGGTTACCAAAGGGGGAAGGTGAGGGAGGGATAAATTAGGAGATTGGGATTAATATATACACAATAGATTGCCAACAAGGACCTACTGTATATCACAGGGAACTATACTCAATATTTTGTAATAACCTATAATAGAAAAAATCTGAAAAAGAATATACATGTGCATATATATATAAAAATATATATATATAATTGAATCACTGTGGTGCATACCTGAAGTTAACATGACATTGTAAATTAACTATACTTCAATAAAAAAATTAAAAATTTTGGGCTTCCCTGGTGGCGCAGTGGTTGAGAGTCCGCCTGTGGATGCAGGGGACACGGGTTCGTGCCCCGGTCCGGGAGGATCCCACATGCCGCGAAGCGGCTGGGCCCGTAAGCCATGGCCGCTGAGCCTGCGCGTCCGGAGCCTGTGCTCCGCAACGGGAGAAGCCACAGCGGTGGGAGGCCCGCGTACCGCAAAAACTAAAAAAAATAAATAAATAACTTTAAAACCCAAAAATAAATAAATAAATAAACGTACAATCTGCTTAGATCTATGTCTTTATACACTTTCTTAGTAGTGAGGGGCTCACACGAGTAAAAGCCTCAGGGCAAAGCTGAATTACTCAAGGATTCTTAGGTTTTAGCTCAATTAAAGATCTCAGAAAAGTTCATTCTTCTCTCCTCCCATGTAATTAGGTGTTATCGGTTTCTTTATAATACAAGGGATAGTCCTCAATTTGCTACCTGTGGACAGGGCCTTGCAGGTATGTGCCTTAATCTCAATACCAGCGGGGCAGGTGGAGGTTAATCCAAAGGCTTTGGCCCAGATCTAGAGTGTCTAAGTGTGTCAGAGTTGCTTCCATGTTTGTAGATCAGTATATATGAAATTCTCACCAAAAATAATATGACTTGAAATGTTTTCAAATAGCCTTAAACTATGACTGAAGCGATCCTCATTTGAGGGCAGATCCATGTTATAATCGAATATTGCTCAGACCCTCAGCGTCTGCACACCATTTAAGGGCAGTGGATGCACCTGTGCAGGGAGATAGTCACCACAGGTCTGGCGTTTCTGCACACCTGAGCAGAGGGCTTTGACAGTTCTGTCCGAGGACATCTGCAATGCTGCTGTGGGGCAGGGACAGATCTGCTTCTGTAGGAGGTGACTCGAGTGAAACTCCCCGTCTCTCCGGGGGATATTCCAGGTCAGAGTGTGTCGCCTGGGTCAGAGGGTGGCTGGATCATGTCTCTCCCTGGAATGGAAGACCAGCAGGCTGCGCAGCAGTCCCCTAACGACTCAGGGATTTCCGGAGCTTCTCCCTGTGACACACACCCATCTACTCAACCACTCCACCTCAGCGACTGACACGAACGTGAACGTGAAGCTCATGCCGCCTACTGTGCTGAGACGAATAAACTAACTAAATCATTTGGGCTGTTGTCACCTGCCTGGTTACATCAACAGAGCCCGGGAGGTCAGCCCAGCATCTCCAACAGTGCTGATGTCAGGACCTGCTGAGCGCTTGGCAATGTGGGTCACAACTGTAGGTGAATTAAAAGAAATTAATACAATGTTCAGCAATACAAAATAAATCATAATCTTTTGCAATGACTGTCACAGTCGTTTCATATAATGATAGTTGTATTGTTTATAATCATGTTCACCAAGGAAGATATTTTCAACTTTCTCAACAGCACAGAGCTTGTACCTCCTGTCAGATTCCACATCTTTTCCCTTTAACTACACAGATTAGAAAATCTAATTTCTTAACATAAATTACTCTAAGTAGTAATCATTTTTGGCACTATAAAGCCCTTCCGAATACCCAGATTGAGTTTGGAAACACCTAGAAATTATGAGTGTTTTCTCACTGAGGGTCATTTGTAGCACTCCTTCAGATGCAAAGTCACTGAACAAGGCACATTCAAAACTAGAAGGCTAAAGGTTTTCTTTTAGGAGAAAGGGCTGTGTATGGAATTCATATCTGATTTTTGACTGCTGACAGCCCTGGAAATAATTTCCCTATGCTTTTGCTACATTTCATTGTGGTTCTTACATATGCCCACACATATATAAAAAATACTTTCTCAAAAGAAAAATTTTTAGAACGAGGTCAGGAGAGTGTCAAATTCTTGATTATTGAGTTTCTTCTTCATATGAAATCCTGATATCATATCAACATGATAAGAAATCTTTCTCATTAGGTCTTGATGCAATAGGTTTACACTTTGAAGGGTTTCAGATACATTACTAAGATAGTTAATTTAGGACATGTCCCTTGAAATCATAGAACTTCTCTTTACTTGTGTTTTTGTTATCAAGAAGCAATTGTTTTAATGTTTGAATTTTGTTTGTTTCTTTTCAAACATTTGAGAAATTGTCTTTACCCTCAATGGTCAGCTGACCTCAGAGTAGACAAGCAAAGTTACATGGTCTCTTAGCATACTGAAAAGAATAATATTTGGTGGTAATAACTGGATCACAATAAGAATTTTCATTATTTCCTGTAATATGCAATATAACCAAAATTCAGTGCAAAATCCTCTCAAAGTAAATATATCCTTTCTTAATCCTCACACAGGCAGGGCTGAATCACCACTGAACACTTCTCCCTCGTACTCTGGAAACCTGCCCAGAACTGATTCATAATCTGCACATCAATTGATAAATCCAGCTATAAAATCAAATGTCTGTTAGAATACAAGTTAAAAAGTAGTTACTTTTCTACAATGTACACAATTAGTACAGCATGGCACTAAGCAGTGTCATGTAACAAAGATATTTTGCTAACTTGTTCCACTTTTTCTCTGAGTACAATATTTGGAATTACCTTTGCAATTGTTTCTACAAATTTCTTGGAAATAGTGTTATTTATTCATATTTTCTGTTTTGAGAAGTGCAGTTTTGAGCAATGACTCTGAGGTTTGCCCCTTCTCTACAAACAATTGCAGAATTAATCAAATTTATACTGGAAATGTGATTTTGTACTTGTTCTGAAAATCACTACTTGGTAAAGTTTTATGATAAGTAATATGTTAGAGACGTGAGGTAAATGGGTTGTTTTAAACCAATACTGTCCAACTTTTTATAGTAGTAATTGTACTTCCTATTCGCCCTATATTTAAATGGGTTTCTTTGAAATAGCTATAATCACACTCACTGATAGATACATATTCACTTTCTGCATTTTTACTTAATCCTGTTCACTTTGAACATCATATGGACGTCTCATGGATGTTCTCTGGGGGCAGATACCATGTCTGTTATTATTTCACCTTCAATGCTAGAATAATCATCATCACATCATAAGCATTCAATAAACATTTGGTGAATGAACAAATGCTGCCACGAATCTTCCAGCCCCTGTAACTAGAGTCCTCTAGGGAGATCTGTAACATTCAGGCCAGTAGTCCAGTTCCTCGGATGATCTCAAACCGAGAGCCTTACAGTAAACAAGTCTGTCTTTAAGAAGCAGCTGGCTCTTGGTCAAATACCCCAAGAAATTTGATTTCTGTGGTTAAGAGTTCTAAATCAGTGTCTTTAACGGTCTAAAGATTTCTAGACCAAAACCCGTTTTTGTTGTTGTTTTTTTTTTTTGCGGTACGCGGGCCTCTCACGGTTGTGGCCTCTCCCGTTGCGGAGCACAGGCTCCGGACGCGCAGGCTCAGTGGCCATGGCTCACGGGCCCAGCCGCTCCGTGGCATGTGGGATCTTCCCGGACCAGGGCACAAACCCGTGTCTCCTGCATCGGCAGACGGACTCTCAACCACTGCGCCACCAGGGAAGCCCCCAAAACCCGTTTTAAAGATCCTGGTGATCGTGGTGATTCACAAGGATGAGTTGTCTCTTTCAAAAATAGGTGAAATCAAACAGAATCATCAACAAAATAAGAACATCAGGAAACTGAGTTCAAGACATAACAAGGTTTAGCTGATGAGTGAGTCATAAATTAAACTGTTTGTCCTCATGACTATATTACACACAAGTTCCATTTCTTTGCGAAAAGAGTAAAGGGCAAGAAACATAATTTTAGTATCAATTTGGTATTTTTTCTTCATCTAGCAGTTTCTGCCCATGGTGCCAACAAAGTATTAAACTTTAATGCCACAGTATTCTAATTTCTAAAATTGCTTTCCGAAACAGATTAAGGGCTCTGCAGGTGGGAAGTGCATTATGACTTCACTGGGAGCAAAATGTGAGAACTGCCTGATGGATGAACAAATCTCTCTAATGGGAAATATCCCCTTCCATTTTTCTTGGTATCATAACATGAAATAAAACTTAATTCAGTTTTTTAAAAAGAACTATTTTCATTTTAATTTTTAATTACCTGGTGTCTGTCAAATCTTGCAGTTAATTATCTTTTCATACTCACTGTCTCCATCTCTTAATTATATGCTGTCATTCCACAGCAAAATTTAGCACGATACTCTTGACTAACATCAAAATGTTAAGGCCGTGTTCTGTGAGTATTTAATGGATTTCCATACGAAAGAAGAGAAGCATGGTTTTAACCATTTGATATCACATAGTAAAATTCAAAATTTTAGTACTTCATAAACTCTAAAATGAATTATGTTATACTAAACTCCAACTCACCAATGTACACACGTTTGCTAAAAGGTGTGAAAACTTTGCTGACTGTGAAAAGAAAACGTATTTTCCCTGCAGCACTCCATTCATTCTAAGTTGGTTGAGGACATGATTCATTTTTTACTAATCTTTGTAACCAAGCCTCCATCAGTATCTAACCACTTCTTTTTCATGTAACAAGCATATGTTTACTGAATGAATAAAAGGAAAGTGTTCTTCCAAATATAATTTTAAGTGTTAAAATCTCAGGTTTCTTATGCTACTATTAAGAAAATAATGAAGAATTTAAAAAGTGAAATCGACTTTTTATATTAATGTTTTCATGGTAATATGACATATTTAGGATATTAAAAATATTTTAAACAGACTTATGAGGTAAAATATAGTGAAACTAAGTATATACCTCAAGATCTCCAAAATTTTTTATTCCAACAACTTCCAAGTCAAATAGAAACAGAAAGTTACTTTCCCATTGTGTAGCACAAGGGACCCTGGATTACACAGTCTGTACCCTCATCCTATTCTTCAACTCTCTGTCCTGTGCCCAGGATCTAGAATTCAAATGCTCATGGTCTCATTTTCATCATTGAAAGAACTAGGGAATTTCAGAACTAAAACGGACCTGACAGAACATGGAGACCAGCAATAAAGTTGAATGTAGACCAGCAACACTTCAAATACATAAAGTCTTACTGGGTTTGGAATTAATCAAAAATTATAAATCTTTTTTTGAGTTTTACTGACATGCTGTAGACTTTTATTTTTATACATGGTGTAACTTGAGTTATTAGGGACTACTGAAATCTGATATTAACAACTAAAACTGGTTTATGACTAGAATTTATTGAGGTCTCCAATAACAATAAAAAACATCAGTCGGTGCTGAAAATTCAACTAGAATCTAGTTGTGCTGCTGCAATTTTCCAACAATCAATACATTGATAAATACCTTGACTGATAAAGGTATCACTGACGATGCCCTGAGTTAGATCATAGTGTTTAATTGCTGTTATTATTACTATCAATTACTGTTATTTATTATTACTCTCTGAGGATATCTCTTTGCGTAATGTCCCCGAGGATGCTTCATTGGTTCTGGACAATGATTTTGCATCATTTAAATAATTTGCAACATATGAAAATAAAAAGTATATTAAGTTTCTTTAGGCTTAAAATATAAAATCAGGTATAAAGCACAATATTCTTTTCCCAAAAAAGTACATAAAATTTGCTTTAGCAATAAGTTCATTGTAATTTGTTTTATCTTTTTAACATTATTTTCATTGTAAATTTGTTTCTTTCTATATTTTTCTTTTTTATCACTGAGCTTATTCTACTTGAAAACAAGAGCAAGAAGTATTAATTGGACTGTAGTGTCTTTCCCTCTATAGGAAAGAATTTAAGAAAAGAAAAAGAACAGGACTTCCCTGGTGGTGCAGTGGTTAAGACTCTGAGCTCTCAATGAAGGGGGCCCTGGTTTGATCCCTGGTCAGGGAACTAGATCCCACACTCATGCTGCAACTAAGAGTTCGCATGCCACAACTAAGGAGCCTACAAGATGCAACTGAGTCCACCTGCCACAACTAAGGAGCCAGCCTGCCGCAACTAAGGAGCCAATTTGTCGCAACTAAGGAGCCCACTTGCCACAACTAAGACCCAGTGCAACCAAATAAACATTAAGAAAAAGAAGAGAATGAGTGAGAGAAAAAATATAATTGATAGATAAATGCTCTAGAAAGCTGCTGTCCTAGTTAATATTCACCATTCTGATGTGTGAAGAAAATAACAGGTAACATGGGTCAAGCAGAAAAATTATCCTAGCATAAAATCTTCCTTGCAAGAAGCTATGTGTCACTGGAGATGAAAAGAAATGGTACCTGGTGCCCACGATGAATACTTGTTAACTGAACAGACAACATCTCTCAATCCTATTGTCACTTGTCACAAGTACCCACTACTTCTTTGTTTTAGGAACCTGGAACCAGATGATTTATCTTTGAATCTATACACTACATGAAAAGTAACCTGAGTATATTCATAACAGAAAATAAATAACACAGTGAACATAAAAAGACATCTTTTTGGTAAGATTTTCTCTCAAATGAAAGAATAAGTAAAATGCCAAAATCATCTTTTTAAAAGCTAAGTATATACTTCACTGGTGTTTTCCAAAATACCTAACAATACAGGCTGTCTTTAGGTTGAAAATATTTCAAAAAGCTCACAAATAAACCGCTTGATTTGTAATTGGTAATTCTAGTGTTAAAAATATCATGAATTCTCCATTTCTCACTTATAATGTGATCTCAGTTGTACCTGTTCTGTCAAATCATAACGAAAACCGTAAAATTTAACCAATTTTACATATAGCAAAGTATATAGGAGTAAAATTAAAAAGCATATATATCAATTTAGAGAGAAATAATTTTCTCCTTTCTGAGACTTCTTTGTGTTTAGTAAACAAAGAAAATAATATTACTGGTTTTCATCAGTTTTTCCACAAGGAGCTTGAGATATTTTTCAGCAGGTACTAGGCATGTGTACTATATTTACTAAACACGCTATATTAAAAAAGAATATTTCCCTAAAGTATTTTTTCACAGATGTATGGGACTTAGGGGAAAACATTCAGAAAGAAGATAAGTTAATACATTGGTCCATTGAGAAGAGCTAGAAGAGCAGACATTAGGGATTTGTGTCTGAGCCATAATCCCACCAGTAAATAGCTCCAAAGAAATGACACAGGGGGCTTTTTTTTTTCTTTTTGGTCTCATTTTTCAATCAGTGAATTGAGAATAGAAGTATCGTTTTGTTTCATATTATAATATATAACATAACCAAAAGGGGAAGACACAGAGCTAAATGGTTGCAATTCTAAGCAAATATAAATACATTTCCTGAAACCCTTACTATAAAGATATGAGCAATAGATTCAAATAAAATGGGAAATAGTAAATAAAAGTTATCCCAGATCCCCGCAGTAAAATTTTTGTCGATTTTAACAATCTTATTCAGATTGCTGACTTATATGTGCTTAGATTGACTGTGTGTTCCAAATCCTATAACCCACACATAGCAAGAGAGCATTGAGATAGTCTAATGAGCTTAAGTAAGCTATCTCAAAATAATGTCTCAAAATTTGCCTAGCTTATATCCCAAATATTGCCATTCTGTACATCCTGACCATCACTACCAGGTTTCAGACCTTCAACATTCTCTTCTACACAGCTATCCAATAAACTTCTGATACTGAACTTCACCCTCCTGCTTTGCTCCCCACAAATCCATCTACAATACTAACACAAAATGATACAGATGAATGGATAAAGTATCTTTGGAATATTCCATTACACAGTGGAATATTACTCAGCCATAAAAAGAATGAAATAATGCCATTTGTAGCAACATAAATGGACCTAGAGATTATCATACTAAGTGAAGTACGTCAGAGAAAGAAATATACCATGATATCACTTATATGCGGAATCTAAAAAAAAAAAGATACAAATGAACTTATTTACAAACAGAAACACGCAGACATAGAAAAAAATTATGGTTACTAAAGGGGAAATGGTGGAGGAGGGATAAATTAGAACCATGGTCCTAACTTATCCCTCCGCTGCCATTCATATATAAATATAAATATATATATATATATATATATGAATCACTTTGCTGTACACCTGAAACTAACACAACATTCTAAATCAACTATACTCTAATAAAAATATAAAGAACAGATATAACCCTTGCTTAAAATTTCAGCAGCTTCCCAACGTCTTCCCAGCCATCTTAGCATGACACATATGGTTGTCTGTGTCCTGGGGCATATGCATGTGTTCAGTCTCCCCGCTCATCACACAGGACCCCCAGGCTGTGTGTTCCAGAGAAACAAACTGCTGAAAGCATCCTCAGAAATGCCCTACTTTTGCACCTGTGTGTCTTTGCCCCTTGTGCTTTTCACCCAGGACCTCCCTGCAATCCCTAGTTGCTTTTGGTCACCTTCTCCTTTAAGAACCACTTAAGATATCACTTCTGCCTAAGCCTTCCTGGGAGATTCTGGTCTCCAAGTAGTGCCCCTTCTCTATGCATGCAAACATGGTGCCCACATCTGTACGCTGCAGTTACTACATTTATATGTGCTATGGGTCTGGTCATCCCTCTACAGTGACTTATCCATCATATTATTTTTGTTTCCTAGTGCCTGTCGTGTTATTTTTTAACTAGATATCTGTAAAATGTTACTGTGAACATTGAACAGTCATTTTGAGATTTTTCCAGAAGTATCAAGGATGACATAAACTCAATATGATTAAAATAACTGAGAAATAAGGGACACCTTGCCTCTCCACCCTCTGATGTGTCAGGCTCTGAGTTACATTCAGATGGTGACTTGCCATTTTCCAAGTTTATCTTGTACCTGTTTCTAGTTCATGTACCTCTTCCCTAACTAGTTCAATTCCATTCATCTTTCAAGGTATGGTTCTATAAAGTATTTCTTTGTTCATGTCTCTTTTTTCTACCAAGTCCTCAAGTTCTCTTGTCAAATACAAAGATACTAAACAAAAGTTTGTAAATTAAATTGCTCCCACAATTATCTTTCTACAAAAATGGTATATTTCTTCAAGAATTCATTCTACAAAAATTGAATGTCTTCTACAATCCCAGCACTGAGTTTCCAACAGTAAATAATCCAGAAAGATCCCTGCTTTGATGGATTTTATATATCTCGGTAAGAGTAAGTAGAAAAATAAATAAGCAACAGGGTTTCCCTGGTGGCGCAGTGGTTGAGAGTCCATCTGCCGATGCAGGGGACGCGGGTTCGTGCCCCGGTCCGGGAAGATCCCACGTGCCGCAGAGCGGCTGGGCCCGTGAGCCATGGCCGCTGAGCCTGCGCGTCCGGAGCCCGTGCTCCGCAACAGGAGAGGCCACAACGGTGAGAGGCCTGCGTACCACAAAAAAAAAATAACTAATAAATAAGCAACAAAAATAGATAATTTCAGACAGTACCAAGTGGTAGGGAAGTGAAGAAAACAGAATGATGCTCTAGGGAGCAACTGGAGGGTCATGCAGACAGATGGTTGGAGATCTTCCCGGGAAGGTGACAGACAACTGAGCTAAGATCCCTGAGCGTGTGGGCCAGAGAGCTTTCCAGGCAGAGTGAACAGCCAGTGCAAAGGCACAGCACAGCAACAGATGGGATTGTACGGGGACAGAAAGAATGCCAGCTCAGCTTGGCTCAAAAGAGTGAGCCACAGGAGTGAGTGGTGGAAGGAGATAAGGATGCTGAAACTCATACTGGCCTTACAAATCACCAAAAGGCATTTGGGTTTTATCTTAGAATGACAGAAGATCCTGACATCTTCTCGGCATGAAACCTGATTTACGTTTTAAAAGACTGCTTTCAGAAAATGGATTTTTAGCAGGACCAGTGTTGGGAGGCTATTGCCCTAGTACAATCGAGATGTGTTAGTGGATTCCAAAAGGAAATAACGGTGAATTGGGAGGTAGAGTCCGGATGAATTGTTGATGGGTTGCATATAGGAGGCAAGGGAGAGATTTAAGAACAACATCTTGATTCTTGGTTTGAGCTAGAGGGACAGTGCTGTCATCTCAATAGGGAAAAATGGGAAAGGAACAAATTTGGGGGCAGTAACTCAGAATTTTGTTTGTCGAAAGGATAGTTTGGCTTTAATGTCCAAATTCCTTAGTATAACGTAGAAGGTTTTAAATCTTGCAAGCCGCCTTCTGCTTTTACCCCAGTAAAAATTCCCCCCATCCAGTAATGGACGCGACTTCTCTGGCCCCTTTCTCTCGGACCAGTGAACCTCGCCCGGGAGCGCTCCCTAATAAAGCTCACTTGAAGCTTTCCTCTGTTTCGCGGTGCCGTTTGTTAAGATCCGACCTTACAACAATAATCATAGTTCCCAAATACTTCCAAATATTTGCTTATGTCATCTGCAGAACATAAAAGCATTCTCCAAGGTGCTTAAAACTAAAGTTCCATGTTTCTCCCTTTGAATTTCCTTAACCAACCTATAGTAATTGTAATGGAACAATATTTTGAAGTAGTCAATGTAATTTTCATTCCTTTAGTTCATTTTGACCTATTCCTGTCTACCATTAAACCAAAACAGCAACACACACACACACACACACACACACACACACTCAGAAAACAAGAGAGTGGATTGAGTTTCTGATTTTTGTTTTCATTTGCTTTTTCTTTCTCTTTTTCTGTCTTGATATGGACAATAGTCATGAAGCCCTGGATTTCGATTCCTATAATCAGGTACTTACTGGGTTTTAAGGGATTTTTAGAATAGTCTGCATGTCAAAAACTTGCAAACTCAAGCAAAAATGATAATTACCACAGAGAAGAGAGAATATAAAATGCAGCCATTTTTCTGAATACTCAGGGAAGAGGGAGGAAAGAAAGAAAGAAAGAAAGGAAGGAAGGAAGGAAGGAAGGAAGGAGGGAAGGAAGGAAGGAAGGAAGGAAGGAAGAAGGGAGGGAGGGAGGGAGAAAGACAGGCAGGCAGAACCTTCTGGACTTTAGAAGGGTCTGGAGAAGACAGAGGTCGTGTGGGCCCCTGCTGTGCTGTACCCTCTCCTCAGGGTCAAGGGGTTAAGAGTAAGTTGATATAAAACTCCAAAGAAACTTAAACTGGTTAGGGGAGGTGAGTTAGTCACAGTTCTCCAGAGAAACAGAACCAACAGGATTTATTTATTTTAAGGAATTGGCTCACACGATTGGTGAGTCCAAAATCTGATGGGCTACACTGGCAGGCTGGAGACTCAGGGAAAAGCTGCAATTTGAATCCAAAGCCAGTCTGCTGGCAAAATTCCTCTGTGCTCAGGGTGGGCTCTATTCAGGCCACCAGCTGATTAGATGAGCCCCCCACGTACATCTGCTTTACTCAAAGTTCACTGATATAAACGTTAATCTCATCCAAAAACATCCTCACAGAATAGAAATGAAAAGATGCTCAACATCTCTAATTATTAGAGAAATGCAAATCAAAACTATAATGAGGTGTCACCTTACACCAGCCAGAATGGCCATCATCAAAAAATCTACAAAAAATAAATACTGGAGACAGTGTGGAGAAAAGGGAACCCTCTGGCACTGTTGGTGGGAATGTAAATTGATACAGCCACTATGGAGAACAGTATGGAGGTTCCTTAAAAAACTAAAAATACAGCTACCATATGACCCAGCAATCCCACTCCTGGGCAAATATGTGGAGAAAAACGTGGTTCAAAAGGATACATGCCCCCCAATGTACATTGCAGCACTATTCACAATAGCCAAGACATGGAAGCCACCTAAATGTCCATGGACAGATGAATGGAGAAAGAAAATGTAGTACATATATGCAGTGGAATAGTACTCAGCCATTAAAAAGAATAAAATAATGCCTTTTGCAGCAACATGGATGGACCTGGAGATTATCATACTGAGTAAAGTAAGTCAGACATAGACAAATATCATATGATATTGCTTATATGCAGAATCTAAAAAAAAATGATACAAATGAACTTATTTATGAAACAGAAACAGATCCACAGGCTTACAGAAAGAACTTACAGTTACCAAGGGGGAAGGGTGGGGAGAAGGGACAGCTAGGGAGTTTGGGATTGACACATACACACTGCTATATTTAAAATAGATAACCAACAAGGACCTATTGTATAGCACAGGGAACTCTGCTCAGTATTCTGTAATAACCTAAGTGAGAAAAAATTTGATAAAGAATAGATACATGGGGCTTCCCTGGTGGCGCAGTGGTTGAGAGTCCGCCTGCCGATGCAGGCGACACGGGTTCGTGCCCCGGTCCGGGAATATCCCACGTGCCGCGGAGCGGCTGGGCCCGTGAGCCATGGCCGCTGAGCCTGCGCGTCCGGAGCCTGTGCTCCGCAATGGGAGAGGCCACAGCAGTGAGAGGCCCGCGTACAGCAAAAAAAAAGAATAGATACGTGTATATGTATAACTGAATCACTTTGCTGTACACCTGAAACTAACACAACATTGTTAATCAACTATACTGCAATTTAAAATAAAAAGTTAACAAATTAAAAAAAAAAAGAAATACCCAGAGTAACACTTGACCAATGATCTGATCTGAGCGCCGTGGCCCAGCCAAATTGACATACAAAGTTAACCACCACTGGAGGATTTTGAGAGTCAGAGATTTGCCTTACGTTCAGTCCGGAACATTTGGGGAAAACACCCTCACTGAGAATAGACATGTTGGTGGAGGAAAACTGGGGAGAAAGTGAAGAAGATAACAGACAGACCTGTAAACCGGAAGTTCTGAGTTACTTTAACTTGTAAAATTTGCTTCATTCAACTCTCATGTTTAAATACAGATCCACAGATAAGCTAATTTGGGTTATAAGCAATAACTTATTTATGTATTAACAGGTGTGTTATATTCTAGAATCATCACTGTAGTGTCTGCACAACTCTGCTGGCCCCTGTTCGCTCCACTGTAAGTGTTTTGAGGTGATATTTTCCCCCTAGATGTGAGGAACAGGCTATATTATTTCTTTATGTGTCCAGATACGGTTGATAGGTGCTAAATAAAAGCTTCTTGCATGAAGTTTCATTAAGTGGAAAAATTCCCTAGATGATGTCATTCACTCAAAGTAAAAGATGATATCCTTCGATTGTTCACCATTTTGAACATAGTTAAAAGAACAAACATTAGAAATCAACATATAACAGCAGTCAAAAAATACCCCTGTTTTTCACTTACAGAAATTCTTTGGGATGAGGAATGTTTTCCTCCTGACTTTAGACATGTACCTCCATAAAAGAACCTGTTCTTAAAAATCACGATTTTACTTTTTGCTCTTTGAGTCAGACAAGAATAGGGAAAATAATACGAGCCTTTCATTCTGTGTGAGTCACATTTCACCGTAAATACAGAGCAGAGTTTGTCAGTGAAAAATGACATGAAATGTGTCCTTCACCATTCAGTAGCAATGACCCAGTTATAGCTAACCATTCTGGGTTAAAAGCTTTCTGCTTAATAAAATATGCAAGAAGCTTGTCTGATTCAGAAACCCTGGAATCCTGAAAATGCCTCCAGTGACCGGCGTCAGAAAGCCAGTGATGGTGGAGGCTGTGAAAAGAATGTCAAAGGTAATGATGGAGGTGTCAAAGGGTGTCCTGAGCAGAGGACTCAGGGCTTTCTCTGCAGCAACACTTCCAGCCTCATTCAGCTTTGTCAGAAGGTAATTTCCTCAAGGACTTGCAAACGTAACTGGGAGCATTAAATATTTAATTTTACATTTACAACATGAAACTCTCTCCTCCCATTCCAGTATTTAGATGTCTCTGTGCAGTCAAGAAACCTAATTTCTTTCAGTATAAACAAAGTTAAACAAAATAGTATTCAATTATTTTAAAACAAAAATTATCGAAATGTCGTGAACATTTTCTTTGAGGACATGTTTTAATTTTCTCTAGTGTTTTACTGTATTCTTTCCTTCAGTTTAATAACTTAAAATCCTGTAGTCTTTTTTCATCTTGAATGAAAACCTTATTTTTAATTCTGTACAAAAAATTGTTGCCTGAGAATTAATTACATTATTAGCCATTGACAGAAAGAAAAACAACCTATATATTAAAACTGGCTACATTTTAGCACTTAATAACGTCCCAGAGCTTATATTTACTGACCAGTCAATATGTTCCCAACCTAGGCAAAGAGCTTTTATTTTATACTTAAAACAACACAGTGATATCTGTATTTGAAAAATGAAAATGAAGTTTGTTCAGGATAAGTTGTCCAATCACAAAAAAGGACCCAGGCTGGAACCTTGGTCTCTACAATAGCAAAGTCCCTGCTCTAAATTATTCTGCTCCTTGTCTCTTTCTATCAGGGATTAAGATTATGTAATAAGAAGAAGGATTTTAAGTCTCTCACTGAATTTAAAACACGTAAAAGTGTTCTAAATGAGTACTCACATAGGTCTACCCTGCCTGCCCATTGAGAATTCGGTGATGCTACAAAGCGATGGCTTTTGTTTGTTAGTTTGCTTTGAAACACTTGCTAGAAATTTGAAATATTCCTGTGATTTCTCAGCTCTGACTATCTAACTAATATGGTAAACCAAAATTCTCTACTTAAAAATAAAATCTTTCTAATTGTTCTTGAAATTCAATTAACCTAAAGTACTGTAAGATACCTCTACAACCATAAAAGGATAGTAAAAATAAATTGTAAGGAAGCCAAAGAAAACTAAAAATCTAACCACGCTACACTATTTGATAAAGCTTTTCAGAATGATATATTTCTTAGTAATATATTCCGAAGGGGATACAAGTGAATTCATACTTCATCAACAGTGACCATTAATCATAGGCTCAGCTGTAATAATATAAACATAAAATTTAAGTTCAAGACTGAAAACTGCAAACGAGTCACTCTACTCTGGATTATTAGCTTTCCGCTCTGACACCCCCTCCCTCACTTACCTTTGGCAAGAAGTGAAAATGAGCAATGATGAGTTTTTACTTTATACCGCACAGACCAAGGGAAACCTTTGTACTATTTGCTCACTTTCTCTTGGATGGGGCCAAAGTTGCTCCAAAAAGCCTTACTCATTAAAACCAAAACAAAAAGAAGTTTCAATTTCCCAAAATTTTTAAACACAATTCTTTTCTATGTCAGACATCAAACTAAGAATTAGAATATAAAAGAAGAAAAACTTTTGCCCCTTAACTTATTACAACACAGCCTTCACATTCTTCTTTCTTTCAAATAAAGTCTATTTAGTTTTCAGAGTCATAAAACTCCTTTGAACTAGTGCCTCATTCTTTTAAAATTAATTATTACTAACAACTAGGCTACAATTTTTCATATAGGTAATCATAGGATATTCATATATTTAATTGGAATATAGTCAATATATGTAATAATTATATAAAACAATTGCTCAAAATAAGAGTTTAAATCAATAACAAAACCAAAAAACACTCTGCAAAGTAAAATAAGGAAAAAACAAATTTAAAATTATGATTAACAAATGATTTTACCAAATAAAAAATATACTAATTTATCATTAAAATGTAGCATATATACCAAATAAAATTTTAGTAGAATGGAAGCCATTCTCAACGAAACTGAAGAATAGTAATATTTATGCCAACACAAGTCATCATTATTTTGCATTTTATAATGCATAGAAACATTATTTCCTAATACATTTGTGTAACATGATCACACTGGTATAGCATTGACAATGTGGAAATGTTTAGTCAATTGTGGGCCAATAAATTTACTAGACTGTCAACTTTCTGTTTTAACTTCATTCACCTATTCATTTTAATAAATATTTCCTACTACTAGGTTACAGACAATGGGGACAAACGCAGATGGGAATAAAACACACAGCATTGAACAAATTATCCCAAAGCCAATTTACAAACACAAACTGTGATAGCTTCAATAAAGGAAAAGCATACTTTATTAAGAAAACTTATTAAAGAAAGAAACAATGTTGACTGAGACTGAAAGAGACAAGATGTCACTAAACACATGATATTTAAGCAGAACCTTGAGAGAAGCCTCCCCGTGATCGTTTCTGGGAGGAGCATTCTTGGGGTCACTGCCTGTGGGAAATCCCTGAGGTCAGAGAGCTCTGTATCTTCAAGGAATGAAATAATCAGAGTTGCTGAATCAAAATAAAGGAATCCTGAGAAGAGGCTGGAAAGGCAGGCGGGGGCCAGGGCCTGGTCATTAAAATTCCACATTAAGACTGTGGAATTTGACTCAGATGCAATGGGAAGGTATTTGAAGGGCGTTTATGGAGGAAAGATGGCTTCTTAAGATTTCCTGGGCTAGATTCTTCCTGCCTCTATTGCAAATTGAGAAATATGAGCTTTACTTAATGTCCAGGCCGAAGGATCCAGAAAGGAGTTTAACCTGAAACCGAACTTTCATGGACCAACTGCAGAAGTTTACCTTAAATTAAATCTGAGTCCAGTTTCTAGATGTCATTTAAATATATCTCCCAAGAAGACACAGTAATCTTTGCCTTCCCACTTGTATCTGCCTACATAACATCAGTCTGGGGATAACTGCCGTTCCCCACAAACCGAAGAGATGATCAAGCAACAGCAAAATGGTTAGAGTCTTGACAGGTCGTATCATATAAAAACAGCGTCATTTCAGAAGGAAGTGAGTAAAAGCTCTGAATAATGAACATTGAACATTTAAAAGCTTCCTTGTATTATAAACCTTAAATGAAAAAGCAAGAGAGTCAGGTCACCATTTTATGGCATTAACATTCATTAAGGTGATGCTATTGTGACGGCTGCAGCTCCAAAAATCTCAGTGGCTTAACTAACATTAGTGGATTAACATTAGTTTCTCTGCTCAAGTCAAGGGCAAAATGTTCTTCCTGATCAGACGACTCTCCTCCAAATGGTAATTCAGGAATATTTCCTTCCAAATGATAGCTCTGTCATCTTGAAAATGTGATTTCCAAGATCTCCCTGCTCACCTATATATCAAACCTCAGAAAGAGCAGGAAACATCAAACAAAGGATATTTATATGGCCCAGGGCTGGAATCTTTTCACAGTTCACAGTTCAGAATCCACTGGCTAGAACTCAGTCCTACCTAAACTGCACGGAGTCTGGGACAGACAGTCTGTCTGTGGACTCAGGAAGAAGAAGAGGTGGGCTGGATTAGTAGCCAGACAGTCTCTGATACTACAAGGCTGCCTCAGGACATATACTTCTGGAAATTCTGCAACACAAAATGGCCAACATTAAGGCAAAGTGATCCATATTTCTGGAGAATAAGGAATGGCCAAAAACAAAATGAAACAAAACAAGAGCTATTTTGTCCCATTTGCAGCAATGTTCTTATCTGATGCCACCTGTAAAGAGTCTTGCCTTTGCTCATATGCTTCATTATTGGTTCAGTTTGTGAGAAATGGCAGTTATGCCCAGCTGATGTTATGTAGGCAAATCCTAGTGAGGAAGCAAAGATTACTGTGTCTTCTTGGGAAATATGTTAATCATATCAATGATTTTAATTGTTCCCATTGTATAAATATAGCATTACAAATTGCCTCTTTCCTTCATGAGTCACTGCCTCCCCTCCTATAACCAGTCCTCTTCATTTAACATGTATTTGTAATTGGAAAATTTCACTAATATGAAAAATCTCTTAATTAATTTTACTGAGTGGCCTCTAGAAGAAAATTTGAGTCTTGTGAAAAGCATGTGTAATTTAGAATTAATAATGAGAAGTATCTCAACCACTAGAAGAAGAAAAAAAAGTGTTTAAAAAACACAGTTAAAAAAAAGAAATACTTAGGCCTTATTGACGCTGAAATGAGCTAGTTGAATAAACATCTTGGTTAGGCAAGTTCCCTATAGTTAAATGTTTTTTACTTTTTTTCTTGAAAAGTATTTTTCTATGAGTAGTGCAAAAGTAAGTTCTGCTGTACTATTTCAGTTTTCAGTTATAAATTAAAGAATATGTAAAGAAAAACTGATATAGCACTCTGCTTGCAGTATGGAGTACTGATTAGAAAGAGACAAAAGGGGAAACAGATTGACTGATAAGCAAATAATTACATGTGCCTAAGTGTGAGAGGGGTTGCATCATTAACCAGCAACTCTGAAGATGCAGAGAAGTTGATGGCTCAAAGCTACAGAACATTTTAGAAGCAGCACTGACACAGTGTCATGGCAGGTTCCATAGAGGAGGGGAGGGAGAGAGAAATCAAGGCTAACTGCTCAGTTTCTAGCATGAGCAATGGGATGAATGTAGATTCCTTAAACTGAAATGGAGAAAAATAGAAGCTAGATGTGGAAGAAAGAACAAGAATTCAGTTTGGGGCATACTGAGATACAAATATTTGCATACCTTGGCATATAAATAGTGTTTAATGCTATGAGAGTAATTAACAGAGCTAAAAATAAGTAAATCCAGTACTGAGCCTTAACAAAGTTAGAAGTTGTGGGGGTACTACTTGCAATTGGCATCTGAAATGGGGGGCAGTCTTATGGGATGGGATGGAGCCCCAAACCTGTGGTGTCTGTTAGTGCCGGAATTAAATTGTAGGACACTCAGCTGAGGTCACAGAGAATTGCTTGATATGTGGAAAAACCCCACACATCTGCTGACAGAAGTACTGTATGTGTGAGTAAAGGAGAAACACAGCCAGAGAATTTGTCCAACTCAGAAGCTATACGGGAATAGTGAGTCAGAACTGGAACGAAGAAATTGAAGATGACCTTTAGGCAATTATTTTAGTAAATTTTGCCTTGAAGGACCCTTGGGCAGGGGTCCCCAACCCCCGGGCCGGGGACCAGTACCAGTCCGCAGCGTGTTAGGAACCGGGCATCACAGCAGGAGGTGAGCGGCAGGCAAGAGAGCAAAGCTTCACCTACCGCTCCCCATCTCTCGCATCACCGCCTGAACCATTCCCCCCATCGCTCGCATTCCCGCCTGAAACATCTCTCCCCTCCCCCGTCCATGGAAAAATTGTCTTCCAGGAAACCGGTCCCTGGTGCCAAAAAGGTTGGGGACCGCTACCCTAGAGTGAGTGGGAAGAGGTAGATTTAAATGAGTATTTTTTCTTAAGTTGGAGGACAATACAACTTGTTTGAATACTTATGGGAAAAAAATTGTAAAGAGAGAGATCAAGGAAATAATGTAGAAAAACAATGGAGCAAAGTCCTTGAGAAGGAAGAATATTACTGTGGTGACATGTGGTGTTTGATTTCATTTAAAAGCAATGAAGAGGGCTTCCCTGGTGGCACAGTGGTTGAGAGTCCGTCTGCTGATGCAGGGGACATGGGTTCGTGCCCCGGTCCGGGAAGATCCCACATGCCGCGGAGCGGCTGGGCCCGTGAGCCATGGCCGCTGAGCCTGTGCGTCCAGAACCTGCGTTCCGCAACGGGAGAGGCCACAACAGTGAGAGGCCCGCGGACCGCAAAAAAAAAAGCAATGAATAATAGCAATGATGACGATGATGATAATGATGAAGATGATATGAAGAAGAAGGAGAATAAGAGGGGCTACAACAACATTTATTGAACACTCACCATGTTCTAAGTGCTATGCAAATCTCTTGACGGACATTTCCCTCATTTATTCCTCATGACGGCCATATAAGGAACCATTATTTCTGCCATTTTACAAGGGAAAAAAATGAGGAAACCTAAGGTGTCTTACATAAGATCATCCAGCCATGATGCGGTGAGTCAAACACTGAAAACGCCACTGTGTCCGTCTCCAGAGCCTCTGCTACTTAACTAAATATGTTTTTCTGTTTTCTAGCTTTCCAGAGATGTTAACAGATTTATTATATTTTAAAATTTTTGTTATTTCATGGGTTGAGAGAAGACACACGTTTGTTTCACTACCTTATTTCACATTAGATATAGATACAAATATAGATATAGATTCACACACATTGAAAGATAGGGCAAAACAGCAAAGGGCAAACATGTGACTGATGGCAAACAGGCAAATGACAAGCCTGTACATACGTATGTGTGCTCATATCATATGTGTGTATTTTTATGTCACATAAAAATCCCTATCATCAGTAATTCATTTCTTGACTCAGATAAATTTTCAACGTGCCTTTAATCACTTTTCTCTGGAATTTTATTTTCAAAGCACATTGATAATAGGCAACAAAAAAATGATATCAGTAATATATAAATATATTCTAATAAAATTACATTATGTCACTAATATTTTTAAATGTTAACACTAGAAGCTAATTTCAGAAAAATTTAGAGTATATATCAAATATGTGACGTTATTTGGGCCCAATAAATTAGATTATCCTAAAATGTTGATGCTCTGCTCTATGAGAGTACATTTAGAAATGTAAACATGTACATGATAAATAATAAATATCTTATGAATTAAAATGTAATTTGATTCTGCACAGCAAAGGAAGCTATCAACAAAAGAAAGGCAACCTACCAAATGAGAGAAAATAATTGCAAATCAAGTATCTGATAAAGGGCTAGTATCCAAAATACCTCATACAACTCAACAGCACAAAAACAAACAATCTGATCTTAAAATGGGCAGAGGACGTGAACAGACATTTTTCCAAAGAAGACATACACATGGCCAAAAGTACATGAAAAGCTGCTCAACAGCGCTTATCAACAGGGAAATGCGAATCAAAACTACAATGAAAGAAGATATAACAATTGTAAATATTTATGCACCCAATATAGGAGCACCTCAATACATAAGGCAAATACTAACAGTCATAAAGGGGG
Source organism: Stenella coeruleoalba (assembly GCF_951394435.1). NCBI lineage: Eukaryota > Metazoa > Chordata > Mammalia > Artiodactyla > Delphinidae > Stenella > Stenella coeruleoalba. Next base: position 143,781,775 of record NC_137149.1, on the reverse strand, counting down.
AATTCGACAGTAACACATTCATAGTAGGGTACTGTAACACCCCACTTTCACCAATGGACAGATCATCCAAAGTGAAAATAAATAAGGAAACACAAGCTTTAAATGATACATTAAACAAGGTGGACTTAATTGATATTTATAGGACATTCCATTCAAAAACAACAGAATACACATTTTTCTCAAGTGCTCATGGAACATTCTCCAGGATAGATCATATCTTGGGTCACAAATCAAGCCTTGGTAAATTTAAGAAAATTGAAATTGTATCAAGTATCTTTTCCGACCACAACGCTATGAGACTAGATATCAATTACAGGAAAAGATCTGTAAAAAATACAAACACATGGAGGCTAAACAATACACTACTTAATAACCAAGAGATCACTGAAGAAATCAAAGAGGAAATCAAAAAATACCTAGAAACAAATGACAATTGAGACACGACGACCCAAAACCTATGGGATGCAGTAAAAGCACTTCTAAGAGGGAAGTTTATAGCAATACAATCCTACCTTAAGAAACAGGAAACATCTCAAATAAACAACCTAAACTTGCACCTAAAGCAATTAGAGAAAGAAGAACAAAAAAACCCCAAACTTAGCAGAAGGAAAGAAATCATAAAGATCAGATCAGAAATAAATGAAAAAGAAATGAAGGAAATGATAGCAAAGATCAATAAAACTAAAAGCTGGTTCTTTGAGAAGATAAACAAAATTGATAAACCATGAGTCAGACTCACCAAGAAAAAAAGGGAGAAGACTCAATCAATACAATTAGAAATGAAAGAGAAGTAACAACTGACACTGCAGAAATACAAAAGATCATGAGAGATTACTACAAGCAACTCTATGCCAATAAAATGGACAATCTGGAAGAAATGGACAAATTCTTAGAAATGCACAAGCTGCCAAGACTGAATCACGAAGAAATAGAAAATATGAACAGACCGATCACAAGCACTGAAATTGAACCTGTGATTAAAAATCTTCCAACAAACAAAAGCCCAGGACTAGGTGGCTTCACAGGCGAATTCTATTAAACATTTAGAGAAGAGCTACACCTATCCTTCTCAAACTCTTCCAAAATATAGCAGAGGGAGGAACACTCCCAAACTCATACTATGAGGCCACCAATGCCCTGATACCAAAACCAGACAAGGATGTCACAAAGAAAGAAAACTACAGGCCAATATCACTGATGAACATAGATGCAAAAATCCTCAACAAAATACTAGCAAACAGAATCCAACAGCACATGAAAAGGATCATACACCATGATCAAGTGGGGTTTATTCCAGGAATGCAAGGATTCTTCAATATACGCAAATCAATCAGTGTGATACACCATATTAACAAACTGAAGGAGAAAAACCATACGGTCATCTTAATAGATGCAGAGAAATCTTTCAACAAAATTCAACACCCATTTATAATAAAAACCCTCCAGAAAGTAGGCATAGAGGGAACTTTCCTCAACATAATAAAGGCCATATATGACAAACCCACAAGCAACATTGTCCTCAATGGTGAAAAACTGAAAGCATCTTCACTAAGATCAGGAACAAGACAAGGTTGCCCACTCTCACCACTCTTATTCAACATAGTTTTGGAAGTTTCAGCCACAGCAATCAGAGAAGAAAAGTACATAAAAGGAATCCAAATTGGAAAAGAAGTAAAGCTGTCACTGTTTGCAGATGACATGACACTATACACAGAGAATCCTAAAGATGCTACCAGAAAACTACTAGAGCTAATCAATGAATATCGTAAAGTAGCAGGATACAAAATTAATGCACAGAAATCTCTTGCATCCCTATACACTAATGATGAAAAATCTGAAAGTGAAATCAAGAAAACACTCCCATTTACCATTCCAACAAAAAGAATAAAATATCTAGGAATAAACCTACCAGGAGACAAAAGACCTGTATGCAGAAAATTATAAGACACTGATGAAAGAAATTAAAGATGATACAAATAGATGAAGAGATATACCATGTTCTTGGATTGGAAGAATCAACATTGTGAAAATGACTCTACTACCCAAAGCAATCTACAGATTCAATGCAATCCCTATCAAACTACCACTGGCATTTTTCACAGAACTAGAACAAAAAATTTCACATTTCCTATGGAAACACAAAAGACCCCGAATAGCCAAAGCAATCTGGAGAACGAAAAACGGAGCTGGAGGAATCAGGCTCCCTGACTTCAGACTATACTACAAAGCTACAGTAATCAAGACAATATGGTACTGGCACAAACACAGAAATATAGATCAATGGAACAGGATAGAAAGCCCAGAGATAAACCCACGCACTAATGGTCATCTTACCTTTGATAAAGGAGGCAGAAATGTACAGTGGAGAAAGCACAGCCTCTTCAATAAGTGGTTCTGGGAAAACTGGACAGGTACATGTAAAAGTATGAGATTAGAACACTCCCTAACACCATACACAATAATAAGCTCAAAATGGATTAAAGACCTAAATGTAAGGCCAGAAACTATCAAACTCTTAGAGGAAAACATAGGCAGAACACCCTATGACATAAATCACAGCAAGATCCTTTTTGACCCATCTCCTAGAGAAATGGAAATAAAAACAAAAATAAACAAATGGGACCTAATGAAACTTCAAAGCTTTTGCACAGCAAAGGAAACCATAAACAAGACCAAAAGACAACCCTCAGAATGGGAGAAAATATTTGCAAATGAAGCAACTGACAAAGGATTAACCTCCAAAATTTATAAGCAGCTCAATAACAAAAAAACAAACAACTCAATCCAAAAATGGACAGAAGACCTAAACAGACATTTCTCCAAAGAAGATATACAGACTGACAACAAACACATGAAAGAATGCTCAACATCATTAATCGTTAGAGAAATGCAATTCAAAACTCCAATGCGATATCATCTCACACCAGTCAGAATGGCCATCATCAAAAAATCTAGAAACAATAAATGCTGGAGAGGGTGTGGAGAAAAGGGAACCCTCTTGCACTGCTGGTGGGAATGTGAATTGGTACAGCCACTATGGAGAACAGTATGCAGGTTCCCTAAGTAACTACAAACAGAACTTCCATATGAGCCAGCAATCCCACTACTGGGCATATACCCTGAGAAAACCATAATTCAAAAACAGTCATGTACCAAAATGTTCATTGCAGCTCTATTTACAATAGCCCAGAGATGGAAACAACATAAGTTTCCATCATCGGATGAATGGATAAAGAAATGTGGCACATATGTACAATGGAATATTACTCAGCCATAAAAAGAAACGAAATTGAGCTATTTGTAATGAGGTGGATAGACCTAGAGTCTGTCATACAGAGTGAAGTCAGAAAGAGAAAGACAAATACCGTATGCTAACACATATATATGGAATTTAAGAAAAAAAATGTCATAAAGAACCTAGCGGTAAGAGAGGAATAAAGACACAGACCTACTAGAGAATGGACTTGAGGATATGGGGAGGGGGAAGGGTAAGCTGTGACAAAGCGAGAGAGTGGCATGGACATATATACACTACCAAACGTAAAACAGATAGCTAGTGGGAAGCAGCCGCATAGCACAGGGAGATCAGCTTGGTGCTTTGTGACCACCTAAAGGGGTGGGACAGGGAGGGTGGGAGGGACGGAGACACAAGAGGGAAGAGATATGGGAACATATGTATATGTGTAACTGATTCACTTTGTCATAAAGCAGAAACTAACACACCATTGTAAAGGAATTATACTCCAATAAAGATGTAAAAAAAAAATTCTTTGTGTTTGTTGTCAATATTTATAATGGTTTTTGTTTTCTTGCATGATGGATGAGCAATACACTGAGAGATTTTTTGTGAGCGGTACTCTTGCATATTTGGGAGAAGGAGAAAGGACGGCACTATTTTAGCTAAATTAAAGTGACATCACTAGGACTCCAGGGAATACCTCAGCACAGCAGTGACTTCCTCTACTTTTTTCTTCATCCCGGAAACTCTTTACTTTCCACTTTTAATTGAAGTGAGTAAAGAAACTCAATGGGAGAAATACTCCATCGCTGATGGAGTCAGTTCTAATGACCACCACTGTTGAGTTTCCTCATCTTTAAAATCGGCAAAATGCTAAAACCTTAGTTCATAGAGTTGTTACAAAATTTAAATGAGCTAAAGCAAATAAGGTACTTAGTATAGGCCCTAAAATACAGAAAGAAATAGTAGTATTAGGAATAGAAGATGCAGCAGTAGTTTTGGGTGGGAGCCACTCAGATTTCTGACCTAAGAGCTGTGAGATAATAAATGCATGTTGTTTTAAGTTACTAACTTTATGATAACTTGTTACACAAATTCCTAACAACTTCCTATCTGGTTAAAATGAAACCACATTGCACTTGCAAGTCTACAATCTATTTTTTAGTATAAAAAAGTTTCCTTCTAAAACACACCTTTGGTTATAGTGTCTCCCTTCAATGAACCCCCATTATCCTCATGAAAATGTCCCTACATTTTAACTGCATATAACTACATTATATTATCATATAATATTATATCACATTATATGATATAATAATGTACTATCAAGCCACGATGAAAGAGTTTGTAAATGGCAAATCTAGATCCAATTCATAGCTCTACCATTATATTGTGACATTAGACTAAGGGCTTAAAATTCTGATTTTCAGAGTCTTTGTCAGTTTAGAAGACAAGTCACACATTGGTAGATTGTTGGGCAACTTCTGGCCAAGAGTCTGTTTTTTGTTTTTGTAGAGTTTTTTTGGTAGACAGAAAGTTTTAGTACATTTTTAATACTTTAATGCATTTTGGTAGGACACACATTCCAAGATTCACCATAATCTCTACCAATTCCTCCTGTCTTAAACCTTTATCATGTTTTCTCATTACTATTCAACTCTTTAAATAATTAGATTGTGCTACTCTGGCCAAGAACTTCAAACAACAAAATTAAGTGAAGTTGAGAAGAATCTAACATTTAAGGGATTTGAGGAGGAAGAGATAAGGCTGATTAGGAACAGTCAGAACACTAGGGCAAAAATTTTAAAAACTGATAATTATCCTAAAGAACTGTATAGCACTACCAGGGATGAGTTGTGAACTTGAATATACTTTTCTAAAGTAACAACAGTAAAAACAATTTTCAGTCAACCATGCTAGATAAAATTCTGAACTATCTTTTTCTATAAAAACTGATACAATAAAATTACTGAAAAATAATTAGAAATGCTCAAAGTACAGTGAAAATATATGAAAAATATTACTTTTGTGTTTAAGTTGGTTCTCATATAAGGCCTATATAGTTAATGAGGATACTTGGGACTCAATTTTGTGTGGGGTCAGCAACATAGGAAATGTTTCCCATGGTTAGAAGTCTGCCTGCCAATGCAGGGGACACAGGTTAGAGCCCTGGTCCAGGAGGATCCCACATGCCCCGGAGCAACTAAGTCCATGTGCCACAACTACTGAGCCTGAGCTCTGGAGTCAGCAAGCCACAACTACTGAGCCCATGTGCCACAACTACTGAAGCAAGCACGCCCAGAGCCCGTGCTCCGCAACAAGAGAAGCCACCACAGTGAGAAGCCCACGCACTGCAGCGAAGAGCAGCCCCTGCTCGCCGCAACTGGATAAAGCCTGCATGCAGCAACAAAGACCCAAAGCAGCCAAAAATAAATAAATATAAAATAATAATAATAATTAGTATAAAAATTTTTTTAAATGTCTTTGTGAAAAAAATGTTTTTATGATGATGCCAACATTTGAATACATGAAAGTATTTCCTTTTATGGCTTAGCCATTTTCTCCCTTGACCTTTATAAAAGAAAACACCATAAGTATTAACAGTGGCAGTTGACTCATTTGTTTAAAAAAAAAAATGTCTTTTATAAGAAATTGTCAGGTAGCCAAAGGAAAAATGATGTGCAATTACAGCTTTTTATTCTAAATGTCTTGGAAAATAGCATTGTTAAACATTCTTTTGAATCTGAAAGTCTCATTAGTATTTCATTAAATCTCCCAATATAAGGTGAAAGGGTATGTGATGCTAATAAGGGAAAAAGCAGAAAAAAGTATGCTTTATAAGAAAGGGCAGCAGATTGAAAAACTAATTAAGTGAAAATTTAATTAGTCGGAGCCCAATTGCTAACAATGGAATGATCACGTTTAGTTAATTTTTCTATTAATAAAGTGAAGTCATTTCTTGGATTAGATTAATTACTGACAAAGAAAAATATTTAAATTTTAATTATCCTGAGCTTCATGATTGAATATATAGTTAATTCTCAGTTTTTACCTCTTGAAAAATAAAGGGATTATCTATGGCCTACAGGTGTCACATTCTATGAGAAAACCATTTGAAAGCAGGGTTCTTCAAGGGTCTCTGCTGCTGCAGGGAAAATTCCTGACTTTAAAAAGATGATAATATTTCCACCTTTCTCTGTGATCTATGTTAGTTAACTACTGAAATCCAAAAATATTAATTTTTAATTAATTTTTTAAAATATATAACTACACATTACCAAATGTGCTTATAGACATATTATAGAAATATTCAGGATATTTTAATTTAACTGATAGCATGAAAATAAATATACCTTGGAGTACAAATGCAGAATTAGAACTACTAGAAATAAATGGAAACCTTTATAGCAAGCACCTTTTTACACTTTAATCTTTATTAAAGATTACAAATTGTCAATGTTTCAACTGCTTGCCAACAATTCTTTCCTATCATTGAACAGAATTACACTACTCCAGATTAAATATTAATACTAAATTACCACTCACATATGATTAGCCTATTTTTTTTTTGATATCCTCATTCAGTCAGACCAGATAACTTCCCAAAACTATTTTGGGAAAAGTATCCCTTGCCTATCCCACTAGCTAAGATTCTGATGTAGGCATTAATTTATTTAGCTGGGAATAAAATAAGAATTCTCCTAAAGGCAAAAAATGTGAGATCTTTGTCAAACGAACAAACAAAACTCTGATTCTGTGTATTCATTTATCATTTATCAAAGGCTAAAAGCTCTCACCACCTATCATGAATGTACCAATATTACAACTACACGTAGAACAACTCTCTTTGAGAACAACCTGATGACTAGCAGAACAGCACTTCTACAACCAAGGATATAAAGTAAGAAGCACACAGTGTCTGGTAGGAGGGAGGAGAAGTAAACTAGTCAGGGCCCACACCCCTGGCAGGTAACCCAGAACAGGAAGGAGATGTCACACACTCAGAAGTTCTCCTTAAGGAGCGAGTAGTTCAAGCCCCACATTGGGCACCCCAGCCCTGGGAACCAGATCAGGAAGATGATCCCCCTTAACTGGTTTGGAAAAGCAGCAGGATTTACAACTGGGAGAACCCGAGGGCTGTAAGAAACTTACACTCTGCACTTAAAGGACACATGCACAAACTTACTTCCAGTCACAGCACAGGGGCAGCAGAATGATAAGCACTTGGCAAGGTTGCCCCAGCACATCTCCAGGCCCAAATCTGGCTCTGGCTCCAACCCCACCACCGAGGCAGTGGCCCCAAGCATGCCCTGGGAGAAGCCCTGCCTGCACAGGGCCCTGACTCTATCCCCACTGGCTCCAGTTACCACCAACGTGGCAGTTTCCAACACTCCCTGGGAGAAGCCTTGGCCTGCATTGGGCTATAGCTCAAATCCCACCCCCTCCCCAACCCAGCAAAGGAAGTTGCTTCTGACACATCCCAGGAAAAGCCCCAGCACCCACCAGGCTCCACTTCCAATTCGAATTATCCAGCCAAGATGGTGGGTCCAACATGCCCCAGGAGAACCCACAGTCCACGCTAGATTCAGACCCAGCCCTCCCACCAAAACCACCTGGCACACACAGTCTGCATAGGGATGCTCCCACACAAGGACATGTTTTCAAGACCTGAAGAAGTAACTGTTTCACCTAATTTCATAGAGATAAACACAGAAGGTTAAACAAAATGAGAAAACAAAGGCATATGTTCCAAACAGAAGAATAAGATAAAACCTCAGGAAAAATACCCAAATGAAATGGAGATAAGTAATTTACCCAATAGAGTTCAAAGCTGAGATCATAAAAATGCTCACCAAACTCAGGAGAGAAATGGAGGAACCCAGTGAAAACTTCAACAAAGAATTAAAAATATATAAAATAACCAACGAGAGCAATTGGAATACAGTAACTGAAATGAAGACTACACGATAGGGAATCAAGAGTAGATTAGGTGATAAAGAAGAATGGATCAACAATCTGGAAGACAGAGTAGTGAAATTAATCCAATCAGAAGAGCAAAAAAAGAAAGAAAAATTTAAGTGAGGTCAGTTTAAGGGAATTTTGAGACAACCTCGAACATACTAATACTCACATTATAGGGTTCCCAGAAAGAGAAGAGAAAAGGGGGCTGAAATTTTATTTCATGAAATAATGGCTGAAACTTCCCTAATCTAAAGAAGGAAACAAATATCCAGGTCCAGGAAGTACAAAGAGTCCCAAACAAGATGAACCCAGAAACACTCACACAAAGACATATCACAATTAAAATGTCAAAAGTTAAAAATCAATAGAGAATTTTTAAATCAGCAAGAGTAAAAGAGTCATATACAAGGGAACCCCCATAAGGTTAACAGCCGATTTTTTCAGAAGAAATCATAGAAGCAAAAGGGAGTGTCACGGTATATTTAAAGTACAAAAACCTTCAACCAAGGATACTCTACTCAGCAAGGTTATCATTCAGAAATGAAGGAGAAATAAAAAATTTCCCAGACAAGCAAAAACTAAGAGTTCATCACCACTAAACCATCCTTACAAGAAATGTTTAAAAAGTGTTCTTTGGGGCTTCCCTGGTGGCACAGTGGTTGAGAGTCTGCCTGCCGATGCAGGGGACACGGGTTCGTGCCCTGGTCCGGGAGGATCCCACATGCCGCGGAGTGGCTGGGCTCTTGAGCCATGGCCGCTGAGCCTGCGCGTCCGGAGCCTGTGCTCCGCAACGGGAGAGGCCACAACAGTGAGAGGCCCGCGTACCGCAAAAAAAAAAACCAAAACAAAACAAAAAAGTGTTCTTTAAGCTAAAAAGGTCATAACAAGAAACAAGAAGGTATATGAAAGAAAAAATATCACTGCTAAAGACAAATATATAGTAAGGGCACTGGATTACCCACTTAAAAAGCTGGGATGAGGATTAAAACACAGAAGTCAGAAAAGCACTGATAACAACAATAAGTAGTTAAAGGATACAAAGAAGATGTAAAATATAACATAAAAAACATAAAACAAGAGGGGTAAAAAATGTAGAGTTTTTACAATGTGTTTGAACTTAAATGACTATCAGTTTAAAATATATGTCTATGTACGTACAACACACACATATATGTCCATATACGTGTGTGTGTGTGTGTGTGTGTATATATATATATATATATATATATACACATATATATATGTAACAACTAGAGACTACTAGAAAAGGAACAAAATGGCAATAAGTAAGCACCTATCAATAATCACTCTAAATATAAATGAATTAAAAGCCCAAATCCAAAAACAAGGTGACCAAATAGACAGCAAACAAGACACATCAATATACTGGCTACTAGAGATTTAATTCAGAACTGAAGACACATAGAGATTGAAAGTGAGAGGATGGAAAATATATATATAACATGCAAATGGAAATGAATAGAAAGCTGGGGTAGCAATGGTCATATCAGACAAAATAAACTTTAAAACAAAAACTGTAATAAAGACAAAGAGGGGCACTACATAATGATAAAGGGGGTCAATCCAACAAAAGGATATAACATTCATAAACATATATGCACCTAAATATATAAAGCTAATATGAACTGACATAAAAAGAAAAATTGACAATAATACCACAATAGTAGGGGACTTTAACACCCTGCTTACATCAATGAACAGATCATCCAGACAGAAAATAAATAAGGAAACAGTAATCTTAAATGACATATTAGACCAGACAGACTTAATAGATAACTAACTGCTCAACATTCCATTCAAATATTGGAGAATATATTCTTTTCAAGTGCATATAGACATTCACCAGGATAGATCACATGTTAGGCCACCAAACAAGTCTCAATACATTTAAGAAGACTGAAATCATCATTAATCTTTTCTGACTACAATGGAATGAAACTAGAAATCAATTACAGGAAGAAAATTGGAAAAAAGCACAAATACTTCAAGACTAAAACCATGGTACTAAAAAAACCATGGGGCAACAAAAAAGAAAAATACAGAAATACCTTGAGATGAATGAAAATGGAAACACAACTTTCCAAAATCTATGGGATACAACAAAAACAGTTCTAAGAGGAAAGTATATAGCAATGTAGGCATAAATCAGGAAATGAGAAAAATCTCAAATAAGCACCTAACTTTGCACCTAAAGGAACTAGAACAAAGCTTAAAATTAGCAGACGGAAAGAAACAATAAAGATCACAGTGAAATAAATTAAATAGCAACCAAAAAAGAAAAGATCTATGAAACTGAGCTGTTTTTTTAAAGAAGATCAAAAAAATTGATAAAACTTTACCCAAACACATCAAAAAGAAAACAGAGAAAGCCAAATAAAAGTAGAAATAAGAGAAAATGTTACAACCAACACCACAGAAATACAAAAACAATCATAAGAGAATAGTTTGAACAATTATACTCAAACAAATTGGAACACCTAGAAGAAATGGATAAATGCCTAGAAACATACAAATCCAAGACTAAAACAGGAAGAAATAGAAAATATGAAAAGACTGATTGCCAGTAATGAAATTGCATCAGTAATTAAAAAAAAAAAAAAAATCCAAACCAACAGAAGTCCAGGACCAGACTGATTCACAGGGGAATTCTACAAAACATTTAAAGAAGACTTAATACTGATCCTTCTCAAACTATTCCAAAAAAAAAACATATAGAAAAGAGGACACTTCCAAGCTCATGCTACAAGGCCAACATTACCCTGATACCAAAACAACACAAATACACCACAAAAGAAAAAAAAAAAGGAAAATTATAGACCAATATCACTGATTAACATAGATGCAAAAATCCTCAACAAAATGCTAGCAAACTGAATTCAATAATACATTAAAAGGTTCACATACGGGGCTTCCCTGATGGCGCAGTGGTTGAGAGTCTGTCTGCCGATGCAGGGGACACGGGCTCGTGCCCCGGTCCAGGAAGATCCCACATGCCGTGGAGCGGCTGGGCCCGTGAGCCATGGCCACTGAGCCTGCGCGTCCGGAGCCTGTGCTCCGCCACGGGAGAGGCCACAAGAGTGAGACACCCGCGTACCGCAAAAAAGAAAAAAAAGGTTCACATACCATGATCAACATGGACCTGGAAGGTATTATGCTAGTGAAATAAGTCAGACAGAGAAAGACAAATACTGTATATTTTCACTTATATGTGTAATTTAAAAAAAGAAAAAGAAAAAAACACAGAAAACAAATGAACAAACAAATGATCAAATATAACAAAACAGAAACAGTCTCACAGAACAGAGAACAGTGTTTGCCAGAGGGGAGGCGTGTGGCTAGCTGGGTGAAACAGGTGAATAGGATTAAGAGGTACAACTCACCAGTTATAAAATATATGACTGGGATGTAATGTACAGGACAGGGAATATAGTCAATAATATTATGATAAATTTGTATGGTGCATAAGCTATAAAAATATCGAATCACTATATTGTACATCTGAAACTAACATATAATTGTAAGTCAACTATACTTTAATTTTTTTTAAAAAAAGCTATAATCCTAAAATGTCTATGTAAAAGTTTTTTGGAAAAGTGCCAAATAGTATTGTTAAGGATTGAGGATAACCTATTAGTATGGAAAAAAATAATTCTTCCCCAAAAATTATTTTAAAATAATCACCATCAAATAAGTAAGGAGGGGGCTTCCCTGGTGGCACAGTGGTTGAGAGTCCGCCTGCCGATGCAGGAGACGCGGGTTTGTGCCGCGGTCCGTGAAGATCCCACATGTGGTGGAGCGGCTGGGCCCGTGAGCCATGGCCGCTGAGCCTGCGCGCCCAGAGCCTGTGCTCCGCAACGGGAGAGGCCACAACAGTGAGAGGCCCGCGTACCGCACAAAAAAAAAAAAAAAAAAAAAGTAAGGGTTTCCCAGGGATGACTATGTCACCTTGGGTGATAAAGACTCATCGTCAGATGTCAGTACTGAAGGCTTACTTGTTTCTCAGGAACATATTCTGCCCAGACATTTATAAGTGTTATTAAAATAATTAGAGAACAAAGTGGAAGAACAGACCCCTCAGCTCCAGTACATGTCCATTCTTATTAAATTTGAATATTTAGTCCTGTTGTAAACACTATTAGTGCCTAAAGAACAATAATAGGATGGCTCAAGAACAAAAGACCCATTCATAAACAAAATGATACCTGTCTTCCCACACGCACAAGCTGTTTTTATCCCAGTTTTGAAATCAGTTCAGAATGTATTTTTTATCTCTCGTCTAAAACCAATGATCTTCAAATAAATTTTCTTCAAAACAATATGGTAATAATATAAAGAACACGTATCAAGTTTATCATAATAAAAGCAAAATAAAATCAAGTTGTATAATAGAAAACTTGAAATTCCAGCGTATTTACATTTAGGTTGGGGCAGTTTTTCATTTTATGAATTTTAGAGTGATGGATCATTCAAAATTTCAGTTCAGTCTCACTGATAAAATGTTATCACAAAGTAGGGGGTAATATCTGGGCTATCGTTCATAATACTAAAATGATTTAGAAAACAAGAGCTCTCAAGTCTCAAAAGGACCTAATGAAAAATTCAATACCTCTGTACATTTTAAAAAGTTATTAGCTGTAGAGTGTATCTGACTACCCTCTTAAAATTTAATTAAAACTCAGGAAAAAGAAAACAAAAAACTATGGTGGGAAATATGTTCTTGAAGTCCTGAATCTTTTTTTTTTTTTTTTTTTTGGCTCCACCGCACTGGCACCTGGGTTCTTACTTCCCTCACCAGGGATCGAACTCACGCCCCCAGCAATGGAAGCGCAGAGTCTTAACCACTGGACCGCCAGGGAAGTTTGTTAGCATTTTTTTTTTTTTTTTTTTTTTTTGCGGTACGCGGGCCTCTCCCTGTTGTGGCCTCTCCCGTTGCGGAGCACAGGCTCCGGACGCGCAGGCTCAGCGGCCACGGCTCACGGGCCCGGCCGCTCCGCGGCATGTGGGATCTTCCCGGACCGGAGCACGAACCCGCGTCCCCTGCATCGGCAGGCGGACTCTCAATCTCTGCGCCACCAGGGAAGCCCCGGAAATATGTTCTTTTACATTACACCATGACATAGTTTAACAAAGCCACTCAAGGATTACTTAAATCCACAAGAGAATATACCTATGCTTGTTTTTTCCATTTTTATTCGAATACAGTTAATTATAGGCAGTATGAAGTTACATGTTAACTTGTAGATTTCTGTCCAGTAAAGAAGATACCCCTAAGGTTATGGTTTAATCACCTTGTAAGATACAGTAATCAACTTTGTGTGTATCTAACCTAGCAATCTTATTCTAACATTTTAAAATACTTTACCAAAATCCCTGTTTCTCAAAGGTACTTGAGACCAGATTTACCATCTTGTCCCTACCTAATTAACAATTTGAATAAAATGGTTATCATCTTGTATTTGAATGAGGGCTATATTTTTACTTTCTGGAAATTACATTTTCTGAAAAGTATTGAAAACTTTTTGAAAATTATAATTGCTCATCTCTACAGATCATAGTCAAAGTTATTAGAAATGAAGTCCATTATATTAATAAAAATAAAGCAGTGGGGACATTGAATAATAAAATTTTAGGGGCATTTTAGGCAAGAATCTTTTCCTGCCTCAAAATATTTTTGTTCGTTCTGCTTTTCCTCCTAATGGAGTCTGAAAGAACTGTATGGGGGGAAAAAGGGATAAAGACAGAACCTCTCCTCCCTTTAAAACTGGTCTTATCCTTCAAAAGATGTAGTCCATAATTTTAAACATACACTATGGGAGATTATCACATTTTATACAGTCGATTTAGGGTGTATATAACTAGAATAGTCTATGAATTTGCTGGTGAATTGTTGACAGTAAGGATATATCTCCACACTGAAACCATTCTTGAAACACAAGGGAACAAATCTCTATATTACTGTGTTAAATCTATGTTAGACTAAACATTATAAAATATCTGTGCACCAATGTTCAGAACATCAGAGATGGCAGATATCTAATGGACAAAGCAGATATTAAATAAGAAATTACATTAAAAAAATGAACTATAACTGAGGAGAAACACAGGATATTATGGTAGTAATTATGGGAAAATTAAATAATAACAATTCTGATATATCTGATATAAGAGTAGAAAATAAAATTCATAAAAATATAGGATTATGTCATTTTCAGAGTCCCTTACATTCATGTAAACCATAATTAAGTAAAAAACAATATATAGCATTAAATTTGCATCCAATAGAAATCATCTTTGTTGAAAATATAACCAACCTGCCTATGAAATAAAACAAATAATAGTTTATTTTTCTCATGCAAACAGACATCCAGAGATAGAAATCCAGGGATGGTTACAGATGCTCAGTGATGCTTTCAGATACACAGGACTTTTTTTTTTCCTCTCTCCTCCACCATCAATATTTTGTTAGTTTTTATGCTATTGCTGTTGCCTCGATCACACAGCTGCTGCTACCTTCTGAACATCAGAGTTCCAAGCAGAAAGAAGAAAGGGAGGATGGCTTTACTATCTGGCAGACGCTGTTTACATTCTATTGGCAAAAACCGGGTAACATGTCCATTTTCAGGTCAAGAAAAAATGAGCTTACCAGGACTGGTTTGGATCAACTGTGATCTTTCTCTGAACCACATTCCCTGAGCTCAAGGAATATATGCCTGTATTTAAAAAAATCAGCGTTTAGGCAGCAAAGAAAAAGACCTGGTGAGGCAAGAGGGTGGGAAAACAATAGTTGGTGTCTGCTATTAAACAGCCTCCAGAAATTGACTATAATTGAATAAGCTAGAAAGCTTGAAAGTTTATGTAGGTGACCTTTAATTCAATCTGTTAGGCTTTATTATTATACTTTATTATTACACTTTATTACGACACTCTCTGTAGAAAGATAAATGGGAGCTGTTGTCATTTTATTAAAAAAAAAATAAAATGTATTTGAATAACACCTGTCAACACTCTTTAGAATAGCAACTGGTATTTAGCATTTTAGATTTTAAATCGACATGTGTCTTTTTATTTTCTCTTACCTTCTTGTTCATTTAGATTATGATTTTTACGCTTTATGTGTTTGAGGAAATTAATTTATGGGAAATATTTCAGAAAGACATCATAAAAATAGGCGGTTCTTCAGGTATATGTATGAAATATATGATTTATGTATATTATGAATGAAGGCAGACTGGATTGTGAGTAAAATAATTTTGTAAAAGTAAAAGGACTTACTAGCATAGACCTGTATTGATAACAGAAATTATAAGCCCTGTTGGCATCTTCAGGCAAGATAGCTTTCCTTCAGATTTTCCTAGGGAGCATTTCCCATAGGGAGTTCTAACAGTGTCTGCCAGGTAGAAAAACAGGAGAGAGAAAGGGAGAGATGAAGGGGGGGAGGATGGATCATTTATAACAAACATCTGATTAATCAAAAATAGTAAGGAGAGACTGTAGATTTTGATGACACTTTTACAAATTATGACTGTTCAGTGTTTATGATATGTGTTCCACTACCCGAAGGGCAGTATTTGATAGAGCATGTGTACTATGTATCAATTAACTCAGTAGTAATAATAAAGTATGTGGGGAAATTTGAGGAAGACCTCAAAGGGCATATTGTAGAGTTGAGCCAATAATGAAGTTTTAGAAATGCAAAATGACAGCAGTAAACCTACAGGGAGGAAAAAACGCTTGTATTATTGCATTCTTAATTAACCAGAATAGTGAAGGGACAAGCGGGAAACTGGTGAATGCATACACATGCTGAAGGTTGTGACTGCTAACAGCAATGTTTGAGGACTTGAGCATTTCTTGAAAAGGCACCAGAGAAGTCAAAAGATTGAATCATCAGTGCAATAACAAGCTTCTTGGAAAAGCAGATGAAAAACACTGATCTCATTCATTCTTCAACCAACAGATATTTACTTGAGCTAGGTCCAGTGTTTTGGGAAGAAGATCCAAAGATAAAAATTTCACCGTATATTTTAACAGTGAGCAGATAGGCTCACCCCAGTGATTTTTTATGCCCTTCAAACTGAGTTCAGATTCCTCAGCAATCAAACCCCTTCTGCAGAGATTCCCATTTTCCAAAGTGTGTTTCATGAACTACTAATCCTGCTCTTTAGAAAGAGCGTTCCTTGGTAAAATATATGTAGGAAACATTTATTAACATATTATATTCTCCTTTTAGAGAATAATGACACACACTAATAAGTTAAAGGCTCTAAAAATTCCTGAAAAACATTTTAAAATCTGATTAACTTATTCAGCTGTCAAATTTATGAATTTATTTGTACCCAGAGCACTCTTTCCTGCTACCCACTAGCATCCGAAGAAACCAATATTTCAATTCAGGAAATTTTAGTCTTGCCTCAGGACATTTCCAGGATTCTCTTCCACAGCACCTTTCCATATACACTATTTCAGGGAAGCAGAATCTCCCACCGCAAAATATGTCTCTTTGGCATACTAATTATTTTAAGCTGGTTATTTTCTAAGAAACTGCAGACACGAGGGAAACTCTGAAAACTAAGTAAGAGTTGCCCTTTCATAAGAAATATCGTATAAGGGAACTCTCCATTTGTAACGGTGTTTCCCTTGCTGTACCGGTAAGAGGAATATGACCAAATCTCTAGAATTGAGATAATAATGAAGGAGGCAAGGACTGAAACTCTTAATAATGAAGGAGGCAAGGACTTAAATCTGCATGACAACCTTACCCTTCTTTACCGAGCTTTTCCTGGTCACCTCCCATACCTGCCTTTCCGCCATCAACACCCTCTTTTGTCTTTAGCTGAGGATGGTATTTAAGCTAGGGGCTTTGGCCTTTTTGGCGAGTTACTCAGTTTTTCTGGATCTCTCCCGTGTATGTGTGTTATTAAACTGTAGTTTGATTTTCTCCTGTTAATCTGCCTCATGTCAATTTAATTCTTAAGACCAGCCAGAAGAACCTGGAAGGGTGAGGAAAATTTCTTCCTTCCTAACACTATTAGTCAAAGTGGAGGACTAGATACTCTCCATATATATCTTAGATTTCTTACCTCTCTTGCTATTTTAATTTTGTGTTCTTCTCTCATTTGTGCTTACTTACATTCCAACCTCTACCTTCTCTCGCCAATCTACCTGCATATCACTAGCATTAAAAACTTCCACAGGGGGGCTTCCCTGGTGGCGCAGTGGTTGAGAGTCTGCCTGCCAATGCAGGGAACATGAGTTCGTGCCCCGGTCCGGGAAGATCCCACATGCCGCGGAGCGGCTGGGCCCGTGAGCCATGGCCACTGAGCCTGTGCGTCCAGAGCCTGTGCTCCGCAAGGGGAGAGGTCACAACAGTGAGAGGGCCGCGTACCACACACAAAAAAAAACTTCCACAGACTTTGATCTAGTAGCCTCTTCCCTAATAATCTCTCCTATAAATATGTAAAATGTAGAAAATGACTTTACACGAAAGGATGTTCAAAATGTAACTTATATTAGCAAAACCTAAGAGATTACCTAAATGTCCTATAGGAGAGGGCTGGCTCAGTATTTAGAATATTCAGAAAGGTGGAATAAACAACCATTAACATTATAATAATTATTAAAAAGTTTTAAAATACAGTGCAACTCTTATTTATCTAAGTTAATATGATATTAATTTTTAAAAGCAGCATATAAAATTATAAGCATACTATTCTCTCAAATATATGAGGCAATGAAATGCAGCAGGACCCTGAGGGGCCTTCCCGGATACAAATCTTTTCCATATCCTCCGTTTCTAGTTTGTAGGAAATACGGGTTCGTTCAGCCACCTTGACCTTCCCTGAATTCCAAAGAGCTGATTCAAACAGCTGCTCATCAGGGAAAGCAGGGAATGCAGAAACAAAGGAGAAGCAGTCAAGAAACAATAGTGCAGCCTTGGGGCAGGGTCCTGGTTCCTCCTCAAGGAACAGACATAACAAGATCTTTGAGTTCTTCTGTAGGAACTAAGACACACCCCCCACCCAAGTGGAGGATGGTAACTTCAGGCTGAGCACAAGATTCCTGGAACACTGCCCTGTTACCTCACCACCAACCAATCGGAAGAAAGTCTGCACACAGTGGAAGATAAAGAAGACTCTGACCCCCTCCCCAAATGATTAACTTCCTTTTCTCCCTTTAAAAACTTTCATGGTTGAGCAGAATCTTCAGAGTTGGTTTTTGGAAACAAGTGCACCTTCTCTTCAGGTTCCCGGCCTCCTGAATAAAGCACCCTTTCCTTTTCCAGGCAACACTTGTCTCTCTAGTATTGGCTTTTGAGTGGCAAGTAAATGCACCTCAGTCTGGTAACAGTAATACAGAGAAAGGCTAAAGTGAAATATGCTCAAGTGTTAATTATGATTTTATCTGGGTGGTGAAATCTAAGACTTGTTTTTTTGCTGTTTTTTAAAAATTTTTCTAAGCATCTGGATTTTCAAAATTTTTTACAATAACATTAATTTCATAACAAAAAAATTAAAACCAAATAAACAAACAGACAAATCCTTATGCATTCTTCAGGGACAAACTGATTTTCTTTGTTGTCAGGAAGCCTTCCCTAATTCCCCCTAACAGATGTCATTGCTTCTGCCTCCCAACTCCACAGCTCTGTGGGCTATGTCTCCCATGGTACATTTCACCATCTACTTTGGACCAGAGATAACTGTATAATTGTCTTATCCTGCCTGCATCAAATTACATTCTATTTTGTGTCTGCTGCAGTGTCTAACAGAATGCCTTTTATAAAGTAGACATGTAAGAAGCATTTGTTCAATGCATAGATTATTTTCTGTCTCAAATTTATTCTCTTTTGTCAATATACTTTTCAAAGAAACTTTATGAAATCGAATGGTGTAAGATCAAATGGTATAGGCATTCAAGAAACTTCGCCAACTGCCCATTTCTCTTTGCCTATGGCATCCCGCGACAAGATTGATATCCTCTTAAGGGGTTCTTCTGATCGTTGAAACTGAAGATTGTAAACACGGAAGAAAAGTGGAAAAATGCACCAGGACTAATGAGCATATCAATCATAATTATATATTCTCTTCATATTACTTAGTTATTAGACTGGCCTCTGACTTCATTATTCCTTCTAGGTCATCCTACTGTATATCAACGATCAAATGAAAGGGTGTGCCTTTTCTAACTAAGAAGACCTGCTACTCACGCTTCCTATGAGTTATTCAAAGTCTTATATTTTCCACTACCTAAATACTAGAATTTATAATCTTTCAATTTAAATTTTAAAACATTTTTTTAAAAAACTGACTAAATCAAGTCCTGGTGACAACGTGAAGCAACTGGAATTCTCATATATTACTAATAAAAATATAAAATGCAAACAGCCACATAGAAAAAGAGTTTGGCCATTTCTTATAAATGACACATACTTCTAATTCTTCACCAAGTTTGCCAGGCTTAAGCAGCCATTTGAAATATTTCCCACTGGTTTTAATGCATGCCATAAATTTAAGCATAACTATTATTTTCTGCTTTGAGTATCTCCTTATCCTGATTAAATTTCAGTTATTCCATTCCATCTTGCAGGGAGGTTATTGATGGAAATAGTCTTAGGAGATCAAGAACCAGCAAGTGCAGGAGGGGTTTTACACCATCAACTGTAACATAATGCATTTTATACAACCAACTCACTTCTATCATTTACTGTCTTCCATTTCTGGTCTTATTTCTTTTCTTACATTCTACTTATTTTTCTTTCCTCTTTGTCCTTCTCTTTTGCTTAGGCCAGTGATCCTTAATTCAAGATGTCCCTCAGAACCACGTGTAGACATTTTTAAGAATAAAGACCTGGGCTCCACCATGTGATCCATGCATCTGTATGTTTCAGAGACTCCACATACGAGGTTGATGCGCTCAGCTCCTGGGGGATGCTGACTTAGGGTCTGCATAGGGAACACTGCCCCATGCTTTAGATGTTGACGCTTGCTCTGCAGAAACTACATATCTGCTGTGAGCATAACAAGTATATGTTTACCGTTCCTTTACGTAAACACCAACTTAGCTTAGGAAAGTGAAAATACTGGCAGAGTACATGAAAACTGAGGTCACAGCATGACCCTCTTCCATTTACTACGATTTACCAGCTCTTCACCTGAATATCCATTCGCTCACTAGGAACTCATTCCTACTCTCCCTTTTATATCAGCTTTTTATCTTCATTTGAGATACTGGAACATAGCAGACGCTCAACAATTCTTTTGTTTGTGTTTGTATTGATTCATTTACATTTTTTTTTTTTTGCAGTACGCGGGCCTCTCACCGCTGTGGCCTCTCCCGTTGCGGAGCACAGGCTCTGGACGTGCAGACTCAGCGGCCCAGCCGCTCCGCGGCACGTGGGATCTTCCCGGACCAGGGCATGAACCCATGTCCCCCGCATTGGCAGGCGGACTCTCAACCACTGCGCCACCAGGGAAGCCCCTACGTTTATTTTACACTTAGTTCGTATAGTTTTAGCTACCTGGATACAGTACTATATAATTATTTTTAAGCCTCCCTGAAACTATGTGTGTACAGCTGAGGCTGCAGCTCTGTAATTCTGACTTGGGCTCTCTAAATGGGTTCTGGAATTAAAGTGTTCTCAGCTAACCATGGCCAAGAGCAGAGGCCAGGAGACTCCGCACTCAGAAAACACACCCCTGGGTCTATCCTGCTCCTGGCTGTGCTCTCACCCCTGCAACCAGTGAGCAACAACATTGGTTTTCCATAACCTACATTTAGACTTTAAATGCACTCTAGCTGCCAGTGTTATTTAATATAAAATTTTAACCACAAATATAAACTGATAGCCTCAAATTACCAAAAAGTTAAAGAAAATTAACATTAAGAACAAGAGGGACTTCCCTGGTGGTGCAGTAGATAATAATCCGCCTGCCAATGCAGGGCACATGGGTTCGATCCCTGGTCCGGGAAGATCCCACATGCCACAGAGCAACTAAGCCCCTGCATCACAACTACTGAGCCTGTGCTCTAGAGCCTGTGAGCCACAACTACTGAAGCCCGCGCGCCTAGAGCCCGTGCTCCGCAACAAGAGAAGCCACCGCAATGAGGGGCCCGTGCACCGCAACAAAGAGCAGCCCCCGCTCGCCACAACTAGAGAAAGCCCGCAAGCAGCAACGAAGACCTGACGCAGGCAAAAATAAATAACTAAAGATCTTGGTGAAAATGAAAAATGTTTCTTTAAAAAAAAAAAAACAAGGGAAGTCAAATTTTGCAAACAGGCTAACTTCTGAACAACACCATCATTAATAAAGGAAGCAGAAAAAACTCAGTAAAGTAAATATAATACCTTCCAAGATATTCAGAAGGCTATCACCTCCACAAATCAACAACAAAGATAGTTATGAGAGAAAAAAAGAAACTATTCTTAGAGTTGTCTGGGGAAAAAATCTGTTTGCCAAAATAAAAACATGTGGAAAACAAATAAAAGAACAAGAAAAATCAGTTGAGGAGTAGACTAAATCAACTGAAAATCACATTTCTGAGATGAAAGATTGACCCAAAAGATTCTTGCAAAATTCAGTGTGGAAACACAAATGAAAAATGCGAGAAAATAGAGAAGAGACACAGAAGACAGAATAGGACATTGTAAAATATGTCTAGTAAGACATATATATGTGCAGTATATATACACACACATATACACACACATATTTATCCATTTACATATGTGCACAATATACAAATACAGATGGGGGTGAAGGCAGCAATTACATATACGTAAATACACCAGATGTTCATGTATGTGTCTACATGTGTGCCTATATACATACATGTGTGTATATAAATGTAATACACCTTACTAAACATATATATATAACAGAACCTTGTATAATAGAACATAATATATAGAACTGTGGACTTAATGTATAGAGAATACAAACAACACATTTCAAAGAGACATGAACCACATCAGATGACTATGCTCTATATGTCTTTCTCCTTCCAAGCTCCCACTCCGATCTCTCTGACATTAATTTCCAAGGTTTTCATCCGTAATGGCTGATAGAAAGTATAGCCAAAAAGCCAAAGAGGTTTATTAATGAAAATATTGAAATGCAGATTTTACTACAATATAATTTTCCCCAAGGAATTAGTGGAGAAACAGATGTAAGAGTCAGTAAATAGAGATTGGGAGAAGTACCCCCCCGCACCCCATTTTTATCAGCATCCTAAACACAGGAAACAAGGAACACTGAATAACAAAGTTGTTTACAGTGATCCAAAATCTGTGGTCAAGGATGTGAGGATGTCAAAGAATTTGAAGAGAATGGCATTTGCCAATATTTGATGACAGGAATACTTCCTTATACAAACTATGCTGGGGATAAAGGAAGTGATGTTGATGAATATATTAAAACTAGTCAAAGGCATTACATTACCTCTGTGTTACCTTATTAAAATTTAAATATATGTATATATATATATATATATATACACATAGTGTGGAAAAGGAGGACTAGAGCGGTGATCTTGTAGTGTTGGATATATCCCGCCATCTCCTGGTGCGCCCACCCAAGATTGCTAATAAAAAACCATCTATATTTATACACTCAGCCAATTTCAGGACCTCCTCCCCTTGCTAAGGGTTTGAGGAGAAGACAAATACCTTATTATGCTGTGAGGAACGCTGTGGCCCTGTGATAGAGCCAGGAGGTGGCTGGTAAAGGTGGTGTCATACATGGAGGAAGCTCTATGGTATAGTCAGGGGATGAAACGGCAAGGTAACTTGAAAACATAGGTACCTCAACAACTCCTGGACTTGAGTCCCCTCATTGTTCCCTAGAAATGTAACCTTAGACAAGCCACCTAATCTCTCTATGCCGCAGTGTCCTCATCTCTAAAATGGGTTTTTTAAGGGGACTGATTTATAGACATGTTTTTAGAGTTAAAACTGCAGAATGTTTGTGAAAGACTACTCACATAATAAGTCTTCAATAAATGTTGATGATTTTGATGATAGCGATAATGGTAACACTTGAGGAGAAGCACCCAGTCAGCTCAGGAAACCATGTGATCTAAATACTACAGAGATTCCAGCTTAGCTTCGGGGCACAGACTCCCCCCTTGGTGACAGGAGGTTGAATTTTCTTTGCTATTCCTATATTTTATTTATTTGGCCCTATTATCTTAAATATTCCTTAATCTATTAGAGAATAACCATAGACTGAATTAAACACATGCATTTCCTTAATTGGGTTTAATGGAATGTTATAAGTAGCTTTATTCTACTAATTATCATGGTTAACAGCCTTTACTTCGAAAAGTTCTCTTTAGCAGTTAATCTTCATGTGTGACCATTTCGTTTACCATGGAGATTACTCCAAAAAGCACTAGACTGAATGATGGACAAATCTATAAGATTTAGGCAAAAAAATGTTTCCCTTAATCCTAATGCAACTACCAGGAATAAACTCAGAGTGTATATCTATTTCTTTTTTTTTAATTATTAAAACAAAAACATTTGGGGAAATTCAGGGTCATCCACAATTCCCTTGCCTTCAGATATTGCATAGGAAAGGATATAGTTTTATTTTCGAGTCCCTTTGCTAAGGATTGCTTGAAAATTTTTAGCTCATGTGAACAAATGCGTGTAAACCTATTGCCTTTCTTGATCACGGAAAACAAACAGATGCCTCTGGGACCGGTAGACCAAATCCCCATCTCAATAGAGGGAGAAGAGGACAGAGTAATAAAGAAAGCCCATAATGAAATCAATAGACAAAGAAAAGTTGGCATTTAAACCAGAATCATAAGAGGAAGTAAGGGAAAGATGGATAGCACAGTTTTGTGAGGATGTCTAAGGCATGGGGTTCTGTGGGCATCAGGCAAACGTGAAGAAGAAAGAAAGGGAAGTGACCTAGAACTAGCTTTGTGCTTATAGAGAACAGTGTCTAATTTATAATAAGCTCTCACTAAATGGTAGCTATTATCAATAGTTGTGTCATGTAGTTTTTAAATGTCCACAAATTCCTTAATACTTCTCCCTTCTTGCTTGCCTCCCCTTGAGCGTGGGCTAGCCTTGGTGCATTGCTTCCAATGATAAATGGGATAAGATGCATGTGCTAGTGTGTAATTGCAGGGACTGGGACACAAAAGCCATCTCTGCGACTCTGTGGCTTCCGTGGTGCTCTCTCTCTTTGGATCACTCACTCCAAGGAAAGTTAACTGTCATGTCCCAAGCAGCAGTATGGAATGGCCCACATGACAAGGAACTGAGGCCAGCTGCCGACAGCCAATGAAGAACTGAGCCTTTGGTCAACAGTCACATGAGTGGTCCTTCTTGAAAGTGGAACCTCTAGCCCCAGTTCAGCTTCATCTACTTATAACCCAGAGTTACAACTTTTTTAAAAATTTATTTTTAAATTTCTTTGGAGAAATGTCTATTTAGGTCTCTGCCCATTTTTCAAACTGACATCTTGACTACAATTGCATTTGAAGACTCTTAGCTAGAAACACCAAGTTCAGGCCCTCTTAAGTTGTTTTGAGTTGCTAAATTTGAGAGTAATTTTTACACAGCAATAAATAACTAATGCACGTTACTATTCTTACTTTTGGTAAAGAGTTTAAATGTGCATTTGCTTTTACTGCATAGTGTACTGATTTATGAGATAATAATGAAGTGTCGTTTCAAATAAGTATAGTACTAAAATTTTTAAATCTCTGGTATATCAGAATAATCCTATCCCTGAAAACATTCCTGCCTAGAAATCTGGGAACAATACAAATATAAAAATAGAACACAAATGGTTAATGAATCCTAGTTTAGTGAACAAGATGTGGATGGATATAAAAGTTTGGTACTTAAAGTGAAGAGCAAAAAGAAATGACGTATTTTCTTCAGCTTGTTGAGTTCTGTCCAAAGTCTGTCCCCAACACTAATTCTATGTTGCTTTGATGGGGAAAGGAAGGTCATAAAAGGGATATTTAAAAGAAGAAGAAAAAATAATTTTAAAAAAGTTTTGAGGTGGAATAAAAATACAAGCCATCAAGTTCAGCCTCCAGAGAATTTTCTTCCACAATATTTGTGACATATCTTAACGCAGCTCACTTCTTTCATAATTCCATTGATGGAGAATTGGTCAATTTACTTTTTAAAGCATGATAAAATTTAGAAACCCCAAATGTTAGATTCTTGGTAGGTTCGAATCCCCCTTTCCGCTTGGACATACTTCTGCTATTCAGATGGAAATAGAAAAAAATTAGCATGTAAATCCTTCAAATTTGGAGTAGTTAACATGTCAGCTTTTAAGTCCAACAAAGACGTGTGAAAAGGACATTGTGAAGCACTGGACACACACACTCCTAAGTGAGAACAGAATTAAAGAGCAATAAATGTGTGGGGGCATTTTTATGTGCAGTGTGAGACTAAAAGCTGGGGATCCAAATTCATGGCTTTGGACCAAATGTCTGTCTTTTGTTCCCAGTTCTCAGCCCAAATTACACATAAATGCCCAACATTAAACTGTTGAAAAAGTATTGATATATTCTCCTCTATACTCTTTTCCCGGAACCTCTAATATTATAGGTCAGACTCATAAAGGTTAAGAGAGGATAATACATTTTGACAGGAGAATAAGTTCTTAAATCTATAACCAACTCTCATTTTGGACACATCACTGATTATGAACAACTTATATGCTCTAATTCTATAATTGTAATGAAAGTGATTGAATGACCTCTAGTCATATCATCAATAAATGTCTTGAGTTAGCTCATATAACAATATCATAAAACGTATAATAGAATGACTGACCAGTGAGAAATTTGGGAATTAAATCATCATATTATTTCATTTACATAAAGTCTATTCTAAAGAAAAGAAGGCAACCACTTATATGACAAGCTTGATTAGCACACAAAGAACAAAGGCAGTACTCATTTTAGTAAAACCTAATTTTAATCAAGCAACACCATTTTCATTCATCATCTTTTGGCTATAATCACTGTCTTCACTTGAATGCTGAACAAAAATGATTGCTAATGTTTGAAGGTTAATATAAAGAGTTATCAAACTACACTTTCGTCCATGGCTATAAAACACCAACATTCCTCACAATGCTTAAATATTATTCTTGGGACTACAGCTGAATCTACCTAGGTGTCTTTGTATATATAAAATCTTATCTCACACACACACACACACACACACACACACACACACACACACACACGTAACTGAAGTCAGGGGAGTATATAATGCCTTGTGATGACAAAAGACGGTATCATGACAAGGAAAAACACATGACAGGGCTCAGACACAGACATATTGATATCAGCGGATGATAACCAATAAACCAAAAAATATAAATCCCTGTTTCTCATATCTTGAAGATTAGAAAAACTATTCCTATACCACAAGTTCACCCTTGGCCTATATGCAGCCATCAAAGGATTTATAGATTTCGATAAAATGTATTTAATATGTGGTTATACCTCTGACCCATGAATAATGTGCTTAATATATTAAATTAAAAATCCAGGTCTTCAATGATATCATAACAAAAATATTTTCTAGTGTGTTATATTGGATTGTGGCTATAAAATAATATATCTTTTGCTTAGCTGATCAAGGAGTATTTAAGTTTAAGAAATCTTGTATACATGCAACTCAAGCTGTATCTTCAATTTCAGTGCAAGATGCAATAAATGTTACACAATTATACACACACATGCGTGCGTGCACACATATATAAATGCATACTCGTGCTGTATTATGGCCCATTTTATAGAGCGTCTTGCTTAGTTAATATGAGATTCATTCAGCACTGTGTGTAACTACTGCCTTTGTCAGGTCTTCCTCATCTCCTACCTCTGCAAAATTCGCCCTGAACCCCATTTATAGGCTCAGCTGTACTTTAGAAATAACTCTGGAATTATACAGGAGGTTTCTAAGCACCTAATAATAAGTAGTATTCTTGGATTCAGAATCATAACAGAGTATTTGGTATTTAACAGTATCCCTGTAAGTGTTTGTTAAATACAAGAATAAAGGTTATCTGCAAGTTTAATCTCTAACTCTTAGCTTGGGGTACAACTCTCATAACGGGATTTCTGCTTATTTCTACAGTTCACAGGGTACCAATAACCAATCTTGCTCACTGCTTCAAGGTTGCAGTCTTATCAACCTGCCCAATGACACCATCTCTCTGGGTATAGCATCCAGACATTTTGCTCAACGTCCCAAATCCCTAAAGAATTCCCCTAGTAGAACTTAGGGTCTGGGATCTTGCCAAGACCAGAATCTGTATGCACAGCTGCAGGGCTGCTTTCTATTCGTTTCTCTTCTTACATCCATCAGGGCCTGTCTCTGTTTACCTGTCATGACACACCTGGACGTAACCCCTCAGGGCCCACAACGCAGCAGGACTGGGGCCTATGGATGGTGTCCACACCTTTAAAATCCAGGCAATGAGCAGGCTGTCCCCCCACCGGACATCAAACTGTGTGTCCTGTCCCTCCCAGGGGGCCGTTTTCCTCTTCAACTAGCCCAACCAAAAAGGGCAGATCCTGAAATATTACTTCCCTGGTCAGTTCAGTCTGTAGAAGAATAAACGTCTCCTTCATCTTATATATTTGAAAACTGAATCAGGTTTGGTGAACTTTAAGGAAGGATATACCAATACCATCACCACCAAGAAAGAAAACTAAGCATAAAATCTAAATGTTACCTCTATAAAGTCACTTTATAAATATCTTAATTAACAAGAAATTAACTTGAATTAACAAGAAATCAAGTCTTCCTTATAATTTAGTTGCCACATGAATATTATAAATTGAAGTTCAAATCAGATGGGACATTATTTCTAAATTTTTTTTTTAATGAGAATTTATGCTTCTGAAAATTCCAGAAATTTTCTCTTTCTGGAGTACCTCTATCAGTTGAGTTCTACGTGACTCTATGAATTAAGATGAAGTAGAGAATCTCTGGGAAACTCTTATCAGAGTTGTCTCCTATCAAAAATTACTATGAAGGACAAAACTTACCTCCTGGATGATGTAAAATGGCTTAACAAGCTAGAGTTATTTATATCTGGGTAACCAATAGAAAAATATTTAATATTAATTATTTGATAGGCTTCTAATACCTTTTTATGTCTTATAATGTATGCACACGCTGAATAAGTTATACAAGAGCTATTTATGGTACCTACCTACAAAAATATAATGTCATGCATATTTACCTTTTCTGATATATTTTGCCAAAAACTTCAAATGAAATATAAAACTGTTAAAACCTTGCTTTAGCCAGTGAAATTATTTTACTGATGTCTGTGATAGTCCTAATAAATGACCAATACAGAGTCTCAGACTACTTGTCCTTTTTTTCCTTGACAAAATGCGTAACTAAGAGGAACAGTCAAAGATAGAGGTAATGAAAGTTTATAATAGATTTACTTGGAATAAGCTTTTTCATGAGATGCCGTGGTATTAGAACTAATTCTCCATACTCTCTTAAACCCACAGAAATAGACAATGAAAATGATGTGATTTTGAGGCACCATAAGATCAAAGACAGATACAGAATTCTTTTAAAGATTTCCAGCATCAGATAAAATGGGAAAGGTTTCCACGTAAACTACCCTTACCAGGATCCTTCTTTATCTCAGCATCTGAATTTCTACCCAGTGGTACTACTGAGTTAAAGAGATTCTGATAGTCTTTGCTGGGACAAGATGAAGAGCGAAAACGTGAATTTATACCAAATTAAGTGAATTTATACCAAATTAATTACTCTTAAATTAAGCTGAGGTATCCATACTTTTGTAACACCTATCCCATTTTTCCTTGTACAGTTTAGCTCTAATTTCTAACTTCCCTTTCTTCACACCTCTTTCTCCTCACATGCCTTAAATAAGGACTTTCCCTAAAACTGTCCCCCTAGGCTTCCCCTTTCAGATCACTCTCTCCTCATGTGTACATTGTAAAGTTTCCAAGAAAATATTCTTGATTACATCCAGCTCAGTTCCTGCCTTCCCCACACACTAGGACTGTGGGAATAGTCCCCATTTCCCTGTATCTCAAATTCCAAATCTCAGGTGGTGCTGCAGAACAAAACTATACGAAAGTGTCAACTCACTCTTCAGAATATTGCATTTTACTTTCTATTAGTTTTAATGTATTAGATCTCTTATGTGGGGAAAAAATAATAATTCTCCCTCTTCCCTTCTTCTTGGCTGAGACACGCCTGTAATAAAAAGACAGACTGACAGAAGAGAAACAAAGGTAAATTTATTAACAAAGGTAAATTTATTAATTTATTATTAAATTTATTAAAGGTAAATTTATTTACAAAGGTAAATTTATTAAATCAAATTTATTATTTATAATAAATTTATTAAATTTATTATTACCTTCACAAAGATAAATTTATTAAATAAATAAAGGTAAATTTATTAATACACGCCTGTATACCTGGGAGAGACCCAGGAAAGCTGAGTAACTCCCTGAAATGGCCTAAGCCATCACCTTAAATATCATCCACAGCTAAAGATAAAAGATGTTGGCAGGAGGAAAACCTGTTACGGGAGGTGACCAGGAAAAGCGCAGCAAATGAAGGTAAGGCGGTTTATGCAGATTTAAGCCCTTGCCTCCCTCACTGATAAATTGCTAGAGATTTAGAGTCATCCTCCGCTTCCTGGTACAGGAGGGAGACACCTTCCAAATGGAGATTTCCCTTATACAGAATGTAACTTTTTCTCAGTTTTCTCAGCTTCACCTGTGTCTGTTTCTTAAAAATAACCAGCTTAGGTGGTTAAGAAACAGACACAGGTGAAGTTCTGAGAAAACTGAGAAAAAGTTACATTTTGTATAAGGGAAATCTCCATTTGGACATCAACAGATGAATGGATAAAGATGGGGCACATATATACAATGGAATATTACTCAGCCATAAAAAGGAACGAAACTGAGTTATTTGTAGTGAGGTGGATGGACCTAGAGTCTGTCATACAGAGTGAAGTAAGTCAGAAAGAGAAAGACAAATACTGTATGCTAACACATATATATAGAATTAAAAAAAAATGGTTCTGAAGAACCTAGGGGCAGGACAGGAATAAAGACGCAGATGTAGAGAATGGACTTGAGGACACGGGGAGGGGGAAGGGTCAGCTGGGACAAAGTGAGAGAGTGGCATGGACATATATACACTACCAAATGTAAAATAGATCGCTAGTGGGAAGCAGCCGCATAGCACAGGGAGATCAGCTCGGTGCTTTGTGACCACCTAGAGGGGTGGGATAGGGAGGGTGGGAGGGAGATGCAAGAGGGAGGGGATATGGGGATATATGTATACGTATAGCTGATTCACTCTGTTATAAAGCAGAAACTAACACACCATTGTAAAGCAATTATACTCCAATAAAGATGTTAAAAAATAATAATAATAACATAACCTATAGAGGTGAAAAAAAATAAATAAATAACCAGCTTAAAATCATCAAGATGCCAAAGAGGCATATTTTGCTCCCCTTCAACTACAAGAGAACATATATTTCAGGAAAATTCTTGAACCTAACCTAAAATTTTGTCCTAGTATTTTTCCCCTATGATAAGTGCTGAGATTCAGAACCTCATCAGAGTAAGTTTCTTGTAATTAACTTTCTAAGTTCTTGTCTAATTTCTTTACTGCTCTTCTTCTCCACCAAAGCTATTAGTGAAGAAACACAGTCGTATAGGGAATTTGGCTATATTTAGCTAAATCCATTCTTTCTTTTTGCCTCCTTCCTCCACTTCCCGTCCTGGCCTTTTACACAAGGGGACACGGCATCGCCTGTATTATGAAATCTAAACTAAAACACCATGTGTTTGTTACCTCACACTCTCTCTGAGGGTCAGGAATTTGGAACTGCCCCACCCAGTGGCTCTGGCTCAGAGCCTCTAAGGAGTTTGCAGTCTTCACCTGATTACTCCTCCTCTCAATCATTTCTACCTTTTTATCACAGAAACCTTATTTTATCACCCCTTTCTCCACTTAACCTTATTTGGTTTATTAAATGCTGCTGAAACTGACGAACAGTCTGTGCCGTTCTGTTAAATTCTCAGAAGGATCTATATTAAATATTAAGAAAGCTGTCGTGTGTTGAGCCCTCTGATGCAAACAGTGGTAACTTGAACTTGTCATGTGATTCCTCTTTGGTGAGCAGAAGAGCTAGGCAGAAGAAGGTTGATCTCAAACACCCTTGTTCCATAGTTCCTACAAAAACTACTATAAAGCTCATTGCTTTTATTTAACCTATTTTATTTTTTATTTTTGCTTCTCTACCAGGTTTTCTAGCTTATGATACAAACAGTAACATTATCCCAGAAATGCTTATAGGAAAAATAGTTGAACCAATGAAACAGAAGGCTGAGGAAACATTAAGGAATTGTTCAGAATATTGACCACATTTTAGAAAAGGATGTGCACTAAAGATACAAATTCAGATGAAGAAAACACACATCCTGATATTCCATTATTTATGGCATAAAACATGATAAAACCATTTAAAATATTTTTTAAAAATATTGTTTAAAAATCATTTTAACACACAAGCCACTTTGAATGGCTCGTTATCTGAAAGATCCATAACAACTGAATAAATTACTGTGAAATTTCTTGCAAATAATCCATTTGAGCTTTTGTGGACAGATAATAAAATGCATTTTCTTTGCTTTAATAGAGAAACTTCTAAAAAATGTTTTATCAATAACCATGTCCCCTACTCAAAAAATAGTTACATTATGATTATGGCAGAATAAAACACAGACCTGAGAAATAGTTTAAAGGATCATCAATATTCCATTTTAATCACCCATCTAAGTTTTGAGCTGTTTATAAGTACACTCAGTTCTTGTCATTGGCAGTAGTTAGGATCTGAACAGTCACTGAACAAGAATTAGCAAACACTGAACCTCTGTTTCTAGGGGAAACACTGGATTAGGTCCCTGCAAACACCTGGTCACATTTCTACCAACTGATCAATAAATAACCTTGCTTTAGGTCTGTTTCTGTTGAAAGACACTGTCAGAGAGGAGGAAAATTTCCTCTACCCTTCTAGGACCTTCTGGCTGCCCTAAGAATTAAATGGACATGAGACAGATGAACAGGAGAAAATCAAACAGAGTTTAATAGCATGTATACGTGGGTGAGACCCAGGACAAATGAGTAACTCCCCCAGATGGCTGAAACCCTCGCCTTAAACACCATCTTCAGCTAAAAACAAAAGAGGACTTTGGGGGTAGTGGTTTGGGACTTCAAAGGAGAGGAAGGCAACTCAGGTGAAGATGAAAAAGCAAATGTTTGGTAAACAGGTGTTTGCTGGGCCCTGCAGATCACAATGGGACACAGCGTGGACTCTGGTGTCTGGGCCCTGTTCCCCTACCAAACCCAACCCATATTCTTTGCACATATCTCTGGAGATGAGCTCTATACCAGGAACAGAGCCTTTATCTAAATTCTTTAGGCAGCTAAGCGCGAGGTAAAAAGAACATTTCCTGAGCCTTCTGTTTCTTAAAAATAACCAGCTTACCTTAACCCTCATGCCACAGGTCGGGTGGCAAACTGTGCTGCCTTCTTTAAGGACACCTTCTTTCATATATACCGTTGCTCCATTAACACAACTCACAGCCAAAGCACTCTAACTCACACCTGAATGATGCTTGTCTCACCCATGTAACATCTGTAAAAGGCACATGGGAATGCTACTCAACACTTCAGCACTAGGCTTGGGGCCATTTTAAACAGTGAAATCACACACGAAACTCACAAGTGTGAAAAACATGGCACTAAATAGACTGCAAAAGGGAGGCTTGTCCACAGTAGAGACTGAAGCTGAAACACAGCAGGACCCGGTGGGGCTCCTGGGCACAAAAGTCTTTCCTTGTCCCCCGTTTCTTGTTTATGGTAAATGGGCTTCCTTCAGCCTCCTTGACCTTCCCTGAGTTCCAAAGGGCAGGTTCAAAGAGTTGCTTATCAGGGAAGGGAGGGGATGCAGAGACGCAGGAGGAACAGTGAAGAAACAATAGTGCAGCCTTGGAGCAGGGTGTGTTCCTCCTCAAGGAATACACATAACAAGATCTTTGAGTTCTTCTGCAGGAGCTAAGGCCCCCCACCCAAGGGGAGGATGGTAACTTCAGACTGAGCACCAGATTCCTGGAACACGGACCTGGTACCTCACCACCAACCAATCAGGGGAAAGTCTGCACACAGTGGAAGGGAAACAATACTCTGACCCCCTCCCCCAATGATTCTGCCTCTAAAAACTCTGATGGTCAGCGGAATCTTTACAGTTGCTGTGGCCTTCTGACTACAGCAGCCCTTCCTTTCCAACCAACACTTGTGTCTCGAGGTTTGGTGTTTGAGTAGCTGAACCTGAGTTTGGTAACGTATCCAGAAGTCAGCATGTCCCCTCGTTTGACCTCAGCTGGGAATGTGTGCATCTGGCGCTCACGTTCTTAGCTCCTCTGTGCATGTGGGCAACAGTGAGAGTGCTGAGAGTGCTGCCTCTGGGGTTACAAATCCATTTTAGTGACTACATGAATCCACAAATACAGAACCTGTGAACTAGAACACATTTCAAATGCCCTTGAAATTTAAAGACCCTATTTTTCTTCGCCTCCTACAAACTGGGTTAATTTGATGTATTCCCAACATCCTCGTATTTGACCATCCCCGCCTCACTGGCCATTGTGCATCTCTGTCAACTGCAGGCCAGTAACTCCGCCACGGCTTTCGGCATCACATAACTGCTCCGCCCTCATCTCTCTCATTTGGTTCTTCAAATTTCCACATCCAAGCATTCCTTTCAAATAGACTCAACTTCCTACCATCTTGAACAACTTTTTCTGAGACTGTGCCATGTTCCTTAACTGTTATTCATTTTCTTTCTGTTTTATGTTCAAATCTTTGAATAAATCACTGATATCCGATAACATGACTTCATCTCCCTATTAGCCCTTAATTCTTTAAAAATCTGCCCATTGCATCCAACACCCAATTAAAATTTCATTCTTCACTGACATCAAAAACCTCTTTCCTGCCAATTCTGAGGGCTTTGGCTCAGATGTTATTTAAACACGGGGCACTTGCTGCCTCGTGCTCTTTCCACGCATACATCATGCTTCTCCTGCTTATCTGACATTTGATCTTTGATGCTGCTGCTTTTCTATCTCTGTAACCATCTCCTCTTTTTCTTCTCTCCCACTATCTGTAGGCATTTCTAAGACCAAGGACATTCAAACATTTGGACTATCTTGAAACCAATTTCTAGGCCCAGGATGGAACCACTCCCATCCAGGGTGCCACGTCAGCCAAGTGAACTTGCCTGTTCCTGTAAATGACCAGAAGTGCAGTACACTTAGTCAGCCAATCCCCAAATGCCACCAGCTCTGGGCTCCACACTTACTTCCTTGTCCCTTGATCTTTCTACTTAAGGTCATATACACAACCTCAGGCATTCACGCCAGTTCCGCGTTGCCACTTTGAACATTCTATAAAACTCATTCTTGTCCCAAATCCCGCAGAAAGAGGGCCCCAGTGCTGAGGCACTGTAGCCCCCAACCCGTGGATTGTTTTCCCTTGAATAAAGAATATCAAGGTGTTACTAAATTGTTAGTTTTGCATTTAACTACAACCCACAATATCAAATACGTGTTATATCATGACTTACTGCATGCACACACACACACACACGCACGCACAGAAACATGAAAATACTTGATATAAAGGGTTGCAAAATAATTCTCCTTATTAACTGCAATGCACTCTGATGCTCCTTTCCTAGTCAACTGTATTCTTTTTCTGTATTTCTATTCCTATAATATTCTACTTCTATAATATTTTCTATAGTGTATTTATATAACACCTCTCAAAAAGTGTTTGTTTCTGTCCTTAAACCTTCCCTCTAAAATGCAGCTCAGTGCTTTGTGCTTGCCCTAGAGACAGGCCTAAATGTTGCCAAAGACACAATGAAAAACATTTCAGATATGGCGTCTTTACAAACATTAAAAAGGGCGAATGATTCAAGAATACGTTTTCTTGAAAAGATGAAAATGCAAACCTGCTATATATCTTTTTTAGATGCTAAAAAATATTTTGGAGAAAACAATAAAAATTCCAGTGGGCTTTTGCTGATAACTTCCCATAACTGTATCCCCATCCTCAACATCTTTTCTCTTTAGCTGGTGATGGTATTTCAGGTGAGGCTTCCCATTTCAGGGAGTTTTCCTGGGTCTCTCCATGTATACAGGAGGTATACATATTATTAAACGTTTGCTTGTTTTTCTCCTGTTACCCTGTCTTATACCAATTTAATTATTAAACCAGCCAAAGAACCTAGAAAGGAAGAACAGGAAAGTCTTCGCCCCTAACAGTGTACACAGCTGGCAGGACACTTCACTGGCTGGATACTGCTCACCCTGGAGTTTTTGGAGCTCAGGGATGTCGGGGTCTTTGGCAATATGGGTGGTCACCACCTCCATCTCCCAAATCTCTGCCTGCCTGCAGGGCCTAATGGAAGAAAGAGCGGTGAGACTCCTCTTCATTTTCTAACTTTAGATTAGCAGGAGAAAGCATCTGTGGCGCTAACTGCTTGGGGAGAGCGACTGTGGGAAACACTTGTGAGGAGCGCTCTTGTTTTCTACTGACCCCAGCGACGGCCATTGCTGTCTTTTGTCTCTCCCATGGGGTTTTACATCCTGAGAACTTGGCTGTATGACCAGTGAGAATATTCTTTCCAGTCTCCACCAACTGGAGAATTAATGTACTGGCCTGTATCCAGCGGGCAGCTGGATAAGCTGTGGATTCAATGAGCCATTGGTTAGAAGCACAGGTGACAACCCGGGCATGTGACTGGGATCTCTGGCCAGGCCAGCAATAAGGGAGTTTGTCATAAAGGGCTCAGGTCTGCAAGGGGCTTTGTCGTCTCAACCTTCACTGTCTCGTTAGTTCTGGAAAAGTCCCATGCCAGTAGTGCCTGCACGATGTCACAGATTAAGGGGTCTGTTACTGGAGGCACCTTACACTCCCATGGGAAGCCAAAGACACCATCTGCACTACACCATTCTTACCACCTGTGACAACAAGGTCTTCACTTTCTTAGAGCATCTTTGGGAGTGAATTTTCTGGATCTTGTGAGGTTTGCTTTCTTTGTACTCTCTTGTAGGATGCCTCTAGCATCCTTGGTGAAGCCATAAAAAGGCTTATTGGTTTGAGTCACTAGTGAGATTAATAAATCCAGACGATGGATGCTTTAAATTGGCTATAATCTTTAAAAGTGTAGAAAGCTTCCATCCTAAACAACTGTCTCGTTGGTACCTTTGGAAAAAAGAAATTAAAAAGCAGATGCAAAGAAATATAACCGCTAGCCTTAAA
Source organism: Stenella coeruleoalba (assembly GCF_951394435.1). Lineage (NCBI taxonomy): Eukaryota > Metazoa > Chordata > Mammalia > Artiodactyla > Delphinidae > Stenella > Stenella coeruleoalba. The sequence goes on along the minus strand of NC_137149.1, from coordinate 143,745,149 downwards.
GACTCCCTTAACAAGATAAAAGAACAGAAATTAAACTTAGAATAAAAATTAAAATCCACATCTAATGTAAATTCCACCCTTTTCTATGCCCACTTATCCACAACTCCCTGACCCAACCCTCCAGAAGATCTTTTTGATCTCTGGGTCCCTTGTCTAAACACTCCCTCTCAAAATCCAGACCCACTGCCTTAGCAAATTCCCTTAGAACCCCAAAAATCTCCAACTTCTCCAGAGAATTCCTTAAATACCCAGCTGCCTGTTTTGATTTCCCTCCCTTTAAAAGATTTACAGAGAACACTCCAGCCTGATCTCCAGGCCTGCGATATACAAGCTACTAGTGTAAACATTAAAATCCAGGAAACAAACTTAGCAGAAGCCTCAAGAGGGGCAGTAGGGCTTGCTTTGCTGTCCTTTACAATTCCTCCTACTTCCCAGGGCTCTGTAATCAGGCTCTGCCAGCTCCAGGTCTTCCTGTATGATGTCTTTTGTGGATGTATCCTGGGTCCCCACCACAAAGAATTTATGTCCCCTGGACAAGAGCAGATCCTCAATAAACTATGCACACGGAGAAAAAGAGGCAAATTAGAAATAACAGAGTTGGACAGGCAGATCAGGCCATTGATACCACTCAGGCAACAAGCCAATTCTCTGAGGAATTAAAAACAGCTGTCCTTTGTTTTACAAACCTAGTCTTTACAGAAACAGAGGTGTGTTTCCAGAAACAGTCTCACCCAGCCCAAAACCTCCCCTATTCATGTCAAAATGCTTGCGGATACTGAGACATCAGAAATAGAATTGTCCTGCACTTAAGAAAAAGAAGAAGAATTTTAAACAATAACTAGCCTAGACCTCTGAAAATAGTCAAATATGCCCCCAAAATTCCACTTTGGAAAAAACTTAGGTACTTTCTCTGTGCGTTTGTGATATAGTTCTTCTACCCTACCTGCTCTAGGACTTAAGAACCATTCTTTGAAATTCTAACTTTAGGAAAATTATTCCCTTCAGGGGGAAAAATAAAGGGGGAAGGGGACTATTTGGAAGTTGGGCAAATGAGAAATCTTAAAAATCTTCTCCATATATTTTAAACAAAAGCATTAGCCACAGACGTTGTAAGATCTCTGTTTGCATCTATCTGTATGTTTCTCTCTCTCTTTCTCTCATATATATCTATCTCTCATATATATCTATATATCTATATCATATACAGATATATAGATATATATGATGTGTGATATTTTTCTATCTCCAGATGGTTTTACCAAAATTAATTTATAAAGAGGTCTATTTAGTTGGGTTGAAGGCAAGTGCTTGTAAGAATTGGGTATTCTTAAAATTATCAGAAATATAATAGAAGCTAACCAACCCAAATGCTTTTCAGGTTCACAAGATTTGAGAAATTATTTGGTATTAAAGCTACTTGAAGTTTGTTGGTTTAATTAAAATATGCATGTCTTTAGAGTTATCAACATTGGTTATAATGCAGACATACAACTTTTTCTCTTCCTGAATTCATTAGTCAAATAAGTTCATGTTATCTCTGTTACATAACTTGTCAGTAAGGAAAATAACTTGGTCAGAGGACATTTTCATAAGGAATCTAAACATAATCATTGAAAACAAGTAAATTAAATAGATGTAAGTGATATAAAAGTTTCTAGGTGACCTTTTCAAACAGTTTCACCGTGTGTTTTTGAAAACCTGAATACTTAAAGTTTTGTTAAGTTAGATTAAATGGTGGATAGCCATTGAATACCTAGATCATTCCCAAATAAGATAAAATACTGAAACATTAATTACTGAAAATAGGTTTATCCACTTTGGCTTCCTCTTACAAACAAACTAAAGATATGTGGGTTTATTAATAAACATATTTGGTACCACACTGAAAAATTTTCTATGAGAAAGCACATTTCCAGAAATTATAAAAAGTATAAGTTTGCCAATCTGCAGAATGCTAATGTAAAAGACAGTTCATAATTGCTTAGTTTTTAGTTTTCATTAGAAATTAAAGGCCTCTAAGGGTTAAAAAAAAATCTAATATATGTGGTTAAAGCTACTACAAACAGTAAGGAAAACATCTCCACATGCAAGGAAAGAATGATGTGTGTTTTTAGTAAAAGAAAATTCATGAAAAAGGAGTCTTTGGAAATGAATTTCATTTGTGGTCACGACTGGCTAAGATTGAACTAAATTTAATTAAGTGAGTTTTAATATCAAAAGTTAGATCCCACCAAAAAAAAAAAGTAAGATCCCACAAAATTAGAAAGAACAAAGTTTTTTGGGCTATTGGTCTGCTCTTGATAACATACTGTAAAAAGTTTTTCTGCACCTTTTAAAATAATCTGTCTAAAAACAAGATTTTGTGTTTTGTCACAATTTTCTGTGTTCAGAAAGCTGAATCTTCTCTATTAAAAGAACTACGTTTTTTGTTTGTTTGTTTTTACAATGATTTAACTTTCTGTATTTGCCTTTAACATCTTCTATCATCACTCTGGCTAAATGACAAACTAAGCATTGTTTCACACTGATCTATGAGCCTATCTGACCAAGTATTTTAAAACCTTTTTGATATTTTTGACAAATTTCTCAAAATCAAATTCTAAATAAAGTCTTTTTTTTTTTTTTTTTTTTTTTTTTTACCTCAAACTAACTTCAAAATCTTCCAGAGGGCCCCTGGAACATTTCAAAAGATTTGTTCCCTCTCCCTATAAAAAGAGAGATGTTAAACTAATTAGGCTTATATGATATGTTAAAATACATGAGAAACATTGTCAAATAAGAAGTAATACACAACCTTCTTTGTTTTGTGTTTATGTAGGTATATAAGAGTTTCAGAAGTTATGTGAAATTCCTAGAAATCTGTTAGATCTTGGTGTAATGTTATCAGCCATGATTCCAATTATTATCTTAAAATGTGCTATGTTACAGAAATAACCAAATTTCTTTGTTAATTCCATTACAATGATTTCTCATCAGATCTTTAATCATGGCAATTTTTAAGTCTTTTGTCATTTACAGAGAGTCACTGTTTTACCCAGATGCTTTTGTAAAAATATTCCTGCAAAAATGCTTCAATCTCAAGGAGATTCATGGAAAGGAAATAACACAGGTTTATGATAAATTTAAGATCATACCATTGAACTGGGTAAGAATTTACAGAATTCTAATGGAAAAACTGGATTCATAAAACTGCTAATGAAAGATCAAGATCAACAGGAATTAATTACATAGCCCTGAATGAGCTAAGATGATTATAATTTTACATTGCTCATTTTTTAATGTTTTATTTCTCCAGATTTAATGAAACTCCTCTTTTCTCTTAAGCTACCTATGACCTAGAGCAATTTGGTAAAATATACCTTTGTGGACAAAGATGAAACATTTATCTTTGCTCCTTACCTGATCCCTCCAGAATTCAAAAACTCTTAGTATTTTTATTTTCAAGACTATATATTTATTTGCATAAGTTCAATAAGAACCTGTTCTCCTTGTAACAGAACACAATTGGAAACAGTGGTTATAATTCCAAGGCTTTGACTGGAATGTCATATTTGTGAATGACGTGCATGGATTCAGATATTAACCCACAGCTTTAGGGAACTATGGTTGGCTTTATGGAGCCAATAAAGACCCTTGGAACAATTCGTCTGATACTTTGCTTACAGGGTTCCTGGCAGCCTTACCAGGTGAGTAAGGAAGATCATTTCCTGGCAGGTGCAGGAACCTCAGGATTTTTCTCTCAAGAAGAGAGAAATACACCCAAATCTATAAGTATTTCAGGCACAGTCTGATGGCAAGTATTTGGCCTGGTTTCTTGCCTCAAGAGGTTGTTTGTTTAAAGTTTAAATAAGAGATTCCTTAGAAAAGTTCCAGCAAAGCAGATTTTAAAAAGCCTATCCAATCAATCACTATTCTTGCTACACTTTTATAAATAACTAGGCCAAGTTTATTGAATCTAGACTTACTTTGCAAACAAATCAGTCTTAATTTCGCTATCTTTGGTAGAAATGAGGATGATTTTATAGAGATATATTATGTTTCAATAGCACACCTCTGTGGCTATTAGATTACACTGTTGTTCACTGTCGTTGAGATTTTGTTGTTTATTGTAAACGGTCCAGGATCCTAAATTCTTCTACTTTCCTCCAACATCTGGTTACAAGTCTCCAAATTAACATTTTCAATTCTCTCTTATATTTCTGACTTGGAATCATTGAGAACTAAAGCTGCCCTTTTTCCTGAAGCTCTGCAAACTGAAGCTGAACGACTTGATATAAACTTCAGTGAAGTCACTACAACAGTTCATGCTTAAACAATCTTCTTTGTGCCTGTTGCTGTGTGATTCACTCAGAAAGTTTACCAATATACTCCATGACAGCAGAGACAGTCTAACCATAAACCAGGAAAACCTGTCAGTTTGCCACTACCTGCCCTCACTCCATCTGAAGATCCTTTGAGCCTGACATCTAGAAATCCCCTCCTCTGGCAGCACTCAGGACCCAGACACTGGGTTTATCATTTGCTTCAAATCATTAACTTTTGTTTTTCTTTTGTTTCCATAGAAATGCCTCTTACTAAATACCTAACCTTCGAAGCCCACATGCAAGACCATCTCCTGAAATGAGACACAACTGTTTAACCGAACTGAGCTATTCTCAAGACTGAGACGGTTTAGTGATATATGTAGGAATCTGTCAACTTAGCTTCTGGACTATGAAACTTCTTGGGGGAAGATTCAATTTCCAGAATTTGCCGCCCCAGAATATGTCCTTTTGGTATGAGGATTATTTTAAGCTGGTTATTCTTAAGAAACAGCAGACACAGATGAAGCTCTGAAAACTTTTGAAAGAGACATTTACATGTATAAGGGAAAATCTCAATTTATAAGAGTGTCTCTCTCACTGTACCAGGAAGCAGAGATGACCTTATCTCTAGAACGTCTTATCGATGCAGAAGGCAATGACTTAAATATGCAAAATAACCTTACTCTTCTTTATATAGCTTTTCTTGATAATCTACCATAACTGGTGGGGGGTGGGGAATTGACATTGGGTTGGCTCATCAGTTACCAGGGGAACCAGCAGAAGGGCACGCCCCTCACCACCGCTTTGACAAGTATAGTGAAGAGTTCTGATCTAAAGCTGGAACGATCAGTAGCTGGGTTCTGGGGCAAGTATGTAGGAAGGTCAGTCTTGTGAGTAGGTGTAGGTGAAGCAGGCACTGGTCGGGCAGGGGATGGACAGAGAGCAAGAGGACAGCCACCTTGAGTGACCTGACCCATACAATGCTTTTAACAAAATATGGTATAGAAAGATATTTTTAGAGTCGAAACATTACAGGTGAATCTAGAAAACAGAGTTACTGAGTTTCCAGAAAAAGAAACCATGTCTCTAATGAAACAATGTATATTTATAAACATAAAATAAAACCTTAATTAACCAAATTCTGATCAAGTTTGTACTGATATTTCTGATTAAAAGACGGACTTTCTGTTAGTGTCAAATCTTTTAATTTTTAAAGTTTTCCTGTCATTCTTCCTAATCTGCAGACTGAGGCTCTATTTAAATCTATATCAATAAGGGTGAATCGGCTCTGAGTGAGGGGCTACGTGGCTGTGTCACGATCAAGACATTAGCTTTACTTCAAGAAGTTTGGAACATCTGTTTTGTTTGGATAAAGGCATAATTTTACTTATTTACTAATTCCTGCCTGTGTGCAGATACTGTAACTGAGCAGGACCCTATAGGGCCTTCCCTGGACAGACCTCTCCCCCCACCCTCTGCTTTCTCTCCTCTCCGAAGTACTTGGATAATAGTGTCTGACGCACATTTCCTGAGTTGTTTTACAGATATGAGAACTCCCACCAAGAAGAAGAAGTTAACTACTTGACGACCATGAGCACATAGCCCGCAGACCTACTGGAGCCTGAGGATGGATGACCTTAACCCCTGTGACCCCACCCTGTTACCTCACCATCAACCACTCAGAGATTGGTTGCATGGGCTGATCACTTACCCTGTGCCTCCCCTTCCTCACCTGGCCTTAAAAATAATTTGCTAAAACCCATCGGGGAGTTTGGGCTTTTTGAGCATTAGCTGCCCTGGACTCCTTGTCTGGCACCTGTAATAAAGGCTGCACTTTCCTTCACCACAACCCAGTGTCAGTAGATTGGCTTTACTGCCTGTAGGCAAGCAGACCCAAGTTTGGTTCAGTACCAGTACTCGAGGCCTTACTGTGGTTTTAAAAAACATCATTCCAAAATCTGCCAATAGTTAATTGTTTTATTATGAGACTTTTCAGTATTTGAGAACTTTTTAAAAACTTCAGTAGTATGTCAAAAACACAAAACACGCCTCCCCAGAGATCATCTAAATCGTGTGGTTTGACATGACTAGAGTCAGGCTGTCCTTGATATCTCTGATTTTCCTGCTCGATTACACAGTGTTCAGATCGCTCTGTTGGGAGGCAGTACATTACCAGTAATTCAAACATGTTTTGAGCACAAGAAAGTGTTTTGACAAAATTTGAAAATGCCTTGTACTTAGAGACTTTGGTAACCCAGCTAAATCATGACTCTGTCAACATTTCCAGTAATAAAACTATCACATCTTAAGCAAGCATTGATGTTAAAATAGACCGTCTCTTGAGAAACTGAAAACTCACAGAATTTTTTTTAAAGGTGTGTGTGTGTGTGCCATGTTTTTCTTTCATACCTTTGACTTCCTTAGCAGTTTTCCAGAACTTAATACTGATTTCATATTGATGAAAATCTTTCTGACAGCAAGAAAGCATTCTTAATTAAACACTATTAAACACTATTATTATCCTATGAAAGCATTCCTTTCCTCCTTATCTTGTATTGATTAGTACACATTTAAATATAGCAATAGAGCATCTGTGCTTTAAACATTTATAGTGTGGTCATAGCTATTTGTTAATTCAATAAATGCTCATCAGGCACTTTTTAGGTGGTAAGCCTTGAGGTAGACACTAGACTTATAGGACAAGTAAGACAGACTTGGTCATTCCAAGGACAGTATGACCTGAAGGGACACACCCAATAAGAAGCAGGAGACTTGGCCTCCTGCCCAGCTGTACCATCAATCAACCATGTTGCTTTATCCCCACCCCTTCAATGAGTTTCTTCAAGCTCAGTTTTAGATCACAGAATTTTTCCATTAGAATATAAGTAGTAAACAAGTCATTAGAAGTGACCACTAAGTACCAGCATGTGAGGTAACTTGAATATAATATTTTGTTATTTATTGTATTTGGTTTTGTACTGAAAGAACTTTAGCCATGTTTTTTAGAGAGCGTTTTCCACAATAAATACTGCTGCCTGGACAAGTTTCCAGGACCAATTCCAATGGAGACTTTTCATTCTTCATCTCACTTTACATTCCTGCAACATTCGAACTCTACTTCCACATCTCGCTCCCTCCCGGGTTTCTCCCAACACTCCCAGTGCTCATTTTTAATAAGAACTATTTCTTCTTCCTCTGCCTGTCTCTTAATTCCTTAGCCAATAAGTGGTCCTAAGCCATTCTTACCTTAGTTTCCACCAATCACTCTACAAACAAATGGCATCCACTAAAATAAACTTATAATTTTCACCTTTTGCATTTGATATTTTGGCCAGTGGTCACTCAGAACACATTGATGCCATGAGTTTAAGCCTTAGATAGTTTAATATTTGGCCACAGTCTTAATTTTGCTTGACAATAGTTTGTCAAGATAATATGTGTTTGAGGTTTTGACAAGAGACCTACAATTGAGAAATTCCTCTTTTCTACGTATTGCATTTTGGGTTTAGCAAAAAGCAGAGCTTGAAGCATAGACTCATATGTTACTAATTTATAAGGAAATGCAATCCCAGGCAACACCAGTGCTAGACAAGGGGAATGAAATGGGACAGAAGCAAGAGATAATGTGAGGTTGCTCTATCAAACTAGCCATGGCAATGTGACTGCAATCTCATAGAATTCCCTTGTGAGTAGCCACAGAAACTTCACCTTAGGACATTCCATCTGGAGGGGGAAAGGGGAAAATTGTTACCTACTGCCTCTCTTTTCCACGGGTCAAAAGTGTCTGTGAGGGACTGTTAAATCTCTCACACTTGAGTTTTGCCTGCACGTGTGCTAAGCACCCCACACTTTGGAGTCAACAAAGCAGCTCTTGGGCAAGGAACACAGTTATGTAGCTGGGGCACAAGGTGAGGGGTTGTCATGTTGCACCTGAGTGAGTCTACTGGCACCTACGTGGACCTGGTTGACTCAGTACTAGTTGAAACAAAACAGCCCAAGAGCATCTTTAGTGACATGCGATGGGTGTCTGATCAAACATGGGACATACATGTCGGCTAGGAGACTGAGTCTTACACGACACAAATCTAGGAGATCCAAGGTGAGATCTACGTTGTCATGATTCAGTTCTGCCATATTCAGCACAGAGGGAGAAAGTAGGGAGGGTGGAAGGAGAGAAAGAGACAGAGAGAGGCAGAGACAGAGACAGAGGTTTAATCCTCATTTCCTAAACTGTCCTCTCAACTCTTCTGATTCTCTCCTTGGAGGTGATTACCCACTCTCAACAATGTGGTATATTCCCTAAAAGGCTATTTTCACTCTTTTACACACAGATTTCCTTTGTGCATGCACACATACAGACACACACAGTTCTTACAAAAATGGAATTATGGCATATGTATTGGTTAGAATCTTGCTGTTTTCTTCAGAGGTTTATTTTAACTCTTTTACTATTACTCGAATCAACCCTAGGAGGAGGGGTAGCGAAAGAAACAACTAGACATAGAGAGCCTTCTGAAGGATTCTGGGTAAGGTCAGGGACTTCCCCTCCCCCACCCAGGTTGCTGTCTTCCAGGAGGCTATCCTCTGTATCAAAATAAACTCCAACTTCTGAAGTTTCTACAGAGATCACTAATCACGATGGGTATGTCCCAAATTCAAAGATCCCTGCCCATTGGCTGCTGTAGGTACTTTACAGATCAGTGCTTACACTCCAGGTTTTGTTGATCCAAATGGGCAGAATTTGTGAGGGAGATGACTGATCTCATGGAAAAGACGTGCAACTAGTCAGGCTGCTGACACCCTGGGATAGGATGCCCCGTGCATAAGAAGCTCAACATGCATGGTGGTGGTGTCTCTGTCTCTACACTTCCACTATCAAAACTTCTCTGCTCCAGGAGAGATCTCAAGAGATAGATAGTAGGACAGTTTTTATTTTGTCCAAAGTGTTTAGTTTTACCCTCTGTTCAAATCATCTACTGCTGCATAAACAAGTTCCCCAAACTTAGTAGCATAAACAAAAACCATTTTATTTTGCTTATATATTTTTGTAGGTCAGGAATTTGGACAGTGTGCCGTGCAGGTGGCTTGTATCTAGTATGAGCTGCCTGGGGTCTCAGACGACTCAAAGAGCTGGGGTCTAGAATCATCTGGAGGCTCCTTCTCTAATGAAGTCTGGCTTTAGAACCGGTATGACGTACAGGCTGAGCTCAGCGAGAACTGTAAATGCTACGTGTGGCCTCTCGGGAAGATGGGAATCTAAGGATGAGGTGGGGTTCCCAGAGGGGAAATCTGAGAGGAAGAAGGGTGAGAGCTCCAACAGACCAAGGGAGAAGGGGCCGGACTTCTTCTGACCCGGCCTGGGAATTCATGCAGCATCACTCTTGGACTGTTCTATTGTTTACAAGTAAGTGACTAAGACCAGCTTAGATGTCAGGCGAGCAGAACTACACCCTTACCCTTGATGGGAGATGGCAAAGTCACACTGCTCAAGAGTACGTGCAGTATGAGATGCTGTTGAGGCCATACTGAAAAATATCATCTACCCATATCATCCCATAGTAATCCACACTTAGTAAACATGGGAGGTCATCAGTGAACACTATCACACTCTTAAAGATCTAGAAATTAGGGCTTCCCTGGTGGCGCAGTGGTTGAGAGTCCGCCTGCCGATGCAGGGGACACGGGTTTGTGCCCCGGTCTGGGAAGATCCCACATGCCGCGGAGCGGCTGGGTCCGTGAGCCATGGCCGCTGAGCCTGCGTGTCCGGAGCCTGTGCTCCGCAACGGAGAGGCCACAGCGGTGAGAGGCCCGCGTACCGCAAAAACAAAAAAAAAGACCTAGAAATTAAAATGATTTGCTTACAGCTATACAAAGGTCAGGCCCTAGAGAAATTAGCAATTGACCTATACTACATCTGCAATACTGCCCCATACATCAATCACAGCATACAATTTTTTCATTAAACACTAGTGGAAGAGTAAAGTTATTGTGACCGATATAGTTAAGCTAGTAATGTAATTTCATGGGTTCTTTCTCAAACTCTGTAATTTTTTTGTGACCTTGAGCAAGTCTTTTACCATCTTGGAACTTCAGCAGCTACATTTAATAGGCATCAGTTCCAAGGTGCATGGTGAGAGTAAATGTCCCATTGTTAAAGCCTTTTAAATGTCTGCCTAGTAATGGTTACATAATGATTGCAATGGTGATGGTGACATTGATTCTTGGTTTAAAAATGATTATAACGCTTGACTTAGAAGTTGACTTTTGTGCCTCTCATTATTTCCCCTTCACATTATCAAAGGTTCCAGCAAATCCTCAAGCAGCTTCTGAAACTCAACCTAAATTTCCATATGAAAAATAATTATTTTATATGTCAAGAGGGGAAATAAGCAGAACAAGAATAAATGAATAACTTTTTTTTTTTTTTTTTTTTTGCGGTACGCGGGCCTCTCACTGCTGTGGCCTCTCCCGTGGCGGAGCACAGGCTCCGGACGCGCAGGCTCAGCGGCCATGGCTCACGGGCCCAGCCGCTCCGCGGCATGTGGGATCTTCCCAGACCGGGGCACGAACCCGTGTCCCCTGCATCGGCAGGCGGACTCCCAACCACTGCGCCACCAGGGAAGCCCTGAGTAATTATTTTTAATAATCAAAATATATATGCAATATATTCTGCATTGGTTCCTGGGGATGATAAATTGCCCAGCATTTACAACTGGCAATGTAAGTTCAGAAGAACATTTGCCGAAAAGGTAAAAAACATTAATGGGGGTATCTTATTTTTAAAGCAATTGTTACTTATTCCTTTATATTTATTTCTTCTTGCAACCCGGAGGATTAAAAAATAAAGATCATGGTATACCATACTATTATATATATATGAGGAAATTTTAAATTTCATAATAAATTCTCTGGAATATGTAAATAAACCAAATCTGATCCCTAAAGACATGATTATTATTTTTCAAAGACAAAACTATTTACCAAGTGTTGCTGACATTTTGTTCAGAAATTACTTCGTGAGATCAGTGAAAAAAGAAATGAACTCTAACCTTAACAATTTTGAAACGAGATGTATCTTTTTTAATTAAAGGTAAGCATTTTCTCCCTCATTATTCCAATCTGCTAATAATAACATTAGCAACAACAAAACCAAAAACTATAAATTGAATTACAAAGATTTTTGTTTGTTGCAAGTGCATGTGTGTTACACATCACTAAACATCATTCGTATTCCATGACTATGATGTTATTCTTTCATATTTTATGTTTTATTTTTAAGTTATTACAAAATAATAGCTATATTTCTGTGCTGTACAATACATCTTTGTTGCTTATTTACTTTATACATAGTACTTTGTATCTCTTAATCCCTTACCCCTATCTTTCCCACCCCCTTCCCTCTCCCCACAGATGACCACTAGTTTTTTTCTATGTCTTTATAGATAATCTGAACAGATCAATCCCTAGTAGTGAAATTGAATTTATAATAAAAAAATTCCCAGCACCTGATGGTTTCACAGGGGAATTCTACCAAACATATAAAGAAGAACTAATACCTATCTTTCTTAAATTCTTCCAAAAGGTTGAAGAGGATGGAACACTCACAAATTCAATTTTTTAAAAACACTTTCCTGTTTATTTATTTATTTATTTTTTGGCCATGCCTCCCAGTATGTGGCATCTTAGTTCCCCAACCAGGGATCGAACCCATGCCCCCTGCATTGGAAGCACAGAGTCTCAACCACTGGATCACCAGGGAAGTCCCCCAAATTCATTTTAAGTGGCCAAAACCAAACACTACAAAACCAGACCCTGACACCAAACTAGACACTACAGAAAAAGAACATCCTTTCATATTTTATATAAGACTTCTGAAACAATTTATAATATAAGCGTTGTTGGAACACAGGCTAATACTATCAGGGTGTTAAGTCTCTTACTTAGAGGAAAAGATCATGGATTCATAAAAGTTACCACTATCACAAGATGGTACCTTAAAATTTTACGGCATCATTCTTCACAGAAACTCGAAAAGCTTTCAATTACATGATCTCATTTAACCCACCATATTCTTTTGGTTGGGAAGATCCAGAATATTCCCTTCACTTAACCTAACAGAATGTGTGGCATAGAGATTTAATGACCTCGTGGTGATGGATCACGGCATAAAGGAAAGGCTGGATCTGGTTTTTGGCACAGATTCCACTGTTTCCTGTTTGGACAACTAATCCAAGCTCTGGAAGCCTTGAGCCTTTCTTCCTCTTGACTCTAAGATGGGAGTTGGGGTAGTTCCAAAATCTATGGTATCCTGCAGCTCCACTCCCTCTTTATTGCACTCAGGAAATATTTGTTGAACATACAAGTGTGTGAATTAATAAACAATTGAGTACATGAAAACCCTGAGACTAAAATTCAGCATGGTTAGCTTTCAGCCCTTTCCTCTGTCTTCAGCTTTTAAAAATATAAACCATTTACCATGTAAACTTTCATCAGGATAGTAAAAGCTATGCTATTATTAATAATACAACAAAACCAAGTAGTAATTAAAATTAAGACATTCAATAATTATCTCAAAGTAAATTAAAGAAAAGCTACCAGTTAAGAATTCAGCACACGCACACACACACACACACACACACACACACACACACACACAAATGGCTAACTGTATGTCTTGGGAACTGAGAAACCAAGAATGTGCAATATTTATGTTATGCAAAAATCCTAATGCAAAGTTTCTGTGGTAAAGCTCCTAATTAGAGCTTAAATTATAGAATATATTTGGAGTACTGACAGAGATGTTCTTTTTTAAAGGGCAGAATATGTTGTGGCTAAATGAATCACTGAAAAGTATGTTTTAAAAAAAATTCCTCAAAGATCATAATTTCATCTGTTAGACAAAAATGTTAAGTATATTGGCAATTATAACCTTTTCTGCATATCATAAAACATGTTGAGAATAGTTCATTCTAAATAGTTTGCTGCCTCTTTAAAAACACATAACCTACTTTTGTCAAAAATGTGAAAAACCTTTCAGTAAAGTTGTTAAGAATTTAAACCACTGTTAAAACATCATTGAATATTTATGGCAATAAAATCTGGAAAATCCCAGTTCCACAAGACGTTTATGCAGAAATAAATATTGTTCATGAATTAAAAATTATCATCAATTAAAATATTTCCTCTCCTATGATGTGTCTTACTGAATGGGAAACACCACCTTACTAAGGTTGCTTAATAAATATATCATTTGAAAAACATTTTGCAAAAGAAACAAAGGCATGATTCTCACATTTTTAACTTGACTCTAAATTTTTTAAGATCCAACTGGCTTAGTACTTCTGAGTGTAAATTCAAAACCACAGTAAAAATAAATTCATTCAGCGTCTCAAAGTATTTTATAAGCAATGAGTGGCAAATGTTGAGACCACTCTCATACTACAGAAAGTCTACTATAACAAGGACTGCACATTTTTATTGCTATATTCATTAATTTTCCTCACAAATTTTCTTAAATCCTTTTGGGAATCACATGAGTGATAACTAAATCAATACATATCCACTTATTTATTCAACAAATGTTTATGAAGTAGTATAGGAAGAGTTTTATTTATTACCCTTGAGTGAATTCCAAGATGAAGATATGGATTCTGCCATCAAGAAACTTATGGGGAGAGAGGACATATAACTAACATAAAGCAGAAAGTGGCAAATCATACAGGTGAAGTGAAAATTCAGATTGAGAAATAATTGCATTACTGGAAATCACTAGAAAGGGGGAAGGCTCTGAGTTGTACCTATAAAATATGGGTATGATTTTGGTCATATGGGCATCAGGAGAAAGATGCTCTGAGGCCCTGAGGAGCATAAACAAAGAGTCTGAGAAAGGAAATCACGTGGTGTGTGCGTCTCATCGAAGTGGCTTCCTGTGATGTGAGGCAAGGTTTGCAAAGAGAGCCGTAAAGACAGAGGGGAAATGCCTAGGTACTGCACTATTGAGGGTCCTGAATCTAAAACAATGCAAGTTGGACTTTATCTTGTAGATACTGGGGAATCTCTTGAAAATTTATTAGTAGTGGAAGGACACTCAGAACTGTATTTCAGAAGTTCTTCCTAGCAAGGTATAAAAACTAAATAAAGAAGGAAGAGCCAGCGGTCAGGAAGAACAGTAAAAGTCAATTATGAAATGAACCAGGCAAGTAGATCCTGACCCAGAGTATAGTCACTTGGGATCAAAGAAAAGCAATTGGTGGGAATTCATGGATTTGATATGGGAGGCAAGGAAAAATCACAAGCTGAAAAATGATGATCCAGTGAGTGGATGGCGGTTGCCCTGAGAGAAATGGAAAACTCACTCCTCGGAGAGAGGGGGTCAGGGAGGGAAGAGTTGGCCATAAGAGCAAACAACTACTGGGCGCCTCCAGACACAATTCTAAGCATGTCCCTGGTGTTACCTCATTCAGCCTCACACTGGCTGGGAAGCTGAGGCTGTTCAGATGACTTGCCCAAGATCACTTAGCAAGTGAGTGACAGATCCAGGAAAGATCACAAGGTCAGCTTGAGTCATGCTGAGTTAGAAGAAGAGGTGTAAAATGCAGGGGATGGTATTGGGTAATGAGTTTGGAGCCCAAAAAAAGGCAGATCCAAGGCAGATTTTGAGTGAGTCATATGCACAATACAAGCCATTAAGTTACAGAGCTTTAATGATATAACATAGCATTAAAACAAGGAGGGAAGAGAGGTAGTCAAAGAAAATAGACGGCAAATATTTGTAAGGGTAAAGAGTTAAATGAGTCATTACATCTTACAGATCTTCACTTGTTACCAGATTTTAGAATTTTTCTCTCACAAAGCAAAGATAGAAGATGCTCTGAATGTAGAAAATTTAAAAGAGAAAATTGCATAGGCCAAATAGTTCCAGTATTACTGTGATGTCATTGTGTAAACTGGCAAATAAATCTAGAGGAAAAATGGTAACACAATTTTCCACCTCGAGATTTCTTAATTAATAAAACTAACATCACATACATTATATTAATAAATGATACTTATTTTAATTATATTTTGAGAAATTATTTCTCATCCCAAGGTCATCCCAGGTTGATTAAGTAAATCAATCAATAATTAATCATGTTTCATAAAATGATAAATTGGAGTTTGCTTTTTTTAATTACTAAAAAACCAATAGCATTTTGTTACAACTAAAGCAGTTTAACTTTTTAAAATTAACTAGTCTCTAGGTAAATAGGATGAGAAAGTGCTTTAACAACACTCGAACAAGAAAAAGGAGGAAATATAATGTAAAAGGGAAATGGACAAGGAAGGATCAATCAAGGCCTTCAAATCCATCAACCAGGAGTATCTCAATGCGTCCTAATCGAGTGAATTCATTATTCCCTACCTGTTTCATTCTGTTCTTTTTTAATCTGGGAGAGGAGAATTGAGAAGACTTGAATGATATCATTTCTTACTAATGTTTAGTAGAACCACAACAAAAGTAGGGAAATATATTACCATGAACAATTATTAGTAGCATAATGATTTAATATAAATAAAGGGTCAACAATGTGCTAGTCATTATACAAAATTAAATACTTAATATAAGACTTATGTTCTTCTTTGCTGAGTTATTCATTTGTGAAATGTATTTCCCTCGCAAAATCTATTTGAACTTGCTCTTTGCTTAACACTGCACAGTATGTCATTCTTTCCATAGTTCTAAGGCATAATACCACTTCAAACACAGAACGTATAATTATATTTACCCAATTCAAACTCACAGTGTTTTACTGCCATTTCATGAGATGATCAATAGAAAAAAGATATAGCGTAAGCCATGAGACTGAGAAATTTGAGGATGCTTATGTGTAAAGAAATGTAATGTCTGCCCTGGCAGATTTTCTTTCTTGGCCCTTCCCCTCCTAGTCAAATCCTGCACAACCAAAGACATGCCAAATTTGAGCCTCAGGCCAAAATAAAATTCACACGGAAACGATGATCACTTTCAATCCTTACACTGTTGCTTTACACCATGTGTAAATGGATATGCCTTTGCACTTTACGTGTCAGGATGATGGTAAAGGCAAATTACTTTATGTAGTATCGATAAAACGAAACTTTTTATTGCTCCCTCCTTTATAATGCACAGTGATTTTGAGAAATCCAAGACCTGGCTTAAATAAACACACTTCTGTATTGCCTTACCATCCCTTCCAGCAGAATTCTCCACCTAGACAGCGACAGAATACACCATGGCCGCATACTAACACATACACCCTTTACAGGATGGAAATCACTGGGGAAATAAAAAGATACGTTTTAAAACTGACAAAATAATACACTGATAACTCAATTTTAAGAAGATTAAGAGAGAAATATAAAATATAATTATTTAATTGTATTCAAAAAAGGCACAAAACACCCATGGATTTTTTAAATGATTTTGATTGCTTAAAGGATCAGTCATTTTCATCTTAGATGAAGCAACACAAAATAATATTTGGGGAAGAAAAACACACAAATTATTCTAGAGATAATATGACTGCTAAACCAACGTCAAATAGATTTGAACTTTTTTAAACTGCCCTGTATATGGATGCCAAGAAAAACTCCAAAGAGATTTGATTATCCTCTATAACTTAAGCAATAGAATAAAGAAAGAGAGTTTACTACATAACTAAGTATAATTTAGGCCACTGTTACTAGGAATATGTCAAAATGTTTGGCTTATAAGAAAATTAGGCACAAGCTAGATTCTCCCATTCTTGCACCAAACCTTTAGAAAAGGTAGAGGAGATACACATTTTTTAAATTAATAACTGTATACATCCTTAAAAAAAGAAAAAGAAAATCAGTAGAGGCCACCCCAGGGAAAGGGAAGAGATGTGGCCCTAGCAATAAACTTCCACCTGGAAGCACTGGGACTTCCTCTCAGTCTATCCTCACCCCCATAGCCGTGCCCATGCTCAGTACCAGCTTCAGTACCGAAGAGGCACAGCCTCAGAGGTGTGCCATTTGGGAGGCCAAACACTATAGAAAGACCAGCACTACAGAAACCATATACAAGCCACTGTGTCCCTGCCCTTTGCAGTTAAAGCCTTTTGCTTTAGTCTCTGGAGCCTCGCCTGAGTCTCTAAAGGCTGCTGCAGAGTTAATGATTAGGAATGTGAAGATGTAGAAACAAGGAATAGCTGTTGGGTGGAGAAACTGGTAACAATTTAGACAATAAATATGCCACGTGGCAGAATCACCGAATTCCCAGTTCCCCGAAAGTTATAAAGGTATAACACGCGTTCCTAAATTGTTTTTACAGGAAGCATACCCTCACCAGATGAAAACTGCTGACCACAAGCACAAAGACGCTAGACTGGTTAAAACTAGATGGTTGGGACTTCCCTGGTGGTCCAGTGGTTAAGAATCTGCCCCCCAATGCAGGGGACATAGGTTCAATCCCTGGTCAGGGAACTAAGATCCCACATGTCGCGGGGCAACTAAGCCTGCATGCTGCAACTACTGAACACATGGGCCACAACTAGAGAGCCCACATGCCGCAACTACAGAGCCCATGCGCTCTGGAGCCCATGCTCTGCAACTACTGAGCCCATGCGCCACAACTAGAGAGAAGCCCATGCACTGCAACAAGGAGCCCCTGTGCCTCAACTAAAACATGACGCAGCCAAAAATAAAATAAATAACTATTAAAAAAAAAAACTACATGGTAGATGATGCTTGAAACCTCACCTTGATGCCAATCAAGCTGAGAGCTGTGCAAGAGCTGATCATACACCCTGCAGCTCCCTCCCTCACACTGCCTGCAGCTCCCTCCCTCAAACTTCCCTCAAAGCCATCAGGGAGTTGGGGTCTTTTAAGCATGAGCTGCCTGTTCTCCTTACTTGGCACCTTCAATAAACTCTGCACTTTCCTTTACCACAACCCAGTGTCAGTAGATTGGCTTTACTGGGCAATCTTGGTTTTCGGCAAGTTTGGTTGGTAACACTATCGAAAGAATCAACAAATTTCACACAATAAACACTTAGACACAATAAGATGAATCAATCAATCAGTATTAACATATTAAAATAAGTAGGTTAATATCCTCAGAGAAAGGAGGGAAAAGTTTACATGAAATAAACCTAGAAGGTAATGCAATAAACATCTAACCGTAATAAAATGTTTACAAATGAAAAATATAATTGTTATAGTAGAAACTCAATAAATGACTGAAGAAGGAAATGGGGAACATGGATTCACAAGTTTCCAAAATCTATCTCTAAGTAGCTCCCAAGAAGAAAAAAGAGAGAATATAAGTGAGAATGTAAACTAATTCATATTTGAAGGAAGAATGCCTGAGTGCTTTCCAAGCTGGGAGGGGGGAAAGGACAGGGCAAGTTCTCCAGTTGAAAGACCCCATTGCCTAATGAAAAGGATGAAAACAAATCAATAGGGCCTAATAATGTAGTCCAAATGCAACTTGAAAACAAGGGATAAGAAAAAAAACTAAAAGCTTTCAAACAGAAATGATTAACACCAAATGAAGAAAATATATGATTTCAATCTTATGATCTGCAAAATTAAATACAAGAACTATTGAAATAATGTCTTTAAAATGCTGTGGGAAAAGAATTTAAATCTAGAAATCTCTAATAGTCCAACTTTTATTCAAGGGAGATAGGCTCAGTAAAGGCAGCTGCAGACATCTGAAGACGTGGAAAATAGACCACACACAAAACCTTTCCTAAATATAAACAAGAAGAAAAAAAATGCTAGAAGAAAATAATAAGATGCAAAAACAGTAAAGCAAGTGAATGAATAAAATCTATTGTAATACTTAAATAGGTACCAGTTAGAAACAATGTTTTTAAGAAGTTGGAACTAAAATTCCAGACAATAGGATAATAGTAGTGAATTACAACAAAAGTACAATCTGATTATTTAGTATATTCAATATATTGATTTCTTTAGGGGAGGATATGACTATTGATTAATCTATACATAGTTTTAAAAGATACAAGATTAATTTTGTATTAAAAATGTAAGCAGGGCTTCCCTGGTGGCACAGTGGTTGAGAGTCCGCCTGCCGATGCAGGGGACACGGGTTCGTGCCCCGGTCCGGGAGGATTCCACATGCCGCGGAGTGGCTGGGCCCGTGAGCCATGGCCGCTGAGCCTGCGCGTCCGGAGCCTGTGCTCCGCAACGGGAGAGGCCACAACAGTGAGAGGCCCACGTACCGCAAAAAAAAAAAAAAAAAAAGTAAGCATATTCCTAGGCATTTATTCTAGAGAAATGAAAACATATGTTCACACAAAAATCTGTTCACAAACATTTGCAGCAGATTTTTGTAATAGCCCCAAACTGGAAATAATCCAATTTCCTTCAAGGGGTGAACTGAATGGATAAAAAGAATCTGGGACACCTATACAACGGATGCATTACAAAGGAAGAAACTACAGACTCACACAAAATTTGGATGTAGAATGAAAAAAAAAAATCTCAAAGTGTACAGACTGTATGATTCCATTTTTATAACATTCTTATCAAGACACAATTGTAGAGTAAAGCAGATGAGTGCTAACCAGGGGTGGGTGGAAGGTGGAGGTGCTATAAGGGGTACTATGAAGGGATTCCTTGTGGACACAGCAATTCTGTATCTTGACTTCAGTGTTGCTTATAAAAGTCTATACACATGATAAATGTCATACAACGACACACTCACATAATTGAAACATACCAAAACAGTGAAATCTAAAGTCTCTTTGATTATATACACCAGTGCTAATTTGGGGGTTCAATGATGTGCTTTAGTTATGTTAAATGCTACCATTAGAGAAGACTGAGTGATGGGTACATGGATATCTCTGTACTGTTTCTGCAGCTTCTGTGATTCTATAATTATTTCAAAATATAAAGTATAAAAAATAGAAACAAAAATCTAAGCACAGCCCCTAAAAGAATATAAAATATTATTAAAATAAGTTCTAAATCTAGTTTATGTGGATAACATTTTTAAAAATATAAATCTTCAAAATAAGTCCAAGAATAAATTGAAAACATGGCTGAAACAAGTACTGTAAAATAAATTAGAAGAAGACTTCGATAACTATGCCCAAAAAGCATACTTAAAGGCAGGAATAGAAGGTGATACAGACAATTTGGTGTGTATTTTGGTCATAATTATTTTTTAAACTTTCATACCCCATCACTTACTAATTTTATTCCCAAGTGTACTTTATTTAAAAAGGAAGAAATACTTTAAGATGGTGAGGCTGTAGGGGAAGCTGATGTATTCATAAATCGATTATACTAGTGTATTTGTCACAACTCTTGTAAAAAATAACCTAACAGTACACACCAGGAATCAAAGATTTTCATGGGAAGATCAAAGATAATCAGAGAAATTTATCCTTAAGATGTAGTCAAAAGAGGGAATAGCTACCCATAAAGTGTTCATCACGTAATATATCAAAAATCGCAAATATCACAAATATTAATCAGTAGGTGAATTCTCACTTAAAATTTCAATGCAGTTCCTCAGTGAAACTCTAAAATGTGATGCAGAGATAAAAGGTTGCCTATTCAGGTTGGTTCCATGGGCTGGTGGGGAACAGCCACATAGCACAGGGAGATCGGCTCGTTGCTTTGTGATGACCTAGAGGGGTGGGAGGGAGGCTCAAGAGGGAGGGGATACGGGGACATGTGTATGCATGTGGCTGATTTGCTTCGTTGTGCAACGGAAACTAACACGGTATTGCGAAGCAATTATACTCCAATAAAGATGTATTAAAAACGAAAAGACAAGAAATAACAAGCGTTGGTGAGGATGCAGAGAAAAGAGAACCCTAAAAAAAAAAAAAAAAGTTTGCCTATTCAGAAAATAAACACAAGCATGTCTACACCCAGACTGATCGATATCTGTTTATACCCTTAATTTTATCTTAGAATTGAAAAAAAGAGAGGTACATAATTAGATGATTTATCTTGTTTTTCTTATAGACACAATAAATTTTATAGATTACATTTTTCCCTTTGTATGACTATTAAAAACCTTAGATCTATATTGGAAGCCCAATCACAAAAAAAATTTGATTGTATGTTATAATAAATTACCAGTGCCACTGCATGTTCCTTTTTCCTTTCTAACATATTTGTTTTATATTTTATTAAGCTAACTTTTATTATGACCTAATAACTATTTGTTAATGTAACTATTTTGATGTAAAACATGGGTTAGCAATAAATAAAATACGTATATGAAAAATTGAAAATACACAAAATATAAATACACAATGTATAAGGTATTTTTCAATATTTAGCAGAATGCAAAAATGAAAATTGTAATAAATGTAATTGTGCATATGGCTAGGTTCTGCAGGAAAGTACAGAAAAATAAAAATTGGTAAATTTTTATGATAGAAACATCATACTTTGTAAACTTCGATATTTTCATGTTTTGTATGATATAAGGGAAAGCTGGCATAAAAGCAATAAAACAGAGCCACAAAGCAAGCGAGAGAGAAAGCTTTTTTAAGAAACGTAGCCTGGACTCATAGAAGGCAACACCATCTCAGTAAGACTGGGGAGCTCTGAGTTCTGGTTTCTGTTCCACAGTTAAATAGGGTGTGACACTCTCTAATTCAGGGCTTTAGTCATCTTCTATCCTAGGGATCCTAGTTAACCTAACTTTTGAGTCTTAGTGTTCTTGGCCACTGGATGGCAATTGTGAAAATGAGTTTTTGCAATGTGTGAAGATCATATCAAGGAAATGCACTTGGGGCTCATGTTTTGGTCATGCAGGCACTTATAATCCATTTCCATTTTCAGCTTCAAAATACAGTGTAGCCCTTTAATTATAAATATGTATTCAAAAAAGGTCTGGATTTATTTTTCATCATTTTTCTCACTTTAATAGCTCAAGTTTGATCATTCTGGGGAATTGTTATCTTTAAAGTCAAAGGCTTTTATTAACAGTGAAAAATAATGACATTTCAGGATTACAGAAGCAGGTACTAACCTTTGGGACCCGAAGATATTTCAGTATTTACAGACCAACATAAATGAGATTATAAAATCAAGTATATTGTCATTAAAAGTTGGTCCGTCCTTTATGCCAGATGGTTAATTTATTAAAAAAAAAAAAAAAGCAGACAAAAACCTACTGAGGACTTCCTATACAATAGGCACCAAGTTTATAATATTTAAAGAGGAGATTTAGGTATATTCTTAACAAAAAAATTAGCAATAAACAGTAAATCTGTATTAAATTGAATCTCCCATGGTGCAGAGGCTGACCTCAGGCCATCCCTGTGAATCACCTACCCATCAACACTGGTTCTTCTGTAATGATTAATCAAGATGCATAGTTGCAATAAATGTAAGTAGGATAACATTTCAGCAGTTTGCACTATTAAGCTTTCTGGTTTCTTCCAGAATGGTGAACGTCTGTGACCCTTGAAGAAGGTTACATATGTAAATTCTGTGTGACCCTTGAAATAAGTATATGGACATAACCTCTGGCATTTGCATAGATTTAGTCACTTTCCAGTAACCATCAGGTTTAAAGGTGTTCAGCTCTTTGGAGATAAGTTAAACTACGTTCAGTTGCCATTCTGTAATTCACATGCCACCAAAAATCTCTGGACTACATTAAAAAGAATAAAATAATGCCATTTGCAGCCACATGGAAGGACCTAGAGATTATCACACTAAGTGAAGTGAGTCAGACAGAGAAAGAAAAATATCATGTGATATGACTTATAAATGGAATCTAAAAAAATGATACAAATGAACTTATTTACAAAACATAAACAGACCCACAGACATAGAAAGCAAACTTGCCAAGGGGGAAAGGGGGGGATAAAGTAGGAGTTTGGGATTCACATATACACACTACTATATATAAAACAGATAACCAACAAGGACCTACTGTAGAGCACAGGGAACTCTACTCAATACCTTGTAGTAACCTATAAAGGAAAAGAATCTGAAAAAGAATAAATATGTATAAGTATCACTGAATCACTTCACTGTACACCTGAATCTAACACAACACTGTAAATCAACTATATTTCAATAAAAATTTAAAAAACCCAAAAAACCCCTGGCCTTAACAATGCTCTCAACCCTGGCTGCCAGTACACCACCCCCAGCAATAATTCAATCGACTTGGAGCAGGGCTGAGCATACTTTATAGAAATCTCCAGGTGATTTCTAATATAACCAGGAGTGGGAACCAGTGACTAAGCTGTAAAAAGATAATATCCTAGAATGTGGAGGTAAGTTCTTTTCTTGACTTTGAGAAGAATCTAACATAAAGTTTGATCTTCTATTTTCCTCTAACTCAGGGTCATCAGCCCTCAAGCTTCAGTCTCTGTGTTCACAGGTGCTGCAAACACGCACATCACTATTCATATCCCACTTCACGCTCTGTGGCTCAGAAAACTCCAGATATTCGTAACCTATAAACCTCCAGAATAATGAGCCTACGGGGTTGAATAAATTGCTTTGGTTTGAAGCAGCGTTAGTCCAACGTAAGAGAAAGATACATCTGTCAATGGCATGCTCTTTAAGATGACTTAAAGTTTGTGGAAACTGCAGCTGAGTCTTCGCTCCAGCAAATGGTAAATTAACCCTCTGTCCCTTTTCCGTCTCTCTCCAGTTGGGTTCCACCAGTTTTGCCAGTAAGGGCTCCACCTGGTGTGCTTACCTACCCACCATGCTCCAGGGCCTCACTAGATATTTCTCTTGACCAACCTAACAGGACACACAGCTGAGCTCAGCAAACCCTAGCTGACAAGTTCACTCATGCTACTTTCCCTCATTCAAGGTATTTACGGGAATAAATATGTATGACCACAGATACTCACAGAAACATCAACTTTATTAACATACAGACTAACTGTGTAACAGTCTATACAGGACCAAAGAGCCTTCATCAGATATTCAATACCTGGAGTACGCAAAGGTCCCACGCCACGAGCTATGAGGGAACAGGGACAGGAGATGAGTCACTCTACCTTTCACAAGCTACACACCTACCAGTAACACAAAGGTATGGCTATATATGATAAAATAAAAAAGACTGAGTGTTTTCTATTTGGAAGCTATTTTGTTAAATTCTTTACCTATACAATTTCATTGGATCTTCACGTTATAGGTGAACTGTGCTCCCACAAAATTCATATAACGAAGTCCTGAGGCCTAGTACCTCAAAATGGGACCTTATTTGGAAACTGCGGATGTAATTATGTAAGATGAGGCATTGGCTGAGGGATCTGATCCATTGTGAGTGTGTAATTATTTTTTAAAAGGGGAGGGGGGATTTGGACTCAGAGACAGATACATGGAGAGAATGCCACGTGAAGACTGGAGTTCTACGCACAGGTGAAGGAACTACCTACCAGAAGCTAGGAGAAAGGCCTGGAACAGAACCTTCCCAGCACGTTTGCAAGGAGCATGCTCTGCGACACCTTAATCTTGAACTTCTCGCATCCAGAACTGTGAGACAATCCATTTCTGTTAAGTTCATTTTGATATCCTTTGTTAAGCAGCCATAGAAAACAGGTACACTTTATAATCAGTAAGGTAGATACTAGCATTATGCCCATTTTGCATATGAGGAAATGATGCCTCAGAGTGGGACCTGTCCAACACCATCCACTCTTGACCCACTCCAAGGCATTCTCCTTTCAGCAACTTTCAAAAAGTGTACTGCAAATCATGTTAGGTCCTTGCTTAAAATCTTCAATTGGCTTTCTCTTTCCACAGAAGAAAATGCAAACTCTGATCACAGCTCTACGTTAACTCTTTCTTGACTATCTTTGTGATACCCTCTTGTACCCCTCTCCTCCTCAATCATTATGTTCTCCCCAGAGGGGCTGGGATTACCAGCTTAGGTCCTTTGCTCTTGCCGTTGCTTCTACTTGAAATACCTTCCCACCCACTCTTCAGAGAGCTAGCTACTTCAAGGATTTGGTCTCTGTTCAAATAGCACTTCTACAATAACGGCTTCCTGAACACGAAGACTGTTTTATTTTGTAAGTAAAACAGAATGTGTTAATAAATGTATAAATATAGAATCCTAGTTCTTATACCAACCTAATATATTATCAATTGATAAAAACTTTTTTTGACTGTCCCTTTCCATTAAAATGAGAAGAATGCCGCATGCGAGAATGAGTCTTAATGATTTCGTGCACCTCCCTAGAAGTGAACATATCCCCAGAGCCTGGAATAGTCCGTGGTATATAAAAAGTGCTTGTTAATAGGTAATGATGCAACATCGTTAATCAACTGTGCTCCAATATAAAATAAAAATTTTTTTAAATAGGTAATGCATGACAGTGTGACAGATGTGGGAAGGAAATATGCCTCAGCTCACCAAAATTAGATCCCCAACAAGCAAAGATCCTGCTCTGTCAGTTCAGCTCACCACCCCCAGTCAGGCCTGAGTCACTTTGTATCTTTAACCAAATTATTTTTTTCCAACTGTAGAAATAAGATTATGATTGTGAATGGGGAATCAATCTCTTTTCATTTTGTAAGCATGGTGGACAACTCAGAACCAGCACTGGACTTTGTTGAACTTTGGGCAAGTGGGATGCCAGCACTTCTTTGGGGTATGAAACAGGGAACCAGAGTGTTCAGTTTTAATGATACTCAAGTGTGTGTCACAATGGCAGTTATAATCTCTCAATTATAGAAGGTGGAGGAATAAGTGGGTATTCATTGCAAGTGGGGTGGATTTTATAGTGAATCAAAGAAATACTGTGCCTTGCTCCTGCATCCATGGGAACCAAAAAAATCTTGTAAAGATCAGGATAACAGAGAAGAATAGAAGTATTTATGCCCCTTTCTTGTGTGACACAGTGAGTTAAAATGGGGACAAGAAGAGATGAGAAGGATGGGAGCCCACGAGGGCTGACTTTATTAAGGACATTTGGGGGGAAGCTATAAGAAAAAGAGAAGAGGGTACTTTTCAAGTTGTGTGTTCATGTGTATGTGTGTGTGTTAGTAAGTGAGAGACAGCAGACAGAGGGAAACCTGGGAAGACCAGGAGATGAGAATCACAGGGAAAAGTTGAGGCAGAAGAGACACACTTAGAAAGCAATGGGCAGGAGCGGGGAGCCAAGAAGTGTGTGCTCTGAGTGTAAACCACAAAACCACATTTGATATTTGCAACTGTATATATCTATATATGAATATATATTAAAAATATATATTTAAACAGTTAATATGCATTCATATATTCTTTATCCTTTTTAAAACGAAAAACCATGCGAAGATTAGATAAGGCAGCTGCACTCAATAATACAAACACTTACTGAAAATTAAGCTCTTCTTATCATCTGCAGGGTAATATGAGAAACACTTTACTCTTATTCATTCCTTTCTGCTGACGAGGAAACTGAGGCATGGAGAGTTAGGAAGTGTCCAGATTGAGATATAAGATCTGCCACCATCATGTTGCAAATGTTCCCACTGTTGAGGCAGTCAGAGCTGCTCCTAAACCAACTTTAATTCTGTAGAACTGCTCCTCAGTTTGATTTATTTCATAGCTTTGCTCTTAGCAAATTATTAACCCTCAATTCATTATCATTATTTCATATACAAACACAACAGAACATATTATCACACTCCTGTTAGAAATCTCGTTCATAACGTAGAGGATAAGTTTGTGATTTTTGCCTTAATTTTTTTTGAAATTTATTTTATATTATATATAGCAGGTTCTTATTAGTAAGGATTTTATACATATTAGTGTATATATGTCAATTCCAATCTCCCAATTCATCACACCACCACCACCACCCCACTTTTCCCCCTTGGTGTCCATACGTTTGTTTTCTACATCTATGTCTATATTTCTGCCTTGCGAACAGGTTCATCTGTACAGTTTTTCTAGATTCCACATATATGCGATATTTGTTTTTCTCTCTCTGACTTACTTCACTCTATATGACAGTCTCTATCTAGGTCCATCCACATATCTACAAATGACTCAATTTCGTTCCTTTTTATGGCTGAGCAATATTCCATTGTATATATGTACCACATATTCTTTATCCGTTCATCTGTCGATGGGCATTTAGGTTGCTTCCATGACCTGGCTATTGTAAATAGTGCTGTAATGAACATTGGGGTATATGTGTCTTTTTGAATTACGTTTTTCACTGGATATATGCCCAGTGGTGGGATTGCTGGGTCATATAATAATTCTATTTTTAGTTTTTTGAGGAACCTCCATACTGTTCTCCACAGTGGCTGTATCAATTTACATTTCCACCAACAGTGCAAGAGGGCTCCCTTTTCTCCACACCCTCTCCAGGATTTGTTGTTTGGAGATTTTCTGAAGATGCCCATTCTAACTGGTGTGAGGTGATACCTCATTGTAGTTTTGATTTGCATTTCTCTAATAATTAGTGATGTTGAGCAGCTTTTCATGTGCTTCTTGGCCATCTGCATGTCTTCTTTGGAGAAATGTCTATTTAGGTCTCTGCCCATTTTTTGATTAGGTTGTTTGTTTCTTTTAATATTGAACTGCATGAGATGCTTATATATTTTGGAGATTAATCCTCTGTGCATTCATTCATTTGCAAATATTTTCTCCCATTCTGAGGGCTGTCTTTTCGTCGTTTGTAGTTTCCTTTGCTGTGCAAAAGTTTTTAAGTTTCATTAGGTCCCATTTATTTATTTTAGTTTTTATTTCCATTACTCTAGGAGGTGGGACAAAAAAGATCTTGCTATAATTTATGTCAAAAGTGTTCTTCCTATGATTTCCTCTAAGAGTTTTATAGTTTCTGGCCTTACATTTAGGTCTCTAATCCATTTTGAGTTTATTTTTGTGTATGGTGTTAGGGAGTGTTCTAATTTCATTCTTTTACATGTAGCTGTCCAGTTTTCCCAGCACCACTTATTGAAGAGACTGTCTTTTCTCCATTGTATATCCTTGCCTCCTTTGTCATAGATTAGTTGACCATATGTGCGTGGGTTTCTCTCTGGGCTCTCTATCCTGTTCCATTGATCTTTTTTCTGTTTTTGTGCCAGCTCCATATTGTCTTCTTTACTGTAGCTTTGTATTATAGTCTGAAGTCAGGCAGTTTGATTCCTCCAGTTTTTCCCTCAAGATAGCTTTGGCTCTTCGGGGTCTTTTGTGTCTCCATACAAATTTTAAGATTTTTTTGTTCTAGTTCTGTGAAAACTGCGATTGGTAATTTGATAGGGGTTGCACTGAATCTGTAGATTGCTGTGGGTAGTAGAGTCATTTTCACAATATTATTCTTCCAATCCAAGAACATGGTATATCTCTCCATCTGTTTGTGTCATCTTTGATTTCTTTCTTCATTGTCTTACAGTTTTCTGAGTACAGGTGTTTTACCACCTTAGGTAGGTTTATCCCTAAGTATTTTATGTGAATGTGGTTTTAGTTCCACAGGCTGCAGGATTGTCTGCCTTAGTGTTAATGTTAAGTTGAAATAAGTTATTCAGAATTTGACAAAGAGATTGAAGATAAATTTATATGCTGAGTATTCAGAAATTTTGAAATTACTAAGTAATTAGAAATTTTGAAAATAGAACAGAAGACAATTATCATTACCTATTTCACAGCCAATTATAATTCTGCCAAGAAGTATAGATAAAAATCATTGCAAGGAATTCATAAAATATCCCAATGACACTGTTATGAACACCATTTCTGGATTCTTCATGGAAGAAATTCTGCCAATTTAGAATATTTGTGTCATTCAAAGTAGCTAAAGACTGTAGCAGGCTAATAGTAAGCACTAAATATTTGTTAAATATGAACACCATGTATGTTTAAATTACATTTTTAAAAGAACTTTTTACATATATATATTTGATAGACTCATGCTTTCACTCACAGCTTATACTCTCGGTTGTCTGTATTTACATTGATATCCTAGCTTGGTCTGCAGGGCCCAAGGCAATGTGAACCTACTGACACCTCCTGCTTCATTTAACAGCACTTTCCCCACATCACTCTGATACAGCCCCTCCGACAATTTGCAGTTCCTAGACCAGGACAAGCTCTCCCCATATTCAGGTCTTTGTACCTGCTCTTTCTTGCCTAGACAATTTTAACCCTAACAAATTACTAATTATCAATGATAATTCCACTTAAGTGGCACTGATTCAGGGGAGACTTCCTTAACTGCCTCCCCTCTGTGTGGTCATCATATAGGATCTCACCATATTTATAATTTTAAAACAGCTGGAAGGTTTCATTATTTAACATCAGCTTCTGCCATGAAGGCAGGGACCATGCCTGTTCTGTTCACTTCTACATACAGTCAGTAGAGTTCTTGGAATATTCAGTAAATGCCAAAAGAGTACCAGATAAATGAGTAAGTAAGTGAGTCGATACCTCATGTTTAGAATAAAGTGCTAAAGGGGTCACGAAAGCTCTACTCACACAGGTCATTCGTGAGATATACATATCTTGTCCAGTCTACCTTTTCCTGGATACATGGCTTTGATAAGTCCCTTAGTCTCGTATAACTTCAGATTCCTCAGTGGAATATTATTCAGCCTTAAAAAGTAAGGGAGGGGAACCTTCAAGATGGCAGAGGAGTAAGATGTGGAGATCACCTTCCTCCCTACAAATATATCAAAAATTCTTCTAAAAGTGGAACAACTCCTACAAAACACCTATTGAACGCTGGCAGGAGACCTCAGACTTCCCAAAAGGCAAGAAAAACCCCACATATCTTGCCGTGTGGCTGACAGGGTCTTGGTGCTCCGGCCTTGTGTCAGGCCTCAACCTCTGAGCTGGGTGAGAGGAGTTCAGGACATTGGACCACCAGAGACCGCCTGACTTCACATAATATCAATGAGAGAGAGCTCTCCCAGAGATCTCCATCTCAATGCTAGGACCCAGCTCCACCCAATGGTCAACAAGCTCCAATGCTGGATGTCCCATGCAAAACAAGTAGTAAGACAGGAACACAATTCCACCCATTAAGAGAGAGGCTGCCTAAAATCAAAATAAGGTCACAGACACCCCAAAACACATGACCAGATGTGGTCCTGCCCCCCAGAGAGACAAAATCCAGCCACACCTACCAGAACACAGGCACCAGTCCCCTCCACCAGGAACCCTACACAAGCCACTGAACCAAGCTCACCCACTGGGGGCATTCACCAAAAACAATGGGAACTAAAAACCTGCCCTGTGAAAAGGAGACCCCAAACACAGTATGTTAAAAAAAATGAGGAAACAGAGAAATATGCAGTAGATGAAGGATCAAGGTAAAAACCCACCAGACCAAACAAATGAAGAGGAAATAGGCAGTCTACCTGAAAAAGAATTCAGAGTAATGATAGTAAAGAAGATCCAAAATCGTGGAAACAGAATGGAGAAAATATAAGAAACGTTTAACAAGCAGCTAGAAGAACTAAAGAGCAAACAAACAATGATGAACAACACAATAAATGAAATTAAAAATTCTCTAGAAGGAATCAATAGCAGAATAACTGAGGCAAAAGAATGGACAAGTGACCTGGAAGATAAAATAGTGGAAATAACTACTGCAGAGCAGAGTAAAGAAAAAAAGAATTAAACGAACTGAGGACAGCCTCAGAGACTTCTGGGACAACATTAAACGCACCAACATTCAAATTACAGGGGTCCCAGAAGAAGAAGAGAAATAGAAAGGGTCTGAGAAAATATTTGAAGAGATTACAGTTGAAAACTTCCCTAACATGGGAAAAGAAATAATCAAGTCCAGGAAGTACAGAGAGTCCCATACAGGATGAATCCAAGGAGAAACACATGAAGACACATGATAATCAAACTATCAAAAATTAAATACAAAAAAAAATATTAAAAACAGCAAGGAAGGGGCTTCCCTGGTAGCGCAGTAGTTGAGAGTCCACCTGCCAATGCAGGGGACACAGGTTCGTGCCCCGGTCTGGGAAGACATGCCGTGGAGTGGCTAGGCGTGAGCCATGGCCACTGAGTCTGTGCGTCCGTAGCCTGTGCTCCACAACGGGAGAGGCCACAACAGTGAGAGGACTGCGTACCACAAAAAAAAAAAAAAAAAAAAAAAAGGCAGCAAGGGAAAGCAACAAATAACATACAATGGAATCCCCCTAAGTTTAAGAGCTGATCTTTCAACAGAAACTCTGCAAGCCAGAAGGGAGTGGCAGGACATATTTAAAGTGATGAAAGGGAAAGACCTACTACCAAGACTACTCTACACAGCAAGGATCTCACTCAGATGTGATGGAGAAAATAAAACCTTTAAAGACAAGCAAAAGTCAAAAGAATTCAGCACCACCCAACCAGCTTTACAACAAATGCTAAAGGAACTTCTCTAGGTACGAAACACAAGGGAAGGAAAAGACCTACAACAACAAACCCAAAACAATTTTAAAAATGGTTAGTAACATACGTATCGATAATTAGCTTAAATGTAAATGGATTAAATGCTCCAACCAAAAGACATACACTGGCTGAATGGATACCAAAACAATACCCGTATATATGCTGTCTACAAGAGACCCACTTCAGACATAGGGACACATACAGACTGAAAGTGAGGGGATGGAAAAAGATATTCCATGCACATGGAAATCAAAAGAAAGCTGGAGTAGCAATTCTCATATCAGACAAAAGAGACTTTAAAATGAAGACTATTACAAGAGACATAGAAGGACACTACATAATGATCAAGGGATCGATCCAAGAAGAAGATATAACAACTGCAAATATTTATGCACCCAACATAGGAGCACCTCAATACCTAAGGCAAATGCTAACAGCCGTAAAAGGGGAAATCAACAGTAACACAATAATAAGTAGGGGACTTTAACACCCCACTTTCACCGATGGACAGGTCATGCAGAATGAAAATAAATAAGGACAGGTCATGCAAAACGAAAATAAATAAGGAAACAAAAGCTTTAAATGACACACTGGAAAAGATGGACTTAACTGATATTTATAGGACATTCCATCCAAAAACAACAGAATACACTTTCTTCTCAAGTGTTCATGGAACATTCTCCAGAATAGATCATATCTTGGGTCACAAATCAAGCCTTGGTAAATATAAGAAAATTGAAATCGTATAAAGTATTTTTTCTGGTCACAACGCTATGAGACTAGATATCAATTACAGGGGGAAAAAAAGTGTAAAAAAGACAAACAGTTGGAAACTAAGCAATATGTTACTAAGTAACCAAGAAATCAATGACGTCAAAGAGGAAATCAAAAAATACTTAGAAACAAATGACAGTGAAAACACAATGACAAAACACCTAGGGAATGCAGCAAAAGCACTTCTAAGAGGAAACTATAGCAATACAATCCTATCTCAAGAAACAAGAAAAAATCTCAAATAAACACCCTAACCTTACACCTAAAGCAAATGGAGAAATAAGAACAAAAAAAACCCAAAGTTAGCAGAAAGAAAGAAATCATAAAGATCAGATGACAAATAAATGAAAACAAAATGAAGGAAATCATAGCAAACATCAATAACACTAAAAGCTGGTTATTTGAGAAAGGTAAACAAAATTGATAAGCAATTAGGCAAACACATCAAAAAAAAATCAACAGAATTAGAAGGGAAAAAGGAGAAGTAACAACTGACATTTCAGAAACACAAAGGATCAGGAGAGATTACTACAAGCAAATATATGCCAATAAAATGGACAACCTGGAAGAAATGGACAAATTCCTAGTAAAGCACAACCTTCCGAGACTGAACCAGGAAGATATAGAAAATATGAACAGACCAATCACAAGCACTGAAATTGAAACTGTGACTAAAAATCTACCAACAAACAAAAGCCCAGGACCAGATGGCTTCACAGGCAAATTCTATCAATCATTTGGGGAAGAGCTAACACCTTTCTCAAACTCTTCCACAGCATGACAGAGGGAGGAACACTCCCAAACTCATTCTACGAGGCCACCATCTCCCTGGTACCAAAACCAGACAAAGATGTCACAAAAATAGAAAACTACAGGCCAATACCACTGATGAATATAGATGCAAAAATCCTCCACACAATACTAGCAAACAGAATCCAACAGCATGTTAAAAGGATCATACAGAATGATCAATTGGGAATGCAAGGATTCTTCAATATATGCAAATCAATCAATATGATACACCATATTAACAAATTGACAGATAAAAACCATATGATCATCTCAATAGATGCAGAAAAGGCTTTCAACAGAATTCAACACCCATTTATTATAAAAACTCTCCAGAAAGGAGGAATATAGGGAACTTATCTCAAAATAATAAAGGCCATATATGACAAACCCACAGCCAACATCGTTCTCAATGGTGAAAAAATGAAAACATTCCAGTAAGATCAGGAACAAGACAAGGCTGCCCACTCCCAACACTATCATTCAAAATAGTTTTGGAAGTTTTAGCCACAGCAATCACAGAAGAAAAAGAAAAAACAGAATCTAAATCAGAAAAGAAGTAAAACTCTTACTGTTTGCAGATGACATGATACTATATATAGAGCATTCTAAGGATGCTACCAGAAAACTACTATAGCTAATCACTGAATTTGGTAAAGTAGCAGGATACAAAATTAATGCACACAAATCTCTTGCATTCGTATACACTAATGATGAATAATCTGAAAGAGAAATTTTACCATTGCAACAAAAAGAATAAAATTCCTAGGAATAAACCTACCTAAGGAGACAGAAGACCTGTATGCAGAAAACTATAAGACACTGATGAAGGAAGTTAAAGATGATACAAACAGATGGAGAGATATACCACGTTCTTGGATTGGAAGAATCAACATTGTGAAAATGACTCTACTACCCAAAGCAATCTACAGATTCAATGCAATCCCAATCAAACTACCAATGCCATTTTTCACAGAACAAAAAATTTCACAATTTGTATGTAAACACAAAAAACCCCGAATAGCCAAAGCAATCTTGAGAAAGAAAAGTGAAGCTGGAGGAATCAGGCTCCTTGACTTCAGACTGTACTACAAAGCTACAGTAATCAAGACAGTATGGTACTGGCACAAAAACAGAAAGATAGATCAATGGATAGAAAGCCCAGAGATAAACCCACACACATATGGTCACCTTATCTTTGACAAAGGAGGCAAGAATATACAATGGAGAAAAGACAGCCTCTTCAATAAATGGTGCTGGGAAAACTGGACAGCTACATGTAAATGAATGAAATTAGAACACTCCCTAGCACCATACACAAAAGTAAACTCAAAATGGATTAAAGACCTAAAGGTAAGGCCAGACACTATAAAACTCTTAGAGGAAAACACAGGTATAAGACTCTATGACATAAATCACAGCAAGATCCTTTTTGACCCACCTCCTAGAGAAATGGAAGTAAAAACAAAAATAAATAAATGTGACCTAATGAAGCTTAAAAGCTTTTGCACAGCAAAGGAAACCATAAACAAGAAGAAATGACAACCCTCAGAATGGGTGAAAATATTTGCAAATGAAGCATCTGACAAAGGATTAATCTCCAAAACTTACAAACAGCTCATGCAGCTCAATATCAAAAAAACAAAAACCTAATCCAAAAATGGGCAGAAGACCTAGAGACATTTCTCCAAAGAAGATATACAGATTGCCAACAAACACATGAAAGGTTGCTCAACATCACTAATCATTAGAGAAATGCAAATCAAAACTACAATGAGGTATCACCTTATACCAGTCAGAATGGCCATCATCAAGAAGTCTATAAACAGTAAATGCTGGAGAGGGTGTGGAGAAAAGGGAACCCTCTTGCACTGTTGGTGGGAATGTAAACTGATACAGCCACTATGGAGAACAGTATGGAGGTTCCTTAAAAAACTAAAAATAGAACTACCATACGACCCAGCAATACCACTACTGGGCACATACCCTGAGGAAACCATAATTCAAAACGAGTCATGTACCACAATGTTCATTGCAGCTCTATTTACAATAGCCAGGACATGGAAGCAACCTAAGTGTCCTTCGACAGGTGAATGGATAAAGAAGATGTGGCACATATATACAATCGAATACTAGTCAGCCATATAAAGAAACGAAATTGAGTTATTTGTAGTGAGGTGGATAGACCTATAGACTGTCAAACAGAGTAAAGTAAATGAGAAAGAGAAAAACAAATACCATATGCTAACACATATATATGGAATCAAAAAAAAAAAAACTGGTTCTGAAAAACCTAGTGGCAGGCCAGGAATAAAGATGAAGATGTAGAGAATGGACTTGTGGACACGGTGAGGGGGAAGGGTAAGCTGGGACGTAGTGAGAGTGGCATGGACATATATACACTACCAAATGTAAAATAGACAGCTAGTAGGAAGCAGCCGCATAGCACAGGGAGATCAGTTTGGTGCTTTGTGACCACCTAGAGGGATGTGATAGGGAGGGTGGGAGGGACACACAAGAGGGAGGCGATATGGGGTTACATGTATACATATAGCTGATTCACTTTGTTATATAGCAAAATCTAATACAACATTGTAAAGCATCTGTACTCCAATAAAGATGTTAAGAAGAAAATAAAAAGGGAAGGGAAGGGAATCCTGCACCATGTGACATCATGTATAAAACTTGAGGACATTATGCTAAGTGAAACAAGGCAGTCACGGAAGGGCAAGTAGTGAGAGATTCCACTGATTTGAGGGATCCCACAGAAACAGAGTGGAGTGGTGTTTCCAGGGGCTGGAGAAAGGAGGAAGGGGAACATTATTAACCAATGGGTATAAAATTTCAATGAAAGAACATGAATAATTTCTAGAGATCTGCTTATACTGCATTATGCCTACAGATAAGAATGCTGTGTTATACACTTAAAAATCTGTTAAGAGGGCAGATCTCACGTCAACTGTTCTTATCACATTAAAATTAAATAGAGACTAGGAAACATGGACCATAGCATAGCTGTCTTGCCCAACTCAAACTCTTACAGAGGATCAAGTGAGATGAATGAAAACTGGCATTGGAAAACTGTAAACCCCTATTAAAAGAAAACTGCCAGTTGTTAGTATCATTAATATTATTGTTACGATCAGAAACCAATGACATTTCCAACTAACAATATCAATATCTATGACAGCCTTGAATCACTTGTTTAGGTCATTCTCTAAACACACGTCTGCTCACATAGTGACTCCGAGATTCTAATCCAGAGTTCTTGGGACGCACATTTACCAGTATTGTGCTAAGCAGTGCCAATGGGTCTCATATCCCACCTGACTCTTTGACTTTCAGGTTTATTTCTCTAAATTTGCAAATTAAATATTTATTTTTGTCATTCAGAAAAGGACACAGGATTGATGAATTCCCTCTAACGGTTGCCCATTTCAAGAGGAACTTTACATATGAAAATAGGGGTCTGATATACAAACTGAAGGCTGTGACTCAAACAAAATCTTGACAATTTATTTTTGCCTTAAACATCTGTATTCTAATCTAACGCAATACATGGACAAAAGCAACCTTTAATAGAACCATTCACTAAAATACAGACATGATGAATTCTTCCTGTTAGCTGAGAAACAAGGGAGGTATGATACTAATTCAACTCCACAATTTAAGAAACATTCATTAAGAGCCACGTACGTGCTCAGGATTGAATAAGCTGCTAAGGTTTGGTGACATGAAATGCTGTGAAAATCACAGTCCACCATTCATGACAAATCAAGACAGACACAGATTCTAACACAGGTCTGTGATGAGAGAGAAAATGGGAGATGGGAGAATGTAGAAGAGTCATTTCATACTAGAGTGACCAGAGAAGATCATATTGGAAGCCCTGAATAAGATATTCTGGATAAGATACTGTGGCTGGTTCTAAAATAGCTCCCAATGATGTCTGTCTGCTAGTAGTCATGCCCTTGTGTGATCCCTTCCCACTGAATGTGGCCTAGACCTGGTGCGTTACTTTTATTCGGTAGAATATAACAAAAGTAATGAGATGTCACTTCCAAAATTAGGTTATAAAATATTGTGACTTCCCTCCCTCCAACCTTCCTCCCCTCTCTTTCTCCCACTTGGTGGCTCACTTGGATGAAGTCAGCTGTCCCGTTGTGAGCTGCCCAATGAAAAGGTCCATGTGCAAGAAACTGAGGAGTACCTCTGGCCAGCAACCTGAGGGAAACTGAATATAGCCAAGCATCATGTGAGTAAACTTGGAGGAGGGCTCACCCCCAGTCAAACTTTGAGATGACCATAGTAACAGCTGACACCTTGAGTCACATGGCGTGTGGGAGGTGCGGGGATGTGGGGAAGCAGGGGCACAAAGCCAGGGTTCAAAGTGCAAACTTGGTTTTGAGATCCTCACATAAATGCAATGCACTCAGCGAAAGTGTGAACTAGAAATAAAAAGTAAGTAAATGCTGACAGACAGACAGCAAGTTTTCCCATGGCCCCAGCTGCCAGTGGATAGAGATTGGTCCCTGTGTGGTTTGTAAGCAAAATTCAGCTCTCAAACAGGTTTCAGCCTGAACTCACACTACCTGTATGTTGCCCAAACCTGCAAGTTGAGAATTTAATTCCAAGTGGTCTCAGGTTGGTAACTGTCCAAAGTGTCTGGTAGAGATAAATTCTCTCTGGAAGAATACCCCATCCAACCAGACCTCCAGAAAACCTATATATCAGGTTGCAAAGACCGTGAGTCTCTGACGACAAAAATCACAAAATACACGCTAATGTAACAGAGAACAAACTTGACTCCATACTGGATCTATCCCTTTAGCTCTAAACCTTGTGCACTGTTTGTTGCCTGTGCTTAGTCATGCTGGCTCTGCACCTTCATAAAAGAATGTTGCCTATAGCCTGAGATATACAGCATAGCCCTTTCTTAAGGCTCTGACCTTTAAAGGTGTAACACTTCCATTCATAAAGAGTTGCAGAACAGAGAATAACATTTGTCTTGCTGGAGGTTTACAGGAACAGGTGACCTGACCTACGTGGACAGCTGCAAGAACAAAGGGTTCCTGCACCAAGAAGTCTGCAACAACCAGCCACAACTCCCTCCCCTTTCAGAATAAAAGCAGCCTGAATTGTAACTCGGGGAAGATGGTTCTTTGGGATACTTGTCCACCATCTTCTCGGTCTGCTGGCTTTCTGAATAAAGTTGCTATTCTTTGCCCCAACAACTAGCCTCTTGATTTACTGGCAGCCGGGAGTACAGCTTGGACTCGGGTAACACTAACACAAGGCGACAAGCGTTCTCAGAACCACAAGCGCAGACTCAAACCTGAAAACACTTCAAATGTCTACATTATTAGATATAGATTATAAAATAATGTTAATGTGGTTAAAAAATAAAAGAAGGAATCAAACTTCTGAGAAAAGAACAAGAAAACCCTGTTGGATGCCCAGGGTGCCACTTCCATTCCCGTGTAAGCCTGGGAACTGTGTTGACCCAAGTCTTCCTCCACGTGCATTGTTGCAGATTTGAGTTTCCTAATGAAAGAACCTCTTGAAAGCTGGAAGGGAAAGTGAAGGGAAGGTCTTCGGATTCTGGATGTTTGGGATTAGCTATGGCAGCTTTGGCAGATGTGATGGCTTGCAGACCCCTTCGTGAGCCCTCACTGTCAGTCTAGGTGGGATTTACAAATTCTTCAGAAATCCCATAAGCTCTAGTTTTTGTACCCATTCTCTGGTCTTTCAGGCTGAGATCTCAGACATAAAACAGAGCTACTCTAATCTTCTCTAGCTGCTTTCCTGAGGTCTACTTCCCCGAGTTCTTCCAATAGTCATATAAGCCCCTAATTAATATGAAACTATGATTACTGGAATATGTACCATGGCTTTTGTTTTCCTGATCAGACTCTGAGTAATATTAGAGTACAAAAAGACTGTCCAGAAAGGTATGAAAAAAAACTACACATTAAACTTTTGATAGACAGCTAGTGGGAAGCAGCCACATAGCACAGGGAGATCAGCTCGGCGCTCTGTGACCACCTAGAGGGGTGGGATAGGGAGGGTGGGAGGGAGATACAAGAGGGAGGAGAAATGGGGATATATGTATATGTATAGCTGATTCACTTTGTTATAAAGCAGAAACTAACACACCATTGTAAACCAATTATACTCCAATAAAGATGTAAAAAACAACAAAAAAAGAAACTTTTGATAATGAAAATATGTGTAATTGTTTGGACTAGGGTGATTATAGTGGAGGTGATGAGAAGTGGTTCAATTCTGAATGTCATGTGATGAAACAAGCAGTAGGAAACCTCAGCAACTTGATAGAAAAAGTTGCCATTTACTTGGAGAAAAGACTGGTAGTGATAGTGTAGGGAAGGTCTGAATTTCTGTTAACTTTGATATGTCTATTACAATGTACTAGCTTTTTTATTCCTTCCCATTTTCTAATGATTCAGGGATTTATATTCTTGAAAGGGATATGCCTTTAATTTTCTTTTCTTGTACTATTTTTATCTAACTTTAATGGGCAGATTATATGACTATCATAAAATTAGTGGAGAATGTGCCTTATTTTCTGGTCTCTGGAAGAGTTTCTGTGAGAGTAAAATTAACTGTTCGTTACATGCTAGAACTCTCGCGTGAAACTGTCTGAGCTGGGTTTCGTTTTAGCTTTCCTTTTTCGGTTGGAGAGGGGAAGGTTTAACCTACTAATTCAAAATGAAAAGATAAGATTCAGATTTTCTATTTCTCCTTAATTCAGTTTGGGCATATTCCTTTTTTTTTTTAGTAACTTGTTCTTTTCACGAAACTTTTTGCAATAGCCTCTGAATGGTCCCTCTGCTTCTGCTCTGGATGGACCCTACGGTCGAGCCTTAACACAGAGCTGGAGTGTTCATTTAAAACATGTAACAGATTATGCCACTTCTTTTGCCCTAGAATCTCTCATGGTTTCTCATGGTATTTATAGTAAAAGTAAAATCCTTGCCTTGGCCTGAGAAATGGCCCCCATCTGGTATCCATATATTGTCTGTCCTTATCTCCTCCTAACACCCCCGGGGCTGATTCTGCCACTATCATCCTGGCCTCCTTCCTGTTCACTAAAATCTCCAAGATGCTCCTACTTCAGGGTGTTTGCCTTATGGTTGTTTCTGCCTGGAAGATTTCGCTCCCAGATAAACACAGTAATTGCTTTCTCATGTCCTTCAAGGGCATTCTCAGATGTCCTGTTCTCTGAGAAAACTTCCTGATCATCTTATTTAGAATTACAGTCTTACACTCCCACGCTCTCTCCTACTTTAATATTCTGCATTTTACTTATCATCCTTAATGATCTATAAATATACATGTTTATTGTCTGCCTGCAAATTCTGGAGTATAACTTACATAATGACAGGTATTTCTGTTTGATTTACTAGTATCCCTAAAGTATTTGTAACATAATAGACATGCTCAATAAATATCTGTTGAATAAATATCACATTGGGTTTATCCCTGAATTCAAGGTTCTTTCAATAGTTATAACTATCCATAAATGTAAAATATTACATTAACTAATTAAAGGAGCTAAACCATATCACTACCGCAATAAAACCAGAAAAGGCAGAGAAACATCTGATAAAATTAAATACTCATCCATGTTAAAAAAAAAAATCTTATCAAACAATGAAAAAAGACACGATACACCCTATTTGTGAATAAAACAATAAAACTCATAGCAATAACAAATTTTCCAAAATTTATCCAGAATTTAATTAAATTCCTATCAAAATCATAGCAGAATTCTTCTTAAAACTTGACAAAATGATTCTAAAATGTATATGGAAGAAAAAAGAGCCAAAATGGTCAAGTTACTTCTAAAGAAGAGGAAAAAGAAAGTAGTGAAAACTTTAAAATGAGTCTTGAGACTTATTTTAAAGCTGCAGTAATAACTCCTTCCAGCATGATGTACGAATACAAGTAAACCTATGGAATAAAATAGAGGAAAAGACCATGCTTAACTGAATTTTGATAATTGATAGGAATGCCACTGCAAATCACTAAGCTAATGATGGAGAATTTATTCAATGATGTTAGGGCAAGGGATGTAATAGGCAGACTTACAGACTTCAAAGATGTCCACCCCCCAAACGTGGAACCTGTGAATATGTAACCTTATATAGTGAAAAGGACTTTTCAGATGTGACTAAGAACACACACATTGAGAGCCACCACTGATGCAGCTCCAGCAGGAATAAGCCAGCTCTCACATGCTGGGCAGGACTGGTTCCAGCACCCACACCTTGAAGGTCTTTCCTTCTGTTTCCTGCCTAGAGAAGTTCCTTTAGCGTTTCTTGTACAGCTAATTTGAGAGGACCTTCAAGATGGCAGAGGAGTAAGACGTCGAGATGACCTTGTTCTCCACAAATACATCAAAAATACATCTAAAGGTGGAATAAGTCCTACAGAACACCCACTGAATGCTGGCAAAAGACCTCAAACTTCCCAAAAGGGTCTTGGTGCTCTGGCCAGGTGTCAGGCCTGAGCCTCTGAGGTGGGAGAGCCAAGTTCAGGACACTGGTCCATAGAAACCTCCTGGCCCCTTGTAATACCAATCAGTGAGAGCTCTCGCAGAGATCTCCAACTCAGCACTAAGACCCAGTTCCACCCACAGACCAGCAAGCTCCAGTGCTGGAGACTCCATGCCAAACAACTAGAAAGACAGGAATACAACCCCACCCATTAGCAGAGAAGCTGCCTACGATCATACTTACTTCACAGACACCTCAAAACACATCAATGGACATGGTCCTGCCCAGCAGAAAGACAAGATCCAGCCACATCCACCAGAACACAGGCACCAGTCCCCTCTACCAGGAAGCCTACGCAACCCACTGAACCAACCTTACTCACTGAGGGCAGACACCAAAAGCAATGGGAACTATGAACATGGAGCCTGTGAAAATGAGACCCCAAACACAGTAAGCTAAGCAAAATGAGAAAACTGAGAAATACACAGCAGACGAAGGAGCAAGCTAAAAACACACCAAACCAAACAAATGAAGATGAAATAGGAAGCCTACTTGAAAAAGAATTCAGAGGGACGGTAGTAAAGATGATCCAAACTCTTGGAAATAGAATGGAGAAAATACAAGACACATTTAACAAGGACCTAGAAGAACTAAAGAGCAAACAAACAATGATGAACAACACAATAAATGAAATTAAAAATTCTCTAGAAGGAATCAATAGCAGAATAACTGAGGCAGAAGAACAGATAAAGTGACATGGAGATAAAATAGTGGAAATAACTACCACAGAGCAGAATAAAGAAAAAAGAATGAAACGAATTGAGGACAGTCTCAGAGACCTCTGGGACAACAATAAATGCACCAACATTCGAATTATAGGGATCCCAGAAGAAGAAGAGGAAAAAAAAGGGACAGAGAAAATATTTGAAGAGATTATAGTTGAAAACTTCCCTAACATGGGAAAGGAAACAGTCAATCAAGTCCAGGAAGCACAGAGTCCCATACAGGATGAATCCAAGCAGAAACATGCCAAGACACATTAATCAAACTATCAAAAATTAAATACAAAGAGAAAATATTAAAAGCAGCAAGGGAAAGGCAACAAATGATATACAAGGGAATCCCCATAGAGTTAATAACTGATCTTTCAGCAGAAACTCTACAAGCCAGAAGGGAGTGGCAGGACACATTTCAAGGGATGAAAGTGAAAAACCTACAATCAAGATTACTCTAGCCAGCAAGGATCTCATTCAGATTCAACAGAGAAATTAAAACCTTTACAGACAAGCAAAAGCTAAGATAATTCAGCACCACCAGATCAGCTTAGCAGCAGATCCTGGGGGAGCTTCTCTAGGCAGGAAACAAAAGAGAAGGAAAACACCTACAATAACAAACCCAAAACAATTAAGAAAATGGTAATATGAACATATATATTGATAATTAGCTTAAATGTAAATGGATTAAATGCTCCAAACAAAAGACACAGACTGGCTAAATGGATACAAAAACAAGACCTGAATATATGCTGTCTATAAGAGACCCATTTCAGACCTAGGGACACATACAGACTGAAAGCAAGAGGATGGAAAAAGATATTCCATGCAAATGGAAATCAAAAGAAAGCTGGGGTAGCAATTCTCATATCAGACAAAACAGACTTTAAAATAAAGACTATTACAACAGACAACGAAGGACACTACATAATGATCAAGGGATCAATCTAAGAAGAAGATATAACAATTGGACCTATATAAGCACCCAACATAAGAGCACCTCAATACATAAGGCAAATGCTAAGAGCAATAAATGGGGAACTCGACAGTAACACAATCATAGTAGGGGACTTTAACACCCGATGTTCACCAAT
The DNA here is from genome assembly GCF_951394435.1 of Stenella coeruleoalba. Taxonomy (NCBI): domain Eukaryota; kingdom Metazoa; phylum Chordata; class Mammalia; order Artiodactyla; family Delphinidae; genus Stenella; species Stenella coeruleoalba. The sequence goes on along the minus strand of NC_137149.1, from coordinate 143,701,556 downwards.
GGACAGATCATCCAAAATGAAAATAAATAAGGAAACACAAGCTTTAAAGGACACATTAAACAAGATGGAATTAATTGATTTTCATAGGACATTCCTTCCAAAAACAATGGAATACACTCCCTTCTCAAGTGCTCATGGAACATTCTCCAGGATACATCATATCTTGGGACACAAATCAAGCCTTGGTAAACTTAAGGAAACTGAAATCATATCAAGTATCTTTTCCGACCACACCACTATGAAACTAGATATCATTACAAGAAAAAAATCTGTACAAAATACGAACACTTGGAGGCTAAACAATACATTACTAAATAACCAACAGATCACTGAAGAAATCAAAGAGGAAATCAAAGAATACTTAGAAACAAATGACAATGAAAACACAACGACCAAAAACCTATGGGATGGGCTTCCCTGGTGGCGCAGTGGTTGAGAGTCCACCTGCCAATGCAGGGGACACTGGTTCATGCCCCGGTCTGGGAAGATCCCACATGCCGTGGAGCGGCTAGGCCTGTGAGCCATGGCCGCTGAGCCTGCGCGTCCGGAGCCTGTGCTCCGTCCGCAACGGAAGAGGCCACAACAGTGAGAGGCCCGCGTACCACAAAAAAAAAACAAAAAACAAAAAACAAAAAACTATGGGATGCACCAAAAGCGGTTCTAAGAGGGAAGTTTACAGCAATACAAGCCTACCTCAGGGAAAACAGAAAAATATCAAACGAACAACCTAACCTTACACCTGAAGCAATTACAGAAAGAAGAACAAAAAAAAACCCCAAAGTTAGCAGAAGGAAGGAAATCATAAAAAACAGATCAGAAATAAATGAAAGCAAAATGAAGGAAATGATAGCAAGGATCAATAACTCTGAAAGCTGGTTCTTTGAGAAGATAAACAAAATTGATAAACCATGAGCCAGACTCATCAAGAAGAAAAGGGAGAAGGCTCAAATCAACAGAATTAGAAATGAAAAAGAAGAAGTAACAACTAACACTGCAGAAATGCTAGGATCATGAGAGATTACTACAAGCAAGTCTATGCCAATAAAATGGACAACCTGGGAGAAATGGACAAATTCTGAGAAAAGCACAACCTTCTGAGACTGAATGAGGAAGATATAGAAAATATGAACAGACCAATCACAAGCACTTAAATTGAACTTGTGACTAAATATCTTCCAACAAACAAAACTGCAGGACCAGATGGCTTCACAAGCGAATTCTATCAAACATTTAGAGAAAAGCTAACACCTATCATTCTCAAAGTCTTCCAAAATATAGCAGAGGGAGGAACACTCCCAAACTCATTCTACGAGGCCACCATCACCCTGATACCAAAACCAGACAAGGATGTCACAAAGAAAGAAAACTACACGCCAATATCACTGATGAACATAGATGCAAAAATCCTCAACAAAATACTAGCAAACAGAATCCAACAGCACAGTAAAAGGATCATACATCATGATCAAGTGGGGTTTACTCCAGGAATGCAAGGATTCTTAAATATACGCAAATCAGTCAATGTCATACACCATATTAACAAATGAAAGGAAAAAACCATTTGATCTTCTCAGTAGATGCAGAAAAAGCTTTCGACAAAATTCACCACACATCTGTGATAAAAACCCTCTAGAAAGTAGGCATAGAGGAAACTTACCTCAACATAATAAAGGCCATATATGACAAACCCACAGACAACATCATGATCAATGGTAAAAAACTGAAAGCATCTTCACTAAGATCAGGAAAAAGACAAATTGCCCTCTCACCACTATTATTCAACATAGTTTTGGAAGTTTTAGCCACAGTAATCAGAGAAGAAAAAGAAAGAAAAGAAACCAAATCAGAAAAGAAGATGTAAAACTATCACTGTTTACAGATGACATGATACTATACATAGAGCATCCTAAAGATGCTACCAGAAAACTACTAGACTAATCAATGAATTTGGTTAAGTAGCAGGATACAACATTAATGCACAGAAATGTCCTACATTCCTATACACTAACGATGAAAAATCTGAAAGAGAAATTAAGGAGACACTCCCATTTACCACTGCAACAAAAAGAATAAAATATCTAGGTATAAACCTACCTAAGGAAAAAAAAAACACCTGTGTGCAGAAAACTATAAGACACTGATGAAAGAAATTAAAGATGATACAAACGGATGGAGAGATATACCCTGTTCTTGGATTGGAAGAATCAACATTGTGACCATGACTCTACTACCCAAAGCAATCTATAGATTCAATGCAATCCCGATCAAACTACCAATGGCATTTTTCAATGAACTAGAACAAAAAATTTCACAATTTGTATGGAAGCACAAAAGACCCCGAATAGCCAAAGCAATCTTGAGAATGAAAAATGGAGCGGGAGGAATCAGGCTCCCTGACTTCAGATTATACTACAAAGCTACAGTAATCAAGACAGTATGGTACTGGCACAAAAACAGCAATATAGATCAATGGCACAGGATAGAAAGCACAGAGATAACCCCATGTACATTTGGTTACCTTAACTTTGACATAGGAGGCAAGAATATATAATGGAGAAAAGACAGCCTCTTCAATAAGTGGTGCTGGGAAAACTGGACAGCTACATGTAAAAGAAGGAAATTAGAACACTCCCTAACACCATACACAAAAGTAAACTCAAAACGTATTAAAGACCTAAATGCAAGGCCAGACACTATCAAACTCTTAGAAGATAACATAGGCAGAACACTCTATGACGTAAATCACAGCAAGATCCTTCTTGACCCACCTCCCAGAGTAATGGGAATAAAATCAAAAATAAACAAGTGGGACCTAATGAAACTTAAGAGCTTTTGCACAGCAAAGGAAACCATAAACAAGAAGAAAAGACAACCCTCAGAATGGGAGAAAATATGTGCAAATGAAGTAACTGACAAAGGATTAATCTCCACAATATACAAACAGCTCAATCAGCTCAATATCAAAAAAAAATAACCCATTCCAAAAATGGGCAGAAGGCCTAAAGAGACATTTCTCCAAAGAAGATATACAGATTGCAAACAAACACATGAAAGGATGCTCAACAATACCAATCATTAGAGAAATGCAAAGCAAAACTACAATGCGGTATCACCTCACACCGGTCAGAATGGCCATCATCAATAAGTCTACAAACAATAAATGCTGGAGAGGGTGTAGAGAAAAGGGAACCCTCTTGCAGTGTTAGTGTGAATGTAAATTGATGCAGCCACTATGGAGAACTGTATGGAGGTTCCTTAAGAAACCAAAAATAGAACTACCATAAAACCCAGCCATCCCACTACTGGGCATATACCCTGAAGAAAACATAGTTCAAAATGAGTCACCTACTTCTATGTTCACTGCAGCTCTATTTACAATAGCCAGGACATGGAAGCAACCTAAGTGTCTATCGACAGATGAATGGATAAAGAAGATGTGGCACATATATACAATGGAATATTACTCAGCTGTAAGAAGAAACGAAATTGAGTTATTTGTAGTGAGGTGGATGGAGCTAGAGTCTGTCCTACAGATTGAAGTTAGTCAGAAAGAGAAAAACAAATACTGTATGCTAACACATATATATGCAATCTAAAAAAAAAAATTGTTCTGATGAACCTAGGGGCAGGATACGAATAACGACACAGATGTAGAGAATGGACTTGAGGACACGGGGAGGGTGAAGGGTAAGGTGGGACGAAGTCAGAGAGTAGCATGGACCTATATACACTACCAAATGTAAAATAAATAGCTAGTAAGAAGCAGCTGCATTGCACAGGGAGATCAGCTTGGTGCTTTGTGACCACCTAGAGGGGTGTGATAGGGAGGGTGGGAGGGAGACACAAGAGGGAGGGGATATGGGGATATATGTATACGTATAGCTGATTCACTTTGCTATACAGCAGAAACTAACAAAGCATTGTAAAGCAATTATACCACAATAAGTATGTTAAAAAGTAAAGAAAAAACTTAAAAAATAAAAGAATACACACTTTGAGGTGTGCACATTTTCCTTGATCATCCAGATGTGTTCAATCTAATCACACAAGTCCTTAAAAATGGAGACCTTTTTCTTATTGAGGGCAGAAAGAGAACTGTAACAAGGAAAAAAGGGTCAGAGAAATGTGACATTGCTAGTTTTGAAGATAAAGGAAGAGGACCATGTGACAAGGATGTGGGCTGTCTTCAAAAGCTGGAAATGTCAAGGAAATGAGTTCTACCCTAGAGCCACCAGAAAGAAACCCTGGTGGCAACTTATCTTAGTCCAGTGAAATTCACCTCTGACTTTTCACTTGCAGGACTATAAAATGGTAAATATGTGCTATTTTAATCCACTTTATGTGTTACAGCAGCTATAGAACAAGTGGTTATCTATATGTGAAACAATTGAACTGCATCACCTGTCTCACTCCATAAATAGAAATGAATTCAAGATGGGTTCCAGGAAGATACTGAAAGCTTTTACATAAAAATAAATAAGAATTTTTGTGTTTTGATAGGCCATAAAATAAGCAACACAAACATTAAAGTGGAAAAATGCATTTATGACTGCCTTAAAATATAAAGCTTCTATATTTTGAAGACACCACAAAGTGGCAAGAAAAATTATAAACTTTAAATCCTCGCAACATATATAATGAATGAATATATATTCAGAATACTTAATATAATGGATTCTCAAAAATCAAGTAAAAGGAATCGTAAAATGGAAAAGGTGAGCAAAATACATAAACAAAAAAGGAAAAAAGAATGACTAGTAAACATATGAAAAGAAGCTCACTCTCATAAACAAACAGCGAAATGCAGATTATAAGATATTTATTTGTGTTGTCTTCAATTTGGTTCATCAATGTCTCACAATTTTCAGAGTATAGGTCTTCACCTCCTTGGTGAAATTTATTCCTAGGTATTTTATTCTTTTTAATGTAATTATAAATGGGATTCTTTTCTTGATTTCTTTCTCTGATAGTTCACTATTAGTATACAGAAATGCAATAGATTTCTCCATATTAACTTTGTGTCCTGCAACTTTATTGAATTCATTTACTTTGATAGTTTTTTGGTAAAGTTTTTAGGTTTTCTATATATAGTGCCATGTCATATGCAAAGAGTGACAGTTTTATTTCTTCCCTTCCAATTTGGATGCCTTTCATTTCTTTTTCTTGTCTATTTCTGTGGCTAGGACTTCCAATACTATGTTAAATCAATGTGGTGAGAGTAGGTATCCTTCTCTTGTTCCTAATCTGAGAAGAAATGCTTCCAGCTTTTTACCATTGAGTATGATGATGGCTTTTGGTTTGTCATATGCGACCTTTATTATGTTGAGGAACATTACCTCTACATCCACTTCGTTGAGAGTTTTCATCATAAATGGGTGTTGAATTTTGTCAAAAACTTTTCCTACATCTCTTGAAGTGGTCATATGATTTCTATTCTTCAGTTTGCTAATGTGATATATCACACTGATTGATTTGCAGATGTTGAACCATCCATGCATCCCTGGAATAAATCCCACTTGATCATAGTGTATGATCCTTTTAATGCATTGTTGGATTTTGTTCGTTAATATTTTGTTGAGGATTTTTGCATCTATGTTCGTCAATGATACTGGCCTATAATTTTCTTTTTCTGTGGTGTCTTTGTCTGGTTTTGGTAACAGGGTGAAGCTGGTCTTGTGGAATGAGTTCTAAAGCATTCCTTCCTCTTCAATTTTTTGGAATAGTTTGAGAAGGATAAGTGTTAAGTCTTCTTAAAATGTTTGGTAGAATGCACCTGTGGAGTCATTTGTTCCTGGAATGTTGTTAGTTGGGAACTTTTATTACTAATAATTCAATTTCATTATTGGTAATTGTTCTACTCCTATTTTCTATTTCCTCCTGATTCAGTCTTGGGAACTGGATCAGTTCTTCTGTTGGGAACATATCCGTCTGTCTTATTTTATTTGACTCTTTCTCTCTGCCTCTATGAAATGAGGCAAAACAATCACCTATCCCATTCTTCAAAGGCTGTCCTTGTGTAGGAGCATCCCTATACAGACTACATGTGTCCATTGGCTTTGGTGGGAGAGCTGGATCTGAAGTGATTCTGGGCCAGGTTTTTTCTGGGAAGCACCAGGGCCATTGCCTTGGCAGGGGTGGGCTGAAACTGGTGAAGCGGGGATGGAGCTGGAGCCTGACATAGGTGGGTGCTTCTCCCAGGGCACACTGGCAGCTTCTGCCTTGGCAGAGAGTGAAGCTGGAGCCATGGGAGCCTAGGCTTTTCCTGGGGTTCCCCAGAGCTGCTGCCTTGGCAGTGGTGGAAGGACTGAAGCTAACCCCACTTTGGGCTGAGGGATGTTCTGGTGTGGTTTTGGCAGGCCAGCTAGAACATCAGGCACTTTTCATTCTGCTACCTCTGTGCTGGGATGGGGAGTGAGTAAGATTGTGCAGAGCAAAGTCTGTGTCCTTTAAGAGCAGAGTCTGAGTTTCCTACAGCCCCTGGCTCTCGCAGTTGTAAGCCCGCTGGTTTTCAAAACCAGCTGGCCCCAGGTGCTTCCCAGGGGCTGGGGTGCCCAATGTGGGACTCAAATTACTTGCTCCTTAAGGGGGACTTTCGAGGTTGTGATATCCCCTTCCTCTTCTGGGTTGCCTACCAGGGGTGTGAGTCCTGACTAGATCACTTTTCTTCCCCTCTTACCCATCTGGCTGTCGCTTTTGCTTTATATGCATAATTGTAGATGAGCCTTTCTGCTAGTCTTCAGTTTGTTTTCAGAAAGAGTTGTTCTGTATGTAGTTGCTGTGTTGATGTGTTCATGGGAAGAGGTGAGCTCAGGGTCTTCCTATTCCACCATCTTAATCCTGCCTCGAGTTAATGTTTTAATAGAATTGTTGGTAAAGAATAAACAGAAAGTTGTAAACCATCTATGCTAAGACATAAAACTCATTTGGTTAGCTGTAAGATAGAATATGACCTCCTAAGAAAGAAAATTAACTGGTACAAAACCGTAGAAAATGTTCAAGTTATTGATCTTAAACCGAGCTATAACACTAATTACAGTAGAATAATCTCAGTAAGATAGGTGTATATGTTTCACTAGTCACAGTAATTAAAATTTAATGAAACCCCACTGGTGGTGTTTTCAATCAAACAATTTCTGAAGATGTTCCAGCTTATTCACAGAAGCAAGCCAAGTCCCTAATACCATGAAAAGAAAGAAGAAAACAGGCAAATGAGATCTATTCCAATTTTTTTTGAAAAAGTAATAAACAAATAAAAATGTTATTAAAAGAGGAATAAAGAAATCAATATTCAGCTCAAACTGACAGTATTTCAGGTAACCTATCAGAGGCCACCAACCCTCAGAATCACTGTTTTTGGCACGAGGCTTTACAGTAGAGAAGACAATATCTTACGAAATAAATCACAAAGTTAAATTTATCTCGTCTAAAACTAGACAGTGATGGTAAATTATTTTCTACTGAAACAAACAAGTCTTATTTACTCAGGCTCTACTCTATCTGGAGCTTTTCCTTGTGGGTTAGCAAGTGGGTAGAAAATCATAATTTATGCACATGCAGCTTACCCATCCTTTCAGCAGATGAAGATGACTCATAGGGCCTTATCTCTATTTCAAAGTTTGCTTATAGCAAGGAGTAGGTTCAATATCTACCTCTAAAAGTGCTTAAGCCTGCAACATTTCCCTGAATGATTAACAACGGGTTAGCTGGTTCTTCACTGAATACTGGATAGATTACTTTTCTTAATAAAGGGGATTCGTACGGATCAGCCAGGAAAAAATTATTAAAAGAAAAGTCAATTTGAAAGTTATATTACATGTGAGAAGACCATTCTCAAATCCCCTGTGGTTCACGGCTGTTCGTGCAAGTAAAGAATGCCAGTGTTGATTAGGTTTGAAATGTCACCATTGGTCCAGGATTTATGAACTCTCTGCATGACACACGGCGTGTGCTTTAGAATCCACTTTTAAAAGTAGATACTATTCTGAAAGTTGTAAAAATGTAATGAGATAAGACTTATTTGCCCTTAATCTAAGTATAGTAACTGCATATCAACAAAGAGTTCCAAGAAAATAAATGGAAAGTAAAGAAGGATGGGTCATTAATCATGTCATATATTTTAAATTATAAGAGAGGAAATAGGGGGCTTCCCTGGTGGCGCAGTGGTTGAGAGTCCGCCTGCTGATGCAGGGGACACGGGTTCGTGCCCCGGTCTGGGAGGATCCCAAGTGCCGCGGAGCAGCTGGGCCTGTGAGTCATGGCCACTGGGACGTGGGAAGGATTTTCTGGAAGTTGTGTTCCTTTTCTGCTGTTGCTATACAGACTTCCACAACCAGCTGTTCACCTCCTTGCTTCTAATAAAGAGCTAATTGACTTAATGATAAACGTTAAGTCGGAAAGAGGTAAGGGTCGCTATAGATATTTTTTATCCTACTCTGACATTAGAATAGCCCTTGGGGGGAGAAAAGTTTAAAATCCCCACTGGATAAGTGTTAATTAATTAATGATGATTGTACTAAACAATGTTTGGATAATTTGTCCTTGTCCTTTGACATAAAGTTGATAAATAACACAGAAGTGAGAAAGGGATTAATGGTTTATTAAAATCCACTCAAGGACTTAATAGTAGCTCCTAAAATTTAGCTATTTATAAACTGTCATGCATTGTAACAGTAGGTAATATGTAGATTTCTTTTATCTTTGGTGAAGAGAGACTGAAGCATGAATCATTGAAGTCAAATACTCAACTAAGAGAAAGATAAAGGCATTTTCCCTTTTTCCTTAAAAAGCAACATCATTAATTAAATAGAGATTATTAGTTGATACTGGAAAAATACATTTAAAGTGATAACAATAAATGAATTGATTATTGTGATGATTATTAGAGAGATACTGCCTCTACAGTTGTGCCTCCACAAAAGTTTATAGTATTTGCCAAGTTCGAGTTACCCATTAAACAGTATTATTAAACTTCCCTTCTTTCATTTGTATATTCAACGTCTCCATCTTGATTGGATCTCATCAAGTTCTAAACATAACACAGTCTTTCCCATTAAAAACAAACAAACAAAAACTTCCTTGATTCTATAATCTCCTTCAGATACTATTTTAGTCTCTCCTTTTCGTATCTTTGAAAAGTTTTCAAAAATGTAGCTAATTCTGATGCTTTCCACTTCTCGTTTCTCCATTCTAATGGACTTGGCTTCCGTTACTCCATCAAAACAGGATTTAGTAACCCTCCAGTCACTAAACCCAAAATAAGTTGTTCTTATCCTTACCTGTCAACACCATTTAATGATGAAACCACTGCCTTCCTTTTTCCTTGAATTCACACAACATACTTGTGGCTTTTTTCTCCCATCTTCAGAGCAGCTTCATCTTTCTCCATCCAGCCATAAAATCTTGTCCTCATCTGTTTCTCCCCTCACCCTACGTTATCCCTGTAGCCTATTTTCTTCATGTCCACTTCTTAAATTACTGCACATTACAAGCGTGCATGCACACACATACCGTGAGAGCTCGTCAATGCCCTCTGAGCTGCAGAGTCCAGAGTCAGGACAGCTGGAACTGTTTCTTCTGGCTGACGTGTATTCACCGCTCTTCGGTAACATTCATTTCCTCCCTGGATCTCCTCGTTTTCTTCAGATTCTTGCTTACATGTCACTTCCTCTGTGAGGATTTCTCTGACCTATTACACACTGCATTGCATTACCAGCAGTATGAGGACAGGTTTTTTTGGTCTGGTTTAGTCCCTGCTGTATTTCTTGTGCCCATAGCAATATCTGATGAACAGTAGGCACTTGATAAGTACTTGTTAAATGAAGTGATAAATTTAAGTCAGATCATGTCACCCCTTTTAAGCACTTCTTTGGCCTTCACATTGCATGGAGAGTAGAGGACACATCTTCTCATACAACATAAGGCCCTCCACAATGCAGACACCCTCTCCCTCTCAGGCCTCTTTTTAACGCCCCTTCTACTGGCTCTCAACATCCAGGCCATTCAGACCTCAAAGGCCACTCAGACCTTTCCACAGTTCTTTCTACAGACCTTGTTTCCCCTGCTCGCAGGGTCTCTGCATATGCTCCTCCCCCTGTCAAAAAGGACCTCGTCTCCACTTTGCCTAGCGAATCCCTGCTCAACTTTTCGTCTCAGCGGAAGATCCACTCTCTTTGCAGTCACCCCGGCCTCCCACCCATCTATTGTGTGCTCCCATATCAGCATGCACTGCACACTGTATGTACATCAATTGCACTTTCACATTTAACAATTTATATTTCCCATACCGGACTGTAAGTCTCCTGAAAGCAGGGACTCTGCTTTTGCTCACCAATAATTTGTCCAATGTTGACTGCAGTACCTAGCACTTAGGTGTATTCAATAAAGGTTCATGGAACTTATGGTTGCCAGAGGGGAAGGCTGGAGGGAAGGGGTAGTTAGGGAGTTTGGGATTGACATGTATACACTGCCATATTTAAAATGGATAACTAACAAGAACCTACTCTACAGCACAGGGAACTCTGCTCAATATTCTGTAACAACCTAAACGGGAAAAGAATTTGAAAAAGAATGGAAACATGAACATGTATAACTGAATCACTTTGCTGTACACCTGAAACTAATACAACATTGTTAATCAACCATACCCCAATATAAAATTTTTTAAAACGTAAGGGTTCATGGAATGAATGAGGAAAAGAAAGAGTTGATGTATTTTTCAATCAGGATAGCGGGGCTCATATACAGAAAGCTGGCCAAATTGCTGTAGTGCCTTCACATTACTTCCCAATTAAGGGGAATCATCATTAAAAGGCAGGTTCAAAATTAATAAATAAGAATTTTTAAAAACGTAAAACAGAAAATTAAGCAAGAAATTAGCAGAAAAGATTTAAAGCTTTCTCCAAAACCACTAAATCAACCTAATAAAGTTAAAATTTGATTTAGTGTTCACGAAATTATATTATGTATCAAACATATGTCATTAATCAAATGCTAAAATAATTCCTGGATTAAATGGTATAATGTTAGCTTATGCCAGAGCTGACCTTGAAAAATCTTTCAAATATGGTTCAGTGTGATTGGAAGTTACATGTGAATATGTTTTCCTAAGGATCTATCAGCAAGGCTTCAGTGTATGTTTTTGAAATAAAATGTATCTGAGTAGCAGCAGATAAAGTTACTCTTGGATCCCCTTTTGTTAGCAGTAGCTTTTGAAACATGTATGATAAAACCCAATATGGATTAATTCCTTTTGGGAGTCAATCTGTTATATGAACGAAATATTGAGGGGAGTGGAGAGTTAAAATAAAATAGTTGCTTGGCTCTAGAGACTTGATTTCTTATTCACACCATCTGATTGCTGTATCCCCACCCCTCCCCAAGGTTAGGAAAGGTAAAAATAAACCCACAGATACACCATACACAAATTTACCAAAATCTCCATGTATACATGCATATACACACCTAATAGTATATTAGTTAAACCCATTCACAGTTTTTGTCACTATAACTCAGTTTTCTATTTCACCTAAAAATCAACATATGTTTTTACATGGTTAACCAAAACCTGTATACAATTTAAAATTGTATATACAAACAATTTAAAATTGTATATACAAACTCTTAGTTTAGGGGGAAAAAAAGCCAAAATTTAGACTATATAAAAATTAAAGGATGCAGCCAAATTTCTAACCTGATAAAATTTTACACAAGATTTAAAATTTCTAACCTGATAAAATTTTATACAAGAAAAAAATGGGGGGCTTCCCTGGTGGCGCAGTGGTTGAGAGTCTGCCTGCCGATGCAGGGGACACGGGTTCATGCCCTGGTCCGGGAGGATCCCACATGCCGCGGAGCGGCTGGGCCCGTGAGCCATGGCCGCTGAGCCTGCGTGTCTGGAGCCTGTGCTCCACAACGGGAGAAGCCACAACAGTGAGAGGCCCTCGTACCACAAAAAAAAGAAAGAAAGAAAAAAATGACTGAACTAATCATTGAAGAAAGATAGAAAGAAAACAAAATAAAAAGAGTATAAAGATTTTTTAAAATAAGTGCATAAATTAATATATTAGAAAAAATAGGAAAACAGAATTGATAAATAAGAACAATATAACACCTCTGTCAAAACTAATTTAACAAACATAAATAAAAGGTGTTCCATTCATAAATGAACATTTTTCAAAATGAGAGAAATACTATTTAAAGTTGTGGAATAATAAAATTATATGTTCATAAATTGCACAGTTTTAGATAAGTATACCAGACTTAATTAGGAGGAAATAAAAATTGTAATGGATAAAACACACAAGGGGTAATTAAAAATTTTGTCTAAATATTGCTTACCTAATCATTGTGTGTAGCAAAAATTACCTGAATACTAAATACGGCAAAAGAAACAAAATCAAAATTCCACAGACCAATCTGAATATTGAATACAAATGAAAACTCCTAAATAGAATATTATCAAATTAAACCAGCTTTGTAAAGCATGAACCAAATACCCAACTAAGTATGTATTATTCTGGAAATTTAAAAATAGTTTATCTTTTGAGTATTGATGAGAACAATTTATTACATCAATAATTTGAATAATACAATTATATATTCTTTTCCCCAGGTGCCAAAAGCAAAAAAAAAAAAAAAAGGTAAATTTTTATATTCTTGCCCTGTGCTAGAAGTTAGAAACATAGTTAAAAAGGTAACATAATTCCTGCACTAATGTACAGTCTATCAAAAGGTTCTTGTAGCTTTTTCAAATAAATAAAAGACAAAATAAAACTTTTATGTTATAAAATGGAAGAGTGTAAGTTATCTATGCACAAGACAGTCTACCTGATAATCCAATCAGTACAATGGAAAACTTCTAGAACTAAGAAAATTTAGGAAGGTGGCAGATGACAAAATTCATATTCAAAAAGCAGCAACTGGGCTTCCCTGGTGGCGCAGTGGTTGGGAGTCCGCCTGCTGATGCGGGAGACACGGGTTCATGCCCCCGTCTGGGAAGATCCCACATGCCGCGGAGCGGCTGGGCCCGTGAGCCATGGCCCCTGAGCCTGAGCTTCCAAAAAACAGCAACTTTTTATCAGCAATAATCAGCTAAAAATAAGACTTTAAAATTTGGGTCCATTTTTCAAAGACAACCAACATTATTTTATACCAATAAATATATATATTAAGGAATGTAAAGGCTCTTCTAATTTTACTGAGGGATATAAAAGTAAGAAACACACCATGTTTTGGGGGAACTCAAGTTTCCATCCAATTTACCCATAGGTTTAATAAACCTTAAACAGAATGCCAAGAAAGCTTCTTTGAAAACTTTACACAGTGATTCTTAAGTCTGTGTGTTAGTATAGACGTGAAAAAATAGGAAAAATTAAACCTTAAAACAGAAGTTAATTGAAGGGGCATTGTCCCATCTCATAACAGATTAGGAGATTTAATGGATCATTGGATATTTAATGTGTGCAGAAATTATACTAAGTATGTACATAGATTATCTCAGTTAATCCCCTCAATAATTCTACAAGAAAGATTATTGGTATACCCATTTCATAATTATCTTCATTTTAGCACTGAGTAAACTAAAGTTTAAAAAGGTTATTTCCTCAAATTCACAAATCCAGCAGAAAGCAGAATTGAGGTTTAAACATAGGCCCATATGACTTCAAACACTGAAGTCTTAACAACAACAAATCACTGTCCATAGTGACTGATGCAAAGATGGGCACATAATGCAAATAGGGTCAGAGTCACTTATAAGTGACTGAAGAGATCTCCTTTCTCTAAGGCCATGGATTTTAAGGATTGTTTAGGTCTAGTTTTATTGGGGAGTCATTCTCACTGCATGGGAATAACACTCCAACAGAGGAAGAGAGAGCATAGCGACAGAGAGACAGAGCCTGTTGATTGTTCTAGAACCTCCGGATCCAGCTGCTCCGGACTCTCAGATTTCCAAGTTTTGAGAAACAAATTTCCCTTTTTATTCAAATGAGTTGTGTTCCTGACACTTGCAACAAAGAGCATTCTGACCAAAAGACCAGCTGTGTGTTTTTGAGGGAAAGAGGGACAAGAGAATTGAGGGCATTTGCAAGGGAGTGTTTGTAATGAGGACCTCTACGGGTAGTGAAGCAGGACAGTGGTGACACGTGGTGAGGCCATATGGGTAAATGTACTGGGAGTGCTGATGGGCTGGAAATATTGCTCCTACATAAAGGGAGTTGGTAGGCGGTGGTCTGAGTGCAAGGTTGTTGAAACTGAGATACTGGACATAGTGGAATGATTGGTGATAATAAGAGTGCAGGTGTAATCACACCAATGGGTGACCGAGGTGGATAAAGGGGAGGAGTTCAAGGAGCTAGGAGGCCAGGATACGGAATGATAAAGTTGGAAAAGATTTGAGTAGAGTCGAAATTATGGGTGGACTGGAGAGTTGGGGACGACGTTTTTTAGCGAGCAGAGAGTGGTACAAACGGATGGTCGGAGTGCTGACAATGCCAGGGACTGGAGAAGCAAAGAGTCCAAATGACTTGAAAGTGGTTATTGGCAGCAAGGAGGATCCTTCCATGACACATATGATGTGAGAGAGAAGAAACAAACTCCATTAAACGAAATTCAGTTCATGCAAGAACGTGATGTATGAGAGAGTTTATAAATTAGAAACTAAGAGGCCCAGGGGGTAGAGCAAACAGGTGAAGGAGGGAAGCAAATCAAATATGAGACACTGGACCCTCAGATGTCCAGCGTAGCTGGATGTGTAGCTGGTCTCAGGATAATCTTACAATAACTGAAAGTCAGAGAGATCTAACGTATGGGTGTCATTCAAGCTTTCAGAAGTGCTGGACGTTTTGCGATTAGTTCAGATCATCTCTTAGAAGGAGGAGGACCAATCAGCTGCCCCACAGCCCGCAGTGACGTGTGTGATGTGCAGCCCAGGTGGCACACACTGTGCCCCCTCAGTGGTATTTCACGGTGCCCTCATGACACAGTGACGAGTTTAACATACCCCATGGGTTCTTATGATCCAGATCCCTGAACCTCGTCTCTAGTGACCTCTCAGCATTGTATATTCCAGTCCAGTCCTGCTGAACCCCTCTGAGTTCACCGGAATACTCCACAGCCTCTCTTGCCTCAGATCTATACACATATTTTTCTTCTGCCTGAAAAGGCCTTTCCCGCCCACTCCACCTTCCTGGTTTTGGTTGACAACTGTAGTCATCATTCATGATTCAACTTTGGCATCACCTCCTCAGGGAAGCCTTCTTTTACTCACCAGTCCCAGATCAGTGCTCCCGTAACATCTTTTATCCCTATTACAGTACCTGCTACACTACGTCATCTTTGACTTTGAGCGGAAGCTCTCGGATGGAAAGTATTATGACTTGTACACCCAGCCCTTAAGAAAAAAGGCATGTGGTAGTTAGTTATTCAATACTTATTTATAGTATGAATGAACTGAACAAACTAAAAACAGTCATGACACAATCAGGCTTCTGCTTGAATATTTCAGGTAACTGATCTCACTACTCTGTGTCGTTACGTATTTTTGCAACACAATAAACGATGCTCACGTTCCTGAAGATTATGTGCCACAATAAAGACAAAAATATAATAACTAGGACATTGAGAGACAACTGAATCCAGATGCCCCTGAGTATTCAGGTTGGTTATAAGCAATGTATTTTTTTCCATATTGTCCTGAGACATAAAAGCTTTAGAAGACATCCCATTCAGTCCTCTCTTCATTCCCCAAAGTACTGTATAATTGCTCAACGATTCTCTTAGTCATCACCAGTTTCGTTCTAAAAGAACCAGGGAAATTTTCAGGAGTAGAGAATTACAGCCAAAATCTTTATAGTTAGGTAGCATGAGCTCAGGGATAGAAAAATAAAAATATTTGTTCCAGTTTTATCCATTGGCTTCCCCACTATCTAAGCACTTAGTATAACGGGTCTAATAATATTAGAAAAAAATAAATTTTAAGACATTTGAAATGGAAACCAGAAGTCTGAATTTATACCTTAAAGGGCCTCATACCTGTTCCTGAAATGTACCTAAATCTGTAAACAAAACATCTAGCCTTCTATTTGCTGGGCCAAGTTGACAAGGGTAATAAATTTGCTTTCAATATTTGAATATAAATCTATAATCCATCTGGAGTTTATTTTGGTTTATGTCACAAGGAATGAACCAATGTTATTCTTTTTCCAAATGGTGAGCCAGTTGTTTAAACACCTTTTCTTGAATAATTCATTTCTTTCCACTAATTTGAAATGCCACCTTTATGATATACTAGTTTCTTTAATTGGGTTCATTGCTACATTTTCTATGCTATCCCATTGATCTTTCTATTCTTGGGGAAAAACAGTCTATATTGTCCCAAAAGCCTACTTCTTTTATTTATTAATTTCATTTACCCACTCTGCATTCAGTATGTCATGATTTTCCTCTCCTCAATATCAAATACACCTTCCCTACCACATTCACACCACGTATAGGCCACTTTAGAGGAAATTCCTTATCTTTTCTTCACAAAGTCTATCTTTTTCTACCCTTGCCCTCAAGGAAGATGCCTGGAAAATGAGGAAAGATGGCACAACGCAATAAGAGACAGAACACAGAGAAAGAGATGGAGGTCAGCGGAGTAAGAGCGTTGTTTGCAGCAGCGCCAGCAGCCCAGGAAGTCTTGAGAGCCCATCAGTATATATACGTGCACTCACTGAAGGCTTTGTAGGCAGTCCGACAACCCACAGAGATTTATACAGTAAGAAAAAAGCGGAATGGGACTTCCCTGGTGGTCCGGTGGTTAGGATTCCACCCTTCCAATGCAGGGGGTGCAGGTTTGGTACCTGGTTGGGGAACGAAGATCCCACATGCCACACGGCGCAGCCAAAAAATAAAAACAAAAAAAAAAAAAAGAAAAAGAAAAAAGCATAATGGAGTCCAGACACACCAACAAAAACCTTAAAAGATGTTGCCAAAAAAAAAAAAACAAGCAGGTAGAAGAAGATAGGAAAAATTCAGGCAGGAGTGTATATGAGGGTGATGGGATCAGGAAACATCAACGGCAACCAAGGGAAGAAGGATTTTTTAAAAAGATTCTGAATTCTGATTTGGTCTAGTATATTATGATGTTTCTCTGCAAGGAACTATTTTGTTATAAACAGAAGAAACAGAAATTATTTTCTGATTCAAACAGTTATTAAATGTCAAACTCTACTTGAGGTTAAATAAGAGAATGCCATTTTAAAAAGACAACTGATTCAACAATTAAAATTGTTTGTGGTATGTTTGAAATCAACTCCATTGGAGAGACTCAGCAATGAATTGGATATAAAAGATACTGAAACTGAGGAAGGAGATAATAAGATTTTGGATGGATGGCTCTCCAAATCACCTCACAGATGTTAAAAAAAACAAACAAACACATTCTTAGTTTGGATGTGACGCAGGATGAAATGTTTTTGAAAATTCATTCATTTGAGTATTCTGATGCATATGTAAGTGTAGACCAAATGTAAAGAGATTTAGGAGGTCACTCAGTTTGTCTTTACTCCAGTCCTTAAACTAAAGAAGACAAAAAAAAAAAAAAAAAAAAAAAGATAGTTGGTCTATTTCAATTCACTGGAGTAGGAAAACCTCACAGGAAATGGGGTGTCCTATACTGTTGCTGGACACCTACACCTTTATAAACCATATCATGGCAACTAGGTAACTAAGGCTTTGAGCATTCAGGTCATCGCTACATATCTTAAAACAAGCAACTCACTTTGGAGGAGCTGAAAAACCAACTCAGATTTTTTAAAAAAGAAAACCTTTTACTGAAAATAAAATAAAATAAAATAAAAAAGAAAACCTTTTAAGTAGTTTTACATAGTTTCCACACACTTGGGAACAGATGAAAACCAAGAACAGGCTGGTTCCACTCTCTGACTTCCAGGAAACTCTCTATTGCCTCTCAGACGCCTGCTTGGCTCCAGTAACTACCTTCTACGTTATAAGACAACTGGGTCAAAACCACAAAGATATTCAACCACCACAACAATTTTCCTTCCTTGATACACACTGAGAAGTAAAACGAGTAGAACAACATGTATATTGAGCACAGCTTTTCCAAATACAACATGGGAAAATTAGATACAAAGTCGTCCAAATATGTTTGGGTTTTTAACTTACAAAAAGTGAAGCCTCGGGCTTCCCTGGTGGCGCAGTGGTTGGAAGTCCGCCTGCCGATGCAGGGGATGCAGGTTCGTGCCCCGGTCCGGGAGGATCCCACATGCCGCGGAGCGGCTGGGACCGTGAGCCATGGCCGCTGAGCCTGCGCGCCCGGAGCCTGTGCTCCGCAACGGGGAGAGGCCACAGCAGTGAGAGGCCCGCGTACCGCAAAAAAAAAAAGTGAAGCTTCTTTCAATGACCTTAGCTAAAATGCATACTCATTTATGGTGGCTGATTGTTTCTCCTTCATGAACCGATCACATAATAATAGATAAAATCAACTGCCGTCTCTTCAGCAGGTGTTCATTTTACAAAAGTGGTTTTACTACTTCAGGGGGGAGTGCAAAATATTATTGACAACAAAACAATTACCTGACCCTGCTGAATTAGAACACATCTATGATTAAAATGTTAAGAACTGTGAGAACTTCAGAACAAAGACAATTATATGAGATGTGACTAGGAACTATTATTTCATTATAACCAAAAAAAAAAAAGCCTAAAAATTGAACTGCTATTTACTAATCAAGCTATTTTACTTTACGTTTTAAATTGAATATCCTAGTAATTGTGTCATCTTCACTGTAGTTTTTTAAAAGAGGCCAAACTGAGGCCACAGATTATATAAAGTGAAAATTTAACGGTAATGCTCTCCCAACAGAATATCTGATAAAAAGTAGCCAACTAGACTACTCTCTGGTCTCATCTCATCCTTACCAGCACTCCTGGGGAGGAGTAAACATGCAAGTAAAACAATGACAATATATTAATTTAATTTAAACATGCAAGTAAAACAATGACAATAAATAATTTCTATATTTTTAAAACAATATAGAAATCTAAATTTAACTCATAAGAACAAGGAAAATACTTCAAAAACTGTAATCATAACGACAAACAGCTATGGAACTTTTTTACCCAGTATTCAGCAGAGCAGTCTACTTGTGTTTGACTCCCCAAAAGATAAAGGGAAATTTTAATCATAAGCCCTGGCTGTGTGATTTTTATGAAACTAGCATTTGAAAGTTCATCATGTGAATAATAAAAAACACCACAGTATCTAACCTCGAAGTTTTTAATATATGTCCATCATTTACCTTGAGTATTATACATATATTATCTCACTTATATAGAATAAATGACAGCTTCCCTGGCGGCGCAGTGGCTAAGAATCCTCCAGCCAATGCAGGGGACATGGGTTCGAACCCTGGTCTGGGAAGATCCCACATGTCGCGGAGCAACTAAGCCCGTGCACCACAACTACTGAACCTGCGCTCTAGAACCTGCAAGCCACAACTACTGAGCCCACGCGCCACAACTACTGAAGCCTGTGCACCTAAAGCCTGTGCTCCGCAACAAGAGAAGCCACAGCAATGAGAAGCCTGTGCACTGCGACGATGAGTAGCCCCTGCTCACCACAACTAGAGAAAGCCTGCGCACAGCAACAAAGACCCAACACAGCCAAAAATAATAAACAAATAAAATACAGAAGAAGTGAGATAATATTTCATTGAAATATTATACAATGAAAGCAAGGTATTCCATTGGAAACAAGATACACATAATTTAAGTTTTAGTCTTAAAATAAAACTCTATTTTTCACTTATCTTGTTTTTCCTAAGGGCTTACTTATTGCAAGTTTACATGATTAACAAATAATTCCATCAGGAATGAAAAAAATACTAACACAAAACATTTTACCTAAATTAATTTAACAAGCTAATAAACTAATGACCTGACAGGACTTGTTTAACGATTATTGTCTTCTGTTTTTCGTGGAGAACCATAGAGTTATAAGGAAAAGCTGGCACAGACAGAGGCAGTGTCTTTCAACATGTGTCATGAAGTCTCTTGGATGACAGGTCATTTTTACTTCAAACACAATTGAACTTTCATTCTCTCTCTCTTTCTGTTAACTGACAAAATTTAAATTTTTGCCTCATCTCTTTGAAATAACACATCAAATTTCTCCTTGATTCTCTTAGAGGAATAATTTGTCACCCAAACCACATTCATTTTTAAGGAAGGCTAATTTTGAGTAGAGCTCTCCATATATCCTGACACCATTGAGATTAAAAATAAATATTCATCCCATAAAGTGAACAGAAAATATACAGCTTTGTGAGTTCACACGTGTGGATTTGGTCACCTTGGTTTAATACATATGTTTAGGAAAGAGCTGATATATAATAAAATTAAAGCATGAATACCTGGAAAATACAAGTATAAAAACCTTTTCCAATATGTGTAAACTCTTACTCGTGATCGTTTTTTTAGTCTTCCCTCCCCTTCCAAAAGTAGGAGTTCATCATAATCCTTGTAACATTATTCTCATAAGTAGCAATGTGCAACATGATCAAGCAGAGTTAAGTGTGTTGTGGTCAAACTCTGGATTCAATGATTAGACACAGGGACAAATACTAGAAACAACACAATAATGAAAACAATAACAATAATAAATAAACTATGTGGAACTGACGATGAGGACAAAGCCTTCCTAAATTCAGTAAAAAGACTCAGAGACGGAAAGGACTCAGACTCCACTCCTTTGCTTGAGAATGGCATGTAGCTCCGTAGACATCATGTTTTGGGTAAATAAAATGTGATTTGGAAATGTTTCACAAGTCCCACACATGACTCTTATGATCAGTATGTTTGGAAACACATCTCTCAGGCAAGCCACTTTCCAGCAAGGGATCAGAAATAATTCTTAACTGGTGAATAAACATGCACAGGAGTAGGGTTGCCAGAGTTAGGAAATATAAACACAGAACACCCAGTTACATTTGAATTTCAGACTAAAAAGGAATAAGTTTTTTAGTATAATGTATCTCAAATATTGCATACATACACACAAAAAGTTATTCATTGTTTATCTGAAATTTAAATTTAACTGGACCTCCTGAATTTTATCTGGTACCCCTACACAGGAAATCAGTACACAACATTATTTTTTTTTTTTAAGTAAAATGTTTCCCCCTCCACATGACCATTACTGTACAGTGAACTGTGTCATTTTTTTCCTTTATCAATCCCTCAACATCCTTGAAACTAGCTACTACCTATAAATGTATTCACATATTTTAGCAATGTTTAGTGCCAATTAATTTATAATTATGGATCATTTGTTCCAACTATTTTCTCAGAATAACAAATTTCTTTAGAAAATGTACAAAGCTCTAGAGGCACACAGAAAATTGATGCAATTCTTTGGTATCATGAATCTTAATCCCTCCTTAAAGAGCCTGAAAATATATCTTAGATGATTTTATGTATTATTTTTATGTGCATATGTTATATATTGTTGTAAAATATGTTATATCATACGTGTGTATAAAATTACATTGTATAAAACGCAAAACGGTAGAAGTCTACATTAAAGGTCATTGTATCGCTCAGGTCAAGGGTTCTGCAAAGTCACTGCCATCAATAGTCAAGTATATGACAAGGATTTCATGGGAATGGAAACAAGGGAAAAACAACCCATCCTCAGGGCAAATGAACTCATTTTAAGGGCAACTAGTCAAGGACTACCTGTCATCGTTTTCACTATGAAGTTCCTTGCCTGTCACTCCAAAGGAGAGCCTCCAGGATAAGCTAAAAGACAACACAATTTAAGAGGGAGTAGCCATGTTATAACACAGATCTCAGTTTCAGAGCAGCAAACATGTTGCTGGGTATATAGATTAAGAGAACACACTCCAAGGCATTCCTTAGAATCAGTCAGTCAAATCTGTAAGTCATTGAGACTGCATCACTTTTCCCGGCTACCATGAGTGCAGCCTTCGCAGAATTTAAATGAGAAGTAGTCCTTTATTCAAACTTCGAGATCTGCACAATCTCTCTCACTTTATGATGTGCAAAATAAAAACATCTTTTTCATCATTGTGATGGCAGTGGTGCTGGTACCGCATGAAAACTAAACCAGCATCTTTGTCTTCATAAGAATTCCAGGTCACCTGAGAATAGTTCCTTGTTGACTGTATTATGTAAGGTTTTGCATGCAGAAACAAGTTCTTAGAAATGTGTTACTAAACCATTAGATTACAGTGATACACTTCCCTGAGAAGCTGAAAATCAGAGCACACTAAAATGAACTCTACAACTGTTAATATAAACTGGCCCAGAAAAAAAACAAAAATACAATTTTAACTAAGGCTGCTATGGGAAGCTTATGAGTACCTAAAAAAGAAATGTTGTGTGAGTGTAGAAAAGAAAGAGAAATGTCACAGGCAAGATTAAATCCATGACCCGTATGGTTGGAAATCCTGGGTTGCAAATCCTCAAGGTAAGAGACTTGGTGTTGAGGTCTGAGTTTTCAAACTCTAGAAGCAGCCACTGTCACTGTGCACAGGATAAAGAAAGATAGACATAAAAAAGCTTACCACAAGAGCCAGAGCTACTTAGAATACTTTAAAATAGGTTAAAATAAATTTTTTTAATTTTTAAAATGAGCATTTTTAGTAGGGGTTGAAAAAGTGAATGCACTGGAATGAATTCCAAGAAATGAAGTGAAAAAGGAAAGCAAATGTTGCCGAGGATGTTCACTGACAGCCCCGTGGGTCACGGAGGAGTTCCTCCCAAGGGTGGAGATCAGACCACGGTGGTATTCAGTAGTATTACAAGACGGGTGGCTATATGAACAAGAAATTTAAAAAGGAAGTATACAGAACGACAATTTCTAGGTGTGAAAGCAGAATTAATGCAAACTAATTGTGAGTGAAGATAAAACAGAAAGTCATCAAGCCAGATGAAATGTAAAAGATAAGAAACACAAAAGAGATTTCCCTCCCATTCAATAATCATGATTCTCTCCTCATAGTTATATTATTATGTAAGTACCAGTGAAATTGTCACCTTTCACCACATTTCTAGAGACCTGCTCTATTCATTGGTGGAGTCCTTTTGAAATCTTTGGGAAAGACTCAAGATAAACATGAGGAGTTTCCACCATTAAATTCTCAGAAATCACTTAACATTCCTAAATGGACTGTCTTTGAAGTATATACCAATTTAGCTCTCCATCAATAAAGAAAACTTATGAACTAATCCTATTACTTCCTATTACTTCCAATTCTCTCCTTCCTTGACTATCCAAATTGTTTCACTGTACTTGTTAGAATTAGTTAGGTCAAAAGTACTCAAATCTTGAATGCTTGAGACTTGGACTATTCCAGATAAAACACTTGATGGATATTGAGGGGTTTTGTTTCTGGGATTTTTTTGGTATGTGCTATACTGACTTTTTTGGGGGGGGGTAGTTTCTTTTTTTTTAACAAACACTGAGCCAATTTATGCTAATTAAGTTGATGTCCTCATTCGTTTATTACAGAGATTTTTCTGGCTACGTATATATCAAGGCTCATTTATATAAAACAAATTCTAGTAACTGGGGCATTCTGCATGGGAGCCTAACAGTGAAGTGACACCCACTCTTGGTGGTGTTTGATACCAGTCCCAGGAGGTCTGGGAACTTCCCAAAGGTGGCCTTGCTCGTGGCCCCGGTCTTAGGACAGATTTCTATGTAGCTTGATATTCTGTGGTTTAACAGATGGGTTTATATTTTTTGATATCTGGATTTTGGAGTTTTCTTTTAAATGAACGTGAAATACATCAGTCATTACCTGGGGTTTTATAATCACTATGAAACAGATTTTTAAATGTTGGGCTTGACTTGCAAACATATTTTCATGGATGTAGCCAGTTTTGTGTAATGGAAGGAGGCAAGGGGTTGCAGGAGGGAAGTTATGAGTCTGGGGGAGTGATTAAAGAAAACAGACTTTCTGTTTTCTTTATGATGTTCAAACCATCATTCCCCTGATGAAGCAATAACAGAGTCAACCTTGCCGTCTACCTCCCTTACCCCACATTTGACCAGACTTTCATAGGCTACAAATCCTCGTGTCTCTATTCACTCTCCACCACCCCATCCTCAATCCTGTTCTTACAAAGACCTTTCAAAAATCTGATCGTATCACACCACACGTTACACACCTCAGTGGTTTATCATCAATATAAATATAAAGATCAAAACACTCAGCTCTTTCTACTGTAATCCCTTCTTTCTAGCCTCATCTACCACTGGGGTCTACACTTCTGCTGTAACAAACGACCTGCTGTTTCCTAGTAAGTCTATGCCTCCATGGAATTCTCTTATGTCTGTTTCACGTCTCTCTGAAACTGTTCTGAAATCCTTCAGCGCACACACACACCTTTCTTTCCCTGTGTCCTGACGCACATCATATACGTCTCTATAACAGCATTCACACAAGGATTGGAACTATTAATCTGCATATCTATTTTCCCCACTAACAAATGTACTCTCAAGTTAGAGGCATTCTTGGCACCTTCACTTGTCCTTGGGGCTGGCCAGTCACTCAGTACAAGTTTGATGAATGGATGAATAATGATGTCTCTAAGATTACATAAAAAAATCAAGGAGACCTACCTCTTCTTTCTTAGGTTACTTGAAGTTTCATCAATTGAAACAAAAAGATACTGCATTACAAAACACATTATATAAACTTTTGAGATTTACTAACTTCCTGCTTTTCAAAAGTCAAAACCATTCTTAAAGTTCAAAAACGAATCCTCTCTATTTTAAACTCTTGTGATATCATTAAATTAGCACCATGATTGGGGAAAAGAAAAAGACTGCTTCAGAAGAAGTTAAGAACTCAAGAACGTCCCCTCTCCATATATATATTCTTACTTACTTGCCTAATGTTTGCTAATTTATAAATGAGAAGCTCAATTATGTGGCTTAAAGATAAAATGCATCAATGAATATTTAATCATATAGTTCAAAAAGGAAATGCTGACAAATAATGAAAATAATTTGAAAAGTATTCATACTTCATTTTTGTGAAAGCTAAGAATTGATTTTATGCTCAGTATCTCAAATTGTCATATAATAGCTCATGAAGGAAAGATCATGAAAAATTATCCTTAAAATCTATTTCTGTTTAACTTCTAGAAATATACACATTTTTCAAACAAGGACAAAGAAGATAGATCTAAATAACTTGAGCTTCAGATATGTCACTAGTGTCTTCCTTTTACATGTGTTAATCTTAAGTAGATATTTTTTTAATATGATGATTATCTGTAGTATTACCATTGTTTATTTTTCCTAATTTTTAAACTGAAATTAAAAAA
The DNA here is from genome assembly GCF_951394435.1 of Stenella coeruleoalba. NCBI lineage: Eukaryota > Metazoa > Chordata > Mammalia > Artiodactyla > Delphinidae > Stenella > Stenella coeruleoalba. Next base: position 143,676,191 of record NC_137149.1, on the reverse strand, counting down.
AAAATACTTGGTAACCCTGAGACTATGATTAAGGATCAAGGAACTCAAACTCTGCTGATGATAAGGCATGTCATCAGATTACAATTTTTTAATACCTAAGAATTTGTGAAAGATTGGTTACAGCTTTTCCATTCTGATTTTATAATTCAACACTATAAGTGAAGTTCTTGATCACTTGGATAAACTTGGATTGCAGTAATAGAAGAAGTCTGTTTTAGAGAAGATCTAATGTAATAGATTTTCGCTTACAGACGGTCCTCAACTTAAAATGGTTCAACTTTCTGATGGTGAGACGGCTATACGCATTCAGGACAAACCTCACTTTGAATTTTGAGTTTGAAATTCTGATCTTTTCCTGGCTGGTGATATATCGCAGTTCCATGCTCTCTAGTGACACTGGCAGTTCAGCTCCGGGTCAACCATGCGAACACAAGGGTAAACAATTGATACACTCAGAAACATTCTAGACCCAGACGACCATTCTGTTTTTTCACTTTCAGTATAGTATTCAATTAATTACATGAGATATTCAACACTTTATTATAAAATAGGCTTTGCGCTAAAGGATTTTGCCCCACTATAGGCTAATGTAAGTGTTCTAAGCATGTTTAAAGTAGGTTAGGCTAAGCCGTGATGTTCGGTAGGTTAGGTGTATTCAATGCATTTTCAACTTACTATACTCAACTTACAATGGGTTTATTGGGATGTAAACCCACTGTAAGTAGAGGATTATCCATACATATAAGTAAAATAATTTACTGCATATTATTTGTAGTGCTATGAATGTAAACACAATAAATTTTCTTTAAACTACTGGTTTACAGAATCACTGTTTTGGTAACAAAATTATCTGATTTGTAAAGAGTGATGTCTGGATTACCATTTTATATACAATAAAATACAATTACATATTTCCTTGATGATTCATGGATTCTTTACATGTATTATATTCTCTCAGGTATTTTAATGTCATTTATACTTACTATAATTTACTCATTCATGCCTTCCACAAATACTATTGAGACTGTCGTATAAATTCTGCTGAAGTATCAACTAAGAGCGATTCTGGTTTACATAATGCTAGCTACTAAAGATTTTCCATATTTGACTGAATTTAAGATGTCATCAATTATAAATATCCCATTATTTCATGTATCACTAAGGAAGGAAAAACCACATCTGCTATTTAAAATTTTGACCTTGTAATTTCTTGTCACTCAGAATATTTAATTCTTACTGAAAAAGCTCTTCTACATTTACTTGTACATAGACTACTACCAACTCCTGTTGAAAAATAAATGCAAAATAAATTGCTTAAGATTATTTCTAAAGCTTTTTCATATTCAGAATCTAAAGTCTCTGAAACGTTTTACAATTCTAAGTGATTGATTTTTTTTTCTTTCATACAGAATGATCCTCTATTCCACCAAGGAAATTGATGAAGCATTAGTTCTTAAAAGAGCGTTCTACTATTGTCTCCAAGCTTCTTACACCCACACTACAGGTTTTGATGCTGACGCTTTCTTGATCTTAGCAGAAGATGTCAATAAACAGTTTCCAGATAACACACAGGAATCATTTTCCCCCTTAAATGGTTTTCACATGGGTTGTTATAAACTGCCAAGATGGTGCAGTTGTACTGTAATGCCCCCAGGAGTGACCCATGCCGTAACTCAGTCTACCAATGTAAAGGCAATAAAAACTGTATCTCAACTTCCAACTGGCCAATAGCAACTACAAGTTTGCATATCAATTGCAGAAATGTCAAAATGTGTATTATATGCACGTCTTAGAATCACTGAACAACAGCGGCCATGAATTCACATTAATATTATTATAACTAACTTTTTTCCATATATGTTTTTATGATGATAAAATCAAGAGTATGTGTATTTTGTAACCATTTCAAACTTTACTGGCAAACTGTTTTTCATATGTGTTGCTATACGATGTCACCGCTCCCTAAAATCTTCTAGTAATCTTGTAAGATCCGGGATACTATATATATATTAATATACTATATATTAATTTTTTCTCCTAACCAATCATTCAACCATCCCATCAGTTTTCTTTAACAACACCCATGAAAGTCAAATTTGAGTCACTGTCTTTTCTTAAACAATTATTTTCATTGTTTTTGTGTATAAGAAACCATTTGAAAATGAAAAAATATCATGTGTTCCTATATGACAGTACAAATATTTTAGTGGTCATTAATCAAAAAAACCCCATAATGACAAAAAGCTACTATACACTTAATAAAAATAACAATTCTGATATATAAATTTTTTAATTACAGTACATATGATCCAATGATATTATTTAAAAATTAACAGAATGTTTCTTGTACCTGTAAACATGAAGGACCCTTGTAAGGGTCCTTCAGGAATCTAAGGCCCAGAGTAGGAAGTCACTGCTGAAAACCAGCAATTCTCAACCTGATGTCATGTCACTCTGGTGTCATGATCAATGATGAGAATTTAAGCAACAAGAAAGGGAGTAGCTTGAAAAGATTCTTACTTTTGCCTCGATCCAAACATGTAAATTTCCCATGTCAATACATGTTCCATGACAAAATAGCCTGAGAATTACTGCTCCAGATGCAACTCAACCAATTCAAAGCTCAGTGCCCCCCCCATCCTTCCTCCTGTGACCTGGCTGCATTACAAATCAACTGTATCTCTCTTTCCTTCTGAATCCTGTCATAGACTCAACATTCTTCTCACACGTGGTTCAGTCACAACCAACTCACTAGAGTCAATACTACAAGTAGAATCTATTTGCTGTCCCAAGTCTAGACTATATATTTTTTCACATGCTACATAAACCACCTGGTTCCTAAGGTTTTCTAAATTTTTCTTTCTCTCCTTTACAATCCCCTTCTTCTGTCTTCTCTATGAAATCTTTTCAAATCAAGAAATTTTTAGCAGATTCACACATCAATTAAGTATATGCATTGCACATATTATACATTCCAATTCAATTTAATATTTATTGAACTTCTACTTGACATGCCCAGCACTGTCACGGAAATTGTGAACACAAATAAAATATCTCACGATTCCTGGTCTCAAGAAATGTACAGAGTGGTATGTACTTAAAAATAATTACAAAGTTTTTAAGGGTGCAACAACTTAAATACTTACTATATCATAGAGGACACTAGAAGACATTTCACACAAGAGAACAGTATGTGAAAAGTCATAGAAAAATAAAACAAGATTTTATTTGAACTAAACTAGATTCAATATTGTGGGAGTATAAGATCCCAAGAGAGCATTTGCTGGATTAAGGTAGAACCATTGGACAGGTCTCAAGTTTTTAAACAACTTGGCATCATATCTTTGAATATCAATTTTGCATATGACAGGAAGGCACTGGAACTTTTAAGAAAAAATGCCCCATGATCAAGATAGCTCTCATAAGAGAAAAAAGAAAGAATAGTAGTAGGAAGACCAGGTAGTGAGTTGCAGCATTTGCTAAAGAAATGGAAGAAGACAACCTAAACTAGTGCAAAAGCGGTCGAGGAGGGAGGGTATTTAGACAGTTAGTTACAATCAATAGCACTTGGTAATCGATTAGATAAAGAGTGTGTTGTGGAATGAAGAGGAATTAAGGATGAATCAGAAAGCAAAACAATTACCACACACACAAACTATCAATTACAGGAGAGAAATCTGTCTGGCATTTCGACAGAAAGTAGGAATCACTTAAACAGAAATGTCCAGCTTTGTTTCTGTATAGCTGCATAATTAGACTACCTTTAATAATCTCAAGAAGAATTTTGAAATTCTCAAGTACAATATTTTGTTTTAACTTAAAGTGACTAGTGATAACACTAGTTTTGAGGTGGTGATTGTTGTTTTATGACCCAAGACTAGTGTCAGAAACATCAATCAGTGATGCTTAAGCCCATCCCAAGAGTCTGGGGATCCTTGGCTTGCTGAAGATGAGTCACATTTCTTCTATATCTGTCATTGCTGCTGATTCCTCTAACCAACACAAATATTCCACTGATGGTTAAAGAACTTTTAACTGATGAAAGAGCTTCAACAACCATAATTTAATATTCATGCACTTGTATATAGCTGCTTTGTTACACCCTTATCCCACATTTACCTCATATATATGATTGCACAGCACTTGTCATGGAAATAGTCTCTAGAAAAGGTGAATTTTCAAGTTATATAAACTTTTTGATATACAAATACTTGCCCCAAATATGAATCTTTGCATATAGAGGGAACCAAGAAGCCAGAACAAAGAGTATGCATAAATTTCTCATGGCCAAATTTGGTGAGGTTTGGGGTGTCTATCAGGGAGGCTATGTAGCCTAACGGTTCACAGCAAGGGCTGTAGCGCCCAGTAGACCTGGTTTACGCCCTCGTTCTCTGTGACCTTGTCAAATTGCTTCATCTTTCACTCTAGTTTCCACATCTGTAAGATGAAATAATAACCTCTATTTTATAGGTCTGTCATACTAAGAGAAACAATTGATATACCATGTTTAGTATAGTGGATTGAATATAGAAAGTAGAGAAGAAATGGTAACTATTAAAATTCTCTTCAATGTAAGCAATAAGGAAATTTCCTCCATATAGTCCCTGAATCATTAAAAATAGGTAGGGAGCCTAGAGTGTTGGTTGAAATTTAACCCTTCCAAAGAAAAGAGTATGGGAAGGGCAGGGAAAGGCAACCTGAGGGTGAAGAGACCTGGTGAGCAGGCCCCTTTCCAGGTGACCCGATGAACATGAGCTGTGATAAAATCATGTTGATCGAAGGGACCCCTGTGGGGACACGATGGGAACGGCACTGCCCCTCGGCAGTGTTCCTCATGAGAACATCAGACAAACCCAAACTGAGAGGCATCCTACAAAAGAGCTGAGTAGTACTCCTCAAACCTGTTAAGTTACGAAAACAAGGAAAGATGGAGACACTGTCACAACCCAGCAGAGACCAAGGAAACACTAAACAGGACGCAGTGTCCTGGATAGGATCCCGGACTACAAAGGGGAAACTAGGGGAAAAGCCTGTGAAGTGCAAATAAAGCCTGGAGTTCAGTTTACAGCAATGCAGTAACGCTAATGGTTTCTTAGTTTTCATCACGTGGACCATGGTTGTGGAAAACGTTAAAAGCTGGAAACCTGGAGGGGACGTGTATAGGAATTGTCTATAATTGCAACTTCCTTGCAACTTCCTTGTCTATAATCCTTGCAATTTCCCTGTAAATCTACATTTTAAATTATTTTAAAATAAAAAGTGTATTAAAGTGAGTGGGGCCACTTCACACCAACCCAAATGGCCAGCATTAAAAAGTCTACAAATAATAAATGCTGGAGAGGGTGTGGAGAAAAAGGAATCCTCTTACATTGTTGGTGGGAATGTATATTGGTTCAGCCACTATGAAGAACAGTATGGAGGTTCCTTAAACTAAAAATTCGGCTTCCCTGGTGGCACAGTGGTTGAGAGTCCGCCTGCCAATGCAGGGAACACGGGTTCATGCCCCGGTCCGGAAGGATCCCACATGCCGCGGAGCGGCTGGGCCCGTGAGCCATGGCCGCTGAGCCTGCGCGTCCGGAGCCTGTGCTCCGCAACGGGAGAGGCCACAACAGTGAGAGGCCCACATACCGCAAAAAAAAAAAAAAGAAAGAAAGAAAAAAGAAACTAAAAATAGAATTACCATATGATCCGACAATCCCACTCCTGGGCATATATCTGGAGAAAACCATAACTCAAAAAGACACATATACCCCAAGGTTCATTGCAGCACTACTTACAATAGTCAAGACAGGGAAGCAACCTAAGCGTCCATCAACAGATGAATGGATAAAGAGAATGTAGTACATTTGTACAACAGAATGTTACTCAGCCATTAAAAAGAATGAAATAATACCATTTGTAGCAACATGGATGGACCTAGAGATTATCATATTAAGTGAAGTAAGCCAGACAGAGAAAGATAAATATCATATGATATCACTTATGTGTGGAATCTAAAAAATGATACAAATGAACTTATTTACAAAACAGATATAGACTCACAGATATAGAAAACAAACTTATTGCTACCAAATGGGATAGCACGACAGGGGGCAGATAAATTAGGAGGTTGGGATTAACATATACACACTATTATATATAAAATATATAAACAGCAAGGACCTACTGTATAGCACAGGGAACTATATTCAATATCTTGTAATAACCTATAATGAAAAAGAATACGAAAAAGAATATATATATAACATATATGTGTAACTGAATCACTTTGCTGTACAATTGAAACTAACGCAACGTTGTAAATTAAATATACTTCAATTAAAAAATAAAAATTTAATCCAGAAAGCAGTGGTGGGAAGCCATAAGATATACAAACCATGTAACTCAGTTTACCTAAAGCATGCTTACTTAAGTATTAAATAGATACCATGAATCTCCTCATTTTGAGACCTTACGGCTTTGAATTCATATAACTTCACAAGACAACTCAGGTCTTAATCCACACAATCTAAACTAGTAAAACATCTTAATACAGTGCCAAATGATATGGGTGAAAACACAAGACCCAAATAAAGCTTAAAAAGACTCAACCAGATATGGAGGGGACCTTACAAATGGAGGAGGAGTGAGACGTGGAGATCACCTTCCTCCCCACAAATACATCAGAAATATATCTACATGTGGATAGGACACCTACTGAACGCTGGCAGAAGACCTCAGACCTCCCAAAAAGCAAGAAACTCCCCACGTACCTGGGGAGGGCAAAAGAAAAAAGGAAAAACAGAGACAAAAGAATAGGGACGGGACCCGCACCTCTGGGAGGAAGCCATGAAGGAGGAAAGGTTTCCACACACTAGAAGCCCCTTTGTGGGTGGAGACTGCAGGTGGCGGAGGGGGGAGCTTCGGAGCCGCGGAGGAGAGCGCAGCCACAGGGGTGCGGAGGGCAAAACGGAGAGATGCCAGCACAGAGGATTGGGGCCAACCGGCACTCACCAGCCCGAGAGGCTTGTCTGTTCAGCCGCCGGGGCGGGCAGGGCTGGGAGCTGAGGCTCAGGCTTCAGAGGTCGGATCCCAGGGAGTGGACTGGGGTTGGCTGCATGAACACAGCCTGCAGGGGACAGTCAGCCACAGCTAGCCGGGAGGGAGTGCAGGAAAAGGTCTGGAGCTGCCGAAGAGGCGAGAGACCACTGTTTCGGGATGTGTGAGGAGAGCGGATTCACAGCACCGCGTAAACGAGCTCCAGAGTTACGCACAGCTGGGGCTATAAGCGCAGACACCAGAGACGGGCATGAGACGCTAAGGCTGCTGCTGCCGCCACCAAGAAGCCTGTGTGCGAGCACGGGTCACTATCCACACCCCTCTTCGGGGGAGCCTGTGCACCCCGCCACTGACAGTGTCCCGGGATCCAGGGACAACTTCCCCGGGAGAACGCACGGCGCGCCTCAGGCTGCTGCAACGTCACGCCGGCCTCTGCAGCCGCAGGCTCACCCCGCATCCGTACCCCTCCCTCCCCCCGGCCTGAGTGAGCCATAGCCCCCGAATCAGCTGCTCCTTTAACCTCGTCCTGTCTGAGCGAAGAACAGACGCCCTCAGGCGACCTACACGCAAAGGCGGGGCCAAATCCAAAGCTGAACCCCAGGAGCTGTGCGAACAAACACGAGAAAGGGAAATCTCTCCCAAGAGCCTCAGGAGCAGCGGATTAAAGCTCCACCATCAACTTGATGTACCTGCATCTGTGGAATACATGAATAGACAACCAATCATCCCAAATTGAGGAGGTGGGCTTTGGGAGCAACTGTAGACTTGGAGTTTCCTTTCTGCATCTAATTTGTTTCTGCTTTTATGTTTATCTTAGTTTAGTATTTAGAGCTTATTATCATTGGTAGATTTGTTTATTGATTTGATTGCTCTCTTCCATTTTTTTAAATCTTTTTATATATATATTCTTTCCTTTTTCCCTTTTTGTGAGTGTGTATGTGTATGGTTCTTTGTGTAATATGTCTGTATAACTTTGCTTTAATCATTTGTCTTAAGGTTCTGTCTGTCCATTTTTTATTTGGGGGTTTTTTTTCAGTATACTTTTTAGCACTTCTTATCATTGGTACATTTGTTTTTTGGTTTGGTTGCTCTCTTAAGTTTTTTTTGAAAAATTTTTAAAATTTTTTTACTTTAATAACTTTATTTTATTTTACTTCTTTATTTCTTTTTTTCCCTCCCTTTTCTTCTGAGCCATATGTCTCACAAGGTCTTGGTACTCCAGCCGGGTGTCAGGCCTGAACCTCTGAGATAGGAAACGAGATCAGGACATTGGTCCACCAGAGACCTCCCGGCTCCAGGTAATATCAATTGGTGAAATGTCTCCCAGAGATCTCCATCTCAACACTAAGGCCCAGCTCCACTCAACAGCCAGCAAGCTCCGGTGCTGGACACCCCATGCCAAACAACTAGCCAGACAGCAACACAACCCCACCCATGAGCAGAGAGGCTGCCTAAAATCATAATAAAGTCACAGACACCCCAAAACACACAGCCAGACGCGGTCCTGCCCACCAGAAAGACAAGATCCACCCTCATCCACCAGAACACAGGCACCAGTCCCCTCCACCAGGAAGCCTACACAACCCACTGAACCAACTTTACCCATGGGGGGCAGACACAAAAAAGAACAGGAACTATGAACCTGCAGAATGTGAAAAGGAGACTCTAAACACAGAAAATTAAGCAAAATGAAAAGACAGAGAAATACACAGCAGATGAAGGAGCAGGTTAAAACCGCACAGACCAAACAAATAAACAAGAAATAGGCAGTCTACCTGGAAAATAATTCAAAGTAATGATAGTAAACATGAACCAAAGTCTACAAGAGACCCACCAAGTTTTCCACTGAAGTTTTCCACTGTAATCTCTTCAGATATTTTCTCAGTCCCTTTTTTTTTCTCTTCTTCTTCTGGGACCCCTATAATTTGAAGGATTATAGACTTCAAATTACCAAAGTCTACAAGAGACCCACTTCAGACCTAGGGACACATACAGACTGAAAGTGAGGGGATGGAAAAAGATATTCCATGCAAATGGAAATCAAAAGAAAGCTGGAGTAGAAATTCTCATATCAGACAAAATAGGTTTAAAATAAAGACTATTATAAGAGAAAAAGAAAGACACTACATAATGATCAAGGGATCAATCCAAGAAGAAGATATAACAATTGTAGATATTTATGCACACAACTTAGGAGCACCTCAATACATGAGGAAAATGCTAACAGCCATAAAAGGGGAAACTGACAGGAACACAGTAACAGTAGGGGACTTTAACACCCCACTTTCACCAATGGAAAGATCATCCAAAATGAAAATAAATAAGGAAACACAAGCTTTAAATGACACATTAAACAAGATGACTTAATTGATATGTATAGGACATCCCATCCAAAAACAACAAAATACACTTTCTTCTCAAGTGTTCATGGAACATTCTCCAGGATAGATCATATCTTGGGTCACAAATCTAGCCTTGGTAAATTTAAGAAAACTGAAATTGTATCAAGAATCTTTTCTGGCCGCAACACTATAAAACTAGATATCAATTAAAGGAAGAAAACTGTTAAAAATACAAACACTTGGAGGCTACACAATACACTACTAAATAACCAAGTGATCACTGAAGAAATCAAAGAGAAAATCAAAAAATACCTGGAAAAAAAGGACAGTGAATATAGGACGACCCAAAACGTATGGGATGCAGCAAAAGCAGTTCTAAGAGGGAAGTTTACAGCAATACAATCCTACAGCAAGAAACAAGAAACACCTCAAATAAACAACCTAACCTTACACCTAAAGCAATTAGAGAAAGAAGAACAAAAAAAACCCCAAAGATAGCAGAAGGTAACAAATCATAAAGATCACATCAGAAATAAATGAAAAAGAAATGAAGAAAACAATAGCAAACATCAATAAAACTAAAAGCTCGTTCTTTGAGAAGATAAACAAAATTCATAAACTATTAGCCAGACACATCAAGAAAAAAATGGAGAACATTCACATCAACAGGATTAGAAATGAAAAAGGAGAAATAACAACTGAAACTCCAGAAATACAAAGGATCATGAGAGATTACTACAAGCAACTATATGCCAATAAAATGGACAACCTGCAAGAAATGTAAAAAGTCTTAGAAAAACACAACCTTCCAAGACTGAACCAGGAAGAAACAGAAAATATGAAAACACCAATCACAAACACTGAAATTGAAACGGTGATTAAAAATCTTCCAACAAACAAAAGCCCAGGACCAGAAGGCCTCACAGGCAAAATCTAACAAACATTTACAGAATAGCTAACATCTGTCCTTCTCAAAATCTTCCAGAATATAGCAGAGGGAGGAACACTCCCAAATTCATTCTATGAGGCCACCATCCCCCTGATACCAAAATCAAACAAAGATGTCACAAAAAAAACTATAGGCCAATATCACTGATGAACACAGATGCAAAAATCCTCAAACAAATACTAGCAAACAGAATCCAAAAGCACATTAAAAGGATCATACACCATGATCAAGTGGGGTTTATCCCAGGAATGCAAGGATTTTTCAATATATGCAAATCAATCAATGTGATAAACCATACGAATAAACTGAAGGAGAAAAACCATATGATCCTCTAAATAGATGCAGAAAAATCTTTCAACAGAATTCAACACCCAATTATGACAAAAACTCTCCAGAAAGTAGGAATAGAGGGAACTTATATCAAAATAATAAAGGCCATATATGACAAACACACAGCCAACATCATTCTCAATGGTGAAAAAGTGAAACCATTTTCACTAAGATCAGGGATAAGACAAGGTTGCCCACTCCCACGACAATTATTCAATATACTTTTGGAAGTTTTAGCCACAGCAATCAGAGAAGGAAAAGAAATAAATGGGATCCAAATTGAAAAGAAAGAAGTAAAACTGTCCCTGTTTGCAGATGACATGATACTATTCATAGAGAATCCTAAAGATGCTACCAGAAAACTAGTAGCACTCATCAATGAATTTGATAAAGTAGCAGGATACAAAAAAATGCACAGAAAACTCTTGCATTCCTACACACTAATGATGAAAAATCTGAAAGAGAAATTAAGGAAACACTCCCTTTTACCACTGCAACAAAAAGAATAAAATACCTAGGAATAAACCTACCTAAGGAGACAAAAGACCTGTATGCAGAAACCTGTATAAGACACTGATGAAAGAAATTAAAGATGATACAAACAGATGGCGAGGTATACCATGTTCTTGGATTGGAAGAATCAACATTGTGAAAATGACTATACTGCCCAAAGCAATCTACTGATTCAACAGAATCCCTATCAAATTACATATGGCATTTTTCACAGAACTAGAACAAAACATTTCTCATTTTGCATGGAAACAAAAAGACCCTGAATAGTCAAAGCAATATTGAGAAAGAAAAACGGAGCTGGAGGAATCAGGCTCCCTGACTTCAGACTATACTACAAAGCTACAGTAATCAAGACAGTATGGAACTGGCACAAAAACAGAAATATAAATCAATGGAACAGGATAGAAAGCCAAGAGATAAACCTACGCACATATGGTCACCTTATCTTTGACAAAGAAGGCAAGAATATACCATGGAGAAAAGACAGCCTCTTCAATAAGTGGTGCTGGGAAAACTGGATAGCTACAATTAAAAGAATGAAGTTAGAACACTCCCTAACACCATACACAAAAATAAACTCAAAATGGATTAAAGACCTAAATGTAAGGCCAGACAGTTTAAAACTCTTAGGATAACATAGGCAGAACACTCTATGACACAAATCACAGCAAGATCCTTTTTGACCCACCTCCTAGAGAAATGGAAATAAAAACAAACATAAACAAATGGGACCTAATGAAACTTAAAACCTTTTGCACAGCAAAGGAAACCATAAATGATATGAAAAGACAACCCTGAGAATGGGAGAAAATATTTGCAAATGAAGCAACTGACAACGGATTAATTTCCAAGATTTACAAGCAGCTCATGCAGCTCAATGTCAAAAACTCAAAAACCCAATCCAAAAATGGGCAGAAGACCTAAATAGACATTTCTCCAAAGAAGATTTACAGATTGTCAACAAATACATGAAAGGTTGTTAAACATCACTAATCATTAGAGAAATGCAAATCAAAATTACAATGAGGTATCACCTCACACTGGTCAGAATGGCCATCATCAAAAAATCTACAAGCCTTAAATGCTAGAGTGGGTGTGGAGAAAAGGGAACCCTCTTGCACTGTTGGTGGGAATGTAAAGTGATACAGCCACCATGGAGAACAGTATGAAGGTTCCTTAAAATACTAAAAATAGAACTACCATATGACCCAGCAATCCCAGTACTGGGCATATACCCTGAGAAAACCACAACTCAAAAAGAGTCATGTACCACAGTGTTCATTGCAGCTCTATTTACAGTAGCCAGGACATGGAAGCAAGCTAAGTGTCCATCGACAGATGAATGGGTAAAGAAGATGTGGCACATATATACAATGGAATACTACTCAGCCATATAAAGAAATGAAACTGAGTTTTTTGTAGTGAGGTGGAGGGACTTAGAGACTGTCATACAGAGTGAAATAAGTCAGAAAGAGAGAAACAATTACCGTATGCTAACACATATATATGGAATCTAAAAAAACAAAAATTGTTCTGAAGAACCTAGAGGCAGGACAGGAATAAAGACACAGACATAGAAAGTGGACTTGAGGACACAGGGAGGGGAAGGGTCAGCTGGGACGAAGTGAGAGAGTGGCATGGACATATATACACTACCAAATGTGAAATAGATAGCTAGTGGGAAGCAGCCACATAGCATAGGGAGATCAACTCGGTGCTTTGTGACCACCTAGAGGGGTGGGATAGGGAGTGTGGGAGGGAGGGAGACACAAGAGGGAAGAGATATGGGAACATATGTATATGTATAGCTGATTCACTTTGTTATAAAGCAGAAACTAACGCACCATTGTAAAGCAATTATACTCCAATAAAGATGTTAAAAAAGAAAAAAAGTTAATAAGCTACCTCCAAAAGAATAATGAATAAATTAATTAAATATTTATGTACATATAAAAGGAGGGCAACACATTAACAATTTTTAGTCTTATAACTTGGATGGTTCAAGTTTAAGCATAAATGCATCTTTTTTTGAACTGCTCACTACCAAGTCGTATTTTTATAGCAATTTCAAATATGGAAGAAGTACATAAAAATAAATGCTAAATAAAAATAGATTAAAAATAAAGTCCCATCCAGAGTGGCTTCGCATTGCAAAGAGAGGTTAAATATATTGAACAGTTTAATGAAGTAGCACTTCTCTTTCTGAGTACAAGTGAAAACGAAAACAGGAACCCTATGACCATGAAATCTTTCCATAACAGATATTTTCTTCAAAGTTTGGGCAGTGAATACCCATGGGAAGTAACCCATTACCACCTGATTTACAGCACAGAGTATGGACAATTCCCCTTTGTATACTGTATACAATTTTCATATTTTGCTTCACACAGTAGGATGTGGCACAATACCTTTGTATGGATTTACAGTCATCCCTGAAATATTATGAGTCTGTCTCTCTAAAGGCCTTTCACGTTGGTTTTCTGCAATGTTACACTCAACTCTCACCAGAGCTTAAAACAGTCTTTGTCCTTTAGTATGTTTACAAAGGCTTTACCTCTCTAAGGTAATAGGTAATATATTATTGCTTCTTTGAATAAATGACACCCCGGTTACTGGAAATACTTGCTCTTCTCAGAGTATCTCTAGAAAGAGGTTATACTTTATTGTTCTCCAAGTTAAATAAACACAGAGATTGAAGCAAAGTGAGGTACTCTGCTATAGTTATAAGGAGTTAAGTGATAGGAGATAATTCACTTTCCTTTCAGGTAGTATCCTCTATAGAGTAAAATGCTAGATTTTTTTTTTTAGGATAAAAAGGTGTAAGTAAAATAAGGTATAGAAAAACTTCATTTCAAGTGTATTTTCCTTTAAATCTTGACATATTATACAAAATACATCTTCAAGTATGCACTCATTCTAGCCCACAATATATTCCTCCTGACATATTCATACTCATCCAATACCTACTCAAAATTATCAATTAAAAATATGTATTAAGCACATGTTCATCCAACAAATATTTATTGGGTGTCCACTATGTGCCTTCTTTATGCAAGAAGGTAGCATTATTTTCATTCCATTAGAGCTATGTTCCCTCCATTAAGAGCACTTCCTAGGCCAAATTCCTTAATTGTCCACAATAACTTATAGTTCTCAAATCTATTTTTAATGGAGGGGGAAAAAACTAGAACTAAAGTCCTGACGACTTTAACACGTTGAATAGAAATCTTAGAAATAATGTAATGGGAAGAAATCATTGCACCTGAAAGCTGCAGGCCTTAACATAGTAAGAGAGAAATTTAGAACTTGCCTTTATTATTGAAATGGGGTATTAGCTTAAGGAAACAAATCAAGTAACCAAAAGTATATGAGACACAATTTGTTGGAGGTTAAGGAAGTTGGATTTTTGTGGCCTGAATTAAATCTGATAAGCTCAATCTAAGCATTCCAGCCGGGGCTGCAAGATCCTAGATGTACAAAGGAGTTTTCCTATTTGGTGCAACTGATGAAAATAACCTAGCTCTCAAATACTGTTCCAATCTCTGTTCCCTGATTTTCCGAGGTTGGGCCGCAGTTGAGCTGCTTGTCTAGTGGGCCAGTTTTCAACAGATGTCTAATTCGAAGTAAAATATCTCAATTTTCCATAGAATTCACACACTATCTAACAAAATTCTATCGACAGATGTGTTCAGTGGAAGAAAAACATCTCAATCAATAAATATGGCACCCACTTGTAGCCTGGGAACCCGTAAACAACCGAATAAAAGTCAAAACTTAAGTTACCTAAGCCTAATCTCCCAGGACCAGGAGATTTATAAAAGACTAGGTGTTGAATTCAGCCCTAAGTGGCTCTCTCTCCCCCACCTACTCCTTCCCCCAGCACAGAATATCATTATCATTATAATCATCTTCATTATCACAAAGAAGCTGCCTTAATGGCTGCTCTCAGCTCACCTTCAAAACCCTCTGGCTGAAACAATATTTCAGACGATGAACCGTACACCAGGCTGACTGGAGCCAAACGGTGTATCCTTATGGGAGTTTACTGCTGGCCATAACGAGCTTTTGAGATATCTATAAACGCTAAAGCCTAGCCTTCTGTCTGTCCAAGGAGGTCTCAATATAACCTGAAATTTCAAAAACGGCAATTTCCCCCAAGGCCCAAATCTCCTCTCTAGAGATTTTCCAGTCTCCTGACAATTTCCACTCTTTGAACTAATATCTTTACAATACTGTTGGAGAAAATCATGCATGAAATTAACAGTGATACTAGTTTGAAGGTAATAAGTCCAATCAGTGCATCAGATAGCTACATGCAAAATAATAAAAGAGGGAGATTTACTCATTTGCCAAATCTGACTCAGGGTGGTGACAAAAAAGAGGTGGCATTTAAAGTGAACATTAAAGGATAAGGAAGATGTGAATAGAAAGGGGAAAAAAGATGGGAAAACAAAAGAAAAAGCTAATCCACACAAATGTGAATATGTGCCTGCCTAATTTGCCTAGGATGGGGTCTTTGGAGAGAGATCATGAATAACAAACACACTAAAAATTAAGGTGAGACCAGAACTTAAAACGCCCAGACACATAATTAACTATTTAATGTGCTGACAACGGGAGACATTTAAGTTTTATAAAAGAGCACGAACTTCCAGGACTCTGAGACGATGCTAAAGGAGAAAAGGCATTAGAGGTTGGGGAACCAGATATACTGATCCATGGCAGTGGCAGTAGAAATGAAAGATGAGAATGGAAGACAGAAGTATTTTGAAGATATAATTGCCAGGAACCGACAAATAAGGAAAAGAAAGTGGAGCACTATGTATTTTCTAGCTTGGGTGAAAAATAGTTACAAGAAACAGAGTAACTGTAAGGCTGTCTTAAATTAGATTTGGATCTAACGGCACTGAATTCTGTAGAACAGAGAGGGAATAAGTTCATCTGACAGAAAAAGTATTCTCTTTGGAGCTAAGTGGACAATGCTGGATCTGTGCATTAGGGATGCATGAGCACAGTGCTGATAGCTAAGCCTTGGGAGTGGGTGCAGTTACCCAAGGAGAAAACACTGAGCCAGTAAAAAAGGCCAATGTCAGAAATTTAAAGAACTCATATATATATATATATATATATATATATATATATATATATATATATATATATTTTTTTTTTTCCCCCCTGTACACGGGCTTCTCACTGTTGTGGCCTCTCCCATTGCAGAGCTCCGGACGCGCAGGCTCAGCGGCCATGGCTCACAGGCCCAGCCGCTCATCTACTTAATGAGAGTCAAAGAGTCAAAGAAGAAAACCAACAGGGGAAAAAAAAAAAATCAATGGAATAAAGGAAGAATGCCAAAGGTTCAACATCACGGACGGCAAAAAGAATGAAAATGTGCCAAAGTGGAAGAAAAAACACTGTAGAAGGGTTGAAGGCTGGCAGAGTTCATGAATTTGGCTGACTTTGACAAAGGAGTCAAAATGAAGTGTGACACAAAAACGTATCTGCAACTCCTAAAAAATTGAGAAGTTCAGTTACAGAAGACAAGGCTGGGAGGAAGCCTAGTAACACTTTTTTTTTATGTTTTTGAGTTCTATTATAAAGAATATTCTAATTAGGCCTGAATATTATTTTAAGAATATTCTTTAAGAATATTCAATGAAGGCCTGGAGAAGGACTCTCTCTGCAAAAGGAAGTTCAGTTAGACATAATTACAAGCATATGTTCATGCTTACAGATATAAGGCTTCAAAATGAGATCTTTAAAATCACTAATAGATGTTTATCTTTCTGGAGTGGGAAGAGTTGGACACCAGGCATTCCACGCTGGGATCTGTAATTTTCTCTCTGCCACTGGAGCTGAGCGGTGTTCTGTCTCTGGTTTGGAATACAGCATGCCTACAGGCGAACATACAGGCTGTCAGCTGCCCAGCTCCTGTATGCCTTCCTTCTTTCCATAAGGGGTCCCTGGAGCTCAGTAGGCCCCTCTCTGCATAATGATTTGTGACCAAACTTTATGATTTGTTTCTGTAGGATAATCTTAAGAAACTCAATCTTTTAATAAGAGCACACATTTCTCTTCTAAGAAATGAGGACTGTCTTTATGGTGAAGGAGAGTACTTTCTGGAAGCACCCAGAGGAAAGGGGCCAGCTTGGACAGGTGATCTAACTTTCTGAGTCTTTGCTTCCTTTTCTTCCTCCTTGATACCTCACAGGATGAAATGAGGGATCAATGAGATGGTGTGTGGACCACCTGTCAGTGTGCCTGGCACAGAGCAGGTGTTCACAAATCACCATCCTTCATCCCTAGAATTCCTACAGGGAATTGTAGTCACACCCTTTCACCTGTTCTTGGACCACACAAGTGATATTAACTGAACACAGGGCTGGGGAGGTTTGACTTCACTCCACCAAGCCCTCACTACCCCAAGTACCCACGCCCCATGCCCCCGACCTCCACCACCAACACACCCACACACATTTCAGGTCTGGGATCTTAAGTGAAATTCATGAGGGCGAAGTAAAGGAAATTTGATTTTCTTAGTTGCTGTTAGGAAAGAAGAAACTTACAGCCTCCGTGGGCATTACTGTGATGATCAACACCCTGAGTGATAAGTCTGAACAAAGCTCCCCTACCCCTATCCACTGCTGGCATTTAAGACATCAAGCTGAAATGCTATTGAATCCCTTCCAAATGGACTATTGCAAGCTATTTCATTCTAAAACATATTCTTAAAAACAATCAAATTATGAATGAATCCCTAAAGACTTGAAGATTGCAAGCCACGAAACAGTACAGAAGCTTGCAATTAGGATCATCAATAGGAGATTGCAGAAGAGATGCCAGAAATTATGTTAAATGATTAGCTATAACCAGAGGGAGAAAAAACAAGTGTAAACGTCCCAGAAGATAATCCCTGAGCTCAGAGCAAGTTACAGGAGGAAAATGCAAACTGTGAGATCTCCAGCCACAGTTGATTACATTCCAAAGAAGCAAACCAAGCCAGTACCATAGAAGATGTGTTACTAATGTAAACTAAGAGCCTCTATCTATACTGCAAGTGCATTTTGAAATAAATGAGAAATCATGTGTGACCTGCCAGTGACTCTCCCTGCCACTTCGTGTCTTTATTCATTTTGAAACTATTTAGAGCCAGTCAGCAGCAGTAGTCAAATATGGCTCAGACTTCTTTAAGGATAATTTCCAAGAATTTACATAAATTCTCAGAGTTACCTATTTTGGATTTCAAGTGTTAACTCACTCCAATGGAAATACCTTATATTGAGATGGGTTACAGCAAGGCACATAACAAGATACGTAACTTCCCTAAAGTACAATGAAAACACCTGTGATCCTAGAACTTATGAATGCTTCCTGATTCCTTAAATACTCACTTCAAAATTTTATGTTCTTGAGGCATCCATCATTTTCTCATGCTAGGTCTTTATAAAGTATGTCCTTGAGCAGCAGAATTGTGTGTTACGGGGTCCACAGGTTTTTGTTTCTTTTGTTTTGTCTGTGGGAAGAAGAAAACTAAATTTTGTAAATAAACCATTTTTATTTAGTTTTTGTTTAGAAAAGTTGCTTTTTAGATTTTTAGGTGTTTGGTGAATCTGAATGTTTTCGTCGAATAGATTTATGAATGTGGACATAGTCTAAGTTTCCAACATCATTTGTAAAACCCCAAAACACATTGCTTTGATTATAGTGGACACCCTCATTCACCAAGTCACACCTTAATTTACTCATTGCAAATTTCATGTGCACTACGTATGTCAGACACTATCCCAGGAAATGGGAAACAACTGTAGTCCAAAAAAGGCAGGATCCTTACCCTCAAGTAGATTGTACTCGAGGTAGGAAAACAGATACTAACCAAATAAATACAACATACATGCAGATACAAAATTAACGAACTATGAGTCAGTACTATGAAGGAAAAGGAGACTATTTTGAGAAAGACTAACACTGTTGAGTGGTGGCTTCAGGATGAAGCTGTTATTTAGATGAAATCAGACAAAGAAGTAGGAGCAGGGGTCCAAAAGCAGGGAGAGAACATACAAACAGCAGTGTTCTTTGACTAGAATTATAGAATTCTAGGAAGTCTTGAGAAATTATCTACTAAAATCAAACAGTCTCATTTTTTAGAGAAGAAACTGCATTCCAGAAAGAAAAGGTGACTAGTCCAAGGTCACAGTCCAAGTCAGAAATCAAGCCTTGTTTCATAGTTGTTGCTAAACTCACTTCCCCTTTCCTTTGCCACATCACTCATCCTCCTGCACAATCCAGCTTTAGGCAATTCTCTCCCCACTTGTTTCAGGAAATCATGAATACTCACTTGATTTCAAGTTACCTCCTAGACCCTTCTCTAATATTCCTCAAACTGAGATTATAATCTATACTTGTGACAAACGGTAAAATATTCCTCTTAAAACTGAGGTGAACAAATGGTGATTAAAAGATGAATGAATGTCAAAATGTAAGTCAGTGCACATCCAGAAAGTTTATAAATTAAAACAAAACAATAAGTCCTTTTGTGCCCACCTATCACCTCTCTGGAAAAGAGGGACAATATTTAATAAAATAAAAGAGAAAATATTAATTTAGCCTCTTACACAAAAGATATTGATTAAAGGTTAGGTATTCAAGGTGCCATAAATTAATCATCGTCAATGAAACATCTACTCATTGAGTAATTTTAAATGTTGGGAGAGGTAATATTTAGGGATGTTACACACTCGTTTTCTGTATTTTCTTACACTGTGGCCCTCTAATCTTGAATTATTTCCTTCTGACTTTTGAATTTTAAGCCCTCAGGGCTGGATGAATAGGAAAAACTCCTGCTTGAACAAAACATCTAAAGATTCGGGTGAACACAAAAGGAATAGAAACTAGATGCCCTCACACCCACAACTCATGTCTTGTCCAGCAAGATATAGCTTCTCTAGATTTTCTTAACTGAGGACAGAACTCTAAGATGAGTTTATAAATCTAGGGAAGAGGGAAAAACTGAGCTGTGCATTTCAAAGATTTGGAAAACTATACTCCAGTATTTAGGTAGACAAAGGCTCCCAGAGGTCCTTACAGCCCAGCATGATAAGGGGGTAACCACATGAATTCTGATGCATCTAAAGGGGATGGATCTGAAGGGGCTCTGAGCTCAGGAATGGAAGGGAAAATTAGCAGCAACGGGTTCACTCCTCCAAGGCTGAGATAGTGATGGACGTGTCAGTGGTCCATGACTCTATGTGTGGCCATCCCAACCCCATGTAATCCCTGTATTACCCCACTGTCTCCTACCTCCTACCCCCAACCCCCTGGGCAAAAGGAAGGAAAAGCCTGAATCCAATGCCATTGCATTTCTGCTACTCAAGGAATAGAGACCCCCATGAGAAATTAAATTCAACAACAGCAACAGAAATATTGTTTGTGGATTGAAGACGGACACCCTCTACATAAGAGACTGTGCTAAATGCTAAAGGTACAGATTAATTTAAAAATAGATCAGGGAACTCTACTCAATGCTCCATGGTGACCTAAATGGAAGGAAATCCAAAAAAGAGGGGATATACGTATACATATAGCTGATTCACTTTGCTGTACAGTAGAAACTAACACAACATTGTAAAGCAATTATACTCCAATCAAAATTAATTTTAAAAACAAAACAAAAAAACAGGTTATGCCCTTAAATTGGTGCCACAGCTAGGAGACAGAGTATGGGCACAACAAAAATATAGGCAGGGCTTCCCTGGTGGCGCAGTGGTTGAGAGTCCACCTGCCGATGCAGGGGACACGGGTTCGTGCCCCGGTCTGGGAAGATCCCACATGCCGCAGAGCGGCTGGGCCCATGAGCCATGGCCACTGAGCCTGCGCGTCCGGAGCCTGTGCTCCGCAATGGGAGAGGCCACAACAGTGAGAGGCCCGCGTACCGCAAAAAAAAACCAAAAAGCAACAACAACAAAACTTAATTTAAAAAACAAAACAAAACAACAGGTTATGCCCTTAAATTGGTGCTACAGCTAGGAGACAGAGTATAGGCACAACAAAAATATAGGGAAACGTGTAATGTAACAAGACCAAGAAGCTCTAAGCTGGTGCAACTCCCTAATGTGCCTCCTTTCAGGAAGAATATATGAGTTCAATGTTCAAGTCTTCAAAACTATTGTGCTGTAATGCTTTCAAATCATGTGTCTTCATTCACATTATTGGCCACTTGAGCCTACTAAACATGTCAAATTTTCAAGTTGTCTTATAGCTACACTGACTCTTTTATATCTGCCAGATGGGGTAGCTATACACTAATGAATAAAGAGCAATATATGAAAAAAGCTGGGGTGACAGGACCAGAAAATGTGTCTCTCTACTTAGATCAAGCATCCTTTCAGAAATCACAAAGCTTAATAGGATATCATTAATTCTAAGTAGAACAAAATCACAATGATGCCATGACTTGACATAATTCACAGAGGATCTTGACATTTCATTGAAGCCTAGCATTGAATGTGAGATATATCAGCAAATATTAACTGAGAGTACTTACATTAAACTGTGAAGCATATGTGGAGGATAAATTATCTGCTATTTTCCTTTCTGGATTCCAGGACAAAGAAATCAGTAGAGAATGGTAATGATATCATTGGTGGAATCTATTGATTTCAAATCCCGCTCTCTAAAGATGGATCTGTGAGCCTGGTTTTCTCAGAAAAGCAGCTCACTCTTCACTCCTTGTACTTCTCTGATTACCCAAGCTCCAGAAGAGATCAACTAATTATGTGAGATGATTACAAAAGCTATTATTTAAGAAAAAGCAAAGTATAAATTTTTTAAAAGACGTATGATCTCATAAAATGATCACTGGATAAGAAACAGAGAAAAAGAGTGTTGTCTAGGCATCATATAAAAATTCCAGGGCTTCCCTGGTGGCGCAGTGGTTGAGGGTCCGCCTGCCGAAGCAGGGGACACGGGTTCGTGCCCCGGTCCGGGAAGATCCCACATGCCGCGGAGCTGCTGGGCCCGTGAGCCATGGCCACTGAGGCTGCGCGTCCGGAGCCTGTGCTCCGCAACGGGAGAGGCCGCAACAGTGAGAGGCCCGCGCACCGGAAAAAAAAAAAAAAAAAAATTCCATATTAGTAAAAATAGATGGACAGATAGATAATAAAAATATATATTGTGCAAAGAGAACATCAATTTAGGCATAAGGAAAAATTAAGCAGCAAGAACAAATAAACTTGAAAACAGGATAGAAATATAATTATATAGAATTAGCTGCCCTGGATATTTTTAAAGAAGGTCTATTTTACCATTGATGTACGTGGCAAAAAAATTTTTAATCCTTTTCTATAATTCTGGGAAACTACCAAGTGCTGGTTACTTCATAACCAGGACTTAGTGTGTGTGTGTATACACATACATACACACACATATACATACATACAGAGTATATATACATAAAGCGTCTTGTGTGAGCGTGTGTTTGTATCATGTCTCTGCTTCTCTGTGTCTGCCCTATTCCACCCTCTGCATTTCAGGAAAAAATCAATGGTAACAAGACCTTTTTGGCAGAACCGTCCCTGTGGGTCTGAGAGTTTGCTTACAAGTCTACAGACGGTGTGCTGTGGGTCAGCAGTTCACCTCTGGGTCAAGACCATGAGGCACAGTATCCTCAAGCAGCGGGCTGGGTGCAAGGCAGTATAATTTAGAAAAGTGGCTACTGTGGCAGGCATCACCACTGTTAAGAATTAATAAACTATGACGTGCACTTTTAACACGTTTATAGGTACCTTGAGGACAGAAGAAATTCCCGTCTTCCTGTACTTTTTTATTTCTATATTCAAGGCTTAGCACAGCTCAAGGACATAGTAACCAACCAATAACTAGCTGTGGAATTGAATCAAGTTCAACAGAATAAGATCCATTTGATGGTAAGCCCAAAGATATTAAGGGGGAAAAGAACTAAGCCAGAAACTGAATATGTATGAGGAATTTCTAGGCAAGCCAGGTAACGGTAACTCTGTGCTTTGTTTAATTACTTAACAGTGAGTCACAAAGAGCGATTACGTTGCTTGCTCTTTCTCTGATGCCTGACAGCTCCCTTCTCAGGAAGATGTGTAAAACCAAACTCAGGCAGTGCAAAAATGAACACATAAAATGATGTTCCTTTTAAATTATTTTCCAACTCATTAGGAAGAATAGAATTTGAGTTTTACTGAACTACCTTGAGAAGAAAGTGTTTTTATAAAGAACATGTTGATTTAAGAGACCATTAAAACCATTGTTTCTGAAAATGTCTTTGTATCTTTATCAGAAAACTGAAATTTATTTACAACAGTAGATGATATATTTATTATTTCATGGTGTTTAGTCCTTTACCATGTGTAACAATTTTCCCTGCAAGAAATTTAGTTGCAAGAAATTTAGTTGCTTAAATTATTACCTAGCTCCTTAATTTTAAATCATTAAACAAAATAGTAGAAATATAGTTTCATAAGGAAACTTAGAGAACAAAGCAAATGAGATCATTGAAAAAATATAAAAATATATTTATCACACAGTTTAGAAATTTTTCTAATAATGACAGTGGATAGTGAATATTGATTCTTTTCTTCTCCATTTAGCAATCTGTGGGTCTACATTAAAACCTGAAACAGATTCAATCTTAAAAACCTAGATTCAAGATTGTGTGCTCAAACTTTCCACTAAGAACCCTTTCCTTCTTATGAGGTTTTGCCTTAGAACTCATTTTAAAGAATTCCAGGGAAAGGAAAAGGTGAAACCATTCCAAAAGCTCTGTACATGCTGCATTTGCCTCCAGGGACAAAGAAGTTGCTCTTTATCGTTTATTTATGCTAAAAGGTGAGTGTTCTTGAATTAGTTATTCTTTTTCGTTGACTGTGCTCTATACTGAATTGTAGACAGACATGTATTGAGCTATCATTATGAGGATTACTA
The DNA here is from genome assembly GCF_951394435.1 of Stenella coeruleoalba. NCBI lineage: Eukaryota > Metazoa > Chordata > Mammalia > Artiodactyla > Delphinidae > Stenella > Stenella coeruleoalba. The sequence goes on along the minus strand of NC_137149.1, from coordinate 143,652,074 downwards.
TTCAAAACACCCAAGATTCTCTTAAACAAGCTCTCAGTCACTCTCTAAGGTAATCTTGGGGCAGAAGAAAGAAAAAAGACAAAATATGAATTTCAGTTACAGAAATAGCTTCTTTGGCTTTATGGCTCAATATGAAAGTAACCAAAGTTAAATATTTTGGAACATCTTGGAATGGGATACATACAATTAACTGATGCCTCTACTATGCATATTTTAAGGAAAAATAACATATTCTTAAAGAGTACAATTCATTGAACAATTCTTCAAGAAACCGTTCCACTGACCATCTGTCCAAACCGTGTGTTTAAATTCTGCAACATTTAAAAAGAGATCCGTGTAGTTAATTTTCAGTTGCTATGGAACTAAGAGAAAAAATTATGGTTCCAAATATTATGTTAGTCACATTTACCTTGGTGATTATTTTGTGTGTGTAAACATTTTTTTCATAATCTGATTAGATGAAATTTGTCAAGGATTTGCAATCTCATCTGGGTTACAACTACTCCCAAAAATTTTTGGTGCAGATGTGTTTCACATAAGAAATACATATTTACATGGAGACTAGGAATTAGATGGCAACAATGTTCACGCATCAAGTAAGAAAGCCCCTATCTAATGTGACTAAATGTGTCATGAAGCTCTTCCTGAGATGGACAGAGCTTTATGGCTTTCTCATTAATGTTTTGAACAATGATTCTCTTGTCTTTTATTTTATTTTTTTAAATTTATTTTTGGCTGCGTTGGGTCTTCGTTGCTGCATGCGGGCTTTCTCTAGTTGTGGCGAGCAGGGGCGACTCTTCCTTGCGGCGCACAGGCTTCTCATTGAGGTGGCTTCTCTTGATGTGGAGCACGGGCTCTAGGCACGCGGGCTACAGCAGTTGTGGCTTGCAGGCTCTAGAGGGCATACTCAGTAGTTGTGGCGCACGGGCTTAGTTGTTCCACGGCATGTGGGATCTTCCCGGGACTGATGAACCCGTGTCCCCTGCATTGACAGGCGGATTCTTAACAATTGCGCCACCAGGGAAATCCCTTGTCTTTTATTTTGGATCAATTTTTTTCCATCTTGCTTCCCTTTGATCCCCAAGTTTCAAGTAAGACCCATAATGATAATATCACCAGCTTTAAATAGCTCCTCAGCTTAATGAGTTTCCTCTCCAAAATCATGTGTATTTTAAAGGAAACTAAAGCCATGAATAACTGAATGCATCATCTTCCCAAAAAATCCCTCTCCCTAGATTGCCTAACTTGGTGAATGACAATTAAATCGACCCAAGTCACCCATTCATTCCAGCAACCTGAGAGTCAGAATGAGCCTTCTTCCCCCACATTCAATCAATTATCAAGGCCTGGCATTTTTTTTTCTTATTAATAATTCTCAAATTCACTACTTCTCCTATATACCTATTAATCTGCCCCAGTTCTGATCTTTGTTATCTTTTGCCTGAAAGAAAACAGCTTCCCCAGCTTCAGTTGCATCCATTTTAATCCATTCCCTATTCAGATGTCAGAGAAAGGGCTTCAAACAATATATCAAATTCCAACATTCCCCTGCTTAAAATCCTTCACTGCTTCAAAGATAAAGTTAAATCCTTCAGCTTCTACACAGAATCCCTCACTTAACGCTCATGCAGCGTGTTCTGTGACTGTACCCTCTATCCCAACTTGCTCCGTGGTACTCTCTGATCTGTTTCAGAATGGATCATTTCTTTCATCATGCCTTCTGTAAAGACTAGAGAAAAATACATTTCTGTCAAGTTCAGACCTTAAGATGGAACGTTCATCACAACTTGTCTCTAGGGGTAATTATCCTTGGTCTTATTTGCTAGCATGACAGAGCCATACAATGAGAGAACTAACCGTACCGATCTTGTGCATCACACTTCTCTAGGGAAAGCCACCTGGAAATAACTGGTCTCTTTCCACACCACCTAAGGGATAGAAGGAAGGACTCAATGTTTATTTTACCTAAGAAGTTTTCTCAACTGTATGTGAGCCACTGACTCTCAATAATTCACTTTGCTCTGCTATGAGCATCGCTTTACTTTGGGAACAGGAGTTTTGCCAGTCAATACTTACATGTGCACCCACTGGGGTAGGTGTGATTTTAACCCTGAGAACTCCAACCAAACTAAAATACACTTAATAATAATAAGTGTTAGAAAATTTACTATATTCTAGACACTACATCATGTGATGCAATTTTTAGACCATGCAAAAATTGTACATAAGTATTTGTTAGTCCTTTGTTAGTAATTTATTCATGTGGCCCTTGCCATCATGCCTTTTATTTACCATCTCCTAATCACTTCTTATTCATATAGTTAACATATCTTGAATCCTGACTGTGTGCTATGTTCACTATGTTTACAATGCAATGGATTTTATTCCACTATGCTAAGCGAAATGAAATCTCTCAGGTCCTTTTCCCTTTACTCAGTCAAGAAATTGTTGGAAAATTTATACTTCGACTACTTGTGTTAGGTAGTGGGTCAGAGATGAGCAGGTCCCTGCCCTGTCCTGGTTGGGGTCATCGTTTCCTTCCTCACCTGGACACTGGGGATCAGGGCATGCCCAGAAATCCTCCCTCTTGTGGTCGAGCACCACTAAGTTTCCAGCATTGTCAGGACCAAGCAAGAGGAAGCCGCCAGCACAGGTTGGCACAGGTGCACCAAGACCCAAAAAGTGGCTCAAAGTAACCCAGGGTTCATCATGCCATATTTGTAATAAATTAGCATTGCAGTTTTTGCCCCGCCATGGGTTTCACTTGGGTGCTTATGGGTAAGCACCTGTGCACAAGCAGAAAAGTTATATAACCTAAAGCAGTTGGTCAACTTGTCAATCAAATGATACAGGACACAAGGAGGGACTTTCGACCACTCTGAAAAGCCAACCCTACCCCCACTGTGGGGCTGCTTCTGCTTTCTAGACAGCCCACTCTCCTTTTTCCGGGAAGCATGCTTTCACCTCGCTTAATAAAACGCTTGCTCCTTAAAACTGCTCTGTGTCTCCTGATTGTATTCTTTCCTTCAGGAGGACAAGGACTGAGGAATTGCTATTTTGCTGCTAACACTTGCACTAAAAACCTTTTTCTATGACAGTGACAATACAACTTTCAGAAATGATTTTAGAAGTCACTTGCCAAGTAAATATCAAATAGGGTACAGGAATGACACTACTGAGCAATTTACTTGGGTATGGCAAGATGCTGAGGGAGCTGGCCAAGCTACATTTTAAACACTAAGCACCAAGATTGTCCATGCCCCACAGATCATTTCAGATCTCATTAAAACCAAGTGAACAATGCCAATAAGACCATCTAAGGCACACTTCAGCTTTCTTCTGTATTAGGTTAATTCAAGAAAAAAGAAATTCCACAGACCTTTAACTTTCAATTACAATACCATCTTGTGGAAAATACTAAAGCAATGCAAAAGACTCATTACCATCTTGATACAGCAGTTAGCAAACCACTGCAGAAATATGGTAGATACGTGAGAACTTAATACACCAATGGGAAATGTTTACATCAAAGTTTTCTAATTCTACAAGGTAAAAAACACTCCAAGATGCAAAACCATGTTCCATACCATTAAGGTCCAGCCAACCACATTATCATGAGGAAGGGAGGTAGTCACACTGCAGCGAGGAAGAAAGCATATGGAGAATCGCGGCAAGATGGCGGAGGAGTAAGACAGGGAGATCACCCTCCTCGCCACAAATACATCAGAAATAAATGTACATGTGGAACAGCGCCTACAGAACAACTACTGAATGCTGACAGAAGACCTCAGACCTCCCAAAAGGCAGGAAACTCCCCACGTACCTGGGGAGGGCAGAAGAAAAAAGAAAAAGAAAAAGGGACAAAGGAAACGGGACTGGACCTGCCCCTCCGGGAGGGAGCTCTGAAGGAAGAAAACTTTCTGCACACTCGGAAGGGCCTTTACTGGTGGAGGACAGGGGGAGGGTAGTTTCAGAGCCTTGGAGGACAGCGCAGCAACAGGGGTGCAAAGGGCAAACCAGAGAGATTCCCGCACAGAGGATCGGTGCCGACCGGCACTCACCAGCCCGAGAGTCTTGTCTGCTCAACCACCAGGGCGGACGGGGCTGGGAGCTGAGGCTTGGGCTTCGGAGGTCGGATCCCAGGGAGAGGACTGCGGTTGGCTGCGTGAACACAGCCTGAAGGGGGCTAGTGCGCCACAGCTAGCCGGGAGGGAGTCCGGGAAAATGTCTGGAGCTGCCGAAGGGGCAGGAGACCATTGTTGCGGGGTGTTGGAGGGGCAGCCCACCATAGGGGTTTCCTTTTCTGTGCACTCACAGACAACAAGGACACACCTACGCAAGCACGAGCACAAGCTATAGCTGTTATCTTGGACCCCAGAGGCTGTCGCCGATGTCCTCAAGGATCGTGTGTGCAAGGCAGGTCACCGCCCACACCTTTCCAGCAGCCTGTGCAGCCCGCCACGGACAGGGTCCCACGGTCCGGGGCCAACTTTCCCAGGAGAACACACGGCCCGCCCCAGGCTCTTGCAACTTCACGTCGGCCTCTGCCGCCACAGGCACTCCCTGCACATCCCAATTGTGACTGCCATATCCCTCCCTCCCCCGGCCTGAATGAGCAAGTGAGCCCTAATCAGCTGCTGCTTTCACCCCCTCTTGCCTGCGTGGGGAAGAGACACCTGACAGCGGCCCACACACAGAGGCAGGGCCGCCACCAAAGCTGAACCCCAGTGACTGTGCTACCGAAGAAAGGAAAGGGAGATATCCCTGTGCGGCCTCAGGAGCAGCAGATTAAATCCCCACAAGCACAATCAACTGGGTGAACCAGGCACTAGTGGAACACCTGAACATACAACGAGTGTTCCTACAACTGAGGCTGCAGACTTTGGGGGCAACTGTGGACTCTGGGGGCAAGTACACACGGGAGTAACGCCAGATGAGAGTGTGAACGGCCCCCTCAGTGGTCACAGCAGGTCCAGAGACCTACCTATAATTACTGGAGGGCATTCTGGGCAGGCAGGGGTTGGCTGGGGCTCACTATGAGGGCAAGGACACTGACAGTTAAAGCCACAGGAAAATACCACTGCTTTCTTTTGGTTGTTTTTTTTTTTTTAATTATTCTTTTAATTTTTTATTTACTTTTTCTTTTCATTTTATGCTTTTATTTTTAACATATTTTTTATTTCACTTTCTTTTCCTATTTCTGCTGGACTTTTTTGTTATACTGCGTTTTTTCCTCGAGTTTGTTTTTTTATTTGTTTTGCTTTTTTTTCATTTTAACTATATTTCCCATTTTTCTGCTTTTAATGTACTACTTCATTGTTTTGTACTTTTTCCTTTTGTTTTCATCTTTCTTTTGTCTTTACCTTTATTTTTTTGATTGTTCTTGTGTGTTTGTTTTATGCTTTCATTGCCTGTTTTTTAGTTTGCTTTCTGTATTTGAGTTGTTTCTGGTTTTATGTTTTTGTTAGTTCAGCATTTAGTGTTTGTTTTCATTTTTGGGTTTCTTTATTGGTTTGCTCTCTTCTACTTTGTTTTCTCTTTTTTTCTTTTATCTTTTCTTTTCTTTCTGTGAGTGCATGAATGTATGTTTCTCTGTGTGATATTATTGTCTGTTTAGTTTTCTTTTTATCATTTGTCTTGCGGTTTCGTCTGTTCATTTGTTTGGATTTTTGTTTTTTGTTTTGGGGTTTTCTTTTCTTTTTTTCTTTCTTTCTTTCTTTTCTTTTTTTTCTGTTTATTCTTCCTTTTCTTCCCCACCCACTGTGGCTTGCAGAGTCTTGGTGCTCTGGCCGTGGGTTGGGCCTGAGCCTCCGAGGTGGGAGAACTGAGTCCAGGACATTGGACCACCAGAGAACTCCCAGCCCCATGGAACTCTTAATCAGTGACAGCTCTCCCAGAGGTGTCCGTCTCAACACTAAGACACAGCTCCACCCAAGCTGCATTGCCGGATGCCTCCATTGTTGGATGTCTCACACCAAACAACTAGCAAGACAGGAACACAACTCCACACATTAGCAGATAGGCTGCCTAAAGTCATACAAAGCTCACAGACACCCCAAAACACAACACCAGATGCTGCTCCGCCCACCAGAGTGACAAGATCATGCTCCACCCACCAGAACACAGGCACCAGTTCCACCAGCCAGAAAGCGTACAGTAGCCACTGGACCAACCTCAGCCAGTGGGGACAGAAAACAGAAGTAAGTGAAACTACGAACCTGCACCTACAGAAAGGAGACACCAAACACAGTAAGTTAAACAAAATGAGAAGATGGAGAAATACGCAGTAGCTGAAGGAGCAAGGTAAAAACCCACCAGACCAAACAAATGAAGAAGAAATAGGCAGTCTACCTGAAAAAGAGTTCAGAGTAATGATAGTAAAGATGATCCAAAATCTTGGAAATAGAATGGAGAAAATACAAAAAATATTTAACAAGGACTAGAAGAAATAAAGAGCAAACAAACAATGAGGAACACAATAACTGAAATTAAAAATACTCTACAGGAATCAATAGCAGAATAACTGAGGCAGAAGAACAGATAAGTGAGCTTATCTGTTAGATAAGCTCAAGATAGAAGATAGAATGGTGGAAGATAACTGCCATGGAGCAGAATAAAGAAAAAAGAATGCAAAGAATTGAGGACAGTCTCAGAGACTCTGGGACAACATTAAAGGCACCAACATTCAAATTATAGGGGTCCCAGAAGAAGAAGAGAAAAAGAAAGGGTCTGAGAAAATATTTGAAGAGATTATAGTCAAAAACTTCCCTAACATGGGAAAGGAAATAGTCAATCAAGTCCAGGAAGCGGAGAGAGTCCCATACAGGATAAACCCAAGGACAAACATGCTGAGACACATATTAATCAAACTCTCAAAAATTAATTACAAAAAAATATTAAAAGCAGCAAGAGAAAAGCAATGAATAACATACAAGGAAATCCCCATAATATTATCAGCTGAGTTTTCAGCAGAAACTCTGCAGGCCAGAAGGGAGTAGCAGGATATATTTTAAATGATGAAAGGGAAAAACATACAACCAAGATTACTCTACCCAGAAAGGACCTCATTCATATTTGACAGAGAAATCAAAAGCTTTACAGAGAAGCAAAAGCTAAGAGAATTCAGCACCACCAAACCAGCTCTATAGCAAATGCTAAAGGAACTTCTCTAGGCAGGAAACACAAGAGGAGGAAAAGACTGACAAAAACAAATTCAAAACAACTGAGAAAAAGGTAACAGGAACATACATATTGATAATTACCTTAAATGTGAATGGATTAAAGGCTCCAACCAAAAGACACAGATTGGCTGAATAGATACAAAAACAAGACCCATATATAAGCTGTCTACAAGAGACCTGCTTAAGACCTAGGGACACATACAGACTGAAAGTGAGGGGATGGAAAAAGATATTCCATGCAAATAGAAATCAAAAGGAAGCTGGAGTAGCAATACTCTTATCAGACAAAATCAACTTTAAAATAAAGACTATTACAAGAGACAAGGAAGCACACTACATAACGATCAAGGGATCAACCCAAGAAGAAGACATAACAATTATATTTAACCACCCAACATAGGAGCAACACAATACACAGGCAAATGCTAACAGCCATAAAAGGGGAAATCAACAGCAACACAATAACAGTAGGGACTTTAACACCCCACTTACCCCAAGGGGCAGATCATCCAAACAGAAAATAAATAAGGAAACACAAGCTTTAAAAGACACATTAGACCTAATGAACTTAATTGATATTTATAGGACATTCCATTCAAAAACAACAGAATACACTTTCTTCTTAAGTGCACATGGAACATTCTCCAGGATAGATCACAAATCATGGGTCACGAATTAAGCCTAAGTACATTAAAAAAATTGAAATCACATCAAGCATCTTTTCCAACCACAACTCTATGAGACTAGATATCAATTATAGGAAAAAAACTGTAAGAAATACAAATACATGGAGGCTAACCAAAATGCTACTAAATAACCAAGAGATCACTGAAGAAATCAAAGAGGAAATCAAAAAATATCTAGAAACAAATTACAATGAAACATGATGACCCAAAACCTATGGGATGCAGCAAACGCAGTTCTACGAGGGAAGTTTATAGCAATACAATCCTACCTCAAGAAACAAGAAAAGTCTCAAATTCACAACCTAACCTTACACCTACAGCAATTACAGAAAGAACAAAAAAAAAACCAAAATTACCAGAAGGAAAGAAATCATAAAGATCAGATCAGAAATAAATGAAAAAGAAATGAAGAAAACAATAGCAAACATCAATAAAACTAAAAGCTGGTTCTTTGAGAAGATAAACAAAATTGATAAACCATTAGCCATACTCATCGAGAGAAAATGGGAGAAGACTCAATTCAACAGAATTAGAAATGAAAAAGCAGAAGTAACAACTGACACTGCAGAAATACAAAGGATATGAGAGACCACTACAAGCAACTATATGCCAATAAAATGCACAACCTGAAAGAAATGGACAAATTCTTAGAAAAGTACAGCCTTCCGAGACTGAACCAGGAAGAAATAGAAAATATGAACAGACCAATCACAAGCACTGAAATTGAAACTGTGATTAAAAATCTTCCAACAAACAGAAGCCCAGAACCAGATGGCTTCACAGGTGAATTCTATCAAAGATTTAGAGAAGAGCTAACACCTATCCTTCTCAAACTCTTCCAAAATATAGTAGAGGGAGGAACACTCCCAAACTCATTCTACATGACCACCATTACCGTGATACCAAAAACTAGACAAAGATGTCACAAAAAAAGAAAATTACAGGCCAGTATCACTGATGAACATAGATGCAAAAATCCTCAACAAAATACTAGCAAACAGAATCCAATAGATCCTGATTAAAAGGATCATAAACCATGATCAAGTGGGGTTTATCCCAGAAATGAAAGGTTTCTTCAATATATGCAAATCAATCAATATGATACACTATATTAACAAATTGAAGGATAAAAAGCATATGATAATCTCAATAGATGAAGAAAAGCTTCTGACAAAATTCAACACCCATTTATGAAAAAAACTCTCCAGAAAGTGGGCATAGAAGGAACCTACCTCAAAATAATAAAGGCCATATATGACAAACCCACAGTCAACATCGTTCTCAATGGTGAAACATTGAAAGCATTTCCACTAAGATAAGGAACAAGACAAGGTTGCCCAATCTCACCACTATTATTCAACATAGTTTTGGAAGTTTTAGCTACAGCAATCAGAGAAGAAAAAGAAATAAAAGGAATCCAAATTGGAAAAGAAGAGTAAAACTGTCACTGATTGCAGATGACATGATACTATATATAGAAAATCCTAGAGATGTCACCAGAAAACTGCTAGAGCCAATCAATGAATTTGGTAAAGTAGCAGGATACAAAATTAATACACAGAAATCTCTTGCATTCCTATACACCAATCGTGAAAAATCTGAAAGAGAAATTAAAGAAACACTCACATTTACCATTGCAACAAAAAGAGTAAAATATCTAGGAATAAACCTACCTAAGGAGACAAAAGACCTGTATGCAGAAAACTATAAGACACTGACGAAAGAAATTAATGATGATACAAACAGATGGACAGATATATCACGTTCTTGGATTGGAAGAATGAACACTGTGACACTGACTATACTCCCCAAAGCAATCTACAGATTCAATGCTATCCCTATGAAACTACCAATGGCATTTTTCACAGAACTAGAACAAAACATTTCACAATTTGAATGGAAACACAAAAGACCCCGAAGAGCCAAAGCAATCTTGAGAAAGAAAAATGGAGCTGGAGGAATCAGGCTCCCTGACTTCAGACTATACTACAAAGCTACCGTAATCAAGACAGTATGGTACTCACACAAAAACAGAAAGATAGATCAACGCAATAGGATAGACGTCCCAGAGATAAACCCACACACATATGGTCACCTTATCTTTGATAAAGGAGGCAAAAATATACAATGGAGAAAGGACAGCCTTTTCAATAAGTGGTGCTGGGAAAACTGGACAGCTAGATGTAAAATAATGAAATTAGAACACTTCCTAACACCATACACAAAAAAAAACTCAAAATGGATTAAAGACCTACATGTAAGGCCAGACACTATAAAACTCTTAGAGGGGGACTTCCCTGGCAGTCCATTGGCTAAGACTCCATGCTCCCAATGCAGGGGGCATGGGATCGATCCCTGTTCGGAGAACTAAGGTCCTGCATGCCACACCGAGTGGCCCCAAAAAAAACTCTTAGTGGAAAACACAGGCAGAACAATACTCTATGACATAAATCACAGCAAGATCCTTTTTTGACCCACCTCCTAGAGAAATGGAAATAAAAACAAAAATAAATGAGACCTATGAAACTTAAAAGGTTTTTCACAGCAAAGGACACCATAAACAAGACAAAAAGACAACCCACAGAATGGAAGAAAATATTTGCAAATGAATCATCTGACAAAGATTAATCTCCAAAATATACAAGCAGCTCATGCAGCTCCGTAACATAAAAACAAACAACCGATCATAAAATGGGCAGAAGACCTAAATAGACATTTCTCCAAAGAAGACATAAAGATGGCCAACAAACACATGAAAAGATGCTCAACATCATTAGTCATTAGAGAAATGCAAATCAAAAGCAAAATGAGGTATCACCTCACACAGGTCAGAATGGCCATCATCAAAAAGTCTACAAACAATAAATGCTGGAGATGGTGTGCGAAAAGCGAACCCTCCTTCACTGTTGGTGGGAATGTAAATTGATACAGCCACTATGGAGAACAGTATGGAGATTCCTTAAAAAACAAAAAATAGAACTACCATATGACCCAGCAAAACCACTACTGGGCATATACCCTGAGAAACCATAATTCAAAAAGAGTCATTTACCACAATGTTCATTGCAGCTCTATTTACAATAGCCTGGACATGGAAGCAGCCTAAGTGTCCATCCATCGACAGATGAATGGGTAAAGAAGATGTGGCACAAATATACAATGGAATATTACTCAGCCATAAAAAGGAACGAAATTGAGTAATTTGTAGTAAGTCAATAGACCTAGAGTCTGTCATACAGAGTGAAGTAAGTCAGAAAGAGAAAAACAAGTACCATATGCTAACGCATATATATGGAGTTTAGAAAAATGGTACTGATGAACTTAGGGTAGGGCAGAAATAAAGATGCAGATATTGAGAATGGACTTGAGAACACAGGGGGGGGAAGGGGAGGCTGGGATGTAGTGAGAAAGTTGCATGGACATATATACACTACCAAATGTAAAATACATAGCCAGTGGGAAGCAGCAGCATAGCACAGGGTATGGGCTTGTTGCTTTGCGATGACCTAGAGGGGTGGGATAGTGAAGGTGGGAGGGAGGCTCAAGAGGGAGGTGATATGGGGATATATGTATGCATTTAACTGATTCACTTTGTTTTACAGCAGAAAGTAACAATATTGTAAAGCAATTATATTACAAAAAAGATGTATTTTTTTAAAAGATAGCATATGGAGATAAATGTGTCTGGTGTCTGAATTCATAGTCCGTTTTGCTGATGATTTAGAACTTGTTCTAGATGTTCCAGGCCGGCTAGTGACCTGTATCAGAGAGCTGAAGGCTTTCAGTGGCCTCAGGAAATCTTTTTTTAAGGAAATCTTATTTTCACAAAATACCTGGCTGGTTCACTGGGAGGTATTGGAAAATCGTTAGTTATATGAGATCAAAACCAGGTCATACCCAATAACAGTCTAGCTACACGGTGTTAATAACAAACTCTGAAATATAAGCTATCACAAGGACTGGCTAAGAGCCCTCCTTATTTAAGAGATGAGTAAACGGTCTTATAGAGGTTATATACCTTGAGGTCCGAAGTAGAGGTGATGAATGCAGGATCTGGACCAGATGGGTTGAGTGTAAGTCTAGCTTCTTTACTTTCTAACTGTAAAAACTTGAGCAAATGATTTAATCTCTGACTCACTTTCCTAATATGTAACCTGGAAGTGATAATACTCATCTTGATGGGTTGCTGTGTGGACTCAATGAGCTAAAACCCACAGAGTGTGCAGACAAGTGCCTGGCACCCAGGGGTGCTCAACAATGTCAGCAACTACCATTACTCATGGTCCTCAGTGGTAGAGTCAGGACAGGAGGTCATGTTTAGTGGCTCCTGGATCCAACTAGCCAGTCGTGCCGAAGGTGGCAACAACTTCAGTGTCTGGGGTAAGGTGTTGGTAAAAATGGGGATGAATAGGTCACACGAGCAACAACTTGTGAGAACAACAAAAGACTTTTGCTCGCTAGTTAGTATTCAGATCTCAGTTGGCTCACGTTTAGGGAACAACAAATCCATAAGGGATTTAGGAGGAAGAGAGAGGAAAGAAGAGAAGGTAAGGAAAGTTTTGCTTAAATATTAGTACCAATATTGTGTTTTTAAAAATAAAGAAAAAATTAAAAAATAACAAAACCTATCTAAAATATTTTAAAATAGCCAAATTCCACACGTCCTATGTTAAAGCAACAATAACGCAAAGAAGTTTCCTAAGAGAAGTGAAAGATACCTACCTGTAAGAGAACAAAAGAATATCTTTTTGTTGAAAAAGTACTTCTTTTATGCTGAGTTATTCTAATGTAGCCTTGATCACTATACTTTCTTTCTGGTGGATAATGTCCGGAAGACATGTCTTTGATAAATACTATTTTCTTTGAAAAGCAATACAAGTAAAATAAACAAATTTCTATTCCAAGATTAAGCAACTAACTCTACTTTAAACCACAGCACGTGGAAATTACTCTTAACCTGTTTACCTGATTTTCTATTGTCCTTTTATTTTTCTATTGCTCCAAACTCATCACTTCTATTGATACTTAGAATGAATCAGTTAAGTTCAGCTGGTATGATGCAATGAAACCCAAAATAAGAGTTGCTGCATCAAGACAGAAGTTTCTTTCTTTTACATTTAAAAAGCCTGGACATGTGGTGTCCACGGCCAGCAGAGCAGTCCCTCAAGGTTGTCCTCAGATCCAGCCTCCTTCCAGCCATCCGTGGAGGATGCCCCATTTCTTCATGGTCTAGGATGGCTGCCAGACCTGCAATCCTAACATCCACCATCCGGCAAGAGGGGGAACAAGGAGAATAGCCTCATTCCACACCCTGAACACACCTGCTCGTGTCTTATTGACAGGAACCCGGTCCCCTGATCGCTCCTACGAAGAAGTGGAGCTGGAAACTAGCTTGGCTGAGCCCCACTTTTGCTCAGGAAGGGAGAGTGAATATCGGAAGACACGCAGCAGACTCTGCCTCAGGAAGGACATCAAATAATGCAGAATAGATGACCCTGTTGCAGGCGGGCAGGATATCAGTTGTATGGGTCGTGGCTGAAAAATCTGAGAACCAAAGGATGCATAGCTCTGCATAGGCTTGAGTAAATGGGAGACTGGATTGTGTAGATTGTGTGTTGATTCTCTGCTCACTTGTACCTTCCTCGTGAGGCACTTATGGTCTGGCTAAAAAGCAATTTTCAGGATACAGTCATCAGCCATAAGACCCAGGTGATAACATGTTCAGACCCAGGTCTGTGCAATTTCGGATCGTTTTCAACTAGGATTGAGGACTCCAGCCTGATTCCATGTTCTTTGTCTAAATATATCATTACCATTGACAGGACAGATATTGCACTTTACTTTTAACTCCAGAAAGAGTGGAAATTCAAGGTCTTGAGAGGCGTCGGAGTGTAATGGTCATAAGTGCAAACTCAGGAGCCTGATTGCTTGAATTTCAATTCCAGTTCCTCTTTTTACTAAAACTGTGAGTTGGACAAGTTATTTAATTTGTCTCCACCCCGGGTTCCTCATCTACAAAAATGGACATAATAACAAAATCTAATTGATAGAGAGTTGGTGTAGGAATTAAATGAATTTACAGTTGTAAACATTTATTATAGGGCCTTGCACATGGTATTTGTTCAAAAAAAAATGTTAGCTCTTATCAACTGCAGACTTGTATTCTGGAAAAAAACAGTGCACTGTAGCCTGCAACTATGCGGTTGATGGCTAAAAAAGTAAAAACCACAGTCTGAGGAAGTGTTTGATGTTAGTGGGGGAGATATGGGTTTTGTCATACTCAATCTGGAATTTATTTTTTTCTTCTGAAGAGAGAGCTAGCACAAAATCTTCAGACTACCACAACATAATTCAGAAACTGGGACGTGGAAATGACTGGATATTCTGTGGAAGGACACAGACGCTGATGTCAGAGAGAAATAGTGCCCTACAAAGAGAGAGAACATGTTATAGGACAAAGGAAGCGGCATTCTTCAATGTGGTAAATACAGAAGGAATTGCGTCAAGTTGTGTACTGTGAGGGACTGGGATAGCTGGTCTATAGAGATGCATTTGAATGCTGACTGTGTAAAGGAGAACCTTGAGCCCTTTTGCTGACTGTGAAGTCTAGGCGGCTGTTACTGGAGGCCCTGAAGCAGGAAGGGATGTGTGTAATGTGACAAGGACAAGGTCGGCAGACCCCGCAGAACCTGGATTACAAAGGACTGCCCTTACGTTTCACTTAGCCACTAACGTACTTTTTTTTGTTTGTTTTTTAAAATTTATTTTATTGAAGTATAGTTGATTTACAATGTTGTGTTAATTTTTACTGTACAAAAAAGTGATGGGTTATAAATATATATATATACATTCTTTTTTATATTCTTTTCCATTATAGTTTATCACATGATATCGAATATAGTTCCCTGTGCTATACAGTAGGACCTTGTTGTTTACCCATTCTCTATGTAGTAGTTTGCATCTGCTAAACCCAAACTCTCCATCCATTCCTCCCCACCCTGCTCCCCCTTGGCAACCACAAGTCTGTTCTCTATGTCTGTGAGTCTGTTTCCGTTTTGTAGATAAGTTCATTTTGTCATATTTTATATTCCACATATAAGTGATATCATATGATATTTGTATTTCTCTGTCTGGCATACTTCACTTAGTATGATAATCTCTAGGTCCATCCATGTTGCTACAAATGGCATTATTTCATTCTTTTTTATGGCTGAGTAGTATTCCATTGTATATATGTACCACATCTTCTTTACCCATTCATCTGTCGATGGACGTTTAGGTTGTTTCCATGTCTTGGCTACTGTAAATAGTGCTGCAATAAACACTGGGGTGCATGTATCTTTTCTAATTATAGTTTGCTCCATATATATGCCCAGGAGTGGAAATGCAAGATCATATTAGCCACTGAAGTACTTTTTATAGGAGAAATTGAAATTTAATGCCAGAATTCTAATCTATTTCATTTGTAATATTTTGCCATATGAGAACACATATATTTTTATTCTTAAATTAATTATATAATCTTCAGCTCACCCTGTGACCTGATAATACCCATCTTATTTGGTTGTCATTATAAAGTATGGAGTTAAACAGCCTCTTCAGGTGTTGTCTGGACCTGACTGAGTGGACTCCCAAAGACAATTACACTTTCCTGATGCCACAGTGAGCAAACAAAACAGGCAGCACCTCAAACAGAGGAGCCTTCCCCTGGCTGACGGCCCCTAACTGTGCTACATGCAATAGCTCTTCCAGAGAAAAGTGAGAAAAAATATTTTAATAACAAATGTTCTATTTTAATAAATCCATGTGTGGTAGATCTCTTTAAAACTGTCATTAATAAGGCTCTTTGATATAAAGAAAGAACATGAAAAACGTTATATTATTAAAGTTCAACCTCATGTTAAAGAATTACTTTTTACTTCAGATAATTTATTTGAAGAGGAAAACAAAGACAGAGATGAGATACCAGGCTTTGTGAATGATTTATACACTGTTTGGGGCCATGCCTGGGTCATATTTATATCCCAGAATGAGAAGAGCAAAACAATATGCAATTTTTTCAGTCAATTACTGAATCCAACTTTACACTCAACATGTATTTATTGGCATTTACTTTATGCCAGACATTATCTTGGATGCTGGGGAAATAATGGAGACGAAAAGAATCTTTCTATCTTCATAGAATTTGTGTTCTACTTAACGTGTATAGAAATCACAAACATTTTCTGATGAGCTAGAATTCACTCATTAGGGATTTAATTCCAGAATTCTCTGCCAGATATTTCCCAAAATCCCTGAGAGGAAAGGCCTAGGAGAACACCAGAAGCAGAACTAAGGAATTCTTGCTCCTCAATTTATGAGAAATAGTGGACAAGATGAATTCCTTCTCATAAAAATAATGTCACAGAAGCTACCCAGCTCTGAAAGGAACAGAGCAAGGCTGTCCTCATACCCCAGTCTCCACCTGCAGGCTGAGAGCCACCAGTAAGCAAATATAGGCTTCTGGTCTGATACAGGTTTCCTTCATGAAACTTACAAAATCTAAACCCTTCACCGTCCCAGATATACATGAACATTACATGCACAGGCAAAGAGAAGAAGACTGAAAACTAAAAACATGTCAATTAACCATAACATGGGAAAGATCTAGGAATTCAGATATTTTAAAGAAACCCAGGCCCTTGAAACTGGTGATCCCACAGTAACAAAAGATTCCCATAGGTAAATCTATAGTCATGGCCTTAAAATATGATCAGGGATATAAAATTTAGAAAACCAATGCTCTGGGGAGATGGCCTTCAGACATGGCTTACTGCCCCTCCATTCCCAGCTCCAGCTTCACTGTCTCTTCTGAGCCAAAGGCCAGCCAGGTATGAGGTGTTGGTTAGAGTCTCAAGATAGAGAATTGGTGTGGTTTTTCTCAATGATAGATTGCGTGAGAGTCTGGACACAGCCTCTGAGAGTGCTGGGGTAAGGACCCGGGAGATCCTGGGGATCTGACCCACGTGAGACAGTCGTCACTTGGGCTGCTCCAACAGAGATGATTTTCAAGTAACCTAACAGGATATTTAAATTTAAAGGGACCCAATAACCATGAGAGGGAGATAAAAATAAGCACATGCCAGTGATAGAGAACCACTGGAGAAGACAGCTGATGACTTCAACAAAAATTATAATCAGAATACCTAAGAAGATGCATTCACAGGACAAAGAAAAGTCTTGCTGAAGAAAACACTGCTTAACAAAATCATTTTAAAAATTAAAAGATTCCAAAAGTAAAGGATTCAGTAGATAAATGTAAAGAGTGCACAGATCCTGTTGAGACCTGTTTTAATAGCTTGAAAAATCAGGTAAAAAGAAAACATTTTAGTAATAGAGAAAAGATACAAGGGGAAAAAAATCATGATACATCCTGGTAAAATGTCTGATTGCCAAGGATAAAAAGAAAAAACTATTACACTATTCCATATACAAAGAATAAGTTATCTGCAAAGGAAAAGGTGATCAGATTTGCATATGATTTCTCACCTGCAACATCAGAAGCAAGAAGGTATTGGAAAAACACGAGAGACTGAAATTCAAGGACAGCAACCCAAGAATCACTCTCATTCATCTGTTAGCATTAAAGGAAGACTTTTGAAGCTAGGCAAAGGATCTGCGAGTACATTACTCATGTTCCCCCAAATGAAATAAGAACTGAAAAGAAAGCACAAGACACCTGGAGATGGGAAGGTACATAGGACAGTCAATAAAGGTGACCAATGACCTATAACACAATTACTAACAGATAAATCCAAGTGGAAAATCGTGGACTTAATGGTAATAATTATAGCAAACACTTACTGACTGCTTACATATCAAAAGCAATGTTTCACGCACTTATTTTTCATTTAATTCTCACAACAAACCCATAACTTTTATTGCAGTGATTTCAAAATAAGGAGTTGTGGGTGGAAGAATACAGTGTTAAATGTTTCAGCCTAGAAGGAGTCAACAGAGAAGTAAAAATATTCTAAATTTGCTCTGGTGTGTGCAGTGGGTGCAAGAAGACAGTTAAGGAAGGACAATTTCTTTTGAGGGAATATAGTTTTTATCCACGAAAAACATGTATAAATGCAAACAAAATAACACTAGGATGGCAATAATATTATCAGATCACATGGTGCCTAAGGTTTATACAGTAACATATGTAAAGCGGAATATTATGTAATTAGAAGAGACATGATGCCTATAAACCTGAAGATACCAAAAGATAGTAGTTAAATATGTAAAATAAGAAACATCTTTTCATGTGCCTATTGGCCAACTCTGTGAGTATATGAAAAACCACTGAATCAGACATCCTAAATTTGTGATATTGTACAGTATGTGAATTATATTTCAAAAAAGCTGTTACCAAAAAAATAGTATTTAAAAAGAGAAATGAAAAGAACAACTGATATTAAAAACAGGAAAAATATAAATGGAAATCATAAATACAAAGAAGAATTTACTTTTAAAAATCAGGAAAACTGATTTAAAAGATATATATAGAACCTTACATTCTTCAATTAGAAAATTTATACTTTTTAGTATGTTCGTGGGTAAGAACAAAGATAAATCACATAGTTGGCCAGAAGGAAATCTTGTGGGCTTTTTCTTAATGAAGATCTTATAGATAAGAAATACTGACCATATTCCAATAAATTTAAAAATGTCAAATAATCTTAACCAATTTCAAACTAACAAATATGTTCCTAAGATAACCCCTGGATCAAAGAGGAAAGCAGAACTGAATATAAATAATATGAAAAGCATACAAATGAGTAAACACCATCTCAGAATACATGGGACATAGAAGAAGCTTGAGTTAGGAAACAATACAGTTTTCATGCCTTTATCATTATTAAAGAGGAAAAGCACATAAACATAGAACTTATAAGAAACATAGATACCCTTTAACAAGATTTATTTAAAAAGTTGGAAAAGAAAACAAAGCAGAAATTAATTAAAACTAGAGAGGATAAATAAATCAAAAACGTCTATGAAGATACAAATAAAGCAGATAAAACCTTTGAGTAAGGAGTGGTTAGATAGCAAAAAATATAGAAGATAAAGGTTGAGAAAAGAGACATAACCAGCTATTACATTGCATGATAAAATTTATAATTGAAACTATGTCAATAAACTTTTTAATGAACAGGAAGTAAAATGTTTCATAGCAAAGTCAAAATTTCCAAGTTGGACCTAAGAGAAGTATATAGAAATTTTGGAATATATCAATTACCTATAAGGAGACTGGAAAGGTGATGAAAAATATTTTTAAAAGAATCTGCATTAGATGGACTCATGCCAAATTCAATCTAATCTCTAACCTTTAAAGAACAAATATTTTCAGTTATTTACAATATTCAACAATGTGAAAGCGCATGGAAAATTCTTCAGTTGATTTGAAAAAGACAGCAAACTTTAACACCAAAACCTAATAAAGATCAAACCAAACAAAAAGAGACCAATTTAAATTATTTCAATGCAAAATTTTAAAGAAAATATTAAGTAAAATCTAGTCCGGTGTAAAACAATTAATATCCCATGCCCCAAGTAGGGTTTATGCAAAGAATATGAATTATTACAGATTACTATGTTATCAGATTTCCTGAAATTGAATCACTCATATACAAAAAATATGCATATGAGTGATTCAATTTCAGGAAATCTGATAATAATCATTTTTACCAATCAACAGAGGGAGAAAATCATATAATCATATAATTATGGGTAGAAAAGGCATTTGACACATTTCATATATTCCTAAAAGGGATTCTAGGTAAAACAGAAATAAAAGAACACTACAGATATATAATGACAATTACCTAAGAAAAATCAGCAGCTAATATGATCCCAAATATTGAAACATTAAAACAATTTCAATTACAATTGGAGATTGCACAGGAAATCACAGTATCATTCAACATTACCTTGGAAGTTGTAGTAAATAATTAGACAAGAAAATGAAATTACCTGTATAAAGAATGGAAAAGAATATACGAAACTTTGTGTAATGAATGAATGACATGACTTTATTCTTTGAAAACTCAAGAGAATCTAGGTTTAAAAATTGTTATATTAAATAAGATAATTGAATAAAGTTCTGCATATAAAAATAGCTTGAAGAAATCAATATTTATTCTCTATTTTAGCAATAAATAATTTGAAGGGAAAAAAGAAAAATATTTGCAAGAGCAACAAAAGTATAAAATCTTTAGTACTAAATTTAACAAGAAAGTCACAGGATCTATATGAAAAAAATATAAAATAATTTTGAAGGACTCAGAAAAATATGTAATGAAATGAAGATGCATTGTATTTTTTTGGATGACTTATGTAACAACTTATATAATAATAATAAATTAATATATAAATTTAATGCAACTTGAATTAAAATATCAATAAATTGTAATTAAATAAAATGATATTGGAGCTCATATGGAAAAATAAATTTCCAAGAATATCCAACAGTACAAAACAAACAAAAAACAACAAAAAAAAAAAAATATATATATATATATATATATGAAAGGGAAGAGATTTGCCTTATAAGATATTACAGGATAATCATATTGATATGTTACTAGCATAAGAATATTATATGGATGTGTGTATACATATATATATCTATATAGGTGTTGAGGAAAGTTGTGGTTGAATACAGGTTTTTTTAATGATAGATTACATATAAATTATTGGCTTAACTAGCTACACACTTTTAAAACTGTTACACTGGAGCCTTATCTCACTCCATATACAACAATTAATTTCAGATGATTTGAAATTTAAATTAAAAATTGTTGAATTTTAAAAAATTGTTTTAAGTTAAAGAAAACTTACTTACAAAACCAATTTAGGAAGAAGGGTACCAAATAGCTGAGAGATTACATGTACAAATCACACCTTCTTGACTAAAAGAGGAAACCCGGGATGTATAAAAATGTGACAGAAACATTCTACTTTATAAAAAATTTATAATATAGCAAAAGATACAATACACAAAATAAATGATATCTAGTAGCAAGAGGAAAAATAAAAGCAGAAATAAAAAATTGTTTCATTAAGATTTAAAAACATATGGAACAGTGGCTATGTACTAGTCACATTTCATCACTTTATATTTTTATTTCTATTCTAAAGTTTTCAGTTATAAGTGCTTGAAAACTTTTCTTAATAGTAAGAAAATCCATAATATTTTTCATTTCAGACTCCCAAACCATCATCTTGTCTCATCAGTCAGCAAAATAAAGCTTGCTATTATTTTAAGTTTCAAACTATGTTTTTTCTTCTCACATCTCTCTTCCATATATTATCCTTGCCTTCACTAGGATTACAGCTTTCCTTTGAGGATACCATGATGGAAACAGCAAGTTCTTAAACAGGGTTACATGCAACATCAAAACAGTCTGGGCGTGGTCACAGTTACAGGACATTGAGATGCAAAATGGCTGGATCTTTCTGTCCAGACCATCTTCTGACCTCCAGAAACAGCCAGCAGGTCTACATCACATTCAAAAGTAAACTTAAATTCTGATGAAAGGAAAGTTATGTTTTAAAAACAAGGATTAACTGGATGCCTGGAGAGATAAAAGTAATAATAAAGGTAATAGAACGTGTGACTCTATAGGAATTTGCTAGGAGAATTGTGGCTGCTAGAGGGGAAACTGTACAAAGGAAATGGGCAAAGGCCCACGAGTTGGAAGGTAGGAAATTGGGAGCACAGCAAAGTGCTACAGGAAGCTAGCATGTGAGGATACACAGAGTAGAGCAGTGCCTGTCTGACATGTTCAAGGTGTTGTCTGTACAGTTTTATTTATATAACCGAGATTGGCAATAACTACAGATTTTCTGAAGTAACTATTAACCAAACCACAAAGTTCACTTATTCATAGGTATGAGTTAAAAGAATAAATTTTGGAGCCAAATAAAAAGACTGCCTGTAGTTTCAGCTCAGATTCTCTGCTGACTTGTTGTTACCCTGGGTATTTTACTTAACTTTATTGTGTCTCAGTCTCTGCATCAGTTAAACAGGGTTAATAACAGTACTTCCTTCACTGACTTGCTGTAAGGGATTAAATGTGAAAACACGTATAGGGCTTAGAACAATCCCTGACACGCATAGGTACTAATAAATGTGAGTTATTGTTACTATCTTGTATTCAGACAGCAGAAATATATTTGAGAGTCTACTATATATCAGATGCTATACACTCTGGAAATACAAAAGTAATAGGAAATACAACCTTAACCTCAAGTAATCTAATGAGGAGATGGACAAGTTGACCAGCAGCTACAAGTCCTCTGCTGGATCCATGCAGAGTCTGAGAAAGCAAAGGGGTGGCACAGATCAATGACAGTCAACAAAACCCCCTGCTAGATGTGACTCTTGAGATGAGCCTTAAAGAATGAAGGAAAACTGAAGAGCACAGTTTGTGCAAGCAATGAAAGACTGAAGCATCATAGCATTAAAGAGCAAATCTCAAGTACTTTTGTAACAGCTGGAGTTAAGTTGTGGGCAAGAGGGAGGAATGTGGTAGATGGCTGGGCTAATGTCAGTGAGAAGAGCAGAGGCAACCTAGGAAGGATATTGTACATCTGGGAATCTGAACATGATTGTGAAAGGCTTGAAAATCAAGGAGTGACAAGTTCAGATACTCCTGAGCTGTGGGTATGAAGGTGACGCTGGGAGCAGTGGCCACTTGGAATGACACGCCAGTAATTTAAGTAGAACTGAGGATAGCTATGCTAAAGCAGTCAGTAGAGAGAAGGAAAAACAAACAAAAGGCAGCAACAAAGGAAACCGGTCGTTAATAATACCAGGATTCTAATTTGATACAGGAACTCAGGAGAAACAAAGGAATCTATGACGACTTTCCAGCTCAGGAGGTTTCTAGCCTGTGCAGCTGGAAAGCTGGTGCAGGCATCCCGTAAACCAGGACGAGGAGCAGATGGGAAGGAGCCCAGGGTGGGGCAGGTCCTATGCGTGCTGTATGCAGGGAGTCCAAGTAAAGATGCTTAGTGTGGTGCTTCCCTGGTGGCGCAGTGGTTGGGAGTCCGCCTACCAATGCAGGGGACACGGGTTCAATCCCTGGCCTGGGAGGATCCCACATGCCGCAGAGCACCTAAGCCTGTGCGCCACAACTACTGAGCCTGCAAGCCACAACTACTGAGCCCACCAGCCACGACTGCTGAAGCCCGCACACCTGGAGCCCATGCTCTGCAACAAGAGAGGCCACGACAATGAGAAGCCCGCACACAGCAACAAAGACCCAACACAGCCAAAAATAAAAAATAAATAAATAAATTTATTTTTTAAAAAAAAGATGCTTAGTGTGCAGTTAGCATCGGGGTTGAGACCCAGGAGTTAAAATCTGTGCCATCCCGATGGAGGATATACATTCTCCTATACCCCGTAGAAACAGAAGAGCAGAAGGCTAACTGTGGAGCATGGATTTTCCAGGGGCTTTACAAAGATGTGGAGAAAATTCTAAAATTAGATTTAGAATATTTCACTTAAAGACGTTTTCTCGTATCTGAATAAGTAAAGGAAAAATGACACAACAAACCAGATGTGTTCTGAAAGATAATGAAATGTTCACAGCACTCAAATCCTTATTTTTTTATTTTGAAAACAGCAAGACATAATATTTAGATTTATGCATCCCACAACTGTATATCAAATGCAAGGAGATACTTCCAAAGCTTACAACGGTTAAAGAAAGAATGTGTTCACTCAGTCAGGTGTGAAAAATTTATGGCAGTGTCAGCCTTTATCTAGTTCTTAACGCTCAACATGGCAACTGAAGAACAAAGACCCAGGGTAGAGCTAAGTCGGTGTACCAGCTTATGTGCCATATATTTCAACAGACAAAATATCTACTTTTTAAATTAAATGTTAATTCACATCATTCAATGGTAACACTCTACTGGAGGAAACCACCAAAGATCCCTGGTTTCAGCATCCCTGTCACAGAATAAACTTCCAGTAAAGATTTTTCTCCTGGTAGGTTCACTACTGTGTTTCAATCAGCTTACCCACCTGAGCATGTGTAATGCACTGTATGTTTAGAACTTAAATATCCCTTAATGATTCGCTCAACATTCTACATTTTTACCTCATTGTGGAAAGAAGGGGACTTACCACCCCAGACAAAGTTCTGTCATGTGATTACTGGAAAAGAGATTAAAAACTGCCAGAGAGGGCTTCCCTGGTGGCGCAGTGGTTGAGAGTCCGCCTGCCGATGCGGGGGACGCGGGTTCGTGCCCCGGTCCGGGAAGATCCCACATGCCGCGGAGCGCCTGGGCCCGTGAGCCATGGCCGCTGAGCCTGCGCGTCCGGAGCCTGTGCTCCGCAGCGGGAGACGCCACAGCAGTGAGAGGCCCGCGTACTGCCAAAAAACAAAAAAACTGCCAGAGACAAATAAAATCCTCATTAGCGTCAGAAATTAACAGATGTGCTTTGGCAAAAGTAGACCGTCCTTGACCTCCACGATGATCTTTTGCTTATGGAAACTGTGACAACTGATTCTTTTGAAAGTTATAAGCTTTTCCTGCCCAAAGTGTTAAAACAGTATATATTTCAATTAAAATATAAGAAAAGTAGTTGATGTGTTCCAGGTTTCACCAGCTTAAGGAAGGAAGGGAGGGAGGGAGGGAGGAAGGAAGGGAGGGAGGGAGGGAGGAAGGAAGGGAGGGAGGGAGGGAGGGAGTTAGTGATGATTTATATTAACTGGCTTTTTAATGGCTCAGGGAAATTCTGCCCATCAATCTTTCACACCACAATGAGAATGAAATAATCTCCCAAAAAGTAAAGGAAGATAAGGAAGGAAAGAAGGAAGGGAGGGAGGGAGGGAAGGGGGGGAGGGAGGGAAGAAAGAGGGAAAGAAGTCATACTTGTATCAATGTCCTCCCTCCTCCCAGGGTCCCGGTGTTCCCTGGGGCTCCACTAGGACCTCTAGCTCACACACCAGTCTGCCAGCTGCCCCTGCAGACAGCATCTGTTTGGTTCTCCTCTTTTGCTTCAGCACCTCCCCTGGGGTGACCACAGAGAAAGCCTCTTTGTGAAAATGCCAAGTCCAGGCCAGGGGCGGTCTCCCTGCGCTTCTGAAGCCACACGACTGGCTGTCTAGTCCTGTGGGAGACGCGGGAAGAAATGGCCTTTCCAGCTGCACACCTTATTTTGTCACCTGAACCACAGGGCAGTTGCGGTGTCTGCTCAGGGCCCATAGAGCCTTTCCAGAACAGTCTGCTGGGAGGACACCTCATCCCCTAGGCGCAAGGACAAGCCCGCTTCACAAGGAGGCTGGGACTGCATGTGTCTCACGCCCTCCATCACTCACTCCATCACTCCCTTTGCTCAAGGCCGGTCGGCGGCACATGGCTCTGAGTGTGACAGACGTACAGGGATCCCACCACCAACCATCCTCTTGAAGTCCCTGTGGGCTTCAGACTGTGCAAGTTGTGTAATTCAGGATAATTAACCCATCAACTAGAAAATACAGCTGATATAGACTTTCCCTTACAAATACAGTAAGTGCCCTACACACGAACCTTCCAGTTGCAAACTTTCAAAGATGCAAACGCTCCCAGAGAAAGGATGAAGACAGACAAGAGGAAGAAGAAGTAACTGAAGAACCGAAGAGATTCACGACGCAGGAAGTGGCAAGGGGATTGTCTTTATCTGAGGAGGCACAGTGAGTTTCTGAGGCACAGGACCAGAATGTAGAATGGTACACCAAGGTTGCAGCAGCCGTTCAGAATGCAATTCAGTACTACCAGGTCTTCTATGACAAGAAAAAAAAAAAAAAAGAGCTACTACCCAGACATCACTGGATCATTTTTTCAAGAGGGTAGACAGAATTGAATCCAGCAAGGAGCCTGGGCCATCAGCATCAGGCGTGAGTGACATGGCAGCTTGCCTTCCATCTCTTACTGCTGACGATCCTTCAGCTCTATCATCTCCCACTTCCTCTCCCTCCTCCAGTCGTAACTCTTCTTGTCTGTTCACTAGATGCCAGCCCTGGATGCCAGCTCTTGTACTGTACTACTGTACTTTTCAAGATACTGTACTGTAAGATTAAAAATGTTTTCTTTACTTTTGTGTTTGTTTTTTATGTATTATTTATGTGAAAATATTATAAACCTATTACAGTAAGGTACTATATAGCCGATTGTGTTAGTTGGGTACCTAGGCTAACTTCGTTGGACTTACAAACAAATTGGATTTACAAACTCGCTCTCAGGAACAGAACTCATTCGTTATGTAGAGGACTTACTGTACCCAAAACAGACACTGCTCAAATGTGAAGATGTAGTAAAACTACTGCAAGAACATGGTGAGAAATATACACATGGTTGGTTTTCTGCATGGAAGCATTAAGGGGGTCTCCAAAAATGCAATATTGACTAATACGGAATAGGATTCCAGTAGGCAAAACACCACCATCCTACTTGGCAATAGAGCTCTTGTCTGGAGGATTAGTCAACACTATTTGGGTTTTTTCCCACATTTGGGGAAATGAAGCTATTCCCAACCATTCAAACTATACCTGTATTTGTTAAAAAATATAAATCACATTTTTGCCAGAGGTAGCCCTAGATATAATGATGATCCAGTTCTATAAAAACAATTCTGAATGTTACTTGCAGATACATAAAAGCACATCTATTCCTGAATTAAACCTTTACATTCTTTGTGTGTCAGTAGATAATTAGGCTGCTTGAAAGCCTGAGATATTTAACCATTAGCACTTTTCTGATGAAACCATTTCTTTTATATCTCGTTAATATTTCTTCTATCCACTTTCATTTAAATATATATATTTATACATATACATATATATTTTTTTCCTCTCCTACATAAATAGTATTACCTTTTGTTACAATCTTAGAGAATTTACTGGTGGCAAAGTAAGAGGAAAGTAAATAGTAGACCATTCAAAATAAGTAACATTAAAAAATAATATAAATGCAAAATTTAATTATAATGGTGAATAATTAAGGTCCCATGAAAGAAAGAAAAGTAAAATGGGGTGAGTTAAAGCATCCTTTCAAATGCTTTACAAAGCAACCTTGAAACACAAGATTTTGAAGAAAAAGATGGAAAGTGCACATCTCTGATTCTAGACTCCTCGTTTGTACAAGTGGATTTTAGCATTTTAATTTCTTTTGTACAGCCTTTTACGTTTTACATGCATATTTGCATGTATTTCTTAGGTATTATTACCAGGCCATTAAAATGCCATAGGAGTGCATCTCCATTCTTTTTGTTTAAAATCATGGGTCTTAACGGGTCACTTTGTAAAGCATTTGAAAGAACGCTTTAATTCACCCCATGTCTCTTCTCTTTTTGCCACATTTATATATAGTGTTATAAGTGTGTGTGTGTACATACTACCTCTATATGCATACATCTATAATTTACAACTCTCAGGATAAATGATTTGCACACTGGTAAAGAGAAAAATCTTCCCCGAATACCTCTTTCAATCTTCTCAATCTCAACATCACCCCTTTCATATTATATTTATACCCTAGCTTATCTTTATCTTTATTACATAACATTTCAAACACATACAGTAGCAGAGAAGACAATAAAATAAACTCCCGTTCCTATCATAAAAAATCATTTTAATAAAGACACTTTTGTTCTTTAGAAATATGCCAGGACTTTACAGAGTTGCACATACCATAAAGAACCCATCTCCTTCCTAAATTTCCCTAACCTCTATCTTTCTTTTCTACCTTGTATTCTTCCCTTCTAACTTATTCGTTTTCTTATCCTGTCTGTTCCTACTGAGGTTATGACATGGAAAAATGACAGGTGTGCAAATAGAAAGAGAAGAGAGAATAATGGGCTAGAACATGCCTCGGCCATGTCTTCTTTATTTGCCACTTTCAAAACACACAGATCGCACACATTGTGACCCAGACACACAAATGGCTGCTGTTCCAGTTTCCATCTCTGATATCCCTGTTTTACCTGCCAAAGAGTGTTATCAAAAATAATTAGAGGGCTTCTTCAAGATGGTGGAGGAGTAAGACGGGGAGATCACCTTCCTCCCCACAAATAGATGAAAACTACATCTACATGTGCAACAACCCCTACAGAACACCTACTGAACGCTGGCAGAAGACCTCAGACCTCCCAAAAGGCAAGAAACTCCCCACATACCTGGGTAGGGCAAAAGAAAAAAGAAAAAACAGAGGCAAAAGAATAGGGACGGGACTTGCACCAGTGGGAAGGAGCTGTGAAGGAGGAAAGGTTTCCACACACCAGGAGCCCCCTCGCGGGCGGAGACTGCGGGTGGCGGAGGGGGAAGCTTCAGAGGCACAGAGGAGAGCGCAGCCACAGGGGTGCGGAGGGCAAAGCGGAGAGATTCCCGCACGGAAGATCGGTGCCGACCGGCACTCACCACCCCGAGAGGCTTGTCTGCTCACCCGCCGGGGCGGGCGGGGCTGGGAGCTGAGGCTCAGGCTTCGGTCAGAGCGCCTGGAGAGGGCTGGGGTTGGCAGCGTGAACACAGCCTGAAGGGTCTAGTGCGCCACAGCTCACCGGGAGGGAGTCCGGGGAAAGTCTGGACCTGCCTAAGAGTCAAGAGACCATTGTCTCAGGATGCATGAGGAGAGGGGATTCAGAGCGCCACCTAAATGAGCTCCAGAGACAGGGGTGAGCCGCGGCTATCAGCCCGGACACCAGAGACGGGCATGAGACGCTAAGGCTGCTGCCGCCGCCACCAAGAAGCCTGTGTGTGAGCACAGGTCACTCTCCACACCCCCTTTCCGGGAGCCTGTGCAGCCCGCCACTGCCCGGGTCCCGGGATCCAGGGACAACTTCCCTGGGAGAACGCACGGCGCACCTCAGGCTGGTGCAACGTCACGCCGGCCTCTGCAGCCGCAGGCTCACCCCCCATCCGTACCCCTCCCTCCCCCCGGCCTGAGTGAGCCGGAGTCCCCGAATCAGTGGCTCCTATAACCCCGTCCTGTCTGAGCGAAGAACAGATGCCCTCCGGCGACCTACACGCAGAGGCAGGTCCAAATCCAAAGCTGAGCCCCTGGGAGCTGTGCAAACAAAGAAGAGAAAGGGAAATCTCTCCCAGCAGCCTCAGGAGCAGCGGATTAAATCTCCACAATCAACTTGATGCACCCTGCATCTGTGGAATACCTGAATAGACAACGAATCATCCCAAATTGAGGAGGGGGACTTTGAGAGCAAGATTTATGATTTTTTCCCCTTTTCTCTTTTTGTGAATGTGTGTGTGTATGCTTCTTTGGATGATTTTGTTTGTATAGCTTTGGTTTTGCCATTTGTCCTAGGGTTCTGACTGTCCGTTGCTTTTTGTTTGTTTGTTTGTTTGTTTCTTACTATAGTTTTCAGTGCTTGTTATCATTGGTGGATTTGCTTTTTGGTTTGGTTACCCTATTCTTTCTTTCTTTTTTTTATTAAATTTTTATTTTTAATAATTTTTTTCTATTTTAATAACTTTATTTCATTTATTTATTTTTTCTTTCTTTCTTTCTTTCTTTCCTTTTCTCCCTTTTCTTCTGAGCCACATGGCTGACAGGGTCTTCGGGCTCTGGCCAGGTGTCAGGCCTCAGCCTCTGAGATGGGAGAGCTGAGTTCAGGACATTGGTCCACCAAAGACCTCCCGGATCCACATAATATGAAACAGTGAAAGCTCTCCCAGAGATCTGCATCTCAATGCTAAGACCCAGATCCACTCAATGACCAGCAAGCTACAGTGCTGGATGCCCTATGCCAAACAACTAGCAAGACAGCAACACAACCACACCCAATAGCAAAGAGGCGGCCTAAAATCATACTAAGGTCACAGACACGCCAAAACACACCACCAGACGTGGTCATGCCAACCAAGAAGACAACGTCCAACCTCACCCACCAGAACACAGGCACCAGTCCATTCCCCCAAGAAGCCTACACAACCCACTGGACCAACCTTACCCACTGGGAGCAGACACCAAAAACAAAGGGAACGACAAACCTGCAGCTTGCGAAATGGAGACCCAAACACAGTAAGTTAAGCAAAATGAGAAGACAGAGAAATACACAGCATATGAAGGAGCAAGGTAACAACCCACAAGACCAAACAAATGAAGAGGAAATAGGCAGTCTACCTGAAAAAGAATTCAGAGTAATGATAGTAAACATGATCCAAAATCTTGGAAATAGAATGGAGAAATTACAAGAAATGCTTAACAAGGAACTAGAACTAAAGAGCAAACAAACGATGCAAACACAATACATGAAATTAAAAGTTCTCTAGAAGGAATCAATAGCAGAATAACTGAGGCAGAAGAACGAATAAGCGACCTGGAAGTTAAAATACTGGAAATAACTACTTCAGAGCAGAATAAAGAAAGAAGAATGAAAAGAACTGAGGACAGTCTCAGAGACCTCTGGAACAAAATTAAACACAGCAACATTAGAATTATAGGGGTCCCAGAAGAAGAAGAGAAAAAAATAGGGACTGAGAAAATATTTGAAGAGATTATAGTTGAAAACTTCCCTAATATGGGAAAGGAAATAGTCAATCAAGTCTAGGTAGAGCAGAGAGTCCCATACAGGATAAATCCAAGGAGAAACATGCCAAGACACATATTATTCAAACTGTCAAAAATTAACTACAAAGAAAAAATAGTAAAAGCAGCAAGGGAAAAGCAACAATTAACATACAAGGGAATCCCCGTAAGGTTAAGAGCTGATCTTTCAGCAGAAACTCTGCAAGCCAGAAGGGAGTGACAGGACATACTTAAAGTAATGAAAGGGAAAAACCTACATCCAACATTACTCTACCCAGCAAGGATCTCATTCAGATTCGACGGAGAAATTAAAACCTTTACAGACAAGCAAAAGCTAAGAGAATTCATCACCACCAAACCAGCTCTACAACAAATGCTAAAGGAACTTCTCTAAGCAGGAAACACAAGAGAAGGAATAGACCTACAATAACAAACCCAAAACAATTAAGAAAATGGTAATAGGAACATACATATTGATACCTACCTTAAATGTAAATGGATTAAATGCTCCAACCAAAAAAAATTGCTGAATGGATACAAAAACAAGACCTATACATACGCTGTCTACAAGAGACCCACTTCAGACCTAGGGACACATACAGACTGAAAGTGAGGGGATGGAAAAAGATTTTCCACGCAAATGGAAATCAAAAGAAAGCTGGAGTAGCAATTCTCATGTCAGACCTTAAAATAAAGACTATAACAAGAGACAAAGGACACCACATAATGGTAAAGGGATCAATCCAAGAAGAAGATATAACAATTGTAAATATTTATGCATGCAAGATAGAAGCACCTCAATACATAAGGCAAATGCTAACAGCCATAAAACGGGAAATCAACAGTACCACAATCACAGTAAGGGACTTTAACACCCCACTTTCACCAATGGACAGATCATCCAAACTGAAAATAAATAAGGAAACCCAAGCTTTAAATGATACATTAAACAAGATGGACTTAATTGATATTTATAGGACATGCCATCCAAAAAGAGCAGATTACACTTGCTTCTCAAATGCTCATAGAAAATTCTCCAGGATAGATCATACCTTAGATAACAAATAAAGCCTTGGTAAATTTAAGAAAATTGCAGTCGTATCAGTATCTTTTCTAATTACAATGCTATGAGACTAGATATCAATTACAGGAAAAAACCTGTAAAAAATACAAACACATGGGGCTTCCCTGGTGGCGCAGCGGTTGAGAGTCCACCTGTCAATGCAGGGGTAACGGGTTCATGCCCTGGTCTGGGAAGATCCCACATGCCACAGAGCGGCTGGGCCTGTGAGCCATGGCCGCTGAGCCTGCACGTCCGGAGCCTGTGCTCCACAATGGGTGAGGCCACAACGGTGAGAGGCCTGCATACCGCAAAAAAAAAAAAAAAAAAAAAAAAAAAAAAAAAAAAATATATATATATATATATATATATATATACACAAACACATAGAGGCTAAACAATACAGTACTAAATAACCAAGAGATCACTAAAGAAATCAAAGAGGAAATCAAAAAATACCTAAAAACAAATGACAATGAAAACAAGACGATCCAAAACTTATGGGATGCAGCAAACGCAGTTCAAGGGAAGTTTATAGCAATACAATCCTACCTCAAGAAACAAGAAACATCTCAAATAAACAATCTAACCTTACACCTAAAGCAATCAGACAAAGAAGAACAAAAAAACTCCAAAGTTAGCAGAAGGAAAGAAATCATAAAGATCAGATCAGAAATAAATGGAAAAGAAATGAAGGGAACAATAGCAAAGATCAATAAAACTAAAAGTTGGTTCTTTGAGAAGATAAACAAAATTGATAAACCATTAGCCAGACTCATCGAGAAAAAAATGGGAGAAGACAAATCAACAAAATCAGAAATAAAAAAGGAGAAGTAACAACTGACACTGTAGAAATACAAAGGATCATGAGAGACCACTACAAGCAACTACATGCTAATAAAATGCACAACCTGAAAGAAACGGACAAATTCTTACAAAAGTACAACCTTCCGAGACTGAACCAAGAGGAATTAGAAAATATGAACAGACCAATCACAAGCACTGAAATTGAAACTGTGATTAAAAATCTTCCAACAAACAAAAGTCCAGGACCAGATGGCTTCACAGGTGAATTCTATCAAACATTTAGAGAACAGCTGACACCTGTGCTTCTCTAACTCTTCCAAAATATAGCAGAGGGAGGAACACTCCCAAATTCATTCTGTGAGGCCACCATCACCTTGATATCAAAACCAGACAAAGATGCCACAAGAAAAGAAAACTACAAGCCAATATCAATGATGAACATAGATGCAAAAATCCTCAACAAATACTAGCAAAGAGAATACAACACCACATTAAAAGGCTCATACACCATGATCAAGTGGGGTTTATCCCAGGAATGCAAGGATTCTTCAGTACACACAAATCAATCAATGTGATAAATCATATTAACAAACTGAAGGAGAAAAACCATATGATCATATCTATCGATGCAGAAAAAGCTTGACAAAATTCAACACCGATTTATGATAAAAACCCTCCAGAAAGTAGGTATAGAGGGAACTTACCTCAACATAATAAAGGCCATATATGACAAACCCACAGCCAACATCATCCTCAATGGTGAAAAACTGAAACCATTTCCACTAAGATCAGGAAAAAGACAAGGTTGCCCACTCTCACCACTATTATTCAACATAGTTTTGGAAGTTTTAGCCACAGCAGTCAGAGAAGAAAAAGAAATGAAAGGGATCTGGGCTTCCCTGGTGGCACAGATGTTGAGAGTCTGCCTGCCGATGCAGGGGACGCGGGTTCGTGTCCCAGTCCGGGAAGATCCCACATGCCGCAGGGCGGCTGGGTCCGTGAGCCATGGCCACTGAGCCTGCGCGTCCGGAGCCTGTGGTCCGCAACGGGAGAGGCCGAAGAGGGGAGAGGGCCACGTACCACAAAAAAAAAAAAGAAAAAGAAATAAAAGGGATCCAAATCGGAAAAGAAGAAGTAAAATTGTCAGTGTTTGCAGATGACATGATATAATATATAGAGAATCCTAAAGATACTACCAGAAAACTACTAGAGCTAATCAATGAATTGGGTAAAGTACCAGGACACAGAAGTAATGCACAAAAATCTCTTGCATTCTTATACACTAATGATGAAAAATCTTAAAGAGAAATTAAGGAAACACTCTCATTTACCACTGCAACAAAAAGAAAAAAATACCTAGGAATAAACCTACCTAAGGAGACAAAAGACCTGTATGCAGAAAATTATAAGACACTGATGAAAGAAATTAAAGAGGATACAAATAGATGGAGAGATATACCATGTTTTTGGATTGGAAGAATCAACACTGAAAATGCCTATACTACCCAAAGCAATCTATAGATTCAATGCAATCCCTAACAAACTACCAATGGCATTTTTCAAGGAACTAGAACAAAAAATTTCACAATTTGTATGGAAACACAAAAGACCCCGAATAGCCAAAGCAATCTTGAGAAAGAAAAATAGAGCTGGAGGAATCAGGCTCCCTGACCCCAGACTATACTACAAAGCTACCGTAATCAAGACAGTATGGTACTGGCACAAAAACAGAAAGATAGATCAACGGAACAGGATAGACATCTCAGAGATAAACCCACACACATATGGTCACCTTATCTTTGATAAAGGAGGCAAGAATGTACAATGGAGAAAAGACAGGCTCTTCAATAAGTGGTGCTGGGAAAACTGGACAGCTAAATGTAAAAGAATGAAATTAGAACACTCCCTAACACCATACACAAAAATAAACTCAAAATGGATTAAAGACCTAAATGCAAGGCCAGACACTATAAAACTCTTAGAGGAAAACATAGGCAGAACACTCTATGACATAAATCACAGCAAGATCCTTTTTGACCCAGCTTCTAGAGAAATGGAAATAAAAACAAAAATAAACAAATGGGACCTACTGAAACTTAAAAGCTTTTGCACAGCAAAGGAAACCATAAACAAGACTAAAAGACAACCCTCAGAATGGGAGAAAATATTTGCAAATGAAGCAACTGACAAAGGATTAATCTCCAAATATACAAGCAGTTCATGCAGCTCAGTATCAAAAAAACAAACAACCCAATCCAAAAATGGGCAGAAGACCTAAAATAGACATTTCTCCAAAGAAGATATACAGATTGCCAACAAACACATGAAAGGTTGCTCAGCATCACTAATCATTAGAGAAAGCAAATCTAAAGTACAGTGAGGTATCACCTCACACCGGTCAGAATGGCCACCATCAAAAAATCTAAAAACAATAAATGCTGGAGAGGGTGTGGAGAAAACGGAACCCTCTTGCACTGTTGGTGGGAATGTAAATTGATACAGCCACTATGGAGAACAGTATGAAGGGTCCTCAAAAAACTAAATATAGAACTACCATATGACGCAGCAATCCCACTGCTGGGCATATACCCTAAGAAAACCGTAATTCAAAAAGAGTCATGTACCACAATGTTCATGGCAGCTCTATTTACAATAGCCAGGACATGGAAGCAACCTAAGTGTCCATTGACAGATGAATGGATAAAGAAGGCATCACATATATACAATGGAATATTACTCAGTCATAAAAAGGAATGAAATTGAGTTATTTGTAGTGAGGTGGATGGACCTAGGGACTGTCCTAGTGTGAAGTCAGAAAGAGAAAAACAAATACCATATCCTAACACATATATAGGGAATCTAAAAAAAATGCTTCTGAAGAACCCGGGGCAGGACAGGAATAAAGACGCAGACGTAGGGAATGGTCTTGAGGACACGGGGATGGGGAAGGGTAAGCTGGGATGAAGTGAGAGAGTGGCATGGACATATATACACTACCAAATGTAAAACAGATAGCTAGAGGGAAGCAGCCGCATAGCACAGGGGGATCAGCTTGGTGCTTTGTGACCACCTAGAGGGATGGGATAGGGAGGGTGGGAGCGACATGCAAGAGGGTGGAGATGTGGGAATATATGCATATGTATAGGTGTTTCACTTTGTTATACAGCAAAAACTAACACACCATTGTAAAGCAATTATACTCCAATAAAGATGTTAAAAAATTGTTTTAAATTAAAAAAATTTAAGATGTTAAAAAAATAAAAAAGGTTGCTTTTCAAAAAATGATTATTTCTAATTCATGCATTTGGTGTATATTAGTCCAGGTGTGGCCTTTCACAGTCAAAATTGACTCTGGACATGGGACTCTGAGAGAAGCAGATGTTTCCCCAGGGTTGGGAGTACGGGGCAAAGGGAGGTGGTAGGCAGCAGGCAGAGACTATGAGCCCTTGGGGCAGGATACAGGCTTGAGCTGGTTTTCAAGATGCAGAAAAGAAGATGAGCTTTATTGCATTTTAAAATCTACTTTAGGGCTGGCCTTGAGCACAGGAAAGAAAAGCCCTGATTTCAGCACCTAGAACTCAATGCAATTAGTGCCACACTTGCATCTTGATTAACTGGCCATCTGTGATACAGTCTGGATGCCAACTCAGCATCGTAAGATTGTAGTTTTGAGTGAGAGGTTCTGCAAGTGGACTTAGAAAGGGAACACTTCAATATAATTAGTTGGTTAGAAGCTGCCTCTATTAACTGTGCTTCCAATGTTACTAATTTTCAGGTAGGATTTTGGAATTGTGGGTATAGATATTTAATAGTCTTTGTATTTTAAAAGATATACTGAAATATATGAGTGAAATGAAATGTCTGGGACTCCTTCAATATAATCTGGGGGAATGGGAGGAATGTGGAAGAAAGACAAAAAAAAAGATTGGCTGTAAGTTGATCATTGTTATGGTTGGGTAGCAGAAACATGGGTGTTCATTTTACTGCCCTCTCTGATATTGTCTGTGTTTCCGATTTTACATAATAAAGATAAGATACAATGTAAACATTATAAAATTATGTATATATATACATATACATATGTATATATTCTCTCCTCCAATCACCAATCAGGCAAGCTTAGTAATGTATACTATATAATATTTTCAATAGGAAACTTTTCCTTTTTCTACTTAAAACAAGTAGTTGAGGAAAGAACAGAGTTACTTGTTAATGGGAGTAAATGAACTTGCATTTGCTGTACCGAAAGACAACATTAGTATCAAATTCATGAATATAAAATGCTGAAGCAGAAAGTTCACAGCTGTGAAACGGAGAATTTTCTACCCGGACCACCAAAGAGAAAACAAGTGCCCTCTTTGTGATAGATGAGAGACTAAACAAGAAAACTGACGATTCTGAGACTTGCCAGGATGCCTGAAGGAGAGCCCACATCAGGCAGGAGTGTTCAGTAAACAGCAGGGAGTGGTCTTATAACAGTCATGTAGTATCGGTATTTGGTTGAGGCAAAGAGAATGGAAATATTAACCACAAAGGATTTTGTCTTTCGGGCTAGGTATGGGATGTGTCATATCCATTGTAAAATAAACTACCAGCCTCAAAGGGCCCAGAGATCACTACCATCATTTTTTCATATAAATCAGTTTCTTAACTCCATTTATTTTATTATATGTAGCAATGGTTATAGGATAAGTTGTTTTTTCTCTCCTTTTAAAGCAAATATTCATATTTTAAAATAATGAATCTTGGAAGCTGTAACCAATCTATTGAAGGAACATTTGCATTCACAGTAGGAGTTGCTTATACTTGTATTAAGGCTACATTTGCTCTAAGGATACAGTCTGTGAATATTGTCAGCATAAGGGCCACCCTCTTCTCACCTCTTTTTGCAGGTGTGGCAGGTGAGCTCTCAACGCTTACTCCCAGGTTGCTTCGTTTTTCTGCTCTTGTTGAGAGTCAGAGCAAAGGCTGTGTCCCATCACAGGAAAGGGGTTCAAATAAGGCTGGCGTCATACAGAAAGCTTTCTATCCGACAAGTTAGGGATGATTTATATTAACTGGCTTTTTAATGGCTCAGGGAAATTCTGCCCATCAATCTTTCATACCACAATGAGAATGAAATAATCTCAGGGAAGGGAAGGGAAAGGGAAAGGGAAGGGAAAGGGGAAGGGGAAGGGGAAGGGAAGGGAAGGAAAGGAAAGGAAAGGACAAAGGGGGGAGGGAGGAAGGAAGAAATAAGGAAAAGAAAGAGGATCTAGAAAGGCAACTAGCTTTAATGGACCAGTACACAGAAACGAATTTGGAGTCGGTTCTGTTGTCACTACTTAACTATAAATTCTGGCGAAACCTAACCTTTTGGTCCATACATTTGCACACCTACAAAATAGGTCTAAAAGTGGCTTGTTTGCAATCTCGAGAGCTCCCCAAGTGACACCTGAAACTGGCCCTGGAAACAAAGAGCAAGGAGAGACAGAAGAGAGAGCCACTCCAGATCGGCAGGTGGCAGCTTTAATAAGCAAGAGAACGAACATGTGAGGCTTGTCGTGGGCACCACAAGACAAGTAGATCTCCACAGCCACCAGCCAAAATCTGCAACGTTTGTACAGAGGCCTTAACGGGGCTCAGTGCCTACTCCCACATTCAGTCTAGATGGTCTCAGCAACACACTGCTCTCTCCAGGCTGCGTCCTTGAAAACAGCTCCCACTCTGGGAACAGGGGGTGGAGCATGCACTCCAAGGACAGGGAGGGTCGGAGGAACCTGGATCCCTGGGACCAGCTCATGGGTCAACCTGTGGTCACGTCCTCTCACTGACCTCCTCTAACAAAAGAACACACCCACCCCAAACCCACCACCCAGTCCTACAAATTAAGGAGACTGATTATTAAAAGAAGTCTTTTGTTCTCTGTGTTTCAAAAGTTTGGTTCTTCATAACTAAAGGCAGTTCATTGACTCATTTAGTTAATTTTTCCCTGTGGGAAACCAGTAATTAAACAGTTTTCATGTGCCAAGCACCTTGCTAGGTACTAAATCTATAATCGATAAGCCATGACTTTAAATCGTTTCTGTAATACCATCAAGCGATGTCACTCTGCTTACCACTGTACTGTGCACTGTGGTTAACTGCAAATATTAATGTTAGGATTTGGCTTCCCTATTAAATGCAATTTTGTTATTTTATCATCTGTTGCCATTTTCTCCAAGTTGTTTTTTTCCTCACTTTCACCAACACTAAAGTATTTCTGAGTTCCAGAGCCTGATAATACATTGCAAGTATTGGAAGATCTCTGAAGAGTTTAATAAGAATATACTAAAACCTGTTTTAATGATTCTCACAGTAACAAAAATCATTCATAATGCCTTCATTAGTAATTAGGTAAGTAAGATCAGATATTTATATAAAGACTGTTTTAAAAATAACATGAATTTTATCAGGCCAATGGTTTGATTGAGACAAAGTCACATTACTTTAAGAGCTAATCTGGTGAGTATGCAGCCCATGACCACACATACCTGGGTTGCAGAGCTGAGATTCTGTTCTCCTTAGTTCTGAATACATGAGCTAAGTGGAACTAAACAGATAATGCCGAGATATATCAGGATATAGGAGATGAGTCTTCTAGGAGCTGGGCTCAAGTAATAAAGAGGCAAAAGAAATATTGGTATTGAATAGGTAGACTCATTGCCATAAAAATCCCCTATACTTTTAAAAAGCAAATATGTTTTGTGATTCTCTATAATCCATTATGTTTTGAAGAGACTATGTATCTAAACTGCATTGTTCACCTACAGTTAGTCTTTAAAGATTATGTGCAACGGCTAGACCAAAAGGCCGTGGAGGCCTGGGTCTCATCTTCCGGTATCCCTAGTACCACGTGCTGAACGATCCTGTCAAAGCTGATATCCCCAAACCAGTGTGCATATACTCAAATATAGTAAGAAATGCTTAGTCTTTTCACTTCAGAGATGCTGATGCATCATTTTAAAAGATGGATTCATTGTGCAGCACCTAGCCCTGGTACCTGGCACGAGGGTTAATAATTTGTTGAATAAATGAATGAGCAAGTGAGTGAATGCAGATTTACAAAGAGCTATATGCATTACAGTGACTTTCATCATGTCTAAGTGACTCTGGACTACTCCTCTTTACAGGTCCTTAAGAAAACAATGTAAATGTAAGTAAAAACTAATTTAATTCTTTAATTTAAATTTTTTCCACTTTTTTTTTTTTAAAGACTTATAAGTCAGCATTCACATGTCTAGATTTTTTAAGTTCATTCTATGCTAGAATTCACAATTGGGATTACCCTCCGAGTGAGTGTGTGTTGGGGAAGAGCGGAACTGTGTTATTTACTGATGCTTTCCATGCTCCTTGAACTGGGTCTGGCCCATCCTACGTGCTCCGCATTTGTGGAATGAATAAATGAAGAACACGTAATTGTAGGAAACAGCTTGATTTTGGACTAAGCTGAATGAAGAAGTTACATGTGTTCCAGAACATCTCCTTCAAATATCTTTATTTGTATTTAATCCTTCACTTTGCATTAGCAGAGATTCCGCCCCTTATTTCTATGTGTCCTTCCAAACTTGGCTGAGCGAGAGCCGCCCCTGGTGACTTACCAGCTGAGGAATGGCCCACAGAGCTGAAGCAATGGAGAACTGGGTAAGTTCTGTTCTTTGCCAGAAACAAACGTCTCTTTTAGCAAAGGGGACAGATGTGGTTCTCAATCACCACTCTCTTCCAAGGGGCTGCTGCACCCCCTGTGTCATGTTAATGAATGATGCTGAATTTATCTCGTTTGCCTGTTCTTAGCTACTTTTATTTTATTTTCATTTATCATACTGATAAAAGGCAGCTTATCCCATTTCCCAAAGTGGGTAAATTATTTAGTTCTTGTATCTGCACTATGCTATTTTTTTTAGAAGAATTAAAACATATTCCTAATCTTAGTCCCCAAAATGAAACATATGATAAAACACTTAATAGCTGCTTAATGGAGAGCAGTACTAAGGAAAATTGTTATTTATGAGTTCTGTAGTCCCTGAGGAGTTTCCGTGCTTCGTAGACATTAATTTCGAGACAGCAGAGTAAACTGAAAGCCAGAATCAAGGTGGTCAAAGGAACAAAATGAAAAGAATCTATTTTAGTGCTAAATAAAGTGAATAGAAAATGTTTGTTCATGACATTTAACACAATTTATTCTATACATTCGTTTTGTCCGTACGCAGCATTTAAGAAGTTAGCCTTGTCTGTAATCCCATTAGACTTCAAAATATTGTTTTTAAAAGGGAGAACAGGTAGAATTAAATAACAAACTAAATTAAATGAAAGCAAATTGAACACTTGCCTGTGTTGGGGGCAGGGTGGAGACTGGTAATCTGATATTTCTGCAGTTTTCTAGGAGCAGGTAGAAGAGGGAGAGATAAAAATCTAGCATTTTGCCCAATGACTGGCATCAAGAGAATCTGCCTGACTTTCTTTATAGAAAATCAGCCTTATTTAAAAGCAGAAAGCTTGTTCAGCGGCCCAGACTGCACTTCAGCCGGTGCTGATTTATAAACTGCCTTTATTTGGGGGAAATGGGGCGAGTTCATACTGATTAGAAGTAGAGGGATAATCTTTATTTAATTAAAATACTTACTTATGAGAACAAGGCTCTTCTACTTCATATGTTAAAGTTGGGATTTCTCTCATCCCAACTTCTTCTGAGATTCATGGTGTTCCCATGATCTGGAGGCACCAAATACACAGATATAAGGATAGCTTGTTTATAAGTAGACATTGCTGTGCTAGGATCCTCACAAAGGACCCAAACAGAAGAGAACACACTCTTCTGAGAAGGCGTAGAGCCTGGCCTGAGAGCCACGAAGTTCTAAACTCCATGGGGGTTAATAACAATATCATTTCTACATAGAAATGAGACCAGGGTCAGAGAATGAATTAATAATAATAAAGTGAGCATTATAAAACAAAGCAAAAAGAAAAACATGGATGTGATTCTTACCTAAACTAATATATGATCTCCTGGTCTTTAGCTGTAACGTGACCATGGCAGTGGATGTTTGGCCAATTCATTCATACATTCAAACGTCACTTATTGAGACACTACTATATTTCACGCACCTTTCCAGATACTGAAATACCATCACAAAGAATAAGCCAGACAAGCTCCCTGTGTTACAGCACCTTATACTCTAGTGAAGACTGTTAATTTATGATCAACAAAACCTGCTTTGAGGTTCTAACGGTAAGCAAAGCTTTCGTACACCAGAAGATCTTCTTCTACCTGGGACTTTACTCTTCCTGACACACAGGGATGGTACTGATGCACACAGGGCAGAGGGCAATAGTGGTCGGGGAGAAGATGAAAGCCCTCTCTCTGACAGAGCTCTTGAATCAATTCTGGAGATCAATCTACTGTTAGTTTCCAAAAAAGATCTGTATTCCCACTCACGAGTTCATGCTTAACTTTATGGTATCTTATGTATGTTCCTCTAAAATCAATACCAGCGACTTGAAAGAGTTCTTTGCACTTCTCAAAATGCAATCTGCTATGAACTACAAGAATATTTTCTAGTCCAACTCCTGAATAGAAGCAAAATTTGAAGAACGTTAACAAGGCCTCTGCATTTTCAAATTCTTCTCATCTCCGACAGTATTATTAAAATAAAGCACAAAGTTAATAATATCAAAACACCAGCCACTCAGCAGCTCCCCATTGTGAAGTACCCTTTTTCCACTAACAATCTTATTCAGAACAACCAATCTTGATATAAGAAACGCTGGTGATTATTTTTTTCCTAGTATATCCTTTTCAGAGTAGAGTACTTATTTTCCAGTGTTTGTCCAATAGTGTAGGTTTTATATCCTTTTATAGGAATGCTTCTGGAATTAATGCAATTTTAGAGAGTAAGGATTTTTATAAGACTTCAAATACTCTATAACTTATAGAACTCGAATATCATAATCAGAGCCACTATACTTATAGAGATGTTTTATCAATACACAGCAGTTACTTGCTAAAGAATATAACACGAAAGGTGAAACAGGAGGAAGAAGAAAAAAATATTTCTTTAGCATTTGAGGTAAAACAGTAAAGTCACATGTAATAGTGCATTTCAAATTTATCACCTTATATTGTTCAGAAGGTTTCAAGAAATTTCAAACATACTGAAGACAATGTAACACGGTTGCCAAGTAAATATCTGGCTTTCGAAGTCAGAAATACCAAAGCTGGAATTTCAACTCTATCACCTAGTGATTGAATGACTCTGGTTAACTAAACCTCAGTTTCCTCATTATAAAATTGGGATGACAGCACGTAT
Source organism: Stenella coeruleoalba (assembly GCF_951394435.1). NCBI lineage: Eukaryota > Metazoa > Chordata > Mammalia > Artiodactyla > Delphinidae > Stenella > Stenella coeruleoalba. The sequence continues at coordinate 143,609,449 of NC_137149.1, read as the reverse complement.
TTCACAGAACTGAGGATTCACTTGTAATCTTTGTAATGCATTTAAAACCTATTAATGATTCGTAATAAGCACACAAATATTTAAGCAAACACACATACACATATTTTCAATAATCCTAGAAAAGAAAAAGCTACTATTACTTGTATTATCCTGGGACTGTAAATATCCAAACTGCCTGATCTGTGCACAGAAGCTGTGTTTAAAAATCATGTGCGCCAATCCAATTTCACATCATACCAAGTACAGTAAAATATTGTCTGTCATCTTCAGGGAGAGGCAAGTCTAATGCTGATTGTATTCATTTCCTAATGTTGCTATAATACTCATCATAAATTTAAAATCTCAAAACAACACAAATTTATCATCTTATAATTGCGGAGGTCAGAAACCCAAAATCAGTTTCCCTGGGCTACAGTTGAGGTGTTGGCAGGGCTGGCTCATTCTGGAGGCTCTGAGGACATATTCTGTTTTCTTGCCTTTTCAGCTTCTAGTGGCCGCCTACGGTCCTTGGCTTGCAGCCTCTTCTTCCCTCTTCAAAGCGTTATCACTTCATTCTCTGCTCTGTCATCACATCTCTTTCTCTAACTCAGATTCCTGCTGCCTCCCTCTCATAAGGACTGTTGCAATAATCTTTGGCCAACGCATATAATCCAGGATAACATCCCCTTCTCAAGATCCCTAAATTAATCTCACTTACAAACTCTCTTTGGCCATATAAAGTAACCTTCACAGGCTCTGGGTATTAGGAAATGGAGACCTGGGACCAGGGAGCCATTATTCCGCCTACCACATCCACATAAGACATATAAGAAATGCCAATTCAAAAAAATTATAATATAATAAAATACACTTAAGAAAAAATTCTGATTATAGTTCAATCAATTTTCAATACAGAAGAAAGTCCAAATCCTACAGTGAGAGAGGCATTGGAGAAATGAATGTGAGTTATCATTTTTTCCTAAGTACTGAGTGTCAATCGGTAAATATCTTGTAACTGATAAAAACTAGGTTTTTTCTGTCTTTCCCAATATTGACAAAACAAAACTTTCAGCTAAGTATTAAGTCTGTACAAAAAAGATACTTGAGAAATAATTTTTCCCCAAAACTTATAAGAAAAAGGAAGTATCCATTTTCTGGAAGGGATCATAACATCAGGAAGAGTTTCAGATTCTCCTGCAGATTCTGTAAATTCCCAGTGCTCAGGTGACGGGTGGCAAGATGAGAATCATAAGAAAGAGAGGGAAAGACTGCACAAATTTTACACTGTGACTACATTTTTCTAATAAATAGAATACGAATTACTCCCCAGGAAGGCACACACATCTCCCCTACAACAACTCTGAGATTACAAAAGTCAGTCCACAGCATACAACTAGAGCCCAAGGTGTGACTCAGAACAGACTGCAGAGCATCCTCTGCTAGGGAATATCTGCTCCTCGGACAGGGAGCCCGGGGCAGAGTGAACAGTTAGATGGGGGCCAGGGGCCCCCAGGATCTCTTGGCATGACTACAAGTAGAGGTCATAAGTGGATAGCCTAGAGACAACCAACGTGACTGAGGGGCATAAAGGCTGAGAAAGTCACTGGCCAAGTAACATTGAATATGAAGCAAAGGGAAGCTTCCTTTGTGCCAGAGAAAGAATTAGAAGATAAAAGAAACCTTGGCTTGGTTTAAGAACAACATATATACAATGGAATATTCCTCAGACATAAACAGGAATGAAATAATGCCATTTGCATCAACATGGATGGACCTAGAGATTATCATACTAAGTGAAGTAAGTCAGACAAAGACAAATATGATATCGCTTATATGTGGAATCTAAAAAAAATGGTACAAATGAACTTATTTACAAAACAAAAATAGAGTCACAGATGTAGAAAACAAACTTATGGTTACCAAGGGGAAAGGGGGGGGACGGATAAATTGGGAGATTGGGATTGACATATACACACTGCTGTATATAAAACAGATAACTCATAAGAACCTACTGGGGACTTCCCTGTTGGTCCAGTGGTTGAGACTTCATCTTCCAATGCAGGGGGTGTGGGTTCAATCCCTAATCAGGGAGCTGGGATCCCTCCTGCCTGGCAGCTAAAAAACCCAAACCACGTAGCAGAGGCAATATTGTAACAGATTCGCTAAAGACTTTAAAAATAGTCCACATCAAAAAAAAAAATCTTAAAAAAAAAAAAAGAACCTACTGCGTGCACAAGGAACTCTTCTCGATACTCTGTAATAACCTATTTGGGAAAAGAATCTAAAAAAGTGTGGATATATATATAACAGATTCACTTTTCTGTATAGCAGAAACTAACACAACACTGGAAATCAACTATACTCCAATAAAAATTAATTTTAAAAAACACAATGGTAATGCCTTAGTTTATCTTCATGATCAAAATGCAAAATTAGAGAAGTGGGGACTTCCCTGGTGGCGCAGTGGTTCGTGCCCCAGTCCGGGAGGATCCCACATGCCGCGGAGCAGCTGGGCCCGTGAGCCATGGCCGCTGAGCCTGCGCGTCCGGAGCCTGTGCTCTGCAACGGGAGAGGCCACAACAGTGAGAGGCCCACGTACCGCAAAAAAAAAAAAAAAGGAAGGCAATTCCATTCCTTTGCACCCAGCTGTTACAGAACCTTTGGAAGATGTGGACGTCTGCATCGTGCCTTTAAGCATTCTATTAACTCCAGTGATGTGTGTCATCACGTGGGTGTTGGTTCTGAGAGATAGTGTTCTACTCAAGAAGTGATGCCTGGGGAGGAGTTCACGCTTTCTCTCATTTGCCATTGTTTTCAATATTGCTGTGTGAGGCATTTAAAAGCTCTAAACTTCAGCAGGTCTGTCTGAAGTGAAACCCTTCGATCAAGCTACTACTTCTGCTACACACCAAGACAGATCCCTTAGCTGCTGCTTCTGTAGAGAAGAAAGGTTTTCTCTGCAGTCCTTACTCCTGGCGTGCTGTAAATAAGTCATGGAAGACCATAGTCCCTAGTCTACACATGGTGAAAATACAGTTTAACCAACCGTACCTGCAACAGAATATTCAAATTATTTATGCTGCAATTTCAATGTACTAGCTGTGCTATGAAATAAATAAGGCACCCTCTAGAGCTTCATTTTTCTTCCTATAGCGAGTTCTTTGCTGTAACAATGTCTATTTTTTTTAAAAATAGCCTCACAAGTATGGGTAGTGCTACCACACAGGTGCTTACATCGTAGCTGTAAGTCCATCTCTCTGGGAGACACAGGCCACTAGGAAAGTGACAGACTGTTGTTCTCACTCAAAATGTCAGAATCCCTGGCTGTGGGACCCAGGAATCTGGATCTTTAGCAGCTCTACAGGTGACTGTGATTCACACCAAAATCTGAGAACTACCGATACAGACCTGTAAATTAAAAATGGCATTATTTCAGAGAGTGGCATTATTTTAGCAGCCAATGTGAGCAGGAACTGAGGACCATCCATGTGACCAGTGTGCCAGGCAGGTACCAGGCCTCAACTGCTGCAACATTTGCCCCAGGAGAACTGTACTGTGTAGTCACTAACAAGAGCATCATAACGAAGACTCTGTGACCCAGCAGAGCCACTGGCTTTCCACCCACTGGCTTTATCTTACAAGATAAAAGCTTCCAGCTTTATCCAAAGGGGGGAAAAAAAAATTTCCTTTTTCTTCCAAGTTTTGCAATATGTTTAACACAGCAGGTGGCCTCTTGCCAGGCTTCCAGAGGCAGAAGGCTTCTCAGGCATATGGCCCTCACTGAGGGAGAAGAAGAGGAATTCTTAGTCCCCAGAGGATCCCTAACAAACATTCCTGGTATTTGTAGATCTTTACGTCTCTATTATTTCCTCACTTTAAAACAGTTTGAGAGAGAAGGCTTAAAAGAAAAATAAGACAAAACAGAATGCCCCCAGTAAAGCCATGGCATGTGGTCATACACAAGCAGGAATAGGCTTTATTCTATTAAGTTGTGGCTCACTATATACGTGTGTTACCGAGTCTAAGCTCATACTGCTCACCGCACGACAGGCCAATAATTGACAGATGAGTTGTTGGGACAAGGAAGAGCAACTTTATTCGGAAAGCCAGGAGACTGAGAGGATGGTGGACTCATGTCCCAAAGAACCATCCTCCCCGAGTTAGAATTCAGGACCCTTTTATACTAAAAGGTGAGGGAGTAAAGTCAAACACTTCCTGATTCCCATCAGCTTTCCGAGGGGGTGTGTTAATTTCTTCCTCCCTGCAGGCATTCACAGGTGGGCCTGGTCAGGATGTTTCCTGTTTCCTGTGAGCTAAACAAAGGTATTTTAGCTTATATTCATGACCTGGGAAGCAGGGTTCCTAGAGATGGGCCATATGTATAATTTAAGCTTATAGGCAACATCCTTTTAGTGATTAACTTGTAATAGAATACAAAATGTTCTTCCTATTACAGACGCATCCCCCAGAGAGATGGTTCAGTGTAGACTTCTCAGCTCCACCTGAAGTGCTGGCCTGGGAAGAGGGCTCTGCATTTTAACGGCCCTTCTAGAAGTCTCTCCATGGATGTGCTTGGGGAAAACATTGAAGAAATGGCCCTCGGCACTGTTCTCCCAGCTATGGGCACCAAAATTTCAACTGCAATGATCATTTTCATATACTTATTTATAATAAGAGCTGAAAGCATTTTCTAACTCTGAATTTTATAAAAACAGAAATACTTAGTGAAGAATACCTGCACCAACAACTGACAGTAAACCATGTGTATATGGTTTGTTGACAAATAACTTAAGCAAAGACACATAAGCTGAACCTAATGACATGCATTGTTCTGGTCCTAAGGATCAGTTATTCACATAAAGGACACTTGGCTAAATGCGGCTGAAGCAGCTCAGCCGTGACTGTATCCTCGTCCCCCTCTGGTCTTTGATTAGCTAATTCTCTTCCCTTTCCTACAGTGTCGTATGTTCCACACTTGCTTTTCAAAATAGCTACTTCCTTACAGCAAACCTTTGGTACTCATTACAAGAATTCTTATTCTCTTTGTTTACAGTTATTTAAAGTTCAAATTAAATTAAATCCTTCATCAGCCACCCTCCTCCTTTCTCTGCAACTGTTGTCACACTTCCTAATTTACTATTACACGGACTGGTACAGTATAAATCCATAAGGGGATTTGTATCCCTCCATTATGGACAATACAAAATCTGCAGTGTTTACTGCAAGTGCTACTTATCTGAAAACAGAGTCAGTTTCCCTCTCTCCTCTTTCTTGAGCTCTGCCTCTGTAATCACTCTCTAGTTGTTTTTGCTAAGATATAATTGACATAGAACAACATATTAGTTTCAGGTGTACAACATAATGATTCAATATTTGTATATCCTTCTCTCAGTTTTTTAGACATTCATGCTACTATGAACTCTGCCTGTATTTCACTACAACTATAGGAAGCTGGTTTGGGTAGGGAGAGGTGAATATACCAGAAAGAACACTTCACCATGAGAATTTATTAATCAAACATTAACCTTTGTCATGCCTTTCTGAGATTTACTTTTTTTTTTTTTTTTTTTTTTTTTTTGTGGTACGCAGGCCTCTCACTGTTGTGGCCTCTCCCGTTGCGGAGCACAGGCTCTGGACGTGCAGGCTCCGCGGCATGTGGGATCTTCCCAGACCAGGGCACGAACCCACGTCCCCTGCATCGGCAGGCGGACTCTCAACCACTGCGCCACCAGGGAAGACCTGAGGTTTACTTTTAAACATGGACAATTTCAAAAGGTAATTTACTAAGGCAGAACTTTGCCTTTAATGATATGAACTTTTGGAATGGATTTCAAAATTACATACATTAACACTGTACTGTAATAACCACAGAACACATAGTTTAATTTCAATTACAAAAATGAACACGAACAATTCTAATCATGTATCCCTACAAAGTATCCCCCAAAGGTACCAACATAAATCCAAAATGTTTGGAGCACACTGGGTACATTAAGCATTTGTAGGATTCTAAGATTGACTCTTCATGTTTTTCCCCTCAGTGAACATCAAAGGGCTTTATCACCAAATACACAGTTTAAATTTAAGTATGCCTCAGGTATTGAAGTAAAACATAGTGGGTGAACAAACAAAGAAATTGACTTACACAGAAAATATTTTCTAAGGAACAATGAATACTATATAAAACCTATGGACAGTTATGTGTGTAATACACAGATACACATCCTTTAAAACACGTAATCCTTCAAACACATGTGAACGATCTATTTTGTTTTCAAACGGCCAACTCTCTATTTTCTGAACTAGTGGAAGAAAACAGTGGTGTATTCCACACCAGAAGGATCTAAATGAACAATTGTTTTGGTTAGTGTAAATGTCTGAGGGACATGAGTCCAGGGGCATATGATTTATGTGGATGAAGGTCAGGGCCATACAGGAGCCATAAGAAGTTCTGCCTACATCACTGGCCTGCACCAAAGTTTATAGACACACAGACACCTAAGACAATTGGACTGGAAAACAGGCACCTTTTATAACCCTGAGGAGGTCAGGAATGTTCCTTTATAACATAAAGTAATAACCAACACAACTGAGGTTCAAATGGTGTGCTTTTGTCACTAGTTAAAATTTAAATAATTATCTGAGATTTATCAAAGGCTGGTCAGGTATGACAGGTGAAGATACTATCAAAGATATAGGGCTTCCCTGGTGGCGCAGTGGTTGAGAGTTCGCCTGCCGATGCAGGGGACGCGAGTTCGTGCCGTGGTCCAGGAAGATCCCACATGCTGCGGAGCAGCTGGGTCCGTGAGCCATGGTCGCTGAGCCTGCGCGTGCTGAGCCTGTGCGTCCGGAGCCTGTGCTCCGCAATGGGAGAGGCCACAACAGTGAGAGGCCCGCGTACCACAAAAAAAAAAGATATAAAAAGGCAGGGAGTTTGCATAACAAGATTTAACACAGTTTTGTGAACAATAGAGACAAACAGAAACTCATCTACAAATATCACCTACAAATAGGTGTTCCTCTGTTCCAATTCTTATTTTGAAATTTTATTTTCTTTTACTTACAGTCCTACCAGATTGTCTCATTTTTGCTCCAACTGTTTTTCTGGAAACATGTGTTTCTATAAAATGTAATTGCTAGAATCATTTTTCACAACAACAAAAAAATTACTGACTAGGGTACGTAGACTCTTGTTGCACACACAACTGCCATAGTCCCTAACAATCCAATACTCCAGGCAGAAAAAGACTTATTAATAGTAAATTCCATAAGAAAACAATTTAGTATACATAAAACATGCTCCATTAAAACATAAAACATGTTCCATTCTGTTTCAAACTTACATGTGGCAAACTTTTACATAACCAATAAATGCTACAAGACATTTCCAGATGATGTAAAATAAAAAATTTACTAAATATAGACAGAATCTAAAAAAAAAAAACAGGGCAGAAATCAGGTATATTTAAGACAGGCCAATTTTCTTTCCCCTGAGAAGTGAGAAAATCTGAACATTGAATATTTGACAAACAGCTTAAAGCAAATATAACTAGTTCTTATCTTTTGAAAGAGGATTCCAAGGTCCCAAAACAAACACTTGCAAATTTTCTCTTGTGTAGCTGGCAAACTAAGAGAGGATCACAGATAAGAGGATAATGTCAGCAGTTAAAAGGGATCCACAGGACCCCATCAGAAGAGAAGCCACCAAAGTTCACCTCCAGCGTTCCAGGGCATGAGACTTTGGAGGAAGAAAGAACAAAAGCTGAGTCAGGGCTATTCGAGACTTAAAAGAATTTAAATGATCAGGTGATGACTTCGAACCAGCTACTGAACTGTAAACAAGACTGGCATTCAATGTAATTGCCTGTATTTCATTATTTAGCAATTATATTAATATCAAGAGGCATATGTGTGAGTGTTTCCCTATATTGCATACCCTGGGTCTATAGCATATGCCACCTCACTGATTCTCCTGTTGAATAGAGAGTGTGGAGGTGGTCCAGTGAGATCAGTGATGACGACCCAGCAAGCACAAGAACAGGGCTCTTAATACAAAAGAACACTTTCTGCCAATGTTTACCAGGGCAAGATCATTAACCTTTCTAAACAAATTTCTCATTCATAAGAATAAGAATAATCCTTCTCCTGCCTACTTCATAGGGGTTCTCCACCCCAACAAACAGTCCACTGAATTTGTCCCTGATAATTAACTGTGGCCGGGATATGGGTGGGTTCTAAGGATATATAATCCTGGCTCTTCTAAAGTTTACCTTCAGCTGAAGGACCAGCATGTAAAAGACTGTAGTTATAACTACACTGAATAATGCATGTGAATATAATCTCTTAGAAAATTAAATAATACCATAAATGTAGGTTAAAATTGTGTGATTCTTTTTCTTACGTGGCATGTGTTCAAATTCACAGGAGGCAAGGGTCTGTCTTATATCAACAGGACTAGGCCTGACCCTTCTGCATGGCCACATAACACATACTATGATTTGGGGGAAGCAATTTATTAAAAAGATGATTTAACAATATGAAGTACATTTTTAAAGGGAAAAAAAATCAACCATAAACTTATCATTGTAACAATACATTTACAGTTTTGCCTAATACTTGCCAGTTATCTATATAATCGCATTCATAGAGTACACATTTTAGTACACTTTTTAACATATCTTTTTTTTTAGAGATTTATTTATTTTTGGCTGCGTTGGGTCTCAGTTACGGCACGTGAGATCTTCGTTGAGGTATGCAGGATCTTTCGTGGCTGCATGCGGGCTTCTCTGTAGTTGTGGCGTGCAGCCTCCAGGGCATGTGGGCTCTGTAGTTTGTGGCACACAGGCTCTAGTTGAGGCGCTTGAGCTCAGTACTGGCGGCACGCAGGCTCTAGTTGAGGTGAGCAAGCTCAGTAGTTGTGGCACATGGGCTTAGTTGCCCCGCGGCATGTGGGATCTTAGTTCCCCGACCAGGGATCGAACCAGCGTCCCCTGCATTGGAAGGCGGATTCTTTACCACTGGACCACCAGGGAAGTCCCAGTGTATCTTTTTATATTTTAAACATTTTACATGTTTATTTAAATGTACATGTTATTTACATTTGCAAAAAAAATTAGGATGATTTGTTTCTAAGTGTTCGAGAGCAGGTTAGTTCAAAATAATTTCCTCATCGTTTGTGTTATCACTAACTACAACCACATAACATTTGTACTCGAATTCAGATCACTTGCTATAGCAAAGTCCCATGATTATCTCATAATCATTTCTTCGGTACTTTCAGGTGCAGTCTAGTTACCAAAGAGAGACAAGCTTGTTACAGAATGACAACTGTTCAGAGGGCCCAGGCACCACAGGAAGGGAGAGTGATCACAGGAGCCACTACCATGCCCTGGGATAGTCAGATTTCAAAAAATAATAAATCTGCCTACTCCTGTCCAAATTTCTGCTTATTTTATTTTTCTTAGTTTTTGACCACCACATAGAAAAATACTAAATGATAATGGTGATAGTGGAGATTTTTGTATTATTCCTAATCTTTCACAGAAGGCATTCTGAAATTATAACCAGTTAGATATATATTCATACATGCTACAAAATTTTCTTCTATTGTTTTACTAATCGTTTTTAACCAGAAATGTATTTGTATATTTTCAAAAATCACCTGAGCAACTATTGAAAATTTCTGGCAATTTTATCCTTTAAATGTTCATTGGATGAATTATATTAATAGGTATTCAAAAATTAAACTTTCTTTGTACTCCTAGAAATAACCCCATTTTTTCATACTGTTACTGTTTTAATATACCCATATATGTTATTTTTCCAGATATTTTGTTCTGAATTTTAACACCAATAATCATTTGGTAGAAATGTCCAATTTGCTGGCATAGAATTGTTTATAGTAGTCTCATGTCCCTGAAGTATTTCTGTGGTATCAGTTGTAATGTCTCCTCTTTTATTTCTGATTTTGAGTCCCCTCTCTTTTTTTCTTGATTAGTAAAATTGGACCCCTAGATCTTACATTACTCACAAAAATTAATTTAAAATGGATTAAAGACTGAAATGCAAGATCTGAAACCATAAAACTCTTAGAAGAAAACACAGGGGGAAAGCTCTTGATATCGGTCTTGGCAATAAATTTTAAATGTGGCACCAAAAATACAAAATAAATTAACAAAAGCAAAAATAAATTAACCACTGGGACTACCATTAAACTAAAAAGATTCTGCACAACAAAAGAAATAATAAAATGAACCTACAGAAAGGCAACCTATGGAATGGGAAAAATACTTGCAAACCAACTATCTGACAAGGGGCTACTCTCCAAAACATGTAGGAAACTCATGTAACTCAATAACAACAAAAACAGTAATAATCCAATTTTTAAAATGGACAGAGAACCTGAATAGATATTTTTCCAAAGAAGACATACAAATGGCCAATAGGTACATGAAAAGGTGCTCAACATCACTACTGATCAGGGAAATGCAAACCAAAATCACAATGAGATATTACCTCACACTTCTTAGGATGGCTGTTATCAAAAAAGACAAGAGATAGCAAGTGCTGGTGAGGATGTGGATAAAAGGGAACGCCTTTGTATACTGTTGGTGGGAATGTAAGCTTGTGCAGCCACTATGTAAAACAGTACGTAGGTTCCTCAAAAAATTGAAAATAGAACTACCATAGGATCCAGCAATTCCACTTCTGTGAATGTAACTAAAGGAAATGAAATCACGATCTCAAAGGGACATCTGGACCCCATGTTCACTGCAGCACTATTCATAATAGCCGTGACATGGAAACATGGAAACAACCTAAATGCTGATAGATGGCATGGATAAAGAAAACATGAGAGTGATATTAATATGTTAATATACATGTGTATGTGTGTATTTTGGAACATTATCATAAAAAGAAGGAAATCCTGCCATTTGTAACACTGAAACTTAAGGACATTATGCTAAGTGAAATAGGTCAGAGAAACAGATGCTGCACAATCTCGTTTATACGTAGAATCTAAAAACCCAAACTCATGTAAACGGGGAGTAGAATGATGGCTGCCAAGGGCTGGGGTTTGGGGGAAATAGGTGAAGAAGGTAAAAGGGTGGAAACTTCCAGTTGTAAGTTAAATAACTCCTGGAGGCGTAATGTACAAGGAGGCGACTATAGTTAATAATACTGCCTTGCATATGTGAAACCTGCTAAGAGAGTAGATCTTAAATGTCTCACCACACACACAAAATAAACTATATGAGATGATTGATATGTTAACTAAACATATCATTTCACAGTATATACATGTATTAAATTATCACATTGTACACCTTAAACTTATACAGTGTTATATGTAAATTATATCTCAATAAAGTTGGAAAAAATATATATTTTTAATAAAAATTTTAAGTATAAATGCATGATAATAATATCTATATCATAGGATTGAAATGAAGATTAAATGAGCGACTAAAGTATTGTCTTTCAGAAAAGTTAGTTCTTAGTAAGTTTTAGTAATTATTGTTATTACTATTTTTATTATAAAGATACAATATAATTATCTACCTAGTCTATAAAAGAGAACCTCCAAAAAATCTATTAGAAAAAAATGAAACAGTTTAATAAGTTTGCTGGATGGAAAGTCAACATGTAAAAATCAATATCCATCACCAATAACCATTTAGAACATATATCTTTATGAATATCTCATTTACAATTATAACAAAAATGATAATAATCCTGGGAATAAATCTCAGAAAAAAAAACTAAGCCAGATCTTTATTTTAAAAAAAGTTTATAACACATGGAAGCACACATCTCGACAAATAGAGATGTGTAACATATATATGGGTAAAAAAGGCTCTACCGTAAAAATGACAATTCTCTCAAATTAAACTATAAGATCAAAATGCACTTCCAATCCCACCAGGGTGTATGTCAGAAGCTTGAAGGAAAGAGATATCACAACCAAAGGGACAAAGTGCTGAGATGTGATGGTAGTTAAAAGAAGGATGCTGTTGGGACTTCCCTGGTGCTCCAGTCCAGTGGTTAAAGACTCCGCGCTTCCACTGCAGGGGACACGGGTTCGATCCCTGGTCAGGGAACTAAGATCCCAGGTGCCACGCCATGTGGCAAAAAAAAAAAGGATGCTGTTCTCTATCCCTTCGCTACTACAACCACCACTACCTCCCACGCTTGATGGGACAAAGGGAAGGTATGGAGTTACAGAATCCAGATGGAACTGAAGCTCTGTAGCACAGCAACCTCCTTTTATCCACCTTGGATATGCTCCAAAACTCCCAGTGGATGCCTGAAACTTCAGCCAGTATTGAACTTCCTATACACTATGTTTTTTCCTATAGCACTAACAGACGGGTAGTGTATTCAGTGCAGATACGCTGGACAAAGGGATGATTCACGTCCTGGGCAGGATGGAGCAGGGAGGCACAAGATTTCATCACACTACTCAGAATGGCGTATACGTAAATCTTATTAATTGTTTTTTTCTGGAATTTTCCGTGTAATATTTTATGACGGAGGTTGACCACGGTAACTGAAAGCAGAATCCTGGACAAGGCGGGGGACTACTGTGTAGGGCTTGCGGGCATAGAAGTATGCATTCACTGCCACGTCTGCTAAGGGCCAGCGAGGAGGCCTGAAACGTAAATTCCCTTACCTCTCTCTTCTCCACCCCAATCTCCTGCTGCTGTCTCGCACTGGCTAAACTCAGCCACTAGTCAGAAGACAAAGCAGCACGAGGGATGCAGCTCCATGGAGAAATGGTCAAAAGAAGCAACCAAAGAACATCCATCCCACAGAATGCCTTATGGAACTGAACAGGCAGACTCTAAACTAACACGGACAAGTTTATAAGGGCAGCCAAGACAATGAACAAACATAAGAATTAGTGTTACTGAACCAGGCTTATTTGCCTGAAAGGCAGCAAGCCCAATGCTGAGATGCTAAGGTCTGTTTGCAGCCAAGAAAGGGAGGATTCACGAGGCAGCCAAGTGAGATGGGAGAATAAATCTCAAATCTGCCTACCCGAAGGTGAGGGGCTCGGGTTATTTATGGGATAAAGCTCAGGCACAGGGAAAGGTAACTGCAGACAAGGAAAAGGTGAGGTAATCATTCTGTGAAGACGTAACTAAGTTACAGGCTTCTCCATGGGAGGCAGGCTCAGAAATCAGCATCCGCATGCTCTGAGGGTGGAGTTTGGGGCCCTCTGACGTCAAAAGGTCACAAGCGGACCCTGGCGCGAGCCCATTTGCAGGGTTCATGTTCTTAACAGGCTCAAGCTCGAAGTGGACACAGCGGATTCCCAGTTCCTAAAAAAAACCTGGGCAAACATCTTGTTGTTTAGGCTACATCAGGGGTCCCCGGTGCCCCGGCCTCACAGAATGAGGGGAGCAGCCGGAGAGCTAGCGAAGCTTCGTCTGCCGTCCCCCCCCTCGCCCCCCATCGCTCTCGTGACCGCCTGACCCATTCCCCCAGCCCCGTGCGTGGAAAAACCGCCTTCCACGAAACCAGGCCCTGGTGCCCAAAAGGTTGGGGACCCCTGGGCTACGTGACATGTGGAAGGCATGCGAGTTTTTATAAAAACAATTATCAAGGGGCTGATTAGTGCAAACAGGTTACAGTTTATTATTTATTAACGGCTAACTGATAACTACACTCAGTTTCATAAGGACTGGCCTTCTTCATGGCTAAAGGATTAAGGAATTAAGTTTTGAATTCGCATGAGATTAGACAAACAGGTCAATGGAACAGAAGAGAGAATCCAGAACAAACCTATAAGTTAGCCTTACAAATCAATGAGAAAAATTAAACTAGGACAACTGGCTGTGCACATGGGCTGCAAGGGGGAGGAGAGTGTGGGTTTGTACTTCAAAATAACAACAAAAATGAATTCCAACTTCCAACTACGCTAGAGACTTTAGTGCAAAACGTAGTTAAAGCTTCAGGAGGAAACTAGGGGATATCTTTATAATCCCCAAGAAAAGACTACTTGAACAAGTAAAACCAAAATTTATAAAGGAAATTAATAATAAAACTGAGAGTAATAAAATTTCGAAAGCTCTATAGAATAAATATTGTAATAAAAAATTTTTTTAAAGGGCCATCTGCCAGAAAATATTTTCAACGCATATAAATGATAAAATGTTAGTGCTCACAATGTACAAATTTTAAAAATCCAAACTGAGGAGTAAGAAGAACAAAGTATTTGAAAAACCATTTACAAAAGAGAAGAATTAAAAAGTCCTTATAAATATAAAGAGATGCTCAACAGTACCAATCAGATAAAAGAAAATAAAACATCAACATGTATAAACATGTACATGCAAAAAATAAGAAGTCTGATAATACTCCATACATTGCTGTAGGGCATGTAAACTTCTACAACCATTATGGAGAGAGACTTTGTAATATCTGTGAGGACAGATAGGTCTATGAGGATCTACTGAAAATAGAAACTGCTCTCTCAACACTGTGACCACATTTTCACAATTCTACTACATGTTTAAGTATCTGTAACTAATATATAGAATTACATTTTTGTATGTAAAATTGTGAACGTGATATAACATTATAATTATCTTTTACAACCTTCTTTTTCACTCAAGCTAAATTTTACAGCTTTATCTACCTCGACATGTAAATTTTAGGTCATTCATTTAACTTCTATATAGTATTCAGTTGCATCGAGATAGCATAATTGATGATTTTTAGAATTTTTAAATTAATACAAAGATACTCTCATAAACTCATGTCTCTTTGTGCCCACATGCAAGAGTTTTTCTAGAAATTAAATCGCTGAATACTCCCAGAAACGTAATGTCATACAATTTGTAGACTATACTAGTAAGATATCCAAGAGATACGATAAAAAGATAAGGCACAGCCCAATACATGTTTAGTAAAAGGTGTGTGTTCTAATACAGCTGAGCATAAATATATAGGATATATACGAGCATAAAATGTCTATATTTTGGCTACATCTCAGGAAGAAAGTCAATACATTTGAGTTTGGAGGGAATTAAAGAGGGCCTTTCACTTTTTACTAAGATATTCCCATATTGTTTAAACTTTTTACAACAAGCCTGTTTTACCCTGTAGTTTTATAGCTACAAAACCATTGAAAAAATCCACATTTGTTCTTTTCTTTTGCATTATGTTTATTATCCTACTATGATATAGTAACAATACCCTTGGATATCAGATTGAATGTTTGTTGTCTATGATTCACAAACTAATAATTAAGTAAATAATCCATCTTGCAAATAAAGTTTCCTTCATATTGCTATTATCAAAGTGTTATGCTCTCATCATTGAAAGTTTTAAAAATAAAGAGAAAAAATGAAAAATAAAAGCACTCACTGTAAATTGATACCAATTATGAATACATGCATTAATTAATTCATTTGGAGGTGGTAGTGGTAGTTGTTGCCAACTTTCTTAGTTTCTCATGCAACTAAATCTTTAAATTTCATCCACACCTAAAAAGTACCAAGACAACATAGAGAGTATCTAATACTAGTTTTAATAATGGTATGAACTACTTTTATTAAATACCTACTATTTATTAGGGAATTTCCTTACTACCTTTGATCTTCATAACAACCCTAGTAGGAAGGTACTATTATCCATGGTTTTTTCTGGTTTTTGTTTTTTGGGGTTTTTTTTGCGGTACGCGGGCCTCTCACTGTTGTGGCCTCTCCCATTGCCGAACACAGGCTCCGGACGCGCAGGCTCAGCAGCCATGGCTCACGGGCCCAGGCGCTCCGCGGCATGTGGGATCCTCCCGGACCGGGGCACGAACCCGCGTCCCCTGCATCGGCAGGCGGACTCTCAACCACTGCGCCACCAGGGAAGCCCTATTATCCATGTTTTGCAGATAAGGAAGCCAACATTCAAACATGTTAAGCAATTTGATTAGTGTACCTCACTAATGAGTGGGGATTTCAATGACTTAAGAGTCTGAGCTTTTTCCGACTACCACTGTATACCATTCCTCTAATAGGGATACTGAGTCTTTCTGTTTAAAACAATTTTCAAATTTTCTTTATATAACAAATATTAACCTAAGTAAAGTATAATAATTTTTCACTCATCGAGGAATAACTAATGTAAAAGTACTGCATGTCTAAAAGCATGGACACTCCTATCACCCACATGGTGAAGTGCACATGATCAAATTACACCACAGCTGCTGAGTAGGACCCCAATCAGGGCTAAGGGGCTTGTGAGTTCAGAGTGTGTAATCCACACAACTGTTACCACCATAAAAAAAAAAAAAACAGAAGGCAAAAAATGTGGAGAAGTCTTTGCTCTTCACGAAAACACATAAAATTTGGCAATATTAAATTGTTCTCTTACTTATTAGGACAAGTTAGGATAACCAACAATTTCCTTAAAACAATTCATTTGAAACAAACATAATTTTGGATCCCAGTAAGAAAAAGCCAAACATATGTTGTCTCTTACACTGTTGAGAGGCACATTATTCAAATAATTTTTGCACTAGATGTATCACCATAGAGGGTAACTTAGCATGAAATAGAAGATTCCTTTCACATCATTTTTTCTCTATGATTAATTTTATCACAAAATATATATATATCATGCAGAAAAGTATTAAAAAAATAACAAACACCCACAAAAAGAACCCTTCAAGTTTAACAGAGGTTATCACTTTGAAGTTTGCTTCAGGTATTCATTTTTTCCATTCAAGAAGTATTTATTTACATTTTTATTATGAAAATAAATCACACTTATTGAAAAGTTATTTGGAAAATAAAAAGTAGGAAATCAACTAACCATACTCCTATGACTAATACCAATATTTTGAAATACTTCCTTTCATTGTTTAAAGGAAAACAGTTTATTGTAATTAGACTTCAAATACTAAGATCCCTTTAACATGTCCCCAAAATATAGTTTTGGGCTTTTTGGGTTACTGGGAAATATGTGATAAAAAAAAATTTAACACTTTTTGCATCATTTTTAACAATTTCTGTAAGTTGACAACTATGGTTCATCCCCAAAACAAAAGTCCATGAAAATAATATCTATTGTCATTGCTTTTAAGACTTGTGTTCTTACTTTTGGTCTACAAAAAATAGGGGAAGGGATTTTTCTAAGTTTGTTTTTCTGAGCCTAGGGGTGCTTATCCTCCACCATCATAAGGAACAAATCAAAGAGTCCCAGACTTTAGCTTTTATACTTGTTATTCAATATCTTAATAATCTGTCCAATTAATTCCTCCATTTCTGTCTAATTCTCTGGAACAAATCCTTCTTTCATGTTGTGCTTGCTAAAGCAATATTTGTATATCCATTTATTTAATAAACTTTTAAAAATGAGACATACAAGATTAAGAGATTTCATAAAAGATTAAGTTTAAAAGTAACACAAAAATAAACCAAGTTATCTCATCAAGAAGAGAGAATAACTAGCAAGAGCTGTTATATATATTATGCTAAATCTTAAAGGGTCATTTCACACTGTGTCTGGAATATAACTTTGGATTGTATTAAGGCAAAATTCCTGAGACATATCAAAGGAAATATGGTTCTAAGTGGAAAATAATTTGTCTCTAGTCCCTTGAATTTTAAATTAGAGAGAAATTAGCAGAACCAGAATCCAAACTTCCAAACTTATGTGGGTACATAGGCAATTTAACTTTATTAAAATCTCAGTGCAGGAAGTGACTTGGGACTGGGTAATTAAATGTGGCCAGGCACCGTGCTGCAGTACATCTGTGTAGATGCCTTCTATGTTACACTGTTAAAAGCAACCGTATGTAAAATTTTTGTTGAAAAGTCTACCTACAGTTCTACCACCCTACAAATCGACAGATAACTAGTAAAGGTACATAAATTTTATAGCAATGTAAAACTACTTAGATACATAGAACTTAAAAAGCCTTTTATACAGTTTTTAAGATCTCATGAGCTAGGACAAATAAATAGAGCAACAAATAAATGAATATCTCACTCCCTTTTTTTTCCAACTTTTTTTAGAAATGCACTAATTTAGAATGATCCGTTTCTACAATTCTCACATTTTTCAAATATTCATAACTTTTACTATTTGTTAATCTATATATAATACAGCGTTCTCCCCAGATGCCTCGCATATTTCTTTTTTGCTACTACAGCCTCTCATTTATTTATGAGGCCCCTCCTTACTGCCACCATCACACACAAACACAGTTACACACACACATGCACACACACTTCAGTCGTCGACATCTGGAACGTTCTGGGACAGCCCCTCATATGTGGCACATCTCCTCAACCATTTCACACTCCCTCCTTCAGGCTGCCTACGACTCCTTCAAAACTGTCAAACTTCCCCCAACAACAGGGCCCTGAGCACAGTCCATTTGTCCCTCTGTTAGAAGACTCTTTCCTCCTCTAGCTGCCTGATTAACTAGCTCTCACCCTTCTGCTGTCAGCTCAAGTGTCCCCTCCTCAAGAAGGCTTGGCCAGACCCCTCCTATAATAGCTGAACTAAGTCAAACTCCCCTGTAACCGGCTTTCTAATCAGTGTGTACCTGTCCTTCAATGCATTCACTCTCCCATAGGTGCAATCTGCTTGTCTGAGTGTTCAATTAATTTCACAAAATAAAACTCTCCAAAGAGGCAGGAATCATGCCACATTTTTCAATCATCATATCACCAGGACCCAGCTGAGTACAGGATGTAGAGTGGATCACCAGTAAATATATATTAAAAGGAAGTAGAAAAGAAGGGAAGGAGGGAAATTAATCATTAAGTCAACAGGTGATCTCATAGTTACTAAAAGAATTATTTAAATGGCCCCATTTGGTGACTTGGAAAATGATGACTTTGTAAATAAAATACCTTTGAGAAATATGTTGTTTTACTTCTTCCTTATCACTTTTCTCGCATTGTAAATGGATGTGGCTTAGGATTTAGTCCTGATTCTTTTTCTTTTTTTTTTGCTTGTTTTTCATTTTCCTCTAAAGAGAAGCTAATTTACCACATATTTCAAGCCAAGCTTCCTTCAAAAGCAGTGGCTGAAATAAAAATTTATGTGCAAATAGTATAAGGTGATATCAGAGAATAAGAAAGAAGCCCCAGGTAAAGTGAAACAGGCACAGAATAAAAGCCACTACGGGTGTATGGAGCTGGGTCATGATCATGGCCATCTGAGGTTCCACCCAACCTGGACCTTCTGAGGCCCCATAGAAAGTCTCTCAGAACTGCCCACTTGTCTCACTCTTCCCACTTCTAGGCTGCACTGCACTTCCAGGGGCAGGGGTAAGACATGCTGGTAAATCACAGACCAGAAAGGAAAAGTTCTCAGCACAAGCTTAAGGGGCAAAGTCAACACAACTGAGTCACAGCCTTCTTACAATGTCTGCCACAGTCACAGACAGAATCAGAAGTGAGGCTGAAGGGAGGCCAGGAAGGGCCCAAGAGGCATGTGATATGCCTGTGAGAATCAAAGCTCTGACCTTCAGAGTGTCAGCCCCAAATAGCGAGCCAGCAACTCCACAGTGCCTGCTTTATCGCTCCCACCAAGCATTATTCAGTTTCCTGATGGACCTTGGGACACTGAATAGAAGGCAGAAAAAGAGTTCATTCTGGGCATTCTCCAATTTCCACCTGATTGTGTCCCAAAACTTCAGTGGTTTCTTACATGTTACCTACTAGAATATATAATCACTTAGAAATAGCATTACATATTTTAGTTCACCTTGAGTATCCATCCATCCACAGACAGATTCAATAAAACTTCTAGGCTAATCCATAGAAGTATAGTTAAATTAGGTCATGCTTTAAGTATATTGTTAAAGACATTATTTCTAAAGCAACTGACCATCATTTGCAACATTTCTTCTGGAAGAAATATATTCTGAGTTTCATCGATATACCAATAAGAAAAAACTTGCTATACTATTAACTTGTTAACTCTATTACATGCATATGACAAGCTATCAGTCTGTATCTTTGCTTTCCAGAGTAACAATTTGAAAAACAAAAGACAGTTGTTTCTACAAAGAACGAGGCTCTAGACTTCCCACATTATTCATTCCTTTTATGTAGAATTTATTTGTAAATTAAGATGAGTCCTAAATCATGGGGTGCTTATGTTCAGAAAGGACTGTTATTTTTTATACACACGTGTGTGTGTGTGTGTGTGTGTGTGTGTGTATCACTCCTAAGAGGAAGAAGTTTCGCCAATTTATTGTGTTTACTTACCGTGAATGTACATTTACTACCTATTTGAATCATTGTCTTTCACTGTTGCTAAATTCTATCTCAAAAAGGAAATAGTCAAACTGCTTCCAAATCATATTGTACAAAATGTGACTACAGTATAATTATAATATATAATTAGTAGAATCTGACCTCTTTTTATGACAACACTTTTTTTTTTTTTTTTGCCTTACGCGGGGCTCTCACTGTTGTGGCCTCTCCCGTTGCCGAGCACAGGCTCCGGACGCGCAGGCTCAGCGGCCATGGCTCACGGGCCCAGCCGCTCCGCGGCATGTGGGATCTTCCCGGACCGGGGCACGAACCCGCGTCCCCTGCATCGGCAGGCGGACTCTCAACCACTGCGCCACCAGGGAAGCCCGACAATACTTTTTTAAATCAAATGGGTTTGGAGTTAGCTGTATTGCCTAGGAGCCCATAAGGCTGAGATTACTGAGATTACTAACTCCAGCTTTATCACAAAGTAATGATCTTGCATCTCTACACATCTATTTTGTACTCAGTGAAAAGTGATGACTCACTTCAGCTGAAAGTTAAGGTGAAGTAACTCGCAGTGACCAACATTACCACCTGGAACAACTAGAAAAGCCAGATATAAGAAAAAAATTTGTTAAAAACTATTGAAGATCTTCTGAAGAAGCCAAGACTAGAGGCTTCAAGACTCCAGATAAAGGAAGCACTGAAGAAGTAAACTGAATTGTTGAGGGTGCTTTTCTCCCCTGGAATGGAGAACAGGGGCATTTGTCATTCTAAACACATGGCAAAAGGTTGAGAATATGGGCTTTGCCTGAGCAAAGGACTACTGAGATGGGATAGAGAATCCAGAAGAAATTTTTGCTTTGAGGGTGAAAGATAAAAGATTAGATATAGGACAGGCCAAGATCCCAGTGAGAAACAAATGATGAAGCACCAAACTGGCACATGCCTGGTTTTACCCACATGCTCGTATGATGTTGCATGTATGATTAGAGGCTAAGACAGTAAGAAGAAAGCTTCTGAAAAGAAGAGCAGGATTCTCTAAACACACCTGCCCTGACTGTGTTTAGTATTTGTGAACGCACCCGTGGCAGGCTCTGGATGTCCGTGCCTTGGCAGCTACGTAACCCTGCAGGGGATGAAGTCCATCTGCACTGGAGTTAGCTCTGTCACCCACTGGATTACAATGACTGTCCACCACTCCATTTTATCTGCTTAGCAGAAGAAATGCTGACAACTCTTTAGTCTTGGATGAATTTGCCTGGAGCCTCTACAATTTTTATACACAATTACTAAAATCAAGAGTAAAGAGAGACACTGAAAAGAAGCTCACAGTAATCCAGTTATTGGCATTAGCATAAAAAACTTTAAAGTAATTTTGATTAGCATGGGCAAAGTAACAGGAAAAGATGGAGAAAACAGATAAATTGGTATCCATAGAAAAGAATGAAATACACATTTGAAAACTGGAAAAAAATACAATAATTAGAGTAATAACCCATAGATGAGCCTGAGAGCATAATAGGCATAGTGTAGGTGATGATTAGTAAACTGGAAGAAAAGGTCAAAGAAAAATTTCCAAATAAGCATAGAGAGAAATGAAGAGTGGAAAGTAGTGAAATAAGTATAAGAGCCAGGCTGGGCACAGTGAAACAATGTATTAAACATATAATTGAGATCTCAGAAAAAGAAAAGAGAATGGAGTAGAGTATCAAGAATGCACTACGGGGCTTCCCTGGCGCAGTGGTTAAGAGTCCGCCTGCCGATGCAGGGGACACGGCTTCGTGCCCCGGTCCGGGAAGATCCCACATGCCGCGGAGCGGCTAGGCCCATGAGCCATGGCCACTGAGCCTGCGCGCCCAGAGCCTGTGCTCTGCAACGGGAGAGGCCACAACAGTGAGAGGCCCGCATACCGCAAAAAAAAAAAAAAAAAAACAATGCACTACGAATTTCATTTGATGAGAGACATCAACCCACAAATTCAAGAAGTTCTGCAAACTCCAAGGAAGTTAAACCAAAAGAAAATCATATCCAGGCGCATCATAGTAAAAGTGAAAAAAAAAAAAATGAAAATTTTAAAGTCAGCCAGAGACAAAGACCCATTATCTTTAAAGCAACAACAAGATTGAGAGGTCTGATGGAAGCCAGAGTCAAAAGAATAACAAGGTAAAGTGTTGAAAGAAAACAACTGCCAAATAAAAGTTTTATACCCAGCTTAAATATTCTTTAAAAATAAAGGCTGTATAAAAATATTTTCAGACACACACACACAAAAATGAGAGAATTTGTTGCCAGGAAAGTTGCAATAATAAAGATATATAACAGCCTACTTAACAATTTTTATTAAGATTCTAATAAATGAGTTGTCAAGAATGCCACTAATTAAAAATACCAGACGTTTAAAGTAGAAATCACAAACCAAATTCACCTTTATATAAATTTACTTCTTTAACTGAAAATACCTGAAGTTTAAAAGTTAACTAATAAATAATATTTCTTAGATAGTTCTTCCTCTATTTTTAAAGTCACTTTTGCACATTAGCTCATTTACTATACACCACTCCCTGTGAGTAAGGCAGAGCAGATACTATCTTTATTTTATGTAAAATGAAAGTGTTATCCAAGAAGTTCAGAGACTTGTCCTCAATTAGATGACAAAGTCAAAGCTAGAACACATTTCTCTTACCCAGTGCTCAACATTCTTACACTGGGAAGTAGAAAATGGATTAATAATATCAAAGGAGTCCATTAAGTTGCAAAATGTGTCCAATACATAAAAAGGGGATAACTTTAGCTTATGAGGATTTTTTCTCCATTTTTTAAAAATTTTATTTTTTAAAAACTGCACTGGCAAAATTACCTTACCCCTATAAATGTCATCACACTCCTGAATATTTTCAACAATTCCATATTGTTGGTTTTCACTCTTAAATTATAATTCCAAGAAAAGGCTGAAATGCCAAAACCTTTCAGCCAAAAGGCTTCTACTAAACAACTTCAATATCCAAGGCCTACACAAAAGTTAAAGTCATGATGCTTTGTGAGCCATAAAGCATCCTTAAGCTAGAATTTGAATTACACTACAGAAAATACCATAAAACAAACTTCTGATTGGGTTCAAGATTTAATTTAGCCTCAAGGAAGGTGAAGAGACTTCTACTGTATCACAGAAATCCTACATTACCTGTTCAAATCAGACAATTGAAACAACAAACCAAGAGGCCACCAAATAGTATAGACTTAATCCTCATACATAATCTTTTCTTGGAAATCTTCCAGTCTTCTGACATAGTGGTCCTTTTCCATGACCTTGAAACATCACTGTTGCCTACTCTGGGCAACATACTATAGCTGTGTTTTTGTCTTACAACTTCCTCTTCTTCCTCTCATTTTTCCCAATTCAGAGTCCTTGTGTAACAAAATAGCCAAGATATTTGTGAAATATGTTAAAGAACATTATGAAAATATTACTTCATATATTTTTTAAAATAATTTTGTACTGCCTATCAAATATATTAAACAATATAGATTTCTAAGAGGCTTACACTATCTGAGGACTTTCCTCACATATTCCAGTGTGTGTGTAGTGAAGCATCAGAGCATTTTTACCTGCTTGGATAAATATTTTTGAAATAAGAGATTTCAGACATAAAGTATAACCTGCTGCCTTAATGGACATTTTCATTCACCATATAAAGGGAGTAAAATATCTTATCGTTAAAGGAAATATCATTTGCCCAAAACCATGAGCCAAATACCATATGCCTCCTGCTTATCTCTGCTGGCTGACTGTCAGATCAGGATTATATATTTTACATAAATGTACATTATCATGTCCGGTGCACATCATCACATGAGCACATCAGTAAACAGTACGTTCACTGGGCTAGTTTCAAAGAGATTTTGGTATTACTATATTTAAGGAGAACAGCCAGTATGAGCAACAGGCTCTCTAAGAACCTTCATGTAAAGCTCCTTAAGCTTTACTACAAAGAGATGAGCACAACAAAGTTACAAAGAGAGAAAACTTTTGAAGAAACTGGTGGAGCCCTTTCTGATACGAACTCAGGAAACAAATAATGAAGTAAAAATTATTTCTGAATCACGGGAGAAAATGTTGCTTCCAAACCCAGAAGTTCTGGATAAAGATAGGCTCTCTTTGGTTAGTTATATCACGGGTCTGCCAACAGAACACAACACAATCAAACATTTAATTATATCCTCCCCAGAAAGAGACAGCAGCATGTAAAAGCCACAATGAGCAAAACTGATGTGACATCCTCTGAGACCCATCTTTGTTCCACGGCTTATATTTAGTAAAACCTCCCTCTATAATCTCACCTAGCTCCTTTTTCACTTCCACCCCATTTCTTACTCCAACAATTTTCTATCAAGTCTGTTCTGAAAAGACCTCAAGTTTATCACAAGAGCTTGCACTGATCAAAAAAATTCACTTTGATGCTTCCGTTCTGGAAAAGTTTACTTAGGAATGCCTGTCTTTAAAGGAAAAGAAATATTCTAAAGGAAAACCAGCAAATCTTTTTTAATAAAAAGGCAATAAAATGACCCTCCGAATTATGACTGTGATTACTTCCTTATACCCTCGTACTATGTTAGATGCTGGAATATCGAATTCGTATACCAAGAATCTCGTTAATACTCCGAGATAATTTATTATACACTAAATTCATGAATATAAAATAGCTCTCAAAATTTTAAATATCTTACATGGCAACGACAGTAGATGAAACTCCAAAACAAAGTAACTGAACCCCAAAGTGGCAAACTTTCACTTTCTTTCACCTTTTCCACCAAGTGTTTCTTTTGGAAATAAAATGACTTTAAAATCAAATATTCCAATAGGTTTCGCTACTTCTCTACGATCTGGAAATTGGACTCTCCCCAAACAGAAGAAATTCACGGGTAAAAGGTGCGTGGAACCCCCAGGCAGCGAGGAGGCGTGGGTGTGGGCACCGTGGCTTCCAGCTCTCAGAGGCAGCCCAACTCTAAACGAAAGGACGTCAGCAGGTTCCCACTCTTTCCTCGGTCAGCCCACAAAGCTCTGTAACAGAACAGATTCCGACCCCAAAAATATTTAGCAAGCGGACCTCTTCCGCCACTACTGAATAACAAAAGGGATTGCCAGGAAGACGTAGATCTCCCTAACTACATACTGGACGTGCCTCTAACTGCATCCACCTGTCACAAACAATCCTCAGGAAGAGCGCTTCGGAAACCAGAAAACAAAGCGCGAGGGAGTCCCGCTAAGTTTGCCCTTTCACTCGTATCACCTGGGGACAGAACTTGGGCGTCTTTCTGCCTCCACCGGTCACTTCACTTCCTGGAGCTTAAGAAGCTCGCTCTGCACCTGGACAACTGCGACACTCACCCTCGGGCGCAAGACCCTGCTGAGGTCTCAGTCCCAACGGCGGCAAGAACACGACGGCATCCCCGCCGGGCGGGCGATGCCGGGACGCGATCCCCCTCAACAGAGGCCGAGAGCCCGCGCAGGGCTGAGCGCCCCGGCGCTCACCCGAAACAAAGGCTGCGCTCGGCGGCCCGCGGCGCGCGCCCTCCCCGGGGAACCGGCGTCTGAGCCCCTCAAGCCCGCACTCGAGCTTCACGAGGGACTGGCATCGATTCCGCGCTGCCCGAGGGGCGCGGTCGGGCACTAGCACGAAGCCGGTGTCAGCGGCGGTCGCGCACCGGGGGGCCCACCAGAAAGGGCCGGCGCACAGGGCGAGCGCCGGCGGACGGCGGAGGCGACCGCCCAGGCAGCCGCCGAGGAGGCGGGTCCTAGCAGCCCCGCGGACGCCGACCCGGAGCTCCCGCTCCCGCGCGGACCCACCGGGCACGGGCACCTGCTGCCTGCGCTCCCGGGCGGGCGCCGCGCCGAGCCCCGCTCGGGTCGGAGACCCAGGCTTCCGGGACAGCGGGCTGAGGGGCTGCGAGCTCCCACCGGCGCTGCCTGGAGGGTCTTCGCGGTCACTCACCGGCGGAGGGAGAAGCCGCTCAGGCGGCCGCCCGGCTGCGCGGAGCCCGCCTCCCAGGGCGCAGGCATCCTCCCATCCTTTGTCAGCAGCGGGCGGAGCGCTCCTCTCCGGCTGGCGGACGGCCGGCCGGCGGCAGGCAACCGTCTCAGGCTCCGCTTCCCAGCCTCTCCCCTCCTCTCCCCCCTCCCCTCCTCCGTCCCCCCGGCGGAGCCGGCACTCACTCGCTCCCATGATGTCATCCGGCGGAAATCTGCCATGCTCAAAGACTGGATAAGCCGGCGCGCACGCGGGGACGCAGCGCGGGCGGAGGCGGCACGGAGCCCGAGGCGCACCCGGAGCCCTCCCGGACAGGGCCGCCGGAGTCAAGGGCAGTACGGGGAGGGGTCTGCCGCGCGGCGGCTCTGAGGGTGAGTGCGGACAGGGCGAGAGTGGGTGGAGCCCAGGAGGAGGAGTGCGGTCGCCGCTGCGAAGATTCCTATCTCGGTGCTTGGACTGACGGCAGATGCGTAGGGTGAGGAGAAAGTTTTTTGGCTTCTCAGCAGCTCATGTGCCCTAGCACGCGGACGGACACCTATGTTCCGGTCCGGTGAATGACCAGAATCCCCGGGACACCGGAGCCCCAACCTCAGCGAGAGAGTTTAGGTTGTCTGGCCGGCGGCAGCCTCAGTGACGAGCTGCTGAAAGGATGAAGAAAGGCGTGTCCTGTTTATGGGTGAAAGAATCTGAAACAAAGCATTGGGAAACTGGGGGGGCGCGATGACCCAGGAAACTAACACGGAAAAACCTCGGCTCCCTAGAGAGAAGCTAATGGCAGAGATTCACCCGCGGTCTTAGTTTGTTGCTCCTTTCCTCCCCACCACTGTTGGGCACTCTTGAGGTGACTTCCTCGTGGCCTCACCCAGGGACTGCCCTAGCTGGTAAAACCATTTAAATCACAAGAGGTTCATTAAGAGCCATGAAAGATGTAATATCAATTCTTTTTACCTAACATTCTTTATAAAATCAATAAATGTTTTATTAGAGGAGTGAGCAAACAGTACTTTTGACGATTTCCCTGTATTAAGGGACACACACACACACACACACACACACACACACACACGCACGCGCGCGCGCCAGCCAGAACTGAGACCCAGCCCTACATCAATCTAGGGCAGCTTCATGTTAAAAACTCTGGCTGTACAGAGAACAGGGTCTGACAAGTGAGAGTTTGTGCTCTTATTAATCAGCACTTCAGGGAGTCTATCGAGACCCTCAAGATTATCCACCACTCTCACCCCTGGAAGAAACCAAGGTTGCAGAGGAGACCACCAACAGCCAGTGCCAGTGAGGCAGACTGTCCTGAGCCATGGGCCTCTGCCTGCGGGTTCATCCACCATCATCCTTTAGAAGGAGAGACTAGGAACAGCATTTATTGTAAATATGGGTACAATGAGGAAGTCCTTAATCTTTGTAAATACAAGGCGGAGGACTCAATAGAATAACAACCTGAAGGCTATGTGCTGTATTCAACAGCTGTTGTTATGAATTATGAAATTGTGAAATTCACTGGGACTTTCCTTAAGAAAAGTTAATACACTGTTTGAAAGCAAGATCAGAAATTATTTTTTAAAAAATATATCAAAAAGGCCATGAAGTACGTAGTTTGCAAATAATGCAGGAAATCTATAAGTGTTAACTTGCATTTATTTATTTTCAAGTTAAAATATTTTGGGTATCATTTATATATATATTAGAAATATGTATTTTAACATCCTCGTTAACAACTCTTACTTTTTTTAGATTAAAATAAACTTTTAAGGATAATGGCATTCTTTCCTTCAAATCAAAGAACAAAAGGACGTATAAAATGCACAAACAACTTTTAGAAACAAGTATTTTTAAATAGCAAAATAATGAAGATTTTAAAATTCAGGGCAACTAGGAAATAAACTAGATAGAAAAAACTAAGAGAGGTAAGAATTTGGTAATGTAAGCAATACCGTCTTGGAGAATAGAAGAACGATCTAATTGCTTGAAAGAAGGTAATTAGAACTGCTAATGATGCTGTTCTAAGTATATCAGAAGGTCAAGTTGTAAACCTTCCTTCCTAGATTGCTTCTCTGATCCCCATCTGTCTTCATTGCCTCAGTTTATCTTGACGTTCTTCACCGTTCTCTGGACTAAGACACAAGTGTAGAGACAAGAAGGTCATAGGGACTTAGCAGATCTGGGAAACTGAGACAAATAACCAAAATGATCAGAAAATGTGTCCCTCAACTTTTATTTTTTTATCACTGCTCTAAAGGGTTAAAGCAAAACCTCTATCTCTTACTTTAAGAAAAATGAAATGCATTCATATGTGTTCATTTATTTGGTCCTATGGGAAAGTCTCCAGTTATATAATTCTGGCCTTCTTTGAGAATTAAAATGACTGTGCTGTGGTCTTCGCTCTGGCCCTTGATCTTAGCAAAGTGAATTGACTATATCTCTACTAGAACTTTTTCTCTGTGTGTTAACCTACCAAGATCCTTGCCTCTGTCACTGACATTTCCCACTTCTAAACATGCTTTTTTCTTTACTTATAATTTTTTAAGTCATGCTGTTTGAATATTTTAAGATATTTTTATCCAAATGGATGGCTATAAATAACTAAGATAAAACATCCAATTTTTACCTTGAAAAAAGTATCACAATTCTTAGAAAAAAATTACATCTGAAGTCATATCTTATAAACCTTACGTTAGAATTTCATTTAAATGGTGAATATATTAAACGTTGAAACTGAAGATTCAGAGGGGAAATATTAACTTTGCCTCATTTATTGATGCTTGGCTGCACTATTTTCATATTGATACATGATTCTCTTCACAAAAACAATGACTGTTCAGGGGAGAAATAAACACATTTTAGAATTTTCCCTTGTGGATTTCCTGAAATGTAAAATTTTTACACTCTGGTTTTATCCTAATTAATAGACTCATTAATAGCTAGTGACATTTTGAAACAAGCTTTCATAGATACGAATTTGTTAATGCATAATAAGCAAAACTAATATTATTAAGCCCTTATTATATGTCAAATTCTGTGCTAAATGCTTACATGCATATGCCCCTTTGATCGTTAAAATTGCCCCATGACATGAATGTCTTATTAGCCTCTCTTGAAGATGAGGAAACAGATACCTAACGGGGTTACAAAAGTTGTCCAGGCAACTAAACCAGTAACTAGTCAAAGTTAAGATTTTATTATATCAGCCTAAACACATAAAGCCTGCCCTCATAATGGTACACTAGCAACTTTTAGATAATTTTTCCTCTGAAAAAGTAAAAGCATGATGATTTTCTATATACGTATCCTATTTAGTGAGGTGGACAATATGCCTTTGTGAACTTTGCCATCAGTTACTAAATCCATCACAAAATTTATTTCCATTATCCCTGTTAATGAAATGCTTCCAAAGTTATTTACAAAGAAAAGGAATCTCAGGATACCAAATACATTTTAGTTTCTAATGTATCCTTAAAGAGTTTCAGACAGAAAGCAAGGTGCAGTGATTTTATACTTGGAGACAGATCACTGTGAAATGAAATAAAAAAGAAAAAAAAACATTAACAATTTAAACAAAGACAGAGACTACCTCAGCAACTATCTTCTCTATATAGTTAGTCCACTAGTGGACCTGAGAAGGCAAACTCCGTCACCCACCCAAACAAAGACTTCCCTCCCTACTGTGGATATTAACAAGGAAAATAGATCATTTTACACATTGTATCTCAAAGGACCCATACGTTTTTTATCATAGAAAATAATATTCCCTGGGCACAGATGTATAACCAAGCTTCTTTAAATAGAAAGTTTTAGTATACAGATTTTTCCAAAATCCTCTTTTATCTCACCTTTTTGATAATTGGTCATGTTCAGCAACTCTGCTAACAAGGATTATTTGAATAGATTTGTGGAAAGGTTAAAAGGTACACATCACAGGGCTCCCCTGGTGGCGCAGTGGTTGGGAGTCCGCCTGCCGATGCAGGGGACGTGGGTTCGTGCCCCGGTCCGGGAAGATGCCACATGCCGCGGAGCGGCTGGGCCCGTGAGCCATGGCCGCTGAGCCTGCGCGTCCGGAGCCTGTGCTCCGCAACGGGAGAGGCCACAGCAGTGAGAGGCCCGCGTACCGCAAAAAAAAAAAAAAAAAAAGGTACACATCACAGATTATTCTTCAAAGGTATGCTGCTAACCTAGCTTTTTGTATTAATTTCTCATTTATGAAATAAAAATGTAAACAAATAATGGGACTCCTTATATTCATAACATGTTAGCAGACCAACTAATCTATTGCACACATGTGATATTAATGTTATCTTGACTCTGGCTTCAGAAGGTTCTTCTGTCATTAAAGATGCTTATTTTACAGGACAGGAGGCTTGTCCCATTCTTATGCTCATTTTCCAGGTGCTCTGTCTATGGTGTCTGTAGCAGGTCACTGGCACTAACATGACATAGAAATGGTCATAGAGGAACCACTTTTGCTTAAAGGTGGACGAAAGGATAAGGGAAAGTTCTCTTGAAATGGGCATTCTGCTTGTGAAAGGAAAGGGAAGTTATGTATAACAGCAGCTGGCTTTGAAAAAGTGTATGTATACAATCTCTTCTTAAAGAAAAGTATTTGAGAAGTAGAGAGGCTGATGTATCTATGCATATGTTAGTTCTTCATCATAATAAGTGGGAATTTTTCTTAATCAAATGCTCATGGTATTCAGCTGTCATAATAGCATGAATGATCTGCCTCCAATATTTCCACCCATATCCCATGATCATGTATATATCTTCAAATGACTTCAGTTACCTTGGCTGACCCCATTTATAAGCGTGGAATTAAGGACAACACAGAATGAAATATTCACAACAGGGAGATAGTTCTCTGATTTTTGAGTTATAGTACTTCATCTTTATAGCATACTGCTTTTCTAAGGCTATATCTTTTTTAACTATTATGGGAGAAAACACCAACCAACATATTTACCGAGGAAAGACCCTAATAGGCATTCCTGATTTTCCAAGTCAACTTTAATTCCTGAAGTACACCATACACTGAGAGCCATATGGAAAGGGCTCAGAGTGCTATGACCTTGCTTCTGGATCTGACTCTCTTATTGATGTCTTTTATGATTTAAGCAATTTATTTAACCTAGCTACCTTATCTTTCTCATTTGGGGAAAGGAAGTTAATGACATCTGTCGTACTTGAGAGGATTTTATGAGAAAAGAAAGTAGAGTTGGAAGTGTGATATAAAGGTAGGGTAATCGTTTTAATAAATCTAAATGGGCCTCCTGAGCTGTGTCTTGTACAGATAGAATGAACATTCAGTCATGTGTGGTTGATTTTGGTGACTAGAACAAGAAGTAGGCGAAGGTAGAGGAAGAGAGAAGAAAGGAAGATCTAGTCTGTTGGGAAGCTTTCCAACAGATGTAAAAATAGAGCAGTGAGGGCTTCCCTGGTGGCGCAGTGGTTGAGAGTCCGCCTGCCGATGCAGGGGACGCGGGTTCGTGCCCTGGTCCAGGAGGATCCCACATGCCGCGGAGCGGCTGGGCCCGTGAGCCATGGCCGCTGAGCCTGCGCGTCCCGAGCCTGTGCTCCGCAACGGGGAGAGGCCACAGCAGTGAGAGGCCCACGTACCGCAAAAAAAAAATAGAGCAATGAAAAGAGAGTGGCTTTCGAAAAGGTTCTAACTCCAGTTTTGCCATTTACCTTGATTAATATCTTAATCTCTCTGAACCTCACTTTCTCCTGTAAAATGCAACTAAAGTTATCTTTTTCTTAATTTATTGCAATGTTTCTGAAATCAAGATATGTGTGTACTTCTAGAGTAATTTTAATATAGTGTTATTTCTCACCACTCCTAAAAAGTTATTAACTATAACAAGAATTGGTGATAAAGTCTCAAAGAAATAAGATTCTATCTCAAAGAAGGAAGGAGAAGTTAATTTGCTTTATTAATGCTACACCCAAACACCCTGAACAGGATCTGGAAACTCTCGGTTCAATGAATGAATATATGACTGGATCATCATGATGATTAAGTAAAATAACAGAATGATAATACCTAGGATGGTGTCTGGCATTGAGCAGCTGATCAGTAACTAATATAGCCCCAAATCCTGGATTCGGAGACTCACTGCATTCTAAAAGTTTTTATTCATTTATCCTTTTAGAAAGAAAAGAGTATATAATGTATTTTGTGTAATATCCCCACAGTGGTCTAGGTAAGCACCCTGAAATCAAACACAGCAACATGTCTGCAGTAAAATATTGAAGGTTCACATCCATCTTGATAGAAGAAGCCATGAGTCAATTCAGGTCATGTTGTACCAAATGAATAATGAAAATGTTTTCAATATTCAGAGATTTCTAGATTTTAGAATTTAGTAAATTAACTGTGAATGATAATGGGTAACATTTATTAAGTACCTACAATGTGTCAGGTCCTGCTCTAAGCACTTCACATGAATTAATTAAACCTCACAACAAATTTCTAAGGTAGGTACAATTATTATTCCCATTTTATAGAAGAGAAACCTGATGCACTAAGAGGTTAAATCACTTGCTTTATTTGGTTTATGAACCAAATAATTCTGGAAGGATTTGTGTTAAACATTATAAAAATAAATTTAAAATTAAATTAAGAGGAATATATAGGTAGCCATTTATCTCAGTAGGAAAGGACTTTCTAAGATATAAGCAATGAAGGAAATAAAAAATTAAAAGAGTAATGTATTTTATTAAATAACAAAATTTCTTGAATATCAAAAATACCAAAAAATTTTTTGAATATCAAAACTTTTAAGTTTAATAAACTGTATTAAATATTTATAACAAATTGTTGATATATTAAATATATAAAGAGTTCATACAAATCAATAAAAAACACTAAGACCTCAATAGATGAGAAGGAAAGACATAAAGAAATTACAAAAAAAGAAATGCCAGTGGCAAAACAAGTGTGAAAATTCAAGTCTAAAGTTCAAAGTTAGAAATTGAGGTAAAAATTTTCAAGTATCAAGTAAAGATTCTTATAACTTATAACATGTGCCAAATGCTTTAAGAATTTCCACAGCCTTTGAGGCAGTGAGTTGATTTTTTTTCAATCTACCATAGAGAAATAACCAGAAATAGAGGAGAAAATTTTTATCTTCCAAAATGTTCATTAAAGAGTGATTTATAATATAAAAAAAGGAAACAAGTGCTTTTAAGGCCGAGAGTCATGTTGTCAATAAAATAACTTCTAACCAATGAAAAATTGTTTGGGGCAACCAACATGCCATTTTTCAAGACACTGCTGAGCCTAACAGAATTGCCAATGTTGTAAAATCATAGTTTAGTTCCTGATGTCACATTAATAAGCTCTCTGGAGTTGTTGCCAAGGAACCTGAGACCCTGAAGCCATATATCTAAGTGGGAGAGTTTTCTCTGAAGTTGTGATCAGGTGGGAGGGTAATTTTTAGTGCAGACACATTTTTTCCACAGTAAGTGATGACTAACTGTAAAATTCTTATATTCCACTGTGGACTTGTATGCTGTCCCTCTCTCCAAAAACGTTAGTACTGCAACTTTAGAGCAGTATTAACTTTGAAGCCTTTGAGAACTAAATTAACCCAACTAGAGTATAATAAAATAGCAATTTTAACCGTTAAAACTGAATCTCATGCATCTTCCTTTTCTTAACTCCAACTCCAGCCCTTCTTCCTTCCTGCTCTGCCTTCTGTAATTCTTTTCTTGGTAAACAATTCCACCATTTGTCCAAGTTTTCAAGTAAGAAATCTAAATATCCCTGCAAGATCTCTCCTCTCACTGCACCCCATTGGAGTAATCCATATTTCATATTATTTAGCAGATTATTCTATTTTGATTAATTAAATGCCAGTCCTTTTAAACATGTCTGACATCATACGATTCAGTCATCATATGTTTTCCAGCCAAATGCTATCACATGAATTAGTAGAGTCTTAAGGGATGGGACGTAGTCATCAAGTCCTACTTGATGGATCCTACTTCACAAAAATCTCTGCTGGGTATTCTTCTTCTCCCCCTTGCCATCGCCTTCATTTAGACCCTTTTCATCTTGGGCTGGCTATTCTCTCTGTCTCCCCTCCTACATCTATTCTATATTCTTCTTTGTCTTTCTCAGTTCCCCAGAGAGTTGACTCCCATGGAGTTTTTTTTGCCCCCTGCCTTCTGCTTGGGTTGGGTTTGGAGAGTGGGAAGAGAGAGCGCTGAGTCAATATTTTCCCCAGTCCCTCTCTGTTTCAGTGTGATTCTGATGGATATGACTTTGCTTCATGATTTCAGCTTCCCCCAGGATTTCAGCCCTCAAACAGCCTCCCATGATACCTTAAGAGTAGGAGGGTAGTAAGGCTTAAGGGGTGGTAGTGGCTTCTGTTCTTGCTAGTCCTAACCTGTTGGTTTCTTTAACTCTACTCACCCATCACTAAGTATTTCCTTTACTAAAAGGTCTTGTAATAAACCCTAGCAGATTGTGCCCTTTGTTTCCTATCAAGACACACACAGGTACATAGCCCTTTTCCAAACCACTGAAATGGCCTCTAATTGATTTCATGCCTACAGCCTCACCCTCTCCCCAGCCCTTTTACTGCACCTCCTTCAATCATGCAGAGTACCCTTTCTCAAATGCAAACCTAATCATGTCATTGCCCTGAACAATACCTTCAGTGTTTTATGTCATCATTGGCAGTAGTTTCCAACCAGATGTGCTACAAATGATCTGCAAATCCTTATACACCCAAGAATTTTCTGTGAAATAATCAGTCTCATTTATACACAAACTACTATTTTTTTAAACATCTTTATTGGAGTATAACTGCTTTACAATGGTGTGTTACTTTCTGCTTTATAACAAAGTGTATCAGCTATACATATATCCCCATATCTCTTCCCTCTTGCGTCTCCCTCCCACCCTCCCTATCCCACCCTTCTAGGTGGTCACAAAGCTGATCTCCCTGTGCTATGTGGCTGCTTCTCACTAGCGATCTATTTTACATTTGCAAACTGCTATTTTTAAAAATTAGGCTACTGTGATTAATTAAATGCCTGCTCATTTAAAACATGACTGACTTCATACTGACCTTGTCATTATATGTTTGCCCAGGCCATTTAATCTTCCTTTATGTGTATTTTTAAAACTTCATATTCAAAATAAAGTCTAGACTCCTTCTAATTTTCTAGCTTATTCTTCTATCGCTCGCCCACATGTACTTACATTTTACTTAAGTGCCACGCTCTCTGCATCTCTGCTTTAGGTAATTTCCTTCCCATTTCTGAAAGGAACTCACCTACACTCCATAAACTTTTCATGGCAAATTCTTTCTCATTTTTCATAATAGAAACATTATATTAAAACCAGTAGGCTAGAGTTTAAGTTCTTTGTATGCATTATCTCATTTAATACTCATTATAATAGCTGAGATGAAGCTTAAAGGGTTTGTACAAGTTCACCCAAACATAATGTGTAAAATTAAGACTTAAACCTGACTTCAAACCCACACCTTTAAAACTAAACTATACTTGGGGCTTCCCTGGTGGCGCAGTGGTTGAGAGTCCGCCTGCCGATGCAGGGGACACGGGTGCGTGCCCCAGTCCGGGAGGATCCCACATGCCAAGGAGCGGCTGGGCCCGTGAGCCATGGCCGCTGAGCCTGCGCGTCTGGAGCCTGTGCTCCGCAACGGGAGAGGCCACAACAGTGAGAGGCCTGCGTACCGCCAAAGAAAAAAAAAAAAAAACTAAACTATACTTTCTCATAAGATGCTAGTCCAGAAGGTCAAAAACTTACATATTCTTTGCAATCTCCCTCACGTGCCTCTCCTTGTGTTTATTCCCATGCCACTTTATACATACCTCTTCATAGTTTATTGCCGTGATCTGTTTACTTGTTTATCTCTCCCATCAGTTTCAAATATTTTAGGGATGAAAACTTCATCTTGCATTCTGTTTGTTCTTTTTTTTTACTTTGCATATTAAAATTTAATAGAGTATCTAGTTATTAAACCTAGAATAATTTCTTAATCAAGTTAATGCTTGATAAATTAATGACACTGTTTTTAATATTAAAATGAAACCATTTGTATGAGGAATTGTTGCATTGCAACATTTCCAAAAGTGCTTATTTTATTTAAATCCTTGATTCAATACTGGCTTGATATTTATACAGGGTGTCTCTTCTGACCATCTTATTGTGGCAACTGACCACTTTTTCCTTGGTTGCCCAATAATGATTAACTAATCATACGTGCTAAGAAACATCAATTTTTCTGTTAACTTAGTTGACTTGGTTCACATATGAATGCTGATAGTAATTACTTTTCTGTTATCAATATTATATATTGTAAATCAGCTGCAGAGTGAAAAACACTGTCTATCTGGATGTCTTCGTTTGTAATTTATGTTGTTTCTTGTTTAGTCAGTCACATATACCAAATTTAGAAGATGTGTTTGGGGGTGGAAGAGCAGCCAAACTTATAAAAAAGCAATGCGTAAGAAAGAAAATAAATACTTAAACCACGTCCTTTGGCCACAAGATTTTTGTGAACAAGATAAGGTTTATCAAATATCTGATTGCAATGTAATTAATGCCATGAAAACATGTAATAATGACAGCTGACATTTAATGAGGTTTGTTATGTGCCAGGTATTTTTCTAAATACCTTACTTTCATTAGTTAATTTAACCTTCACAACAACTTTATGCAACAGGTATTAATAGTTCCCATTTTGTAGATGAGAAAACTGAGGTGCAGAAATGGAAAGCAACTTGCAAAGTCATGGAACTGCTGATGTTCCAGGTGGTATTTAGAACCCAGGAAGTCTATCCTCTGAGCTTTCTTAATTACTATGCAATATTGCCTTTACTTAAAGAAATAGCTAGTTGAATCAATTATTATTAGTGAGGACACACACACACACACACACATAAAAGCATTAGAAAAAAGGGTCCTGGCCCATATTCCTGACCCTGGCCTATATTCCTGACCTGACTGGTTCCTGAGGCAGGATTCTGGTTCCATCATTTTCTATCTGTGTACTTCAAGTTTTTTACTTATAAAACAAAAACTATGGGTATTTATTTTATAGGTTTGTTGTGATGATTTTATCACCTAATATATATATGAAGCACTTTAAACAGTGCCTAGCACAGACTAAATGCTGGTTATTAATCATTTCTGACTAAAATGAGCATTTATCCTCTTGGTAAGCATTCATTTAGTTACTTTTTAATATGAAAATTAATAAAATTTTATTCCAATTTATAGATCAGTCTATTTGTATACTTACTAAACTGAATTTTCTTCCACAAGTTCTGAAGTACATGCAAGGATGAGACATAATATTAGACATGGATTGACTGATAGGTTTTAACTTGTGAGCCATCTATAAGAAATTGATGGCCGTTTCTTGGGTAGGCAGTTGAGATTCCTCTAGTCACATAAGTGTACAGCAGGAGCAAGTGATTTGCTGGATTCATGTGCACTTGGTTCAGGGAGGCTGGGTTCAGCACCACGGACAGCACTTTGCAGGGACACACTATGCTGACACAGCTCAATCACTCACGGTCTTCAGCAAAGAGGCACGATAAGAAGAAGCTTGTGGGCTTACCACGTGGTGCAGTGGCTGAGAGTCCGCCTGCCGATGCGGGAGACACGGGTTCATGCCCCGGTCCGGGAGGATCCCACATGCCGCAGAGCGGCTGGGCCCGTGAGCCATGGCCGCTGAGCCTGCGCGTCCGGACCCTGTGCTCCGTCCGCAATGGAAGAGAAAAAAAAAAAAAAAAAAGAAGAAGTCATTTTCTAATCTGATATATTCATTATGTATTTTATCCTTAAAGTAATCATATCTTGTGTAAGCATATTTCTTTGGGACTTCCTTTTGTAGCAAGCTCCCACCTGTGGATTTAAGAACGTGAGAGGGTTTATTTTAAAAATTAAATCCTTTTAAGAGGAAAACATAACACTAACATTTTGGTGGTCAGCACACCAGTCATTAAACAAACTTCTGCTGATAAATGTTTATACTTTATTATTACAGCTTTTCATAACATAGCACTGGAATTACATTGTCATCTATTTTCATAAAAATCTCAACACAGCTTGACAATTTCATAGAATTTTAGAATATTAAGCTCAAAAGGATCTCAGAAATTATTTAGACCATATTTAGATAAAATAACTAAGGCCCCAAAAGGTTAAGAGGTTTTTATAAGATTCTGTGGTTACCCCTGGCAGAATTATGACTCTGACTTAGAGTCACTTTACTAAATAGTGAATTTTCAAAACCTTTATAAAGAAGCCTTCTCAATTTTACTTAGTAGAGAGAACATATACTATGGTGATATGTGGATAGAAGGAAAAATATTTTACGTCAAAACTAAATAATACTTTAAATTGAAACAATATACCCATAATTAAGTGGTGTTGCATTGAGCTTTAAACAATTAATTCCACAATATGCTAAAAAACACACTATTTTAAAAAATAAAACATGAAGAGTATCCAGTGTATCAAAGACTACCTAAAGCAGCTAAACATACTGCATAAAATGTTTATCTTCCAAATCAGATATTCATTCAAAAAGGAAATTAATGAAAATTGGCCACTAGCAGCTTTCTGTGTCCAAAAGTCATCAATAATATAAAAATTTGTGCGCACACACACACACTCTGTAAAATAGCTGAGTCATCTTATGTCTAAGGTTTCTTTTAAAAGAGAACTACATGAAAATATCAAAACATAAACATAATTTTTTCTTATTTGAAATGTAACTATATTTGGGAGTATTATATTTTTTATAGCCAAATTCTTTGGTTCTTAACTTGTCTCATATCTATTCAATGCTTTCGGTAAATAAGAGTAATTTTTTTCTTCTTTTGGAAAGCAGTCATTACTCATCTGCCACAAAATCATGCTGGTGGAAAAAGAAAAGTATAGTATGAGATTAAATAAAACAGTCTTAATAGAATTTGAGTTCCATGACACCCAAATAGAAATTAGGCATTCTATGTAACGAATTATACAGGAAAAACCCCATATAATATATAAGCAACAGAGAGGAAAAAGGGAGAAATATTTTTATTTAATTTTATTCTTTGGCATAGAATACATAAGAAAACCCCTTATAGGAGCAATTCACAATATGTGAATCAATTTTATGTTGATCTATGTAGCCATGAAATACTGAGTTCAAATTTATCAGGTTCTACTATGTAGGAACTCATCTGGCGGCCAGAACAGCTGAGAACCTGATGCTGGGAATTTCAGTGGCCTTCACGCCAAGTTGTTTCTAATTCCATCCTCAGAAGAAAAACAATTTTGGGGGGGGGGGGGGGGTTGGGGTTTTTTTTCTGCTGATAAATTGCAGGCTTTTATTTATTTATTTATTTTTAAAACCAAAATAAAAACACGGAGAAGTCCAATTTTCTTCCTTCCTTTGAGCCATAATACAAATTCCTGAAAATTTTATAGATTAAAAAAAAAACCCAGAGAAACAGAAAATTACATGAGAGTTACGACTCCCCTGGAGAGACTGGTGTGAGCAGCGTGGATGACGCCCCCTCTTCCAAGGCTAAGTGGAGGCCTTCACAGAGCTGCAGCAATAGCCACCTTACATGGCTGGACCATGTGATGCCACATCTGCTATCTCATCCATCTTCCCTCCTGTTGGGCATCTGATCACCAGGCTTCGCTGTGATCATAAGTGTAAAATATCTGACTCTCCTAGGATTTGAACCCATGAATGAACTCCAACACCTGTACAAAACTCATTTATGAGACTTGATATCTGAGAGCTGTTTCATAACGAGTGTGTTAATTACTCATTCAATAGAGAGGCATCACTTCTGACATTGCTTCAAGCTTGACCATCAGGAACAAAGTTTCTGCACAACTTCATCTTCACGCCTCACAGCTTGGACTCTGCTTAGTTACGATTCAGTGTCGAACCCTCCATCTTTACGGAGGATTGATTGACTAAACAAACAAACAAAAAAGATTGCACTGGCTTTCCTTACTGATTGTAAAACTGTGCTTCAGGGTATTGTGCCTTCTGTCATTAAATGCCCTCCATCCAAGGACACACATGATCAACTTATGCTTTGGTTTAGTTAACAAAAAAAAATCATCTGCATAGATAGATGTGCCTGCTTTCTGTTGCCACAATATAAAAGTCTTTAAATCTGAATGAAAACAGCATCATATTTACTCATCAAACAGTGTAATTCAATTCTGGTCCTGAAAACTTCACTTTTTCTGGTAAATTTAAAGGTACCATTCAGGTTTGTTTTGTTTTGTTTTTTCATAAATTTATTTATTTATTTTTGGCTGCTTTGGGTCTTCATTGTGGTGCACGGGCTTCTCATTGAGGTGACTTCTCTTGCTGCAGAGCACAAGCTCTAGGTGCGCGGGCTTCAATAGGTGCAGCACGCGGGCTCAGTAGCTGTGGCGCGTGGACTCTAGAGCACAGGCTCAGTAGTTGTGGCGCATGGGCTTAGTTGCTCCGTGGCATGTGGGATCTTCCTGGACCAGGGCTCGAACCTGTGTCCACTGCGTTGGCAGGCGAATTCTTAACCACTGTGCCACCAGGGAAGCCCACCATTCAGTTTTATATTTCCAATACACATTCTTGAACTCTTATCAAATCTGTATACTTCCCATGGCTAACTCCAGCCACACTGGCCTCCGGCATTCCTCCAATCAGCCAAGCATGCTCTTACCTCAAAGCCTTTGCATTGAATGTTTGCTCTTCTTATGATATTCTTTCCCCAGGTATCTTCTTCCTGATTTTATTCAGGACTCAGTTCAGATGTTACCTCCTCTAAGAAACCTTCACTGGTAAAACCATTGAAAAGAATGCCTCAAGTCACAATCTATTTCCTTGAATTCTTTATTTATTCCATGTTAGTTATCATTACCCACCACTGAAACAACCAGTAAATCCAGTCAATTTTGCCATAAAAATATCAGCCAATTTCATGAAACATCCAACCTTTCACTCCTGGCATCATAAAAACAGAAAAGAAAACAATGCATTACTTTTTAAAGTTTATTTTGACTTTGGGAAGACAGAGTGCGATCAGCATTACCTCCAAACTCTCTCTTTTAAAGAACATTTTGTGAAAACGTTATAAAGCATATTATGTGAAATTCACAGTTGTATTATGTGGGAAACTCAGGGAGATAATTTTCAGAGAGAAAAAAATGCCCTTCTCACATTTTTTGACACAGAACTGACTGTCTTTTCAAATGCTAAATATGCTTATACCACATCTAAAAATCTCATTTCTAACATATTCATCCCACTCATAGCATTCAGAGACAATTTGTGGGAAAATCTTGCTCTTTTTGGTTGAACCCATAAACAATTTGGACAGTATATTGAAATGTTCATATCCTCTTTTTGACATGAGTGTTAACAGAGGAATATGTGGAGTCCAAAACCCAGAGCTTGAGTCTTGGTCCATCCTTCACTGGGTCTGTGATTTTGAGTTAGTTATTCAATGTTATATCCTCAGTGCTCTCATTGTTACAAAAAGAAAAAAAAGAGCAGACATTTTTGAGATACTTTGTAAAATGAAATTATCTGAAAACTGGGAATTTATTAGTAATCTAAAATAAATCTTGAACAAGTTTTATACTACGGTTGATGGATAGAAATGATTTGGATACACATGATGACCTATAACTGGCAACAACTATTTATTTAGGTGCAAAGTCATATACCGGGTATTTTGCCACAATATAAGACCGTAACATTTTTGGAGGGGTTAATATGTTTCTCAAGTCCCTATGTTACTACTATATACAGAGGTGTAATATAGAAGGAAGAAATTGTTGCATATCCAAAGAATATTGGCTGATACAGTAAAATAAATATATATGGTTATTTATTTACATAAGACTTTGCTTATAATAGCTTCAAAACCCCAATATTCATGTAGCAGTTACACCAGGGACATGCCAAACAAGGGAATTATTCTTGTTTTATAAGTTTTGTCACTTATAGTCCAGCTGATGTCTGTCAACTTGCCTAAAATCACCTGATAAATCAGCGATAGACTAAAAATAAAAATAAAGAAAACAATTGGGGCTTCCCTGGTGGCGCTGTGGTTGAGAGTCCGCCTGGCGATGCAGGGGACACGGGTTCGTGCCCCGGTCCGGGAAGATCCCACATGCCGTGGAGCGGCTGGGCCCGTGAGCCATGGCCGCTGAGCCTGCGCGTCCGGAGCCTGTGCTCCGCAACGGTAGAGGCCGCAGCAGTGGGAGACCCGTGTACCGCAAAAAAAAAAAAAAAAAAAAGCAAACAATCGATGCTTAGCATAAGTTTTAGGACAGAAATTTAATTTTTCAAACACGTTTAACACTAATTCTCTTTACCAATATACTCATGATGTAAGTATATTTGTAAATCCCCACCTTCTAGCATGACCCTTTCCAGTGTCCAGTGTCACACATGGCATAGCTTATCATCTGTGAGGTGACACTCCCCTGCCTCCTTCCTCCTCTTCAGAGCATACTCGAACCATTAGAAAGTCACTCTCAGCACTTTTGGTGCTGTTGTGGTGAGATAATGAGCTTTTCTCTTCGGATATAAGAATTTTACTCACATACAGATTATGCTGTGGCTTTCAGGCATGCAAAGCTGGCTGCTTCTCTAATTGGGATAATTTCAAAGAAACTCATACATTTAAGAGAAGATGTGATCTTTTGGTGGACACATCTAGCTTAAAGGATGGTCTCATGATGCAATTTATTAACCTCTTTTCACCTTTTTCAATATACCCCTGTTAGGAGTCTTCAGAACATTAGCATTTGCCCAGGGGTAATCACTTTTCGAGTTTGGCTTGATAATCAATTCTACCACGAACAACATTAAGATTAAAATAGTTGAAATTCAGCTTCATATGTACCTTGTGCATTGGTACTTTTTCCATGCTATTTAATGTTGTGATTTTCCATTTTCATCTCTTACACTAAAA
Organism: Stenella coeruleoalba; assembly: GCF_951394435.1. NCBI lineage: Eukaryota > Metazoa > Chordata > Mammalia > Artiodactyla > Delphinidae > Stenella > Stenella coeruleoalba. Next base: position 143,566,242 of record NC_137149.1, on the reverse strand, counting down.
GAGAATGAGCTGGGGCTTCCCTGGTGGCGCAGTGGTTGAGAGTCCGCCTGCCGATGCGGGGAATGTGGGTTCGTGCCCCGGTCCGGGAGGATCCCAAGTGCCGCAGAGCGGCTGGGCCCGTGAGCCATGGCCGCTGAGCCTGCGTGTCCGGAGCAGAAGAGAGGCCCGAGTACCGCAAAAAAAAGAGAGAATGAGCTGATGTAATGTGAAACAGTTAAGATATTTTCTTACATGAGGGCTAACTACCTCATAATTTTCTTATAGCTATAGCTTCCTCTATTTGGGTAACCTATGGAAAACCATCTTCTGCTATTTGCTTGCCTTTGCCTTTATCCAAAATATGAAGGAGGCAAAGCTGATGTTCCAAATCTGATCAGATGTCACTATCAAACCTCTCCCTTCCAGAACTCCATGACAGGTAGCTGATTTAGTCATGTTACCTCCCCATGACTGAGGACTACCAACATCAAGGCAAACAAAACTTCAAGATTTCAGTCTTTCCTGTCTCCTTCTCTCACCATTGCAAGTTACCTGGCCCTGTGTTCCATTTTCTCCAGATCCTTCTTCATCTTAAGAAATGGAGAAAATCATTGTTCCAAGGTAACAAAAACTAATGATACCCCACCCAAGAAACACATATTACTAGATGCCTTTAATGTGACAACTAAAATAAAGTTCAAAAATAGAACCGCAAGAGTAGGAGAAGTTCGGGAAGGGAAATGTGTGTGTGGTGGTTAGCGGGGGCTCCTCAGTTGTCTTTGAAGCACACTGTGTATGCCTGACTGACCTGCTGGAACATAGATTGGCCTAATTTATTTAGCTTGAACTTTGAAGATAGTTCACCAGGATATAGGAAAGCAGTAAGAACTTTTATGATTACCACATGGCATAAATTTTCCAATATCCCCTTTTGATTTTGAATAATCTCGTCTATGAGCCCAATGAACTTAACTCATAAGTTCATGTATTTCCATTTTTGTTTCAGAACAGATATTATGGAAAACATTACTAAACTGATGATTCAGCACCAGATTCTTGCATTACATTACTACTGGAAAATATCAATGGCCATTTTCTCATATGGAATCATAAAGAGGAAATCGACAGTAACACAATAATAGCGGGGCACTTTAACACCACACTTACACCAATGGAGATCATCCAGACAGAAAATTAATAAGGAAACACAAGCTTTAAATGACACAAGAGACCAGATAGATTTAATGGATATTTATAGGACATTCCATCCAAAAACAGCAGATTACACATTTCTTCTCAATGGCACACGGAACATTCTCCGGGATAGATTACATCTTGGGTCACAAATAAAGCCTCAGTAAATTTAAGAAAACTGAAATCATATCAAGCAGCTTTTCCGACCACAATGCTATGAGATTAGAAATCAATTACAGGGAAAAAAACGTAAAAATACTAAAAACAAAAAGAATTAGGTCTTGACATTGGTCTTAGTAATGATTATTTAAAATTGATACCAAAAGCAAAAATAAGTAAGTGGGACTACATCAATAAAAAGCGTCTGCACAGCAAAGGAAATCATCAACATACTGATGGGAGAAACTATTTACAAATCATGTATCTGTAAGGGGTTAATATCCAAAATATATAAAGAACTCATACAAATCAATAACAAAAAAAACAAACAACCCAATTTAAAAATGGGCAGAAGACCTGAATAGACATTTTTCTAAAAAAGACACAGATGGTCAACAGGTACATGAAAAGATGCTCAGCTTCACTTGTCAACAGGAAAATGCAAATCAAAACTACAATGAGATCTCACCTCACACCTGTTAAAATGGCTACTATTAAAAAGACCAGAAATAGCAAGTGCTGGTGAGGGTGTGGAGAAAAGGGAACACTTGTGCACTGCTGGTGGGAATATAAATTGGTGCAGCCACTATGGAAAGCAGTATGGAGGTTCCTCAAAAAATTGAGAGTAGAGCTACCGTATGATTCAACAACTCCACTTCTGGGTATTTATCCAAAGAAAATGAAAACATTAATTTGAAAGGATATACACACCCCCATGTTCATTGCAGCATTATTTACAATAGTCAAGATATGGAAATAACCTAAGTGTCTATTGATAGATGAATGTATAAAGAAGATGTGATATGTATGGTATACATATTATATATATATCAATATATAATATTCCACATATATACACACAATGGAATATTATCCAGCCATAAAAATAAGGACCCTGAGGTCATTATGCTAAGTGAAATAAGTCAGACAGAGAAAGACAAATACCATATGACCTCTTTAATATGTAGAAGGAATCAAAAAAAACAAAAAGTTCATAGATACAGAGAACAAATTGGTGGTTGCCAGGCCAGATGGGGTGGGGAATGGGCAAAATGAGAGAAGGGTGTCAAAAGATATAAACTTTGATTTTTTATAAATTAAATAAGTCCTGGGGATGTGATGTATAGCATGGCAACTATAGTTAATAACACTGTATTGCATGTTTGGAAGTCTCTAAGAGAGTAGCTCTTAAAAGTTCTCATCACAAGAAAACCATTCTGTAACTATGTGTGGTGATGGGTGTTAACTAGACTTATTATGGCAATCATTTCCCAAAATATACAAATATTGAATCATTATGTTGTACACCTGAAACTGATATAATCTTCTATATTAATTATATCTCCATTAAAATAAACAAGCAATTGGGGGTTAGGAAGTAGCTGGCTGTGTCAAATATTAAAACATATAATATAGCTTCTGTAATTAAAATGGTGTGGCATTAGAGCATGAATAAGCGAGTAGACCAATGGAAGCAAATTGAAAACACAGAAATAGAATCAATATCATATAAAAAGTTAGCACATGATAAAGGCTGCATCTTAAATCATTGGGGAAAATATGGACATTTTAATAAATGGTACTGAAATAACTGGACAGCAAAATAATAGAATATAAAATTCAATCTGTCCCTGTATACTATGATAGATTCTAAATAGATGGAATATTTAAATGTAAAAAATATAATTATTCAAGTATTACAAGAAAACATGGCTAAATTCTTCTATAACTTGGGACTGGAAAAAGCTTTTCTAACTCTACTCAAAATCAAGATGCAATAAGAGAATGATTCATAAGTTGGACTAAATAAAATGTTAAATTTAAATAAATTTTAAATTCCGTACTCTTGTGTATGGAAACATTGTATATTATCACGATCAAGATAAAAAAAATGAAAACACAGAAAAATATTTTTAACTTTTTTAAATTTATATGTCATATATTCAACTTATAGGATATTTTATCATTGAAAAGGATTTTCTAAAATATTTATTTATTTATTTATTTGGCTGTGTTGGGTCTTAGTTGCAGCATGCAGGATCTTCACTGTGGCATGCGGGATATTTTCATTGTGGCACGCAGGCTTCTCTAGTTGTGGCGCAGGTTCCAGAGTGAGTGAGCTCAGTGTAGTTGCAGCGTGTGGGCTTAGTTGCCCAGCGGCATGTGGGATCTTAGTTCCCTGACCAGGGATTGAACCTGCATCCTCTGCATTGGAAGGTGGATTCTTAACCACCCAACCACCAGGGAAATCCCTGGTAAGGTATTAATAATCCTAATATTTAAGTAGCTTAAAACAGAAGGAACAACCAACCATCAGGTAGAAAAATGGGCATGATATGTGAACAATTTGTGGAAAGAGAAACGCAAATGGTCCTTAAACATGTAATAAGATGTGCAATTGATCTTGAGCAATCATAATGGAAAATGAAATTTTAAAACTGCTCCGAGATATCATTTCTCCTCTATCAGTCTGGGAACAGTTTGAAAGTCGGACAACAGATTTTTGTTAAAAAGAGCTCAGTACAGCATTGCAGGTAGCGGCAAAAACTTGGAGGCTATACAAATGTCCTCCAGTCAAATTTTGTCCTTTAGTTAAATTTTGATTCATTTATTCAATGGAATAGAATGTGACCATTCAAAGGACAAAAAAATATATAAGCAAAATCTCTGGATTTCTACCTTTAAGTGCTATTTTAGCCAGAATTTTCTGTTTGATTACCTGACCCAGGAAAAGGCATAATTTTTTAAAGAGTGTTTTAAATAAAATCAATAATCACCACTAAAAACCAATATATGCTTTGTTTTTAGGCTTTTTAAACACCACCTATCACTCTAAAATCTTCTAAATAACGGCTGCACTTAAGTTTCAGTGAGGTATACAAAGCCATGTGTGGGGCCTCTAAACAAAGTTAACCAAACACAGTGAAAGTGCAAAGTGACAGAGTTATTCATGATGTGGAAATTTGAATCAGATGAAGAAGAACCTTGATTAGGTTAGAGACCTGAATCTATAATTTACATTCAACAAGATGAAAATCAACATTGCCAGGAGTATTATAATCAGTAACCCAGGGATGCAGTAACCAGCTCGGGGGGTGTGGAGGGGGAGAGAGATAGTCAAGTCATCAACATTTTGTCTTCTTAATGTCAATCTTACCAGCACATTTTCTTGAAAGGAAACACTAACTAAGAAACATTCATATTACAAAGTCACGCATTTTTAGTTCAGTTTGAAAGTCTGCGTTAGACGTATGACAAGACACGTGAGAGTCTGGCATAAAAAAATCAAGTGCTATCACTCATTCATTAATAAACCATCTGATTGGTTTATCTATCATACCAATGGTCAAGCTTTGCACTAGGGACTGGGTATTTGAAGTTCCCTGTTGTTGACAAATGATTATAAATCAGTGTGATAAGTTCTATATAAAAGTACATTTAAAAGACTAGGAAGAAAAATTGAGACTGTTAAGAATGACTTCATAAGGCAAAGAGTGTGTGAGCTGTGTCTTAAGGAATGTTTCCTTCCTTAATCTATTCCATAACCAGATGGAAGAGAGGAAGACTGTCCATGCAAATAGATTAGCAAGTACAAGGGTACAGAGCATGATATTGCATGCTCTATTCAGGAAATGCAAAATAGTTCTGTGCTAGCAGCATTAACTGCAGTGAAAGTGGGTGCAAATGAGGCTGAAGTGCACCATGAAGCCACTGGTGAAGGCTTTCACTTCTACCAGGATAAGAAAATTGTGAGCTATCTGGAGGAGGATGAGAGACCACCTAAGGTTCTTTAGCAGGATGATCAATTTATTTGGGTTTTACGAAGAGAACTCTAAGGCAGTTTTATAATTGGATTGGAGAAGTGAGACACTAAAGATTTTTTCCTAATTATCTGTTAGTCAACAGGTCTTGGTAATTAATTGGGTGTTTAAGGTAAAGAAGAGAGAAAAGTCAAGGATGACTCAAGTTCCTGTCTTGTAAATTAGTGGAACATCCAGGAGACGCTCAGATGACAGTTGAATATAGGAGTTTTAAGCTTGAGAGAGAAATAAAGGCTAAAGACACAGATCTTGGAGTAAACAGCTTGCTGGTGATATAAAAACTATGGGGGAAGAGGGTCAACTGTATAGTGATGGATGGTAACTAGACTTGTGATGGTGATCATTTTGTAGGGTATACACACACCCTACAAATCATAATGCTGTACACCTGAAACTTATATAATAAAAAATGTTTTTTAATTATGGGTGAGGATAGATAATATTGACAAGAAAAACTATGGCAAATACAAAAGTAAAGAGTTCCAACAGCAGAATAGAACTTTGGGTCACTGGTGTTTAAAGGACAAAGGGAGGGAATCTAGAGAGAGGTGGAGAATCTGTGTCATAGATATCAAGGGAAGAGAGAATTTAATGAAGTACACGTTACTGTCAACCGCTTTACCCTAGTCATGAAAATAGAGACTAAAATGTTTCCATTGCAAACTTGGGGACCTTATAAGAAGAGTCAGTGATTGACGGGGGAGTAAAACTTCATTTCAGTGAGTTAAAAGTAAGTGGAAGAAAAGCAAGTGAAGATAGTTTATGATACATTTCTTGATAAATTGCATGATGAGGAAATGAGAGGGCTTCATCTATATTTTAAGGTTGAGTTCTCCTTCCCTAGTTTTACAACAAAATATTGTCATACTAAAACACAGTTGAAATATTTAACTTGCTTGCTTCATGTGAATAGGTTTACATAGCGGAAAATAGAAACAAAATGGTCGTTAACTACCCTCTTCTTCAAAGTGAGATAAGAATTAGAATCGATTAGTCACATAACATGAGCCCAAATAGGTTTACCAGAAAAATCAACTTACTACACTGTAATATCCACAAAGATTCTGAGACCTTTGAGAAGCCCTTCTCTGGTTTTCTCCCAAGAACTTTCCTTACCCTGATCTGTAAGAAGCTTAATTCTTCCACTAATGTGCTCCTTTTAAGCTCTGGCACAAACTTTAGGAAAATTCCCAATTTGACCACAAAAACTTCCTCACTCCTTCCCTCCCTCCTTCCCTCCTTTTTTTTTTTTTTTTTGTTTTCCTTTTTTCAGACTTTAGGCTGAACCACATTTATTTTAAACACCAATCTTTTACCCTTTCTCAAAGTTCTCAACCCCTGAAATTCCTACACCTTCTCCTTTCCTGTTTTCTTTCATTTCTGTTTTCAAGGAAATGGCTTATCACTGGACTGTTCCCTAAGTTCCTGCATCTAGCCTGGGTTTACTTCTGGTTCCCATGTCATTTGCAAAGCAGAGATGATTGATATTTCCTGAGACCAAGCATGGTTAAGCCTTTCTTTTTTCGGGTCCCAATGTCCCTGATTCTTTAAATGCTTCAAGTGCCTTGCTAAGGAAAATAGCCCTTGAGAATTCTACTTATTAAAATGTTACCACATATTCTACTTAACTTTTTCAACATCAGTGCAAAGTATTCTTCTCACTAGATTTCAAGCAGAAATTACAAAAAATATAAAATTGTCCTGTTCTTTCTTAGATCATATGATTTACTGTCGGTATCTTGCAGCTTCCCTCCTTTCCAAGTAAAATCTCTCCATTTGAAGGGGGACTCAGCAAGCATAAGCTGAAACTTCTACTCCTAGGATCCAGCATATGTGCTTTAAAGAATATGCACAAGCACAACTTCAGGCCTTTAAACTATTTAAGTGAAAGTAGTTTGTAGAGGAAAATAATATATAAAACTGGATCAGTTAACTATTGCTGTATAAGAAACCACCAATCGTGGCTTAAAACAAGAAAGATTTTACTTGCTCATGAACAATTTTGGTTGAGCACAGATGGAAGGGTCCTCTGCTAACTTCTCCTGAAATCATCTGATGGTTCGGTTGGGGCTGGAAGATCCAAGATGGCCTCAGACACGTATCTGGCAGTGTGCACTGGATGTTGCCTAGAGTGCCTTTGTTCTCTTCCACATGGTGTCTCATCCTCCAGGAAGCTAGACAGTGATTCTCCCTATAATGGCAGACATGTTTCAAGAGAGCAAGAGTAGAAGTAGCAAGAATTTTTAAGGTCTAGGGTTGGAAATCACCCAACGTCACTTTCACCATGGCAAATCTCAAGGCCAGCCCAGATTCAAGGAATATAGAGATAGATTCCACCAATTGTGGGAGAAATGATAATATTACATTGAAAGGAATCATAGATGAAGGGCAGTGTGATTCACTGGAATTTAGATTAACATTTTCACATGGTAGGAGTACAAATAATAATAATATATGATAATAATAATTGTTATTATCGTTATTATGTAGTATAATAGCTAATGTTTATCGAGTTCACTGTGGTCTGAAATCTTTGCGTGGATTACCTTTTTTAATGCTCACAACAATGCTACTGGGAAAGTGTTGTTATTACCTTCAGTCAAAAGATGAGGAAACTAAACCTTAGCAGGAACAAATAATGTAGCCCAGATTGTACGGATAGGCGAAGAGAGATTACAAACCAGTTCTGCCTGACAACTGAACCCATCATTTTGGCCTCCAAACCATACAGCCTTAGTTGATGACATTCATGAGGAATGTGATGTGAATGGTTTTATCTAACTCCAGGCAAGAATATTCACTCACCTAAGTATGAGTCTTTTATCTACTGTTTTATACATTTTCCTTAGATATTAGTTTAGATTTTGCAAGTCCTGAAGGTGTACAGAAGTGATTTGTTTTCATCTCAATTCCAACATATTTTGAGCCATTTTATCAGACCATGGGGAGAACAGATTGTTGTTTTTGTTTTGACTTAGTTTTTTAAAAACACACACACACACACACACACAAAAAGTTGGCTTACTAGGTAAAAATATTATAAACATTCACCTGGGGTCATCTCCTTTGGCAGAAAAACTGTTTGTAGGGTCCAATTCCCACTAGCTCAGTTGAGATTAATGATATGGGAAAGGTTTGAACGCTATAGGTGGCAAGAATGGGTGATTGAACAGCAAAGCTGTGCAATTCAATCTACTCTGCATCTCATGGTCAACTTATAAGTTTACAGAAAAAGAAAAAAGGGAAGGAAGAAGGAAAAGGAGAGAAAGAAGAAAAAAATTAATATTTCCTACTTTCTTTTCTTTTTTTTTTTGCGGTACGTGGGCCTCTCACTGTTGTGGCCTCTCCCATTGTGGAGCACAGGCTCCAGATGCGCAGGCTCAGTGGCCATGGCTCACGGGCCCAGCCACACCGCATCATGTGGGATCTTCCCAGACCAGGGCACGAACCCATGGCCCCTGCATCGGCAGGCAGACTCTCAACCACTGCGTCACCAGGGGAGCCCCCCTACTTTCAATATATGGAGTTATATGTGATTTTTGCCTACTTTTTATATTTATCTTTGTCTTTACTTTTATTACAAAGTGCATGTGTTACCAAAAAACTGTTATAATGTGTCTCACATTGATAGGAATTTGTGTACAAAGCAAATAATACACTTCCTCTGAGCACCAATTCTAAATGAAAGGTGGGCTCGAGTTTTACCTTTGGGTGAGGGGCATATGGAAAGAGAATGATTGCTGGACAGGGAACTCTAAGAGGGGAAAAGGTAGATTCCTGTGTTTCCAGATTCTACCAGCCTGATCTTCCCCAGTGGGATCAACGAAGGGGTACCATCTGATCTGACAATTCCTTGAATTGTCTCAGACACCCTGGAAGCCCAACCAGGAGAAGAATACAGAACTGTCCCAGGTAGCACCAAATTTAATTTGGATCAGGCTGTCACATGGTCTCACCTTGGTCATTTTACTAACTGCACCCAAAAGCAGCAGAATACTCATTTTTTTTTGAAGTGCAAATAGAACATTCCCCAAGATAGATCAAATGCCAGGTCACACAATAAGTCTCAGTAAATTTAAGAAAATTGAAATCACATCAAGAATCTTTTCTGACCCCAGGGGTGTGAGACTAGAAGTCAACTACAAGAAAAAAACTGCAAAAAAATCCACAACATGTGAAGGCTAAACAAATATGCCACTAAACAACTAAGGGTCACTAAAGAAATGAAATTTAAAAATACCTGGAGATAATGAAAATAGAACCAAAATGATCCAAAATCTATAGGACTCAATGAAGAAAGTTCTAAGAGGGACAGTTATAGTGATACAATCCTACTTCAAGAAACAACAACAAAAAAAATCTCAAACAATCTAACATTACATCTAAAAGAACAAGAAAAAGGACAACAAACAAAACCCAAAGTTAGTAGAAGAAAAGAAATAGTAAAATCGGAGCAGAAATAAATGCCTAATGAACATAAATGTAAAAATTCAACAAAATATAAGCAAATCAAATTCAAGAATACATTAAAAAGATCATACAACATGATCAAGTGGGATTTATTCCAGGAAGGCAAGGATGGTTCAATATTCACAAACAAGCAACAAGATACATCATATTAACAAACTGAAGAGTAGAAATCATATGATCATCTCAATAAAGAAAGAAAAAGCTCGGAATATTTCAACATCCATTTATGATAAAAAGTCTCAACAAAGTGACTCTAGAGAGAACATAACTCAATATAATAAAGGCCATCAATTACAAATCTACAGCCAACCTGAGGCTGTCCCTCCTTCAGGAAGCAGTAATGGTGGCTAACACATTACTCTGCTGTCAGGGACTGTTCTGTACATTTTAGGTGTGTTAATTACTCCTCACAGCATCCTATGGTTTCCCCTTTCCATGGATAGGAAAACTGAAGCCTGGGGGCACATAGGCAGCAAGTGATGGAACCAGATTGACACCAAGGTCGAGAGCTCCAGATGCTTGTTCTTGACCTCTGCTCTCCTTGTGATGCTTCTGGGACTTACTGACTCTGTGACAGTTGATCTTGTGATGGTACCTGAATTTTCCCACAGAATCCCTCTTATGACCGGGAGAGAGCCCCACACTGTCTGCTCTCCAGCCAGTTGGTAGAGGAAACGGGCCATTGTCTCCCTGGCCCCAGGGCCTCCCACAGTACCTTGACTCCTGCCCTCGTTCTGGGAGAGCCACTGTGTCACTGGCTGCTTCCCTTCCACCTTCCCTAGACATAGTGGGGCTTCACCTGGATGATAGTATTGGTAGCAGTTGTTGCTGCTCTTGTCGGGGGAGAAAAAATAATTTTCCCTCTACCCTTCTCGGTTACTGGTTGAAATCCCCATGTAATAAAAGACAGATTTAAAGGAGAAAAACAGAAGTTTAAAAACATGCCTATCTCTTATGAGAGACCCAGGAAAAATGAGTAACTCCCCAGAATGGCCCAAGCCATCACCTTAAATAATATCTCTGGCTAAAGAAAAAAGATGTTGGGGAAGGGAGTAGTTATACGAGGTGACCAGAAAAAGCATGGTACACAAGGGTAAGGCTGTTATGCAGATTTAAGTCTCTGCCTGCTGCATGGATCAGAGCGTCTAGAGATTTAGTTATTCTCCTCTTCCAGGTACAGAGAGGGAGACACCTTTACAAGTGGAGATTTTTCTTACAAATGTTGATTAAAAAGCTTAACTTCTACTCAGCCCTCAGAGCTCTTCCAGTGTCTGCTATTTAAAAAATTAATCAGCCTATAATAATCCTTTTGCCCAAAAAGACATATTTTGGGGTGGCAAATTTCTGCTCTTCACCCTCACTGCCTCAGCCCCTCTTCCTCCCACCCCAAATGTTCAAACTCAGGGGCCACACAAAGGTACCTGTGGATCACGCCTGGCCCCTGACATCCCACTGCCCCAAAGCTGGGGGAAGCCTGCTCAGGACCACATGGGACCAGCCTGGCAAGCGGGCGGTCCTCCTTACCCCAGGCCATTCAGTGTGGCCTCCAGGTGTCCAGCCCCACGGCCTCCTGTCTTGTTGGTGTCACTGCCCACAGGGTGCCACCTTGTCCACCACGTGGTCTGTCCTCCCTGTTGAGCTGCCCCGTGTGGTGTTGTACCCATTACCCCCAGGGCTGGGCTGGGCTGGGGTCGCCTCCCCTGCCATGTACTCACGCTCCAGGGCATTGTTATTATTATTATTATTTTGCCGATTTTTGAATGGGATTTTTAACAAGTGGAAAATGAGAACTCATTTTTATAAAAAATCATGCTCCCCCCACCAAAAAAGCTTCAGTAAATATTTTAGTGCTATTTACTTTTCCCACAAGTTTATGTATTTGCTCTCCAATTAGATTATAAGCTTATTGAGGGAAAACGGCATACTTTATAAGTTTTAGGTTTTCCAGAGAATTCCCTGGTGGTCCAGTGGTTAGACTCGGCTCTACCACTGCTGGGTGGCCTGCGTTCCATCCTCGGTCAGAGAACTAAGATCCCATAAGCCGTGCATCACGGCCAAAAAAGAAAAAAAAAAAAAAAATCAGGTTTTTCAGTAGTGATAGTTTCAAAATTTCTCTACAGGAAGGGATAAGCAGTGTCTTCTGTTGAGGGGGGAGGTTGGGATGAACTGCAGGATTTCTCTTGATACTTCATTTTCAAAGGAAACATTTTTATGTAGATTATATATTGATTTGGGGCACTTGTGATGGTGGAGAGTCTGATAGAATTTGGGGTTGATAAAGACTCCCCATTACCCCTCAGCCCCAAAGCTATAAAATAGTGCTATGTACATGAGAGGTACTTAATGAATGTTTGATGTATAATTTTATTAATATGAGAAGATTCAAATGACAGGAAACGTCAGGTGCCTTCATAGGTATTAAAGAGGACAATATTCTCATGAAAAAGTGGACAGTCTGTGATTGTCTCCCCTGCTCCAGTTGCCATCTGGAATGTCCCACTATACCAGTCCAGTGATCTGTGGCCACTCTGAGCCAGTCCCAGACAGATGGCAACCTTAAAAAGGAAGTCTATTCTTAGGAATTAGAATCAAGATTTTATAACACGATAAAGTCCAAGACCATATCTTTTTCCTCTATAAAACTTGCAAAAAGGAACCAGAATTTAATTAAACTGCCATTACTCCTGAATTACGTATTCAGGTTTCTACTTTTTTCCAAAGTTCTTCATTATCTTTTAGTTTTCAGCTTCAGACTGATCTCGGGTGGCCTCGGCCTGCAGCGGCCTGAAGCAGGATCTCAGTTCCCCAAACAGAGACTGAAGCAGGGCCGTGGCAGAGAGAGCGCTGAATCCTAACCACTAGACCACAAGGGCCAATGGCTGGTGACAAGGCCCTGGCTTGTCTGCTTTGGAGAAACGAATTTCAACAAAGAGACAGAAAGTAGTGAAACAACTAAAGTGTTTATTAGGAGGAAAAGAGTACCTGTGAATAGACTCACACAGGTGGGCTCAGAGAGTCATGCCCTTGCGGTAGCCTGAGTGACTTATATGGGGCATTTCTTCTGTATTTCCTCTGGCCAATCCTCTTGCTCTGCCTGGCTCTGAGCCCATATTTGGTATAACTCAGGGTCCTCCCTTGTGTGCATGCGCATCTCTTAGCGAAGATGGATTCCAGTGCAGAGGCCTGTGGGAAGGTTGACACCACATATTATGGGGTGGCACCCCCTTCCTTTCTGATCCCTGAGGAGCTCTTCTGCACATGTGTAGTCAGGAGGTCTCCTTGACCTCAAGAATGAGAAATATGTGGTCTCTTTATCTTTTACCTGGGCTGGACTCAGCACCTCCCATTATCTTCCTGCTATTGTCTTTATCTTGGAGTATCTGTCCACAGGGGACAGATTCCAGCTGCTCAGCCTGGGGTCCATCTGTCTCTTGCCTCAAAACAAAGCAGCATGAGGAGGAGAAAGAAAAGAAGAGAAGGAGGAAAGGAGGCTGCCAAGGAGAAGGAAGGAGAGAGAGGAGATGGAGATGGAAAGAATGACTACCAGAGGAAAGGGCACTGTTCAAGAAAATATTTGTAATTATTTAAACTATTTCCCTTTGTGAGGGAGGAAAAACAATTTTCCCTCTATCCTTCTATGTCCGTGGCTGAGATGTCCCTGTAAAGGAAAGATGGGTCAATAGGAGAAAAGCAAACAGAAGTTTCATGACATGTATACCTCCTGTATACATTTCCTGGGAGACACCCAGGAAAACCGAGTAACTCTTAAAGTGGCCCAAGTCACCACCTAAAAACCACTTCTAACTAAAGATAAAGGAAGATGTTGGGGGAAGAGAGAGCAGTATGGGAATTCATCAGGCAAAGCACAATAATCAAGGGTGCTGTTGTTATATAGATTTAAGTCCTTGCCTTCTCCACTGATAAGTTTCTAGAGATTGAGTCATGCTTCTCTTCCTGGTACAGAGAGGGAGATACCCTACAAATAGGGATTTCTCTTATAAATACAAATGTCTCTTACAAAAGAGTAACTTCTACTCATTTCCAATGCTTTTTTCCTGTGTTTGCTGTTTCTTAAAATGAATTAGCCTAAAATCATCCTTATGCCTAGGAAACATATTTTAGCGTGGCAAATTCTGCTCCCCTTCACCATCTTAATGCAAGGGAATATCACAACAGAAGGGGATCCTATGAGGGGACAGGAATTTAAAGTACAGTATTTCAAATCAAGCAGACCTGGTTCCCTTCCTGATTTTACTATTTACCATCTATGCAAATGAAGTTAAATTATTTAACTATTCTCAGTTTCAGTTTTCTCATCTGTTAAACAGAGACACTAACACCTACCTATCGCAATGAATTAAATAATGCATACCAAATGCTCAGCACAGGGTCTGGCATATTAGAACTCAGACACTAGTAGTTGTTATGACTATTAGGGCTCCCAAGGCTGATGCTGCTGTTAAAAAAAAAAAAAAAATTAACTGAGTAAATTTAAAGACCTAATTACCTTCATTCAATGATTTATGAGTCAGCATCCCATCTAGTAAATAGAAAAGGGCACAGAGGAGCTGTACAAAATGGAAGACATTTATAGGCAGAAGGAAGTGGAAAAGGAAGTTATTCTAGCAAAGAGTGGATTGTTTCAGGCAAGGTCACCTTCCTTTGGGGGAAGGTGAGGTCTAGCAAGTAGATTACCTCACTAGTGCTGAGCAGGTAATTCCAGACAGACTGGTTAAAGGTCACATTCCTGGGAGAGGCTAAAACTGCAGTTAGGTTAGGTATGAAGTCTGGGTTTGCTGACATGGGACTGAGCACAAGGGACTCCATTCAGGGCCTGTTGTTTCCTTTCTAACGCTGCCTACTGATGGCACATGAGAAGATGCAACCTAGAAAAACTGAAATTGACATTCTGCCTTAGCGTGTCCTGCTCTAAGGCAAACAGACTTAAACACTGGTCATTGTTGTGACAGAATTAAACAATATTCTTTTCTTTAACAATTTTATTTAACAATTTTATTGAGATATAATTCACATACAATTCACCCATTGAAAGCATACAGTTCAATGATTTTTAGTATGTTTAGTTGTGCAATCCTCACAACAATTTTTTAACATTTTCATCACCTTAAAAAGAAACCCCAAACAATATACTCTTTATCAACAGTAATTTTTATGCTTTTGAATAATGTCATAGAAACATTCACCTCTAGATTATAAGAAATTACCAGATATGTAATATAAAAATAGTAAACAAAGTAGATTAAGCCATATTTATGTACATCAGCTTATTCAAACATATTATGATGTTTAATACTATAATAACTTATTATAAATAAGTTCAATGAAATGCAATTCACATTAAAAGTGAGAATAATTATAATAGAATTGATACAGTAACAGAGATAAAATTACCATTTTATGCACACCCCTCTGTATTTTCTTCTAATTCTTTAGGTTTGTAAATGATCAAATACACATTAAAATTTTTTAAACCTTAGAAAATATATGATTATCATGCAGAAATAGTGGTCAGGTGCTCAAAAATTTCAAGAAACATCAAGAAATAGAATAATTTCTATTTTTATTCTTAATGGTGTTGGTTAGGGAACCATAAGTCTACATTCTTTTTATAATTGACTTTCCAGGTTGTTTTTATTAATCAGGCTCTATGGGGAAAAATAATAGTAGTAAGAGTCAACAAAATGCCTCATGGAGCTGGATGCTCCTTATCAAATCCAGCTGGACAACCTCAAGAAAATTACATGATCTCCCTATGCCTCAGTTTTCTCATCTGTAAAATAGGGTGATGGTGACAGCACATGTAGCCCATAGGATTGTAATGAGGATTAAATATATAACATGCATAAAACAGTATCCAAGTAATTCCAAATATATGTAGATAACCCCTTCCAGGATTTAGAGCTTAATTTCCCTCCACTTGAATATGGGGTGGACCTAGTGTCCTACTTTCAAAGACTAGTGTATGGAAAGGGGAAATGGTACCTTTACAGTGGAGAAACCTGGCAAACAATCTCACTCTTCGACACCATCTCCCCCTGAAAAGAATAAAATTTTTTAAGTGTAATCCAGACTGTCACATTATTGCTTAAAACCATCCAATGCTTCTCTTTGTACTTAGAGTAAAATTTCGATTCTTTGCCGTGCTTTCTAGACCTCACGTGTATCTACTTCATAATGGACCTCTATTCACCCTCTCGCTCTGATCTGGCCTCACAAGCATTTTCAATGTAACTCAACTGATCCAAGATGTTTCTGCCTTGCATGCTTTACCTGTGGTGTCTCTGATCTTGCTTCCATGCCTCTGCTCCATAGTCGCCCCTTCACAAATACCTTCCCTGACCATCCAACCTAAAGTCCCTCCACTTGGCCACTCTCTGTCACTTACCTGGTTTATTCCCTTCACAGAACCTATCATACCAAGAAATTTTCTTGATTTTGTATTTACTTGCTTGCTGTCTCTATCCCATCATTAGAAAGATGGCTCATTGTTTTCTTTAAGCCCCATATCCCAGTTCCTAGAACCTTGTAGGAACCAAAATATAGTTTGCTGCTTGAATAAGTGACAGAGTAAAGAGTGGGGTTGCCTGGAACATCCAGGATTTTAATGTATTTTAGGGATGACCCATAAGGTCAACTTTTTAATGAGAACTAGATGCACCAGAAGAATGTCTATAATTTAATCTATTCCTATTATCTGATAATCACCAATATTTTTCAGCCTTCATGCTTAGCATCATTTGTTCCCGACCCAGTGCTGACTATAGACTCCTACATGTCAGCAGATGAACTGTAGAATTAATCATTCTGCCAAGACTGGGACCGCCTATGGGAGTGTGCTAATTATTCCCTTCCCACAGGCCACAGTTTTCTTTTAACACTTACCATATTTTCTTAGGTCTAGTAAAAACTATCAGTGGATTTTTTTTGTCCCTCACTGGGATTGTAGCCCTTTCTGACTTCAATGTAACTGATCAGGACTTTACCACATGAGTAGCTATCAAAAATCCTCTACCTAAGACATATTCCTATGCCTCTGTGACTCTTTTTCTTGTTTCCCACATCTTCATTGTGCCACCCATCGCACTTTAGATGTGCCCCACCCTATTTTCTTGCAGCACCCAAAACACCAGTTTAGAGCCCCTTGGTCCATGCAGGACTGAGTTCTTATGCCTCCTTGGACATAGGACATTGAATACTAGCTATTAAACCTAGATTTTCTTCTTTTTTCCACCAGCCTCTGCAGCTGAGGTCAGATTATTCCTCAGGGAAAAGCCCACTTAAATCATAAACCCCACTTAATGCGTGTTGCAAAAAAATGATTAAATAGCCAGCCATAGCAGAACCTATTCCAATTTTTGAGATATTTTAAAATAATAAATACATCATCATTAGACGCAAAGTATAGAAGGCAGGACTAGCAATTAGTGGACTGCACAATATTCAGCTGAAAGTTAAGAATCTTTGGCATGGTTTGATAATTGCAGCTTATCATGACATTTCCACAAAATACCTTGGACTGTTTAATCATTTTGAAGGTAATCTTATGGTAAGAAACAACATACCTAAAGAAAACATGTATAAAGTTCTTTATTTTTAAAAAGGATTTACTAATACCTCTCACAGAACCCAAAATCTTTGTATTTTAAGTAGTAGGATCTATGGAATATTGATGTTTTTATTTATTCAGATTCAACTCTCAGTAAAACCTAAAAATAAAGAATGCTGTTCCTATTAGTAGAGACTCACAAGATATAAGTATAGCAATATAATATCATAATGGTCGAGTGATCAAGGGAAATATTCTGACTATCAGAAAGCAACAGGAATCATGTTTTAAAAATATTAAAGTAATGTATTTTCCCTTCTTATTAATCCAATTATTTCCGCTGTAACTCCTTCTGACCCTTAAGACTACAACAAGGAGGTTATTACCTAGAAAAAGTATGAGTGATGTCCCTAGGTTCATGTGTCGTATAAAAGGTATCCCAAGGGCTTCCCTGGTGGCGCAGTGGTTGGGAGTCCGCCTGCCGATGCAGGGGACACGGGTTCGTGCCCCGGTCCGGGAAGATCCCACATGCCGCGGAGCGGCTGGGCCCGTGAGCCATGGCCGCTGAGCCTGCGCGTCCGGAGCCTGTGCACCGCACCGGGAGAGGCCACAACAGCGAGAGGCCCGCGTACCGCAAAAAAAAAAAAAAAAGAGGTTCAAAATCTATATACACAATATGCATTGTCCAAAGTTAGAATAAAGAAAAATGTAACATTTATCATGTGAAGAGGGGACTTAATATTATTTGATTATAAAAACAATTCCCGTCTTTGAAATGGCTGAAAGCTACTCTTTTGTTAGAGAAATATATTTTAATGGATACAGCTAATCAAATATAAACTACTACAGCATTAGACATATACACACGTATATGTGTTATATACCACACGCAATGTTATTATAATCTTCAAATACAACAAATGTTTGCAAACTAAACTCAGAAAACAATTATGTTTAGATTCCCCTCAGCCCTTTTGAGCAAGAGAGCTGCGGGAAGCCTAAAAGGCCTCATTGAAAGTCACCAGCCGGAGGACCACGTAGGGTTTTATAAAGATCAAAGTAACGCATGCAAACTCCACTGACGTCAGACGTTAAATCAAAACATGAAAAAAGCCTTTTTATTCTTGAAAAACTCTATTGGATTTTGTCAGAGAATTTGTGTATGGCTTTCCTATTTCTGTTTTAATTATTAGAGGTATTTGCACGAAAACAGGATCTTTATTTTTAAGGACTCATCTGTTCCTGCTGTTTTTCCCTCATTTGAAGGCTAATCCAGTGTAAGATAAACAGCAGCAGGAGGAGATCAACTCTTCAAAGACAAAGATCTGGTTTTTATGCAAATGATTCCAGAAGTGTTTTTGAAGTCAAAAATAAGATTGATGGTATGCATAACATTGTCTGTAATATATTTTTCTGTATATTTTAGGATATTTTTTCCGAAGTGCTTGCTGTACGAAGAAAAGTGTTCAGAGGAAGCGCTAAACATTTTACTTATCAAATGCTGAGAATTATTAGCAGGGAGTTAATATATAACTGAAATGTAGCAAGGTAGATCAAATGTCACTTTGAATAAAGTTCACATCATCCTTAACCAGCACTTTCAAAAGCCAAATAATTCTATTGTGACTTTGAAAAGTTCTCTTACAAAAATGTGCTATTTTCTCCTGCTTTTATTTTTCCAGATTTAAGTTTTTTTGTTTGCTTAATAATATTCTCTCAAATGCATTGAGAGAATGTTTATCTCTTAACCCACCATCCATAGGACTGACTACCAGCAGTGTACAGTGCCAGAAGCTGATAATGCATAAATACTCAAGAACTATCAAGAAGGTTTTAAGGAAGAATTTTTCAATTATAATTTAAGATATATTTTATTATTACTCTAAATTCTAAGGTGTCATTAATATTAATTAATACCTCCACATACGTGATCTTTTGTTCTTTAAAAATCTTTTGAAGAGAACAGAGAGGATATTACTAAGCCCATGTTTTAAAGTAAAAACTAATTAAATTAAATTGCTTGCTTGTAAGTCATGTGACTAGACAATGTTACATCTGGTCTAGAATTCAGGAATTCTGGCTTTCAGACTCAGGATTTACCCACAATATTACGCATATAAAAAAAAGATCCTAAAAAAAAAAGATCCTTGGGATACCTGTAAGAAATTAATTAACAAAATAGCAAAATTATAATAAAATATATGCTTTATTATGTGTCTGACTTATCATAAGACTGAATCAAGGGGAAAGACATTCATTAGGAGTGAGCTCATTTGTTTTGCAAATGATACGCAACAGTTTATTGCTGGGAAGGGGATTTTGAAATTATGGAACAAATACCACCTAAATATAAATGATACTTTGTTTCTATATGCCCTAAAATACTTCAAGATACAACATTTAGAAAACATGGGTCCAGAAAGCAGATTATCATGATGGAAAAGCAAATGTGCACTCAATTCTGCCTGGTTTGCAAATTAATTCCATCTACTGGTAGCCTCCCACTACTGCCTTTCACTAATGGAATAAACACATTGTGGGGAGGAAAAACAATGTTCTCTGTATACTCCTAGGTTCTTGGTTGAGACACTCTGTCATAAAGACAGATTAACAAGAGAAAAACAAACAGAAGTTTAATAATATGTGTGTCTCTTGTATACATAAAAAGATACCCAGGAAAGCTGAGTTACTCCCCCAAATGACCCAAGCCACCACCTTAAATATTTCCAGCTACAGACAAAAGGTCCTGGGCAGGAGGAAAGCCCGTGTTGGGAGGTTACCAGAAAAACCATAGTGAACAAGGGTCAGGTTTCAGCCATTGCCTTCTCCATTGGTAAAGAGTCTCTAGAAATTTAGAATCGTCCTTCTCTTCCTTGTACAGAGAGGAAAACACCCTCACAAATGGAGATTTCCCTTATAAATGTAAATGTTGCTTACAAAAGGGTGACTTCTACTCAATTTTCAGAGCTTCACCTATGTCTGCTATTTCAAAAAAAACCAGCTTATAATAATCAATATGCCAAAGAGACATATTTTGGGGTGACAAATCCTGATTCCCTTAAGTCCTGCCTTTGGAACTACCGGTAGAAGTTTTATAACCCAGAAGTTGAGCTACTCCAGCTTACCGAAACACTCTCCTAGTCCAGAAAATTGGTAAATTCAGTTAAACTGTTGCGTCTCATTTCAGAAGGCCTTGATGCAGATGGGCTCCCAAAGTTAGGCCTATATTATTCAAGAAACCAGGTATTTAGTAAAAGGAATTTCTATAGAAATAAAAGAAAAACAAAGGTTAACGTTTGGAGTGAATTAGAAACCAGTTTCCGATTCACAGCCAGTCAAAAAGATTTCTAGATATCAGGGTCCAAGCATCCTTTGCAATTTGGATGTTTCTGATGATGTAATTGGGTGTTCAGCGAAACTTTCTGAGTGGCCACAAAGCAGCAGGCACAAAGAACACCTGAGAGAACCATTAAAGAATGATCAGTGTTTCAAACAAAAGTCATACACATTACAATCGGCCTCATCAGTTCATCCAGTCCCACGTTATTAATTCCTGAATTCATTTTCCCCATAAGTTCTGGAAATTCTTACCCAGTTCATCTTTATAATCTTCAAGTTATCAGAAACTTGTGTTTGCCAGAGTGGTTTCCATGAATCTCCTTGAAGATGAAGCACTTTTGCAGGAACATTTTTTGCAAGAGCATCAGAGTATAATAATAACTATAAATGACAAAAGACTTAAAAATTGTCATGGTTAAAAATTTAATGAGAGTTCATTACAATGCAGTTGACAAGGAAATTGTTCATTTCCATTACGTATAACACTAAGATAATAGCTGGAATTATAAATGATTAACATTATACCAGCACATATCAGAATTTTAGGTATTTCACATAACTTCTGAAACACTTATATTCAAATACAACATAAAGAAGGCTTAGGGGTCCTCCCTGGTGGCGCTGTGGTTGAGAGTCCGCCTGCCGATGCAGGGGACGCTCGGGTTCGTGCCCCGGCCCGGGAGGATCCCACATGCCGCGAAGCGGCTGGGCCCGTGAGCCATGGCTGCTGAGCCTGCGCGTCCGGAGCCTTTGCTCCGCAGCGGGAAAGGCCACGGCAGTGAGAGGCCCACATACCGCAAAAAAAAAAAAAAAAAAAAAAAAAAAGAAGGCTTAGCATTTCTTCTCTTTTGACAATGCATCTCATTTAATTTAACATATCAAATAAACCTGATTAGTTTAATATCTCTCTTTTATAAGGAAAAAGAACAAAGTTTTTGAGATGTTACAGAGTCCCTTTGGAAAATCTCAAAGTTACTTCCAGGTCAAAAGGACTTCATTTAGAATTTGATTTTCAGAAGTTTGTTAAGAACATCAAAAGATTTGGACACTTGACTAAATAAGAGTCAGGGATCATTATGAAACAATACTTTATCTATTTAACCAATGTAACAATAAAAGATTTCAAAGACAAATACAGAAGGTTACATAGTTGTAAGCAAATTTTAGCTCTTTTAATAATGAGAAGATTTAAATTTCTTAAGTAATCAAAGACATGATTAAGACAACATAAAGCTTAGGAAAGTATTTTTTTTTTTTTTTTCGTACATGGGCCTCTCACTGTTGTGGCCTCTCCCGTTGTGGAGCACAGGCTCCGGACGGGATGCGCAGGCTCAGCGGCCATGGCTCACGGGCCCAGCCACTCCGTGGCATGTGGGATCCTCCTGGACCGGGGCACGAACCCGTGTCCCCTGCATCGGCAGGCGGACTCTCAACCACTGCACCACCAGGGAAGCCCAGGAAATTATTTTGATAAAACACAGAATCTTTTCTTTCTAAGCAGATTACTTAAAGGGTAAAGAAAAACTTTTCAGACTCTTATTAAAGCAGACAATAGTCCAATATAACTTTACCTTTATAGAACTTGTAAGAAAATTAAGTTCCAGTTTTACCTAAGTACACTATTGATATTAAAGCTTAATTTTAAAACCCTTATAATAATTCAATTTCTGCCAGCTTGATTACACAAGGTAACTCTACAAATGTCTATATTTAGTTTGTCCTTCATTTTCCTCTTTCCTGTTCTAAAATAACCAGCTTTACTTTAGGAAAAAAATCACTTTCATTTCCCTCAACAAAGATGCACTTTTGTACTTCATGCCTTTTCTAACCAAAAAAAGGAAAAAACAAAAAACGCCAAACAACCCCCCCAGAACACATCCTACCTTCTTTGCATAGAGTTATTTCTCTCACTATTTCTAATAATTTTAATTACATATATTAATTGGAATTCTTAACCCTTAGAAACCTTAATTTCTAGTGAAAACTAAGAAATACACAATGTGAACTTGTTACCGAGTCCAAGCTCGCCCGGCTTGCTGCACAACAGGCCGGTAAATTGGGAGATGAGGTGCTGACGTGAGGAATACAGCTTTATTCAGAAAGCTGGCAGACCAAGAAGAGGGCAGACTAAACTCTCAAAATAACCATCTTATCGGGGTTTCGATGCCAGTTTCTTTTACAGCACAGAGAGGCGGAGGAGATGAGGAAGTAAAGTAAAAAGGCCGTAAGTTTGGCAAATATCCCCTGGAATGGCCAGCCTCGCGGAGGGGAGGTGTTAAATTCTTCTTTCTTGCAGCCATCCACAGATGGACAGAGTCGGGATGTTTCCCTGAACAAAGGCACTTTGGTTTAACATTCAGGCAGAGGGGCAGGGTTCCCCGAGGCAGGCCATTATGCATAGACAGTATCCTTTTAGTGAACAAAAGCAGAGGAAAGCAAAGGTTAAAGGAGAAGAAACAGATCCAACATGGAGTCTGATTTGGCTCCTCCCTGTTACAAACTGTGTATTACACCAACATTCTGAAGACTGGCAAATTTATGAATATATTTAATAATTTATAGAAGCACGTGCCCTTTTTAAATATTACAGTCTTTCAATGTGGCCAAGACATGTTTAATAACAAACCCAAATATCTTTAGTTCCTCTGTAATAAGAAGACAGAAGTAGGTAAACCTGGGCTTCCTGGTGGCACAGTGGTTGAGAGTCCGCCTGGCGATGCAGGGGACACGGGTTCGTGCCCTGGTCCGGGAGGATCCCACATTCCGCGGAGCGGTTGGGCCCGTGAGCCATGGCCACTGAGCCTGTGCATCCGGAACCTGTGCTCCTCAACGGGAGAGGCCACAGCAGTGAGAGGCCCGCGGACCGCAAAAAAAAGAAAAAAAGTAGGTAAACCTATGTTCAGTAATTAATGTTCAATATATAATCTTATTTAGAAATGATCTAGATATTCAATGAATTTCCATTATTTAACTTAACAAAACTAACAGTGGAAGTTACCAAAAGATTTGGGAAACTTTTTAAGTAGACACACCATAAAATATAATTGTAGGTGAAAAGTTCACCGTAAAATTCTTATCCCAGTTGCATCTATCTAAATCACTTCTTAACAATTGTGTTTAGACTACACTTGAAAACTTCATGAGACATCAGATGAAGTTAGCCATCACGTCAAGCTATTTTTCTTGCTGACAGATTTTATAACAGAGGTAACAAATTTTAATAGCAAACCCAGATTGAATAACTCTGAAGACATACCTATTTCAATTAAATAAACAAACTTCAACTAGCTTTTATACCAAAGATTGTCCCAGATCACATGAACTTGAGAAACATTTGGATTAATTCCATATTTCTGAGAGTTTTAGAATACCCAATCCTTGCAAGTGCTTGTCCTTCAACTCAACTAAACAGAGCTCTTTTACAAATTAATTTTGGCAATACCATCCAGAGGTAGAAAAATAAGACAAATACAACATACATATATAGACACACATAAACATACTGACAGATGCAAACAGAGACATAACTATTGTTTCTAAAATTTTAGTTATGAGTCAAGTACAATAGCACAACGTTTATAAAAGAATAGTTGGATTCAAATTTTGTTTTGGCAGTTGAAATAAGTTAAATTCACCTACTTATATGGCTAAAGCTTTTTACTAATATTTACGAAGAGGACATTTAAGATGTTTTTATTAGCGCAATTTCCAAATAGTTCATTTTTCTCTTTCTAATCAGAAACATCTCCCTAAAGTTTGCATTTCAAAGAATGGCTCTTGGGTCCTAGAGAAGATGGGAGTAGAAAATCTACATCACAAAGACACAACTGTTTAGGGGTATATTTGCGTATTATCAGATCTAGAGTGATTACTATTGAAATGTTTTCTTCTTAAGTGCAGAACAGTTCTATTTCCAATGTCCTGATCTTTGGCAATACCTGTAAGCATTTTGAGATGAATTGGCAAGGTTTTGAGATTGGTAAGGGTAGGTGGATGTGGAATTGCTCCTAGAGCTGCGATTCTGGTTTTGTAGAGATTGGCAAGACAAAAGCATTTGTTTCCAAATCCTCAAAGCTGGAGAGCTGTAGACTACATGATGTCAAAAGGCTGATCAGCCCATATAACTATATTCTCTTTAATCTTTAAAGTTTTAGTTTATTCTTTATCAAATCAGGGAGATTTCTAACTAAGATGTAAATCAAAAGATTTCTGTGTTCTGGAACTTCAGAGTCTGATGTAGTATACCTTTCAAAAATCTGTATGAAGCATTCAACAAAGGCTTTCTTTCTAAGGGCACAAATCAAAGTGGGACCAATTCCCTTTAGAGGGAAAAACCTCTACTATTGTTTTTGTCAGCCCCTGAATATCAGCCTTCAGCTGATATTTTTAGGAAGGCCTAGGAAAAATTCCAGTCATCTGTGTTCTCTGTGTGAGGGGGGGGGGGCCCAGGGGGCTGTTTGGCTTATCTGATGAAGTATAGTATCATGGGAGGAAAGATCAGCCTCTAGCAGCCAATCAAGGTCCCTATGAGTGGGAGTTATGAATTACCAAGAATCTTTTAGCACCTCTCTAAATTTTGTAGAAACTTCTAAAAGTGGAGGCAAAAAGAGCTTTGTAATTTCACCTTTTTAAGGCAGTCCCTAAGACTAACCACAATACTCTTTCATGGCCTTTTTTCAACTTTGTCTTCCCATATAGGAACCAATAAAACAATTGTTTTAGATGAAAGCACTCTGTTTTCTCAAAGATAGAAGGTTTTCTAACTCACAGGATCCATCATCTGGCCATTGACCACCAGGATCTTATATTCATCTCAATGGTCACTCAAACCACTAAGGCTTTTTAGGACTTAAACATGGACACAAGAGGCAACCCAGAAGAGAGTGCAAAAGATGCGGTCCTCACAAGATCCAGAAAGTTTACACCCAAAGTTCGCCCAAGAAAGCAAAGATCTTTGTTGCCACAGGTGGTAAGAATGGTGTGGTGAAAACAGTGTCTCTGGTTTCCCACAAATATGTGAGACACCTTCAGTCACAGGCCCAATACTCTGTGACACTGGGCAGATTCTCCTGGAAAGGGACATTTCCGGCAGTAATGAGACAGTGAGAGAACAGAGATCCCTTATGTACCAGGACTTCTCCTGACAAACTCCTGAGAGAGCACACAAGTTGGGACAAAGAGATTGCTACTCCTTGGGTCCTCAGCCTGTTTGACTGATGCTTGCCCAGACATGCATCCTTCAGGTGGCAGAGCCCAGACGGACTATTCTCACTGATCACAAAGCCACACTCTGAAGATATAGAATGAGATGAAAGGAAAACCCGTTACACCTATGATTCCCCTCCTACGACAAACGACACAAAAGACAAAGACAAAAGAAAACAATGACCATCTCTGGGAGAAAATGGATCAATAGAAAACAAGAGCACTGGAAACAAATTTTTACCAAAGTTACTATACCCAAGGAACTAATTCACACAAATATTGTCTCTCGATGGTGTAAATTTGGGATGAAAGGAAAAAGAAAATTTTACCTTCCTCTTGAAACTGAGTGGGACCCTGTGGGGCTCCTGGGCACAAAAGTATTTCTGTGTCCCCCGTTTCGTATTTGTAGGAAATGGGCTTCTTTCAGCCTCCATGACCTTCCCTGAGTTCCAAAGGGCAGGTTCAAACAGTTGCTAATTAGGGAAGGGAGGGGATGCAGAGACAAGGGAGGAGCAGTTAAGAAACAATAATGCAAACTTTGGGTAGGGTCCTGGTTCCTCCTCTAGGAATACACATAAAAATATCTTTGAGCTCTTCTGCAGAACTGAAAACCCCACCAAATGGAAGATGTTAACTGCCTGATGAAGCATTCTTCCTTCCGGAGAGAAGGTCATAGTTTGATAAACCCAAGAACAACAAAAGCCCATCATGGGGCTTCCCTGGTGGTGCAGTGGTTGGGAGTCCACCTACCGATGCAATGGACACGGGTTCGTGCCGCGGTCCAGGAAGATCCCACATGCCGCGGAGCGGCTGGGCCCGTGAGCCATGGCTGCTGAGCCTGCGCGTCCGGAGCCTGTGCCCCGCAACGGGAGAGGTCGCAACAGTGAGAGGCCCGCGTACAGAAAAAAAAAAAAAAGCCCATCATGAAACCACTTGATGCCAGATGACCTCTGGATTGAAGGAATGCAGGCACTGCCCCTTGATTCTCAAACTCCTCACAAGCCCCCTCAGGTTGGAACACACAGTTTTGAGGGCATTGGCCTGCTCTGGCCCCCTCTGCTTGGGAAAGCAATAAAGTTATTCTTCTCTACTTCACCCAAAACTCTGTCTCAGATCCAATTTGGTGCCAGTGTACAGAGGACGGATTTCGGCTCCACTGTCTTGACTGGGCTCTACAGAGTGAGATCGAGGAGATCTGACTTTGGTAAGAATTCTTACCCTTCGTCGGCTTCTGCTCGCTTTCTAGGGTCCTGGCTGTGGCCTTCAGAGAGAATATGGTGTCTCAGAAAGTCCTTACATATGTTGCCAAACTGTAGGAGAGAAAAAATAATTTTTCCTTTACTTTTCTAGTTTCTTGGCTGAGATGCCCCTATAATAAAAAGACAGATTAACAGTAAAAACAAAACAAACATAAGTTTAATAACATGTATACCTACTGTAAACATAGGAGAGACCCAGGAAAAAGAACTTCCTGAAATGGCCCAAGTCATCACCTTAAATATCATCTACAACTAAAGACAAAAGATGTTGGGGGGGGCTTCCCTGGTGGTGCAGTGGTTGAGAATCTGCCTGCCAATGCAGGGGACACGGGTTCGAGCCCTGGTCCGGGAGGATCCCACATGCCGCGGAGCAACTAGGCCCGTGAGCCACGGCTACTGAGCGTGCGCGTCTGGAGCCTGTGCTCCGCAACGGGGGGCTGCGCACCGCGATGAAGAGTGGCCCCCGCTCGCCGCAACTGGAGAAAGCCCTTGCACAGAAACGAAGACCCAACACAGCAAAAATAAATAAATAAATAAGTAAGTAAATAAAAAGATGTTGGGGGACACAGGGGGAGAGAGGAAGCCAGTTATGAAAGGTTACCTGGAAAAGCATAGTAAACTAGGGCAAAGTTGTTATGCAGATTTTAGTCATAGCCTGCTCCATTGAGCAAACGTTTCTAGAGTCATCCTTTTCTTCCTGGTTCAGAGAGGGAAATACCTTACAAATGGAGATTTCCCTTAAAATGCAAATGTCTCTTACAAAAGGGTAACTTCTAGTCAGTTTTCAGAGCTTCAACTGCTTGCTCTTACTTAAAAACAACCAGGTTAAAATAATCAATATGCAAAAGAGGCATATTTTGTGGTGACAAGTTCTGCTTCCCTTCAACCCAAACGGGGCTCTTAGGGAATAGCCTGGTGAGTTATATGATTGATTCCTCAGTTCTTTGCTTCTTAAAAATATGCGTAAATGACAATCTCAGTCTCCTCTCTCTCCCTCCCTCCCTCCCATCTTGAGCTTTCACTAAAGTTTCTGAAATTTAAATATAAAATACTTAAAATTTATTATAATAAATTTATTTATTATAACACATTTATTGAAATGTGTTATCATGCGGATAGCCTCCTAATGCAACTAACAAAAACGTCAGTCACTGGTCAAATCTTACACGATGCACAAATTTAATAGTTCATATTCCTCTGATTTCTAGCTGTCAAACACACAAAACACAAAGTAAGTTTTTTCCTAAGTTTATATCAAAGTACAAGGAGAAAAGTAAAGCCCTATTTTATTCTATTCTATTCTAAGTAACCTTTGTAGTCTATCTCTTACTATTAAAAAAATACATCATACACAAAGAAGTTTGTGTGTGTGAACATATCTGTCATCTATGGATGAGTAACGAATCAACTTACTAGTGTAAAACTATGATTATTTATTATTTCTCATGACTCTAGGTCTTCTGATGATCCCACCTAGATTCACATAAACAGCTGTCTTCAGCTGAAGGGTTATTAGGGGCTGGACTCAGCTGGGATATCTGGTACAGCTGGCCCTTCACTCCATGTGATTTCTTATGCTTCAGGAAGCTAGTCCAAGCCTCTTCAAGTGGTAGCAGCAATAGTCCAAAAGAACAAGCTCCAATGTGTACATTTACATCAATCTTCTGCTTGCCATGTGTTTGCTGATGTCCCATTGGCCAAAGCAAAATCACCTGGCCAAGCCCAGTGTCAAAATGTGAGGGGACAATCAACACATGACAGTATAGCTACCAGGAGGCATTGTTCATTGAGGGCCACTCGGGTGACCACGTACTACAGTGGGAAAAAAGTTACTACTTTGTTTTTGTTTGTTTGTTTGTTTGTTTTGTTTTGTTCTTTGGCGGTCCGCGGGCCTCTCACTGCTGTGGCCTCTCCCATTGCGGAGCACAGGCTCCGGACGCGCAGGCTCAGCGTCCATGGCTCACGGGCCTAGCCGCTCCGCGGCATGTGGGATCTTCCCGGACCGGGGCACGAACCCGTGTCCCCTGTATCAGCAGGCAGACTCTCAACCACTGTGCCACCAGGGAAGCCCCAAAATTACTACTTTGATATAAACAACTTGTGTGTTTAGACAAAATTATTCTAGAGAGTATAACCAAATTATCTGAATGCTTTTATAGTGGGGTAGATGTCATTCAGGTCGGGAAAAAACCCTATTTTACTACTTTATAACGATATTTATAATAAAAATAAGTAGCAAGAGCTTTACAAAGGAAACAGAGTCCTTTTGTTTAGAAGGAGGAGAGTATAATTATCACTGAGCACTCACTAGGTACTTGGTACTCTATCAGGTGGCCTATATGTGTTCTCATTTAATTTAATCTGACGAGACACTAATTTTTTATTAAATAGAGTTAATGCAAAGTATGATCTTGAATGCTCACTTATTAAATATTGTGCTTAACTATTTCTTCATTTTGACTAATATTCTGAAGACATAATTTCTACATAAAACGAACGGTTTTATTAACAGTCTTTGGAACATTCACGGTTTTGCCTTATAAACCAGTTAGGATTGGTTCACTTTTGAGTAACAAAGACCAGAAATAACAGTGGCTTCAACAAGACAGGGGTTAATCCCTTTCTCACAGAGAAACCTGGATTTAGGCGGTGCAGGGGTGAGCTTTCCTGCTCTGAAGCTTCAGGTACTCAGGCTCTTTCCAGCCTATCACTCCCATCCCTACAGTATATCTTTGGACACATGACCACACTTTGCTCCAAGGGAAGCTGGGAAGTGCTGTCCTAGGCTTTTTTCCTTTGTGTCTATTCACTCTGACTAAAGTCAAAGCAGAATGGATAGCAGGAGTCAAAGGCAGTCTTGGCTTCACCTTATATGCAAGGCATGCTCCATCCCTGGGGTCAGAGATATAATCCTTAATGGTACACTTAGACGATTTCTCTGAGTAGTGCTAATTTACCTATAAGAGGATAAGCACACTTATCCTTAACACCATATTCTAACCATCACCTTCCGTGATTTGGAGAAAGTTGATGCACTTTTTTTTTTTAAGTTGATGCATTTGTAACTACAGAACTAGCTGAACTGTTAAAATAGGCAGTCACTGTGACTCATTGAAATTCACATGAAGAGGCAAGGTGTCAGGTGGAAAGTCAGTCTGTCAAACAGTAACTCAGGGGATGAGAATGCATTAAGAAAATGGGGGAGGGTGAGTAATCAGCAGGGGAAGTTGGCTTGTAAAGCAAAGGGCTGCCTTAAATTTGTGTATTATGAAGGAGATATTTTTTAAAAAAAGAAAGAGGAAATTTTCTAGTAAATTAAAACTAAGGGAAGATGTTATTACTCTACCTTTGAGGTAAAGGCGGTTCATTGGTTTTTCGATATTCATTTTCCATTGACTAAATTACTGCATGATTTATTAACTTTTCTCACTACTTTTCCTATGTATCTCTTCGGAAACTCGTACTAACTTGTACACGTTGGGCTCCCCTTGACACTAATCCAGGTCTAGCTCAGCGGCAGCATTCTTTCTAGGCATCCAGGATATACCCATGCCACCAAAGGAGAGTGGCTGGCACTGACCCAGGCCACTCAAGGGCCTACCTCAGGGAGGAAAGCCGAAGATTCTGAGGGTTAAGACAGACCATCTCTTCAAGGAGTATCAGCCACAAATTATAGCTGTAGCCCTTTCCCAATTCATCTTAGCTATTTCTAGAATTTCTTAGGTAAATTTGATTTATTCAATACACTTTATTGGATCAAAATAGGTTTACCATGGGAACTAATTTACTCAAACTTTATCCATAGCATTATGAACACTGAATACTGATCTCTGTCTAAATAACATCACTTGGCCAGTTAGCAACATAGCTGCACCCCTGAATAAAGGAAATTTACCTGCTGACTCCTGATACATGCAATGACTGATTCTAAAGGAAACGCTTAGTTCCTACACTAAATCTCAGTTCTTCTGCCAACTACAATGACTGAAAGTCTTGTACATTTATCCAAAGCAGCCCTGCCACACTCCCTGCTACGCTGATCGTTACAAATTAGAGCTCTGCAGCTTCCCTGTGGGCATCCTGTTGGAATATATAGATTTCCTATCGAGCTGCTAGGGCTTCACTTCAGGTTTGCAGAGGAGCCAATTTAAGCAGATTGGAGCAATATATGCAGTCCTGCTGCACAGTCAGCACTGGAGCTGTCTTATCAGAATGAATACGAAGAGGAAGGAGGCACACCCTCTGTCACACAGTGAACAGTTTGACCTGGCAGAGAGCATGCAGGCCAGGGAGGTTACTACGTTACCTTCCCATTCTAACTCTGACTTTTCTCATCTATAGAATTGGGGGATAACACCTAACTTTCACGGTGACATGAATTAGAGATAATACATGTGAAATACCTACCATACTATCTGAGATGCAATACCTCTCAGTTTTTATTATCATAAAAACTGAAAGAGGGCTGCCCTGGTGGCACAGTGGTTGGGAGTCCGCCTGCCGATGCAGGGGACACGGGTTCGTGCCCCGGTCCGGGAAGATCCCACATGCCACGGAGCGGCTGGGCCTGTGAGCCATGGCCGCTGAGCCTGCGCGTCCGGAGCCTGTGCTCCGCCACGGGAGAGGCCACAACAGTGAGAGGCCCGCGTACCGCAAAAAAAAACACAAAAACTGAAAGAAACTTGGTTTAGAAAATGTAGAAAATCAAGTATTTTTCTTTAACACTAATATTCAAAATTGAGTCCTGTTAAGACCTTTAATGATTCTAATATTATTGTGCCCTCTTGTCTAATTAAAAGTAACGACAATAATTAGCATCAATATGAGTTTTAGGAAATTTAATAAATTTCTGGTTTTTCCATTAGGATTACCTTTTTTCTTTTCAAGAAATGTCAATATTCAAAATCTTTTGCCTGAAACACATTTTTAATTTGCCTTAGGATAATCCAGCACTATTTAAAATATACTTTAATCACGTTAACTCAGAAATGTCCATTCTTCTCTGATCTTTATGCTAATGATTTCAAAAAGAGCCTTGAGATCTTTATTAATAAGAAAAACTGAGATATTGGCTAAGTAGAAAACAAAATGTAAATGTCTATATTGAATATATTGGGTGATCCTCTTGGAGCCCTGAGGCAAATATTAACTTTTTATAACATGCATATTAAATCAAAATGTGTCTAAAAGCAGAATGGCATAGCGTAAAGGGGTCAGGCTTAGAAGTGGAGGACCCATGTAGGATTTATTCGTTCATTCAGAAAACATTTATGAAGTCTTACCTTATGCCAAACAATATAAATATTGTGGTGAGCATGACTGTGTTGTCCTGTGGAGAAGATAGGCAGTATAAACAAAATTATGAAGAGTTAAAAAAGAAAAATAAGATGTACTGTGGACTCATGACAGATAAACCAAAACTATTGTAAGAAATCAAGGACATGTTTTGAAGAAGTACCTTCTAAACTAAGACCTGAATGTTCAGAAATGCTAAAGTGTGGGCTAGGGGAGGGGGCGGTAGATGCGACAGAATGGGGAAGTAAATGTTTCTTCTATAGAAGCGTGTTTCATAAGGAAGTGACATGAATATGTTGGCTTTTTAAACCATGTTTCTAGCTACAGAATGGAGCATAGGTCAGAGGGCAGTAAGGATGGATGTATGAAGATCCATTAGGAGCCCCTTGCAATGGGACAGGTAGGGTATAAGCCAGGTGACAGGCATGGCGATGAAGAAAGATAGGCTGCTTTGCAAGGCTAGAATTAACAACTTTATAAACAAGGGCTTGATATTTCATCCATTAAGATGGAGAGAGAACAACAGCCAAATATGATGTCCAGATCCAAGACTGAGGAGCTGAGTAATAGGAATGCAATTTACTAACCCAGACAACACAGAAGAATAGAAAGATTGGGGTTGAAGATTATAATAGACCTTAAAAATACCCAAAGGAAGATGTCTGGTAGGCAGGTATACGGGTTTGGATTTCTGTTCAGGAGTCTGGGCTGAGAAAAAGTCTTAAAAAGTGCTTAACAAAATACATAGCACATAGTAAACATGCAATAAGAGTCAGCTATATTTGTTAGTAATAGTATTATGAGTAATATCGTATCAGTGCTTAGAAATGTAACCATTACCCAACACAGAAAGGACTCTAAGAGAACTAAAGCCAATCAGACATTAAAAAGTCACTTTATTCATTCTGAAATGGTGGTAAATTTACACCCAATGAAAATATAAACATAATCCAATTTTGTAATAAAGAAAAATCCTATACTCATGCCTCGTGAGGGAGCAGCCTAGTCAAGCTTTCCATTAATTGCTTAACCTCTGATAACATACATTTCTCCCCTGTAATTAATGAATTGTTTTTCAGAGTTTTCCAGGCTTTAGCTTAAACCTCTTTCAGTAATGGAGAGTGATGTCATCAACATGGCAGAGCAAGAGTTTCCCGCCATCTTCCCCTCGAAGAACACTGATTTCGGCACTCACCTTAAGACAAGAGAGCCTTTGTGGAAGTCCAGGAGTCCAACACAGAAATTCCAGCACACTGTTAGAGAAAAATAAATCCAAAATTAGATGCCTGGAGTGGGGTAAGAGGACCAGTTTCACTTTACACTCCCTCAAGGCAGCATTATCCTGACACCAAAGCCGGATAAGGACACTACCAAAAAGAAGGAAACTGGAGACAATTATTCCTAATAGATATAGATTAAAAATTTTCAACAAAATTCTAGCAAACAGAACTCAACAGCACATTAAAAGGATCATATGCCATGATCAAGTGGGATTTATCCCTGAGATACAAGGATAGTTCAACATCTACAGATTAATCGATGTAATATACCACATTAATAAGTGAAAGATACAAATGATATGATCACCTCCTTATAGGCAGAAAAATAATTTATAAAATTCAACATCCTTTCATGATAAATACTCTCAACAAATTGGGTTGAAGGAATATACCTTAACATCATAAAGGCCATGTATGAAAATCTCACAGCTAACAACATACTCAGTGGTTAAAAGTTGAAATCTTTTCCTCTAAGATCAGGAACAAGACAAGGAAGCCCACTCTCACACTCTTATTTAACATAGTACTGGAAGCTCTGGGCAGAGCAATTAGTCAAAAAAAAAAAAAAAAAAAAAGACATCCAAATCAGAATGGAAGAAGTAAAATTGTCTCTGTTTGCAGATGACATCATTTATATGTAGAAAACTCTAAAGATTCCACCAAACAACTGTTGGAGCTAATACTGGCATACTTGGGAGATATTGTGTGTTCAGTTCCAGACAACTACAATAAAGTGAATATCCAATGAAACAAGTAACACAATTTTGGGGGGTTCTCAATGCATATAAATGGTATGTTTATGCTATAATGTACTCTATTAAGTGTGCAAGGGCATTACGTTTAAAAAAACAATGAAACATTAAAAACAGCATGGATATGAAATGTACAGTGTGAGGAATATAGTCATTAACTACATAATATCTGTTGTATGGTGACATATTGTAACTAGACATCATGAAGATCAGTTTGAAATGTATAGAAATATTGAATAACTATGTTGTGTAACAGGAACTAACATAGTGTTGTAGGTCAATTATATTTCCAAAACAAACAAAATCATAGAAAATGAGATCAGATTTGTGGTACCAGAGGTGTAGGGCAAGGGCAGTAATTAGGTGAAGGGGGGTCAAAAGGTACAAGCTTCCAGTTATAAGCTAAATAATCACTAGGAATATAATGTACAACATGATAAATATAATTAATGCTGCTGTATGTTGTATATGAAAATAAAAATTTTTTCTATTTCTTTAATTTTGTACCTATATGAGATGAGGTATGTTCGCTTAACTTGTGATAATCACTTCATGACGTATGTTAATCAAATCATTATGCTGTGTATCTTAAACTTATGCAGTGCTGTATGTCAGTTACTGTGTCAAGAAACCTGGAAGAAAAAAACATTAATTTAAAAATAATGCTCTTGGAAAAATGGTCCTGATAGCCTTACTTGACGCAGGTGTTGGCAAGGATGTGCACTGTTGGTGGGACTGTAAACTGGTACAGCCATTATGGAAAACATTATGGAGGTTCCTCAAAAAATTGAAAAAAGAACTGCCATGGGATCTAGCAATCCTTCTGGATGTATTTTTGAAAGAAATGAAATCAGTATCTTGAAAAGATATCTGCACTCTCATGTTAATTGCAGCATTATTCACGAAATAGCCAAGACATGGAAGCAAACTAAATGCCCACTGATGGATTAATGGATAAAGAAAATGTGATATATATATATAATATTAATAATAATAATATTGGAAATGTGATATTATATAATATATATATACACAATGGGATATTACTCCATTAAATTAAATACTGCAATTTGCGACAACATGGATGGACCTAGCAGATATTATTCTTAGTGAAATAAGTTAGACAGAGAAAGACAATACTGTATGATCTCATATGTGGAATCTAAGAACATTGAACTCATAGAAACAGAGAGTAGAATGGTGGTTTCCAAGGGCTGGGGGCAAGGGTAGGGAAATAGGGAGATGTTGGCCCCAAAGTAAAAATTTTCAGTTATAAGATGAATATATTCTGGGGATCTAATGTACAGCAATGGTGACTTTAGTTAACAATACTCTATGATAAGGAAACTTCATATTGTGCTTCACTTTACTGAACTTCACAGATATTACATTTTTTTTACAAATTGATGGTTTGTGGCAATCCTGCATTTTTAGATACTGGTCAGCATTTTGTTTTTTTAGGCATAATGCTATTGCACATTTACTAGACTACAGCGTAGTACAAACATAACTTTTATGTGCACTGGGAAACCAAAAAATTCATGAGACTCACTTTACTGACATATTTACTTTATTGCATGGATCTGTTACCAGACTTGCAGTATCTCTGAGCTATGCCTGTACATACTTGAAAGCTGCTATGAGAGTAGATCTTAAATGTTCACCACACACACACGGTAATTATGTGAGGTGATGGATGCCTTAACTCACTTATCGCCATAGTCCTTTTGCAATAAGTACGTGTGTCAAATCATCACACTGTACACTTTAAATTTACACGGTGTTATATGTCAATTATATCTCAATAAAGCTGAAAGAAAATAAAATTGAAAAAATCTCTTCCATTCATGACAGCCATAAGATGACCCAAAAAAATGTTAATCACCTGAAAGGGATAGAATCAATCTAACACTTGGAAATGTTGGTGACTCTAGCCAGGGTTAAATCATGTACACTTTTCTAAGGTCAGTGATCAAAAAAAGTCTCTCCATGGTTTCAGACACTGAGGATAAGGTGGGATGCATCTAAAGCGCTGACGTGAGTTGACATGAAGGATTTCAGCTTGCAAATGTTTTTCTGCTGTTGGAATTTGTGTTTATTTTCCTACTAACTGAACTCCTTTTCCAATAATCTTGTTAAGAGTGCTAGCAAGAAGATCAATAGATCACACCAGCTCCATATTTCAGACATTACCCAAAGTGCCAAGAGAAGAGATACAGACCGGCAGAGTCGACAATCCTGGAACTAATGACTCAGGGAACTTGTGAAGTGCATTGACGTGACAGTTACATTGTTATCAGATCATTTAGAAAAAGTGATACTGTGGGCATCTACCATTTGTTTTCTCCACAAAATAAGACCCTCGGCAGAAAATTCTGGACTGGAGGATAGACCAGATTACTAGTTCAATGTAGAATGTCTTACCCTCCTATATAGTAACATCAAGGATTTATTTTTAGTCAGCAATTATAATGGATGATCTTATTTTCATTATCCATCAATTATATAACTAACTCACAAAAATCATACCCTAGTATTTGGTAAAAACTCAGCATTTTCAAATGCTTTATTACAAAATTCAGTATTTGATATGCATTCTTGCAAAGGGGTTCAATATCCCTTGTAAAATATTTGAACTATTGGGAACACTGTAGTATAACTTGGGTTTTTTTTTTTTGCCAAATAATATCCATTCCTCTTTATATGATAATAATTTGCTGAATTTCATTTGAAAACCTACTAATGTCCATCGTTAGTCCACATGGATTGCACAGGGCTGCCCATGCCCTCAACCCCAGTTACAGGAGTAAATATATGACCCAGACTTGGACAAGGAAAACATAACATTTTCCTCAGACAATGATAGCTTAAGAATGGCCACATGACAAAGAGTCAACAGAATTTGTTCTGGGATGTGGGGGGATCTGCTGAAGAAAAATAAGCAAGTTTTCTTTTATGTTTGTCCTCAGAGCACAGAAACCTGATACTGATGGCAGCCGGGTTACCACCACATAAAAAGAAATATGGTCCTGATGGTGTCGCTAATCATGCCACCCCTGGACCTTTTAGTCACATAAGCCAGTATTTTACTACTGTTCTTTCTGCTTAAGCCAGTTTAAGGGCTTTCATCTCCTGTAACTAAAAAGAACCCTAACCGATACCGTGTAATTTAATCTTAAGAGAGACATGAGTTAATTTTAGAGAGTTAAGCAAATTCAATAACATGTTCCTCTGCTGTAAAAACACACACACATACCATCTATTTACAGTAAATATACACATAATTTTGTACATATTTCTGTGAAAATCAGTGACAGATAGATGATAGAGAGATAGGTAATAGATAGAAGATAGATGATAGATAGATATTGATAGAGACAGCTAGGTTAATTATTCACTGACTAGCTGCTTGGATTGCCTCATATGCGTCAATCCTGATCTCTTCTGGATTTTGAAAAGTCTGGTTTCTAACCTTAGCTCTGCCACTGCTAAGCCTCAGTTTTCTCATATGTGAAATAAATGTGACAAAAATAGAACCTACCTCCTAAGCTTTCACGAGTTTACGTAAGACAGTGCTTGTAAAACTCTATCTAAAGTGGGTTTTCAATAAACATTAGCTTTTAGGTGTTACTTACTCATAGATGACTCTAAGGTAAAGAATACATTTATTTTTTGGAGCTAAAGGAAAATAGAAAGTCATAAACAGGCAAATTTCAGTTAGATTTCTGGTCTTGTATCTTTCTGATTGGACGGAGAACAAAATCTTACTCGATAAATATAAGGTTTTTTAATGAAATATAATCTAGTTCCAACCTAGCTATATATCTGGCCTTAAATATTTGAATTTGTTATTACCTCTACAGGATGAATTACTTTTAGCATTTGGTCAAACTAAGAATGACTAGAAATGTCTGGAGAATTCTGGGCAGTTTCCATATTCTCTGTGATTTAATTTGTTTGTTGCACTAAATAGCCAACCTCTATCTGCAGCAAGATTAAATTTTTTGCTATTGAGATGGGAAAGATAACAATGACATGAGCATTTGCATTTTAACTGGAGCTAGTATTTTGGGACAGGCAAAGGGGAGATGGTTTAGAATACGAGTCTTCTCACTGTCATCCTGAGAAGTTTCACCCCACACCTACCAGCACCTATAAAAAAGGAAGTCACTCCATATGTTCTAATATAATAAGTCACTCCATATTACCTAATATAAGAGCCAATATTCATCATAGTTCCTCCCACATAAAACTCACTTAGATCTATAAAGCTCACTTGATATTTTTTAAAAGATATATACCAAATAAAATCAAAATTATATTCTGTCACTTTAAACATGAAATAATCCATTATTAAAATTCTGAGATTTTAACAAATGCAATAAAATTTTGTTTCAGTGCGAAAGTACTCTCAACTCACGTCCAGTTGATTTCCACTTTCAGACAACTTATAACCAAGGGAACATTTAAATCCTGATGATACAAAAGAAAAAGATCCCCATTTAACACATTAGCATGGATGGAGGCTTGATGGTTTGATCTTCACAACTACGAATTACATGAATTATAATAGAAATAAAAACTAAAGTAGCAGCTAAGAAATGCAGAGATATTTCACTAAAATGAAAGAAAATGAGAGCTTTTTGTTGGATTTACTTTCATTCTTACTGCACCTATAATTTGCATCTCTCCATGTTTCCAATTCTTTCCAGGAGCAAGTTGAAAATCTTAGATATGGAGCTTTATGAAGAAATCTGTTCAGTCAGAGGAAAATGTTCTGCTCATTTTTTTCCCCAAGTCCAATCCATGTTTAGTCCTTATTCCCCAGGAGAATGAAAATAAGACTTTCTTCCTTTCACCTTCAACTAGAATCTCACGGCTGGTTCTGCCAGTGTTTTTGCCATAAAAATTCTTAACAACAATGAATTAACACCAACTCTGCTCTCCTTGATTTTTCCTCTCATTATCTGCTTCTTTGCTAAGCCCAGAATCTTTCTGACCATCAGTCTGAAAGACAGTGCTGTATATTTGCCTCTAAGTATATATAATGAGACCTGGTTTCTGGAGCAGCTAGTGATGGGGTAACAGTAGGAAAACTCTCTGGTTCATCTGGTCAGATCAACGCACTCACTGAAGCACTGACTTAAGTTTGTACCCTTTCCTGTGCATCAGACATGGCAGGCATGGTGGAGCTTCCATTCTGTTATTAGGCAAAGGGGGACAGTGGAGAGATGAGTTAAAGTTAATATGAAATGTAAATGGGAAGAAGCAAAATATGGGTGCTTTCAGTGCCAATATTCTGTGGGCGGAGGACCTCAGAAAGGAAAGATTTCCCCTTGTAGTTTTTTTTGTGTGTGTGTGTGGTACGCGGGCCTCTCACTGTCGTGGCCTCTCCTGTTGCGGAGCACAGGCTCCGGACGCACAGGCTCAGCGGCCATGGCTCACGGGCCCAGCCGCTCCGCGGCATGTGGGATCCTCCCGGACCGGGGCACGAACCCGTGTCCCCTGCATCGGCAGGCGGACTCTCAACCACTGTGCCACCAGGGAAGCCCTCTCCTTGTAGTTTTTGAATTAAACTTTCAATTCATTATTACAAATGTTGTAATAATGAATATTATTAAATATAGTAAAGTTTATTTGAATAGAACATATATAAGTAACACCTTCATATAAAATAAAAAGCAATGATTTTTATTATTGAGGTATAATTGACGTATTATATTAGTTTCAGATGTACGACATAATGACTTAATACTTGTATATATTGCAAAATGATCATCACAATACGACTACTTAACATCTGTCACCATAGTTAGTTACATAATTTTTTTTTTCTGACGGGAACTTTTCAGATCTACTCTCTTGGCAACTTTCAAATATGCAATACAGTATTATTAGCTGTCATGACCATGCTGTGCCTTATAGTCCCAAGATTTATTAATCTCTTAACTGGAAGTTTGCTTGTACCTTTGGATCCCCTTCACTCATCTCACCCATCCTCCACCCCTCACCTCTGGCAACCACCAATCTGTACCTATGAGTTTATTTTTTTTGTTTTGGGGGGTTTTATTTTTAGATTCCCTGTATAAGTGAGATCATACGGGATTTGTCTTTTCGCCGTCTGACTTATTTGACTTAGCAAAATACCTTCTAGATCTACCCATGTTGTCACAAATGGCAAGATTTCATTCCTTTTTATGGCTAATATTCCATTTTATATATACACCACATCTTCTTTATCCATTCATCCATTGATAGTTCTAAGGTTTCTTTCACAACTTGGCTATTGTGAATAATGCTGCAGTGAACACAGGGATACATAAATCTTTTAGAATTAATGCTTTTGTTTTCTTCAGAAATACTAAGAAGTGGAATACCTTGCTCTATTTTTAATTTTTCTATTTTTAATTTTTCTATTTTTAATTTCTACTTTTAATTTTTGAAGAAACTCCATACTGTTTTCCATAGTGGCTATATAACATTCTCACCAACAGTGTACAAGAGTTCCCTTTTCTCTATAACCTTTCATCACAAGTTCAAAAACAGGCAAAAACCAACGTAAGGTGACAGAAATCAGGATTGTTATTGTCTCAGGGGAGCAGGCAGTAGTAGTGACTGAGAAAGGACCCAAGGGGGAACTTCTGGGGTGCTTGCCATATTCCATTTCTTTATTTGGGTATTGATTCCATGAATGTGTTTCCTTTGTGATAATTCATCAAGCTATACATGTTACATTTGACACTTTCCTGTATTTATATCATACTTCAATAAAGATTTATTTTAAACAAAATATTACTAAAATAAAATAAATTCTAATTAGGACTTTATTTTTAAGAATTAGATTTTTGAAGCCCTTCCTTCCAAAGGAAGCATTTCTAGTAGCTCACAGAGGTTGCACCAATAAAGAGTACAAATCGGGAATCAGGGTACCTATGTTCTAGTTCTGTTCTGACATAACTAGTTCTCTCACTAGAACAAATCATGTCAAATGTCTGGTCTTCATCTCTCCTTTAGTAAAAGAAGGTATTTAAGCTAATCCTTAACATTCTTCTCAACTTTAAAGTCTCGAGGTTCCAAATAGCTCCCTAATTAGATGGGTATCAATTGCTGAGCCATGTGAGGGATACTCTTTCTTTCTAACCAAGTTACAGTAAAATCCAGACTATGGAGGGGGAAAGGTTAGCATTAATAAGAACATATTATATGGTGTGTTGGCAAAGGACTCATTTACAAAAGCACATGATATGTCTGAGACATGCAAAGTACAAAGATGAATTTTTTCTTCCTTCTCATGTGACCTTTTAAAATCTGAAATAGTATTTATAGATGCCCCCTTCCCAATGCCATTTCTGTTCAAAACATTTCTGACCTTTGCAAATGCAAGGCGTGGAACTCTGAATGTGACTTTAAAAATCAATTAGTAAAGACTACAATGATAATTACCCATGTAGTTAAAAAGAAAATATTCTGAAAAAACTTTTTAAAGCAACCAGATAAACAAGCTAACAAATGATGAAGGTCATGTTGACTGTAGAACAGACGTCCTTTCTAACTCTCCTAAGTAATCATTGCAGTCTGGCTGTTGTCTGATAAGAGAGTTAATTATCCCATATTTCATTTTTTTAATTAATTAATTTATTTATTTTTGGCCGCATTTGGTCTTCACTGCTGCACGTGGGCTTTTCTCTAGTTGCGATGAGCAGGGCCTACTCTTCGTTGCGGTGTGCAGGCTTCTCATTGCGGTGGCTTCTCTTGTTGCAGATCACAGGCTCTAGGTGCGCAGGCTTCAGTAGTTGTGGCACGTGGGCTCAGTAGTTGTGCGGACTCTAGAGCGCCAGCTCAGTAGTTGTGGCACATGGGCTTAGTTGCTCCACGGCATGTGGGATCTTCCCAGACCAGGGCTCGAACCTGAGTCTCCTGCACTGGCAGGCGGATTCTTAATCACTGCGCCACCATATTTCATTTTTAAAAGCAACGTAAGATCTCAATTAAACGCTCAAGATGGGGAAAAAAAGTGGGTTTTTTTTCTGTTGTTTTCATCCATTTTCTTTGTGACATGAACGTGACAATTCGATGAGAGCAAAGTACCCCCATTCCTAGTTCCCTGTGAAGAGCGTGTCCACTGCTGGGGGTTCCTCTGAGTTCTAACTCTTGCTGTAGCCTCACACGGTTGGAGAAGACAGCTAATTAATTTCACAGCTGTCCTAAATTTTCACAATGAGGTTACTGTCTGCCAAGGCAGTGTCTTCAAGACCGGGTCCTTGCTTCTCACACATACAGTGATTTGCCCTTTCAAATCTTTGAGCCAGTTTCTCGAGACCCAGTAATGGGTATGAAATGAATTTTACATGTAGCCAACTTACCTTACACATTTTCCTTTCAGCCTAATTATTTTAAAAATAATAATAATAAAAAAAGCTATTCAAAGAAGAACAGACATTCAGCAACTGGCTTACCTGTCTCTCAAGATGCAGACACAGAGCACATTCATTCAGCCCTAAACTTAGGAAACTACAGCTCTATTGTTCCTTGCTCTTCTTACAAATTCCTTATTACTTTTCTGTTCCTCCCTTTTCTTTCTAATCCCAGTTTTCTTTGCCTCCTCACCATGTCCTGTCATGAATGTTTTCAGTCTAAGTATTGCAAAAATATTGCCGGAAAATTTGCAGTAACTGCCACGGTTACACCAAATTTCCTTACCAGGGTCATTCCAACACCTAGAGGCTGACTGTGGCAGTTTCAGTTAACGGGGTGAGGGAGATTCAATATTTAATATTTCAGTTTTCAAGTGCACTTTTTTCGGAAACCTGAATAAGATTTGAGAACTGGTAAGAGCAGTATTAAGCCCACTCAGGCAATTGCAATATCCAAAGATTGTCTGACTAGAAGTTTTTCATGGTTTCTTTTTTTCCTGTTTCTATGGGAAAGAAAACTCCCCGGGAGACACTGAATTTAAAAGAAATGTTTAATATATAGGTGCTTCAAAAGTTGTATTAAAATTCATATTGTTGGGCTCCCCTGGTGGTGCAGTGGTTGAGAGTCCGCCTGCCGATGCAGGGGACACGGGTTCGTGCCCCGGTCCGGGAGGATCCCACATGCCACGGAGCAACTAGGCCCGTGAGCCATGGCCGCTGAGCCTGCGCGTCTGGAGCCTGTGCTCTGCAGCGGGAGAGGTCACAACAGTGAGAGGCCCGCGTACCGCAAAAAAATTAAAAAAAAAAAATTCATATTGTTAAATAATACAAAAGCACTCTGGCCAAGCATTTCTTAATGCTGTTTCTAAACAAAAAGTTAGTTACACACAATTCAGCTGACTGTACCCCACTCTTAGTTCTCATGATAATGAGAAGTTAAAGCAGACTTATTTGAAAATCCACAGACATCTACAGTTTCACAACCAAATCTGTGTTAACAAAATATAACACTAAGACAGCTATAGATGGTGTAACTGGTTGTAATGAACTGAGTTTTTACGTTTTGGAAAACAAGTCAGTTTTTGTCAAGGTTATATTTTTGGCAAGGACTACGTCATTTATAGACTAACAAACTCTCAGGAAAAAATTGAAGATTATTGATGGCCAAGCCTTACACAGAATACATCATTCAAGAATGTAAACCAATCCTACCTTCATTCTAGCCTGAAAAGTGAGTGAAGT
The DNA here is from genome assembly GCF_951394435.1 of Stenella coeruleoalba. Taxonomy (NCBI): domain Eukaryota; kingdom Metazoa; phylum Chordata; class Mammalia; order Artiodactyla; family Delphinidae; genus Stenella; species Stenella coeruleoalba. The sequence goes on along the minus strand of NC_137149.1, from coordinate 143,522,266 downwards.
CAGTTCATTCTATGTCCTAGAAGTCACTAGCTATATTGGCTCCCAGGATATCAGTGTGTCTGGCAGGTTCCTGCTAAATTTGAAGTTGTTATGAGATGCAAAGCCCTAACAGGAAGATGTGAATCAGCATACAGACCAGGATGAGGCTGAAAGCTCTGTGAAGACACCTGCCCACTGATCAAAGACCAAGACAGTCAGCATGCCAGATGGCCTGGGTGCCTGAGGGATATCATTGTAGTAATGAGTACCAATAAACCATTTTAAGGATTGTGAGAAAATCGAGTTCAGTAGCCAACCTGCATTGTGTGAATAACAGTCTGAAATCAAATGGTAAGCATAATTCCGTCATTAAGACCTCCACAGACAACCCGGTGGGTTTCCTTTCATCCCCGAAGGTCCGTTTTATGTTGCATAGGTGCTGCCTGAGTTTGAGTTTCTTCTTCTTTTATTTCCATTTCCCATCCTCTGATGGAGGCACTAATGAGCTATAAAAATAGCCAAGGGGCAGACAAGATAAGGGCAGAAAAATCAAGGACAAGGATAATCTACAAATGAAAAAATTACTCCCATAAAAACCAAGAGTTGGTTAGTGATGCCATGAAATAATGAAATTATCTCCAAAAATTCTGTTGCTGTTGTTTTTAAGGTACTGGAGAATACAAGGAATTCCTTAAGGTCTTTGGCACAGAAAACTCTCACGTTTCAGGAAACTTTGATTTTGGCTTCTCTTACAAAGGAAAATTGTCCATAAAAGAATGAATGAGCCTAGCTTGGCTATGGGGTCTTGCAGTGAAGAGCTTTATCTTCGGAAGGACCTAAATACTCTAAAGATTAAGCTGTAAAGGAAACTGTGTACTAGGCTGGAGAAAAAAACATTGCAAAGACTTAGCTAAATGGCAACTGGAATATGGGAAACCTCAACAGGAAGGGTGTAAATTCGACTGGAAAAGGGGTTTCATTTTCAAGACCATATTGTATACTTAGCTAATGTTGGGCACTGTCACATGTTATCTAATTTAATCCTCCAAACAATCTAATGAGGTCACTGTTGTTGCTATCTTTATGCAGATGACAAATTGAGACTGAGAAAGCCACCAACTTGCTCGGGGATCACAATTAGGGAGTGTTAGAAAGAGCCTTTCTGACACCAGAGTCCTTACTCCTTTCTACTTCAGAGGAATCTCTCAGATTCAGAACAAATCAAGAGTAGCTGAGAAGGAGGTGGATGACAGGGAAAAGTGAGTTTCCCTGTGTATTTTAGTTATTTGATCTAACAAAATAAGTTGGAAAATCCTTTGCACAATAAATTAGGGTTCATTAAAAATAAATTTAAAGAAAGTAATAACTGGATTTAAAAATAGACTAAGGGGGACTTCCCTGGTGGCACAGTGGTTAAGAATCCGCCTGCAAACGCTGGAGACATGGGTTCAATCCCTGGTCTGGGAAGATACCACATGCCATGGAGCAACTAAGCCCATATGCCACAACTACTGAGTTTGTGCTCTAGAGCCCATGAGCCACAACTACTGAGCCCACACGCCACAACTACTGAAGACCATGCACCTAGAGCCTATGCTTCACAATAAGAGAAGCCACCGCAATGAGGAGCCTGCACACTGCAATGACGAGTAACCCCCGCTCGCTGCAACTAGAGAAAGCCCATGTGCAGCAACGAAGACCCAATGCAGCCAAAAACAAACAAACACACAAACAAAACCCCCCAAAAAAACAAAAAAATAAAAATAGGCTAAGGACTTGTATAGATGTTTCTCCAAAAAAGACATAAAATGGCCAACAGATATATGAAAAAATGCTCAACATCACTAATTATCAGGGAAATGCAAATCAAAACCATGATGCAGTTTTCATACCTGTTAGGATGGCTATCATCAAAAAAAAAAAAAGATAGCGAGTGAGAATATGGGAAAATTTGAATTGTTACATGTTTTTGATGGGAGGTAAAATGATGCAGCTGCTACGGAAAATACTATGGAGGTTTTTCCAAAAGTTAAAAATAGAATTATCCTATGATCCAGTAATTGCACTTCTAGGTATTTATCTCAAAGAACTGAAATCAAGATCTCAAAATACCAGCACTCCTACGTCATTGCAGCAGTATTCCCTATTCAGAATTATATTGTGGAAATAGTTTAGATGTCCATTGACAAATGGATGGATAAGGAAAAACATGGTATATACCTATAATGGAATACTATTTAGCCTTAAAAAAGAAGAAAATTCTGCAATATGTGACAACGCGGATGAAACTGGAGGACATTATACTAAGTTAAATAAGCCTGTCACAGAAAGACAAATACTGCATGATTCCACCTATACGAGGTATCTAAGGTAGTCACATTTATAAACTCAGAGTGTGGAGTTGTGATTGCCAGGGGCCGGGGGTTGGGGGGAAATGAGGAGTGTCTAATCAACAAATGTAAAGTTTCAGTTATGCAGGATAAATAAAGAGAGCTTACTCATTGCACAACATAGTCAACAATAATGGGTTGTACACTTAAAAACTGAACAGAGGAAATATCATATTGTGTTCTTACCACAAAAACATAAATATATGCTTGCATCCAGAAAAAAAACCTTTCTGAAAAGTGGAAATTATATTAAGTTTTTGTCACACCTGAGGAATATTTTGGTATTTGTGTGTATTATTATTATTATTATTCTCCCACTGCCTTATAGAGTACCTGCACAAAGTAAGTCCTATTGATTGCTGAGAAGACAGAAACTAGATAGTGTCAGTAAGAAAAGATCTTTCTTACGATCTCCTGAGGAATTAGCCAGACTCCTCATTTGTGTCCTGGTGCTGTATCATGGTTAGAACTTCCACAGAATTCTGCTGACTTGCATCCTGGATAGGGCACTACTGTACTACATCTTCCATACTTCAGAAGCTCAAATTATTCTCCTAATAAAGCAGCTCAATTGTAAATATATTAAGTAGGATACTATTCTATTTAGAGTGGTTTTACAGCACCACAGTTTATGTTAATGAACTTGCACACATAGACCCGAATATAGAAAGGAATTTCATGCTCTCACCAGTCTCAATCCCACATTCAAATTTTGATTATGTAGATCACATACTTAATTTTTTTTTTTTTTTTTTTTTTTTTTTTTTGCGGTACGCGGTCCTCTCACTGTTGTGGCCTCTTCCGTTGCGGAGCACAGGCTCTGGACGCGCAGGCTCAGCGGCCATGGCTCACGGGCCTAGCCGCTCCGCGGCATGTGGGATCTTCCCAGACCGGGGCATGAACCCGTGTCCCCTGCATCAGCAGGCGGACTCTCAACCACCGCGCCACCAGGGAAGCCCAAACATACTTAATTTAACTATTCATTTAATGTAATGGACAGGGCCATTTAATTTGGTATCATATAAGCCAAAGCTTAATGATTCAATCATTTTTTTTTTTTTTTTTTTTTTTTTTTTTGCGGTACGCTGGCCTCTCACTGTTGTGGCCTCTTCCGTCGCGGAGCACAGGCTCCGGACGCGCAGGCTCAGCGGCCATGGCTCACGGGCCCAGCCGCTCCGCGGCATGTGGGATCTTCCCGGACCGGGGCACGAACCCGCGTCCCCTGCATCGGCAGGCGGACTCTCAACCACTGCGCCACCAGGGAAGCCCTGATTCAATCATTTTTGTTTGAACTGGATATACTGTTGTCAACAATGAGTCCCAAAATCATTAAAAATACTTTGAACATATACAGATATAAGTATATTTATAACACACATACAGATATTCCTTTCACAATGGCCTCCCAAATTGTTTAACTCTCTCTCCTCAACAAAGAAACCAAAGCACAAAAATCTAATAGTTTTTCTCTGAATGAACGGAAATTGAATGCGTATTCTGGCTTGGGATCTTGATCTGGGCAATGGTCTCGATATTGACAACTAGAAGGAAGTGTCCCATCATAGTTTACCAGTCAAACATCTTTTTATTTATTTTCAAGAGAACAAATCCACATTTTTATTTATTTACTTTTCAGTAAGTTTAAATCCTTGAAGGTACAGCATCACTTGGGTTCTGTGTCCAATGGCCTTAGCAGGAAGATTACTTTGGAATTTGTCATGAACCACACCACTTTTCCATGAGCATGAGTTATCTTTCCCCAGATTATTCTGGTTTTGTTAGGTTTTCCGCCAGGAGTTACTATGTTGTTCTTTTCTTTGTACACATAGCACGTCTCTTGTCTAGACAGAATTCAGTTTCATCTCGAGCATATACACATTCAATTTTCAGAAGACTTTTGCGCTCCCTCTTGTTCCGTAGACAGAGCTTATAGCCAGAAAAAATGGCCTTGGACCACAGCCTTCCAGACATATTTGTCATTTTAGAAGTCCTGCTCCCAGCAGGCCTCCACAGGCTCTAAGATGGCTAAAAGAGCTACCGCTGAAACATCTTAAAGTGATGCCTAATCATCAAAAAGTAAGTTCAATACACCAGCCTCAAATCAACCTTTTGTTTTGTCTCAATCCTTCATTGGACAAACCAGAAGTATCCAATATTTAAGTGCTTTGGACATAAAAAAGAAATTTCAAACTGAAAAAAAAAGACTGAAGGAGACAAGGATAATTCAAGGAAGAGAAAATTAAAAAAAAAATTAGTACCTCAGACTCACTTAATGACATTGCATACATAGAAAAAGAACAGCACGTTTGTTCAGTGAAAAAGGAAAAATTTCTGAGATTAAAATGATGATTGCAGAAGTTAATATAAATCCAAAGCAAGACTGAAGATAAAAAAAGAAATGCAGTGTACAAGTAGTCAAAATACTTATGCCTGAACATTTCTTGATTGATTAAATTCAAAAGATATATGACCTAGATGGGTGGGATGGGGGTGGTGGGAGGGAGGTCCAAGAGGGAGGGGATACATGTATACATATAGCTGATTCACTTCATTGTACAGCAGAAACTAACACAACATTGTAAAGCAATTTTATTCCAATTTAAAAAAACAAAAAAAAGATATGAGAAATAAAATACACACATGAATGAAATAGTCCACCTTCCAATTCTAGAAATTCTAAAGAAAAAGGATAAAGAAAATGTAGATAAGGAAACTATAAAAGAGATAATATAAAAGCATTTGCTAGAATTGAAAGACCCAAGCCTTCATATTTAAAGGTCTACCCAGAACAGTAACTAAATAAACATACAAACAAGTAACCAAGAAAAGATATATGATTGTGGAATTTCAGAACATCAATAATGAAAAGATTTTAAATCCTTCCAAGGAAGAAATAAAAGAGTTTATTTACAAAAGAACAAAAACCAGACTAATATAAGACTTCTCACCAACAACAATGAATGCTAAAAATCAGTGTCCTGAGGAAAGATTGTTTTACATTTTTATGGTTTTAAAATGATAAATTAATGTAAAAATAGAAAAAAAAACTTTTTTCAACATGCTAAGATAAGCCTATTTTGCACAAACCATTCCTTAGTAAATTACTTCTGGTTATGAGGAAGTTAACTAAGAAACGTTTGTAATCTAAGAAACAGTGCATCTAATCCAGATAAGCAATGAAGTTTACCCCTCCACACATATATCTATGCAGCAGTCCTGCAGAAACAAAGCCCTCCACGGTGGAGAAGGTAAACAGATGATTGTCCAAAACACAGGTAAAGAATAAATAAAATAGATAAAGTAATTGAGAATTTAGAAAAACTGGAATATATTCTGAAAATAACTGATGGAGTATGGAAAAGGAAAATCCACTTGAAGTAATACTAGAAGGATTCTTTGCGAGGAATAGGGCATTGAACCCAGAAGAAAACAAAATTTTAAAATTTCTAAATTTTAGACTCTAAAATTAATGAATGTGTACTAATGTTTACTGGTTTCTACTTTTATAATCAAATCACAGACGAGTGGTTTCTACTTTTTTCCCCGTAGATTTAAAAATAAAATTATGGTAAAGAACACGAAACATCAGATCTACCCTCATAACAAAATTTTAAATACACAGTATTGTTATGCATAAGTACATGGTTATACAGCAGATCTCTAGAACTTATGTATCTTACATACTGAAATATTATACCAGTTAAATGGCAACTCCCCATTTCCCCTCCATGCTGCTTCTGGCAACCATCATCCTATTCTTTGTTTCTATGGGCTTGACTGTTTGAGATAATTTATATGAGGAGAATCATGCAGTATTTGTCCTTCTGTGACTGGATTATTTCATTTAGCATAATGTCCTCCACTTGCATATATGTTGTCATCTATGGCAGGATTTATTTCTCTTTTAAGGCTGACTGATGTATGTATAAATCACATTTTCTTTATTCATTGATCTGTGGATGGATATTTAGACTGTTTCAATAGTTTTGAAATTATGAATAATGCTGCAATGAATATGGGAGTGCATATATCTCTTGAAGGTCCGGATTTTAATTATTCTGGATGTATACTTCTCTGGGATTGCTAGATCTTATGTTAATTCAGTTTTTAAATTTTTGAGGAACTGTCATACTGTTTTCCATAGTGGCTGCACCATTTTACATTCCCACCAACAGTGTACAAGGAACTAGTTTCTCCACATCCTTGACAACACTAATAAGTGTTGTCAAGATAACATCTTTTGGGTTTTGTTTTTTTTTTTGATAATAGCCTTCCTAACAGGTGTGATGTATTATTGTGACTGATTTAATTTTCCCCTGTTGATTCTTCCTTGGAGAAATGTCTGTTCAAGACCTTTGCCAATTTTTAAAAATTTGGTTATTTTTTTGTTATTGAGTTATAGGAGTTCCTTATATATTTTGGATATGAATCCATTATCAGATAGATGATGTGCAAATACTTTCTCTTATTCTATAGATTATCTTTTCACTCTTTGATGGTTTCCTTTGCCATGAAGAAACTTTTTAGTCTGATGCAGTCCCACTTGTCTTTTGTATTTTTGCTTTTTGGCCTATCCTTTTGATGTCATATCTAAGAAATTATTTCCAAGACCAATGTCATGAAGTTTTTCCCTATGTTTTCTTCTAAAAGTTTTACAATTCCAGGCCTTATGTTTAAATATTTAACCCATTCTGAGTTTATTTTTGTGCATGCTGTAAGATAAGAGTCCAATTTTATTTTCTGCAAACAGATATCAATTTTTTCCCAGCATCATTTGTTAAAGAGACTGTCCTTTCTCCATTGCGTATTTTTGGCAACCTTGTCCAAGATCAGCTGACCATTTATCTTTGGCCTCTCCATTCTGTTCCATTGGGCTATATGTCTGTTTTTATGCCAGTACCATACTATTTTGATTATAGCTGTGATATACTATATTTTGAAATCAAGAAGCGTGATATTTCCAGTTTTGTTCTTCTTGCTCAAGATTGCTTTCACTACTCAGTGTCTTTCATGGTTTTATATGAATTTTAGGATAGTTATTATTATTTCTGTAAAGAGCGTTACCAGTGCTTTGAGAGGGATTGCATTGAATCTGTTGACCACCTTGTATAGTATAACACCTTAACAATATTAAATTTTCTAATCCATGAACACAGAATGTATTCCCATTTATTTGTGTCTTCTTCAATTTTTTCCATCATCGTTTTATTCATTTTTCTTGCTTAATTGATCTTAGACTTCTAGTACTATGTTGAATGGAAGCGGGAAAAGTGGGAATTCTTGCCTTATCCCTGGTCTAAGAAAAAATTTTTCACTTTTTCACTATTGATTATGATAATAGCTGTGGTCTTTTCACATATAGTCTTTGTTGTGTTAAGACAAATTTCTTCCATTTGTAGAAAGTTTTTATCATGAAACTGTGTTGAGTTTTGTCAAAAAATTTTTCTGCATCTATGGAGTTGCTAATGTCCTTTATTTGGTTAGTGTTGCTATATCACATTACTGACTTGCATAGGTTGAACCACTATTTCCTCTGAGGGATAAACTTCACTTGGTCTTGGTGTACAGTCCTTCTAATGTGCTGTTAAATTTTGTTTGCTAGTCTTTTATTGAGGATTTTTATATCTATGTTCATCAGGGATATTGGCCTATAGTTTTGTTTTCTTGCAGTGTCTTTGTCTGGCCTTGATATCAGAGTGACAGTGGCTTCATAAATTGAGTTTGGGAGGGTTCCTTCTTTTTCAATTTTTTGGAGGCATTTGAGAAGAATTGGCATCAATTATTGTATAAGTATATGGTAGATTTTACCCTCTGAAGCCATCTGGTCCTGTATTTTTCTTTGTTGAGAGCTTTTGATTACTGATTAACACCTTTACACATTACCGATATATTCAAATCTTTAATTTCTTCATGATTCAGTCCTGGTAGAAACAATTCTTATGTTTCTAGGAATTTTATTCATTTCTTCTAGGTTATCCAATTCGTTGGTAGATAGTTGTTCTCAATGTTGTACTCACAATTTACCTCACTTATTTTGTATATGGTTCTCCATGAAGGATAGAGTTTGGGAAAGACTGGATTACAGTTTCTCTGAAGTAGTAATGAATGCATGTTACTAATGGTTTTAGACTTCTGCTACAATTAAATTCATAATGCTAATGTATAAATTATTATGCTAAAATCTAGTAAAAGTCTACCGCTTTGTGTCACATAATCATCACAGTTAGTGGCATAGTGGAGTTACTATTTGCAGAAGAGTAGATTGAAAAGAAAAAATATATTTAATGTTGTATTTTAAATTTTTACAAATTAGTTTGGTGACAAGAGTGAACCTGATTTTGAATAATGCTGGATATTCAGGGAGACAAAAGCCCAATAAAAGAAGACATAATGTAAAATTAGTTATTGAATTTGTTTGTTATAATCAATAATAGAATGTAAAAGAGGTGCATAAGAGGTGTGACCAATATGGTATGGCAGGAACACCCCAAGTTCACCTCTTCCCATGGGCACACCAAAATTACAACTATATACAGAGTAACTAGCTATGAAAACAACCTGAAGACTACCAGATAAGATTTTCCACTATTAAATATATAAGGAAGGAACCACAACAAGATAGATAGGAGGAGTAAAGAGGAGGTATCTAACGAAACTCTGGGAGAGGTGACCCAAAACTAAGAAGATAATCACAATTTCAGAGGATCTCTCCAAGGAGTGAGGGGCCCAAGCTCCCATATCAGAATCCCCATCACAGGGGGCTTGTAGCTAAAAACAAAAACAAAAACAAAAAATACAAAACAAAACAAAAACCCATCTAGACCCCAGAATGTCTGCCTTTGAAGGCAGTGGGGCTTACATACGGGAGAGTCAGAGGGTTGTGGGAAAAAGAGACTTCACTTTTAAAGGGAGTGTGCAAAATCTCACATGCTCCAAATTCCAGTGCAGAGACAAGACAGTAATTTGAAAGGAGCCTGGGTCAGATCCGCTTGCCGATTTTGGAGAGCCTTCTGGAGAGGCGGGTGACAACTCAGACTGCTCCTAGGGATATGACTGATGATGGGACACACGTTGGGGAGCTCGTCTGCAACGAGGACGTCAGTGGTGGCAAGTGCCCTGTTAGAGTCCTCCCTCTATGCAGTTAGTGTATGGGACTTACCAGCCCATCAGCAGGCCAGCACCGACTCTGAACCCCTTCAGGCCCTAAGGCCAGAGGCCCCACCCACCAGCAAGCCAGCACCAGTCCTGCCCCTGTCCCAAGACCCATAGCCAGCTGCCGGTGGGCCCAATCCTGCCCAACAGTGGGGCACCACCAGACTTGGCCCATACCCCCCAGCCAATGGAGCCCATGGAGGAGATGGCCCAAGACATCAGCAGACTGGCCACAGCCTTGGGATCCCTTGGGCCATGCAGCCACATGAGGCATGGCCTGGCAGCCCTCTGGACTGGGGGCCAGCACAACATACCAGCACACTCACAATAATTGGCCCCATCACAACAGAAGGGTGCACACAGCCCACAGAGAGGACACCTCCACAGTATATACATCTGGTGAACAGAGGGGAGTGAGCTGTTGGGTCTCATAGGATATCTACCTCATAAGGCCACTTCTCAAAGTTCAGGAAATATAACTAATCTACCTAATACATAAAAAATAAACACAAAGAATTAGGCAAAATGAGGAGAGAGAAATCGGTTCCAAATGAAGAAACAAGACAAAACCTCAGAAAAAGAACTAAATGAAGTGGAGATAAGCAATTTACTCAATAAAGAGTCCAAGGTAAGGATTATAAAGAGACTCAACAAACTTAGGAAAAGAATGAATGAACACAGGGAGAATTTTAACAAAGAGTTAGAAAATATAAAGAAGAACCAAATGGAGCTGAAGAAAATGATAACTAAAATTTAAATACACTAGAAGGAATCAATAGTAGATTAGATGATACAGAGGAATAGATCAGCAAACTGGAAGGCACGGTGGGGGGAAATCATTGAAGTGGAGCAGAAAAAAGAAAAAAAAAGAATTTGTAAAAAATGAGGATATTTTAAGCGACCTCTGGGACAACATTAGCATACTAACATTTGCACTATATAGGGGTCCCAGAAGGAGAAGAGAGAGAGAAAGTCACAAAGAACTTATTTGAAGAAATAGTATCTGAAACCCTTCCTTACCTGAGAAAGAAAACAGACATACAGTCATAGAAATCACAGTGTGCCACAAAGAGGAACTTAAAGAGGTTCACACTGAGACATATGATAATTAAAATAGTAAAAACTAAAGTTAAAGACTCTTAAAAACAGCAAGAGAGGGCTTCCCTGGTGGCGCAGTGGTTGACAGTCCGCCTGCTGATGCAGGGGACATGGATTCGTGCCCTGGTCCGGGAAGATCCCACATGCCGCGGAGCGGCTGGGCCTGTGAGCCATGGCCGCTGAGCCTGCGCGTCCAGAGCCTGTGCTCCACAGCGGGAGAGGCCACAGCAGTGAGAGGCCCGCATACCGCAAAAAAAAAAAAACAAAAACATTGTAGAGAAGGAAAAATATTTTCCCCTCTACACTTCTAGGTTCTTGGCTGATACCCCTCTGTAATAAAAAGACAGATTAACAAGAGAGAAAAAAAAAACCCAGAAGTTTAATAACATGTACGCCTGCCGTATATGTGCGTGATACCCAGGAGAACTAAATAACTCCCTGAAATGGCCCAAGCTACCACCTTAAATATGATCTTCAGCTAAAGACAAAAGAGGATGCTGTGAGCGAGGAGTCCAGTTATAGCAGATGACCAAGGAAAGCACAGTAAACAAGGGAAAGGTTGTTATGCAGATTTAAGTCCTTGCCTTCTCCATTGATAAGAGTTTCTAGAGATTTAGTCATCCTCCTCTTCCTGGTACAGAGAGGGAGACACCCTACAAATGGAGATTGCCCTTATAAATGTAAATACCCCTCACAAAAGGGCAACGTCTACTCAGTTTTCAGAGCATTTCCTCTGTCTGCTATTTGTTAAAAATAATCAGCTTAAAATAATCCTTTTGCCCAGGAGGCATATTTTGGGATGGCATTTTCTGCTTCCCTTCAACCATGAACACATTTCATATGTTTCAAATTAATATAAAGTAGATTAGGAAATTATTATAGAAAGAAGCAGCAATTAAGGGGCTACCACTTTGAAAGAGAAAGAAAGAAAGAAGACAAGAAAGAAAAGAAAAGAAGAAAGAAAGAAAGAAGGAAAGATAAAGAAAGAAAGAAAGAGAAATGTAGGTAGGAAGGAAGGAAGGAAGGAAGGAAGGAATGGGAATTGAGGAGGCAGGAGAAGACTGAGCACTGTTCCAGACCTCTAGAAATAACACTACGTGTAGGTACATTATCATCTCTATTTTCCAAGTGAGAAACTGAGCTGATGAGGGCTGTGCAGCTTGCCCAGAGAGTTATGACCTGGAAGGTACAGAGCTGAGGTGTGGGTTCAGGCAGCCTGGCTCCAGAGTTCACCCTCTTGGACCTTGTGTTAAAATGTCTTTTACGGGGGAGAGGAGAGAGGAGGGAGGCAGTTGTGCATTGATTTCTAACAAAAGGGTCTTGTGAAAATTCTATCTGCATTTATACAAATGATAACAGGTTACTCCTATACTGTTTTTCACCAATAATCATTGTTCTGATGTGAGTTGTAAAAAGAAATATCAGTAGTTATCAAAAGAATTCAAATTAGGCCTCGCTGGCCTGTTTTTTTCCTTTTCTCCATAACATTTTATTTTAATGTCAAATCATAATTAGGCATTATGATTATGTGATTATGATTAGTGCCAAATCGTAATTACAATGTTTATAATTACCATAAAATGTTTATAATTACCATAAAAACTATGGTTTTAATTTTTTAAAGACTGGGCAACTAGGCAGATATTAACATCTTGATTTCCTTTCTCTAAAAAAGAATTACAGGGAGTTTTTGCCATTTTTATTCTGTAAGAAATCTTAAAAATTTTGTTCATTCATTCATTTATTTATTCAACCTATATTTATGGAAATTGATGCAATCGGGGGGGTTGCCCCCAAAATGTCACTTTGGCATATTGATTATTCTGAAGTAAAGTTACTTGAGAAACAGCCAATGCGAGAAAGACACTCTGACCCTCCTCTCTGCCCTCCTCAAAGCAATGATAAATCTCCCATGTGAAGGGCACCCTCTCTGATCAGGAAGTAGAGACACATCTTTATTGCCAGAAACAGGGAATTCAGGAACCAGAGGTTATGTAAACAAGCTCTGCTTAGTTTCCCCACTAATTAGTACCCAAACCTAAGTCTCTTTGTCTTGTCAATTCTTCACAAATTTATCACTTCTTTGTCTAAAAGGAATAAAAGCTGCCTGCTTTAGTCATTTCTTTGAGTCTCATATTTCTGTAAACTCCCATATGTGTGAAATTAAAATTTGATTATCTCCTATTCATCTACCTCATGTCAATTTAACTATTAGACCAGCCAGACGAATTTAGAAGGGAAGAGGTAAGTTTTCCCTCCACTGCAAAACTCTACCGTGTGCCAGACATTTTGCCAAGTGATGAGCAAAAGCATGAAACCACACACCGGGATTCTTGCCCTTGTAGAGCTTACAATCGCATCTAGGAGTAAGGAGAGACTTAAAACCCCACAAGTGATACAGAGTAAAGGGACAAAGTAGGTGATTAGATAGTTAATCTCACTAGGGGATTGTTAGTAGAGAAAAAGTATGGGAAGACTCCTGTAAGTTGATGATCACTCAAGAAGGCAGGTTTGCTTAACCACAAAGCCAAGGAGGCTTGCTTAGAAACAAAACCATGCAACAGAAACATGAGACACGCCTCAAAACGGTATAAGAATAGTGGCTTGAGACCCACATCCTGCCCAGTGAGCTCAGAAAGTTAACAATTCCTAGGACATGCTCCTCTGCACACAGTAAAAACAAAAATGTAAGGAAAAGGTGACATTACACTGAAATCCAAGATGATTAACCATCTTTAGTATATGTTAATGCCTTTTTGCTCATTTCCACTGCACCATGACAGTCCCACCTTGATCATGGAGGGACAAGAAAACTCCCCCACCTGACATGGAGGAGAAGCTGATGATGGAAGCTTGATGTCTACCCAAGAATGAGGAAGAAGTGTCCCCTCCCCACTTTTCCTTGATTATAAAAAGTGTAGCCCACTAAGTTCTCAGGGTGAGGCACCTTCTCACTCCCCTGCCTGTAAGTCTCCTAGGTGTCCTATTCTAATAAATCACATTTTTTTTTTTTTTTTTGCGGTACGCGGGCCTCTCACTGCTGTGGCCTCTCCCGTTGCGGAGCACAGGCTCCGGACGCGCAGGCTCAGCGGCCATGGCTCACGGGCCCAGCCGCTCTGCAGCATGTGGGATCTTCCCGGACCGGGGCACGAACCCATGTCCCCTGCATCGGCAGGCGGACTCCCAACCACTGCGCCACCAGGGAAGCCCCTAATAAATCACTTTTTTTCTATCACTGGCCTCTCACTGAATTCTTTCTTCACTGAGACATAAAGAACAGGAGTTCCTCGGAGCCCCGAGACATGTTTTAACAGTTTCAGCTGGCGACCCAGATGAGACATGGTAAATAAGGAGGTCAGGGGTCAGGTCCTAATAGGGCCATGGGACTCCACAAGCCAGGGGCTCTGGAGAGGACACTCAGTCAATGACTGCCCATTTTAGACAGGCTGATCAACCCCAAATGCTTTGGGGCTCTGATTGGGTACCTAGGTACAGACCAGAGGAACGATGGTATGGATGTCTAAAGACAGGGAACCAGAGGAATGGTGGCAATCAACGTGGGTTGCCATAGAAAGGTGGTGTGGATGTTTAGAGATGAGGAAGGGATCTTATTGCTGGTGCAGGAGACAAAGGAAATGTTATGTGAAAAGGAAGAAATTTAACTGTCTGGGTTGCTTCTGACAGGATTTAGCAATCTATACACTCCTTCTTAATTCTGAGACTTTTCTCCTACATTCTATGTCTATCCCTGTTTCAACTCAAGCCTGTAAACTTAACTATTAAGGTTTGTTAATTAATACAGAAATGTCTTTTTTTCTTTTTACTTCAATTTTTTTTTAACATCTTTATTGGAGTATAATTGCTTTACAATGGTGTGTTAGTTTCTGCTTTATAACACAGACATGTCTTTAGAGTCATCAACATTAAGTGTAATACTTTATTGTACCTGGCTTTACTAAACGTCAATAAGTTTATATTTGTTGTAAATTGTCAGAAAGAAAACTCACCCCTATTGTCAAGACTTTTGCCATCCTGATGTCCTTGTAGTATGGTTACGGTCTGCTCCTAAATGAGAGAAAATAAAATGTGTAAACAATAGCATAAATTCAACAGTCAGGGCTATGAGAAATCTAAGATGGTCACTTGGATCTTCCCAGCTTCCTGGCAAGCCTCATTTTCTATTTAATGGGTTAAAGCCTTTCTTGGCTACAAGACTGATGCCTTCATAGTGAAAAAAAGAAAGGTTAAAAATATGTTTTTCACTTGGAGTATACTTTCTACAATTTTTAGTAATCAAGGCAACCACTTTATTGGACAAATTATACAAGCCTGTGTGATCAATTAACCTGACTTATTTTTTAAACAAATTAATCTTAATTTGGCTATGTTTGGTAAGATCAAGGGTAATTTTAGAGAAAAAGAAATTACGTTTTAATAGATGATATTAAATGTTAGTTTTGCTAATTGAGGTCAGTACCTACTGTCTATAACTTACTTTTCAAATAGTTCTTTCTTGCTATGTTATATTATTGTAAAGCTTAACTGAGTTATTAAGAAGATATTCTAAACTTGTTTCTGATGCTGGTCACTGTAACCTATCTTTGGATGAAGGTTAGATGCCCATAATCTGTAACCAGGGGATTATACATACTAGACAAAAATTGTTTAAAGGACTATGTCCAACCTAGATAAAACCAGCCTCTTATCAGATATTCTTAAGTACATGATGCCCAAGAAAACTGAAGGGAATGAACTTCCATGACTTAAGGTACTTTCCCCCTAATTACTAGAAGTGCCCAACAGAGGACTTCCTGAGTCCTGATGTCAGTCTTCCTCTCCCTCCAACCCTTACAAATGCTGACCCTTTATTTCCAATTTGCAGTCAGACAAGTTCTTGCCCATTGTCAACACCACTGGGGACACCTTCTGTACTATTCCTTTGTGGCAACTTCTCAGGTGTTAACACCTCATTGCGAGACTACTTTGGACGGGATAACATCTATAGTTGTAACTACAAATCTTCATTAAATTGCATGGTAGATTTTGACAAAGGGAATGAAACTTTTGAATAGAAAACTATTGCTCTGATGGAAGCTGCTGTATCCATGGAAAAGGCTGTTCAACAATGGCTATCTCAGGACTTCCGGGAAGATGGCGGAAGAGTAAGACGCGGAGATCACCTTCCTCCCCACAGATACACCAGAAATACATCTACGCGTGGAACAACTCCTACGGAGCACCTACTGAACGCTGGCAGAAGACCTCAGACCTCCCAAAAGGCAAGGAACCCCCCACGTACCTGGTTAGGGCAAAAGAAAAAACTAAACAGAGACAAAAGGATAGGGACGGGTCCTGCACCAGCGGAAGAGAGCTGTGAAGAAGGAAAAGTGTCCACATACTAGGAAGCCCCTTCGCGGGCGGAGACTTCGGGTGGCGGAGGGGGGAGCTTGGGAGCCGCGGAGGAGAGCACAACAACAGGGGTGCAGAGGATCGGGCCGACCGGCACTCACCAGCCGAGAGGCTTGTCTGCTCGCCCGCCGGGGCGGGCGGGGCTGGGAGCTGAGGCTCCGGCTTCTGTCGGAGCGCCGGGAGAGGACTGGGGCTGGCGGCGTGAACAGAGCCTGCAGGGAGCTAGTGCACCACGGCTAGGCGGGAGGGAGTCCGGGGAAAAGTCTGGAGCTGCCGAAGAGGCAAGAGACTTTTTCTTACCTCTTTGTCTCCTGGTGCACGAGGAGAGGGGATTAAGAGCGCTGCTTAAGAGAGCTCCAGAGACGGGCGCGAGCCGCGGCTAAAAGCGTGGACCCCAGAGACGGGCATGAGACGCTAAGGCTGCTGCTGCCGCCACCAAGAAGCCTGTGTGCGAACACAGGTCACTCTCCACACCCCCTTCCGGGGAGCCTGTGCAGCCCGCCGCTGCCAGGGTCCCGGGATCCAGGGACAACTCCCCCGGGAGAACGCACGCGCGCCTCAGACTGCTGCAACGTCACGCCGGCCGCCGCCTCACGCTGGTGCAACGTCACGCCGGCCGCCGCCTCACGCTGGTGCAACGTCATGCCGCCTCTGCTGCCGCAGGCCCGCCCCACACTCCGTGACCCTCCCTACCCCCCGGCCTGAGTGAGCCAGAGCCTCAGAATCAGCGGCTCCTTTAACCCCGTCCTGTCTGAGCAAAGAACAGACGCCCTCCGGCGATCTACACGCACAGGCGGGGCCAAATCCAAAGCTGAGCCCCTGGGAACTGTGAGAACAAAGAAGAGAAAGGGAAATCTCTCCCGGCAGCCTCAGAAGCAGCGGATTAAAGCTCCACAATCAACTTGATGTACCCTGCATCTGTGGAATACATGAATAGACAACGAATCATCCCAAATTAAGGAGCCCTGTGGATGAAAGGCTCTTGGTGCTGCAGCCAGGAGTCAGTGCTGTGCCTCTGAGGTGGGAGAGCCAACTTCAGGACACTGGTCCACAAGAGGCCTCCCAGCTGCACATAATATCAAACAGCGAAAATCTCCCAGAGATCTCCATCTCAACGCCAGCACCCAGCTTCACTCAACGACCAGCAAGCTACAGTGCTGGACATCCTATGCCAAACAACTAGCAAGACAGGAACACAACCCCACCCGTTAGCAGAGAGGCTGCCCAAAATCATAATAAATCTACAGACACCCCAAAACACCACCAGACGTGGACCTGCCCACCAGAAAGACAAGGTCCAGCCTCATCCACCAGAACACAGGCACTAGTCCCCTCCACCAGGAAGCCTACACAACCCACTGAACCAACCTTAGCCACTGGGGACAGACACAAAAAACAACAGGAACTATGAACCTTCAGCCTGCAAAAAGGAGACCCCAAACACAGTAAGATAAGCAAAATGAAAAGACAGAAAAACACACAGCAGATGAAGGAGCAAGATAAAAACCCACCAGACCTAACAAATGAAGAGGAAATAGGCAGTCTACCTGAAAAAGAATTCAGAATAATGATAGTAAAGATGATCGAAAATCTTGGAAATAGAATAGACAAAATGCAAGAATCAGTTAACAAGGACCTAGAAGAACTAAAGATGAAACAAACAATGATGAACAACACAATAAATGAAATGAAAAATACTCTAGATGGGATCGATAGCAGAATAACTGAGGCAGAAGAACGGATAAGTGACCTGGAAGATAAAATAGTGGAAATAACTACTGCAGAGCAGAATAAAGAAAAAAGAATGAAAAGAACTGAGGACAGTCTCAGAGACCTCTGGGACAACATTAAACGCACCAACATTCGAATTATAGGGGTTCCAGAAGAAGAAGAGAAAAAGAAAGGGACTGAGAAAATATTTGAAGAGATTATAGTTGAAAACTTCCCTAATATGGGAAAGGAAATAGTCAATCAAGTCCAGGTAGAGCAGAGAGTCCCATACAGGATAAATCCAAGGAGAAATATGCCAAGACACATATTAATCAAACTGTCAAAAATTAAATACAAAGAAAACATATTAAAAGCAGCAAGGGAAAAACAACAAATAACACACAAGGGAATCCCCATAAGGTTAACAGCTGATCTTTCAGCAGAAACTCTGCAAGCCAGAAGGGAGTGGCAGGACATATTGAAAGTGTTGAAGGAGAAAAACCTGCAACCAAGATTACTCTACCCAGCAAGGATCTCATTCAGATTTGATGGAGAAATTAAAACCTTTACAGACAAGCAAAAGCTGAGAGAGTTCAGCACCACCAAACCAGCTCTACAACAACTGCTAAAGGAACTTCTCTAGGAAAGAAACACAAAAAAAGGAAAAGACCTACAATAACGAACCCAAAACAATTAAGAAAATGGGAATGGGAACACACATATCGATAATTACCTTAAATGTAAATGGACTAAATGCTCCCACCAAAAGACACAGATTGGCTGAATGGATACAAAAACAAGACGCATATATTTGCTGTCTACAAGAGACCAACTTCAGACCTAGAGACACATACAGACTGAAAGAAAGGGGATGGAAAAAGGTATTTCATGCAAATGGAAACTAAAAGAAAGCTGGAGTAGCAATTCTCATATCAGACAAAATAGACTTTAAAACAAAGACTATTAGAAGAGACAAAGAAGGACACTACATAATGATCAAGGGATCGATCCAAGAAGAAGATATAACAATTGTAAATATTTATGCACCCAACATAGGAGCACCTCAATACATAAGGCAAATACTGACAGCCATAAAAGGGGAATTCGACAGTAACACATTCATAGTAGGGGACTTTAATACCCCACTTTCACCAATGGACAGAGCATCCAAAATGAAAATAAATAAGGAAACAATGGCTATCTCACAGGTAGGAGCCGTTGCTCCAGCCGAGGTTATTATCCCAGGGGAAAACACACCCGAGGGTGAGGAGAGACCTCCATATCCAGGAGCTCCTTTGTACCCTGAGTTACCCAAGGGCCCCATTTTCAGCCTACCTAGCACCCACAGCAGCCTAAATTACCAACCAACTGCCCCTACAGTTCTGCCTCTGAGACCAACAGGGCCATGCAGTTCAGCGGGTGGGGAGCAATGCTGTCCCAGAGTCAGATCCACACTGAAACTGCCAGATAAATTTTATTGATAAGCATAGATGGGCCCATATGATTCATTGTTTAATAGAGGGTATGACAAAATTTACAATAAAACCTGTCAATGATGAAAAAGTGAAAGAAGTCCAACAGGGATCAGAAGAAAATCCTGCAGTTTTCAAGGGAGATTAGAGGAAGCTTTTAAAAAGTATAGGAATGTGGAGGCCTCCTCCCCCGAGGGACAGGCAACTTTGGCTACGTATGCCATTGTCCAGTCTGCCCCAGACATCAGACACAAAATTCAAAAAGCAACTGCTGGTCCTCAGACCCCTATGAACGCTTTGCTCCAATTGGCTTATTCAGTTTTCAATATTAGGGATATAGCTGAAAAGGCTGAACACACCCAGAAAAATATACAAAAGGCCCAAGTGATGGCAGTGGCTTTGTCCACTCAGAGACCACCAAATAGGAGGCTGGACTTTCCAGGCCAATTTGGCTGTGGTAGACCACAAGGCCCATGGGTACACAGAGAAAACCAGTATACCATGTGTGGACAAAAGGGGCACTGGAGGAAAGATTGTGATCGATGTGCCCTTTGCAAACAGCCAGAACATTGGCAGAGGGAATTCCCCAGATGCCAGAGAGTGACGGAGGCCCCTCGGCCTTAAATGGTTTTGCGATCAGAAGACTGAGGGGGCCCAAGGCCCAAAGTGGGTCTGCCTAGAGATGCCATTTACATAACTAGTGTCAAGTCCCAGGTGGTCCTTGATGCGGTGGGCCATTTGAAAGAATTTTTCATAGACACTGGTGCAACCCTTTTGGTGTTCACCCAAAGGATTGAAAGTCTTACCAATCATAAAAAAATATGTAATGGGAGAGTCAGGAAAGAGACAGGGGCACACTTTCCTGGAACCCCTTTTGTGCACCAGCAAAAGCTGATCATTTTTACATTCCTTTCTGTTTGTGCCTGACCGTCCTATCTCTTTAATGGAAGGGACTTATTAACTAAATTGTCCCTCTGTTTCTTGAGGGACAAGGAAGCCACCCTTATTACCGAAAGATATTAACAGAAAATAAAGAACAGATTAAATCTATAACTGAGATAAAAGACTTGATAGACCCCAAAGTATGAAACACTGAGGTTCTGGACCTAGTCAAAAACAAACAGATTGAGACCTTAATTGACCCTCTTCCAGATTTGGAAACTGTTTTAAAAAAATGGTTTGGATCTCCAAAATCATATTTATAATCTCTTTTAGTGACTTTTCTAATGCTTATTACTGTATTTCTTTTAATTT
Source organism: Stenella coeruleoalba (assembly GCF_951394435.1). Lineage (NCBI taxonomy): Eukaryota > Metazoa > Chordata > Mammalia > Artiodactyla > Delphinidae > Stenella > Stenella coeruleoalba. The sequence continues at coordinate 143,501,802 of NC_137149.1, read as the reverse complement.
ACATCTTTCATAAACTCATCCTCCAATGCTTAACATCAAAGAGGGCTAAAAGATACTAAGCAAAGTGACATTGGTTTATAATTCTCCCAACAGAGAAGGGACAGTCAGCCAGGTGTTTTACTCCTTCCCCAGGCAGGCCTGCGTCCCTTCTCAGTTCAACAATCGGTGGTCATCCTTTACCCCCCTTTTAAGCATAAAAGAGTAAACACCTGCAGGGGGGATGATAGGGACAGAGTAAATGGACAAAGTAGGTGATTAAATAGTTAAATCCCACTAGGGGATTGTAAGTAAAGAAAAAAGTAAGGAAGACCCCTGTAAGTTAATGATCACTCAAGAAAGCAGGTTTGCTTAACCAGAAAGCCAGGCAAGCTTGCTTAGCAACAAAACCATGCAATGTGATTGAGACAGGGAGTATATGGGAACTCTTGTACTTTCTGATGAATTTTTCTATGAACTTAAAACTGTTCTAAAAAATAAAGTCTACTTAAAATGAAAAAAAACAAAAAAGAAAAATAAAAACCCCATGCAACAGAAACATGAGACCTGCCCCCAAACAATAAAACAATGGTGGAATGAGACCCACATCCTGCCCAGTGAGCTCAGTAAGTTAATGATTCCTAGTACATGCTCCTCTGTGTACCCTAAAAAACAAAAGTATAAGGAAAAGGTGACGTTATACTGAAATCTGAGATGATTTACCATTTTTAGTATATATTACTGCCTTTTTGATCATTTCCATAGCACCATGACAGTTCCAGTTTTACCATATATAAGAGCCTGTCCCCAGGCCTCTGCGGGGAGAGAGGCCCCTTTACCATACCACAAGAAACTCCCCCACCTGACATGGAGGAGGAGGTGATTATAGAAGCTTGACATCTACTCAAGAATGAGGAAGAAGGTGGTCTTATCCCCCTCCTCACTTTTCCTTTGATTAGAAAACTGTAGCCCACTAAGTTCTCAGGGTGTAGTACCCTCTCACCTGCCCACCTGTAAGCCTCGTAAGTGTCCTATTCTAATAAATCACTTCTTATCTATCACTTTGCTTCTCACTGAATTCTTTCTGTGCTGAGACATAAAGGACCAGAGCTCTTCAGAGCCCCATGAGATGTATTTTAGCAGTTTCAGAAGTACTAGGTACTTGTGAAGAAAACGATTTTAAACATTCACCTTAGCAGAGACTTGGACTCACAGAAATTATCCTAAAAAACTAGAAGAAATAAAGTTTCTCAACAAAGCATTAAACAGATGGCTGTTACAAGTACCATATCTTAGTTTTGATCTTATGACAAAATTGCAAAGATGTTGAATAACATCTGCAAGTGATTTCAAAGTAGTAAAAACTGTTCTTGTTTAAAGATCTTCCGTAAATAACTACACCGCCTTCTCAAACTGGCAGTGCAAAAAACTCTCTGTAGGATTACATTATTTTGTTATTGAATTTTATAAAGGGATAAGATCTCTGAAAAAAGGAATTTATTAATTAGAGCCAAATCACTTTTGTAATACCTGTCACTAGTACTCTTAGAGTCTAACCAATTGAATCTTAAGAATCTGATCCCTTAATGAAGGAGACACTTCTCAGAGGAATTTTTCTGGTTTGCTCCTGGGAGAGAGGAAGGAGACCAGAAAAGGTGGCAAAGGTACATAGCTGAATGTAGAGGAGATATTTACAATGAAGGGTCCTTCACTGAGGGGAAGAAATGCACAAGAGCTGTGAGAGCTGTGAGTTTTGGTTTTATTGGGGGACTTACTGAGGTCTGTAGCCCTGAGACAGACTCTCAGAAAGTTTTGAGGAACTGCTCTGAATAGGTAAGGGGAGAGGCCAGTGCATATGTGATTTTGGTGGAGGTAGGCACAGTCAAGCACACATCTCAGTAGAAGGATACGGCTAGTCACTAGGAACAGATATCTCAGTCAATTATTTCAGTTCATTTCTAAGTATGGGAAGATGCCAGAACCTGGGTTCATAAAATTTTCTCATGTAAATATCTAACTATCTCAGAGCCTGTTCTGCAAGTTTTCCCAGGACTCAGTGTGCCTCATGTCGATCCCTGCCCCAAACTCTTTCCAGGGTATATTGTAGGTCAGAGACTACAGTGGATAGTGACTCAATCCTTGTAGAACCAGCTGGCAAGTGACATCCTTTAATAGGCAAAGGAGAGCAGAATTTGCCAGCCCACGACAGGCTGATTATGTTTTTAAAAAGCAGACGTATGGAAATTGAGTAGAAATTACCCTTTTGTAAGGACATTTACATACATAAGAGAAATCTCCGTTTGTAAAGATGTCTTCCTCTCTGTATCAGGAAGAGGGGGTTGACTCTAAACCTCTAGAAATTCTTATCAATGGAGACGGCAACTATTTAAAATTACTTAACAACTTTACCCTTCTTTACTTTGCTTTTACTGGTAATCTCTCATAACTGACTCTCCCCTGACTCCCCAACATTTTCTTTTGTCTTTAATTGGAAATTATATTTAAGGTGATTGCTTGGTCCATTTTGGGAAGTTACTCAGTTTTCCTGGGTATCTCCCTTGTATACCAGAACATATACACGTTATTAAACCTCTGTCTTTTTTTTCCCTGTTAATCTGTCTTTTTCTTACAAAGGGGCTTCAGCCAAGACCCTAGAAGAGTAAAGAGAAAATTATTTTTCCTCCCTCACAAGAACAAACATGTCAGATATTCAGTTTAAGTTTTCATATACTGCAAAGCAAAGCCCTTTTAATTTCTCAAACCTTTATTAACGTTGCTACACATTCAGAGACTTGGTGAGTGTGTGTGCGCGCGCACGCGTGCTTATGTATGAATGTGTGCAATCAGAAAGGGGTTGAATTTCATGTTTAATTGACTCCAGGAGAAATAAAGGAAGTACCATATCCTACACAGTAGAAAGCAAGCCCCCGATGGAGTTCAAACGCCAGAGCCTGAGATACAAGAGAAATGCGTCTGCACCACCCGAACACCTCTCTCCTCTCTTTCTCTCTCTCCCTCTCTCTTCTTTTCCTCTCCTTCACCCCCTCTCTCCACCATCCCACTCTCAAAAAATTACAGAAATTAAACATTGACCTTTTTCAAGAAACAGATTCAAGTTACAATTATCTGGATCTATTCTAGCTCTTAAGGATTTAAGTTACACAAGGAATGCTTAAAGAGAATAAAAATCGTAGGTAACATCTGTTGAGAGCCTGCATTGTTATTTAATCCTCAGAGAATATGTATAAGGTCAGTTGCTTTGTAGCTATTTTACAGACAATAAAACTAAGACTTAGGGCTTCCCTGGTGGCGCAGAGGTTGAGAGTCCGCCTGCCGATGCAGGGGACACGGGTTCGTGCCCCGGTCCGCGAGGGTCCCACATGCCGCTGTGCGGCTGGGCCCGTGAGCCATGGCCGCTGAGCCTGCGCATCCGGAGCCTGTGCTCCGCAACGGGAGAGGCCACAACAGTGAGAGGCCCGCGTACCGAAACAAACAAACAAACAAACAAAACAACTAAGATTTAGAAAGATTCAATAATACCACACAACTAGGAAAAGGCAAGAAGGAATTTATCTCAGCTGGGCTCCAAACCTGTGCATGTAACTTTGCTTGGCCTGAGCAAGAAGAGATTGGGAAAAACATAATAGTTTTCCTTAAGCTGTTATCATATTTTAATTATATAAATAGTGATCTGTAAACAAAAGGAACAAATCTTCTCTCCTATTTAGAGGCAGATCCAGGAAAAATTAGTGAGCATTTTGGGGAGGAGTTTCATCTCCATATAAGTGATTTCAGCAACTAGATGCGTCCAACAGTGAAATTGCTGGTGTGGAGAATGAAATTTTTCTCTACACTTCTAGGTTCTTTTGGCTGGTCTAAGATTTTAATCGACATAAAACAGATTAACTAGAGAAAATCAAACAAAAGTTTAGTAACATGTACACATGGGAGGGACCTAGGAAGACTGAGTAACTCACCAAGATGGCCAAAGCCCTCGCCTTAATAAACAACATCTTCAGCCAAAGACAAAAAAGGATGTTGGGGTAGTAGTTTGGAACTTCAAAGGGGAGGAAGGCAATTCATGTGGACATGGAAAAGCAAATGCTTGGTAAACAAATGTTTGCTGGGCCAGCCAGAGAAAATGTGACCCAGAGTGGACTCTGATGTCGAGGCCCTGTGCAGTTTCCCCCCTCCACACCTAGCCATGCTCTTTTGGAGATGTCTCTGGTGCAGATAGCTCTATTCTTCGAACGGGACCTTTATCTAAATTCTTCAGACAGTTAAGAGGGAGGTAACAAGAAAAACTTTCCTGGACTGTTTCTTAAAAATAATCAGCCTAAATTCACCCTCATGCCAAAGAGACACATTTGGGGGTGACAAGTTCTGCTCTCCTACAATGGGATATCAAGGCAGAAGTTGAATGACCATATGACAGATCACCATGGGAGACACAGGAGATGGTCTTTTAATGTGGTGGGGTGGGAAGCTAGTGATGTCCAGCCTCCATTAGAGTCCAAGATTCCATTAACTGAAAAATCCCCATGCAATGTAAATTTTCCTTATCTTTTTGTTCCCCCAGGTTCTGTGGATACAAGACTAGAGTTCTTAGATTATTAAGCATTAGATGGTAACCCAAATTTTGACCTCTGTTTATTCTCTAAGTTGCCAATGGTGTTATTGAATTCTACTTGATTATTTCAACTCCAGCAGGAAACAATTTCTGATGAATAATATACTCAAATATTTTTCATATAAACTATGGCTAAATAAGATCACCCCATCCCTGAACGTGTTCAATTTGCATCTGTTCCCAGAATTTCAGAAAACATTTCCTATGATTTTTAGAAAAGAATCAAATGCCTAAATAACCAATAGTAATTTTATCTGTCCTTATGATAAAAGAATTCTTCTTAAGTAACCATGGTCTTTGCAGATGAAGGTGGCCTTAAAATGAATGAAGCATGAGACAGCTCTTGGAAGAAATCCCAGCTTCTCTTGGATTGTTGTAGAGAAATATAAAATTTTGCTCAACCATAAAATAATTATGCATAGATCCAACCTATTCAGACCTTCTTCTCAACAAAAAAACATTAAGGGAAATTTTCAGCATCATTAGAAGTATAAGGATGGGGTATAAGCCCATGATTTACTTCAAAGTATACTTTTTCATCATTTTCAGTCATTTCTGGATTAAGAAAAGTCATACACTGAAGGCTCTTCTGTACCTCTTTCTGGCAAAGCAACAACCAAAATGAATCCATGTATGTGCATGTGCGCAAAACTTTGTAAGTTTTTTTAATGTGGATTCTATTAGCATTCAGTGCATTTTCTGCATTTTGCTTTTTATAATCAGATCATAAATCTCCATTGATGGATACAGAATTGAGGTTGCTCTTGCTGCCCTGTAGAGCAAAGTCAATCATACCCTGAGGGTAAGCTAATGCTATTCTTCACGGCTTGTTCAGAAGCACCTTGAAATAAGACATCTGTCTCTCTAGGATATGAACATTTTAGGCATAAAGACTTACTATTTCATCACCAACAAGGATACAGCCCTGGGAATATTATGTTTTTTGCTAAGTGCAGTAAACTCTTAATGGTCTACTGCATTTTTGTTTGTTTGTTTGTGGGTTTTTTTGCGGTACGCGGGCCCCTCACCGCTGTGGCCTCTCCCGTTGCGGAGCACAGGCTCCGGACGCGCAGGCCCAGTGGCCATGGCCCACGGGCCCAGCCGCTTCGCGGCACGTGGGATCTTCCCGGACCGGAGCACGAACCTGCGTCCCCTCCACCTGCAGGCGGATCCTCAACCACTGCGCCACCAGGGAAGCCCCCTACTGCATTTTTTTATGGAGTCTTCTCGCAATGATATTTTCTGTAGGTTACCCATTCAGTGACTTCCGCAAATATTCAGAAAATAGTTGTCAGCAATCAACCGAATCAATGGAAGTTTTGGCCTAATGGGGAAAGTTGAATCATCCATGACTGGTCTATTCATCTTTTACTGAAGTTCTAACAGAAAAGCAAAACAGCTTTATAATCATTGGACTTCTTTTGATAGAATTATTGCAGTGTTTTTTGGTTGATATTTTAGTTTGTGGACCTCAAATTTTGTGATATTGATTTAACCATATATCTAACATTTAAAATATATTAAACATTTTACGTAAGCATTTGTAAATAATATCTTTAATAAACATATATATATATGTTATTTATTTAGCACATTCTATGTGCTGGACTAGTCTAAGGAACTAAAATGAATTATGGGGTCACCCCTCATTACACTCCAGGAAAAGGATAGATGTATTATTTGGAAAATAGGCATAGTTAGTCAGTAAGCTTGGAACTTACTCAAAGTCACATAGGTAGAAAGTAACAGAACACTTGTAGCCATATATAAGTATTTGCAAACTACTTTTCCTAGTAAGTTGTGAATTTTAAAACCAACTTCCCAGTCATAAGAAAAAAAATCAGCTATCAATAGGAATGAATAATGATATACATACCTGCAATTCTGGACAAGGCTAATTATTAAGACCACATAGTCACAAGGAAAATATTTACATCAATGTCAATTTTTAAGCATGGGATTCACAAGTGTGTGTGCAATACAATTATAACTATGCAAAGTAGATATTCACCTGGAAAAGAACTGGAAGAGAATATTAATAAACAAAACCATATGGGTAACATTATTTTAGTGATTTTGGTTTCCTGAATTTCACTAAATGTTGTTATTGCATTATTTACACAATGAAAATTACTCAAGTTAAAATTAGTCAAATGCACCCCTAAAAATGAAATATTAAGTATAAATATAACAAAATATGTACAAGAGCTATACGAAGAAATTTACAAAACTCTGATGAAATAAATAAAAGGAAAACTAAGAAATGGAGAGATATTCCATGTTCTTTCATAGGAAGACTGAATACTGTTAAGATGCTAGTTCTTCCCAACTACTGATGTATAGATTCAAAGCAGTCTCAGTCGAATCCCAGCAAGTTATTTTGTGGATATCAACACACTGATTTTTTTTTTTTTTTTTTTTTTCCGGTACGTGGGCCTCTCACCGTTGTGGCCTCTCCCGTTGCGGAGCACAGGCTCCGGACGCGCAGGCTCAGCGGCCATGGCTCACGGGCCCAGCAGCTCCACGGCATGTGGGATCTTCCCGGACCGGGGCACGAACCCGTGTCCCCTGCATCGGCAGGCGGACTCTCAACCACTGCGCCACCAGGGAAGCCCCAACAAACTGATTTTAAAATTTATATGGAGAGGCAGAAGACCCAGAACAGTCAACACAATACTGAAAGAGAAGAACAAAGTTAGAGGACTGATATTACTTAACTTCAAAACTTATTGTAAAATTATAGTAATCCACAGGGTGTGGTACTGGTGAAAAAGTGCAGTAGAACAGAATGGAGAGTCCAGAAGTAGACCCACTTAAATATAGTAAACTGATCTTTGACAAAGGCAACGCAATGGATAAAATTTGGTCATTTCAACAAACAGTGCTGGAACTGGATATGTGCATGCAAAAAAAAAAAAAAAAAAAAAGAATATAAACATAGATCTTCTACCCTTCAAAAAAAATTAATTTAAAGTGAATCACAGACCTGAATGCAAAATACAAAACTGTAAAATTCCTAGAAGATAATATAAGAGAAAAACGGAAATAAACTTGGGTATGGCAATGACTTTTTAGATATAACACCAAAGGCATAATATCCATGAAAGAAAGAATTGATGAGCCGGACTTTATTAAAATGAAAAAACTTACGTTCCGTGAAAGACACTGTCAAGAGAAAAACAAAACAAACAGCATGTTGGGAGAAAATATTTGCAAGACATATCTGATAAAGAACTTATCCAAAATATAGAAAGAACTGTTAAAATTTAACCATAAGAAGACAAACAACCCAATTTAAAAATGGGCAAAATAACCGAACAGGTGGCAAGTAAGCACAAGAAAAGATGATCCACATCAAATGTCATCAGGGAAACTCAAATTAAAACAATGAGATAGGGCTTCCTTGGTGGCGCAGTGGTTGAGAGTCTGCCTGCCAATGCAGGGGACACGGGTTCGTGCCCTGGTCCGAGAAGATCCCACGTGTCGCAGAGCGGCTGGGCCCATGAGCCATGGCCGCTGAGCCTGCGCGTCTGGAGCCTGTGCTCCGCAACGGGAGAAGCCACAACAGCGAGAGGCCCGCGTACCGCAAAAAAAAAAAAAAAAAACAAAAAAAAACAAAAAAACAATGAGATAGCACTACACAACTATTAGAATGTCCAAAATCAGAACACTGACATCAAACACTGACAACTGGCAAGGGTGTGGAGCAACAGTGACTGCCATTCATTTCTGGTGGGAATGTAAAATGGTACAACCACTTTGGAAGAAAGTTTGGTGATTTCTTATAAAACTAAGCACACTATTACCTATTACCATATAATCCAGAAATTTCACTCCTTTGTATTTACTCAAAGGAATTGAAAACTTAGGTTGACACAAAATTCTGCACATTGATGATGTTTACAGCAGCTTTATTCATAATTGCCCAAACTTGGAAGCAACAAAGATGTTCTTCAGTAGGTGAATGAATAAAAATAAATTGCAGTACATCTGGACAATGGAATATTCTTCAGTGCTAAAAAGAAATGAGTTATCGAGACATGAAAAGACATGGGGAAATCTCAAATGCATATTACTAAGTGAAAAAAGCCAATCTGAGAAAGCTATATACTGTATGATTCCAAATATATGACACTCTGGAAAGCGAAAGTGTGGAGACAGTTAAAAGATTAGTGGTTGCCAGGTTTTAGGGGAGAGGGAGGAATAAATAAACAAAACACAGAGGGATTTCAGGGCATTTGAAATACTCTGTATGATACTATAATGGTAAATACATGTCATTATAAATTTGTCCAAACCCATAGAATGTACAAGACCAAGAGTGAACCCCATTTAAACTAGGGACTCTGGGTGATAATGATGTGTCAGTGTAAGTTAATCAATTGTAATCACTGTACCACTCTAGTAAAAGATGTTGATAACGGAAGAGGCTATGCCTGCGTGGGAGCACGGAAGTATATGGGGAATCTCTTCACCTCCCACTCAATCTTGCTCTGAAACTAAAACTTCTGTAAAACTGAAATCTATTTAAAAAATTACTCCAGTGAAAAACTTTACAATTGTTTTCATATGATTCAAATTGTTTTATATACATATATATTTAAATGTGTGTGTGTGTGTGTGTGTGTGTGTGTGTGTAGATACATACACTTTGGACTCAACTGCGTTCCTCCCAAAATTCAAATGTCAAAGTCTTAACTCCCACTGAGATGATATTTGGAGATGGAAACATTTAGAATGTCGTTATGGCAAAATGAGATGATGGGGGTGCTCCCTCATGATGAGATCTGTGACTTTATTAAAGGAAGAGAGAGACTGCTCCCTCTCCACTAATTAGGGACGCAGTGAGAGGTAGCTGTCTACAAGGCAGGAAGACCATCTTTGCCAGGAATCAGAATGGCTGGCATCTTGATCTTACACTTCAGAATCTCCAGAACCATGAAAAATAAATGTCCCAAATATCTGTCTTTTAATGTACTCAGCCTATGGTATTTTGTTATAGCAGCCTGCCCAGAGCAGTATTACACACGCACACACAGACACACACACTCTGAAAGGACGCACAACAAACTGTTAGAAGTTGCTACTTCTGAGGAGTGTTAATAGAAGTGTTGGAGGCAGGAAGGAAACATCGCATTTTCTGTCAAAGTTGCGTAATGTCTGAAATTTTAATAAAGTTGTTACTGAACTCAGCTTCAGCTGCTTGCCACTCAAACAATGATAACTTGAGAGGCAAGTGTCAATAGAAAGGAAAGTTGCTTTAGTTAGAATAGCCAGCAATCTGGGAAGAAGATGGACTCATGCCCGGAGACCAACTCCAAAGATGCTGCTCAACCATGACAGTTTTTAAAGGGAAAAAGGGGGGAAAGAATTTCAGTGAGTCATCGAGGCAGGAGGTTGGGTTCTGCATCATTGTCCGTTGAGTGCAGACTGGCTGACTCACTTCAGATGTTACCTTACCTGTGTGATCTTGCCTGCAGGCTTGCTAAGGGTGCTGTCTGGGGTAGAGAGCTAGTCATTTCTCAACTGCTTAATTCTTCATTCTTACTAGGAAAATAGTCAACAGGTTAGACAAGACATGGTGTGCATTCAGGGGAGCGTAAGTCAGGAGTTAGGTTAAATTACCTAGTGGTTCATTCCTACAATTAGGTTCTTTCAAGGTTAGAGGGAAGCAGGAGCGGACAAACAGGAAAGGGGCAAAAGAGCTGCTTTCAAAGGATCAGGGAGGAAGAAATTTTTCTCTACCCTTCTAGGTTGTTCTGGCTGGTCTAAGACTTGAATTGACATGAGACAGATAAATGGGAGAAAAATCAAATAAGAGTGTAATAACGTGTATATGGGAGAGACCCAGGAAAAATGAGTAACTCAAGCCAATGTGCAAAAGCCTCACTTTAAATACGATCTTCAGCTAACGACATAAAAGCCGTTGCTGGGATAGTGGTGTGGACTTCAGAGGGGAGGAAGGCAACTCCCGTGGAGAAGCAAATGTTTGGTAAACAAGCATTTGCTGGGCCAGGCAGAGACCATGGGACACAGAGAGGTCTTTGATCGCTAGGCCCCGTTGAGGTTCCCCAACCGCAGGTAGCCCGTGTTCGTTACAGACATCTCTGAAGAGGAGCTCCAGGACACAGAGGGATAGTTAAGGGGAAAGGCAGTCCTGCTAGAAGAGAACGATGTTGGTTCAAGTCATGCCATGAAACGGGCTTCTTGCTGTATAATTTTACACTTATGGCCACATATGACTCAATACAAGTAGTATTCCTTAACTAAAAATATAACAAAAAAGGAAGATTAAAAGGAGAAGAAAGACTAGAGGTTACCTGTGTATGAATATATGAGCAAGAGTACAGTATATAAAAACTCAGGGCTTCCCTGGTGGCGCAGTGGTTGAGAGTCCGCCTGCTGATGCAGGGGACACGGGTTCGTGCCCCGGTCCGGGAAGATCCCACATGCTGCAGAGTGGCTGGGCCCGTGAGCCATGGCCGCTGAGCCTGCGCGTCTGGAGCCTGTACTCTGCAGCGGGAGAGGCCACAACAGTGAGAGGCCCGCGTACCGCAAAACAAAACAAAACAAAACAAAACAAAAAACCCCTCAAAAGTTCTTAACAAATACATACATATATATATATATATTTCAAATTCAGAGACACACAGTCACTTAGCAAATGAATATGGCACAAAGACTAGTGTCTGATTGAACACTCCATGACAGACAGGGTGCACTGTGTACAAAGTGGTAGATTTTAGTCACAGTCACTCTACACCTTTTAAAGCTTTCCAAGCTGCTTGTGGTACAGTAATAATGGTGTCTTGATAGTAATATCAACTTTACCTATTTTCCTTACAAAATACCTAATAACTTTTTCTCAAAATAAGCTGGATCTGTTTTCTAGATTTGATAATATAGAAAAAATAACAATATTTGATACCAGCATAAACCTTGTTAGGCTTGAAAAGTGTTTTCATTTACATCTTCCCATCTGGGGATCACAACAATCTTCTGAAGTTTTTTATAGACCCAAACCAACAACAACAAATCTAAGGGAAGTTAAATGATACTATTTTTTGCACAAAAGGTGAGTAGCAGGGCTGTGATATAAATGCAGATATCCTGATTTCAAATCCAGCCTTTTAAAATTGTTATGGTGGAAATTCCATAACTGTTTTAGAAAACTAGAGAGCAAAAATATTCCAGGAAGGAGAGTATTTCCTGAGTCTTTTGTTGCTTTATTTATTTACTATCTCAACAGTTAGCCAACTGAAGCTGTAAATAGCTTTATCTTTTTCTATAAAAGCAGCATTTTATCTATTTTCCATACTGTATGTACTTGGTAATTATAAACTTCATATTTGAGCCAATTAACTTAATAAAAAGCATTTCAGCCCTAGTTTAAACTTTAGAAGGCTTAGGATAGGGTACTAACATCATTGTGCATATTTAAAGGTTCATAGAATTGACTTTAAATGACCCAAATGAACCTCTTAGCACATAGAGAACTAGAAGAGTTCATCAGAGCAGGCACATGTAAGAGTTACTGAAAGAACATTTTTAATAGCTGAAGCTTATATGATTACAAGTCACTTTCTTTTATTAAAATGACCAATTAGGAGTCAGCAGTCTATTTTATCAAGGAGGAAATGTAGGCTGGATTTTTCTTTTTAATGAAAAGGACAAGATGATCCTTAAATTTAAGTTTAATGGTCTGAAATTTTCCACCCTCATTTTGCATCACAGTAATTTAGTCCAAGAAAGGAGAGGTGTATTTATAAAAACGGGTTTCACTCCCTCACACAACCAGGAGGCCCAAGGAGGATAGACAATAATAGCAGTTCTCCAAAGAAGATTAAAATACACATCGTCTCTTTATATATATATTTATTTATTTAAGCAGATGTGCAATGAATGTTTTGTGTGTGCGTGTGTGTTTTTTTAACATCTTTATTGGAGTATAATTGCTTTACATTGTTGTGTTAGCTTCTGCTGTATAACAAAGTGAATCAGCTAAATGTATACATATATCCCCATATCTCCTCCCTCTTGCATCTCCTTCCCACTCTCCCTATCCCACCCCTCTAGGTGGTCACAAAGCACTGAGCTGTTCTCCCTGTGCTATGCAGTTTCTTCCCACTAGCTATCTATTTTACATTTGGTAGCGTATATATGTCAATGTCACTCTCACTTCGTCCTAGCTTACCCTTCCCCCTCCCTGTGTCCTTAAGTCCATTCTCTACGTCTGCATCTTTATTCCTGTGCTGTCCCTAGGTTCTTCAGAACCATTTTTTTTTTTTTAGATTCCATATATATGTGTTAGCATACGGTATTTGTTTTTCTCTTTCTGACTTACTTCACTCTGTATGACAGACTCTAGGTCCATCTACCTCAATACAAATAACTCAATTTCATTTCTTTTTATGGCTGAGTAATATTCCATTGTATATATATGCCACATCTTCTTTATCCATTCATCTGTTGATAGACACTTAGGTTGCTTCCATGTCCTGGCTATTGTAAATAGTGCTTCAATGAACATTGTGGTGCATGTCTCTTTGAATTATGGTTTTCTCAGGATACATGCCCAGTAGTGGGATTCCTGGGTCATATGGTAGTTCTATTTTCAGTCTTCTAAGGAACCTCCATACTGTTCTCCATAGTGGCTGTATCAATTTACATTCCCACCAACAGTGCAAGAGGATTCCCTTTTCTCCACACCCTCTCCAGCATTTATTGTTTGTATATTTTTTGATGATGTCCATTCTGACCGGTGTGAGGTGATACCTCACTGTAGTTTTGATTTGCATTTCTCTCATGATTAGTGATGTTGAGCATCCTTTCATGTGTTTGCTGGCAATCTGTATATCTTCTTTGGAGAAATGTCTATTTAGGTCTTCTGCCCATTTTTGGATTGGGTTGTTTGTTTTTTTGTTATTGAGCTGCATGAGCTGCTTGTAAATTTTGGAGATTAATCCTTTGTCAGTTGCTTCATTTGGAAATATTTTCTCCCATTTTGAGGCTTGTCTTTTTGTCTTGTTTATGGTTTCCTTTGCTGTGCAAAAGCTTTTAAGTTTCATGAGGTCTCATTTGTTTATTTTTATTTCCATTTCTCTAGGAGCTGGGTCAAAAAGGATCTTGCTGTGATTTATGTCATAGAGTCTTATGCCTATGTTTTCCTCTAAGTTTTATAGTCCCTGGCCTTACATTTAGGTCTTTAATCCATTTTGAGTTTATTTCTGTGTATGGTGTTAGGGAGTGTTCTAATCTCATACTTTTACATGTAGCTGTCCAGTTTTCCCAGCACCACTTATTGAAGAGGCTGTTTTTTCTCCATTGCATGATAAAAACTCTCCAGAACATAGGCATAGAGGGAACTTACCTCAACATAATAAAGGCCATATATGACAAACCCACAGCCAATATCGTTCTCAATGGTGAAAAACTGAAACCATTTCCACTAAGATCAGGAACAAGACAAGGTTGCCCACTATCACCACTATTAATCAACATAGTTTTGGAAGTTTTAGTCCCAGCAATCAGTGAAGAAAAAGAAATAAAAGGAATCCAAATTTGAATAGAAGAAGTAAAACTGTCACTGTTTGCAGATGACATGATAGTATACATAGAGAATCCTAAAGATGCTACCAGAAAACTAGTAGAGCTAATCAATGAAATTGGTAAAGTAGCAGGATACAAAATTAATGCACAGAAATCTCTTGTATTCCTATACACTAATGACGAAAAATCTGAAAGAGAAATTAAGGAAACACTTCTATTTACCATTGCCATAAAAAGAATAGAATACCTAGGAATAAACCTACTTAAGGAGACAAAAGACCTGTATGCAGAAAACTATGACACTGATGAAATAAATTAAAGAAGGTACAAACAGATGGAGAGATATATCATGTTCTTGGATTTGAAGAATCAACATTGTGAAAATGACTATACTACCCAAAGCAATCTACAGATTCAGTGTAATCCCTTTCAAAATACCAATGGCATTTTTTCTGAACTAGAACAAAAAATTTCACAATTTGTATGGAAACACAAAAGACCCCGAATAGCCAAAGCAATCTTGAGAGAGAAAAACGGAGCTGGAGGAATCAGACTCCTTGACTTTAGAATATACTACAAAGCTACAGTAATCAAGACAGTATAGTACTGGCACATAAACAGAAATATAGATCAATGGAACAGGATAGAAAGACCAGAGATAAACCCACGGACATATGGTCACCTTATCTTTGATAAAGGAGACAAGAGTATACATCTTCTCTTTAATCCCTACATTTCTAGTGAGAAGTTGGAGATCAGAATGAAAAGTGAAAGTGCAAGGTGAACTTTATACTCTACTATGGCAGTTGGAGTCTGACTTCAGGAAGCAGATGTTGAGACAGAGTTAGGAGTACAGTAAGTACCTTTGGGAGTGACACCTGAAAGTAAAAGAGCAGAAGCAGGATCAGTCCAGGGAGCCATGATACAGCAGTAGAGATCTGAGAGTCCCTGCTTCCCCAGGGGGGCACCGGAGCATAGGTTACCCCTGTAAAGGATCACATTGGGGTGGAGATGGCTAAGATGTTGTTCCACAGACTTGCTTGATCATTGACTGGCTCACCTCAAAAACAGTGTGACCTTGACTCAACAACTGAGGAGGATCTGAAGGGGCTGACAACAGGAGGCTCTCAGCTGGCTTCTCTCTCTTGAAGGGGATCTCTGTGGCACAGGGGCACATCCTCATGCTTCCACACATGGTATACATCTACTGGTTACACATATGGATAGGGATATGGTATGATTGACATCAGTTATATATTTATTATGTATAATACAAGGACAAAAGCCCTCATGACTTGAATAAAGACAAGTATTCATTCAATTTATCATAAGAAATCACCTAATTTTCTTATAATCATAAAAGATTATAAACATAAACTCACATGTACCTTACACTGAATCGTCAAACTGCTTAAGAATGAAAGTATCAAAGAAAAAAAGGACTGGAATGCATATATTCAGTACTATGCTTAAATGTATTCAGTAAGTTATAAAGAAAATTGGCATTAAGCCTATATAAAGAATTGCACAGCTAACAGCCTTGCAGGGCAGGAAGCTTGACCCTTCTGAAAGCCCACTTCAATGGTGGCATTTAACTTGTTCACACACTGTGTAGATGACCCTGTTCCATGCACAGGACAAGACAAAGCAAATTCCTCAAACTAGCCTCTGATACAACGATTATTCTAGTGTTTGGTCATTGTCAATTGCAAAGGACTGTATAGAAGCCATTTCTCAGTTGCTTCAGTATAGTTTGTGTATATAATACTCATTTTTCAAATGTGCAAAATGACTTAATCATTAACACTTGGTGGCTATTAATGAACTGACCTGAAAAGAAACCTTGGTATAAATGATATTTCAAGATGGGGATTCATCTATTTCCTACTGGGAAGCTAAAAAAACAAAGATTTTTAATCTAAACATCAATCAACAAAGAATTAAAGAGGGTAGCGAAAAAGTAAATGACTATCAGGGAAATTCAGGGGCAAGAGAAACATTGTTTGGGTTTAGGATATGTGAAAATACCTAAGGTCGTTAAAGATGTGGCTTATAGCACGGACCTCCTGGAATTCAACCGAGTACAGAGTTTGTGTGGTGAACTATTGAAACAAGCAACACCTATGCTCCCCTTTTTGTCCTTTGTCTGCAGCCCTTCTTCTAACCGTCCCACCACGGCAGACGCAGCGTCTCCAAGCCTCACACGGCAACACCCTCGCACTCAAATCTGAACTGCCTACCTCTCCCTGACCGCCCCTTCTCCCACTGCCTCCGTGACTGCACACCAGTGTATTAACACGAGGGAACAACCAGCTGTTTGGTAGCAGAAGAACCTGAGTTTAAATAGCCCCTTCAATTATAATTACACAGAGTTGCCTAGACTGAGGATATCGTATGATAGTTGCAGGCAATATTCGTGGCTGAGTCCACTTCCCGGGGTAAGTTTACAGAACTCACATGAAATCATCTTTTCACAGCTGGCCCTGACCCCTGGGCACCAGTTCTGCTCATATCTCAATAAAATGCAGAAGGCTCCCACATCCCTTCTTGACCCACCCTTTTAATTCCAATTTATTGACATTGCAATATGTTCCAGGTATCCCCGACTTTTCCAAAGTTCACTTTGGCATTTCGCTTTTTTGAAAGGCTTACATTAGTACCTGTTTTTGTCAACTGAATAAAAATCTGAAGGAGATTTTCGCTTTTAAGAATAAAGGTAAAAATCAAAAATAGTGTTCAGCATTTGCTCTGCAGCGAGCTGAGCCATTATAGAGGCAGCTCGCAGCCCGAGCAGGGCGGGTGGTGCCAAGCTCCTTCCCAGGAACTACACTCAGCATCTCAGCGTGTAGCCACCATAGCTTTGAGCTGTTGTCTGCCTGCATATCTGCTTTTTCTCAATTTATTTTGTGCATCCGTTAGTGGCATGTGTCCTTCTCTTTATTCGATCTCAACTTACAAAAGCTTTCATAGGAACTCTCTACTTTCAGAAAGCGTGGGAAACCTGTAGATGGATCATTTGTTTTAAACAAGACATTTAATTGAAATTGGATTAGTAATGTATTTGGATTAAAAATAAATCTGCCTGGTTCATTATTCTATTCCAGAGTTAGGCACACTGGAGTAATCTTAACGCAAGCAGAGGTATGTCGATGTCACTTTGAATTTTAAAAAGATACCAATACACTACACCCACACACAAAAATATTATTTTTATAATCAAGTAAAATAGATTAATACCCAAATACAGCATTATCAGGAAATATGTGTGTATATACTTGTGTATATATATATAGGACAACGTATGAAAGGTCTAAAAATAAAAGAATAATGTAATCACTTATCTAATCAGTATAAAATACTTAGAAATAACCAGTTGTTTTACTAAATATTCAGTTTTCATCCAGGTATTTGGTTTATGTACCTCCATCCACAATCCGACAATTTTGAGAAGTATAATGTTTCAAAGGAAAATCAGAAAATAAAAGTACATAAGAAATTTATATATAAGCGTTCAAAGTGGATTCAAAATGATAATCAGGGGTTTCCCTGGTGGTGCAGTGGTTGAGAGTCCGCCTGCCGATGCAGGGGACACGGGTTCATGCCCCTGTCCGGGAAGATCCCACATGCCGTGGAGCGGCTAGGCCCGTGAGCCATGGCCGCTGAGCCTGCGCGTCCGGCGCCTGTGCTCCGCAACGGAAGAGGCCACAACAGTGAGAGGCCCGCGTACCGCAAAAAGAAAAAAAGAGTTACATTTTTAACTCTTTATGTTAAACTAAGGAATGAATTTTTTATTCCACACTTATTCCTATTGTTTTATGATTAAGATTAGTTTAAACTATGGTTGCAATCATTTGAGAAGTTTTCCAAGAGAGAACTTAACAGCTTGAATTAATAAGCCCTGACGTAGTCAGCACAATAATGAGTAAACTATTGTGCCATCAACACAGGCCTTGACTCACAAAGATCAACGTGAAAGGCATGTCTGAGACAAGCAAGGAATAAAATAATTGTTCACCTATTAGTTAACTATCTATAGTTCAGTTGCAGCTAACTCTCTGCAGTGCTCTGCTTGCCCAGCAGATGGGTTTTGGATGTCTTGGTTCCTGGGTCCACACCCCTCTCCCCAGCCCCTGGATGATGTGGGCCTGTGGAAGGAGGAGGGGAGGAAAATCTCCAAGAGCACACAGCTCCCCAGCTAGGAAGAGAAGACATAAACTTCGCTTTGGGATAGTTTCCCTACAGTAACTAACAGCAGAAGAATTAGTCCCATAGAGAAGACACACAAGGCCAAGCCAAAATAATATTCTCCTTCATTTTCAGATGCCTTTTCTCTTCATTTTTGACTCTGAGTCTACGCAAGGTCCTGTTCCTAGACACCCACCATTGTTACGTGATAGTATTTCTGCAGGTCAGACCGCTCCAGTTATTATCGCCTCCTTGCCCCATCTTGCCTCTCCTCCACCCTTTACAAGTAAATTATCCCCAGGAGATCACGGCAGAGATTCTAGCTAGTAGTTCCTTTGGGCTGGGAGAGGTGGCAGCCTGGCCGGCAGCCTGGAGGCATCGCTCAGGCAGCCCGTGGCGGGCGCTGGAAGAGGCAGCCCCAGCCCTGCCCCAGAGGGGATGCCGCGGATCGAAAGGTCTAAGGCGGTGGGGCTTAGCTCAAATTCCAGACACCCGAAAATTAAACAAGAATGTGATAGTTTAGCAATAATCAAGACGTATGATGGTGCACTAAGAGTATTTAAAATGCTTGGAGACTCCTGACTGGGCGCGAGGGGGAGTCCCGTGGCCTTTTAACTAGGCATTCCTGGAACAGGTATTTGCTGGTTTGTCCAGGATCCCTTCAGCTTCTCCAGTCTTGCCCAGATCCAAAGATTCTGATGACCTCAAATGAAGTTTCATATGCCAACAAGACATAAATATCAAGGGGGAAGAGGGGTGAATTTTGAATGGAGCTCCACCCTACCCCTAGAGAATAAAGTATTTTCCACAAGACATAAAATAATGGATGTTTTTTTTGAGTGGAATATTTTTTTCTTTGTTTATTCTCACCAGCATAAAGCACAATCTCTGTTCCTACAGAGAAGAGTCTTGAATATGTGTCTTTTCTAAATAAGCACAGGGAAAGGTTGTGGTTTCCCTAGCAACAGATGACTTCTTTCTATTTTCTTTTGGAGGAAAAATGTACTTTGGATTTATAAAGAACCTTCCATCACGGATATCAAAGCTTTCTATGACCAAATTGTCACCCTGCCCCAGCAAAGTAGATAAATAACTGGGGCAGGGAAATGGCAGCTGGGACCAGCTGCTGCAGCAGAAACTTCATCCCTCCTGCTCTGGGCCATGCTTTCCTAACCTTCTTCAGCAGCCCTGTGAGAACTTTGGCAAAGGAGACTGGCAGACACCCCTAATATCACCCCCCAATAATCTACTCCTGGTAGGATCCCCTCCCCTTGAGTGTGGGAGGGACTTGTGAGTTGCCTCTAACCAATAGAATACAGCAAATGTGTTGGGCTGTCACTCATTTGGTTATGTTACATTTGTAAGACTCCAAGGTAACACACTGGAGAGGAGAGTGGGTCCCTGGGACATAAAAGGGGAGACCTTTAGGACCCCCCAGCCAACAGCAGTAAGAAGCCAGGGCTCTCAGGCATGTAGCTTCAAGGAAATAAATTTTGCTAATGGTTGGAAGAGGACACCGAGCTCCAGAAAGGAGGGAAGTCCAGCTGACACCTTGATTGCAGTTTTTGAGACCCTGAGCAAAGGAGCCAACTAAGTCACGGTCAGGCTCCTGACCCATGGAAACTGAGATAATAAATGTGTGTTGTTTGAAGCCACTAAGCTTGTTACGCAGCAATAGGTAGCTAGTACAAGGGGCTCTGCAAATGGATAGCTGCTAGGCTAAGGTGAGCAGCTGGAAGACGCTAAAAAAAAGGGAGGTAATAGCACAAAGGCTTGGAACTCAGATGCATGTGGGTTTATATCCAAATATATCACTTAATATCTGACTTGGACTCCTCTGAACCACAACTTCATGTGCAGGATGGAGTTACTTCCTAGCCTGCACATAGCAGTACGGATTAAAAATGATGACCCTGAAAGTATCTGGCACGGTTCCTGTCCCATAGTGGGTGTGCAATGAAAGACAGCAAGCAGCAGATGTAGTCATAGGAAAAAAAAGATTTTTGACCCTGTTCTTAGAGCTCTAGTAGTTGTAACACGGACGGAGGTGTGGGCCGGGGAGTGATGATAAGCTAGCAATCCCCTAGTGAGAAACCCTGGTCGACAAGATGAGGTCAACGGAGAGGTTCAAGAAATCAGCTCACCTTTCACCCCACTGGGACCTCACAGTACTTGGAGCAAAGGTGGTAGAATTTAAGAGCTTAATCTACTTGGAAGCTCGACAGTGGAAAGCTGCCTGCCTGTTTGGTGGTTTCCCTTGTGTTCTGTTTGTCTTTCTATCATAAGGGATACACTGAGAACATTTTCTAAGACACTGTGAGGCAGTGGCGCCTGAGGGATGAGCTGGTGTCAATACACTTAACCTGAAAGATGCCCAACTGGATTATCCATCTGCAGGAGTTCCTGTGAAGAGGCAGGGAAGAGAGGTAAGTAAGGAATCAAACCTAAGTGAACCCAAATAACAATGTCAAATGAGAAGGTCCAGAGGCAGATCAGAGATGGGGTGTAAAACCATTCAATCAGGGCAGAACCAGAGAAGATGCAGAAAAACAAGGAAGGTGCCAATTTTATGGATAGAATGTGCCTTGCATGGGCGAATCTAGCTGCTTTAGAATGTGAGATGTGAGCGTAGACAGACATGGTTCTGGGTTGTGAAAAACTGAAGAGATATAGCCCATCTAATAAAAGGATCACCCAAATTTGAACAGTTCCATGGTCAATCAGAAGCCTGCTGCCATGGACGGAAAAATTCTTTGGGTTTTCTCTGCTATTTTGGAAGTTTTCTAGACAGGATGCCCAGCAAAACGAGCCCGCAGTTGTGACTGGGTTCTGGAAGTGGTCGACCTCCTTTCACATACAGAATATATCAGAGCCTCCCACATCTCTCTGGGCCAGAATTGGCTCCTAGAGCAGCCAAGTGCAAATCCCTCCAGTGGGTGTTGCCGCCCAGCAACTCAACTATGCACTTCTTTTGGAAGATTCATTTGTAGTTATGAGATTTGCACATGGTTAAATTTGTGAATTCTACAGTTTATCTACGTTTTTGCTTTCATGAATCCACAGAGATATGTGGTTTTGAATGAATGGAAAACAAATAGGAATGTGCAAGAGATGTCCTTTCTTACTACCAATGCTTGGTTAAGATGTGTAGGGTAACCAAGCACTCAAGAGATGAGGTGCCCTGTCTGATGTAATTCAAAAGAAAAACAATATGAAACTCTTAAAAAGAAGTCAAAATTCTGATTTCCTTCATGGCAAGTGCTGCAATGTTACTTTCTAAAATTTGCAATACCAAATTCTTTCTGCAAAAAATGTCCCTCGTTTCTCTTAGGTCCCATGCTTTGCTGGTTCCCTAAGTATATGCTCAGGGCCTTCAGTCATGTCCCCTAGAAGCAGAGCCTAAGGGTGTGTTTTTGTGCACGTGATTTTGAGGCCATGCTCTTGGGAGAACCCTATGAGGTGAAGGAAGCAAAGATGGGTAGAAGCTATGCAAAGATGTGGGTTCAGCTGAAACCAGCTTCAAGCTGAGCCCATGAGGAGTTCAAGAGACTGAATGGTAGCCCACTGTACTTCCAGCTTTAGCTGAGTGCCTGGGATTTTGTCCTGTGTATCAGTCTGCCATTGGCCATGGCCATGGCCATGGGCTGTCCCTGAAGTAAGAATAACTGCCCAGGAATTTTCAAGCTAGGTGCCTTCAATTGACGGATGGGGAGTCTTCTGAGAAGGGTACAGTTGTGAGTCCTTAGCAGCTGACGTGGTAAGCAACTGGAAGATGACTACACCAGCAGGACAGGGGGATCTGAGTGGGAAACCAGGAGCTTCCGTTACATTTGGTGTGCTTACCTGGAATCCAACACAATCTATTTCATGGTGAGACCTTCTCTAAGGACCCCCAGACAAATAGAGTATGTAATCACCTAGATAATATGGTTGAAAGGACACATTATCCATTCCTGGGTGTTCAACTCATATTCCCTTGGGCTGAAGATTGCTCTCTTCCTATGGCCCTCATATATAATGGAAATTAAGAAGTAACCTAACACTTGAATAAAAATTAGCCTCTCCCAGGTAGAAGGATCTTAAAGCGGAAGAAGAGTGCTGGTTGGGGAGTGGAAA
The DNA here is from genome assembly GCF_951394435.1 of Stenella coeruleoalba. NCBI lineage: Eukaryota > Metazoa > Chordata > Mammalia > Artiodactyla > Delphinidae > Stenella > Stenella coeruleoalba. The sequence continues at coordinate 143,479,346 of NC_137149.1, read as the reverse complement.
AGGGAGGAGCAGGCTTCAGGAGTTGGAGGGCTGGGAAGCCAAAATTAGCACAAAGTGTACCCAGAACACCTTTGCCTCATTTTCTCAATTTGCCCAATTGAGCTGCTCAGAGCTGCCCTACCGCCCACCCTGTCAGTCTCCACCCAGAACAAATACAACTACAGTGTGAGCAGAGGCCTTTAGAAGATTAACTGTTAATAACGCTGAGAAACAAAGAACTTGGGACAAAAGAGAAGCAGCAGCATAGTGCTTTTTCATACCAGAAGCAGCAAAACTATCTGCACACGGACTGAACTCCCATATGACATGAGAAGGAAATAAGCAATTCAAAGTCTGTGCAAAAAATGACAAGAACCAAGGGTGTTCATAATCAAAGGTAGTAATTTCAAACCGTCTTGCAATAAATGGGAAGTCAGAAAAGTTGTCTGAGAAAAGACATGGTTTATTAAGGAATCTGAGCGTTCCTAAAACTATGATTCAAAAACATAAAAAAGCTTTGACAGAATTCACAATTAATGAAGAAAGAGAGAACATCATCACTGTCAGGGTAAGAAACCGCTGACCTCTGAACTTCGGGCTTCAGTTGTTAGATCAGCGAGCGGGGCAGTATAGGACCGGACAATGAAGTGGGTGCAGAGAGGAAAGGCCAGCTTCTAACCTTGTGCATTCGTGAATGATTGATTGGGTGGGAGGCCAAATCCTCTTGGGAACTGCACATCTTTCATAACTTTCCTGGTTGTAATAAACACCTCCACTTGAGCTAAATGTAAGTAATGTAGGTGTACTGCAGCCTAAGATTTTGTGAGATGGACCTTTATTTTACACTGATTCCCCAGCAGTAGCAAAAGGAAGAGAGAAAGAGAAAGAACAAACTTTAAAATGAAGCAAGACACTTCTCCTCAGCAGATTTGAGGAACGGAGCTCTTTCTACCACTGGAAAGGAAAGAGTTGTATCTCTAAAGTGCCGAGGAAAGCACTGTAAAAGAAATTATTTTTCTTTGTGTATTTACCTTGGGATAGATACATCAATGTATTTCTCTTCGGAAAGGTTTAATGTGAATGAGAACACCGGGCGATTTACTAGGAAGCTCTTATCTACATCTTTTTGCTGTTTTCCACGATCACTTAAAATGCCTCATTGTTCAAACAATAGAAATATCTTATACAAGCTATAAAACAGTAATCATTTTTAAAATTCCACTTTAACAAAGTAACTGTTTGAATATTAATAACAGCAACAATAATGGGATTTAACATTTGATGAAGGTTAGGTGCCAGTGATGTCCTAAGTGTTTTACACGTATGAAATCATTTAATGCTCAGAATATTCTTTTGAGATGGTTTGATGTTTAGTTTTATGTGGCCATGATGCCCAGATATTTGGTCTAACAGTATTCTGTATCTTTCTGTGAAGGTGTTTTTTTGGATGAGATTAACATTTAAATCAGTGAACTTTGAGTAGATTGTTCTTCACAAGTTGTTGGGCCTCATTCAATCAGTTGAAGGCCTTAATAGACCAAAGACTGGCCTTCCCTTGCCAGAAGGAATTCTGCCATCAGACTGTCTTTGGACTCAAACTACAACTCTCCCGGAAACATTTCTGTTGTTTCTGATTCACTGTAGAACATTGACTAATACAGATGGGTATTATTTATTCTTAGATGAGAAAATTGAAAAATTTTAGTCAAATATGTCTTGAATCAAATTGTACCCCCTGAGTCAATTTTCACAGTTCCTTAAACCCATTTTTTATTCTACTTTTCAAAGCAACTGAAACCAAGGCACTTAAAGAAGTGCTTGTTTATTCCATAGACAAGAAATTTACCAAGAGCAATTATAAACTAAAGCATTTATCAGTTTGATTCTGTGTCATCATCAAATTTAGATTTTCAAATTTTTTGACTTTTTTCACCAAAGTTGTATTCCCTAAAATTGTCCCCTCTCAAGCCTACCAAGATTAAAATAAACCATTAACTATTTGAATTAGACAATTCAAAATTGTACACTTTTTTTAATTGTACACTTTTGAAAAAAAGTTTTATTTCGTTTTTCTTTTCTTTAGAGTTCCATTGACAAAGCTTCCTTTAGTTTAGTAAAAGATTCCTACAAGAAATCAGAGTGTAGTTTTCTTATTTACAGATTAGTCTCAAGGTAAAAGGAAAAATCAATAATCTTCATCTTACTTTTTCTTAGAAAATAGATATATGAAACAGTATATTTAATCTGATATACATGAAAAATTTTAAATGATTCTAAGTACTGGGGGGACCTTCAAGATGGTGGAAGAGTAAGATGTGATCACCTTCCTCCCCACAAATACATCAAAAATACATCTACATGTGGAACAACTCCTATAGAACACCTACTGAATGGTGGCAGAAGACCTTAAACTTTCTGAAAGGCAAGAAAATCCCCACATTCCTGGGTCGGGCAAAAGAAAAAAGAAAAAACGGAGACAAAAAAGTAAGGATGGGACCCACACTTCTGGGAGGGAGCTGTGAAGGAGGAAAAGTTTCCACCCACTAGGAAGCCACTTCACTGGCAGAGATTGGGGGTGGGCAGGGGAGAAGCTTGGTCCCGTGAGCTGAGGTAGCAGGAAATGGCTGGAATGAAAATGCCAGTTTTCTATTAAGATAATGATTCTTTTTTCAGAGATATCAACTATAATAAAGATATTTAAGCAAAAGAGCAAAATTTCCACTTTTTGTGTGTTTTATGGAATCAAAATAGGAAGAACTATAATCTTCATTATAGTCATACTTAACACGATTATTTTTGCATTTTTGAAATGAAGTAAGAAAGGAAGAAAGCGAGGGAGAGATACAGGATATTTTAAATTATTAGGTAAAACAGTTGACTAAAAACCTTAGAAAAACATTTTTTAGGATATTAAAAAGGTTATTTTTTCCAAAATCCACTTCTAGGCAGTCTGTTCTAAAATTAAGTGCCAAAAATTGTATTTCTTATTCATACATAGATTGTGCATGCCAAAGTTCGTCTACATTATTATTCAGTCTGTTGGCAATCGTTCCTCTTCCAGGTTGTTGAATTCATTTATTTTCTGGTTATTACAATCTGTTCATATTTTTCCAATTCATCCTTTTATTAAATGAGAAAAGCTATCAAATTCATTTAGGAAATGAGCAGTTAGTCCAAAGGAAGCATCTTTAATGCTTCATAATACTGTTCAAAAGTGTTTTGGTGTCCTGCTGTTCATACAAAGCATTATACCAATTTACTAATTCAAACATAAGATAATTCATCATTTTTATGAATTTTAAAATATATACTTTCAAAACTCAAGCATTCTTCTGACTAGTTCTGGTGGAGAAAATATCACCTTATGGGACAAATGTAGAGTGGAGAGAAACCAAAATGACTATCAAATTAGTAATTCTCTGCAAACTTTCAAAAATCTTTCCTGCAGTCCCATCTTAACACTTGGTACACATTTACTTTTCTTTTCCTTCCCTGATTTATGTTCATGAATTTACTTTCACAAATGCTTTTGTAGATATTTTAGAAAGAAATATTATATAAATAGAACTCTTCTAAGGAAGTCAATAAAATTTTCCTACACTTAAAAACCTAGATTATAAATTACAACTCTTAATACATATGGCTTATACAGTAAAAGTTAGCATTGACATAGGTTCTCTGTTTGATCTCACTTGATCATTATAACAACGTTGGAAATTAGTATTTATTGCCCCCATTTTACAGATAAGAGAACAGATTCAGAGAAGGTAAGAAAGACACAGTAAAACAAGGAAATGTGTTTGAGAGATGCCTAAGTGTGCAGCAACAAGCTTATAAAAGGAGGGACCTGACATCCTCTGGGCCTCAAGGGAAAGGCAGGGATAGGAGCAGGTGTGTGAGAAGCCTCTCGGGGCAGGTCATTGGACAAGGACAAGAAAGAGTGGGGCTGAGGGAAATTGGGAAAAGGGTGGTAAAGATAATGAAATGACCACTATTGGAGACAGGAGAGAGGGTGGCCAAGTGGACTGTGTGCATTTAGATGGGCCCAGTGACATAATACGACTTGATCTAGATCTTTTAAATATGATGAATATTTCTTCATTGGTGAGGCATGCTAGAAAGAGACCGCCCACTGAAAAAAGTGAAGAAAGAACGCTAAACATTTTTAGAGTGACCTGTCGCGTGATAGAACAAATAACTTTCATTTATCTCCCGAAGTTTCTTATTTTTATGCCTAAATCTTTTGGGGGTGTGCGTGATTATGTCAGTAACTTTATTTTTATTGAAGTATATTTGATGTACAATATAAGTTACAGGTGTGGAATATAGTGATTCACAATTTTTAAAGGTTATATTCCGTTTAGAGCTATTAGAAAATATTAGCTATATTCCCTGTGTTGTACAATATACTCTTGTAGCTTATTTTATTCTTAATAGTTTGGACCTCTTATTCCTCTGCCCCTATCTTGCCCCTCCCCCATCTCTGTCCCCACTGGTAACCACTAGTTTGTTCTCTATATCTGTGAGTCTGCTTCTTTTTTGTTATATTCACTAGTTTGTTGTATTCTTTAGATTCCACATATAAGTGATATCATACAGTATTTGTCTTTAATAATAATTTGTATTATTAAATATTTCATATAGGAAAAACTACAGAATAATATACTGAACAACAATCTTGTCTATCTTAATATTTTACTAAATTTGCCTTGGAGGATTTTAGGAAATTAGACAGTTCAGATACAGGTAAAGCCTACTGTATATCTCTTCCGGTTTCCCTTATTCTCATTCTTTCTCCAGACATAACATCTATCTTGAATTTGGAATTTATCATTTTCGTGTATATTTTTATAATTTTGCTACTTGTGTGTGTATCCAAGAACAATATTTTGATTTACTACACATGACTTTACAATGCTGTTAAACTTTACATATTATTTCTTAATTTGCATTTTTGATTCTATATGTTCTTTATTTTTTTGTAAAGACTTTAATTTTTTAAATGGCCAAAAGGTATGAAGCAATTTCCGTATTCATTTCCTTTTAGCTGAAAATGCTGATAATGTGCCTGAAACTTCTTTGCCTCTAGTTCTTTTTATTTTAATTTATATTAACTAAAAATTTTTTTTTAATTTTTATTTTTTTATTGAAGAATAGTAGACTTACGTAGAACATTATATTGGTTTCAGGTGTACAACATATTGATTCAATATTTCTATAGATTATACCCCATTTAAAGTTATTACAAAATAATGGCTATATTATCGTGTACTGTACAATATATCCTTGTCTTTATTTATTTTATATGTAGTACTTTGTGTCTCTTAATCCCATATCACTATCTTGCCCTTCCCCACTTCCCTCTCCCCACTGGTAACCACTAGTTTGTCCTCTACAGATGTGAGTCTGTTTCTGTTTTGTTATATATGTTTGTTTTATTTTTTAGATTTCACATATAACTGAAAACATTTGTCTTCTACTGTCTGACTCATTTCACTAAGCATAATACTCTCTAGGTTCATCCACAGTGTTGCAAATAGCAAAATATCATTATTTTCTATGGCTGAATGAGTAATATTTCATTATATATACGTCCATATATATATGGGTATTTAGGTTGATTGGTGTTGGAGCATTCGCTTGGCTCAGGCTGGGGTACACAGTGGGGTGGTCACAAGATACCAGTCAGTCACACATGTGGTTTCAACCTGCCCTTTCTGTCCTGTTCTAGGATCAAGCAAGCAAGTCTGTCTCCTAAAGAGCAGAGTCCAGGCTTCCCACAGCCCTCCTCCGAGTCCCACTAGCCCTCCAACCACTGAAAGGGGTTTATCTTCCCTGTGTCGGACCCCAGGGCTGGGACTCCCAATGTGTGGCTTGAACGACTCACTTCCCAGGGAGGATCTCCACCCATGTAATCTCCTTTTTCCTCTGAGTCCCTTCCCACGGGCATAGGTCCTGGTCTGATTGCGTTCCTTCCCTTCCTACCCAATTCTTTGTGTATCTTTCTTACAGCCATGGTTGTACGGGAGTCTTTCTGCCAGTCTCCAGTTAGTTTTCAGTGAGAATTGTTCCACATGTAGATGTATTTTTGCTTTTGTTTTTAATTAATTTTTATTGGAGTATAGTTGATTTACAATATTGTGTTAGTTCCTGTTGTACAGCAAAGTGTATCTGTTATACATATACATATATCCACTCTTTTTAAGATTCTTTTCCCATATAAGTCATTATAGAGTATGGAGTAGAGTTCCCTGTGCTATACAGCAGGTCCTTATTAGTTATCTATTTTACACATAGTAATGCAGTTTGCAGCAACATGAATGGACCTAGAGATTATCATATCAAGTAAAGTAAATCAGATAAAGACAAATATCATATGATATCACTTATATGTGGAACCTAAGAAAAATGGCACAAATGAACTTATTTACAAAACAGAAGTAGAGTCACATGTAGAAAACAAGCTTATGGCTACCAGGGGGAGGGGGTAGATGTACTTTTGATGTGTTCATTGAGGAAGGAGCTCCATAGCCTCCTACTCTGCCACCTTGAGTCCTGCCTCCTGTCCTGTGGTCTTTCTGAGCATTGTCAATGCTGGTGCATATAGCACTCTTCATTCATTTTAGCTGCTAAACAGTATTCTACAGTATGAAAATACCACACTTATGTGCCTGTTATCCAGCTGATGAATACTTAAGTTGTTTTCAGTTTTCCTTTCTTAAAAACAATGCTTCAATAAAGATTTGTGCCTAGAAGTGAAGTTTCTGGGTTAAATATAATCAAGTTATTTTTCAGAATGGTTGTGGTGTTACACTCTCACCTTCCTCGTGCTTAGGTATGAGTGTTCCTGTCCTTTGCGTCTTCAACAACATTTAGTGTTTTCATATTTAAAGAAGTTCCAATCTCATGAGTATGACATATTTTACTTCCTTGACTTATAATGATGTAGGTTTATATTTGTATCGCTAATTTGGGCTTACTGATCTATGAGTTCTGTGTGAAGTCTTTTTTCTTATTGCTTTTCATTTCTTTAAACATGCTGGATGCTAATCGTTTGTTGAAAATATTTTTTTCTCAAGGCATGAATTGTCTTTGATTATAGTGTCTTTAGAAATGCAGAAATTTATAATTTTGATATAAATCAAATCATAAATTCTTTTAATTTTTGGTTTGTGCCTTTTGCATCTTATTTAAGAAAGCCTTCTCTATGCCGAAATGACAGTGATATTCTTCAATATTTTTGTTAAATACTCTAAAGTGTTGTTTTTTCACATTTAGGCCTTTAGTCCATCTGAAAGTAATTTATATATACTGTGAGACAGGGATTTAATTTTATTCTTCCAATACCTGAGCACTATGTATTGAATAGATCATCTTTCCTTCCTGGATTTGTAATGACACCTCTATAAGTGTCTTCATATGAACGAGTCTCATTCTTAGCTCTCAGTTGCATGACTTAGCATTCAAACTCCGCATCAGTTTGTCACATTTTATATTTTTACAGCTTCATCAAAAGTCTTCATATCTGCTAAGGTGAATCCATACGATCTGTATTCCTCAAAGTTTTAGGTTTATTCATAACCCTTTACTGATACAAGAGAATTTTTGAATCAGCTTTTAAATTTCCATATAAAATCACAAAAACTCTATTGGAACTTTAAGGGATTTTGTAATAAAAATAAAAATTAATTAGAAGCTAAATTACATTTTGTTTATTTAAATTTTCCAAACTTATACATCATTTTACTCAGGTATTTTAATTTTTTTTTCATAGAGTTTTCTAATTTTCCCTATAAAAGTCTAAAACCTCATTTGTTAGATTTTACCTAGGCACTTACATTTCCTCTGTCTTTCCAAAAGTACATTTTTAATTTAAAAAATGCTGATGTATGAAATTGCAATTATCTTTTGTATATTTTCTGTGCAACATTAGTCATGCTGCACTCTTAGTTTTAATAACTTGCCTGTAGATTATTTTCAATTTTCTTGTAGACCATCTTTCTCTCTGTAAAGTGTGTATTTATTTTTTTTAATACTCTCACACTTTTTATTTCTTACTCCCAAACTACTGAATTGATCAAAGCCTCCAGTATAATTTGATTAGCAGTAGAGATAGTGGGCATCCTTTTGTTGTTCTTGACATGAACTAGAATGCTACTAATGATAAATGCTAAGTTTATTTTTGATATTTGGTAGATAAATATGAAATTTAGTCTTGATTATTTGGTAGAAATATAGGTTATCCCTACTTTAAAATTTCTGATTTACTGTGAGTTTTTCTCTTGAATTACATCAGATGGGGAATTTTATCAGATGCCTCTTCTATTTGATATAGCTATATATTTTTTCTTTGTGTCTTTTGATTAATGACACTAACTGATTTTCAAATATTAAAAATATCCTTATATTCCTGGTGTTAATTCAACTTGCTCAAGATGTTTTGAAGTATTTTAATATAAATAATACACAATAAATTGTGTGGCATGGTTTCTTAATATCTGTGAGAAAAATTAAACTCATTTTCTTGTAAATATTTTCCTGATTTTTTGGATCAAATTATATACCCCCATAAGATGAGTCAGTAATTAATCTCTCACTTTTTATTCTCAGGAAGAGCTTATTTAAGATTAAGATTACCTCTTCTTTGTCACTACTAAAACATCTAGATCTGTGCTATAGACTGAATATTTGTGTGCCCCCCAAATTCATATGGTGAAACCTAATCCCCAATGTAGTGTTATTTGAAGTTGAGACCTTAGGGAGGTGATTGGTTGATGGGTGGAGCCCTCATGAATGATATTAGTGTCCTTATAAAAGAGGTCCCAGAGGGCTCCCTTGCTCCTTCCACCATGTGAGGACACAGGGAGAAGACAGCGGTATATGAACAAGTACCTCACCAGATACCAAGTGTGCTGGCACCTTGATCTTGGACTTCTCAGTCTGCAGAACGACGAGAAATAAATTTCTATTGTTATGACCAGTATGACAGTCTATGGTATTCTGTTACACCAGCCTGAACAGACAAAGACAGTCTGACTTCTAGTTAAAGAAGATTTGAAGACGTATATTTGCTTCTTCTCCCTGCCCAAATGGATGGATTTATAAAATTGAAAAATAGGTAGATAAGTGATAACTGTCACAGAAGACTGGAGTAAATTTAATCCTAAACTGGCTGCAAAGAAAGCCAAGAAGAAACACAATTTCCACCACAGATGGCAAAACTCTCAGGGACTGGTGGTAACAAGTACATCTCGAAGTGGGGATGTAGAAGTGAAGTAGGTGTAAACAAGGAACTCAAAATAGATGTAAAATTTTAAAGTAGATTAACAAGATTTGAGTTGCCAAATGGTCTTCTCCACCCCAGCAGAAGACTGTAACTTTATTCTTCAGCAGGAATAAAACAGATCATAGGAAACTATATTCAAAACAGGCATTTGTTTGAAAACTTACATAAGAAATATGGTAACCTCAGTCTTCTGCTTGAACCTAACTCCAAGAATGTCGGCAGCAAGGATTCTACACCCTCAGGCAGGAGATTATAAGAGGCTTGTCTATAGGGTTGCCAGATAAAATTCAGGATGCTCAATTAAATGTGAATTTCAGGTAAAGAATGAATAATTTTTCAATGTAACTATACCCCCATTAATAATTGGGTCACATTTATGATAAAAAAATTACTCTTCACTTAAATAGAATACTATTAAATTGGGCATCCTATATTTTTATTTGCTAAATCTGGCAACCTACTTGTTTGAAGAATTTGAACAGCCCATGAGGAAAGACCTAAAGATTTCGACAGTCAGTGTCCCTGCTAACACTCTACATTTTAAAAGCCCCATGCATGTGCAAAGACTTCCAATCAGCTTTTTAGCTTACCGCTTTTTTGGAAACAAACTCAGTAAATGTGTGATGGCTTTATTCATGAATAACAACTGTTAATACTTTGAGTTGTTATGACCCAAGCTTCACTTTCTGGTGAGTACACACCAAATAGAGCACATCTCTAAATATCAATGCTCCGTGCTCTTGTTTCTTTACCATGGAAATTCAATATTTCCCACCATAACATTTATTTTTTCGAGAAATATAAGAAAACAGAGAATGTTACGGAAGAATGTGGAGTGATGTCGTGCTCCTTTGTTGACTTTATTACTATTTTGCTCTTCAGAGGTTGCTTCTAATCCTGAAGCTTAGTACCTCTCTTTGAGGTGAAATTTACATAAACATTAAATGAATCACTTTTTTTTTGCGGTACCAGACCTCTCACTGTTGTGGCCTCTCCCGTTGCGCAGCACAGGCTCCGGACGCGGAGGCTCAGCGGCCATGGCTCACGGGCCCAGCCGCTCTGCGGCATGCAGGATCCTCCCGGACCGGGGCATGAACCCGTGTCCCCTGCTTCGGCAGGTGGACTCTGAACCACTGCGCCACCAGGGAAGCCCTAAATGAATCACTTTAAAGTGAACAATTCAGTGGCATTTGGTGCATTCTTAATGTTGTGCAACATTTATCACTATCTAATTCTAATTTGGAGTTATAACCAAATACTGCTTTGGCCACTGGGAGCTCTTTGAGTTGGCTTCTGTGCCCCTTTGACATACCCTCATCAATGTCTGTAATTTTTTTTCCAGTTCTACTTTTAACTGACATTTGAGTTGTTCTCAATCATTATGATGATGAATAGTGCTGCTAAGGACATTTTGGAATATTTCCTGTGTAGGAGTTTATCTAGAAAATTCATTTAAAATAAGAATTTCTGTATCACAGGGTATATGATAATGCCAGATATTTTCCCCATTTGGTGGGGAAATGCTCACTTATAATTCATGTTTTCTTCCTGTGGAAGGCTTGTTCACATATGTTGTTCTTTTTCCCATTTGATTTTGTGTTTTTTATTGATATATATGATATATATGATATATATATATGATATATATGATATATATGAATTATTTGGCAGTTGTATATATCATAAATATTTTATGTATTTGTCTTGTCACTTTTTATCGTGTCTTTAATAAGGAAATAAGTCCTTAGTGCCAACATAGTAATTTTATCTTTTGTTGTTCTGATTTCTAAAATTATGACGATCTTTCTCTCAGTATTGTTCCCTAAAGTTTTGAGATCTTGATTCTACATTTAAGTCTTACTCTTTCAGAAATGTAACTTGAATCTATAGAGTGAAATAGAAATAATGGTTTTATTTACTGCTATTGAGTAGTGCTGATATGAACATTTTGTACATCTCTCTGCAGGAGTTTATCAGAAAATACATCTAGGAAGAAATTTCTGTGTCATAGGATAAGTGATAATGCCAAATATTTTACTGAATAGGCTTTTCTTTCTCCCAGTGATCTGCAAACACAATCCCTATTATATATAATGTATAGGTTTAAGTTCTCAATTTTCTTTTATTTTTATTTACCTATCTTTAGGCCAGCACCCTCACTGTCTTATTACTAAGTAGATTGCTCTATTTCTCTTCTACAAGGTTGTCTTTTATCACTGACTCTTTGCTCTTTACCTAAATTTTGGAATGTATTTGTCAAGTTCCCCCAAAACCATGCTGAAATGATGTTGTGAATTGAAATGAACCTATAGATCAGTATGAAAAGAATACATATCTGCATGATACGGAGCTCTCCTGTTCATGGATGTGATTTACCTTTCCATCTACTTAGTTCTCTCTTTATGGTTTATCAATTAAGTTTTTATTTTTTTATATTTATCTTTTATTGAAATATAGTTTATGTATAATTCTATAATAGTTTCAGATGTAATATATAGTGATTTGACATTTTCATGTATTATAAAATGATCAAAAGATAAGTCTATTAACAATGTCTCTGTACAAAGCTCTTACAATACTGTTGACCACAGTCCTTATGCTGTATATTACGTCTCCATGGCCTATTTATTTTATACCTGGAGGTTTGTACCTCTTAACCATTCTCCTATTGTGTGACCCCCACCCTACCCTCCTCCCCTCTGGAAACAACCTGTTTGTTCTCCGTATCTGTGAGTCTGTTTTCATTTTGTTTTCTTTGTTTATTTTGTTTTCTAGATACCACCTATAAATGAGATCGTACAGGATTTGTCTCTCTCTAGCTGACTTAGTTTCGCCTTGTTCCTGATCTTATAGGAAATGCTTTCAGCCTTCACTATTGAGTATGATGTTGGCTATGGGTCTGTAAATAGGCCTTTATTATGTTGAGATATGTTCCCTCTATACCCACGTTGTTGAGATTCTTTATCATAAATGGATGTTGAATTTTGTCAAAAGCTTTTTCTGCATCTTTTGAGATTATCATATGTTTTCTATATTTCAGTATGTTAATGGGATGTATTACTTTGATTGATTTACAGATACTGAACAATTTTTGTGCCCCTGGGATAAATCCCTTTTGATCATGATGTATAATCCCTTAATGTATTATTGAATTTGACTGGATAATATTTTGTTGAGGATTTTTGCATCTATGTTCATCAAGGATATTGGCCTGTAGTGTGTGTGTGTGTGTGTGTGACATCTTTGTCTGGTTTTGGTATCAGGATAATACTGGCCTGCTAGAATGAGTTTGGAAGCATTCCTTCCTCTTCAGTTTTTTGGGATAGTTTGGATAGGGGCTAATATTTGTAATTAATATGCATAATTAAAACTACTAGCACTAATAATGGAAACAATTCTCTGTGGAAGAGGAGTAGGATGTATTTTTTGGCTAAGAAAAGGTATGAGGTATAAAGATGCATTCACGTTAAGGAAAATGAGAGTAATTTTATCTAAAATAAAACTTTTGATTATTTCAGAATGGGAAGAAAAAAGTGAAGGATGATCTATGGACATAGAAAGTTAGGAAGAGGGAGAAAATGAGAGAGAAGAAATCTTGTGTAATCAGGTTGCCTAAAATTGAGTTGTTACTGTGAGGATTTTAAGAATGAGCTTTAATATTAATAGTATAGTGATATAAAACTAGAACTTTATTTTCTTTCATTGGCTAAAAGGTTAAAGGCTTCTTGGACTATTGGTCTACTCTTGATAATAAGAGATTATGAAAGGTTTTTCTTTACCTTTTAAATAATCTGCCTAGAAAACAAGGATTCTGTATTTTGCCAAAATAATTTCCTGAATTTCTCAGGTCTTTGATTACTTAAACCTAGTACCCTCAACATTAAAAGAGGTAAGTTTTCTCATAACTATGTAACCTTTTGAAATTGCTGACATCAAAATTGAAGCTCACACCAAAAGAACAAAACCTGAGTATCAGGGGAGTGCCCTGTCTGACTGCAAAGGCAGCAACAAAAGGAATCTAAAAAGATTGCTGTACATGTAGATTGAGTCCATGCTGCTTGTGCAAAAAATAACCCCTTATTGCCAGACTCTCAGCATACTGATTTCCTTGTAACATGGCAACAGTCTGCTCCTAAATCAGAGAAATTAAGATGGGTAAATAATTGCTGTTAATTAAACACACAGTCAGAGCTATGGGAAACCCAAGACAGCTGTTCGATTCTTCCTGGCCCCCTAGCAAACTCAGTTTTTGCATTTCTTCACCCACCGTAGTGCATTTAAGATGACTCAAATTGTATATATACATTGGTGGAAAGACTTCTTTAAAAAATGGTTTACCACCAATGTCTAACCTTTCAGGTCCATAATTCTGGAAAAACTATTTTCGTCCCCAGAGGCCTCAGATGTCCTCCCTCTGGACCATTTGAGCGCCTGCAACTGGACTTCAAGCAAGTGTCACTTAGTATGGGTTATCAATATGTTCGTGTTATTGTGTGTATATTTTCCAGATAGGATGAAATCTTCCCAGGCTGCAAGGCCGATGCCCTCACAGTGGCAAATTAACTATTAGAAAATGTGTTTCCCATCTGAGGTTTACCTTACACAATTTCCAACGTTGAAAGCACCCACTTCACTGGACAAATCATATGAGCTTTAATGGCAACCTTGTAAACCTTGTAAAAAGGAAGGAAGGAAGAAAGGAAGAAAGGAAGGAAGGAAGGAAGGAAGGAAGAAAGAAAGAGAAAGAAAGAAAGAAAGAAAGGAAGGAAGGAAGGAAGGAAGGAAGGAAGAAAGAAAGAAAGAAAGAAGGAAAGAAAGAAAGAAACTGAAGGTGAAGCCACTTTCCCCCAGAACAGTGAACCAAAACTTAATTGCAGTTTCAATCTCTCCCAGGAATAAAATGTCTGGAATATCGTGGTCAGTGCTAGTGAGATAACCTTGGCGGAAACAATTCTTTTTTTCTTTTCTTTTCTTTTTGGCTAATAACCTCCTTGTCCCACATCATTTCTATAACAGCCTTCCATTTTGTATAGTTCCACAGAGTGCCCTTCTATTTACTTGATGGGATGTTTCTGGATTCATGAATCATTAAATAAAGCCAAGTAGATCTTCAAATTTGCTCAGTTGGATTTTGTTTTTAAACAACACCCAAGCTTAAAAGTTACTATGGTACTGAGTTTAGAACTAACACAATGTTTCCATACGGTCAGGCACTTGAACTGTGATCAAGGGTGCCTGATAAAACACCCTTTATCGTAAAGTGTCCCAGTAGGATTGATTTCTCTTTGAGCCAACAAACATTAACTAAGCATTGAATTAGCACAAACAGACTTCATTTACTAAATAATATCTTCATTAAAATCCAGAGAAGAAATCTTGGTGTTCCTCCCAGAGATTCAAAATCAAATGATTTTTCTCTGGTGGCAGAACCTGTTTATTCCTTCAACCCTTTGTTAGTTGCTCAGCTTTTGCAATATTTGCTTGATGTTTTTGTTTCTTCTTTTGCTCCTCTTCTCTGGTCTCTGTCCAGAGGACCAGTTTCCAGGAGAGCTTACCCTTGCTGGGCACAGGTGGGGCAGGGCCAATCTAACTGCTGTAAGGAAGCATACGGGTCTTCCATAATTCATTCTATGACCTGCTCAGCAAGTCTTTCTATTTCTGCAGCTTAGGAAAACTTAAGCTTGGGTAGTGATCTCTGACTTTGTCCTGGGGCTATTGGTGAGCCCATCACAATTTCGATGAGCCTTGGGTGTTTGTTTTCTTCTTCCATCTGAAAAAGGTGGAGGGGGCCGGATCTCTGCCCTACGCCTGCGGGGCCTGAAGCTACAGCTGGTGACCCTTTGCTACCACCTGAACTTCCTCCTTTGTCTTTCTCTTCCCTGCTCACTTCTCATTTGCTACCCCAATGGGGCCACCAACCAGGAGAGCCATGTACAATGCAAGACCCTCACCTCATGACACATGCCTCCCTGGGCAGGTGGCTGCCTCTCTTGGGCCCCGGCAAATCCATGGCCACTGTGCCACCAGCCTCTCTCTGTTCCCCCAAGAGCTAGGTGCTTGAACGCCCACTCCCAGCTCACACAGCCATTTATTGTTTATCCCAGCCACAGCGGTCAGGAGGACATTTAATAATGGAACACTAAAATTTCATTTTTTTGGCTTTCTTTAAAATCCTAGGATAGATAGTTCTTCCAAAAATTTGTCAAGAATAGACTGAATCTACCATTTTCAGGGAATATTCTAGAGCGTATATTGGACAGTCCCAGAAAGCACCCTTTATCATAATGTGTCCCAGTAGGATTGATTTCTCTTTGAGCCAACAAACATTAACTAAGCATTGAATTACCCATGATTTGTATGGCCTAGGTATTCATTAAGTTATATTAGGAAGCAGAGATTGATGGCATATTCTCCTTTAATGAATGTCCTTGTTTCAAGCAAAAGGCAATTCAAATTCATTCCAGAAACCTAAGAGCTACATCAAATAGTAGGTATTCAAAAATATGATTGTATTGTGCATGATGGTGGTGAAGTTTCTTACAGTGAAAAGCATTTCTCAAATGTATTCGCTGGTCCTTTCAGCCTCTCAGCACCTCAGTTTACTCACAGCTGCAAGTGTACTCACTATCTGACCAAAAGAGCAGCCCAGGACGCAGTGTCACTATTAAATCACTCTCTCCTGTCCTTGGAGGCCAGTGGGGTTTTCTCTGTATTGTTCTGCCAAAAGCATTTTGGTTGTACCATCAAGCATTCACTCTATACTCCTTGCAGAAACCAAGCCCAAATCCAAAAGTCCAGCACATGTTTCCCTAATCTGCTCAGTTCTCCCCAGGTCTGGCATTCCCATACTATTACACACGGTAACCCTCTTGTCTAAAATAAACAATAATAAAGGATGTATTATTTCTGCATAAGTGTATTGAGTAAAATACAAAGCAGAAAGGCAGAATATTTGTTACTAAGTTTGATTCTTGACTGTCGTATATCTGGACACTTGTTTGATTGTGAAGTTTTAAAAATAATTAGCAGGACATTGAAAGAATATCATTTTTATGCCTCTTTGCCCCCATAATTGACAGTTTCCAACTTCTCTACTTTCTGTACCAAAACCTCTCTTCATCTGCACCTGCTCTCCATTAATACTGCCAACAATCTAGTTCAGACCTCAACCAGTGATTTCAACGCTCTGAACATAAGGAAATTTTAAAGTGTTATAACGTTGTTTATTCCTTCCTACAAAAAGAAACTTATAATTTTAGTGTCTAGTGTTTGATAAAATCTATACTGACAAAAGCTACTATTGATTTATTAATACATTTAAATGATTTATATTTTATTAGTCAAACTAATATCTAGATAAACGTCCCAAATATTATGTGTATATGCGTGTTTGTTGTGGTTTTTGCCCACCTAACACCTCTCCCTTTTTTGGGAAACAGGCTACCCCTTTTTGCTCTGGTTGTGTTTCCTTTGCCATGATAATTGGCCTTGAGTCTTGAGGCAATAACTTTGCATATGTCTGCAAACACCACTCCTTGTGTGAGGGGTTGGTCCAGGGCCTTAGCAAGTGAAACAAGCTGGGATAATCAGAGTTCCTTCATGTGACTGGGGCGAAAAGCCCTCTAGGGACTAATGGAAAGGCCATGAGGATACGAGCCTACCTGCTGGCAGCATCTCTTTCCTTCACAATGTGGTTAAGTTGGAAGGAGGCCAACTCATAGAGAAGAGCAGAAATAAAATATAAAAAATAAAAAATATCCTTTCTACTTTCTACATAAACTGGCTTAAGTTGAGTTTCTGTAATTTTGAACCTCCCACCTTACAGTGCAACACTGAGAAAGTAGGGTCTGAGAAAACCAACTGATCTTTAAAATAAACTAATTCATTTTTTAAATTATAAAAGTAAAGCAGAAACATGAACCAACATTACATAAAAATATGAAAGTCGCCCCACTCAAATCCACAGCCCAAATTTTCATTGGGAATGTCTAAAGTCCCTTCTAGAAAATGGTTAGCATACATAAAGGTAAAAGACGTACAAAGGGCAACCTTTTAAACTTTGTTTAAACAATTAGTATTATACAATACACATTAGTTCACCATTTGCTTTCTTCCTAGAAATATGGATCTACTCCATTATTTTGACTGAGTTTTGGGGAAGGGGAAATTTCCCCCTTGACTCCTCTTAAATTCTTGTGGCTGGACTAATAAAATTGACAGGATACAGATTAACAGAAGAAAAAGAAACAAATTTTAATTCATTTGCATGGAGGTCTCAGGAATGCAACCTAGGAAGTGGCCAAAGCAAACAGCTTTTACACTTTTTTAGACAAAGAAACAAATTTGTGAGGAATTAACAGGACAAAGGATTTAGGCTTTGGGTGCTTAATTAGGGAGGAATCTAAACAAAGTTTGGGCTTGGAGTAGTAGAGAAGAAACAGTGTTTGTTTATACAGGCTTCTCTGCCCAAATTCCGGATCTCTAACATAGGCTGTCCAGATGCAGGGAAAGGACCTTTCACGTGGGATATTTATTTCCTGATTTCAGGGAGATACAGGGGAGGGTCTGAGTATCCCTCTTGTATTGGCCATTTCTTAAGTATCTTTAATTCAAAATAACCTATATGCCATTGGGGGGTAGCCTGCCTTGGACCCCAGCAAGCTACAGAACTTTCCCTTGCAAAGATGCCATAATTTATTTTGCCAGTAATTAGAAAAGTAAATAGAATTTTAAAGCATTTGGCTTCAATGAAGAAGTAAGTGATTTTTCTCCATATTGTTTGGATGCTAAAAGATTGTTTTTGTTTTTTGCTTATTTCACATGGAATTATAATCAGAATGTTAAGTGATGATTCCCCTTTGAATGATGGAGTTGACTGTATCTTAGCTACTCAGCTTTAACTAAGATTTCACTTAAAATTCAAAAATAAAGAAATTATCTTCATTATGGTACATTTAAAAACATATACTAAGTAGTTAAGAATAGTAAATCTTTCATTGTGACTCAGAAGTCGACCCATATATTGAAGGAATTTCTTTGCTCATTCTGGATGAACATAGTATAAGTGTTACAGACAAAAAGGACCAAACAGAAATTCAAAATATTCTGAGCACTATGGAAACTGGAAGAACCGTTAGCTCTATAAATATTGTATATTTTTAATACTTTTAAGAAGTATTCCATATTTCTTTAATATGTATAAAATTGATGTTACATTATAGAGTTCAATCAATCAATAGTTACTTTTCCATGTGAATATGATGCTATCACTTCTGAATTTTGTTTGATTCCCCCAGGGCTCTCAATTCCTATGTACATTCCTTCCTGTCCCTGCTGTGCACAATTGGATAAATACAGTTTCTTGATGCTTAGTCTGACTCTAAACCAACCACTTTGAAAATATCTATCTATCTATCTATCTATCTCTATATGGTAGCTGAACTATCTATTGCAATCTGATCAGGTTGGCCTCAGTAAGATGCATCTTAACTTATCTCCCTGATATGAAATATATTATTTTGCAAAATAATATGAGAAAAATAATTCAGTGATGTGCCTTACAGAAGCTGGGATTTATGACCTCTGAGAAAGCAGTCATTGAAGATAGATTTTAATATAACTCTATTGAATATCAGATCAACAATAGATAACCAAGTTTAATTTTCTATGATTTTCCACAAGATACTCCATGGTGTGGCAGACCTAGGCCTAACTTTAATAAAATAAAGTTATTTATTTTTAATAATTTAATAATTAATAAATTATAATATAATATATAGTTATAATAACAATCAATTGATTTTTAATAATTTAATAAATAATGAATTAATAATTTATTGATATTTAATAATAAATAAAACTTTAATAAAATAACATTTTATTTATTATTAAATAAAACTTTAATAAAATAAATATTTAGGAGGCAAAAGGGTTAATGTGACTCTTGCAAAAAAAAAGAAAGAGTAATTAGGTTCAACATCACCAATTTTTTGAAATTTCTTAAAAATGGTCAAATGCGAACTTCTTAGTAGATACTGGTAGATATTCTCTGCAGCAAAATAACAAGCACAGAAAAATGTTGAAATGTTCCCATTATAATGAATATTTCACATTTACTGTGTGCCTTCCTGGAAAAACTCTGAAGACTTTATGAATAATTATTTCCCTCAGTAAATGAGTTTCATTGCAGAGTAAACAAGGTGCTTAACAGAACTGAGTCTTATCTGAAGACTTGTTTCATATATGAACTGCACAAAATATAAATAATGAGACAATACTCTTTGAAAAGATAAATATATCTCCAAAAATGTGGGTTAATGTAGAAAACAGCTTAGGGTTTAGTAAAAGTTTCTTTTCACTGGAAAAACTAGTTCCAAATTTTCTATATGAGCAGCTACTGCCCTTGATTGCCAAAGACTTATACAGTCTATGAGATATATTTAAATAAATAACTAATAATTATTACTTGGTTCAGTTATGTTTTCCACCTACATAAAAAAATAAAATAATTCATAAACGAGGGCAGTGTGTTGTTCTCAGTTCAATGTAGACACTTCAGATCACAGCAGAATGTTCTGTTACTGGACAGCAATGATAGCACATTTAGGAACATTAACAAGTAATAGTTCTAGAGAAACGCCAGTTGGCAAAACTGCTGCCATATCAGACATGAGATTAGTGAACTCTTACAGTCCCTCCTGCATTAGAAGTAGAAAAATATCTACATTACATACAATTACATTATTGTTAATGTTCATATGCCCAAAGTATTTATATGCATTTATAAAATATTTGATCTTTACTTAAAATTCAGAAGGTGCTTTGAGACACTAATGGGCTGATATGTTGTTATGTGCCATGGGGTC
Organism: Stenella coeruleoalba; assembly: GCF_951394435.1. Classification (NCBI taxonomy): domain Eukaryota; kingdom Metazoa; phylum Chordata; class Mammalia; order Artiodactyla; family Delphinidae; genus Stenella; species Stenella coeruleoalba. The sequence continues at coordinate 143,459,216 of NC_137149.1, read as the reverse complement.
ATCCACATGTAGAATTGAGGAAGTTCTTCACAGATAAATGATCTTGCTAAAAATGTAATGCAAACCAAATTGCCACACCAATTAGGAGCTACCAGGGCTCCTAATACTTTTTTTTTTAAATTAGGGTATAGTTTCTTTACAACGTTGTGTTAGTTTCTACCGTACAGCGAAGTGAATCAGCTATACATATACATATATCCTCTCTTCTTTGGATTTCCTTCCCATTTAGGTCACCGCAGAGCACTGAGTAGAGTTCCCTGTGCTAACAAATTAAAACTAGAATTCAAATCCAGGTTTTTGAGAGTTCAATGCCAATGCCATAATCATTAAATACTTTAAGCAATTGATTTATGAATTATTTGCTTTATTTTTCTTTAAATCACTTTATCTTTTTAAAAAATTACATTAATTATAGACGTGTTCAAGTTAAAGGCCATTTTCAGCAAGTTAGCATTATAAACTTCGAATTATATGGTATTTGATGTAATAAGTGTATTTTTATTTGCTAATTTTTTATACACAATGGTCTTGCCCAACAGATATAAGAAAGCTTATGTGAAAAGTCATATTTACAACAAAAACATATATAAAGTAAAACAAGAACAAGAGCAAACCAATAAGGTGCTGGATTGGAGCAAAAAACACACAGGTTAAGGTGAACTATGAGGAATGTTCCTAAATGAAAACCCTATTTCTCAGAGCCTTACTTATATGTGTGGAGACCAGTTCAGACTAAAGAAGGAATCAGAACCCTTCATGGAATATCTGTATTTGGAAAACATGATATATCTGTATGTTCAAAGCTTGAAAAAACAAAACCAAGAATATTACAACAAACTCTTTCAAATTCATGCCCAGCGTGGTCTAATGAGTTCACATGAGGGGGATCTGATTCCCTGAGGGTTTTTTGACTCCCTAGGAAATGTGACTTTATTTGAATCATTATGTACTAGCTATTAGGGCTCAGGTTCTGAAAAATCAGAGGATGTCTTGTAGAAAATGGATAAATTGCAAATTATTTTTGTCCAGGAGAGATGAAAATGATCTGTATCTATTAGAAGAGATAAGATAACCCAAAGGTTACCATTGTATTGCCCAGTCGGGCATTAACCAGTTTTGACTCAAAATTACTTAGTATTCTTATTCCATCAATAATTTTCTATATGCATGTGTGTGTGTAATCAATTTCATCATTCTGTATCATAGATACAGTTAAATAGATCTCTGAATCTTTAACATCTATTTAACTTTTTGAAAATGTTATCTTAACATCTGATAAACGGATGGGTCAGTGATCCTCCAGGTATCTGTTTAATGAGTTTATGTGTATTGGGCAAATACTACCTTTGATATTTTGTGCATAGATGCCTAGACCAAATTTGAGAGAGAAGAGAACGGAGAGAATAGATGGTTCATCCCTGGTCTCAGTTTGGGGATGAGATGTGATCTATTATGACCAAGGTGTACAAGCAGCAAGGCTGTTGTGATGAAGCTCAGAACCCAATCAGCGCTACATCTGATCCCAAATGGAGGTCAGTGTGTATCAGGGACCATGGGGGAGAGAGGGCCTTCACACTGCAGAGAGCATCATTATCATCAGGGAAGCAAGCTGACGGTGAGGGCAGTGGTGACTGGCTTCTAAGCTCCCATTTCTAATGGTTTGTGAGAACAGGAATTTAGTCAGGAGACCATAGCAGAGGTACATGCAGGGGCTGACTTCTCAGATCATAGGGGATACCACCTTGAAATTCACAAACGTAATTGACAAAAATTGATAAAGATACTTTGGTTTCTAAGTAAGGGACATGCCCCGGGGGGGGGGTAGGGGTGATGCCTTAGTGAAATTCATGTGTCCATGTTGATGTTACTTCATTTGAATACAGTGTAAGAAGACCTGAAGATATTTCATTCATTCCAGTTTTAAAATAAATGTTTTATGAAAGTGTCACAACAGACCTTATTTAATTTAGGTACCCGGTCTTAAGGAATTACAGAGTCATCTTTACATTATAGTATACAAGACTAAAGAAAACGATCCCATGAATATGTGTATAAAGAAAAGATATTTAATTGTGGTTTTCAAACTTTGAGTTTTTCTCTCAGCTAGCATGCTTATAATGGATAAATCATGGCAGACCTGATGATTGTTTTCTCTTTGAAAGATTTTGTAAACAAAGGCATGGTCTTTATTACTATAAAATTAATTTTTTGTAGAAACTGAGTTAATAAAAGATTATAAGTAGAGGAACAAGGAGAAGCAGAAGAGCATCAGAAAAACAAAATAATTTACATCCAACCAAGATAGTTTCAAGAGTAAAAGGGAAAGCTATTAATAATTAAGCTAGAAATACAAGTGTAAACTAGGCATGTGTGGAGCAATTGGGATTTAAGGTCAGTTTAGTAGCAGAATAAATCTTAATTCATATTTTCTAGATACTTTCAGAAAACATGAGGGTACCTGTAGTGGACATAGGGATGTACTACCCAGATCAGACCTCCTCTGAGAAAGTTCCCCAACTGCTAGGACCACTGTCAATAGGTAGCCTTCACCACAAGCTTCTTCATAAACACCTCAGCTACAGAGGACTGTTTTGCCCAAGATCTTGCCCTCTGGGACAGCCCAGGCCATTTCAGTCCAGCACAGGACTATTTTCAGGCCGTTTTGGCTCCAGAGCTCCCGTGGATTGATTTCTTCTGCCCAATCTTGTCTCGCTTCCCCCAGGTGTTGATCTCAAAGGCACTCCCGAATAGACATCTTGCATACTAAACTCCATCTCAGGATCTGTTTCCCAGAAATCCCACCTGGGACAGTGCCTGACATCCATACATTTAGGTAGACTGTAATCACCCAATGGTAAAGTGGTGATGACCACAGGCTCTGAAACCAGACTCCTGGTTAAAACCTGGGCTCACCACTTACCAGCTATATGACTGTGGGCAAGTTACTTAGCCTTGATTTCTTTTTCTGTAGAAGGTAGACAAAGACAGAGCTTACCTCATAGGGTTGCTGTGAGATTTAAATGACAAAACGTGTAGAGAACTTAGTGCTTAGAATGTAGAAAGATCTCAGTAATTCTTAGCTGTTGTTAGTATCAGTGATACTATTTTTAGTCCATTTTTAGTCAAGTTGGAAATATCCCAGCATCTTCTTTCAAGCATAGGAAGCCAGTAGCAGGTCAGGATTGACTGGGTTCCCTGTGGCGAGGCCCTTCCTCACAAACCAGGGCAATGTGAACTTCCCAACCGGCACCCAGATCCTCAGTGACTTAACTCTTACCCAGATTCTGGCACTAAGGGCACTCCTTCCAGGGATGAAATCTCCTGTCTGGGGTCAATGTCTACCCAAAGTCTAGATTCCTGGAATATCCCAATATTTCCAGGTCCCTGACAGTCATTCTGGGATATTCCCAACATCCCCAAATCCACTCACCCAGACCCCAAACCATGTCGAGTTGAGCAGATATCTGGGCCTCCTCTGTCTGACCTTCTCCAACAGCACGCTCATGCTGCCTTTTCTCTACCACCTTGGGGGAATAAGCAGAGGTAAATTTCCCAGGTTGATTCATGCCCGAAACAACAGTCTCCTATTTTTTTTTCCTGTTTTCATACTCAACCCTGCCAGGCTGCAGAGACTTCAGTTCTTTTGTTCTATAATCCGGCCTTTGCTGATACCTCCAAAACCTCAGTCCCAATCAATGCGATAGAAAGAAAATCGTGGGCAACAAACCACAAACGACACAGGGATGTTACAAATATGCTCTATAAAACCAACCACAGTGAAATTTCAGGAGCCTGGTGTGGCTTTGAAGGACTTCTCCCCAGGTGACTTCATAGAAAGAAACTGGAGAACTGTGTACATCATATGCTATTTAAGATCATCTAGGTTATGATAGTAGTAACTGCTTCTGCAGTTGGAAAATGAACATTTATTTTTGAGATATTATTTAGTCATTTTAAATAAAGACACTAACCGTGAAAGAAAAAGCCAGGATATTTTGTTTTGATTTTTTAGTCTTTAAATAAATAAGTCAGGAATAGTGTCTTATTAGATAAGACTAAATAAATAATAAATAAGACTAAATAAATAATAAATAAGACTAAATTGTACAACCCCTTACTTCAACATATTGCTCAATTTATTTTTGTTAATAAAAAGTGCACTTCATACTTACAAAGTATTTTAAAAATTTTAATCAAAATTTGTTTTCATAAAACAAACATTTTTATTGTTAAGGAAAAATACTTAGAATAAAACCTTTTTAGTTTGAGTGTATTTGTTTTGGCGATAGTGCCTATTTGCCCTGATGTTTTAAAAATCCATCATGGATAGCACAAAAGACCTTGAATAGCCAGCGCAATCCTGAGAAAGAAGAACAAAGCTGGAGGCATCACACTTCCTGATTTCAAGCTATAATGTAAAACTATAGTAATCAAAACAGAATGGAACTGGCATAAAAACAGATACATAGACCAATGGAATAGAATTGAGGGCCTAAACCCATGCACATATGGTCAAATAATATTTGACAAGGGAGCCAAGAATCCTCAATGGAGAAAAGACAGTCTCTTCAATAAATGGTGCTGGGAAAATTAGATATTCACATGTAAGAGAATGAAACTAGACCCTATCTTACACCAATCACAGAAAATAAATTGAAACAGATTAAAGACTTAAATGTAAGGCGGGAAACCATAAAACTCCTGGAAAAAAAAACATAAGGAAAAAGATCCTTGATGTTGGTCTAGGCAAAAACTTTTTAGTTATGACACCTAAAGCACACGCAACAAAATAAGAAATGAACAAGTACTCTAAGTACTCCAGCTTGGGTTATGCTATTACTCCTGTGACTAAGACAATGAAATGAAATAATTAGTTGAAGTGGAAGGAAATGCAGCTCCCCAAAAGAAGGGAAAGAATCTGTTCCTGGGATGGAAGGGACAAATCAATGCCTTTCCATTTCAAAAAACACCACTGTTTCCAACTTTAACTTTAAGCCAGCTACTGCTACAGGGCAATAGACATTGCTTCTGACTCTTATTTCACACATCAATAAAGCTGATACTGTTTATTCTTGGCCATGCAGGGTTTAGATGCACTTGGTCTGGATCCTAGAAATGCTGACTCGCCTCTCTATTACCAACCCAAGACCAATGTCCCAAGTGACCTCCAGAATCTAAGCCAGATGGGGCCAATGACACCCTTGGTCTTCTCTTTAACAGAGAACTAAACACTCAGTAAGAGAGATCTTTGAGGTTGAAATAGTCTTGTTTCCCACAACAGCTTTCCTGAGAACTTCAGGATTCCACTTTATTGTAAGCCAAATCTGTGCCTGGCCCTTAACTGTGGCATTGTTCTTCTATTCTCCATTGTGGTTCCAAGAGTTGGGAATGACAACTGCTTATGGGCATGAAGAAGACCACAAGAGAGGAGGTTTTCATCCAAAAAGACAATAACTGGAGGTATCAGGTTATACGTAATATAAAACAAGGAGAAAGGCACAAAGCTGAGGTGGATTGGGGCCCTTTCCATTTTAACAGCAATGAGTCATTGGTCATTATTCCATAGTGGCCTAATGCCTAGAGGCATTTATAAGAAGAATGAAAAAGCAATTCCAGGTGTGCAGCAGAGGTAGCATTCACTGGGCATAGCCTGCAAATCGTTCATTATATAAACCTCCCAGTGAATAACCATTCTGGCAACAGCAAAAAAGAGTCCTGCCATTGTAGCCCATCTCGTTTCTAAAATACTCAAATTCCTATTAAGATGATAAATCATAATGTTTCTAAAGAAGTGTGACTGATTCTTGGTCTAGTGGGTGAATAATCACTGGATTAAGAGTCTCTAACAATATTAGAGATGTAATAATGATTATAGCTCTTTTTAATAATAGGTCGAGAATTTGAAACTTGCCTTTTAATCCATATTACTTTCAAAAGCTATTATAATCCAAGTACATGAAAATTAAATTGACTTTTCTGGGAGATTAGTAAAGAGAATTTATTATTGAATTTAGTGCCAGAAATATGCCTACAGGGGTAACTCAGAACAAAACAAAATAAAAAAACACATCAGGGCCAATAGCCACTCAAAAAAAACCCCCAAAGTTTGAATTACAATATTCCCAAACCAAAGGCCCTCATCAATTTAAATTGATTTGATTAATAGCCCAGAAAATCAGTTACTAGTGCTTGACGTGCAGGAAGTGGACTATTGTGAAAAACCAGATTAAAAGCCACATCATTTGCCCTTGATGTCATAGACAAAAGAGAATTAAATAAAATAAATATAAATAAATAATACATCTATTCTTCTAAATTTAAATTGACGACATGTTGATAGAGTGGATTCAACTTTAAAATGACAATGACTCTATAAAACAGTTGAATTCTTTTTATCAGTGATGAGTTAGTGGATTTCACTCCGGGTTGTTGAATCTGATGGCTGTAATCCAAGCCAACCTTGAATTGCTAATCTGTCCAAGGGCTGCTCATCTGTCGCTCTCTCTATCCTGGTGGATTATGTTTTCCATCATCCAGTGAATTTACCTACCAAAATGAAGTCAAAAGGTATGCCAGCTCACTCCATTTCCTTTTAAATAGCTTAGGCTTTTATTAGAGGAAGAAGGTAGAGGCTGCTGTGAGATTAAATCAAACCAAGGGTCAAGGCTCATGGTGAAGAGAAGCTGAGATTTCAGGACTCATTGCGGGGAGCTGGTAAAGGTGAATAGGCTTTTTTTCCATCTCAGGGGGACAGCTGAGAGATTGTTCTACTGCAGGTGTTATGTCAGCCTGTTACTTACTCATCATACCCGCCAACCTTGAGGGGGTCTCCTTGTCATTACTTATAACTGTCAATTTGAAAGACGGCCCAGTAGAGAGTGAAAGAACCAACTCGAACAAATAGCGGTTTTACCACAGCTGCAATCTGTCTACTCTAGTCAGCGCAAGTAGTGAATCTTAAGTAGGAAGGAGCAGCCCAAACACTTTTCCTTTCAGGTCACCAGACATCATGGCTCTGAGAGATGGGTCCCAGCCCCAGGAGTCAACTTCTGTGGAGTGCTGTGGACCAGGCGTTATGGTGGATAGCTGAGAAGAAAGGCTTGATGTGATCACGTGAAGTCTTTCTTTCCATAATAACTGGTTCAGGACAGATAAGGTTTTTCATAGTAACTTTACCTTGAATTCAAATTCTGGGGAAGTAGCAACCAATTAAGCAGAAGCGTCAGTGAAAAGACAGTGCGGCAATACGAGAAACACAAGGACAGCCCTCACAATCTGACTAGACTGAAATAAGAGCAGCCGAAATTGAGAAGAGGCTTTTGTCTGCCTAGAGTATTTCTGCTGCACCGTTTCTCTCCCTCTGGTCATGTCTGCGTGTTTAGGCATTTCAAGCTAGAGGCTGTTCTGGGCATAGTATAAGGCTGGCTCCTCTGTTCACCCTGGTCTTACTTTGATTTGACCTTTCACTTAAATTTGTCGTCGTTTGGAAAGTGCCTTGGGGAGGGAGTTCGAGGTGGTGCGCAGGGAGGGGACTGAAGCAAAAGAACACCATTAATAACCACTTCGGTAGCTCGTCGACAGGGGAAGTTCGTGCTATGATATTTTGAATGCATTTCTGGGGACTATGTCAGCCCCCTAATGTGACTGCAAGTCACAACTTAGCTTGGATGTGGCTTTAAAGAACAATAGAATAACCTAGGGAGCTTTTTAAAAGTACCCATGCCTGGATCTCATCCCTGGACTTTCTGACCTAATTGGACTAGGATGGGACCCAATTCTCAAACTTTTAAAAAAGCTCCCTCAGGTATTTATAATGTGCACATATTTCTAATGGGCAGCCAGGACATAGAACCCCTGAAAAGCAGGGAAAAAAGGCCAAATACAAAGACAGGGTATGCTCCGGTCTATAAGGGCACTTCTGCTGTTTGGAAAGGATACATCAAATCCTTAGTGGCACCTGCTCTGCCATTTGTTGAGATGCATCAGCCTCAGATGCTTAGCTCTGTGTTTCCATCAGAAATCCGTGCCTAAAGTTTTGCAGGTTGGGATTATATATATATATACATATATATATATATAGCCTGGCATGCATGTGGCAAGTATACCTGTTAACGGCTTAAAACGATAGTGGCGTACAGTGAAAATTCAAACTTAAGGAAATCCTTCTGAAGGAATGCCACAGTGATCATTATAACACTAATGGCATTTCAAAAGTATAAATTTTTACTCATTTGGGCTGAAAGTCTTTTTCCAATGTAACATTCAAGAGATCGTTCTGTGTCTAAAATTTGATATTCAACCAGAGTAAGAAAGGCTATGGTTTTTTAAATTGACACAATTTCTTTGATAAAGTAAAGGCTGTCAAAATTATATGTAGAAGCCCTAAGGCAAAGGGAAAGACACTTTCCATCTCCGTGGTAAATACATTTCTGGACAGAGTCTGAGTGAAAGAGGAGAACGCTACAACTGGCAATCTCCTGATAGCCATTCTTGGCATGATGGAAGAAGGATTTTGGAAGGGGGAACATAATTAGCTTTCATCACAGTGTCATGACAGAATCCTCCCCTCTGTGGGACTAGCCTTATGGAAAAGATTATTATACCCACTGCCATTCATAAATGGGCTGCATTATGCAACCAATGATAAAAAAATGTTTGACATTCCGCGAAGCCTAAACCGAGAGAGCACAGCATGTGAATTTTGATGTAAGTGGGCAAGCAACCTCGTGGGAAGAGAGCAGTCTAGTCCATGGCAAGCAATTTGGGCTTTATGATTCCTCTGTGTTCCAAGTTTCAGTGGGCTGATAAACTGGAAGTGATGACTGATTAACTTTGTTGCAGAGCATAAAACTCTCTCTGAGAATTAGAACTGATACTGGATATTTACTCAATATTCTCCCAAACAGTATTTGCCTTTCAATGTATAAACAGAAAACTTGATACTAGGAGTTCTGAGTTCTGATCCCAAATTTTCAAATAGGTACTCTAAGCAATTCAATGTCTCCGGGTCTTGCTTTCTATCACCTGTAAACAATGGGATTTTATTCATTCATTTGTTCATTCAAGAAATATTCATTGTTGCCTGTTATGCACTTAAGCACCTTCTAGGCGCTGAGGATAGAGACAAACACCACAACGAGCTTGTTCTCAAGCAGTGCACAGCCTAGACAACTAAAGAAGTAAGTATGGACTGTTCAGAAGAGCAGAAACAGACACAAAGTACAAAAGGAAATAACTAACTTGGTTGGGGAGGGGAGGTAGAATTTCACAGAGCAAGAAATTATTTTTTTCTTTTTAAAAAAATTTTTTTAATTTTTTTACTTTATTGGGGCATAGTGGATTGACAATGTTGTATTAGTTTCAGTTGTGCAACAAAGGATTCAGTTATACATATACATATGTCCATTCTTTTTTAGATTCTTTTCTTATATAGGTTATCACAGAATATTGAGTAGAGTTCCCTGTGCTATACAGCAGGTCTCAGCTAAGAGCTCTTAACTCTTAACCCTATGCTTATGCCTTTCAATAGTTTAAAAAATTGTGCCTCTTTTTTGTTCCTCTAGAAGGTGATACAGTGTTGGGGCCCTCCTTATATTCCAAAGCTGGCTTCTTCTGCTGACACAAATGCCTTTCTTCAGCAAGTAGTCCGAATCTAAATGAGATAAATGGTTGTCCTCTGGGGCTTATCACAGAGGAGCCTCTGGGCATTACTGAAGACACTCAATTAGGAGGTGTCATTCCCAGGTGTGATGGTAACAGGAATTAAATCCTAAGAAATTGCAATCCCTTGAATTCCGGGTGACTAATTTGGTTGACTCCACTTGCAAGGTTTGTTCGGCCACTGTAGGTGTAAGGATTTGATTGAGCATAGATCCAAAATCCCCCCAGAGCTGAGTGACCTTGTTAAGCAACTTTGCTCCATCTTTTATTCAGCGAGTTATGCTCAGCAAAGCACGGACATTTTCCATTAACCTCTGAGGCAACAACAAATGTATCCATTTCCCTTCCCTGCTTACTCACCTCACTCCAGTCCTTCAGCAAAATGCCCCTCACTTTCCTCATTTGCCAACTTGTCATGCAGGCTGCGTGGAGTCCCCAAGTAAGACTGCTGTCTGTACCAAAGCTACAGCGTCCTTGAGTTTTAAACTGAGTTCCTGGAATTCTGACTTCTCAAAAGGAATTCCAAACATAATTTAAAGTGCCTAGAGAAACAGAGAAAACTCTTCAGACTAACTGAATATCTGTGTGGAGCTGGATCGAGTCACTCCAGACATATTTACCATGTGCCTAAAGCATCAGGCACTGTACCCACCACTGGAGGTACAATGGCAGATCACAGTCCCTGGAGAAAAAGGGAGGGTGGCTTGTAGAACAGGTTTTAGAGTCTGATAGACCTGGGCTCACATCCCACCTCTAACTTTCTCTGTAGTTTTGATAACATACTTAATTTCTCTGAGCCTCAGTTTCTGCATCTGCAAAATGGGGGTAATGGGTTCATGATGATATCAATGAAATGCTTCGTTTTATTCGTGCAGATAGGAAGCATGCCCAAATGTTAGCTGTTTGTTGTTGTTGCAGGGTTTTATTTGTCTTGTTTTGATTGGATTTGGTTTGGGTTTGTTCTGTGTTAGAAAATTGTCAAGGGGAGGGGAGCACATTAAACCAATGATTGTGAAATAGTGTCCAGACAGTCACACCAATGGACCTCTCTCCTTTTTCAGTAAATATTTAATCATTTATGGAATTAACATCTTAAATGAAATATAAGAGGATCCCTTTTATCTTAATATCATAAGGTATGTTTCATGGGTAGAGACATAAATAATAACAAAGACCCTTAAACACAAGTTTATTCTTAGGAAGAGGGAAATGCTTTGAAGCAGAGTTCTGTTACCGTTCACGTTATTAGCACTGCCCACAGCATAATCAGTCAAGGCCAGGCTTTAGTCAGATGTTGGCTCAGCCACTAGTATCTTACAGGAAAGCACTGAACGCGCTGCTTTGCTGAACGTGCTGAGGAGCCGTCATGCCTGGAATTGTTGCTATGCTACCAGAAAGACTGCAAGCTCATGATCTTCCCACGGCACCCTATGTAATGTGCATAGCAATCTGTTGGGGTTTCTATCAGAATTTCTAACAGCCAAATGGCCATTTGGAAAATGTATGATTCTTTTTATAACCTAGGCCTTGGAACACACATGATCCACAAATGGCAAACATAATCAAGAGACTGCAGGAAAATTTTCAAGTGTTAAAGATCTTGTTAGTTTCAGCCCCTTGTGTTATTCTCATTAACATGGGTTCAGTGTGGCATGTCACATCACCAAAGGCTCAAACCAAGCAAAGGGTTGAGTAATAAGATGGACCGAGGCCATTAGAAACTCAGAAGAGGACGGTGACCCAAGGAATCTACAGTTGCTATAGACCCAACATATGCTAAGATGCTATGTTTCTCCTGGCTTCATCCACAGGGACACGCTGCTCGTGAGATAAAGGCCACAAAGGTGATCATACTCCAAGTCACCCTTCCACTCCCGAACCAAGCCCCTATGTCCCCCTGTGAAGGGCTTCCTTGGAGGCCTGCCCCATAACATGCCGTGGGATCACAAAAGTCTGGTTTAATGTAAATATAAGAGAAAAAAGAAAAGGGATTTGCCCCCGTGGGATGTCTGTCCTAAGGATATACTGAATGCAGAATTTGGGGTTAGCAATGAGGGGATTTCTCTTTTAAGTTAGATTCAACTTTTTATTCTGCCCCCCTTGATCTGGTACACTGTCTTCAGGGCGTTAAGCCTCGTAGGCCTGTAGGTCTAGCTTCTGTGCTTTCTATTACTTGCTGCTTTTATTTTCTCTTACTGTGAATTTGCCTTTGATGTTAATTAAGCTCCCTTCAGTGTTAGGAGCATCTCAGTATCTGATCTAAAGCCTTTCACACATAGAAAATAACAAGTTGGAAAGAAAACAGTTCAGTGATAAAAGAGATGTGGAATCTGTTCGAGTTGCTACATTATAAAAAAGTCAGCCCTTTAAGTGGTTAAGTTAAACAGGATGAAACTTGGGTTAAACCATCCCTCTGTGAGAGTTCGTGAACCCTTCCACGGGCACGCTTAGGCCTGGGAAGGCTCCTCGGGCTCTCCTTTCTCTCCAGTGGGTGTTACATTTCAGCAGCTGAACCGCTTTGAAAGTGCCCCAAAGTCAGATGTGACCCAAACAAAACTTCATTTTAGGAACTAAAGAGCAGAGAGTCCATGGTGACAGTCCAAGAGCACATATCAAGGCCAAGACTTTAAAAGGGCCTTTTAATACTGATAACCTTGATTTTTTTATAACAAGTTTGGATCTTGTTTATTTTGCTTTTTTTTGTTGTTGTCGTTTTCTGGGTTTTTTTTTTGCGGTACTTGGGCCTCTCACTGTTCTGGCCTCTCCCACCGCGGAGCACAGGCTCCAGATGCGCAGGCTCAGCGGCCATGGCTCACGGGCCCAGTCACTCCACAGCGTGTGGGATCTTCCCGGACCGGGGCACGAACCCGTATCCCCTGCATCGGCAGGCGGACTCCCAACCACTGCGCCACCAGGGAAGCCCTGCTTTGTTTTTTTAATGTGACATGTCAGGTCAGAAAAGTTAAGGTCTCCTAGGTAACGACACACTCAGGATGCTCGTGGATGGTTACTTCCTGCTGACTGCAGGTACACATTTCCTTTCTGCAGCATTTGTGAGTATTGGTGTCTCCCACAACATGAGAGCAGAATTCTAACTCCACCAATTCTGTAACCTACCTTCCAGGGTGCAGCGACACCTGTAACCAAGCAGAACCGTATGGGGCCTTCCTGGGACAGATGCCTTCCCCATACCCTGTACCGTAGCTCCTCTGAAGGACCTAGGTAACAGTATCTGATGCCCATTCCTGAGTCCTTTTACAGATGCTAAAAGCCCCAGCAAATGGAAGAAGTTAACTACTTGATGACCCTGAGCCCCAAGACCTACTGGTGCCTAAGGATTGATAATGTTAACCCCTGTGACCCCGTTACCTCACCATCAATCAATCAGAGAATTGTGCAAGAGCTGATCACATACCCTAGGACTCCCCTACACCCCTGGCCTTTAAAAATGCTTTGCTGAAACCCAAGTGGAATTTGGGTGTTTTGAGCACTAGCTTCCCTGGACTCCTTGCTCGGTGCCTGCAATAAATGTTGCACTCTCCTTCACCCCAACCCGGTGTCAGTAGATTGGCTTTATGCCCAGGGGCAAGGGGATCGAAGTCTGTTTCAGTAACACACCAGCAAGTACCCCCGGCAGTGTTTACAACAAAGATGATGTCCTCCAGGCACATAAATATTTTATTACCAGCCAGAACTCTGCTCCCTGAACCTCAGAAAGGCCACAAGGACCCAATCTGCTTGTTTCCACTCTAACTCAAGACCTGCCCTAGATGAAAACCCACCTAGATACAGCACCCTGCCTACTTTCTCCTGAGCCCTGGCCTCAGTTTAGCACATCTTGACAAGTTGGAGAAGACTTGCTTTCATTTTAACACCCCAATCCTACAGGAAAAGCCTGTAAAAGACACAAAATCTACAAGAGTAATATTGTTACACAAAGATAAAAATTTCTGTCTCTTCACAACTCACATAAAAACTTCACTGTCTGAATACCTGACCCAACAGATAACATGAGGACTTCCTACATCTTTCTATAACGGCCAAATGAGGGGGTTTGGAATGTGACATTAGTTAGCGGGTTTTCCACACAGCCTTTTGTACAAGAATTGCCTGATAAATGAGGTGAGACCCAGGAACACACACACACACACACACACACACACACACACACACACACACCCCTACATATGAGGGAGGGAAAATACATACATTAAAAGACTGTAATTTCTGATGTAGTCTCTTGCAGACTACTTTTGGGAACCATTACTTATACTAAGACACACTACGATCTCTATAAGGTGACTTACTTGAAGAATAACAGAGGACTTTTTTAACCACAGAAGTGGAATAGTTAACAACTAAACAGATAAATAGCAAAATATTCACATTGATCAGAAGGAAGAGGTTTAGTTTATAGAAAGGAAAGCATGGTGATATTATTACAGATTTGAGGGCATATATATCATAAGGAGAGGTTCAAGTGTCTGCATACACAGTTTTCTCAAATGATCACAGGAGTTCTTAGTTTTTCCCCCAATATGATGCGAACGATATAATTTTTCCCAACCATCATCCCTAACCTCTTACCTTGACCGGAAATAGAGGAAGTTCCCATGTTCATTTTTCTATAACACAGGGGTTCAAGAAGAACACCTGAATTCCAGGAACCATTGATATTGTCTTTCATCCCCCCAGGATACTAGTTGCTCAACTGCAAACTTAGCACAAAGGTCTCACCATGCCACCAAATGCTAGCTCCAGCCTCAGGGAGTTCTCCAAATCTGAAAGGAAAGAAAAATTCTATACTAACCACTACTAATATAAATTATTATTTGCCTCTTAAAAAAATAGCTAAAAACAACTTAGGCACTCTTAGTCAGCCCTGGAAGAATTTGGAACCAAAATATCTAAGAAGCTTTTAAAAAAATAACTTAAAATATAGTCAGCCTATATTGTAACCGTGAGTAGTAGCCAAAAAAGTGTATATAAAACACATCACCCTCATCAAGGAGCCAGTAATGAATACTTAGTGAGGCCTATATAGTAAATAGTTTAATAAGGAAGTTAAAAATAACCATAAATATTGCATGTATCCTTTTGAATATTAAATGCCCATCATTATCAGCGGAGCTTCAAGATGCCTCTTCTGTTAGCATAAGTACCGTGTTACCAACTCCAAGTTCTTACCCCTCACTGCACGACAGGCCAATAAATCAGGAGATGAGTTGTTGGGACAAGAAATGGTAACTTTATTCAGAAAACCAGCAGACTGAGAAGAGGGTGGACTAGTGTCCCAAGGAACCATCTTCCCTGAGTTAGAATTCAGGCTTGTGTTATACTAAAAGGGGAGGGGTTGTGGTTGGTTACTGCATACTTCTTGGCGTCAGAATCCTTTGTTCTTGCAGCTGTCCAGGTAGGTCCAGTCACAATGTTCCTGTAAATCTCCAACAAGGCAGGTGTTATTCTCTGTTCTGCCACTTTTTATCTCTATATGAATGGAAAAGTATTATAGCTTTAAAGGTCGTAACATTGAGAGTGGGCTATCCTGTATATTTCAGGCTATAGGCAACCAACATTCTTGCAGCAAAAGCAACAGAACACAAAGGTTAAAGTAAAAGAAACGGATCCAGTGTGGAGTCAGATTTGTTCTTCCCTATGACACCTGCACACTACTTGAAAAAAATTTGCCTTCCAGTTAGCTGGTTTGCTAAGAGA
Source organism: Stenella coeruleoalba (assembly GCF_951394435.1). Taxonomy (NCBI): domain Eukaryota; kingdom Metazoa; phylum Chordata; class Mammalia; order Artiodactyla; family Delphinidae; genus Stenella; species Stenella coeruleoalba. Next base: position 143,443,841 of record NC_137149.1, on the reverse strand, counting down.
CAGTCATAGAGGTCTTGCTCACTTAATAGTCATATTGCTAGGGAATTGAAACCACAATGCAATTTTAGAAAATCAAATAAAAACTTGAAAGTGCTTTTCATTATACGTTTTAGAGGGGCGGTCAATTGATAGTTTGCTCTGTTAACACTTTTTCCCCACTTTCTTTCCTCTGGTTCTTTAAACTGAATAAACAGAGGAGTGAGTATGAGATAAGCCATTAATGTAGTTATGTCCAGGGTCTGAAAAGTCAGGAAAAAGGATGAATCAAAGAACTGAGAAATGGAAGATGCAAAAGACCACAGAATGCACAAACAGGCATGCCTAGACCATCTTACGTGTGAGCACTGCCAGAGGGGAGCACAAATTAGGAGCCTTTGAAGACCCTCCTAGATCCACAGACCTATGAGGGAGGGAGGCTGTTACTAGGGATCAGCTTCAGAATCCCTGTCACCCAATCTCCATCTCATAACCAGATTCAGTACTGAGCTTCTGCTTCTTACTATGTTTAGAATCCAGTTCCCTCGTACAAATATATTTTTTTTCTTAGAAGTGTTTGGCCTCTTGTGCCCTCTTATGCATTAAGGGTTATTGATTTGACATCCATCAAAAGACATGTCAGGAAGCAAAAAGATAGCATTAACTGAAGGCACACACCTAGGTAGAGTGTGTACCCTCAATTTCCCCTCCTACTCAGCCCATAAGCCGAGCAGCTTTGCTCATCTACAAGTGAAATATGTATTTATAAAAATTCTTACTTATAAATAGTAACTATGTGTCTGGTTGTAATTGTTTGCAATCATGGCCAGACAGTGGAAATAAAGAGACGGATAACCTGATTTTTAAACAACAAAACGAAATAGGGAGAGTTTACAGTTGTAGAAGTGGTGGCTTGCCATTTGTTCATTCACAGTCATGGTATTGCACCAAAATTCGTTATAGTCAGTGGACTGCTTAAGCCTGCGCCCCAAATAGTTGATGTCCTCTTAGGGGTCAGCAGAGTAGTGTTCACCAAATTCATAGAAGAGTGTAAGTTTACAAGCACAGATTTTGGAGTCACATAACTCTGCCACTAATTAGCTATACGATCTCAGCCTCTATAAATCTCAGTTTTCACATCTATAAAACCAGGATTATGTCTAACTCACAGACTTGCTGTGAAGATTAAATGTGTGCTAATGTGGGTCGAGTCCTCACTCAGAGACTGACACATGGTTAACCAATAAATGGTAGTAACTTTTATTACTTGTGAAATGAGTGATTGAGGTGACAAAAATGTTTAACTTGTAAATGTTGCTTTAACCTACTTGTCTTTGATCTGTAAACCTGCCAGAAACAGAGAATGAAAGAGAGCAAAGTTCATTTACCTGGATAATCAGCTAATGCTAATTAAGAATTGGCATATATACACTACCAAATGTAAAACAGATAGCTAGTGGGAAGCAGCCGCATAGCACAGGGAGATCAGCTCGGTGCTTTGTGACCACCTAGAGGGGTGGGATAGGGAGGGTGGGAGGGAGACGCAAGAGGGAGGGGATATGGGGATATATGTATATGTATAGCTGATTCACTTTGTTAAAGCAGAAACTAACACACCGTTGTAAAGCAATTTTACTCCAATAAAGATGTTAAAAAAAAAAAGAAGAATTGGCTATTCTTCTTACTTATTACTCCTCATTTGACTTACTTTTTTATCCTCATACTTTACCTTTTCATCTCAAAACATAATGAAAATGTTTCATCTGTATTGAGACCAAATTATATCTCTATTTATAAAGCAACCAGATAAACTATTTATTGTCATAATTACACTGTCTCTTATGGGACAATTTAGATCAGAAAGTAACTAAAGAACACCTCTAACTCCACAGGAAATGGACTTGTTGCAATTTGCTTCCTTGTCATAAAGGGCTCTGCTGTATCAGATATATGTACCTGCAAAAAAATGTACAGTAATGCACTTTAGACAGTGAGAAACCCACAAGACAGTCTTTCAGAGAGAAAAATTACATTTTATAGTTTATTGTTTTTGAGATTTTCAAAATATCATAAAGTATGTCAGAAGGAAAAAAATGTTCTATACATTTATGCTAAATAACCATTAACTCTGAATATAGTGGATGTACCCAGCTCTTCTTTTAAAGAGATGCATTACAGTTCCCTTTAATGAATCTTAATGCTCTGCAACTAGGTTTAACTAGATGGAGTTTTCTGTCAGACCTTAATAAATGGGATTAGGACTGAAAAAATCTGTACATTTTCTAATTTATGACCTCATGCTTAGTATTTAAAAGAAAGGAAGGATATTGGGTTGGAATGTTTCAAAAGGCTAGCACATGCGCCTCAGACACATCATAACTAGAGAGAGATTTCCCTTGTTTAGAGATTGTTAGGCTGGAGACAAAAAAAATGGAATGTGGTTGTGAAAAGCTCACCTTGGGTTTATGACAAATAGAGCTGTGTTCACTATTTAAAATAAACTCTTTCCTCCCTCCTACTAGTGACTTGTCAAAGGAGATGCATTAATTACAAACCAGAAGGATGCTCTTCCAGTGGCTTGGCGGAAGCCTTTGTTGTTCAGTAATTAGTCATAGGAAATAGTTGAAGGTGCTACTCTCATATGTGACTCCAAACATACGAATTTTGGGGGGAAACTAACTGAACTACTTATACATATACAAATAGTCAGGCTGGGTCTCTTCCTCCACGAAGTCAGAAGATTTAAAAGCATGACTGCAGCTGCCTAGTTTAGAATACCAAATACCTTTTGAAGCAACATGTCCACGTCCTTTGACTAAAGTCCATGTTATCCATTTGGAGATGATCGTCCTACCATATGTCAGAATAAAGCCAACTTCCTCCACCAGAAATGCCAAAATTCACCAAGAAGATGTAATTGAGCTTGAAATAATCACCTTTGAAGCATGAAGTGAGATGGTTAGAAGAGATATTTTCAAAAGTATCAAAATGGCAATCCCAGCCTGAACTAGCACGGTGGAATCATGCCAGAGAGGTATTGCTGTCTCAGTGAAGGTGGGAAGATTCAGATACCATCCTTACCCTCTATTCATTATTTAAACATAAAGTTCTGAACTACAGAGGAATGAAAGGAAAATGAAAATGCTGTATTATCACCAGTGTCTGTGTGAGGACTCATTCCCTGCCAATGAATTATGCCCAGATAACAATGAAAAAATTAGATTCTCCTCCATAAGAAGAAGATTTGGATTCTTGTTGAAATCACTGAAAGGAAGGTTAATAACTATTTTATCTATTGAAAAAATTAGATTCTCCTCCATAAGAAGAAGATTTGGATTCTTGTTGAAATCACTGAAAGGAAGGTTAATAACTATTTTATCTATTGTATTTAACATCACTTTTCTGTACAACTGTTCACAGTGATTTTTCCCTGTTGTAAAAGAATAATGTGTTTTTGTTCAAAATATATAGCACTTCCAGCTTCAAATAAGCCTGTTAGGGCCATGTTCCTGGTCATAATGAGTCATTGCTATCCAGATGGAATAATCGGGTAACTGTTTCTCTTCCAGTTATTTCTCAATAATATGGTCTTAGAGTTTATTATAAAATACAGTGGAGAGATCAATAGAGAATGAATGAAAATTCATTTTATAAAATAACAACAATTTGCAGTTCAGAATGCGTCAAACTCAAGCACGCACACACATACACACAAACACAGACTATATGTGGGATTCTAGTTCCTTAGACTGTAAGCTCTTTGATGACATAGCCTGCGTTTTAATTCACCATTAACGCTCCAGCATGTGTTTGGTATCTACTAGGTGCTTGATAATATCATGGACCATGTTAATTATCTAACCTCTAGAAAATGGTGAAAACATTTTGTCAGGTAAGGCCAAATGAATGATTTTCTTCTAGGTTAATCTGGGATACTCCTTTTTGATTTTGCTAAATCTATTTTGGGTGGCATACATTTTTCCATAAAAATCTGCATTATCATATTGTCTATAGTTGCCAATTGTTAATACCACAAACACAGAAATCCTCATGGACTGATTTCTAAGGAACTTCAGCCTTTGTTCAATAGGGTCTGTTGAACTGTCAGATGGACATGGACTCAGGGATGACTACCTTCTGTGTTCTGTTGTCCAAGGCGTTCTCTCCATTTGCATTCTTTACTAGTGGTTGGCTCCTTTATTAGCAATAGGAAGAGACTTTTGGATTGTTTCTTTGTTTCTGAAAGGACTTCTGAGTAAGGGTTTAACCTAAAAATCAATTCTCGCATTGGACAGAGCAGAGACTTTATGAAACTTCTAGAGTAATACTGTTATATCTATTCCTTAGATGGCATTATTTAAAAACAAAAACAGATTCAATAAAATTCCTATGAAAAGTTCAATGGTATTTTTCACAGAAATGGGAAAACAATCTTAGAATTTGTATGGAACCACAAAAGACCTCAAATAGCCAACACAATTCAGAGAAAGAACAAAGCTGGAAGTATCATACCACAGATTTCAAACTATACTACAAACCAATAGTAATAAAACCAGTATGGTATTGGCATAAAAAAAAAACCCACATACATCAATGGAACAGAATTCAGATCCATAAATAAACCCCTCAGATAGAGTCAACTAATATTTGATGAGGGAGCCAAGAATACTCAGTGGGGAATTCATGATGTCTTCAATAAATGGTGTTGGGAAAACTGGATAATCACAGGCAAAAGAATAAAATTGGACCTCTATCTTACACCACTACAATATCAACTCAAAATAGATTAAATACTTAAATGTAAAACAAAAACTGTAAAAGTCCTAGATAAGAACATTGAGAAAAGTGGCCAAGATGGCAGAGCAGGAAGACCCTGAGTTCACCTCCTTCCATAGGCACACAAAAATTACAGCTATTTACAGAGCACCTTTTTTTTTTTATTGTGAATGATATTTTATTTAGTTATTTTTGTTTACAACTGAAACTCTGGGAAGTCAAAATTACCATCCTTGCTCGTGAGCTTCTTATAGACACCAGAAAACGTTTCAACATTGTGTTCCACATTGTTCTGCAGTGCTTTATCCAAATGAACCTTTATGAGTCAGCTGCCATCCAGCTTCACGTGGATTCTCTTGCCCACAGTCTCACTTGGGAAAACCAAGTCCTCCAGGATGGCATCATGCACGGCTGTCAGTGTGCTCCTGAGACGTTTTTCCTTATTTTTTGTACGGCTTTTTCAAGTTGACTTAGACAGAATTCTCCTCTGAGTGATAAAGACAGCGTGCTTCCCTCTGAACTTCTTCTCCAACTCACGCACTAGCCGGACCTGGATTTTCTGGAAAGATTTCAGCTTTCAGATCTACCTCTGACAATCATTCAAATGTCCAAATACTCATTTTGAGAAGAAAAATGACTAAATATGCTCCATTTTTAAGCAAGTCCTTGTCATTAATGTCTTACCTGTAATCTGTCTTCACCAAGGCCTAATGCCTGGAAATGTGATTTCCTCATAGAGACAAACACAAAACTGTTCCAATTTGCTAACAGGACACTGAAGATTTATAAATTGTACCTCCCATTTCTCTTCTTCTCACTTCAGGTTTTCTTGTCATGCTCCTCTGAGATTTAATCACACACACAACACAAATTTGATGTTCCTCTCTTGCTTCCTCGGAGCTATAATTTTAGTTTCTTTGTTATCTGCAGCATTTATCCTTTCTAGCCCAACAAATTTAGTCACAAGGATTTCTTTTTTGCTCTTCAGGAAGTTACACATTTCATTTGTAATCACGTCCTTGTGCAAAGCAGTAGCAAGTTAGCATTATTCTACCATGTTCCTGCAACAGGTTTTATTTCCTTCTCTCTGAGGCCATGAATTTCTAATTTGTCCTCCATGTATGTGGCATTGATGATGATTGGATTGTGTTAGAGGACCTGTTTATAAAATATTTTCTTCAAATGTGCCATTTTCCTGCTTCTCAGCAGTTTTCTGGGACCTGGGGTTATAAAATTTAAGCACAGTAAAATCTCCTTTCACAAGGCCTAGTCTTGTCACTGACTTATCAGGACCCTGGATGTGTCAGCCTCTTTAAACAAACTGTCTCTGTTCATGACCACAGTCCTCCTACAGGGGTACTCTTCCATGCATTTTCCAGGAAGGAAGACAGAGAATTGGGAAAATTAAATGACTTGCTCAAGGCATCATGTAGTCAAATCCTGTTTCTATTTTAAACAATGTTTCTATTTTCTATTTTTTATACGTATGTGTGACCTCTCAGCACCTAAAATTGATGACACATTTGGGCTTAAAATTATGCGGTTACTCAAAGGAGAGCCCCTTTAGGACACTCATGGCAGATTTGCATTTAACTTACAGACTTAATTTATATATTCATTTTTATTATATATACATAAAATCTACCCAAATATTAGAGGTGAAGGAAGGTGCTGCTTAGACGTGAGTCCACTCTCAAAAACAGCTAAAACCAGGAGCCTGATGGTAAGGTAGTCTAAAACGGAAAGTCTGAAATCAGAGCCAACTGTGGCCATTAAGGGGCAAGCAAGCCCTCCACACTACAGCCTCAGAGCCCAACCTGGTCTTTGCTAGCTTGTCGGGGCTCCATTAAAGGCTGAGTCATTACCAAACGTAAGGTAGATAGCTAGTGGGAGGCAGCCGCATAGCACAGGGAGATCAGCTCGGTGCTTTGTGACCGCCTGGAGGGGTGGGATAGGGAGGGTGGGAGGGAGGGAGACGCAAGAGGGAGGAGATATGGGAACATAGGTATATGTACAACTGATTCACTTTGTTATAAAGCAGAAACTAACACACCATTGTAAAGCAATTATACTCCAATAAAGATGTTAAAAAAAAAAAAGAAAAAAGAAATCTGGGGTACAGTTTTCAATATATAAGTTGAAATTAAAAAAAAAAAAAGGCTGAGTCATTCCATGAGATGAGTATATCAGTTGATCATATAATGTTAATTCTGAATCAGCAAAATGTCAGATTTATATTTAGCATTTTCATTTTAAGAAAGAAATGTAAGGTATAGTCTATTTCAGAAAGATAGAGCAGTGTTTATACTCAAAAATGCAAGCCCTCAATTATTTGAAAAACAGTTACTTAAAATCGTTCCAGCTTAAGAATTATGAACAGAATTCATAAAAATTCCATTTATGATGCACATAAAACAGGAGTCGATAAAGTTCAGGACTATTGCTGATAAATCAATGAATTCATATAAATAGGTGGAAAATAGTAATCAAATCCTCGTTGTTGTACCCTCCACATCATCATTTTTTTATTTATTTGAATTTGGGTTTTTCCCTCATATGAAAACATATCTAAAGAGCAAGGTGTTCAGCACATAAAATCATCGCCTTTCTCTATTTGCTCTTGGTTTGCAAAGTCCATCTTTTCTTCATTTGTTAATTTTTGCATGGACTTAGAGGGTGCTGATTTAGGATGGCTGTTGCTAGGCAAATTAGCAAATGACTCATCTAAAAGCACATGTGTGTTTGCTGACATTCTGACAAGCAGTGGCTGCGTCATTGACCTGTGGACCTGTCCCATACCAGGACATAGTGGGCTGAGTAACTGATGTGACAGGAACCAGATGAAGACTAGTCTGAGGAAAGACAGGCATCAAGAAGAACAGAGAGGTGATACAGATGAGACGAGAGACCATTTCAGTCAACCGGGTGGCCTTTGTAAAAAATGGGACAAAGTCGAAAGAGAAAGAGTTTCTTGGAAACACAAGCTAAGGTTTCACGAGAAAAGAGAGCACATAGACAAGAAGAGAATTATAAAGCAAGTCAAGAGAACTGAAATCTAGAGTTTCAATTTAATTCACATTACAATTGTCAGCCATTATAAACAAATGGTAATAATTTAATGGAGTCTTATGTTAAGAAGACTCTCTCAAACCCTTAAATGATGCAGCACCTGCCTCTCCAGTGTTTGGATAAGTGGCTATTCAGCATCTTCTTAACATATCTTAGGTAATGAATTTCTTTATCAAGAAGGACATTCCTGTTATAAAACTGTTAATTAAAAAAAATTAAAAAGAAAAATCTTAATTATTAGAAGAGCCTCTTTTTGGTAATTGTCACTCACCATTGACAGTAGTAGCATGTGAAACACACAGCAGAAAAACTCCTACCTCCACCTGTTGCCCTCGGAGTATTTATAAGAAAAAAGCCTAATGAGCCCTTCCCCTAGGACAGTGAATATTCTTACCCTTTAATCGTCTAGGCTGTGCTATGATTAAAAATGTCTACACTCCATTTGTTATTTTCCTTACTTTCTGTTTATCCCTCAACCCAGTAACATCTGATTACTGATAGATTTTTCTCACCAATCTATTTCCTCATGCCTACCTTTAGAATTGTTCTAAAAAAAGACATTTAGGATAGATATGCTAACTATCAGACCAATGGACAAGACTAAATTCCTACATTACCTATTTTTCACATTTATCACCAATTTCCTCTAATCTGTCACCTTCACTGGCTTTTCCTAGTTCTCTGCTACCTCACTAGCCCCTTTACAGTGCTATGTGTATCTTATTCTTGTATCACACTGTCCAGTACCAGTATTTTTCAGGTTTCCATGTTACATTCTCTTCTTTTTTCACTCTTACCTCTTCCTAACAACCTCATTGGCTCTCATGGTTTTGATTCCCATTCTTAGGCTAACAAATTACAATTCTTTACTACTCACACAGACCTCTTTCCTAAGCTCTGTAAATTTGCTTATTTTGTATCTCCACCCAGATGTTCCAAAGGCTCTTCCAAATTAACAGATATAAAACTGGTCTTTTACTCTCCCCAAGTCTATTCCTCACCTAGTGCTCAGAAACATCATTGGAGAATAGCCAAGATGACAGAGTAGGAAGACCCTGAGCTCACCTCCTCTCATGAGCACACCAAAATCACAGCCATCTGCAGAACCACCATCAATGAAAAAGACCAGGACCTACCAGCAAAGATCTACAACTAAAGACATAAAGAAGAAACCACAATGAGTCCAGTAGGAGGGGAAGACTCACGACATTATCAAGTACCATACCCCTGAGTGGGTGACCCACAAACTAGAGAATAATTACAATGCAGAGGTTCTCCCACATTGGGCTCCCTAGCCTGGGGGTCTGGAAAGACAAACCCGCAGAACACTGGGCTTTGAAGACTAGCATTCACACTCCCACAGCCTAGTTCTGGACTTCTTTTATCACTTGTCTACACTCTTAACTGATCCTCTTCTTTTGAGTTTCGGTCTTTCCAGGCAGTCTTCCACCTTGCCACCAGAATGACTCTGCCAAAAGACAACTAAGATTATGACATTCCAACTCCCTGAAGCTCTTCACTCATTTTCTATCGCCTAGCAAAGCCCAAACACTTAGCATGGATCAAAGGCCTTTCGCAATCTGGCTTCTGCCTATGTTTTCTGCTTTTTCTCAAGTCAATCTTTCCATACTTTTCAGGCTTTAGCAGTTCTAATAGTTCCATCTGCTTATAAGGTACGAATCTCTCTCACTTGGCCCCATCTTCTTAGTCCCTGGTAAGCAATTCACCATTCAAAATCTATTTTGAATTTAACTGTTACCAAAAAGCATTTCCTGACTAACCCAGACTCTTCTGTGTTACTCTTTCCTCCTGCATACTTATACTATGGCATTATGTCATGTCATGTTCATGTATGTACACCTGTGTATCTACTCTGTGGGACTCGGAGTTCCTTGTAAAAGATCATTTCTTCTAAATACTCTATCCTCCCTCATCCCCTCCTGTGCATAGTAGTTCAATAAATATTTATTATATAAACAACTGTGGTTAATAAAATACAGAAATTATCATAAAAATTAGCAGTCTAGTAAGGAGAATATATAAATAAACCATTCAAATGTGACATATTCTGCATAATCCCAGGTCTGTATGGGTATCGCAGAAACACAGGCTTCACAGACACCTCAGTTGTGGGTCGTAACGGATGTCACCTCAAGGCTTGACATATTCCTCTGTCCATGGATGAAAGCTATGAGAGTCGGGGAAAATATTGATAAATCCTACTTCCCATCCTGAGATACAGAAACAAAGAGAAAAAAAGAACGAGTATAAAGGAAAGGGAGAAGGCTAGTGTGAGAAGCAATGAGGCAGGGCTGGGGTGGAAGAGGTAATCTCTGAGGTAATAGAGAGCCTGGCACATGTAGGCACTAAACAAACATTTCTGAATCAATAAATAAGCAAATGAGTGGTAGCGGATAAAACAGAAGTAGAGTAGGAAAAGTGAGGTCCAATAACACAAAAGTTGTGATTTTAGCTACTAGCTCTGTCTGGTGTAATTAAGCTACCACTGAGTGGATCTTCTTGTTATACCAACTTTCATTCCCTGTTATCTTAAAACCACTAATAAGGTACAAACCTCATGCCCAAGGCTATGAACTGTGATGGAAGGAAAGTAACCCATTTTTAAAGACTTTTGGAAAACTGCCAGAAGAGGTAACAATAAATATCTGATTGTTGATTGATTGCACTATAAATTCATAAACATCACCTTAAATAAGCCCATGGTCTTGCCCTGCAGTGGTGACGGTTGCTCATATCTGCAATACACTAAAAACCGCTGAATTATACACCTTATACAGGTGAATTTTATGGCATGCGGACTATATCTCAGTAAATCTTTTTTTTTTAATTAACAACAATGATAACAACTATATGGAAATGACCCCAAATTTTATGTCCAACTTAGATTTCTGCTCTGAACTCCAGACTCATACTGCCAATCTCCACATGCATTTCTCAAATGCATCTCTGGATCAGCACATTAAGAAAGCCATCCTGGCCTCCCTTCCCAAGTGACCTGTTTCCAGTAGTATCTCCTTCTAACACACATGCCACCTGTCTTCGTCCTCTTACGCAAGCCTCAAATCCATCAGTCACTCTAAGACTTCCCTTCCTCACTTTCCTTCTCAAACCCAAGTTAATGCTCACATGCATTCACCTCCTTCTGTCTCAGCTACCACTCCCTGGTGCCAGACCCTGTTGCCTGCACTGGACCACTGCCACAGCTTTCCAATTACTCGTCCATATCCACTTGCCCACCCCTGCCCACTTCAATTCATTCTCTAATCCTATTCAGAGCTACTGCCTCCAAATATAAATATGGTGTGTGGCATCCCTTTTCTCCATGCCCCCTTCCAGTTTAACAACCTTCAAAGGACTTAAAGACCAAAGCCCTTGACTTGGCCCACAAGGACCCGCGAAGACCAGCCCTTCATTCTCCCTAGCTCATCTCATACCACGCTTCTGCTCACCTTCCAGCCACACTCACCTCCTTTCATTTCATGGAATATCGTGTTTCTCCTCTGCCTGTGCTGTCCTCACTGTCTGAAACAACTCACCACTTACCCCTTCCTTTGCTTACTTAAATCTTACTCTTCCCTCGTGTCTAAGCTTCTTCGAGAAGACTCCCCCTGCGGTCCCTGGCCAGGTCAATTTTATGTGCTAATAGCACAGTGTGGTCTTCCCATCTTCATTCCTATCCCCATTCTGATTGTACATACATCTGTGTCTCCTTTTGCTTAGTTACTGTCTTTCCTACCAAATGGCTACCTCTATATGGGCACCAGCCTTGTTTCTGGTTTTGCTGTATTGTTACTGGTTGTTATTTTGCCATACTCAAATGCCTGACTTAGTGTCTGTTCCCCAAGAGTATGTTCTTAATAAATACTTTTTTTTTTTTTTTTTTTTTTGCGGTACGCGGGCCTCTCACTGCTGTGGCCTCTCCCGTTGAGGAGCACAGGCTCCGGACGCGCAGGCTCAGCGGCCATGGCTCACGGGCCCAGCCGCTCTGCGGCATGTGGGATCTTCCCGGACCGGGGCACGAACCCGCGTCCCCTGCATCGGCAGGCGGACTCTCAACCACTGCGCCACCAGGGAAACCCAATAAATACTTTTTGATTGGCAATAAGTTACAGGAGAGACACTTTATTTTACTTGGGGACTTTCTGTGCTCCCTCCTGAGCCTCCCAGAGTCAGGACTTGCCAGGTCGTGGTAGGGGCAGTTGACAGCTCCCCGGGCAAGGCTTCTCTAAGCATTGACCTGCTTTCCAAAGACAATGTTGGGACATCTGGGGCTTCTGTTTGGCTAAACAGGGCAGGCAGTGATGACTCGGTTGGCTATGTGGAAACTGTTTGGAAAATGCAGCTTTACTTGGGGATACTGAGCAATTGTGGGAGAAGGAGAGGAAAATGATGAAGCAGCTCAGAGTGAGAGAGAAATGGGGAGGGGAGGACATCCAATGGGAACTTCTGTGAAGTTTGCCTTGTGGTATCCAATTTAAACACCCTCCATATTCCCCATTAAACCATAGGTAAAACTTAATCAGCTTGCTAATGAGCAGTGGAATTTTGGCTGGTGTGGGCAGGGCCGTGCTGGAAGTTAGGCAAGTTGCTGAGTTCTACTTCAAGGTAGATGCAGGATAAGAACACAGCACTTCCCTGTCATTCAAACACACCCAAGAACTCCAATGGGAGTCCTATCCTACCCTCCATCTCACCTGGTCCTTTTGGAGATTTAGAAGATAGAGCTGTGCATCCCTTCGACTTTCCACTTACCTCCTGGTATTGCAGATTGGTACTCCCATATAAGATAAGTGAAGTATTTCAAATAAAGTGGCTTGACCATGTAAGATTTTATTTTTCTCCCCATGATCAGAGGGCATTTCCAGGAATGTTTTCTAAACATCATTTAGCTTGTGCTTTTAGTTTCGTTCCAATAGCAGTGAAAAATAGGGACTACAAGTTTGTGAATTCTCTAGGTTTATGAAAATATTAAGCAATGGAGTTGCACATGTACAGTGAAATGCAACTGTTATCAAATCTTGAAAATCTGAATGAACTATTTCAGGAAGTAAGAGCATTTTTATGGCATGGGCAGGAAAATGACATTTGCTTACTCTGTACTAAAGCATTATTTTGTATCCATGAATACATTAATCCCAGAGGCTATGATGGGAAGGTAGAATTAGAGCACTGTTGTGTAGCATTTATGATGTCTTTCCTGATTTTTCAAAATAGAGGAAGTCTCTTTTATTGGTTATTCTTCACAGTAGTATTGTAAAACAAGTCAATCTCCTTATCTTGACAGTATATTTGAAACCACTGACGGAGAAGTGCAAGCATCACTAACAAGTGAGTGAGGTAGCTAGAGTAAGCACTTTTGTGTCTGGATTACCAGTTTTAATTTGTTTTCAACTGCATCCCATGGGCTTCACAGGTCACAGAAGAGCTATCATGTGAAGATATGCAAAGTTAAAGGCAATCCCAATTCCTGCCTTGGGAAAGAGCGACATACCACACAATGTTTTTCATCGATTACTTTATATTCAAACCCCTGCAAATTAAGGCCAGTATGGATTCCAGTCCTACCAGTGAGGAAAACGCGACCCAGATAAGGGAAATGATGTCAGAATGTGCAGAGCTGTGGCTGGAATCTCACTAACCAGTTGTACGAGGTTACAGTTTATATGCGTTCTTTGCACTAAAGATTGTGCATTTCTAGAGTCATAACATCAGCTCCACAGCATGACTTTCAAAGAGACAGAATTGCTCTTTTTTGTATCGTGCACATTGAAAATGAATTAAACCAGGTCTCCTGGTCCTGAAAATGAAAAGAGAGGTTTTTTTCCTCATACAGGCACAGTATCAATTTTTTATAATACATAAGTGTAGAATGAACACAGAAGAAAATAAAATGATTTACAAAGTGTATCAATTTTTGTAATATCCAATTGTATGATGGAAACAAAAGAAAACAAAAACTATTTACAAAGTTTTTTAATACGGTGCATCAATGAAAAGAATTAAATATCAAATTTTTACATTCCATTATCTCTAAATACATATTCAGTGAGCTAGCTTCATACGTTTTGGATTTTTAAAGTGTAGTCAAAAATATAAAAGACAAGGAGAAAGGAAATGAATTGGTTTTTTTCATAAAACCATAAAAACATATTTTCTCAAGCACAGGACCAATCAGCTCGATAAAAATATTTACTAAACTAAAAGAAATTTTTGGAAGGAATCACATAGCCTAGAGCAGAGGACGTTTTCCAGAAAAGCAAAATATTGATACATGTTTCAACAGATAGTTAGCAAAACAACAACAAACTTATTTTAAATACTCCAAAATGTTTTTAATTTGGGAAAATCCTATCTCCAGTGGGAAATATGTCTGTCTAATCAGTTCCAAAACATTAAAGTTATTTTTTCTTCTTTCACTCTCAATTAAAAATTGGTTGGGCACAGGATTATGTCTTTTCAGAGACAAAATAGTTGCCTTTTCCTTGAACTGTATAATGTAACAGCGGATTCAGGGTCAGTTGTAGATTTCCATCAAGACTGTTCTCAAAGCTTCCAACTCCATTAAAATGAAAAATAGCATTAAAATGTAAAGGTCTTGACACTGAAATGTTTTACAATTATCACCCATCCAAATAGATGTCAAGCAGAATTGTTTAAAGGAGCTGCAAAGTTACTTCTCGGGTAAAGCAGGGTGACAGCTGATATAAGTAGCTCTATTATTTACATATCTCTCCTACACTGCTCTGGAAATGAACAAATAAGAATTCCATGTTGTTTTGCTTTGTCCCCCCCGCCGCCCATTAGAGGCTTTTCACCAGCCATGTTTCTTTCACCTGAGGAATGAATTCATGTCCCAAGTCAATTAGTAGGTAAATCTTCGGCAATGTAATTGAAATTATAATTCAGACTTTTGATCAAGAACAATGTCAGCAGGTCAATAACAGCCACGCAGAATCCTGTGGCAGTTCCTGAGATAGAGAGAGTTTTAAAGGAAAAAGGAAAACTAACTCCAAATAAATGAAAGGAATACTTAGAAGCATGGAGGTAGAAAAGAGATAACAGAATACATAGGAGCAGATAAAGAAAATTTATTGGAATGAAAAGAAGGAGATAAAGTGTACTGGAGCAGGATTGTGACGAAAGCAATAAACCAAGCGGAAAAAACTAGAATATATTATTATTATTATTATTATTTTGCGGTACATGAGCCTCTCACTGTTGTGGCCTCTCCTGTTGTGGAGCACAGGCTCCGGACGCGCAGGCTCAGCGGCCATGGCTCACGGGCCCAGCCGCTCCGCGGCATGTGGGATCTTCCCGGACCGGGGCACGAACCCGTGTCCCCTGCATCGGCAGGCGGACTCTCAACCACTGCGCCACCAGGGAAGCCCTAGAGTTTACTTTTAAATCCTTAGCCCTCAATTTCAGCCACTTCCTTGCCAAATGCTCTTTCTCCAGTGTTCTTCTGTCCTTTTCTTGTGTAAAGCCTCATCTCTGAACCCAGCCCTCGGCCTTCCTGCACCTGTCACCAGGCTGTTCCGCACAGCTGGGAAAGAATCGCAAGGCAACATAGAAAGTGCCGCTGGAAGTCTGGGGTTCTTACCTTCTTGACTCCGAATCTAAAGACACAGCATCTGCAGCCACCTTTTCCTCTTCGTTTCGTTACAATGGAAGAAATTCATTGTTTTACTAGGGTCAGTCTCTTCCCGCGTGCTCAGATCCTATCCTTGCCTAGCTCCTTAGGGACGTCAGGACTTTGCAGATTTCCTTTCTGCCCTCTGTCTCTGACCTCCCTCTTTCTCCTGGCTCCATCTCATCAGCGTTCAGCATTCAGGCACGCTCCTGTCTTCCTGCCTATTTTACAAAAATCTCCCTTGTCTGTGCTGTACTCGCTCAATTCATTCATTCCATAGATATTTATTAAGCACCTCTGATGCACCGGACACCAGTGACCCGAACAGACGAAAACCCTATCCTCATGGAGCTTATATCCCAGTAAAGGCAGGCAGACAGATACATGAATAAGCAAAGCATCCTGTAGACTTCAGAGAAGAGCATTATGGAGAAAAATAAAGTTGGAGCAGGAGAAGGGGAATGGTAGGAGGGAGCAGGAGATTAAACGGGGTGCTCAAAGGGGGTCCCCAGAAATGGAGCAAAGTCCTGAAAGAGATGAGGATGGGGATGAGCATTCCAGGGGGAGGAAGCCCTCTTCCTCTGAGTCTCCTTTACATGCTTCCTTCCGTGCTCATGATTTATCTGTTACCTAAATGATCAGAGTCTCAAATGTACACCTCCAGCCCCGACTTCTTTGCTGACCTCAGACCACACTCCTACTGCCTTCTCACCTTGGACGTCTTCTCCCTGTATTAGTCTCTCTTGCTGTCATAGCAAATTTCCACAAACTGGGTGGCTTAAAACAACAGAAATGTATTCTCTCTTAGTTCTGGAAGCAGGAAATCCAAAATCAAGGTTCAGCAGGGCTGCATTACTGTTCTTTGCTTCTTAGTTTCTGGTGACTCTGGGGGTTCCCTGGCTTCTGGTAGCCTACTCACGTGACCCCAGCCCAGTCCCCGCCTCCTCAGCCGGCCCCACCCCAGTCCCCGCCTCCTCACCCGGCCATACCCCAGTCCCCACCTCCTCGCCCGGCCCCACCCCAGTTTTGTTAAGATTATTTGGTTAAGTCGATAGTGGGTAGTAATGCATATTTGTGCAAATAACTGGAACTTAAGACCTGTATTTTTTAGTCATCCATTACACCACTGTTAAAACAGATCATTTTGTATTCTTCTCAAAATTTGCTGATTAGTGCGGTTTGTGAATTTGCCCTAGTTAATTATTTATCACATATTACCAAATGGAGTGTAATAAAACTATTGCCATTTTATAGAGAATTGGTTTATAAAAGTTAAATGCATGAACCCAGATCATCATAAATATAAATTAATGAGTGATTCATATATGCTGGTACCAACAAGCTTTATGTGGTTCTCTTCTGAGTCTTTTTTTCAACCCATTTTTCTTTCCCCTGGAAAGTGACAGTCAGTGATTTTGGGGGTTCATAGAGAATTTTGCCCATAATAAGCGGAAGACAGCCAAAAAAGTTTGTGAACCAAAACAACTACTCTATCACTACAAACCTCAAAAATTATCACATGCTGATTTGTATTATAGCTATCTTCCCATACATGCTGTAACTGGTCAACAAGCTGATAGGCCCCATGGGGTGGGGACCATGCACGGGTTACGCTGATTAGTGCCCCTGTGTCGTGGAGATTCTCAGTAAGAAGCAAGGAGGATGGTTGCAGCTACTCCCCCCAGATGGGCATATCCTTTACTCATACTCTGGGAGATACGAAAACAATTTTCTTTGTGACTAGGTTTCGGGTAAGAAATTGCTGGGATTGGAACAATGCTATAGACTTTTAGACACACTCCATGTTTGAGCTATTTTTCGGATAATGACAGTGGTATTGGAAAATTAACTATGAATTCATAAGTAGTCTTCTAATACAGGAAGTTTTAAAAAATTCTTATTGGAGTATAGTTGATTTACACTGTTGTGTTAGTTTCAGGTGTACAGCAAAGTGAATCAGTTATACATATACATATGTCCACTCTTTTTCAGATTATTTTCCCATATAGGCCATTACAGAGTACTGAGTAGAGTTCCCTGTGCCATACAGTAGGTCCTTATTAGTTTACTATTTCATATATGCACACTAATACAGGAATTTAATAAGACTTTTTAAATGACTAAGGCTGGGAGTTAAGGTCACAGAGAAGATGAGGGCCTGACAGGTTCTAACCCCCACTTTTTTACTAACCTAATACAGATGCTGATATTCATTGGCAGGAGTTCCTCCATTGGTAGGAATTGACTTAAGTCACTCGAGAGCTTGATTTTAATGATGACTGACACCTCAGTGTCTCTCTAGCAAGAAATTTTCCTGCTCTGACATTCAAAAATCTATGTCTATGTCACAAGCTCCAAGAAAATGTGCCAGATGGTAGAGACCAGCAGGGAATTGAAGGCTGTTAAGGGCAGCTCTGCCCATTATAAAGTGAGATTTTTAAATTGCAGGGTGTGGGGAAAGATCAAAAGATCTTGACTTGATCCAAAAGATCAAGTCTATTTATTACATAAGAATATGAAATAACTATTTGACTTTCTTTATACAAAACATAGTTATGTTTGATAAGAACACATACTGAGTACACGTAGGACCAAAGCTAAGTAATTGCCTCGTTGTAAAAGAAGACAATGAAGAATAAAGAAAGAACAGAAAACATTATCCTTTATGTTGATATTTCTTTTCATTACAGTGTGTAAGCTCGTATCCTCCCAAAGTTTAAGGTATATGTACGTGTATCTATATGAGACGGGGGAAGAGTAACAGGAAAGATGAAGCATTGTGTGGAAGAAGTAATTCTTTTTGTACAATATGAATTATGTGTTTCCAGATGCTTTTTTTTTTTTTTTTTGCGGTACGTGGGCCTCTCACTGTTGTGGCCTCTCCCGTTGCGGAGCACAGGCTCCGGACGCGCAGGCTCAGTGGCTGTGGCTCGCGGGCGCAGCCGCTCCGCGGCATGTGGGATCTTCCCGGACCGGGGCACGAACCTGTGTCCCCTGCATCGGCAGGCGGACTCTCAACCACTGCGCCACCAGGGAAGCCCCCAGATGCATTTTTCACCTGTTGGAAATACCTGGAATTTTTGTTTATTCTACGCCCATGAGAGTTATTATAACTGCCATTGAAAAAATTCAGTTTAATTCAACAAATATCTGTTAGACCCTATATAAAGCTCTACAGGGGACACAGAGAGGGGTAAGGGAGGTTAATTTGTCAAAGAGTTCGTGAGGGGGTGAGAAATGTTTAAGAGCAATCATATCACAAGGGAGAAGGAGGGGTCACTGGAGCCTGGCTGCAGGGGTGCTGAGTCCTGGCTGGCGTTTCGCCTGTGCTTTAAGTGCGGGCAGGTTATGTGTCCTGGTGGCGGTTCCCTGCCTCCATCTGGAAAACCGGGGAAACAGGAGAGTGTGTATCACAGGTTTTGTGTGAGGATTAAGTGAGTGAACACGTGCAAGTTCTTAATACTGGCACATTAGAAACAATCCATGTTAGCTGTCACTATGATTGGTGATACTCAATTTAAATACTATGAGATATCAAGGGAAAGAGATACTGAATTTCATTTGGAAGATAAATAAATGCTTGGGG
This sequence comes from Stenella coeruleoalba, assembly GCF_951394435.1. Classification (NCBI taxonomy): domain Eukaryota; kingdom Metazoa; phylum Chordata; class Mammalia; order Artiodactyla; family Delphinidae; genus Stenella; species Stenella coeruleoalba. The sequence continues at coordinate 143,424,783 of NC_137149.1, read as the reverse complement.
AGGGCTTCCCTGGTGGCGCAGTGGTTGAGAGTGCGCCTGCCGATGCAGGGGACACGGTCCGGGAAGATCCCACATGCCGCGGAGCGACTGGGCCCGTGAGCCACGGCCACTGAGCCTGCGCGTCCGGAGCCTGTGCTCCGCAACGGGAGAGGCCACAACAGTGAGAGGCCCGCGTACCGCAAAAAAAAAAAAAAAGCTTGGGGAAAGAAAACGTAGCATTTGGAGTGGGTCTTAGACAAATGGGCATGATTTTGAGAATGGGGTGAGGGCAAGGTGTAAAGAAGAGCTTCAAGTGTGAACAGCAAAGCATCATTGAGCCATAGGAGGCAGGTCCTGGACAGGAGAAAGGGCCTGAGTCCGAGGGGCTCGCAAGTGCTGATGGGAGAATCCGCGTGTCAGGTCTGGAGGGTGGGCGACTGTCAAGGCATTCCAACCACAGATAGCGACGAGAGGCGAGAAAACCCAGGGCATCTTCCAGATAGAAAGAGAAGGCAATGGATAGTGGATATGTCTTGGGAGAAGTGGAAACTTGGATTTGAATAATCTGAGAGTCAGATGTCAGTAAGATACCCACATAGGCAGTTGGAAATGTTTCAAGCTGACCCATTTAGACGTCTAAACACCATCATGTGATCAGGAACAACTTGTAGGCATGTCGTTTTTGCTTGTGAAATGTTTTGGAAACTGAAATGCTAGTCTATTAAATAACTTTCCTATAATCACGTAATTCATCACTTAAAAGAGTGAAACCATAATTCATGATTTCTGATTTATTTTTTTAATCTAGCTTTAGAGATTCCCTTCATAAAAGTAAAATAAAAAGTGTTCACCAGTACTGCCAAAAAACGTGATTTCCAGCCAGAGTGTCACCCTAGATACCTGAGTCTCCCTCTCTTTCTACTAAGTGATGTTACATGGTCCTTTTACTTTGGGAGAGGCACCATCTGAAAGGAAGATGAATGTACCTGACCTGCTCGAGTTTTAATCCAGACTTGTGACTCCACAATTACCATCAGGCAACAATAAATATAGCCCCCTTGGCTTTTTCAGAAGAAATGGGTGTGAAGAAAATAAATTGCCACATTAAATCATACATCAAATCATTAGACCAAGGCACTGTGTGGCTTTGTGTAAGACACCGAAACAGAAAGTAACATTGTTTCCTTGTTTGGAAAATGGAGATAATAATAGTGTCTCCTTCATAGGGTGGTTGTGAGGATTAAATGAGATAATCCATGTAAAGACTGAGTACAGTGCCTGGAAATAAATCTGCCCAGTTATTTCGACCTGCTACTTTGCTTTGATGCCAGCTGACTAGGATCTATGTGGCATGGAAAATTGTCACCAGAGAGGACCACAAGCTAACTGATTACACACTAAAAGGAAACAGAAATGAATAAAACTGCTGCAGAAATGTAGGGAAATGTATTTCTTAGTTCAGACGTTGGTGTGTTTCTACATTGCACGTGTGGTATTATAAGCGATCAAATCAAGTGTTCTTGTTTTCTTTTCAGAAAAATAAAAGTATTTTATAAATGCAAATAATGTCTTTCTGATCTAAAAGTTTGGTGAGGTTAGATGACTCTATGTTGAGAGCGTGTTTATGTACTATTGTGACTAAGATTTATACAGGTTATTTTCCACCTGAAAAATAAATTTGAAATATAAATTGTCCTCCAAGTCAGTTGCAGATTTTTTTTGTGTGTGTGTGGTACGCGGGCCTCTCACCGCTGCGGCCTCTCCCGTTGCGGAGCACAGGCTCCGGACGCGCAGGCTCAGCGGCCATGGCTCACGGACCCAGCCGCTCCGCGGCGCGTGGGATCCTCCCGGACAGGGGCACGAACCCGTGTCCCCTGCATCGGCAGGCGGACTCTCAACCACTGCGCCACCAGGGAAGCCCCAGTTGCAGGTTTTAAAGCCATTTTGTATGGCCAGATTCCTCCCTCTCCCAAATTGTAAGCAACCAGCAACATCATTTTGCAATGCAGTGACCTACTTCATTCAAATCACCCTACATCACTTTGATTTTTGAATAAATATAACGGTAGAATTCTATTTTGCATCAATTTTATAGCAGTGTCTTAGAAATAACCCTCAGTTTTGCATCATTTAAATTTGAGTCTTAGTACTGTTATAAATATACCTTCAACTAAGATTTCCCTCTCATACAATAGCACTACTCGTGTTTTTGATCTACCTAAAGTGAAGAAGAGAAATGACAGAGAATTAAGCAGCTGAAAATACCCCTAATTTAGCGATAATGCAAATAATGGTGCTATTTAATCACACTAGGATTCTATCTTACTTCTGTCTTACTTTGGCTACAGGAATCAATATTATCAATGAGTTTCCCATTCTATATTCTCTCACACACATTATTTTCATTGTAAAGCAATGCTTAGCACAATTTCCCTTTCTTTTTACAGGTAAGAAGTAGAGGACGATATCTAAGCAACTTATTCTACTTGATAGTATTTTTTTTCTCATCCTCCTATTATTATGAACTTTTATAATTAAACTTTTAGTTTCAAGATCATTTAGATTCACATAAATTGTAAGAAGTAATGGAGAAATCCCATGTAACCTTTACCTCATTTTCCCCAACAGCAGCATCGTGAAAAATCACCACACGGTAATTGCAATCAGGATGTTGACATCTATGCAATCAAGATACAACGTTCCAGCTCCACAAGGACCCTTCTTCCCTCCCTCCGCCATCCTCTCCTTAACTCCTAGTAGTTTGTTCTCCATTTCTATAGTTTTGCCGTTTCAAAATGTTACATAAATGGAATCACATAGTATGTGACTTTGGTAATTGCTTTTTTTCACTCAATATAGTTCCTGGAGATTCACCCAAGTTGTGTGTATCAGTAGTCTGTTCCTTTTTATTGCTGAGTAGTATTTCGTGGTGTGGATATAGGACATTTGTTTAACTCTCCACCTGCTGGAAGATATCCTGATTGTTTCTAGTTATTGATTTTAAATTCTAAGTTCACATTTGTAAAGCTTCTGCTGTATAATACTGATGCTCTACTGCTTCCGCAGCCTCCCAGGGCTTTAGATCATCATGTTCCAGAAAGGCAGTGTCTTCTATACTTGTCAGACATGTGGTTTTTCTCATTTAATAGCGTCTCTCTTGACTTACATCCCATTGGACTATCCTTTTGTATCCCTGTGGGTGTTATTTTAATGTATCCAAATCAGAAGTAGGGATGTTCATGTTGCCCGTTGCAGCTTGGCCTAGACCTGGAGAGCAGGGGGGAATCATGACCACAGACACCAGCCAAAGGAAGGCTCAGCTGGTCCCACAGACAGGCCTCTGTCTCCTGTCTCGTCCTCCTCCTAAGTTCACTTTTTATGCTTTAGTCCTAGATGCAAAGATAGCATCACTCAATTATAACTCCAAGGCCTCCCATTTTGCCAAAGAAGACACAGATATTGGTTGTGATCCACCAATGGAAAAAGCAGAAAGAAAACTATCCATGCTTATCCCAGAGACAAAGACAGTAAAAGAAATGAGCAGTGGTTTCTTGTGCTGGACCAAAGATTTCCCAAATGTTTCCATTCAATAAACATTCACGGAGTGGCCAAACGCCCTGCTGAATATCATGGGTGTGGGGTACTCAACACCAAGATGACATAGTTCTCTAACCTGACCAAAGGGAACTCAAGTGGAAAGAGCAGATGCGAATAATGATCTTACTGGCCAGTGATTGAATGTCAACAAATGCATTGTCTGATGGCCTGCGAACACCCCTACGCATTTAAAAGAGAGCTCCTGGGCTTCCCTGGTGGCGCAGTGGTTGAGAGTCCGCCTGCCGATGCAGGGGACACGGGTTCGTGCCCTGGTCCGGGAAGATCCCACATGCCGCGGAGCAGCTGGTCCCGTGAGCCATGGCCGCTGGGCCTGCGCGTCCGGAGCCTGGGCTCTGCAACGGGAGAGGCCACAACAGTGAGGGGCCCGCGTACCGCACACGCACACACACAAAAAAGAGAGCTCTTGAGCCAATGTCACCTCGGGAGGAGGGGACATATATAAAATTATCACTGTTCATAACTGCTCTCTGACAAGTTATATGCTCATCAGGGAGAATATTCCTTAGTTAGGAGATACATAAGTATCTAATATGTGATATTTGCAAGGTATTACAAAAATGCTCTCTTTAACCTTTCTTAAACAAAGTTCAAAACCATTGAATACGAATTCTATGTAAGTCCTGATACTGACTTATTTCATTTAGAAAATATTGAAATGGTCACATGATCTTTCTTAGTTTCAGTCTTTTCAAATTACATTGATTCATTATTCTTCAGTTGGTTTAAATACAAATGGACGACTCTGATGATTGCAGTACCTGATTCATCCTGAATCGAGTAGTTTGGCTGATCTGTATGTATTTCATGATTGCAATAGCCAATCAGGAGGCTGCAATACTCTTAACCTAACACTGAGCTGAGTCTCTGTGTTGGTTCTCTTGAATGTTGTGGAGAAACACACCCTGGGGAAGAACAAAGAAAAACCACTAACTGGAAATATTTTCCCACAAGATTTTTTATGTATTTTATTTTATTTTATTTTATTTATGTCTTGAATATATTATGCCTATTAAAACTGCTTCTTGGAGATTTTTAAGATCCTCTTCCCCCATGGCTTTTAAATGATCCATCAGTTGGGGAAGAAAGTGGGGAAAGAATAATAGTCTTCTAACTCCATTTGTCTGAAGAAGAAATCCATCCTCTGCATGATTGCGTAGTGATGGAACATTAGCAAGCCCACTCTTTAATGGGCCATAACAAAATAAAATACTCAGCGGGCTCGTGAGCATAAGATCCAGCAGAAAATCACAGCTACCTGCTCTGAGCACCATTAAAGCAAATGAGAAAATAGCCTGTTTTTGGAGGAATTAATTTATGTGATAGACAGCCAACCAGAATTCTTTTGGCAGGGTTATCCTTTCTTTAAACATCTAGTTATTGCTTTGGGCACAGAAAACATATTTGCATGCAGCAGTCATTTAGCAACAGAGTCAAAAAACAAAGAGTAAAGCTCAGAGATACTGTCTACTCTGACATATCCAGGTTGCAACTAAACAAAACACAATTCAGGTACAAATGTAGAATTTTCAAACCACATTAGAGAGGACCATTATGTTTCTTACAAAATTGTAGCAGCTTTGCAGAACCTTTGTTACTTCACTTTGATGGGCAAGCTAATTTTTTTTCTTTTCTGTTATAGATCATGGCATTCTTACCAGATATCAGACTTCCAACTGCATTATTTTATCTGACTGTGTCCAAAGCATGTTGTTTTTATTGTCTCATTTGCCTATAATAATAATCAACCTGCAGCGCTTACTGGGTAATTTCCATGGTCAGCACGGTGCTAAGGGAAATAGGAAAACAGAGGAAGCTCAGGTAGGATACAATTAAACACCAAGCATGTAGTAGAGAAAGTTTTCTAGAAAGCAGGGGTGCATGAAAGCTTCACGGGGCAGGTGGGGACTTGAGCTCGACCTTGAAGTTCAGGTAGAACAAACACCGTGAGAAAGATGGAAGGCTTTCTAGCCCCAGGGAAATCACAGAGGTGAGAATGTACATGTCTGTGTGCTCACGAAGTTATGCCCATAGCCAATACAGTGTCTGCCACCCAGTAAGCATCAGAGGACTGTTAAATGGTTATAAATATGTAGATAATATTGATATAGGGATGGCCCTGGATCTCACAGTCTTCTGAAGCCACTCAGAATTCTTCTTTTTTTTTAAACTTTTCAGCACTGCTTTTCTTTTTTCTCATTAAAAATTTTGGAACGCTTCAAACATACAGCAAACTCTACGGAGTAAACTAAACACTCGTGTATCCTTCACCCAGAAGAAATATGTGTTAACATTTTTCCTTTACACGTCTCACGCAGAATTCTTTAACATGAGGCAGTAAGCAAGGAGGTACACCACTATCAACGTCCACTGTTCTGCAGCTTAAATAGGTCAATTCACCCCCAAGAGTGGCAGTGATATTGCTGCAACGTGACACAGCAAGAATCTTAATTCTCATTGCAAGAATTTTCCACTGGATAGGCCAGACAGAGCTGGGGAAGGGGCAGGTCTGGAAGTGGCATTGGGGGACCTTCAGCCCATCTGCTTTTTCCAGCCCTTGTCTTGACTCTAAGCACCCTTAGCAGGTGTCCTGTGATGTAGCATCGCTGTATCAAAATCAACGTATCTGAGAGAGCTCTGTCTTGAGCTTGGGCTGACTGGAGCTGTTCTTTCCAAACCAACCTCTCCATTTAAGAATAAGATTAGTTAAAGAACTATGAGCAAAGTTTGGTGAGAAAGCTATCATTTTCATCTTCCTGGATACTAGGTGATGCTCAAATTCCAGGCCCAGCCAACTGGAGTGAGAGCACCGTTCACTGGGCATCTCGGAGCCTTGGACCTTTTTCTGCATTTCTGTTGTTCTTTCACACCTTTAAATGGTACCCACCGAGGATCGAAATGTGCTTTTTAGCATTTATTGGATATATTGGCTAAAGGCTTATGTTTCTGCTCCTTGATTTTAGAACAGATGGTTAATGAATGTGCTTGTGTGTGCACGTGTGTGTTCAAACAGCTTTCTCTAAAATGTGAGCCCGAAATTAAATAGCTTCATTTAATTTATCTGTAGCTCTCAGTTATGTCATTACTTGTGCACCCATAGCTCTCCAAGAGGGCCATGATCTCTCAGATAGTTTTTAATTTCTCTACTATATTTAAATCTTATTTAAATACATGGCAAATATTATGTATATGGAAATATAACAATTCCACTCGGCTTCTGCAAAAGGCATCCACCAGAGGAATGATGTCACATACGGTCTTCCATCTTCCCCATTTCTTCTCCATTTTCCTCTCACTCTTCATGATCAGAACTGCTTCTCTATAGGTTTATTAGGAGAAAAAAAAAAGGACACAGTATGTCCTTCATACCTTCTTTCCCACTTGTACTTATCAGCATGAACCAAATTTATTGTTTTTATAATTCTAGTACCAAGGGACAGGATAATTTCAGCATAATGGACTATGTTTTATTGCTCCGTCCCCCAGGACTTGATCTAGGCTGCAAAGTTTCTAACAAACTGTTATCTGGACTGACAGGAATGTAGGATTTAAAAGCCCTTTAAAACCTCACTGGGAGAACCAAAAGCATCCCTGGTGACAAATATAGGAGAAGAGAAATACGTTTTTATTTCACATTTACATGCTTCAAGGTAGTATTATAGAATGATATATTCTTCCCAAATGTCAATATGACATTGAGGTGTGGCATACATTGTAGCATGTATTCTGTCACACTTCAGACACTTTTAGGATTATCACAGAGATGGGGGGATGTACATAGATAAAGAGACAGCGAGAGAAGAGCAGATAGGTAGTCCCTCACGGAAGATATGATAAGTCCACCTGAATAGAAGCGCTCACCTGAAAACTGGCCAGGAGGCATGTTTGTGGGAGAGACTTCTCATCATCCTGTCCTTGATGCACCCACGCCACTTGTACCTTGAGATCTCATCACCCACACAGTAAACATTTTCTAATATGTTTTCTTCTCTACGTTCCTGCCTAGGAAGGCGCAACCTGTGAGGGCTCTGTTCTTCTGGTGTTGATTTTCCGTAATTCAATTTTTGTCTTGGCAAGTGTTATCTGCAGGTTTTTTTTTTTTTTTAAACCTAAACTGAATACTCAGTGGTGGGAAGCCATCCAGAAACAACACAGCAGGCACCAACCAACACGAGAGCCGAGTACGCCTAAAATGAGTGAATTCAACCACTGGAGGGCGCTATTGCAGTATTTTACAATTGCCATTAAGAGTGGGAAATAGGCGACACCAGCTCAGCTGCCATGGCAAATGAAAAAAGTTACCTCCACAGTTTACTAAGTTTCTGTTGTATCTCCAGATCTGTTATATCAATTATACCAAATGCACATGAAAGCTAGTATTGCCTATATAGAGCGTATTCCAAGTTAGCTATCCCAAATTGGTAAGGTATAAATGTGGGTGGAACCAGCAGGACACTCCCTGTCTATCATACATTTTCATAGCTTTAAACCGTCTCACTGTGTAGAAGATGATGTATATATTTAAATGCAGGATTATTTAGAAGTGACTTTCTTTTTTACTTTTAAATATTCCTACTCTTTCTAAACAAGACATGGGTTGGTAACTTAACATAAGAATAGTGACAGACACTGTGTCTTATTCACACTGATACCCCCAGCCTGGCTCCATGCCTGGCATTCAGTATAGTTTACTGAACAAAAACATAAATGAATGAATTCATGAATAGATGAGCGAATGAAAGCTAATGAAGGAAATCACAGGGAAGTTAGTACAAAAAATTAGAGAAGATGTACTCTAATGAAAAGCTCTCCCTCTGCAACAATTTTAACACATGAAAGTCATGGGGATCCTTGCTACAAAACTAGTTTTATTTATATAATTCTGTAAATGTTTCTCTCGAAAAACGACGGCAGAAACATCACAAGATGGGGAAGTTGGTACAATCGCTGCGACAATCTATAGTTAATTAAGATACTTATCTAAGATTAAAAAATATAATCATTAGGGCAAGGAGAGATGTTCACATTCAGGGAGCTGGCGAGGATGGGCTAAACAGAAAAGCATCAGTTTACGCCACGTAACAGACAAGCCCCAAATCTTAGTTCCTTAACACAACAGAGGGGAGAAATTATAAAGAGTTTTCTGCTTTACGTCTTCCCGTGCTGGAGTCTGACTGATGCAGCAGCTACCATCTCGAATGTGACCAGTCACCATGACAAAGAGAAAGACAGCTCATTGCGATGGCAATTCAGTGCTCTGGGGCAGAAATGCACCATCTTACTGTGCATCTAGAAGAGAAAGGAAGCTCAAATACTTCACGAAGGACGACTGACCACCACATTTAGAAAGTAAATCCTGACTGATTTCCATTAAAACAATAAAATCCTGTATACATCTTAAAAGCATAATGAACTAAGATGTATTTAAACCCTAGAAACTTCCTTTTCTTGGTTTGTAAGTAGGTAAAAGGCACCTGAAGGCTCAGCACGGACTCTCGCGCCTTCTGTGATGCATGCAGTGCGGGAGGGCCGAGCGCAGGCAGGGTCTCAGTGCCCACAAAGAACGTGCAACTGCGAATACGGGGACTTAGGGTGCACAGGTTTTTGCAGACTACAAGGGCACAGGCATTCCTCTAAGGGACAAGAGTTTAAATGTTAATACAGATGCTCAAGGCTTTCTAGAAGGGAGAGTGCTATGTGTGTGTGTGTGTGTGTGTGTGTGTGTGTGTGTGTGTGGTGTACATTCACAATTCACCTGGCTGCCCTTTCAAGGAACCGAGAGAGATTACGTACAGCCCAGTAAAGAGAGAGAAGAGGGTGGCCTAGATTGTAAACTCAAGGAACTTCTGGAAGGATATTTACATATTGAATATTGACTATCTCTTCGCAGGAGTCCAAAAAGATTGTTGAGGAGACAGTGTGAAGGGGACAGGACTTATGATCGGTGAAGGTTTCCAGCCTCCACCCACCCCAGTGAGGAGAACGAGAGCCCGCCCCCTCCCCCGCCTCTGCCTTCTGACAGACTAGTTCAAGGACTCTCAAGAGGCTGAATTAGGAAATGGGCCAAGAAGGACTGAAGCTAAGAATGCAAAAGAGGAGATGGAGAGAGAGTCTACGGAGAGAAGGAAACGTAAGTAGGAGGGTGAAAAAGAGACAAAGTCCGGGGTGGCGGGGGAGAAGAGAGCAAGTGTGAGAGGAGAGTAAGTCGTAGGGTTTGGAGAAGAAGAGGGTTTATTCTGTGACCTTTCGCTATGTGCTGGGAGGGCAGGGTTGCAGGCGAGGGGCTCCATGTAAAGTGATATGAAAAAGGATTGTGAGAAAGAGAAGCAGAGGACCTGAGAAGCATCCCCTGGGTTTATGCCTTGCATTCCCTTTATTGTTTTCCAGAGGCTGAATGTTTTCATTACTTTTGGTTATTTGGACATGCTTGTTTGAATATTACTCTCTAAGGTTTGCATGGGGTTTTTTTTGCTCATTTCTTTTTTTTTTTTAACATCTTTATTGGAGTATAATTGCTTTACAATGGTGTGTTAGTTTCTGCTTTACAACAGAGTGTATTTTAAAAATACAGATAAGAAACTGCTCTCCTTAGAAATGCACAAATTAATATGCCAGAGTACACTGAAGAAACATCGAAGTTTTGGAGTCTTTTGTCAACCGGAAAAAAAGGTTGTTTGCCAGCATCTTCTTAAAGGCTCTCCTTTTGCAGACAGGAAAGAGCCCCGATCGTTTCTGCAACGCTCTTCACCGTTCCTGGCCTCTGTGTCAGTTATCAGTCTATTGCCTCATGAGTCCGAACACACCCTTGAATATAGTGCTTTATGACCACGAATTCCTTTCAGCATGTCTCCTTTGCAGTTAAGCAAGCGGAAGAGGCTTCTGGCAATTTCCAGCGCAGGTCGGGAGGCAGGCCACGTCTCCCGCTGTGGAAGGAGCCTGCCCAAGCCGCGGGGCCAGACCACAGTCCCTCTGCAACCTGGCCGCTGTGGCCTGGTGAGAGCCTGCTCAGGACCCCGTGCATCCCACCCTCCGAAGGCCTCTGCCCCCCTGGCATCCAGACCCGCAGTGCACCCATCCACGACCTGCTCCCCACCTGCACTTGCAGGGCTGCCTGCTGTTTCCCCCAAATCCACTCCAGCCAACCTCTCTGCTACTGGGCGACCGAGGCACCCTTTATCCAAGAAGTCTGCACTCCTTCCATATGCAGCCTTCTTTGGGTTTTCTCCCTCAGCCCTTTGGTACTAGATAGAGTTTCCTTGTGTCTTACAGTTACTCTTTAATTAGAGTTAAAATTCTTATACTAATGTCGACTGAAAAAAATGCATAATCTGAAAGTCGAGAATTATATTTTATTTGGCTGACAAAACTGAGGACGTAAGCCCAGGAGGCAGCCTCTCAGATAGACTGCTCTGCAGAGGTCAGGGAGGGGCCGGGATCTATAGGAGGTCTTGCAACAAAGACCAGGTAGTCACAGTTCCAAAAGATTACTCTTAATTAAAGAAGACCAGACATCTCAAGTTAAGAAATTTAGTGCTTTTCTATGTATGGGAAGATGCAGGTCTGGTCTCACTGGTACCATTCCTTGGATATGCACCTCAGCTCTCTGGGGCCAGTATCCTGTGCTTTCCCATCCTGAATCCCCGCAGGTGCATCGTCTGGGTGGCTGCACAGCGGGCAGCCCGTTTGTCTCCATGCTGAGTCCCCTTAGGGCTCAGAGTCCCCGGGGCAGCTGTAGTGGCTTGAGAGCTGCAACATCCTTTGGTTACGGACATGGCAGGCAGCATTTTTCCCTTCCCTTGTTTAACCCACTCTGCGGTTTCTGTCTCCCAAATAGACTCAGGCTGCTACAAAGCCTTCCAGTGGTTTGGTGGGCCAGCTCCACTCCTAATACCATGTTCCTCGAGGGAAAGTGTGACGGGCTCGCCACTTGGAAACATCCATTTTATGAGTGACGAGAAATGGGCAGATAGAACTTACGTAGAACAACAGGGGTCTAAAATAGGTTCAAAATTAGACGTTAGATGGCTAAAGAATTCCCTTTCGTCCACCATTGAGTAAACAGTAAGGGATGAGTCTTAGATCCATAGCAAACCATGTTCTATGGAAGTCAAAACACAGAGATGAAATGACATATCCAAACACGTGATTGGGCTTTGAGTTTGAGTCTTGTGACTTTCACTAAATCCCGAGTCTGGAGGACACACCTCCGTGGCATCAGTATGTTTGTCAGCCTGTCACCCATTCCTAGGAAGTACTCAGGCTCTGGTTCTTTTTTCTCTAGGCATCCTGTCACCGTTGCTTCAGAAATTTGATGTTTCACCCTGAAAGGTTAACAGCAAAAAGTTCAAATGTCCTTTCTCACCCGCATCCCCATCACACACACGCACAAATGTTTTGTTGTGTTTATTCCTACACCCTATCATTTTTTTTTCCCCTTCTCTCATTTGAAAATACCACCATTGCTTTTGAAAATCAGGCTATAATTTACTAAATTCAAAAATGTCTTAATTGAGGGTCTTGCATCCTCCCTAGTCCGTATCTCCTGGGCAATTATCTGAGGGGTTTCTCCATGTTTGCCATGCACATGCCTAAGATTAGAATTTACATGAACAGCTCCCAAGCCTACGAGTCCCAAACTGAGAAGAGACCACAGTTACATTAGCTCTTGATAGATAAAATAACATCCTATCGCAGATACTTTTGAATCAGATTTGTCATGCTCTAGAGGGCCCATTTCCTTCAAAAGTGCAAAACCCAGAAGGCCAAGGAATGGAAGGAGAAAGTGTGATCTTGAGTGTGAAATATCTGATGGCAATGACACGTTAAATATTCATACATTTCAAAGCAAATGAAATTTCCCTAATCATCACCTGGTGGTCACAAACTAATATGTATCTTGTTAATCTCTTAACAAGAACGGGAACAAATATAAATTTGAAACATACTAGTCGAGTTATTGTCTGATCTGCTTTTCTTAAACTTGTTAAAGAACATAACAAAAAAAAATTCAGCATAGGAGAAAAAATAAGCATTTATAAGCAAACATAGGCTGAGTCAAACCCTGGAAGATACTATCAATTGAAAAATATTTAAATGCATTTTCAGCAAGATGTATGATGTGACAAACGGAAATCAAGTTACCTGAAAGGCACCAGATGTCGAAATCAAAAAACCTACTGCTAAGAATGTCAAAAATGGAAAAATATTAAACACAGCAGAGCCAGGTGAAATTCCTGTGTTAACGTATTTGTCAATCACTAGTTTCATACCAACCACAAATCTCTGTTCTTTCAAAATTCTCTACAATTCTGACTATTTTTTCTGAAATTTTACTGTTGTAAAAATTTCCACATAGTCTGTGGGCAGCCTATTTTGAAGTTCCCATCCATTCACTAATTTTTTTTTTTTTTGGTACATTCATATAAGCTTCCTCCCCCAAAGCCTCGTTCCTTACATCAGTCACTTGGAGACAACGGCTTGGCCGTCTTCCCCACTGTCTCCTAAACTGCTCCTAAACAAGCTCCCCTGCCTCCTCTGTTGCTGTTGCCCTGGTCCTAGTTCCAGTAGATTCTGCAGTTGTCTTTTCCCTCCCACCCAGTCCTCCAAATTACCTCCAGAGTTATCTTTAACACTCTGATTGTGTCAATTCCCTGTCAAAATATACAAGTTCAACATATAAAAATGAATGTGATAATACTTCCATGTACCAGCAACAAACAATTTGTATGTGTGATCAGAACTTCCCAGGCTCATGGTAGATTTGTATGGGAATGGAAAAGACCAGGAACTGCTAAGACTCTCTCTTGAAGACGAACTAGGTGTGAAGAGATACACTACCAGATATCAAGACTTAACCATAAAGCCATGAGAATTAGGAGAATGCGGCCTTAGTGCCAGGATAGACAAGTTAACCGGGGAAGCAGAATAAGAAGGCCAGAAATGAACACATGGGTATCTGAACACTTGAGTTACAACTGAGATGGCAGGACAGGGCAGAGGAGAAATTGTGTTCTTTTCAATTAATGGTTCTGGAGCAAATGTGTCTCCATATGGAAAACAATGAAATTACAGCTTTATTTCATACACATACATGAATTAACACCTGGTGTGTTACACACTTAATGTAAGAGACAAATCTGTAAAGCTTTTAGGAGCTGATATACGAGACTATCTTTGTGACTTCAGGGCAGGGAAAGTTTTCTTAAATAAGATATAACGAGCAACCAGAAAAAAAAGACACATATTAATAAAGAAGAAGAAAAAAAAACCCAAACAGGAAAAGCTATTGCAACACATAAAACTAGACAAACTTTCATATTCAAAACATGTTTTACAAAGCATTGAAAAAGGTCACACGATAGAAAAAAAAAAGAAAACTTGAACCAGCACTTCACAAAAAAGAAATCCAATGGCTAAAAACATATTTAAAAATGCTCAGCCTCATTAATAATTAAAAAACGCAAATTAAAATCGTAAGGAAATTTTACCACACACCCACCAGACTGGCAAAAATTAAAAGTCTGACAAAATCAAGTGCTGACAGGGATATGGAACATTGGAAACACTCCTGCTATTAGCCTGCAGCCGAAGTGGTCACGCCACTTTAAAAGATACTTTGGCCTATTCTACTAAATTTGAAGAGACATTTATCTTATGGCCCAAAAAGGGCACTCCCTCGAAAAATGTGTGTGCACGTGCACAAGGAGATGTGTAAGAACAGTCACAGCAACACTGCCTGTAAGACCCGAACGTTGGAAACTACGGATGTGTCTCTCCACACAGTAAGTTCTCTGGCGTATGCGTAGAATGGAATACTTGTCAGTGAAAATGAATAGACTACAGCTACACAAAGCAAGGAATAAAGAGCATTAGGCAAAAAAACCAAGACAAAAAGGAATATATAGAGAATGACTTCAATTATATAAAATTTGAAGCAGGTAAGATTGAACTGTCGTGTTTCGGGATACACACATAGATGGTTAAACTCTGCAGCGGCGGTAAAACTATCCAGTTAAGCAGGGACTTGACTGCATACAGGTCAGGGTTGTGGTTAACACTGGGTGTGAATGGGGTGGGACGCTGGTGTGTGAGCAAGCCTCCTCTTCGGACCTGAGTGTGCTCACAGAGGTGTTTGCTTTATAATTTTTCAATAAACGGTACCTCTAGGTTTTGTGCACTTTTCTCTATACGACCTATATTTCACAGTAGCACCAGATTATGAAAAAGTACTTGCTCACTCGACAAACGTGAAACAACACACACAAATCTATCACTGACAGACCCAATTGGGTCAAGCACATGTCTAGCTGAGGAAGAATTTTCCCCCGTTTTGAACATTTCTTGTTTACGGACCTTGCATTCCTTGTGTTGCCACGGACTAGAAATGTTTTTCCTTATCTCTATATTGGGCTCTCAGAATTTTTTTTATTATGGACTCTATGTCTATTCCCATGCAACTGATATTCAGAGAGAATCCAGATATGCTGAGTATTTTTAAAAAGAAAGAGAGGATAAAAGTCAAATGACTGAGATAACGTTCATGTCAAAAGGAAAGACAGCAGTTGGCAGTGTCCTTCTGACCATGGCGAGAAACTCGGGGGAGTTTCTGCTGGTCAGCCTCAGACACGAGAGGCCGCCGTCCCGGCCTCCACCCACCCAGGGCCTCTGCCTGCTGCCCCTGCCCCACCTTCCTCCTCTCAGCTCTGCCCTTCGGAGCCTTGCCGGTCACAGCGCGGTCCTCAACCAGCTCTTTCCAGCAAGGCCATGGGGGTAGGCATGGCCTATGTTGTTACTGATCGTTTATGATTTTTAATTCGATTTTGCGTCTGTTACCTTTTGCTATGAACAGCCCACCCCAGACTTGGTGACTTAAAGAGACAACCATTTATTGAGCTCTAATTCCGTGAATTAGCTGGGCAGTTTCCTCAGCTACTTTTAGCTGGACTGGCTAGTGAGGCAGCCAGCAGCCGCTGA
The DNA here is from genome assembly GCF_951394435.1 of Stenella coeruleoalba. Classification (NCBI taxonomy): domain Eukaryota; kingdom Metazoa; phylum Chordata; class Mammalia; order Artiodactyla; family Delphinidae; genus Stenella; species Stenella coeruleoalba. The sequence continues at coordinate 143,409,216 of NC_137149.1, read as the reverse complement.
CTAGGATGACCTCTCTCATATGTCTGGCCCAGACGGCAGGACACCTGGCCACGCATACGTCATCGCCCTGCGGGCCAACCCGGGCTTCTTCACCTGGCAGTCAGAGCTCCGAGAGCAGCAAAGGCAAGTAAGTCGCATCTGCACGTCTGCAATGTCCCCTTTGCTCAAGTCCATCATTCAAAGCCAGGTGTGCGGTCCAGCCCAGGACCAGTGTGGGGAGGTTACGACCAAAGGATGTGAATGCAATCGATGGAGACTCTGGCCATCTCTGCCGTCCACACAGCAGCAGAGTGCCTCTCCTAGGTCACGCAGTCAGTGTGTAGCACTGGAACCATGGCCCACGGCTCCCCACGTCCAGGGCAGTGTTCTTTCCACCAGGGCAAATAAACACAGGGAGGGGGGACCGGCGAAGGTGACTAGGGAGTCACACTTTATTCAATTCAGGGGTTTCGGTGGTGAAATTAACTGAGCAACTGCTACGTGATTGCTCTGCTTTAGGTAATGTGAATCACTGTTAGAGTATTCAAATCACCAGCAACAACAGTGTGAAAATAGACATTCACCTCATCCTCTCATATCCGTTCACCCTCTTCCCATCTCCCAGGGTCACCATCGCAATATAACTTTCCAGACCTCCAACAGCGATCCTTTATTTCTCTTGCGAGTACACGCAATATTTAACCGAGCTTCGCAAAGCGGATGTCCTCTAAATTTGGTTGACTAAATGATCGGTAGCACAAAGAACACGTTAAAGTATCAAACTGTTGCCCCGGGAATGTTTATTTTGTTAGTAGCACTGTTAATGCTTCAGAGTGTTCAGTCCCAGCAGGCCAGGAGGCTTCCTCGTTTGTAACTTCCGTTTTTCATTACAGCCACTTCACCCTCAGGCACTGCAGTCCACCATTTGGAAAAGCCAGCCAGCCAAAGGGGGTGGGGACCATGTCTAGCTCGGCTCACACCCCTGCACCTACAGCGCTTTATCCTTGAGCAGACTGTTAACTCTGGGGTGCAGCATCCTCACCTAGTGCCTGCCCCGCAGGCTATGGGAAGGATTGAACGGGATCGATCTACATGCAGCACGCTTGTCACGGAGCCTGGCTCCTGCGGACACTCTGTAAATGATCATCTGTCCCATCGTTAATCATCTGTCCCATCGTTAATCCCTTGATCATCGTAAGACAAAGATTTGATTTAAAGAGTGATTTGTTCACAAACTACGATAACAGGGGACACTAGAAGATCTATCGCTAGGTAATTCCCAGATTTTTCATTTGTTTCCTGAAGTCGATCAAATCTCTCACAGCAAACCAGAGATGCTATTTCCTGGCGTCCTCCCCTGAACGGATCAGCTCGCCCCCACCCCCGTTTCCATCACCTGCGTCTCCCTGACCCTATTCAGGGGACAGATGTTGCTGACCCTCCTTCACTCCCAACAGGAAACGGCACTGCACTCTTCTCAGAGTCACTGACCATCTTTCTACGTGTATTTAAAAGCACCACAGGGGTGAAAAAATCTTGCTGATAAAGATGCAGCCTAGTTCTTTATTTTTTTTAAAAAGTCATCTTTCTGAATAAAGTTTAGAGATTTCAGTGCTAACACTTTTCTTGAAAAAAGTCGTGTTTTCTTGCAGATGTAAGGAAGAGAAGGCAAACTCTTTGCCAGGGACGAGTCTTCCTCCTCCTTGGGCCCCGTTGTTTACAAACAATAATATACACACATGCCAGGAGGTGAAGATATTACAGTAAAACAATAAATGGCTCCTAAAAACCTCAAAGTGCTTTGAAGACATTGCTGTTAGTTTCCCTGGTCACCACTTAGCAATAAAAATCTCAGATTCACAGAATTCAAGTGAGATCTCAAGAGTCAGGTGGCAATTGCAAAGTAATGAGGTCCCAGTGGTTTATTTTCTGAAAATTATTTTGGTCATTTCCACGAAGGGTTATTTTGAAAAATGAATACCCACAGTTCAAAACCTTTGTAAGCTATTCTGAAGAAGACTTTTCAAAGAAACTAGACACGTCTGAATTTCCTTTCAGCGTTATTTGAAAAATTGACTGGAATGGATCAGAGAAAAAATGTGGAAAAAATAAAGCAAGATATGCAAAAAAAAATTGTTAGAGCTGTGTCCTCCTAACACATAAGCAATAGATGTGACCTCGTAAAGAGATGGGGATTCAGACGGTCTTCTACGTAAAATCGCTTGGGTGTACCAAAAGGTCTATTCCAATGAAAAGTATTTTCTTCAACAATTCCTACCATGTTTCTCATTCGTTTACATTAATTCACCAACTCCTATGATAATGACTCTGGGAGGGGTAACACAGTAAGTCACTGTTAGTGTGAATATTTTCAGTGAAAATTAATTCATCCAAAGAAAACTAAACAAACTACTTTTTTTTTTTTTTTTTATGTCAGAGGGTGTGGAAAGAAGAATTCAGAGCATACCTGCTGGGACATCAAGTCCTAAGCAGGCAAGTAGGAGGATGTGGACACAGGGCATATTGTAGAACAAGATGCCCAGTCTGTAGCTAGGCAACTTTCTCTAAGCCTCAACTTTCTCCTTGTAAAATAGGAATAATTCTGTCTTGCTTAGCGTACAGAGTTACTGTGAAAATTGAATTCAATAATATTCTTGAAACATTCCAATGTTTCATTCAAATATAGAAAATGAAGGAATGGGTCCTAGGGGCAGAGGGTCACAAGGACAAAAGCCTGCATTATGATGGGAAAGATTGATGACATAAATAAATGAATGTGTAGATAAATAATACAAGAGATGTCAGTTACTACATCCTGCTTGAAATTACTCTGGGAAAACAGTGTAGATATTTTATTCAAGGACATGATATAAGGAGGAAAAAAAGACAAGTTGCTGCATTAAATGAAGATTTTCTAACATTCCTAAAGAACCCTGGAGACATGAAAATCAGTCTCTTCCCTTGATCTCTCCTTAAAGAAAAGGCAACTGCTAAAAAGAATGTGGTGGATTTTCAAGCCCTGACATGCACAGGTGCCCATGAGATATGAAATGGAAAAAAAGCAAACTGCTGAACCTTTTCGTAGATTCCATTATTTATATGTATGTTCGTAAATGCAGATAAAAAGATCTAGAGAACACACTGAACTATTAACAGTCCTACCTTGAGGGAGAAAAGTGAGAAAGGAAATTACACTTGTATAACATTTGGAAAGTTTCCAGCTACGCACTGCATGATTTCAAAAATTTACTGTAAAAAATAGTGTGATAGATATCCTGACTGACATATGCACATTTTCTTACCATGGGGGATGAGGTCAGCTGAGTCCTAACTAAGTAGGAATCAGTCAGATGAAACAGCAGACAAAAGTCGTTTATGGCGGACAGAGAGCCTGTGCAAAGGTGCAGGGGCCGGGGAGAGGGGAGGTTCCCAACGTGCGCAGTAGTTCGGTAAAAGTGAATCCCAGGTAGATGCGAGAGAAGAGTGGGAGGGGTGGTGGAAGGCTGACCCACGCGCCCAGTGTAAGATGTTGAGGAATCTGAGCTTTATTCCGAACCCCTAGAAGCCATTGATGGACTGGGGGCACGGGAGTTATATGCTCTTGTTTGTGTTTCAGGGAGATGCCTCTTGCAGTGGTGTGGAGAGTGGCCAGGGTGGAAGAAAGGCAATTAGGAAGCACCTGCCATGAGAAAAGACAGAATTATTGAAGGCTTGAACCAAATAAACTAAATATAACTGAGAGTGGTCAATTAGACTACTGGCTTTTTGAAACTGAAGTTTAGGAGGGAGAGCTGTTCACGAGACACGGCTTTAAGAATCATCAGAGTGAACAGCATAAACCAGATTTTCCCAATTCCATTATTCGTGTTTCCTGTCACAATCCAAGAAAAACCCATATTATTATTTACTGAATAATTTTTTATTGACTCACATTAACCCTCATCTCGAAGCAGTGAAATCATAGGTGGGATGGACCACGTTTTTCTAGTACACGTTAATATAAGTACATAACAAAATTAAAATAGTGTCCTTTTTGTATAGCATCTAAATCCTTCTCAGATACCACCAGTGAAAACCGTACTATGCTTTAGGAAACACAGGATCAGTTGTTTCCAACTCTAAAAAATTATGAGTCTATGATATGTAGTCAAAACCTTCCTTTGAAAATTGAGCCCCAGACAATTTATTAGTAATTAGCCCAAGACTTGGCTTAGATCAGATGTGGTCTCTGGACCTAGTTACTCAGAAATGCAAATTCTTAGACCCTATTGAATCAGAAACTCTGGAGATGTAAGGCTATATCTGTGTTTAGAAAGTCTTCCACGTGAATCTGACGTCCTGACCCTGAAGTTTGGTAACTGCTGCTTTGGACCACCCTCAAGATTTCTCCAGCAGAGACACTGAGGCACTTAAGAGAATCCAAGTCAGTGCTCTTACATCTAACAACACTCTGTAACTCTTTGTATTATCAGTATTCATCCTCTGCATTTCCGAACTCACGCTCCACTCATTGACAACCAATAAATACACCGACTGAGGATTAAGATACAGGGGTGGTTTCCAGATCTCTGTGTCCTGTGTATCAACTTGGTGGTACTCTACACCACAGCTCCTACCGTCACGATTCTGCTCCACCTGCCCGTCACATACTATTGATATTACGTGCTTAAAGTTTTTCTTTAAATAAATTTTCTTTTTCCACTTTAATACATTAACTTAAAAGAAAAAATTATATTACTGCCACCACCAGAAAGTCAGTATCACGCCATAAACAAAAGCTAACTATAAAAATAAATACTATGTTATTAAATTATATCTTTGCCTGTTAAAAGTTCTGCTCTTGAGAGTTGCATTCTCTGTCACCAAGTGTGGTTAGCCTGTCTTACGGAGCTGTTCAAGTTTCACGTCTAACTGGATGTAATCTGCATAGAAAAAGCATTGAAATGGACATGACATTCTCGTCACAGGATTCAACTTCAGTTAACTGTATGAGCATGAACCCCCTAAAATCGTCTCCCATTCCAGAAGTGGCTCACGTCTCATACTTCGGGAAATGCTGTGTTAAACCATATGTATACGATAAACACTGAGAATCCGTAGATTTTGACCAGGGAAGGTCCACAATAAAACCCTCATATTCAAGAGGTAAACAGAAAAAGAAGGGCAAACCGTGGAGACCAGACCACCACACCTGGACGGAGCTGAGAAGGAGACCCAGCAAGAGCAAGGGCCAAACACAAGGACCCGCCTTCCAACCAACGGCAAGTCCTAAGCGATGACACAAGCAACTTTATTTTACCAAAGTCCATGCTTTTATAAAAAGCACTACCAATGATACAGGAATTTTAAGAAATTCCTGAAAGAAATCAGGTGACGTCAAATGCAAGGCAAAACAAAACCATTCCCCACGTGCACAGTGAAAGAGGCCTGACAGGTTTACCAAGGGTTAACAGGGATTATTTCTAAGTCGAAACCATTATATATATACCCCACTTTGCTCACCTACATTATAATTAAAGTTATCTACATTATTTTCACTATAATAAAAGTTGTATTGTAAAAAGGAATGTTTTGTGATCTTGAACCAACTTTTTAATTGAACATGCATATTCATTATTTATTGTTGAGTATCAAATTACCCCAAAACATAGCGTGTTAAAGCAACCACAGTTCCTGTGTGCTGGAAATCTGGACACGGCGTAGCTGATTCTCTGGTCTCTCGCGAGGCCGCCGTGAAGCTGTTGACCCAGGGTCTGCAGGCTCGACCGGGGAAGGGTCTGCTTCCAGGGCCACCAGCAGTTGTCGGCAGCCTTCAGTTCTTTGTGGGCTGTTGGACTGAGGTCCTCAGTTCCTTGCTGTCCTCGTCTGGAGGTGGCCCTCAGTGCCATGGCTGGGGGCCTCTGCAACAGAGCCTCTCTAAATCGAAGTGCACGAGCCGACAGGGCCATGGAGAGAGGCTGCTAGGGAGAGAAAGGGCCTGATATTGCATAACCTAATCATCGAAGTGACGTTCCCCTGATGTTGCCATGAAGAGCAGGGCGCAGGGACCATTGGCAGCCGTCACAGAGGGTGCCCCGAGGAATCTTAACCCACCCAAATAATTACCTTTAGGCCTGGCTAGACGCTAAAACCTCACGCACGCTTTTCGTTTTACATATGAGCAAAGTGAGACCCGGCGCGACTCTGTGGTCCACTAGAGGCCAGCCTAGAGTGAGGATCAAGGTCTCCTGAGTCCCACCTGGGTATTCTCCATCCACACTGCAGTGGCTTCTCACCAGCAACATGAAGTCTCCGTGCTGCTTACATGGCGTTTAGTCAAATAGTGCCTGAATGACGGTTCAACGTTCTCGAGTGGCTGCCTTGCCTCCCCCGACAAAATGGCATCTAAGCAAGACCCATGTTTCCTACATCCTTATTTCCCTTGTACAGGAAGTTCTAGGAGCCTCCTACCTACAGAAGGGACTTAGAGAACAGTTTGCTGACTGAGAAAACTCAAAAACCGCAAGGAAGCAGAAATGTTGGAGTAGGAAGTGGTATAATTTGCTGTAGAGTCGTGTAACATCCTCAAGCTGTCAGATAAAAATTTCCTTAAGTAATTTTTACGGGACAATGTGGGGATCAATGAATTAATAGGTGCAAAGGTCAGCACTGCCCGTCTAGGAGAGCTCACCTCGAGGAAGCGTGGAGACCGAAGCTCACCCCCTCTCGGCCTTGGCCCTGGGCTGGTTGGCATTTCCACTCCTTTCTCTCTGCGTTTGCATGGGGAGAACCTCAGCTTACTTTACACGATTGTGAAAGACAAAACTGACAGAGCGGGCTTCCCTGGTGGCGCAGTGGTTGAGAGTCCGCCTGCCGACGCAGGGGACGTGGGTTCGTGCCCCGGTCCGGGAAGATGCCACATGCCGCGGAGCGGCTGGGCCCGTGAGCCATGGCCGCTGAGCCTGCAGGTCCGGAGCCTGTGTTCCGCAGCAGGAGAGGCCACAACAGTGAGAGGCCCGCGTACCGCAAAAAAAAAAAAAAAAAAAAAAAAAAAAAAGAGGGCAATCCTCTAATAGAAAGGGCAGAAATAGAAAGAGCTTCAGGTGCATGCTTGACTGTTATGTAGTTCCTTGGGAGATTGGGTCATACCCTGTCATTTTCTGGAGACGAGTTGACATCATCCAGACCTTCAGAAGGCTCTGTTTATGTTTAAATATCCATAGTCCATCAAAAATCACAGAAGCTGGGACTTCCCTGGTGGCGCAGTGGTTGGGAATCTGCCTTCCAGTGCGGGGGACACGGGTTCGAGCCCTGGTCCGGGAGGATCCCACATGTCGCGGAGCAACTAAGCCCGCGAGCCACAACTACTGAGCCCGTGCGCCACAACTACTGAGCCTGCGCTCTAGAGCCCGCGAGCCACAACTACTGAAGCCTGCGCACCTACAGCCCGTGCTCCACAACAAGAGAAACCACCACAATGAGAAGCCTGCGCACCGCAACGAAGAGTAGCCCCCGCTCGCCGCAACTAGAGAAAGTCCGCATGCAGCAACGAAGACCCAACGCAGACAAAAATAAAATAAATTAAAAACAAAACAAAAAAAAACAAGATTACTCTTTAAAAAAAAAAAAATCACAGAAGCTGTTGATGGTACTGGACGGGGCCTGCCATCAGAGAGACAAACTGAGGATCAGGCTTTCATGTGTCCTGCCTGGCTGCTTTCAAGTCATAAACAGCAGGACAGAGGCTGATGAGCCTCAGGTGTCAAAGGGAAACACAACTGTTTGGCTGCCCTGCGAAATTCTCATAGGAAAGAAAACAGAAAAATTCAGTGTGTGATAAGGAAGAAAAGCTGAGGAAAAGGGAAAGTATTAAGGCTGATCTTTTTATCTTCCCGTCTCCTGAAATCACGTTGTCTCAAGCCCAGATCACTGCACACCTAGGCAATGGTGAGACTGGTCCAAACCCCTCATTCCCACGCCTGGCTCTCCCCATGCAACCTCCCTCCCAGGCTACCAAATACTCTGAGCATCTGAAGCATCGCTGTGATAGCTTTTCTTCTTTGCTGCAAAGTCTCTAATCCTCAAGTGGTCCCCGTGGTCTAACAGTTAAATTCAGCATTCATGGTCCCCAACAGTTCAACCCTATTTGAGGCCTGGTCCGACACCGGGAAATCAGCCATGCCTTCCCTCCTTACGGAAAACCACCCTCTGTGTGTGTGTCATAAACCGCTGTTTGATGTGGACGCTTCTACTGTAGCCTTTGGGGAGAGAGCAGAGACCAAGAGAAGGCACCGCAGACAAAGTTCCATATGGATCACTCAGCAACATCTTCTGGAGGAAAGAATCAATGGAAATTAACTAGTACTATGGCCAAGTGAAAGATTCTTGCATTCAACACAGGATATCCCATGAAAATGGAAAATTCCCCAACTAGTTAGGGATGTCTATCATGTTTATGAACTATGAGAGGATATAAAATTCGAATCCGCTCACTTTTTGCTTCTAGTAATAAAATTGAGCCAAACAGAAGGAGAAAACAAGCGATCGGTGGGAAAGAAAACTCAGCCATCTAGGGATGTCTCTTTTGTTTATTTGCATTCTTATGCAAACTCCACACAGCCTCTCTGCAAATCCTTGCATCACAGAATTATGAACCACACTCCTCTGAAGATCACTCACTGTGTTTCCTCACCATAGATGGAGCCTGGGTTTTCCCTGGGGACACAATGTCCCTCTTAAACTCTTCCAGTGAAAGTGGACAGATCTCTGAGCCACTGAACAATAGGAAGGGATTCACGCATATTTTAACACCCACCTCTGGCTTCTGTGATGGCTGTTGTCTTGTTTAGGCTTATTAAGGTCTTTTTGTGGATTTATGTCAACCTCTTCTGTCACCGTTGCTCTGTCCCTTGACCTCCAGAACCCTCTGTCACTTGCCTGGATTTTCTTGTGTACGTCTCCCACCCAGTCCTTGTATTTTACTCTTGGGCCTTCATTAATATATTTGGAACTACCTTTTGGACTGGAAATAGAGAAAAGTGATCTGCAAAAATAAAAGAAGAGTAAAACAGATACACAAAGGGGGCTTCCTGCGTCTCCACAGCACTCCAGTCCACTATCGCCCTCCAAAGGCCACGCAGAACCCCCACTCTTAGAGTCAGGAGACCCTAGTATCCTCCTTTAACTCAAGTTAGTTCAAATTGAGTTCCTATTCTAACAGAACAACACTTTTCAGGGATTATTTATTTGCCTAAATTGAACATGACTTTACTTATGGCATGAAATCAATGTCTTACAAGGTCTTTGTCTCATCTTTCCCTTTAGCAAGATGAGAGGTTGTATTTAACTGCTTCCTGGAGCTATCAGAAGGAACAAGGAATCAGTCAGGATGCTGTCTTGGAGGAGAATGTGGGCAACTTTCCCCCGCTGTGTGGCCCAGGGTTCTTTCAGGATCACTGTGACTCTCTAACTGGAACATTCCTCACCAGCTCTTTAACTCAGGGCGGAGAAATCCCACTAGCTTTGGATTTGAAAATCTAGTAAGGCTGAATCCTCATTCCTTCGAGCTAGCACAGGGTGAGGGCTTGGAAGTGGCTCCCCCTTAGGTGGGAATGTTCAGTCCAGATCCCCATAACCCTTATTCCAGGCTGGAATTCTGGGCTTATCCCACACCCGGAGTCCCAGGCACCACTGTCAGGCTGTCTGTGTGCTTGTTCTTCCTAGAACAGAGCTAAGAGAAAAGTGAAGTCTTTCTTACACAACAGTCTCTATTAAAAGTTGGAAAATGAAAGCTACTAAGAGGAGTATTTCACAGAAACAAAACTAATTCTTACGCTTGTTCCACGTCATCATTGGGTTATCTGTCTAGCACCTAAAGGCGTTTGACATTGTGTCCTCTGACTTGGTTTCTAAAGATAATTTGAGCTACTGTCATGATATTCAGCTTGGAGGTTCATCGCCCAGAAACTCTGCAGCAGATGGCTCTCTCATAAAGCTACAGTGGTCTGGGGGTCAAATTCTGTTCTTCATTCATCTTGATCTTTGTTGCCTTAGCAAGCTGTTTTCACATTCTTGGTAGTTGGTGGTAAGTAATTTATTTATAATAGAATTGTGTGTATTGATACTCCTTTCTGATGATATCAATGATGAATGCAGATTAGACTCTTTAGTGAGGAAGCATTAGTCATGAGCTAAAATGAAGTCATGCTTATTTTAGCAACTATAGGGCTTGTTAACTTTCAAGAAATGTGGCATAGGCTTGTTTACAGAATTCTGAAACCTCCTTAGGTTGAGCAGTAAAGCATATTGCATGTGCAGTTTCATGGATTTAAAAAAATCAACAACAACAAAAAAAACAAACAAGAATTTATTCTGCTTCAGCGCAGGTCCTAATTCTGCCACAAACTTGTTAGTCTTTGGACAAGTTAATTAACTTTTCTAATTTTTCTATGAAGTCGGGTTAAAAATAGTTGAATAATCTACTCTCAGAACAGTGGGAACTACTATGTAAAATGGTTTATAAAGCCATATATAACATTTTACAGATTTTAGTTGCGGTTATGTTTTCTGCTCATAATATAAGATAGCATATGTTAAATCTGCCTCATGTTCAGTCCACACTTTCATCAGCTTTCTTCTGGTTTATTAAAACTGCATTGGTAGTTGAACTCATTAGTAAAACTGGAGACTTTTCACTGGCGTTTGATATATATATGAAAGAAAAGTGTTTTCATACTGAATTGTCTTCAGAGCCGTCACTTTTCGGCTTCCCTTTGGTATTCCTTAATGCTGACTTTACATCTAGTAATTTGATACATTTTTCTGAAAAGCCTGCCCCTCAGAGGATGGGAGTTTGTGCAATTTACTAAAAGATTAGTAACAACCACCAGCATTGCAGGTGTCAAGGCGGTGAGAGCAGAGCAAGGGCGCCCTCTTGTGAGGATGTCCTGCCAGTGCACCTCACGGAGGGATGTAATTTGCGGCTCCAGGAGAGGGATATTCTCAGCACTCATTTGAGGTAGATGATTCTGCTGCTCTTTGTTTTATTTGCTTAAGAGACCTTCATACGTGGGAGTCATTGACCGTGATTTTGTTTTAATTTACATGTATAAGTGAACTCACATATTTTATCTTTCTCTGCTGACTTATTTCACCGAGCATAAGTACCCTTTAGGTCCAACCACGTTGTTCCAAAAGGCAAGATTTCATTCTTTACATGACTAAGTAATATTCCATTGTGTGTGTGTGTGTGTGTGTGTGTGTGTGTGTGTGTGTGTGTGTGTATACACCACATTTTCTTTATCCATTCATCTATCAATGGACACTTAGGTTGCTTCCATATCTCAGCTATTGTAAGTAATGCTGTAATGAGCATAGGGGCGTATGTATCTTTTTGAATTAGCGTTTTTCCTTCTTCATAAAAATACCCAGAAGTGGAATTGACGGATTGTATAGCAGTTTTATTTTTAACTTCTTAAGGAACTTCCACACTGTTTTCCTTAGTGGCTGCACCAATTTACATTCGCGCCAACAGTACGTGAGGACTCCCCTTCCTCCACACCCTCACCAACACTTGTCTTTTTGATAATATCCATTCTGACTGGTGTGAGGTGATATCTTGTTGTGGCTTTGATTTGTATTTCCCTGATTTTCCTTTTCTCTCTCTTCTCCTTCTGGGACCCCTATAATGTGAAAGTTAGTACACTTGATGTTGCCCCAGACATCTCTTAAAATATCCTCATTTTTAAAATTCTTTTTTCTTGTTTATGTTCAGCTTGGGGTCCCAGCATGCTTGGCCATGGAGCCCGAGTCTCCTGGGGGTGACGCCAGCCCACTGGGGGCCAGTGTCATGTCCTGGGGCAGCTAGCTGGGAGGCTGGGGGCGCCCAGGGCTGGTGCTGACCTGCTTGTGGCTGGGACTGAGGCCCCTGGCTGCTTGGCCTGGGGGATCCTGGCCTGGGGGGTGCCAACTGATTGGGTCCCAGTGCTAACAGTCTAGAGAATGGACTCCAGAATGGCACGCGCCAGCCCCACTGCCCACGTGGTAGAACAAGCTCCCCAAAATGGCTGCCTCCAGCATCTATGTCCCCAGGGGAGTCCCACATGCCTCCTTCATCTGCGGAAGGCTCTCCATGATCAGCAAACGGCTCTGACCCAGGTTTTTTCAAACTACAGTCTCTGGGCTGGAATTCAGAGCATGTGAGATTTTGTGTGCACCCTTTAAGGGTGGAGTGTCTCTTTCCTACAGCCCTCCAGCTCTCCTGAATCCAAGCCCCACTGGCTTTCAAAGCCAAACTTTCTGGGAGCTTGTCTGCCCAGTGCAGGACCCCTGGGCTGGGGACCCCAATGTGGGGCTCAGACCCCTTGCTTTCTGGGGACAACCTCTGCCATTGTAATTATCCTCCTGTCTGTGGGTTGCCAATCCAACAGTGGATTTGACTCTAAAGCATCTCCACCCCGCCTACACATCTCATTGTAGTTCCTTCTTTATATCTTTAGTTGTGGAAAACCTTTCCTGCTCATATTCAGGTCATTCTGATCAATAATTGCTCTGTAAACAGCTATAATTTTGGTGTGCATATGGGAGGGGGAGAGTTCAGTGTCTTCCTACTTCACCACCTTGGTCACCCCTTCCTGAGCCATCTTTCTGACTGGACCTGACTCTTGGCTTGTGGTTCTTGACCTGTGAGCCTACTTTAGCAAGAACCCCCTGCCCTTCATATCTAATCAAGTTCCTCATCCCCTACACTATCGATACACAATCAGATTCTCTTCCTCTCCTCCTTGGTATCTAATCAAGTTTCTTTCAGTAATTTTCCATCCACTGATTCCCTCACTTTAACCATTGTAATCCCCAGCTGCCCTTGTTTTCTGACCTGAGTTCAGTTTTACACTGAAGTCTCTCTACTTTATGCGGTAGTTCAAATAAAATCTGTCTTGACATTTTTAACAGTTTCTGGTGTGATTTCTCTTTGACAAGTCCTAAAAAATATTAGACAACCTTTCACTCAATAATTTCATCTCTGAGAGTTTGTCTTAAAGAAATAAGTCAGAGTCCAGTAAAAAGATTTATTAATGAATTTGATGGTAGTCAGTAAAATAGTAAAGGAATAGAAACAGATAGTCAATTTAAAATATCCAGCATTAGGGGAATGAGTGAGCAAACCAAGATGCAGTAATTCAGTGGTATATACCGTAGCCACAGGTTATAAAGCAACATGAAAAAAATTAATTGTATTACTGAAGTGCTTTGCATAAATTTATAAACACTGTAGTTTTAAAGTATTTTTAAATATAAATGTGGTTTTCTCTAAAGTCAATGACAATTTTTAAAATTGGGGTTATTAAATATGAAAATAAATGTAAGAGATATAATAATCATATGCAATGTGTAGATCTTGTTCGGGATCTGGTTTGAACAAAATAAATGTAAAAAGATATTTTGGGAATAATGGAATTTTTAATATGGACTATGGACTGGCCTTCGTATTACGTAAATATATATTACACTTTACATTATAGGAGAATATGGTCCTTAATTTTTAGGAATATAAAATGAGCTAAGCAGAGAAAAGATTAAAAAAATGTATAGGGCTTCCCTGGTGGTGCAGTGGTTGAGAATCTGCCTGCTAATGCAGGGGACACGGGTTCGAGCCCTGGTCTGGGAGGATCCCACATGCCGCGGAGCAACTAGGCCCGTGAGCCACAACTACTGAGCCTGCGCGTCTGGAGCCTGTGCTCTGCAACAAGAGAGGCCGTGATAGTGAGAGGCCCGCGCACCGCGATGAAGAGTGGCCCCCGCTTGCCACAACTAGAGAAAGCCCTCACACAGAAACGAAGACCCAACACAGCAAAAATAAATAAATAAATTAATGAACTCCTACCCCCAACATCTTCTTTTAAAAAAAAAAAAATGTATAAAGCCTAACTCCAATTCCCCATAGCCTGGCTGCTAATTCCTTTCTGTAGCTAGCATCATATTTACCAATATATTTTAAACCAAGGCATGAAAAATAAATAAACAAAAATAAAATGAGCAAAGGATGAAATATTACAATGGCTGAGATTTTCTTTAAAATTCTTCTGCAAAGAAAAGAAATTAGATGAACAGATACGGAAATCTGTTTATAATTTTATATCTAGGTGTTCAAGTTATCTATTGCTTTTTAACAAACCATCTAGAAACAAGGTCTTAAAGTAATAACAATCATTATTTTACTCACAAATTTGGTGGTCGCCTTGAATCCAGGGCCCATCCTGCAGTTGTAGTCAGATGGTGGCTCTACCTGGGTCGTTCTTCATACAAAAGGATGGGGGCTGGAAGAGCTGGACTCTTCCTCTCCTTCCCTCACCCTTTCTCTTTCTCTCTCCCAAGTGGTTTCTATCCTTGGTGACCTCAGAGAAAACAGACTTCTTACATGGTAGCTGAGGCTCTCAGAACAAGGTCCCAAAAGAAACCAGCAGGAGTGTTGTGTTCTTTTTTTACCATATAGAAGTTACACAGCATCACTTCACTTCTACTGTAGCCAATTGGTCCACTCAGGTCAAGTGGAAGGATCATAGACTCCAGCTTTTGATGGTAGAGTGGCAAAGTCATATTGTAAGAGTAGCATGTGAGATAGACGATACTGTCCCAGCCATCTTTTAAAAATAATATCTGCCACACTAGGTGATGGATATTGGAGATTTGTCATCATATTGTCTTTTATATATTTTGAAATAGTTATTTTTTGAATTGAGGAAAAAACTAAAAGGAAATGCATCCAAGTGTGCACAGAAAGCCTCTTAAATAATTTTTCATCCTCTTAAATTGCCTATAATGTTATATTAATTCTATAACTTAATACAAAAATATAATTTAAAAGAAATATTATCTTAATCCCTTCCCAATAGCCAAAAGTAGTCAGGATGTTCTACTATTCTAAAATTAAGTCATAATAAACATTATTAATGAAAGCTACTGCCATTTCTTATTTCTTTTACATTTTTTTAAAAACTATTGTTAGGCTGGAGCAGAGAGAGGTTAGGATTTATATCCCAGCTTGGATAATTTGCAGATTGTATGTAAACCAGGCATCCAGGGACAATGGATGAGTTAATATGTGAATCATCTATAAAATAGTGTGCAAAATGTGGTGGATGTGCTTCAGTACATCTCATGCGGGGAGAAGATCCATAGATTTTATCAAATTCTGGGATCAAAAATTTAAGGATCACGATCGTTATTCTTGTTAAAAAAGTGTAACTTTTTTCTAGCTCTGTGGATTCACTGAAAACATACATCACATTTCTACCTCTCTAATCAGTTATCTTCCCTTCATCATCCCCTACTTTGTTCACACCTACCTGCATAAATTATACTCTCCAACTTCTCCCCAAAGCCATAAGATTAGAGGTGGACATAAGCTCTGGCCATCCTTTTAATAATATCCAATGAATATTCACAGGTCTGTGACTCTATACCTTTAAATCTGAGTATTTGAGGAAGAATATTTCTGGATGCTACAACCCTCTACCCAATGATACATTAGACTATATTTTGTTAACAGTTGGTGCTACTAAAAAAAAAATCACCAGATTGGCATTTTACCATCTTCTCTATGTTTTTTTCCAGGAGAATTTGGGTCATATTCTAAATCAGCTTTTTTTTAGGCTTGGATACTCTGTTCAAATTATTGGCTCTATATCTTACTAGGTTGTCTAGGCAGCATTTTTGTTGTTTTGCAAGAGAAAACTTCAGCAATTGATTTTAGTTGTTTTCTCTTATTTTGGAAAAAAAAATCTCATGAGGAATGAAAAAATGAAACCAATGAGAAAACATGCAAACATGCGATTTTTAATGAGTGTTCTAAGAAACCCAGCAAGATGTTTCCCAGTCACTTTGAGTACCTCCCTGAGCAAGTCCATTCACTTCTGCACTCCAACAACTAATTACTAATTCTTTGGAGGTTCCAAAGGAGAGGTT
The DNA here is from genome assembly GCF_951394435.1 of Stenella coeruleoalba. Lineage (NCBI taxonomy): Eukaryota > Metazoa > Chordata > Mammalia > Artiodactyla > Delphinidae > Stenella > Stenella coeruleoalba. The sequence continues at coordinate 143,393,295 of NC_137149.1, read as the reverse complement.
ATTGATGCATGACACACACAAAGAATTCAAACACAAAGAAAGTGTGCTGGTCCACAATCTCTTATTTGCAATTTCAAAATCCAACAACTCTGAAAATTGAAAATTTTTTCCATAACTCATTTGGTGCTGAAACATGATCTGACTGGGATTCATTTGATAATAAAACTTGACTACGTTTAGTCATTTTTCATTCCTCTTAGCCATAAGTTTTACTGTAGAACTGTTAATAGATTGGATAACTGTTCATAGATTGGATAACCTAGCCCTCCTCTGAGAGTGTTATATAACACAGAGTACCTGTCTGAAACAGAAGATTCTGAATACAAAATCCATCTAAGTCCTTGGGCTTTCTATAAAATTGTAGATCTAAGCTAACATTTATTTAATATATTAGTCTAAATAATTTCAAACATTAAAGCAGTCCAAAGACATTTTAACAATATAATAAAGACAGAAAAACATATCAATTAACTTCATAGAGGGAATGCTTTAATGAAATAACACTCTAATGAGATTAAATGTCTTTATTAAGATCTAAAAAATCTGATAAAGAAGAGTAATAATCATAGCTAACATTTACTGAGCCCTGATAAAGTGCTAGGTGCTCTATTAAGCAATTTACATACATTATCTCATTAATTCCTCTATACAACCAAATAAATTAGGTATTTTTTATTATACTTTATAAATAAGGAAACTGAGGTACAAAACAGTTCAATAACATTCCAGGATACATTTACAAGAGGTTGAGATAGACTCTTGAGTCTAGTTAATGACTGTGGAGCCTGTATAGCAAACCCACTCGTTCTGGAATGATGGGAAACTGACCCTACGATGTATTATACAATCGTGTTGAGCAGTTTGGTACTCCCAAAAATAAACAGGCATGCTAAAACTAATGAGTAAAAGTGTAAAAACGAGTGTTCCACTTTACTGCACCACAAACAACCATAAAACGTAGTGGCTTAAAACAGTTATTACCTCTAATAATTTTGTGGCTTGACTTAGCTTAGCTGGGGGGTTCTTGTTTGGGATTTTTCCCATGATTACAGCTCAGTAGTGGCTGGAGCTAGAATCAGCTGAAGTTCATCTGGGATACATGTCCAAGGTGGTCCACTCACATGGTTAGCAGCCGATACTGGCTATTAGCTAGGGCTGTAACTGGAGCACCTGTACCACACCTCTCCGTGTGGCTTGGATTTTTCACAGGATGGTTATTAGTTCTGAAAGGAAGCATTCCAAGAATAAGCATTCTAAGAAACCCAGGAAGAAATTGTAAGACCTCATAACATAGCTTCATAAGTCCCAGAATAGTTTTCTGCCACATTCTGTTGGGCAGACAGGTCACTGAGTCCAGCCCATATTCAAGAAGAGAGTAATCCGACCCCACCTCCTGATATGACGAGCAGCATATGCACCGAAAAGAAAGTAATGGATGGGGGACATTTCTGGATACTCTTTGCCATAGTTCACCTTCTGATCACCACAATTTACATTTTTCTTTTTTTTTTTTGCGGTACGCGGGCCTCTCACTGTTGTGGCCTCTCCCGTTGCAGAGCACAGGCTCCAGACGCGCAGGTTCAGTGGCCATGGCTCACGGGCCCAGCCGCTCCATGGCATGTGGGATCTTCCCGGACCGGGGCACGAACCCGTGTCTCCTGCACCAGCAGGCGGACTCCCAACCACTGCGCCGCCAGGGAAGCCCTCACAATTTACATTTTTCTTATGTGCAGAATGGACTCACCACCACTCCCAAGATCCCCTAGAGTCTTATTTTACTATGGCATCAGCTCAAAGTCCAGGATCTCCTCATTTAACTTACATTCAGATACAGATTATATAGTTTCCTGGGTACAGGCATATCTCATTTTATTGCATTTTGCTTTACTGAGCTTCACAGATATTGTATTTTTTACCAATTGAAGGTTTGTGTCAACCCAGAATCAAGCAAGTCTATTGGTGTCATTTTTCTAGCAGCATTTGCTCACTTCATGTCTCTGTGTCACATTTTGGTAATTCTTGCAATATTTCAAACTTTTTCATTATTATTATATTTGTTAAGGTGATGTACAATCAGTGACTTTTGATGTTACAATTGTTATTGTTTTGGCATTTTTTAGCAATAAAGTATTTTTAATTAAGGTATGTACATTGTTTTTTTTTTTAGACATAATGCTATTGCTTAAACATAACTTTTAAACATAACTTTTATATCCACTAGGAAACCAAAAAATCATGTGACCTGCTTTATTGCACTATTTGCTTAGCTGTGGCCGTCTGTAACTGAACCTGCAGTATCTCTGAGTTGTGCCTACAAAGGTCTTCAAGTATGGTTCCCCTCAGTCTGGAGACCTGTGAACTAAAGAGACAAGTTATCTCCCCCTCCCCCCAACACAGCACAAACCCTACATGTAGTGGTGATACAGGAATAGGAAAATCAAAATAAATATTCTCACGAGAAACAACCGGATGGGTGTGAATGAACTAGTCAGGAGGCACAGTGCAGTCCCTAGACCGAAGCGGTTCTGAAACTGTGGCAGGCAGGTGTCACTAGTTCCTTGTCTGGGGCCAGCCTTCTCTGTGGCAGTGGTTCTCCATGACTTTTGTTTCTAGCCTCTGGACTCTCTGCTCTTCATTGTGAGCCAATCTTCCTTTTCTATAAGAAATGATCCATGTTTAATGGCTGAGTAGTTTTCTCAAAATGTATCCTGCCTGAATCGGCTGGGGACTCTTGAGGCCCTTTTCACCTTGAACTACTCCTGTCCTTTCAATCCAAGCAGACGGTGCTTCTAAAAATGCGTCTTAAAAACTTAACATGCTCCCCACTACTCTTATTAGGGTTCACTCCTTTATACAAAGGCCACAACTAAAGCTCTTTGGGAAGCACCTACTTCTCTACCTTGGCCTGAGAGTCAGGTCACTGTGGGAAAATGTCCTTGAGATTCTTAGAAGCTCCTGTCCACCTCACTGGGTCTGCAAGGCACACCCTCAAGTCTTTCTGACGACTCAGCGATGGGGATTACAGCTGCACCCTTAACTATGTTTTTACCTTGACACCAGTGTTACTATTAATGTCCTCGATTTGGTCTTTACCCAGAGGCCCTTTCTTATCTTGAGAAAACTTGATTCCCCGGGAAACTGTCCCCAAACTTAAGAGCACCCCTTTTTAGTTTAATTCTCTCTATCCTTTACTTTTAGCATATGTAGCTGCAAGAAACAGGAGGGACTTTCAACATCCTACATGGAATCTCCTTGGCCAAATCCATTAGCTCATTTCCACCTGCCACATTTCTGGAGGCAACATTATTGCCAAACTTTCTGAGACTACATAGCAAGAGTCCTTACTTCTCCAGCTTCCAATAATCATTTCCTAACTGTCCCTCAGATTTCGCTGTGTCCTCAAGGGCCTTCCAGTATTTGCTTGCTGCCTGGTCCCAAGGCCAATGCCGCAAGTTTTAGGTCTTTATTACAGCAGAAACCCAGTTCCAGCTAACTGTTGTTGTATGTATCTATTACCGTGCAACAAATCAACCTAAACTTAGAGGCTTAAGACAAAAAATTATTATTACCTCTCATAGCCCTGTGGCTTGTCAGGGCCCAGCTATCTTGTTCTTACTCAGGGTCACTCACATGGCTGCAGTCAGATGGCATCTGGTGTTGGAGTCGTCGTGTGGACTGAACCCCTAAACTAGCTCACTTATAAATGATGCTGACTGGGAGCTGGGAGCTCAGCTAGAACTGTGACCCTGGGCACCTGCACAGAACCTCTCCACATAACCTGGGCCTCTCACAGCACGATAGCTGAGCTCTAAGAGGCGATAGCCAGGGAGCAATGCTTTCAAGACATCCACGTGGAGGCTGGGAAGCTACTTGCGATTTAGCCTCTGCGACACCAGAACATCCTTGCCACCTCATTCTATTGGTGAAGCCGTTCGTCACTGCCAGCTCAGATTCAAGGGAGGAAAATGAGATTCTACCTCTTGATGTGAGAAGCAGCATGCAACGTGGTACAGGAGGATTTGGTGGTGGCTGTCTCTAGACTCTCTACCGTAATAAAAAACAAGGTGTTTATATAGTCTCAAAATCTCCTTCCAGTGGAGAACCTGTCAGACACTACCTTAACGAAATGATCAATGTTAATATCACTATGAAGGATTCAGCATTACTCCGTGTTCCAACCCAAAAAGCATAAACTGTGTCTAATCTCGAGGTAAGGTCAAACAAACCTCAACAGAGAAAATGTACTCTTCAAAGTGTCAAATCATAAAACACAAAAACGGCTAAGGGCTTGCTTCAGATTATTGACTAAGAGGGGATGACATCTAGCAGAGCACATTCCTGGGCAGATCCTGGGCAGGGGACTTCTTTTCCTTGTTCCTTATTGCTATAAAGTAAATTATTAGGAAAATAGGCAAAATTTGAATAAGGTCTTAACTCAAGATGGATGCATTAAATCAATACTAATTTCCTTCTTTTGATGACCACAGTGAGGCTATTTAAGGTTGAGGAAATACACAGTGAAATATTTAGCAGTAAAGAGTCTTTGTGTGTACAACTTACTCTCAAATGGTTCAGAAAATAACAATACTAATAATAGAAAGATAAAGCAAATGTGGTAGAATATAAATATTCGGGGAGTTTTTCGTACTATTCTTGTAAACGTTACGTGCTTATTGCAAACAACAAAGCTATACATAAAACAAACAAACACAAGCAGATCAAACATACCAGAGAATTCAGAAATGGAACCAAAGAATGAAGACAACTGATACATAGGGAAAGATGTGATCGAACACAATTTCCTGAAACAGCAAGCACACAGTCATGCAAAGTCCAAACTAAACAACCTTCTGAGGAAAATTTTTGCAGCACAAAAGCCAGAGAGCTCATATTCTTAATTTACAAAAGAAATCACAACCAAGCCGCAGAAGAAGAGCAGCCCTAAAGAAAATTGAGCAAAATGCATAAGCAGGTGCTTCACAAGACAGCACATACATGTAGCCAGAATAGGTAAAGCAATGCTTTAGGATTCCTGCTTACATTCCACGAGCTGAACACATGACTTTCTCCATCCTTTCCCAGACCCCTACGAAAATTACAGGGGAGGATTTTTCATGACATCTGTAAAGACAAAGAGAGCATGAAATGAGACAACAAAAGACCAAAGAGGTCACAAACCTTTAGAATCAAAAGGCAGGCAAGAAAGTGGCAACTGAGTTAGACCAGAGACGTCTAAAAATTCAGTGCCTGTGGGAAGCAGCAGGTGGAAGTGGGGCAGCTAGGAAGAGTCAAGCCTATTTGCTTTGCTCTGGAAAGACCCAGGAGTCGAGGCGCCAGCTGCTAGGAAAAGTGCAAATGCAGGGCAGACATGAAACGCAGACCATTCTGTTTGCCAAGCGCTCCAAGCACTCCTGAAAAGTGTGAAATAAGGAGGCCAAAAGGCCTGTCCTCATGAAGCTAATCTTCTAATGCTTCTAATAGGGAGTTTATATTCTAATTTATATATATATATAATTATTATAATATATAATTATTTATATAATTAAATATAATATATATTAAATATATAATAATAATATTATATATATATATATATATATATATATATATATATAAAATGTCACAAGGGCTGTGGAAAAAGGTCAGAACACAGGTAGGTAGTCGTGATCTGGGGAGTGTGTCTTAACGTATGGGGATCTGGAAAGCCCTTGCTGAAAAGGTGCCCTTTGAGCAGAAACTGAAGGAGCTGAGGGACCAGTCGTGCAGGGACCTGGTGGAAGACGGCACAGCAAACGTAAGTGTCCTGAATTGGGACTGTGCCGGGCTTGTGGGAGCTAGTTTGGGGAGGGGGCTTAAGGACAGGCATTAGGAGGTAACCAGGAAATAACTAGGACACCATTGCAAGGTTTTTGGAATAAGACAAGGAGACTTTCAAGTGTTTGGAGCTGAAATCTGGAGAATTAAATGAAAGTCGTCTTAAAAGAGCAGTTTGACTTCCAGAAACTGTTCCTCTTCCAACACAGCTAGGAAAGAACCTCCCTCCAGCTACAGGGGCCGACGAGAGGTTTACATTCTTGAAAAGTTTGAACTACAGAGCATTTAGTCTCAGAGGCACAACAGAGAGAGCGACGCCCCTACTTGAGAACGGGGGAGTCCCGGAAGCCCGCGTACCAGCACTTTCTGCTCACCAGACACTTCTGCTTACTACGTCCTCTGCTCCAAACCCTGCTCCCCCAGAAGGGCAGACTCCCAGCAGCACATGGAGGATTTCTGTTTGGGAAAACTGGCCCGCCTACGCATAGCACAGGGAGATCAGCTCGGTGCTTTGTGACCACCTAGAGGGGTGCGATAGGGAGGGTGGGGGGGGGGGGAGACGCAGGAGGGAAGAGATATGGGAGCATGTGTGTGTGTGTAGCTGATTCGCTTTGTTATGGGGCGGAAGCTAACACACCATTGTGGAGCAGTTATACTCCAATAAAGATGTAAAAAACAAACAAACAAACAAAAAACTGGCCCGCCTAAAAAAAAGGGGCTCTCTAGGCTGACGTTTGGCAATCCCACGGTGATATGCTAGGTTCCTCTCCGGTCCTCCCACAGTAAACCCAGCGGCTGACAGACCCCACCCACCTCCTAGAGTATCCAGTCAGTACTCACAAATGTGATCAGCCTGTTACAAGACATTTGTGGAAAGCCTCCAACGCAAAGGAGAGACTAAAATAAGTAAACCAGAGGAGCTCAAAGGAAGCAGAGACAACACATAATACTATGAAAAACAAAAACCTTTAAAAAAAATCTTATAATTAATATTTGCAGAGGGAAAAAAACAATGATTGCAACTAAGAAAAAAGAAAAAGCTGCTACCAAAAAGGAATATCCAGAGGTAGGGTGACCGCCACCCTGGTTTGTCCTGGACTGCCTCCGTCTTAGCACAGAGTGTCCCCCATCCCAGGAAACTCACAGTCCCAGGTAAACCAGGAGAGTTGGTGACCCCACTAGAAAAGGAGAAAGCTCTGTAAAATTATTTTAAAATAATTTTATTTTAAAATTTAAAATCTGTAAAAATTGACGGCAGCAATATGGGGTGAGACTAGAAAACTCCAAAATCCCACAGGCTCACTGAATCATGCCGTGTGCCCTGCTTCCTCTCCTCCTTCCCTAGTCTTTCCTACTGTGACATCAAAAAACCAGCAAAGAGATGCTGCAGAAATTTATTCAATAGAAGGTAAGGTCCTGACCTCAGGTGGTGAAAGTAGGGAAAGAAAGGAAGGAACCAGCTAAGAGGTAGAATCCAAGGGGCTTAGAATCCAAGGGCTTTGGAATTTCAGAGGGAGGAAAACACCTCAGACACCGTCTGGTTCAACATTCTCTTCTTACAACCTGGTGCCTGACTCATAGTAATAGTTGAGTACAATATCTGCTGAATAAATTAATGAATAAATGAGGAATGAGACCCAGAGATGCGCTGACACCACTAATTATTGGCTTACCTGGCATAGGAATGTAAACCTCCTGACCCCTGAGCCAGCGCCCTCTCCGTTATGCCACACCTGGTCTCATAAAGCACCACGAATGACTAAAGCATGAATCTGAGCCTTATTTTAGTGCTGCGGCTTGATTCACCTCATTTTCATCCACAGTCTCATCTATTATACGGCACATAAGAATTAATACATTTTTAAAAAGAGATACGACTGCAGAAATAAAAAGCCAGAGGGTTAGAAAATAAAGTTGAGGACATGAAGCAGGAATAGAACAAAGAGACAAAGATAAAAAAAATAGAAGAGAACAATATTTTTTACAATGTAGACTCTGTCTGATAGGATTATTAATCTGAATAATAGGAATTCTTGAAAGAAAATGGAGGGGAGGAAATTATCAAAGAACTAATCAAGAACATTTTCTAGGAAGAAGGACTGAAGGGGCTCACTGAGGGCCCAAAACAATGTTTGGAAGAAAAGAATGGCACCGAGGGACATGGTCAAGAGTGTTCAGAAGACATGGTCCCTAAAGCCGAGAAAGGGAAAGGGATGGGCAGAGAGAACAGATCAGATTCCAAGGGTTTGTATGGAATCAGGAATAAGAATGGCACGTTTGACTGCTCAACAGCAAGGCTAGAAGCTTTAAGTCAAGGAGATCGTGCCTCTAAGCTTCCAAGAGAAAATGACGTCAACGTGGACTTCTACGCCAGCGCGCCAGGATAAACGCGCAAGGGTGTTTTCTGCACTATTGTTTGGAAAAGCAAAAATTCAGAAACGGCCTAAATGTCTATTATGAGCAATGAACTCAATTATAACAAATAACATCTCATGAAATAAGTATAATAATTATACAACTAAAATATCATTGTAACCTTTTATAATATTCTGATCCTTGAAAACAATTTTCTCGACACATTTTACTGAAGAATGAAATTAATTATATGTACTGGCATGGAAAAAACTCCATGATATATTATTAGGTTTAAAAAAGTAAGTTTCAAAATAACAACGTGTGTATGAGATTTTTTATTAAAGAATATATAGATAATTGAGAAATTAATATATAGATATAGATATACAAGTATGGATAAAATAACCGGGAAGAGAGAAGAGTTTCCATGTTATCATTGACTGCCTTTGGAGAATAGTACTTAGAAATTTAGCCTATACTTTTTGCTTTGTACAGTTTTATAGTAGTTGGGTTTTTTCCTTACAGTGTGCAAATTATTTTAAAAATACTATGTATATTTTTCATTTCTTTGTGATGACAGCGCCATCTAGTGGTCTATGTTAACTTTTAAAATATTTTAACTTTAAAATTATGTGATATTGAATAATATATTAATATTAAAATAAAAACAAATAACTACAGCAAGGGAAAAGCTTACTTTAAATAAGGCATTTTAAAGGAACAAACCCTCTATTATGCTAAGTGAAGTAAGTCAGACAGAGAAAGATAAATACCCTATGATTTCACTTATATGTGGAATCTGGAAAACAAACAAACAATGAAACAGAAACAGACTCATAGATACAGAGAATTAACTGGTGGTTGCCAGAGGGGGTGGGTGGGGACAGATGAAACAGGTGAATGGTAATTAAGAGTTAAAAACCTCCAGTTATATAATAAATAAGTCACAGGGATGTAATGTATACATAAGGAAATATAGTCAATAATATCGTAACAACTTTGTATGGTGACGGATGATAACTGGACTTTTTGTGGTGATTATGTTATAAAGTATAAAAATATTGAATTACGACGTTGTACACTTGAAACGAATATAATACTGTATGTTAATTGTAACTATTCTTAAAAAATGATAAGGAGTGGTCAGCCTTGAGTTGATAATTGGTTTGAGTCGATAACTGACCTTGAGTTGATAATTGTTGAAGTTGGATAGTGGGTAAATTGGAATCTGTTTGTGTACATGTTTTAATTTCTCAATTATCAAGAATTTAAAATAATTAAAAAAAAAATAAAAGAACAAACCCTCACAACTTTATCTAAAAAAATTATATCTTAGAATAATCTCCAAGATATATGAAATGGAAAAAATCGAAGTACAGAAAAATATATGTAGTAGTCTATCATTTGTATTAAAAGTAAAGCAGAGTATTTTTGCATATTTGATTGTATATGCATAAAATATCTCTGAAATCACAGCCCCCCCAGTGAAGTTGGTTGTCTTTAGTGAAGATAAGTAAACGGCTAAAAAATAGGGATGAGAGGAAGACCTTGTGTATGTTCCCTTTTGAACCTTTAGAATTTTAAAGCTTAATATAAAATGCTAATTAAAAACAAAGTCCTACCTAAGGAAAATTTGCCCTTGCTCTGTGTAACTTTCAGAGTAATGATGTTATAAACACATCCCTAATATTTATATATCTTATCTGCACCACATGTTAAAGTAGGATTTTCCTTGAAATGAAACTCAGAGGTTCACAGAACCAAATAATCTCTTTAGGGTCCAAGTCCAGAAGACAACTTAAACACTCTGAGAAAAACCAAACTACTGGAAATTCTCTACTCTGAAAAAAATGTCATAGTTTGCTCGCCTTCCTATATCCTCACCATAGTTTAGGAGGTCCAAGGTTTCCAGGTCCCTAATCAGCAGCTGGAAGTATCTCATCTCCAGAGAGGGTTCACTATTAAAGGGAGCAATTGGCAAACCCCCGAAGAGAAAACTCTGGTCGTCGAGACCACAGGGTATCATCAAGGACAATGGTCTTGGACCAAACTGATTTCCCAGAGTTAATTTAGAGTCATCAGCAGAAGACCATAGGGACTTCCTTGGCAGTCCAGTGGTTAAGACTCTGTGCTTCCACCGTAGCGGGTATGATTTCAGTCCCTGGTCGGGGAACTAAGATTCCCGCATGCTGCGCAGTGTGGCCAAAAAAATTTTTTTAATAAAAATAAATAAATAAATAAAACAAATAATGATTAAAAAAAAAAAAGAACATAATGGCTGTCAGCAAGTCCTTGACAGCGTCCTCATAATGATCTGATTAAATAGAGAAGCTTAAGTGGATGGCAATGTGGGTATAAGGATTAATAGTTAGTTGAACAACATAACCAAAGAATGTTGGGCGTCCCTGGTGGCGCAGTGGTTGAGAGTCCGCCTGCCGATACAGGGGATACGGGTTCGTGCCCCGGTCCGGGAAGATCCTACATGCCGCGGAGCAGCTGGGCCCGTGAGCCATGGCTGCTGAACCTGCGCGTCTGGAGCCTGTGCTCCGCAACAGGAGAGGCCACAACAGTGAGAGGCCCGCATACCGCAAAAATTGATTAATAAATTTAAATCATTTTGCAGATTTCAAGTGCTATCTTCAGCCCATGCTTTTCAAGAGTGTTACCAGCAACTAGACAGAGAAAACAATATGATTATCAATTTTGTGAAAGACACAAAGCTGTAGTATACATTTTACGACAGAAATAGATGGCCCTGACGTTGTGTGAGAACTAATAAAATGGAAATTAAGAGAAAGAGATGTAAAGACTTACACCTATTTTCAAAGAAATTGTCTTCACTAGTGGTTGTCGAGTTAATTGTTCAGCCTACATTATCCTTAAAGAAGCCTATAGAAGTTGACCTGTGCTCCCGCACTCACTCCTATAAACCACCTGCTGAACCCCCAGCGAGCGTCAGCTGAGGGCCGTCTCTGCTTGCTGAGAGCTGGATGTATAATGGTATTTGCAGAAGGGTGTGATAGAAAAAGTAAATAACTGAATTGCATTCGTACTGTTTCCTGTTTCCTTCTTGATTCTTCAGAAGGGCTTTTGTTTTCCCTTTAGGGGTGCAGATTCTCCTTGGACAAATATTAATTAAAACTCCAACTAGGAGATTACTAAACTTTGGTTAATGAAGGGGCACAAGGACACGTCTGTGTTTTCATGGACTAGTCGAGTTCAGTGAAATGTTTATTAACAGACGTGGCCCGGCCCGTCCTGACCCCAAGACACTGAAGCCTCTGTCTGAACCAGACTCATGGGTTTCTTCCTAGCCTTTCTCAGGGACAGGAATACTTCTGGTAAGTTTTTATAAACTCCACATACTTTTTAATCTCAAAATGAAACTCTTTTTTATTAGTCTATATTAACCAGTAGTATATTTCATCGCCGTGACTTTGAAATTCCACGTATTGTTCTTGCCTGGGGATTTTTTTTAAAGTAAAAGAAATATGGCTTAAAAGGTGGAGGAGAAATCGCCACTTTGTAGAACAGCCTCTCTGAATATTGTTCTTCTCCTTTGCTATGATTGGTTTCTTTGTGCGAGTTTTTCTTTTTTTCCAAATTAGAAGATATGTATTTTCATTTAATTCCAAGGTGGAATTAAGCAAGTTGAATGATTTCACAAGACCTCGCTCTGTTCCCATACTTTCCTTGTGTTGAAATATAGTGCTACATTTTGGTAAAAGCAAGAAATAATTTCAAGAGAAATATTTCTGAGGAACAGAGTTAAATAATGATTTATTTGTTTTTAATTTAGAATAAAGAAGATAAATAATAACATTTCTTTCTGTGACCAACGTAATTTTGTTCTAGATATTCAACCAGCAACCTGAGATAAAATGTTATGGGATATGCCTCAAAATTCAGGTTGGATCAAACTGATGTCATTGCCTGTTGTGCCGTGTAATAAGGTACAGAAAAGCCACCCAGGCTCACAGAACAACTGTCTGTTGAGACAGCAGCAATTACATTATCAACAATTAAAAACAAAATTTCCCTGAGCTGCAATATTTATAATCAACCTATACAAACACAGGCAAAATGCTGATTTTCATATCTACAGGCCCAACCTAGAGCCATTTAACTAAGATTTAGCAGCAAAGACTATTATGAAAATTTTCAAACATACGGGAAAAATGAAATAATTATACCATGAACACCCAAATACCTACCATGCAGATTCTATCATTAACATTTTCCTGAGACTTCCCCAGAGGTCCAGTGATTAAGACTCAGTGCTTCCAATGCAGGGGGCATGGGTTCGACCCCTGGTCGGGGAACTAAGATACCACAGCCGGGCAGTGTGGGAAAATAGAAAACAAATTTAAAAATAATAAAAATAAAATTAAAACATTTTCCTATATCAGCTTCTTCACATACTATCCAATATCCATTTATCCATCTATCAATTTGTCTTATTTACTTTTATGATGCATTTTAAAGTTGCAGATCTCAGTTTAAAGTGTACCCCTAAATACTTCGGGATACATATCACTAACTAGAGCTCAATACTCGTTTATTCCTTGAGGTAAAATTCACGTGCAGGGAAATGCGCATATCTTTAGTATACCATTTGATATATACATCTGTGTAATCCAAGCCCCTGTCAGGGTACAGAGCGTCACCATCACTCCAGATCTAGCAAGGCTCTTCATACCCCTGCTCAGTCAGTCCCTTTCCCCGCCCCAGAGGCAAACACTATTCTCCTCCTTCATACAGTATACATGCATGATTCTTTTTACATTCATTCATGCTTTTGAGTGTATCAGTAAGTCATTCCTTTTTTTTTTCCTATGAGTAGTATTACGATAGTATTCCATTGTCCGAATGTCCCACGGTTTGTTTATCTGTTCTTCTGTTGACGGACACCCGAGTTTTATCCAGTTTGGGGCTATTATGAAGAAACCTGCTATAGACATTTACATGTATCTTTCACTGGACTTATGTTTTCAGCCTCTTGTGTAAACACTTAGGAGTAGAATTGCTGGGTCATAATGTACTAATAATTTTAGTTTTATAAGACACCATCAGAGCCTCTCCAAAATGATTACGTCATTTCATCTCCCTCACTTCAATTATTCGACATCCCTGCTAATTTTGAGGTGGTCAGCCCTTTTAATTTTTGTTGTTCTGGTGTTTGGATAATGCTGTCTTACTGTGGTTTTATTTGCATTTACCTAATGACTAATGTTGCTAAGCATTTCCCCAGGGGTTTATTGGTCATTCATATATCTTCCTTTGTTGAATGTCTATTTATTTTTTTTATTTTTCTTATTTTTTGATTTTTTTTGTTTTCTTTTTTGTATTTTTTGTTTTTTTTTTTGAATGCCTATTTAAATACTTGGCTCATTTTTTAAAAAATTGTGTGGCTTTTCTTTTTATTATTGAGTTGGAGGAGTTCTTGTAAGTATGTATTGCAGCTGCAAGTCCTGTGTCAGATATATAATATGCAGTTCTTTTTATATTCTGAATCTTAACCCCTTATCAAACACATGATTTGTAAATATTTTCTACAGAAGTAGAAATATAATGTTGTACACATGAAACATATGATGTTATAAACTGATGTTACCTCAATAAAAATAAATCTAAAAAAAATTAAATGATAAGGCTTCTAGCGCAAAAAAGACAGAAGAGTATCTTTGCAACTTGGGAATAAAAAAAAGACTTTTAGATAGCACACGGAAATTAATAACCATACAAAAACATAGGTAATTAGACTTCATCAAATTTAAAACTAGTACTTGTCAAACTACATATTTAAGAAAATGAATGGGCGAGCCACAGACTGGGAGAACATAACTGCAAACAACAGAGGGGCCTGTTTTCATGGGGAGAGACGAACAAAATATGCAAGGGAGAAGAACTGTGGTGAAAAGAAAACAGGACAATGAACAGTGCTCAGAGCCTGGTTTAGCCTGAAGGTCAGGAAAGGCCTCAGTGCAGAGGTGGTGCTGGGACAGGAGCTAGACACAGGGAAAATGTAGGGAAGATGGCCAGGCCCGGACAGGAGGAGCTGTGTGGGGCTCAGCAGGCATGAGCTCGCTGCGACCAGAGATACAGACAAGATCAGCTCGAGGGAGCACAGGACGTGTCACAGGTGTGACCATCAGAGGGGAGGCGGGGCAGGTGATGCAGGGCCTCGCAGGGAAGGCCTGGGGATTAGGATTTTATTCCAAGGGAAGCCACTTGCGAGTTAAGCAGAAGAGTGGCGTGATGAGATTTACACTTATAAAGATTATTCTAGATGTTGAAGGACAGCAGGAGTGGAGGATGGTGGGGCGACATTCATTTACTGACCCATTTCCCTCCCCAAATCGAGAAGATAATGTCTGAAGTTAGTTGGTTTCTGGGGATCATCTAAGTAATAATGACAAATCAAGGTACCATGCTATAGTTACTAGTAAGCGACTGCAACTTAAGCTTAGATGCAATATGATATGATCTAAATACATATGATAAAAGGAGTAAGGTTTATTTTTATTATGTAAAAATGGATAGGATTTATCTACAGTCCGCTACTAAATTATAATTGCAGTTAATCCTACGACAGGGGACACGTGATTCCTTTATACACGGAGCAACCTGAGATGGACGAAAGCATCCAGAGATCAGACTGTAGGTACATGACCCAGGAAGAAATGCAGGTTGCACAACCATCTATGTTTCAGATGCTCCGACAAAGAATACTCAAGAGTGGGGAGAGGGCAAAGAGCTTCATCTTCTGAAGGCATCAGCTTTGCCTTCAGACTGTAAACGTTTGACTTTGAGACCCAGAAGATGGCCATGAAGACACCTTTCCTGGAATTGAGGGCATGGTGGTGGAGGGATCCTGGTTACGGGCTCTCTGCCCCAGCAGTCGAGAAGGACATAGTTAGGTTCCACGTTCAAGAGCCATAGATGTTACCGAGCCTGCATGCCCACAGCACAGAAGGCCAAACACTGGCAGTGGGAATCTGCAGCAAGGTAAAGGTTCATTGCAGGACACCAAGCAAGGGTGTGGGAGACAAGCCTCAGATCCACTCCCACTTGGTCTTGGAGTTGAAGGGGAAGAATGAAGAAGCTAGGATTAATCATCATCTTGTGACATTTCTTAGTCTAGCTCAGGAGTCAGAATGTCTCTGGTTTAGATTCTCTGGCCAAGTGGTCCACGGCTCAGGGTCTGTGAGCTCATCTTGCCCTGGAGAAACAGCCTGAGTCTGTAAGTTAACGATGATACCTACAACAGCAGTTTTATTACATTAACTATGTTATTGACGACATCAACTTTAGTCACCTGACTCTGGTTGACTAGCGGTCAGTTAGCACATGATTGAGGTCAGGGGGCACAAGAAAGGGCATAAAGTTTTGGACAGGGAGATTGAGCATACACTTGGTAAGGGAACTCGGTTTTAGGGGGACTTGGTTTCACAGATATCTAACAATACGTATTACCTACCACATCCTTGCCCTCAGCTTTCAAATTCTACTTAAAATCCAACAAAAACCTTGTGTTCGTTATGCCTAGGATAACAGCATCCAGTAGGCGGAGCTAGAAATAACTCACAGTACCTGATCTACATGTGTAGAAAATGCTAATGGATGCCTCCTTCTAGAAACAGCTACCTTAAAGTCAGTGGATATTCTGGGTGTGGGACAGCTGAAGGCTATGGGAGACTGTTTGCATAGGTGCGTGTCGGTTACCATGTACTGTAATGAAACGTTAGCGACCTTGGGTATTTCCTTATTTCTTGTTCCGACCTATAGCACTTGGTGACCGCTAGATGGCATCATTTCTTTTTCTTCTCTGTTATTTTGCTTCTACTTTTTCAGGAACAGTCCTCACTAAGATACTGGCAATAAAAATTATTTTTTGTTCTCTGAGCTGCTGTAACGCACAATTGTATGCTTAAGAAATATAAAAGAAAGTAGTGATGCTAGTTTAGGAAAGAAAGAAGGCTTCAGGGAGAAATCTGGACCTTAAGCTTGGCACTAAAGGAACTCCAGTTTTCAGTAGAGAAGAGAGGCAAAGTCAACCCAGAGAGAAAGGAATAAGGGTGGGTTTCGTTAGCTTGCTTCTTTAGTTGGTGGGTTGAGTGCCAGTATAGTACATTGATTAAGGGTGAAGATTCTGGAACAAGGCTGCCAGACTTGATAGTCTACCTCTGCCTACTTTTATGGTCTAAGATAAGTTGCTTTACTTGTCTTGGTACTTCAGTGCCCTCACTTATGAAATGGAGACAATAATAGGATCTACCTTATAGAGTTAGTATGAAGAGTCAAGGAGTTAAAAGCAGTGATGCTCCTAAAACAGTGCGTGGCCCCTTTTAATGCTAATTACATCTCACCTGTGTCCTACTCCTGCAGCTCTCTCCTCACATCACCTCACTTCACTGTCGTGGGCCAAGCATGGGTTGGAAAAGCATTTCCACACACGAGGCAGAAAGTAAGGAAGATAGAGCTTTATTAAAGAGAAGGGTCCCTACAAGAAGAGCGGCTGACTTCCTGGTAGCCAGGGAAAGTTGACAATGAGCATGGGTTGCTTGTCTGTTTTTATAGGGAACCTGCAAGTCATCTGCTGACTGGGCAAAGTAGGTATACTTTCAGTGTGCTGAGCGGGAGAAAAATGGGGCCGATACCCTTCCTTATGTGGGATAGGAAAGGGACAGGGCACGCTGCTTGGGAGGGCTCTGGGACATTGCCATGGTCACATTGTGACAGAGTGATAGGAGTCCTGTAAGTCTTTGTTCTGGCAGTATTGGCCCTTTGAGTTTATCTTGTTCTTTTTCCTTGGAACACACCACATTCACCACACAGATTAACATAATGCCAAGCTCAAAAGGCACGTGTTGAATGAATTACTCCTTTCTCTCTGGGTTGACTTTGCCTCTCTCCTCTACTGAAAACTGGGGTTCCTTTAGTGCCAAGCTTAAGGTCCAGATTTCTCCCTGAAGCCTTCTTTCTTTCCTAATTGTTAACACATTTATCTTTATTTGGGTTGAGTTTGATCCAGCTACTCTGAAGACTATGGTTTCTTCACTAAAAATTGCTTCAATTGTAGATTTATCACCTGGTTGGCAAACGCTGGGTAACTTCAGGCACAAGAACACTACTCTGAACCTGGGTGTGGTCAGTGAGATAGAAACCAACATTATTTTTTCCTTCACGATATGAAATATACTCTATCTTTACTCCCAGGGTTTTGTCCAAAAAACTCATAAAACATAAATTGACTCTGCCATTCAGACTCCCATGTTCTCCTCCAGTCTACACAGCAAAGTCTAAGTTCAATTACACCAATACTGATGTCAAATTTCAAAAAACGAGAGCACCCTCCATTTCTGCTAGTGCCAAGTGTATTGTTCCAGGTGCACAGAAGTATCTTTAAAAAGTCTTAGTAAATCTCATTCTACAATAAGTAATTACTCAAGAAGTTCTCCTGGACCAGAGTATACTAAGCCAGTGTTTGCTTTCCATTGCAGGCGAAGAAGTTTGTGGTCTTTCATGGAGCTTCCGTTTACCAACCTGGAAATGGCATTCATTTTATTGGCTTTTGTTATCTTTTCCTTCTTTACTCTGGCTTCCATCTACACGAACCCGGATGAGAGGAATGAAGGTAAACAGAGAGAGCTCTTCATAATAGTCCCCGTTTCCTTTCCCCACCCAATCATCTTTCTCTATGGTTTGGTTTGGTTTAGTTTCTATTCTGTATGTGAGAATGAGTTTGTTGTGGGGTGTGATGTGTGTGTGTATGAGAGAGGAGAGAGAGAGAGAGAGAGAGAGAAAGAGAGTTTTATTAAATAGCCTGAAATATCTACTGTGGCATTTTACCATTATTTATTAAGAAAGGTTTGGAAATGGAAACGATTATTCACATGACTTTTAATCCCAGAATTTTGCACACCATCCTCCCATCCCTGCCCCTCATCCCTGTCCCCCATCAGAAACTTAAAATGTTCAAAAAGCACAATATCTTTCAAAGTCGTTAAAGGTAATTTTCACAGGCTAAATGCAAGTCCTCAAGAAACAAATTCCATTATCGTATACATATATGGTGTGTGTGGGTGTGCGTTTTTGTTCAACTACAAATGGGAAGGAAAAGAATTAAAGGGTTTTTCCTAATGAGCTCTTGACAAAGCCCGAACTTTCAAACAAAATGTAGAAGCGTTTAAAAAACTCAACACCACATGTTTGCTCATTGCCAATAATGACAATTATTAGCAATAATATGTAATTCAAATGGCAGTTCTTGGTATTTCACTGTAGTTCAGGTCCTACCAAATTTCACACAAAATTAATGGTGACCATTTTTGAGGGCAAAAATTTTATATATATATATGGCATATGCCAAGGAAATAATATATATTTGTAGAGAATAAGATAAAATCATAAAAAGAAAACTGTGTTTCCTAAAATTGTGATACCTCTCCATCAATTTTTGGCTGTGAAAGAAGTGCTCTCTGTAAAAGACAATATTATTCTCTGTCTTATAAACATACTGCACTTACAGAAGCAGAAAACAAGAAGCCACAGTAAATAGACATTCCAATTCGTGCTGACATGAAGATTGGGAAGCATAACTGGAGTCCACAAGGTCTTTTTCATGCTCCATATTGTTTTAGTTTAAAATGGGTTTGGCTGAAAGAAAGAGTAAGACCAAAACTGCAGTTACTTTAACTAGATAATAATGTCTTTCTCTCACACATAAAGGAAGCCTGGGGGAAGTAAGTTCCCGCCTGACACGACTCCCTGGTGTCCTGGACCCAGGCCACACTGTCCTGGTTCCCTCCCATCTCCTATGGCGGCTCCCATGTCCAGCTGGCCCATCTTCCACTATCATCTATGCAGGCCAGTCAGCAAGAAGAAGCAAGAGGCACACCTCTGTCTTTTAAGAGCGCTCCCAGAATCTGCACTTACCACTTCCCTTTGGCCAGAACTTAGTCCATGGACATACCCAAAGGAAAGCTGGGAAATGTAATAGCTATTCTGGAAGGCATGTGCGGAGCAAAAACTTGGGGTTTTGTTCCTAAAGGAAGAGGGGTACAACCAGCAGTGTCTGCCAGACACGTAGACTCCTAACCATGCATTCACTACGGGGCTGGTAGTCATTAAATCGGGGAATATTTGAGCTAGAAGGAATGTTAAGAGAGCATCTAATTTACTGATGCTTAACCAGAAATGAATATCAGAAAGGCACCTCATGCTTGGGGCCCATCACAAACCCAGCAAATACGCATTTCTGGGTGTCCCACCTGGCCACGTGTCTTTAAACAAGACCTCCTACCCCCCATTTTTCTAGCTTTCTTCTCTGGTTAAGAAGCATTGACCAACTATTCATATTTCAGATGTGACAACAGAGACCCACAAATGTTTAGTAAGTTTCTCAGGTGCTCAGTTAATTAGCAGAGGAGCCAAAACTAGAGCACAGACTCCCAGTTCCAAGTTCCTGCCCCCTCTCTACACCCCCGTGACTCCCCAGTTATGACCCATGGACACGGAGAGCCAGAAGACGGGGCCAGTCATAGAAATTTACCTTTCCTTTACACTTCTGTATTCTGTTTTTCACAAGTTCCTTTTTCTTCAGCTCTACTCCTCCTATATCTGAGGTTTACTTTCCAAGCTAAAGCAATTCCTCCATTTGAATACTGTTAACTAATAGAACTAGAACCAGCTGCCCAAGAATTCTCATCGAAGAACAGCCTTGCTTCCCTTCGTGACCACCAGGACGGTGCCAAGCACAATTTTGCATGAAAGTACAAAATGTATACACTTTCCTAAACGTGATAAGACCCAGGAGTAAAATCTACCTTCATTAAAATTGCAGGACTATTTTAATATCCTTTCTGGCACAAGCAGAGAATTGCAGAAGCCACAAAAATAAACTTAAGAGAGGCAGATTTAATTTCACGTGTTTATTTAAAATCTAATAGACTCAGCTATGGGTAATGGAGAATCTAAATCTGAATGGGACTCAGCTCCTATGTCAGGGAGCTAGCTGATAGTCTCGTGGAGGATTCAGTTGTATAACCAGAGCAGACCCAGTGAATGGGCTACCAGAGTTTTTAACTAAGGAGGATGGGGTCAGAACGGAAGCTCTTCGTCAGGGGTATTGCGGTGGGCTTCACGGAAGTGGTGGCCACCCTGATGCAGGTGATATTGACAGAGTAGGGTGGGTGGGGTGTATTCCAACTAAGAAAACAGCTTAAGGAAAATTACCTGACCGAAAAAAATTAAATGTATAAGATGAAAAATCAACTATAGTTTGGAATGTACCTTAAGTCCAACAAGGAATTGAACAGAACTGATCATTGGCGAGAATCTTCTCAAGTCCTTCAGAGGTCAAAAGATGAACAAAGCATTTTAACAGGGAGGCTCTTAAACTTAAGAGATGGGTGCCTCTGACCTCAGCCTTCCACGTGAGAGCCAAGGCTCTCGAGCTCTAACTTGCACATAAGACACCTAGAGATTTTATGAAAAAGTAGACTACTGTTCAGTACGTCTGGGTGGGACCTGAGATTCTGCATTTCTAACAAGCTTCCAGGTGACGACCATGGTCTAGAAGACTAGCCCAGCCACAGATGTGACAGTTGCAGGCCCCAGGGGGCCAAGCTCATCTGTGTGCAGCAGGGGAGGTGGGAGCTTGGCTACATGGTTGGGCGTCCATGTTCCGTCCTGTAAGCAAGGCCCTACAGGGCACAGGGCAGACCCAGAGCTGGAGGGCAGGGCCTCAGCCTCCAGCGCAGTCTTGCCTCAGGTCCTAACGTGTCAGGAGTGGGTGGATTAAGGTTTAAGAAAATGTTTTATATGTTTAGAAGAGTTGAAAGTCATTGAGAGTTATTCTTAGTTTTTTAGGAAAAAAATTGTATTTAATTAGATTAATTAATTAATTAATCATTTTAAACGGAAGTATAGATTTACAATGTTGTGTTAGTTTTAGGTGTACAGCACAGTGATTCATATATATATATTCTTCTTCAGATTCTCTTCCATTATAGGTTACTACAAAATATTGAGTACAGTTCCCTGTGCTATACAGTAGGTCCTTATTGGTTATGAGAGTCACTCTTAAAAAATCAGAATATTTTAGTATTGCAAGATTTCTGCAGCTCTTAATAGTTTGTAAATCCACTATCTCATTTGTAATTAACATTCTCAATTCTCTTACTCTGTGCCTTTTTATAAGGGAACAGTTAAGACAACTTTCTTTGTTAAAAGAGGGTATAAGGTATGACAAAGCCCTGAGATATTTCAGAAAATTGTATTTATTGAGAAACTGACCAAGAACCCACATTTTTCCCTGTGACTGTAAGAAGTCTCCAGAGAAAGATTTTCAAAGACTGTCAGTTCAGTTCTTCTCACTGGAAGAAGTCCAGCCATTTTGATCCCTAACTGAATTTACATAGATCATCTACCTTTGACCTTTCAGAGGTACTTAAGAACACTGCTTTTGCTCTGGACCATATGATCTATTTTAAAATTTAAAGTTGAAACATAACATATAGTGCTTGTTTGCGAATATGAGTCCAAATTAGAACAGAAATCAGTCACTGTAGTAAAACATGTGGCCCAACAGAAATCTTGACGGCAAGGAAGCTTCACCTACCACCACCGTGATCAAAAGCATGATCCCATGTGGACTTTCTTTTATTTATTTATGTATTTGGCTGTGTTGGGTCTTTGTTGCTGCACGCGGGCTTTCTCTAGTTGCGGCGAACAGGGGCTGCTCTTCATTGCAGTGCGCGGGCTTCTCACTGTGGTGGCTTCTCTTGTTGCAGAGCACGGGCTCTAGGCGTATAGGCTTCAGTAGTTGTGGCACATGGGCTTAGTTGCTCCATGGCATGTGGGATCTTCCCAAACGAGGGCTCAAACCCATGTCCCCTGCATTGGCAGGTGGATTCTTAACCACTGCGCCACCAGGGAAGCCCCCCTGTGGACTTTCTAATCACACCAACAGGTTCTAGAATTACATGAGCACCCAGAATTAGTGATCCCAGGAGCGTCTTTCTCTCCTTTGAGAGTCATAGGTGCTTACATCAGTGCCGTATTGTCTATCTTCAAATTAATAAAATATTTGTAACTTGATCATTACAGAATTAACTTAGATGGTGCCTCTCCAAAGAAGTTTTAAGAATCCACTCAACCTGAAAAAAATAATGGTTGTCTCATCTTCGTGACTTAAAAATTGAGAAAAATAAATGTTACATAATGGTAGTGGAACTAGAATGAAGTAGGGCTGCTTTCTCCCAGCCCAGGACACTGTTTCCTGGAAGACCTGTCTCCCTGTCAGCATAAAAACGATGATGATAGAAATATTTATTAGGTGTCTTCCATGTAAAAGACAAGATGCCAAGCACTTTAGATGTATTATTGTGTTTAATCTTAAAATAACCTTATGAGAGAGGTAATAATAACTTCACTGTTTACAAGTGAGAACATTGGAGCTCTAACCTTGACCTCAGGCCACTCAGCTAGCGAGTGAAGATCCCAAGTGAGGCTCTAGTTCACAGGATCCAGAACCTTGTGCACTTTGTCTCCAGATTCCCTTGAAAAATTATTTGCTCTTTTAAAAATGCATACACCTCTCCTTTTTCCTACAAAGAATTTAAATTGGCTAAAAATATATAACAAGATAAAACTAAATTTCCAATAAGTAGATAAAGAAATCCAGGCAAAGGGAAAAATAAAAGTAGGAAAAATGGAAAGTGGGTCGTCTTGGGGAGGAGAAGGCTAGCATCTCGTTTCAGCAAAGAGTACAAACTGTGTTATTAAGATTCCTGCGTTCATGTCCTGGCTCTGCCATTGGTGACTGTGGGATTTAGGGAAAATTACACAAATTCTCAAAGTCTTCATTTTTCATGGACTAGGTATAATAATGACACCTGCCTCATAGAGTTGAAGTGAGAATTACACGAACTAAAGCACGAAAATGCAGAGGGGTGGCTGCTGTTGGAGATTTGTTGTGAAGTCTTCAACACTAGGAATTTAATAGAACAACGAGGTTCATCCTAAACTGAAGGAAAATATTGACTGCAGAACCCAGAAAATGTTTACTCAGTCAGTCCACACACTGAGTTAACATATTTGTTTTAAATATCCAGCAATACAACGTATTCAATACCAATCAACTACAAGATGACATCACATGGAAAAGATAAAAACCTGATGTCAGGGAACGGTAAGGACTCCATTAACAAATGAACATTTAATAGAGTTAGACTGCCTACCAAATGTAGAAGAGGATATACAGAAACTTCAAAAAGGAATAAAGTGAACATTAAAAGACTGAGACGTCTCAGAAAATTGAAGAAGTCTTGAATATTTCTTGCAGATGGTATCTTCCATAAAATCGTGCTATGAAAATTACAAGTAAAGTGTGTTGTATGAAGCTATGGCTTCAAATCAATGCCTCATCCATTCTTTGTGCTAAAATTAGCTTACAGCTGCAATTATAAATTGCCTTTTATTAAATAAGTGATTCAGCAAATTTATTTCTATTATTTTAAATGTGATTTTCAAGGTAAATGTCTATTCAAATGACTTTTTCTGTCTTCTATTAAATTTTGCCCTGAAAGGAGATCCACGTTAAATGATCATTTTCAGTATTAATTACTCTCAGATTAAAAAGAAGTTTCCTGTTACAGCATTATGCACTCACCAGCGTTAACCACCATCAATTATCATCCAAGAAATTAGCTGGATTCGCGCTCTACCCATTTGTAGGAAGTGGGTGGGAATTTGGTCCTGTGCTTTCTTTAAAGCCAATCCAGAGGAGAAAACTGACAATGTCGAAGTTTACCTGAGCTCTTAGGTAGGAAATTCCCCAAGCTTTTGTTTTCCAAAATCCTCACTCTTGTGTTCCAGGAAATGGCTGACCGCAAAGACCAACCTTTCCCACACTATGTCAGAAAGACTCACTGGCCATTCTTTCTCGTGACCCCCAGAGACTCTTGAGGACCCCGTTGTTTACCTATGGCAGGGACAAACACAGACCTTTCCCCTTTTACCTGCACATGCTGGCAAAGACAGACAGCTCCTTGTTCTTTGTCTCACGGATGGCTCAGCTGAGATTAGAACTGTTTGTCCCCCCTGAAATTAACTAGACACAGAGATAAACTTTTCCTGCACAGCTAACTGATGGAGACTTCCCTTGATGAGAGAACAATGCATAGGGTAAAGCATCCCACCTGGGGCGTCTCCACTCCTCCCTGTGAGCTAAGGAGAAACCAGCTGCTGAGGGTCCATGATCTCAGATCTGGGGCGCTCTCCCTATCGCAATAGACTGAATAAAATCAGTATCATTGCTTTCTCCGTTATTGTCTGTGTCAACACACAATCTTCTTCCTTATAGGATAATCTGATATGTATATGATAAAAATAGAATACTATTGTTGCTAGTTGGAATACAACTATTTCTGGTATGGAAGAAAGAAACAAGAGCTCTCTAGTAAAGAATCTCATGAGCGACTCTACCTCGGTGATTTTGAACTTTTTTTTTTTTTTTTTTTGCGGTACGCGGGCCTCTCACTGTTGTGGCCTCTCCCGTTGCGGAGCACAGGCTCCGGACGCGCAGGCTCAGCGGCCATGGCTCACGGGCCCAGCCGCTCCGCGGCATGTGGGATCTTCCCGGACCGGGGCACGAACCCGTGTCCCCTGCATCGGCAGGCGGACTCTCAACCACTGCGCCCCCAGGAAAGCCCGGTTTTGAGCTTTTTTGGCTGAAATCCACTTCCAGATTCCCTACCCACCCACTTACCCACATGTGCAAAAGTGAAAGTTTCATAAAAATATACTTAGCCTCACTACAGGCAATATGTTTTAATACTTTGTATTCTATTTTATTTTTCTTTTTTTTTAATGCTGATGGCAATCCACCTAATAGACTATGTGACCTATTAAATTCCAATTGAGTTCTATCATATTCCATTAAATTCTAATCATTTCTCAATTCTAAATTCAGGCAATAGCATCAAGTTTAGCAGGGAAGACCATTTTCACAAGCTACATGTCAATCTCCCAGGCAGAAACCTTCGCTCACTTACCATTGCCTAGAGTATACAGTGAAAATTCCCAAGGCTCTTCGTATTCTTCCAAGTGGGAGGTTTCCACTTACCTACTAATAATGTCCTCCTCCTTCTCTTCTGCCGGAATCTTATGCTTCAAACCTAAATTCATTTCCTTTCTTCTGTATTCACTGTAACGCCAAATGAGCTCTCTTCCTGGGGAATTTCATAGCACATCGTTTATGTATCATTCATATAGCGCTTATCTTTATCACCTTGTATCTCCCTAGCCTGGCCCTGAGAACTGTTCCCCAGTCCCTGGATCACGTGGCCAAGCAAGATGAATCCGCTCTCGTGTATATGTGAGGCAGGCTTTGCCCTGCAGGGAGTAATGCCACATGCCCATCCTTTCCCCTTCTGTGACACCCAGCATAAGTAGATTAAAACTCAGAGCTAGTTCTGATTCTCTGTGGAGAGATTTCAGTGTCTAAAAGGTGAAAACCATTAAACCAAGCCTGTGGTGCCTGGAAAAATTCATTATGTTTGCGTGTATAGGAAACGCAAGTACAAAATAATGAGAGAGATTTCCGTAATTTGTTTCTGAAATTGGTTGGCTATTCAGAAAAAGTATTTTTATTTCATGTTATTTACAAAAAGACACTACTAGGCATGGAATGAGAATAAAAAAATCAACCAATCTCCAGTCTTGCCCTTAAACTTTAGAGACTTCCAGGAGAGATGAAATAGGTAGAGAAAAGTAAAAAATAGTAATTCTTGTTCACATCAAAATAAAATTCTTTATTTCTATATGGATTTTTCATAGAAAAAAAAATAAGATCGTAAACCACCAAAAGCATGTTTTAAAGAGAGTAAGAAAAGCCACTTTGTGTGTCCCTTGGAATATCGGCTCCATAAGGCAGAGACTGGGTCTGTCTTAGTCACTGCTTCATTCCAGCACTTACAACACTGCCTGGGACATAGGTGGTTCTCAATAATTCATGACTGAATGAATTAATAAATACCTACAGCTGATTTCTTTAGACGGGCTCAACTTGAGTACCAAATATTATTAGCATAATACATCGTCTTTCTGACTCATTCTCTAGCTTTTCCTACTGCTACTACTGCTAGCTCATATTATTTTATGTATAGTCATCATTTAATCCTCATATTAAACTTACGAAGTAGATATTTCTATGGTACTCTATCTAAAATCCCCAAAGAATACCCCTTGGAAGGTTGTTTGTAAGCAGGGTCCTGTCCCATGAACGGGTGAATCCACAGAGCTGCCATGATGAAGCTGGTCTGTGTACAGAGACAGCCTCTGAAATATTTATAAACCTCCTTCTTGAGAACTCAGTGGTAACGCAGCACAGATGACCTCAGAAAACACAACTCAACAGAGAGAGGCTCTCCGAGCGCTTGATGTACGTTGGATCACCCTTCTATAATGTTCAGGTTTGATATATCCACGAATGGAAAATACATTTTAACCTCAGTCAAATAAAACATAACTAAGAGGGGTATGTCTGCCGGACAGAAGAAATTATTAATGCACGCCAAAGTCAGGTATGAAGCGTTTGTGGATTTCCACGTTGTGTATCACCCAGACAACGGCTTCCTTTTATCTCCTTGAATTACGAAGCATCATTTTCCACCCATTTTATCACCCCTTAGTTTTCAGATTGAACACTGTGAAGCTGGGGCATAAGTTTAGAAGAGCTAAGTGTGACGACCTCCTTATACCTTTAGAGAAGAGCACGGTGTGATGCAGCTATTTCCTGCCGGATTATATTGTCCACCTGCGCCAGGCCCTGTCTTTGAAAGCTGTCTGCTCTAATGACCAATAGGAAGTGATAAAATGTAAGTGACCCCTCAGGGAATGTTAAGGATATCCTGGGTAGGTAATGATCCTTCATCAAAGGTGTGTCCAGCCTCCTGACAAACAGGGGCTTCCAACCCTCCCCCCCACTACTCCCTCCCCGTGCCAGACCCTGTGGGAGCTGCCAGGTGAGAGCCTTGGTGACTCCACCCGTGATACAGGGAGCTTGAGAGAGAGAAATTAAGCCCAAGCCTGGTGAGCCACACTCCTCATTAAGAAAAATTTTAAATTATGTTGAAACCCTTTAGTAAGATGCAAAAACTTTGTTAAGAATTCCTTCAGCTGTTTCAGGTGCTGTTATGCAGCTGTGTCAACGTGAGCTAAAAGCCCTATGATGGATCCTTCCCACCCTTACATCCAAAGAGACTGGATGGAGGGTCAGTAGAAAACAATGGTTAGAATCTACGTGTTAGAGAGGGATGGATGGACTCCTGTCCCTGCTACTCGCTCACAGTGTGACTTGAGCAAACTGCATAAGTGCTCCAAGGCTCACTTCATCTATATAATAGTAATCGCCCACACAAGGCTGCTGTGAAAATTAAAATATGATGAAACATTTAAAACAAGCACTACCTCCCTATTTTAAGAATGAAATCGTAGCTGCTGCTTCCATTATTTTATTATTATGCTGTTGTTGTCCTGAATATTGTTTGGTTTGTGTCTGTAATCTGCTGTCTGTAGGGTGAACCTGTTCGTGACTCTGTAACTACCAGCCTGCTGCAGTTAGCGAGACCGCTGTCTGCTAGGTTGATGCTTTGCTGTTGTTAATAGAATACTCTTTTGGCATTTCTCCTATACATGCTGTCTATTTGCTCCACAGAAGCAGAATTATGTTGAAGTAAGACACTTTTCTACAGTGACTTATAAGCTATTCTGATTTTGTTCTCATTGTGGTTTTTTGTTTTGGAGATCTGTAGCAGACATGACCTTTCTTTTTTTCTTTTTTTTTTGCGGTACGCGGGCCTCTCACTTTTGTGGCCTCTCCCGCTGCAGAGCACAGGCTCCGGACGCGCAGGCTCAGCGGCCATGGCTCACGGGCCCAGCCGCTCCACGGCATGTGGGATCTTCCCGGACCGGGGCACGAACCCACGTCCCCTGCATTGGCAGGCGGACTCTCAACCACTGCGCCACCAGGGAAGCCCCCCAGTACATTTTTGAATTCTAGAATTTAGGTGGCTGCGTCTGTAGAGGAACACTGAATAGATCAAAACAGCGTTCACAAAGAGCAGTGGCTACAGCCCAGTCACGCCTCCAGCCCAGTCAACTCTTACCCAGCCTATAAAGGCCTCCATAGTTACTCCCCTGGACAGCTGGACCCGTGTACGTCACTGTTGATCAGACATCTCGCTGCCCTGACCACAAGCTTTTCAGATACTCATGAAGCAAAATTCCTGCACATTGCAGTGAACACATAATCTTTTCGTACTGATCTGATGCTAAGAAACTCCTCTTTCTTTTTCACTTCATCCCACTTTGGCCATAGCATGCCGTCTCACAGAAAGCCCATGCACCTAGATGTACCAAAGGCAAAATTTTAGATGCTGATAGAATTTGCCAGTAGAGCTCTGAAGGGCAGACTACGGCACCCTTGTTATCCGTTGTTAACTTCGATGTGGCAGTTTATAGACAAGGAATAGCTGAAGAAATCTTACAAGGTACTCATGTCCACATGCCTTTCCAGTGCAGTGAGATGGACACTCAATAAATGCTTGTTTTAAAAAATAACAAGAACATTTAAGGCATCAGAAAACTGTCATGGAATTAGCCTATACAGACTTTTGAGAGGAGGTGGATTTGGGGCTGTTTCTTGGGGGAAGAAAAAACATATGGAAAATCATAAAGAGAGAATTCAGGAAACGTGTTTAAGCAGGGTGGTAAAGGCAGCACCATTTAAGCGGTAGAGGCAAAAAGATAGATGTGGAAATTCACAAGCAGTAAACAGCCTGACTTTGCCTGAGCAGGTAGGCTACACCAGAGGTAACTCTGAAGCTGCCCCAAAGCTAGAGGTAACATGATAAAGACAACTTTGGTTCTACAGTTATACCATAAATGAGCACCAGGCTTCTGTCACGTGGCATGAGGTATAAGTGCAGAGTGTAAAGAGAGGAAACTATTCAGTCACTTTAAGCAGAGAAGGTAAGAAATCAAACTGGAAAGGATGTTTGTTGAAGCCCTGTTTACAGTGGTGAAAATGGAAACAAGCCAGACATCCACCAATATGGAAGTGACAAGTCATAGCAGGGGCACACAGGGGGATTACTACGCAGTGGCTGGGAAACCTCCACGTGCACTGTCGCTGAAAAGCCCACAATGCAGTAAGCGGAGCAGAACACTGCTGAACGGGATGAGATCTGGTTCGTACCTTTAGGTTTACATAGGTATTTGTGTGTGTGTTTATAAGTATATATATATATATATGTTTATCTGTATGTATATACAGATAAATCAGTCTATTGACCGTATTGACAAGGACAGGAACACACAGAAACTGGCAAGAGTGGGTAACTCTGGACGGAGGAATTGGGAGGAGGGGCTTTACACCCTTCTGAACTGATTGACTGTTAACAATTTTCCTCCTAACATGTTCTAAATGCTTTCACAGTTCAGTACGCAAACATCTAGAGCTGTTTGGAGTTTACAAAGTACTCTCACATTTTTCACCGGACTCGCATAAACCTGTGACATTGGGTGGGGAGGCAGGAAGAGCCCTGTGTCCTTCCTTAGGTAGGAAATGGAGACACGTGACTTCCTGAAGTTACACAGCCAGCCATATGGCGGCAGACCGTATGCCCTGACACAAGTGCAGTGACCTGTACACTCCCAGGTAAGCAGAAGTCTCCACCCAGAAAGCCCTGTGAACTGATGGTCACGCAGATAGGATCTCTGGCTCTCAGGCAGAAGATCCTTTCACTGTAATCCCCTGTCACTCTCTCCACACTGCGGTAGCTCCCCTTTTCCTTCTGAACAGACAAAATTTTCATTTATTCATTGAACAAACGTTTGTTGAGCATCTGCTATATACTAGACATTGACGGTGTGGTACTGAATGTGCCGTTCAATCATGCGTTTGACAAATATTCATTGAAAGTTTAGTCTGCGTTCACGAAACTAATGTTTGGTTTGGGCGGATGTTGACTCTTTCAATCAATGAAATTGCCGTCATAAAGCTTACGTACACAGTGTTGGGTGAATATCTAAACACTACCTATTTTGTTACAGCTATGATAAATGCTAGGTAGAAATACAAAGCGGCGAAGTGTATATATAATACGGAAATTTGACTACACAGAGGAGAGCCAGAAAAACATCTCTGGACAAATGACATATAAGCTGAAGGTTGACGGAGTTTAGCGTAAGGCAAGGGGGGAGGAGGAAAGAGAGCCACATTCTGTCTCTGGGGTCACTGAATGGGCAGGCGGTTCAATGGAAAGGGACACAAAGAACTACCCGGACGTCTAGTGTGGTTTGATGACAGAGGGTCAGGCAGGGTGGCTGGGACAAAGGAGGTCAGGGCACTGGAGGCCAAGTTCAGGATCTCTGATTTTACCCCAGGAGCAAAGGGACAGCAGTTAATGATTTTAAACTGGGTGGGTAGGGGTGGGGGGACGTGATTAGGTATGCATTTTTAAGAGGTAGCCTGGCAAGAAGTAGCCTGGGCAAGGAAAGGTCACTGGATGAGTTTCCGCTCAGCACCACTGGGACTTTGAAAGAAATGTCGTTGAAAAATAGAAATGAAAAAGAATAATTTCAAAAACCATGAGATCCGATGAGCATAAAGTGAATAGATTTCTCATCTTAGAACAAATTGCTCTGCCGGTTTCATGGATCTGCCAATCAAGAAGGGTTGATTTGAAGATATCTGTTTGTAAAGGAAAATCACCCCACAATTATTCCACGCTAATCAAACAGCACCGAGTACAGTACATTTATCATTTAAGAAAATTCCTGCATTTTTTTCTAGACCTGGCTCACAAATGAGAGTCAACAAGTAGCCAGAAGATACGATCCTTACAGCATCGGAAGCAGTGAGGCAACAACAGAGTGTGGAGCGTGCAGATTCTACCCATGTACTTTGACTTGATACAAGGTTATTCCCCTTTGTACACAAGTTGAGTTGTCTGTAAAATAACGCATTTGCAAGCATTGATGATATCTATAGAGCAAATAACATGATTTTGAGTGCTTACTTCATGCCAAGCCCTTGACATGTTTAGTCCTTGTTCGAGACTCATGACCACGTTGTAAAAACGGATCATCATCTCTGCTTGAGAGACGAGGACAGGAAACTCCCAGGAGCAACGTGCCCAGGGCCCCAGCTGGGAAGAGGCAGGGTCTTGGTCTGGTGCATGACTGCAGTTCGCGTTGTTAATCAGCACGGGGCATGCAGACATGCGTGTGGAAGGTGGGATTCATTCAGAACCAGCTGTGAGGTTGAGGGCAGCACGGCTAGCTCTGTGAGGGCGAGTTGGCAAATTAACCCTTACACCTCAATTCCATGAGCAAAGGCCATCCACCACTGTTTACTCTGAGCTTTCTGTGAATAAAAAGTAGCCTTCCACTCTGAGAAAATGTAAAAATATCAATAGTATTGAGAATGGGTGGTACCAGTGGGAAACCAGAGCACCAACTATATCATTTTCAACTGAGGGCTTCTTGACTCCCTTAAAGCCTTGTTCGCAATGACCTAAGTTTGAAAATAAGTTACCGAAATTGGAATGTAGATTAAATGTCTTCTGGTCCCAGGGAAGTTGAGCATTAGGCTAACAGTGGGCTCTTAAAGAATGTCAGTGAGGACAGTGTGGGCTCATTTCCGATTCTCTAGGAATTCGAGTTGGGTTGGTGTTTTGGTCACCCCAGGTTCACTCGTGCTGTGTGGCTGAACTACTGGCTGTGCTGAACTAATATCACATCGTGATACTGCGGGTGCCGAAGGCCACAGGCACCTAGGTTTCCAGTTAAATTGTTGGGAGTAAAATGCCAGAATGTGTGGATCCCGAACTGGACTCCTCTACGTTCACTTCATAAAAGTGAGGAAAGCCCCTATTAGCAAGAGACCACTGGAGATTGCTGGCCAGTCTGTAGAGTCACTGTTTTTACACATAGTGGTATTTCCTGCAATTTTTATGTTCCCACTGGACACCATGAACCTTGTGCTCTTACGATTCATATCCCAGGTTAAGAATGCATGGCCGCTGCGGGACTGGGGTCACCCTCTCTGTTCCTTCCACCTGGAAGCCAGGAGCCTGATGGGATGATTCAGTGCTACAGCTGCTTATTGCTGAGGGCAAATTTCAAGTTCGTTGTAAATGAAATCACAGCATCCTCTTTGCATCGATACTCCTGTCACAACTAATTGAGGGAAATAGGGGGATCAATTTAATATTTGATCAAAGGGATATTTTAAAAGAGGAAAAACATGCAAGAAAGCATTTAATAATCAGTTGTTAGAGGTGAGAATAAGAGCAGATTTTGAGAGCAGGTAGCGAATTGTTTCCTCTGATTTCTTAGGAGTACTTTCAGCAGCCAGCCAGTAGAGGGAAATGTTTTACAAACACTTGTATCCAAGAAAGCAGTCTTGCTGTGTTGCACTCAGGTGCTGCTTCTGTGGAATTCACTTTGTCCCTTCCCAGTGAACTCTGAGGAAGGTGTCCACGCAGATAGATAATCCCTTAGTTATACGTAAAAAGGGGATGGCTTCTGCCTTCTCCTGGGCCAGGCACGTCCTGTGAAGACCTGGTTGATCAGCACATCCTAATGTTGCAAAACTGGTCTCTCTTACAACAGAGGCTGTAAAAGGACCAGCAGCTCTACAGTGAGTGAAGGTCCACAGGCATTAATAACCTTGTGCTAATTATTCAACACCTCATTTACGTAATACTACTTTTGTAATCTCAGAATATGTGCATTAGATTATAAAATTCGAAAAATTAACCAAAACAGACAAACCGAAAGCCACAGTGAGATACCATTAAACACCTAGTAAAATGACTAAATTCAAACAAACAAGAAAAATACCAAACAGTGCCAAAGATGCAGAACACCTGGACGTTCGCATGTTGCTGGGGGGAATGCAAACTAAACTGGTGTAGACACTCTGGAAGACCGTGTGGGATTTCTTATAAAGTTAAACATACACTTACATATGACCAAGCAATCCTACCCCTAGTACTTTTGTTCACTCAAAAACTTCCGTAACTGCATAACTGGGAGCAACCAAACTGTCCTTTAACAGGTAAATAGATAAAGACTATAACACATTCACACAGTGGAATATTGCTCAGCAATAAAAAACAAGGGACTACTTATTGATATACGCAAATATGAATGAATCTTAAATGCGTTACGCTAAGTTAGCGTTGCCCAGCCTTGGCACCACTGACGTTTTGGACCAGAGACTTCTTTGTAGTGGGTGCGGACCCTGTGTTCTAGGACGTTTCACAACATCCCTGGCCTCTACCCGCTAGAGCGTGTAGCCCTCCCCCCCCCGACTCCTCCCAGGTTTTACTACCAAATATGTCTTCAAATATGCCAAATATCATCTGTGGGAGGCAAAATTGTTCTCAGTTGAGAACTACTGTGCTAAAGTGAAAAGAGCTGCATTTAAAATGTTGCACACTGTATGATTCCATTTACATGACATTTCGGAAAAGAAAACTATAGGGACAGAAAACTGTAGAACAGTGGTTGTCAACATGAATGGTGGGAGGAAGTTTTGCCTGCACGGAACAGCACAGGGAAATTTTGGAGTGAGGGTCTTTTTCTGTATCCTGATTGTGGTGATGATTTTGCCTTTTCATTTGTCAAAACCCTTGGAACTACCTAGCAAAAAAAGTGAATTGTACTCTGTGTAAATTAAAAAATAAATTTTAAAAAGCATACAAAACATCACCTTATCTCTAAAGCATATAAAATAAATACCATAGTTGAGATATGTAAACTTTAAGAGAATAATATTTAACTTAGCATTGAATGCCAGAGTTTGGAATTTTCATGTCAAATATCAAAAAACTTAATACACAAATGCCAATATAGCATATAAACAGTACTGCAAAGTTTAACTGAAGTTCTTTATCTATAACTAAGTGTGTCTATCTGTACATACAGGATAATTCTAAGAAACATTATAATCATTTGCTTATAGTAATCATTTAAATAAAATGAATTTATTGTCTATTTTGAATTAATTTCTGAATGAAAACTACCAATACAGAAAAGTATATTCTTCAGATTTTTATAGAAAAAAATTGAAAGTAATTAATTTTTCATCTGTACAGGCAAATGTTTTCACTTCACTTGAATGCATTTCTGTATAGCTACTTATACAGAAAAACCTTAGAAAATGTTAACTAGAGAAGCAGTTTTCTTTATGATGTACATTTTTATAACATTTTTATTGGAGTATAATTGCTTTACAATGGTGTGTTAGTTTCTGCTTTATAACAAAGTGAATCAGTTATACATATACATATGTTCCCATATCTCTTCCTTCCTGCATCTCCCTCCCTCCCACCCTCCCTATCCCACCCCTCTAGGTGGTCACAAAGCACCGAGCTGATCTCCCTGTGCTGTGCAGCTGCTTCCCACTAGCTATCTATTTTACATTTGGTAGTGTATATATGTCCATGCCACTCTCTCACTTTGTCCCAGCTTACCATTCCCACTCCCCATGTCCCCAAGTCCATTCTCTAGTAGGTCTGCCTCTTTATTCCCGTCTTGCCCCTAGGTTCTTCATGACCATTTTTTTTTTTTTAGATTCCATATATATGTGTTAGCATACGGTATTTGTTTTTCTCTTTCTGACTTACTTCACTCTGTATGACAGACTCTACATCCATCCACCTCACTACAAATAACTCAATTTCGTTTCTTTTTATGGTTGAGTAATATTCTATTGTATATATGTGCCACAGCGTCTTTATCCATTCATCTGTCCATGGACACTTAGGTTGCTTTGATGTCCTGACTATTGTAAATAGAGCTGCAATGAACATTGTGGTACATGACTCTTTTTGAATTATGGTTTTCTCAGGGTATATGCCAAGTAGTGGGATTGCTGGGTCATATGGTAGTTCTATTTTTAGTTTTTTAAGGAACCTCCATAGCGTTCTCCATAGTGGCTGTATCAATTTACATTCCTACCAACAGTGTATGAGGGTTCCCTTTTCTCCACACCCTCTCCAGCATTTATTGTTTGTAGATTTTTTGATGATGGCCATTCTGACCGGTG
The DNA here is from genome assembly GCF_951394435.1 of Stenella coeruleoalba. NCBI lineage: Eukaryota > Metazoa > Chordata > Mammalia > Artiodactyla > Delphinidae > Stenella > Stenella coeruleoalba. The sequence continues at coordinate 143,357,996 of NC_137149.1, read as the reverse complement.
TGAGATGATATCACATTGTAGTTTTGATTTGCATTTCTCTAATGATTAATGATGTTGAGCATTCTTTCATGTGTTTGTTGGCAATCTGTATAACTTCGTTGGAGAAATGTTTGTTTAGGTCTTCTGCCCATTTTTGGATTGGGTTGTTTGATTTTTGATATTGAGCTGCATGAGCTGCTTGTAAATTTTGGAGATTAATCCTTTGTCAGTTGCTTCATTTGCAAATATTTTTCTTCCATTCTGAGGCTTGTCTTTTTGAATGACATACAGTTTTTATTGAGGTATAATTGACATATAACGTTATATTAGTTTCAGGTATACAACATAATGATTCACTATTTGTACACATTGTGAAATGATCACCATGAAAAGTTTAATAATATCTGTCACCATTCATAGTTAGAAAAAAAATTTTTTGTTGTGGTGAGGACTTTTAAGATCTACTCTCTTAGCAACTTAACATTTGTTAAATTAACTAGCGAGATATTGCTTTAGGAACTTAGAAATGACAAGGATTCCAGACACGATTTCCCCTGACCAGAGTAAAAAAAATTCTACTGCTCACACACCGCTTGCTGAAAATCAAACCAAGAATGGTGGCCCCAAAAATAAAAATGAGAAGTAGAGCTAAGTAAGAAGAAAGTTGGGGACAGAGGCCCAGTTGGGAGATGAGACACATAGTGTGGGAGCTGAAAGAGCACATCAATTCTTCCTCACCACTCCCTGGAGAGATGTAAAATACATGATTAGAGGACAAAGACATTCCAGGCTTGACTCCCAGTACTGCCTTTGAGTTATAGACTAACGACGGCAGCCTGGCTGCCACTCTGCTTGAACTCTGAAATAAACAACCATTGAATTTGCGGTTGGTAAATCTGTTAGATGCCATTGGTTCCCGATATTCGAAAATGCCACAGATACAGACAGCTTTCTAATGCAGAAAAGGATGTTTGGTGGGTATGAGAAAACTTTCAAAAGATGGCAAAATAACCAAACAGGTGGGATTAGCTATACCATAATAAATTTCATAAGAATGAAAATCCAGCACTAAACCAATAACTTGAAGGATACGGTTTGTTGACTCCTGTTTAAGAGAGGACAAAAGATTTTAGGAGAAATAAGATCCACAAACAGTTTACTTTCTCAGGGGTTGAGATGCAAATAAGAATAGCCTAGTTTGGAAATCTTGCATCTTATGTACACACCTGGGAATTAAAACAAGAAACAGCGTGGGGCCATTTCATCAAAGGGATGCGCCACACAGCTGGGCTCATTCAGCTGATTTTATAGAGTACGGTGGGCACCTCTGGACAAAAAGGTCTTTGCTATTATCAGCTGCTCCTCAGGGTTTGTTTGCTTGTTTGTTTGTTTTGGGGGGAGCTCTTCTTTTTTTTTTTTTTTTTAATTCCCTGAATTGTACTAATAGTCTTATAACATTTAGTAAAAGAAGAAAAGACTTTTTTCAGGACAGAAGCATTGAAAAATCACTCCAAAATGGGTTTCGTTAGCTGTCTTGGCTGTTTTACACTGCTTTACTTCTCAAAAACTGCATTAACTGAGAGTTAGGGTCCATAATCAAACATCTGTAGGCCTCAGTCTCCAACTCTGTAAAATGGAGGTAACACCACTTAACCACTTCGCTTCCCTGGTGGCGCAGTGGTTAAGAATCCGCCTGCCAATGCAGGGGACACAGGTTCAAGCCCTGGTGTAGGAAGATCCCACAGGCCACGGAGCAACTAAGCCTGTGCGCCACAACTACTGAGCCTGAGCTCTAGAGCCCGCGAGCCACAACTACTGAAGCCCGCTCACCTAGAGCCCGTGCGCCACAACAAGAGAAGTGATACAGTGAGGGTACAGTGAGATGATGCATTCAAGTGAACCCTGGAAACTGTCAAATACAAATCATATTCAAAGAATCATTTATCTAGGCACTAAGTAATATTTAGTTCATGAATGAGATAAATTCTTGAGCTACAGATCTGCATATTTTACATAAGCTTGTTATATATGTTTCTTTAACATATAGAAACTTTTGTTTCAAGAGTTATAAAAATCAGATACTTTCTTACAGTAGAAGCAGAATTTCATTTGGAATAGATAATTAAAAGTCATGGCTACAGATAGATCCTCTCAGCTCCATAAGCTCTATCCAAACTACAATTTGTAGATAGTAAAAATGATGTAGTGTGAAGAATACTGGTTATCCCTAAAGACCACATAAACTATGGTTTCCCATCTGAGATGGTCAAGAGACAAGCATTTTTTAAAAAGTATGTGTGTACAATAAATCAATATCAAATTTGCATATAAAATTATAACTCTAAGGAAAAAATCAACTTTATGGATTTGGGAAAAGTAACAGAATTTATTTGTATGACCCAATTTCTCAGGAATTGAATCCTAGTTGAAGGACTTTTGCTCAGTAAACCAGCTCTAACCACCAGCAGTTACAGCCTTTGTGGCTCCAGTTTCAAGTAATAATTATATTACTTGAAATTATATATCCCTGGAGATACTGAAAAATCCCATTCAGGAGCTGCCTGGAAGCTACTCCCAGGGCCCAGCCTATGTTACAGGTGAGACCCTACATCAGTGACATCTTCCTGGAAGTCTTGATAACTACACTTCCTTATGGGTAGTTAAAATTCTGCCACTCGGTAGTCAGAATTATTGCCAGAGACCAGAGGATTTAGAAATACAAAAAAAAAAAAGAGAGAGAAAGATTCATAATTGTTCATTTTTGAAAATATACTTTAGTTTATAAGTATATTTTCTGCTAGGATTCTAGGGCTTTCTTCCAGTATTCTTGAGTCAAAAACTGGTTATTTAGAAAACATTCTCACATTTCAGCTACTGAAGTTTTTCTTTTGTGCCTAAATGATAGAGACAAGTTTTTCTAGGTCAAGAATCCAACCCAACCCAAGTCAACAGCTGAATTGACTTTTGCCCAAAGTCAGTTGGGCAAAAGTCACTGCCCAACTGCCTTGTTTGAACACTCTGACCCACTAGGTTGGGTTAAGAGGCGTGGAGCCCACGTGGCTTCACCCAGATGTGCCTTTTAAAATATAAATGTGTATGTATAGGATGCAAAAATATATAAGAAAAAAGTTGTTGGATCTTAGATTAGCACACACAAACCAACAGGAATCATAGCTCAAACTTTGTTCTTGGAATCCCTAGTGAAACCATGAGGTTACAGTTGATACAAAATTCTTTGCATGAACTAAAGAACATTTTCCAGAAAATGTTGAGGACTGAAAATGAAGGGAAGAGAAATGAGAGTAAGTCCTACCCTCTGGGATAGGTGGTTATATATTAATAATGTTCAGTTTTCTTTGTTTACATCTCAGCTTTTTCATTGAATATTTCTTAAAACTACTTTTAACAAATAAGATATTGATTGGAATGAATGTTATTATTCCCTGGACAACATTAGGGGACATACTAAATGGTGTGTCAAGACTTTTATAACTATTATAAGGGGTTGAGAGAAAGAAATGCATATTTTCCTGAGGATAAACAGTATTCATCTGGTATTTTAACTTTCCTTTCTTTCTCCCTTCCTTCTTTCCTTCCTTTATTCCTTTTTTTTCTTCCTTTCTCTCTTGTTTTCCTTTCTTTCTCTACATTTTTCTTTTGATTCCAAGTTAAAAATAAGCATCTGGGCCTTTTTTTAAAGCCAAAACTAGTGGATAAAGTCAGAGCTGACCAGTGTTCTCTGTGCTCTTTCTTCCTTGACATTGATTCTCAAACGTCATGAACTAGACTCGCTTTACTTGGATAATGGAAACACTAGATCTCTTAATCCTGACCTCCAAATTCATACCTCTTTAAAAAGTACGTTTTACATAAACATGCACATTCTCAGCTGCCCCAGAATATAGGTCTGTTTTTTATTTTATTTATTTATTTTTTTCCGGTACGTGGGCCTCTCACTGTTCTGGCCTCTCCCGTTGCGGAGCAGGGGCTCCGCACGCACAGGCTCAGCGGCCATGGCTCACGGACCCAGCCCTTCCGCGGCATGTGGGATCTTCCCGGACCGGGGCACGAACCCATGTCCCCTGCATTGACAGGCAGACTCTCAACCACTGCGCCACCAGGGAATCCCTATAGGTCTGTTTTTCATCCTGCTCTCTAGTCTCTTTATGACTTAAGTCAACCATTTAAGAGAAGGCCTTTGAACATAGCATCAGGCTCTGGTTTAGACACATCCTTGTGTTTTAGCATCCTTGGCAGTTATTTATGTGATATGTATGAGCTTGGGGCACGTGTCATGGGCAGTTTTTCAGGCCTATAATACCATCCCCAGTCTAGGCGCCATGCTCAGCTCCTGTTCAATACCTTTTAAAGACTCTCCCCCCATCCTCAGTCTTGTACTGTTACAAAGACTTGGGATTGTATAAATATTGTTCAGGTGTCTTTTCAACTCCTTGCTTTTCTTAGGCAGTAATACAAATATCACCAGTGGTCATTGAACCCACTGGTCCTGATTTGGGACAATTTTTTAATACTGTGTATACGTATCTTACAGAAAAGTCATTGAGAATGGAATATAATTGCTCTGTCTACCTGTTTAGGTTCACTAGAGCTGATTCTTCTGATAAGTAACACTGTTTACGAAGATAAACGTTGCCTCTCCCCAAATATCTTATATATACTCTTTGTTTTCCTATGTGGCAAATCTGTGGCAAATATTAGGATTTCCACCGTGTAAAAAGAGGAACAGTCACAGAAATTAGTGCCTTAGCAATAATACTGAAGGAAAAATATTTCAGATCAACTAACTTCCAGTGTCTAGTCTTAACCCATAAAATTCTTTTTCTTTCAAATATTAAGTCCATTTCTTGAGCTAAGTTAAGGAAACACATACAATATATTACATCCCTTTTTTTAACAGAAATTTGAAATCACTTTCAAATAGTATTCTGTGGCATTCTTATATTATATTTCAGTACAAAATTTACCATTTTAGAAGGTAAAATTGTTTGATTTTATGTCTTAGCAGAAAATTTGGAGAGTTCTGAGGCATGCATGAAACTTGAGAATTAAGAAGCCACCAAAACAAAAAACCTGATTTGTGTGCAACGCTGAGGTTCTTGTGTGGAAAATTCTATTGACCTGGGGAAATAAAACATATCAAAAGAAACCATTCCTGGAATTTTTTTCCTGAAACACACAATAAGAATTGGAAAGTAATTTAATTATCATAAACAGTTCCTCAGTCAGCTTCAGTTCCAGCCTCCCAAAGTCTGTGCATTCCCAGGATCTGCGGAGAGTTAAGTGGATGGTTCTGGAATGCAGAACCAGATCTGTCAGAGCACTGGCGCTAAGCGTGTTGACGGAGAACCAAAGGCAGTACGAGTCTGATAAATCCACTTAAGCACAGACCTGGAGTCTCTCCTTTATATATACTGGCATTCCATAGGTAGTATTAAAAATTTGGTCAAATACCTATATGGGGGCTTCCCTGGTGGTGCAGTGGTTGAGAGTCCGCCTGCCGATGCAGGGGACACGGGTTTGCGCCCCGGTCCGGGAAGATCCCACATGCTGCGGAGTAGCTGGGCCCGTGAGCCATGGCCGCTGAGCCTGCGCGTCCGGAGCCTGTGCTCCGCAACAGGAGAGGCCACAACAGTGAGAGGCCCGCGTACCGCAAAAAAAAAAAAAAACCTATATGGATTAGATTAAGGAGTAACTTAATGATCTGAAACTTACATAAAAGTCATGTTGCCATTTAACATGAACTTTTTATATAATTGCACTTTCATTCATATCCACCAACTCTAAAAGAAACTCCATTGGGTAGAGGCATGATAGTCTCAGTGTATAATTGTTGGTAAGTTGACTTCTGGAGTCTCGCTCCTACCAATAAATTTAGGATTTATAACTAAAAGAGAGTGAAATGCAAATCAATTTTACCCCATAGCCATTACCAGATATGTAAGAGTTTAATTAAATCTTTATTAATCTGATGCTTTTTCACCACTGTGTTTGCATCACCACAGAGCATTTCTGCAACTCAGAGATAAGCAACGTGTGAAGATGGTTCTTATTCTTGAGAATAAGTTGTTTTTTCATCTTTTATTCTTCTCTGACAAAAACTGAAGTTAGTGTTTCTTTCCCAGGTTCCTTATTCTCTGTGCCCACTTCAGTATTTCCGTGATATGTCAGATCAGTCTAACTCTTTTATGCAGAATGTTCCTTCAGATGTTGCAAAGGGCTAGGAATCCAGGTCTGCTAGAAGGGGACTCAAAACATTGAGACACTCATGCATTCATTTGGAGACCACGTCAGCTTTCCTTTCTTTAGGGCATGCCCACTTCTCTCTCACAATAAATAAAAGGCAATCAGATAAGCATGAAACATAGTCCTTGGTAGGCTACACACAGCATCAGGATTCTTGCAGGCCCTTTTGCTAAGCAAAACCCTTGCTTTTAAAAATGTACATGAAACGCTATGATGCCTAAAACACCTAAACAGGAAATTTGAGAAACTTACAAGCTAAGCAGTTTCTTTAACTGGTATCACTCACTTGAATGACACTGTATTTGAAAAATCTTTTTAACTGGATTTCCACTCAAGTATTAAAACAATTCTGAAAATTGAGTTATTTCCCTATGTTACAGATTTTGAAATTCCTATTAAAGTAATTCAATAAATTTCAACATATGAGTCACTTTAAGTGATTTCACTCAATATTCATGAAGTCTTATTGTTATAAATGAAGTAAATAAGAATCAGGTTTTACTCATTATTCACTAACCATAGTTTTTGACAAATGAAAAACAGAAAACCTCAAAGTGACTAAAATCTATTTTATGTAAAAACTAAAACAAAGTTTTACTTTATGGAATATACAGGAGTAGATCTTACTCAACCTTTAGAATATTTACAGTTAATATGTTTCACTCAAAACACTTTAAGAAAAAGTCTATTTTCACCTCTACATTCCATGTTGAAAAGGACACATAAGTACATATATATATATATATATTTTTTTTTTTTTTTTTTTTTTTTGCGGTACGCGGGCCTCTCACTGCTGTGGCCTCTCCCATTGCGGAGCACAGGCTCCGGACGCGCAGGCTCAGCGGCCATGGCTCACGGGCCCAGCCGCTCCGCGGCATGTGGGATCTTCCCGGACCAGGACACGAACCCGTGTCCCCCGCATCGGCAGGCGGACTCTCAACCACTGCGCCACCAGGGAAGCACTATACCTTGCTTTTTTACACTGAAGACTGTGGAAATATTTCCTGCCTAGGCTTCTACTTTATCTCTTTAGGTGACTGCATGGCATTATATTGTATAGTTATACTGTTGTTTATTTAACTATTCTACTTATATTTACTGGCCTCTTTCATGCTCAGCGTCTCTACTTCAAAGCCTGACACTTGTTATTGATTTCAAACCCTCTTCTACGGGTCACCTTCCCTTCCAGGTTGTTGGCAACTCCACCTTTCCAGGGGCTCAAGGCACGTCTCTCTTTCCTCCATATCCACGTGGTCAGTAAAGCCTGTTGGCGCTAGCTTTAAAATAAAATATAGCCCAAATTTGGTCCCATCTTATGAAGCTCCCACTGCCACCACCTGGGTCCAAGCCACCATCATCTCTCACTGAGAGTTCAGCAGTAATTGATCACGTCCTTCCTCGGCTCAAAACCTCATCATGGATTCCTAGGTCATTCAGAGTAAAAGCCCACATCCCTACGATGGCCCACAGAGCCAAAAGTGTCCCCCACCCACCAGCCTTTGACCTCCAGTCCTATCTCTCTCCCCCAGAGCCCTCGGACTACACTGCCATCCTGGCTGTTTCCATAACACACAGGCTTGCTCCTGCCTCAGGGCTCTTCCACTGACCGTTCTCTCTGCCTGGATCACTCTGACAGCTAATGTCCACAAGGCCCCATCCTTCAGCTTCCTCAAGTCTTTTCTCAATGTCACCTTCTCAGTAAGGTTTACCCTCACTACCACATTTATTTTCAGTCTTCTCACTTCACTACTACAGATCCTTTTGGCCGAGTTCTATTATTTTTTATGTAGCACTTACCAATAGAGCATACATTTTCTTATTTTTATTGTTATTTTGTCTCTCTCTGTCTGCAAGAATGTGATCGTAGAGGGGATATGGGGAGAAGGAGGCAGGGATCCTTGTCAGTTTTATTTACTGATGTATCCGAGGTATCTAGAACAGAGCCTGAGGCATGGGGTGGTGGGGCACTCAGTAACTGCTGAAGGAAGGAAGGAAGGAAGGAAGGAAGGAAAGAAGGAAGGAAGGAAGGAATGAGTGATTAATGATGCTAATTCCCATCTGCCTTAAATAATAAACATGGACAGTACGAGTGATCAAGTTTGACAGAAGTAGAATTTCAAAGCCATAAGGTACTTTAAAGCTTTCCCAATACAACTCATTTAAAAATTTAGAAAACAGCACCAGAGAAATAAAACGATTTATCAGAGCTCATACTGCTAGTTCCTGGCAAAGAATAAAGAAAATCTAGCTCTTTTGGTTTAGTGGTCTTCTCCAATTCTTCACTGGTTCTCTTAGCTATTCCCTAAGTATAGCCTAGACTTCTTGAGTCTCTGCAGGACAGTCATAATTATATCTAAATTGTATTTAACTTATTTCTCCCAAGAAATGTTAACTAATGTCTAAAGAAATGGTGTCTTGATAGTTCATACACTAGCTCCAAGGACCCTCCCAATAATCTGAGACTGGCCACCAGACCAAATGACAATGACCCCCAGACTCATGGGTCAGAGCATAGTGGGCTCCCAGGATCTATCACCAATTGTCTTAAGCACCCAGCCCGCTACAGCTTCCTCTGTCCCATAGATGATGTGTTTCTCACACACAGTTAATTTAATTTAATTTTTAAATTTTTTATTTATTTTTTTATTGGGGTATAGTTGCTTTACAATGTTGGGTTAGTTTGTGCTGTACAACGAACAGCATCAGCTATATGTATACATGTACTCCCTCCCTCTTGGACCTTCCTCCCACCCACTACCCCCCATTCCACACATCTAGGTCACCCCAGAGCACCGAGCTGAGCTCCCTGTGCTATAACCCAGGGTCCCACTAGCTATCTATGTTACGCATAGCAGCGCACATACATGCAGTTAATTTTCACATCAATGCAAATGCTCGTATAGCTGAGAGGCAATTCACGTCTTACAAAGGACATTATGAGCCTTTGTGGTGTTGAATGGAAACATCGCCTGGGTAGAAACGAGTGCTCAGGAAGTTCTTCTCAGCGGGCTTTCTCTTTGCCTTGTCCTCTTTCCCTAGGTGCCATTCTTTTCCTTAGCCAACAGGAAAAGCCGTGTTAGTGAGTATCCAAGTCCTTTCATGACCAAAGTTAATTTCTGCTCTTCTAAATTGTTAATTCCCAATCCTTTTTTCTAAATTCTTTTTTATTATAGAGGAAGAACACCAAATGAAGGAAAAGAAAAAGAAAAGAAAAAAGTCTGGAAAGAAGAAAAATTGCTCGGAGGAAGAGCACCAAATTGAAGCTATTTAGGTTCAGAGATGCCACCTATGATGCCACAGCCGCAGACGTTTCCCACCGATGATGTGGAGGAAGCAATCCACGGGAGCCACTTGCCCACAGTAAATAAGACTAAGGGATGATCAAGGAAATTAAAGATGCACTTACTGTCGGACATGCTGGTCTCATAACCATGAATGAACTGAATACCAGGAAAAGAGTTTTGTAACCTTTTTGTGACTCAGCTTTATTAAAAAAATATTTATTATACTTATTAAGAGCAATACGTCATGGTGGGGGCAGTGAAATACACAAAGAAACATGTCCAAGGTGGTGACAACAATATGATAGTACAAAGGGTCAAAGAGCCCAAACAACATGTGTTAAAATTTGCTGAGAGAAAAGACAACACATTTAATCACTTTTTTTAAAACTTGAGACTCATAGAGTAAGGCATAAGCCTTAATTCTCCTAGCACGTGATGGTGGAAACTACAATTAACTGTGTTATTGCTTTTGTATCTGAAATAAACTTGAAATAGAAGGAACACTACATATTTTTACAGACTTAAGTCGGAACATTTGAACTGTTTACATTTAATAGAAATAATATCATTGCTTTAGTGGATTTTAAAACAGCAGTGTCAGGGCTTCCCTGGTGGCGCAGTGGTTGAGAGTCCGCCTGCCGATGCAGGGGACACGGGTTCGTGCCCCGGCCTGGGAAGATCCCACATGCCGCGGAGCGGCTGGGCCCGTGAGCCATGGCCGCTGAGCCTGCGTGTCCGGAGCTTGTGCTCCGCAACGGAAAAGGCCACAACAGTGAGACGCCCACGTACCGCAAAAAAATAAAAAATAATAATAAAAAAAAAACAGCAGTGTCTAAGTTCTCCAAAGCTATATGGTTTAAGTGGCATGAGTCTTTGTAAACCTCTGATCCTAGTACCATGCAAATTTATAATGTGTAAGCACTCAGGGAAAAGTGTCATTCCATGTCTATTTTTTTCTAAAGTAAAATCAGTGCTGATAGCATTGTAGTAACAGGAAGGACTCCACCATACTACCAAAGATACCTAACCTGCAACTAGTAAGGATCGTACCTTAGGTCTATATTGCTTCTTGCTACTCAGTTCCAGTCTTGTAAAAGACCCAATTCATCCATACTTGTCCCTGCCCTGTACATTTTCCTCTCAAGCAAATGTCATAGGTACGTAGGCATATTACTATCAACATACTGTTTAGAAAAGTTACCCAAGCAGTCACCCAGGGCATAGGTCAGAATACTAAAAATCTTAAAGGGTGAATTAAGTTAGAGAGGGATAGAACAGATGCTTTAAAGACAAACAGAACTGGATTTGAATATGCTGTAGGTTTTCCTTATTACATGTCCTTGAGCAAATCACTTCATTTCTTTGAGCCTTGGTGCTCTCCCTGGAAAATGAAGATTAAAAAAAAGAACTTCTTTGATGGATTTTTTTAAAAAAACAATTATTGGAGTATAGTTGATTTACAATGTTGTGTTAGTTTCAGGTGTACAGCAAAGTGAATCTGTTATACATATACATATATCCACTCTTTTTAAGATTCTTTTCCCATATAGGTCATTACAGAGTACTGAGTAGGGTTCCCCATGCTATACAGTAGGTCCTTATTAGTTATCTCTTTGCTGGATTGATGGATGGATAATAGACAATTAATTCAGCGCCTGGGATAGTTGTTCAGTGAGGCTAGCTGTTATTATTAGAAAGCATTGATATTCCCTCAGACCTTCAAGTTTCCTTAATTGCATTGACTCAAAATGGGAAGCACTTAACAATCAATCGATAATATCTTGGGCCAGATGGCAAAGCAGAGACATGAAATAAAATATCCCGATAGGTTCGTAGAATAACTGTCAAACCCCCAGGCCATTATTTTGTTACCTAGAGCATAACCAATCTACCAAATCAATTCAAGGTGCTTCAGAAGCAACTGTACCCCTCATCGTCTTTACTGTAGAACAGAGACATTTCACTAAGAATGGAAAGTATGCTATTTCATGTCTGCATAAAGTAGTAAAGAAACTGTCTCAGATAAATAGCATCTTCTTAAGCTTTACCCCAATCAAGCACAATTTTTTTTCAATATTTTAACAAATTTTCCATCTTGTACTTTTTTTTAGTGTTCTATCATTTCTTTCTGATTTACAGCCAAAGTAAAAATAAATTGAGTGAGAATCTTCTGAGTCTCCCAGAGACTGGAATGTATTGGTATTCTCTCAAGAAATCCTGTTCTCATAGCTTCACATCCTGGATACTTGATGAGAGAATTTGGATAAGTATATGAAACTTGGAATGTTTACTGTAATTCTAAGACCTTTTGGAATGCGCCCACCACATATGCTCCTGTTTTGATGTGCAATTAATATAGGTTTAAATATATACTTGCCCTCTGAAATGTATTATAAATATATAGCTATAGATACCTTATTTTTTTTCCCTAATGAGAATGTTAGAAATAGACTTTGTTCAAACTCTAATCACACTTAACAAAAAAATTCTCTTGATGTAAGAGCAACTTTCAAGCAGCCACGTACTAAAGAAAAATACCCTGCTTCTCTTCATAGCTTTTCCTTGTGCATCTCCAAAAAAACCACCTGCTTTTATTCAAATAGGTTTTCCATTTTGTGAAGTGTTTAAAACTAAAGGAGAGCTAAGGATTGGAGAAATATGATGGATAAGAGTTGGATTTGAAATTCCTGCTCCTGAAAAGGTCAGAGCCCACACTGCAGTTAATAGGTCACTGTCCTGTCCACTCAGAGACTAGAAGCCAAACAGAGAAAGATGTTTGCTCAGGTAAGAGACTGAGTCCATCAAGAAAATAGGAAGAAAAGATAGGAGAGAGCGACTTAAAGACGATCTAGTGTTCCCTATAGGTAAACATTTTATTTTGTTTCACAATGGGTAGGAAAACAATCTACTGTTTGTTGTTTTCCCAACTATCAGTATTTTAACTGATCAAAGACTAGGTATTTTATTTCTCTTTGGCCTGCTTTGGGAAGAAAGGCCAAGGATAGGAATTCTGGGTCACTCTATTGCTAAGAAAATCTTTGTATTTCAGACACTCATGATAGTGATAAAATACACAGATAGGTTCAAAATGCTACCTCTGCATTTATGCCGCCAAATAAAATAATCATTATCTACTGACTTGAAAACTGCAGTAAATGTTTCTAAGAGTAAAACCAACAATGCATTATTTGTGCTACCTGGAAATAAAGAATAACTAAATTTTACAAAGAATACAAAAGCCAACTTTACTCAATGGTTTTGAACTTCTTTCATACTTAATCTATTATTTGAAGAGTAACCAGAAACTAGACCAACTAGCTTAAGTTTTAACCTTTTCCTCTCTCAACCCTATGTGCTTCGGGAAAAGACATAAATGTACAAAGAAAAGACTAGAAGGCTTGCAGAAAATAAAAAATGGAAAGGAAAAGATGAAAAGACAAGTGAGGTGTGTTTTTTCCCAGTCTCAGACTGTCTTGCATAATTCAGAAGTGACTCTTCACTGCCCAACCTGTGTGCCCACCTGAACCCCACATGCCATGCTACTGTGCTTGGGTCTTTTGTCTTCTAGCCACTGATATTTTTTTCTCCCAGAAATCACATGTCGCCCCTGCTCCCAGAGTGAGAAATATCTCCAGTGTTCCATCCATTCATTTTCCACCCACTGCACAAAACTGACAAAAGCTACTAGAGGGGCTAGGGGTTTATTTAAAAATACTGTTGGTATCAATTAAGTTATGAGAACATCAAGCCGTGGGTGCACTAGGGAATTAAAAAGAGAACACAGGATGCAGCAGCATGTATTTTCAACCACACTTCAGGGCTGGGCAAGGAGGAATTAAAGGAGCCACAGACCAAAGACGCTAAGTAGGGATGAAGAGGACCACCGCCTGCCATTGACGGAGGCACAGCGTTTAGGTTTCACTGGGATTAGTTGACTTCAATTACAAGGAGGTTTTCTAGGTCCCTTTGCCCTTCTTATCTGCAGTTGGCAAAAGAATTAGCCGTATAAAAAATTATTTGAGTGACTATTTTCTCGATTCTCGCAGAGGTAAGTGATAGCTAGTGCCATCTAATTGCATACGATAGTGCTCCATTCATTATGTTAATCGGTACCTTAGGGAAGGTGTTGACAAACTACCGCCACACAGGCAAAATCCAGTTGCCCAACTTGTTTTTGTCAATAAAGCTTTGTCGTAACACAGTTATACTCATTCATTTATGCACTGTCTATGGCTGCTACCATGGTAAGTTGAATTGTTACACCAGAAACCACGCAGCCTTCAAAGCCAAAAAATATTTACTACCTTGTCCTTTACAGAATAAGTTTGTTGACCTCTGCCTTAGATAATTAGAGTTTAATTCTTTCATAGAATGCCAGTTGAGAAATGTTGCTGGTATATGACTGAAGCAAAAAATAATAATAATCCAAGAAAGAAGCTGTCAGTCTCTGAAAGTCTACCTCAGATTTATGCGGAGTTGGGGGGAATGAAAACTGGAGAGACTATCTAGATGTGTAGAAAAACTTCAACACTCTGAGGTGGTAGCACTAAGTAAAAAGTTTTTAAATCTCTGCCCATTCTTTCTATACTTATTTGCATGAGGTTTATGTTGGTAAATGTTTCCAATAATTTGTCTCCTATTAATTTTTCATTTAATTATCATCTTCAGTTTTTTTTCTTTTAATCTGATGTGTCATGTCATGTTTGTCCTTGCTCTAGTCATTTCACCTTATTGAGAAGCTGATTTAGAAAATGCTATTTCTCCATATGTTCCTTGGAATTCATTCAACTTTTGAGAATATGACAATCTTCCTAGGAAAGAAGTCTTATGACACGGATGTGGAAATGTAACACATGATGTTGTTGAAGGTGTGGAGAAACAAACACCTTTATGCGTGATTGATGAAATTATATGTTGATACAATCTCTTTGGAAAGCAATTTAGCAATATCTAATGAAATCACAAAGGCACATCCCTTGGACATAGCATTCCTACCTTTAGGAAATTATCCCAGAGATCCATATTACCTAAATATTTTTAAATATGATGTATGTATGATGTTTCCATATTGGTGACCATGTGGAGACTTGGGGAGAGTGGTGTGCTCACAGAGAACACAGAAGCTTCATGCCCTTTCCCCATACCTTGCCCTATGCGTTTCTTCCATCTAATTAGCCTGAGTTGTATTCTTTTATAATAAACTGGTAATCTAGTTTTTAAAAATAGGTATGTAAAAGGTTATCCTTTGCAGTATTTTCTTTTTACCAAAAGATTGAAAACAACCTAAATATCTCTCGGTTGGGGGCTTAGTTAAGTATAGTAAGGTACGTGCATATCTTCCACACACAAGTGGAATACTGTGCAACCATTAAATAGAGAATGAGATACACGTTTACATACTAATATGGCAAGTCATTTATTTGTTTAACAAAACCTTATTGAGCACTTACTGAGGTGTGTTTTTTCCCAACCTCAGACTGTCTTGTATAATTCAGAAGTGACTCTTCACTACCCAGCCTGTGTGCCCACATGGACCCAACTACTGTTCTAGGCAAAGAGAATACAATGGACAAAACTAAGTTTCAGCTTACGTGGGGTACCGACAATAAACAAATAAGAATGGATATATCAATATTGTGTCAATGGGGTAAAACCAAATGTAAGGAGGTTGAGGGGGGCAGGATTGTCACTATTTTATTTAGGGTTGTCAAGGAAGTTCTCCATGTTAACGTGGCATTTGAGCAGAGGTCTGAAAGAAGTGAGGAAATTAGCTATGCAGCTCTCTGGGAAAAGAACCATCCAGGGATAGAGCACAGGTCCAATATCCTTGAGATATGTTCAAGGTACAGCAAGGAGGCCGGTGTGGCCGCTACTTGATGATGAGGCTGACAGGCACGAGATGAGATCTGAGAGTCAGTGGCAGGAGGACAGTCAGGCCATAGTGTACACTAAGGCAAAGAATGCGGCCACTCTGAGTATGATGGGGAGCCACCCAAGGGTCCACAACAAATGGGTAATATGATCTGACTTTGTTTTCCCAAAGGATCATGCTGGTTGATCTGCTAGTCAAATGGCTATTTCTTTAATAGAAAAAAGAGATGACACAGGCTCAAACCAAGGTGTTAGGAGAAGAAGTGGTAAGATATATTTGGATTCTGCATATATTTTAAATGATATCAAAAAATCATTGCTGAATTAAGTGTTAAGTGTAATGTGTGCTTTAAAAAATAAATGGGGGTGATACAGATATATCATTCTCTGTAAATACACAAAACCTCTGGGAGAATAAATAAGAAATTGGTAGTTTGACTTGCTCCTGATAAGAACTAAGGGTCTGGGGAATAAGGGTGGGAAGGGGGCTTTTCAAAGTACAGAATTTTGTGTCTTTTGAACTTTGAACCGTGTGATGTATAAATGATTTTTTAAATTAATTATTTAAATTAAAATTTTAAAATTAAAAACACTGTGACCTTTGATTTGTATGGACTACATCTTCATTTACGAGCCCTGCAAAAATGACTAAAGGGAAAACAAAAAAACCCATTGAATCAACCCTCAAAATTGTTCTTCAATAGTTCTTCCTTCAAGTTCATTCTTCTAAAACAAAAAAGAAATCCAATTTGAGTTACCAAATATAAACTTTTATTCCCTTAGAATTTGCCATTTACTTCCTATTGTAACTCTCTTCAACCTTTGGCAATTCTTGCTTTATTTTCATTTAATTTATCTTTTAACTACCTACAATTGTTGCCTAACATTTAGAAATACACAAAGCTCTCCACAGTACATGGAAAATAAAGTATACAGCCAAATTTGATAAGGATTAATGAAGACTTTAAAGTTTGGGAAAGTATTATTTTGACATGAGAGCAATTCATAGTATATGATAAATGCTGAGCGATAGAAGGAACACATCTATTTACCCTTAATATGCAGACTGAATTAGTCAGGGTAAGCTATGCTATGCTGTTGTAACAAAAATACAAAAAGAGAAGAAGAAAAATCTCAGTGGCTTGAAACAATATATTATTTTTCCTGTAATAGTTAAATATGATTGACAGTTTGGTTTGTGGGTGGGTGAGTTACTCAGGTCCCAGTGGGAACTCAGAGACAACGCTATTTCCATCTCATGGATTACACTTCAACACCTGTCGTCCGTGAGAAGAAAGGAGGACTGTGGGTAAGAGGATTTTATGGACCAGATCCAAAAATGCATACATCACTTCCACTGATTTTTTATTGGCCAGAACTGGTGATATAACATACTACCTAGCTGCAAAAGATCTGGGAAATACATCTTCCCATATGCTCAAGACAAAAAGAAAATGATTTGGTAAATGTATAGTACTGTCTCTGTCCCATTAAAGAATCAAGAAAACACACAACTTAAATACATTTCAGTAATGATTTTACTCAATGCTGCCAAACTCCAAATACTCTGCCATAGATTATTACTATTATCAGAATATCCACATGTGTCTCAAGTGGGTATTCTGGAAATCTATACAGAGATGCCATTTTAACTTATGTCTTTCTTTAAGAATGTCTTTCTTCTGAAGAAACATTCTTCTGAGCTTACTTAAGTGGATTCTCAAAACCTCTCAGATTTTCGGGCTAACCCTCCTACGTTTCCAACAGCCAAATATGCACTCAAGAAATAGATAAGCAAGTATAAACTGTTTAAAAATTTAGTGAAATCTTTATCAATTTAATAAAGTATGATTGTGAAAAATAGTGCATAGCATTCATGCACTATACAAACTTTCGTATACAAACTTCCATATACTATTCTGAATTAACTTTTTGTATATGTGCAGTATTTCCTTAATGAAATTGTAAATGTCTTGCAGAAAAAGAACATTGTTTTCCTTTTTTTTTCTACAAGTGTTTTTTATGTAATCAGTTGGCTTTAGCTAATTGATACAAAGATATTATTTATCTACCTGAAAGGACCTCTCCTCTTCTATATTTCACTTCAACATTTATCACATAAAATATGAGTAAAATATATTAAATTAAACTTGTTTCAGTTATATGTTTATTTATTAAACAAATATTTATTGTGCACCTACAATGTGCCAGGTACTGTGGGGAGTGATAGGAACAAACTAAGGAAGAGACAGGTGTGATTCTACCCTCATGGAATTTATGGTCTTTAAGAGACATAAACGGATATTTATAATATATTGTGATAAATGTGTATGCTGTCAAAAGTGCAGTGAATATGGGAGTCCTTGGGAGAGGGAAAGTGAGAGAATAGGAAGAACTTCCTGCAAAAGTTCTGCTTGAAATAACTAACAACAACTCAACACACAGTACTGGGTTTTTCAAGGAACCTAATATTATACCTTATGCTAAGGAATATATTCACTGTTCTCTCTCCTTCCAGCAAGATTACAGACTGCTGACAAGGTGAGTTCTTTCTTTTGTTTTATCTAATTGTAAAGTTACAACATGGACTTGCAGCTCAGGTGGATCAACGATTAGACCTCTCTATACATGTTAAACCTTATAATCAATGAGCTTGATTATTAGTAACTTGATAGAGTTATACCTTCAACATGTGACTATCTGAATTCATCAAAGCACAATTCGTTGCTTAAGCTTATATGGTCAATCATTAAAAGTGGATTTTCCATTTAATTTCTCAGATTTAAGGTAAAACTTCATTATAGACAGACTTCCATTTTTAAAATGTTTAATCCCATCCTATCATAACTCAATACCTGAGAACCCAAAATAATGAATTTAATTCCTGATACTAGATTTTAAAAAAAAATTTAATTAACATGACTGCCACCAAAATTAAAAACTATTTTTTCACTGTTATATGGCCTTTCCCTATAGTATATAACATCTATATTATGAGTCAGTTAGAGCTTCCATAACAAAATACCACAGACTGGGTGGCTTTAACCAACAGAAATGTGTTTTTTCTCTGTTCTGGAGGCAGAAGTCCAAGGTCAATGTGTGGGCAAGGTTGGCTTCTCCTGAGGGTCGTGAGGGAAGCATCTGTTCCAGGCCTCTGTTCGTGGCTTGCAGGTGGCTGCCCTATCTCTGCCTCTTCACAGGGGCGTCCCTCTGTGTCCTGGCGACCTGTTGTCCCTTCCTCTTCTTGTAAGGACACCAGTCCTACTGAATTTGGGCATCCCTCTGATGGCTTCATGTTAACTTAATCACTTCTTTAAAGACCTTATCTCCAAATAAGGTTACATTCTGAGGTGCTGGAGGTTGGAATTTCAACATATGAATTTCAGGGCATGCAGTGGGGAGGGGACGAGGACACAATTCTGCACATAACAACATCCTAAAATGGTTTCCATTTCCAAAGATAGAGGACGTTTAAGTACATTAATACTACCGCCCGCCCCCGGAGGCTTACAGGGCTCCCAAAGGCATTCTGTAAATAAGTGGACGGTTACATCAGAATCACTAGGGAAGCATTTTAAGAATGCAGACTCTCAAACCTCACCCCTGCTCCACCCCAGAAGTGTGATTTGTTAGGTGTAAAGTGGAATCAGGGAATGTGTAGCTTTGCAAAGTCCAGGAGACTCTGCCATGCTGTCAAATCTAGGAAGTCCTGTTCTATGGAGTCTTTCCTGCCTTGAGACATCGATGCAAGAGAACACTTGCGGGGGCTTGTCACTGCTCATACAAAACTTCAGAAAGGACACGTAATTAGAGGCCAGATGGCAGAAGACTCAAAAAAATTAAATTCACAGCAAGGAAACCATAAACAAGACGGAAAGACAAGCCTCAGGATGGGAGAAAATATTTGCAAACAAAGCAACGGACAAGGGATTAATCTCCAAAATATATCAACAGCTCATGCAGCTCAATATTAAAAAAAACAAACAACCCAATCAAAAAATGGGTGGAAGACCTAACTAGACATTTCTCCAAAGAAGACATACAGATGGCCAGGAGGCACATGAAAAGATGCTCAACATCGCTAATTATTAAAGAAATGCAAATCAAAACTACAATGAGGTATCACCTCACACTGGTCAGAATGGCCATCACCAAAAAATCTACAAACAATAAATGCTGGAGAGGATGTGGAGAAAAGGGAGCCCTCTTGCACTGTTGGTGGGAATGTAAATTGATACAGCCACTATGGAGAACAGTATGGAGGTTCCTTAAAAAACTAAAAATACAACTACCATATGACCCAGCAATCCCACTCCTGGACGTATACACTGAGAAAACCATACTTCAGAAAGACACATGTACCCCAATATTCATTGCAGCACTATTTACAATAGCCAGGACATGGAATCAACCTAGAAGTCTATCAACAGAGGAATGGACAAAGAAGATGTGGTACATATATACAATGGAATATTAGTCAGCCACACAAAGGAACAAAATTGAGTCATTTGTAGAGATGTGGACGGACTTAGAGTCTATCATACAGAGTGAAGTAAATCAGAAAGAGAAAAACAGATATCGTACATTAACACATATATGTGGAATCTAGAAAAATGGTATAGATGAACATATCTGCAGGGCAAGAATAGAGATGCAGGCATAGAGAATGGACATGTGGACATGGCATGGGAAGGGGAGGGTGGGACAAATTGAGAGATTAGGTTTGACATAAATACACTACCATGTGTAAAACAGATAGTGAGTGGGAACCTGCTGTATAGCACAGAGAGATCAGCTCGGTGCTCTGTGATGACCTAGATGGGTGGGATGGGGGTGGGGGTTGGAGGGAGGTCCAAGAGGGACGGGATATATGTATACATATAGCTGATTCACTTCACTGTACAACAGAAACTAACATGACAATGTAAAGCAACCATACTCCAATAAAATTTTTTTTTATGTTAAAAAGAAATTAAATTCAGAAACTAAACATTTTTAAATGACTTTAATTAGTAAAGTAGTCAAATTGTTAATGAAATAAGAAGAACCTTCCTACTCACACTGAAAATTTCAAATGACCTTTCAGTGAGGAAAAAGGTATTTTCCAAAGGAGAGGTAGAAATGGGTTCAAAAATCATAAATACAAAATTTGTAGGTATGGATAGAAATCCGTACACCTCAGACCACAAATTTACGTTTATAGGGGAATTGATGAAAATTTCAACCTCAGAGCTTTAATCTTGGGGTTTCTGTGTCCCCTCACCCAGTTCCTTGGAAACATTCCAGGCAGGATTTTAGGATCTTAGGCAGTTGTGTATGTTTGGGGGTGGGGAGTGTTGCTTAAATGAATATCTCATAATATTACCTAGGTTCTTCGAAAGAATTAGTAACTCTCTTAATACATGGCAGAGGAGATTCGAATTGCTCCCTGAGGGTTCACATGAAAAGCAGCAGAGCCCTGACTGTAGACGTCCCTAAGGTGGCAGCCATGGAGGATCAAGCAACATCTTTTGAGCAAAGGACTCAGAATTGCCTTACAGGTCCTTGGACTAGAAGCAGGGCTGTGGGGAGGAGAGGGGAGGAACAGGGAGGATGAAAATATGTGCATTTCAGAATGACAAAAAAGGGAATTCCCTGTCGGTCCGGTGGTTAGGACTCTACGCTCTCACTGCCGGGGGTCCAGGTTTGATCCCTGGTCGGGGAACTAAAATCCCACAAGCTGTACGGTGCAGCCATAAAAAAAAAAAAAAAAAAAAAAAAAAAAAAAAAAGACAAAAAAGAAGAAATAATAAAACAGCTTAGGGCTTCCCTGGCGGCGCAGTGGTTGAGAGTCCGCCTGCCAATGCAGGGGACACGGGTTCGTGCCCTGGTCCGGGAAGATCCCACATGCCGCGGAGCGGCTGGGCCCGTGAGCCAGGGCCGCTGAGCCTGCGCGTCCGGAGCCTGTGCTCCGCAACGGGAGAGGTCACAACAGGGAGAGGTCCGCGTACCGCAAAAAAGAAAAAAAATTAAAAAAAAATAAATAAAACAGCTTATGTTTTCAGCAGACACATTTTAAATAAAAGCCTGGAAAAGAGAGGATGACCTTGGAGTTTTCTAGAAAGAAATAGAACCTGCTCATTGTCGCCCTGAGAGTCCTGGAATCAGTTCCGTGTCTTAGCAAAAAAAAAAGAAAGAAAGGAAAGGAGGGAGGGAGGAAGAAAAAGAGGGAGAAAGAAAGAGAGAGAGGGAAAGAAAGAAAAAGAAAGAAAGAAAGAAGAAAGAAAGAAAGAAAGAAGAAAGAAAGAAAGAAAGAAAGAAAGAAAGTCCTTCTTAAAGGCACAATGCAGGAACTGAGTGATGACTTGTCAGCCACAGCACACACTTTTTTATTAAGAAAAAATTTCTTTACACTTAGGAAAAAACCCCAAAAGCACAAGTCACTTTGTTGTTGCTGCTATTCTTACTGTGGTTTAATTAACAAAACTCTAAACAACTTAGATGGCATGGAGAACACATGTCAGCACCCTGTAGACCAATTTATACAGGCTTCTCAACTTTGCACTTTCCTTAATGCTATGGGTCAAATAAGAGTAATTTCACCAATTGTATCATAGTATCACACTGTAAGAAAAGAATTCAAAAAAAAAGGATCTGTAATTCTGATTAAGCATTCCAATTAAACTATTGCTACAAATACAACAATATATCTATGTTCCTTGGCCTAATGATATAAGATATTTAAAATTAACTGTCTAAAAAGAACATTCATCTTAATTTCTCAGTATAATATGTTGTTGGATATAAACTGATTTGAGTTAGACATTTTTTCCAGGTTTCCTAAATTGAATTATAACATTTTGCCTCTTGTGCATTAGAGATTAGAAACTTCACATTAAAAACTAGGCTTCATGCCACATACCAAAAAAAAATCCTAATCATTCCCAGTTCCCTTCAGTATTTCTTCCATTACTCATCAAATGACTTTCCTTTGTCTTTTCACATACTTTTGAAACTCCCAGGACCTTAGAGATCTAATGCAGCCACTCTTCCTGCCTGTAGCATCACCACCTGAGTCCCAGCTACACTCACTTCTCATCAGACACAGAAGGGCGTCTCCCAGCAGCGCTGGCTCTCTTCCCATTGTTCTCCACCGTGGAATCAGAGTGATCTGCTCAAAACTCTGTCAGCACTCACCCTACTTCCAGTCAGCCCAGCCATCCACAGACATTCTAACCCACAACAGACACACCTTAAAACTCTTCAGTATCTTTCCACCATGCTCATGACAAAGCTAAAACTCCTTGACTCA
Source organism: Stenella coeruleoalba (assembly GCF_951394435.1). NCBI lineage: Eukaryota > Metazoa > Chordata > Mammalia > Artiodactyla > Delphinidae > Stenella > Stenella coeruleoalba. The sequence goes on along the minus strand of NC_137149.1, from coordinate 143,335,307 downwards.
GCCAGCAAAGCCCTACAAAATCCGTGCCTGTGAAGTCTCCTCCGCCATCCCAGACCATGCTCACCTCCACTCCCAGTCTTGGCCCCCTGACCATCTTGAAGTCCCTGGCACTCCCTAGGCTGTGTCCACCTTCTGCCTGAAATGCTCTTTCGTCCCCCTTTGCCTACTCATCATTCGAGGTACTTTTTCAGAGATGCCAATGCCCTATGTTTTGTATAAATCCCCAGTAAATTCTATTTGAATATCCTGCTGATAGGTAAAGCTAACATTCACACGTGGCAGGTTTTTAACTTGTAATACACCTGAATCTGTATCCTATGAAAGAGTAGCAATGTGATGGCAAACAGTGTGAGATCAGATGCGGAAACGTCTGCCAGGCTCACGTGTGGGAATAAGGTGTGGATAACCAGCCAGTGTGTGAAGGCTGACCTGAGCCTATTGCAAAATCTGTCTGTCATTACCCCGCACCAAGGTTAGGAAAGGGACCTCACATTGTTTGATCTCTTGGATTGGAAGTGCATCTAAAGAAACCAAGCCCCTCATCCACCTGAAAAACAGGTGTACTCATGGATATCAAAGAGGATGAGGGAGAGAGGGAGGAGTGTAGAAGAGGGAAGAAGTGGGGGTGGGGGGAGAAGAAGTGTTTTCTTTCTCTTCTACTGGTCCGGAAGCTTTTCCAAGAACTCAGACATTTGTAAAAGGCCCTCTGATGTCTTTTCAATGTTTACTTATCTTTCTTAGTTATTGACGGTGGCAGGGAACAATGGTTAAATAAACCTCATATCATTGTTTTAGTGCCTCTTAAATGAGTGGCAGAAGGTTTGGGAATTTGGTCAATAGACTCTACATTTTTCCTCAGTAATTCAGTAAAGACTGTTTAAAGCATCTATAGAGACTGGCAGTAAATTGACCTGTAAATTTATTGAGGCTTCTGTGTATTGCTTTGGGTCTTGTCTTAAAGGAATATATCAAATAGTGAACTTGGTGGTGAGATATTCATTCATTTATTTGACTTTGATGGAAGAACTATGATGATTTATTTCTTCTTTGAAAGCATGATGAGTATAATCCGAATAAAATATCATTGAAAACTGGATTTATCTGAACCTAGGAATACATTCTATTTTAACTTCAGTATAAAATGACTGTCAACAACAAAAAAAGAATAAATAAATAAATAAAATAATAATAATAAAAAATGAGTTTCTGTCAGGATCAGTGGGTTCACAATAAATGTTACTAGATTATATTAATATCACAAAGCTTACTAATGGAAATCTACTGTTTTTAATTTAAATATCTTTAATTTCTTTTTAATTTCCAGGCTTTGATAATTTATCAAATAAACCACCATGCTTTTTTTCCTATCTGCAGAATGACTGTTTTAAATTAGGTTTGTGAGGACCCATGAGCAAAAAAAAAAAAAAAGGATACAAACTCAAATTCTATAACTGGTAACCTGATAGCTAAAATCAACAGTTCCTGGAATAGAAATGTCAAATAGCTAATGAAAATAAGAGCATGGAGTTGTAACAAATGAAACCACACATGCACTGAAGTCTCTAACCCTAGCTGCAGCTCACCTTGCAGAAGCCTGTCATTTTAAAAATCAACCATATGTATAGCATGAAACAGAAAATTAAATGAGTTTTTAAAAATATAAAGGAAAGATCTATTAAAATGTGGTTAACACCATCATATATGGTAATGACAGAGTAATTCCAAAGACATTTCTGTGATGATTTTGAGGCATAAAGTAGTTAAAAATTTTCTAATAGCAACAAATTAATCATTTTAATAAGATCAAGATTAGCTATTTTACCTACCATTCAGGCTACTACATGCTAAACCACACGGTCACTTTACTATTTAATCTTGCAAGGCCTTAATGTGAGGGACAAGAAATTTCATATGTGATGTGGAATTGTATTATGGCTCAGAAAGGGGGAAAACTTCACATTATTTATATAAAATGCATTTGGAGAGGATAAAAAATTAAGATATTACATTCTACCTTGCATTTGGCTGTTCAGTAGCTTTTTAAAAAATAAAAATGTATGTTAATACTAAAGTAACGGCAATATGTACCAACATATAACTTAATCAGGAAACTTATTGTCAAAGTATTTCCTGGTTTGCTACTCGAAAAATCTTTTACTTTCATTTATTCAATTAAAAAGTAAACAAGCACATGCTAACATCAGGCAGGAAGAGTTTTGTGTTCAGGGAATAAAGAAACAAATAAACCGTAATCCCTGAATTCCAGTGTGTCCTAGCAGTGCTGACCATTTTCTAGTCACTTTTTTCCTCCTCATGGTAGACGCCTTAGTATCATGTAACCACTGCACATACAGAGACTGCTTTAAGCTCTCGGAAGACTCAATTCATCCCTTAGCAAACATTCATACACAAGTTCAAAGCACATTCAGAAAAATAAGTAGTGCTCTAGCTTAAAAATATGCAGTGTCCCAGTATTTGTACAGGCCAGAAAATCTCCATGAAATATTGACTGAAAGATTTTGTTTCCCAAAAGTAAGCCTCAGGTGGGGAGATGTGTACTGTAGTTCAACAGATGAGTAAACCTGTCAGGGTCAGATCTGCGGGGGGAGGGAGGAGATATAGTAAAGGCACATAAAGTGACTAAAGGGTGAAATCTCCCAGTTTAAATTAAAATTAGGTTAAATATTTTCAAAAGAGGAAATGCTGCTTTTCAGAAGAACTGGCTTCAGAGTTAAAATGGATGCCAGAAGAGTCTAGAAGATTATACACTAATTAATGTATGTGACACCCCAAATTGTCCACTCAAAACCTGAGAACACAGGAAAGACCATTATGCATTTAAGGGTCTAATTTCTGACCAGAGAAAGACATTACTCGAGCCGTGAACTAAAGATCCAAACACTTCTTTTATAAAAGCATCTATTTGCCCAAATGGGCCCACAGGAAAAGATCAGGGAAGGGTAGCCATGGTCAGTATCCATCCTATGAAATAGCTTGATAGTGTTTCTATGCCCATGGTTTAAATTCAGTTTTCAGGGCAGTTTTGTTTGTGTTAGTTAACTTCTTTATTACTTCTATACAACAAAAAACAGAAAAATAGAATTCTTCTTTAGAACTATTTCTTCATTGTTGCAATGAAATGCCGTAAGCTTTTTATGCATAGTAGATACAAAAAAGGACCTCTAGGATCACTCAAATGCCAGAGAATTTAAACACATTTTCCCGTTCCCATACATCATGAGCAGTGAGGAAAGATTTTATTTTATTTTTTGTGAAGTGATATTGCTTCGAAGATCTTGGAAATATGAAAGCAGCTGGAAAGCATAATGGAAATAAAACATGCAAGCCAACAGCCCTGACCACCAATACTAACACCAACCACATTCAATCCTGTTTAGTCAGCATGAAAAGCAGGCAGAACAGCTGATGGAAAGCTGGAAAGTTTCCCTTTATTTGGAACAACGGAGGACTATTCAAACGACTAAGGTGCTCAGGGGTGTGTGTGTGTGTGTGTGTGTGTGTGTGTGTGTGTGTTTAAAAATAAGCACACCTAGGGCTTCCCTGGCGGCGCAGTGGTTGGCAGTCCGCCTGCCGATACAGGGGACACGGGTTCGGGTTCGTGCCCCGGTCCGGGAAGATGCCACATGCCGCGGAGCGGCTGGGCCCGTGAGCCATGGCCGCTGAGCCTGCGCGTCCGGAGCCTGTGCTCCGCAACGGGAGAGGCCACAACAGTGAGAGGCCCGCGTACCGCAAAAACAAAAACAAAAACAAAAAACACCAAAAAGAAGTACGTGAAATACACACTAGCCAGGAAACAGAGGAAGCAGTCCCTACTTAAAAGAATTATACTAGTTACATGGTGTAACCATTCTATTCCTGTAACCACACAGGACTTGGTATATTCTCCATGTATACAGGAGAATCATTCAGGAATTGTCACTGCCACAAACTGATGAGAAAAACTTGTAGTTGATACTTTACAAATATTTTCAGCATCACTCTGCTTTGACCAGCTTTGATTTGCTAAGGGTTGCCCTGATCCCAGCATCTACCTGGAGAGATATTAGGAAATCTCACCCACTCAAGCCACGGCCAAAGCACCTTCTATGTTTATTTACAGGAGTCATAAATGCTGATAATAGATAACTACAGTCAAGAAACTACAGTCCTATAAAAGTTCTCCTGCTTATTTAAATGTCACCTGCGACTGAGTTTTGTTGGAGGTCACTCAGCTTTTGCTAAAGGATCATGGGGTGGAGACTTCACGGACTGGAACCAAAAGGCAAGTCTGAAAAGTTACAAGTGCAAACAAAAAATGGTTCGGTTAAAGTCAACTTTTTTTCACGTAAGTAGCATTTCAGGTCCACATGTGTTTCCTCAAAATCGATGTATAGCCAAGTCCTTATTAGCATTGCCTGGAGAAGAATACAATTTTAGTGTGGACCAATTTTCTAATCTCTTCAACCTTTTACACAATTCTGTACTCACCTCAGTCCAGAGTAAACACACTCTGACTTCAACTATTTTGCTCTCCAAGCAATTAGAAGCAGAGAACATAACTTTTTCGCAAAATCTGTTTTTGCTTTATGAGAACAAAAATCACATTAATCTCAATATAAAAACAGGAGGAAAACAGGGAGGTCTTAACTTCTCACCTAAAGGTCTGCGATGCCCTCGTGGAAGTATCCTATGATGTTAAGAAATAGTCAATGAAATTACTTGTTTTTCTTCTTTCTATTTTCCCCTTCTAGCTGCTCTCATGTTTACTTAAAATAAGACTCTGGATACTCATGGTCGCTTTCATATTTTTGTTCTCTAAAATTTGAAGATTTTAATTTAGAATTTTGTTATAAACTAACTATATAACTGTGTTCTTATTAAAATTGCACTGTGTACTTTAGGTTGTAACTAAGTCAATGTACTGTGCAGCCCTGATATGCAAATGAGGTTTCAACATATTCTTTTCTGTCCTGGTCCCCGTTCCTTTCAGGCTGCTCAGCCAGACTCCCTCCAGGTCTTAGATCCTAGGCTTTTCTTCTTCCTCCTTTTTACTCCTAAGGGACAACTCTATCTATAACTGTCAAGTGAATTATCTGAGTTTTTCAAAGTAAGTAGGGTAAGTATGAATAGCACAAAACCATTCCGCACGAACTAGCGTTTCATTCCATTCTCTGCTGCTTTTACAATGCCTTCCTGCGTGGGGCGGGAGGGCAGGGAGGTGGTGACAGCAGTGACCCCAGGGGATTAGCTTACTTTCTCCTTTATTCATCTTTGATTAGCCCGCCTGATGTTTCCCTGACTGAGCTTCTCCATTGTATATCTCCTTGTACCTTTAAGAACTTATCTGCGTTTTACAAGCCCACTTTGTGTTCAGAGACTAAAGCAAAAGGAGTTTGTTTTGTGATGCGATTAGCAACTTTCTCATTGTAATAAGAATGGGGGCAGAATTTAATAAGGGTACAAATTTGCATCTCCTTTCACCTCCCCTCCATGACCCATCCACTTAAAGAAGGAAAAATCTGAAGGGAAATATGTCTGGAACACCATCTTTGTTTTCTCCCCAGTGAACATCTAACAGTTATTTCTAAAGCCAAAAGATTTGAATCAAGCCTTTCTGTGACCATTACATTAATTGAAAGTAATGACAATATTAAAGCCAAGCTACCCTAATTCCTTAAAACAAGGAACAGCATCAGTGGGATCTGGCAGAAGAGAGGAAGGATGTCCTAAAAGGAGGTCAAACCACTTTCCTTCCGTTTCTGATTCATTACCTGGTGGGAGGAAGGAAGTAACTACTGGCAGGAATAAATTAAAAACATTTTACATGGGGTATTTGTTGTTTTGTTTTGGGGTGGAGACTTTTTCTTTCATTCATTCTTTCTTTTTTTTTTTTTAAGGATATTTCTTTGGAAATACCCTGACCAGTGTGAAAATATATATGTTAATTATATGTTATAACAAAAAATTGAGAACAACACAGGGGTGTACTTGTAAATGGCGGGGTGGAGGTGAAGGTGGGGAAAAGGAAGGTGATCCTCATAAGTATTTGCCAATTTCCATGGTATAGTACCCCTACCATGGCTGGTTTCAAGCTACCAACATGATGTCAGCTGGGCACAGAGATAGGAAGAGATGTGACAATAAGCTCTTACGAGCTGCTATAAACAACCTTCAACGTACCACCGGGACTACAGTTAATGCCCACTGGACAAGCTTTGTTTATAAAGTGAGGTACATGTGTACAGTATTATAGTATTACTGGCAACACTGTGCAACCATTAAAAGAATGTGTTAGAAATTGCTAATTATAATTGTTGAGGAGGAAGAAAACTTTACCATTCTAGGTTCTTCTGGCTGGTCTAAGAATTAAATTAACAAGAGACAGATTAACAGGAGAAAATAAAATTTGTTTTCATCCATATGGGAAACTCACGTACACTAGAGGTTTTGAAACAGAAAGGTAAAATGAGACGTATATGCCATCCTGAGCTAAGGAATGGGATGGGGGCCTGGGGCTTCTAAGGGCGGGAGGGTCATTCACAGGATGATAAGAAGAGCAGATGTGGAGTTGTTAGATGTTTTCCCTGCCATATACATGGGGCCTCTTAGATAAAATATATCTCCCAAATAACTTTCTTCTGGGAAAAACCCCCAATTTAATTTCTTCTAGGCAGTTGAGGGAAGGGCAGTAGTTTCTCTTGAACATGCAGCCTCCCGTTGCCTTTAGCTCAAAATAATCCTCATGCAAAAGCGGCACATTTGGAGAATTCTCTTCTGAACGCCTCCACTATTAATATATATATAGTATATTATTGGGATATCTAATATAGTTTCCCCTGCTATCTGAAAGTAGAGCATTCCTATGAAACTTTTCATAAGCCAGAATGGAGTAAAGTGAAGAAGCAATTACCTTAGGACACATCTTGCTAATGGGTGCACAAAATAAATCAAGTTAAAGCACAGATGCTCACAGACACAGTTCAAAGCTATGGCAGCTGGATGCTGAGATGCTGAGTGCATTTCGGGGGAAGAGCTTGGTGGTGTCACTCCCACTGCTCAGGGTGCTTGCCGCCCTGGAAAGTCTCACTGCTGAACAAATGCTGACCGCTATTGTCACTTTTCTTCTTTTTTCGTAAAAGCAAAAATCCTCTTCAGATTTCTTTTGGTTAGCAAAACAGCTGCTAATGTAGGTCTTTCGTAAAAGCTAAGTGACATAAAGCAAACTTTCAAAAAGTGGGGAATACTTGTAATAGGAAAAGAATTTCAAGGTGTATATGATTAAATAGGAAAAAATAAAATTCTCTGTAATTCTCATATCTATCACATTGATATTGATGAGGAAGATTCACGAATTTCTCTACGGCAGAAAAATCAAAGTCAGAATTAAAACACACACAACAGGCTTCCACATGCCCTGCTTCGTGGCAGGCCTTTCCCAGTGCGCCGTGTGCACCTGCATGTATATTAACCAGACCTCCTCAAGGCGGGAGGGTGTAAGCAACCTTGAGAAAAATGGTCCCTGTCTTCTCCTTAGGGAACTGTTGACTGAACCCACCCGCCTTGGCCAGGCATGACCTGTCTCGTGATAAGAGGTCCCGATAGGGAACACGGTGCTGCCTCTGAAAACTGAGAGAATTTGGGAGGGCCTGAAAGGAGGGAGGACACGCCAGCCGGTAGTATGCCTTGTAAAACTCACCCAGAAGAATCCAGGAGGGGCCAAAAGGAGGAGGGAGGAGATGATATGTCCTGCCAACCGCCCAGAAGCCCTCACGCTGGAATCCATCTTGGCTGAGAGATGCGCGCGCCACCCAAAAGGACCATGAGTCAGACCAAATACGGGCCAAGGAAGACGATGGGCCAGAGACAACCTGGAAACTAACCCCATTACCATAAAACTTGAGACTGCAAGCCACATGACAGAGCAGTTCTCCTGGGGTCCCTTACCCTGCTGCTCTCCTCCCGGGTGCCCCTTCCCAATAAAGTCTTTTGCTTTGTCAGCGAGTGTGTCTCCTAGGACAATTCATTTCTGAGTGTTAGACAAGAGCCCACTCTCAGGCCCTGGAAGGGGTCTCTCTTCATGCAACATTCTGACACCACCATTGTAATTTTAAGATTATTGTTTCTTTCTCATCCTATACAAGGGGTTGCATTGGCCGAAAATCTCGCTCTATATGTGCATACCTGAACAAAACATCTCTGATGAAGTTTACGTGTAATGTTAACCTGTCAATCTGATACATAATTCTTTGTCTCAAAAATGTATAAAATTGCATTTCGAACTCTTGACCAATGGAAGAGTCCTCAGAGCTTCTGAGAGTCTGCCTCCCAGGTTATAATCCTTAGCTCGGCTCAAATAAAATTCTCTTTTTTTGTTCTTCTTAACTTGATTGTTAATTGAATTTTCATCAACAATACATAACGCATATTACATAAGCATAAAAAGTGGCTAACTTTAAATGAAAACTTAATGTAAGCCATGTGTACAGAGCGTCTTATGTGTTATTGCATTGACTATTCCCAACACCTTGATAAGGTAGGTATATTGCTATCAAATGAGGAAACAGAGCATCAGCTAGTGAATGGTAGAGTCAGAACTTAAGACCCCCAGACTTCAAAGCCCAAGCTCTTAATGAGTCCTCTTCCTATATGTGCTACTAGATATAAATACATAGGAGAACACATCTGTAATGTTGTATCTACCAGTTGTTGACACTGTTCTGTGGAGGAGAGAGATTACAGACAAGTTCACATTCTAAACCAACATTTCTGTAATACTTGAATATTTACCACGTGTTATTTATTTAATCAGAAAAAGTGAACTTTTAAAAATCAGCTGCATCTTTGCCTCTTGCTGTTACCCCCAAACTGGGTTCACCTCTTGGTGGGTGTTGAGCCAATAGACACAAGCAAGCCAAAGACGGAGAGAAGGAAGGATTTATCATTACTTGCAGCAAGTAAGGAGAACCCCGGGGATCTTTCCCAAAGCAGTGTCTCCCTGGGCTGCAAAACTGGGGAAGTTTTAAGCTAAGGGTACATGCATATTCATGCAGGGGCTTCAGCAGAGGAGGATTCTGCATAGAATTGGGGCAAAGGTCAACAGAGTCCAAGCTTTAGCTGATTGAAGTCAGGAGGGTCAAAATCACCATTCCATTCCCACTTGGGTGGGAGCCTTAGTTCCTGCAGAACTCAAAGGTATATTACTACATATATCCCTTAAGGGGAAACTAGGACTCTGCTTTATCACTGCACTATTATTTGACGGCCTTTTCTCCATTCCTGCATTCCTTTGTTCCCTTAAGATCATTAATTACTGACACCTGTTCAAGGGCAAGCATTGCAGCCAGGCTTAGATCACAAAATGCTTTAGGCCAAAATGGCTTCTCTTATGTCAAGAAAGCCATTCCTGGTTCTCTTTCTCCTGGCACCCCCTAACTTATCTGCTTACAATGCCAGACAGGAAAAGCAGAGATATTTACTTTGCTGGGGAGGATGAAATTTTCCTCTACTTTTCTAGGTTCTTCTGACTGGTCTAAGAAATTAAACTGATATGAGACAAATTGGAGAAAAATCAAACAAAAGTTTAATAACATGTATACATGGTAAATACCCAGGAAAATTGAGTAACTCACCAAAATGGCCAAAGCCCTCACTTTCAATAGCATCTTCAGCTAAAGACAAAAGAGGATGTCGGGTAAAGAAAGTCAGTTATGGGAAGTTACCAGAAAAGTCACAGTAAACAAGGGTGATTGTGGTGCAGATTTAAGTCATTGCCTTCTCTTTTCATAAGAGTTTCTACAGATGTGATCCTTCTCCTCTTGCTGGTATAGAGAGGGAGGCACCCTTACAAATGGAGATTTCCTTTACAAACGTAAATGTTTCTTACAAAAGGGCAACTCCTCCTTTGTTCTCAGAGCGCTTCCCATGTCTGCCGTCTCTCAGAAAATAACCAGCTTAAAATAATTAATATGCCAAAAAGACATGTTTTAGGGTGGCAAATTCAGTTCCCCTACAACTTAGTGAAATTAGCAGGATAAAAATCAGTACTTGGCTCTATTAGATCAACTACTAATAAATATATCTGTAGCATACACAGACACACATATATGACAGCAACAAATATTTAATATTATGAAAGGCAATACAACAGGCCCGACATGAAGTCACTTATACTAAGCCCCACATCACCAAACTGAAACTTAATTATAGTTTTAGCTCTCACAGAAATGGAATCTTAAACCAGTTGATCAGGAGTCCCATGATCAGACTAGTAGGTAGCCTGCTTGATAGACACTTGTCATTCCCTATAAAGAAAGTAACTTTGCAATAACCAATCTGCTTTCTGCCTAGTGGAACGTCCTTGTTTCTGCTTCCTTCTGCCTATAAATTCTCTTTGGAACACCTTTCTCTCAGCTAGCTTGAGAGATGCCCAATTCATGAATTGCAGAATAAAACCAATAACATCTTTAAAATTTACTTAGTTGAATTCTGTTTTTTAATGATATGATCCTGAATGAGTGCCTAGCTACTGTAAAAGGCTTGTTTTCTGGTTTTGACATTGAAACCGAGCAGGATCCTGTGGGGCTCCTGCGTGTGGAAGCCTTTCTGTGTCCCCCATTTCTTGTTTGTAGGGAATAGCCTTCAACCTCCATGACATTCCCTGAGTTCCAAAGGGCAGATTCAAACAGTTGATAATCAGGGAAGGGAGGGAATGCAGAAACAAGGGAGAAGCAGTCAATAAACAATAGTGCAGACTTGGGGCAGGGTCCTGGTTCCACCTCAAGGGATACACATAACAATATCTTTGAGGTCTTCTGCACAACTAAGACCCCCCAACAAATGGAAGATGAACTACTTGATGAAGCGTTCTTCATTCCAGAGAAAAGGCCATAGTTTGATAACCTCTAGAACCACACAAGCTTATCAGGAGATCATCTGAGGCTGGATTAAAGGAATGCAGGCCCTGCACACACCCTGATCCTTATCAACAACACTTCCCTTGAACCATTGCTATGAAACTCCTCACCAAATCCCCCCAGGTTGGGACACACAGTTTTTGAGGGGTTGAACCTGCTGTGTCCCCCTTTACCTGGCAAAGCAATAAAGCTATTCTTTTCTACTTCACCCAAAACTATCTTCAAGTTTTGATTCAGCACTAGTGCACAGAGGCTGAGTTTTCAGCATCAAAATTACATTAAAAAGGTACAGGAGTAAACTAGGGCCCCTCAGAATGGCAAAGGACAACATAAGAAGATCATGTTATATAAAGGTTTCTTGAGGAAAATAGAGAAAGGCTCAGGGAGAGGCAGAGTTTTTCTCCAAATATTGAAAGATATTTTTAATAAAAAAAATTTTTTTAAAGGGACTAGATTTATTCTAGAACTCCACAAAGTTCAAAACTAGAAACTGGCTAGATATTTCAGAAAGGTATAGCTCATTATCATCTTAGAAAAATTTTATTAAAATTTTGTAATTAAAAATACATTTAAAAAATGTAAATCTGTTCAATGGGATTCTTCATGATGAAATAAATAAATCAGTTTCTCATTAGAAGAGTTGAGGATAACCATCTTGAGTTGGAGCAGGACCCTGTTGGGTCCTCCCAGGTACAAATCCTTTCTATGGCCCCTGTTTCTTGTTTGTAAGGAATAGGTTTCATTCAGACTCCTTGATCTTCCCTGAGTTCCAAAGGGCTGATTCAAGCAGTTGCTCCTCAGGGAAGGGAGGGGATGCAGAGGCAAGGGAGAAGCAGGCAAGAAACAATACTGCAGCCTTGGGACAGGGTCCTGGTTCATCCTGAAGGAATATACATAACAATATATTTGAGCTCTTCTGTAGGAACTAAGACTCCCAAGTAGATGGAGGATGGTAACATCAGGCTGAGCACAAGATTTCTGGAGCAGCACCCTGTTACCTCACCACCAACCAATCAGGGGAAAGTCTGCACACAGTAAAAAATAATGAAGACTCTCATCCTCCCCTCCCCCAGCCCCATGATTCTTCCTTTAAAATCTTTCATGGTTGAGCAGAATCTTCAGAGTTAGTTTTCGGAGATGAGTCCACCTTCTCCTCCTCTCCTCCTGAATAAACCAGGCTTTCCTTTCCAACCAACACTCGTCTCTCGAGTATTGGTTTTTGAGCAGTAAGTAGCCAAACCCAAGTTCGGTAACAATCTCTCTAGGATATTGCAAAATAAATTCTTCCACTGGGTGAAAAGAAGATTAATACTTCTAAAGTACCTACCAGCCCTATAATTCTATGAAAAGTTATGGCTTCGATCTCATTAGGTCCATCAGAAAGTTTCAATGATATGAGAACCAATCCACTGTGACCCAGCATTTACCACCACAGCCATTCGTTTTCCCACCCAAGCATGAAGTCAGTATATTGACTAGGAGAATCCTAAGGTTGGCTGGGTCCTGATAATATCTCATCTAGGGAACTCCTCACCACTCCCCACAAAAAGCATTTTTAGGGGATCAGACCAACTCCTCACCTCATATAAACTGAGCACTAAAGATTCACTGAACATCTTATCTAAACCCCAGACTGAATCCAAAATCCATCTATCCCAAGAAATCGAAACTCACATTATATCCTGAATTAAAGGAATTATTTCAAAATCAAAGCACACTGGGAGACAGAGAACCCAGTCCCACCAATTCTTACCTCCCTTACACTAAAATGTGATTAAAAAAACATGTAGGCTGTCCCACTTTTAAAATGTTACTTAGGTATTGAAAATGACAGTGATGAGAGTGAAACGGTAATTTATTGGTGACTGATTTTTTTAAAGTTACTATTATCATTCAAACTACACTAATCAATGGCCCAGGCTAGTTTGACATTCTTCATTTCAAGAGGTTCTGAAAGTAGATGGAAATGACTATCTGTGTAAACCCTGGGCAAATGTTCCCTTACTAGGCTCTGCTTCTTAGAGGGTCAGACATAAGGCAGTGTTAAGGTTCTTTTCCACAATTTCGGACTTGAAGGCCATTTGAGAATTTAAGTTAGAGGAATGAACAGGCTCTGTGACAACTATTTATTTCCTCAGAAATGTAAGTGCTGTCTTCCTTTTAGTATTTTTAAATATAAAACACACTCACCTTAGATCTTGGCACTGAGACCCAGCTTCCTCTTCCTGAGTAAAATTAGTTTTTCCTTCCCCAAAGAAAAGTTCCTTAGATGGCTTCAACAGGTAACTGGTTATACTTCAAAGGCTCTTTGGAGAATGTCTTTTGGTGACCAGTCTTTTGGTCTTTGTTTTTATTTTACTTTTGTGGTATTGAAGTCTAGGGACTTTCTTTGAAGGTACTGTTGATATTTTCTCAAATCTTCTTTAGCCATTTTTTAAACTTGACTGTATTCTTAAGACCCCACAAGTAAAACAAATTATGACTAATTAGATTAATTTGAAAGTGAAATATGGAACTGAAAATCTGTTTCCTAAACTAGCTCATTCTCAGTTTTGTTTCTGATGTTCCATTCCCATTAGTCAAGTGTACATCCTCAGCAAAGAGCCAGGAAGATTTCATGACCTGAAAAGTTGGCAGTTGGAGAATTTGAGGCTGCTTATAGATGAAGTTTATTCTGCTCTATTAGAGGCATATGGGATTTGGGGAAACTTCTAACTCAGGCCCATCAACCATTGACCATAGAGTCTTCCTGGTACATGGCAGAAGATTTGGAGAAGCACTGCATTTTCTCAAACTTTCTTTGTATCCCCCCATGACCTCCTGTTACCAGTAAGAACACTTCTTTTGCAGCTAGCACCCTATAGATTAAATGCTTATACTTTTTTTTTTTTAACATCTTTATTGGGGTATAATTGCTTTACAATGGTGTGTTAGTTTCTGCTTTATAACAAAGTGAATCAGTTATACATATACATATGTTCCCATATCTCTTCCCTCTTAAATGCTTATACTTTTGAAAGAACATTGCTTTGTAGCTTTAAAAATATGAACTATTCAAAATTCCACTTCTGGGAATTTATCCTGAAGAAATACAGCACATGTGCACAAGCTTTATAAGGATGATCATTAAAATACTGTATGTGAGTTAAAATTGGAATATAAAATGTACTAATACAGAGAGTTATTTGAATAAATTATAAAACGTAAAAATGGGGATTTCCCTGGCGGTCCAGTGGTTGGGACTGTGCGCTTCCAATTCAGGGGGTGTGGGTTCCATCCCTGGTTGGGGAACTAAGATCCCACATGCCACGCGGTGTGGCCATAAAACAAACAAACGTAACAATGACAGACTGCTATAGAGCTTAAAAAATTATCTAGACCTATAATTTATTGAACACAAAAGGCACATCATAATTCATTAAAAATAAAAGATTGTTTAAAAGTATAATCTTATTTCTTAAAATACATATTAATTTGCAGAACATAAAATCTGGGATTGAATTCACTAAAATGTCAGTAGTGATTACCTCTAAGTGGTAGAATTTGTTGATTTTTTTTCCCTGTGTTTTCCATTTTTAATAAATATGTATATCTTTCAATCCAAGCTATTGCTTTGTTTTCAGAACAATGTATGTTTGTGTGTATTTTACTGCACAAAGTAACTAAGGTGAAGGTCATTGTTGACTTTGAAAAGAGCAGTTGGTGGGGTGATGAGTCTGAAAGGCTGTTTAGAATATGCTCATATACCTGTTACTGCTATTGACTTTGAAATAATCTGCTAGAAGCTGGATGATGGGTATACAGGTGTTCATTTCACAATTCTCTGTTTATTTTTAAATTTTCCATAATAAAGAGTCAAACAAATTTTAAAAAGAGAGAAATTGGAGACAAATCACCAATAAAGTATAGGCAACTCTTTGTGGTTTTTTTTGGTTTTCTTTTTGTTTTGGGGGTTTTTTTTGGTCATGCCACACCGTTTTTGGGATCTTAGTTCCCTGACCAGGGATTGAGCCCGGGGCCCATGGCAGTGAAAGTATGGACCACCAGGGAATTCCCTAGGCAACTCTTTCAAAAAAAATGTGTTTTAAAGAAAAGGAGAGAAATAGGATGGTAGCTGGAGGGTATCTGAGATCCAGAGAGAATTTTTGAGATGGGAGAAAGTAAAGCATTTGCAAATGATCCAGGAAAGAGGGAAAAAAATCAATGTTACAGAAGAGATTGGGGGCCAGTTTCTGGAGGGATGAGTTTCAGTGGGTGAGGGAGGGAGAGGATTTACTATGCAGGTAGAATGGCAGGAAATAAGAAGGGGAAAGGTCCAGGCCAAGATGACAAAGACCTTAATGCCTCTAGAAAGAGACTGGATTTTACTCAGCAGATTACGAGGAATCTTCAAAGGATTTTAAACAGGAGTGGCATGTTAAATTCGTGCTTTAGATAACAGCCATGTATCCAAGATGGGATTTAGTTTACAATGTGAATTGACCCCTTGTGGTTCAATATTTGGTATTTCTTATAGTGCACCAAAACCTGCAATGTTCAAGTGAATTATTTTGGAAGAAATTTATTTTTGGAAAGCCTTTAATGTCAAAAAATAAAGTTTGTCTCACAAAAGAGTATCAACATTTATTATGTCATTACCCAGTGGTGAATATTAGAAAGTGTCATCTTTTTCTTTGTAATTTAATGTACGAAAAATGGTATTTTATCACTGTTTTAAGTTGGATTTATTTAACTTCTAATGAAGGTAAACACTTCTGTATTTGTTTTGTGTATTTCCTTTTCACTGAGTTGTCAGTAAACTTTATGGAGTCAAAGGTGAAGTTGTACAATGTGTTTTAATAGCTCAAGAAATCTCTTTAAGTAAAACAAGAAACTTTCTTGACTATTTCTATTATCAGCACAGAACTTCCTTCTCAATGAACATTAAGCCTTTAAATCCATGTAAAATGTTTAATTTTAACCATCTAGACATAGAGCATAAGGAGTCTGAAACCCAGTAACTATTAAAAAAACACATCCTCCCTTGCAGACAATGTAGTCAGATCCCCGGGAGACTGGTCCCACTGTACCATTACAAATTATCTCAGTGCAGACCTGCTGCTGGCTGTAGAAAGCTTTTATTTCTGCCAAATGTAAACACTGCTGGTAAGCTTTAATTTTTTTGAGGAGAAGACTATACAGACATCAACACAGTATTAAGCAAGAAGAGAAAGTAAGGAAAAATCTGGACCTAATTTGGGTTATGTGCAATTTAGGGATAAAGACTTCCGTGTCCTCAAAGTTACTGAAATCATTGGCTCCTATTAAATAGCTACCTAAATGTCCCACAAGTGTTGGGAGCAATAGGAAAGTACTATAGGATATTTGCTGCTGTAATGCAGGGGTGAGTAAACTCTATCCGTAAAGGGCCAGAGAGTAAATATTTTAAGCTTTGCAGGCCACATGGTTTCTGTTGTAATCACTCAGTTCTGATGTTGTATTGAGCAAGCAGCCATAGACATCACTTGAATGAGCATGGCTGTGTTCTGATAAAACTGTATGAATGAACAACTAAAATTTGGATTTCATATTATTTTCACGTCACGAAATACTATTCTTGTAATTTTTTCCATTTATTTAAAAATGTGAAAATCATTCTTTGCTCATAGATTGTACAAAACTAGGCATCAAGCCAGATTTGGCCCATGGTCTGCAGGGTGCCTACCTTTGCTATAACAGATTAATCATTTCTTTTTGAAATGAATCAGCATTTCTGAAGGACTCTAATGATAAACAGTCTTCTATTCCCCAAATGAAGGTATTATCATAAATATTCTATAAATGACAAACTGTAAAGAGCAGATGACCACATGTACCTGAAAGTTGAAGGCAGTATTAAATTCAGCCATACAAACAACTCACAAGAATTCATTAAAAAAACAAACAAACAAAAAACCCCAGAAAACTTGTCTACACATTCAAATGCTTCTCTTTAATTATATTGATGTATCTACTTGGCAGCAAGGTTGATGGTAATGGACAAAGCTCTGGGTTGGAGTTCACAGCTATGACCTGAGCTAACTGTGTAATTTGGGGCAAATCCCTTAAATTTTCTTGACTCTAGTTGCTTCACCTGTAATGCCATTAGACTAGATTATACCTAAACTCCTTGCCAGCTATGAGATTTATTAAGTCTATTGAGTCACAGCATAAAACATTTAACCTAGACCATACTCTTGGAATTTATAAGCCCTGAATAGATAGAACATTTTTAAACCATGTTTGTCTTTGTTCACCATTTGCTAACTCCAGGACCTAGACAAGTACCTAAAACATAGTAAGGACTTAATAAATGTGTTGAATACATTTGAAAAACATAAATTATCTCTTTATAAAATAATATATAAAAGGCAATTAAAATAAGTTAATCTATTCATCTAGCAAATAGTTTTTCAATAACAACAGTGTGTCAGGCACTGAAATAAGACCACATACCAGTCTAGGAAGTTTCACATCCCGGTGGACCTAAAGACAGAATGGGGTTCGTGGTAAATCAATAAAACTTATTTACCTATGCCAATTTTGCCTTCGATTTCCTTTTATAACTTCAATAAACACTTAGTAGAAAGAGTGAAATCAGAAATACAGCACTGATTCTGTCTCTGATCCCTGTCTTTAGAAATGAATCAATATTATTTGCTATCATTTGTTCTCTCCCTGACAGTCTCTTTTTCGCAAAGACACAAACACACAAAAACACACATTCATGGTTTTTCCAATTCATGACCTCTTTTCGTCACCTCTGAAAAATATTAATATGCTTATCAATAAGTGAAGATTATTACGTAAATGAGGATGCCAGGTATTGTAAAAAGGTATAATGGACAAAAACAGAAGGGGTTAGCTCTAGATTAGGAAGACTATCGTTATCATGTAAACATAACAATAGATATTAAGAGACTAAGCTGGCCAGAGGGTAGCAATGATGCTGGGGGGCCAGGGAAGCCGAGTGTACAAGGACTGCCAATGGTAAGGTGATTTCCTCTCTCTGTCCACTCACCATTGGCAGTATTGTTTGTTGGTTTGTTGTAAGGTGTTAAGTTTTGAGGTAATTTCCTATAAGTAGCTAATATACCTGCTGAATCAGAAACTCAAGGTGGGGCCCAGCAATCGGTATAAAACACAGGTGATTCTGATGCAGGTTAATGCTTGACCACCTCTGGGCTGGGGAAATGTAGTGAGGTCCTGCCACAAGGTTGTGTTCTGGTTCCAATGACATGTAGTTCCCTGGGAGAGAGTGGGCAAGAGTGGTGACCTTAACCAGAGTTATTAGGACAAGTGTCATAGACCAAGTTACCTAAGGTACACAGGAAGTCCTAGTAAAGCAAGTGATATTTGAGCTAAAAATTAAACTTCAAGAAGGGGCTGGAGGAGAGAAGTGTGAGGTCCTCAAACACTTGGGCAAACTTGCACTTAGCACAAAGTCACATGTGAAGTCACAGCGACAGTGAACGGTACTGTGAGCTTACTATGCTCTCTATACCAGCCACTCACCAGTTTTAGGGTATCACCTCTTCAGAGAAGAGCAAAGGTCCTATTTTTCCTACACTCCCTTTAAAAGCTTGTCCTGCTGTCAGCCAGAGACTAGGCATGAGAAGGTTGTACCATCCAAGGGAAGTTCTACCACAAGAAAAATGTAGGGACTGTTTGTAACACAACTCTGACTCAGTTCTTAAATGTCCTTTATTCTGCTACCATGATCTTCTTAACTTTGTGGCATTATAATATCATTTATTTTATTAAATGAGTGTGATAGTGCTGGGGTTATGGGTTTGTTTGTCCTTACTAGCCTAGCTTAGCTCTTTGCTTCAGCAAATATTCAGTGAGTGTTCTAGTCAACTCAGGCTGCTGTAACAAAAATGCCATAGACAGAGTGACTTAAACAACAAACAAATATTTATTTCTCACAGTTCTGGAGACTCTAAGTCTAAGATCACGATGTCATCATAGCTGGGTTCTGGTGAGGACCTTCTCTGGTTTGCAGACAGCTGCCTTCTTGCTATGTCCTCACATGTCAGGGAGAGCAAGAGATCATTTGTCTTGTGTCTCTCCTTATAAGGACACTAATCCTATTTATGGGGATGCCACCCTCATGAACTAGTTACCTCCTAAAGGCCCCAACTCCTAATACCGTCACATTGGGGATTAAGGATTCAACATATGAATTGAGGGGGACACAGATATTCAGTCCATAACAGTGAGATTCTGCTTTTTTGTCAGGTGCAGTGGTAAGCACTGGAGATACAACAGTGAACAAAAGTTTAAAAAAAAATCTCCCTCTCCTCACAGAGCTACATTCTAGTGGGCAAGACAGATAATAAATAAGTAAACTAACAACAAACCAATATTCAAGATGATTATTGATTGAGATGTGAATTATGAAGTATACAACATAGGTGACATGACTGTGTTGGTTGGTGGCACCAGGAAAAGCTTGTCTGAAGGAATGAAATTGAAACTAAAAAACTCATTCTGGATGAAACACAATACCTGGTACGGGAACACTAATAGTCAGTGGCTGTCCTGCTTCTTGGTCCCCTACTGTCATGAGGCTCAATAGTCAGTTATGTTGAAGCCATGTCTCAAAAGCACTAAGCTATAGAGATGTGATTACATTTTGGCTTTAGGAAGATATATTTGTCAGCAGCAAAGAGATTGCACTGGAGTAAGTTTAGCATGGAAACAAATTAGGAAACTATTATTAAGAACCAAGAAATAGGTAATGAAGGCTCGATGAAGAACCAAGAAATAGGTAATGAAGTCAGAGATTGTGGTAATTAGATACTTTGAGGCAGAATCAAGGCAAAGGCTTAATTAGAAAGGCAAAGCCAATAGGACTTTCCAGCTTGGATACAGGAATTGAGTATGTGAGTGTCAGGGTAATTCTGAGGTCTCTGACTCTTGTAGGGCAAGACTGTGATACCAATAACCAAAATAAAGCATTTAAGGACAATGCTGTTACGACTTGTTGACCACCTGCTGCACGTCAGGTTAAGTGCTTCATAAACATGAGCAGCTGTACAAACTTGGGGATACACAAATGCTGGGTTTACTCATGGAACTATGAAGGAAAATGTACCTTACTGCCTGGTGTAGACTGAATGCTTGTGTCCCCAGAATTCATGTGTTGAAACCCAATTCACAGTGTGAAGGTATTTGAGGTGGGGCCTGTGGGAGGTGATTAGGTCATGAGGGTGGAGCCCTCACAAATGGGATTAGTTCCCTTATGAAAAAGAACACTGAAAGCTCCCTCACCCCTTCCACCGCATGAGGACACTGCGAGAAGATGGCTGTCTATGCAACAGGAAGTGAGTTCTCTCCAGACTTGGAATCTGCCAGAGCAGTGATCTTGGACTTCTCAGCCTTCATAACTGTGAGAAATAAATGGTTGTTGTTTAAGCCACCCAGTCTGTGGAATTTCTGTTACAGCAGCTCAATCCACTATGACACTGCCTTTATGACCATGAGCAATTTTATCATGAAAAATAATATAAAATTCAAATACAAATTTCTGGGGCCCTCCCATGATCTTAGAAGAGACTCGTGCAAGTGAAGAAATGTGAAGCTTCAGCTTCATTAGCTTCCTGGTCAATCCTCCTTTGCACAGCACAGAAGTTAAGGAGTTTTAGTTGCCTGCAAGATAATGCTGTGTGGAGAGTTGAAATGATGAGTCTGTATATTGAGAGAGATGGTCTTGGGAGTCATTGGTCATGGTTGAAACCTGGATAGAAGGTGAAATGTCCAAGTGAGAACATAGAGAGTAAGGAGAAAACGGGGCCATGGGTGGAGCTCTGTCGTAATCCAAGGGTTTAGGAAAGAATTGATAAAGACACAGTATATTAGTTTTCTATTGCTGCTGTAACAAATCACCACAAACTTCCTGGCTTAAAATAACACACATCTATTCCTTATAGTTCTGCAGGTCAGAAGTCCAAAATCGGTTTTACTGGGTTACCGGGCTAGAGTTGAGATGAGGGCCAGTTTTTTTCGGAGGCTCTGAAGGGAGGCCGTTCCCCTGCCTCCTCAGCTTCTTGTACTCCTGAGCTTTCAGCCCCTTCCTCCATCACTCCAATTTCTGCTTGCCCCATCACATTGCCTTCCCCCACTCTAACTCTGACTGCTGCCGAATCCTTCTGAAGAGGACCATTGGGACAACATCTGGCCTGTGGGTTAATCCAGTATAATATCCTATCTCAAGACCGAGCTAATCACATTTACAAACTCTTTTTTTTCATAAAAAGTAACATTCACAGGTTCTGGTGATGAGGACACGAATGTATCTGGGGGCCATTACTCAGTCCACCATACATGGTCACAAAGGAAACTAAAATGGAGGGGGTAATAAAAAAGAATTTAAAAAAATGGTAAATGCAAGGAAAGAGGAAACTCAAGGATGTCTTAGTCAACTGTGTCCATTGACTGAGTTAAATAGAGACATACGTGGGAAAATACTGAGACAAAGGCACTAGATTTCTTAGTAAAGAGCTTTGCCAGGTTGGTTTCAAGCAGAAACTATATCTCAGCAGATTGAAGAGCAAACAAAGAGGAATACATAAAGTCAATAAGACAATTATTTCAAGAAGGGAAAGTGAAAGATTTGTTTAGGGAAGCAAGGGAACTCAGAGAAGATTTTTGCTTTATTTTAATTAAGAGTGAAAGAGACTTGAGCATGTTTATACCCTTAAGAAAGAAGCCAGTGGAGAAGAGAGCCATAGAGAGAGGACGCAGAGAAATCCATGGGTGCGTAGCTGCGGTACACCTAGCTGGTCATTGCTTTTTCAGTTAGTATTTCTGCTTCATTAATGAGAAAACAGCCTTGAATGGCTGAGTTGAGGAAAGAATGCGACATCAAGTATGATCATTCATACTGCAGTAAATAACTTGTGGACCGCACAGTCCTTAGCCTCCAAGATTATACTTTGGGATGCTTTCCTAAAAAAATTAATCATGAATTTGCACTCCCATGATCATTGCAGCGCTATTCATAGTAGCCAATATGAGGCAACAACCTAAATCTTCATGATGGTGAATAAATAAATAAAACGTGGCCTACACATAAAATGAAATATTTTCAGCCTTAAAAAAGAAGGAAATTCTGCCATTTGTGACAACATGGATGAACCCTGAGGACACCATGCTAAATGACATAAGTCGGTCACAGTAGGACAAATAACTGCATGATTCCACTTATCTGAGGTATCTAAAATAGTCACAAAGTCTGCTCATGGGAGCAAAGACTAGAATTGTGGTTGCCAAGTGCTGGGAGGAGGGGAAAATAGGGATTTGCTACTTAGCAGGTACAACGTTCTACTTATACAAGGTGAATAAACTCTAGAGATGCTATACAACATTACGCCCATACCCAGCAATGCTGTACTGTACACTTAAACATCAGTTAAGAGGGTAGATTGCATGTGAAGTGTACTTAACACAATAAATATGTTTAATTCATCATGCCAAATATTCACTGCATTTTACTGCACATACTGCATTAAAATTTTATTACATAACTAAAAATACGTTTTTGTGGGAAAAGTTCTAAAGTACATATAAAAACAAGGAGGAAAATCTACTGTTACCATTTAAAGATCAAATGTTGTTAAAATTTATATATACCATATATATATACCGTACGCCTTGTATGTACTTCTTTTTTTCATCAACATGGGATTATACTCTACAGTAACCGGATTGTTTCGATTTGCAATGTTTTATAAACATTAAAAAAAATAAATCTAGACCTGTTAATGGCAGCCTAACATACTGCTGTATTGCTGAGCCATAACTTATTTAACCAGTCCTTTACTCATTGGGCATTTAGTTTTGATTTTTTAATACATACCCAGTGTTGGATTAATATTTTTGTATAAACATCATTACACACTTGTCCTGTTTCCTTAGACGAGGTCCTAGATAGGAATCACTGAGTCAAATGTTATGCACTGAGTCAAATGTTAAGGCAACTGATGCATACATATTGTCAAATTGTCCCCCAGAAAGGGGATTCTTGTGGTTTCTATTAACACACCAGCTGCGAATGTCCACCCTTAGGGGTATCAGATCTCATGCAGCATTTACAAATAGAGCAGGGTCTAGACAGGGATGGTCTTAGTGTGAATCTTAATCTAATACTTACTAATATTTTCCCCACTGTAGTCTTGGGCAAGGAATTTAACCTCTGCAGGTTCAGTTTCCTCTTCAGCAAAATAGAAAGAATAATAGTTTCTCTATCATAGGACTTTTGCCAGAGTTAAATGTGAAAAGAGAGGGAAAATACTTGAATGATGCCCGACTCAGAGTAACTGCCTGATAGCTATTATAAGTCTTCTTATCTGCTTTAAACTATACTTTTATTGACAGTGAGATCGCTATGCAATTATATGCAATTATATAAATAGTGTCCATTTTTGCTTTTCCTTTTGTGACGACTTCATTTCCTTTGCCTGTTTTTTACTGGACTGTTCATGTTTGTTCTCATTGATTCATAAGTGATTTATAATTTAATGATAATAATCCTATATATGACATATATTTAACAAATATTTCCCAAGTTTGTCAGCTGAGTCTTAACTTAGCATTTTGTGATTATCAACAGAAGGGTTTTTTCAACTTTTTGTTATGAAAATTTACAAACACACAGAAACGTTGGAAGAACAATATATGAACATTTACCAAACAATCAGGTTCAACAATATTATCTTAACAATGTGCCACATCTGCTTTATCTATCACTTCACATTTTTGCTAAAACATTTCAAATGACGTTGCAGACAGCACCACTCCACATCTACGTGCTTTAGCAGATACCTCCTAAGAATTGAGACGTTCTCGTACATCTACACCAACATCATCATCACTTCAAACTTCACGTACACCTAGTTTAGAAAAGTTTTTAGCTGTCTCATTAAAATTCTAAAAATAAGTAAATAAATAAGGCTGTTAGTCTTCAGAATCAAAGGAGATCTTTCAGTGACTCAGTTCTTCATTCCTGTAAAATTTCTAGCAAGCCTAGAAGAAATTATAGATATCACAAGTAAAAACCACAAGATTTTACTTTTTTTGCACCACAGGTGCAGGGAAGAACAGGAGAACAGAGAATTCTCCCCAGGCTGTGAGCAGCCCAAGTCACCCTTGATCACTCCACTCTCTCTCTTTTCTAAATATTCCTCATAAAGTAATTCAAATGGGCCCAACAGCTCAACAAAAGAATGAGGGAATTCCTGGGAATGAGGGCCTAAAAGGCGGCTGGGGCACTTGTTAGCCTCATATAAACCTGAGTAAACAGACTGAATAACAGCGTGGAATATTTAGTTGAACCCTCCTTGAATCAGCCGGACATGCGAGTCATTCGTCTTCCGATTACCTGCCATCTCCCAGGCACAAAGGTGTCTGCGTCAAACATTCACCCACAGAGCAGCCCTTCTTTCAACACGTCTTGGTGCAGTAAAAAAAAAAAAAGAAGGCTGATGTTCCCAGAGTTTTGCAACCACATATGCAATAAAGACCAATTTGTGGTTTTTTTCCAACCATTTATGCCTACTCAATAATTCTACCAGAAGAGGAAAATGTTGTCATTGAAATCTAAACCTAACAGTGCAAAATAGAGATGATAAAATGGGTGCTCGTTTGAAGTCTCTCCCTAATGGGACTATTGAAGTTTGGGAGGAATTCAAATATTTTACTTTTAACTACGACTTAGAGGCTGGCAGTCATTAAAGCCTGCAGAACTCAGCACCTGCTCAGTGATACTTAATGAAAAGCAGAAGCATCTCTCTTTTGCCATGAATTCAAACAATTTTAAATTATAACCAGTAATGGGCCTGAAACCCATTATGAAAAGTGTGGGCTTTTTGTGCCCTGGAATCTATATCATCAGCAACTCCTTGGAACCAAGAACTTTGGCCGTATCAGCAGAGAGGGAAGCAGGCGTCCACAGTCACCCTGCATCTAACCAGGCATCCACGAGGGCCCGATCCAGCCAGCCCAGGACCCAAACTACCGTGGGAGGTGTCGGTGGGTTTCCTTCTGTACCCAGCCACGCTCCTTCCTGACATTTAAAGTTCAAATTCTAGTCCAACATACAGATGCTTTTTCCACATCTTTTTAAAATTTTATTTATTTATTTATTTTTTTGCGGTACGCGGGCCTCTCACTGTTGCGGCCTCTCCCGTTGCGGAGCACAGGCTCCGGACGCGCGGGCTCAGCGGCCATGGCTCACGGGCCCAGCCGCCCCGCGGCATGTGGGATCTTCCCGGACCGGGGCACGAACCCGCGTCCCCTGCATCGGCAGGCCATCAACCACTGCGCCACCAGAGACGCCCCTCCACATCTTACTGACTCATAAAAAAAAATGCACAAATAATAATAGTACTAGCTAATATTTATTTTTTTTTGAGTTTATGGGCTCCCGTTGTGTAAACTGTTTTAACTGCATGACATGCAATAAACACACGACCGAGCTCTGTTAATCTATCTTCTCATTTTTCAGTATTTCACAGTGATTCTTTAAGAGACTACGGATAAGTAGTATTTCACAGTGATTCTTTAAGAGACTACGGATAATTAGTAAACCCATTTAACAGGTAATGAAAGTGGGGCTTAAAGCAATTTCATGACTCTCTCAAGGTCATACAGGGAAAGGATCCTAGGTCTCATCCTGTACGTGACAGGATTGAGACTGTGACCGAAATTCTCTGTTAATCTGGTGCTTGTGCCGCCATGCTCTTTAGGTTTGGCTCACGTTAGTTCTTACTCTGCATAGGTGGCAAGGCTCTGGGTATATCTACCCTGGGCGCCATCCACCCCCAGGGAAGGCAATCTGGAAGAGAACGGCTGGAGGAAATGTAGGAACTGAGACGTTATTTGCTGTGGTCGAGAGTCAAATCCCCGCCCAATGGAGAAGACAGTCAACGCCCCTGGCCACGGGAAGAAGCAAGAACACCCGGGTGACTCAGGGGAGTAGAGGACTGAGGAAATCTGCAAGCTGCGCTGCTGAGTTCCAAGGAGATGTCACCGCATTTCTGGAGGAGGACTGAGGCAGAGCTCTGGAAAGATGATTCTTAATAGTATTAATAGTAAGATTGTTAAGAGCCCGGGAATCATGAAAAGCTTCACATTACCCAGTTCAGTGTGTGATGCTATGTCCCCCTAGGTCCTGCCACCAGATTAAAAAATGCCTCTGTTTTGCTCGTTCCTCTGGTTGTCAAATCTTCTGTTCCTCCTCACAACTGCACACCACGACAGGCGACACAGGCAGCAGCGCTGAGGTTAATGGGCCATGTCATCAGGAATAAAGGGACTGTATGTCCTGTAGGTCCCACTCACACTAACTATGAGGCACTGCTGTCTCAACTTGACTGTCATTTAAAATGTCATCAGTAGTAAAAGCTAGCATCTTGCTCACCAGGCCCTGCACTGAGTGCTTGCTCTGCATTCTCATTTATGCCTCATGATCTCTGCTTACCGAGAAGAAACTTCAGAGCACACAGTCAATGTGTGGTGGAGCTAAGTTTTGCACGCAATCTTTCTGAGGCCAGATTATAGAGCTCTTTACTGTATTATACTGTCTTTATTGACGTAAATTGGTATATCTAAAAATTAAAATAAATGAAAAGAGAGAGAGGAATAGAAAAGAAAGAAATG
Source organism: Stenella coeruleoalba (assembly GCF_951394435.1). Classification (NCBI taxonomy): domain Eukaryota; kingdom Metazoa; phylum Chordata; class Mammalia; order Artiodactyla; family Delphinidae; genus Stenella; species Stenella coeruleoalba. Next base: position 143,308,713 of record NC_137149.1, on the reverse strand, counting down.
CATAAATGCATGAGGGGATGTTATCTGCATTCTTTTGTAAAGGCAAATTCCATTCCCATGTGAAATATGCAGATGATGTTTCCTGCCACATATACAAAATGTCACTGTAAATGACATCAATAAAACATTTTCTACACTACATGCATGTACGGCCTGCAGTTGGGTGAATGACGTATCCAGCTGGGTCTGCTGACCCAGCTTGTCTGGAGGAGGTGATGACTCCTTAGTGCTCTCCCCTGACTTGATTTCCACTGGAAAATAGGTATCTGCCCTTCCCGCTGCAACTTACAATGTCCTACTGCGTCTTGATTTAGTAACAAGCATCAAAATCAGTAACACAAAGAAGGAATGAAAGGTACAGGCATCAGTCTCTTGGGGGACATTATAATATATATTACTATCCACATTCCAAAGCTGAGAAGTGATGCTTTTCAAAGAGTGTTTATGGGTAAGTCTTTCCTGACGAGGACGATTTGAAGTCAGAGAGCGTGAGAAGGAATTACTGCCTGAAAAAAGCAAAGATTATTTGTTTCTATTCCCTAGTTTGACCACTGCTATTGGGTTACTAGGTACTTCTAGACTGACAGTTATAGCCCATTTAATCAGATGGAAACGTTTAGAAATAAAAGCATAGACAGATGGCTAAATGTTTGGATTATTCTAAATCATGACATGCTAATGTCTTTAAAACTTGACCTTCTTCAAAGTACCTGATGCCAAAATACTGCAGGCAGCCTTAATAGGAGAGCTATAAAGTTATCTGTTGTTTTTTAAAGTTAATGTTTGTTGACTATTTTGTGACAATAGCCACATCTATTTCAAAATGCTTTACTCAATACACTTACTGGAAGACCCTTTTAAAAGAGAAATTATAGATCTATATGTTTAAGTACAACCCATGAAAACACTGAAAGAGTAAGGACGTCAATATGAAAACACTTTGCAAGGTAGATCTTTGTCTGAAATGTAACGTTAACATTCCCCAGGGTGAGGAGCTACCTGGGGAGATTTTAAAAAAAAGCCTGGGCTTCCCTGGTGGCGCAGTGGTTGAGAGTCCGCCTGCCGATGCAGGGGACATGGGTTCGAGCTCTGGTCTGGGAAGATCCCACATGCCACGGAGCACCTGGGCCCATGAGCCACAACTACTGAGCCTGCGCATCCGGAGCCTGTGCTCCGCAACAAGAGAGGCCGCGATAGTGAGAGGCCCGAGCACCGTGATGAAGAGGGGCCCCCGCTTGCCACAACTAGAGAAAGCCCTCGCACAGAAATGAAGACCCAACACAGCCAAAATAAATATAAAAAACAAAACAAAACAAAAAACCTTTCCTTCTGCATAAAAGTCTTGACTATACTTCCTCCCCTTCCCTTCAAATAATAGAAATAATATTGGCTCTTTTTCTTCTTGCATCTCTACAAATTCATGCTAGTCCTAAAAAATGATGAGCACCCTATACTTTTAGTTTTCTCTAAGTTACAAATTAATTTTCACATGTAAATTCCATAGAAGGAAATGTCTGAGAAGAGTGATGGTCAAAGATGAGGCAGTCAATTCAGTTAAGTCTGAATTTGTCCCTCACACACACACACACACACACACACACACTCACACACACACACACACACTCTCACACACTGCCGAGGCATGCCTGACTTGTCCATCTCACTATAATCCACACATTTTGATAAGATCAGGATAAATCTCTTTTAATGGAGATGAAACTAACACCAACTACATGAAAAGGCACTTACATTTATCTTAGAATATGCTAGGACAAAGAAAAACAAAAACAGCAACTGAACCATGTATTAAGCCATTCTGGTAGACTCTTGTTCAATGAATTAAGGTTTAATTCACAACTTTATTTTTATTTATTTATTTATTTATTTATTTTGCGGTATGCGGGCCTCTCACTGTCGTGGCCTCTCCCGTTGCGGAGCACAGGCTCCGGACGCACAGGCTCAGCGGCCATGGCTCACGGGCCCAGCCACTCTGTGGCATGTGGGATCTTCCCAGACCGAGGCACGAACCCGTGTCCCCTGCATTGGCAGGCGGACTTTCAACCACTGCGCCACCAGGGAAGCCCCACAACTTTATTTTTTATACACAAATGAAAACTAGTGAGTAGTCCAAGCACCAACTTTAATGAGCTGGAAACCATGAACTGTTCTTTCCTAATTCTTTGACTATATATTCTACTCAAAACCTGGATTCTTTCCCAAAGGGACTCCATTAATTATGGGGAATCTTTTTTAAGTTTGTTCCTTTCCATTCCTAAGCTTTTGTTTCTCTCTCTAAAAATGCATAGGGCATATTATCCTAATTTGGAGGAATGCAATTTCATAGCAGAATATTTATTTTATAAATTATTCTGAGCTATCATTTAAAAAAAGTAAAACATCCAAAAATCAGGCACAATGTTTTTAAGGCTGTTTATTAAAGGACAGAAGTTAGTGAGACCAGCGCTCTCGTGTCTGACATGCTCTAAAGTACAAAACGATAGAACAAGTCAGTCATCAAATGTGGAGTGACATATTCATTAGAATGTGGGACAACGTGAGAATAAGAAGAATAGGGAAAATATTTTTAAAGAAAGGAAGGAATACTTCAAAATTTTAACAGTGACTGCCTCCAAATGTAGAATTATGAGTCATATTTTCTTCTTTCTCATATTTTTTCCACACTCAGCTTTATTAAATTTAGGGTGGGTACAGAAAGAGCTATGATTCAAAATCCCAAAATCAGAAAGGAAGAGGCTCAGATGTTTTTCATTGGGAGTCATAAGGTAAGTTGCTCTCAAACATCCTGTATTTGACGTTTCTGTTGGTACAGGCAGCTTCCATGGAGACTAAGACAGGCGGTTTTGCCAACATGATAAAATAATAATTGAATTAAAATACTTGCTTGTGTTTAAACTCTAAGAATTCAGAGAAAGTAAAACTAAAATGTAAAGGCCTTTCCAACGTCCCTTCTGTAGTTCGTTATCTGAAAACCTGGACACAGTTTTTAAACCAAAGTGATTGATTCCTTCAGACCACAGTGTTTTAGTTTCTCAGGGCTTACAAAAATCCCTGAGATGGGTACTGTTAACCTAATTTGTAAAGCACATAGATTGAAGCTTCACACATTTGCATAAATTAAACCTACCAGTCATTAATCCAGAGGTGACTTCTGTCAGTTGGCGGTTGTTTTCTGACTCTCTGGACATAAAGGGAGGAGATGGCATGCTTGAATGCTTCCCTGGGTCCGGCATTTTGTAATCCCCCAGATAGTTCTTCAGCACACAATGAGGGAGCCCTGGGTTGTATTCTCTGTTCTGTGCAGACAGTGACAGAGTACTCTTGTGGGATTTCACCCTTACATTTGTCTGCAGGCCGCGCAAATTAGATGCTTTCACAAAGTAAGAAAAATAACTTCCCAACTACATTACAATATAAACATTTGCCCCTGAACTTAAAGTAGTTGAGTCATAAAAATGGTTTGTAGCCTGGGTGGTCAGAATACAGAAGCATATACAAGGAAGATGAAACTTATTCTGAAAAATATCATTTCCCAGTCTGGTAAAAGCCCTCAGAAATGTTAAATTATTATGAAATGTTGCAGAAACGTTAAATTATATTCTGCTTGTTCTTTGTCCTTTAACCTTTCTTTGCCTTATGATTATTAAAAATAAATTAGTTCCCTTATATGTATATATAATTTTTATTTATTTATTTGTATTTTGTTACTTAGAGTTAGGTTTTTGAACTTATGAAGGTTAGTATTTATGAACACCAATGAAGGTATTATCATGTCACATTATAGCAAAAGTCAAGGAGTTTCCTGCGGTGACAACAAAATCTTTACATCCTCCTTCTCCACACCCATAATGCACCCTGGTGTTCTTGTGGGGAAGCTTGGGTGTTCACGTGTGATTGACAGGGTGAATACAGAGCAGCACTTGGCAGAGCTCAAGCAGAGCCTCTTTGCATTCATTCAGTTATTCATCAAGTAGTTATTGAGTGACTACTATGTACCACGCACTGTCCCAAGGTCTGTGAGTCAAAAGAGACAACATCCCCACTTTCACAGAGTTTATATTCTAGCGGAGAGAGACTCACTAAATGAATATATTTTAAACATTTAAGAGCACATTTGAATATTCCAAAGATAAGAAAATAGGACAGTGCGAGAGCGTATAACTAGAGGGAGTAGCCAAGACCAGAAGGAAAAGCCACTGTAGGGAGGAAACCTCCACCCTCTTAGGATCCCTGGCTGGGTCTGCAAATGAAGCTGACAGAGTCACAGGAGAAAAGCATACACGTTTATTTCATGTAAGTTTTACGTGACATGGGAGCCTGCTGAGGGAAATAGAGATGTGAAGAAACAGAGCAGTTCAGGGTAGTTCATGCTGGGTGTATAGTAGGCTAGAGAGTGTGGGCTCAGGGTCGTAAACTGGGGGAAATGGCAAGGTCTGTCTGTCAACATCCTTCTTGATGTCCCTTTGTCTTAGGAGATAAGGATGCTTCTTTCCTCCAGGTATAGGGAGGGCACCTCTCAGATGAGGGTTTTATAACCTGCTTCATGGGAGATGGGAAGAGGGAAAGTCACAGTGACCTTCCTGCTGCCATTTTCTCAAATTCCTTCAGCTTAAAATATTCGACATGCCAGGTGCCACATTTTGCGGTACTGTGTCCAGAACCCCATCACTATGCCTGTGAAGATCTGAGGAAGGGAATTCCAAGAAGGGGGGGAACAGGTGCAAAGACCCTGCAGCAGGAAAATGTGTGGGTTTCATAAGCCAGGGAACACAGCAAGGGGAAAGGAGGAGAGGGAAGCAAGGACGGGCCACACGACACAGGGTGTGGAAGGAACCGGTGCTACGTTAGATTTCCTTCTGAGGGAAATCTATACCAAATGCCTCTCACCATTTATGACTTTGCTTCTGAGACTCAAAGGGATCTTTGTTCAAGAGGAGCCTCTTTTTTATAAGCATATTCTAGGCTGTTCCTTTGGCCACTGATAAAAGAAATTTTCCCATATTGGGGAGTGGAGAAGTCATTCTGGTTTATACATGAGTTAACTTGAATTTTATCCTAACTAGAACAGCCTGTTTGTGGCCTATCAAACATACATTGTACATCTGGTTTAATTAATAAAGAAAAGGGCACATTGGGCAGAAGTAAAGCATGTCCATGTTAAAAGCAAAGATTAAATGTCTCCCTTCCTGGGACGTCAGTGCTTGTTCTTCCACAATAAGACTCCCTTCCCAGGTACCAAGGTCATAGTGACTCATTGTGCTGATGTATGTGCTGATCTGGCTTTTTCTGAAAACCTTGAAGGTATATATCCCTGACTTGTTCGATCTTCTTTGTTCTGAGAAGACATAAAACCGTACTGAAAACCATGCTTCCCTGGAGCAGTTCCTCCGAGTTATCTGAGAGGCCGTCTGCCGGGCTACAGTCCTCAGTTTGACTCAAATAAAACTCTGTTCTATTCCTACCATAGATTGTTCGTTGACTCTTTTCGTTGACACCACTCTTACCCAACAAGCCCCAGCAGTCACACGAAGGATTAGTCTGTGTTTTACGTGATTATTTTCTAACTCCCTTTCTAAGCTCTTTAGTGTGAAAATTTTAAACATAAACAAAAGAAGAAAGAATAGTATAACGAACCCCATTTTTCAACAATGATCAACTAATTTTTAATTGCACAAGCAATACATGCTTTCTGTAAATAATACAAAAAAAACCCTCAAAGAAGAAAAAACACAATTCCTCTACGTAGAGAAAACCACTGATAACTACAGTATAATACTCGATCTTTCTTTTTTTCATATACATCCATAGGGTAGGGTTTTTGTTTGTTTCTTATTTTTGTTGTCAAGATGAGCCCATGTTGTACGTGCTATTTTGGAAGCTCATGCAACCTTTAAGCTATTTCTTCTACTCTCTCCTCACCGTTCCCATGGAAGTTTCCATTTTAGCCCAGCTCATGACATGTTGATTTTGACATTCCTCCTGTTTATTCATCTTTGTACATGTCCAGCATAGCTGAACCATGTTGCTTGGGAATAATTTCCGTGTTGGTAAACTATCTACATGGATGGAAGCTGAAGGTTAGGACAGTGGTTAGAAATGTGAGCTCTGGATTCTAATCCTGACTCGGCCTCTCAACCCTCTGAAGACAGGCAAGTTATTAGCCTCTCTGTGGCTCAATTTCACTGCTCATAAAATGGAGAAACAATCGTTTCTGCCTCCTAGTGTTTTTATGGATAATGTAGAATAATGTATGTACTCAGGGCCCTTGCCATATAGCATGAGCTCAGTAAATGGTTGCTATATTTATTATTAAAACACTGGTTATTGGTGAACCGAACTTTTATGCCAAATGATAATATATCAAGGATAGTGATTTAACTTCCCCCAAAGCTGTACACAGCACCTGTGGCAAGTCACTGTCTTATAATAATATAACAGAAAGCACTCTTGTTTTTAAGTCCTTAGTTGAAGTTAGACTAGATATAACCAAGCAAAGAGCTCACGTGCCCGCAGGGCAGAAAGCCAAACTCTGGCAGTGGGGATTCGCCCCAAGGTAAGGGTCTACTGCAGGACACCAAGCAAGGGAGAGGAAGACAAGCCTCAGATCCACTCCCACTTGGTCTTTGGGTTGGGGGTGTTTTAAAACAAAGAGGCTGGATTAATCATCATCTTGTGACATTTCTTAATCTAGTTCAGGAGTCAGAATGTCTCTGGTTTAGATTCTCTGGCCAAGTGGTCCACGGCTCAGGGTCTGTGAGCTCATCTTGCCCTGGAGAAACAGCCTGAGTTTATATGTTAATGATGCTATCTATAATAGCAGTTTTAGTGCATTAACCATGTTATTGACAGCAGCAATTTAAGTCATCTGATTCTGGTTGATGAGTGTTCAGTTAGTAAAGGACTGAGGTCAGAGGGGACAAGAAAGGGAATGACATTTTGGATAGAGAGATCAATCATAAACTTGGTAAGGGAACTCGGTTCTAGGGGGACTCGGTTTCAACGTGCCACGTTGGCATCTTATTTATTAACCAGTGTACCCTATGTAATATGCTACTTAGTATATAGAATAGCACCACTTGGTAATACTGTATTTATGCTGAAAATATTTGGTCTTGGTCTGTGTTCAAGAGGGGCCGGCTAGTATATGATCAGCTCTCCCAGGTAAGGGAAGGAAAAGCCAGTAGTGTGGGAATATAAAACATATTACCTGTCATTAATAAACAATAGTGAGGCTATGAGGGCAGGAGGCATCTTGCTAGCACAGACCCCCAATGACCATTTGAGGGATAGTTTATGTGGGCTCCACCTAGCAATTATCTGCGTATGCTTCATTCCTCACCTGTAGGTAGCACTGAAAAATCATTAAAAGTAAAGGGATATGTTCTCCAAAAGGGTGAAGGAGAAAGCCGTCTCCTTAGTAATTCTGCCTTGCAATTTTCCTTCCACCCTATTTTGCTGACATCAATCCTCCTGCATTAGATTTTTAAAAAGAATGAGACTAAAAAGGAATCAGAGAAACAGAGCAGAGATTCAGCAGAAAACTTAAAGTGAAGAGGTTGGTCACCTTTGTCAATTTTAGTTTTAAGATGAGATTTTATGGAAAATGACACTGTCCTGTCCTGTGCTACACTCAGGAGGAGACCAGCCTCTTTACCTCTCATGCTGAGGTGTGGTTAGATGCCTAGCAAAGTATTTTCAAAATTTAAAGTTGTTTCCATAAGAATGTAATTCGAGCTCTGCAACTTCCTTAAGTTCATTTAACACGGTATGGCCGTAGTGTTACATTTTACTAGGAGCACTCATGCTGTGTGGTGATTAAATTTGTGAAACAGCTTTTCCTGAAAGTAAACAAAGAAAGACTCCATGGAAATTCCTTAACATGCAAGCTCTCTCCCTTTGTCTCCCTCCATCCCCTTCTTTCTCTTTCTCTCCCATTTTTCCCTTTTGCTTGGCACTTTATTCCTTTCCCTTTGAAATGACTAGCTTACCATAAACATTTTTCCTTCCCACACACACGCATACACACACACACACAGAACACAGACACACAGACACACAGACACACAGACACACACACACACACACACACACACACACACGCACACCTGGCACCACTCACCGAACAGTGTCTGCTACTGATTGGCTTCCTCCAAAAAGGACAAAGGGTCAGTTAGAGGAGCCATCCTCAGTGTGCAGTGCAAATCTGGCAAAATTGCTGATATTGGTAGAAGTAACTGCCCTTACAACTCTGCAGACAATTAAATAATTGGATCCATATGTGCTGGCCTACAGAAATTTCAGTGAAGTTAACTTCAGCGTGGGGCTCTGATCTCAGTAAGAAAAGGGGCAGAAGTAAAAAGACACACCTACAATGATCCACCTAGTTTCTTTCTTGGCCAGTGAGTATCACATCTTCTACAGAGACTTGGGCTTGTGTTACAGGGGGAGTGGGTGTCTTAAAGCTGTCCACAAGAAAGCAGTAACCTAACCTAAATTATTAAATGTCTCTAAGCACATAATGCATGCATACATACTCTATAACTCCATAACCATTAGATTTCTAAAAATCACATTTGACTGGGAGTTCATCGGTCAGAGATCTAATATGATTCCTTCATTTGAAGACAAGAGCATGAATAAAACTTAAATTCAAATAAAGCTTTATTAAAAATGCAAATCACTTTCACTATAAATATTAAGGAAGGCTCCACGAAGTTTAACACATAAAAAAGATTGTTTTGGGCTTCCCTGGTGGCGCAGTGGTTGAGAGTCCGCCTGCCGATGCAGGGGACGCGGGTTCGTGCCCCGGTCCGGGAAGATCCCACATGCCGCGGAGCGGCTGGGCCCGTGAGCCATGGCCGCTGAGCCTGCGCGTCCGGAGCCTGTGCTCCGCAACGGGAGAGGCCACAACAGTGAGAGGCCCGCGTACAGCAAAAAAAAAAAAAAAAAAAAAAAAGATTGTTTTATTTCTGCAGCTGTGGAGAGGTAGCTAGCAACTCAGAAGAGGAACTCCAGGGTCTCACTGTCTGGGTTCAAATATTTCATCCTTTCAATCCTGAACTTTATCTCGCTCCCTGGTAACACCCTGCAAAATATCGTTTCTCTTTCCCAGAGAATCCAGTCTGGATTCTAGCTACGTAACCTTGGAAAACTCTGTTTCTCTACGTCTAAGTTGCCTAATTTGTAAAACAGACATAAGAGGGTTGTTAATTAAACTAGTTAATTCAAGTAAAGTTCTTACAATAATGCTTGGTATATAGGAGGTGACAAACAGAAGATCTTTCACACTGAACTTGTCTCTAGCAAGAACTATTATGGTGCATGCTTATTCCATCAGTAACTTGCTTTGGCCTCTGCAAGCCAGTTAATGCCTGTTTTCTTGTTTGTATGAAGGAAGAGACAGGACTTCATTTCTAACATTATATATATATATGTATATATAATACACATAGAATATTTACATTTCTAGGACATTTATTGGACTTCAATAGCACATAAACTAGTTTAAATATTGTTGTGTGTGATATGGGCTCAACAAATCTAAAATAGTCACAGTAATTGACTAATTGATCGCAAACATTTCTAGTTCAGGTGCCAAGTTTGGGGAAGGCAGAGGTAGCACCTTGATAATAAATAATAATAAAATGCTCCTTCCAGCCAGGTCAAGAGACATGACAGAGAACTGTACCCAACATCCTTGTCAAATAGCTCATGAGGGTACTCACTGTATAAAAGAGAGAGTTGAAAATTTTTATTTACTGGTTATTGGGAAGAAAGTCAGGCAAAGTGCAGCAACGCTAGACAACTCACCGAAGCACCCAGGGATAAAATTGGACGGGATTCTCTGGGAAAGAGAAATAACATCTTGTAGGATGTTACTAGGGGGTGAAGTAAAGGTCAAGATTGAAAGGATGAAGTGCTTAGAAACTGATCAACAAAGTTTTCTGTACTTTGTCAACCACACATCAGTGAGCATGTTACCACCGAGAGGTTAATTTAAGACATGGATGCTTTGGGTTTATATTTTTCTTTCTTATAAAATGCAACAAAATCCCTGCATATACCAACTGTTCACTTCATCTTTATTAAATCAATTAGTGACCCCTCTTAAATTTTCAGCCAGAGGAAACTGGAGACAAACAGGGTTTCAGAGAACTTAAGAATGTGTAAATTTAAAGACTAAATACCTCACATTTTAAATGAAGGATATGATAAAACAACTTGACCAAAGCCATATGACTTAGTGACAGAAGCCAGGACTAAAACTTCAAGTTGCCTGACTCTAAGGTCATGCCAGTCCCATTACACCAAACGGCCTTCACTTTGGGAGATGAACAAAATCTTCACAAGCCAAGATTCAAATATCAGGTTTCTGTTCTATCAGTTACACTCTAGACCGTTCAAGCTCTGTGGTTCAAAAGAGATTCAAAATTCCGTGACTCTCAAAGTCTCAAATAGACCCTCAAAGAATTCCAACACAAGGTTTACTAGCAGCTTTATAGCATATAGATCTTGGGTTGGCCAAAAAGTTTGTTTTGGCCAACCCAGTAATTCATCCAATAAACAATAATTGTTGTCTTGGAATCATTTGGATTTATTATGAAAATTCTTGAGACTGTTTTTGATAAAAATAAGCATATAGACAAGGTTAAAAATGGGGTAGAGAAGATAAACCAAAATATCTCACTTCTTTCTTTCTTTTCTTTTTTTTTTTTTAAGAGAGAAATATTACTAATTGGGACTTCTCCTATGTCAGTTGAATGATTTTTACCTAATTCACTCTTCATTACAAAAATACGTAAAGATTACAAATATCCCTTTTTAACCTACCGCGATGACAAAAGTTTTCTTGATGCCATTTGGTCAATCACTTTAACCCAGTAGCCTGGGTAAGAATCACCACAATGTAGGGGGTGTCTGAATGTTCCGCACATGTTGCGACTTCTACTATTTTTGTACTTGATATAACTGAGAGTCTAGTAAACCCATGACTGTGTTAATTTTTTTTTTTTTTCAGGTTTGCCAGGCATATGAGGGTTAGAAAGCTATCCATACTCTCAATAGTGTGTGCCTTTTTTGGAGTTATGGTTTCTTGTGAAAATATATGTTTTGGCTCAGATATTAGCTTGATGCAGCATTTATGATCAGTAATGTTTTTTCAACGAGAAGACCCTGGGAAGATTTTTGAGTGAGCATTGTACTGAATGAATGCTTTAGCATACTCAGTGTTCTAACTGTATACATTTGATATCTCTAACATGTCTAATTCACCATTTCCTCTAAGCAGGGAGAATGCCAATTTTGGTCACACAAAAACAATAGTTTTTTTTATTTGCTAAGATTCTGTTTTCTATAACTTTTGTTGATAGTTTCTTCTTCAGTGTTAATTTGGGACCCAAGAATAGCAGTAGATAAATAAGGGAGGCCTAGGAGAACTAATGTAGGGAATGAAAACTGAAAAGCGTGAGATTGGTCTAGACCCAGAAGTGGTCACAATGGAACCAAGGATCAAAGGAAAGACGCATACCAAACCAGAGGTCAGTCAATGTCCTGGTGTGAAATCCAGAGAGTTGGAAAGCAGAGAAAGGGAAGAAATGGGAAGCCAGGAGGAAATGAGGTCTCAGGCAGAAAACTGAAGCCAGAGCAAGATTGGGAAGGGGAAGTTAACACACCACCCATCCAAGCAACCAAGAATCAAAGAGGAAACACTCTTGGGAAGGGAGAGTCTAAACCCAAAGTCTGGCTCCACCAGGATTAGTTTTTTGGTTTGTTTGTTTGTTTTTTTGCAGTACGCGGGCCCCTCACCGTTGTGGCCTCTCCCGTTGCGGAGCACAGGCTCTGGACCTGCAGGCCCAGCGGCCACGGCCCACAGGCCCAGCCGCTCCGCGGCATGTGGGATCTTCCCGGACCGGGGCACGAACCCGTGTCCCCTGCATCGGCAGGTGGACTCTCAACCACTGCGCCACCAGGGAAGCCCCCAGAATTAGTTTTAAATGTTTCCATCTATGGGCAGGAGCTAAGCCCACCACAGAGACAGGTGGTTAACCAGGAATCAAGAGCAGATCCTGACAACATTAAGATCTACTTTACTAGGATACTTAGAGTGGAATTTTATTCAACAATAAGTTAGATAACAAAGATATAATAATGAGGAAAACAGGTAAGATTTCCTACCCTCATGAAGTTTACATTTTACAGAGGTAGGTAAATACAGGCTATGGAGCATAGTTACAGAACACAACTTTTCAGACTTGAAAGGTAACCTAATTTCTATCCTTATCTAGGTCCACTTCCACAAACAGCTATCCTAGCATTTGCTCTAATTAATTCCTGAACTCGTCTCTTTTTTTTTCTTATTCACTTTTTCTAGGAGATTTTTTTTTCACATATTCCTTTTCTTTGTTCCTATATTCACTTCTGGAGCCATTCTGGTTTTAAGTTCTCGTTCATTTTTTTAATATCTCATGATTCCCATATCCAATTCAAGTCAATATGAATTCAATATTTCTAGGCTCCAAAGACATCAAAAGGAGAAAGGGCAAGTCTCTCCACTCAAGGAGATTTTATTTCTGCAGGAGTCCATATGTCCTCAAGAAGCTGTCAGACCAGGATGAATGTATGATGGCCCACACGGGAGGCATTATGTACTGTGGTGGTAAAAAGGCTACGATAACAGAGGACAGTTTCCAGATTCCTAGAACAGAACTGAAATCGCTTTCAGTTGGCAGGCATCAGGAAATGCTTATAGAGGAAATCTAATGAATTTATAAGAAAATTAAATTAAATTAGATAAAATTTAATGAGTAAACATTAAATTCAAGAGTAGGGACTGTGTCTGATTCCTCATTTTATCCCTAGTACCTAGAACCAGAGCCTGGAATGTGGTAATAATTTAAGTACACAACAAATATTTGTTGAACTGATCTTGAATGATTGGATTAAATGCTGGACAACTAGTAGGACTCCAATTAAGTAAAACTGGGGCAAACAGAGCAGGTCTTTTCGAAGAAAAGAAAGACATGACGTGAGCAAAGATAAGAAAAGAGAAAAATGTGAGCAGAGGGTAGCCTAATTTGGATGGTTTGAAGTGTTTACAGAAAAGGCCTATTTGAAAGTTTACTGATTTTATATGAGACACGCTGGTTTCAGCATCGTGGTGAAAGCGTGTGCCCCATATCAAGGAAAATGGGGGAAGGAGTAGGTCAACCAGGCAGACTCAATTCAGACGTCTGGCTGCATGAGGCTAATAAGAAGGGGCCCAGGAGAGAAGTTTCAGGATGGAGAGAGCACTACTGTAGGGAGAGAGCTAGAGGAACAAAGAGTAAGACCCAAGTCGGGAGGAAGACAGGACAGGCGGGGCAGGGCCTCAGGACCAAAATCACAGGAGTAAAAAGCACTGGGCTGGGTGGACCCAGGCCTCATCTTGGCTTTGCCATTAACTCTTTACTTTGGGGGCGAGTCACTTACTTCTGAGTGTGTTCTCTCATCTGTGAAATGGAGATGAAACTTACATCATACTATCATGTCTAAATAAGACAACTTTTGTTAAATACCTGACATATACAGTATACCACCATAAAAATAAGTATGCTTTCATAGAATTATATAGAGAATATGTTTACTTATAGAAGATATAGCAGTATTGGGTTGGCCAAAAAAGTACGGAACATCATATGGAAAAACCCAAACGAACTTTTTGGCTAACCCAATACACTGATTTTCTAGGGCTGCTGTAACAAAGTGCCACAAACTGCTGGAGTAAAACAACAGAAACGTGTTCTCGCATCATTCCAGGTGCCAGAAGTACAAAATCAAGGTGTTGGCCGAGTTGAGTTTTTCTTGGAGGCAGAATCTTGCCTCTCTCTTAACTTCTGGTGGTTGTTGGCAATCCTTGGTGTTCCCATGCTTGTAGTCGCCTAACCCCAATCTCCGCCTCTGTTGTCACGTGGCATCCTCCTTGTATGTCTCTGTGTGTCTCCTTTTCTCACAAGGACGACAGTCATATTGGATGTAGGGCCCAATCTACCCCGCTATGACCTCATCTTAACTAATTACATCTGCAAAGACCCCATTTCCAAATAAGGTCACATTCTGAGGTTCCAGGTTGGCAGGAATTTCAACCCGGCATAAGAAGTATATTCCTAACTTATTCTTATTTTTTATAATAGCTTCAACAGGCTATTATTATAAGAACTAGGATTGAGCCTTAGAGGGGAGGGGGACAAAATGGTTGAGATCCCAGGTCAGGAAATCTGAGTTCCATCTATTCCTCTTCCCACGTGTGTAGCCTTGGAGGCTACACCCTCCTTAGTGGTTAGTCTTCTCATCTGATAAACAGGGGGCAGACCTTCAGAGTGTTTGGGGAGGACTAAGGGCAGTAATGCGTGTGATGCACTTAGCATGGTACTGGCCCAGAGGGATGGTGTTCAGCTCACTCTAAGGAGGCCAACCTGTGCTGCAGACGGCAGGGGGTGGGGGGACAGGGGGAGGGCAAGGTTTCTGCTCACGTGAACGTGCCTCACCATTCATCCAGACACAGGCTGAAAGCGCTGCGTGGACAGCCACTCTCATCTTTACAGTCTAGTGCTCTGCCACTAAGATTTCCCCAGGCCAGCTTGTTCAATGCTAACTCGAGTGATTTACCACCACTCTTGATCCATGACCCGTAGAAATGCCAGCTCACTGGTCACTGTCCAATGTCTAGCATTTCAGTTCGTCCATCAGCTTTATACACTATATTACTGGACTCCGAAAACCAACTGCTTAATCATCATCGTCAACTTCTTCTTAAGTTATATTTGGAAAGAACAATTTAAAATATATGTAAATAAATAATGCCTTAACTTTCATAAATTTGTAATACATTTATGTATTTCTAATACATTACCTTGCTTTCTCTTTCAGGTGGAAAACCAGGTAGTTTACTTACATGAGTTAAATACAACACTTCACTGTATCCTGATTGGTGGGAACACCTTCCTCAGTACTTGCTTATGTTAGGTGTATTCTAGGAGTTCATTGTTGGTCAGCTGGTAATGAAATATACAAATTTGAATCAGTTACGCAGTTTGTGGTAGTCACTATCTTATCCATAAAGAAGGCTGACCATAGTAATACCTTTGAATAGACATAGACCTAAGACTTGGACTGAAGTTATATTGTCAAAATCTGTATTGGTCTCCTGTTGGTTTGCTCGATTTAACACTCGGTTTTGTCAGCTTGCAGTTGGTTTTCCGGGGTGCTGTACTGAGAAGTTTACAGGGGGAGTAAAATCTGAACATTACCTTTGCTATTCGTGAGGCACTCTTATATCATGAGTCCATACTCTTGTATTCAACTGATGTTACGGAATGATGTATAAATGCAGCAGGGCTGCATAGTGCCCTTTAACTCCCAGATGGGCAAATATTCTCAGGATTTTAAGAAAATGATTTTAAGAATTGCTGTATGCTCTTGCCTGTTATAAAGTTCATGGATAAGCAGGCAGGCAGGGATTCTTACTGACTGATGTCTAAGATAAGCAAATTATGCATTAATTTCAAACCTTAGGAAGCCCAAGGTTGTGTACCAACTACCTGAATCTAGAAAAGTAAAATGCAACAAACTTCCTGCCAATTCACAAGTTGCAGATGCTTTAGATTTGGGATTTGGGATCTACCTGAATTTGACTGTGTCTACACTATCATTTCCATTTACTTTATAGTTAAGTACAGTCATTTTCATTTGTAACAGCTACATATGACAGGCAAGGAAACACTTAAAACCACAAGCGATCTTGGAGCATGTGTGTAAAAGATGACATGAGACTGCTTTTGTCTTCTGAGCTCATTCCTAATTTCTGTGTCCGAAATATATCAGCCACCATATATAAATCTTTTAACAGAACCCAGATTTCATGAATTTGTGGCTTGCCTGAACTTACTTTTTTAAAATCCTGGATGTACTGCAGATGAAAATGATCTCTATTACTTTAGAAATTGCACTTTACAAAATAAAAAAGATGAACATTTTTCAGATTAATTTCAGAACATTCTAAATCCCAGGAATGTTTATTGATGTAAACCCACATAGATTAAGCAATTTAGAGATTTGGGGCAAACAGGCACCACTTTGCAGTAGGTTTGGAAAAGAGAAAGCATTTCAGCACATGTTCCGCCGCAAAGCATTTGGCAGTCTAAGTTAGAGCTTCAGATTTCCTTCTGAAAGGGACAAGAGACTTCCTGTCATTCCTCTGGGTTTCTGCATGTGACACCGATGTGCACAATGCAAAGTGTAAACAGATGTAAATGGTGAGGGAGGGAGCCCGGCCAGTGTGTGGTTCTACACACTCTCCAAACCCTGCTCTGGGCGCAGTCCGCCTCTCCTCGGAGTCGGCGGCGGACATTTCCACCCAAGTCACAGGACGCTTGACTGGTTTATTTCACCAATATTTACTTATGGAAATCAAGGGGCGTGGCCGGGGCGGGAGGAGGGGTCTGGGGCCGAGGGGCTCCGACCGCAAAACCGTAACCTTATCTGCAGGGATCATTAACCTTTCTGGAAAACGCAGCTGGCTGTGCTCTGAGGTTTGTCCTCAGAATGTGAGGAGCGCCACACAGATACCGCAGAGACTGTTCAAAGACTGTTGGGTTTACCTTGCGCGCTTTTGCTCCACCGTAGTGTGGCAGAAAAATGAGATTGCAACAATTCTTTTTTCTGTTTCTTGTTTTTATGATGAGTCTTCTACTTACCCCCGGACAGAGACCAGGTAGGACTTGGATGGATTTGTACCGAGTGACTTGTTTTCGTGCCTGTTTGTGTGAACGGGCCTCTGAGCATGACTGTGTCTCTGTCGAAAATCGCGTAGGTGTGCTTGGGGGTGAGTGTGTAGGATTTCAGAAGTATGTTATCTATCCCGTTAGGTCTGTTATTTGGATATTTAAAAAGTAGCTGGATTTTAGAATGATGATAAATATTTGACCACTATTTTTCTAAATTCGAAGAAAATTGATCCCAAAGCTATCATAGATATGGTGTCCTTATAAGTAAAAAGAGAGCTGTTATTTCTAGATATATAGTTAGATGTGTCACTTTAAAATGTGCCATTTTAGTATTATTGTGCTTACAGAGCCAAAAAAAGTCAAAAATATGTGTGGTCAAGATAAATAATATTAATTTACTTGACACATTTTTCAAGGATTGTATCAGTCATGTTGTTCTTAACTAACAGGGATTTAGTAAACAAAGTTATTTTAAAGTGCTTTTACTTCAGAACCAAATATCTAAGATTTCAAAGCGCTGCCAAGTAAAAAAGAAAAAAAAAATTAGAAAGTTTTCTAAGGAAAAAGCCAACCTAAATTTAAATAGAAAGGTGACACCATTTATATCTAAACATGTTAGATTATTCCCTTGATAATATACTTCTCCATTTACAACAGAAAATGGTGCATAACTGGTTAAACATTCAGTCTCTGCCTTTTAGTTAGAAGTTTGATCACTGAGACTATTTCAAATGACGTTTCCTGGTCTGACCTCTTTACATAAATAAGAAAAAAGTTTCAAGTTAGCGATTCAGAAAGCAGCTGATCCCTTCTTACTGTTTATAGCAATTGCTATTCAAATTGTTTCTCCTCTCAAAATACAGAGCAACTTGGACAACAGTCTTGTAAAATATTTGTGATTAATTCACTACGTAAACTAAGAAGTCTAGAAACATTTAGAAAGAAGTCATGTAGGAGAAGAATTTTACTATTAAATCCCACCATCAACAATGAACTGTTAGGAATATCCATCCTGAATTTGCATCCCATTAATTTTTTATATCACAATCACATCTGAACAGAGAACAAATAATCACAGTATAATCTGGATCGAAAGTATTCCCTCAGTCTTCAGATTAAACAACTAATTTTCTGTAAATGCCCCTGATATTTTCCTCTTTTTTTTTTTTTTCCAGCTAATTTGGCAATGAGAAGAAAATTGCACAGGTACAACTGCCTTCAGAGGAGATGTATGCCTCTGCATTCACGAGTGCCCTTCCCCTGAGGTATTTCTGATGGAAAGAGTTTTACTACATTTAGGCAATGTTCCAGATTACATATACCTGAGAATGCTTAAATGGCTTTAGAGTGATGTCAGTTTAAGGAATGCATACTAATGGTTTGCATACTAACAGTGAAATGAAATGGTGTTTGGGAATGGCTTTAATCATTTAATGGGATGGAGGAGGACAAGGTAGGAAAATCTTGATAATTGTTGAACCTGAGTGATAGTTACATGGGGATTAATACCATTGTGTGTGTTTGAAATTTTTCATAATTAAAAAAATCAGGCACGAGGAGAATGTAATTAATTATAAAGGTATCTTGAAACACATGTTTTGAAAATCTCTGACTAGCTCCCTATGCTGTCCAGAATAAGCACGTTTCCCATTCACACCACTCTACGCTTGAAAGCATTCGCACACGTTTGCCCAACACCACCAAGTGGATGATGTATTAGCCTCAACACTTAGTAATTTATTCTTCCTGAAAATATTTCTTTTCATATATAAAATCAACTTAATATTAATGACATGGCAGCTTTCCAGCTTCACTAATAGAATTGGTCATGATGGTTGCATCTTTAAGGATAAATTCTGAATGGAATTTTGTTCCTGATTTTACACTACCGCCATCACCAGTAATACTGCTTGAATCAGTTAACATCAAACACCGCCCAAGTTTGTTACTTCACACTAAAAAATAAGAAGCTTGACATTCCATTGTAATTATTTTAAGGTCTTTAATTCACATGAAATATAGCTTCCTTTAAAAAAAAGTCATAGAAATATCCCTCAGCTGGTTAACATAACACAGGCAGTTGCTCAATTAGCCTATTCATTTGGCCTGTGGACTGGAGCATTTATGGCACTATGCATCCAGGGAAAAGAATGATTGCTCTGCCTGGTGTTTAATACACGCTTTTCAAACCAGTGAAGACCCTGTAGTGGGATATTAAATAAACGAAGAGCAGCTCAGTAACAAGCATTTACCAAGAGGACTGAGACAAAAACCCAAGTTCTCTACGCCTGCATCTGTAACAAATTACTCTTTGCTATCAAAATATGAAAAAGAAATTTGGTGGAGAAATCCAGAAAGATACAAGAGGAAGTTCTTGAGAAGCCAATTAATGGGGACTAAAACATGCTTTAGAAGTGTCTTATATGTTAAAAAATCCTTTGGTGTATGTCGATAATGAATTTCAGTCTCTCGTATAAATAACGGTAAAATCTGTGCTTAGGAGGAGTGGAGAAGTTCATGATTTTTCCAGCACTCCTCCACAGATAACAAAGAGGCATTTCACAGTAGCAAGGGAATTCCTGCATATGCAGGAAAGGATGCCTCACAAATGCAGACAAAAGCCCTTAGTCAGCCACAGGTTATATTGGCTTTCTCCACCAAACACCTGCCATAAAAACTAGGGCTGTAAGCAAACAAGATAGAGTAGTGAAATTTGAATTGTGAAAGTTAAGGAAAATTTTGACCTATAAAGCAAATTTGTAAACCAAAGGGAAACGTAAGTCGAAGCCATATAAACTATTTAATAATAGCAATCCTTTACAAAAGTTGGGTAATCCTTTTAAAGAACTGCTCAGGTTACAGCATCCATTTTCTCAGTGTTTAGACTAGTCCTACATTCCAGCTACAGTTCTTTGAAGAATGTGTAAAAGTCACATTTTGGAATCCAGCATTAGTATAAGAGCCACTGAAAGAAAAACGTTAATTTCCCCACAGGGAACTATATTTAATATCCAGTGATCAACCATCTAGAAAAGAACATGAAAAAAAATATATGTATAACGGAATCACTTTGCTGTACAGCAGAAATTAAAACATTATAAATCAACTATACTTCAATAAAATTTTCTTAAAAATTAAAAAAAAAAGATAATTTCCCAAGAGCTTGGTCAACCAGTGCTCTAAGTGCTATATTCAAGTTTGATAGCATGATTCTCACTGCCCTAAATACTTGCATCTTTTTTATATGTCTTGCAACAAAGGTACTTTGACTACTAGATAAAGGCACTATAGACATAAGTAGTGGAACTCTGAGGCTGAATCTCTCTTCATTTGTCCCCCTCTGTTTTCTACGTGCTTTAGATAAAATCACATGTCTTGACTTCATTCAGTTAGGGTCAAGGAAGACTGTAAAGGGATAGGTAAGGTAAACATTTGACTTTGAAGTTTTACAGATTAACCTTTTAGAGTGGTTTAGACTTTCAGCTCACTTGATGGGAAAGCCCGATTACATTTACTCCGTCAATTTTTCCTTCTCACAGAGTCCCCCTCAAAGATCCTCAGTGAGATTTCCTAACTGTTGAGATAATTAAATAGAAAATCTTGCCATATAAAGTTTATTTTCTAATACTTTTTTTTCTCACAAATATTTTGGCATTACCTTCAGCCCTAAGTGAATTAGAGTGAAGGAAAGCAAAAGAAGGGTGTCAGGAAATCTGAGCTTATAGGTTGATGTGGAAATGAGGTAGGGTCTTTGAGGTGGGGACTCTGATGAGGTCCCCTTCCAACAGTATCATCTCACTACAGCCCTGATTTTATCGATAAATATGTGCTCTAGGTAACGACACACTCCGTTAACACATACTCTTTCTAGCTTTTTAATAATAGTTATAATACATGTTCATGGTATAACATTTTTTTCTAACAGTCTGGAAGAATACTGTAAAGTCAAAAGTAAAAGTCTTCCACCCTCCTCTGTTGCCCATTTTCCTTTCCCAGAGGTAATGGCTATGAAATATTTTTGGTGAAGTTACCTTTTAAAATTGAGACCCCTGATTACCATTCAAATGTAAATACTTCTACTTCTCTATTTTCTGCCTTTTTAAAAAGAATTGTTTTGTAGAAGTATAGTTGATTTACAATATTGTGTTAGTTTTAGGTGTATAGCCAAGTGATTCAGTTATATATTTTTTCAGATTTTTTCCCACTGTAGGTTATTACAAGCTATTGAATGTAGCTCCTTGAGCTATACAGTAGGTCCTTGTTGCTTACCTATGTTATGTATATCGTAGTTGTATCTGGTAATCCCCATAGCCCTCACTTGTCCACTTGGTAACCGTAAGTTTGTCTTCTATGCCTGTGAGTCTGTTTAGTATATAGATTCAGTTGTATTATTTCATTCCACTCCGACGTTGGGTCTCTGTGTGCTTTCTCCACACCCAGACAACAAGCCTCCATACTGTCTGCCTTACTCCTACGCCCTTTAAGTCATGATTCCCCCCACCCCTGACCAAATCTCTGCTCTGCCTCCAAACTCTATGCAACTGTCCTGTTGTCCTGGCCCTTCTCACTCTATTCTGCCTCTTTGTCTTATCCGAAAGCCAACTCTGCCTTCAGTGCAGAATCTCCACTTTAGGGGAGCACTTCACCTCCAACTTTAATGGCGCTCTCTGCAAAGAACTCTTCTTACTTTTAAGCACCTCTGATTCCCATTCAGTTCTATTTCAAGACTTTAATGACCTCCAGTTTCCTTAAACTTTTTAACCTCCTTATCCAACTCACAGCAAGAGATGATTCCTCTTCCCATCGAAAATGGAGGTAATCAAGCTTCAAAACCAGACCTTGCCCTCAAACTACAAACATCTACATCTGCAGCGTCTTCTGTTTTCCCCTCCTAGTCTTTCATTAGGAGATTCCTTTCTTGGTTATGGTTCATCTCTCCACACCTCAGGAACCTTGATCCAACAATTACTGCCTTTCTTCCCTAGCATGTTCAATATGTCAAAACTGATCTATTTCATCTTTAAAAAAAAAAAAAAGAAAAAGAAAGAAGGTGCACCCTTGGCCCCATAGTGCTCTCTAGTGACCAGCTCAGGTTCTTCTCTGCACAGCCCAATTTCTTGAAAAGTGGCTACTTCCTTTCCTCCCATGTATTTTCAATGCACTGTTCCCACTGCATTCTGGGAAAGGTCCCTAGTGACTTCCTTCTTCTCAAATTCAGTGAACACATCAGCTGTCTCCGTGGGTCAAGTTGTAGAATGAATTTTCCTTGGTTTCAAAGATACCCTGCTCCCTTCTGACCATCTCTGGAATAAATCACTATTCCTTTCAGGACCTGTACAGGGTGTCCAACTGCCTACCTGGAATCACCTCAGCTGCCCTGCAGATACTTGAAGCCCATGGCCACAGTGCACATGCAGATCTCCACCATGGCTTCTGCACAGCTATTCCTGTAACTCAGCTCTCTGTTCCAATACCATGCGTGTCATCAGGAAGGACTTCCCTGATGATCCTTTATGTAAAAAAGCAGTACCAAAATAAAGTCCTAAAGCAATTCTTCAACCTGCCCAAGATACTTCCAATTTTCCTTTTCCTGGATTGTTTTTCTCCATAATACGTAATGCCATGTGACATAACATGTATTTACTCTGTTGTTTGTTTAGCATCTTCCTCTCTTCATTAGAATGTAAGTTTCATGAGAACAGGAACTTTGCTTTGGTCATCAGCTCTTCAGAAATATTTGATGAGAGACTGAATGAATAGCTAAAAGTAAATTCTTTAATTCCTTCCACTCAAATATGTCCCCTGTGTTCTCAAAGTTACTGTGTATTAGGCACTGTGCTGTGAAACGTAACGTGGTACTGTCCCAACCTAAACTTCTGAGCAGAGTGCCCTAGTGTCCAGTTCTGTTCGGTTCCTCAGCCTGTCATTTCTACCTGACAACCTGCTTCCTCCTTTTCATCTCTTTACTACTATTTCAGAGCCTGTTATATCTCTCCAACATGACTGCCACACCTTAACTGATCACTCCAGCCTCCAGGTCTCTTCTGGAAAATCCATTTTTTGTTTTATCATCTGATCTTTTTAAACTGTAAATCCAATTATGTCACACCTTGATTAAAATCCTTAACTGTCTCTGTAGCCTTCAGGACAGTGAGAACTCCCATAATTTAACAAAGGACACATTACAAAGGGTACCTCTGCGGCATCACCTCTTCTCCCCTGCCCTTTCTCAGAGTGGATAAGAGTTAAAACAGGACTGCCTAGGTTCTAGCTCTGGCCACACAGCTCACCCACTGGTGATCTCTGGTAAGTCACTTATCTCTTCTAAGCCTCCTTTCACTTCCAGACCTGGAAAATGGAGCTGGTAATGTAATGGTATGTACCTTATCGTAACTGTACCTAGCACGTAGTAAGTGCTAAACAGGTAGTAGCTAGAATTATTAACATGGCTTTAAAGTCAGTCCATTCTTCACCTCTTGCCCTTCCTCAAGCTACACTTCTGCCTACTTACTCTTTTCCTCACTATCAAGTCGTCCTTCAAGACACCTTCCCTGGTTTTGATACCCCTACAGATTTTATTAGATGCCCACTTTTTGCTCTCAGCCCCGTTTGCATATACTTCTGTCAAAATACCGGACTCACTGCCCTGTAATAATGTGTTAACTGACTGGACTCCTCCCTACCCCCCTCCACACACTAGAAATTCTCTGAAGGCAGAGTGTGGGTGTTCTGACTTTGTTAAATTAACATTTGTTAAGTGGAGCACAGAGTACAGAATAGTGAGCCTTACTGCAACACCTGACCACAGATATGTTGAAATAGAGAAGTTTATTACAGTCCTGGAGGAAGCACCGGGCATGCCTCAAGGGGCCATATGGGGAGGCCAAGGCAGAGTGCAGACAGAGAGAGGGGACCTGGGGGACACATGTGCCTTTAGTAGGGTCTGTGGTGGAGTCCTTTGGATTCCTGGGCAAGGGCCTGATAAGTCAATTCAGACCAAAAGAGCATGGTTTTGGTAAGCCCCAGGGGGTCTTACCTAAGGGACACATAAGGTAACCAGGCCCTGGGAGACAGGGAGACTGTTGATCACAAGGGCTGCTGGGGCTTCACGTCAGGAACTTCTGTTTGCTTGTGACCTTGCACTGCTCTCCAGGGCATGTGCTTCGTTTGCGGGAGGCGCTGGTGTCAGTGTAAAGCCCCACACAAAATGCATGCCTGGCAGCAACACCATAGGGTAGCTTAGCTAGACTCTCATCATTGGGTTGCATTTATTTATCTTCCTATCTTCAGCCGAAAAAAGTGCCTGGGATACAGCAGACACTCCAACAATTTTGCTCAAAGAAATGAAATGAAACTTTTATCAATATTTATTGTCTTAGCATTTAAGAGGTACTACCGTCAGGCCCCAACACGCATTTTCAGCTTTATTTCCTGATATTAGCTGCCAGACTGAACTCTTCCTCGCTCATCTCACCAAGTGCAAACCCTGCCTCTCCCCCAGGGTTCTCTTCCAACTCCGTTTCCTATATGAGGCCCACCCTCATCCAAAGAGCTTAAAATAATGTTCCACTCTCAACAGTCACTGCATTTTTATCAGTAGGTTTTTAAAGTCATTTATCATATATTCTACTTTATTTCATCAAATTTTACCAGTACTGGAATGTGAGCTCCTTGAAGATAAGACTTGGCCCCTAAAGTTTAGCCTATAAACCTTTATAGTGTGTGAATAGCAGAGAGCAGCTTGAAATATAGGGGATTCTTGCATGGACTATAGTTATCTGTAGGACGTCTTGCTCAAGACTAAATAAAATATAGAAAATTACTGTTTTCTCAGTTAATCATAGTCTAGTGTCTGAAGACCATGTCAGAGAAAATCCCTAATGTTCCTAATTTACCAATGAAATAAAACTTTTTAATAAAGACCCTGATGCCTTTATGATAATATATACAATATAACATACTGAATATTTAAATATACAGCTAGGTTTTACATATATATATGTATACATATATATATGTATACATATATATAATATACATATATATATTATAATACATGTACATTCCCCTATGCAAAATATGTATATGATGGACTAAAGCCAAATTTCAGAGTATTCTTCACTTTGGAAACTGATTTCTCATTACAAAGTGTGTAATAATTCTTTTTGCAGATACTTAGTTAAGGTAGCTGTTGTCTAACATGTTTAGGAATCTAAAATTTCTTTGTAGCATAAATTTTTTGTTTGTTCTCAATTATGTATTCAATTAGTGACCTAGTGATATAGGTAAACTTAATTATTGCATAGCAGTAATGTATTTGAAAAATATATTATTCTTAGACAATAACAAGAGAATATTTTTTAAGTGACTTGAGAAAAACAAAATCACTTATCATTAACTCCTTCAATACATTCCACTTTTGGATGTATTTTTTTTTAATAGTGATGTGTGATATTGAATGCCACAATTCTCTCCACATTACCAACAATATCAAAATGTGAGATGAATTCTAAACTTTCCTGATCTTAACAAAATTATTAGCAATTTTCACCAGAAACATTAAGAATCTTGTCAGTGTATCTACAATTCCTCAGAATATTGCTAATTTATAATTAAAATCCTTGAGAGCTTACCTGTTACCACTCAGAATATTTATAAACAAAATAATAATGCAAACCACATGTCTTCTGCTTTGCTTTGTTAAAATTCTATTAGAGAAGAGAAATAGGCAGAATAGACAGGCTTTCCCAAGGCCTCCTTCACTGGTCTTGGCCCTGCACACCTGTGGTCATGCCTAGAACTTGGGTCAGCCACTGCCACTATTCTAACCCCATCAGGCCTTCCAGAGCATTGACCCTTGACTGGTCCCTTTCTCCTGCTAAGACTGTATAATTCAATAGTTCCATAATTGCTGCCAGTATTACACGTTTTCCTGCTGCTCTGTTTTCATCTCATTGTTCTGGAAGCATCCTGAAGTCTTCAAACAGGTATGTTATTGCCGCTGGAGAGTACATAAGAAGTCAGACGGGAAATGCTTCAAATTCTTCATCGGATCCCAAACTGTACAGCAAACCTACATATCTGTGGTCAACTTGCTGCCTTGCGCTCCACAATAACTGCTTCTAACTTCTTCTATTCACCTCAAATTTTAGGCCCTAATCTTCAGGCAGATGGCCTTGCCTCATATCACAGAGAAAAGAGAAGTCATCACATGGTATATCCCTCAGCCTCCAAGTACAAAACAAGACTCCCATCTAATCCCCCTCCTACTCTGCCCGCCCTGACCCTCCTCTTCCTCTGGGTTTCATGGAAGGTCTGACCGTTGCTCCATCTATGTATGGATCCCTTCTCTTCCCACTTTCTCAGGAATCTCAAACTGCCGCTTTCACACTGTCTTCATGCTCTCTGCCCTCTGGATCGTCGTGTCAACATGAAGGTGAGGTTTAAACGCTGGTAAGGCCACGTAGTAAAACAACACACGCACACACTCCTTAGTCCAGGCTCTCGAATGAGTCTTCTGTACTCCTCGTCTCCAATTCATTATTTTCCATGCACATTTTAACCTACTCTAATCTTATGCCTTCTTTAAAATAACGTCAATCATCTTCATTTGCTTAGTTTTCCCTCTGATTTCTCAGCAGAATTTAGCAACTGACTACACTCAATCTGCAAAACTCCCTTCCCTTAAATTCCAGGATACCACACTTATACTTTTCTGCTAAATTCTCAGCTGACTCTCTGGCTCCTAGGCAGGTGTCATCTTACCTGGAAAGACTTGCACGGCGGAGTTTCTCTACTCTCTCCTGCTCCGTTTTGGCCATTCCTTTGGCCTCCGTTACCTCTTCACGCGGAGTGGTAATACTCTGCAGGAAAAAAGGAAGATCATCTCAGTGAGAACAAGCAAAGCCTATTTATTCAGAGCCCGCTATGGCAAGGGAGTAAGCCACCATGGCTATTTGGCTATTAAGAATAATTCTGGGAGGGACGGTGGGAGGAAGAAAGGAAGGAAGGAAGGAGGGAAGGAGGGAAGGAAGGAAAAAAGAAAGAAAGAAAGAAGATAAAGTAAAATAAAATAGAGTAAAATATAATAAAGTTATTAAATTAAAAATAATTATTAAGAAAAAAAATTAAAAAACAAAAACGGACGTATAGGGCCTTAGGACAAATGGTGGAAGCAAAGCTATACAGACAAAATCTCACACAGAAGCATACACATACACACTCACAAAAAGAGGAAAAGGGGAAAAAATAATAAATCTTGCTCTAAAGTCCACCTCCTCAATTTGGGATGATTCGTTGTCTAAAGGAGGGAAGAATAATTCTGTTCTGAACGTTGATGTACGAGTTTTTGTTTGAACATCTTTTCAGTTCTCTTGGGTGTATACCCAAGAGTGAAACTGCTGCATTATGTGGTTACTCTGTGTTTGACTTATTGAGGAACTGCCAAACTATTTTCTACAGTGGTTACAGCAATTTACATTCCTAACAACAATATATGTGTTGCAATTTCTCTACATTCTCACCAGTACCTGTTATTATAGCCATGCTAGTGCATGTGAAGTGGTATCTCGTGATTTTGATTTACATTTCCCTAATGACTATCTTTTCATGTATCCACTGGCCATTTGTCTGTCTTCTGTGGAGAAACAGCTATCCAAATCCTTTGCCCATGTTTTTCAATTGACTTACTTGTCTTTTTATCGTCAAGTTGTAAAAATTCTTTATATATTTTGAATACATGGGCCTCATCAGATACATGATTTGCAAATTAGTTTCTTCCATCCTATTGATTATCCTTTCACTTTCTTGGTGTTGTCCTTTGAGAACAAAAGTTTTTAGTTTTTAGTTTTGTTTTGTTTTATTTTGTTTCTTTTTGCAGTACGTGGGCCTCTCACCGTTGTGGCCTCTCCCGTTGCGGAGCACAGCCTCCGGACGCACAGGCTCAGCGGCCATGGCTCACGGGCCCAGCCGCTCCGCAGCATGTGGGATCTTCCCAGACGGGGGCACCAACCCGTGTCCCCTGCATCAGCAGGCGGACTCTCAACCACTGCGCCACCAGGGAAGCCTAAGTTTTTAGTTTTGTTAAAGTCCAGTTTGTCTATTTTTTCTTTGGTTGCTTGTACTTTATATGTTAAAACACCATTGACTAATCCAAGGTCACGTATATTTACATTTATATTTTCTTCTAAAAGTTTTATAGCTTTGTATCTTACATTTATGTCTATGATCCGTTTTGAGTTAAATTTTGTGTATGGTGTGAGGAAGGAGTCCAACTTCTTTTGCATATGGATATCCCATTGTTCTAGCACAATTTGTTGAAATTACTGTTCTTTCCCCCATTGAATTACCTTGGCACTACTGTCAAAAATCTGTTGACCACTAATGTAAGGGTTTATTTCTGGACTCTCAGTTCTATTTCACTGATGTAATGTCAATCCTTGAACTAATCCTATAATAGTTCTATTGATGATTGCATTATTATAGCAAGTTTTTAAATCAGGATGTGTGAGTTCTCCAATTTTGTAGTTCAAGATTGTTTTGGTTATTCTGGTTCCTTGAATTTCCATATGAATTTTAATATCAGCTTGTCAGTTTCTGCAGAGTGGCAGCTGTGACTTGGATAGCATTATCTTTAATCTGTAGATCAATGTGGGAAGTATTGCTATCTTCACAATTATGTTTTTCAATACATGAACATGGACCCTTGAGCAACATGGGTTTGCATTGTGTAGGTCCACTTATGTGGATTTTTTTCACTAAGTAAGTGCCACAGTCCTACACAATCCATGGTTGATTGAATCTGTGGATGCAGAACCACAGATACAGGGGGACAACTGTAAGGTTATACGCAGATTTTCAACTGTGTGAAGGGTCAGTGCCCCTAATCGCCACGTTGTTCAAGGGTCAACTGTAATCAGATCTAACTTAGTTTATCTCAACATTTTACGATTTTTTAGAATACAATTTTTATACCTCTTTTGTTTAGCTTACTCCTGATATTTTATTCTTTTGGTGCTATTGTAAGTGGAATTTTCTTAATTTATATTTTTGAATTATTCATTGCTAATATATAGAACTGTAATTGATTTTTGCTTATCGACCTTATATCCTATAACCTTAATGAAATTATTAATTCTCATAGATTTTAGTAGGTCCCTTAGGATTTGCTATGTATGAGCTCATGTCATCTGCAAATAGATGTAGTTTTACTTCTTCATTTCTAATCTGGATGCCTTTTCTTTTCCTTGTCTAATTGCCCTAACTAGCCTGGTGCAATGTTGAATAGAAGTGGTGAGAACAGACATCCTTGTCTTATTCCTGATCTTAGATGGAAAGCATTCAGTCTTTCACCATTAAGTATGATGTTATGTAAAATGTGAGGTCAAAAATGTTGCGGGAGTGGGCAGTAAAAGTGCAGATTTGTTAGAATGTGTTGGAACTTAAGGGATCCCTTAAGTTAAAGTTTACACTTTAAACTTACACAATGTTGTTATATGTCAATTATATCTCTATTAAAGCTTTTAAAAAATTTATACTGCCTAGAGAAACCCTGGCACCAGTAATTCTCTTCCTGTAAAATATCCATGATCCTCTTAAGTGAAAATTAGTTATATTTTTCCCTACCATATATTTAAAATGTATTGCTAACTACTAATTATTAAATGGTCTTGTAGTATTAAGAATCCTCAGAACAATTTTAAAAAATTGAAGTATAGTTAATGGACAATATTACATAAGTTACAGGTGTGCAGTATAGTGATTCACAATTTTGAAAGTTTATACTCCATTTATAGTTATAAAATATTGGTTATATTCCCTGTGTTGTACAATATATCATTGTAGTTTATTTTATACATAATAATTTGTAGTTCTTAATCCCCTACCCCAATCTTGCCCCTCCCGTTTCCCTGTCCCTAAAGGTAATCACTAGTTTGTACTCTATATTTGTGAGTCTGTTTCTTTTCTGTTATATTCACTAGTTTGTTGTATTTTTTAGATTCCACATATAAGTGATATCATACAGTATTTGTCTTTCTCTGGGACCATTCTGTTTGTTAAATAAAATACCCCAAAGTAAGATTTTGGTTCTGCTATCTTTCTTTAACCTGCTCCAAATAACCTTCTTAGCTGGTATAAATATCAGAAATCAATGTCCATAATATTAAAAAAAAATAGTTGAGAGTACCAATGTGGGTCACTGAGCAAGTCAAGATTATTAGATGAAAAATAATTTAATGTAAAACCTCCTTAATAGCATAAATTCAGACTTTTAAACAAATACAGTGCTGTATTTATATTGAAAGGTAAGAAAATATGAAGTTGCTTTCAGCACTGAAAAACCGTGGTAACTTTTCATAATTCATCGGCTATAAAAAGAAATTAAGCATGAGTAAATTGGTCTGCTGGATAGCATTTCTTACTATGTGTTTCTTTCTCCTTTGCTTCCAAATCTAGATCTTCTCTATCTAACTTCTCCAGATCTACCAGAAGAGGAGTGAAGGAAAAGATACCCACCCATGTAATAGTGTGATTGCTTAGAAGTTTCTGTATGAAAAGGAATTGTTTGAAAGCAATGGGATGGTTTATTAGTTTCACACGATTCTCTTCTTTCTGGTTTCTCTTTAGAGAAAGAATAAATTCAAAAGCAATTCCAGTCTGAAGTATAATTATTTGCTTGCATAACAAAATTCTCTTATCTTTTTCTGCACATTATTATTCTTACCTGGTTTAAGAAGAAAAACTCTTTAATGTCTTAGAACTCTCTAACAGTAAAAAGTGTAGGAGTTTAAAATTGTCCTTTCATATTCTTATAATTTTCCGAAGGTATTAAAATTACTTTTTATATGTTTGAGTGATTGTAAAAAAAAATCCTAAATCTGAAATCAGTTGCATTGGCTATTTGGCTTTGCAGAATAGGGAGAAAATTATTCGTTCATTGATTATTTATATAGAGAGACTAAGAAAGAAACTATTAACTGCTACCAATGTTATATAATAGGCTTTAATGTTTATGAACGTACTTTTTACTTTGAATAATATCCATTTATAGTTGTAAAATAAAGTCTGAAATACT
Organism: Stenella coeruleoalba; assembly: GCF_951394435.1. NCBI lineage: Eukaryota > Metazoa > Chordata > Mammalia > Artiodactyla > Delphinidae > Stenella > Stenella coeruleoalba. The sequence continues at coordinate 143,277,861 of NC_137149.1, read as the reverse complement.
AATTGTAGTTCAGTTTATATTACAGCTGAAATGTTTATTTCTGAACCTATTTTTCAACATGTCATCATAAGAAGCCAATGTCTGATTTCTTCTGAAGTTCTGTTTTATGCCCTTCATTCATCTGTATAGACAGCTTCTTAGAAAGGCCAACTTAAAATTGAAATTTAAAATACACTGGGCTTCCCTGGTGGCGCAGTGCTTGAGAGTCCGCCTGCCGATGCAGGGGACACGGGTTCGTGCCCCGGTCCGGGAAGATCCCACATGCCGCGGAGCGGCTGGGGCCCGTGAGCCATGGCCGCTGAGCCTGCGCGTCCGGAGCCTGTGCTCCGCAACGGGAGAGGCCACACACTGAGAGGTCTGCGTACGGCAAAAAAAAAAAAAAAAAAAAAAAAAAAAAAATACACTTATGCCAATAAAGTCTCAAGCAGAGTGATGTCTCCGATATCTGAGTGCTCATCATTCTGCTAGGCTTTATTTGGGTGTGGTGGTGAGACATGTAAATAAAAACTCAGAGGGAATTTAAGGACATGATTACCAAAGAAGGACATTATCCTCAGTCTGAATTGTACTGATAATTAGCTGTTCTCAAGTTGTTAAATATGCTCCTAATTTGTATTTATTCAAAGACTGTTAGCTCACTGCCATAAAGTTTTAATTACTTTACTGTAAGTTAACGCTATATATGAAATTTACATATTCATATCTTGACTAGAAATTTTACTTTGTAAACATTCTAGAGTGGGAGAAGCCATAAACCTTTAATCCCGATTTTGCCAAAATAAAAAAATTGAGATTTATATATAAAGAATTTGAAATATAAATTCTGATACATGAAAGTTTGTCTCCCTTTCATAGCTAACTTGTTAACAGTGTTTTGGGGGGATGGAAGGTGCTTATAAAAGTACTGTAATTAAATTTACACACAAACAAAAGATGTTTTATGAAATGTGTTATTTCATTATTTAAATTGGATATTTGGGGGGAACTCTAAATGGTTTTCTAGACGAATTATAATTCCTTTGCACAAGTGCATTTAAGTAGAAACATAGCTATTAACAATTACATTTGTTGAAAACACATATGTACTTATTTATATAATTTGTACAGAAAAAGAAAAGATTCATACAGCTCAGATACATCTCATGGAATACAAGCCTACACTTTTGCAAGATCAGACTCTCACATTCACAGAAAAAGTTAAAAACCAGCCGTAATTAAATGGTTATAGATTTCTGCTCATACAACTTCAGTAATTGTTCAATAAAACACTCAGTGATTTGAGTGTCTAGTTGTCCTTACTTGTGTAAGTTCAGAGTATTGAGCACAGCATGGTAGAAATGTTCCTGTACTTGTCTCTTTTTCCATTGTTCCTTTTCATTGGGGCATTTAAGACTGATCATACCTGCCAGTGCAGATCTTTTACCTAATTCAAGATTATCAGAGGAAAGGCAAAGATTCTCTCAAAATTTATTTAAAAACTCAATAACCAGTGGCATGTACGTTGAAAGTGGCACGCCAGCATAAGTCCATGGCAGTGGAGCCATGTTTTATTCACTGGCAAGGTGAAGGGTGAGACCAGAGGAGTGTCAAATATGTGTACTTTCAACTTTACCTTCTCTGTGATTTGGTGTTTGTTTTATTATTTTTCTATTAAAAGTTCTTTGCAATTTCTAACATTTTCAGAACACAAAGGAAAAGAAATTTTATATAGTTTAATCAAGATAGCTAAGGGTATCAGAAGTAACGGTGCCACCTCAATTTGGAGTCATGGGTGAGTCAGTGAAGTGAGCAGATACAGAGTAGTGGACCAAAGAAGAGATGTAAATGTTGATCCCTTCTTTCTTGGCTCAGTCCCTTCCAAGCTCCATGAAATCAGTGAGGGCTTTGGTCCCTTCATCATTTTCACTCTCCTGGTGCCAGTACTAGAATAAGTGGGCACAAAATTTAAGGGTGTGCCCAAAACCTCAGTAGTCAAGACAAGTAACACCATTTTTAACATCATTTTTGAAAAGAAAAAGGACAATGAACAAAATATCAAGCTTCTAGATAAGTACAGGATGAGTTGAGCCATGTCAGAGCCTAAGGAAAAAGATAAAAATTGGTAATTCTAGTCCTATCAGTAACTATAGCCTTGTTTTAACACATTAGAGCCTGAATTCCAACCCTCTGTTTCTTCCCTTTGTTCTCACTTCAACAGATGACTTCACTCCCTAAACTCCAGATCTATATTTCATCTTCCATTCTTGGCTTCCACCTGGCCAGAGTGATCAAGGAAAGAACACCGGATTCTAGCCCCAGCTTCATTTTATATCTAAGCTCTCATCCTACTATAAAATCATATAATTGGATTCCAATGAGTCTTGGTAAGAGACAGTGTGGTTGATAATTTGAGGCTCTGGCCCCTGTCAGCTGCTCTGCAGAAAAGTCCTATCAACCTCCTCTGGAAATTTGTCATCTGATTGTACACGAAGAATCCACAAGAACTACCTACACCATCTCCTGACTGTACACTTTCAGGATTATCATGTTACTCTATTTTTGCAAGTTCTTATGATACCTTATATCAACTGTTCTGTGGCAGTTGCTATGGAAGTGGCCATATAATATTCATCAAAGTCTTTAACTTGGTGTTAAGAGCAAAGAATATTTTGGTATATAGCCATTTCTGTTTTTCTATTTTTAATGTAATGTTTCCTGTGATGATGTGTTAGTAGGTCAGTTTGCCCACTATTTTCTTCCTTCCAAAGGAAGGAAGCTTTTGTATTTCATAACTGATATAGTTATGCTTAACTAAATATGACTTGTATAAACTGAGCCACAAGTGTCATGAAAAGTTCAAATACTATAAGTAAACCAAAACAAAAATATTTCTAATTTTTCAGCATTTGGAAAAATCTTTTAATAATATTAGCTTTGAAAAATAAAAAAAAGTTCTAAACTTGCAATCTGTTTCTAAAAATTGTGTTTTCTGTTAAACACTCTTTTCCTGTGATAAGACTTTAGATGACTGTTATTCATATTGTAATTTTTGGCGTTCTGTTTTTAGAGTGTTTGAGCCCTCTTTCTTTTTTTTTAATTATCTAGGTTTAATTTAAAGTGCACTTGTTAGTAAGGATGGGACAGAAGAAGGGAGAAAAGAAGGGGTTCCGCCTCTGCAAAGTGATTTCCCCAAAACCTTATGGGATTAAGTATCATTTTGCCCGTTTTTAGATGAGGAAACAGGAACTAAGAAAATGAGAGTAACATTAGCTACATACAGCTAGTAAATTAATAGTAGTACTTGGAATACAAAGCCAAGCGCCTTCCAAAATATGCTCTTAAGCACTAGGATATAAGAGAAGTTTTAAACTATTTATTAAAGCTACAAATTATATAACGTGAAATTAAAAATAGTTTCCTGACCTGCAACTGAAAAATGAAGAAAAATTTCTGGTTCATGGGTTTACGCCTTTGAAATCAAGCAGGACCCTGTGGGCTCTCCCTGGGTACAAATCCTTTCTGTGTCCCCCGTTCCTTGTTTGTAGGAAAAAAGGCTTCAGCATCCTAGACTTTCCCTGAGTACCAAAGGGCAGATTCAAATAGTTGCTAATCAGGGAAGTGAGAGAATGCTAAAACAAAGGAGGAGCAGTCAAGAAACAGTAGTGCAGGGACTTCCCTGGTGGTGCAGTGGTTAAGAATCCACCTGCCAATGCAGGAGACATGGGTTCGAGCCCTGGTCTGGGAAGACCCCACGTACCGTGGAGCAACTAAGCCCGTGAGCCACAACTACTGAAGCCTGCACACTCTAGAGCCCGTGAGCCACAACTACTGAGCCCGTGAGCCACAACTACTGAGCCCACGAGCCACAACTACTGAAGCCCACATGCCTAGAGCCCATGCTCCACAACAAGAGAAGCCACTGCAACGAGAAGCCCGCGCACGGCAATAAAGAGTAGCCCCTGCTCGCCGCAACTAGAGAAAGCCCACGCACAGCAACGAAGATCCAACACAGCCCAAAATAAATAAATAAATAATAATAATAATAAAATAATAAATTTATTAAAAAAAGAAAAAAGAAACAATGCAGCCATGGGTGCACAGTCCTGGTTCCTCCTGAAGGAATATACATAACTCTATCTTTGAGTTCTTCTGTAGGAACTAAGGCCTCAACCCAAGGGGAGGATGGTAACTTCCAGCTGAGCAGTAGATTCCTGGAGCACTGCTCTGTTACCTCACCACCAAGCAAACAGAAGAAAGTCACACACCCTGCAGTCCTCACCCCAAATTTTGCCTATAAAAACTTCTCCTGGAAAACCATCAGGGAGTTTGTGTTTTTTGAGCACAAGCCACCCATTCTCCTTGCTTAGCCCTTGGCCTCACTTTTTGCACTGAGGCAGATCAGTGTAGTGATCACCACTTCAGCTTACTTAACCAGAGACCTGTATATTTCTCTGTTTGTACAACTCATACTTAATTCAACAAAGTTTGGCTTCATTCCTCCCAATTTTCTTTCCTCTCCTTTCAAGGACTTTCAAAAATTATTCCGTTTACTTATCTTTTAAAGAGAAAAAAAGTATCTGCATAAAATAAAACTCTTTCTTTTGTTTATTGTCATATTTAAGCAGAATATTTTTTATTCTAAAAATAATTGTATCAAAATGAGACAGGAGGGAAGGGGGCAGGGCACAACCTTTATAAGAATGACATAGCCATTGAGCATACAACAAAAACTGGTTAGAACCTACTGGGCCCAAGATGGCTGAAGATTCAACTTCCAGTAGACTTTGAGCCTCATTATATGCTCATTGTGATACATTAGCATATGCTAAATTGAAACAGGAGGGAATGGGATAGGGTACATCCTTTAAAAGAATGACATAGCTGTTGAGGACATGACAAAAACTGGGTAGAACCAACTAGGTCCAAGATTGATACTGAGCAGGGCCTCCATGATCTGCCTCCATGACCTTCCCTGAGTTCCAACCGGCAGATTCAAACAATTGTTAGAGAAAGGAGGGGATGCGAGACCAGGGAGAAACAGTCAAGAGAAACAGTAGTGCAGCCTTGGTGCAAGGTCCTGGTTTCCCATCAATGGATACACACAACAATATCTTTGAGCTGTTTTGCAGATACTGAAACCCCCTCCAGGTGGGAAAATTTAACAACGATGGTATGCTGCCCACAAGCATGTAGACCCCAGGGAACCTGAAGGTTGATGATGCTGACTCCTACTTACCTCACCACCAACCAATCAGAAGAATGTCCACAAGCTGATCACACGCCCTTTGAACCATTACTATAAAACTTCTCACTAACCTCTCCAAGTGGGGACACATAGTTTTTCGAGGTAGGAGCCTGCTGTGTCCCCCTTTGCCTCACAAAGAACTAAAGCTCTCCTTTTCTACTTCACCCAAAACTCTTTCTCTGAGATTGGATTCAGCACCGATATACAGAGAAGCTGAGCTTTTGGCATCAAGATGGTGAAAGATTTAACTTCCAGTGGACCTTGGGCCTCATTATATGCTCATTGTAATACATTAGCAGATGTTAAATGACACAACCACAGGTGCCACGTTCCGAGGCTGACCATAAAAGCTCAAAAAGTGGGCGTTGGTCCAATTCCTGGAAATCTCCACCCCCTTCTCCAAAACAGTTGGAATACTCCTCCCACTCATTAGCCTATGAAATTACCCAGCCCATAAAAACTAGCCACCCCATACTTTGGGGCCTCTCACCTTCCGAGATGGCCCACACTCCGTCTGTGGAGTGTGTTTCTCCTAGTGTTGTTCTTGCCTTTTGAGACAGACCGCATTCTGTCCATGGAATGTGTATCTCTCTAAATAAATCCACTTCTTACCTTCGCTTGGTCTCTCACTGAATTCTTTCTGCAACAAGACACCAAGAACCTAAGCTTCATTAAGTCCTGAGACCCGGTATGTGATCTCAATTAAAAGACAGGGGGTCAAGTCCTGATCTGGGTTTTGGCTGGGTTCAAGTCCTGGCCTGCGGGTCCAAGTCCCAATCTGAGTTGCATGGTTTCAAAATGACACACCCACAGGTGCCATGACAGTTCAGAGGCTGACCATAAAAGGCCAAAAAGTGGATGGTGTCCCAATTCCTGGAAATGCCCGCTTCCCCAGAATAGTTGGTATAATCCTCCTACTTATTAGATATGAAATTATCCAGCCCATAAAAACTAACCACTGTATATCATTTCGGGGCTGCTCACACCATCTGAGACAGACTGCATTCTGTCTTTGAAACGTTTATCTCCCAGGGCTGTTCCTGCCTTCTGATATGGACTGCATTCTACCTATGAAGTGTGTATCTCTAAATAAACCTGCTTTCACTTAATATGGCTTGCTCTTGAATTATTTCCCACAGGAAGCCAAGGACCCTCACTTGGCAGCCCGTCCCAGGGACTCACCTGAGACCTGGGACATGACCATCCTCTCTCACCCCATTCTCCTGCAACAAAAATAACTTGGCCTTTTCTCTTTAAAAAGTTGTTTTCAAATGGCAAAGAAAGTAAATACATTTTAGTGTTGTGTTTTGTTTTAAAAAAGGGTTTACAAAACAAAATGGCACACATAGACCTGCTCCCTCTAAATCTCACTTCTGCAGGAAAGAGGTATAGGCATTTTTAGATGAATTTATAGCTAATGTACGTGTGCATATGTATAAACGCACAGAGACATGCCTGTGTGTGCCCATACGTACACACATACATATATATGTTTCACACTACATATTAGAAGTTTGCTGCGTGCCTTTGCAGGCATATGCAGGAAGGGGAAGGAGAGGAAGAGCAACTTGCTAAAACAAGTTGGAGCAACCAGAGCTCAAGACTGTAAAGTGCCTCAGAGAGCAACATACATAAAAAATATTCCTTGGCTGAGAAACTAATCACTGATAAATTTAGAACAGTTTCAGTTTTTACACAGGAGGCGTAAGGGTAAAAGCCAGACAACTTCTGAAGTAGTCTTGTAGGGAAGACGATGGTAATTCTTAAAAGCAATGGGTCCAAAGGAGATTCAATGCATAACAATGAGCTCTTTAGGTTAATTAGCATCTAGCAGGTAGGCTGGTCCCATCCTGTTGAATTACACTGTACCGTACAAAGCAGGGCCAGCCTTTCAGGATTCAGTATCATACTGACGGGGTTCCTGTCTTAAGGAATCTCGTGTGACATGAACTGTGATAGGGAATGAGTCATATTTTGTATCTCAGAGTATTTAAATTAAAACCAAATACTCATCCCATAGTAAAAGAACAAACAAAAAGGGGAAGCTGATGCCACCAGCAATTCAAAAGGTTTAGAGAAGACCTTCAAGACGGTGGAGGAGTAAGACGCGGAGATCACCTTCCTCTCCACAAATACATCAGAAATACATCTACACGTGGAACAACTCCTACAGAACACCTACTGAACGCTGGCAGAAGACCTCAGACCTCCCAAAAGGCAAGAACCCCCCCCATGTACCTGGGTAGGGCAAAAGAAAAAAGAAAAAACAGAGACAAAAGAATAGGGACGGGACCTACACCAGTGGGAGGGAGCCGTGAAGGAGGAAAGGTTTCCACACACTGGGACCCCCCCACAGGCTGCCTTCTTCCTTCTTTCTTTCTCCTTTTCTTTCAAGGATATAGTAGCCTGCATGCAAGGTGGCTCCCAAGGATCCCAGCCACATTGCAAACAAGTGGTGTCATGTCACTAGAACTAGCCGATAACATGAGTGCAGACATGATGTGTGTTGTTTCCTGCCTGGCACATAAGAGCCACAGACCATCGCGGCGTCGCTCTTTCATATAGTATTTAAATAACTTTGTTGTTTTACCATAGTTTTAGATTTACAGCAAAGTTGCATGCATACTAGAGAGAGCTCTCATATATACAGACGTTCCTTGGTGTCTGCAGGGAGACTGGTTCCAACACCCTCGAGGATACAAAAAATCCACAGATCTCAAGTCCCTTATATAAAATGGCATACTATAACCTATGCACATCCTCCTGTATACTTCAAATCACCCCTAGATTACTTACAATACTTCATACAATGTAAATGCTATGTAAATCATTACTGGGTATGGCAAATTGGGTGACACTCCCCATCACTTTCCACTATGCTTTGCCATGTGCAAATTTTTTTTTGCGGTACGCGGGCCTCTCACTGCTGTGGCCTCTCCCGTTGCGGAGCACAGGCTCCGGATGCGCAGGCCCAGTGGCCACGGCTCACGGGCCCAGCCGCTCCGCGGCACGCGGGATCCTCCCGGACTGGGGCATGAACCTGCGCCCCCTGCATCGGCAGGCGGACCCCCAACCACTGCGCCACCAGGGAAGCCCCGGGCATAACCACTTTTGAAAACTATTTTGCATTATTAACTATCTTAGAACATACACTCAGTTATGTCACTCAGGCTGTGTAGCCATTCAGAGTATAAACTAGGAGGGCTACAAACTGCACAAAACTACATTTACGAAGGATCAGTGGAACACTTTCCACAAGTCCAAACTGGAAATAACCCCAAAGTTCCACAACATTAGATGGTAAATGAATTACCATCTATTCATACAGTGGGACATTAATCAGCATTGGGTGGACCCTAAGTACTCTTCACCCCAAACCTGAAATGAATCTCAAAGATGTAACATGGTGCGACAAAAAGCCCGGCACAAAAGGATACACATCGTGTGTGCGGGAAAAATGACTTCATGGTGCTAGACCTCAGCATTAGTGCTCGTATTGGGGGAGGAGGGATGGGCTAGTGAGTGGGAGGAAGGTGAGAAGGCTCTAGGGGTGCTGGTAACAATCTATTTCTTCATCTGGGTGGTGGTGCAGGGTTACAGGCTTAAGCAGTTTTCTATGTGCATGTCTAATAAAAGCAGAAGTGACCATAAAACCACAGACTATAGAAATAAATTATAGAGAAATACGTTCAATCTGTTTGGCCGAGGAGGCAAAGTTTTGAAAATCAGAAAACTACATGATTGCTTCAAGCATTTAATTAGCTTATATCAAGCAATTCAAGCAAACATAATGAACAATCAGGATACAAAAATGGGTGAAGAAGATTAACAGATGGCCAATTATGAAGTCAAAGCAGATCATTTTTAATAATTCAGAGACATCAGTGTGAAAAACAAGAGAGATTGTTCTTTGTGCCTCGTCTGATTGGCAGAGCTCTGTAAAAGACCACAGACAGGGTAGTGGAGCCAGAAGGAGAGGAAGCCTGGTCGGGTGAGCGAGCAGAGACTCTGAGCCAGGCTGCCTGGGCTGCAATCCTGGCTCTTCCATCTATGGCCCTGTGACCTGTGACAGCTCAGAAAGGATTTACAGAGGAGGGGAAATGTGCCTAGCAGCAGGCCTGGCACACGGAGGTTCTCATGGTACTCAGCTAACAAAACCCCAGACTTGCCATGCTCAGGATGCTGTGGTCGAAGAACACACCTTCTGTTGTCCCCAGTGACAACCTGGCCCAAGCCCCTACATGTTCCCCTGGGTGCCTGCACCAGCCTCTGACCACCCAGCCCACCACCACCTGCTGGGCCCCTCCAGTCTCCTCCCACCACGCCAGGATCTAATCACACCCTCTGCTGCAGGACTGCTGTTCCCTGCACAGGAACTGCGTCCTTCCCTCAGCTCCAGCTTCCCCCAGCACCGAGCCCTCTGCAGCGCTCAACCTCCTGCCCTCTTCCTGCAGGTTCAGCCCCCTCTGGCCCCAGCGCCTTTGTACAAGCAGAGCCCTCACTTGTCTCCTGTGCTGCCCAGCTCAGAGCTCACTTGTCCCTTCCTCCAGATCCCAGCTTCCCGACTCCATGAGGGCTCACCTCCCCGAACAAAATGTGCCAGAGCTGTAAGGACAGGATCAGGAATTCTTTCCACTCTGGCTGTTGTAAATTTACCCAGGTTTTGGAAATCTGCCTCCCACACGTGACTGTCAACTCCGTGTTATCCCACCATGATGGCATCTCCAAATATCACCTCAGTCCCCGGCTAAGCTGTCGAATGACTAAAACCCTGGCCAGGTTTCTGGTCTCCCTTAGGAGCTGAGTGACTTTGGGCAACTTACTTGTACTCTCTGTGTCTGCAAGCAGGCAGTGATGAAGTTGAGGAAGATCAAGTTCATACTGGGTCCCACAGCTCTAATCACTCTCCTCCCCACCTACACACTGGTGATGGATTTAAAGTCATTTAAAAATCAAAGTGGACCAAGGTGGCCATTGTCGTTGTGGTTTCAAATACCTCCCCTCATCACTGAGAACTTGAGTTTTCGGAAATGGTTCAAACTCAAGGACACCACCAGCCGTTTTCAAGAGTGTCTGCTAACAGCTCTAGTGGCAACCTTGCGGTTTCACTATCACAGCCACCCACCAACTATGTAATCGTCTCGACCCCAGCCAACCCTTCCTTGCTTAACAAGCACCTTTACTTCTTGCCAGCTCCAATCCTAATTCTTGATAACCAATTTATGTAATCTTGAAAGTTTTCTGCCATTATAAGCCTTCCCCATTTTGTAGCCTGGGGATGACAATTCAAGTGCATCTGGGGCTCCAGGGCTGCAGTTCTAACAACCCCCAAATAAACATCTCTAATTCAATCAGGTCTGGGTTTCTGAAATTTTGTTCGACACCACAAACTGCCTCTGACAGAGACATCCCGGAGGGGGATCCCACAGTGGCTTCAGACCAGCTTCTTTTGTCACAAAAGATATCAGTCTCTCCATCCTTGGGCCCCGGACAGGGTAGGAACTGGGCATCTGCGCTCTCAGCAACATTTAGGTGACCTAGGACGAGGCCCGCTGAGGGACTGGGAAACCTAATAAAGGATGTGTTCTTACATAAGCCAAACCCAAGTCTGGATTCCCTTGGAGGTGGATCCCTAGGCTGGGCCCAGCGCAGGGGATCAGGAAGCCCCCAGTTGTGCCCCCTCCTGGATCCCCACTTATCTGGGGCTGCGGTTCTTTCCTGGTTCACAGGGCCGGGTCCTCAGGCTGCTCTCCCACCAGATAGTGTGGTCCAGGATGTGACCCGGGCTTATATACACCCCCAAGAGGGGGATGGAGCTATTGGGGTCCCACCCTAAAGACCGTGGCTCCTCCCCCTGGGGAATGGGGTCCTGTGAGGGAAGAGGGTATTCAGACCTGCTGCCCAGAAGGGAGCAGAGGGCAGGGGAGGGGAAAGGAGGGGAGGGTCTGCTCTGATTAGGTCAGGCACCGTTGGCCCTGGTGATAACAAGGTCTCCGCTGCACCTCTGTGATCTTCTCATGATCCTCTCAAGGCCACTTAACCCCATCTTCACTGATAAGGAACTGAAATCTGAAAGGCTTCTTCCCTGCGGAGGTGTGATGCCAGACCCTCGGGCTCCCCTGCTCTTCCCGGGCACAATCTCTGGCACCCTGGGCATGTGGAGGGGCCTGCACCCCTCAGGTTCAGGGGTCTGGCTGAGTCCATCCTATGTTCCCTGCACCCACAGATCAAGTGGGTCCCTAGTCCAGGGTTGGAGGGCCCCTCATCCCAGAGGGGAAAGTGTACACAGACCAGCTCTGGACCTGCCTGACACACAGAAGAAAAACTGTGCAAAGTCCCAGCCCAGGAGACAGGTGTGCTGATTATGGTTCAGGTTTCCAGCCTGAAAAGAGCGTCCAGGGTGGTGTAGAATGAAGCAGGAACCCCGGGGCCAGGGGGTAGCGGTGCACACAGTACAGTGTCCTCTGAGCGTCCGCTGACTCTGCTTCCTGCTTGTGCCCCACGGCTTCAGTGCAGCAGAGATTAGAATGACCTCGCCCTTTCCAGTCCTCAGCCCTACCCCATCTTTAGGCAGGTCACAGCCCTGTCCAAGACCAAGTTACCAGCATGTTTTTTCTCACATCAGTAATATTCTCCTTTGCATAAATAAAGTCTGCACTGGAGAGTGGAAGTGGCAGTGATTGGAAGATAAATGATGATTTTACTTTTTATCTGTTGTGATGAGAGCTAAGGGCTTAGTCACACCTTACAGGAAAGGAAAGAGAGTGTTGGCCTTACAAGTGCACCAAGCAGACAAAATCAATTAACAACGTGTGCACTAGACCATGGTTTTGACGTATAAGATTTGCATATTCTAGAATTAGTTAGCTAGTTAATGAGTACCACAGATATTTATTGAGCGCTTATTAATTAATAACTAGGACCATTATAGGAGATGGGAATACAGTAATGAACAACAGCAATTCCCCACACTGTCTTGTCTCAGCATCTTTGAAATGATTTTTCCCTTAATAGGTAAAATGTATCTCTTATTTTCCAGCAACCTTCTCTGCAATTCAGAAAACAACTCATTTCCTACTCTCCACATCTCAGTAATGGAACTATCATTTGCCCAAGTGCAAATGCAGAAATCCTTGGAAGAATCTTTGAATTCTCATTCCTTAATCCCAACCAATCAGTCCAGCTGCAAGTCCTGTGGGCATTAGATTGAACCTCTGTCACTGCATCCCACACCACTGTCCTAGGGCCCCTGCTCTGGCCCCTCCTCTGTAACCCCCCCCTTTAAGGCCACAGAATTCTAACGGGAAAAGTTCTTGTTCACGTGACTCCTGGCAAGCAGGGAACTGGTATAAAATCACAGTTGATTCTTGTCAATCTCGTGGCCAAGAACAGAGTCAATAAGCAAAGAAAAGTAAAGAAGAACTGAAGTCAAGTGACTTGACTTCCAGATCACTTATGAAATTTCTGAAAAGTGTCAACTGAGTGATAAGGTCTGATGTCCGACTGCTCTGAGTCCAAGCGTGAGGAGGAGACAGACATCGATTCTTCAAATCACCTATCCTAGGAGATTCAACTGTATGGAATGATTGGCCCTTGAAGGCATTTCATCAGGATTCTGGTTTTCCCTACTAGTATTGTTAGTCCTCTGTGTTCTAACCCATATGGTATGACAATGTCATTAACCAGCCCAACAGGCAGCTCATGACGAATACCTTTAGCCTTTGAGAATACACATACTGTCCTAGGGAGAATATTGGCAGAAACGTGAATTTTAAAGGTGCTTTGGTGAGAACTCAGGTGGAAATGAGGAACGTGTGACTTGAAACTGGAAGAAAGGTGATTCTTGGTATATCGCGGGAGAAGAAGACGGCTGAATTGTGTCCTACAGCTGTGTGGAAAGCAGAACTTGAGAGGGAATCGCCTGGATATCTGGCTGAGATTTCCAAGCAATGGGTTGAGGGTGTGGCCTGGTTCCTTCTTGCTGCTTACAGAAAAACGTGAGAGGAGGGAGATCGATTAAGGGGACCAGTCAGAAAATAAATAAGTAAATAAAATAAAATAAAAGCAGGATTTGATGATTTTGGAGATCCTCAGCCTATCCAGATTGCAAAAATAGCTGAAATTAGGAGAGTCGCTGTTAGACAATGTGTGCTGGAGAGAAGACCCGGGTGTGGCAGCACCGCGTCGCTAGGGCAGATTTGAAACCCAGCAGAACCAATTTCATGAGCTTTCAAGGCCTGGCAGCAATCCTCTCTGGCTGGGGACCCCACCCTCTGTGTCCAGATAGTTTACACTTTATGGAAATATGGTTAATACACCCTGGTTAACTATTGATGACATTTGATCCACTGGGGGATGTGTTCTTTAACTAACCAGAGTGACAGAATTTTGTACATATCAGAACCACGCGGCCTCCTGCCTTCCAAGATGGCCCACACTCTGTCTATGGACCGTGTATCTCCCTGAATAAACCTTCTTTCACTTTACTACGTCTTGCTCTTGAATTCTTGCCTGCACGAAGCCAAGAACCCACACTTGGCGGCCATCCCAGGGACTCGGACATGGCTTGGGATGTGACCATCCTCTCGCACCCCACTCTCTTTCCTGCAACATCTTTCCTGGCACCCAATGCGGGGCCTCCAAGGCCATAATCTCGATCCGCCTACTGGGCTATGGCTCCCCTCTGAAGGGCGGCTGGGCCTTATCCTGAGCCACGTAGATTCGAGTAGCCCGTTAAGGGGCAGCTGATGTCGCCTGCAGGATCTGGCAGAGACCAGTTCTCTGGCCGTGAAGAAGCGCACTGAGGCCAAGGCTTTTCCCCCTCAGTCTTTCTCATTCTCCTATTGCTCTCTCTCTTTGGACTTGAAAAGATCCACCCAGACGACCACCGAACATCCAAATTAAGACTGCGCGGCAAGTAACTGACAACTTGGTTGGGTCTAAAGAACTCCTGCCAGGGGGCTTATCTGGTGGCACAGTGGTTGAGAATCTGCCTGCCAATGCAGGGGACAGGGGTTCGAGCCCTGGTCTGGGAGGATCCCACATGCCGCGGAGCAACTAGGCCCATGAGCCACAACTACTGAGCCTGCGCGTCTGGAACCTGTGCTCCGCAACAAGAGAGGCCGCGATAGTGAGAGGCCCGCGCACCGCGATGAAGAGTGGCCCCTGCTTGCCACAACTAGAGAAAGCCCTCACAGAGAAACGAAGACCCAGCACAGACAAAAATAAAAAAATAAAATAAATTAAAAAAAAAAAAAAGAACCACGCAAAGCACGAAATGTGTCTGTGTGTGTGACTGTGTGTTTCCGGTCGGGACTTACCTCCACCCACCTCTGGTCTTCAGCACGTCACTCCAGTCATTTACGTAGCTCCTAGATCCTCATCCACAGAAGCCTTTCTCAGTTAAGAGATTTTTCTTCTTTCATTCCATTGTGTTTAGACATCACACTCCGTGATTTTTTCTGACGAATCACAAAAATTTCATAATAATATAATGCTTTATAATTCTCCTAATGAAAACTGTTTTAAGGCTTATTTTACTTAAAAGAAATATCTTTTATGAACTTATTGAACAACTGCTATCAAATTGAGCCAAAATTATTAACAGTTTCTATGTTTATGTATTTATAAGTTGTATTTGGAAAGTTTTATTTCTAGCCCTCAGCATTAATGTAAATTTCATGAGTGTCTAATTGGACTCAAGAATTGTGGTTAACATCATTTTTTTTTACCTCTACATATACCTTTTATGTAGGTAAAAGGTATATACCTTTTACATATATACCTTTACATATACATATACCTTTACAGCCCCCTTGAGATGAGTGGGGCTTTGCAATTTGTTTCAGAGAATACAATAAGAGAAAATGTGGGTCCCCTACTGGTGTTGGCTTTTAAGCCTCAGTGTGCCATTTTAAAGCTCCCTCTTGCTAACCTGAAACAAATAGATGGCCAGATGTTTCTCCAGAAAAGACGGGTTGGTTCTCACAGAATTGCCGTTTGGGATCTGCCACCATGGCAAGCCATGTGCAAGTCCCCAGCACAGATGGAGAGGAGAGCTCTTTTATAGACAGAAAGGACACTGGGAGGGCTGTAGCAAAGAGTTCAGGGTTTCTCACTGATCAAGTCCTTGCCAGGAAAGAAGAGGTGTCTTTCTGAAACCGTGGCTTTAATCTATTTCACCTGCTTTCACTGATCAAGGTCGTTCTAAGACTTGCATGTCCTCCACAAACAGTAAGATGTTGGCCCCAGTGATTTTCCAGGGACTTGGAGTCAGCAGTGTCTAGTTCGATCTGAGCCAGTTAAGACTGGATGGGACCATCCATCAACAGATGAATGGATAAAGAAGATGTGGTGTGTATATATACATACACACACACACACACACACACACACACACACACACAATGGAATATTACCCAGTCATAAAAAAGAATGAAATAATGGCATTTATAGCAGCATGATGGCCATCATCAAAGTCTACAAATAATAAATGTTGGAGAGAGTATGGAGAAAAGCGAAGCCTCCTATACTGTTGGTGGGAATGTAAATTGTTACAGCCACTATGAAGAACACAAGGGAGATTCTTTAAAAAACTAAAAATATTATCCAGGAATCTCACTCCTGGGCATATATCTGGACAAATCTATAGTTCTGAAGGATACATGCACCCTTCTGTTCATACCAGCACTATTCACAAGAGCCAGAACATGGAAGAAACCTAAATGTCCCTTGATAGATGAATGGATAAAGAAGATATGGTACATATAATACAGTGGAATACTACTCTGCCATAAAAAAGAATGAAATTATGCCATTTTCAACAACTTGGATGGACCTAGAGATTATAATACTAAGTGAGGTGAGTCAGGCAGAGAAAGACATATATCACATGATATCACTCATATGTGGAATCTAAAGTATGATACAAATGAACTTATTTCCAAAACAGAAATAAACTCACTGACATAGAAAACATACTTATGTTTACCGCACGTTAAATTGCGTGGGAAAGGAATAAATTAGGAGTTTGGTATTAGCATATACAAACTAGTGTATATAAAATAGAGAAGCAACAAGGACATACAGTATGGCACAGGGAACTATATTCAATATTCTGGAATAAACAATTATGGAAATGAATATGAAAAAGAAAAAATATATATATTTCATATGTATATATATATACATATGAAAAATAATAAATATGACTGAATCACTTTGCTGTACACCAGAAACTATCAAAACACTCTAAATCAACTATACTTCAATGTATTTTTTTTAAAGCAATGCAGTTATTGCCCTGTTTCAGTGTGGATGACCTTCCATTCGGGAGAGAGGGTAAGGCTTTTATTTTCATTGTGGACACAAATTCCTGTCCTAAGGACTTGTGCACCGAATAGTGTCTAGCACCATCTGCTGGAAAGCTTTTGAACAACCAAACTGATATGAATAGATGAAAAATAATGCAGGGTGTTCAGTCCTCTACTGGCCACTGCAGCACGTGTCACAGCTGAATGTTTCCAGCTCTAGGTCTATACTGGAAGTGGTCTCTGCACATATAGGTGAATGTCCATTATGCCTTTTAAACCACAACTGAGAGGAGAAGTGTTCTCTAACCACACCCCTGCCCCTTTTTTTACTTAACTTTGGGTCTTAGAAATTATCCCATATCCACACAAATATTTCAATTTGGAGGGGTCAACTGTGAGCAAAAAAACTTAAATGGAAAGTGTTGTATTCATGATGGGAAAATAAAGTTTTTGGAGAAAGGATATCCTTTCGCTAGATCAGCCTTTCCTCCAGTATTCTTTGCGCTCTCATTTTAAAATAAAAGCTACCCTTTATTGAGTACTTTACTATAGTTTAGACCTTCTGCTCTATGCTTTAGTCAAACTTCCCATGAAAACTTTATGAGAATTCTCTGTTGTAGGAAGAATTGTCTCCCATAGACAGAAGTAGAAAGGGAGGCTTAGAGGGGTGATTTACTCGGGGCCACCCGGAGGGAATCTCACTTCTCTGGGCTGTGACAACAGCCTGTCTCTTTCAAAATACTTAGATCTGTACCTTTACTCCTCCTTGACGTGCTAATTCCTGATTTGAGAATATTCTCCCCAAAAAAGTCCCAAAAGAGGTAAAGCATGATTCGTAAGACTTCCATACAAGGAGGATTTATGGAAGGATGAGAGACAAGCCATGTGCGGGGGAAGCGGAATGAGCTTGAGCTTTGGGGCGATCTCAGTTATCTGCCAAATAAATATAAGTCAAAAGTCACAGCGATGTTGTTAATAGTAAGTGTAGATGTATATTCTCCACGTTAACGGGCACACATCAGTTACTCTGTAAGTTATATTAGCATTAGATCAGCCTCCCAAAAAAGGGAAATGTTAGGGAATTAGTAGATTATAAAAAACTCAGAGGACAAGGAGACCTTAGCAAGTATTGACCCCAAAACCTTACTTCTAGCTTTCATTTTCATTTTTTTTTAGGTATGTTATCAACTATACACTTATAGAAATGCCTAGAACTTCGGTATATTTTTGCTCGATCTGTACACATCAAACGGTGTTAAAATCATTTCTAACGTTCTGATTTTGAGGAGTGAGAGTGGGTGCAAAGATGGGAAGGAGATTGTTCCACATAATTTAATAATAATATATCCTCATTAGTTTACTGTACGAAGTAACTCATACAATATGGTAGGGTATAATATTTTTAAAAAGTGACTGTATCTGAGTCTGTTCCAACTCACCAATTCACTTAATTCCAGGAATCGATCTCTCAAGAAGCAAACACTCCTATTTTTCCACACTCTTTTTAAAAATAATTACAAACCTACAGAAAAATGAAACGAATGGTAAAATTGACACCTATATACCTATCCCTCCAACTGTCAAATGGACATGTTGGCCACAGTGTATTATTTTTCTCCATATATGCATTTTGTTTATCTCTTAAATTGTTTTGCTAAAGCATTTGGGAGTTTCAGACACCTGCTAAATATTCAAGTTTAACATCCTAAAAATGAGAATGTCTCCTACACAATATCATTACTGTAATGAAGGAATATGTTTTTAATTAATACGTAACATTCATTTCTCCAATCGCTGCAAAGCCATATTTAAATTTATTTTCAAAATTCAGATCTCGATGAATGTTCGTACATTATCATTTTGTTTCAGCTATTTTAATCTAGAAAAGCTTCCCTGACTCTTTTAAAAAATACATTTATCAAGGTATGATTGACAAGCAATAAAGTACAAACTAAGGTGCACAGTTTCATGGGGGCTGACATGAGTATATTGCATGAAAGCACCAGCATCATCAAGGCAATGAAAATCACCCCCCATATTATCTTCAATCTAGAACACTGCTCCTGTCCCTCCCCCTCTTTGTCTTTCAAGACATTGACTTTTAGGAAAACTTCAGGCCAGGTGTCTCCTGCAGTGTTCCCCATTCTAGATTTGCCTCATTGTTTCCTTGTGATTCAATTCTGATTGAACATTTTTGTCCAGGACATCACCTGGGCGATGTAGAGTTCCTCCCACTGCATCCCATTAGAGGACGCACAATGTCAGTTTGGGCACTTGGTTCAAGTGGTGTCTGGGCATGTCTCCGTGAGAAAGGTCCCTTTCTCCTTCATCATCACAGGCCAAGTGGTCTGTCCCTGATACCCAGCTCCCTAACAAAGACTTTGACCACCAGTGAGGATTCTTTCTGGCTCAATGGTGGCATTGTGGGTAGCAGATGGTGGTTCTCTAATTCTGCATGCCTACACTTCACTGCTGGCATCCTCTCTAAAGAAGACCTTTCCCTACCTGACTCCCCCTCTGGCCTTTTTAAAGGTACCTCTTGGGCTCATGAATTCTTTTTTCTCCAATGTGTATAATCCCTTATCTTCTTTGCTGAGGTCCAGAGTGCTCTGTATTGGGCCTGTCGGGGCCTTTGCCCTGCCTCTGCACCCTTCTGGCGGGTCTTCACTAGTCTCCGAACACAGCTCTGCTGTCAGACGTGCGCTTTCAGTCTCGTTCTTTCCAACCATTTCTCCATGACACCCTACCTGCCTTTACTGGTGAAGGACATTGAAAAATCAAGATCTGGGGAGTAAAGCCTTTACAATGTGTGGTATAAAACATTTGCGAATGTACATGTTAAGAACTATGAAGGATCTGAGATTTGCTTTAGTTCTGAGCTAACAAGTTAGCCTGCCCCTGTTTCCTGGATGCTGGCGGAACAGTATCATCTTGGATCAGATGCAAAGCACGTTCTCACTTGTGGCATAGCGGGCAGCATGAGCTCCATGCTAGCGTCAGTTCCCCCTGTCCTTTCATCGTGGATGGGCCTAGATGGATGCTGTGCACGCAGCAAATTTACAGCACAGCTGAGGAACCTCCAGGCCACATCCCAAGCTTCTCTACTGGGCTGCAGGCAAACCTGCCCAATCTCTGCCTCAAAGGGAGGCATCATCTTTATTATGTTGTACAGCAATCTCTCCTCCCACTGCTCTGGAGGGTGATTGTATATAGATTTTCCTAAGCAGTTCCTCACCCAAGCATCCTTGAAAAGAGAGTCCAGAACTAAAAGGCAGTCAGTGCCTCTGCTCGCAGGATGTTCAAACACTCAAGAGACTGATGGAGAAAACTCTCGTAATATTGAACAGACCGAGAAGAAGCGCTGCAGTAGGAACTGAGACTATTCTGTATGCTTGGAAACCTGGGTCTCTGATGACATTATTAAGAAAAATCTGGGGAAGTTGGTGGTGGAGGTGTGGAGAAGGTACAGGGAGGACCCCTCTGCAAACAGGGCCTGCCCAGGGTCTCAAGTGTGCTGTCCAGACCAGCAGCATCAGAACCATGCACACATTTATTCAACCTACTGATTCTTAAGCCCCACTTCCAACCTACTGAGCAGAAATTCACAGGGTGGGGTGGGGAGTCAAGAAATCAATCCACGTTACAAAAAGCCGACCAGGTGATCCCGGTGCACCCTAACATTTGAGAATCATTCCTCTGTAAGTTCCACTTGAAAGAAACTAGTATATGTCACCACTATATAAACGTTTTTGACCTAAAAAATTATTCTGGGCAGAAAGCAATTAAGAAGAAAACCCAGAAAATTTTCCTTTTCTGCCTGGAGGTGGGATATAATTTCTCATTTTCGTGGATGCAGATGCTTTAAGCCCAGAGTGGACACCAGAGGAATCTGCAACCAAACCTCACTCCATTAATTCTTTTCTGTGGATTTAACTTCCCACATTTTGCTGCCCTTGAAAGCCTAAACCTGCTTCCCATGTCCTCTCTCTTGTCTACAAACGCACTACTCTTTGTTGAAGCTGCTTTATAAACTGGGGTTCTAAGCCACCATTTGAAGTTCCTTCTCCTTTAGGTTCCTTCAGCTAGAGGGGCACTGCTGCCTTAATTCACTGCTTTCCTCTTGCTTATTTCTGTTTCTTTTTCTTTTCTTTTTTTAAAATTTTATTGAAGTATAGTTGATTTACAATGTCGTTTTAGTTTCAGGTGTACAAGACAGAGATTCCGTTTTATATATATGTAACTCTGAACACTCTGAACTGTGCCTCCAACTCAAAATATGCACTAATTGGGGCCCTACGAGCAGGAGCACAAAGATCTCAGATGAAGTAACACTACCAATTATCCTCTTATCTGTACTCTTAATAAACGGGTCTTTCACCCTCACCACAACACAAGAACAACTATGATCGATCTTCCCATCATGACCACTAGCCATGATATGATTTATTTCCACCCTAGCAGGAACTAACCGAGCTCCGTTCGACTTAACAGGAGGAGAATCCGAACTCGTATCCGGCTTTAACTTTTTCCATATGATTAAGACAGAGGGATCAGGGACTTGCCTGGCGGTCCAGTGGTTAAGACTTCACATTCCAAATTCAGGGGGCACGGGTTTGATCCCTGGTTGGGGAATTAAGATCCCACATGCCTGTACAGGGCCGCCAAAAAAAAAAAAAAAAAAAAAAGAAAAGTAAGAAAGAAAGAAAAAAAGACAGCAGGATTAGTGAAATCAGGTTCAGGAAGAGATTACAAATTATTTTCAGGGCAAAAGTGAAGATAAATTTACAATGTCAAATTGGTGATGGGCAGTAACTGGGAATCAAATGCTCTATGTTCGTTTATCATGTGATCATCAACACATTAATTAATCCATGTTTTTCCCCCATCTATAGAATGGCAAAACTAGTAATTTTTTTCTACATGCTTAATAGAGATGCTGCAGGGGGCTGTTGCCAGCAAAATGCAACACAGATTAAAGGTACCAGAAAGTAAAACACAGCAAGCACTGTTACCTTATCTATATCCCACAGGACCAGTTTGCATTTAAGTTTGGCAAATTCATAGGCAGTCAGTCTCCCAATTCCGTGTCCAGCTCCAGTAATCAGGACGATTTCTCCGGTGACTGCTTTTCTCTTCTTCGGAATGAAAAGCTTCAGGAGAGACTCTTAAGGTGCAGATGAGCAGTAAGGGCAGAAGCTGGAGGCAGTCCAGAAGGAACTTCATCCTTTTGGTTGCTGCGAGGTTTTGGTATACTTTGTTTTACCAGTCACTCTAAATCGCTTCTGGGGGGTTATTGCATCAAATACCAGAGAGAGTAAAAGCAAGAACAAGGAAGGGCTCCTTTATCAAAGAGAAACAAACAGCCCCGAAGCCGTTCCTTCTTTTGGGCTGGGCTTGGTTAGGTCTTCCGCAACTGGCTCAAGCTGCAGTGCAGAGCGACTGCTCCTGAGCTCAGAAATCTGGGAGGGACAAAACCCAGAGGAGAGCAAAGCTTCCTAGTTCTGGGTGCCGCAGCCCCGACTAGGTGTGCAGCCAGAGCCATCTTTTACTCCCTTTCTCCTGGTCTCCTGATTGCAGGGTTAGTTGTCTCTTGTTTTGCTAAATTTGATAAATTCCTTTTAAAGTTACAAGGCTAATGGACAGCGTCCGCAGTCCAGATGTTTCCTTGAAACTTGATGGTTGCCCTTCCCTAGTTAAGGGATGCAAATGTAGTTTGCTGTCTTTTTTTTTTTTTTTTTTTACTAAATGTATTTATTTATTTTTGGCTGCGTTGGGTCTTCATTGCTGCGCGTGGCTTTCTCTAGTTGCGGCGAGCGGGGGCTACTCTTTGTCGCAGTGCGTGGGCTTCTCATTGCGGTGGCTTCTCTTGCGGCGGAGCACGGGCTCTAGGCGCATAGGCTTCAGTAGTTGTGGCTCGCAGGCTCTAGAGCGCAGGCTCAGTAGCTGTGGCGCACGGGCTTAGGTGCTCCACAGCATGTGGGACCTTCCTGGACCAGGGATCAAACCTGTGTCCTCTGCATTGGCAGGCGGATTCTTAACCACTGCGCCACCAGGGAAGTCCCCTGTTAATCTGTCTTAATTAATAAATGAGCCCCCCCAAAATTAAGAAGGGTAGAGAAAAAGGTTTTCCTCCCTTACATTCACAGTTGTATTCCCAGCATCTAGGGCAGTGCTTGGTAAATAGTAAGCAATCAGTTAATATTTGTTGTATACAAAATAAATGGAAAAGGGGGGAAACAACTGGAATTCTTATTTTTAGCATACATATCAATTCCAGTAATCACATACAACGCTTTTCTATTTAAAAGTATTTCTTTCTCAGCATCTTTTGTCTGTTTCACCAACTATTATAAGATGCTCTTAAATGTTGGTATGTGGTTTCTAAATAAAAAAAAAAAATAAAAACCAAAAGCCCTCGCTTTTTTAAGTTCTGATGACACCCATTTAATTTGGGATGTGGGTAGATAAAGAGTAATAGAAAACAGTAAATATTCAAGATGGCATTTCTGTTCTGCCGAAGAGTGGGTTGCAGCACACTGTGCTCTTGCAGACCTGGGAGTACATGTCCCTGAAGGGAGGAACCTAGGAGACCTGGCTGTCTGAGCCAATTGTGGCGCAGGCCCAGTGTCAGGGAGTGGCTTTGTTTGCATTGTTGTGTCGCTCTTTAAACTATGTCCACTCCAACCTCCCCTTAAGGAATGCAGCGTTGGAAGACGGGCTTGAGGAACTTCCTATGAGAACCCCTGTTTCTCCCATTCTTTGATCAGAGGTTTTGTGAATCACACTGCCTTGCTCCTCTTCTCCCTAATGAGTAATTCGTCAACTGAATTAATTTGGATGAGCTGAGCCTTTTTAAGAGCCTGCCTAATACATTCCCAGTGTTAAAAAAGGATCAGTAGGTCCAAAGTGGAGTCACTAATGCTAAGCCCCGCAGAAGCAAACTAAAACTTAACACCTAACTGCAGTTTCAGCCTCACTTAGAAATGTAATTTTGGGTTTTTTTTTTTTTTTTTTGGCTGCATTGTACAGTATGTGGGATCTTAGTTCCCTGAGCAGGGATCGAACCTGCGCCCTCTGCATTGGGAGTGCAGAGTCTTAACCACTGGACCACCAGGGAGGTCCCTGAGAAATGTAATTTTATTTTTTATTTTTTTAAATTAATTTTTATTGGAGTATCGTTGCTTTACAATGTTGTGTTAGTTTCTACTGTACAGCAAAATGAATCAGCTATACATATACATATATCCCCTCTTTTTTGGATTTCCTTCCCATTTAGGTCACCACAGTACATTAAGTAGAGTTCCCTGTGCTGTACAGTATATTATTAGTCATCTATTTTATACATAGTATCAATAGTGTATATATGTCAATCCCAATATCCCAATTCCTCCTACCCCCTCCTTTCCCCCTTGGTATCCATACATTTGTTCTCTATCTCTGTGTCTCTATTTCTGCTTTGCAGATAAGATCATCTATACCATTTTTCTAGGTTCCACATATATGCATTAATATACAATATTTGTTTTTCTCTTTCTGACTTATTTCACTCCATATGACATTCTCTAGGTCCATCCACATCTCCACAAATGACCCAGTTTCGTTCCTTTTTATGGCTGAGTAATATTCCATTGTATATATGTGTACTGGGTATATACCCAGAGAAATGTAATTTTAAACCAATCAGTTTGGAATTTCCTGATCAACACTAGTGAGGTGATCTGCATGATAAACCCCTACCCTTCTCCCCAAAGAAGGTGACCTTGCCTGAAATAATCCTTTCTTTTCTTTTTGACTTCCTTGTCCCCTCCTTCCTGCTTTTAAAAAACCTTTCATTGTACAGCTCCTTTCTATTTGTTAGATGGGATGATGCCTGATTCATGAATCATTTAGTAAAGCCAATTAGGTCTTCAAATTCACTCAGTTGAATTTTGTTTTTTAATACCAGCTTAAGCAGAGGTTAATGGCGGTCAACAACACTGACAGCAAAGTTTATCTGGCTACAGGAAGCCAAGTCCAAATATTTACTTTTTAAAAGGCAAGCATATTTTAATAATAGAACTTTGCTACCTGGATGGATTGTTAGACATAAACAAAGCTGGACACGAAAGTGGTAAGGACATACTTTGTTCAGTAATACTACAGTATGAACTGAACTCCACTTCCCCTGAATCAGAAGGCTGAAGACTTTTCAAAGGCTGGAGTGTGCTAAGGGAAAGTCACTAAGGGGTAGTAAAGGGGTGGGTGGGTGATCCATGTGACTAGGCCATCTAGGTTTGTTAACTGGCATTTGTCAGGGGAGAAAGAAACTTCTATCTTTATGAGAGGAAGCAGCAGTGCAAGTTGAAGAAAGGTAGGTCCTTATTGCTCCCACACGGACTGGGAGCTAGCACAGAGTTATCTCCCTGAATATCTGCATCTTAAAGAGAGGGGCTCACAAGTCCTTAAGGAAACAGTTCTGGGTGGTAGATGTATATCACAAAGGTCAGAGGAAAGCATTTACATTGCAAGCTTTCTAAAGTAGCTGCTCCAAGAGAGGGCTCTGGGGTCTGCCTGCCTATCCAGGTTCTGCCTGGAACAAATCACAAATTCTTCGGGCAGTGTTGAGCTTTTCTAGGCAGGTATTTTAAAGGGGTGGGGCACTAGGATCACCCTAGGGGCAAGACCTTAAGCTGCTAGAAGCCATAATAGAGGGCTGAAGTAAAATTTATATTTTAAGGCAGGACAAGAAAAAATTACACATAAAATTCTCTGTTTGGGCCTCCTCCCTCCTTAATGTGCAGTGTGCATCTTCATTACAGTTAACCAGAACTTCTCAAAGATGGGAGCGCCCGCTCAACCATAAAGATCATTTTTTTCCCTTTATTCTGACCTTAGCAATGTAACTTCTTAAAAGGACAGTGTTCTTTCCCAGCCCTTTAGGTGAGGGGGCGTGGGGTGGATAGGGTTAGATGCTTGCCTGGCATGTGCTTACCTGGACTATGTATCTTTGGTGAAGTTTATGTAAAATATTAGTCGGTCATTTTCATGTTATGATCCTTTGTTTCAAAAATGTATATGCCTGTGCCTTCGACTTCTAACAGGCAGAATGGTCCTCCGAGCTTTCTGAGGCTGCTTCCTGTGTTATCACCATCAGTTTGGTTCAAATAAAATTCTCTTTTTTTCTTAACTTGACAGTTAATTGAATTTTCGTCAGCAAGAGTTTGGACAAGTCTCAGCGCAGAGGTTCTGAGGGAGCCTTCACATGCCGGGAGCTCTACAGCCTTCAGAACAAGTTGTTAAGGTTTGATAAATCTGGTTTTTGAGATGGTCAAAAGTTTTATATGGTCTGTGTCCACACCACACCACAGAACCAGCGGATTATGCACTTGCAAGTTAAATATTTCCACACATTAATAAGGCAACGAATATCAAACATGAAAACCACATTACAAACTTCTGAACGATCTTGATTTCCAATTTCCCGTGTGGCCAAGTTTTGCCTCTGCAGGTATCTCGCGTCTTAACCCTCAGTTTCTCTTCCAGGCTCTGTGTCTATCTCACAACTGGTTTACTCCTCCGTGGGTTACGGCTTTTACCCATTGCAGCGAACAACTTGGTAGAAAAGGAAGAGAAAAGCCTCGGATGCGGGGATTGCAAGTCTCTCACCTCCCTCCTTTCCCTGCAACCACGCATAACTCAGATATGGCTGGGACACGCGTGGCTCACTACATCAGCCGCCTGTAACCCCTTCCTGCCGGAACAGCCAGGACGACACACTTCTCTCAACCCTCTTTCTTTCTTTCCCTTTCCAATTCTTCGGCTCCTTTCACTTTCCGGCTTTCTCAGCGCTTGCCCAGCAGCCTCCCTAACCCGGTCCCAAACACAGCTCAGCAAGGACGACAAGCTGAGCGAAGCCGGCTCTACGAAGCCTGCGCCGTCTTCGCTTTGCGGCGCTGTCGTAAAGTGCCGTCGCGCACCGGGAACGTCACGGCCCGGTTGGCTCTTTTCCCGACTGCTGGCGCTGGCCGCTTGGGCGTCCCCTGGGTGGCGTGTCGAGCTGGGCCGTTGCTTGGGGAGGGCGTTTGGTCCCCTGTGTGTTGATGAGATAAAACTGGCTGCTCCCGCTCCGGAACCCGAGGGCCGCCCGGTCCTAGTGCCTGCTGGATACCCGGGGCCCAGGGGTGTGGGGAGGCCGGAGGCTGCGGCCCAAGCTAACAGCGACCCCGCTCCGCACATCTTCCCGCGGGCTGCTGATGGCCGGACGCTTCCTGGGGAAGACTTTAGCCACCGTGTCTCTCTCTGTGGCCTTGGCCTCAGTGACTCTCAAGTCGTTGGGCCGTTGCAGCATCGCGGCGTGCAGGTATTCCCTCTTCTAGTTCTGGCTTCTTGTCCCGAGTCCTTGTGTTGTGAGGGGGAAGCAGCTTCTGGTCGGGCGGCTTCAGTAGGCTTTGCTTGGGTCCCAGCTCTTTACGGCCATATACACGTTTTTTAAAAGGCTCTAAAATGTTTTACCTGCCTTTTGAGAAAAACAAGCGGTAGTGACCTTTCTTATGATACTCGAACTTTGCCATCCTCCATGAGTCACTAACATTCTTGTCCCCAGAGAGTTTAAATAGCACATGTTTGGGTGTGGTGTTGTTCCGTGCCATTTTTTTGTTTTTTTGGTGTTTTTTTTTTTGGTTAATACTTAAAACATTATTGTTAAAATTAGCACATGCACGTAGTTTAAAGATGCTAACCGTATAAATGCTGTAAAAGGAAAAATATAAGTCGTCATTGCTCTCCTCCACTTCTCCATTTCAGTGTAGATAATATATTTATTAGTTACCTTTTTAAAAAAATTTGCCTTGGATAAATTCAGGCATTTATGGTAGCTCACGCTGCCTCCTCCTTTTATTCCTCTCTTCTTCTGGTTTCTAAACACGATGTCCTAGGTACCATGCCCATGGTAGGCGCGGAGTAATAAACAAGTTTTATGAGGCTGCCTCTAGGAGTTTTTGTTTGTTTGTTTCTTGTTTATTTATATTTTTGCTTCTCATGTCATGTTTACTTTCGGCACGAGGAAATTTTCTTCTATTTGTTTTTTCCCCCATTTTTTCTTCTGTCCTGTCCTTTTTCCCCACCCCCGGAACTCCAGTGATAGCTTTTGGACTTTCTGGGTAGTGCCTCTGTTTCTCTTTTTCTTTAATTTTCCATTGGTTTGTCTGTTTGTATGAAGTTCTTAGAGATTTTCCTCAAATTTATCTTCTAGATTACTAGTTCAGACTGCTGTCCTGTGCATTGTCATCTCTTCTATTGAATCGTAAATTTTGACAAGAACTTTTTCCCCCTAATTGCTCTCTTTAATATCCTTTTCTTATTTTATGGCTATAAAAGTCCTTTGAATCTGTAAAAATAATAATTAGAATAAAAATTATTTTCTGTTTCCTGAATTGTCTGACCCTTCTGGGTCACTGGTTCTGTTCCTTTTTGGTCCCTTTTCCTTGTTTTTTTCTCAAACATCTGGCGGATGCTAGTTATTTATATTTTGATTAATGTAGATAATAGGCATTGTTTTCTGTAAACAGGAGCACTGATTGAATATTGCCCCCAGGTACCAGTGCACCTAGACCTGACGGTTTCGGCTGAGGGTGTGTGAGCAGGTGGCAGCAGGTGGACTGGCTGGAAACCTCCCCCTTCCCGTTCCAGACTTTACACTTGTGTAGCAGCTTCCCCGCTGAAAATAGCTGCCCTAACTTTATTTCCTCAGTGTGAATTACGGGGATATTAAGCCTAAATTTCTGCTGTGTTCTCTAATACCTAATTCACAATAGAGGTTCTAGTCCTTCATTTTCTTTAAATTTTGGTTTTATCCTGGGGACAAACAACTAATACCGACTTTTTGTTTGTAGGGTAGGGAGGGAGGAGGGCTGATTTCCATGGTTACGTCCCACTGCTCACTTAGGACATTTGGGCCCACTTACTTCCAATGTAATTCTCTGGTGGGGCATGTTGGTATGGGGAGTGCTTTATGTGTGTGTGGTGGGGAGACTGGGGGTACATGGGAGCTCTGTGTTTTCTGCACAGTTTTGCTGTGAACCTGAAACCGCTTTAAAAAATAGTCTATTCAAAAAAAAAAAGGCAGGTAGTCCTTTCCTCGATTCACACAGGGACAGGTACATGGAAAATAAAAGACATAATGCTCTTGTTAAAAAAAAAAAAAGTTGACAAAACCGACGGAAAGATAGTGTTTCAAGCAAGAATGGTTTGAATATCAAAGGAGTAAGGGAGGTCTTGGGGAAATTTTGATGAAGGCTTCTAATACTTTTGCTAAAATTATCCCCACTGATTTGACTGTGAAGGTATAAAAGTGAAGTTTGCTGAATAATGTAGTTATAAATAAAATGTAATAGAAATATAATAAAAACAAATTTGATTAAGTCCTTGTTTGAAGACTTAGGTTATAACCAAATCTATATACTTATATACCTATAATATAAAATTTATTTTCATAATACTTCCCTTCAGTTTTATTGAGATAAAATGGATATACAGTACTGTATAAGATTAATGTGTACAGCATAAATATTTGAAATACATCATGAAATGATTGTCACAACATGTTTAGTGAACATCCATCATCACAGATAAATACAAAATTAAACAAATAGAAAAAAAAATTCTCCTTGTGATGAGAACTTTAGGATTTACTCTCTTAACCACTCATATATTTATATAACATATAGCAGTGTTAATTATATTTATCACGTTGTACATTATATCCCAAGTACATTTTTGTCTTATGACTGGAAGTTTGTGTGTACCTTCTGACCACCTTCATCCAGTTTGCCCTCTAGCCCCGTCCCCCCTGCCTCATTACCACAAATCTGATCGCTTTTTCTATGAGTTTGTCTTTGAAGTATAATTGACCTACCACACTATGTTAGTTCCTGTTACACAACATAGTGATTTGATATTTCCATACATTTTAACTTGATAACCAGAGTAAGTCTAGTTACCTTATGTCACCATACAAAGATAACATAGTTATTCCCCACATCTTACATTTCATACTTGTGACTCATTTATTTTGTACCTGGAAGTTTGCACCTCAATTAATCTTCTCCCTTTTCCACTTCTTTCCTTCCCCTACCACCCTCTCGTCTGGCAACCACCTGTTCGTTCTATGTATCTATGACTCTGTTTCTGTTTTGTTATGTTTGTTTATTTGTTTTGTGTTTTAGATTCCACATATAAGTGGAAAGACAGTATTTGTCTTTCTCTTTTCTCTGTGTGACACTTCACTTAGCATAATACTCTCTGAGTCCAACCGTGTTGTCACAAATGGAAAGATTTCATTCCTTTTTTATAGCTGAGTAATATTCCACTGTGTGTGTGTGTGTGTGTGTGTGTGTGTGTGTGTGTGTGTGTGTGTGAGTGGGAGAGAGAGAGAGAGAGAGAGACATCTTTATCCATCTTTTGATGGGCACTTAGGCTGCTTCCATATCTTGGCTATTATAAATAATACTGCTGTGAAAATGGGGGTGTGTGTATCTTTTCTAATTAGTGTTTTTGGTTTCTTCAGATAAATACCCTGGAGTGGAATTGCTGGATCATATGGTAGTTCTATTTTTAATTTTTTTGAGGAATCTCCATATTGTTTTCCGTAGTGGCTGCACCAATTTACATTCCCATTAGCAGCGCACAAGCATTCCCTTTTCTCTGCATCCTCACCAACACTTGTTATTTGTTGTCTTTTTGATAATAGCCATTCTGACAGGTGTAAGGTGATATCTCATTGTGGTTTTGATTTGCATTTCCATGATGATTAGCAGTGTTGAACATATTTTCATGTTCTGTTGGCCATTTCTGTGTCTTCTTTGGAAAAATATTCGGATCCTCCACCCATTTTTTTAAATTGGGTTGTTTTTTTGTTTTGTTTTTTTGCGGTACGCGGGCCTCTCACCGTTGCGGCCTCTCCCGTTGCGGAGCACAGGCTCTGGACGCGCAGGCCCAGCGGCTATGGCTCACGGGCCCAGCCGT
This sequence comes from Stenella coeruleoalba, assembly GCF_951394435.1. Lineage (NCBI taxonomy): Eukaryota > Metazoa > Chordata > Mammalia > Artiodactyla > Delphinidae > Stenella > Stenella coeruleoalba. The sequence goes on along the minus strand of NC_137149.1, from coordinate 143,247,324 downwards.
TCCGCGGCATGTGGGATCTTCCCGGACCAGGGCACGAACCCGCGTCCCCTGCATCGGCAGGCGGACTCTCAACCACTGCGCCACCAGGGAAGCCTGGTTATTTCATTTTTATGGGATAGATTACCAGGAATGAAATTACTGAGTTGAAGGATATAAGTATATTCATCATTGATTGCACTTAGTTTTCATGTCTCTATCTGGACATTTATCTTTCATGACCTTAGTGATTTAAAGAGTATGGACCTTTATTCTGTAAGTTATCCTTTAATGTGGGTGTGTTATATATTTCCTCATGTCTAGACTCAGGTCATATATTCTTGTAGGGAATACCTCAGAAATGATTGCTCTGTGCTTCTCACTATAGATATCAAGAGGCACATGAATTTGACTTATTTCACCACCCCATAAAGTTGGTGTTTGTCCCATCCACCATTTGTCTCAGGAAGGGCAAATTGTTACAGTATTGTGAGAGCAGGGGAATGGAGCTGTCATCAGTTTACCATGTTCTCAGAATCCCCTTTATCATATTAAATATCCTAATTTAGGGTCATTAGGAATTTTAATCTCTAAGAATAATGAGAAGGCATTTAAATTCTTAGGAAGAGAAATGAAAAATTTTTGTGTAGGCTGTGAGGTAAAGGTTCAGTTTTTTGTTTTCTCTTTTTTTGTATATACTATCTAGTTATTTCAGTTCTACACCTCTTATTTTACTCTAAAGTTTGTAATTTGTACATTTATCACAGTCTGACTTCAAGTAATATTACATTACTTTGTGTATAATGTAAGAATCCTACAACAGTATATTTCCATTTCCTGTTATTCTTTTGTGCTATTTTTGCCATACATTTTTTACACATGTATGTTAGACCGTAAACTATTTTATAAAATTGATTCCTTCGTGTAGACCTAAGAGTCTTCCTTTACATTTGTTTTTGTGGTTGAATTTTTATAACAAACTTATCTTCCCCAACATTTGTGCTAACAAAAGTAAACTTCTGTCCCTTTTTCTCAATGAAAATAAATTCAGTGAGTAGGTTTCAATTAATAAGATTTAGCAATATTTTTAAAAAATATTTATTTATTTATTTTGGCTGCACTGGGACTTAGTTGCGGCACTCGGGATCTTTGTTGCTGTGTGTGGGATCTTAGTTGTGGCATGCAGGATCTTTAGTTGAGGCATGCAGGCTTCTTAGTTGCGGCATGCAGGCTTCTTAGCTGCAGCATGCATGTGGGATCTAGTTCCCCAACCAGGGATTGAACCCACGCCCAGTGCATTGAGAGTACAGTGTCTTGGCCACTGGACCACCAGGGAAGTCCCTAACAATATATATATATATTTTTTTTTTTTTTTAAATAAATTTATTTATTTATTTATTTTTGGCTGTGTTGGGTCTTAGTTTCTGTGCGAGGGCTTTCTCTAGTTGCGTTGAGCGGGGGCCACTCTTCATCGCGGTACACGGGCCTCTCACTGTCGCGGTCTTCTCTTGTTGCAGAGCACAGGCTCCAGATGCGCAGGCTCAGTAGCTGTGGTGCACGGGCTTAGTTGCTCCGCAGCATGTGGGATTTTCCCAGACCAGGGCTCAAACCCGTGTCCCCGCATTGGCAGGCAGATTCTCAACCACTGCGCCACCAGGGAAGCCCCCTAGCAATATTTTTATATTTGAAAATAATCAGTCACAGATGTTGGATCTTTACACTAATATGCATCAAATTAGAATTTTCTGATTTTTAAGTCTTTGAAAAGTTCTATTTTGTGGTCTGTGAATTAGGTTCTTTAATTAATTAATTTTGTACTTATATAAAACATTTTTCTTTTTCCTCCCAGTAACTCATTTTCATCCTGTGGATTTCATCTTAACTCCAACATGATGTCTGGTTCTGATGGTACCAAAGAGAATTCCCACAACAAGGCTCGGACATCTCCTTACCCAGGTTCAAAAGTTCAACGCAGCCAGGTTCCTAATGAAAAGGTAGGCTGGCTTGTTGAGTGGCAAGACTATAATCCTGTGGAATACACTGCAGTCTCTGTCTTGGCTGGACCTCGGTGGGCAGATCCTCAGATCAGGTGAGTAAATTAGTTGGTGTTAGCCGGGTGTAAGACTTTTGGAGAAGGTAATGGTTGTATTTGTAAATTATCATTTTATGGTTGAAAAATAGTTTTTATCCAGTGCTTGACTTTATTATAACTCAGTTTCCATATTTGCTTGAATTCTTTTTTTAAAATATTTATTTATTTATTTATTTTGGCTCTGCCAGGTCTTAGTTGTGGCACATGGGCTCTTAGTTGCGGCATACGGGCTCTTAGTTGTGGCAGGCGGGCTTCTTAGTTGCGGCATGCATGTGGGATCTAGCTCCCCGACCAGGGATTGAACCCAGGCCCCCTGCCTTGGGAGCACGGAGTGTTACTCACTGGACCACCAAGGAAGTCCCTCACATTTGCTTGAATTCTTGCCAAAGCTATTCAGTTCATTTTTGTTTATTCTTTTGGGGGTTTTACGGTGATCTTTCCAAATAGGTAAGTCTATTTTGTTGTGGAGTTTTTTACTTTATGAAATGATAAGTGGTGGTCTCTGTTTTTATTTCTTTTGTTTGGGTTATCAATAACACCTTTTGTGGTTATTTTCCACAAAATAGACTTGTATTTGAATAGTGAATATTTTTCAGAAACTTCTTCCAGATTACTAAGAACAGGATGATGATAAAATTAGACCAGTGTGAGAAGATAGAAAAGGGATAGAAAACGGAGAGAGAAAGAGGAAAAAAAAAAAGTCAAGCAAAAATGTTTTGACTAAATTCAGAGAAGTGCTGTGTTGATTCATGTTTTATATTTATGTTTCTTTTGATAAATATAATGATAGAGTTGTAAAATGTGCTGTGAGCTAGGCACTGTACTAAATGTTTTATAACCATTATTTTATTTTATTCTTATAACTATTCTGGAAGGCAGACAGGGTTGTTATTTCTACTTTATAGAGAAATAAAAACACACAAAAAATGGAAGCACAGAAAGTTTGTCCTTTGCATATGGTTGGTCATGTAGCTAGTAGATGGTATAGCTTGGACTTGAGCTTGGTCTGACTTCAGATTTCATGCCCTTAACTACTCTGCTAAACTGCTGCCCTAGTTTTGGAACATTTTATAAGTTTGATTTAATGGGTAAATTTATTACAAATGATCGTCCTCTCAAGGCCTTATTTAGTCAGTTAAATAAGAACTTTTGCTAGTTGGATTGATCCATATTAGTTCATTAGGTTGTTAAACTTTACCAGGTCACTTATTGCTGTGACTTGATTTCTACCCACAGTTTCCTTATTTAATCCAAAGGTGTGTTTGTGATAGTACTTGGATTATTAATTAATCAAGAAGCTAACTTGTGGAGAAATTATTAGCTGTAAATGAGTTCCATTTCCCTCATTTTAGAGGATGTACATGTTTACACATATATTATACAAACACATTATGTACAATTAAAATTAATGATGTTGGCAGGGGTGCTATACAGTGTAAACAGAGAAAGACAATACATCTTCTTATTTTTCATTCAATTTGTGTTTTAAAAGTTAAATTTGTGTCACTGTCTAAATCAAGCTTTATTACTAGCGTTAATGCTTCAATTATACCTAGAGTCACGCTTTTTTTCCCCCAGAAGATGGCTCCCTTTATTTATCTAAAATTTTATTATGAAACATTTCTAACATACAGAAAATTTGAAAGAACTTTATGGGGAACACTCATAAATCCACCACTTTGATTCTTTTATCAACATTTTATTACACTTATTTTATCACATATATATCCATCTATCCCTCCTCCTTTCTTTTTTTTTTTTTTTTTTTTTTTTTTTTTTTTTTTGTGGGACGTGGGCCTCTCACCGCTGTGGCCTCTTCCGTTGCGGAGCACAGGCTCTGGACGCGCAGGCTCAGCGGCCATGGCTCACGGGCCCAGCCGCTCCGTGGCATGTGGGATCTTCCCGGACCGGGGCACGAACCCGTGCCCGTGCATCGGGAGGCGGACTCTCAACCTCTGCGCCACCAGGGAAGACCCCATCTTGTTTTTTTGGTGTATCAGTACATCTCCCCCTATATACTTCAACAAGTATTTCATTAACTAGTATTCAATATTTATTTAGTTTCTTCTTTTATTTTTACTGAAGTATAGTTATTTACAATGTTGTGTTAATTTCAGGTGTACAGGAAAGTGAATCAGTTATACATGTACATGTATCCACTCTTTTTTAGATTCTTTTCCCATATAGGTCATTACAGAGTATTGAGTAGAGTTCCCTGTGTTATACAGTAGGTCCTTATTAGTTACCTATTTTATATATAGTAGTGTGTATATGTCAATCCCAGTCTCCCAATTTATCCCCCTGCCTCCTTCCCCCCCGGTAACCGTAAGTTTGTTTTCTACATCTGTGACTCTATTTCTGTTTTGTAAATAAGTTCATTTGTACCATTTTTTTTTAGATTCCACATATAATGGTGCATTTCTAGAGTCCCAAGAGCATTATAAGTTGGTTTTATAATTTCATGATTTTTACCATTTAATTATTTTTACATGTGCGTTCAATGGAAGAATGGTTAGAAGTCTTGAGAAAATGTCTGGATCATTCAAGTTGGAAATTATTTCCAAAACAGAGCACAAATATATCTATTCTCTTGCTTATTGGAATTAAAGCAAGAAAAAAAGTGAAACTTATGTCAGAGCTGCCCGTGAACTGTCCAGTGCTATATACATATTCACCGTCAGTGCAGCTATGTCAGCGATTTCATAATGGGGAGGAAAGTAGTTTATTTATAGCTTAAAAATTTTTTTTTTGAGTATGACATACATGCAGTAAAGTATACATTTCTTAAGTATGCAGGTGTAGCTCAGTAAGATTTTATATGTATATAACTCTGTAATCCAGAGCTATGTCCAGATCAGATCTGGAACATTTCCAGCATATTATATCTATTTTAATCTACATCATGGTTATTATGAAGTTTGTGGGTGAATTCATGTTTTGTGGGTTTACTTTGATCAAAGTATTAATCAGTGTACATTTGAAGAAATTAAAATTACTTTGAAACAGTAGAAACGACAAAATATCAGAAGGAATCTTAGTTTTAGAACTATAGGAACCATTAATTGCCATATTGTGCCCACGGCCAATTCCACTTTGCTAATAGTAACATAGACTTTCTTGTAGTATGTGGGAGGAGCTCCAGTGTGTCTGCCGTTAGTCCTTCCCAGAGGGGTTACAACACATATCCTTGTCTTACAAGGTGTTTTGGTTAAACAGATCTTCTTTTTCCAGAAACTGTTTTGAAGGAGTTGATGAATTTGTAAATGAAAACTAACTAAAGTTGTAACTAAAAATTTAGTTTCAAGGATACTGCTTTTATAAATAACTGACTGGCATTATTAAGCTGTTGGTAGTGTTGGGTCATTATTTCTTATTTTGCATTGGTATTCTCATTACAGTGAAAGCAGCTTTTCGCCGAAGTTTAATGAAAAGGATGGGCATGTTGAGAGAAAGAGCCAGAATGGCCTGTATGAGATAGAAAATGGAAGACCTAGGTAGGTACTGGGGCTGGAACATCTTACAATAATGGGTCTTTAAAAGGTAGAAAATACTGTCAACGAAAATTCAATTAACAATCAAGGTAAGAAGAATGAAGGGAATTTTATTCAAACGAACTGAGGATTATAACCCGGAAGACAGACTCTCAGAAAGCTCTGAGAACTGTTCCACCTGTTCGAAGATACAGTCATATACATTTTCGAGACGAAGGATTGTACACTAAAATGACATACCGATATTTCACATAAAGTTCACAGAAGATACATAGTCCAGGTGAGCACATACAAAGCAAGCAGCAAGTCACCATGCCATGTTTTAGAGTTGGGAGAGAATGCCATTCTTTTAAGAAGCTACATTGCTAGTGTCAGAATAAAGGGGAAAAAAGTGGATTTTTATGGTCAAGCAGGCACTCCCATCTTTGAGGAGGTCTGGTTAATGTGCAGTGCAGATGCACACTGCACATTAAGGAAGGAGGGTGGAGGCCCAGATGGACACAGAAAATTTTATGTTTAAATTTTCTTGTCCTGCGTTAAAATATACATTTTATTTTATCAGTATAATTAATGTTTATTGAGTGCTTGTATATACCAGACATTGTATGAAAGAATTTATGTATGTGATCTAATTAAATCACCACAATAACCCTGCGGGTGGATATTTTTAGTTCCATTTACAGGTAAGGAGGGAGAATGTTAAGTTGTTTGCACACAGTGAGTGAGTGGTAGAGACAGGGTTTGAATGCATCTTCTTGTAACCTTACCTTGAAGTAGAAATAATTACAGTTGACTCTTGAACAAAACAGGGGTTGAACTACACAGACCCACTTATACATGGATTTTTTTTCAATAGTAAGTATTACAGAATTACACCGTCTGAGTGTGGTTGAATCCCTGGATGTGGAACCACGGATACAGGGGGACCGTGTATACAGAGGGCCGACTATAAGTTTATACGGGAGCATTGATCAAGGGTCAACTGTAATTGAATAGATTAACAGAGAAGGAAAGGATTAAAAACTGTATTTCAGTAGTTATTTATAAAATGAGATAATACCTTAAAGTAAGAATTTGTCCAAATATATAAGAGTAAAAATAAAAATAACCCAACAATTTAACATCACGTATCTTTGTACTTTTTTTATTTTTAATTTTTTTTTGGCCGTGCTGCACAGCATGTGAGTGGGATGTGGGATGTTAGTTCCCCGACCAGGGATCTAACCTGTGCCCCCTGCAGTGGAAGCACAGAGTCTTAACCACTGGACCGCCAGGGAAGTCCCTCTTTTTGTACTTCTAAAAATGATTTTTCTACACAACTCCAAAATTTTCCATTTTCCTTAAGAAGACGTTATACAAGTTAGGAAGAAATGTAAAAATTAGCATGCCTCAAATAAAACAAAAAAAGGATCACAGATTTGGTAATCATGCTTATTACCTCGTAAAAATGTTGCAAAAACTAAAATAATTTTAGTTCTTCTAAGACTTGGAGATAGTAGAGCTCCTCTCACCCCAGCCTGGTCTTTCTTGCTAAATTCTTTCTTTGTTCATTACTTACTTGCCTTTCTATGTTATTGAACCTTTTCAAGTCAAACTCTCCTTGCATTTGACTTACTCCTCAGATTCTTTTCTGGGTAAAATATATTAAAAGACATGCACATATATAAAAGGATAGTCAGCAAAGGCAAGATAGCCTGTTGTTTTAGTCAAGACTCTCTGACTAATGGAAACCAACTCTAGCTTGCTTGAGTGAAAAAGTGAAGTTTACCACAGGGCTATAGGATCATCTCAAGCCCAGAGCAGAAATGCAGCTAACTTTAGGAAAGGGTGGAGTTGGAAATCCATTAGAACTGTCTCTCTGCTTTATGTCTGCTTTTTTTTATATGTTGCCTTTGGTTTTCTTTTTCTGCAAACAAGTTTCTCTGCTGCTCAGGCTATAGGATAATCTATGTGTCTTTTCTACAGCTTCTAGTTTATAAGTAACAGGCTTGGTCATCTATAAAAACTAACATTATCTCTCTTAATATTGGCTTTGATCCTTTGTATTCAGGGGTGTATGGTTACATGGAATAAAACATAGCTGCTGACCACCCTGCCCCTCCTCCTGAATTTGAAAAGTAGAATTATCATCACCTGGCCAGGTGTCTTGTCTTTCTGTTTTTATTTGCAAGTCTTGCTGAAATATTTCTAAGTCTAGTATAAAACAATATAAAGATTCACTCAACTTTAATAAAAGTCACAGGGAAGACCAGAATAAAAAGAGATGGCTGAAAACGAAAATTTGACAGGTTGTTTATTTACTTTCACATACTGGGAGGATCAAAGATATAACATTAAATAGGTAAGATTGCAGATTAGGGCATTTGATTTTACATAATGGAAGTTGAACATTTAAGGAATATTGGAAGAAACTGGAAGAAAATCACTCAGGCATGAGTGTTGCTATGTTTATCTGACAGACTTTTGAACATTGGGTGTGGCATTAGGTTAAATAGTAGTTGGCATTTTTATAAAATTGTTATAAAAAATTGAATTTCGTATATTTGAAATCTTGAAATATTAAATACTTCTATCTCATTATATGCTACAAAATATCTATTACTGATAATAAAAATCTAGTAGAACCCACTGTGAAAAAATGGACTTTAAAATGTAACCAAAACTATTTGAGTGAGATAGGTTGTAGGAGAGTGGAATGGGAAAAGAGGATGTTGAGAAAGTGAAGTGTGGGTGTCCTCAGTGATAAAGCATTGCTGTCGCAGAGGTAGACGATGATTAGGTGCAGAGCATTTCATTCTTCCAGATTTGAGTCCAGTAAGATTCTAGTTTGAATTTTGAAGTATAGGTGAAAACTGAAACAAATTCTTATATTGTAGAACAACTATAGAAATGAGATCCTCCTCCTGGATCAAGCCCAAAACTTAAGACAAGCACGAAAGAAGAGTTAAATAACACTATAAGGAAATCTGTACTTTGAGTGTCAAATATGTAATAGTGCTACTCGATTTGTGTAGAGATATTATTTCCTTCTTATTGCTCTTACTACCTTGTTTTGGGCCATATCAAGTTGTGTTAAAAAAGATGAGCACATTCAATTGATTTTATGGGTTTTTTTTCCCAGAAATCCTGCAGGACGGACAGGACTGGTTGGCCGGGGGCTTTTGGGGCGATGGGGCCCCAATCATGCTGCAGATCCCATCATAACCAGGTAAGAACTAAAACACACTTCAGTAGCAAAGAGCTGAGTAATTGGATAAATATAGACTGTAACAGGAGAGGCCACAGCAGTGAGAGGCCCGCGTACCGCAAAAAAAAAAAAGTTAATGGCGGTATGATTTTCTTTCCTGTTTGGTTAGAAACAGGAAGGTGTGGACCATCAGAAGTAGGGAGGGAATATGAATCATACATAGGAATATCATTAGCATTTAATAAATGTTAATGAGGTTCACTAGTTAAAATGATATATTATTTCTGTTGTATCAAGAAATTTTGTTTTAAATTTAGTGACAATGTATTTGGTACTAACAGAAACATAACAAGAAACTACTCTGTTTAAAATCCTTAAATGAGTCCATTGAGGATAAAATCTGAGAATGTAAATGTGATATGCAAGCTTTTCATCATCTGCATGGTCCTGCCTTTTTGCCCAGCAGCATCTCTCTGTATTCAGCTTCTCTTCCCAGGGCTCTAGCCATGACTGGCTGGCTGGCTGGCTGCCTGAGCAGCAGAGGCTCTGTGTTAGTCTTCGTTTTCCCAGCTCCTTGCACATGAGGTGTAGTAGGTGCTAGTAAACGTTTCTGAGTGGACAGAGCCATCATTTGCCACCTTATCCCTCCTCTTACCTAATTAGTGTAAATTCTGTTTGTTTAATTTAAGTAAAATAGTATAGTGATTAAGAGTGCAGATTCTGGAACCAGATTGCCTGGGTTCAAATCTTGGTTTACACAACTTTTTTCCTCTGCAACCTCAGGCAAGTTATCTACTTCTCTGCGCCTCATTTTCCACATCTGTAAATAAACACAATAATACAGCTACTTTATAGGCTGATTTTGAGACTTAAGTGGATAAATACATTAAAGCACAACAGTATCAGGTCCATAATAAGTGCTATATAAATGACTTTTAAAAAGTAAAGGCTAAAAAAGAAAAAAGTAAAGATAAAATCTGTCTTTTCTCCATGTTCGCTGTCTCTACCTTCAGTCCTGTGCTCATCGTCTTGTACCTGGACCATGGTAACAGTCTTCTGGCTGGTTTTCTTGCCTCCAGTCTTGCTTCCCTCCAAACCAACTTCCAAACTTTTGTCAAAGTGAGTGAGCTTTCTAAAATACAAATTGCTAATGGCTTTTTCCCTGCTTAAAAAATATTCTCTGGCTCTCTAAGCAGATGAATTTGATGAATTCTTTGCATACTTCTCCAGCCTCACCATCTATCTTTCCCTCACTGATGCTTATGTTGCCACATATACTTTCAGTTTCTTGAATACATTATTTTATTTTATAACTTTGTTTCCTGTCTCTGGCATCCTTAAAAACAGATGTTGTCTTCTTATACCAATTATTCTTTCATTTCTATTTACTGTACTCATCAAGCTGTCACTCTTGTAGTTTATTCACATACATGTCTAGCTCCACTGCTAGACTATGAACTCTTTTGGGGGGGGGAATTATGGGTTAGATATGGTATTCAGCCACAATATAAAGAAATCTGGGCACTCATATCTAAACTACTATATTCAAAAAAATTTTTTTAACATCTTTATTGGAGTATAACTGCTTTACAATGTTGTTTTAGTTTCTGCTGTATAACAAAGTGAATCAGCTATACGTATACATACATCCCCATATCCCCTCCCTCTTGCGTCTCCCTCCCACCCTCCCTCTCCCTCTGCTCTAGGTGGTCACAAAGCACTGAGCTGATCTCCCTGTGCTATGCAGCTGCTTCCCACCAGCTATCTGTTTTACATTTGGTAGTATATATATGTCAATGCCACTCTCTCACTTCGTCCCAGCTTACCCTTACCCCTCCCCGTGTCCTCAAGTCCATTCTCTACGTCTGCATCTTTATATCTGTCCTGCCCCTAGGTTCGTCAGAACTACTTTTTTTTTTTTTTTTTTTACATTCCATATATATGTGTTAGCATATGGTATTTGTTTTTCTCTTTCTGACTTACTTCACTCTGTATGACAGACTCTGGGTCCATCCACCTCACTACAAATAACTCAATTTCGTTTCTCTTTATGGCTGAGTAATATTCCATTGTATATATGTGCCACATCTTCTTTATCCATTCATCTGTCCATGGACACTTAGGTTGCTTCGATGTCCTGGCTATTGTAAATAGAGCTGCATTGAACATTTTGGTACATAACTCTTTTTGAATTATGGTTTTCTCAGGGTATATGCCCAGTAGTGGAATTGCTGGGTCATAAGTTAGTTCTATTTTTAGTTTTTTAAGGAACCTCCTTACTGTTCTCCATAGTGACTGTATCAATTTACATTCCCACCAACAGTGCAAGAGGGTTCCCTTTTCTCCACACCCTCTCCAGCATTTATTGTTTGTAGATTTTTTGATGATGGCCATTCTGACCGGTGTGAGGTGATACCTCATTGTAATTTTGATTTGCACTTCTCTCATGATTAGTGATGTTGAGCATCGTATCATGTGTTTGTTGGCAATCTGTATATCTTCTTTGGAGAAATGTCTGTTTAGGTCTTCTAAACTAGTATATTTTATTGAGTCTCATGCGTAGTGATGATTAGATCATAGGCTTTCTTTTTTGGTTTAGTACTGGAAGTTCAAAATCTTTATCTTTGCCTAAGGGACTATTAAAACTATTCTTAAAATTCGGCAGGAGGAAGTAGATGTGGTGGGTGTAGGGAAGGAGAAGGGGAGATTTATCAACATCTTTGTGAAGGAGGCTGTGGTTAGAAAAAGCACATTCTGAAATTAATGTCGCCTCGATGCTTTAAAAAAATGCAATTCAATTTGAGATATAAAATTAAATTAAAGGATAGTGTGAGACTTCTTTTATCAAAAGCGGGGATAAAGATTGAGAAGCACTTTTCTTGAGACCAGCTGAACCTGTATCATATAATCTGCTTTTCTGAAAACGTAGGGCAAACTGTTAAAAGCAAATATTACAGATCTTTTTCACTACTTAAAATTCTTAAAAAGGATCCTTGGATTAAAAAAAAAAACTTTTATGACCCTTCTTTTTTTTTTTTACATCTTTATTGGAGTATTATTGCTTTACAATGGTGTGTTACTTTCTGCTTTATAACAAAGTGAATCAGTTATACACACACATATGTTCCCATATCTCTTCCCTCTTACGTCTCCCTCCCTCCCACCCTCCCTATCCCACCCTATGACCCTTCTTTTAAATTCTGTTCTGCTTTTAATTTTTTTTGATAAATCTTACTTTAAGTAGTAAAAACTGTTTATATCTTGAATTTTTATTATGGAGACTATAATATCCTTTATGGAAAGTAGACATTTGTCTTGGTTTGTAACAGTGCTAAATAAAGAATATTTTTAATACAAAACAATATTTCTTTACAAAACTAGCTGATTTGAGGTAAATTTATATATACTCTGTTATAAAGAAAAATATATCTTTATAGCTTTGTCTTAAGCTTGAAATAGAACCTTGGTCTTTGTTCTAAATCAGTTATGACCTTACATTACTGTTATAGGTGGAAAAGGGACAGAAGTGGAAATAAAATTACCCATCCCATTTCTGGGAAAAACATCTTACAGTTTGTTGCAATAAAAAGGAAAGACTGTGGAGAATGGGCCATCCCAGGGGTAAGCATTAAAATTAAGTCAAATCAGTGTTGTAAGTTCTTTTTAGTTGCTTTATTTACTACAAGGTTATTGTGTATGGATCTTTTCTACTTCATTTATTCTCCATTCCTCCCCAGTGATTCTTTTGCAATGAAGTATCATTGTCAATGGCAAATGTAGGATAATACAACAAAGCTGTTAGAATCTGAGTCTAATTCTAAGACCTTTGGGAAAGAACATGGACTTTGGAGTTAGACCCGGGCTTGTGTTTTGACCTTTGCACTTTGAGCTAGTGATATGGAGTCCAGACCTTTGTTTTAAAAATAATCATACATATTTCACAGGATTATTAGAGATAGCATATAAAGCCTGGTATAGTAGGTACTCACTAATATTGGGTTTCATCTCAGAACTCAACACCTACTCCAAGCCCAAGGTAAGATTTTTAGTATTTTTAAAAAGATAACACTATTACTGTTCCTTGTAGTTTTTTGAGTTTTCATAATATCATCAGGAAGAGTATACTTCTACTGAGTTCATGTCAGTAGTGTATTTCAAGGGGCTTTTAAAAATGTGTATGTGTTCAGTAGTGGGTTTTATATTTTATGCCATATTGTGAAATGGAGATAGTTTGATGAGAGGATGGCTCTTTGTATACACATTCTCCTATCTGCAGGAATGGCTGTTTTTCTTTGTCGGGTAAAATGGAATGAAAATGAAGGTTGTAGCTGACTGTGACAAAAGCTTAGGCTAATTATAAGAGCCAAATAGTCAAACTCCACTCAGTGCTGAATGCAAAATACAATGATATCATCACAGGATCTTATATTTTTATTGTCATTTGAAATTCTGATCAGTCAGGGAACTGTTGTCGTTAATATAATTTTGAGAGTCGTTGATCTACTCAGTATATTTTGAGCATCTGCCTTTTGTCAGCTAATATTTTAGACATTGAGGATACAGCAGAGCAACATAAACAAACATCCTTGTCTTCCTGGAGCTCACACTCCACTGAGGGAGACAGATAATATAACATGAACAAGTTACTGTAATGTTAGAAGGTGATAAATATCAATATTAAGAAAAAAACTAAAGCAAGGAAGGGGATTAGGAAGTGTTTGAGAGTTTGCAATTTTCAATAGGGTGGTTAGAGAAGGTCTCCTGAGAAGGTGACATTTGAGTAAAGATCTGAAGGAGGTGAACGACTGAACCATGTGGATGGATATCTGGGGAAAGCATCTTGGGCAGAAGTCATAGCAGGTACAAAGGCCTTAAGGTTGGGATATGTCTGGCATATCCTAGGAACACTGAGGAGGTCAGTTTGGCTGGAATGGAATGACCAATGGGGAAAGTATCAATTTGCTGTATTCTTTCTTGCCTGCATCCCTTCCTTCCATAGCTTGACTTTGGAAGATACCAGGAAAGGAGTCTGACTGGCTCAGTTGACCGTAGGCTAACTTTGGACTAATTACTATGGTTGAGTATATGGGATACGCTGCTAAGCTGCTTCTACTAGAAACAAATGATTTAGAGAAGAACATATCACAGAAGATTATGGGCAGATAGAGCAATATATGTCCACTGCATCACTCAGTAAATATCTATTGATTGAATTGAAGCTTATTACTTTTTCTAAACAAAAATGTGACTCTTAGGGGATGGTGGATCCAGGAGAGAAGATTAGTGCCACACTGAAAAGAGAATTTGGTGAGGAAGCTCTCAACTCCTTACAGAAATCTGGTGCTGAAAAGAGAGAATTAGAGGAAAAGTTGCACAAGCTCTTCAGCCAGGAACATCTAGTGGTAAGAAATGAAGATTTCCAGGAAGGATTTAGTCCTGGGGATTAATGAAAATTACTTAAAGTTCACCTGGAAATCTGGTAGATCATTTTCTGAATAAAGTGAAATACTTGTATATTTGAAATACACGTTCATAAAAACAAATTAATTGTAGCTCTTAACTGTAAATAGATTTCTACTCAAATTTTTATAGTCCAACTTTAGGCCAGTTACATCATTTACTATAATACATTTTTTCCTCTTAATTTTTCTTTAGGTGTGAGCTAATGTGACACTGAGTTCACCCATCTAACGGAAAATCTTTTCTTTTTTAAAAAATTTGCATGAATTCAGCTTTTTTGAAAGGACATTTATATTTAAATATATGTATATATATATGTATATATATGTATATAATATATTTTAAATTATGTTAAAAATTATGTTCAGAGTTTTTCTTGTTCATAACCATTTAAGTCTCATGGCTGTTTTGTCTACATACCCTTTGTGATTAAAAAAAATCACTTTATAAGGTATATGTGCACTAATAATAAGGAAAAGGGTAGATTTTCTTTTCTTTTTTATTGGCTTTTCTTTGAATTGCTTTGTTTTCTTTCTAGAATTAGGATTTCTTAATTATTTATCTATCAATATGCTGTCTGGGTTTTGGGTCACATTTGTCGTAGATGGCTGGATCCAAATCTTTTCATGTATTAATAGCTTAAATACTAGTCTTTACTAACCTTATTTATAGATTTCTAACTAGAAGAATCTATCTTTGCATGTCTGAAACTATAATCACAGAAGTTATTAAAACAGAAAAATACTTATAGACTCTTAAAAAAAATCATGTGGCCCAAATATGACTATTCTTAAATTCTGAAATTAGAGTCTGAGGTATTGAGGGTTTTATGAATTTTAAAGCTGCCTCAAAATGTTCTTGAGAATACTGTTCCCTGGGAAATTTATTTATTTATTTTTAAAAATATTTTATTCTTTTGATGCTATTGTAAATGGAATTGTTTTCTTAATTTCTTTTTTTAAGAAAAATTTATTTATTTGGTTGCGCTGGGTCTTAGTTGCGGCTCACGGGCTCCTTAGTTGTGGCATGTGAACTCTTAGTTGCAGCATGCATGTGGGATCTAGTTCCCTGACCAGGGATTGAACCCAGGCCCCCTGCATTGGAAGCGTGGAGCCTTAACCACTGCACCACCAGGGAAGTCCCTGTTTTCTTAATTTCTTAATTTCATTTTCACATCGACTTTTTCTTGGCTGAGCTGTGCGGCTTGTGGGAACTTAGTTCCCCGACCAGGGATTGAACTGAGCTCTGGCAGTGAAAGCACCAAGTCCTAACCACTGGACCATCAGGGAATTCCCTCCCTGGGAAATGTAAAACAAGTGTATGGAATGCTACATTAAAGGTCCTGTAATATTTACATTTCTTTTTTTTTGTGATAAAAAGCACGTAACATATAATTTGCCAGCTTAACCATTTTTAAGTGTACAGTTCACTAATGTTAATTAAACGTGCATTGTTTGCAACAGGATATTTCTGGTTCTAATGAAGGTAGCATGCTCTTCTCTACCCATTCCTGTTCACCCTGCACTTTTTTTTTGGTCTGTCTCCTTTTAAAAATAGATATATAAAGGTTATGTTGATGATCCTCGGAACACTGATAACGCATGGATGGAGACAGAAGCTGTGAATTACCATGATGAAACAGGTAATCTTACTTATGTTTTTTAAGCTAACTGAATTAGAGGATCCAATTTAAGTGAAGCAGACTACTGGGGCACAGTTAAATCTGGACTATTTTAGCATTTTAAGTCAATCAACTACCGGTTATAGGATAATATTTGTATGAAAGCAGATTGTTTATATTAAAAGAATATGTAGAAGAAAGCTTTAAAAGTGTTACCAGTAACTAATATCCTTTAATCCATTGGTAGCATATAAAATTAAGGTTAAATTTATAGACTAAAATTATGTGCCCTAAAGTTGTCATTCTTTTAAAGGTTTTGCCCTGCCCCCTTCCTGTCTCAGTATAACCTTGTGCAAATCATATGTTCTCTTGGACTCAGTTTTTTCCTTACAAAATGGGCTGGAACTAGAAGATCTGTCACTTTTACATTCTTGTTGAACTTCGGAAAACTCCCAGCACCAATTTCATTACTTCCAAACAACAACTCTAACCAAAGTATTAGGATAATTCATCCTGGTATTGAGAACTTAAAAGAAACATTTCAGAAGGAGAAGTATGCAAATATAATTTACAAGCAGGGCTCTACAACTTAAGTACTGATAAATTTGTTAGCTCCGTATTTGTGGAGTTAAAAAACAATGACTGACCCACTAGAGGTTGATTTTATAGTGTTTGAGTTGTTCAAATCACTGTTTTCACTGTTCTATTTTCTCTCTGAACTTAAAAAAAAAAGTTGTGGTCTGATAATTCCAAATCTCTGCTATATCTGAGTCTCATTCTGATGTTTTGTCTCTTCAGACTGTGCTCTTTGCCTTGTAGCATGCCTTCTAGTTGTTTTGAAAGGTGAACATGATGTATCCAGTAAAAGAGACTGAGGTAAATAGATCTTTAGTGTGAGGCCTTATGTTTAGTTGACTAGGAGTTAGGCTGTACTTACTTGCTGTAATTGTACCTGTCAGAGGCTAAAATTTCCTCTGGTGTTTTTGTTTTTGTCTCTTCTGTTGTCTTTGGGTTTCTCTAGAGACTACTTAAATAAGGTCTGTGCCACGCAATTCTTTCAGTTACACTCCCTTGTTATTTTATGGAATCCCTATTGCTGTGGGATTTGGAGGGGGTTTGTGGGCTTTTGGAGGAGAATCATAGGAGAACTCAGTGATTAGGGCTTAGTTTTTCAGTGAGCCTGGGCCCCTGGGCTGTGACCTTCACTGCGGCTTCTCAGCTTCTTCCTTCCACCCTCACACTCCTTAGGCGAGATAGGAGGCTAGAGTTGGGTATTTCCCTTCCCCCAGGTTGGTTAGGACTGGTGAAATATTTTCCTTAAGGGCAGAATGCTTTGTCTAATTTCAGAATGGTTACTTTTCCCCTCTCCCTGCTGCAAGCAAGTGGGGATTTTTCTTGTCTTTACTCTGAGAACCTGGTGGCATTCCTGAGATAAAACTCCTAAAAATATGACCCTCCCACCCCAAGACTGTGCCTCCAGGAGATTTTCTCTCTCAAGCTAGTTCACAGATCAGTTTCCAAAAATGAGTCAGTTACCTTTTAAATGTTTCTACCACTTGTTAGCTCCAGAGGTGGGATTCTGTTCCTGGTAAGTTGTGATTCTCTGTATTTGCCTGTCTCTCTAGTTTTCAGGGTGGCATTGTGCCCTGTGACCTCAATTCTCTGATGGATCCAAAAAGAGTTGTTGATTTTCAGTTTGTTCAGATTTTTTGTGTGTGAAGATAGGAGTGATGATTTCCAAACTCTTCATGTGTCAGACTATAAACTTTAAACTTTTTAGAATTCTGTTTTGTGTAATTTATTAGGTGACCAGAAGGGGAGGATGCTTTTCAGACATTATTAGATCTGATAAAGAGCATGTTAGAGGACACTGTTATTTAGATAATCAGATATTTTAATTTAACTTTTAGATTCAGGTTTACTTCTTAATTCTGGTTCTCCATTGAAAATTGGATGTTGTAGTTGCTGTGAGATACACAAAGAGCTGTCATTTTAGCACTGGGATTTAGAAACCTGTTATGCTGAAATATTCAATTGATTCTTTTCTTTTAAGAAGCAGCTTTATTATTTTATTATTTTAAAGATAATCATTGTAAAGATAAAGGATATAGTGTTTATAATGAGTTATTTAGAAAATAGGTGACATAAAATGGAAAAAATTTTAAAGCACCAGTTATTTCATTTCCCAAAGATACCACTGTTAGCGTTTTGATTTATCTTTTTCCAGATTTTATATAGTTGTTTTTAAAATAAAATGGGCTCACACTGTACATTCTGTTTTGTTACTTGAATTTTCACTTAAAAATATATTATGGACATATTTCCATATCAGTATTTATAGAATGGTTTCCCTTTTAATGGGAGTGCATTGTGTAGCTGTCTTATCATTTATTTAATAATCTGTGCCCTCTAGATGGAAAGTTCGGTTATGTCCCATTTTCTCTTTTTGGTTATAAATAATGTTGCCTTGAATACTTCAGTAGCCTTGTCTTTTTATTTCCTTAGGATAAATCCTTTGAAGTGGAATTGCTGGGTTGTTTATTGTATCCCCAGTACAGAGTCTGGTGCATAAGAGGCACTCTGATATTTTTTGAATGAATGCTCATCAAAGAGCATTTGCTTTTTAAAAGCTCTTGAAAAACATTGCCAAATTGTCCTACAGAAACATGCCATTTAGATTGCCAACAGTGATTGAAAGCATTTCTTTTTAATTTTTGATAATTATAAATATTTTAATAAATATATATGTATTTATAAATATAACTCTAAATATTTTTTGAATTTTATTTTATTTATTTTTTATACAGCAGGTTCTTATTCTCTATTTTACACATATTAGTGTATACATGTCAATCCCAATCTCCCAGGTCATCCCACCACCACCTCATCCCCCCACTGAATATTTTATTTTATGGTTCCTGGTTTGGTGTCATACTTGGAAAAGTACACTTACCTTAAGACTCTAAAGTGAGTCATCAATAATTGTTTTCTTTCATTTTTTTTTAACATTTAAATCTGTAATCCTTCTGGAATTTTGATGTGAGTTTTCATGTTTATTTTTTTTCTCTTTTTTTTTTTGAAGGGTAATATTTTTACTTTTTAAAGAGAAAAGCTTTCTTACTGGTACCGTCACTTAAAATTTAGGAACTTAGTTAAAATAGGGGCATTTGGGAAATTTGGAATATTCTAGTTTTTAATTCACTTGGCCACTTAATATAATGATGATTTAAGGTTATTATAGTAGCAATACTTGAAGATACAGAATTATGCTGAAAAAGAAATGAATAAATTACTTTTTCTTGATGATGTTTTTTCTTTGGTAACCAGGTGAGATAATGGATAACCTTACCTTAGAAGCTGGAGATGATGCTGGAAAAGTGAAATGGGTGGACATCAGTGATAAACTCAAGCTTTATGCTAGTCACTTTCAATTCATCAAACTTGTGGCAGAGAAACGAGATGCCCACTGGAGTGAGGACTCTGAAACTGACTGCCATGGGTTATAGCTCGCAATCTCCACGAAAGCCAAATGGCAACAAAGGAACATGTACTGAAGAGAAGGCAGCGTCACAGAGCTCATAAATAAAAAGGGCAGGGGTAGATCACTTGGAGATTATTTTATTCACTTTCAAAATGATTTGCATTTAGAAGGTTTTGCATCCGAATAAAGTTAGCAAATATGGTGAAACAGAACACAGAATTTTCTGCTTTCCAGTCAAAAGAGCTATAAATAATCATATTTTGTATGCATTTTATTTAAGCATGGCTTAAACCAAACTTAACAACTGATGCTCTTCGAAGAATCAGAATCTAAATAAAGGTAAATTTCTGTTCAGCCATAACTTCTGCTTTCCATGTAGTTCTTGTTTGTCTTTCTTTTTTTTTCCCCATTGATCTTCTGAGGTCTGAAGGATGTTCCTGTCACATCAAGCTTCTTTCAGAATAGCACCGATCACCATTGTTTAATCTGATTTATCTTTAAATTATTTGCTTTGCATTTTGCTTTACATGATCTTGTTGAAGCTGCTTTCAAAAGTGGAAGCCTCATGTATTCTTGCCTTTAGAGTTGTAAGTTTTATGAGGAAATTTCAGTCACTCTTAGCTGGTAAAGGTCAGGATCAGCGAACAAGAAATCATGTTCTCATTTCCAAGAATTATGACTTAAAAAAATGTGTGCAGGAAACTAGTAATTTAAATTGCTATATGCATTTCACTCTACTGTAACTGTGTGTGCCATAAATGAATTAAAAATAGATGTTCAGAAAGGAACTGAAATCAGAGACAGAGGAGGTCTTTGGGAGTTTGGGTGTTTTTTGTTAGGAAGAGATTGTTAAAGACTGAGATAGGTTTTTGAGAGACTCACTATTAACATTGTAATTCCCAGAGGAAAGGAAAGAGTTGGTGTTCCACGTGTTCTTGGAAGCAGGGAAGAGGAAGGAAAATAACACTGCCTTGTCACATGTGTATCACGTTCTGGCCAAGATATCCAGTGGGAAAGTCTCACGATACTAATTCCTGTCAGCCTGAGGTAGGGACTGTCATAATTCCATCTTCATTCCAGTTGGACTACAGGTGGGGCATCTGAAGAAAAGGAGGGTTGGGGGATAGAGACGTGGTTGTTTCCTTCATATATTTGAAAAGAGTATTAGGCTTACTCTGTAGCTAGAGGACAGAACTAGGGCTAAGGTAAATCAATCGAAAAGGTGTTTTTTGTTTTTTATTTTCTCTCCCCCCAACCCCGAGTTAGTGTCAAAACTCCTTTGGGGTAAATTTGAACTGAACTGACAGGAGGCTTTTTTCCCCTTAGTGTGACTATAAGTTTTGCTGAGAAACATTAGAATGTTTGATTTCAGGATGCTGCCTCAAACCTCTCTGGAAGAGTTACAAGGTTTATGTGCAGTATTAATTTTCTAAAATCCATAAAATCCTGGTCCTTGGGTACATAACAAGGGACTTGTACTTGACAAGAATGATCTGCTCATTGGGTGAGGGGTGGGATAACCTTGTCCCAGCATGAAAGAGTCTGATTCTACGTTTACTGTCTGGTAGCAAGAAATTGCTTCTTCCTGGCATGGAATAGAATTCTCTAAAATTGAAACTACTTACAGAAGCTCTTGAGAAAGTTTGAGCAATTGCCTAAAGAATGACATTTACTTCTGTTTTAATAGTTTTGACACATCTACCCTGACATTAGTAAAGATATTAGGTTATATGAAAATTTTACTTAAAGAATGAGTAAAGCACGTGATCCGCAGATAATTTTTTGTGGCATTTTGTAGTTTTCATTGGAACATTTACAAAGTATGCAAAATGATAAAACTACTATACCCTACAGATAGGGTAGAAGTAGATAATCTTCTAACTGTAAGTATCCAGCACCATCTATAATAGAAAAAAACCAGATTAAAATTTTAGTTTAAGACATTTCTGGAGGAATATCTGCTCCTGTATCACTAGGTGATATTGCCTTCATATTAACTTATATTTCAGATATAAGGAATATTTTTTTCAAGAGACAGTTAAAACAGTGATAGATAGCATTTACTGAATATCTACATCGTATCACTTAATCCTCACAACAATCCTGCGAAGTTAGGTGGTATTTTTCCTATTTCACAGATGAAAATGATATTTAGAAAGGTTGCCCCAAGGTTTACTCCGTAAGCAACAGAGCTGGATTTTGAATCCCGGTCTGCAGGGTTCCAGAGCCAATTCTCTGTCTGTTGTATTCCCTACTACGTTTATGAAGCTTTTATGATTTCTTACTTTAAGTTTGTAGTTTGGAAGATTTATATTACTTAAGCAATACTCATGTTATCCATAGTAATCCATTTATGGTTTGTGACTTGAAATGTAAGGGCCACATCTGATTTGGCGAGCCTTGTTAAACTTGTTCACATAATTTTGGCTCAGAGACAATTTATTGATAATATCTTAACCTAAGGATGAGCGGCTGCAGTCAGGGTGTCTTGCCTGCAGGTGTTCTTGAGATTTCAAAGCATTTCAAACTCAAATAGAAGCGAGATACTAAACATGCTAAAGAGGGCCCCTAAAATTTCTAACCACTTTTAGAGGCTAAATGCTACTCTGTCCTACAGTATAAGGACTTAGGTTGGTTGCTGTTATTTTCTAAAATATTTGTGAAGTTTGAATAAATAAACTGATTTCAAAACACATCATTTGAAGAAAGCACTTGTAATTAATTTGGTCTTCTTTACACCTCCTTTAATCATATTATTAGCTTACCAATATGGGCACAATCTGAAGCTGTTAAACTCTTAGGATAGAAGTATTTAAAAATGTATAATAATGCTCAAAAGATATTTGGAGATTTTACTAACCGTATATAACTTCTGACATAGTAGTAAGAGAATTATTTCTGCCAAAATAAACAATACAGATTATAGTTACTATATGAAGGTATTTTTGCCATATTTTTTCTTTGCCTCCACCCATGTCTCCCATATTATGTTTATTTAATGTTGATGGATTAGTATGGGTACAATCATGTAATGTTGGGAGGTAGCAAATAATGTGGTTCTGTTATACCTAAATGCTGAGAAATTGAACCATCAACTGTCTTTTCTGCAACATAGAGCTTAATTTCTCCCACTTCACCCTTGATGGGCTGGTAAGAGCATTTGAATTGGTAAGAAACACAGAATAAACACTTTAGGGCAATGAAACTTTTCAGAAGGAAAACTTGCGTGAAATCCAATTTCTTTCTCAAAATCAAGATTGAGAATATTTTGATTCATCATCTTCTCTCAAGGTAGGTTAAAATACATACTGACATTTCATTGACATTAATTCAGATATTTTAAAAAGGAATATACCTTTTTGGTCTCTCTCTCTCTTCTGTATATATTTTAGATGAAAGCAAACTTGGGTGAGAATCAAAGCAGAAGTCTCAAGGTCTGTAGCCTTTCTATCAAGAGAGCTGATGCTTTTGTGTTGAGGAGACTTGTTGGCTTGCCTTGAGATTAGAGCATTTCTAGATTTGGTAGTTTCACAGCAGGCTTTTCTCACTGTTTGCTATGAATTGTCCGTAAGACAAAACTAAGCTTGAGGTAAAATTTACTGTTTGAAATTTCTTAACCTAATTTCTATAAACTGAAATTTTGTCAAATGCTCTGGGCATTATGAAAAGAATACAGTTTTAGACCTGCAGAAATTCTGATCTAAAGATTTTGGAGGAGGGACTTCCCTGGTGGTCCAGTGGTTAAGACTCCACGCTTCTAATGCAGGGGGCGCGGGTTTGATCCCTGGTCGGGGAACTAAGATCCCACGTGCTGCACGGCGCAGCCAGAAAAAAAAAAAAAAAAAGATCCTGGAGGAAATCAAGTTTATAACTCATGAGATTTAATTTGGGTAAATCACTTGGGCTCCATTCTGCCATATGGTTTTATGGTTCAGAAGAATTATTCTTACCTTTTCTGAGATTAAATATCACTTGCTTTTATCAATATAACCATAGCAAAAAAATTTTACCCCAAAGAAGCCCTAAATATTAAAAAAAATAAGATACTATCTTCAGTCCATTAGGTAGATTTGTAGTTTATAATAGCTTAAAAGTTGTGGACTTACCCCAAGTTGGTTCAAAACAGAAATGATTAACTGTGAAAGAAGAAAAATCAATGATCAGTGATATCAATGGGTTTACCTTTTAGCTTATTTTTAACATAGTACATATATAAGCTGAAATACTTTCTATATGAAAATCTTTGTTTTTATTGAAAAATTAATTCCATTTTTACTGCTTTGTGTTTTATTTACATGAGGTAAGATTTTTTTTTTTTTTTTTTTTTTTTTTTTTTTGCGATACGTGGGCCTCTCACTGTTGTGGCCTCTCCCATTGCGGAGCACAGGCTACGGATGCCCAGGCTCAGCGGCCATGGCTCACGGGCCCAGCCGCTCCGCGGCATGTGGGATCTTCCCGGACCGGGGCACGAACCCGTGTCCCCTGCATCGGCAGGTGGACTCAACCACTGCGCCACCAGGGGAGCCCAGAGCTAATTTAATTTTAAAGGTGAGCTTACAATCTAGGCTTTCCCATCACAGGCCAGGGCTCTTTTAGCCATGTTTTAATGTAAATGAACTTGCTAATTTTGTAATCATCAATAATTAATTATTGACGGTAGTTTCCTAAAACATTTTTAGAATATATATTCATATTCATATATATATAATACATTCTAATTAAAAGATGCTAGAATTTTTACAATTTGTCATTTGGAAATGGACTATAGAATCTCTTAAACAGCGGATTGTGGGAAGAACACTAGCTATTTGAACTTGACTTAGGTTTTTTTTTTTTTGACTCTGTTTCTTATTTAGTTTGACCTTAAAGTTTCTGGCACACTTAAATATTCTTCAGGGTGATTGATTTTAAATAATCTGTAGTGAAGAATCCTGAAAATTTTTACCTCAGGCACGCAATGGTTTACGCCTAACTTTTTAGGCCTAACTTTTTGACATTTTTACGAATACTGCAGGTCTCTGAGATACCATCAACTGTAAAGTGTACCATTTAGTTAATGATGAATCTTAAAGAAAAAGGAGATTCTAGGTTAAATGCATCTGTTGTAAGATGTATCTTGATTTCAGAAAATGTTTAAGTGTGAAAAGTATATGGGAAATGAAACTTTTAGTGTTCTCTTTTGTAACTCCCTTCAAGTATTTCTCCTGTGTTTTTATAAACTAATATTCTGAATAACATATATCAATAAAGGGCCTTGTTAAATAGTTGAATTATGTGCAGTTCAGTAAAAAAAAATTGTGTTGGGATTTAGATTTGATCATCTTTAATGTGTTATGCATTTAAGCTAGTGTGCTTCGTTAGTGAAGAAATAAACTAGTCTGTTTCATCTCTGCTAAAGTAATTTATTCTGTAGTTCTTAAGTCTTTTAAGACTCTTCACCTTCTTCCTTAGCAATGATAGAAGACGTTGTTTTGTCAATTTATAGTTTGGATGAGTTGAATAAATGAATGTAGAACTGTTTGCATGTATCGAGTTAGTTTTTTTGGCTTTGAATTTAACAGCTGTTCTTAATTTTGTTTCCAAATGAATTGGACTAATAAATACAGTAATTTTGCTGATGAACTGGCTCATCTTAAATGGAGTGTCGAAAGTAATATTTTTGTAAACTTTATAGATCAACAGAGCAGTATTTACCGCTTTAAGATCATTAAGTGTCAGGACCTAGAAAAGAGGAAAGACAATCAAATAATCAGGGAGTTGTAACGCAGTATTTTATCTATCTTTTCTATGTTATATATTTTCTGTTAGCTTGATTAATGAAAACATGCTTTTTAGAATTCTTAGCGTTTATAAAATTACATCAGTAAGATTCACATTCGCTAATATTTTAAGTACCCCTCCACCCTTTAGTACCCACCCACCCCCTTCAAACCTACTATCTCAGGAAACACTAGTCCACATTTCTGTGTGTATGTGTGTGGACTCCAAACGTAGCAGGGACTTCTCAGAAAGATAATTAAACTTATGCTTACGAGGTTGGAAAAAAGGCTGTATTTGGGAATCCCTTTTTTTTTTTTTTTTTCTTCTGGCTGCACCACATGGCTTGCGGGATCTTTAGTTCCCTGACCAAGGATCAAACCCGGGCCCAGCAGTGAAAGCCACTGGACCGCCAGGGAATTCCCAGGGATCACTTCTTTATGAAAAAAAACTTTAATAATATCATCTCCTATAGTTGTAACCAAAGTATCATTTAAAAATTTAGAATTAATATGCTATGTTACACACAATTTATTTTTTTGCTTGTGACTGAGTCAGTCTTGTTCTCTGTAATTTCCCCTCATTTACTAAAATCCTGTCAAAAGTAAAATTCAAATAATCCTTTTATACCTTGACCATAACCTTAAATCTAGTTCAAAGACTTCTGGGACAGATTCCATTTCAGTAAGAATGAATTTTCCCCCCATTAATAGCAAATATAAGTACAAAATTTTAGAGGTGAAATGGACTTCATAAATCATTCCTTTTCACTATTTTGTATTCTAAAGGAAAGTAAGACACAAAGGAGTTTAAGATTACTCCAAAGTGTTAAATGACAGAGCTTGCATCCCCAGATTATTTGACTTCAAATGCTTTTCTACTGGTCTCCTGGGTTCCCTCCACATGATCAAGGAAAGTTTCAGGTCTCAGGTTTCAAGGATATATGAGATTTTTACATTAAATGACTCAAATCAGACAAAATATCAATCACTAATTGTCCCCAAAGGAGAATAATAACCATTATTTTTGGTATCAACTTCTTTCCAAATAAATCTAAAGAATTTTCAAGTTTTTGTTTTGTATTCATTTAAATACTTTCTTAAAGGAAACTTTAAGTATAATTACCTGATTTGGATTATTAGGAAATGGAAAAGGAATTGGAATCTACAAAAAGGAGGAAAAAAGTGAATTGTGAATAAAATAAGGTGCTACATTTTGTTTTAGCTTTCTCATATGTTCATTTACTCATCCCTCCATCCATCCATCCCTCCATCCATCAGTATTTATTGAGCAATTACGTGCTCTCAGGGAGTTCAGCTTCTAGTTAATGGAGATTAGATTCTAGTGAATTTCAAATCATGTTTTTCTTTCGAGAACTATGCTTATTTTGCTTAATTAGTCAAACCTAAAGCCTAGGAATCTGTCTTCTGTGTTGATAGTTCTTGCAAATCCTTCAGTTTTTCTACAGTAAGCCATCTTTGCCTGATTTTTCATACTATTCGGCCATCTGGTGGAAGGAAGAGCTTCTGTTTCATATACTAGTGATTCTTTTTATTGCCACAAAAATTTACATAATTTTAAGCATAGGACGTTAGTAGCAATTCCTAAATTCTAAACCAAGACTCCAGAATTTTGTGTTAATTTACAAATTAACGCAAAATCCAAATCGTATGGATTTCAGAAAAAGAAAAGAACCAACGCACCTTACCCTGACTAGAACCAAAATAATTAGCAATTAATTATAAATGCAAGAACTTAGAAATGTAGTGTCTAACAGTTAGGCCATGTGAAAACATTAAAGGGAAAGAATGTTCCATTGAGGACTGTAGCTTCAGTGACAACTTCTAAAAGACTACTTAAAGTTGAGAAGTAAGCAGTTCGAAATTAAATATAAGCAAAGGGAAGGTGTTTTGTTACATTTAGATATAAAAACAAAAACTATGCAAAATTGTGTTCATATTTTAAAACTTTTAGATGATAGACAAGAAGTTAAACAAGTTGCTATTTTAAAATGTGTATGAACTTTTCAAAACATCATTGCCTAAATACTGTTTATTTAACATGTCCCAACCTGTGTGGCAGCCTCATTGCCCTGTTCATTCTTTCCCCAGGTTGCCATGTCCTTCTCAGCACTTGCTATTCCCTCTGCCTGGAATGCCCCTTCCACTTCTCATGACCTGGCCTGGCTACCCTTCCTCTGTTAGGAGCTCTTTGACACATAGCCTAAGTCAGCTGGTTTTGTATTTGCATCTAGAAGCACTTACCAAATTACATTGTTTTTTCATTTATAAATCTCTCTTCCTCATCAGATTGTGAACTTATTTATACTTTTTGTTTTTCCAGCACTCACTGTAGACCCCATTATTTGGTAGACACTCAGTAAACATTAACCAAATGAATGCGGTCTGTACCAAAAAGGTAACTCTATTATGTATTTAGCATTGTCCTGGCCTTTATTAAAAAGATATTATAAGAATTCAGATATTAGGAGAGATTGGAAAGGGTACAAGAAGAGCAAAATAATTATATTGTTTGACCTGTGAAAAAAAGCTGGAGAGCTGGGGAAAAAACTTTAGAGAAAAGAAAACAGCAAGGCTATTTACAAAAAGAAAAAGAACAGGTAATATAGAAAAAGGTTAGCATTCCCTTCATGAAGAGTAACTAAGCTCATCATAGTCGGGGTAATTCAGTGTAAACATCTTTTTGATAGCAAGTGTAGAGAGACGTTGGAAGAAGTCACTGAAGTTTTAGAGGGAAAGTTGCTACTCCTTTGTCACACTTCACCACAAGCTATGCAGGGAGGGTAGTGTGAATAGCTGATGCCTGGTGGCCTCTTATATTTCTGTGTCAAAATTTGGAAAATGTTATAACCATCATCCAACTAATAAATACTTTTTGCAGTTTGAGATTCCCCAAACTCATGCTTACCAGGGGCAATTGTGGAGGTGGGAGAGATGGGATCTGAGGAAAAAATGGTGGTCCTTGTGGTAGGTAAAAGTTAAATCTCTATAATAAGAAACATGATGTCAGTCATTCCAAACATTTGAAAACTTTTAAAATGATGAACATGTCATTTGAAAATACAACCAGAAGTTTACCTGACCACTGGAACTTCCTCCAGACTGTTCAAGCTTGTAAAACAATAACAGCAACAAGGTAAAGCAACATATGGCAATACGTTATTCATTACAAAGAGATTTTATTCTGAATGAGACTAGGTAACAAGCCACTATTGAGCATTATACGCATCAGTGACGTAGCTGTCCTGGAATAGGGAAAAGTTGAATTAATTTTGTCCAGTGATTTAGAACTTGTACTTCTTACCTTTAAACTTATTTCCAAAGAATGTTTTCTCTTTTTTTTTTTTTACATTTTGTAAGATTAATTACATATTGCATGCCTCTTCATCTTCAAATCAACAGTGTTCTCAGTTTAATTCTCAGCATTTATCAGTTCAAAGTGGAGAGAGTATGGAAGTGTAAATTTAAAGTTTGTATCCCCAAATACAGATTTTGAAAGCTCCCTCACTTCTCTGAAGGCTCCTTTGTTACAAAATGTTTAGGGGACAGGTGTTCCTGCCTACTAGGTACCCTACCTAGTCAGACTATAATAAGCAGAGCTTAAACTCATAGATCTCATTCGTATAGATGGGGACGCATGTCTATAATCAACATGAGATGGTTTGGGGTAAGGGTATTGTAAACGAAACTCAATTCAAACTGCCTAATTAAGACTTAGGTCACTGTGGAATACTTGCTCTATATTGCTAAGTTTATTTGAGAGCTTCCTATGTTCCAGTTAGGACTGTTAAGTGCGTTAGATGCATTTTTATCATCCTTGCACAATTCTGAGGTAGTTCTTACAACTCATTTTACAGTCTGGGAAGCCATGGGTTAGTTCCTCACTGAAGGTCATGCAGCTTGCAAATAGCATGTAGAACTGGGATTTGTACTGGGAAGACCCTTGGGCTGAAGAAGAGTGGTAAATTCCTGGTTCTACAACTTTCCTCTTCTGTGAAATGAAAAGATAAAGGTAACACTTTCTAGCCCAGAAATACGATGTCTCTAGAATGGAAATGGAGTGGGAAACTGAGGAACAGTACTCACAGGGATGGGCAGAGCAGTGGCAGTTATCAAAAGGCCAGCAAGGATAAGAAATTTCATTCTGAAGGAAGAGTCTGGAATTGAAGGGTTAGGAGATCATTTTTAGTTTTTTCTAAGTCTTATTCCCGTTATTAATAGACTGTTTAGTTAGAGGTGTTGAATAGTGGTCAGACTAAATTCTGTCTCTAGATCCAGGTTTTGTAAACCTACATCAGTGCCTTAAAAACAGTGTTTAAGGACTTCCCTCGTGGTCCAGTGGTTAAGACTCTGCGCTCCCAATGCATGGGGCCCGGGGTTTGATCCCTGGTCAGGGAACTAGATCCCACATGCATGCCGCAACTAAGAGTTCCCATGCCGCAACTAAAGATCCTGCATGCTGCAACGAAGATCCCATGTGCCACAACTACAGAAAAATAAAAAAGATCCCACATGCTACCATGAAGATCCCTCATGCAGCAACGAAAATCCCGTGTGCCACGACTAAGACCCAGCGCAGCCAAATAAATTAAAAAATGAATAAATAAATAAATATTTTTTTAAAAAAGCAGCTGTCTTTAGGCAAGACATGCATTCTGTGGCTCATAACATTGCATATACTTACTACTCTTCCTTGTGATCTCACAGTTCAACCTGTACTGTTTGGTCCCTGAAGTTATTTGAACTTGTGATCTCTACCCACAAATCTTCAAACACCAATGTCGTATCATACTTAGGATCAGAGATATAACACCACTGGCTCAAGTGAGATTTCTTATGTAATATACAAATAAATCCACCTTGAACTTCTACCCCCCATGAGATCTACCAGGTCTTCACACGGTCTGGATGCTGTTACTGACAATTGCAAGTTTTCAAGAAGGAAATGATATAGGAAAAATCTTGAAAGGCATAATGGATTGGTAGAGCATAAACGCAATATGAATAAATTCAATGAAGCAAATCAATGTGATCTTTACTGGCCAGCTGATTCTGAAAGCACAGCTTTATATGGCCTTAAATTACATTTAATTCAAATTAACTTACCTTAGGAGTTTCAAACTAAATCACTGTACTCTGGAATTGAATATTGGAAGAAAAATCAACTTCATCATATTCCTATTAAGACCTGTCCCCATCATCTGAAGAAAGTCATATCCCTTTATGTCACTCTTCAACTATTTTATACATATGTATTTGAAATTCAACTCTGATTTATCTTCACTCTATTTCATTTTGCCTGAAATTAGGCAGCTTATCTCCCTTTCCCTTTTTCATGTTTCTTATTTGTATTTTTTTCCTTCTGGATTCAAACCCTTGGCTTTATTTCTTCCTTTGATAAGTGGACCTATTCATTAAATTATCCAAAACAATCCTTTTACCTAGTGCGATAGAATCAGTCCAAATTATACTGTGTCTTTTCAATTACCTTTGCTTCAAATGGTCCTTGGGCAACAAATTCAAAGAGCAGCGTGATCTAGAATCTCTATGCCCATCTCGTATTTAAGCGATATTACTAATGTCTTTGTGCTCATGGGTAATATGAGTCACAGAATTTGAAGCAAAATTGAATAATTGGTTTTAGACTAGGAACACCAACTTCTAAAGTATTTCAGTTACACAGAGATAGGCTTAAAGACCGATTACTGAGAAATAACTTCATCTCCTTGGTTGGGATTAATGTCTTTACCGCAAACAACTCACAATTAAAAATTATGACCACTAAGAATATTAAAGTGCTTTTACAATATATCATCCAGCGCAGCTATACATGTGGAAGCCTTAACTAATAGAAAAATTTAAGGTTCTAAAACTTTCTATTATTAAATAATATTTTTATTTCAAAATGAAATTTATTTT